>NC_087360.1:63491757-65991757 GCF_030014295.1 Loxodonta africana
CCAACATGTATTGAGCACCTATTGGGTATAAAGCACTGTATTAGATACTGAGAAAGAAACAAAAGTGAATATAATTTGGTCTCTGCCCTCTGGGAGCTTACAGACTAGCAGGAGAGACAAGCCACATATACAAGTCACTAATAATGATAAGTGCCATGAAAAAAAAAGGAAGAATAAATGAGTGCTTGGGAGCCCAAGGGGAAGGAGAGGACTTCTGTCCGGGCACAGGGGAAGACTTGTGAAAAAGGAGCTGGGAACATGGGGGAATATCAGAAAGGACATGGCAGGCAGAGAAAACACCAAGAACAAAAGGATAGAGACAGGATGGTGTAGATGTGTTTGCAGGAGAAATGGGAGACAGAGCTGGACAGGCCATCTGGGGCCAAATGGCGAAGAGTCTTAAATGTTTACAATGGAGTTCATATTTACTCTGTGATGGGCATCACTGAATTTTTTTGGAGCCTAGAATGTCATTATCAGAGGTATACATAAAAAAGGGAAGAAGGTAGTGCGGTGTAAGGTATGGGGGACAGACGTGATGTCTTAGCCTGGGTTCTCTAGAGGAGCAAAACCAGCAAAGCATATAGAGATATATATATATACAGAGAAGTTTACTTCAAGGAAATGGCTCATGCAATTGTGAGGAAATGGCTCACACAATTGTGGGGGCTGGCAAGTCCCAAATCCATGGGTCAGGCAACAGGCTGAAGACTTCTGCTTGCTTATGTGGTTGCAGGGGTTGGCAATCCCTGAATCTGTAGGTCACACGGCAGGCCAGAGACTTCTGCAGGCTTATGTCTCAAGAACCGGAGACCAGGTGACGAGAAGAATGCAGGGTCGAGAAAGAGAGTGAGCTTTGCCAGAACATCCATTTATACACTGGAGGCAGGCCACACCCCCTATGAAACTCCACTTTCAACTGATTGGCTGCTCACATCAGATCACAAAATGGAAAGTGACTACACGGTGTCTGCCAAGCCACTGAGAATCACAGCCTAGCCAAGTTGACACATAGCACTCACCATCATACGTGGGAATAAACTGGAAACTGGAGATCAGGAAGGAGGCCATTCAGTGGCAGGGCCATGGGAACTGGGCCAGAGCAGTGACTGTGAGGATGAACGGGAATGGTGCCTACTGGGTGTGGTGATGCAACACTCCCAGAACATAGTGACCCTATAACTGTCCCATAGGGTTTCCAAGGAGCGGCTGCTGGATTCCCTGTGTGTTGGGAATGGGAAGAAACTGATTGTATTTTCTGCCGTTTGAGGCTTCTCTTGAGCTCAGAGGTGGGGGAAAGACCTCCTGGAGGAAATTTCTGAGTAATGGCCAACGGAAACGCAACTGATTATCAGAGTTGAACTTTCCTTTAATGCTAAGCATCCTCAGATACCTGAAAAGGAGAACTTATATAAAAGAAAAAGGCAGTGATACCTGCTTTTACATTTAGGAAGTGATGCAGCAGAAGGCTCACTTAGATGGCAAGTTTGTGGAATGCAGTTCAATCCACAAAAGTCCAGTTGAAGAGTAATAGTTTCAGGGAATCTTTTGTTGCTCAATGGGAGGGGTATCTATCCATGGATACCCTATTCTTTAGGTGGTCATCACCTGTCCCACCTCCTCATCACTGCCCTCCCCATCCCCCCAAAAATAGTAGAAACAGTTTACATATATGAGATACATTATCCAATATAGGTCGTCACAAGGAAAGAAGGAAATTCTGTTTATGGAAGATCTACTTGGCTGCAACAATGAGCTCAAACATAACAACTGTGAAGATGGTGCAGGACCAAGCAGTGTTTCGTTCTGTTGTACATGGGTTTGCTGTGAGCTGGAACCGACTCAATGGCACCTAACAATGATAACAACAACAGTAACTATGGCCAGTACCTTACATACATTATTTATTATAATTCTTACTTTACTGATAAGGAAGCTAACGTTCAGACATGTAAGAGAGAAGCCTGACTTTGCATAGCGTCAGGTTTAAAAACTGGGTCTGACTCAGAAATTATGCTCTTTCTCTCAACCCCCGAGGATTCTCCTTATTACATGGGATCTTATTAAATAATAATTTTCTTGGCAAAGATCAGTTTTATCCTCAGGTGGATCGTGTGTCTACTCTCAGGCTCTGACATGAACGGCATCGTAAAGACCCCTGGCCACTCCTTTGCTCTGGCCTTTGTTCTCATACCCTCCAGCACAATAGGTCTGCGCTGTGTGAAGGGCGGTTAAAAGTATGAAGCCCATGAGTTTTTCAATGTGCCGTGTTATACGTTCTCAACACTGGCATGTTAAAAGGGTTCCATTGTTCCAGCCACATGTCATTTAGAAATACGTTTCACAGGATCTTTGCTCTCTCGGCTAAGTGGAGATTTGGAACGTGTAGGTCCAAGGAAGTGGCCTTTGGTCAACATGGTGGGACGTGTCATCAGCAAGGCTTGTTGTTTTCATGTTTCCTATGACTAAGCCACCCTTCTGGGAAAGAGCCGCAGAGAAAGGGAAAATGTACCAGCAAGTCAGTCTGTAAAGTAGAGCAGGTGCCTAGAGAAATTGAGACGGGCCCCACTCCAATCATTGGGAAGAATAATCACTCAGTTGCCAGATTAGCTGGAGACTCCCCAACCTGAGAGAGTCCATCTGGGGGAGGTTCTGCAGCCTGAACACTGGAGCCTGCCTGGGGGTCAGTGTTTCAGACCAGAGGACTTTATGGTCTGAAAATGGCTCTACAATTTGTTTGGAATTACCCAGAGCACCTTTTCAGCACTTAAATTGTCCTCTTCATATTTTTCGGTATTCACAATTTTTCTTAGTAAAACTTTTGTCTTCCTTAATACTTCCCTCACTGTTGATCCTTCTTTCTGCTCACTAGAAAGCCCCTAGATCACCAGGATTTTCTTCCTAGGAAGTCTTAGTGTGGAAGCTCCACCGCAACCTGTTCAGTGTTGGAGCAACGAGCCTCCACTGACAGACAGCTGGTGGCTGCGCGTTAGGTACCTTGGCCGGGAATCAAACCCAGGTCTCCCGCATCGAAGGCAAGACTTCCACTGAACCATCGCTGGGCCCTCCTCTACTGATAACCCTCTCGGATCTCTTAGGGCTCTGCTACCTCCTCCAGGGGTCCCAGTGCAAACTTCAGAGAGGAAATCCAGGAAGGCAGGAGTTTGTTGGGTTTAAGATCCAGCCCTGGTGGCACAGGGGTTAAGAGCTCAGCTGCTAACTAAAATGTTGGAGGTTCGAGTCCACCCCGAGATGCCTTGGAAGAAAGTCCCAGAGATCTACGTCTGAAAGATCAGCCATTGAAAACCCTGTGGAGAACAATTCTGCTCTGACTCAAATGGGGTTGCTGACTTATAGCGACCATATGAGACAGATTATAACTGTCCCATAGGGTTTCCAAGGAGTGGTAGGTGGATTGCCTGGGTGTTGGGAATAGGAAGAAATTGATTGTATTTTCAACGAATTCTAGCCCGTTCTCCTGCCCTTCTAACACCAGTGGCAGGTACTCCAGAAAGTTCCATAGAATCCTCCAAACACTATGGGACCCCAACTTTTTTTTTTTTTTTTTTGCCACTAGCAAACCTGCTTCTTCTGTCATGTATTCCCTCGTCCTCCTGCCCTGTCCCCCTTTTTTTTAATTGTGGAAGGCCTTGCTCCTGTGGGCTGTCAGAGGGGTTCTGCACATTTTATACCTGACAGGACCTCTCCCAGAAACCCCGGAGGGAGACACCGTTAAAGTGTTTTATGTTGGGGAATAGGTTGGTTTCTGTGCAATAAAAACCAAAGCCATTGAACAAGCAAGCTCCTGGGTAATTACTGGGACCGAGGAGATAGCTTCCATATGCCGGGTGGGTGCTTAGAGGCCGAAGTCTGCATCTGTTCCCTTTGTTCTGTCAGAGAACAGAGCCAGGAGGGGGTCTGACCTCCCGATAAACCCTGAACCAGAACCCTCTGCTGAGCTTTGGGGAGGAGAGGGGGCCTAGAGGTGGTGGGGGGAGGTCAGAGGGCAGCCACATCTGGCAGAGGGAGGGGCTGGAGGGGGGGTGTGCAAAGCATAGGGAAAGGGGCTGGGGCTGCCCCCTCGGTAATCAATAAACCCAGCTACCAGAGGAGATCAGAGAACCATTCATTAACGAGCTCGTTAAGTGATTGATAGGCTTAATTTTCCTGTCAAATGTGGACTTCCCTTGTAAACATGTCAATGAGGAAAGTTCAAGCTTGTCACTTGGATTTATGGCTGGAATAACATGTAGGTGGAAAAGAGGGGCAGGTCCCCAGTGACCCATGCTGGCTGCTACGAAATGTTCAGGCCAGTGTATCCAGGTGCCTGAAAGGCCCTCTTCTTCCTACAGCTGAGATAACATCACGGCCCTGAGTTCACACTCTCTCAGCCTCAGAGGAATGGAGAAAAATGGTGGCCGCACTGGCCAGCCCCACGCCTACCTCCACCAGGGGCTCTCCCCAGCCTTATTTATTTATTCCCCTTGAAATTGTGAGTTTTTGAAAGGTTCATCCAAGGGAGGGCCCTTTCTCCTGCTACTTGTCCTGGAAGATCAAGAGGAAAGGGAAATAGAAGCAGAAAGCACCAGTCGTGTGACACAAACAAGCCATCAGGTCCTCAGCAATCTGGAAAATCGCCGGTGGCACTTGGGGGACAGGTTGGAGAAGAGGTGGGCACAGGGAGAGAGGCTCGTTCAGATCAAGTCGGGGGACTGCAGAGGGCAGCTGCAGCCAGCAGCCTAATGGGCGGTCCTGAGGGGAGCCCATTGCTAACAGGCTCCGCTTAATGCTCCATGTTAAATTAGTCGAGTGCTGCTACACTTCCCAGATGTGTAAGAAATGTAGGCTCGAGACAAATAAGCATTTTGGATAATTGAAAATACAGTTCAAAATCCACTCTAATCCATTAGCGTTATTACCACAAAGACCTGCGCAGAGCAGAGAGGATTTCCAGGACCTGGCTTGTGGTCGGCTTTAACTAGCACAGTGATAGGATTTGGGCTTGGAGATGTTCTGCCTTGTTCGGAATTAAAACAGACTGGGTCTTGTGTTGTGGACTTTCCTCTCTAACATGACCGAGGACTACCTACCTGAGAGTGAGGATTTATGCCTCTGCTGCCTTTGCATTGCCTAGAACGCCTGGTAGAGGGCCCGAGGACAGGAACCTCAGCTCAGATGCATGTTGATGGGCTGGGCAGTGCCAGGAGCCATGCCTGCTGAGTCTGACCCTCTGCCCATGCACAGCCCTTTGCTCTGTGGTATCAGGGGCTTCGTTACCAGAATTGTCAGTATAAGGAGAGTCTGGGTGAGGGATGAATTTAGGGTGCAGATTATCTCTGGGTGAAACCTTTCTGAAAGCCCGCCTGCCCCAGCAAAAAAAACCCAGCAGTCTGCAAACTGTGGTACGTGCGCATGTGCGAGAAGGTGCGTATGTGGCATATGTAGGGGTGCTCAGTCAGGTACCTGCAAACTACAGGCCCTCTATAGGACCCACTCACCTTTCATACCATAAAAAATCATTATCGGTTCATGTCTTAGCTATCTAGTGCTGCTGTAACAAAAATACCGCAAGTGTGTGGCTTTAAAGAAGGGAAATTTGTTGTCTTACAGTTTTGGAGACTAGAAGTCCAAATCAGGGCATTGGGTCTAGGGGTGGGCTCCTTCTCGTCAGTAGCCCAAGGTGTTCCTTGGCATTCTTTGACTTGTAGGCAGCCCCTCGCAGGTCTCTTTCCCCTGTGTGTGTCTCTCGCTGTGTCCATTTTCCGTTTTTATAAGACACCACTCAGAAGGGATTAGGTGTAGGACCCTACCCATGCTCAACCTACTTCTTGTGTGACCTCATTAACATAACAAAAGAAACCCCCTTATTTCCAAACATTCACAGGTACAGGGGTTAGAAGGTTTCCATATGTTTTTTGGGGACACAATTCAATCCATAACACTTTGTAGATGTGCTACACACGGAAGTACAATCTTCTGCAATGACACCAATCTTATTGGATTTTAAATCCTAAGGCAAGGAATTAGGAAGAACGTCAAGCTACCCCAGTATCTGGCCCTTTTATGTTTTTCTTTTTCCAGAGCTGAAAACGTGGTTTATTTGTATAGGTTTATTTACCCTTCAATATTCTTGAAGTGGGAGAGTGACAATAACTATAATAATGATGGCAGAAGCGATTTTTTTAACACTTACCAAGGAGCCAAGTGGCACAATGGTTAAGTGCTCAGCTGCTAATCAAAATGTCGGTAGTTTGAACCTAGCTGGTGGCTCGGTGGGAGAAAGACCTGGCAATCTGCCCCTATAAAGATTGCAGCCAAGAAAACCCTATGGGGCAGTTCTACTCTGTCACACGGGGTCGCTATTGGTAGAAAATTGACTTGACGGCACCTGCCAACACCTTGTGCCAAGCACTCTCATAAGTGCTCTACGAACTTCTCCCCTAGTTCCACAGGAAGCCCACGGGTGACACCCAAGGTCGTGCAGGTGGTTGGCGTGGAGCCTGGCCAGTCTTTGGGCTGCTGGCCTCCAGGGCCCAGGCTCGACGACCTCTCTGCCCAGCTACTTTCACAGCATTCTGAGGCTATGCTAATTTTATGAAATTGCAACATGTTTGATGTATTGGCTAGAACTTGCAAGTTTGTTTTTATGGCAGGATCTCTGAGCACCTAATGGCAGGGATTTTCTGAAATATTTTTAGGTTCAGACGCCCAGGACCATTTTTCTTCCTTATCTAAGTGCTGGTGTTTAATAAAAAAAAAAAAAAAAAAATAGGAGCTGTAATATTACTATAACAGTCTCTTGAATTGAGCCTCTGGAAAGATGCCAGGACCAAGTGGGACCCAAGTTGGAAGGAGTTGTGTGGGGGGAACAGACGATCATCACTCACGGAGGCCTCCTCTTGGCAGGTGACCGAACCCTCACTTTCCTTTAATGCAGTCAAGGCCGTTGAACCCAGGCCCAGATGGTCTCCCTCCATGTGCTATTGTGTCCCAGCCTGTAATCATTACTTATTATTATTAAAGTAATATCTGTTATTTATTGAGCACCTACTAAGTGCCAGAGACAGCCACAGTTACTTTACGTATGCTCTTTCATTAATTATCACAATCACTCTGTCAAGCAGGAACTAATATTATCTCCGCTTTATGGCAAAAGAAACAGAGACTTAGAGAAAGTAATGTCCCCAAGGTTAGGAAGTAAAGGCCTGCTCAACCCCCAAACCAAAAAAACCCAACCAAAGCGGTTGCCGTCAGGTTGACTTTAACTCATGGTGATCCCATTTGTTTCAGAGTAGAACTGTGCTCCACAGGGTTTTCAGTGGCTGATTTTTTAGAAGCAGATTCCCAGGCCTTCCTCCAAGGTGTGTCTGGGTGGTAAACTTAACTGTTTACGCCGCCTCGGATTCCTAAAAGCCTGTGCTAATTCTACCGAGCTCCACTGCCTTCTCTTCTCAGTTGTTCAGCTTCCCATCTCCTCTCCTATCTCCACGATCCTCCCTTCTAAACCTTCTCTGCAGCACTAGCATTTCCAGAGGCAAAAGGCACACAGGACACGGCCCCCAATGCTGTTTTGCTGTTGGTAAAATACCCTCTTGTTTTCTGACATCTAATCTGTAATCAGAATAGACAAACATTTCTTTGCACTAAGGCAGGGCAGGAGGGGCTCTCACCTGTGCTTTGCCCCTGTGAGTACCTGGGTGCACACAGCCATTGGATTGTCTGTGGCAGGACTTTCCCAGGGCATCTGAAGGATTCCTTCTATCCCAAGTGGCCATGCCAGGAGGAAGCAGATATGCCTCATTAATGGGTTCCCTCAGCCTGCAAGCCTCATGGTGAAACATCCTGAAGCTTCCAGACTCTGAAGCCCCAGACTCTCTGGAGCAATTGATGATGCTTCTTGGTGCCTGCTGTTACCTAGATGTGGCATTCGTTCTTGGGTACCAACTGTCTCTCCCCCAGGACCATTCCTTTTTGAGAATCTCTCAAGATCTTTCCTTTTTGAGAAAGAAGCAAGAAGATGTGCGCAGTGTTTAATAAAAGACATATTTCAGCCTTGCTCAGCCAGCTATGTCCTTGAGCCCAGGCATTTCATAGCGAGGAAGACTTTGAGCAACTGGCCCATTGCAAAGGGACAGAGAGGCTCTTTAACTTGCATGAAGCACAATCCCTGTCTGTGCTGGAAAGTCCCAAGCTCTGTTGAGCTGGCACCAGCCCCTGGGAACCAGCAAGTGAGATGAATTAGAAGCCTAGAGCAAAATATCTGGATTCATGCAATTTAGTTTCTTTCTACTACTTGCTTAAAATTCTGTGGAACAATTAAATCTTTAAAGTGTCTTGCGAATGCCTTCGGTTCCTTTCTCCATCGGGTTTATCGATTGTATTTGTTATCACTCACCAGAGCAAGTCTTTTTCTTTCTTTTTTAAACATTTAATAAGGTCGTTTGATTGGAACCCAGAAAGAGAAAGTCCACGAAATGGGAGAACATCTTCACACTATGGCCAAGGACCCCAACCCACTGCCGTTGAGTCGATTCTGACTCATAGTTGACAACATAGGGTTTTCAAGGCTGTAAATCTCTATGGAAGCAGACTGCCACATCTTTCTCCTATGGAGCCAATGGTGGTTTCGAACCACCATCCTTTCAGTTAGCAGACGATCACTTTACCCACTGCACCACCAGGACTCCTTTGGCAATAGGCCTAGCAGGTGGAAAACTTCACATCAGTCTATCAGCAACTTTCTTAAAGTTGTTCTTGGAATTCAGAGCATTGTCTGGGCTTGGTGAAAAAACACCTGTGAAAGAAGGCTTGGCATTCATGCCCTTGAATAGCATATAGCATCATTAGGAAAAAAACAGGGTATTCCAGACCAAAAAGGCTTGTTTTCTTAGTTGCTGGTGAGTTGGCTCTGACTCATCATGACTTTATGTATAACAGAACAAAACATCACCTGATCATTGATATGTTTGAGTCCATCGTTGGGTCTATTGTGTCAATCCATCTCATTGAAGGTTTCCCTCATTTTTGCTGTCCCTCCACTTTATCAACCATGATGTCCTTTTTTAGAGATTGGTCTTTCCTGATGACTTGTCAAAGTAAGCCAGTTGAAGTCTCACCATCCTTGCTTCTAAGGAGCATTCCGGTTGAATTTCTTCTAAGACATATTTGTCTGTTCCTCTGGTAATCCAGGGTGTAGTCAACATACTTCACCAGCACTGCAATTCAGATGCATCAATTCTTCTTCTGTCTTCCTTTTCCATTGCCCCTTTAAGAAGACAAATGAACGAAAACAATGGCTGTTAGGATCCCCTCTCTCCATTCACTCACAGAGTTACCGATGGTTGATTTACAGGTAAATCTTGGCAACACACCCTGAAGGTGACTTGCAACTTTCTGTACCAGGTAATCAAACTGAATGTCTTAACTCAAGGGAATTCAGGAGTAAAGAAGCCATCTCAGGTAGAAAAACATAAGTATTTATTTCATTTTTCTGACCACTTCTTGGCAAGTTGTTCACTCATTCTTCTTCCAAAGAGTTGGCTTCTAGATGCCTGAGCTGGAGAGGACCTGAATTAATTCCCAATCTCAATACGGCTGATGGAGCCAGGGTTGCTGCCTGAGCTTTTTTTTTTTTTTTTAAACATTCAGATTAAGAGGTGTTTTAGAGTCATAAAATATCAGATCCACCCATTGTCTATCTTGGAAGATGAGCTACCATCCAACTTCATTTCAGCCTGGAGGTGTCCTGAGAAGCTGAAAACACCTAATTCCCCCAAAGATGGAAACGTGTATTTCTCAGCAAGAAGAGGAAATGGAGGGAGTGACGAGTAGGTGGGGGAAGAAGCACCAATTACACTGTGCTTGACAACCTTGTATTTTCAAGCCCTGGGAAAGAGGACTTTGAGGTGCAGCACTCAATATAGAGTAGCAATCTGGTTGGAGGGATGTGGCACATCTGCCTTTTATAGGTTTGGAATGAAAAATGTTTTTAATTACGGGGTGGAATTGGGGCTTTTCGTCTTGCTACATGCTCTGTACCTGTCAAACTTGTTTGATGGAAATTTACTTCTGACCTCTTAGCCCCCGCCTACTTTAACTGAATGACTCCTAGGAGAATTCAGGGAAACCACGAGCACCTGAAGAAATCAGAATTGCCACATCTGGGGCCCCATAGTCCTCATACAGAATGCACTCCAATGTGGAACACCCCTCCCCAGGTGGATGACTTGCAACCTGATTTCGACTGTTGGCTCAAAGGTGGGCAGGAAGGGAGGGTCAGTGTCCTTGTTGGCTGTGGACTGAGACCATCAGCCCGGAAGGGCCTAGGGACCCAACAAAGCTAAAAAGTAAATAAAGAAAGTAATAATAATAAAAACTTGAAATGAAAAAGTAAAACAAAACTAGAAAGGTAATGCTGTGTTGAAATAATCCCATTTAAAATAAACAAAATCCTCAAAAGGAACCTTTATCACACACGCATGCATGCACGTGTGCGCACATGCACACACGCACACACACACATACACACTCCTTAGAGGAAAAGAAATTCATTCTGTTAAGGCGACAGCTGTCTGTCTGAGACACCAGGAGGCAGTGAGACTTGATATCATCTTTTTGGAATTTCAGAAGTCAGAAAAGGAGCTAGAGAACAAAACCGTTGTTCTGTCCTGGTGATATGCTAGACGGGTGCTTGAGCTTAGTTCCTGAGCTTTTTCCTATTTTTTTCTTCCCCAAATGCCTCTTAGGTGTAAAGTGCTTCCATATGAGGTGTGAGTCCTTCCCTAAAAATTGGAAAGAGTCTCCTGGTTGTTGAGTCAAGAGCTGGCAATCCTTTTGGGTAGGTTGAGTATTATCTGGCCTCAAAGCAAGAGGACAGCCTAAGTGAGTGACATCTCCATGCCTTTTCAAATCCCCAAATTCCATGCATTTCTGTGGACTTTGGTAGGCTTTTCTTCCTACCTTGTTTTAGCCATGTAAAATCCTGTTTAAATCCTTAAAGATTCAGTGAGGGCTGCATTCATTCCTTTCTGTTGTTGTAAGCTGCCATTGAGTGGGCCCCTGACTCATGGTGACTTCATGTACAACAGAATGAAATGCTGCCCAGTCCTGCACCAAGTCCATGATCGGTTGCAGATTTGGCTGTTGTGATCCATAGGGTTTTCATTGGCTGATTTTTGGAAGCAGATTGCCAGGACTTTCTTCCTAGTCTTAGTCTAGAAGCTCTGCTAAAATCAGTTCTGCATCATAGCAACAAGCAAGCCTCTACTGACAGGTGGGTGGAGGCTTCCCCCGAAGTGCATTGGCTGGGAATTGAATCTGGGGTGTCTTCTGCATGAAGGGTGTGAATTCTACTACTGAAACATTATTGCCCCGCATTCGTTTCTAGGCCCTAAATATTACCTCTTGCCCCTTAATAGATTATTAAAACTTAACGTTTTAATATGACATTAAGCATAAGCATACTGAAATTGTACCCCTCCCCTATTTCTAACCACATTTTTGAATAGATTCATCAGACTAAAGTATTCTGTTTTCATCTCTCCCTTACTCTGTCTTCCCTTCCTTCTTCTTTCTTTCCTTCCCTCCATGTTTCTGCCCTGTTGGTTCCTTAAACAGTGCTTAGCCCACTTACTGGTCAGCTAGCTCTGGGTACGGCTCAATAGTCACTTCCTTGGTGAAGTTTCTCCCCTTGCTAGGCAGAAATCATTGCTCCTCAGCAGTGCTTCCCCTCCCTCCCTCCTCTTCTCTTCCATCTTTCATTCACAATCCAGGGTGCGTAGCACTTATCGCATCGCATGACATTTAGCTGTTTAGGTGCCTGTCCTCCCTGATCTGCGAGCTGTGCCAGGGCAGAAATGCTATTCTCCCTTTTGCACCTCCAGTACTTAGCACAGTTCCTGGCACGTTGAAAGTGCTCAGTAGATGTTGAGAGGAAGTGAGATTCAGAGTAGAGGAACTGAAAGAATCAAAGGAAAACCATGATAGAAATTTGGGATTGTGGTAGAGAAAAGCAATTCTTGCTGATGGTTAGAAGTGAAGAGCCACATCCTTGATATTCTGCCACCGCTGAAGACAAGGACAGTAGTGACAGATACATATCTGTATATACATGGAGCCCTGGTGGCGCAATGGTTAAGCACTCAGCTGCTAACCAAAAAGGTCAGTAGTTCAAACCCATCATCAGCTCCGTGGGAGAAAGACGTGGCAGTCTGCTTCCATAACGATTATAGCCTTGGAAACTTTATGGGGCAGTTCTACTCGGTCCGATAGGGTTGCCATGAGCCAGAATCGGCTCATCGGCAATGGGTTTGGTTTGGTTTTGGGTACTATGTGTCAGACAGTCTTTTAAGCACTTTATATGTATTAACTTATTTACTTGACACAATGAACATATATGTAGCTTAAATGTCACTTGTAATTGATACCACCATCTTTCACGGTTATAAATAAAAATTTCATATAAATACAGAGATGGCAAAAAAGTTGGGAGTATGGGTAGAAGATCTAGAACTGTTGTGATTCTGTGAGAGTGTTTACCTAATCCACATCATCACTAATTCAGTTTGGTGACTTAAGAAGAAAAAAATGGGCTTTTAGACACAGACACATTATAACATTGTGGTGTCAGAGTCCTGGCTGGAGTCTCAGTGAGAGACCAAGAAAGAGGAGAAGACTCCACCCTTTCTCAGCCAGATCTTACGTGTCTGATAGGATGGAGCAATTGGAGACTTCTCTGGATTCACATGGCCACCAGGATTAACGTAGGTTTACGTGTCTAAAGAACTAGAGAAGCAATGGCTTATTGTAACTTCCTTAACTGGGTTTCTGGGTAAAACTGGTTGCTGTAGGGTCAACTCCTGCTCATGGAGACTCCATGAGTGTCAGAATAGAACTGTGCTCCAGAGGGTTTTCAATGGCTGAGTTTTTGGAAGTAGATTCCCAGGACTTTTTTTCTGAGGTGCCCCTGGGTGGATTCGAACCACCAACTTTTTGGTTAGCAGCCCAGCGTGTTAACTCTTTGCACCACCTAGGAACTGCAGGGTCCTGGGAAAGATGTTTGTTTTGCCCCTTGCTATTATTATCTATTATAATATCTAGTATTATCCGTGGGTGATGATTCTTGCTATTGAATCAAAACGTGGAGGGTGAAGGAATCATAGACTCAAGGAGGCCTTGATACCTCACTTTGTGTTCTTGCACCAAATTAATTTTTGGAGATGATGAGAAAAAAAAAAAAACATCAAGAATTTTGATGTTAATCGACATGTTGTTGTTGTTAGGTGCTGTCAAGTTGATTCTGACCCATGGTGACCCCATGTCACAGAGGTGAACTGCCCCATAGGGTTTTCTGGCCTGTAATTTTTGTGGTAGCAGATTGCCAGTTCTTTCTCCCGAGAACCTGCTGGGTGGGTTCGATTAGCAGTCAAGCACTTATCCGTTTGTGCCACCAGGGCTCCTTGCTCAACACATCCCCCCCAAAACAAACCCATTGCCATTGAGTCAATTCTGACCCATAGAGACCCTATAGGACAGAGCAGAACTGCCCCCCAGGGTTTCTGAGGCTGTAGGCTCTACAGAAGCAGGCTGTTACATCTTTCTTCCATGGAGTGGCCGGTGCTCACGTAATGGAACCTTAGTACATGTTTGTTGAGTGAATCAGCAGATTTATCTCTAGGCTACATTGGCATTGTGATAGCAATTTGCTATCTTATTATGTTAGGTTCACACCCTATTAGTATTTATTTTAGTTAATATAATATAATTAGAATGTAATCATATCAGTAGCTTTCAGTTCATGTCAAAAGAATAAAAGTTATTGAAATACCAGTGCTAATGGAAAGTGATAGAAAATAGTTAATGCGATGAAATGCTTGAATTGAGTTAGGCATATAAGGGAAGTTGGAGAGTGAGAGGAGTGGGAGAATCAGGCCTTTGGCTTCTTCTGAGACTCATGGTTAGTGTTAATGGATACAGGGATGCCTTGCCTCTGTGAGCTCTCCCTGATGGGGCCTTGATCCTCCTGTTGCTTCTCTAGCCAGAGTTCTCCATTTGGGTGTGTCCAAAAAGGTGGCCTTGGGGTTGATAAGGGCAAGACAGAGACAGAGGTGTAGTTCCAGCTTTTCTTTAAGCAGCCGTGTGACTTAGGCAGGCCTCTTAACCTCTCTGGGTCCCTATCCTCACCTGTAAATCAGGGAGGGTGGCCTAGATAATTATAAGATCCCCTGGCTCTATAATTATATTTAATGATACTATGACTTCTTAGAGTCTAAGACAAGCTATGAGTCATGTAAGCTGACCTCATTTTTTTTTTTCCTGCTTGAAGCAAACCTAAAATAGCCCAGTGGCCACAGAGGATCAACACGTTAGTGCCGTGCAAATTGGTGGGTACCATTCATTGCTGGTAGCCCTAGCCTACCAAGTCTCCTAGGATCTGGACCAAGAGGAGAGTGGGTGGATAGGTATAGGTGAATGTTTGCTTCAGAGTGTATTGAAGCTTTATGGGACCTGGGTTTGCCGTGTTTCCCGTTCTTCAGCCCCTGTGCCAGCCCCTTGGCTGACCATACTTTTCCCCACCTGTCAGAGTGATGGGTGGAGGATTTGGGCAGATCAAAAAATTCTGGAAATGAAGCCAAATGAAGAGAAAAGAGTAGTCTGAGAGCCAGATACTGTTTCCCAATGGTGCATTCACCTGGGAGCCCAGAAGACATCCAGTGAAGACTCTATTTTTGGCTCCCTCATAGAAGGCTGTAGTAATGTCTTCAGGCCCTTGTCCAACTCTTTGATTCTTTGGTGTCTCTGAAGCGTTACCACAAGAAGCTCAGTGTTTGGGGTTTGCTAGATATGGTGCTGGTGGTACAACTCTGAGGAAATAATTAACAATTATTTCTGAGGAGAAGCTTCCAGCTGGAGCCGTACCTTGTGGTGGTGCATACATCTCGCAAAGAATTGTTATTTAAGCAATAATCCTTGAGAAATTGGTCGTTACCCACATTAAACGACTCAGCCCATTGCCAAGGATGGTTAACGCTCTAATAAACTGGTCATTAACTGCAGTAACAATGAATTTCGAGGGGATTATTGCTATTATAAACCTTAATCAATGGTTTATAACAGCAATAATGTGGTCCTTTCTCTTAATGGTAAGTAGGGCAGCTTGCACCATCGCCTTGAAAATGTTTTTGTGGTGACTGATAAGTCAGAGGGGAGACTTTGGAAGTGCTGCCTTCTCTTCAGAAACAATCTAGGGAAGGCAGAGGATGCACCAGGGGCTCTTGATGGCTCACACTCTGTTCTGGGATCAAGCGTGGAGCAAGGAGCAGGGGACTCTCCTCCAGCCCTCATGGTTCTCCTCCATCACAGACCCAGTGATGAGGCACTGACATAGGGACTCTGGATTGAGGACTTCCTCCTGGGTGGGCAATAATAAGGAGGAAGAGATGACCACCTGGTTGGGTGGGGGGGGGTAGTTGTATGGGGTTGCATAATGAGCACTGTGCTTGGCATCATCTCTGTCACTAACTTGTTATGTGACACCAGTTAACTCACATCACTTTGATGACCCTCTGAAAGGTGGAGCTTAGAATAAATGACTTCTCAAAACCCCTTCTGCTATAAAGTCTCTGTATGGTTCTCTTAGGTGCCTGATCTGTGCTTGACTGTTAACCTAAAGGTGGGTGGTTTGGGCACGTCCAGAGGTGCCATGGAAGAAAGGCCTGCTGATCTTCCATAAAGATTACAGCCAAGAAAACCCTATGGAGCAGTTTTACTCTGTAACACATGGGGTTGCCATGGGTCGGAATTGACTCAATGGCAATGGGCTTGGATTTTCTTGGGTTTATAGCTCTTGTAGTAATATTGACATTTTACATTAGTGTACCAGTGATAATAATAATTTCATAATCCTTGGTGCTGTTCTTAATTGCTTACGTATATTGACTCATTTAATCCTTGCAACAACCTTACATCTAGTATAGAGGAAGAAGAGATTAAGGAACAGAGCTAATCCGAGGTGGAGCGGGGATCTGTGTTCTTACCTATTACCCGCTACTGTCTCTCTAGGAGCCCTTCTTCATTGTTTAATTTGATCCTCAGATCTTTGAAGTAGGGAGGGTGAGGCTCTCATCTTCGTTTGACAAATGAAGAAGCCAAGGTTCTAAGGAATGAAGGGACCTGTTCAAGTTAGTACAGTGGGTCTGAGTCCCACCCAGGGCAGCCCCTCTGCTTCTGGTTGTGTACATAAAAGGGAGATGTGACAGGAAAGTCCAGACCTCAGGAGCTTCTCTCTCCAATGAGGTGGGCTCCGTGCCTCCTGATGCCAGCTCCTGTTCACTGAGGCTGCTGCCTCCAGCAAAGGAAAGGGAAAAAGTTCCTGCTCTCCCACACACCACTGGAAGCGTGTCCCAGGAGAGAGAAACTCTGACTTTTGCTTCCACCTTGGCACTGCTGAGAATGCATGGGAAAATGGACACTGTTGTGAACTTTGGAGACAAGGGCATTATGGTTTTTTATTTTTATTTTCTTTATTATGGAAATCCTAAAACATAAACAGGGGGTAATATAATGAATCCTCACGTACCCTCATCAAGCATTAATGAGTATTGACTCATGGCCTATCTTTTCATTCAACCATGTACCACCACTTCCCACCTTGGATTTACCCCAGGCATCTTCTCATTTCATCTATTATCACTTCAGTATTCATCTCTAAAAGTTGAAGATTCTCTAACATAAAATTAAAAAAAATGAAATCACCTCTATCAGAACTTAAAAAAATGAACAGTAATTCCTTTTAATTATCAAATATTCAGTCAGATTTCACATTTCCCAGATTGTCTCCTGAATGCATTTGTTTTCTTCTTGCTCCAGCTATCCATAAGCTCTGTGACCTAAGACAAACCTCTCTTCAGAATTGGTCCCATTTGCTCACCTCTAAAGGGGATGTCTGTCTCGGAAGAAGTATAGCCAGAGAGCTCCTTGGAAGTGTGGATGGTGAGGCTATATCTCACATACTTTGGACATGTTATCAGGAGGGATCAGTCCCTGGGGAAGGACACCATGCTTGGTAAGGTAGAGGGTCAGTGAAAAAGAAGAAGATCCTCAAAGAAATGGATTGATACAGTGGTTGCAACAACGGGCTCAAACTTAGCAATGATTGTGGGGGTGGTGCAGGACTGGGTCGTGTTTCGTTCTGTTGTGCAGAGGATTGCTCAGAGTTGGAACCGACTTGATGGCACCTTACAACAACAAAAGGGATGTCCAGTCAGTGCTCTTCTCCTTTGCTCACTGGGTGGTTGAAGTGAGATCTCTGAAGCACTGGGAAGACCTCTGAATGGTCGCTTTTTATAATCAACCACATTACTATGCCTGCGGTCTCCTCTGCAGACGGATGGGAGGAACCTTCTCTAGGCTGCGTCCATAGTGTGCCCTCTTGGGTCTGTCTTTCTCATCTGACATACTCCTAAGAGCAAACTTGTTCTAGGCAGTGGAGGACATAACAGTACAATTCTCACCAGCCATGTCTCCCTGCCAGGCAGCCTATCTGCAAAGGAAAGGCTGCACCTTGGTGACCTTTCTTAAGACGGGAACAGTGAGGATGATACCACCAGTGAAGCGATTCTGCCTGTCCAGAGCCAAGCATTGTGAGACCTGGCCTGGAGGTGATCTATGACTCCATGGCTACAGCGAATGAAAAAAACCCCATCTCCCTGGAGCCTGGGTCCTTTGGGTTATAACTCCAGTTCTGCCTCCACCACTGGGCCTCCGTTACCTTCTGTGCATGGTGAGGTGGCTGGGTCAGATATGCCTGAAAGTGTATATAAAAAAACACACAGGGGCTTTTTCAATCTGCATATTTTATTCTGGAATTTATAGATGCCTGCTCCCCTGGGAGAGAACTTTGGGTGGCACAGATGGTTTGCGCTTGTGCTAACCTAAAGGCTGGTGGTTTGGCCACCCAGAGATGCCGCAGAAGAAAGACCTGGCGATCTGCTCCTGTAAAGATTACAGACAGAAAAACTCTATGGAGCAGTTCTATTCCGTAACACATGGGGTCGTCATGAGTCAGAAATGATTCGGTGGCAATGGATTCAGTTTTTTTGGTTTTGGTGTATCTGTGGGTCTAATCTCTTCCCCTTTGGTTCCTCTCCCACCCTCCTCTCTGCCCCAAGTCAAGAGTCTTAAGGCTAAAGGATGCCCCAAAACTAAAAAACCAAATCTGTTGCTGTTGAGTTGATTCCGACTCATAGCAACCCTATAGGACAAAGTAGAAAAAGCCTCAAAACTTTTCCAAGGAACAGCTGGCGGATTTGAACTGCCAAACTTTTAGTTAGCAGCTGAACTCTTAACCACTGTGCCACCAGGGCTCTAGGGATGTCTAAGGTCTCCCTATATTCTGACATCCTATGAACCCATGGCTTTTGCAAAATTTATGTTCTGTGTTTTCTGTTCTGCAGAGCTTAGAGGGGCACATTTGTTGGAGGCAGCTTTGGCCAAGTGACTCCTGGAGTTGGGAGTTGACCCAAATGACTTTTGATGGGGCTCCCTCTTCCAGATTTTTTTTTCCTGGAGCTTCTTTTCTGAAAAATGTGTTTTACCTCAGTAACTTGTATCTTGGGGTTATGAGTGGATAATTCATAAACATGATGAACCAGGCCGTTGCAAATGTGGATGCTTTAATAATGGGAAAATCCACCAAGTATCTGCTTGGTTTTTCTTTTCTGGACTCTTGGCTGGGCTGTGGGCCAGTAAAACTGGCCCAGTTGTCTTGTGATTCTCTCCCCTGGCGTGCAGCCTGACTCTCACCCGGAGTCTGATACGTCTGGGGTGTAGCCACAGATGTCTCTGCTGGGTGAATTCAGTCTAAGCACCCAGCTGCCTGGGGATGGTGGTCTCTAGAAGGTCCATAGGTTCAAAAAAAGGGTCCTTTCTTGCCACAAGTGGGCAACTTAATGGGACTTGTTTAAGGTGCCTATCTAGAACCCATGGTCCTGGCTAACGCTCCCCGCCCTGCCACTGAGCCAGGTATGCTGGGGCTTGGGGGAGCTTCCAGCTGTGTGGGCTGTTCCTCCACGCTCTCACCTGGCTTCCTGTTGCTCCCCTGCCCCCAGCCTGTACAGAGGAGCCGGTTAGGCCAGAGGGGAGGGTGGGGGCATAAAAAGACTGATCCGGAATAAACTGAAAAGTTTACTCTGTGCAGCCCTGAAATAAAAAAGCTCATTCAGAAAGTTAATGATTTATTTTATAGTTTCATTATCAGGGTCACATTACTCAATAGCATTTCAAACATGTCATTTGTACAAACTATGGTAATTAAAATTTATAACATACTTCATCAGCAGCATATGAATCTTTTAGCCAGCACTCTGCTGTCATATAAACAGTGTAATTTCAGCTGCAATTCACCCTTTATTGGCTCTCATTTGCGATTTAACAGCCATCAATGACTGCGCTATAAAGAATAAATTAACCATCCGTAAACCTTATGATGACAGGGACAGTCAAATAGACTTAAACGCCTTCCGCCCAGCCTTGGGAGCCAACTGAGAGCAGGTGAAGGCCAGGTACGCACCAGGTCCTCTGTTCAAAGGACTTTTCCTGGCTGCTGCTGCCTCCTCTCAATGGGATGGCTTCTTTCAATGGGATGGCTACTGGCAGGTCCCGAGGTCCCTCTAGCTGCCACTCGCAGGAGCATCGGCTCTTCCGTTCTCAGTTTGAGGAAGTAGAGGGAGTCATGGCCCCTTCACAGACCCACCTGAGATGTTTGCACCTAGGGAGGGCCATTGGTGGCACGATGGTTAAGTGCTCAGCTGCTAACCGAAAGGTTGGCAGTTCAAAACCACTCAGCGGCTTCGTGGGAGGAAAAACCTGGCAATCTGCTCCCGGAAAGATTACAACCAAGAAAACCCTTTGAGGCAGCTCTGCTCTGTCACTCGGGGTCACTTGAGTCAGAATTGACTTCATGTGTCCAAACAACAACAACCCATAGTTGTCAACTGAGAACATTTGGAAATGTATGGGGCCACTTTTGGTTGATTTAATAACTGGGTTGGGGTGCTCCTTTACTGGCATAGAGTAGTTGGGACGAGAAATGCTAAATATCCTGCAGCGAGGAGGATTTGTCCTGCCCCTAGTGGTGAAGTGGTTAAGAGCTTAGTTGCTAACCAAAAGGTCTACAGTTCGAATCCACCAGCTGCTCCTCAGAAACCCCATGGGGCAGTTCTACTCTGTCCTATAGGGTCACGATGAATCAGAATCAGCCCAAAGGCAATGGGTTGGGTTGGGTTTGGTAAATGCCACTAGCGTACCCATTGAGAAATACTGACAGTTCAACCTTCTTGTTCTGTGATGAGGAAACTGAGGCCCAGAGAGGAAGGGCCCTGCCTGGAGCTGCACTGACTCTTAGGGCAGAGCCACAATGAGAACCAGGGTAACTAGTTTGGAGGGGACAACTACCAGGGCAGGCCTGGCTTGCTGTCAGGGCACGTTGGACAGGATGGATGGAGACACTGCTTCCTGAGGGCCCTGTGTGTGGGCACCCTCTTGGAGGAGGTGGTCAGGGCGATTTTGCTCGGCCCCTTGGCTGACACTGTGCACAGCTCATAAATGAAGTGGATTGGATTTGATACTGAGATGTCTCCAAGGAGCCTGGGTCATGCAGGCCAATAAAATTGGCCTCATAAATTCATCATGACATGCAAGATTACTCCAGCCTGCTGAGGTCACCTTCCTGCCCTGATTTATCACCAGCCTTTGGGTTCATAATCCTGTTTACTGAGTGTTCCCTTCTTGTTTCTCTCCTTCCCCTGCCCAGGTTGGAGCAGATACTGATCAAAGCATCCCAGAGGAATACACGGTTGGATATTTAATACTGGGCTATTGTTAAGCAGTATTTTATTTTTTCTCCCCGAGAAGGTACCTGTAGCCATTTCAGACCAGGTCCTGGTTTGGAGTTTGTGCTTAAGAGTGGTGGTTTGGGCATGGTGGCCACTCTCCTAATGTCATATGTCATATGTGTGCTTGTGACATTAGATAAGAAGTGATGTTTGTGTCTCCTCTGGCCAAGTTGTGGGTTATTCACTATGCTGTGACTATGCGTGCTTGTGGTCAGTCTTTGCTGAGAAATTTTAATGAGCTTAGTGTTTCCAGGGAGAAGATGGTAGACATCACTGGCATAGATCAATTGCCTGTGTTTCCTTTTCTGAGGATGTAGGTAGTAGCGAGAGGGGAAAAGCCTGACGCAGATTTTGAAGTCCTTCCAAACATCATATTCTCGGACCCCACCTTTCACCATTTACAAGTTTCCATGTGTTGCATTCTGGCCTCTCTTGCTCTGGTTTGAGAGCTGAAGAAAAGTAAAAATTAGATCGGGGTTGCCTTTAAAATGTTTCCTGTATTAACACGTAGGCTGGACAATTGAGCCCTCTCGGGGTCTGCTCCCAGCTTCATGTTGCAACACTTCTGTGGCTAAACTCAGAGAGACATTTTTTGGTGATGTGCATTCGAGACCAGTACTTGACCATCACACAACAAAAACTTTTCCTATATGGAATTGGAGGCCCTGAAGCTTTTTGACTTTGGGTTTTCCCCCTGGGAAATGCAACCAGCCCCCTTTTGTAGGAAAGCCTCAAGGATGACTCTTACCCTGGATTAAAGATTCAGGAATCCGAAAGTCTGTGTGAAAACAGGAGCATGTTATTATCTTCTGGAGCCCTGGTGGCACAGTGGTTAAAGTACCCGGCTATGGTTACAGCACTCAGCTGCTAACTGTAAGCTTGGCGGTTCAAACCCACCAGTCACTCCTCGGGAGAAAGATGTGGCAGTCTGCTTCTGTAAAGATGATAGCCTTGAAAGCCTTATGGGAGTAGGATCCAGTTCTACTCTGATCTATAGGGTTGCTGTGAGTTGGAATGGACTCAATGGTAATTAAAAAAAAAAATTATCTTTAATCAAATTAGCAAATATTTATTGAGCAATTTCTCTGTGAATTTCAAAGCACTGCTTTAGGCACCAGGAATTAGACCGTTCCTGCCTTCAAGGTTTGGGGGAATCGCCACTTCAGTGGGAGAATTCTCGCCTTCCCTGCGGGAGGCCGGCGTGTGATTCTCAGCCAGTGCGCCTGGTGTACAGCCACCATCCGCCTCTCAGTGGAGGCTGGTATGTTGCTATGATGTAGAACAGGTTTCAGCGGAGCTTCCAGACTAGGATGGACTAGGAAGAAAGGCCTGGTGATCTGCTTCCAAAAATCAACCAACGAAAACCCTGTGCATCACAAAGGTCCAAACTGCAGCCAATGGTGAGGATGGGGCAGGACCCGGCAGTGTTTCATTCTGTTGTGTGTGTGGTCTCCATGGGTTGGGGGGCCAAGCTGACTGTGGCCAACAACAACAACAACAACAGCCTTCAGGGTACTTACAGTCCACTGGAGAATCAGTGTGAATGACTATTTCGCTGATTTCGCCATGACAACAAAAATACAAAAAACTCTGTGGCAAAATAGGTGTGGTAGATAGTGATTCCAGTTGGGGGAAATCGTGGAAGTGGTTTTGGGGCTGGATAGTCATCTCTTCAATCTTTGAACACTTCTGAAGCCCAGTTTCCCACCAGGCACTGGCTCCAGGCTGTTTGAAACCTTTTCTTGGCTGATGACTTGGAGCTGATGGCCGCACAAGTGATATAACCCTTCTGCAGCCCAATGATCTTTCTCTGCTCCCTCCCGGCAATAGCTTCCCACACCAGGCTCTCCTCCAGCCCTGCTGATGTGCGCCCAGAGAGCAGCAGGAAGACACAGTCACATTTTGAGAATCTGGGCCTGCTTCCATTATTTGAAGGAGGGCTGAGTTGTTCTAAAAGCTAGTGATCTCGAGTATTTCCTCATGTGTCTGTTAGCTGCCTGAATGTCTTCTTTGGTGAAGTGTCTATTCACATCCTTTGCCTGTTTTTAATTGGATTATTTTTCTTTTTGTTGTAGAGATGTTGGATTTTCCTGTAGATTTTAGAGATTAAACCTTTGTTGGATTTTTTTTTCCCCAGTCTGTAGGTTCTCTTTTTACTCTTTTGGTGAAGTCTTTTCATGACCGTTAAGTGTTTAATTTTTAGAAGATCTCTGTTATCCAGCTTATCTTCTGGTGTATTGTTAGTTATGGTTTATATGCTATTTATGCCAGGTATTAGGGCCTCTGGCATTGACCCTATCTTTCTTCTACGATCTTTACAATTTTTGGTTTTATATTTAGGTCTTTGATCCGTTTTGAATTAGCTTTGGTGTATGATGTGAGGTGTGGTTCCTGTTTTATTTTTCACAGATAGGCATCTAGTTTTCCCAACACCATCTTTTAAAAAGACTATCTTTTCCCCGTGTAATGGACTTTGCGCCTTTGTCGAAGATCAGGTGATCCTAGGTGGATGGATGTACATCTGGGTTCTCCTTTCTGTTCCATTGGTCAATGCGTCTGTCCTTGTACCTGTACCAGGCTGTTTTGACTACTGTAGCTGTACAGTAGGTTCAGAGGTCAGGTAGTTCAAGTCCTCCTACTTTATTCTTTTTCTTCAGTAGTGTTTTACTTATCTGGGGCCTCTTTCCTTTCCATATAAAGTCAATGATTAGTTTTTCCATGTCATTAAAGAATGCTGTTGGTATTTGGATCAGGATTAAATTGTATTTGTATATTGCTTTGGGTAGAATTGACATTTTTCACCATGTTGAGTCTATCTATCCATGAGCGTGCTATGATTTTCCATTTATGTAGGTCTCTTTTTGTTTCTTGCAGTAGTGTTTGTAGTTTTCTTTGTATAGATCTTTTATGTCCGTTGTTAGATTTGTCCCTAAGTATTTTCTTTTCTAGGGGCTATTATAAATGATATTGCTTTCCTGATTTCCTTCTCATAGCTCTTTTTATTGGAAACCCTGGTGGCGTAGTGGTTAAGTGCTACAGCTGCTAGCCAAATGGTTGGCAGTTCAAATCCACCAGGCGCTCCTTGGAAACTCTATGGGGCAGTTCTACTCTGTCCTATAAGGTCGCTATGAGTTGGAATCAACTTGACGGCAATGGGTTTGGTTTTGATATGAATCCCACTGATTTTTGTATGTTTATATTGTATCCTACTACTCTGCCGAATCTTTCTATTAGTTCCAGTAGTTTCCTTGTGGGGTCCTTTGGGTTCTGTATGTATAGTATCATATCATCTCCAAAGAGTGATAGTTTTACTGCTTCCTTACCGACTTGGATGCCTTTATTTCTTTTTCTTGCCTTATTGCTCTAGCTAGGACTTCCAGCACAATGTTAAATAGGGGTGCTGATAAAGGGCATCCTTATCTTGTTCCTGTTCTCAGGGGAAATGTTTTCAGCCTCTCTCTACTAAGAATGATGTTAGCTATTTGTTTGGTATAGATGCCCTTTATTGTGGTACGGAATTTCCCTTCTATACCTATTTTATTAAGAGTTTTTACAAGGAATGGGTGTTGGACTTTATCGAATGCCTTTTCTGCATCGATTGAGATGATCATGTGATTCTTTTCTTTCTTTTTATTTATGCAGTGGATCACATTGATTTTCTAGTGTTGAACCATCCTTGCATACCTGCTATGAATCTCACTTGGTTGTGGTGTATTATTTTTTTGATACGATGTTGAATTCTATTGGCTAGAATTTTGTTGAGAATCTCTGCATCTATATTCATGAGAGATATTGGTCTGTAATTTTCTTTTTTTGTGGTGTCTTTGCCTGGTTTTGGTATCAGCGTTATGCAGGCTTCATAGAATAAATTTGGAAGTATCCCTTCCTTTTCCATGTTCTGAAATATTTGGAGTAGTACTGGTGTAAGCTCTTCTCTAAATGTTTGGAAGAATTCTCCAGTGAAGCCAAGGATTTTTTTTTTGTTACCTTTTCAATGTCTTCTCTTGTTATGGGTCTGTTCAGATTTTTGACCTCAGTTTGTGTTAGTTTAGGTAGGCAATGTGTTTTTAGAAATGTGGCAATTTCCTATAGGTTTTCAAACTTGCTGGAGTATAGTTTTTCATAGTACTGTGTTATGATCCTTTTTATTTCAGTTGCGTCTGTTGTAATGTTCCCCATTTCTTGTTTGGGTTATTTGCATTCTTTCCTGTTTTTCCTTTCTCAGTTTGGTCAGTGGTTTGTTGACTTTTGATCCTTTCAAAGAACCAACTTTTGTTTTTGTTGAATCTATTGTTTTTCTATTTTCTGTTTTATTTATTTCTGCTCTGACCCTTATTATTTCCTTTCTTCTGGTGGCTGTTGGCTTCTTTTGCTGTTCTCTTGCTATTTGTTTGAGTTGTATAGCTAATGTTTTGATTTTGTCTCTTTTTTCTTCTTGATGTGTGCACCTATTGCTATAAATTGGCCTCTGAGCACTGCCTTTGCTGTGTCCCAAAGCTTTCGGTATGATGTATTTTCCCTCTCGTTTGATTCTAGGAATTTTTTGATCCCACCTTTGATTTCTATTACCCAGTGGTTTTTAAGCAAGGTGTTATTCAGTTTCCATGTTTTTGATTTTTTTCCCTTCCTCTTCTTGTTATTAAGTTCTACTTTTATGGCATTGTGATCAGTGAAAAAAAAAAAATATATTACCTCAGTGTTTTTGATTTTGTTTAGTGTTGCTTTGAGACCTAAGATGTGGTCTATTCTGGAGAACATTCCATGTGAGTTGGAAAAGAATGTGTACTTTGCAGCTATTGAGTGGAGTGTTTTATACATGTCTATGAGGTCAAGTTTGTTGATTGTGGCCTTTAGATTTTCTGTATCTTTGTTGAGTTTCTTTCTAGATGTTCTGTCCTTTACTGAGAGTGGTGTGTTGAAGCCTTCTACTATTACTGTGGAACTGTCAATTTCTCTTTTCAGTAGTGTTAGAGATTGTTTTACGTATTTTGG
The DNA here is from genome assembly GCF_030014295.1 of Loxodonta africana. Lineage (NCBI taxonomy): Eukaryota > Metazoa > Chordata > Mammalia > Proboscidea > Elephantidae > Loxodonta > Loxodonta africana. The sequence continues at coordinate 63,517,641 of NC_087360.1, forward strand.
AGTCCTGTCATTGGATGCGTAGGTATTTATTATGGTTATGTCCTCATGGTGGATTGTCCATTTAATCATTATATAGTGCCCTTCCTTGTCTTTTATGGTGGTTTTTGTTTTAAAGTCTATTTTATCTGAGATTAGTATTGCCACTCCTGCTTTTTTTGGTGGCTGTTTGCTTGATATATTTTTTCCATCTTTTGATTTTTAATATATTTATTATGTCTTTGTTTCCAAGGTGTGTCTCTTGTAGACAGCATATTGATGGGTCCTGTTTTCTTTTATCCATTCTGTCACTCTCTGTCTCTTCATGGGTGCATTGAAGCCATTTCTCTTCAGTGCAATTACCGATAGATGTGAGTTTATTGCTATCATTTTGTAGTGCTTTTTTTTTTTTTTTTTTTTTTGTGGTGCTGATGTTTTCTTTGTTCCTCTTACTCTCCTGTGCTGAATTCCTTTTTTTTTTTTTTTTGTGGATTTTTTTCCATTTCTTTTGTTTTTGTAGATTTTGTGTTTACTGAGGCTTTATGTTTTTCTTCTTTATTTTGATGAGTAGATTTATTAACTTTCTTTGTGGTTACCTTGAAATTTACCCTTATCTTCCTAAGTTTAAAGGAGTTTTTCATTTCTTGATACTGGCTTGATTTCCTCTCCATTTGCAAGTTCTATAACTACATCATTTATTCCATCTTTTATTGTTCTGATGTTGTTGTCACTTACAGATTGATCATTCTGGTTCCGTGTTGTAATTTTTTTTTTTTTTACTTTTGTTTTATTCTTGAGAGTTCATTTTCTAGGTTGGTATCTGGCTGATGTTATGGCCTAGACTCAGGCTGTTGTCTGATGTTGTTGGTTCTCTAACTGAAGGACTCCCTTTAATAATTCTTGTAAGTTTGGTTTAGTTTTTACATATTCTCTTAATTGCTGTTTATCTGGAAATGTCCTAATTTTGCCACCTTATCTGAGTAAGAGTTTTGCAGCATATATTATTCTTGATTGGCAGTTCTTTCTTTCAAGATTTTATGTATGTCATCCTATTGCCTTCTTGCCTTCATGGTTTCTGCTGAGTAATTACAGCTTAATCTTATTGCTTCCCCTTCGGACATGAGTTTTCATTTTTTTTGAGCTGCTCTCAGGATTCTTTGTTTGTCTTTGGTTTTAGTGAGTGTGATTATGATATGTCTTGGTAATTTTTTTTTTTTTTTTTGAGGTCTATTTTGAGTTTTGTTGAGCTTCTTGGATGGTTGGCTTTTCTTCTCTGGTGATATTAGGGAAGTTTTTTTTTTTTTTTTTTTGCCAGCAAATCTTCAATGATCCTCCCTGTGTTTTCTGTTTTCTCTCTGTGTTCTGAAACTCCAATCGCTCTCAAGTTTTTGCTTTTGATTATATCCCACATTGTTCATAGGGTTTCTTATTTTTCTTCATTCTTTTCTCTAATTTTTCCTCAAAAAAAGTAGTACCCAAGGGTTTGTCTTCAATTTTACTGCTCACATCTTCTATTGTTTCAAATTTCCTCCTAAAACCTTCTATTGCACTGTCCATTTCTGAAATCTTGTTTTTTGTCTCTTGGATTTCTAATTGCTGTTTTTGTATGCTGTCTAGTTGTTTCTTTATTTTGACATTTTGTTCCTGTATTATTTTCCTGAATTCTCCCATTGCTTTGTCTGTGTTTTCCCTGATTTTGTCTATTTTTTCCTTATTTTTGTCTGCATTTTCCTTTATCTGTTGGAGAGCCCTGAATATTAGACTTTTGAATTCTCTATCAGGTAGTTCCAGTGCTTTTTATTCTACTGGAATGTCATCTGGTGTTTTATTTTGGTCACTTTCTGGAGCCATCCTCTCCTGTCTTCTTATATGTTCTGATATTGTCTGCTGTCTCCAGGACATTCAGGAATTATTTTCTTCATTTATTAACGTAGCTTTGATTGTTTTGTCCTGCTTTTTTGTTTTATTTGGTTATGTATGGGCAAGCGGGCTGGCTGTGTTTTTTTGCTTGCTCATTCATGGGCACAATACTTCTCATGACCTTGTCCATGTGGGCAGGGCCAGTCACTCAGCTATGGTGCAGCACTGTGGGTCCAGTGAGAGTGGAGGGGTGGGGATGGTTAGTTTGTGATTAGGAACTGGGTCTAATGGGGTGGGGCCTTGGGTAGTGCGGGGGGGGATCTGGGGGACTGCGTTGGTGCCACTCAGGGGCATGACACTTGGTGTGTGGTGCAAATAGGCAAAAGCAAGAGGAAAGGATGTGATGTGCAGAGATAAGTGGGTGGGTGAAAGAAGAGAAAGGAGAAACAAAAGAAAAAGGAGAAACAAAAGAAAAAGGAAAAAAAAGAAAAAATGAAGGAAAAAAGAAAAGAGTATATAAATGGTGGCATGGTAGGATTTGGTGGGTGGGGGAGGGACAGAGCCTGCAAGGTTGTGTGCCAGTGGCTCTCTAGCTGAATGGTGTGGCTTGGCCTGTTGAGAAGGGTAGTGGGTGGTGCGGGGGGGGGGGCAGGAGAAAGGAAAGGGGAGAAAGAGAGAGAAGCCAACAAACAAACAAATAAATATGATAAAAAATATAAAAACAACAATAACAAAATATATGGTGGTTGGGGAGCCAGCCATTGGGGATGGGGGCAAACTGGGGTGGTGACAAGCTGATGTCTCTCTTGCCAGGTGGCACAGCATGGCCTGTCAGGAAGGGGTGGGGGCAGCACAGAGCCTTGGTGGGAGAGAGAAGGAAAAGGTAGAAGAGGAAAGATAAACAAAAATAAAGAGTATGGCACTGAGGGAGATGGCCTGTGTGGGTGGTGCAGATTTGGGGAGGTTGTGTGCCAGAGGGTATCCAGCTGAATGGTACAGCACAGCCTGCCAAGAAGGAGGGAAGTGGTACACAAGGTTAAGTGAATAGGAGAAAGGAAGGAAGGGGGAGAGAAAGAGAAGAAATAGCAACAACAACAACAAAAAAGAAAAGAACAAACAAACAATAAATAAAATGACAATAAGGAACTGGTTGGTTACGGTGGTGCAGACCTGGGGAGGTCTCATGCAGTGACTCTCCAGCTGAGCAGTGCAGCACAGCCCCTCGAGAAGGAGTGGGGTTGGTGCACAGGGCTGAGTGGATGGGAGAAAGGAAAGGAAGGAAAGGAGAGAGAGAGAGAAAAAAAAAATAGAAAAAAAAAAAAGAACAAAGCAAACAAACCAAAAAATCACAGCCTGTTAAAAAGGGGAGAAGATGGCGTATGGGGCTAGCTGGGCCAGAGAAAGGAAAGGAAGGAAGGGAGAGAGAGAGAAGTAACAAAAAAGCCAATAAACAAACAAACAAATGGCACTGAAGGGGCTGGACGGTGGGCACAGGGCAGATCCCAGGGACAATGAGCTGGTGTCTCTCTGGCCAAGCCACCATGGCTCGTTGGAAAGCGGTGGAGGCTTTGTACAGGGAAGAAGGGTGGGGAGTGGGAAAGCATGTATCCCTGGTTACTGGATGCTCTGTCTCCTGTTGGGAGCTCTGTGAAGTTGCTTTCCTATACTCACAGTTTGCATTCCTTGGTGGCTGTAGTCCAAGATGGCAAATCTGTGCCACGTTAGTTGGTAGGGGTCCTCCACTCTGTAGCTGTCATTGTTTTCTGTTCTCTGTCCATTTCTTATTCCATTCGGTGCTTGATCAAGTTCTTTATTCCTTCATTTGATGCTTAGGATTCCAAGATTGACGGTTATATCTGTTTTGCTTAGTTTTTTGGGTCTTTGCTGCAGAGGGATGGCATGGTGTTTCTGTCTATAGTGCTATGTTGACTCCGCCTCTCTGATGCACCAGGGGAGACTCCTTGGGTTAGCACAATTGCGCTTAACAGGTGAATCGGTGGACAATGTTCACTATGTCTAAACTATGCAGAGCACTGTGCTAGGCACAGCGGGAGGGTAAAGAGAAATGACAAGCAAATAGGCAACCCAATGTCACAGGGAGCGTGCTTGCCCTGAAGGCACTCACACATTTGAGATGGAAACCATTCTGCCCTCTCTGGCATCTTCTCCTGGAGGTGGTGAATGCCCTTTCCAGGTGACATGCAGAGGCACCAACTGAGACGGACAGGCCTACATATCTCGGGCCCTGACCTAGTTCTTTTGCTTCCTATCACCTGTGTCACCTTGAAGAAGTCCCCTCCATGCTTTATTCCCTTTGATTTTTCCATGTTTCAGTGGAGGAACAGCATGTGATGACAGAGATAGGACTGAGACAGGAAAACGAATCATTATCACAGGAAGGCATTGTTGTTTTTGGAGATGGGGAACTGCATCACTCTTTGTCTGACTGTGAGACATCTTTAAAGTTATGTGTAAAGTATGTGTTTGATGACATGGCAAAATGACTCAGTATTCATTTTGTGTAGAGACATTTTGGGAAATTTCACAGCAACCCTTAAGAGGACAGGGGCTGATTGAAGGGACCACCCAAACAGGGTGCAATCACAGTCTAGACCTAAGAAAACCAGTTGCTGGTGAGTTGATTCTGACTCATGAGTAGACTCCTGTGTGCGGAGTAGAACTGCTCCATAGGGTGTCCAATGCTGTGATCTTTCAGAAGCAGGTTACCAGGTCTTTCTTCTGAGGTGCCTCTGTGTGGGTTTAAGCCACCAACATTTTGGTTAGTACTCAAGTGCTTAACTGTTTGCACCACCCAGTGACTCCCTAGGCCTAAGATGTGTGGATAATTCTGGAATGGATTGGGGGTCACTGAGTGAGTTTTTCCTACGGTGTCCTGGGCACCATGGGAAGAATTCTCATTTATACTATCTCATTTAATCCCTCCTCCATTAGCCATGTGAAGTGGGGATTACAATTCCCAATTTACGGATGAAGAAATGAAGCCCAGCAAGGTGAGTGTCTTGACCCAAGGCCCACTGCTAGCTTCTGCAGAGCCAGGAGTTCTGGCAATTGATTTGCTTCAGTGCTTTGCTTGGGACCAGCCCAACAAATAAACTTGAGGCTTGAACCCAGCTGCAAAGGTGACCTGCTGGGAGAACAATTTGAAAAAAGAAAGAAAGCAAGAAGGTGAAGCACAAGGAAACATTTCAAAGCCTTTCCCTAATCAGGACAAATGGCTGCGAGCCTGAGGTTTGTGCAGATAGCCTGCCACATTTCAGAACGCACCTCTTGCCACAAACCAATGCCTCACTGGCTCTGAAATTTATGCTGGGATTTAGACAGAGGACACAAATCATTGTAATCTCCCAATGAAAGATCACTGTCTGTGCAAATGCATTACCTGCTTGGAAAGCGACATGTTAAAAAATACTGATAATATATGGGCATGAGGAGAGCGATTTCCATGCCTGGGCTCCTCCAGCTAAAATACACACCTGCACAAGAGGCAGCAGATGACAAAGTAAGTCACTGGGGCCCAGGAGTGGCTTCTCTGTTGGCTGTGACTCTGACACTCCAAACAAAGACTGTGTGAGCCCATCTAGCTTGGGGTTGCTTCGATGGAGGAGGGCTGAGCTGGGGGCATTTGATCCCATGCCGTTCATCCCGGACTCAGAATGCTTTTGGGATTGACAGTTTGAGGAAGAAGATGAGGAGGAAGAATTAGCTGACTGAGTGTGGAATTAGCTGAAAGTATGAGTTAGAGGAACCATCCGTGATCTTCTTTTTCTTCCACCTTCCTGGTCTTGTGCTCCCTCCTAACTTGCCCCCACCAGCAGCCCCCTGTAGGGCTCTTTTGCATGGAGATAGGACATAAAGAAAGCCCTTATTAGATTAGAGGGGAGAGGGGCACAGTCTTCCGACGACTGTCTCTTCTCGTAAGGGCTTTCCTTCTCTTTCCACACCATCTAAAGTCAGCTGCCTCATGATGTATCAAGGTTGGGGAGAGCATGGGCTCGGAGCCAGATAGACCTGGTTTCTGTGACTGTAACTCCAGCTTCACGACTAATTGGCAATATGGTCGCGGGCAAGTTATTTCTCTCTCAGCCTCAGCCTCATTCCAGACACCACATGGTCTCCTTCTCCCACCCCCAAGCCACTTTGTGTTGTGGCTTAAGGTTGCATCTTGGTCTTCGCGGCTCCGCTCACTCTCTTCTACTGCAGTGTGGTGTGAGTGCCAAGGCTAGTTTTCCTACACTCCTCTGCTCAGGAGAGAAGCCATTCGGTATCTAATGGGCCTGCAGAACAGGTGCATCCCTCTTGCTGCAATGATTATGGGATAAACAAAACAAAAAGAACCCAAACCCAAGTACATTGTCCTAAAGGGGACAATAATACTTCAAAACGGCCAGAATGTTTACCAACCCAATGAAAGAGAAACATGGAAGATGCAGTGAGTCTCGTTCTCTCCCACTGTGGTGGGAGAGCTGACCTCAGCTGACTCAGTTATGGCTCCCAGGGTCAGTCCTTGTCCTGCAGAGGGCTTGACAGAAAGGAAAAATAATGCGAGACACGCTGTCTGTGGAGTGTCTACCTTGGAAGCCTCTGGGTTCACAGCCATATTCAGAACAGATCTGGAGGCAAAAGGGGGATGACTGTCAGTGAATGGGCTTAGGGGTCTCCAAAAGGTCTGTTTGGAATCCAGGATAGAAGGCGCCTGTGGCGAGGGTTCTGGAGTGCAGGGCTCCTGATGGGTGTCTGGTGAAATGCTCTGGGATTTCCAATGCCCTGTTGGAAAGAGCAATCCTGCCTCTAATAAGCTGTGCTACAGGTGCATGGCCCCTGTCCCTCCCCTTCCTGGAACCCACTTGCCTCTCACAATCACTCTGTAACAACGATTTTTGCCTCCACAGCACTGAAGCATAAAACTTAATGCTTTTCCTGTGATGGCCTTCTTGTCGTGAGTTAATAAGATACAGCGTTAATTAGCATGGCCTCTGCTCTCATAATTTCCCTATAAACTAGTGACTAGTCGGGAAAGTCATTGTTACCAACCCTCTGGCTTATCTTTTACGTCTTTCAGACCTGGTCCCTTTTCATCTGGCTTTTTCCTCCCATGGAATGAAAATTTCATGAAATAAGCACATGGAGGCTAAGTCCCTTCATTGGGTCTGGCAATAGTTATAGGAAATAGGGAAGACAGAAGGAAGAGAGAAGAGGTGTGAATAAAGAGAGCAAATGAAAGATGGAAGGGGAGAGAAAAAGGGTTAAATGATTTGAGCAGAGCTGCATTTTGAGCAGATGTGAGGTAACATGTATGCAAATGTGAGCATTCATTTGCTCATCTAAAAAAATATTTATTGAGGGCCTATCATGTGTCAGGCACAATAGGCAAACTGTAAGTAAAAAAATAGACGCATCCTTGTCTTTGGGGAGTAGGTATTAAATAAAGAATCACAAAAATACATGTAAATGTTGTTGTTAGCTGCTGTCAAGTCAGCCCCCAGACTCCTGGTGACTCCATACACAATGGAACAAAACTCTGCCTGGAATTGTGCCATGTCCATGATTGGCTGCAGAGTGGAACTTTGTGATCTGCAAGGTTTTCACTGGCTGATTTTTTGGAAGTAGATAACCAGGCCTTTCTTCCTAGGCCATCCTAGTGTGGAAGCTCTGCTGAAACCTGTTTAGCATAGTAGGAATGTGCAAGCCCCCCGATGACAGATGGGTGATGACTGCACAAGAGGTGCATTGGCCAGGACTTGGACCCAGGTCTCCTTCACAGAAAAAGAGAATTCTACCACTGAAATACCATTGCCCCATTACAGCTGGAGATATGCTTATGAGAGTATAAAATAGTGGGATTTGATCAAATCAGAGAGACTTCCTGAGGAAGTAATAGTTCAGCTAAGATCTAAAGGATAAATAGGAGCTGACTGGATGAACTGAAGAAGGGGAACCATCCCAATAAGGGAGGACAGGATATAAGCCTTAGAGGGCCTTTTGAGGACATATTTATAATAGACATAAATAACAAACTGAATCAAGAATATGTAAAGGACTCTTACAACTCTATTAGAAAAGCACAAATAATCTCATAGAAAAATGGGCAAAAGACATGAACAGGCGTTTCAGAGGGATAACAACATATTTGTCCAATAAGTTTATATAGTAAGTACTGATCAGGGAACTGCAAATCAGAATCACAGTGGGGTACTGTTTTACATCTATTTGGCTGGCAATGACTAAAAGGCTGACCACACCAAGTGTTGGAGATGCTATGGAACTGCAGGATCTTAATATACTGCTGGTGGGAGTCTGAATGGGTGTAACTTATTTAGACATTAAAAAGTTAGTTTGGCATTATTTCCTAAAGGCAAACATTTGTATACCCTCAGATAGACACCAAGGAGTACATCAACGGGAGTGGACAAGGATGTTCGTACAAGCACTGTTCACAATAGAAAAATATAAAACAACCCAGAAAAAACCTGATTAATGATCAAAAGGAAAATGGATAAATAAGCCATGGGTGTATTCACACAATGAGATATTACACGTGAGTCAAAACACATGAAATATCATGACATGCAGCAATAGAGATGAACTTTAATAATGTAATATTAACTAAAAAAAGCAAGCCCCAAAATAATGCATATAGTATAAAGCCATTTTATTATAAAGTTAAAAGCAAACATAATTATTTCTGGGAATTCATATATATGTAATAAAACTCCATAAACAGCAAGGCAAGAGAATGATGGTGTCTTAGGCTGAGTTCTCTAGAGAAGCAAAACCAGTGAAGTGTATATATACATATTTATGTGTGTATAAACATATATATATAGAGAGAGAGAGAGAGAGATTTGTCTCAAGGAAATGGCTCATGTGGTTGTAGAGGCTGGTAAGTCCCAAGTCTGTGGGTCAAGTGTCAGGCTGGAAGCTTCTCCTGATTGATGTAGTTGAAGGATTGATGAACCCAAAACTGGCATGTCAGACAGCAGGTCACTGGCTCACATGATGTGAAGGTTAATGAATCCAAGTTCGGCAGGCAAGATAGCAGGCTACTGGCTCACAGGCTGAGGAAGCTGATGAATCTCAAGATCGGCAGGCAATACAACAGGCCACTGGCTCAAGCTCTAAGAACCAGAGGTCACATGATGATGAGTTGGATGCAGGACCCAAAGCAAGCAAGCAAGCTTTGACAGAATGTCCATACTGGATGCAGGCCACATGCCTGAGGAATCTCCCCTTACAACTGGTTGGCTGATTATGTCAGATCACATCATGGAGGATGACTACCTCATTACATAACTGCCAAACCACTGAGAATCATGGCCTAGACAAGTTGACACAAAACCTTAACCATTATGGATGGTTACCTAGCCTCGGGAATCAGAAGGATGAAATGCTAGCTGACCATATGGTTAGATGTGGATTGCTGTCAAGATCCATGCTTTTGTGTTGGTCAGTGGATTTGTGAGTACTTATTGTGTTGTTGTTGTGTGTCATTGAATTGATTCCAACTCATAGTGACCCTATAGGACAGAGTAGAACTGCTCCGAAGGGTTTCCTAGACTGGACGGCAATGGATAATCTTTATGGGAACAGATTGCTAGGTCTTTTCTCCCATGGAGCCACTGGTGGGTTCAAACTCCTGACCTTTTGGTTAGCAGCTGAGCACTTAAAATTGCTTACCAAAATAAATGATTAAACTGATAAGGCAGGCAATATAGGACCAAGGATGGCAGTGGGTCATTAACTAAAGATTACGATTAATCCAATTCTGTGTCTCTGAGGTTAGAACAAAAGTCTGGCATTTGGAGAAAAGATTGTTCTTCTAGAGTCTGAAAAGAAGCTGCGTCTGGAGTGCTGAGAGAGATGAGGGCATGTGATATGAGGTAGGGCTGAAGGGGAGGGTAGGGGCTCGGCCATGCAGAATTTCAGAGGTCCTGTTTTTTTGTTAAGGATTTTGAATTTAATTAGGTGATACAAAAAGTTTGAGTGCAACTATTAATAACCTGGAGGTTATGGAGGTTATGTGCTGCGGAAGAAAGCCTTGGTGATCTACTTCCATACAAATGACAGCCAAGAAAACCCTATGGAGCAATTCTACTCTGTAACATATGGGGTTGCATGAGTTGGAACTGACTCATTGAAACAGGTTTGGTTTTTGGTTTTATGGTGCGATGATCAAATTTTTATTTCTGAACCTCATTCTGCTGCACTGTGAATATTTTATTGGTGGTGGTAAGAGAGAGTGTGAGGAAGGCTGGCTTAGAGGTTATATCAACACTCTAGGTGAGAGGTGATGGTAGCTTGGATTAAGATGAGGTGATGAAAGAAGTAGATGAATTTAAAAACAGTAGTAAGTGAAACTGATACTGTTGGGTTGAATGTGTTGTGTGAAGGAGAGGCAAGGATGATGGTTATGTTCTATTTGTGAAGATGGATGGGAACCATTCACTGAAAACAAATTTGTTTGGCAAGGAAGTGAGTTTGGTGCTGAATATGTTGAGTTTGAGGCATTTTTTAAAATAAATTAATTTATTTATTGTGCTTTAAGTGAAGGCTTACAAATCGAGTTAGTCTCTCATACAAAAAGTTATACACACCTTGCTATGTACTCCGAGCTGGTCTTCCCCTAATGAGACAGCACAGTCCTCCTCTCTACTCTATATTCCCCATGTCTATTTAACCAGCTTCTGTCCCCCTTTGCCTTCTCATCTTGACTCCAGACAGGAGCTGCCCACAGTCTCATGTGTCTACTTGAACCAAGAAGCTCACGCCTCACCAGTATCATTATCTATCATATAGTTCAGTCCATTCCCTGTCTGCAGAGTTGTCTTTGGGAACGATTCCAATCTTGGGCTAACAAAGGGTTTGGGAACCATGATTTCCAGGATCCCTCTAGTCTCAGTTAGACCATTAAGCCTGGTCTTTTAAAGAGAATTTGAGATCTGCATCCCACTGTTCTTCTGCTCCATCAGGGATTCTCTGTTGTTTTCACTGTCAGGGCAGTGATTAGTGGTAGCTGGACACCATTGAGTTCTTCTGGTCTCAGGTTGTTGGAGCCTCTGGTTTATGTGCTCTTTTCAGTAGAGTTTGAAGCACTTTTGAGATATCCAGGAGGGCATTTGGATATAGAAGTCTGTAACTTGGTGACATCTGATACAAGGCGATACAAGGAAGTCACCAGTGTATAAACGGTGATTGAGGTTGTGAAAGTTGATGAGGTTGCCTAGAAAAAAAAAAAAAAACAGTGACTTAAGAAGGGAACCATTGTAAAAGCAACACGAAACAACATAAGTAGTTAGCTAAATAAAGCAGGCTATTCATGCCCAATGATAAGAGTATGTCATGAGCCAAGGGTCATGATTAATACAGGTTAAAAAAAACCCTGGTATTTGGAAAGATCATGGCTTTTCCAACATGCCTGGGGTACAGAAAGGATGGATGGGTGCTGGGAGGTGAGGTGGGCAGGAGAGGTGGGACTAAACTATGGAGAAGGCTGTGGATCACATCAAAGATTTTGGTCTTTATTCTGAAAATATTAAGAAAGCGTTAGAGATTTTAAAAATATTTCATTTTTAAATTATTGATGTACTTTTATTTTAAAATCATCTTATTGAGGTATAATATAATTTATATCCGATAAAACGCACTCATTTTAATTGTACAGCTTGAGATCTGACAAATGTATACCCTCCGGTAACCACTACTACCATCAAGACGGAGGACATTTCTATCCTCCCCAAAAGTTCTCTTGTGCCCCATTTGGAGTCAATCCATGCCCCTTTCTGATGCTGGCCCCAGGCAACCACTGATCTGCTTTCTGTTACTAGAGATTAGTTTTATTTGTTCTAGAATTTCATATAAAAGTAATCACACAGCCTCTTTTGTATCTGGCTCTTTTTCACTTAGCAAATGTTCTTCAGATTCATCCATGCTCTTGTCTGTATCAGAAGTCATTCGTTTTAATGCTACATAGTCATTCATTGTATGGATATGGCACCTGTTGTTTGACCGTTCACGTGTTGATGGACATTTGAGTTTTTTTTTTCCAGGTTTTGCTATGGTGAAAAAAGCTTCTATGAATACTCATGTACAAATTTTTGTGTGGACATATGTTTCCATTTCTCTTGGGTGAAAAAAAAAATGCTGTCGAGTTGATTCCCACTCAAAGTGATCCTATCCTATGAATAAAAAAAACCCGTAGCTGTGGAGTGGATCGTGACTCATAACGACCCTATAAATAGTCCTGGGTAAATGTAAACTTTACAAGTAACTGCCAAAGAGTTTGCCAAAGTGATTTCATCATTTTCCACCCCCACAAGCAATATATGAGAGTTTCAGTTGCTCCATATCCTCACCGATACTTGATATTGTCAGTGTTTTTAATTTTAGTTTTTCTACTTGGTGTGTAGTGATACTGCGTAGGGTTTTTGTATTTTTTTGTTTGTTCTTAGTAAATAAACTTTTTTTTATTGTTGTTGAATATATATTCAGCAAAACATATACCAATTCAACAATTTCTACATGCGCAATTCAATGACATTGATTACATTCTTTCAAGCCATGCAACCATTCTCATCCTCTTTTTCCAAAGCTTGTAGTATTTTTTAAATTTCTATTGCTCTGATGACTAATGTGCGTTGAATTATGTCTCCCCAAAGTATATGTCATACATCCTAACCCCTTTAGTGGTTATGGGAACCCTGGTGGCCTAGTGCTTGAGTGCTACAGCTGCTAACCAAAAGGTCGAGAGTTTGAATCCTGCAGGCCCTCTTTGGAAACCCTATGAGGCAGTCCTACTCAGTCCTATAGGGTTGCTTTGAGTCAGAACTGTTTCAACGGCAGGGAGTTTGATTTGATTTTTAGTGGTTATGGAGCCCTAGTGGTGCAGTGGTTAAGAGCTCAGCTTCTGCAGTTCAGATCTACCAGTGATTCCTTGGTAAACCCAATGAGGCAGTTCTAGTCTGTCCTATAGTGTCTCGAAAAGTCAGAATCGACTCAATGGCAACTTTTTTGTTTTTTTAATAGTGGTTATAATTCACTTGAAAATGGGTTTTCTTTGTTATGTTAATGAGGCAGTATTAGTGTAGGGTGTGTCTGAAGTCAATCTCTTTTGAGATCTCAAACAGCAGATTAAGCAAGCAGTATAGGGTTGCTAGGGTTGCTATGAGTCTCAATCGACTTGATGGCACTGGGTTTGGTTTTGGTTTGGTTTTAAGAAAGCAGAGGTGGGGAAAGGTAGATGCCATACTACACAAGGATTATCAGGGAACCTAGGAACAGAAGCTGAAAAGGGATAAGAACCTCCCCCTAGAGGTGACAGAGAGGGTGCCTTCCCTTAGAGCTGGCACCCTGAATTCAGACTTCTAATCTCCTAAACTGTGAGAAAATTAATTTCTGTTTGTGAAAGCCACCTTCTTGTGGTATTTCTGTTATAGCAACACTAGATAACCAAGATATATTATATAATAATGTTAAGTATCTTCTATGAAGTGTCTGGTTAACTGTTTAGTCCATTATTTCATTGAGATTTCTGCCTCTCTCTCTCTTTTTTTTTTTTTTACTAAGCTGAAGGAACTCTCTATATATTGTGTGTAACAGTCCTTTGTTATATATCTGTAATTTTCTGCCAGTCTCTGGCTACTCTTTTCATTTTTTTAATGGTGTTCCTCAAAGAACAGAAATTTGTAGTTTTCATAAGATCTGATTGAGAAATATTTGTCTATTAAGAATTTTTCCTAGAAGTTTTATAGTTTCAGCTTTGACATTTAGGTTTATGACACAGGTTAAGGTTTGTGAGTAGTGTGAGGTTAGGGTTGAGGTTCATTTTTAAAAAATATTGAATTTTAGTTGTTCCAGCACCATTGTTGAAAAGGCTATTCTTTCCTCACTGAATTATATTGTCATCTTTGTCAAAAATTAACTGGCCATATATGGTTGGGTCTATTTCTGCAATTCTGTACTATTGATCTGTGTCTATGTCAATGTCACAGATCACACTGTTTTGATTACTGTAGCTTTATAATACTTCTTGAAATCGGATACTGTAAGTCTTCCAAATATTACATATAAAACATTTTTTTGATTGTTCCAGGCCCTTCAAATTTTCTTATGCATTTTAAAATCAGCTTTTCGATTCCTACAATAAAAATGTGCTTGGAGTTTGTTTGAGATTGCTTGGCATCTGCAGATCATTTTAGGAAGAACTGACTTTTTAACAACTTTGAGTTTTCCAGTGTGTGAATAGGGTGTATTTCTCCACTGATATGAGTCTTCTTTAACTTCTTTCAGCAATGTTTGTAATTTTCAGCATATAGGTCATAACACAAACTCTGTTTAATTTGTCCATAAATGTTTCATACTTCTCTGCTGTTGCAAATAGTATTTCTAAATTTTCATTTTCAAATTGTTCGTTGCTGTCATAAAAAATGCAATTGATTTTTGTATATTGACCTGGTATCCTGTGACCCTTCTAAATCAGACAGGAAGGCAGAATTGTCAGTTTGTGTTTTTCAACAAATTTGAACATCTCATCTGGGTTGCCAAATTATTGAAGTAAAGTTGTTCAGAATATTATTTTAAGTAATAACATTTGCTATTCTTTTAATGCCTATCGGGTATGTAATTATGTCCTTTCACAAATCATACTGGTTATTTGTGCTCTTAATATTTACCTATATATTCATATTTTCCAGTATTTATTTTGTGTAGATCTGAGTTTTCATCTGGTTTCACGTCCCTTCTGCCTGAAAATCTTCCTTTTACATATCTTATAGTGGGCTATATGAAGAAGAACACAGCATTAGTATTGGAGGAAGACTCACCCACAACTGGCGATATACAGATGACACAAACTTGCTCGCCGAAAATGAAGATGACTTTAAGCACTTACTGATGAAAGTCAAAGGCTACAGCCTTCAGTATGGATTGCACTTCAGTGTGAAAAAATGAAAATCCTCACAACTGGACTGATAAACAATATCATGATAAATGGTGAAAAAATTGATGTTATCAACGATTTCATTCTACTTGGGTTAAAATCATGTACATGGAAGCAGTAGTCAGGAAATAAAATGATATATTGCATTGGGAAAATCTGCTGCAAAAGGCCTCTTTCAAAGTTTTAAAAAGCAAAGATGTCACTTTGCTGGCTAAGATGCACCTGGCCCAAGACATGGTCTTTTCAATTGCCTCATATGAATCGAAAAGTGGACAATGAAAAAGAAAGATCAAAGAAGAATTGATGCCTTTGAATTCTGGTGTTGGCAAAGAATACTAAATACACCATGAACTGCCAGAAGAACGAACAAATCTGTCTTGGAAGAAGTACGGCCAGAATGCTCCTTAGAAGCAAGGATGGCGAGACTTTGACTTGCTTACTCTGGGCACATCATCAGGAAAAGCCAACAGATGGAAAAGGATATTATGTTTGGTAAAGTAGAAGGTCAGTGAAAATGAGGGAAACCTCCAATGAGACAGATTGACACAGTAGCTACAACAATGTACTGAAATATACCAGTGATAATGAAGATGGCGCAGGACGTTTGTTCTGTTAGACACAAGGTCACTGCAAGTTGGAGTCAACTCAGTGAAAACTAACAGCATCAAATAATGCAGTTCTGGAAACGGATTCTCTCAGCTTTTATGGGAGTGTAGTCTTTATTTTGCCTTTATTTTTGAATCATATTTTTTTTCTAGATGTAGAATTTTAGATTGACAGTTATGATTATTTTTCTGTATATTAAAGTTTTTATTCCATTGTTTTCTGGACTCTCTTTCCCCCTGTATGTAATGTTCCTTTTTACTGTGACTGTTTCAAAGATTTTTTTTTAATCATTGCTTTTTATCAATTAGATTTTGATGTGCCTTTGTGTTATCTTCTTTGTGTTATCTTCTTTGTGTTTATCTTGATTTGGGTTCATTGAACTTCCTCGACTTATGGGTTAATAAAACCAAAAAAACCCCTAACCACTGCCATCAAATTGATTCTGACTCATAGCAACCCTACAGGACAGAGTAGAACTGCTGCCATAGGGTTTCCAAGGGCATCTGGGGGATTAGAACTGCTGACCTTTTGGCTAGCAGCATAACTCTTAACCACTACGCCACCAGGGTTTCCTGTGGATTAATGGTTTTCATGAAATTTGGAAAAATTTGACCATTATTTCTTCAAATGCTTTTTTCTTCCCTTCATATCTTTCTGGGACTCTAATTTACTAAAAAAGTGACTGCTTAATATTGCTCACCAGGTCTTGAGGTTCTGTTCTTTTTTTCAGATACCCCCCTTTTTTTTCTCTTTAGATAGTCTCTACTGAAACATATTTTTTAAGTTCACTGCAGGAGCCCTGTTGGAGTCCTGGTTAAGAGCTCAGCTGCTGAACAAAAGGTTAGCAGTTCAAATCCACCAGCCACTCCATGGAAACCCTATGGGACGGTTCTACTCTGTCCTATAGGGTCACTATTAGTCAGAATCTACTCGACAGCAATGGCTTTGGTCTAATCTGCTGCAGTGTCTAATTTCCAGTAAAAGCTTTCACTTAAGACATCATATTTTTCATCTTTACTAGTTACGTTTGGTTCTTTTTTGTATTTACTTTTCTCCTTGTTAAGTTCATGTTATTTATTTTTTAAGAATCTTGTACATATTTATGACAGATGTGTTAAAGTCTTTGTCAGCTTGTTCCATCAACTTTATTATTTCTAGGTCTGTTTCTATTGCCTGATTTTTCTCCTGAATATTCTTACTTATGTATAATAATTCTTGATTAGATGCTGGACATTGAGAATATAATGTTGACGTTTGTCTGGATTTTGTTGTCTTCCTTTATAGAATGTTGAAGTTTGTTTTGGCCTGCAGTTGTATTTCATGTGGGTTCATTCAATCCATTAAAACTTAGTTCTGACCTTTGTAGTGCTGGATTTAAAGTAGCCTTTTTTTTACTCTAGGTCTGTTGTAGTTTTACTTATTTGATGTGACCTTTTTGGAATCTCCACTGAGTGCTCTGAGTGTTCAACAAGGTCTTGCCTGTTGGTTGATTGGAACTCGAACATAACCCAGCCTTTCGTGAGCTCTAGGAACTGTTTAGCTTCTAGTACTCTGATTGTTATTCTTTGCCTGTTTCTTGGAGTCTCACCCTAGGCATGCACAATTTAGTATGCACCCAAAGACTCAAGGGGACAAATATGTAGCTTCTTGAAGCTCTTTCCTGTGTAGTTCCCTCTTCTCTGGTGTTTGCCCTGCAAATTCAAGTCACCTTGGCCTCTCCAACTCAGTGAAACCATTCTGCTCTGCTCGTGTTTTCCTTCCCAGTAATGTAATGCAGAAGGTACCTTTTAGCAAAAGTTGGAACAATTGTGAGCTTGCTTTGTTTGTTTCCCTTCATTCAGGGATTGTGTCCAGTACTGCCTTTTTCAAGTGTATGAAAATAGTTTTTCATACAATTTGTCTGTTTTTCTAGTTGTTTATGGCAAGTGGGCGATTACAGCTCCAGTTAATTCAGCATAGGTATAAGGAGAAATCAACTTTTTGGAGTTCTGAGATTTGGAAAAGGAACTTGAGCCTATGAAGGAGACTGAGGAGCAGTCACACAGGAAGGCAGAAAATTGAGAGTGTCGTGTCATAAAAAACCAAGGAAGGAAAGAGTTTTAGCAAGGGAAGAACATACAACTGTGTGGAATACTGCAGAGGGGTCGCATAAAATTTGGGCTAAAGAGTATACATTGAATTAAGTAACCTAGAAACCTTTGGTGGTTTCCTGGAGATGTGTGTGCAATGAGCAGATTGGAAGCTAGATCATAGTGGATTGAAGTGAGTTTGTTGGCTAAACAATACTAGTTGTTGAGACAAATAAATACCAAAATTTCAGTGGCTTCACAAAATGGACGTTAATGTGTTGCTTTTGTTAATAGTTGAAATTCTGGTGTTCCTGGTTACTGGGAAGCTTTCCTTCATGAAATGATCCAGTAAATCAGCTTCCGTTCTTTTTATGGCTACAGCATCCCCCAGCGGAACCTCATCATTGGATCCAACTGGTCGAAGGGAAGGCAGCATGGAGAAGGCTACTTCTTAAAGTCTTTGCCTAGAAATAACACACGTAGCATCTACTCATATTCCATTGGTTGAACTAATGACATGACCACACATGGATGCAAGGGAGGCTGGAAATATAGTCTTTGTCTGAGCAATCATTAACTGCATACAATGAAGAGTATGGTGTTTTTTGGGCAACAAGCCGTCTTTGCAACAGGAGAGAGAATACTTTCGAAATGCTTACTTTGACTGGCAGAAGACTGATTGGTTCAAAACTGGAAAAAGGTGAAGAGTTGAGGGTATTATTATTATTTTTTTAATCTGAGAGACTTGTACAGGTTTTAAAGCCATTGGGAATGATCCAATCCAAAGAGAGGTTAAATATACATGAAAGAATGAGATAAATGAAATGAATATGAAAAATGACAAGACAGGAGAAAATGATATGCAAAGGTCAAACATGAGGATTGACTTCCTAGAGGATGGACAGGTATTCTGTTGTATTGTCAGGGAAGGAGAATAGGGTGGGGGCAAAAGTAGGTTTGTATGCTTAGTAAGAGGAACACCAAGGAGTTCCTCTCTGCTGGCGTCTACATTTTATAGGAAACAGGAGAGAAATTAAGGGGTGGTGTGGGGCATTGGAAGGGGCCTTGGTATCGCAGTGGTTAAAGCACTTGACTGATTACTGACATGTCAGCGATTTGAACCCACCAGCTGTCCCACAAGAGGAAGATGTGGCAATCTGCTTCTGTAAAGACTTACAGCCTTGGAAACCCAATGGGACAGTTCTACTCTGTCGTATAGGGTCTCCATGAGTTCGAATCGACTGGACAACAGTGGGTTTGGTTTTTTTGGGGGGAGCACTGGAAGTTTGAGGAGATTGAAAGTTTGATATTACTGTTGCCTAGCCCAGGACTTACTACACAGTAGGTGCTCTATAAATGTTTGTTCAGTCTATTGATATGCACATTGTCTTTCCCAAGGTTTTTAGGGCAGCACCTGGGGATTGTTAGGCGTAGGGATTCTTTGCCTCTGCCTCTGAGCAGGCACCACAGTCTTGCTGTGAGTCCAGGTGCCTTTGGCTGGAATTCATTATAAGGCAAACCCATCTTCTGCTACACCTGGAGGAGCTTGGTCATGGAATTCCTAAAGAACCTTGTTATAGAAATTATTCCTTTGACACGGAGCCCTAGAAGACATTTATTACCTACTACCAACAGCTGCAAAAGCTCCAGGTGTAGAGTTGAGGTGGGAGGGGTGTGCTTTGAAGGCGTTGGGTATCCAGTAGGCTGTCTGGACTCTCTGAGTCTGTGCACCAAAGCCTTTGCCTGCCCTCTCCTCTTTCTACTGCCTCCAGAGCAGAGAAAACCAGACCTCGGAGTTAACAGGCACCTGTTTTCTGATGCTTGTATTTAGGATTAGGTCATGAACCTCAAATGAAATGAAAGGTAGGCACTCTGCCAGAGAATAATGAATTTCTAAAACTAGTGTTTGGCGCCCTCAGAGGATAGAATGTCCATCCCTGTCAATGGGTCACTCCCTGCCCCCATCACCCACCCCTCACATCCCTCCTCCTCTCCTCTGGGCCCCATTTCTCTCGAGCTCTCCCTGCCGACCCTGAGGAGGAGCGTGTACTGGTGACGACCCTGCAGCCCAGGGCTCCCGCAGCCTTCCTAGTGCCTGCTGGTCCCTGTTCTTTTCATTCTTGTGTAATTTGAGGGGACAGGTGAGATGTGCTTCAAAACACTGTAATCATATTTTAAATGGAAATGAAATGTGTGAATTAAATGTAAATTACAGTAGAATGGAAGGACAATCACTATTAGTTAAGGTCTGACACCTATTTTTGCAGACCTTTCCCAAACGCCACAACTTGTTTCCCACACTTGTCATGAGAGGTTGTAATTACGTGGCAGCTGCTTCCGCAGTTGGGTTGCTGCTGGTTACCGGATCGTTTGTGCAAGGGGGCCTGGGTGTAAGGCTGTGTGTGTGTTTTAAATAGATATGGACTGCTGTTGGTATTATAAAATTACCCAGAAGAAAAGATATTTTTATACAAGGGCCGTGAAAGAAAACTTTCTCCCCCCCTTGGAAAGGTGAGGCAGTAACACAAAGGGACACTTTTATACAGTCAATTTATTTATGGATTCTCCATTTGCTTTTATATTGGAAAAATATGTGCTCTGCCAATGAGTTGCAATTTTGCCCTCAGTCGCAGCCTGTCTCCCTCCCACTAGTGTCGAGAGCCTTGTTTGGTCCCCGGGAGAGCCACAGTCCTCATTTGTGGAGCATTTTTCAAGACAGGACCAGCTCTTTGCTATAATTCCCTCTACGGTGAAGGAAATGATTTTATTATCTACCTACCCAATGCCATGCCAAACAGGAAAAAAGATTTAGGGAAAAAAAATCATTCAATTCCAATCAGCTCAGTCTCTTGTTATTTTTGTGTGTGGATGAAATGACCGGTTGATTGAGAATGTTTTAAAACTTTCTGTGGTGTGTTGTAGAACTTTCAGGGATGAGGGCAAATCTGGATAAGGTGGATAAAGTCAGAAGCATGGGTGGATTGATCAATAAATTCATTACAAAGGGATCTATTTACAAGTCTATTGTTGATTCTAGACTTGTTTGCTTCAGCTAAGTGCCTCTGCCTCCATTGGACCCAGTCAGGATAATCATGTGTGTCACTGAATTTTACACATCTTGCATTTTCGAGGCATCAAAGATTCAGGCTCAGTCAATATTTAGTTCTTAAGGACACTCGCAATTAAGGGGTACAATCTAACCTGTGAAAAGCAAGGGTTTTGCCTTCAAGCTTATCTGGAATCCAGCCAATTCTTCCCCTCTGCTCCTGGTTCAAGGAGTTCCGGTGGTGCAGTGGTTAAGTGCTCTGCTACTAACCGAAAGGTTGGCGGTTTGAATGCACCAGCCTCTCCAAGGGAGAAAAGACCTGGTGATCTGCTTCCATAAAGATTACACCCTTGGCAAGCCTATGGGGCAGTTCTACTCTGTCCTCTAGGGTTGTTACGAGTTACTGTTAACTCAATGCCAATGGGTTTGGTTTTTGGTTTTGTATTTGGTTCAGTGGTAGAACTTTCACCTTCCACGTGGGAGAACTGGGTTCAATTCCCGGCCAATGTACCTTAAATGCAGCCACCACCCATCCATCAGTGGAGGCTTGTGTGTTGCTATGATACTGAACAGGTTTCGGGGGAGCTTCCAGATGAAAACAGACTAGGAAGAAAGGCCTAGTTGTCTACTTCTGAAAAAGCAGCCCATGAAAACTCTATGGATTACAACAGTCTGATCCCATTGCACATAGGGTCACCGTGAGTAGGGGCCCAACTCCCCGGCAGCTAACAACAACAACAGCACCAGGCCACAGAAAAGCCCCTCATCCATCCTCTCCTGGGCTACTGCTGAGGGCTTCAGAACAGCTCCAAGCCACGCTCCACATCACTGCTTGAGCTCCCGTTCTAAGACTCTGATCATGTTACTCTTGGCCCTGGTGAGAAACCTTCAGGGGTACTGGCAGGAGAGAGCCGGGAGTCCCTGCTGTAGCCACATCACGCTGCTCACAATTCCCTGGATACTCCAAGCACTTTCCCTTTGCCGAGGCTGGTTCTTCTTTGAATGTCTGCTCTCCCCTTCTCTACCTGGTAATCCCACTTAAGACGTCTCCTTGCCGGTGAAGCCTTCCCAGACCCCCTGAGGCCACACCAAGTCTTTGGCTACTGTGTCCACAGGCACATTATCTTTACGGTACTGAATCACTACTGACTTTATACATATCTACCTCCAGATCAACGAGGCTCACTACAAAATGTCTGGCACCATGAGAAGACGGCCTGTAGAGCTGGCCAGTGAACCACTTTTTCGGTAGTGGTTGTTTCCCTTTGGAAAGTTGAGGTGCTAAGATAAACAAACATGAATATATACCAATTTCTGAATTCCCTAACAGTTTTCCTCTCTTGCTGACATAACCCATCTTCATCTTTAAATAAAACATAAGACTGCTCTGTATAACAAAATGTTAACCATACTGAGTGTCTTCCTTTTGATTAC
Organism: Loxodonta africana; assembly: GCF_030014295.1. NCBI lineage: Eukaryota > Metazoa > Chordata > Mammalia > Proboscidea > Elephantidae > Loxodonta > Loxodonta africana. The sequence goes on from NC_087360.1 coordinate 63,539,584, forward strand.
ATTATGTCTACACTCACCTCATTTATGTTCACATTGAAATAAAAATGAGTCATTTCTTTCACGTGTGGCATGTGTTTGAAATGCAAATCTTATCATGACACTCACTCCTCTGCCACAAACCTTCAAACTTGGTGGTAGAAAGATGTGTTCAACGGGCAAATAGGGTAACAGGAAACTTTCCATGACTTGTTGGATGGTTTAAAGGATTGGTTTTCCTAGAGACCCCTTCAAACCTCCTTGTTCCTATTCTAGGAAATAGAACGGGCATTAGTGTTCCCATTGTATAAATGAGGAAACTGATCCAGAGGGGAGATATTAAGAAGAGAAACAGAGGCCGTGAGAGATTATGTGGCGTGTCCAGATTCACAGTGATAACTAGCAACCCTGGAGCTCGTGAAGTTCTTCTACATTGTGTCATACCTAAACCAAAACCAAACTCGTTGCCATCTAGTCAATTCTGATTCATAGCGACTCTATAAGACAGAGTAGAGCTGCCCCAGAGGGTTTCCAAGGAGTGGTTGGTGGATTTGAACTGCTGACCTTTTGGTTAGCAGCCAGGCTCTTAACCACTGTGCTATCAGGGTGCTATGGCATACCTAGCAGATGTCAAAGAGGCAAAGTTGTTTTTGGCCAAATGGATTTGATGAGTATGCCATGAGAACCATTATTCCTCTGCAATTCATTATTAGGAAGCCTGGATGTTTCCATAGAGGATGGCCATTCTGATTGAATTTCCTTGGAGTGCAGGAGTGAGCCGTGATGGGGTGAGAAGTGAAGACAGCAGTCCTTGTTCTAAGAGCTTCTGACCATGCCCATGCCATAGTGCCCATGTCAGCTTCCACGCACCAGCCAACTGTCCTGACCTGCATTGGTAGTCAAGAAGGTTCAACCAACCCCCCCCAAAACTCAGCCATCAGATCATATCTTTCTATTAATACAACTAGACGGGCCCTCCAAACCTGGGATTTATGCTGGTAAACCTTGGTCTCGTGAGGGCCCCGCTCAATTTGTACAGAAATTCTACCAACTGTGGAGAGCTGATTTATGTCAGAAGAGGATGTTTGAAACAAGTGTGTTTTCCTTTACAAGTCTTTTAACATCAGGAGAGAAATACACCTGATTGCAACTGATTTCTATACCTGGCATTTTGTGGGAAATGTTATGGCACGTTTTATAGCAAGATAGAAACAAAGAAGGGGAAAGGACAGAAACTGCTCTTCCAGAAGATGCAGGACAGAGAGGACAAACTTCACCTTCTAGAACATGGGTTGGCACTCCATATTAACACAGCGTTGAATCCCTGCGCAGTCATTATCTTGCTACGTGGACCTGGCAAGTTGCTTAAGGTGTCTAAGCCTCGGTCTCAACGTCTTTAAAGGGGAATAACAGTAGTACCTGTCTCACAGGCTTGTGGTAAAGATTATATCAGACAGTGCATCTGAAAGTCTTAGCATAGAGCCTGCCATATTGGAGATGCTCAATAAATAATGGGGAAAAGACAAAGCACTCCAGGGCCAGGCCCAGGGCTGCTGTAGATCCACAAAGGCAAGGCCCCAGAGAGACCTCTTGGAAGTCAGCCATCAAACTCTTACATCATTCTTTCTGGGACTGAATCTACAAAACTTGTGAAGTGGGGGCTCCGGGCTTTCTGTCCCTCTCCACCTCCTGAACCTTCCGGGTGTTTTGTTTCCCTCCACGTCATCCCCACCCTAACAGCTGCTTCCAGAAAACGTCCTTGTAAAAGCCCATCTTATTAAAGGATCACAGTCTAATGACAGTTTAAAATGTGTCCCATATGGGGAAGCCCACAGAAGGGGATGTACAGTGTTTCCTTACATGTATAGAACTCTTTACAATTATAAAAAGCACTTTCATCCGTGTTACTTTATTTAATCTCTGAGCAACTCCATGGGTTATATAAAGCAGGCATTATTTCTTCCTATTTTGAAGTATATTTAAAATGTAGGCATAGAAAAGTTAAGTAATTCACAAAGTTCACATTTTTGTTTTACAAATATTATTTGAGGTGGGCTTAAGTGACTCGTCAAATATCATGCAATTAATACAGTAAGAGGTGGATCTGGGACTTGATTTTGTGTTTTCTGACTCTGCATTTAGGATATTTTAACAAGGGTAAGCATCTTTAGGCAAAGAAAGACTAGCTAATTGTGGACTTTCAGCATAAGTGGACAAAGAGTAGGAGTATTTGGGGAGTTGGGGCCCTTTCCCTGTGTCTTGCCTTAACATCCTACAGAGGCCTGGCTGTCTATGGGGAAAGCCCATCCCTGCCCAAGACATACAATACCAACAGGAAAGGTTCTGGCTTTCTGTTGGTCTCAAGCTTTCTGAGTGTGTTGTATGTTCCTTCATTGTCTCCCCCACTAAGAAGAATGTGTTAGTTATCTATTGCTGCATAACAACCCCTAAACTTACCAACTTAAGACAAAAACATGTTTATCATTTCTCAGTTTCTGTAGGTCAGGAATCAGCATTGCTTTAGCCGAGTCCTCTGCTCAGGGTTGCTCACATGCATCAGTCAAGGTGTGAGCTGGAACCACGATCCTCTTCAGGCTTAACTGGAGGTGGACCTACTTCTTCCTTTTCAGGTGGCTGTTGACATGTTTCGGTACCTTGTGAGCCTCAGGTCATCAGTTCCTCAGTGGCTATTGGCTGGAGGCTTCCCTCAGTTCCCTGCCGTGTGGATCTCTCCATTGGGCAGCTCAGAGCAGGGCAACCTGCTTTATCAGAGTGAGAGGGAAAGAGGGAGAACAACGGGATAGATGTCTCAATCTTCTGTAACCTGATCTGTGAAATGACATCCCATCACTCTTGCTGTATCCTGTTTATTAGAAGTGAATCCTGAGGTCCAGTTATACTTGAGGGGAAGAGGTTTCACAAGGTCATGAATGTCAGGAGATACGAAGCACTGGGCGCATCTTAGACGTCCACCCACCATGATGTCTTTGTAGTGAAGTCTTCAGGGCCACAACTAGTGGTTGACAACTTCCTTTGCTGATTTCATTGTGAAATCAGTAGTGTCTCCTAAAACTTTTGTGGTGGCAGTCCTGAGGGAGGTATCCTGAATGAAGCCCCTAGCCAATTGACTCTACAATGGACCAAATGGAATCAAATCGTAATGACACATCACCAATATCCAAAGCAGAGCTAGGGTGGATGAAAATGGACATACCTCTGCAACAGACAAGTCTTCAGTTCTTTTTTCTTTCCTTTTCTCATGTGGTTAAGGTGATAAATGAAAATGCAGGACAACTTTTTTGAAACAATGATAAGGAATGTCTTGTCCTTGTGCCACCACCTCTCCTGTTTGTCCACACTGCTGCTTCTCCCTGCAAAGGTGGGGTAGGTCAGCATCCAGGAGAGTGGATACTGATGTCAGCTCAGCCCCCCAAGGTGGCAGTGGCTGCAGACAGAGGAGGCACGCCTGGTTGGCTTGGCCCAGTAGACACCCTATGACGGAGAGCTCCAGGCTGCCGTGAAAGAGGAGTGTATTGTTTCCCAGGAATGCTGGGCCCCTTGTGCATAGAACCAGCCATTCCTTTGGCAAGTTCATTTCATTTTCATTCATTTAATCACTTCTCTCAGCTGTTCGTTTTATGAGGAGTTAGTTTCATTAGCCTACCAAGCCCACATGCTAACCCAGTGCACTCAACCTTGGGTTGAAGTCAATTTCTACCCTCCCCCCCCACCCCCCCACAATGTACCAGGCACTGCAGAGAACATATAAAGCCCTGCCACTGCCCTCTAGAAGTTGGGTCATGGTATGCAGTGCCTAGCATGGGACTAGGAAGTTCATTAAGCCTTTGTCTATGTCCATGTCACTCTCTTATTTAAAAGCCACTCATGGCTCTCCATGTGTCTGAAGGAAATGCCAAGCTCACTGGCATGGCACACAAGGCCCTTCACAATCTGGCCCAGTCTGCCTCTCCAGCTGCCTCTCTGGACCTCCTGTGCATACAACAGCTAGAAACCCTCCACTGCCTGGAGCTGCTGAAACAATTCTATTTCTTTGTTCATGGTTTTGCCTCTCTCACCCTCTCTGCCCATCTCTGCCTAGTGATCTCCTACCCATCTTCCAAGGCCCAGCTCAAATATCAACTCTCCTTTGTAGCTTTCCCTAACCTGCTCTTTGACTTTGGGTTAGAACTCATGGGCCCACAGCAGCTGTCATCAGCACCCACTTATATCCCTTTGGCATTTACCACTTTGGGGCAAGCCAGCCTGACTTCCAACTACCAGCACCTGCAATTTTTTTCTACAGGCTTTCTCAGGCTGCCCGCTGTGCCCATGCTCTGGGCTGACTAGAAATGTCAGGGAGTCATGTCCCCAGAGCAGGTCTCTACCGATGACTGATGGATGTTGGTGGATAAAGACCCCAGCCCTTCATCCCTTGAGGAGGGTTTCTCTGAGATGTGTGTTCTACATTGGCTGCCAGGGTTCTCCAGTAGAATTAAGTTCCACTGGTCCATGGTAGTTTGGTCCATGGTAGTAACTGGATTGATGATGTACCCTTTAGTGGGTACCCCACCTCCCATCTGTTTCTTTAGTTCACCCCAAATTTGCTCTTGAATCATTGCTTCAGGAGCTGCTTTTGGTGGAACCCAAACTAAAGTCCCTCATCTGTGTTTGTGCTCCCTCTGTAAGTTTATCACATTGCATTTGCATGTTCTCATTGTCTCCCTCCCCCACTGGGACCTCTTTGAGAAGAGAAATTGTGCCTTGTCCCTCTCTTCATCCCCCACATGTAGTACAGTGCCTGGCATACACGTCTGGTGCTCATACTTTTGTTTAGTTGATTTTCCTGTGCTCACTTTCCTAATTTCTTATTTTTTAACCTTTTCTGGAGCTGGTGGACTTTAGATTCTCTTCTTGCATCAAAGTATAAAGTGACCAGCCAGACCACCTTGGAATCACTGACTACTGTGTGTGCTCTGCCCTTCTGTTGGCACTTTGGGAGAAGAACTTTGCCCAGGAGTAATTGGAGCCAGGTGACAAGAACAGCCCTGAGCTGGCCACTCCTTGGGAGGCTGTGAGATTGCATTTTTGAATTGTTTGTGGTTGTGTTGGCCCTCATTGGGTACAGCATTTGATTTCTTCTCTTGTGTTCTGATTCTATTGTTTCAAATGAGAAATAAGCAGCAAAGTAAATGAGAAATTGGAAATAAAATTCCATCCTGCAAAGTGCTAGCATTGAAGGGAAAGGAGGAGGACATATCTGCTGTGTCATCACGGGGATAAATATGATGTCTGCTGAGCTTCTCTCACATATGCTCACTGGTCAAATTTGGAACAGAATTTCTCACCCTGCCTGAGAGAAGAGTGTTAAGCAAGGGAGAGAGTGGGGAGTGAATTATCAGAAGGGTGGTTATGATTCTTAGTAGAAAGTCTTTACCATATATTATCCCGTGATGATGGTTTTCATTTTTTTTTTTTCCTTCCCATAATTACTTCACTTACGTTCAGGATAAGAGAGAAAGAGACCAGAGATGGCTCCTTGGGCAGAGTATTGTACTCCTTTTGTGTCAAGTACTTCTCTACAAAGGAAAAACCCCAACGACATTGTTAAAGTGAATTCTGCAATTGAGAGAAAGGTCTATGAATTGTCCAACATCATCAAGGAGGCCGGGTGCCCTGTCGGTTGGTCTCCATAGTCTGCTTGGCCTTCAAGCCTGGTCTGATTAGTGTCCCACTTGCTTGTGGAGCTTAGAAATGTTTATGATGGGGCAGGAAGATGGTAACAAGGCATCTTCCTAGCGATGCTGATTACGTCTCTCTCTTTCCCCTCCCCTTACTCCCTGTGTGGGTAACGTCTGTGGGTTTTTCAGTTTGGTGAAGTCCAACTTGGTCGTCTGCTCCAGAGAAGGTTTTTTTTTTTTTAATTCTTTAAACAGCAGGTCCTTAATGAATTGTTAAAGCCTTGGGCACAATGGAACAAAGAACAGCATGGAGCACATGATGGTGTAAGTTTGCCAACAGTCTTTTTCTGGAGAAGAACTGTGCTTTGTTCTGAGATCTGTCCTTCTTACTTTGTGTTTTGGAATTAATGAATATATATGGTAGGTTTTTTTTTTTTTTTCCTTTTAATGCCCTTTCTTGGAAACCATGGCGGCGTAGTAGTTAAGAGCTACTGCTGCTAACCAAAAGGTCGAGAGTTCAAATCCAGCAGAAGCTCCTTGGAAACCCTACGAGGCAGTTCAACTCTGTCTGATAGGGTAGCTATCAGTCAGAATTAACTCAGTGGTAATGGGTTTGGTGTTGGTTTTAATACCCTTTCTTAACCAGATAAAAAGTTGCAACACTATCATTTTCAATATCTTTAAAAACACATTTTGAATAGATCTGTGATATACAAAAAATAAGAAACTGATTTATAGGAACAGATGTCCAATGAGTACTCAAGTAAGCCTGACTTTTGACTTTCTTTGGAGAAGCACACTTTGCCACACATGTATCTTTGTTTCCTTATCTACAAGATGGGGCCAGAGACTAGGCTGTCTAGCTTCACATAGGCCAATTGAGAAAAGTATTTCATAAAAAGAAAATCCTGTGGATATTGTGGTAGCTGAAAAATGGCCCCCAAAGAATAGCCACATCCTAATCCCTGGAATTTGTGAATGTTACTTTATATGGTCAATAAATAAATAAATACACAAATTCATAGAAAGGGGGTGTGCAGAGGGACTTTGCAGATGTGATTAAGTTAAAGCTCTTGAGATGGGGACACTGTTCTGGATTATCCGGGTGAGCCCTAACTGAAATCATATGTATTCTTGTAAGAGGGAGTCAGAGGGAGAATTTATGCACAGAGAAGAGAAGGTGATGTGAAGACGGAGTATAGAGATATTTGAAGATGCTGACTTTGAAGATTGAAGAGATGTGACCACAAGCCAAGAAATTTCAATAGCCATCAGAAACTGGAAGAGGTAAGTAATGGGTTCTCCCCTAGAGCCTCTGGAGGGGGCACAACCCTACCAAAACCTTAATTTCAGCCTAGTCATTATGACTTTGTATTTCTGGCCTACAGAACTGTGAGAAAATAAATTTATCTTGTTTTAAGCCAGCAAGTTTGTGGTAATTTGTTATAGCAGTCATGGGAAAGTAACACAGGTTTTAGCACCAGGAAGTAGATGCTGCTATAACAAATACTTAAAAATGTGGGTGTGGCTTTGGGATTGGGTAATGGGGAGAGGCTGGAGGAAATTTAAAGTGTATGATAGAAAAAGTCTAGGTTGTCTTGACTAGACTATTGGTAGAAATATGGATTAATGGACTTTGCCAGTGAGGGCTCAAGAAGAAGTTAGGAGTATGGTAGAAAAAGCGTATATTGTCTTAATACTTTTATCATCATAATCAGATTGTTGGTAGAAATATAAACATCATAAGTTCTTCTTGGGAGGGTTCAGAAGGAAGTAAGGAGCATGCTATTGGAAACTGGAGGAAAGATGATCCCTGTTATAAAGTGGCAGAAAACTTAACTGAATTGTATCCTACAGTTGTGTGAAAAGTAGAACTTCTAAGCAATGAATATTTAACTGATGAGAGTTCCAAGGAAAATATTGAAGGTGTGACTTGGTTTCTTCTTGCTGCTTATAATAAAATGTGAGAAGAAAAAGATACATCGAGGGAATAACTGTTAAACAGAAAGAAATCAAGACTCAATGTTTGAGAAATTATCAGCCTATTCGGATTGCAAAAAAGATGTTTTTAAAATTGAGAGATTCATTGTTAGGGAAGTGTACTCTGGAGAGAAAAACAAATATATGACTGGATAAATTTTTGTTAGTATTGAAGAGATTAGGTGTGTGGCCCACGTATTCCTTCAAGGATTTCAGCAGAATTCAGGAATAAGGACGGGATTACGTAGTGAAGATCTGTGGAGAACTCTTGCCTAATGGCATGAATCTCCATGACATACACAGTAGACTCACAAGGATTTTGAGGATGTTATATCAGCACAAACACTATATGCTTGGACTGAAAGGGTCAGAGACAGGACAAAATAAAGGAAGGCTGTTGGACTTCAAATATTCTACAAGCAAGAAAATAGCTGATAAATTTACTCAGCTGCAAATACGTGCTAGTCTTCAAGAAAAAGGAATAGGTGCAAAGGACAAGCCTTCAGCCTCAAAGGATTACTACAAGGCCTTGAAACCTAATAGAATTTGTTCTGCTGGATTTTGAAATTGCCAGGGACCAGTGACTCCTTTCTACCTTCCGTTTTCTCCCTTTTGAAATGGGAATGTATCCTATGCCTGCTTCACCGTCGTATTTTGGAAGCAGATAACTTGTTTTCCAGTTTTACAGGTTCACAGATGGAGAGAAATTTTTCCCCAGGATGGTTTCTGTCCTGGAGCCTCTGGAGAAAGAACAACCCTTGATTTCAGCCCAGTGATTCTGATTTTGGAATTGTAACTTCCAGAACAGTGAGAAAATAAATTTCTGTTGTTTCAAGTCACCAAACTGTGGTAATTTCTTACAGCAGCCACAGGAAATGAAGACAGGAATCCATTTAGAGCAGAGATTAATCTTGTATTTCTTTTGTCTCCCCAGCAATGCCTTGTCCTTAGCTTGGATATATCATAGCTGCCCGTACTTGTTGATGGAGACGTCTTGGCACATTTACGCTATTTAAGGGCATACCTTCTGAGCCGTCTTTTCTAGGGCCTGCAGATATTTCCTGTTAAACAGGATCTTTGGGAACATCTAACCACAGCTGTTTCTCAACTTCATTTCTGGAAGCATGGAACATGTTCCCCTTGACATTGCACAGAGAGGGATGCTCTTTCCAACACACAGTTTAGGACTTGAAGGAAGCATATTTTTTAAGCAGATAATGAGCTGAGAGATGGGAGCCCATGTGACGTCCCCCTACTAATGATGCTGCTTATTTCCTGGCCAGAGGGCCACGACAGCATACATTTTCTTGGCTCAGGTCCCTTCTGAGTAAGAATTCATTTTCTGGTTTGCTTTTTGGGTGGATAAGTGGCAGTAACTTAGGCACTACATGTCTTGTGTGCAACTTACCAAGAAAATCAATCCCACTGTCGTCGAGTTGAATTCCAACTGATAGCAACCCTTTAGGCAGAGTAGAACTTCCCTGTAGGGCTTCCAAGGGGACAAATCTTTACAGAAGCAGACTGCCACATCTTTCTCCCATGGAGCAGCTGGTGGGTTTGAACCACTGACCTTTTGGTTAGCAGCCAAGGGCTTTAATTACTTGCCACCAGGGATCCTTGTCTGCAACTTAGGGAGAGCCAAATGAGACAGTGAAAGAGTGAGAGAGAAAGAGAGAAGGAACATGCGCAAAGAGAGGAGAAGAGAGCAGGGTGGGAGTAGCTTTAGAAGTGTGGTCTTCATGCCTGAGCAGGAATCTTTTTACATCCAGCAATTTGTCTGGTGCCAGTGATAAGAGGATCAGTAGTGTTTCCAAGCCACCTCCCTGTCCTAGTCCCTCCTCAGAGACCCCACCTTTCTCTCCAGACAGGGTTAGCTAAAGGAAGGAAAGTTTCAATAACGCCTTTCTAGTTGCCCTCCTTTCCCTTTTCCTTTGGTCTGTCCCACCTCCTCCCCTTGTTTCCAAGTGCCGAGCCTTGTCAAAGGAGAGGGGACCATCTGGTTAGTCCTTGTTTACTGCACACCCTGCCAGTTTGAGCTTATTAATCATATTTACCCAAGTATCTTAATTACTCCCTGTCTAGCAACTTGCTTTGCACTCAGCTGTTGACCCCTCTTTTTTTATTCCTTTCTATCATTAATCATAGGAGCAGTGTGGGTAGAGGAATTCCTGCAGCTTGGATTTCGCTGGCACCATTACCACTCCCACCGAGGAGCTGCTGGAGTTCACGGCTGGTTCCTGACAAACTTCCTAATTAATCTGCTGAAGATCAGAGGAGGACTAATCGGAGCCGAAGACTGCGTGCAGGGACCATCCCTCTGCCCTTTCCGTGTGTGTGCACGTGTGTGCGTGTGTGTGTGTGTGTGTGTGGTGCTGAGCTTGGCAGGAAAGAGATGGCCTCAGCTAGCAATTCAGCACAATACCGTTCCTGCTGCTGCTGCTGCCACCTACCTTCTGGGTTTTGGGAGAAGGAAATGTTTCCTCTTGCTTAGAGGTTCAAGAGCCACCCAACCCTTCTTTCCCCAGAACAAAGACGGAATATAACATCTTCAAATCGACTTTCCCATAGACTCTAGAACCTTGATATTTGGGCTAGTGACAGCAGGAGCTGTCTCATGTAGAATGGATTCAAGTTTCCCCTCCTGGTACCTGAGGTCCTGGGATCTCTGGAGTACAAGATGTTTCAGGGCACCAAATGCCACAATAAGGTCAGCAGTGGTGTTTGTTACCTACTGGAGAAATGTCTGGCTCAATTGTGTTTCCTGCGGTGATCAGGCTAACAGCACTGCAGACCAGCTGCAAAGCTGAAGAGGGGAGAGCAAGAGAAGGAAATCGTCTTTAACGTGCCTTGCTCTGAGCCCCTCTCAGACAGCCCAGTCCCTGATGCTACTGGGCCCCCTTAGGTTTACCTCATGCTGAATGTGCCCCTTTCTCTTTCCTGCAGCAGAAGGCTGGGAGTAAGAACCAGGGCTCTGTCTTCTTTCTTTCCACCGGGCCTGAATCTCCAGGCCGAGAGACACCATTAAGGAGCATAATTTGTTGATCCAGGCTCTCCTTGCGTTTCAGTGCAGAGTGGCATCGTTTTCTTTATGACCTCGTAAAGTCACAGCCGAGAGGCCGATTTGGAAAACAAACTGCCTCAGGTTGACAGATAATTAGATACAGGGGACATATTATATGCCTTTGCATATAAATGTGCTCCGAGGCGTGTTGGTTCATCTGAAGTTGAGGTTAAAGGCACGCCAGGTATTCCTGACACATCAGGATATATATTTTCATACAGTCTCAGGCGCTGTGTTGGTTTTATAGCCCTTTCATCCTGGTGCTGACTGATCTGGCGTAAGCACAATCCAACTTGGGAGAAAGGCACGGCTCTTACCCATGAGGCTCCTGGAATTTTTGTTTTGTTTCCCCCTTCCCCTCATTTCTGGGAGAAGGGCTGTTCTTTGGGCTGAGTATTCTGTAGTAAATGGCTAATGGCCAGAGTAGAGGGGCCAGGATCCATTTTTCTTTTCTTCTTTTTCCCCCTTTCTTGGACTATAATAAAACCCAAACCAACCAACCAACCAACCAACCAACCAACCAACCAACCAACCAACCAACCAACCAAACAAACCTCCTTGGGTTTTAAAATAAACAAACAAACAAAGAAACCTGTTGTCACCGAGTCAATTCCAACTTACAGTGACCCTATAGGACAGAGCAGAACTGCCCCATAGGGTTTCCAAGTAGTGGCTGGTGGATTCGAACTGTCAACATTTTGGTTAGCATCCGTAGCTCTTAACCACTGCGCCACAAGGGCTCCTAATTACAATTTTGACGTGGGGCTTGCCTTTTGAGATTGGGACAAGTGTGGGTGGAATTCTTTATGTGGGGCAAGGAAAAGGATGGAAGTAGATGTTTTCCGGAAGTTGCTGTGTACTGTGGGGGTTGCTGGTGAACAGCTGCAGGCACCCAATGCTGGCGGGTGGCTGTGTCATAATACTGGCCTTACAAGGAAAGCTCGCTCTTTCTCTGGAATCCACTCTGAGGGAGCGCAGCTTAAGCCTTTGGCAAATCAGGGACGAGGTCAAAGCTTTGCTTTTCTCTTCAGCTTCAGAATGCTCTGGGCTGGGGAAATGTCTCTTCTAACACAAAGTTCCGGTTAAATTCATCCACACTAAAATGTTAAGAGCTTAATTTAAAGCCTCATGGGAGCAATTTCAATTTAAAAGTGGGATTATAACTAGTGGATAAAACAATGGGCTTAGTGGTTAGTCAAATCATTTAATCTCTTTGAGTCTGTATCTTCGTCTTAAAATATGGATAAAAAATAGTATGTACCTTATAGCACTGTGAAGACTCACTCGGATAAAATAAGTAGTGTAGAACTTGACATGTTAAACCAGTTGCCATCGAGTAGGTTCAGACGTATGGAGACCCCATGTGTGTCAGAGTAGAACTGCATAGGGTTTTCAGTCTACAACCTTTCAGAAGCAGATAACCAGGCCTTTCTTCCAAGTGCCTCTAGGTGGGTTTGAACTGTCAGCCTTTCAGTTAGTGGCCCAGCGCTTAACTGTTCGAGCCACCCAGGGACTCCTGCTTGACATATAGTATTTAGTAAGTGTTAACTATTTTTAACAAGGTGCCCTGGTGGCTCAGTGATTAAAAGCTTGGTTGCTAACTAAAAGGTCAGCTGTGCAAATTCACCAGCTGCTCCTTGGAAACCCTATGGGGCAGTTCTCCTGTGTCCTATAGGGTGGCTGTGAGTCAGAATACTCGACAGCAATGGGTTTGGTTTTTGGTATTTTCAACAATACTATGAACATAGCTATTAATAATAGATGACTAGAGAAGAGTGTACCTCAAACAAAAGGAAGGAGCTTAGCATGGTGGGGAGTCACTTGGTGAGGTGAGTCTTCTCAGCAACTGTCACTGTCGTGTGGAGGTGATGGCCAGAGTGGTAGCTGGAAAGAGTCCTGAATTCTTGACAGGCCTGGTTCCAGCTCTGTCACAGATGAACTGTGTGATCTCGGGCACTTCGCTGCCTCTCTCCTAGGCTTAGTTTCCTCATCCATTAAATGGGGGCTCTCTAAGGGTCTGCCAGGGACAGCTGTCTGATTCCATGACTGGCATCTAAGGCATGTTCTAAGGATGCCCTCTCCCTTTCTCTGCCTGGCCTCTGGGACAGGCCTGCTCTCTTTCCAGGTCAAATTGGAGGGCTGAGGGGGCCTATTAAGAACAATTTGGGGAGATGGCTGAGCAATGCTTCTCTGCTTTAAATTTTTTTTTTTTCTAGTTACCCTTGAGTTGATTCCAACTCATGGCAACCTCATGCGCATCAGAGTAGAACTGTGCTCCATAGAATTTTCAATGGCTGATTTTGGAAGTAGAGTGCCAGGCTTTTCTTCCAAGGTACCACTGAGTAGATTCGAACTTCCAACCTTGTGGTTAGCAGCCCAGTCTGTTAACCATCTGTATCACCCAGGGACTGCTTGAAAGCACCCTCCTCCTTAAACCTTGCCATGGCCTTATTAAAAAAAGTTGAAGGAGATAGAGTGGGGGAGAGAGAGAATGGGCAAAAGAGAAAAGGAAAAGATAATAAACCCCATAGCCCAACCCTAAGCCCTGTTGAACGAGATGATATAAATCGCGTTGCTGTCACTTTGATGAATTAAATCCTCTGTTAATTAGGACTCATCGATTTAAGGGTTGTCCAAGCAGACAGTCCTTTTTCCCCTTCCCAGCCAGTTATAGCCGAGGAGGAAGTGTGACAGGGATTACTTTCTCTCTTTCTCTTTGATTGCTGGCTTCTCTATTACTAAGTTTCATTAATTATCACAGAGCATGGTGCCTCAGTGTTCCCCAACGTGTATCATTCTCCTTTCAGCTGCATCTTGACAGTAGACTGTGCAGGAGCTTTCTGGGCAAAGGCCAAGTTGAACTTCACTACTTTCTGGAATAGTCTACCCCTCGCCCCCAAGGTGGTCCATTGACTTGAGAGGAGAAAGGGGAAGGGTGAAAGGTTGGGTGGAAGAACATAGACGTTGACCTCTGTGCCTGAGAGGCAGTAACAGCTGAGAGACAACATCACTGACTCTGCTAAGAACCAACTTGGCAGCTCATGACTGGCTCTAAGTTGACCCAATGTCTGATACACTCCTCTGGTTGCACTGCGAGGTCATTAAAACCTCGAAACAAACAAAACAAACAAACAAAACAGAGTGAGAGCCTTGTCTTGCTGTGTGGACAGCCCCCTCACTGGCAACCTTAGCCTTCTGCAGCTAACACTATCGCTGGGTTGGCCAGCTGAAAGTTATCCTGTGACCCGCTTGCCATCCCTTGTGGTAATTCCGCTGGATTGGTCTGAAATCCATTTCCAAAAGATGAAGAAATTCCATGGTTCGCAGTGCCTGGAAAGTCTGAATCTAGACTGAGTATCCCTTGAGCACCAGTAATTCTGTAATACTGGGTTAATGAATGAAAATAATTTGGAAGAGCAAGACACTGCAGTGCATGACAATTTCCCCCATCACCAGGGCCGTCTATGTTTGCATTGCTGAATCTATATAATGTTTTCATTACTCAGTTTTCAGGGGAAGTCAAATGAAAAATGAGTTGCTAACCAAGCTGCTCCTGGCCAATCAGGATGTGGCCCCTTATGGAAGAACCCCTAACTGCTACCTGGGGCCTTGAAAGATCATCTTCTCTTTACCCCTTAGTTCCCAGGGGTCCCCTGACTCAGGAGAAGGGATTGTATTCCTCAGGGGATGGAGGATACTGGGGAGGTGGGCTTTGATTGGGCCTCTTTATAACTCAGTTTTCAGCAGAGTTGAGTTACAAACGGAATGAGATCTATAAGAGAAGTCTCGGATTTCATCCTCCACATGGAGACTGGCTAAAAAGCCTGGTGTGACTGACTAGAGGAGGGGAAGACCTCTGACATACGCCCTCTCCCTCGATTCACCAGGGCCCTCATACACAAACATATGCACCAATACCTAGTGCCAATATTTAAAATGCCTTTCTGGAGTTGCCCCCAAGTAAACTCTTGACAGCTTAACAAAAGTGTCACATGAGGAAAGAGTTTTCTTGGATTGGGGTAGAATAACAAACTAATAAACGTATAATTGTGCTCTAAGAGCGTTCAGAATCCCAGACCCACTAACTCTTACTCTGCGAGGGGATTTGCTGTGTTTCTGAGCTGGCTGTCAGATTTCATGTTGCCCTGGCTGCTGACGTAGAAGGTAAACAGGCTCCTCTGGTCATAGGCCAGAATCCCCTTGTCCCTGCTACTGTCCTCCATAAGGGGTCCAGTGTGGCTACTGTGCTGGTGACCTTGCTCCCTCACTCCTCTCTGTTTCCACACCAAGGGGAGCTACAGAAAAGAGGTAATGTTTTTCTTGGCAGATGGGGGCTATTGGTGAGCCAGGAGGGTGAGGTGGAGGGAAGGAGGGAGGGCAGACAGGAGGGAGGGAAAGAGGGAGAGATAGAGAGAGAGCAAGAAAGGAAGGTGGAGGTGCAGGGAGAGAGAAAGGGAGAGGAAAGAGGAGAGAGGGAGAGATAGAGAGGGAGAAGGCGAGGCAGAGGGAGAAAGAGAGAAGAGAGAGACAGGAGAGAAAGAGAGAGGGAGGGAAGGCAAGTGAGAGCCAGAGAAAGGGAAACAAGAGGGACAAAAGAGAGGAAGCAAAAAAAAAAAAAAAGGCAAAATAGTGGGAGATAAAGATTGAAAGTAAGAATCAAGATTAGCAAGAGACAGAAGAAGGGAGAGAGTAGAAGAATGAACAAAGAGAAACCAAGAAGAAATTTCCAAAGAGGAGGTGAGCATGCCAGGCAGGGCTAGAGAAGGAACAAGAAGAGATGAGTGGAGAAACTCGGAGGTGAGGCCAGCAGGGGAGGGGAAAAGGAGAGGTAACCAGGAGAAGGGAGAAAAGAGGTGATAAAAAATGAGGGGGTGCAAGAGAAAGAGCAAAGGAGGAAGGAGGGAGAGGGGAGAACAGAAATGCAGGAGAGATAAGGAGAGCAAGACAAGACCAAGCTGGCCTTGGGTGGGGGAAGAAAGGAGAGAGAAAGTGCTGTGCTGTGTGGATTATTGTGTGTTTGTCATCTGGAATGGTGTAAGCTGTAGGTACAGCATCTCCTGCCCATGATTTATGGTCCCTGTCAGGCAGCGACCGCTCTTTGTCTGCCGTAGCGTGGAGGATGAATGCATTGCTGTCATCTAGGCCTGGCCAGCCTTTCTCTCTCTCTGCTCTGAACGCTCGCTCCCCATTTCACGCCAGTGAACATAAACAATCTTTTGTAAACCTGACAGTCACACTTGCTTCTTTGGAAACATAAAGCAGAAATGTATGACTCGACTTTCCTTACCCAATTTCCTACGCTATATAAAAACACTCAGGAATGACATGTAAGTGGCCGCGAAACCTGGGAAATTGGAAGTGTCCTGGAGGAGAAAAAAAAAAGGGTTGAGGGAAGGGGGGGTGGAGGGGGTGAAAAGGAGCTGGGGAGGAAAGGAGATGATGTCTCTAACCCCACCGTATCCTCCCCAGAAAACACTGTCTGATAAACTGGGCCATTCAGACACGTAATTATATTACACTTCTGAATAATAGACATTTCCTGCCTCAAGTGTTGCTTTTTTTTTCGTTCTCCTTTTAACCCAGAGTACAGCAATGAAACAGTCTAGAGATCAAAGCTGGCTGATGATGTTGCCTTTTTTTTTTTTTTCTCTTTCTTCTGCTTTACATTTTTCTTCCCCACGGGCCATTTGGCCAACTCCACTTAGTGGAAAGTGTAAGTTATTTTTAAAGAGCTATTAGAGTACAGGTCGCTGTGATTTCTCAGCTGGAGTACCTCAGCTGGGAAAGGTGAGGCCTGTAGTGGAGACTCTGAGATCTAACCCTGCCACCTGGAGCTTGGCCAAGGCCTGGCCAGAACAGGTGAAGACTGCCCATCAGGAAGGAGGCCTGGTAGGCAGTCTCCAAGAGCCTGCTGAGACCTGGCCTAGAAGCCCGTGGACACTTTCCTAGGCTTCCCTTCAGAGATGGTTTCTCCTGCCCTTGACGAGAGAATGTCACAGCCCAGAGAGGTGCTGCAGTGATAGTCTCGTACCTGGCAGAGGGGTACTCAGGTATTAGGGCTCTGGGTGCTTGCCTTGTGCTGCGCTTCTGGCCTTGAAGGCCTGGGTCACAGAGTTACTGGTGAGGCCCAGCTAATGAGGTTCCTAGCTTTGCCGATCTGGGAATGGAGAGCTATTTGGTAATTGTAATTATTTTATCCCCAGATTCTTCCAGAACAAAACCTTGGAGTGGCATTGATTGAGTTGCTTTGTTTGTGCTGGTATTTGCTTTTGCACAGAAGAGAACCTTGCAGTGTCCACATAGGGGGTATTGCCTGGAAGGGGTATTGCAGCTGAACAACTACAAATGTGAATCCGGCCTTGTTAATTGACTTAGGGACCTGGAGAAACCATGCTGCTTCCCAGATTTCAGTTTTTCCAGAAAGACAGGTACCACATCCACCTACCAACACCTCAAAAACACATACACACACATATATATAAATATTAGAACACAGTTTCAAGGATGGGAATATTATAATTCGAGATTCTAAATGCCTGCTATAGCCCGGAGTCCCTGGAAAGTGTGAATGGTTACTGAGCTTACAGCTAACTGAAAGGCCTGGAAATCTACTTTCAAAAAATTAGCCATCAAAACTCTTTGGAGCACAGTTCTACTCTGACACATGTGGGATCACCATGAGTTGGAATCGACTCTCCAGCAACCGGTTTGATTTTTCGATTTTCCTGTGGGCCCAGTCCTATGCTACGTTCTATAAGGTGCTTGCCATTAAGATGCATTCTATTTAGTTGGTAAGTTTCCAGCATACTGATACCTGTATGGAAGTGTGGAGTCCTGGTGGCACAGCGGTTAAGAGCTCAGCTGCTAAACAAAAGGTCTGCAGTTCGAATCCATCAGCTGCTCCTTGGAAACCCTACGGGGCGGTTCTGCTCTGTTCTATAGGGTCGTTATGAGTTGGAATCAACTCAATGGCAATGGGCTTAGTTTTTTTTTTTTTTTAAATATGGAAGTATGGAACTTAGCTAGAGAGATCTGCTTTAGAAATGCATGTGGCATACCTCTCTTCCTTCTTTCTCTCCCACCCCATTCATGTCCAAATTTTATTCCTTATCCTTTCAAAGCCATCCTCTCATCTGACGGCCTTCATAAAAATGTCCTGCCCTTTATAACCCGTGGTGAGTGGTCTTTTCTCCTTGAGTCCCCAAAACTTGCTGTTCGTTTCTCCTTTGTGGTAATTAATCATAGGATATGTTGTGCCAGCTCTCACACTGTTTTCAAGTCTTCATGGGTAATGTCTTCAGGGGCTGAGATTTTAAGCGTGTCTCATTCCACTGAGTGTCCCCTGCAGTAAATGTAGGGGGTTGCTATACACAAGATCCTAGATCTTTGGAAAATATTGATTCTAAGACTTTTTCAGTTTCCCCAGTTTGCCCCAATGTATAGAAGCCTGTTTGTGTAGATTTCTGGCTTTTTCTCTGGCATTTCCATAAGGAGTTGTTCATTAAAAAATATCCATGTAACAATTTAAATATCTTTTAAACCCATTTGATGGCCATTTATTTTTCACTGAGAAACACAGTTTTCATCATTTGAAAAGGATTACAATATGTACGGTGAGAGTTAAGAATTAGAACACAGTACGGATTTTTGGGCACTGGTGGATGACTAGGCTCACATACTGGCTGGATTGCTCCCTTCTGCTAACAGCCTCTCAACGTTCATAATTCTCATTGATATATCAGTGAAGTTTTAATTTTCTTCTGGTTCATGGTACTGTGGGTTAGCATACAAGCGGGGGAAACCACCAATGCAAAGCCTACCCAGCATCTATGTTGTTGGTGCCAAAGCTCTGTTGATTAGTTGAAAGCTAAGTGCACCTTCAGTGTCTCCTGGACCCTTGCTTATTCCCACCCAGGAGTCTCTGAAATCTTCCTTACTGGTAATCTAGGAGGTCCGCATAGCTGTAGTGAAAACACATAGGCTTTGGCTTAACTTCTTTGAAGCTCAGTTTCCTCATCTGTAAAATGAGCAATGTAATAACCCACCCATTGGAGCTGTTGTGAAGATTATATCTGCAGTGCCTATATGGGTCCATAACCCACTGCCATTGAGTCAATTCTGACTCATAGCAACCCTATAGAACAGAGTAGAGCTGCACCATAGGGTTTCCGAGGAGCGACTGGTGGATTTGAACTGCTGACCTTTTGGTTAGCAGCTTAATGCTTACCCCCTGTGCCACCAGGCCTCCATCCAAAGGACTGTGGGTCCATAAGAAGTGTTAATTCCTTTCCTCACTCTTTGCCCCCTAAAAATTCATGTCCTCATCTCATAGCATTTTAAATGCTGGGCTTCAGAAATCTCAATGCTGGCAATGCTTAGGGAGAAAATAAACAGGCAGCTTGCTGAGCACTCTTAACCACGATATACAGACTCTGATACAGACTGGGATTTCTTTGGAGCTCTGGAGGAGTCCTTCCTCTGTTATTGTTAGTTGTGTGCATTGGACAAACAAAGTAAGCACGATGAAATGAATTTAGTACCTGCCAGGCGACAGAACAAATGCCATTGATCTTGCTGGTACTATTAAAAAGCAGGAAAGTGGATCCACTTTGGCCCTATGGGGATTTATAATCCTTCAGCCTCACTAGTTAATTTTCACTAGGATGGACATTCCTTGCCCTCTGTGGGGGAAAGGCACCTTCTCACATAAGCCACGTCATTAGAAGAGTCTCAGAAGGGGAGCGTCCCATGTGCCCAGGAATAGGAGGAATAAAATGGCAAGAGAGAAGGGCTGAGGATGTTAGGAGCACCCAATATATGGTAATCATAGCCCTCCCCCGCAAAAAACCAAAAAAACAAATAAAATTAAGGACAGTTACTCATAGAGCACGTTACCCAGGGTGGCACAAACGGTTAGGTGGTTGAACACTGACTACTAACGGAAAGGTTGGCAGTTTGAACCCAGCCAGAGATGCTTTGGAAGTAAGACCTGATGATTCATTTCCAAAAGATTAAAAAAATAAACAAAAACAAAACAAAAAACCAACCAAACCAAACCCACTGCCTTTGAATCAATTCCCATTCATGACAACCCCAAGTGTTACAGAGTAGAACTGCTCCATGGGGTTTTCTTGGCTGTAATCTTTATGGAAGTAAAATGCCAGGCCTTTCTTCTGCAGTGCTTCTGGGTGGGTTCAAACCGTCAACCTTTAGGTTAGTAGTTGAGCACGAACAGTTTTTCCCACTCAAGGACTTTCCAAAAATGTCCCAGCCTTGAAAATTCTATGGAGGGCAGCTCTGCTCTGCAATACCTGAGGTCGCCATGAGTTGGCATTGATAGCAACTAGTTTGGTTTTAGTTTATTCATAGAGTAGAAGGAGACGTTTCCTCCAGTTTAATGATTCCTAGAAGTAGCCAGCTTCCTGAGTGAGTCTACTGAATAACATATGCTCAGTGCTATAGTTATTATCACCCCATAGGAGGACTTGGGGAGAGAGGGAATTTGGGAAGATGTCATTGCAGGTTCTCTTTTACGGCTATAAGATGGTGAATACTATTCCCATCTACCAGAAAGGGATTTTTGTTTTTCCCTTTGAGGGGCTTTTTGATGGTGATGACAGCACCATGTTCTAGCAAGTCAGCAGGCTGGGTATTCTTTAAGATTTTGTTTGGGTCTATGGAAAGATGTCTGCACAGGTGTCTCAGCTACATCTTTAGTTCCCAAACCTTGAAGCTGACCAGCCATTGACAGGACTACAGAAGAGTCCCCTGTGAGCTTAATAGTTGGCATAGAAAGGCCCAGCCCAAGAAACCTTAGAAAGGCAAGTATCTTGGAAGAACCCACCATAACACTTGGTCTTCAGTTCTAACATTGTTGAAACACTGAAGCATCTCATCTTCTGTTATTAGTTATCTATTGCTCTGCAGCACATTACTCCAAAGCTTAGCTA
Source organism: Loxodonta africana (assembly GCF_030014295.1). Taxonomy (NCBI): domain Eukaryota; kingdom Metazoa; phylum Chordata; class Mammalia; order Proboscidea; family Elephantidae; genus Loxodonta; species Loxodonta africana. The sequence goes on from NC_087360.1 coordinate 63,560,229, forward strand.
TTATTTCACAGTTCCTGTGGAGTAGAGATTTGAGAATACCCTCGATGGGTGGTTCTGGTTCAGGGTCTTTTATGAGATTGCAATCAAGACACTAGCTGAGGCTGGAGTCATCTGCAGGCTTGACTGGGGCTGGAGGGTTCTGTTCCAAGTTGGCTAACTCACAGAGCCTCAGTTCTTTGCTGGCTGTTGGCATAGAAGCCTCAGTTCCTTGGCACATGGACCTCTTCATAAGGCTGCTTGAGTTTCTTAGTCACAAAGCAGCTGGCTTCCCCCAAGAATGAGTGCTTCAAGAGAGCAAAAGGAAGCCACAAAGCTTTTAAAGACCTAGTCTTAATGCCATCACTTCCGTCACAGTATCTTTGTTAGAAGTGAATTACTTTGTCCAGCCCACTCTCAAGAGGAAGAGAATTAAGCTTGACTTCTTCTACGAAGATGTATAATTTGTAAACATCTTTGAACCCGTATCTTTCTGTTTTTATTTCTATATGCTCATAAAAAAAATCATAATGTTGAACCTTTATTTCCATTTCTGGAAATTTCCATTTCATACTATAAAATTACGACATCCAATATAGAAATTGAATGAGAATATAAAATACAAATAAATGCTTTTATAGACATTTTACAAATATGCAAGTCCAAACAATTCAAAAGCCTCCTTTTGAGTATTTTCTCCTTGTGATGGTTCTTCAAGGATTGGTCTGCCTATGGTCCCTCCCCCATCTTGTAGGTTTTCCTTGTAGACTTTATTCATTGTCCCAGAGACCTTCAATTTGTGTTCAAATTATGGCTAACAACAGCAACACTTAGAAAATATTTAGGAAGTGTGCACTGCCAGTTCAATGAGATAGTTCAATGGAAGTTTTTGAGTAGTAAATGCAGTTTTCCATTGGCAGAAGACTTCAGTTCCTTGCCACATGGACCTCTCCATAGGGCTGCTAGAGACAGGAGAGGTGCAATTTTTCATAATAGAGCCTGTCTTAGTTATCTTGTGCTGCCATAACAACAACAACAAAAAGTTTCCTTGTCACAAGGCAGCTGGCTTCCTCAAGAGTGAATGCTCCCCACAAGTGGGTGACTTTAAAGAACAGAAGTTTGCTTTCACGGTTCAGGAGGCTAGAAGTCCAAGTTTGGAGCATGCCTATCAAAAAACCAAAAGCCAAACCCATTGCTGTCATGTCCATTCTGACTCACAGCGACCCTACAGGACAGAGTAGAACTGCCCCCATAGAGTTACCAAGGAGTGCCTGGTGGATTCAAACCACCGACCTTTTGGTTAGCAGCCATAGCTCTTAACCACTAAGCTACCAGTGTTTCTGTGCCTGTAGAGGAAGGTACTTTTTTTTTTTTTGGTCTCTTTCAGCTTCTAGTATACCAAAAACCAAACCAAACCCAGTGCCATCAAGTCGATTCCGACTACCTTGGTGGTGTAGTGGTTAAGTGCTATGGCTGCTAATCAAGGGGTTGGCAGTTCAAATCCACCAGGCATTCCTTGGAAAATCTATGGGGCAGTTCTACTCTGTCCTATAGGGTCGCTATGAGTCAGCTTCTAGTAGCTGTGGGCAATCCTTGGCATTCCTTGGCTTGTAGGCGCATCTGCTTCGTGTGTCTGTCTTTGCATGGCATCCTCTCCCTGTGAAGTCCTAACCCTACACCTGTGAATGAGACCCTGTTTGGAAATAGGGCCTTTCTTTCGTTATGTTAATGAGGTCATACCAAAGTAGGGTGGATCCTAAACCTAATCCTTTCTGAGAGGTGTCTTATCCAGGGGAAAACAAAAAAGGAGAGACAGATGCATACAGAGGGAAGAAGCTCCAAAGATTGCGAGCAACTACTAGAAGCTGAGGAAACCCTGGTGGTGTAGTGGTTAAGTGCTATGGTTGTTAAGCAAAAGGTCAATAGTTTGAATCCACCAGGTGCTCCTTGGAAACTCTATGGGGCAGTTCTACTCTGTCCTACAGGGTTGCTATGAGTCAGAATCGACTTGATGGCAACGGGTTTTTTTTTTACTAGAAGCTGAAGGAGACAAAGCCTCCCCTTCTAAAGACAACACCCTGAACGTGGACTTTTAGCTCTCAGAACTGTGAGAAAATAAATTTCTGTTCTTTAAAGCGACTCACTTTGTGGTATTTTGTTATGGCAGCTCTAGGAAACTAAGACATCCTCCATTAGATTCCACATCTAATCATCCATTCATTCAACACATGTCTGTTAATCCCCCACTGTGTGTCAGGCATCACACCAAAGCAAGAGACGGCAAAGGGTTTCCAAATAATTGGGGAGAAAATGGGATGGGGAAGCAGGGGCAGGAAGTTTTGGTTGGCAAAGAGCTGATGCTAGGAAAATGTGGCCCTCAGCCACTGGTCAGATTGCTGTTCAGGGGACACCAGAGGGCAGTGACCAGTAAGAAAAAGGGCCCAGGCTGCTTTTCAAAAACTTGGCACAGAGAGGAAGCAAAAACCCAGACGTAAGAACTGGGTACTGGGTGGAGCTTAGCTGTCAGACAAAGAAGACATCTAATTATCAGACCTGAGGCACAAGTCTAGGTCAAATTAGCAGCAAGTGAGACTTAAAGTTGAGTTCCTGAGGTCCGGTCTGGGAGCCCTGGTGGTGCAGTGGTTAAGTGATCAGCTGCTAACTGAAAGGTTGGTGGTTCAAACCCACCACCAACTCCACAGGAGAAAGATGTGGCAGCCTGCTTCCGTAAAAGATTTACAACCTTGGAAACCCTATGTGACAGTTCTACTCTGTCCTTTAGGTCACTATGAGTCGGAACCGCCTTGACGGCAATGGCTTTTGATTTCGGTCTAGAACGTCTTCATTCCCATGGGTCTCAGGTGGGCAGGGCCGGAAGTGAGGCAAGGCCTCCGTATGAGCATCGAGTTTTCTGGTGCACGGATGGGAGAGGCTGCAGAGACTGGCAGCCCAGCTGGGCCCAACACATCCCAAACAAACAAAAAAACCAGTTGCCATCGAGTTGATTCTGACTAATGGCGACCCCATGTGTGTCAGAGTAGAACTCTGCTCCATAGGGTTTTCAATGGCTGTGATCTTTCAGAAGTAGATCACCAAGCCTTTATTCCAAGGTGCCTCTGGGTGGATTTGAACCACCAACCTTACGGTTAGTAGCCCCAGTGCTTAGCCATTTGCACCACCCAGGAACTCCCAGTGGCTTTCAAATGATGGGGCCTTGCCAGGATTTTCTGTAAAGGAAGAGAGAAAGCACAATGCAGGAGGTGGGATGAACGGGGAAAGGCGGTTGTTTCATGCAAAGATCCCTGGTATATTCCTGGCACCTCCCTGACAGGACCCTACACTCAGCCACCTGTGAACTGAATGAAATCCTCTCACCTCCCAGATGCAAAGGCAGAGGGAGGTGACCTCGGGAGTAGGGTCCAGAAGAGGTGCCCTGTCCAGCCTGGTCAAGCGGTAGATGGCGGCAGGAGTGCAACGCCCCCTTGAGGCTCAGGGGCGCTTTCTACTCTGCTCTGAGGCAGAGGCAGGCTTCTTCTCCTCAGGGGGTTCATTTCAATGTTAATGAGACTAAAGAGGTGGGGAAAGTTGCTTTCTTCTAAAAATTCCATTTCACCCTTCCTTGCTCTCTGAGCACACCTCTCTGATTTAGATACACTGTGTTTAATTAAAGCTTTGTTTGTTTGTTTTCCTCTCTCCGCTTCCAAGCCAAATCCTCTCTCCTCCCTCTACTTTAGCAGGCTCTTTCACTCAAACTGTGTCCCTCCCAGCCCTGCGTGCTTTTGGGGAAGGCTTTTCTTTCTAGGTATTGTACTCTGGGATAATGCCGGAATGTTTTACATGGAAACCTTAAGGTAGCACTAAGGTATCACTTTGGCGATCTGGTGGTCCAATGGTTAAGTGCTCAGCTGCTAACTGAAAGGTTTGCAGTTTGAACCCACCTGGTGGTTCCGTGGGAGAAAAGACCTGGAGATCTGCTCTTGTAAAGGTTACATTCTGGGAAACCCTATGGGGCAGTTCTACTCTGTCCAATAGGTTCAGTATGAGTCTGTATCGATTCCAGGGAACACAACAACAATAGGGCATCAGTTAGATACACAAGTGCCTCACTTTACGTAAACCTGAGAACCCAGATTTGAAAATGTGGGTTGCATGAAAAATAAATTAAGAGGAGGGTTTCCCAATGGGTGGGAGAATGCTTGGAAATTGGAAAGCAGTTCTTGTCTTTGGGAAGTACTCTTCCCTATTACACCAGGATTCAGAGCTGGTTTCCTCTACAAATCTAACTCTTCTGCTGCACTTAAAATAACATTTAACCAACAAAATGCAGAGTATAAAGTTTCATAGGAACATAGGCCAATAATAACTGTAGTTACGTGCCAGGCACCGTGTAAGCGCTTATGAGCATCCGATTCAATTTTTTACTAGAACTTTATATTATTTTACATAGGAGCAAATTAAGGCTCGGAGAGACTAAATTTTGAGTTAGCAGCCGAATTCTCAACCACTGCACCACCAGGGCTCTGTCTAAGGTCATATGGCTGGTGAACAGCAGAACTCAAATGTGATCCAGATGTTTCCAGCCTCAAATTTCACTTTTCTACACAATATCCAGAAGGGACCCCATCTTAGAGTCCTAGTGCTGCAATAAACCAAATGCTACAAAGCGGGTGGCTTTCAAGAACAGAAACTTAGTTCCTCACAGTTCTGGAGGCTAGAAGTCCAAATCTGGTGTGGATTTCTTCTGAGGGCTTTCAGACTGTTCCATTCTTGTTTCCTAGCCTCTGGTGGCTGCCAGCAATCCTTGGCGTTCATTGGCTTGTAGACAGAGCCTGACATGCTGTCTTCTCCTGTGTGTGTCTCTCTCTCCATATCCGTTCTCCCTTTATATAAGACGTCACTCAGAAGGAATTAGCACTAGGGCCTACCCTGCTCTGGTATGACTCAACTGACAACAAATGAAAAACCCAACAAGGTCACATTCACAGGTATAGGGTTAGGACTTTAGCGTATCTTTTAGGGGGACATGACACGATCCATAACAGACCTCAAAAGTCATTGAGACCTGGGCAGCTCAGCATTGTCCTGATTTTCTAGAACCCTACAACAACCATCTAAGGAAGTATGGGATAGGGAATGCTGGCTATGAGTTTGTTCCCATTGGAAAACTCCAAACCTTCTGAAAGGAAGGCGTGGTGGTAGCAGCAAGCTTCAGTCACACCTGGCTAATCAGAGGGTCCTGATTTGGCCTGGTTCCCTAACATGGCCACTGGCCACGCATCTGGTTCATGCAACATCTGAGCCTTAACACTGGCTACTAAGGCCAATGGAAGCCCTGGTGGTGTAGTGGTTAAGTGCTATGGCTGCTAACCAAGAGGTCGGCAGTTCAAGTCCACCAGGTGCTCCTTGGAAACTCCGAGGGGCAGTTCTACTCTGTCCTATAGGGTCACTATGAGTCGGAATCGACTTGACGGCAGTGGGTACTAAGGCCAGTCTTTCTACTTCTCTATCTTGACTCTCACATCTGCTGGGTAAATTGAGGAGCACTTATTTTCTATGCATGGAGTGCTCAGATTGGAAAGAATTAGTATTCCTTGCCTACTTTCATCACTGATTATTTATCCTCTAGCTCAGTGGTTAAGTGCTCAGCTGCTAACCAAAAGGTCAGAGGTTCAAACCCACCAGCCACTGCACTGGAGAAAGATGTGGCAGTTTACTGTAAAGATTTACAGCCTTGGAAACCCTATGGGGCAGTTCTACTCTATCCTTTAGTATTGCTATAAGTCAGAATTCATTTTGACAGCAGTGGGTTTTCTTTTGGGGTTTAGCTCAGTTCTGGCCAGTGGAAATTTAAAGTGAGCCACGTGTGTAAATTTAAATTTTCAAGTAGCCACATTATAAAAAGTAAATAGAAACAGTTGAAATTAATTTGAATAACATACTTTGTTTAACCCAATCTATCTAAAAAGTTATTATTTCAACATATATGTATATAAAGATAAAGATAAACCATTGCTGTTGAGTCAATTCCGACTCACAGGGACACTACAGACAGAGTAAAACTGCCCCATAGGATTTCCGAGGCCGTAAATCTTTACGGGAACAGACTGCCACATTTCTCTCCTGCACAGGCTGGTGGGTTCAAACTGCCCATCTTTTGGTTATCAGCCGAGCTGACTGTGCCAATGGTATCCTTTTCAACATATAACCTTTCTATAAATAATGAGATATTTTGTATTCTATTTTTGTGTATTTAGCCTTCAAAATTCAGTGTGTATTTCTCTTTATCACATGCCTCAATTCAGACTAAACACATTTCAAGTGCTGAATTGTCACGAGTGGCTAAAAGAAACAAAAAACAAACAACAAACAACAAACCTGCTGATTCCAACTCATAGCGACCCTATAGGACAGAGTAGAACTGCCCTGTAGGGTTTCACGTGAGGCTAATGGCTACCATATTGGAGAGTTCCTGCATTCTTTTGAAGGCACCATAGTTGATGGAGTTGCAGGCTTGCCCCCTGGAGTGGAGCTACCTGGTTCCTCTAGATTTTTCTTCTGTTCATCGTGTATTCCTTGGAGACAGCACCAAGGGACAGATATCAATCTCCTCCAGCAAAGATGAGCTGTAGGGGAGAGGATTTGGGTCTATGTCTAGTTGTTATGAGACTTCTGATGGGGATGACAAACTGTGGCTCATGAAAGTGCATCTCGCTCCTGTTGTGGATTTCTGCTTAGACAAAGTTTGACCATGTTTTTGTAATCAGTAAAGCCAGGCTCAGCCCTCAGGAAAACTGTGAAGCAGGAAACGTGTGACTTCAATATCCCTGTTTCCCTACTGTGCTTGCTTCTCTGCTCTGGCCTCTAGATGACCAAACCCCAGGCCTGTGGAAGACTCAACTCCACAGTTCTCTACCAGCCAAGGATATTGAGGCTTCTTTTCATGGCTGTTGAGCTACATCTAAATGTAGAATGTAGGCAGTGATTGCCTCTGCTTGCTATCAGGTCCAGTGTACAATGAGTTCTTAGTGGTCGAGACTTTCGGGGAAAGAGATCTTTGCTTGGTGCAGGAAGATGAGGGTAAGGTCTGTAGAATTGACAGTAGATAGGAAAGGGATAGTTTGAAAAATTGCCATGGTTCTTGTCAATTCTCTGGCCCTTTGTTTCTCTAATCTTGGGCAATGAGACCACTTCATGACTACCTGTAGGGACAGTGCATCCTCGGACTCTGAGACCAGTCACCATTCTTATGTGGGAAAGAAATAGGAGATTCTAGGTAGTAATGCTCAGATTCAGCTACTGGACCTGATTGAACTTTGTCATGAATTGAATTATGTCCCCCCAAAAATGTGTGTATCAATTTGGCGGGGCCATGATTTCCCGTATTGTGTGATTTTCCTATATGTTGTAAATCCTGCCTCTATGATGTTAATGAGGGAGGATGGGTGGCAGTTGTGTTAATGAGGCAGGACTCAATCTATAAGATTGGATTGTGCCTTGAGGCAATCTCTTGAGATATAAAAGAAAGAATCAAGCAGAGAGACAGGGGGACCTCATACCACCAAGAAAGTACTGCTGGGAGCAGAGCGCAACCCTTGGGCCCAGGGTTCCTATGCCTGAGAAGCTCCTTGACCAGGGGAAGATTGAAGACAAGGACTTTCTTCCAGAGCCCACAGAAAGAGAAAGGCTTCCCCTGGGGCCTGCGCCCTGCTTTCGGACTTCTAGCCTACTGGACTGTGAGACAATAAATTTCTCTTTGTTAAAGCCATCCATTTGTGTTACTTGTGTTACAGCAGCACTAGATGGTTAAGACAAACTTAAACACAATTGCAGGGTCATGTTTGTCCTTTCGGTACTCCATTTCTTTTGGTTCTGGTCCCTTCCTTATATTGTTTGATGTTTAAGGATGCATATCTTTTTCGTTAGACATGTGGTGCCCTAAACTTATAGCAAACTTACACAAAAGTAAAGCAGTAATGTTGTTTAACCTAAATATGAAATTTTAAGTGTTCCACCTAGGTGTGCATAAACATAGATGTGTAGATATGCCAATTCAAATTGTACTGAAAGCTCTGCTTGGCTAGGGGCCACATCATCTGCTTCTTTCCTATTACTCCACAGAATCCTGTGCAGAGAACTGGACCAGCTCAAAAGGTTGCTAACTGACTTCATAGAAGCACAAGAATAACTGTGTATTTATGTAAAACCTTTCTCAAAGGAGCTCTTGGCACTTTGCAGATAATGGACTTATTTATCCTTACAGCACCTCCTTGGAGCAGTTATAGGACAGGGGTGACCAGATTCATGCAATAAATAATGTCAAGAGCAGTACAAAGCAACACTAGCCTATAATTCTGAAGCCCGGGAGGCTATGTGATGGGCCCAAGGTCACCTGGTGAGTTGAGAATAGGACAAGCCTTCACGCTGTGATGAGGTGACTCATCCTTCCCAGCCTTCTGTCCTCAGGCCTGACTGAATATCCTTTGCTGGCTTTCTTATGCACATCTCAAAGCATAGTCCATGTGAGGTGTCAGAGGAGTTATTATTATCCTATGGTCCAGTAAGCTCAGGAAATATTGGGTTTCACAGGTTTCTTTACTAGAGGACTTGGTAGACACTTTAACATGTTAGTTCATATTGTAAATCTCCAAGGGTATCCATAATTTCCTGAATTTACTTGTCCATGGAAATTCCTTCCTTGAAATCTAATGGGATTTGTGAAATGCTGATTTCTTAATATCTGACATCAAAACTTCTCTCCTGTAGGGAGATGTCTGGGTTTAAGGGAAATCTTGGTAAGTCAGCTTTGTGTGTGGATGACTCTGTATGTAGGACTGTCACTGCATGTGGAGACTTCAAGAGGGGCAGCTACGCTGCATGAGACAATGGGAGGAATGGACTGTTTTTGCTTCTGAAAGAGAGGAGAGAGGAGAGAGAGGGCAATCAGAGACACCAGGAAGAGGAGAGACGCCCAGGCTGGAGTGAAGATTCAGTGCAACTCCATGGTAATGGAGAGCCCAAAGGACATTTCAGGATAATGATCCGTACTGTTGGATTTGAAGTTGTTGGAGTTACGAAGAAGCACCATTATCTCCCTGAACCTTGCATTTTCAGGGAAGTCTACTGTAATCAAATAGGCTTTGTAGAGTGGTGTGCATGTAGGGGTTGAGAAAAATTCATTCCATCCCTGAACTTTGGTGTACAGGGAAAAGACAGTAGTAATGGAAGCAGGAGTCTGCAGACAGAGATGACTGTGAGGTGGTCAGCCTTGGGTGTTCACATAGAATCTTTGGGAAGGTTGGGCCACAGTGGAGCCTCCATAGGCAGGGAGGCCCCAAGCTGCAATTGGGTGTGCTATAGATTAGCTGACTTTGAACTCTGCCCTCTGATGTGTGATTCTAGGGTCATAATTACCTTCCCCATTTGTAGTGTGCTTGATCTGGTGGCAGAGTGGTTAAGCACTCGGCTGCTAACCAGAAGGTCATTGGTTCAAACCCACCAGCTGCTCCATGGGAGAAAAACGTGGCAGCCAGCTTCCTTAAAGATTTACAGCCTTGGAAACCCTATGGGGCAGTTCTACTCCGTCCTATAGGGTCACTATGAGTCGGAGTTGGCTCAGTGGCAACGGGTTTGGTTTTTTTCGTTTAGACCAGTCATCTGGAACCAAAGAGAGCACACACTTTAAGGTAGTGATCCTTAGCAGTCTATTCTCCATATTAAACACACTTAATTCCTTCCATATGTTTCCTATGATTAGTTACCAGACCTGTCACCCTCCTGGTCACCCATATCTGGACACCTTCCCAGGTTTCAATACACCTCTTGGAATTTAACACAATACAGCAAGTGCCATCTTCCCATCAACAAATACAGTAGGGTCTTTAATATCTGTGATCTGGACCTTCTGCTTCTATTAAGGAAGCTGAAATTCGATCCGGTCTTGTTTTTAGCAGTCGCATTGTCTTCTTGGCTCAGATTAAATTTCTGATCAACTGAAGTCCCTTTCAGGTAATAAGTAAGTTTACCCATTTTAGTTTCAGCTGTTGCGATTATATGACATTACTGCCACGTGGGTGAGAACTGCCGAGTTTCATGTCACGTTATACGATGATTACAGTTTACATCCTGTTGTGACGGCGGAGGGGGGAAGTCTTCAAATCCATACACATATGCATAGGCATGGAGAGCCACCCTGAGCCACTTCAAGGAATGCCTGGGCGTAAAAAAAACGGGGCGGTAATTAACAACGTCAGTCACGAACAACTTTCTTCTGTTCTTCCTGCACTGCGTGGCTTGTTCATCAGAGCCGGCCGGTGCGCTAGTGATAGGCGCCATGTAAACACCCAGGGAGACAGAGACAAAGCCTGGCAGACAGTGACTGTGGAGTGGGTACCGAGACCGCACTGCAAACACCGTAACAACAATGACAGCCACACGTGGATAAACACAATTCACCTTAAATGGATTTTAAATGCTTCTGAGGGTGGGAAATGGAAATGGTGAGGAGAGAGCATGACAAAGTAGTAGATGGATGCTGAGGTCTTCAATCATCCCGTTTCTGCCTTATCAGAGTTGTGTTACTAGCTACTGAAGGAAGAGGTTCTGGAGAGGCCCAAGGCCCCAGTCAGCCTTTGTCCTTTGGAGCTAATGTGGGGAGGAGTGAAGGAAGAGGCTTCTATTTCCACGCCTCACCTGCTGTGTGACGTTGGACAAGTCAACCTCTCTGAGTCTCAGGTTCCTTGTCTGTAAAATGGATTTTCTGCAGTGGACTTGGGGATAATGGAAAGGTGAAACCAGTGCTCCGATGCCCTGGAGAAGCTACCCCTTAGTAACCTAGCAGAGAAATTTCCTTTCTTAGTTAGTATCTTAATTTGGAGAGACAGAGGCTCACTCACTCACTCATTCAACATTGTGCTAGTCTTGTTTTCTTTTTTTAAATTGTGCTTTAGGTCAAAGTTTGCAGCTCAAGTTAGTTTCTCATACAAAAATTTATACACACATTGTTATGTGACCCTGGTTGCTCTCCCTATAATGTGGCCACACATTCTTCCTTTCCACCCCAGGTTTCCCAAGCCTGTTCAGCCAGCTCCTGTCTCTTTCTGTCTTCTCATCTCGTCTCCTGACAGGAGCTGCCCATTTAGTCTCACATATCTACTTGAGCTAAGAAGCACATTCCTCACAAGTATCATCTTATGTCCTATAGTTCAGTCTAATCTTTGTTTTAACAGTTGACCTGGGAATGGTTTTAGTTCTGGGTTAACAGAGAGTCCGGCGCCATGTCTGCTGGGGTCCCTCCAGTCTCGGGAAGACCATTAAGTCTGGTCTTTTTACTAGAATTTGAGTTCTACACCCCACTATTTTCCTGCTCCACCAGGGACTCTCTGTTGTGTTTCCTGTCATGTGCCAGTCTTTTGTGGGTTAGGTCTCATGATGGGACCTTCAGAGAATAGACAGGGATGCTGCCTTCCTAAGCCTGCAGAGGAGATAAGACCTGCCCACCGATCATAAAGCAGGGCAGAAAATGGGAAGTACTTTAAGAAGCAAAGATAACGTGGAAAAGGAGAGCTCCTTAGATGGGAGGAAGAGTGGGATGAGGGGAGTCCTAGAAGGCTGACATTTCAGCTGATTCTGAAGGATGAGGAGGAGATGGACGTGGAGGGGATGAAGAGGAACACCAATCTTGAAAAAGGGGGAAATACGACTCCCACCTGAACGCAGAGTGTTTCCACGTACATTATCTGATTTGATCCTCTCTCTAATAACACTAACATCACCAAGCCTTCCACATGCTAGGTACCGTCTGAAACACTCTACTCAACAAAGGCAGCAATGAGAAGTCTGTAGCTCTGTCCAACAATGTACCAGGGTTGGAGACTGAGACTGAGAAGTCATTTAGGGGGTTTAGCTTTCTCCTGTATGCTGAGAGGAGCAGCTGAAGTTTTGGATTAAGCTACCGATAGGATTCAAGCAGAACCTTTAGCTGGTGAACTGGGCGCCTGTGTCTGGGAGGAATGAATGGGGAGTCCTCCTTGAGCCTCTCTCCCTGCTTTCTGGGGTGCCCAGGATCATATTTCAGCCTGAAACAATCAATTCAAAGGTACAGGACATAGGAGATAAGGCTGAAACTTCCGTTCTCTAGAGAAGTTTCTGGATTAAAACCAAAAAAACCAAACCCACTGCCGTAGAGTCGATTCCGACTCATAGCGACCCTATAGGACGGAGTAGAATTGCCCCGTAAAGTTTCCAAGAAGTGCCTGGCGGATTCGAACTGCCGACCTCTTGGTTAGCAGCCATAGCACTTAACCACTATTCTACCAGGGTCCCCTGGGTTAAAGATGTTACTTAATCACTTAATTCAGTTATTCATTCCACAAACATCTAGGGAACACCCAAACGTGCCAGGAGCAGTGCTAGGCACTGGGAACCCCAAAACTAATAAGATCAGTCCTTGTCCTGCCTAACCTCGAAGTATCAGCTCAAAGGGGCCCCTCTTCAAGACTTCTTTCCCTTTACAACCTCTGAAAATAGATTCTCCCTTCTCTCAAGTTAACTCCTAAGATTCTCCCTGAATCCTCAAATAGCTGGCTAGTTGACAGTGGAAGAAAGGGTCATAAATAGACTTGATTCAATGTGGTGAGTGGTGTTGGAGCCCTGCACTGGTATGAACAAGCAGAGGGGAGTGCAGTCAGGGCAGACTTCTTGGAGGAAGTGAAATCTGAGCAGGGCTTTCAAAGGGAAAGCTGGAGACAAGAAGAAGCAAGGAGCTCCCCCCGCCCCGGGGGGAGTGCCAGAGCTGTTACAGCAGAACATGTAAGGCAGGGGTAGGGGAAGCTAGACTGAATAGAAGTAGATGGTGAGCAGATTAGGAGGGCACGTGTCCCTGAGTTTGGACTTTATCTGATAAATGATGAAGTGTCACTGATGTTTCTTAGGCAGAAGAGTGGCACAGTCAAAGCTGGATTTTCCACGGATGATAATAACAAAATCTGGGCACTGTTTTAAGTGCTTTGCAAATAACCTTCACAATAACCTTATAAAAACACACCAAACTCATTGCCATTGAGTCGATTCCAACTCAGAGTAGAACTGCCCCATAGGGTTTCCAAGGAGCACCTGGTGGATTCGAACTGCCCACATCTTGGTTAGCAGCCATACCACTTAACCACTACACCACCAGGGTTTCCATAACCTTATAAGGTAAGTGCTGGTAGATGCTATTTTTAACCCCCATTTTACAGATGGGAAAACTGAGGCTTAATGAGCTTAAATGACTTGTCCTAGGCTGCACAGAGAATAAAGGACAGAACCAGGATTTAAAGCCAGGTAATATGTCTCCAAAGTCCCTGGATGGCAGAAATAGTTAAGTGCTCGGCTGTCAACTGAAAAGTTGGCAGTTTGAGTTCACCCAGTGTTTCCTCAGATGTAAGGCCTGGTGATTTAGTTCTGAAAAATCAGCCATTGAAAACCCTATGGAGCACAGTTCTACTCTGACACACATGAGGTCCCCATGAGTTGGAACTGACTTGGTGGTAACTAGTTGTTGCTATTGTTGTTGTAGTGTGTGCTCTTACCCAGTCTACCACACTCTGGGGACACTAATGAGATGGGACGCCAAAAAGATGTTGCAGGCCTTTGCAGGGCAAAGCCAGCCGTACACACTATGTAAATGAATGAGTGTGGGTGTGTGCCAGTAAAACTTTATCCATGGCCACTGAAATTTGAATTCCATATAATTTTCACGTGTTATGAAATGTTATTAGTCTTTTGGTTATTTTTTAATCATTTAAAAATGCAAAAAAATTCTTAGCTTGAAGGATGTGCAAAAATAGGCAGTGGGTGAGATTTGGGTTATGGGCCATAGTTGGCTCACTTCTGGGCTAGCTTCTGTGGAGGGTCGGGGGAGGGGTCAGTGGCAGAGGAGGGAAAGGATCCAGGAAATTCTGAGAAACACCCAAAGTGGAGGGCAACGAAGGCCACACAGCTCCTTAGTAAGCCAGGGCCTCTGCCCAGGCATCCTCTAGCCAGGAGCACCTGCTGTGATGAGAGTAATTCAGAACCAACGTGCAACACTCGACCCCTTTAGACCTGAGCTGCTGCTAATAAAAGAACATTTGCAAGGACAACGTTAACAAGCAGTGGCTTTGGCATGTTCCACCTCCCTCTTACCACCCCAGGCCTGGTGGTAATGAAAACACGTTTACATAAACACAGAGGTCATGGTCACACAGCCACCCGCATGGTAAAGCATTTCCGAATACTAATAGTTTCATTTAATGCAAAATCCAGGTTGTACAGCAGAGCTTAAGGTGACCCGAAATACCACTCTAAACTGCACAAGTTTATAAATAAAAAATCACCCTGCGGGTGAAATTACTCCAGTTTTCTTCAGCCATGTTGAAAAGACGAGAAACAAAAAGTTTGAAATCGTTATCTGAATGCAAATCTGATGGCACCAATGGTGTGATCTTAAACACCAAATCCTCAAGAAAAAACTTGATGAAGGGCTACCCTGTAGACCACCAACCCTACCAGCCAGCACCTCTACCCTAAGCCGGCTCCCTGAAATCTTTCACCATGTACAGGAAGGGGATCACTTGGACAATAGTTCATGGTGGCCATTTATGAGAACTACCTACATAACAGGCACTTGGCTGAGCCCTCAACAAGTGCACAGTTATTGCATGTTGGTTGATGTTGATGCTGGTATGAACAAAGACAGGAATCGACGAGCATAAGGGTCTTAGAGAGTGTCTACTCCAAGTATTCTTAAAGGTTAAATTTTTCATCAGTAGGATCGTCATGCACATGAAATTTTACATGGAACCTCAATATATAAGACATAAAAAAGAGGGTACAGCAACCCCCTCTGGCAAAGTAGGCCCTGGGGTATCATAGGGTTTTGCTTCATGAAGTCAATTCTTCATTTTATAATTTAGGAAACTGAGGCCCAGAGAGGTTAAAAGACTTTCTCAAGGGCACACAGCTCTGGTTGGAGGCAACTACTTTCCAGGTCAGTACTCACTTCACTCTATAAGGCGGTCTCTCATCAACAATTTCTAAAGATGGCTCCGAGTATGGGCATGGATACTTCCATGATAGCCAGCTGCTGTTGGCCTCTAATAGGGGCAGCTTGGTGAAACGGAATTAGTCCTCAATTACATGGCTGTAACTTGGGTTTTGAATCCCAGCTGCCACTGACCAGCTCTGTGACCTTGAAGAAGAAATTACCCACTCCTAGCCTTTGTTTTCCCATCTGTAAACTAGGAAGAATAATCAGATTTGTTAGGGGGATCTTGCAAAAGATGTACGTGAAAACATTACTTGAGAGGCTGTACTTAAGAATATAATCACAACCGTTCCAGGCAGGCCTGAGTGGCCCCCCTAAGGAAGACCACAACCCCATGCCTGTGCTAAATGGAACTGTATGGAATTTTCAACCAGCCCAGTTTGTCCTAGCCCCATTGCACGCTCAACATCTAAGAATGGGCTTTGTGGGGCTGGCAAAAAAAAAAAAAAAATACTGCTGCATTTCAGTCCTTGCCCATCTTTTTAGCTCCTACTGCATCTCCCATCTGCCATCCATCCAGGCAACTGAGAGGGAGAAAAGGACTTTTCTTTTACCCTCTAGTTCCTGGGCAGTATTCAAGAGTTATGGAATTTTTCTCCCCCAAGAAAGGAATATATCCCTAGCCTTTGAGGGTGAGGCTTCCTGCATGTAACAGGACAGAATGATGCCTTCCCTCTATCTTTCATACCGGAATTTAAGAGGACCCTGGAGCAGCCGGGTTTATTAGGACCCATAAGAACTGTACTATAACCAGGACACCGGCAGCCATAAACCTGCACCTTGAAGTTTACGACAAATCCTGAAATGGTAAACTAGAATGAGCTCTTGTCTCTGTCAGCAGAAAAAAATAAAATAAAGGGAGAAATGCAAACTCCAGCAGAAAAAGAGACCTGGGAAGGGAAAAAAAAGGCAGGAAGAATCAGAGTGACTGTGACAACAACCGCAATGCTATTAAGGATGGTAAAAATAATAATCACGACCAAAAGAGTGGGTGGTGTGCTGAGGCCTCCCCAGTGAGCCAGGGAAGTCACCCTCCTTCTAGGAGGGGGCCCTGACTCCTGAGAGGAGTGAGGAAGGAGCAATTAGAGCGGAAGACACACAAAGCGCACACACACATGCACACATACACACACGCATACACAGAGCCAAACGAGAGAGGATAAGAAGGTTCTTGGAGGAAAGCAAAACCCAGATAAACAACAAAAGACATCTTGGGGCTTTTTGAGCAGCTACCACTGAGGAGGAGCCCTGGTGGCCAGTGGGCAACCCCTTGGCTGCTAATCCAAAGCTTGGCAGTTCGAATCCACCAGCTGATCCTTGGAAACCCTGTGAGGCAGCTGCTATGAGTTGAAATCGACTCGACCGCAACGGGTTTACCACTGATGAAAGAGCCCCTTGGAGTGAAGTTTGTGGTGAAAGAGTGGGTATTTTCTCCTTCGTTCTCTGGTGCTACTCAGAAAGGTGCATTCACTTTCCTCTGATTACGTTGAGTTCCTTTAAGGCTGAACAAAGGCCATCGGCCTTGCCCTTGCTAAAAAGAACAGAACAAAATTAGCAGACTTTGGGTCCAGTGTGGCCGCGCACGCTCAGCACTCACGCTAAGGTGGAGCTGGGAGGTAGACTGGGAGGACCAGCAGCTTCTCCTCGTGGAATGAAGAGCATTTCTGTCAACAGCATGAGGCAAAGCCACACACAACTGGCTCCTCCTCTGTACGGTGGCTGCTTCTGCCCCCAGTGACACTTCACCAGCATGACAAACTCTGTTAGTTAATAACACAAAATCCATTTCCCTCTTCTTCCTCCTAAACCGAACCCTAATTTTGTTTGGGGTGACAATGTGACCGGTTCATCTCTCAGGCTTTTGGGGGATGTTTGAGACAATTCTGGCCAATGAGACAAATACCTCTGTTTGCTGGTGGGGGGGTTTGGGGAGATGTAGGTTTTCCTGATAACAGGGATAACAAAGGCAGAAGCATCCTTCCCCTCTTTTTCCTCCTTTGAATAAGGATGTGGTGTCTGGAGCTGCAGCAGTCATCTTGTGACTATGGAATGAAAGAGGGCAAAAGTCAACACCCTGAAGATTCTAAGGCAGATGTTTAGAAGACCAACTCAGCACCACCTACCTCTGGACTTGTTATGTGAGAAAAATAAACACTTCTTTGTTTAAGTCACCATGAGCTGAATTTTTTGTTGTTGTTGTTCTTCTTGCAGCCAAACTCAATCTTAACTGGTACATTCAGGTGGAAAGAACTTGGCACTTTTTTTTGTTTTTTTAACTTCCAACTTTCCTGTTGCCCCTTTCAGAGCTCATAAGACTTGGTTGCCAACATATTAAATAACCTCAGCATTCCTGAAGCTGTAAAATTGAGTCTTGGGTTGGGCTGGGGAGAAGAGAGAAAACTTCTGGGCCCAGGCTGACTCTGAGTTCTCCAGCTCTTTGCTTCTCCTACCCTCTCAGCTCCATTTCTGCCCCTGCTTGTCACTCTCCTTGGATCTCTGCTCTCTTGGTCTGTACTGTGTGCTTCCTGCATTGACAACATCTCTGATCTAGAATGGGTTAAATTTTTTATTGATTTATTTTTCTTTTGCGAGTGTGTAGGGAGGAAGAAGAGGGAAAATAAATTATACATCTCCCAAGATACGATCTGTAGTTAATTCTTAATTAGGACTGACAGATGCTTCCCCCATAATCCTATTCCCAACATGTTCTGTTTGCTTTGTTTGGTGCTGGAAGATATATTGTGACACAGTAATGACCTTTCTAAGCTTGTCCTGGAAGTGTTATTGGCATTCTAATGATTTATTGCATGTCCCAGTTGATTACAGGGCCATTTGTCAACATTTTATTTCTCTCTCCATAAACCTGTCTCCTGCGTCACAGACATTCACTGGCATGAAATTTAAACAAATACTGTATATAGCTCTTATTTAACTTCCGTTTTCACTTGAAGTCTCTGAAGCAAACCCATTGTAACCAAGAGCGGGCTTTTTATGACTGGCGCTGCTGTGGTGTTCCCAGGGCTGGAGTTGGTCTCTGTGCGCGGGACTGGGCATGATTTCCTTTCCATTGATTTGCAATTCTTCAGGTTGAGTGTCTTTTATTTTTTAAGGCTGAGTTGGCCAGACCAGTTTCCCAGTTATTTAGGTGGACTGTCTCTGGGTTTTCAGGCAGACATTTTGTGCCCGCTGGCATGCAAGCAAGTGCTTGCCTGGGAAAGAGATGTTGACCTGTCCTAACAAATCGGCCCTATAGATTAACTCTTAAGTCTTACAACCACAGACTCACTACACAGGTGACAGGACTGAGCAATCCCAGGGGACTTTCAGAGAGAATATGAGTCATGCCATTGATGCACAAAGGCTTGAGCAGTTCCAACTCACTGGGTGACCTTGGGCCTGTCACCTCTCCACTGGGGCTTCAGAGTTACAGCTAGTTTTGCTTTGTGCTGCTCTTGACATTATTTATTGCATAAGTCTGGTCACCCCGTCCTATAAGTGCTCCAAGGAGGTGCTGTAAGGATAAATAAGTCCGTTATCTGCAAAGTGTGAAGAGCCCCTTTGAGAAAGGTTTTACATAAATACACAGTTATTCTTGTGCTTCTATGAAGTCACCTATCAACCCTTTGAGCTGGTCCACAGGCATTGTGGAGCAATGTGGAAGAACCAGAAGATCTCAGTTACCTTTCAGTTCCCTTTTGAGAAGGCAAGAATAGCCATGTATGTGCTGTCATGCACACTCACACACACTCTCACACACACCTGATAGAGAACACTGTTCAAAGTTAAAAAGGTCAGCCTGAATAGTGCTAGGGCTTAGATTTCCTCAGAATCTTACATTTCCAGTAGACCTTTACCCTGGTCTGTAGGATTCTCTCTGTTAAGATATGTGGCAAGGTCAGAAAGCTCAGATAGCTCTCCTGTGTATTCTAGATGTCTTCACATGAGTTCCCCATGGGCACTTCAAAATCACTAAGTTGAGAACTGTGCTTGTAATTAGTTTGCATGTTTTTGTTCCCTGACAGATATTTTCTCTTCTTGAATTATCTTCCTCACTGAATGGCCTGAACCTCTGCCCAGTGGCCCAATTAGAAACCTGAGTGGATTCCTTGCTTCCACCCTTTCCCATATCTTCCTCAAGTCCTGTTAGATTCTGTGTCCTATGTGTTTATTGGCTCCAACCTGTCCCCACCGTCACTTCTGTTCTCAGATCCTCATCGTTTCTCTCCTAGACTATGATGATAGGCTCATCATCAGTTAGGGATAGTAGTTGCAAGCAACAGAAACCCAATCTTACTGTCTCATACAGTAGGAGTATCTACAGAAAGGATATTGAGGGTTGAAAACATTAGTGGAAGGCTAGTGATTCAGTACTAGAAAATAGCTAGAAGTCAAGAGATTTCTGGGGATTAAGCAGTTGGAACCCCAGCCAAGGTCACTGTTCCGATGATCTATTTCTGTGTAACCAACTACCCCAACCTTAGTGACTTAAAATGACAATATTTATTTTGCTCAAGAATATGCAATTTGGGCAGGGCTTAAAAAAAAAAAATTTTTTTTTTTTTTTTTTGAGGAGACAGCTAGTTTTTTCTCCACCTGGCATCAGCTGGGCTGGAGTGGATTGAAGTCTGGGGCTCGAATCATTTTAAGGCTCCCTCACTCACATGTCTGATGGCCAATGTTGGCTATCAGCTGGAACCTTAGCTGGGGCTATGGGGCAGAACACCTACACATGGGCCCTCAAAGTGGTTTGAGCTTCCTTTCAATATGGTGGCTAGGATCCAAGGGCAAACTTCGCGTGCACGCGGGGGGGCGGAGGGTGGAGAGAGAGAGAGAGAGCCAGCTGGAAGCCATCTCACTTTCTATGACATAGTCTCGGCAGTCCTACAGTGTCGCTCCCACTGCCTCTATTCTGGAGGGGAAATAGACTCTGCCTCTTGATGGGGAGAGGCAAGCTTCTGGCAGAGCATGTGTGATTGCAAATATTGCTGTGGCCATTTTTGGAAAATACAATCTACCACAGTCTGTTGTTTTTTTACTTCTCAAAATTCAGTGTCAGTTTGGCTGGGCCTGTCATCAGCTTGACTCTTGGCTACTCCTGAGTGGTAAGAGGGGCAATCTTACCTCTTTGGTAATATAAGGGCGGAATTGTTTCTCTTCCAGACTTCAAAAAGTAGGGATTTCTCCCCAAAGGGAGATCAGGGTGCTTATAGGAAGGTAGGGAGGGAGATGTAGAAGAAAATATTGAATGATAGATAGCTAAAAATGACAAAATCTCCTATATCCTGGCTACAAACTTTCCACCCTGGTTTGATTAATCAATATTTGATGTTATTGTGATCTAAAATGTGGTCGTGTGAGCCCACATGACCTCTAATGGCTCCCCACGATTTCCACATCAGTTTCAAACTCCTTAGCTGGGGATACCAGGTATGTAAAGACCTGGCCCTTGCCATTCTTTCCAGCTGTCCTGTCACTATAGCCCATGACCCATACACAGTGGTTGCTCCGTTATGCTGCCTTCTGGCTTTTTCTCAAATTTGCCGTACCCTCTCCCTCTTCTAAGTTTTGTACTTGCAAACATGCAGATTCTGCATCCAAAGTCCTTTATCTCTGTCCTTGTATACCAGGCAGTTTTTATTCATTTATATATCTCTCTGTGTCAAGGATCGCCACTCTTGGGAAGCCTTCTTTGGTGTTAGTCACTCCTCAGCCCAGGTCAAATGGGGGTCCCCATCTGTGTTCCACAGGGCCCCGTGGCTCTACTGCCGCTAATATTGTTTTTCTGCTCAGTTTCCTCAGTTAGATAGTGGGACCTTGAGACTGTGTCTTAGTTGTCTATGGATTCTTCAGAGTTTAGGATGCTGCTGACCATATAGTAGTTGCCCAGCAAATGTTGAATGGATATTGATGAATGATGTCCTTAGGTGGTTTGGGCTCTGTTTTCTAGACTGTCTAAGGCTGGGTGTCAGGGTGGCAGGAAAATTTTATAGCTGTGTGTTGGAAAGCCAGATGATCACTGTTGACCATCAGTGGCACAATTGACTGTGCATGGTAGGGCTGGGGGGAAAATCAATGTGACCTACCCTGCTGACCCACGGAAGAGGTTGATGTTGGGGGTTTATGGGCCAGTCATAATTTGGGCCTGGGTGTGGTAGGGGGGTCTTCACCCACTCAACATAATCCTTGACTGAACTTGTTCTTTGCTTTAACAACATCCTGAGAAAAATGAACACTTGACATTTCAGAGAAGGAACAAACCCATGTTACTAGGAAGGAAAATCATTTATTTTTCTGTTGATCTTTCTGATAAGATTACTCTCTCCCTGTGCCTTGGAGAAAATGTGAAGAAAAGCAGGAGAGGTTGGAATGGATATGTAGAAGGAAGATGAGGTTGGTAAGTGAAGGGCAGAGAACTGGCTTGTTTCTTTCATCTGTAGCCCAAGATGGGTTAAGCCTTGGGTGCATCAGCTTTAGTGGGTGGACACGGAGGAGAGAAATTAGTAGGGCTGGTAGTACCAATGATTTGTGCTTGGGAAAAGGTTGGTGGTTCAAATCAACCCAGCTGTGCCATGGAAGAAAAGCCTGCCAATCTACTTCCATAAGATTATAGCCATTGAAAACCCTATGGAGCAGTTCTAGTCTGTAACACAAGGGGTCACCATGAGTCAGAATCAACACAATATCAACGAGTTTGTTTGTTTTGGGTTAGCTACGTTTTTAAGGACTGATTTCTCAACCATCACTGGAGCCATGACATGAAAACACTGTTTCATCCGAGGAGCCCACACAGGCCACACTGCAGGCACAGGGGCACTTGCCCCCAGCTCTGTGGATTTGTCATCTGGATATGTGCAAAGGGCAAGAATGAACCTGGCCCTTTGCTGAAGAGGCCAGATGGGGTGAGGAGAGGGGCATCCGGAGAGACTTGCAGGCTGAAGAGCTCCCAACCCTAGTGTGAGCTGCATGTAACATATGGCTTAATTTCCTCTCAAATTAGACACTTGATAAAAAAAGTTATTATATCTGTCAAATTGCCAGGGCATTTTATGGGCATGATAAACTAAGAACCACTGCTTTACAAACCTTGATGGGATGTTTCAGTACCTGGAAAACAATTTTATGGCCACCCAGGCTACTAACAAATTGCAAATACTGATTAAGCCATAAAGTTACAACAACATTAAAATATAATGAGAGGTTATTGCACGCAGGAAGGCTTTTAAGCAACAGCCACAGCTGCACTCAGCCAACGAGTCGGGCTTATGCTTTCTCTGGGAGAGGGAGGCATTCCAGGTCTCAGTGGGCAGAGCCAGGCCTGAGCTCTTAGGGGTCCTGGGTGATGCTTCCTCCAGGACAGAACAGAACATAGAGAGAGCCGTCCTCATTGATGGGTGGGGGACACACATCTTCTCTGAATGTCATACTTCTTAGGGCCCAGGACATAAGGCCGGGCAGAGGAGGGCCCTGTGTCTAGCCTACACCCATGGTATACAACACCCTTCCGGGAAGTGGGAATTCTCTCCTTGGCCCTTTGTTCTCACTCCAGACGTAGATTCTACTCACCATGCCATGGGGTCCCTCAGCTAGGCACTGGGTACTCCCAAGTGGTCATGGTCACCATTCATAAATGGTGGGTGTTATATGATATACAAGGTAAGTGAGACCTGATTTCTGCTCCTAAGAACTTGTAGTCTAGTGAAGGAGGTGGGGTATATGCAGGAGAAGATAAAAATATAGAGTGGAATTTACTAAGAGCTGGCCCAGAAATTACATGAAGTGCTACTGCAGAGAAAGAAGAGATGTTGGCATTGTCTCTCTGGTTCTTTGCCTCTCTCCACTTTAGTCAAGCTGAGATTTCCTTGAGTTCCCCAGTCTGTTGCCCAAGGAAGAAACAACTCTTGCCTGGATCACTGGTCCATACCTTCAGCTAAAAGAGAATGTCACTCACAGCCCAGGCCTCCTGTGACCCCGGGTGGGCCTGCTTGCCTCATGTTTAAAGAACATTATAGGGCTCTCGCTATTCTGGAGTGTCCCCAGAATGCCTGAATTTCTTTATCCATCGTTCACCCCCGGGCTGAGGTCATTCATATGGTTCCTTTAATTTTAGTGCTTTAGCTCTGGTCTTCATCTCAGAGGTTGGCAGCTTCACAGAAGCGGTAGGTGAATTCTTCATTTGTGGTTTTCTTTACCAAGCAAGGACGGATTACCCAATAAACAAGGTATGCATGGGTTTACTTGTGCTTACTTACTCATCTTTGATGTGGTGAAAAACAGATTAGTAAGTAAGCCCATGTATACCTTGCTTACTGGTTAATCTGCCCCTGTTACCTAGCTTGGGTCACAGGCTCGTAAGAGCACTTAGATGTCCTACATTTTATCCAAGGAACATAAGGAAGTGGATGTGAACACCATGTCAACAGACGGGAATTTTTTTTTTTTTTTTAAGGGAACTCGTGTTCAGCAGCAGCAGCAGCAGCTATTTAGTGAGAAGGTCAGGTAAGGGGGCTTCCCAATCAGGGGGCAGGGGTATGAATCCAGGCTTTGGGGTTTACCAGCTGAGTGGCCTTGGGCAAGTAATTCAGGATTTTTTTTACCTTAGTTTCTGCTTTTCTAATTACATTTATTGTATTTATATACCAGATTACATTCATATTTATTATTTATATATGTATTATCTTTTAAATTATCTACTTGTGGGGTTGTTGGGAGGATAAAATGAGCGGATATGTGTAAAGCCCTCAGAATAGGCTCTGGAATATACTAAGCCCCCAAACCAGGAGCCAAATCCATTGCCATCAAGTTGATTCTGACTCACAGCGACCCTATAGGACAGAGTAGAACTGCTCCATAGGGTTTCCAAGGAGTAGCTAGCTGGTAGATTCAAACCGATGACTTCTTGGTTAGCAGCTGAGCTCTTAGCCACTGTGCCACCAGGGCTCCACTAAGCCCTCAGTTAATGTTATTACTGATATTAATTAAGCATCTGCTTATGTATTAGGTGGAATCCAGGTGGTACAGTGGTTAAAAGCCTGGCTGATAACCAAAAAATTGGCAGCTTAAATCTACCAGCTGTTCCTTGGAAATCCTATGGGGCAGTTCTATTCTGTCCTATGGGGTCCCTATGAGTCATAATCAACTCTATGTTAGGATCTCTGCTTGTGGTTAACATGAACTATCTCTTTAATATTCATGATAACCCTCAAAATAGATATTAGCTCCATTTAGAAATGCAGACCCTGAGGCTCAGGGAGGATGAGTCACTTGCTAGCAGCTAGAATTCAGTACTAGGTCTGTCTCATTTCAGAGTCCATGCTCAAGAGGGGATAACTAGGAATGTCTTCTGGGACTTGTGGGGAACTAAGCCCTAGGCTGATAACCTGGGAAAGTGGGAAGAAGTCTCTCCTCTTGTCCTTTGTACCCACCCTCCGTAGCCCGGCACCTGTTGGCAAGAGTCAAACTTGGGCTCTGTTGACACTTTGTTCCAGGAGTAGCTTCAGCTCTTGGCAGCCTTGGGTGTCGTGTAGTCTAAGCCACCTGGTGTGCCAGCTTATGAGAGCTGTCCACCAGCCTTGGCATAGCTCCTCGGCAGTTTACAATGAGCAGAATGCCTAGGGGGCAGCCTCTGGCTTGGTGAGGAGGGAACTTGGAATGGAAGCCTGTTCAGGAGACAGGTGGCCCATCATTTTGACTGTATTCCTGTGAGGAGATGGGGCAGTCTTGGATGACAATGGCAAGCTATGAGGACAATGTCAGCCCATTCCAGAGGGAACCCAGTCATTGATCCAGTTACTTACTAAATAAACTACATATTAAGCTCTTTTAGGGTATGGTGTGTTAAGTATGGAGCCCTTGGGTGGTACAAACAGTTAAGCCCTGGGCTGCTAACTGAAAGGTTGGAGGTTCAAGTCCACTCAGAGGCACCTTGGAAGAAAGGTCTGGCCATCTACTTCCAAAAAACCAGCCACTGAAAACCCTATGGAGCATAGTTCTGATCTGACACACGCGGGGTTGCCATGAGTCAGAGTCGATGGCAACCGGTGGTGGTGGTGGTGTTGAGCAGGTAACAAAGGGAGCAATAGTATTCAGAGACATCTTTTTCATTCATTCCTACTCATTCATAACTAAGTCTTTTAAATTTAACAGTTCTTAAATAACTCTGCGATATCGCCACTATACCAGGCACTGGGGATAAGTAACTGAATAAGAGAGGGAGTGTGTTCTCAAGGCCGTTCAGAGTAGTGGACTGTTGTAGCGTTTGATGCCTGTACGGTGTGTTGAACGCTATAACATAGACAGATAGAGCACAAGGGGCAGTTGCAAAAAAGATAATGGAGATACTCGGTTAGCTTGGGGAGGTACTAAGTCTGAGGCTACTGCTGAACTGCCCAGGACAGAGAGGATTAGGGTAATCAAACTCCTGATTCCTCTTCTCCTAAAACGAGGGCTCCTTGGGTCTAAAAAAAAAAAAAAAAAAGCCATACTCATTGCTGCAGAGTTGATTCCGACTCATAGGGGCCCTACAGGATGGAGTAGAACTGCCCCCACAGGGTTTCCAAGGAGCGGCTGATGGATTCGAACTGCCGACCTTTTGATCAGCAGCCGAGTTCTTAACCGCTGCACCACCAGGGCTCCCCTTGGGTTTAGGCTGTGAAAATATTTACAATGATAACTAACATCTGTGTAGCACTTTACAAAAAGGTCACAGCGGCCCTATAAAGGTGTTATCATTGTTAGGTCTATTCGATAAATTAAGAACCTATGAGCAGAGCAGTTGTGTGATTTTTCCCGGAGTTACTGATTTTAGCACTGGTTTTCAGCCCAGTAGAATGTGGCTCCCTTGTGAGCAGGGACTCTTGCATTGTATGTGTTGCTTTCCAGTGGTGTATTTTCAGGACCTAGAAAAGTACCTGGTACATGGTGGGCACAGGATAAATGTTCTGGTTGAATGAAGGAAACATGGATTCTTACTGGTTCTAACACATATGTGCTTTTTACCATATCACTGAGCTTCTGCTTCAGTGTCTGTGGACTAAGAAGGCGCTTCCGTGACATAGAACATTTCACACGGCAATTACTTTCTTCCTTTATCTAGGAAGAAAATTAGGCTTTAGTGACCATTGCTCTGGGTGATGTAAACAGATAACATGCTCAACTGCTAACGGAGAAGCTGGAGGTTCGAGTCCACCCAGAGACACCTTGGAAAAAAGGTCTGTCGGCCTACTTCTGAAGAATCAGTCATTGAAAACACTATGGAGCACAGTTCTACTCTGACACACATGGGGTCACCAGGAGTCGGAATCAGCTCCATGACAACTAGTTTGATTTGTACAGAGCACAATCTGGTGAAATCTCTCAAGGTACATGGGACTGGAAGTGTCATTGGAGTGTGAGGATATGCTCACAGAGGTGGGTGAGGGGTAGCATAAGAAGGTCTGGCCAAGGTGGGAGCAATCTTCTAGCCATTTCAGTTCACTGGACAGGACCCCATTGTGGCCCAGCTGGAGTCAGACACAAACAAAGTAGCCTTCTCCACGCCAACAAGAGTGGAAATAAGATGTGTCAGCAAGACAAAACCTCTCCTCCACAGTGCCTATTACAAATGAAGTCAGGAGGCCGCAGGAGGCGGTGGAGACCCTGTGGTTAAGAAAAGGGAATATTAGCACCGACACACTGGGCCATAATGGAAAATGTCACCTTTTCCAATTCTTTTGAAATAGTCACCTGTTAGATGTTTTCTGATATTGCTGCTCTGTTCTTAGCTGGGTCATTCCTCCTCCTGGGCACTTTGGAAGGGAGAGAGAAGGGAATTATAGAGGAGTGGCCAGCATGGAACATCCATCTCCCTGCCTGCTGTGGGCTGGAACCCAGGCTCTGCCCATTTACAACGAGCCGGTCTCTCTCGGCAGGTGCTACCCTTACACGTGTCCCCATTCTTTCAGCCACTGAAAATGGTCTAAATGTCCTCACTCCCTGGCCCTCTGAGGAGTGGAGCTTGTAAATGCCTGGTCTACCCCAGAGGTGTCTGCCAGTCAGCCTTGAATAACTGCACCCCTGCGAGTTGGCCGTGGTATATCTGGGAGGTGACTACCAGTCATGGTGGAGGTGTCTTAGTGGGGTCTGTTGAGCTACTACATCTTCCCTAGGTCACCAGACTTTGGAGGTGAGAGGGAATATAATTTGAAGACACCACAAATCAGAGTAAGAATAGGGCGTGTTGGTGACCATATCTCTTAGTGGTGCATCTGAGCTGCACGCCCCCTGCAGAGCATGGACTCATGGGGTTCCTCTTCTCTTTCCCTCACACTGTATCTTGGGTGGCCGCTAATGAAAGGTTAGAAGTTCAAGTCCACCTAGGTGTGCCTTAGAAGAAAGCCTTGGTGATTCACTTCGGAAAAATCAGCCATTGAAAACCCTACGTTCTTCTAATACGACACACATGAAGTCACCATGAGTTGAAGTCAACTTGATGGCAACTGTTGCTTTTTTTAAAAAATATCTTCATTTTGTCTGTTCATTTCCACATGCCTTCAGATATTGTTAGGGAGTTGCATTACTATATAGATAATCACCGTTTGCTTTAACACTTAAGATTACCTAGTGCTGGGTAGCCTCACCTGCATACCTGTGCCCTATGCTAGGTGAAGACATCTCCGCTCCCCTCTGGGTTGATACGAGCAGGTGTGGTAACTGAATAATCACAGCAACAATAATACATCTATGTCAATACCTGCAACGCTTAGCACCTGGCACTCGTTTCATGCACAAAGCCTCTGGTTTTCACAACCCATTGCTGGGTTTTCACTTACTGATCTATCTTCAGTAAGAACATCACATCTACTTGCTACGAGATACGAAGGTTTCATGACTGAGTTCATTAGAGTTTGGTACACTGTGTTTTTTATTTTTTTCCACATTTTTTTTTTTTTTTAACCTAAGATGTTTACTTCCCACTTGCCTCTTCCGTTAACTTTCTCTCCACACGCAGGCATCTCCTGCAGTCAGCCAATCCCTTCTCCCTCTGGCTTTCTTGGTCTCCACACCAAACTGTCTGTGCTTCTTTAATCAGGGCCTGTAATGTTTCCAGAATTCCTTGGTAGTCTGGGCCAGCTGGCCCACCTACCCTCTCCCTATGATGTCATTTTCATTGCCTTGGGCTCTGTAAGTCCCAGGAGTGGACCTCTCTTTTTTTGTACTTAATGCTTGACATAGTTTATTTAATCTTGGCGACATTTGTTGTTGTTGTGTGCTGTCTAACCAATTCTGACTCAGAAACCCCATGTGACAGAGTAGAACTGCTGTATCAGGTTTCCTTTATTTTTATGTGTAAGTGACTTGTTTTATTTTATTGTGCTTTAGATGAAGATTTACAACACAAATTAGTTTCTCATTAAACAATTAATACACATATTGTTTTGTGACATTGGTTGCCAACCTTGTAACATGTCAACACTCTCCCCTTCTCGACCTTGGGTTCCCCATTTCCATTCATCCAGCTTTTCTGTCCTCTCCTGCCTTCTTGTCCTTGACCCTGGGCTGGTGTGCCCATTTAATCTTGTATACATGGTTGAGCTACGTGTATTATTGTTTGTTTTATGGGCCTGTCTATAGTGTCTCTATGAGTCAGAATCTAATCAATGGCAGTAGGTTTGCTTGGTAAAGTGGAGGGTCAGCAAAAAAGACAAAGACCCTCAACGAGATGGATTGACACAGTGGTTGCAATATTGGGTTCAAACATAACAAGGATCTTGAGGATGGCACAGGACCAAGCAGTGTTTCCTTCTATTGTACATAGGGTCGCTATGAGCCGGAACCAACTCTATGGCACTTAACAGCATCAACAATACTACTAAGCTACTCTGACCACAGCTACTATGCTGCTAGCAGAAGTTTATATGTATTATTCTTATTAACACTGTTGAAAACACTTTATGTATATCTTTTTATAGAAGAGTTTAACTAAATTTCTTAAATCCTTACTAGCTGCCGTCTAGTCAATTCCAACTGTAGAGACCCTGTAGGACAGAGTAGAGCTGCCCCATAGGGTTTCCAAGGAGCAGTTGGTGAGTTCGAACTGCTGACCTTTTGTTTTGCAGCCAAGCTTTTAACTGCTACACCACCAGGGCTCCAATGTTTACTATTGAAAAAAAAAAAAAAAAAGAAGTTGCTGTTGAGTCGATTCTGACTCATAATGACCCTATAGAACAGAGCAGAACTGCCCCATACAGTTTCCAAGGAGCTGCTGGTGGGTTCAAACTGCTGACCTTTTGGCTAGCAGCCGTAGCTCTTAACCACTGTGCCATCAGGGCTCCAGTTCTTTCTGTACTCCTCCCCAAATTTATCCCCATTTTCTAGATGAGGAAAGTATGGCTCAGAATTTCAGAGAATAGCAATCTAACTGGGGCAATGGTACCAACTACCAGTATGATAAGGTAAAGGTTTTCACACCCAAACTTAGTACAAAAATTCAGAAGCCCCTAAGCCCCTTTTTTCTTCTTTTTACTGGTCAGGGAAGAAAAAAAAAAAAGGAATGTAAGGGGAATACTGCTCAGCACAGCTCAGTAAGTGTAAAAAAAAAAATTATTAAAAACAAATGTGACATTTATTAATGCCCCAAATGCTCGAAACCAATTGATTTTTAAATGTGCAAAATGTATTTAATCTTGACACAGACGTGATGCAAATACATTCCTGCCTGGTGATGTATGAAGCTAACGCTGGCCCTGTCCGTGGGCTCTCTTTGCACTTGTTGCGTGTGTGTTGTCAGCCTTGGGCAGGGCAGTGTCTGTGCTTCTCCAGGCCAGTGCTTCATCAATGTGGTGCCTCTTACGGATTGAATTGTGTCCTCCCCCCCAAATGTGTTGTAAACCCTAAAAAAAAAAAAAAAACAAACCCACTGCTGTCTGGTCGATTCTGACCCATAGTGACCCTATAGGACAGAGGAAACTGCCCCATAGGGTTTCCAAGGTGGTAAATCTTTATGGGAGCTGACTGCCACATCTGTCTCCTGAGAAGCAGCTGGTGGGTTTGAATCACTAGTCAATCTTTTGGTTAGCAGCTGAGCACATTACCCACTGCACCACCAGAGCTCCTTGTTGTAAACTCTAACCCCGATAAAACAAAACAAAACAAAACAAAACAAAACAAAACAAAACAAAACAAAACAGTACCATCAAGTCGATTCCGACTCATAGTGAACCTCTATACCTGTGGACATAATCCCATTTGAAAACAGATTTTTTGTTATGTTAATGAGGCCCTATCAGTATAGGGTGTGTCTTAAGCCAATCACTTTTGAGGTATAAAAGAAGCAGCTTAGGCACAGAAGCCAGCAAGCAGGAATGGGGGAAAAAATAGATGCCACGTGGAGACTTCCACGGACTGCCAAGAAGAAGCTAAGACAAGGATTTTCCCCCAGAGGGCCAGAAAGAACCTTCACATAGAGCCAGCACCATGAATTCAGACTTCTAGCCTCCTAAACTTTGAGAAAATAAAATTCTGTTTATTAAAGCTCCCCACTTGTGGTATTTCTGTTATGGCAGCAGGAGATAACTAAGATCTGCCTAAAGAGATTCTGTTGGATGAGGGCATGGTCACTTTCTTGAAGAGTTTGGTTATTAGGACAAAAGTAGAGAATGAAAAGGTTGAAGTGCTTAGGTGGAGGAAACTAGGGAAACAGAACAGAGTTGTGGAATCATCCCTGGGGACTCCCAAACCATTGCACAGCGCAGTACAGAGGGCCCAGACGGGCAGTCAGGTGACTTGGCTTTGAGTCCTCTTCTCTGTTGCCAACTGTCCATTTGACCTTGGGTAAGTTATTTCCATCTTCTACCTGGGCTTGGATTTTTTCATCCATAAAATAAGAGGTTTGGGGTAAATGATTTCTAAGGGCCCTCCCTGCTTTACTCTCTGTGGCTTTGTTCAGGCATCCCTCTCCTTTTGCCTACAGGAATCTACTAGTTGCCTGCAGTCTTGCCTCCTAATCCACATCCCATATTCCAGCCCCCAGAGTGGACTTTCTAAAATTGTAAACCCTCCCATGTCACTCTCTCACCTAAAACCCTTACCCCTATGGGAGAAAGACAGAGCTCCTTGCTATGGATGTAAATAAGGACACAGAAGACAGGGTGGTAGGTGCCATTGAATTGGTTCCAACTCATAGCGACCCTGTATGTAACAGGATGAAACGTTGCCCGGTCCTGCACCACCCTCACAATCGTTGCTGTGGTTGAGCCCATAGTTGCAGCCACCGTCAATCCATCTCATTGTGAGTTTTCCTCTTTTTCGCTTACCTTTTGCTGTACCAAGCAAGATGTCCTCCTTCTCCAGGGACTGGTCCTTCCTGATAACACATCCAAAGTATGTGAGACAAAGCCTTGCCATCCTTGCTTCTAAGGAGCATTCTGGCTGTACTTTCAAGACAGATTTGTTTGTTCTTCTGGCAGTCCATGGTATATTCAGTATTCTTCGGCAATGTCATAATTCAAAGGCATCAATCCTCCTTTGATCTTCCTTATTCATTGTCCAGCTTTCACATACATATGAGGTGATCGAAAATGTCATGGGTTGGGTCAGGTGCACCTTAGTCGTCAGGGGGACATTTTTGCTTTTTAATACTTTAAAGAGGTCTTTTGCAGTAGATTTGCCTGTAGAGGACATAGATAATAATCATGCAGTGTGATTTACCAATTATATATGGAAATATGTTCTCCCACAAAAACCAAGGTTCCCATTCCTCCCAAAAGTCAGTGAAATACCTACAAAAACAACTTTTAAGGTAATAACCACTTCAAAGTAGAAAGCTTTTTGGCCATATTCCCTGACCACGACATATTAAAATTTTCTAAGAAGCTAATACCTGCTGAATACTTTAAAAATTTGGGTTAAAAAAAAAAATCCAGAACTTTTAATAACTAAAGGGTCATAAAGGAAATCAAAATTGAAATTACAAATATTTTAAAGTTTAAAATCATTCGTAAAAAAATACAGTATTTTTAAATTATTAAAAGACAAAAGACATAACAATTGGACTCAAGAAATAAAAGAAATAAAAATAAGAGGAAGGCAAGAATAGTGAGAGGCAAGAATTAGCAAATATAAAAGAAGAAAATAATGAATGAGAAAAAAGTGGGTTCTTTAAAAATAAAAAACCAGTCGCTGTCCAGTAGATTCCAACTCATGGTGATCCCATGTGTGTTACAGTAGAAATGTATGCTGTAGAGTTTTCAATGGTTGATTTTTTGGAAATAGATCACTAGACCTTTCTTCTGAAGCTCTTGTGGGTGGTCTCAAACCTCCAACCTTTCAGTTAGCAGATGAAAGCATTAACTTTTGCACCACCCCTCGACTACTAACTTAAAGATTGCTGGTTCATTCCCACCCAGGGATGCCGTGGAAGAAAGCCCCGGTGATCTGCTTCAGTACAGATTGCAGCCAAGAAAACCCTATGGAGCAGTTCTCCTCGGCAATCCTTGGGGTTGCCATGAGTTGGAATCTACTCCATGGCAACAGGAATGATCGAGAAAAAAAAAGATAAAACAGAAGCACATCACATCAAATATGAAAAAGAATACATGTGTTAGTTTCCTATGGGTGCCATATTTAACAAGTTACCATAAACTTGGTGGCTTAAAACCACACAAATTTATTCTCTTACTTTTCTGGAAGTTCAAAAATCAGTTTCATTGGGCTAAAGTGAGGGTGTCAGGAGGGCTGGTGCCTTTTGGAGGCTCCCTGGGAGAATCTTGTTTCTTTGCCTCTTTTAGATTCTGGAAGCTGCCTGCATTCCTTGGCTCGTGACCCATTCCTCTGATCACTTCAACCTCTTGCTTTTGTCATCACATCTCCTACTTCCTCTTTTGGCTTTTCACCTCCCTCTTATAAGGACCCTTGTAATTACATTTAAAGAGCAACTGGATAATCCAGGATAATCTCCCTACCTCAAGGTCCTTGACTTAATCACATCTGTAAATTCCTTTCGTCACAAAAGGTAACATTCACAGATTCTGAGGAATAAGATATGGACTTGTTTGGGGGGTAAGGCATTTTCAGCCTACCACCTTGCATAACTGCAAAATATTTTCAAATCAAATATTTAAAATAAAGGAATATTTTATGCAAAGTGATTCCAATGAATCTGGAAATCTAGATGTAATGGTTTCCCCCACTCCAAGAAAATGTCTGAAATTTTCTCAAGAATGTGTAGACCAATAAATCTTCTCTTCCCCCAGAAAACCAAGAAACCAAACCCACTGCTGTCAAGTTGATTCTGACTCATAGAGACCCTATACTAAAAGTAGAACTGCCCCATATGGTTTCCAAGGAGCACTGGGTGGATCTGAACTGTGGACCTTTTGGTTAGCAACCGTAGCTCTTAACCGCTACACCACCAGAGTTTTCTCAGAGGCTCAGTAAAAAAGCACTGGGTCTAGACACTTTTGTGGGCAAATTCTATCATGTCTATAATGAAAATACTCAGGTCACATACATTTCTGTAGAATACAGAAAATGTGAAATATCTCTGACTTAATTTTTTGTCTCTGATAATGAAACTCAACAGTCTCCCAAAGAAAAATACAAAACTATCACACCTGAATAGAGATGCAAAAATCCTAAAAAATATGTTAACAAATCAAATCCAACCATGAGTTAAAGGAAAAAGTGCCATAACCCAAAGGGGCCTTATTCCACAAATGGTTATGGAAAATTGGTTTAATGCTATGGAATTTATTAATGCAATTTTAAAATGTGATATTACACTAATAGGCATATATATATATATATATATATTATATATATACACATATATATGTTATATGTGATCATCTTGTTAGGGTGCCAAACTGCATTTTACAAAATTCATTGTCCGAAACTGAAAATAAGAATTTATAAAGCTCTAGTACATTAGGAATACAAAGGAACTTTCCAAAG
Organism: Loxodonta africana; assembly: GCF_030014295.1. Taxonomy (NCBI): domain Eukaryota; kingdom Metazoa; phylum Chordata; class Mammalia; order Proboscidea; family Elephantidae; genus Loxodonta; species Loxodonta africana. The sequence continues at coordinate 63,594,196 of NC_087360.1, forward strand.
CAAAAGGCTACCAGAAATCATTAGTAATCATCATCATCAAAACAAAACAAAACAAAACAAAACAACCAAACTCATTGCCGCTGTAGAACTGCCCCATTGAGTTTCTAAGGAGTGCCTGGTGGATTAGAACTGCTGACCTTTTGGTTAGCAGCTATAGCACTTAATCACTACACCACCAGGGTTTCTGTAATTATCATAGTAAACAGTAAAAGAGCTGAAATGGGCATGTCAAAGCTTGTCTGCATTGACGTTGTCACTCAGTATTATTCTTGAGGTCTAGCCAAAGCAATAATACAAGACAAATAAACAAGAGGTAACTAATGGAAAATAAGAGCCAAAAAAGTCAACTATTGATGTAGCATTATTGTGAACCTAGAAAATCAAAGTTAATCAAATGAGAATCTACTAAATTCAATAAAAGAGTTCAGTAAGTTGGCTGATATAAGAAAACAACTAACAGCTTTCTCATGTAATAGCAATAACCAACTGGAGGCTAAGGGAGGGGGAAAATCCTACTCACAAGGGAAACTAGTTTCTAGAAATTAACAATAACACAAAATATGGGAAAACTATATGAATAATATTGTGAAGTGTTATTGAAGGAGCTAAGAACTGAAAAAATCGAGAGACAACACATTCTTTCTAGAAATGCTTATGTTTGTATATATGTATTTTATGCTCAGATTAGTCTATACATTTATGAATTTTACAAATTGATTCTAAATTTCATCCTGAAGAATAAATACATGAACATAGCTGATACATTTTGGAAAAGAAGAGAATAACGAGGGTAGGATTTGCTTTGCCATTTATCAGATTTTTTTCTATAAAATTATGTTGTTGTTAGCTACCTTTGAGTTGGCCCCTGACTCATGGTGACCCCATGGACAACGGAACAAAACACTACCCAGTTTAGCTTCATGCTCATGATCAGTTGTGGATTGGACTGGATTATTGTAATCCATAGGGTTTTCACTGGCTGATTTATGGAACTAGATTGCCAGGACTTTCTTCCTAGTCCCTCTTAGTCTGGAAGCTCCACTGAGACCTGTCAGCATCATAGCAACATGCAAGTCTCCACTGACAGACAGGTGATAGCTGTGCTTGAGGTGCGTTGCCTGGGAGCTGAACCTAGGTCTAAGTAATTATGATACTGTATTGACAAAGGAATTAACTAATCAAAGTCAATGCCAGAACAATTTGGACTTAAATGTTATTAGAAAATATAGAACAATGTTTTTTAACCTTGGGGTGAGGCAGATCTTTCTACAGATCTTCTACATCAAGGCTGGAAACCTTTAAAAAATTGACATATTTGATTACACAGTAATTGTAGACTTTCCACATCAAAAGACATCCTAAACAAAGTTAATAGACAAACAACAAACTGGGAAAACGTATATTATGTGTGATAGCAAAGATTTAACAATCATAACGTATAAAGAACTCCTACAAATCAATAAAAAAGATAAAAAGCCACAAAATGATTTTAATTGATGATTCACAGAAAAAGAAATATAATTTCCTAGTAAATGTAAGAAAAAGTCTTCCACTAATGAAAGGAATTCATATTAAATCTCTAAGAATTTAATTTTCACCTCTCAGAATCAATGGGAGCACACGTTTGGAGAGCTTGTGGAAACATATAGTATTGGTGGGAGTATAAACTGATTGGTGTAATCAGCTGGAAAGGCAACTTATCCATGTGTGTCAGAATTTAAAATGTGCATTCTCTCTGACTTAGCAATTGCACATCTATGGATTTAGTCTATGGAAACAATCTCACAGGTTTGCAAAGATCCATATACAATGTTAACTGAAACATGATTTGTAATAGCAAAGAATTCCAACTGATCTAAAAGTTTAGGAAGGAGCCCTGGTGGCCCAATGGTTAAGTGCTTGGCTGCTAACCGAAAGGTCTGGTGGTTTGAACCCACCTAGCAGCTCTGTGGGAGAAAAGACCTGGCGAGCTGCTCCTGTAAAGATTACAGCAGCCTAGGAAAGCATATGGGGCAGTTCTACTCTGTCCAGTAGGCTTGCCATGAGTTGGAATTGAGTCGGTGGCACTCAACAACAGCTCATGGGGTTGCCAGGGGTCAGGAATTAGGTTAGGGATTTGGATTAATATATTATATGACTGGTTCAAACCTTGATGGATTGGGATCAAGGATTAGTAGGCCTACACCTAATATTTGCAGGGTACGAATAAGCAAGAGTACAAATAGAAGGCTACATGTCTCAACGTATACAGGATATAAATTAAACTAATGAACCGTTAAAATAAAAATGTTTCATCCTCCCATCTACCCTAGTGGTGTGGTTAAGAGCTACAGCTGCTAACCAAGAGGTAGGCAGTTCAAATCCACCAGGTGCTCTGTGGAAGCTCTATGGGGCAGTTCTACTCTGTTCTATAGGGTTGATATGAGTTGGAATTGACCCGATGGCAACAGATTTTTGGGTATCTTGATTAAAAAAAAAATTTTTTTTTGGTAAAGATATCTTTAAATAACAAAGAAAAAGGAGTACGGATAAAGCTATAGTTTTAGTTAACTGAAAGTTGAATAAAAAATGACTGAATTTCAACATTAGTGGCCATGTCTGGGTTCTCTGTTGATAAGCCAGTGATGTTTAGATGAGTGATAAAAAATACATTCCTAATTCGTGCAGTGGTTAAATGCCATGGCTGCTAACCAAAAGGTCAGCAGTTCAAATCCACCAGCTGCTCTTTGGAAACTTTATGGAGTAGATTTACTCTGTTTCTATGAGTTGGAATCAACTCAATGGCAATGGTTTCTTTCTTTTTTTTATTTCTAATTCCTAATAACTATGTGTTTATTCCATAACATTTATTTTTCTTTAATTTATTTCAGTGAAATCACTAATTATATTACCATTGAGATTTTCACGCAATTTGTGCTTTATTGACGACAATGTGAAATTAGACCAGCTTTCTTGAGTCGCTATAGTTCTTATAGAGTCTTTTATTAATTTCGATTTGGGGAAATTTTGCTTGGCTGAGGCAGTAGCAAATGGAATTGTCAATGCAAGTCTTAAAGCAATACACAGATTCAGAAATGAACCATGAATTTTACATATTCTGTTCAAACATTGAAGTGAGTCACATATGATAAATATCCTTAGCTGAGAAAATATTTCAGAGTACATCACTTTCATCATACAAATTGCTATTGCTTATGGCTTGATTTTCACTGTCTTTTAAAACAATATCTAGATCCATATAGAAATGAGAATAGTACCATGAGTCACACATGTTACATTTAGACTTATGTACATACAAATATAAAGTAATATGAATTGTTTAATCATGCCAAATGTACCCATGCTGCTATGAGCAACTATTGGAAATACCACGGTTTTTCATGAATACAAAAAAAAAAAAAAATCCCAAGAAAATGAGAAGTTAGATCTACTGAGAAAAAACACTTCATTATGCCTGAATCTATAGCATCCATGCTATCTGAGAGAAAGGATTTGGCTGGGTAATTACTTTGCCCTTTCTCCTACCTAAGTGCTTCTAGCTCTCAAAGCCTCTCAATGCTCTGAAGTAGTGTCAGTCTCTGATATCAGCAATGGCACAACCCACAACCTTCATGATATTTGGATACATTTTCCTTCTATTCAGAGATTGAGCGACATAAAGGAGCCCTTCCCTGTGACCTGAATAGTGTTAGTCATGAGCGTGAACGTTTAGGGTAATGGGTTCCTCTGTGCCAGTGCTGAGGGCTGGGTCCCAAGCAACAAAAGTTCCTATATATATATATATTTAATTATTTTTGTGTTGGTTTGTGGTATGGGAGGCTTTCTAAACCAACCAAGCTGGATCCAGTGGCTGTGGCAGAGCTGATGCTTAATTGAAAGATGGGAAAATTGGTACTATGGCTTCAGGAGGGTAGTTGGGCCTGGACCAGGAGTTCAACCAGCCGTTGAGGTTTAGAGATGGGGCCAGCCCTTGGCAAGGGTGAGTTGGAAGTGACCATAGTAGGTCAGGGCCCCGGCCAAGTGGGCTGGGTTTGGGGTTGGACTTAGGCTGCAGCAGGAGAAGGATGTATAAATCAGGACCTAGGAAAGAGGTCCAGTCACATGGATGGGCAGGCGTGTAGGTTAAGGGGGAAAAGGAGCAGCTAGGTGAGCCTGTGGTGAAGGGGCTCCAGACCTCTACTGCTGAGGGTGAAGGGTCTAGGTTATCGTCATCTGGGGCTGAGCTGAGCCTGCAGATACCTGGAAACCCCTATGAAGGGGGCTTTGGTGGGGCCCTTCAGATGTGAGGACACAAAAGGAATTGTGAGTCTGAGAATGAAGTAAAGTAGACACCAAAGGCAAAATTTGCCTACCTCTCCTTTTTTTCCAGAGACTTAAACTCGGTAAGCAAAACGGATAGTAACATAGTAGCAACTATCATTTATTTAGAATTTATTCTATGTCAGACAGTGTAGTAGGCTATTTAAATATACTGGACAACCTGAACAAGCTCTTCGACTTTGCAATGTTTTTCACAGTGCTCTTGAGAGCACAAATTCATGCATGGGAAGTATATGCAGGGCCAGCTTCACGAGCAATTGCACAGAGCCCCATGCTTAGAAGGGCCTGGCTCTTGGCTTAATGTTCTAGTGTCGCCAACTTGAAATTTTTATATATTGTTGAACATTGCATTTTCATTTTGCACTGGGCCCTGCAAATTATGGAGCTGGTTCTGGGTATATGTCATTCAGCCCTACACCAATTTTACCACCAATGGCCTTAGACTCAGTGGTGAAAACCCTGTAGGCTTTCTCTGGGCTTCCCAGATAGCGTGTATTACTTTGTACTTTAGTTCTCCCTCAACCTGGAGCCTCCCATTAGGGCATCCTGAGCTCCCAGTGTTATCACTCTGGTCTGTCGGTTTCTGGGGAAGATAAAGTGGCAAGGAGATGGGATTAGGTTAGGGGTTGGAGAGAAAGTAGAACATTGGCTCATTTACCTAGTACAGACAGCATCTCTCTATGGAACATTTAGTGCCCAGTTGGTGAGCAGGGTTAGGACACAGTTATATTAGAGTTACTTAGGTTCATTACCAACCCATAAACCCCTTCTTGCAGGCAGGTTCTGCTCCGCCATTATATTCCCAATACATGGCACATAGTAGGTGTTGACAAATCCTTTTTCAGTAAACACTTAAGCAATGGAGGTAGGAAATGAATGAGTAAGTGGTGGAGGTAGAGCAGCTGGTTTTGCATTTCAAAGGAGGAGAGGCACAAAGAAACTTCCAGAGTTTAGAGGTCAGAGGAGTTTTGTGTCTCTAGGATTCAGGCTTCCTGCATGTAAAATAAAATTACAGAGATTTTCGGACATGGTATGACTGAAGCAAACAGCAGTGGGGCAACTATAAAGATGGAGGGAGGCATAAAGTAGAGATCCCATAGCAGGTGGCTTGAATTCCTCTAGCTCCCCTACTTCGAAGTACCCCAAGTGCTCCTCACAACCCTTCCCACTCACACAACCTCATTTACCCCAAGGTTGCCTATGAGTGGAGTCCCTGCGTGGTGCAAAAGGCTAAGCACTCAGCTGCTCGCTGAAAGGTTGAAAGTTCAAGTTCACTCAGAGGGGCCTCAGCTGTTGAAAACCTTATGGAGCACAGTTCTACTCTGACATACGTGGGATCACCATGAGTCAGAACCAACTCGACGGCAGCGGGTTTGTTTTTTCTTTGTTTTGGTCATGGTATCATTATATCCACCTCATGGAACGGAAAAGTGAGACAGATTTCAAGCTAGACTTACCTCAGACACCGCCATGATTTACGGCTGCGTTTAGGCAGGATCTCAGACTTCCGGCTTCCTAGGAAGGTTGATTCATTCCCACACTAGGAGCACGCAGCTGGCCGGCCACCTCCTTCTCTGATCTGAGGCATCTCAGTGGGTTTCCGTGGCTGGGAAGAGCCTTCAGGACATGTACAAAGCAGGGGAGTTAATATCTCAACAAAGGCCTGCAGCAGGCCACCCCTTGCTGCTTTCGGGCTGACAAGGTGCATCCTTCACCTCTCATCCACCTAGCATTTGGCTTTGAACACCACGGAGCTTGCAGAGGGCTTGCAGATCCCCGAGGGTGGCAGGTGCTAGATATTAACATAACATCGACTTTCATCAAGCAGAACGTTCACTCATGCTGCCGATGCAGAGCTCCCCAAAGTTTAGAAATATGCAAAACTGGCTCACCGGCATCTTTACACCTGGCCGAACCTCTTAATGGCTTCTCCCTCCCTCGCTTTGCCCAGCAGCAGGCCGCCTTGCACAGCCTGAGCGCTCTCACACTCTCTCCTCTTCTCCCTGTGCCTCTTCTCCTGTCACTTCCTTCCTCCCAGGCTTTCAGGCAGCAAGTCATTTTTCTGGAGTTGTCGTTTACTGCTCCGCCTAACTGCTACATCTGAGCATGGCCGAACTAATGATGCAGCAATTAAGACTGATTAGGGTTATTGATAATAAAGAGACTTCATAAACTTGATTAAATGCATTCATTAATAAATACCTTGTGGGTGCCGGTCTGGGGGTGGGGTGGAATGAAAGGTAGGACAGAAAGGAAGAGGAAATGCACATAATAAACACCTGAGCCTCGATCTGAAGATGTCGAGGAGGGCTGAGTTATTTGGCGGGGAGATCAGGTGTCTTTGAGGAAATGGCAGCACCATTTCTGTCCGGGGCCCCTCATTTATTTCTTACGTTCTAAGTGGGACTGTGACAAAGCCTACAAGATGCTGAAACACACGAGCCCCAAGAGTCACCTGAAATGACTCAAGCTTGAGATGTGTTTTGGCGCTGGCGTTTCCTGGGAGTGAGCGGCAGTTTGTTATTAATTAACAAAGGTGAAGCGCGTTCCTTCCCACCATTCTTCTGCCAGCTCACGGGAATTAGGATGGCTACAGCATTCATGCTCTTTGGATCATCTCCTTGCTTCCCTAGGATAATAGAAAACCAGTTGTCATTGACTGGATTCTGACTCATGGAGACCCCTTGTGTGTGCGAGAAGAACTGTGCTCTATAGGGTATTCAAAGGCTGATTTTTTTCGGAAGTATATCACCAGGCCTTTCTTGCGAAGGGCCTCTTGACCTCCAGCCTTTCAGTTAGTAGATGAGTGCTTACCCATTTGCGCCACCCAGGGACTTCTCTGAGGATAATTAAAAAAAATCCAAACCTGTTTCCATCAAATCAATTCTAACTCATGGCGACCCCATGTGTTACAAATAGAACTGGGCTCCATAGGATTTTCTTGGCTGTAACCTCATGGAAACAGATAGCTAAGCCTTTCTTCTGCATTGTCGCTGGGTGAGTTCACACCTCCAACCTTTCAATTAGTAACCAAGAGCAAGCTTTTGTGCACCCAGGGATCTTGACGATAATAAACCAAAAAACCAAACCCGTTGCCATTGAGTCAATTCTGACTCACAGCAATTCTATAGGATGGAGTAGAATTGCCCCCACGGGGTTTCTAAAGAGTGGCTGGTAGATTCAAACTGCCATCCTTTTGGTCAGCAGTCAAGCTCTTAACCACTGCACCACCAGAGTTTCTTATGTGTCATTAATCACAGCCTCTTCTGTCTCTTTCTTTTGTCAAGGCTTTGGGGTGCTAGGGAGAGAGATAATAGGGTCCTCATCCCCATACCACACCTAGACATTGTGGGAAAGCCTTATAGTTCATTTCCATCAAGGCTTAGAGAAACCTTGTTCACCTTGACCCCAACTCAGAGCTATGAAATTCAGGGCCGAAAACTTCAGAGTCTACCTTTGCTCAGCATGTGTAGATTTCAGGCGGCACAAATTAACCCAAGTTTCGATAAATTCAAAGGGGGATGTATTAAAAAACAGAAGAACAAGCTCTTTAGTAGAGGAACGCTCAAAACACTTCCCAAGTACCCACTTATCAAAGGATGGTTGGCTGCTTAGAGTCCTTCTGCCCCAGAATAGGCTTCCTGGTACCTCTCAGGTGAGCAAGTTATTACCCTGGCTACTGCTGCTTCCAGGCATTGATACTGAATTCCGCTTAAATCAGTCAATGAGTTTTTTAAATGAATTGATAGTGTTCTCTCTCGGCTTCAGTTATTCTAAATTTATAAGAGTATGTTGTATTTCCTCAAACCACAATCTGGTCTCCTTCAGCAGGGAAAGGAACTGCTACCCAGCCCTCCACCCAATACTCTCTAGCCCCTTTGTGTACTGTGGTCTCCCTGGGTGGAACTTAACATGTGGGAGGCACACCACTCACTCAATCTCGCAGTAGAGCCACAGCGAAATGAAATATTGGAGCAGTTCTAGAAGATTTACACGGCCGTCGTGTAACTGATACTGTGCAGAAAGATTTAATAGGCACCTAAGGTTTGTGAACACCATTGATTTAGCCCTCAACCCACTTATGTCAGTTGCTCAGTCAGTCAGGAAGTCTGTCATCTAGTCAACAACATTTATTGAGAAAACCTTTGGTGTAGACTGCTGTATCTAGGGGTTATGGGAATTGACAATAATAAAAAAGAATGTCTGGATCTCAAGATTGGAGGGTCCTTAAATTTCATCTCATTTTAAATTCCCTTGGCAGCATCCTTGTCATATGGTCCTTACCTCCTTTCAGGAGAGCTTAGGCTGTCAGGAAGCTCTTCTTTAGAGTGAGATGAAATCACCATCAACTACAAATTATGGTGTAGGGTTGCTTTGTAAGTGAGACCAAGTGATGATGAGGTCTCTTTGGCACCCAAGCAACTAAACTCCCTAAGATGGATATCAAAGCGAGCCCTGTTTAATACTGGACTCCTCTGGTGGTGCAGTGGCTAAGAGCTTGGCTGCTAACCAAAAGATCGGCAGTTCGAATCTACCAGTCGTTTCTTGGAAACCCTATGGAGCAGTCCTACTCTGTCCTATAGGTTCGCTAAGAGTCAGAATTGACTCGATAACAATGGCGTTTGTTTTTTTTCCTGGTGGGGCAGAGATTTGCTGAGATTCTGGTCATTCTAATTCTCTCGCTTGATACTTATCTGTTGACCACTCAGCAACGTGCCTTGGGGATAATTGGCCCTTGCGTCACAGGAGTTGATAGTCTAAGTGGAATGACAAGACATATCCCCATGAAGATGCATAATAGTTAGCAATATCATATTAGCTAATCAGTGAATTGCAGAGCATTTAGAAAGACAGAGGGAAGTGCAGTGTGTATCAAGTGTCTTAACCGTTCATACGCTTTGACCAAGGAACTCCATTTCTGGTAATTGAATCTTAGAAAATAATCTTATATTTCTGTACAGGATGTTCACTGCATCATGGTTTGTAATAGCTGAAGATTAGAAATATATTCAATGATACAAGAATATATAATTTATAGTTAAATCAACTCAATTGAATATTATGCAGTTATTAAAAATAGGCTTTCAAATAATGTTTTTAAGGGTGTTATTGCCTGAATTGCATCCCCTAAAAATATATGTTGTAAATCCTAACCTTTATGCCTGTGGTTATAATCCCATTTGGGAATGGATTGTCTTTGTCATGTTAGTGTAGGGGGTATCTTAAGTCAACTTGTTTTGAGAAATAAAACAGATTTAAGAAGCAGAGATGGGGGAAGAGAGATGTCAAGCAACGTGAAGATCATCCAAGAGCAGAATTTCAGAAGAGTTGTCCTTACTCCAGAGCCAACAGAGAATGCCTTCCGCTAGAACCGGTGTCCTGAATTCAGACTCTAGCCTCCTAAACTGTGAGAAAATAAATTTCTGTTTGTTAAAGCCACCCACTTGTGGTGCTTCTGTTATAGCAGCACTAGATAACTAAGACAAAGGGCGTGAAGAAATACTCGGCTTCAGGCTGTGAAACAAACCAGGAAAGATTCGATGACTTGTCCCAAGTCACACAGTGATGGATGAGAAGTAATTCATTCATTCAGCAAATATTTAGCAAGCCCACGTCTCCTGGCTTCAAGATCAGGGCACTCAGTAAAGAGCTGTTGGTTTGTTGATTGAATGGGTGATGTACTGATTACGTTTCTGAAGTGGAACCTCAGATTTAACTCTGTTTTGAGCACCAATTATTTGGTAGGCATGTTTAGGCAATCGTCCCCTCCTTATTCATTGTGTTAATCCTACGACTTAGGTTTAATCCTCTGTTGTAGAGATGAGAAGATAAAAACTGAGGAGGATAAACAACTGGAGTCTGGCTGCGTAGAAAGAAGGTGACAGAACTAGAATTCAAGTCAAGAAATTTGCTACTGCACATGCAGTGATCTTGACACTACTTCATATCCCAGGCTGTCCCAGAACTGGAGGTCAGACGCACAGGTGAAATCATACGTGGCAATACTTTGCTTTCAAGGTCAGAGACTGTCTACTCTTCAGCTCCAGACAAAAAATACCTGCCATTGAATGTCCTGTTTAAGATCATTTTCCTAATCACAGGGGGAGACATAGCATTTTGTTCAGAGTAGGAAATAGGTGAGGCCTGTTTCTTTGTGGTGGCTTTGTACCTTTGGCAGTTAGGTCTGCAGTCTTGAGAACAACAGAAGTCAGCCTGCACTGAGAGAGAGAAAGAGAAAATTCTATCATGTCAGAATAATGAGATCTGTGATTTCCGCACTTACTGGGTCAAAGACACATGCGATGTGTTATCTGTAATGCTTTCCTCCTGACATTTGGGGAAATTGCCTTTATGCTGAGGACACAGGACGCTGCAACGTGGTACTCCACGGGTGCCACTCAGAGTTGACAGACTGCAGTGTCTCCTGCCAGAGCTTAGGCTGCTATCCCTCCACGAGGACAGAGGCATGGCCACGCCAGGGGTGGAGGTGGCGCCCTTCGGGCTCCTGAGGGCCTGCTACTCCTGCTGCTGCCCCAGCTGTAAGGGAACACCCCAGAAGCCACCCACAGAGCTTGTTGGTTGCTGAGGGGAACAGATGCACACACGCAACCTCTTTGGGGAGCAGAAGAGTGCAGAACGAGGTTCTCTTCCGATCTAAGATTTTCCAGAGCCCTGTTCTTTCTAGTCTTCACCAGCTCACTAGGTGTTTGGAAACAGTTCTGGAGACTTCATTCAGATTCAGTTTAGATTTTTGTGGGAGGCTTCCTTTTTCACCCCTACTTCCTATGCATGGAGGCCCATGAGCACCAAAGGAACGTGGCTTTTTGCTCTGAGGCTCAGTCAGAGGCAGGGAGCTTACTGCTCTCTTTTCGGTGCTCCCCTCTCTGTCCTCCTGTCTCGAGGCTTTCTTTATCTGCACTGGCACTGACGAAGTGATCGATTACCCTGCCTCAAAGGCTTTGTGTAGTTTGAAATTTAGTCCTGCCACATAACAATAGGCAGATTGAGGGGGAGGCACACACATGTGCGCGCGCACGCACACACACACATACATAGAGCAGGCTAAAACGGAATGGTTATCTTGGTTGAAAGAGGTCAGATGTCTTTCCTGGATTTAACACTTCAGAGAACTCTTCCCTCTGCACTCAGTCTGGGAACTCTTTCTTTGCGGGTTCTCTCGGGGAGGACTAGCAATTTGGTAAATGGGCATGACAGTACATCCCACATCAACCATTCCTCAGAGGCTGGTGTTACCTGTGGCAATCAGGTGAGGCAGCTGAACTGAAGAATGGCTTTCAAACATTTTTAGAGCAGAACTTTTTTGCCAACTAACTCTTCATTGCTTGAACAGGTCCATGACAATATTTTCAGTGCTTGTAAAGCACTTCCAAGGAGCCCTAAGACCAAAACCAAACCAGCTGCTGTCGAGTCTATTCCCACTCGTGGTGACCCTATGTGTGTCAGAGTAGAACTGCACCCCATAAGGTTTTTGGGGCTATGACCTTACAGAACCAGGGATCACCAAGACTTTCCTCTAAGGCTCCCCCTGGAGGCATCCTCTGGGTAGATTTGAACCACCAACCTATTGGTTAGTAGTCGAGTGCTTAACCAATTGCTCCACCCAGGGACTCCTAGGAGTCTGCAATTCTCATTTGCAAACCTATTGTTGCCAATAGGATCCCTTACCAACCCTAAGGACCAGAGTGGCTAAGGGATTGCTCAAGGTCACACAGCAAGTTAATGGTTGAGTTGAGTCTGTAAACTGGTTTTTCTACACCTAGATATATTGGCCACATTTATGTCTCTGTAAAGGAATGTGGAGTACAAATTTTCTTGTTGCCCTGGAATCAGTGATTAAGGTCCACAGCAGAAGAGAGTTGACACTAAACCCCACACTCTAAAGAAAGCCAATGGAATTGGGACAGTACCTTCTTCCAGGGCTTCCTAAGAAGTAGCAGCATTGACCCTCTTACAATCATCAACTGCCCCGACTCCTCAGAACCTAAGTCTATTTAAGGAGAGAATTGAGCACTGGGAGGGGAGGGTTGTCAGGATTATCTACTTTGTGGGAGTGCAGTGCTCATAGCAAAGGAGAGAGGAAAAGGAGCTTCCTTTCCCTCCCTCTCCAAGCCAGGTAGGGTGGATGCCACCTGTCAATATGGAAGATTAGTACCTTATTCCCTGGCCGGATATCTTACCAAGAGGACTCAGAATCTGCATCTGAGCTAGTCTACAAAGATGGCCCTCAGTGAACCACACGTCTCTGTGTTTATGCCCTGGTGTAGTTCTCTCCCATTGGTAACCTAAGCTGGCTCAGTTTAAACTTATATGTGTTGCTGTAGAGCCGATTCCGACTCATAGTGACCCTAAGAACAGAGTAGAACTGCCACGCAGGGTTTCCAAGGAGCAGCTGATGGATTTGAACTGCTGACCTTATGGTTAGCAGCCTAGCTCTTAACCACTACACCACCAGGTGGCAAAAATGGCTCTGTATTAATCCTGCTAACTTATATTTTTTGCTTTTGTGAATTCTCAGCCACCATGTAGGAAGCCCAGCTACTGTGCAGAAGAAGCCACATGCATAGCCCATGTAGAAAGACCAGTGGAGAGGGAAAGGACTTGAGACTACATGATGAAAAGAGAGAAAAGACCAGCTGTCCACCTGCTCAGCTTTGTCCAGTCTTCCTTCCTTCTTTACCAAGCCACCAATATATGAGTTGAACCAACTTGGACCTTCCAGCCCAGTCAAATCCCCAGATGACTACAATCCCAGTTGACATCAGATCAAGAAGAACAACCACACAGTTGAACCCATCAAACCACAGAATCACGAGACATACTTAAGCCTCCAAGCCTGGGGGTGGTTTGCTATCCAGCAATAACCAGAAACAAACCAAACCCAGTGCTGTCGAGTCGATTCTGACTCATAGTGACCCTATAGGACAGAGTAGAACTGCCCCATAGAGTTTCCAAGGAGCGCCTGGCAGATTCGAACTGCTGACCCTTTGGTTAGCAGCCATAGCACTTCACCACTATGCCACCAGGGCTTCCATCCAGCAACAGGTAACCAAAATAAGAGCTCTGAAAGCAAAGACTGTGTTATACTGGAAAGCAGGCTTTCCACAAAACACACCACGTGCCAACAGGATTAGGCAAGAAAGTACCCTGGTTTAGCCCCAGTGAGTTAAGTCTTTTGCTCCTCAGTTCCCTTGACTCAACTTCCATGAGGGTCAGGGATACATACACTTCCTTCAGTTAGCTCCAAATAACAGGCACTCATACAGGGCTGGGCAGGCGATGACATCATGATCCAATGGATGCAGAAAGATGATACTTGATGGTGGCAGTGATGACAGATCGTGTTGTCTATCTATAGGCAATATTCCATCTTACCTGGAGCTGTCCCCGGAGAATGATGGCGACACCTTTCTCTGCACGGCCAGAAGACCAATAGGGAGCCAGCAACTGAGGACTGAGCCCGCCCTAGGCTGAAACCAGTTCCCAGGGGCTCCTTTGATGATGATGAAATTGACTCACGGTGATGTAAAGTGGGCAGCCCTGTCCGGCAGCCGATCTCTTTAGGCAATTATTTGGAAGTAATGAAAGTGAATGCATGACATTTAAAAAGAAACTCCTCTGTCAGCAGGAAAGCTGCCACATTCTCCTGTACCTCCGAGAATACGCTTAGCTTGAAATAATGTTCATTTTAGCCAAGTTGTAAATTGCAAGTGTGCTAGGGTCCGAGGGGATTTATTACCATTTGGAAGGAGGTTATTGGGCCTTGTGCATGGCTGCCGCATATGGTGCATGTTACCAAGTTTCTGTGTCGTGAAATTTGCAGCTAGGGAAAGCACCTTTCTGGCTTTCTCTTCCCCTCTTTTTCTTTTTTTCCCTCACAGCTTCTCTCTGGAGGCTTCTTATTGCCAATGTTCCGCAGAAACACCAGCAATAAAGAGCACAATGTTGCAATCTGTTTTTCCAATTGTTGCTTGGATTTGATCTGACACAGTAAATGACAAATGACAACTGGCCTGTCGATGAGTGGGTTGGCTGGGTTCTCGGTCCCCTTGGGTCAGGGGAGGGCAGGAAGGCGGGGCTGCGCTCAGAGGTCCAGCTGAGGGTGCTGGAACGGTGCATACAAAGTGGGTCAGCTGCAGGCTTGGAGACTGCAATGGGGCTGACCTCTCGCTGCCATGCCCCTGCCCACCATGATATTGGACCGGGGAATAAGAGGAGGTGACTGTGGGGTGGGGGGGAGGAGAGCCACTAATAGGATGGTGGCACTCAGAGTCTTTCAACCACTCTGGCTTTCTTTCCTTCAGAGAGTTGTTGCCTTAGCCTCCTAGTGCTGCTGTAACAGAAATACTACAAGTGGGTGGCTTTAAAGAACAGAAATTTATTTTTTTCACCATTTAGAAGGCTAACCTATTGCTGTTGAGAGGGATTCCGACTCTTAGCAGCCCTATAGGGCAAAGTAGACCTGGCCCATAGGGTTTCCAAGGAGCAGTTGGTGGATTTGAACTGCCGGCTTTTTGGTTAACAGCTTGAGCTCTTAACCACTGCGTCACCAGGGCTCCATTTTAGGAGGCTAAAGGTGCAAATTCAGGGCACCTAATGTAGGGGAAGGCTCTCACTGTATCAATTCTAGGGGAAGAACCTTGTCTTAGCTTCTGTAGCCTTGGCGTTCCTTGCTCCTTGGTGGTCCTCACATGGCATCTATCTTATCGTGTTTGTGCTTGCTTGTTTAAGACACACCCTATACTGGTAAAAGCCTCAAACTCATTGCTGTCAATTCAATTTCGACTCACAGTGACCCTACAGGACAGAGTAGGACTGCCTCATAGGGTGGATTCGAACTGCTGACATTTTGGTCAGCAGCTGAGCTCTTAACCAGTGTGCCAACAGGGCATGCAAATGTTATTGTTATTTTCTTGTGTGTAATATTCATTTTCTATTTCTGCAAAACAAATTGCCACAACTTAGTGGCTTAAAACAATATCCATGTATTACCTCACAGTTTCTGGGCACCAGGAATCTGGACATGGTTTATTCGGGTCCTTTGTTTCAGGTCTTATGAGGCTAAATCAAGGTGTTCTCAAGGGTTGTTGTCATGGATTGAATTGTGTTCCCCTCAAATATCTGTCAGCTTGGCTAGGTTATGATTCCCAGAATTGTATGATTGTCTATCATTTTGTCATCTGATGTGATTTCCGTATGTGTTATAAATCCTATCCCTATGATGTAACGAGATGGATTAGTGACAGTTATAGTGATGAGACCTACAAGATTAGATAGTGTCTTAAGCCAGTTTCTTTTCAGATATAGAAGAAAGAAGCAAGCAAAGAGACATGGGGACCTCATACCACCAAGAAAGCAGTGCCAGGAGCAGAGCATGTCCTTTGGACCTGAGGTTCCTGCTCTGAGATGCTCCCATACCAAGGGAAGACTGATGCATCGCAAGGACCTTCCTCCAGAGCCGACAGAGACAGAAGGCCTTCCCCTGGTGCTAATGCCCTGAATCTGGACTTCTATCCTACTGAATTGTGAGAGAATAAACTCCTGTTTGTTGCAGTTGTCCACTTGTGGTATTTCTGTTATAGCAGCACTAGATGACCCAGGCGGTTGTGATCTCATCTGAAGCTCGGGGTCCTCTTCCAAGCTCATTTAGATTGTTGGCAGAATTTATTTCCTAGTGGTTTTAGGATTGATGCCCTCATTTTCTTTCTGGCTATTAGCTGGGGGTTACTCTCAGCCACTAGAGGTCACGCTCATGTTCTTGTCACAAGGACTCTTCTATTCCCCCACCCACCCATAAATCTCTTATGACATGGCAGTTTGCTTCATCAACACCAGTAGGAGCGAGTCTCTCCTGACCCTTTATCTTCTTAATGGCTCACCTGATTATGTCAGGTCCACCCACGATTATCTCTCTTTTGATTAACTCAAAGGCAAGTGATTGGTAATTCAACCATGGGAGTGATAGTCCATCATATTCACCATTTCTGCCGAAACTCAAGAGAATTGCACAGGGTGTGTACAGTAGGAGGCAAGAATCCTGGGGACCACCTTAGAATCTTGCCTACCACACATACCCATTTTGAGATGGCCTGGATATCACACATGGGTCCTTTCTTTTTCTCTTGGAGGTGATAGGGAGAACAGCAAGGCTGATGAGATTTGATCTTTTTGTGGTACCAGGCCTACCTCCTTTCCTCTGTTCCTCTGTCCCTGCTGTTTTGTTTATGTCAGTCCAACAAGGCTGCCATCCTTCCACAGGCTTGAGTGAACCCTGCCCTTTGCTGGAATCATCAGAGAATGTCAGAGCTGGAAGAGCCCCTGGCTATCATCCAGTCCAGTGGTTTCTACAAGGATGGGGATAAGAATCACCCGGGGACTTGTCAAAATACATATTCCCAGAAGATCCTGATTCGGTAGATCTGGTTTGGGTCTAGGAATCTGTATGTTTAACAAATGCCTCAGATACATCTGTTGAGCAGCTAGGTTTAAAAAAATAATAATAACAAAATCTGAGGCCCAGAGAAATGAGTTGACTTGCTTAGGCTGAACTGCCCATGATGCCTTGCTTGCCTTCTTCATTGCTATACTTGCAGTGAATAAGGCCTGCATTCACGTTTTCCCCCTCAGTGGTCCAATACTGCATGTCTTCACCTTCTCGCAGAATACGTGTGGGCTTTGCCATCACTGAGAGGCAAGGTGGAGTCCTGGCTGCAGGCAACAGGTTGTCGCTGCAGCCTGGGGGCTCCATCTCCAGTCTCTGGAGATGGCCTCTGAGGCCATGTTGGCTTCACCTCTACATTGACATTGGGAATCTCCAAAATTTCACAGCTACACCTCCCTCAGACACATCCTGAGCTGGCGTGCGGGCCCAAATTGAGTTGCAGACATGAATTATTTAGAGGTGCCAGTGGAATACTGTTGTATCAGTAACACAGACTATCACTTTGTGGCCTTGGGGCAGTCTTCGTTGCACCCTCCATCACTGTTTTCTCTCATGAATAATGGAGGAGCTGAATTGCTCTGTGTGTGGAGGATTCATACCCTGAGAAAACAAGGTGGCTCTGAAATTAATTTTCTGTACTAAAAGAGTGACAGAAAATCAATTAATTGCATATTATCCTCTACAGATACAGAGTAAAGGAAAAAGGGGAAATGGCTCAGGCCATACGTCAGCAAATGCCCAGGGTGGCTGAGAGCGTCGTTGGATGCACACCTCAAGTGGGGGCCACAGGGAATCCATAGATCCTGCTAGGGGAGTGACCAGGTGCCCGTGGGTGTGTGGCTCCCCAGGCCTGCTGCTGGGTTATCTCCCCTGGGAACTTGATTGTTAGGCCTCTCCATCCTCACTTCCCTGAGGCCTGGCTGAGGATAAGGAGCAGGACGAGCCTCCTCAGAAGCCAACATGGAGTCCTCAGAGCTGGCCCAGCTCCCGAGGAGGCAGCACTGTGAAAATAAAAATATTTTTAAGAGGGTACTATTTTCTCTCCCTGTGGCACCTGTCTTTGCCTTCCCTCCCTCAGGGGAGCCCCATCTCCTTCAGGCTGGCTTTTTTATGCTTTCACCAAAACTGAATCTCAAGCAAAGATCTCATGTGCTTATTCTCACTAAAGTTCAAACACCTCAGGCAAATGGCGGTGTTGTCTACCATGGGCATAAGTAGCTCGGCCAGAGGCCAAGACAAAAGAATGAACCTCTAACAGTGGAATTTCAAGCAAATAGTCTTTGGATGAGGGAGATAATTTCCAGGTCCACGGGGCGTCAGACAGGAGGTTTCCCGGTACCTCACCGACATTACCATGCCCTGTAGGTTGTTACCTATTCTGCCTGTTTGTAAAGTGAGTGCCTTTTTGAGTCTCTTCTCTGCTCATAGGCTGGGAAGGTGGCTGGGGCAGTCTTTCTATATAAAATGTAGATGACAAAGACGACAAAGACAGTTAGGACTGTTTTCTCCCGAGAAGAGCCAGGTTAACCTGCACGCCCTGTGCTATTACTTAGAGTGGGCGGATGAACCCAGCTTCCAGTCAGATCACTCAGCAACTCTGTGATGTCCTCTACGAGCTAAATGCCAAACATCTTCGCCTGCTGGGCCGGAGAGGAGAACCAGGAAAGCAATGAAGCTGTGATGACTGTGTGACCCTGGTCTCCTCAGCTTGGGTTCACGGAGCCACCTGAACACAGGGGCGCAATGAGGGGTAATCAGTTAAGGACTTAGAGAGTATGAGGATGGACAGCAGAAAGGGGCTAGCAGCAATCTCGGCTTGCAGGAGGACAAAGGACTTTTAGATTTCCAACAAAAACAGTTTTTTCATCCCTGCACTTTTTTTTTCCTCCCCTTGGATTTGACATTATGCTGAATTGATGGGTTGAAGGTTTTGAAGAAAGCCTTTCTTGCTGGCTTGTGCTTTTTGCTGCTCTTCCCCCACATCCCCCCTGCTCCAAGAAAAAGGGAACAAATGGCCTGCTTATCAGTTGCTCCTGTCCTGACAAGCCGGCTTCTCGCCCCACCGCTGACATACAGGCAGATGCGTCGCCTCCTGGAATTCTGATGCGTGGCCTCAGCATGGCAGCTGACAGGCAGGTGTAGAGCACGCTCCTGCTTAGCTCCAGTGACACTCAGTGTCCCCGCTTGGTGGAGGCTGGGTGATGAGCATGCCCCTGTCTCGTGACAGGAGATGGCACCCCTCTCCCCGTGCAGTAAGGTAGCAGCCAGTCCTCGAGCTCTCTATGGAAGGAGGCAGGGGGTGGGTGAGGGAGCAGGTGGGCACCTCTTACCCCTCTATGGGAACACCTGCTTTTGACTGCAGAGGCTTAGAAATTCAGTTTTTCCAAAAAGTCATTTTAAATTGCACCATGAGAGTTCTTTCCTTGAAGGAATTGAATGGGAGCAGGTTGGTACACTTTTGGTGAGGAAGAAATATTTTTAATGTTAGGATTTTAGCTCCCCCCAACTCTTGCTTAAGTCATCTGTTTTACAAATGTGCTTTACGGTGAGAGCAGAGCTACAGTCTGTAGGGTCTCTGAAGAATAGGTCTTCCTAAAGAGGGCATTTCTCCTTAAAGTGGGACATTTACTGCAGACCCCTGGCCCTTGCTCTCACTGCCTGGAGCAGGCTCTGTGTCCAGCGAGTGCTCAATCTTCCCTGGGGCCCATGTCTTGCTTCTTTCCCGGAGGAGGTAGGGGAAGCCCTTGCTCTTCTCTAGTAGGTTACATAGTGAGGAAGTCCAGTCCCGGTTCTGCACCATCATTTCGGTTTGAGTTACCTGCCTTGATGGCCCCTGCTGGGTGATGGTGTCTGAGCCAGCAGGAGCCAGGCACTCACTCTCCTGGGGATTGGGTAGACTGAGGCATGGTGGACAAATCTGACAGAAGGATGTGAATCTGGTATCTTCTGGCTCCAGATTTGATAAGAAATAGAAGATCAACAGGGGTGAGATGGGAATGGCGAGTCAGCTCAGAGTCAGCTGCAGATACTGGGCTCTATTCCTCCCTCCAGATCCCACTGTCCTTGAGGAACTGCCAGATGTGGAGCCAAGGAAGGTCCTGTCTTGGGGGGACAGTTGGGAACCTTCGCTCTCAGTCTGCCGATGTTTATTGACTAAATCTACTCTGTGTAGTGGCTCATTAGAAAGGGGCAGCTCTCTGGCTGCCTGTCTCGCCCTCTTGCTGGCATGCTTCAGGGTCTCTTGCCAAAACACCAGGGCTTTTGGAAACAGTTGCCCCAAGTCATGTAGGGGTGGAGCTACAGAGTGGAGAGACAGGGACTTCTGATGTACAATAGCCCCTGGAGGGAAATTGAAGATAAAATAGTTGTATGAGGAATATTAGTGGCTCACCGATGCGCTGCATTTCATGTCCTACACCCACATGCATTCTCTCTGTGAAGAGCGAAGACGTTATTATTCCTTTTGTACAGGTAAGACAACTGAAGCTCAGTGTGTCCAAGCAGCATAGCTAGACAGAAGCAGGGCCTCTTGACTCCAAGTCTATTGCTCTTTTTCTGTTACGCCATGCTGCAAATGTAGTCAAGCCTGTCTCTTGATTCCTTTTTATCACAAGCCTTAAGTAAAGACCGACTGAAGTTTCCTTTCCCTTGGGCTACATGTTGATTGTCAGGATGACTGCAGAGAGACAGCCATACAGATCGATGGGCAGTTTTTCTACCAATTTGATTCAATAGACATAGACAGAACCCACATTATAAGCCAGCCGCAGGGGTATGAGGATAAGAATTGGGCGTCCCAATGATCAAGCTGGAAAAAATAAGAATTCAAGGCTTCCGTCAATTAGCTACTGTCTCCCCATTCCTGCTGACCATAAGAAGGAAGAAAGGAAATGATCATTTCTTGAGCACCAGCTATGTTCTAGAACTGACACCGTACGTTTCACATCTATCACTTTACTTAGGCATCAAAGTATGCTTTTGAGACAGGTAAAATAATGTCCCATTTTATAGGTGAGAAAGCTGAGGCTTAAGGGAGTCAGACAGCTTGTCTGAGGTCAGGTAGTTAAGTGATGAGGGTGGGATTCTTCACAGGCCAGTCTGACGCTGAAATTGGTGTTGCCAGTCTTCCTCCTGCCCTCAAAGTTGATATGCAACAAGCTTAACTGAATCTTTTGATAAGGTTGGTTTTACAAGTGTCCTGACTGGTGCTCAGACTTCTGTTTCTATTTCCCAAGTCCTTTTCTCCACAGTGGAGAGTCTGTCTGTGCAGATAACAATTTGGCAAAGGGAAGGAGAGATCAGCCTTCATGACCAGTCATGTCCGGTGAGAAATTCCTCTGGCAAGCTTGTTTGACACTAATATCCAATTTGCATCTAAATTCTGCAGACTTTTAGTTCATACCACATCTATATTATATTGTTAAAGACTATTTGATAATATATTGAAACAAAATCCACTGTCTTAAAGTAGAGTTGAATGGAGGCACAGGTATATATGGTGGGAAGAGCACTGCCTTTAAGATCTTGCAACCTCGATTTGAGTCTTGACTCTGCATCCTCGCCAATTGTGTGAACGCAGGCAAAATCGTTATTCTCTCTGAGCCTCAACTTCCTCATCTATAAAAAAAAAAAAAATCTATAAATGGGTATAATTATATCCACCTGACTTTAGTTAGTTGGTGTGTATTATATGCAAAAATGCTTGTGAAAAGTGCCCCATGATTTGTAAAATGTTACATCAACATAATGGATAGTTAGCAGACACTATTTTTCTCATTTGTCATCTTGGTTTCTTTCTTAGAAAAATGGAGTACCTCAGTGGGGTTGGCTGCATGTACAGTAAACTCCTGGTTGATTTCAAGGCATAGCCCTCCCACCAGGGCCATGAAATGACCAATCCCCTCTTGGTAGGCCACAGACACTTCATTTGCATGAGAATATTGACCAATCCCTGCAAGGTGTGTAAAATAGACCAATCACAGAGCAGGCTGCAGCCCAGAGCCAGACAAAAAGTATAAAACTTCAAGTTGTTTACAGCTTACCTAGAAAATGTCAATTAACCTAGACAAAAGCAACGAATGCTCTGGGGTAGAAAACTAGGGCGAAGGTAACGCCTCAGGGCTTAGGGTTAAAAATCTCTCAAGCCGTTTTTCCAAAGAACCTGGGCAAAAAGCTACACAAAAGGACTCATTTCACCACGCGCACCTTTAAATTCTGTGCTCATGTTAGCCCCTCTCTCCTTTCCCGTGTGCCTCCTGTACTGGATGAATGCAAAGTTATGATACTGCACGAGGCAAAGATATTTCAGGGAGGTACGGAAACTGTTTCTAGATTGTTTCTCCTCAGTATTTCATTTATTCACTTATTCATTCAACAAATATTTATTGAGTGCCTCATATGCGATAATTAGTTGCTGTCCAGTCGATTCTGACTCTTGACAACCCCATGTGTGTTAGAGTAGAATTACACTCCATAGGGTTTTCAATGGCTGATTTTCTCAGAAGCAGATTGCCAGGCCTTTTTTCCAAGGGACCTCTGGTTGAACTTGGCCTTCCAACCTTTTGATTAATAATCAAGCTTGTTAACAGTTTGCCCTGGGCCACTGAAAAGTTGGTGGTTCGAGTCCACCCACACGTGCCTCAGAAGAAAGACCTGGTGATCTCCAAAAAAAAAAAACAACCAATGAAACCCCTATGGAGTGCAGTTCTACTCTGACTCACCTGGGGTCGCCATGAGTTGGAACCGACTCCATGTCAACTGCTTTTTCAATGTGTGATAGGCACTCTACCAGGTGATAGGGAAATAGCAGTGAATAAAGATGAAAAAAAAAAAAAGCTTTTCTTTCAAACCTATATTCTAGGCAGATCATAACCATAAAAAGAAAAATATATCTGACGATGATACAACTATGGAAAAAAGAAATCAGAGTAAGCGAATGTATGGGTGGTCAGGAAAGACCTCTGTAATCAGGCGACATTTGAGAAGGCACCAAAAGGAAGACAGGCAGCAAGCTAGGCAGATATCTGGTAAAGGACGCTTTTGGCAGGCTGAAGAAACGAGTCCTGGAGTGGGAGCGTGCATGTTTCAGGAAGAGTGGGGGTCAGAGCAGCAGTGGAATGGATAAGGGAGAGAGTCAGTGGCCGGTGGCTAGGGCAGGCAGGGCCTTAGAGGCTATGGTTAGGAATTTGGCTTTTTTATTCTATGAGTAAGGAGAGAAATCCCTGGACAGTTGTTAGTTAAGCAGAGACATGATCTGACTTCTGTTTAAAATGAGCCCTCTGGCTGCTGTGTTGATAATAGATGATAGTACAGAAGAGAGCCTATTTATAAAATCCAGGGAGAAGTAATATGGCTGGGCCAGGTGGCTGGGCTAGAAGTGGTGAGTCAGATTCCAGACAGATATTGAAGGTAGAACTGACAGAATTTGCTGATGGGTTGGACCGGAGTGTGGAGAAAGAGAAGATTCAAGGATGGCCCATAGGTTTTGACTTGAGTTACTGGAAGGATGGAGATGCCATTGACTGAAAAGAGGAAACCAGGATACACAACTCTCACCTGCCATGGCTCCTTTCTGGTCATCTGGTCCACCTGACTGTATAACATCAGTCTCCTGCTACCCAGACCCATCAATCTCCTGCTAGTGGGGAAAATGTTTAGTAAGATGATCATCAGTAAGACATTTGTAAAACCCAGAGTTTTGTGGTCATATTAAATAAACCCTTCTTGTTCTACACCTGTGCCATGGGGCAGGTGGGGTGCACCTGTCCAACCTTTCTCGGACCCCCCTCCATACCTGGCATCAATAAATTGACTTCCTAACCCAGAAACACGGCTTTTTGAATACCTTCCTCAGGGGCTGTAAACCGCAGCGGGAAGAGCACAATTGGCTCTGCGTGTCCAAGCCTGGCACAGTTTTTTATTTCTCTTGGCCTCAGTTTCCTCCCAGGTAACTGTCTTGCCTACCTCACGGGGTGATGTGAGGTCATCCAGGAATGTACTGTACGGGTAGACAAAATCACACATTCTCCGCTTGGGACCTTTGCCCATCATGAGTGTCTGTTTGGTGGTTGGACACAAATATGTTTAGCATACAAGCTACACACATTCTTTTCTAAAGCCAGAGAAACAAATTGGCTTGGACAAGGTCTAAAGTTTTCTGTTCAGGGTCATAAAATGTTCAGGAATGTAATAGTCTCCTGGTTAGCAATAAGGCAGCTTTTAGACCCAGGAAACGACCGGGCATTCCTATCAAGATGGCCTAAAAATGACATTTTAGAGTGAAGCGTGAATCTGAGGAACTAACAACCACACAAGGACTGTGGTAAACTCCTGGAAGTACGGATGACTGTGGTGAACTCTGTGTGTGTGTGTGTGTGTGTGTGTGTTTGAGACAGCCAGGTTTCTAGAGTTTTCTGGATTCCTCTGTAGTGGCTAATCTGATGTTGCACGAGCATCACTAATCTGTAGACTCACCCAGGGCGACCACATTACAGAGGAAGCATCTGTATAATGGAGGAGCCTGGGGTGGATTGTTCTAATGGGTGGGGGGATTGCCTATTCACCTCTCATGGCCTCCTGTCAAGGAGGATCGCAATATAATGATCTGTGGCTTCATTTTCCTAAACAAACAGGATACATAATTGGACAACTTTTTTTTCTGATTTAAATATTTATTTGCAAGAAAAAAGACTTGCAAAGGAATAAAGTTGAAATCACTTTTACTTGCATATTTAATGAGTTGGCTTCATCACAAAGTGTAAAACTGCTTTGAACTGGGGCTGTGCTGGGTAACCCAGTGTGTTCACTGCCAGGTATATGAGGCAATGATGACGCGGATGACAGCAAGTAGCAAGCACTACAGAAAAGCCCTCTCTCCCACCTCCAGATTCGGCCAACAGGGGCCAAGCTTTGATGGACAGGTGAGATGACTGGCCTACAGTCACGTAACCAGGCTTCCTAGGACTGGATATGGATTCAAACCTCTTGCGTCTCTGAACTCACAGCTAGCTCTGCCCCCGTATTATTTTATATTCCACTATTTAATTAAATGCCCATCATATCATTTGCATTTAAAAATGTCTTCATTTATATGCAATAATCATAAATAAACTCTTGTTTACCTCAAGAAAGAGGTATACCTATATTGCACAAACAATAATAATCTGAATAAAGATAGACTTGACAGGAGGTAGGCTGGCCTGGAGCAGCCCTACTATCAAAGGCAAACCCCTTGTGTCTGAGCTATGAAGCCCCCAGATTCTCTCTGACACTTGCTAATTACAGTGGCTAATGAATATATCATTGGTCTCTAATCACGAACGCAGGCAGGACAAGATTAATAATGTGAAACCATGGAAATTGATCTACATGCTTTTCCGTGACCTGGCTGGGCTCACGTTTCTCTTTTGGAAAAGGGAAATGGAAAGTCTGCAAGCAGGGAACAAAGAGATGAAGGAAAAGTATCGATGGAAAGATTCCTCCATACCAAACATACTGCTAAGAGCACTAGAGGGGCACAAAGAATTCTCCTTGATCTTGGACGTTCCTTCCCTCCTAGTATGTATGATAAGGCCGGGAGAGGGAGAGTCTCAAGCTTCTGTTACTTTGCAGGGGACTGTATTAGTTTCCTATTGCTGCTGTAACAAATTACCACAAATGTAGTGGCTTAAAGCAGCACAAATTTATTATCTTACCATTCTGGATAGCAGAAGTTCAAAACGCACCTCACTGGGCTAAAATCAGTGTTGGCGGAGCTGTGTTACTTCTGGAGACTCTAAGGGACTTTGTTTCTTTGTCTTTTCCATTGTCTAGTGACTGCCTTGGTGGTGCAGTGGTCGAGAGCTTGGCTGATAACCAAAAGGTCGGCAGTTCAAATCCACCAGCTGCTCCTCAGAAACTCTATGAAATAGTTCTCTTCTCCCCTATAGGATAGCTATGAGTCGGAGTAGACTCGACGGCAATAGGTTTGGTATTTTTTTGTTTGTTTGTTTTGGTTTAGTGACTGCCCAAATTCCTTGGCTCATGGCCCTCTTCCATTTTGAAAGGAGGACTGACATCACTCTGACCTGTATTTATTTCTATTGTCACATCGACATCTCTGATTCAGACCCTCCTGCTTCCCTCTTTTACTTATAATGACCCCATGACTATTGGGCCCATCATTTAATCCAGAATAATCTCCCCATCTCAAATTCCTTGACTTAATCACATCTTATAAAATCCCTCTTGTCTTGCAAGGTGACATAACATATTTACAGGTTCTGGGGACTAAATGTGGACATATTTGGGGGGTAGGGCATTATTCTGCCTTTAAAGTGTTAAAAAGCAGAGATATCACTTTAAGGACTAAGGTGCTCCTGGCCCTAGCCATGGTATTTTCATTCATCTCATGTACATGTGAAAGGTGGACAATGAGTAAAGAAGGCTGAAGAAAAATTAATGCCTTTGAATCATGGTGTTGGTGAAGAATATTGAATATATCATGCGCTACCAGAAGAACGAACAAATCTGTTTTAGAAGAAGTACATCCAGAATGTTCCTTAGAAGCAAGGAGGGCGAGACTTCATCTCATATACTTTGGACATGTTCTCAAGAGGGTCCAGTCCCTGGAGAAGGACATCATACTTGGTAAAGTAGAGGGTTGGTGAAGGAGAGGAAGACTCTCAGTGAGATGCACTGACACAGTGGCTGCAAAGATGGGCTCAAGCATAACAACAATTGTGAGGATGGCGCAGAACTGGGCAGTGTTTCATTCTGTTGTATGTAGGGGTTGCTATCAGTCAGAACTGACTCAACGGTGCCTAACAAAAACAACAAGAACAACAACAGCAATTGACCAGAGAAAGCAGAATGAGAGAAGAAACTGGGGGAGTCTTTGCTCCCACCCCTTTTCCTCTGGGCTCAACAATTCACATGAGATTGGGCCTCTTTTCAGAGGGCCTGGATACATTTAGCTTCCTCAATCACAAGGGGCAAGTGCACTGTGTTTCTGTGTTTCCTTACTCTTCTTGGAGAATCTTGTATTTTCCCCTTCATATTCCACTCTATCCCAGTAGCCACAAGAACTTCAAGTCAATTGCTCCGTAGCTCTTCACAAGGTTTGAACCTGCAGGGGTTTTCTTCTCAACACCCAGAAGACCCTTAGGAGTCTTGGAAAGGACCAAGGCTCAGGAAACCCAGAGTCTCCAGCTTGCTCAAGCTGACAGATTGCATTTCCCGTTTACTCAGCCCTTAGCTCCTGCCTTCTGTCACTTTGTGCCCACACACGGTCTCCCCCACAGACTTCCAGAACCCTGCCTCCTGCCCACCCTTGCCACTCCAGCACTGCTCTCGGCTAGGAGTGACACCCTCTGTGCCTATCACTCCCCCCTTGTCTGACACTAACTCACTCAGAGGCTTGCGTCTGGGGCTGGAATTTTGTGGTTGCTATGGAAGTGGGAACCAGCTCAGCCTTTCCAAACTCACAGAGTGTCCAAAAACACACACGGCATCTCGAGCTGACACACCACTGACAACCTGCGATGTCGGGGATGTACTTTTGAGTGTCATCTTGACAAGGAGCAGGAGCCTCTATCTGCCGGCCCATCCGCCTGGCCATCTGTCTCTCAAGATTGTCTGCACTTGACTGGCTCTGATCCTGAGTCTTCCTCGCTGGGGGGTTCGTCCTGGCATGGCCTGGTTGCCTCCAGGGGGTGAGGAGGAAAGCGTCCCTGTCAGTGGGCTGTTCTGGTGGAAAGAGGGTGGGAGGAGGAGGGCTATGGGGAAGCTCAGGGCTTCTTGGCTTTGGCAGGCTGAAGGCCACGGGTGGGCATTTCAGCCGACGGCAGAGGGAGGGGAGCCAGCTCTCCTGCCTTGTTTGCGGCCTGCAGCCACAGCTTTCGGGATTTCCTCGGCTCTTGGAAAGGCAGCCCTTTGGGGAGATGCCAGCATATCCAGGTGGTACAGGGAGGCTGCCCAAGACACGTGGGTTGCTTTGCTTCCTCTCTCCCACTCCCCCTGTGAGGAAGGACTAAAGGAATTCCTGGCTTTGGTGGCCTTCCCAGCCAAGAATGTCACCAGCTACTCATCAGTCGAGGTGGAAAGTAGGGATCTGCCATGTGGATAAGAGTATATGAAGTATGACAAGAAAAGGCCATAGAAGATGGGTCTATTAACACTGTCCACACACATGTGAGACTTACCAGGCTCTCCCTTGCACCTTGGATCCTGTTCCCTCCTTCTCTGTAAGCTACAGGCACCATTAGGACATGGTGCATGACTTTTGATCTCCTGCAAGGCCCATCACGCTGCTTTAACTGGGAATAAACAGGCAAGAACATGGTCAAAGGGGTCAGTCCCTGCCCCCAGCCAGGGCTCCTGAGTGTACCATTTTGTACTCCTTCCTCATCCTACCAAGAACTCTCTAGGCCTGATCCACCTGCGAATGCCTTTGAGGGACCCCATAGCTATCTAAATTCAATCCACTCTGAGTTGACTTGTCTGGGATGATTTCTTCTCTCATGTTCCCCGTCTACTCTCTCCCCCCCATGAATATAGGGTGCTAAATTCTGTGCATCTGACTCTTGCAGAGGTCCCAAGAGCTCTGTTCAGTTGGGACATGTGTTTGGCCAATACAGGCACTTGTCCACCGCTGTAATTGCTTAGCCACTAGTTGGGAGGCCCTGGCTTCTATCTGCCCTCGGGTCAGAGCCCAGAAGTGCAGCCGTCAGCTCTGTATCTCCAAGATGACAGCTCTCTTCCTGATGCTGGGAGGCTACCAGCCCTAGCAATTATTAGCTGATAAGTATTTGGCTTGTGTCTCCTCCTAAAATAATCCTCACTCACGATGGTGGGTGTCAGCCTTGGCTCTGGGATCTAATTTGAGCCTACTGTCTACATCTGGTACCAGGGCTCTCATGTGACTGTGGTCTTTCAGAGAGGGAATGAAACATGTGTTAATCAGCTGATAGGACTTAAATGCCGGGGAAGGTGGTGGGATTAGAAAACATGACCTGAGCAAAGGGTTGCTTGGGCTCAAACTATTGCTCGATTGTTAGGGCTTTTTGGCCCAGGGCCAAGTCTTCTCCTTGTCCACCATTTAGACAATACAAGCTTATTCCCTCCATGTGAACCAGGCAAATTATAGCCCTAGCTCAGTGGTTCTCAAAGTCAAACCATAAAAGTCCTCTGGAAACCATTCACAGGATCTCCATCCATGGCAAGACAAAAACAAAACCAGTTTCTGTCAAGTTGACTCCAACTCATGGTGATCCCACGTGTGTTGGAGTAGAACTGTATACTCCACAGGGTTTTCAATGGCTGATTTTTTAGAAGTAGATAGCCAGACCTTTCTTAAGAGGTACCTCTGAGTGGACTCAAAACATTTGGTTAGCAGCCGGACATGCTAACCATTTATACAACCCAGGGACTCCCCATAGCAAGACAGTCCCTTTAAACTCACATTTATCGGGAGAATAAACAGTTACACAATGAAACTTCAGCAAGAACACTAAAGTCAAAGAGAAAGTTGATTGTAAGAAATTAAAAAAAAAAGAGGCAGGAACTTCTGAGTAATTCCTGTAGACACTGCTTATCATATATATCTATATATTTAATTTTTCTCATACTGATTTCCTGGAGTAACAAAACAAAATTTTGCTAGTTTAAGCAAAAATAGAAATAAAGGGGGGTATTATAAAGAAAGATTTGAACAACCAGTTCTGGGCACTTGCAAAATGACTTCAAGCAACTTGCATCCAAATTGCTACAATTAAAGGGATCCGATTCCAACTCTTCTCAGTTTTTATGCCTCTCTTCCAAATTTCAGTTCTCACGAGAGAATTGTACTGAGCCAGCCCGAGTCTAATGCCTACCTCTCGATCCATCAGCAATGGCTGGGCTATGTAAAATTTCCCAGAGAAGAGAAATTATTCTGGGCCAAGAGGTTGCCGTGAGAGGTATCTAGGATGAGATCTATACACCTCCTCCCACCTGAGACAAGAAAGCATCTCTACCGGGCACCTGGAGGCATTCACAAACATATTGTGAGAGACGGTTTTGCAGAAGGTGTTTGCAGATCACGGCTGTGTCTAAGCAGTTGCCTCCAGCTGCAGAGATCTGTGTAGAGCAGAGAGGAACAGAAATAGCTGAGATTTAACAAATATTTACTGAGTACCTATTATGAGCCAGGCACACTTTTGCGTCCTCGAAATACATTGGTAAAAACCAGAGATCTCAGCACTCAAAGTGCTTATGTCCATAGGGCTAGAATTGTACTGTTTGAAGACTTTACTAAAGGACAAGAGCTTCCTAGTGCCTATTTGAGAAACTGCTGTTTCAGCTAAGGCCCGCTGGAACTCAGGCCACCGCTGAGGCCTCACACCGTCTTCCGTGAAACAAAGTCCGTACTCCATTGAGGCTGAGAGCCCTGGCTACTTGTGGATCTTTGGTACTTTGAGATCATTTGAGGAAGGACCTCACAGAGTAACACTTATCTAGTAGGCTTCTATTGAGACACTCTTTTCCCTCACTTTATGTACCCAATCCATCACCTGTTGTTGTTAGGTACCGTCGAGTCGGTTCCGACTCATAGCCACCCTATGCACAACATAGCAAAACACTGCCTGGTCCTTCACCATTTTCACAATTGTTGCTATGATTGAGCCCATTGTTGCAGCCACTGTGTCAATCCATCTTGTTGAGGGTCTTCTCTTTTTCGCTGACCCTTTACTTTGCCAATCATGGTGTCCTTCTCCAGGGACTGATCCCTTCTGATAACATGTCCAAAGTATGTGAGACGTAATCTCACCATGCTTGCTTCTAAGGAGCACTCTGGTTGTACTCCTTCCAAAACAGATTTGTTTGTTCTTTTGGCAGTCCATGGTATATTCAATATTCTTTGCCAATGCTATAATTCAAAGGTGTCAATTTTTCTTCAGTCTTCCTTATTCATCGTTCAGCGTTCGCATGCATATGAGGCGATAGAAAACACCATGGCTTGGGTCAGGCACACCTTAGTCCTCAAGGTGACATTTTTGTTTTTT
The DNA here is from genome assembly GCF_030014295.1 of Loxodonta africana. Lineage (NCBI taxonomy): Eukaryota > Metazoa > Chordata > Mammalia > Proboscidea > Elephantidae > Loxodonta > Loxodonta africana. The sequence continues at coordinate 63,624,997 of NC_087360.1, forward strand.
AACATTTTAAAGAGGTCTTTTGCAGCAGATTTGCCCAATGCAATGGCTGTTTTGATTTCTTGGCTGCTGCTTCCATGGGTGTTGATTGTGGATGCAAGTAAAATGAAATGCTCAACAACCTCCGTCACCTAGTCCTGTCAGTTTTACCTACTAAATAGCTCTTGACTCTGTTTACTGTTCTCTATTTCCACCACCACGGATCCTTGATTACGAGCTATCATCACTTTCAATTCAACAGCTACACAATCTTCCTAATTGGAGTTTGCAAGTCCACTCCGCCTTCCTTTCAGTCACTGTCCACACTGCAGAGTGATTATCTTTTTTTTCAAAATGCATGTCTGATCATTTCACTACCCCTGCTTTAAGTTCTTCAGTGGTTTTCTGTTGATCTTAGGATAAAGGCCAAATGCTGGACAGGTTATAAGGCCCTTTGCAGTTCGGACCCTGCTTATCTCAACTACCTCACCTCATACTACTGTTCTCAGTTCTCTGGGCTGTGTTCTTGTCACTACAGGGCCCTCGCATGAGCTCTTTCCTTCATCTGGGCTGCTTCCCCTTCTCTTCATATATTAAACACTGTTCAAGTCTTCGTACAGTTAATTGCTTCTCAGCTAAAGCATCACATCATGGGGGAGATGTGTCCTGATGGCGTTCTTCTCCTACTCACTCTCTTTGTCCCATGCTCCCACATAATATTGTTCCTTTGCCTTGGAGAGGTGTGTAATTACCATTCACCGGCGTGGTCATTGGATTCACAGTAGTCTTCCCTACTAGATTGTCAGCTCCCCAAATGTAAGGACCTTGTCTCTTTTCCTCACCATTGAATTTCTGGTGCTTTGCACAGGGCCTGAGCACCATTTGAATGAATGAATGGATGAAAGGATGAATAAGAAGGAACTGAATTGTCTCCTACGAGAGACTTTTTCACTGCCTATCCCAAAGATAGGAACTCTTCTTTTCTGAAAAGGACTTCAGAGAAATCTAGAGGCCTGCGTTGTTGACACATTCCCCAACGTTAGGCACGCACTTTGTAATAACCAAGAGAAAATGAGGCAGTTTAGAAGACATAATCCTGGACACCTACTGGGTGACCAACAAATACTTGTTGAGTGGAATTCTGCAGTGAGGTGCATTCTAACACTCCCAACAAGTGTTTGCTGAGGCTGAGAGTCTACTGAAGGATGAAAATGTCTTAGATATTAGGGTCACCAAAGGACAAGGAATTCTTAAATGACAAACCAGGCCAGGAGGGCAGTGAGAAGAAGAGAACTCCAATTACAGGCAATCGTCCAGCAACTTTCAAATTGAAGGGACTCCGCAGAGTCCCTGGGTGGTGCAAATGGTTTACGAGCTTGGCTGCCAACCAAAAGGTTGGAGGTTTGAGTGCACCTAGAGGTGCCTTGGAAGAAAGACCTGGTGACCTGCTTCCAAGAAAATAAACCATTGAAAATCCTATGGAGCACAGTTCTACTCTGACACACATGGGATCTCCATGAATCGAAGTCGACTTGATGGCAACTGGTTACTGGGCCCTTTTCTCTGAACTCACCATGTTAACTGAGGGATGATCTTGTGCAGAGGAGAAATCTCAGGGAGAAGAAATACACTGCCCCACGTTTGGAATTGCCCTGGCAGAATCACCTGCTGTGGATTCTGTTCCCAGGTAGATGATGGGTGTCATGGATTGAATTACGTCCCCCCCTAAAGTGTATGTATCAATTTGGCTGGGCCGTGATTCCCAGTATTGTGTGGGTTGTCCTCCATTTTGTGATTGCAATTTTATGTTAAAGAGGATTCGGGTGGGATTGTAACACCCTTACTAAGGTCAGATCCCTGATCCAATGTAAAGGGAGTTTCCCTGGAGTGTGGCCTGCACCGTCTTCTCTCTTACAAGAGATAAAAGGAAAGGGAAGCCAGCAGAGAGGGGGGACCTCATACCACCAAGAAAACAATGCTGGGAGCAGAGCATATCCTTTGGTCCTGGGGTCCCTGTGAGGAGAAGCTCCTAGTCCGGAGGAAGATTTACGAGAAGGCCGACAGAGAGAGAAGGCTTGCCCCTGGAGCTGGCACGTTGAATTTGGACTTTTAGCCTACTTTACTGTGAGGAAAAAATATTCTGTTTGTTAAAGCCATTCAGTTGTGGTATTTCTGTTACAGCAACACTAGCTGACTAAGATAACGGGAGATCATAGGTTGAGGGGGTGGTGCCAGGGGGTGCCAGGGTCCAGGGGCTCTATGACCTCAGGTAACTCAGAGACTCTCTGAGCTTCAGGATACTTGTCTACAAAATGGGGACACAAAGTAAGGATTGTCAGGAAAATTAAACCAATGACGCCGAATTGGATTTTCAGCTCTGAAACTATTCCGATATTAGTTCACTTAATTTTTGTAGAGGTTTAAAATCACATCTAAATTCATTGATCGACTCTGCTGAAGGATTTTGCCACTGCTCTAATGAAGCACACAGTCATCTCAGACCCAGGGATCATCTGCCCTCAGATGGACGGGGCCTGATCTTTCCATGTACCTGCCTCTGGCTGCCCTGGGCTGTCTCCTCGCCTCCATTTAGCATGTTGATTTGTGCAGCTTTTGCCGAGAATCTCTATTGCAGCTTGTTGACTTATCACTCATCCCAATAAGTTCCCATTCTCTCTGCTCCTGACAGCCTTGCCTAATGTACTTATTCATTCAATTTAAATAAATCGAACATGGGCCTATGACAGGCGATAAGTGAGTCACACAAGAACAAACAGAAGAGAAAGCTCTGCAAATAGTCAAATGTCAAATAAGAATGGAAAACTGTCCCTACAGCTTCAACGAACCTTGGATGTCTAATATTTATGGCCAATTGATGTCATTACAAAGTAAATAGGCCCTCTTATGCTGCATTACATAAGATTAACTGCAAGCAATGGAGTTTAAATAGCAGAGATAAGTGCAGATGGAAATAAACCTGTTTAAAGCTAGAAATATTTGATGGGCCTCCTTGCTGCTTTTAAGATAATTGATCTGTATATCTGTATTGAATCTCACCATAAAAGCTTTGAAGAGACTGTGGCACAGCCTGTTCAGACCCAAATCACATTTCTCTGGGGCCACGCAGCCAGGGTTAGGGCCTCTCCAAAGAGGAGCTGCAGGTCTAGGGAATTACAAAAAGCTGGGAGCAAACAGAAGTCTTCTGGCCATGAGCTCCTGTCACTATTTTCTGGCTAGCAGCTAGAACGGAAACACCAGGGTCATAGTGACCATATAGGACAGAGTAGAGCTGATCTGTAGGGTTTCCAAGGCTGTATTCTTAAAGGAAGTAGAATGTCACATCTTTCTCCCTCAGAAGAACCGGTGGGTTTGAACCATCAACCTTTCAGTTAGCAGCTGAGTGCCACCGGGGCTCCTTTGTTGTTGTTCGGTGCTGTCGAGTCAGTTCTGACTCACAGCTACCCTATGTGCCACAGAACGAAACACTGCTCAGTCTTGCACCAGGCTCACAATCATCACACTTGAGCCCATTGTTGCAGCCACTGTGTCAATCCATCTCTTTGAGGGTCTTCCTCTTTTCCGCTAGCCCTGTTCTTTACCGAGCATGATGTCCTTCTCCAGGGACTGATCCCTCCAGAAAACTTGTCCAAGGTATGTAAGATGCAATCTCACCATCCTTGCTTCTAAGGAGCATTCTGGTTGTACTCTTCTAAGACAGATTTGTTCGTTCTTCTGGCAGTCTGTGGTATATTCAATATTCTTTGCCAACACCACAATTTGAAGGCATCAATTCTCCTTCAGTCTTCCTTATTCATTGTCCAGCTTTTGCATGCATATGATGTGATTGAAAATACCACGGCTTGGGTCAGGTGCACCTTAGTCTTCAAGGTGACATCTTTGCTTTTCAACACTTTCAAAAGGTCCAGTGCAATGGGTCTTTTGATTTCTTGACTGCTGCTTCCATGGCTGTTGATTGTGGATCCAAGTAAAACAAAATCCTTGACAACTACAATCTTTTCTCTGTTTATCGTGTTGTTGCTCATTGGTCCAGTTGTGAGGATTTTTGTTTTCTTTATGTTGAAGTGTAATCCATACTGAAGGCTTTGGTCTTTAATCTTCATCAGTAAAAGCTTCAAGTCCTATTCACTTTCAGCAAGCAAGATGGTGTCATCTGTATAATGCAGGTTGTTAATGAGTCTTCCTCAATCCTGATGCCCCATTCTTCTTCATATAGTCCAGCTTCTCAGATTATTTGCTCGGCATACAGATTGAATAGGTATGGTGAAAGAATACAACCCTGATGCACACCTTTCCTGACTTTAAACACACAGTACCCCTTGTTCTGTCTGAATAACTGCCTCTTGATCTACGTACGGGTTTCTCATGAGCACAGTCAAGTGTTACATCAATGTTTATATATTCCATTTCATTTCTGAAGATTTCCAATTTTCCTAGATTCATGCTTTGTACGTTCCAAATCTCGATTATTAATGGATGTTTACTGTTGTTTCTTCTCATTTTGAGTTGTGCCACATCACCAAATGAAGGTCCCAAAAACCTGACTCCATCCATGTCATTAAGGTCAACTCCACTTTGATGAGGCAGCTCTTCCCCATTGGTCTTTTGAGTGCCTTCCCACCTGGGGGGCTCATCTTCCAGCACTATATAGACAATGCTTCGATGCTATGCATAAGGTCTTCACCGGCTAATTCTTTTCAGACGTAGACTGCTGGGTCCTTCTTCCTAGTCTGTCTTAGTCTGGGCTCCTTACCAGGGTGAAATAGGGCTTTGAAACTCTCATAGGCAGGATGACTAAAAGAACTATGGTTTAGCTTGAAGAAAAAGAATGTCACTTTCAGCAACATTATATAAAACAGTACTTCTCAATTCTCAAATTATCTGTAATAAAGGAGCAGCTTGATACATGCTCCTACTGTTTAGGACAAGTATGAAGCTTCCATCACATTCGACTCGCCACACAAGCTTGATAATATCTGAGCTGGTCTATGCTATAGCCAGTAAAACAAGTTCATTGATTGCATGCTTTGTATCATATCAATATACAATTGCTATAACCCTTTTTCAACTCTTACTTTCAATATTTGGACTTGTTGAGAACTGGTTACAGTTTGTGGACGTGCACTAATCTGTACAACACCTTTTGAGCAGCACCAATGGAGTAAACTTGTTACAGGTGTCCTCAAAGGGTGGAGAGAGAAGTAGGAGCAATGGACGCAAGCATATGGAGATCTGTTTTATCCCAATAGGACAAAGGATTTCCTAAAAGTTGTAGCAAATATAAAACTCAATCCACAAACTTAGATGTGCAAGAAATTCAATTTTTGGAAATTTTCTATTGCAAAACTTAATTCTATTATGATCCCGCATTGCTTGGGCTAAAGAAGTTTAATTTCAGTTAATTTGAAGGCTCACACACTCCTCTACCCCTGGCAGTATGTAAATTATGCAGAGTTTACAGCTAGCCGAGGCTGAGGTTGGGGAACCTCTGTCTGGATTGTTGTCTTCTGTCCATGTTGGCATCTGTTGACATGTCCTCATCCCAGTGTGGCCTTTGGTCTTTGGTTCAGGCAGCTACCTACAATGTCTTTCTTGTCCCACCATAAGGCCTCATTTGCTGGATCCCTGTGCAACATTCATGCCACTCTTGGCTGGATGGAGCACACTCCGCTGCTGTCTGGACTAAGAAGCTTTGTGAGGTTGTCTGAGGTCTATCCACCTGCACCTACTACTCTACCATTTCCCCTTGCTTCTGACACAGTGGTCTTTGTTGGCAGGAGTTGGGGAGATCTTGGGGACCTTGCCATGTCCTTTGGCTCAACCATAACAGTGGACGGAGTTGGCATGCGGTTGAAGACCAAAGGCTTTCTGCCCTCAGATCCTCACTCTATTCTTCAAGGCTTATCATCAACCCCTAGTATTGGCCTTGTTGAGCGTCTCTTCTCAGAGTCTCTTCAGCATCTACATTTTTTTTTTCTTTTCGTTTGGATTCATGATTTCCTTTTCTTTAGTTTAAGAAAATGTAATTTTTTTTTTTTGGTGGGGGTAATCTGACTCAGACTAATATTTTTTTCAAGTCTTTGTCTTGCTTAAACATTGGCTTTTAAAACTTACAAGCCATAATTTGACTCTTTAAGTTCTCTTATCCCTTCTCTGAGGCAAAGAGTACAAAAATGTCTTGGCTGCTGTCTACTGGGGGAAAGGGTCCTAAGGTAACAGGAATTCCTGGGAATGCAAACCATATCAGGTAATATATCAAAATGTTATTTCATGGCATAGTCAACAGTTAGGAACAGATAGACAGAGCTGCCTTGGTGTGGTGATCAACTCCCATTCCTGAAGACTTTTGAGCAGTGGCTAGACAATCCTTGTTATAGAGGAGATTCAGGTACCAGGTGGTGGGTTAACAGGTTCTAGAGTTCTGTGACTCTGGGGTGAGTAAAGCAGATACCACATGGCAGATAATGAATCCAAAGGACGAAACCACAAGAAAGTCTACCTGACTGCACTTGGACTCGCTAGCAACCAGTGCTGGCAAATGATGGCGGACAGCCAGGGGTGGTGTCTGACCATTACGCAAATGGAAGGAAGACCCTGCAGCCCTCCTTTCCCTCCACTGGGGGCATTTCTCCTATGTATCCAATTTGTCTGTGTTTTAAAAAAAAAGAAAAACCAAACCCACTGCCATCGAGTTGATTCCAACTCATAGCAACTCTATAGGACAGAGTAGAACTGCCTCATAGAGTTTCCAAGGAGCGCCTGGTGGATTTGAACTGCCGACCTCTTGGTTAGCAGTCATAGCACTTAACCACTGTTTCACCAGGGTTTCCAAACGCCCCTTCAAATTAGGGATTCCCAGTGGGGGTGGATTTAGATGTGTCAGTTTAATTGTTCTGTAGTACCAGGCGTGTAATTGGAACTCCCCAAACAAACAAACAAAAGCAGTTGCTGCTGAAGTCAGTTTTGACTCATGGCAGTCCTATGTGTGTCAGAGTAGAACTGTGCTCCATAGGGTTTTTAATGGCTGATTTTTCAGAAGTAGGTTGCCAGGCTTTTCTTCAGAGGCACCTCTGGGTGGACGCAAACTGGGTCAATTCAAACACCTCTGGGTGGTTAGCAGCTGAGTGCTTAACTGTTTGTACCACCAGGGACTCCTAACGAGCACTCAGCCAGTGTTAACTGGGAGTGAAGATGGCATCCCCATTTCCTTTTGTAGAAAAACCAGGAACGACTCATCCTCATGGTATTATCTATATTGCTTATGTGTCAGAAAGATCAATAGCAGAACTGAGTAGCCTCCACTTTGTTCTGTAAATACTAGATTGTATCCCTCTTATATTAGCACATGGCACAGAGCCCTGTTCATTGTAACTCTACAGGATATGGCTACACATGTGAGATGGGACTATAAGTAATGAAAATAGTTTCTTTTTTGACTCTGGAAAGTTCACTGGCTTGTAGTGGTACCTTGTATTTATTAAGTTTTCTCTGTTGATTACTGTCATGGGTTGAATTGTGTACCCCCCCAAAATATGTGTCAACTTGGCTAGGCCATGTTGTCCTCCATTTTGTGATTGTAGGGTTGTCCTCCATTTTGTGATCTGATGTAATTATCCTCCATTTTGTGATGTATTATAAATCCTTACCTCTATATGGTGATGAGGTAGGATCAGTGTGGGGTGTATCTTGAGTCACAGCCTTACAACAGGGTGTAACTCAAGTCACACCCTTACACAAATCACACCTTTGCTTGAGTCACACCTCCCACCTAACAAGAGATAAAAGGAGAGAGAAGTAAGCACAGAGGAGAGGGACCTCACTAACACCAAGAAAGAAGAGGTAGGAGTACAGTGCATCCTTTGGACTTGGGGTCCCTGTGCTGAGAACCTCCTAGACCCACAGGAAGATTCATGCCAAGACATATGGAGATCTCCAAGGAACACTGGGACCACTGATGTTGAAAGGAAACAAGGACTTTTCCCCAGAGCTGATGCCCTGAATTCGAACTTCTAGCCTCCTAAAGTGTGAGGTAATAATTTTCTGTTTGTTAAAGCGATCCACTTGTGGTATTTCTGTTATAACAGCACTAGATAACTAAGACAATTATATACATACCTCCCTGCTTCAATTGAGTTATTGGCTGTTTGGGGTAGATTTTCTTATTGTCTTCTTTCTGTGTTGATGCAAAGGAGTAACTTTGTTTCTTGCATATTCTATCTGCAGACTCTATCACTTTTAATATATGAATTGAACAAAAGACAGGGAAGATACACTGGAGGATTGAAGGCAGGGATGAAATGAAATGAGCTTTTATTATTTAGTTGAGTATTTTAAAATGCATTTCCCCAAGGGAAGTTCTAGAGTAACGTGTATAGTATGACAATTAAAAAAAAAGGAAAGAAAATCCAAACCATATATAGGTCTACATATATAGCTCTAGTGGAGCAGTGGTTAAGGGCTCGGTTGCTAACCAAAGGTCACTAGTCCAAATCCACCAACCAGTCCTTGGAAACCCTACGGGGAAGTTCTATTCTGTCCTATAGGGTTGCAAAGCTCTGGCAACAGGTTTTTTTTTTAAAAAATTTTTATATGAGTATGAAGAAATATATGACAGAAAATAAAAGAATATGTACCAGCCTATTAATATTGTTTACCCGAATGGGGTAGAATCAAGGCAAGGGATTGGGGTGTAAAAAATTATCTTTTGGGGGGATAATTTTATATGTTTTTATGTATTACAATGAATATATATTACTTTTGAATGTATGTGGCCCAATTTAGAAAAATGTATATCAAAACTGAATTTTCTAATTTTAGGACATTTTTCCAAACTGTGAAGGCATTATATTTTGTTAACAAGCAATGTAAGTACAGACTGCCATATCCTGTATTTATCCATCCATCTACCTCTCAATCTTTTAATGATCATGATGGTTCTCACCATGTGTTTTGTAGGCATGAATGTTCCCTTGAAACGTTGACAACAGAAGTATTCCCAGAATCCTTCCAACAGAGCCTTATCCTCTCAGCTGAGACTCTGGCTTGAGTTTGGATGGACTTGTGAGCTGTGGTCATCAAATCCAAGTCTTTAGAGAATCATCTAGGAAGCTTATTAAAATACACATTTCTAGGCTCTATGCCTGAAAATTGTGATTCACTAAGCCTTGCTGCTGGGCTCTGGGATCCCAGATGTTTGTCATATTCAGTCAAGGCTGGGGACCAATACTCTTTGGGACTCAGAGGATTCTCATTGAAACGTTTATTCTAGAATCTTGCTCTTATTCTGGAAGCATGCTTTTCAGAACAGGGAATTCTGAGGTATTTAGAACACGTGAACTTTGTAAATAATACTATTTTTGATTAGGTGCTGTGATCAGATCCACGTGTCGATGCTCACGTGACCAGTGGCCATTGTTGCTCATTGCTGACCTAGGCAAGGTATCTGGTTACCTGGAGGGAAGCCCATTTGTCCACACTGGGAATCCTTGGTGCAGTGCTTGGGGACACACCTGGAAAGGGGGCAGGGAGGGGTGAATGAGGCCAGGCTCTGGGAAGATGTGAGGTCAGACTTGGTGTGTAAAACCAGAGACCCCCCCAGCATTCTCCTGAAGAATTCTTCCTGGGGATTGTCTGGTTCGACTACTCCAATTATCTAGTGACAATTTCAGGCTATTTAGATTTTAAGTATGTAAGAGATATGTTGGGATCTCTCCCTTTTGAAGCTCCTGACAGGCAATTAAAATGCTTTGAAATGATTTGGAAAAGCCTGTGCATGTTCAGAGGTCCTAGGTTTCCCCAGATGTTTTCTTATTGGAAAATAGCTGCCTCCAGGCCACTGGGGTCTCTCCCCCTTTCTGACATGCGCAGGCATCAGTCTTTTGGTGTGTTGGGGCACCCCGAGGTGCATTTTCAATAATCATTCTGCAAACCTGTAGACATGATTGTGGCCTGGTTGTCGGTTTATTGCTGGCCTGGGGGAAGTATAACCCTGTGCAGAGAAATGGACTTGCAGCAAGTTGTGGGCTTTTCCTGTGAATGTAGGGGCCTGGGTGGAAGTGCGCATTAGAGGTGAGGCCGAACTGCAGACAACTGTAGAAGTCCCATCTTGTCCCCGCCCCATCTTGGCATGCCCACAGGGCACAATCTGCAGACCAAGAACACGCCAAGGCAATGCTGCTACCAGTCCTTCCACCCAGGAACATTTATTTGATCTTCCACGGTTGCTCTTGAGATGATTAATCTCAGCATGGCTGTGTGTTTAGGCTCTCCATAAAGGCAGGTGCATGTGTCTGCGCACAGCTCTGTCAGGGCTGCTAATGTAAGCGTCTGTTTTACAGCCCAAGTGACAGCTGTATTGTTCTGGCAGGGTTACAGCTCTGACATGTGGAATCAATCTTTTTAACCTGTCAATTAATCAGCAGGCAGCTGTCAGACCAGCTGAAAGGCCTGAAGGACAGTGCCCTTTCAATGGATTATATGGGGGGCATGGTGAAGTAAAATTGAACACTTCAAGCTTCAAGGAACTCTTGTTGCATTCAAAGCCAGGCTTCTTTCTCACTTAAACAGGCTCAGGCTCCAGCTTGGGTTCCTCCAAAGGAGGCTCTATTGAGGCATTTGGGTAAAAAGTAGTGAGCATATTCCTCTAATTACCAAGTTCAATAGGTCCTTAATGGGGAGCACCACATTTTGCTAGATGAACCTCATCTGAACCTGGGTGAGGTGGGGCTGCTTTGTTTCTGAAGTCCAAGGCAGGTCATGGACAATGGGACACTTGGTCATTTGGAGGATTTGTAGGGTGCTCCCTAGAAGGAAGCTTGCTTGTTAAGCCTATGCTTATTAAGCTTTCTTCTAGATAGGTGTTCGGGGGAATACAGAGCAGAATAAAACAGGGTTCCCTTCCGTCATCACTTTATCCATTAGTTGGGGAAATAAAGGCAGGTGACTGCATAAAAATATGACTAATAACTTGACTGTATCCTCTGTAAGCAATTAATCACTATTTGTTAAGTATCTGAATAAACATAGTATATGCGAATGGACAACTGGGTGTTGTAAAAGATAAAGTTCTGAGCAGTATACCAAAAAAACCTATTGCCCTCGAGTTGATTCCTACTCATAGCGACAGAGTAGAACTGCCCATAGGATTTCCAAGGATGTAATCTTTATGGAAGCAGACTGCTCCATCTTTCTCCCATGGAGTGGCTGGTGGGTTCGAACTGCTGACCTTTCTGTTAGCAGCCGAATACTCAACCACTGCACCACCAGAAGGTACTGAGGGTAGAAACTGTGGTTGAAGACTTAATAAAGAAGGGGTGATGAACCATGTTTTGAGCCTACACTGTTTTATTTTGTTATTTTACCTTCTGTTCTTGCTTGTCATTCCATAAATAACTCACTTTCTCTATTCCTCCATCCTTTCTTTCTTCTACAAATATTTATTTAGCACCTAATATTTGCAAAGCCTGGTGCAAGGTACTGTGAGGAATACAAGATGATTCAGACAGAGCTGCTTTTAGCAGAAAAGTTTCAAAGCTCCTGTCACTCTCAATCCTGGGGAGAGGAAGGCCTCCCTCTTCACTCACCCCAGAAAGTTCAAGCATCGGCAAGGCTGTGAGTTATTCAGTTTCTTGTTGGTCCAAAACCAATTATCTGGCCATTTGTATTTCTTCCTCAAGGATCCTGGAATGGGAACTGAGGTTTCCTTTGCCTAAGTGACAGGAGAGAGCTTGATTTTATAGGCACCTCTCTGGACCCTGTTGTCATGTCCTTCCTCAAATAATAAGTACCTTTTCTCTCTAACCCACTGTGCTTTTGAGCTAGGCAGGTCTGGATTGAGTCCCAGCTCTGCTACTTCCTAACTGTGTTAACTTGAGCAAATTTCTTCGTCTCTCTAAACCTTGGATTTTTCATCTCTAAAATGTGGATAATAACGCTCAGCTTTAAAGGGTTGTTGTGAGAACTGAAGGAGCCCTGGTGGCACAGTGGTTCAAAGCGCTTGCTACTAACCAAGAGTTTGGCAGTTTGAATCCACCAGCTGCTCCATGAGAGAAAGATGTTTCAGTCTTCTTCTGTAAAGATTTACAGCCTTGGAAACCGCATGGGGCAGCTCTACTCTGTCCTATAGGGTCGCTAGGAGTTGCAATCAACTCAACAGCAATGGGTTTTGGTTTGGTGAGAATGGAATGAGGTGATGAATGCAAAATACCTAGTAGAGAGCCTGACATAGTGAATGATGGGTTTCATTTTTATTCATATTTTTTGAAGGGAGAAAACATGGCAGTCTTCATTATCTTCCCTGGTGCCTCTCTTGGTGATTGCTTCATATTAGGTCTTCATAAATGCTTTAAATTTTATGATTGAGTGGCCAATCATACTCTGTGATCCCTATTTGGTCTTGTGACAATCCCGCTCAAAGAATGAGCTCTGATCGCAGGGCATTTCCTGGCATTTGGTCAGGATGCTGTTGAAGAAACTAACCCTTCTATTAGGGCCCCTTTGAAGGGCAGCCACCCTGGCTAAAAGCAGAAACAGCCACAAAAATGCCCAGGCCCCTTGCAGAGGATTTGAGAAATGAGTTTAGATTCTAGCAAACATCCTGTCAGGGGGATGATCAGCCCAGCCTTTCCTCCCTCTGCTGCATGGTGTTCAGCATCTGCTCCGAGCAAATACGCCCACGCCTGTTGAGACTGACATCTGAAGCTGTATTTTTGGTAGGATGCGTGTCTGCTCAGTCCAGTGAGAGAGGAGCTGGAAGCACTTTGTACCTCACAGGGAGGCTTATGTATCCTCCCAACTTGCAAAAATGGGGCCTGCTGCCAGAGGAGCATACTACTAAATTTTTGACAAAATGGTCACCCAAGAGCATGGTGGAGTTTTTCACCAGAAGGACAAGAAGTCAAGGGTGCTTTTATTTCTTCTCTTGCAGAGTGGGGTGGAAGAGAGAACTCCCATTCAGAATGTCTGGCTAGAGTAATTGGGTGTGTTGTTGGATCCAACCACTTGAGGCTAAGTTTTAATACTTCTCTGTTGTACCATAAAATTTATGTAGTCTAATTAAAAAAAAAAAAAAAAATTTTTTTTCTTTTTTTAATTCTATAACTTCTTGGCATAATCTTCGAAAGATTCCCTTGTTGTAGCTGGGTACACATATTCATATGAAAGAATGATGGTTGCTATCGAAAGCATATTTTAAAGATAAAATATAGTATCGTTAGCAGAAGAGTTGAGTTTAAGTCCAGACTGTTATTCAGCGGCTCCTCGATCTTCAGCAATCATTAAGGCTTTATGAGTCTCAATTTACTTATTTATAAACTTGGTATTCCACCATCCATCTGTCAGTTTGTCATACTGTGATGGCTTACACGTTGCTATGATGCTAGAAGCTATGCTACCATTATTGCAAATACCAGCAGGGTCACCCATGGTGACAGGTTTTAGCAGAGCTTCCAAACTAAGACAGACTGAGAAGAAAGATCTAGTGATCTACTTCTAAAAATCAGCCAGTGAAAACCCTCTGGATCACAACAGAATATTGTCCCATATAGTTGGAAGGTAGCACACAATGGCCACAACAATGGACTCAAACATGCCAATGATCATGAAGATGGCACAGGACCAGGCTACATTTTGTTATATTGTGCATAGAGTTGCCATGATTCAGAGCTGACTTAATGGTAACTAGCAACAACAGCAAAATTTGGTATTATTTTACGATGTTGAGATGAAGGTAAAATGAGATAATACATGAAGTACTTAAATCTTTAACTTCTCAAATCATTGTAACAGCTAATAGCACATTATTTTGCCATCATCTAGCCATGTTGCCATGAAATTGAGTAGGGTAAAGAAGGCGTCCTGAAAGGAGGCATATTTAATGTATGGGTCAAGATTGTGTAAAGTCATTTGCTGATGACAAAGGGTTTAATGAGAGTAAAACGCTCTGCAATATCAAGTCTTTTTCTCAAAAACTTTTTGGAAGTGAAATGAATAAGAAACAGTTGAAGAGATATTTGTGGATCAGTAAGCGAGGAGAGGGAGTCCTGGTGGCACAGTGGTTAAGAACCCACCTGCTAACTAAAAGGTTGGCAGTTAAAACCTACCAACTGCTCCTTGGAAACCCAAGAGGGCAGTTCTACTCTGTTGACTCAATGACAGCAATGGGTTTGGTTTTCGAAAGTGAGGAGAGGTGAGATTGTAGGATAGAGAGAGAAGCTTCTTGGAATTTTTACAGAGACAGCTTGCAGAACAATTTCCTTAGCAGGAGCGTGGTATTTGCTTTCACAAAACCTTAGTATATTGTACTTTCATGCTATTTTAATCTCTGGGCTGGACTCCATCTTGAAAATTTGAATTAGAACACGTAAATGATAGTTACTTCCACAATCGATTCAACAAATGGTGAAGATGTTGTAAATACTCGTGAGTTGTTATTGAATACCAGATAATGTATTAGGTAGTGAATTTTACAAAAATGAATATGATAGAGCCTTGCCCTCAAAAACCAGTGGGTGAGGTAGCCATGCGCATACATTACTTAAATCTGATATGATGTAGGCGCAACGATAGATTGCGTGCAGAAAATGTAGTGCAGAGATATAATTCATTTGGCCCGGGAGTGGAGAGAAGATGATGCCGAGGAAGGTTTTAGAGAAGGGAAAGGAAATTCATCAGGTGAGCAATTACTTTCCAGGATAATGGTGGAAATATCTGAAGTGAAACATGATGCTATAAATTTGGACACTTTAAAGGCCCTCTTATAAAAAGGAAACAAGAAGATTTACGATCTACTTTACATGCACTGCAGGTCACAGTTACAATTTCACAACTTGAGTTTTCCACCCTTGTGTGTGAACCTTTTGAGGGGAGGAAGGGTTTTTTTCGTGCTTGTGACTCTACTGAAGCAATCTGAAAGGACTGGGCATTAAATGAAAATAGACAATGAGTTCCAACGGGAAGGAGCAAAAGTTGATAGAGACTAGCTTAGCCCCCACTCCAAAAAGTCCATGCTCGAGACAGCCTTCTCATAATGCAGCTTCAGTCTGCCTAGGGGGCTTTCTGATTTCAATGAAGTCTCCCAGGTCAAGAGGAATAAAACAGAACCATGACTAAAAAACAGAAAACCCAAAATGATGTGTATTTTCTGTGAATCGATGATTTTCTAGCCCGGGGCAGATCATTTCTTGCTGAGACTCTGCTTCCCACTATGTGCTAAGAAAGGGATTTGACGTTTGTGATGAAAAATGATATGTCCAGAACCAGTAATGAGCCCATGAGGCGCACATTGCTGTACTGATTGTGGAAAACCTGAACCATACTTGCTGCCCCTCCTTCTCCCCAGACCCTGAGTTTTAGAAAACATAGTCAAGTATCTCTAGGATTGTCGACTTTCCCGACTAAAGTAGTCATGGAAAGTCAAATGTACTGAGGGTTTTTTCTTTTCTTTTGTAATCACTCATACAGTAACGATGTTCCTAATTACACTTTGTGTTTTAGTCAACTAGCGCTGCTATTACAGAAATACAAGTGGAAGGCTTTAAGAAAGAGAAATTTATTCTCTCACTGTCTAGTAGACTACAAGTCCAAATTCAGGGCGCCAGCTCCAGGGGAAGGCTTTCTCTCTCTGTCAGCTCTGGAGGAAGGTCCTTGTCATCAGTCTTCCCTTTGTCTGGGAGCATCTCAGCGCAGGAACCTCAGGTCCAAAGGACACACTCTGCTCCTGCCACTGCTTTCTTTGCAGTATGAGACTCCCATGTCTCTGTGCTCACTTCTCTCTTTTATATTTCAAAAGAGATTGGCTTAAGACACTACCTAATCTTGTAGACCTCATCATCATAACTGCCGCTAATCCATCTTATTACATCATAGTGATAGGATTTACAACATACAGGGAAATCACATCAGGAGATAAAATGGTCGACAATCCGACAATCATACAAGTGAGTCATGATGTAGCCAAGTTGGCAGATATTTTGGGGGGACACAATTCAATCCATGCCACTATGAAACCAAATTTGTTAGTGAAAGGGGTTCACCGTGGTGAAGAACCCGAGGCTTAAAAAAAGGTTCATTTCTGTAAATATTGCTTTATACCGCAAACACCTTGGAGCTCTGCCTTTGAAGTACTGATTCACCATATAGAAACCCAACGTAATGTCCTTTCTCTGTTTCTTTTTTCTTTCTCTTGTCCTCTTTATTTTCACAGTTACCTTTGTTTTTACTTTCTTCTTTTTTTTATAACCTCAGCTACAGAGGGTTGAATTAATTGTTTTTTATTGTCCCAGGCAATACTATGATTTTTATTAAGTAAATTTTAATTGAAATTTAATGTACCTATAGAAAACTACAAGAAATCATAGGTGTACAGCTTGAAGAATTTTCATAAAGTTAACAAAATTAACCACCACTCAGAAAGAGAAATAGAATGTAATCTGAAGCCTGGAAGCCCTCTTATGCGCCCTCCAGTCACAGCCCTTCACCTTCACTCTTGTGGGTTGTTACTCCATAGATTAATTTTCCCTGTTTTTGAGCTTCATATAAATGGAATTTTACATTATGCATTCTTTTGTCTTTGACTTCTTTTAGTGAATGTTATATTTCAGAGGTTATTCTATGTTCACTTATTCTTATTGCTATACAGTATTCCATTGTGTGAATATACCAAAATGTATTCAATCATTTCGCCATTCATAGGTATTTGGGTTACTTCCAGTTTAGGACTATTGCAAATAGTGCAGCTATGAATATCAATATACAGATTGTTTTGATGATCATTTATGTATATACATATCTGTTGATTATATACCTAGCAGTGGAATTGGTGGATTTTAAGATATATTCATGTTTAGCTCTAGTAAATATTTCCAAAATTTTTCCAAAGTAGTTGTACCATAAGTGTCTCAGTTATCTAGTGCTGCTATAACAGAAATACCACAAGCAGATGGTTTTAACAAAGAGAAATTTATTCTCTCACAGTCTGGGAGGCTAGAAGTCCAAATTCAGGGTGCCAACTCCAGCAGAAGGCTTTCTCCTCTGTTGACTCTGGGGAAAGTCCTTGTCATCAATTTTCCCCTGGTCTAGGAATTTCTCAGGAAGCTCAGGGACCCTGGGTCCAAGGATGTGCTCCACTCCCAGTTCTTCATTCTTGGTGGTAGGAAGTCCCTTTCCTCTCTGGTCACCTCTCTCTTTTATATCTCAAAAGAGGTTGACTCAAGATATAACCTAATCCTATAGATTGAGTTCTAACTCATTAACATAACTGTCTTTAATCCTGCCTCATTAATATCATAGAGGCAAGGTTTTCAACACATAGGAAAATCACATCAGATGACAAAATGGTGGATGTCTTAGTCATCTAGTGCTGCTATAGCAGAAATGCCACAAGTGGATGGCTTTAACAAAGAGAAATTTATTCTTTCACAGTCCAGTAGGCTAGAAGTCTGAATTCAGGGTGCCAGCTCCAGGGGAAGGTTGTCTCTCTCTGTCGGCTCTGGAGAAAGGTCCATGTCATCAGTCTTCCCTTTGTCTGGGAGTTTCTCAGCGCAGGAACCTCAGGTCCAAAGGATGTGCTCTGCTCCTGGTACTGCTTTTTTGGTGGTATGAAGTCCTCCTGTCTCTCTGCTTGCTTTTCTCTTTTATATCTCAAAGAGATTGACTTAAGACACTACCTAATCTTGTGGATCTCATCAATATAACTGCTGCTAATCCATCTTATTAAATCATAGGGATAGGATTTACAACATATAGGGAAATCACTAAAATGGCAGACAATCACACAATACTGGGACTCATGGCCCAGCTAAGTTGACAGATATTTTGGGGGGACAGAATTCAACCCATGACAGTGGACAATCACACAATACTGGGACTCATGGCCTAGGCAAGTTTGCACACATTTTTGGGGTACACGTTTCAATCCATAACCTTAAACACTATATTAATATGTGTTTAGTTCCTTGATAAAAGGAGCCCTTGTGGTGCAGTGGTTAAGAGCTGGGCTCCTAATAGAAAGTTTGGCTGTTTAAAACACTAGCCACTCCATGGTAGAAAGATGTGACAGTCTGGTTCCAGAAAGATTGTTGTTGTTGTTAGGTGGCACTGAGTCGCACAGGAATCCTATGTTCAACAGAACAAAACAGTGCCTGGTCCTGTGTCATCCTCACAATTGTTGTTATGCTTGAGCCCGTTGTTGCAGCTTCTGTGTCAATCCATCTCATTAAGGGTCTTCATCTCTTTGGATGATCCTAACCAAGGATGATGTCCTTCTCCATGGACTTGTCCCTTCTGGAAACATGTCCAAAGTATGTGAGACCAAGCCCCTCCATCCTTGCCTCTAAGGAGCATTCTGGCCGTACTTCTTCCAAGACAGATTTGTTAGTTCTTCTGGCAGTCCATGGTGTATTCAATATTCTTCACCAACACCATAATTCAAAGGCATCAAATTTTCTTTGGTCTTCCTTATTCATTGTCCAGCTTTTGCATGCATATGAGATGACTAAAAATATCATGGCTTGGGTCAAGCACACCTTAGTCCTCAAAGTGACATCTTTGCTTTTTAACTCTTTAAAGAGGTCTTTTGCAGATTTGCCCAATGCATTGCATCCTTTGATTTCTTGACTGCTGCTTCCATGGGTGTTGATTGTTGATCCAAGTAAAATGAAATCCTTCGCAACTTCAATCTTTTCTCCATTTATCATGATGTTGCTCATTGGTCCAGTTGTGAGGAATTTTGTTTTCTTTATGTTAAGATGTAATTCATACTGAAGGCTGTAGTCTTTGATTTTCATCAGTAAGTGCTTCAAGTCCTCTTCACTTTCAGCAAGCAAGATTGTGTCATCTGCATGATGCAGGTTGTTAATGAGTCTTCCTCCAATCCTCATGTGGTCTTCTTCATGTAGCCCAGCTTCTTGAATTATTTGCTCAGCATACAGATTGAATAAGTATGGTGAAATGATACAACCCTAACACACAACTTTCCTGATTTTAAAACCACTCATTATCCCCTTGTTCTGTCTGAACGACTGCCTCTTGACCTATGTATAGGTTCCTCTTGAGCAAAATTAAGTGTTATGGAATTGCCATTCTTTGCAATGTTATCCACAATTTGTTTTGACCTACACAGTCGAATGCCTTTGCATAGTCAATAAAACACAGGTAAACATCTTCCATAAAGATTACAGCCTATGAACCCTATAGGGCAGTTCTACTCTGTCCTATAGGGTAATTATGAGTCAGAATCAACTTGATGGCAATGGGTTTGTTTTTTGGTTTAGTTCCTTGCTAGCACATGGCATTGTCAATCTTTATCATTTTAGCTTTCCTAGTTGTTCTCTTGGAGTGCTGTTTGCCTTTAGTTACTCCATTCTACTAGAGGCAGAGTCAATAACATGTTTTAAAAAAAAATGTCTATACACAAGTACACCGATGTTCATTGAAGCATCATTGACAATAGCTAAGGGGTAGAGTCAACCCAAGTGCCCATCAATAAATGAATGGAGAAACAAAATGTGGTGTATACATATAATGGAATGCTGTTAAGCTATAAATATAATTGAAGTTCTGATACATGCCACCACTTGGATGAACCTTGAAAACATTATGCTGAGTGAACTAAGCCAGATATAAAAAGAAAAAAAATATTATAACTCAATTTACATGAAATATCTAGAATATGTAAATTAATAGAAACAAAAGAAGAGTAGTAGTTACCAGGGTCTGCGGGAAGGAGTGTTATGGATTGAACTGTGTCCCACAAAAATACGTGTTGTAATTCCTAACCTCTATTTTTTTTTTTTATGCCTGTGGTGGAAACCTTGGTGGTGTAGTGGTTAAGTGCTACAAGTGCCAACCAAAAGGTTGGCAGTTCAAATCCTCCAGGTGCTCCTTGGAAACTCTATGGGGGCAGCTCTGCTCTGTCCAACTCAAGTGCAACAGGATTGGTTTTTGGTATGCCTGGGATTATAATGTCTTTTGGGAATGGGTTGTCTTTGTTAAGTTAATGAGGCAGGATTAGTGTAGGGTATGTCTTGAGTCAATCTCTTTTTAGATATAAAAGAGATTAAACAAGAAAGGGAGCTAGCAGAGATAGGGGAAGACAGGCACCAAGCCACATGAAGATTGCCCAGGAGCAGAAGCTCAAAAGAGGCAAGGACCTTCTTCCAGAGCCAATAGAGAGAAAGCCTTTCCCTAAAGCTGGTGCCCTGAATTCAGACTTCCAGCCTCCTAATTGTGAGAAAATAAATTTCTATTTGTTAAAGCCACCCATTTATAGTATCTCTGTTATAGCTGCACTAGATAGCTAAGACAGAATTTGGTACCAGGAGTGGGGTGCTGCTCTAACAAATACCTAAAATGTGGAGGTGGAACTGGGTGATGGGTAGAGGCTGGAAAAGTTTTAAGGTGCCCAATAGTAAAAGCTTAGATTGCCTTGAAGAGATTGTAGGTAGAATTATGAATATCAAAGACAATTCTGGTGAGGGCTGAGAAGGAAGTGAGAAGAGCTATAGGGAAAATATCATCTTAGAGAAAACCTATGACACCAGCAACAGAAAGTTGCTAGAAATGTGGATGTTAAAATGTACTTCTGGTGAAGCTTTAAAAGAAAATGACGAACATGTGATTGGAAATGGAGAAAGGGTGGTGCTTTTTAACAGTGGCAAAGTACTTACCTGTATTATGTTTAAATGTTTGAAGGAAGGTAGAACTTGTAAGTGATGAACTTGGATATCTGGCTGAGGAGATTTCTAAGCAAGACCTTAAAGAGGCCACATGGTTTCTCCTTGCTGTTTATAGTAAAATTTGAGAAGAAAGATGAGGGCTTAAAAACAACTGTGCAAAATGAAAATAAAACTTAAAGACTTGGAAAATTCTGTTGCACAAATTAAGGACATATGCCCTAGAATTTTCACCAAGGATGTGGATACACGATCTTTTGTTAAAGAGATTAAGCCTGTGACTGATGGATCTAACCAACTACCTCAGCAGAAAACTCATCAGCTTAGGCTGAAGGGAGCAGAGAAGGAACAGAAGGAGAGACCACTGTCTGCTTTTGGAATTCTACAGGGAGGAAACAGGCCAAAGGAGCTACATCTATTGTCCTTCAAGAAAAGAATCGTTCCTGGAGCAGCTTGGATATCAGCAGAACCATTGGAAGGGATGCAGGAAGCAGAGCTGCCTTGGTCTCAAAGAGTAGTGCCACAGCCTCTGGGCCTCAAAGTATGGGGCCACGACCTCCTAGGTTCAACGGGTCAGATCTTCACCCACTTGGTTCTGAAGTGTCTGGCTGCCATTCAATTTGGCTGAGAGGACATGGCCACTGTCCAAAGCTGAGGGAACAGGACTGCCATGATTAATAAAGTTGAATATCTCTTTCTATATATTAGGCATTTGGGTTTTCCTTTCTGTTAATTGCCTACTTATATTCTTTTATCATTTTTCTATTGTGTTTCTTTTCTTGTCAATTTGTGAAAATTATTTGCATATTCTAGACAACATTCCATTTGTTAACTTTAAACATTGAAAATAGCTTCATCCTACCTAACACTCATCTGTTATTTTATCTGTTCGTGTTGTCCATGAAATAGCAATAAAAAAACCAAACCCGTTGCCTTGGAGTTGATTCCAACCCATACTGATCCAATAGGACAGATCAGAACTGCCCCATAGAGTTTCCAAGGAGTGCCTGGAGGATTCAAACTGCTGACCCTTTGGTTAGCAGCTGTACCACTTAGCCACTATGCCACCAGGGTTTCCGAAATAGCAATGCTGCACTCAAATTCACATTTTAATTTTTTTTTACATTATATGATTTGTGCCTTTGGGGGGTCTTATCTAAAAATTTCTTCTTCACTCATGTCACAAAAATATTCTTTTACATTTTAAAATTAGATTTATAGTTTTGTCTTTCATACTTAGATTTTTAATTTATCCAGAGATTTTGTCGTATATGATGTAAATCAAGAATCCAACAGTTTTTTCCCCATACAGTGATGGAATTCCCAAATACCGTTTCCTAAAAAAATCATTGTTTTCCCCCTAGTTTGTGGTGATGTTCTACATCAGGTTTCCATAGGTATGTAAGCATATTATTGATCTCATTATTTTCCTGGATTCTCTTTGTATATTCCTGTGACCAAACTATCTACTTTAATTGTTCTTTCTTGTTTTTAAAATTGACTTATCTACTTATGAATCCTTATTTTTTATATAGTTTTAAATAAGCTTATTTCCTTAATTCTACTCAATTGTTATTTGATATAGCTTTGAATTTGTAAATTTATTTGGTTAAAATTGATGTGTTTATAATATTAAGTCGCTCTATCCATGAAAAGCCATATACCCTTTTTTGGTCATTTTTTAATTAATCCTTTACCTCCTTCGATAGAGTTTAAAATTTTTCATGATAAGACCTTTGTTATTATAAATCCTAGATACTTTGCTATTCCTATTGCTGTCATGATTCTCTTTCTATCTGAAATTTAATGATGATGTGGCCAGCATAAACAAATAAAGAAATAATCTGATAAACTCTAAAGGCAAGAGGTAGTTTTCTCTTCAGGAATGTACCTCATTAGTGGCTGTCTTAGTTATCTAGTGCTGCTATAACAAAAGCACCGCAGGTACCTCCAGTATATTCATTTTCAAGGAAATTCCAACTTCTTTCTGGGCTGCTATTCTCCAGTGTCTTCCAGCATCACCGATCTCATAGTAATCTTCAGTTTCTGAGTAAATTACAGTCCATCCACAAAGTCTGCCAGGATATCCTCTACTGGGCCAAAAGCTTGGTAGTGTAAGAAATGCATTGACCATAGAATATGAGGAAATCCATTCAAGGGGGAGAAATTGTTTCCTTTGTGTCTTAGTTATCTGGTGCTGTTATGCGGAAATATCTCACAAGCGGATGGCTTTAACAAACAGAAATTCATTTTCCCACAATTTAGGAGGCTAGAAGCCTGAATTCAGGGAACTGGCTCTAGGAAAAGGGTTTATCACTCTGTCAACTGTAGAGGAAGTCCTGCTCCTGATCGATCTCCAAGTGACTTTGTATCTCTTTTCTCCCATCTCTGCTAACTCCCTGGATTATTTAATCTCTTTTATACTTCAAAAGAGATTGACTCAATATACACCCTACACTAATCTTACCTCATTAATTTAACAAAAACAACCCATTCCCAAATGGGATTATAACCACAGGCATACAGGATAGGGATTACAACATGTATTTTGGAGGGACACAATTCAATTCATAACCTTCCATGCTTTGCCCCCCAAATTCATGCCCTTGCCATATGCAAAGCACATTCACCCCATCACATCATCTCAAAAGTCTTAAATCAATTCCAAGTCCAAAATCTCATCTTGTGAATCCTCTATGTCAAATATGGGTGAGACTTTATGTGTATTCCATCCTGGGGCAAAATTCCTCTTCATCTGTGAACCTGTGGAATCTAGACTACAAATTATCTTTTTCCAATGTACAAAGGTGGAACAGGCACAAGGCAGACATTTCCATTACAAATGAGAGAAGTTGTAGGGAAAGAGGGGATAATGGTGACCAAGCAAGCCCAAAGCCCAGCAGAACAAATTACATTAGCCCTCAAAGCTTGAAAACAATTCTCTGTTCTCTGAAACAATCTGATCCACCCTCCAGACTCTGTGTGTTGGCAATACCCTCTGAATTCTGGGTAGAGGTCCCTCAGACGCAGGTTTCAGCTCTGCCTTTCAGGTTCACTGGGAGGCAACTCTGCTCCCTTGGCTTTGGCAAGTCCCATTCTCCTAGTCCATCTGAGTGGTGAGACCACCGCCTTAGCCCCAGTAAGCCCTGTTCTTCAGCCCCTTGGACATGGCAACCCTGTTCCCTCAGGTTTCAGCAACAGCCCCATCCTCCTGGCACACCTTAGTGGCAGCCCCACACTCCAGAACCAAGTTGGCCAAGATTTGATTCTTTGAAACCTAGGAGGCTGTGGCCCCACCCTTTGAAACCGAGAAGACCCTGCTTCACATGCTCTTTCCAATAGTTCTGGTGATGTTCAAGCTGCTCCAGAGATGGTTCTTTTCTTTTCTTGGAGGACAACATATGTACCTCCTTTGGCCTATTTCCTGCCTGTAGAATTATAAGAGGTGGACAGTATTCTTTCCTTTTATTCTTTCTCTGTCCCCTTCAGTCTAAGGTGATGGATTTTCTGTTGTGGTAGTTGGTTAGATTATCAGTCACAAGCTTAATCTCTTTAACAAAAGACTGTGTATCTGCATCCTTGGTGAACATTCTAGGACACATTCTAGGAAATTCTAAGTCCTAAGTTTGTACAAATTTTCCAAATCTTTAAGTTCTGTTTTCGTTTTGCTGTTTATTTTTAAGCCCATCTCTTTCTTCTCACATTTTACTATAAGCAGCAAGAAGAAGCCATGTGGCCCTCCTGAGATCTTGCTCAGAAATCTCTTCAGCTAAATATCTAAGTTCATCACTTACATGTTCTCCTTCCACCAAACATCGGAACATAATTCAGACAAGTTTCTTTGCCACTGCATCATCCTTTCTCCATTGTCCAATCACATGGTCATCATTTTCTTTTAAAGCCTCACTGGAAGCACATTTAACATCCACATTTCTAGCAACATTCTGTTGCTGGTGCCATATGCATTCTCTAACATGATAGAGGCTTTCTCTATAGTTCCCTCGTTTCCTTCTCAGCCTTCATCAGAATGCTTTGAATGTCCATAGTTCCACCAACATTCTTTTCAAGGCACTCTAGGCTTTTACTATTAGATGCCTTAAAACTCTTCCAACCTCTACCCATAACCCAATTTCAAAACTTTCCACATTTTAGGTGCCTGTTAGAGCAGGACCCCACTCTCAGTACCAAATTCTGTTTTAGTTATCTAGTGCTGCTATAAGGAGCCCTAGTGGCACAGTGGTTAAAGCATTTAACTGCTAACCAAAAGACTGGCAGTTTGAATACACCAGCTGCTCCTTGGAAACCCTATGGGGCAGTTCTACCCTGTCCCACAGGACTGCTATGAGTTGGAATCAACTGGATGGCAACAGGTTTTTTTTTTTTTTTTTAATAATAGAAATACCACAAGTGGATAGCTTTAACAAACAGGGATTTATTCTCTCACAGTTTAGGAGTGTCGAAGTCCAAATTCAGGGCACCAGCTCTAGGGGAAAGCTTTCATTCTGTTGGCTCTGGAGGAAGGTCCTTGATTCCTTTCAATATCTGTGGGGCTGGGGTTCTTTGGAAATCTCCATGTGTCTTGCCATCAGTCTTCCCCTGGGTCTAGGAGTTCTCAGTGCAGGGACCCTGGGTCCAAAGGATATGCTTTCCTTCTGGCTTTTCTTTCTTGGTGGTGGTGAACTCCCTTCTCCGCTCACGTGTGTCTTCTTTTGTCTTGTGAGGTAAAAGGTGTGACTCAAGGAAGGGTGTGACTTGAGTAAGGATGTGACTTAAGTAAAGCTGTAACTTCAGTAAGGGTGGTGACTTGAGTCACACTTTCTTGTTAGGCTGTGACTCAAGATATACCCCACACTGATCCTGCCTCGTTAATGTATAGAGATTAGGATTTATAATACATCACAAAATGGAGGATAATTACATCAGATCACAAAATGGACAACCCTACAATACTGAGAATCTTGGCCTACAAGTTGACACGTTTTTGGGCAACACAATTGAATCCATGACAGTCACTAAACAAAGATCAAATCAGATGAGATAAAATTTCCAGAACAAGGGAAAGTGAGGGTTTATGCCAACCTTGCAACTTTAGATTTGTCTGTAAAACACCATTAATTTAAATTCAAACTTTCATATACCCTCATCCATCCAACAAAATGTATTAAAAGTGAGATTCACAGCCTCTTAATAAGACAGCAAGATATGCTGGTCTCAGTTTTTCAGCTTTTCTATTGTTCTAATACTTTGGGAAGATCTTACAACTTGTCAAGACTCTGGGACAATTTTTTCTTTCTTTTCTTTGGCTACATCCAAGTGGAGGGTGGGAACTCCTGCGACAGCCCTGTTGTGTTTCTCCTAGGCTTTGAAAATTCACTCCCGTTCAGCCCCTTAGTTATTCATCCCCTGGGCTTCTCTCTCTGTATGTTTTTATGTCTTTGCCCAGAACATGTTCCCCTTGGTACTGAAACTCTTGGTGATCCACCTCCCCATTCCTGTTGTGCCACTTACAACGGTCTCTTGCTTGTTTTCATAGTCCCAGCCTGGGGCTTTTGCACAGGTATACTGACAATGCTCGTTTACAATTTGCTGTCACTCTCTGATTCTTAGCCTCCCTGTTCTAGGGCCCATTGTATTTTGTTGCTGTTGACAGGACAGTTGTATCTTTTTCCTGGTCCTGCCAGGCTCAGTGACCTCCACCAGCCTCTGTTTACCTTACTGTTTCCTTGCTAATGGACAGCCATCCATGCATTTCACTCAGGAAATATTTATTGAGTATCTTTTAGGTGTCAATCACCGTGTACCCACTACATACCCCGGGAAATCAGGTCCTACTTCACCTTTGCTTATGGTCTCACAAGAGAAGACTATCTCAGGAAGCTATTAGGTCAAGATTTCTCCACCCCTTCATTAAATTTAAGTAGGGTCTGACTGCATTCTGGGCTTGTTGGTGTAATTCCAGGGTAGAGTGTTTCTGGAAATGTGTGTGTCATTTGTGTGAGGAAGGGATCTGTGCACTATAAAACTGACTTAAGTTCTCTTCTGGGAGTCCCTGGGTGATGCAAATGGTTAACATGCTGGCTGCCAACCAAAAGGTTGGAGGTTCGGGTCTACCCAGAGATGCCTGGGAAGAAGGGCCTGGCTACCTATTTCTGAAAAATTAGCCCTTGAAAACCCTATAGAGCACCATTCTGTTCTGATCCATGAATCCACTCTACTGCAACTGTTTTGTTGTTTGTTTGTTTTTAACTGCTTAAGCTCTCTGTGGAGACCCCACCTAGTGCTGAAGTGCTACAGAAGGAAGGTGGCCCACTGCTCTGGTTTCCCCACCTTTCAGTGCAAAGGTGAAGTCCTGGCGGGTTCTGCCATTCCATTCCTTTCCCTCCCCTTTGCAGGCTGTTTAGAAATCCTTTGTGGTGAGTTAGCAAGTTCTTCGTATGTAACTGTACTCTCTTTGCTCCATCTAGTACCTATTCACACTAGGACAGGGAGGGATTGGGCAGGAAGAGTGTCCCTTAAAACATTTTAGTCGCTATCAACCCTTTAGCACACTAATAGTCCTGAGATAGTTAGATAAGCACCGGCTTAGATATGGACTCTGGCTGGCAAACGTCTTCCAATTGTTTGGAACTGTGGTGAAAGTGGATTCTGCTACCTAGAGAGAGAGAGAGAGAGAGGACAGGCAGAGCTGATAAGTACAAAGCCACTGGGCTCTGAGTGGTGCCCACTGTGGCCTGTGGCTCAGAGCCCCGAGAACAGCAGAAGAGGTTGCTCTGTAATTCTCTTCCAAGGCTGCACATGGCTAAGTAGTCACTGACTGCGGGAACAAGCTTGAGATTTCAGCTCAGGTCAAATCAACTTCATTTGATAAGAGCAGTGGTAGTCAGCACTTATTATCCTTGATTATGATAATAATAAATAAAAAGCAAACTTGTGTGTCCTTGTGCAAGTTACTTAACCTCTCCATGCCTCAGTTTTCTCGTCTGTAAAATGGGAAGAATAATAATATTTACTCCACATGGTTCTTTTGAGGATAAAATAATTTAACTACAAAAATACTTATTGAAGTGTCTATAATTAGTTGTTTTAAATACTAGATCTAAACATCACTATATCATTATGAAGGATTTTAAAGATTGAGGTTCAGAGATGTTAAATTACTCGTACAGCTGGTCAGAGGGTCAGGCAGAATGAGGACTTGGGTTCTTAGATACCTGAGCCTCAGCTTTCACTTTCACTGTACCTCCAGGCTGTGTGATTCTGGCGACTTCAAGTGAAAGCTGAACCTGGATCTTCACCTTTAGGGCATTTCTTATCCCTTGTTAGTACAAACAGTTAAGCACTTGGCTACTAACTGAAAGATAGGCGGTTCAAATCCACCCAGAGGTACCTCAGAACAATGGCCTGGCCATCTACTTCCAAAAAGTCAGCCGTTGACACACATGGGGTTGCCATAAGTCAGAATCAATTGCCAGCAACTATTTCCCCCCCGCCCCCGGGGCGGAAATCCCTGTCAGTTCATTGCACCTGAAACACCATAGCTCTACGTCTTGGTCAGGCTAGCAGGAGGGAAGGTCTGGTCTGAGAGGAGACTCAGGTGGCAGGTTCTTCTTTCGCACCTTGACAGCCCTCCCCTTTCCAGCAACGTTTCCTCTGAAGAGGAAGGGGAGCATCAGGGACAATGAGAAACGGGTTTGCAGAAAGGCCAGGGCTCTGGGAAGCACAGATTGCTACAACAGCAGAAAGAGTAGCTGCTAGGCTCTGAGCAGGAAGACAGCTAGCGCAGGTGAAGGCAGCAGACACCAGTCTGAGAAGTAGAACCTTGAAAATAGCTGCATTGCCCAGTCCCCATGGCGTAATGTGCTGTAATACTAGTTGAATGGCCACAAATTTGATTCATATAACAGATTTGACCCTTTTCCACCTTGCTTTCTCCAGCCTGAATTTCTCTTAGTTATAGTTTATGGAGCTATATATATATATATATATTTAGCTGTTTATGAAAAGATTTCTTTTTTCCACTTCATCCCTGCTGATCAAGGTCCCAACAGCAAAGATTTTTTCCTCCTGTCCTGTTGCCTTATCTATGAGCATGCTAATGCTGTTGGGAGACAAGGGGCGGGGGGCTCGTTTATTTGATTGTCGTATCATTTCTGTGGCTGTGACTTCCAAGGCTATTATCTTCGTTTAGCACAAACGGAGAGCAGTTAGCGTTCTTGGTAATCTATCTTGGAATCAAAAAGCTATGGAGACAGAGAGAGCCTCCTCTCCAAGGCTTTATCTCTTCCCACTATCATTTTCTCAGCTGGGAGCAGGCGACGACCCTGCTTCCAATCCGCTGCTCAATGATTTTAGATGATTGATTTTTCTAAAGTGCTTTTCCGTTTCTTGCCACACAGACATGGATAGATTAAGCAATTATGGATTATTTCAACATCAGATGGCCCAAGACAATTAGTCAGAAGCGAAGCCAAGTAGTGGCCCTGCTGGCTGTTGGTGACCTGGAGGCTTTAGGAGTTAAAGTTGGGAGCCGGGAGACACTTGTCCACTGGGATGAAAAGAGGAAGGAGTCAGGGTCCAGTTGATCTGTGGGGAACACGTAGATATTTATACAGTGGCAGCAGTCAGGTTTTTTTTTTTTTTTTTTTCTTGGACTATGGCATAAATAACTCTCACGATCTTTGAATCAAACTAGCACTTCCAAATGGCACCCCTTTAAGGGAGATTAGATAGCTGGTGCCTCTCAGAAGAAAAAAAAAAGTTGTAAGAGGGAGAGGAGAAACTGAGTAGTGCCTGTAATAAAAGACAATAGATTAGATCGCCTCTGAGTGGATCCGGGCCTCTAAATCACTCCCAGGCCTGGCTGCCAGGGTGCAGACTTCCCCAACAGGGACTTTGTGTTTTATGATGTAAGCAGTACTCTAGGGGGTGAGTTACAACCTTGCAGTCAGTGGGGGGCTATCTGTTATCCTACATGTAAACAGGTATTCAAATCCCTCCTTGGGAACCTTCACCTTGGTATTGAATCATCCTGGTAATCTAACCCCCCTGCCCCCGCCCCGTCCCCACCAAGGTCGCTGTTTGGATTGCGTGACTTTCAGACTCTGCTCTGGCACCGAAGGCAGGAGCAGCCGGGCTGACAGCCGCCCAACTCATCAACAGGGCTGACAGGCCCCAAAAATTAACTTTGATATTTTGGTATTTTGTGTGGAATAATTCAATGATGTTCTATAACCTGAATTCAATTTCCATCACAGGGAAGCATCACAGAGCTAGTCACACGCTTGCCAAGAGTACCCAGCAATCCACTGGGGATGTGTGTGCCTATAGCCTGTGCATCCGTCATTGCTAGTAACGCGTGATGCATTAATATGTGCGTGATGTATTTGTGGAGAGAGTCATCGATTATTCGGGCGTGATTATCCGGAGCCCTGTCCTTCCCTCCTTCACTGTCTGCACTGAATTCTCTCCTTTCCCGTGGAGAGGGGCAGACGGGAGGGGAGGGGTGTTAGAGAGGGAGGGAGGTGTAAAACACTCCATCATGCTTCTTAGCAGTTCTCAAAAGAGCCTGGGAGGAAAGGAGACGTCACTCCAATGTTGACTTTGGGATGCAGTGGTGACTTGTCTTTAATCCAGGTCACCTATGTTTCCTAGCCCACTGGGCAGTGTGCAGTCAGCAAAGACCGACTGCTCCAGAGGCTCGCCCTGGCTGCAGCTCTTCCCAGCTGTGTGCCTTTGTGGCTCCCTTCATCTCTGTAAGCCTCCGTTTCTCTATTTGTCAAGTGGGGAAAATCGTTCTTCTGGTGCCTGGCCCAGCTACCAGTTGCTATTTATTGAGTTGGTTCTGACTCATGGTGACCCCATATATGCAGAGTAGAACAACTTCATAGGGTATTCAATGGTTGTGACCTTCCAGAATCAGATTCTCAGGCCTTTCTTTCAAGGTATCTCTGGGTGCGTTCAAACTGCCAACCTTTCAGTTGGTAGACCGGAGCTTAACGGTTTATTCCACCCAGTGACTCTGCCTGGCTCACAGTAGGTGTCCAATGCACAGAAGCAGATGGCTTTGAGCGCAGGATTCCTCTGTGTTCACCCCTTTGAAAAGGCTATCCCTGGTGATTCATCCTCCGAGAAGCAGGTACCCACCATGTCCCTGGAGCCAGTGCTTCTCTGAAAGGAAGAAGCGGTGTGGTTAGAGCGGGGACTGATATAAATGAATCCTCAAACTGTGAGTATCAGAATGGGCAGGACTGGCAGAGACTTGGAAATTAACTCCTCCCCTGCAGACACTGTCCAGAATGAGACCCTGAGGCCCAGACAGTGCAAGCAACCTGCTCAATACCACACAGCCACAGACCCAGGATTACCTTCAACATAGCCTGCTTGGCCCTCATTTGCAGTGCAGAGCTTTGGCTCCCCGTCACTCCCTAGAGGCCATTTGAGACTTGACCTTGGGGCCAGCCCGCAGGACCTAATTGTCTGATAAGGGAAATTTTTAATCATAAGGTCCTTTTGGATGAGGTCGAAGTCACAGCTTTTTTGCCGAATTCTGCTTATTGAATGTGATGGTCCTGAGAGGTTTTGTGGCAGTATTATCTCCATCGTAAATTCATGGAGAATTTTAAATCTTTCCTGGAGATGGTGAGATTGGGGGAGGCGGACCTTGGAGAAGAAAAGAAAAGGAGAGCAAGTGTAGCGAACTGTCTTCAGGTATCCGCACATACAAGGGGTCCCTGAGTGGTGCAAATTGTTAAGCACTCCACTACTAGCCAAAAGGTTGACACTTAGCCAGAGGTACCTCAGAAGAAATGCCTGGTAATTTGATTTCATAAGGTCACAGCCTTGAAAATCCTACAGAGCAGTTCTATTCTGCACAGAGAATTGAGCTGATGGCAACCAACAACAACAACAACAACAGCAATCAGCACATAGGAGGGGGCACTGGTAGTTCAGTGGTAGAAACCTCAACTCCCATGTGGAAGACTCAGGTTCGATTCCTGGCCAGTGTACTTCCTGTGCAGCCAGCACTCATCTCTCAGTGGAGATGTGTGTGTTGCTCTGATGGTGAGTGGGTTTCAGCGGAACTTCCAGACTAAGACAAACTACAAAGAAAGGCCTGGTGATCTACTTCTGAAAATTAGCCAGTGAAAACCCTATGGACCACAATGGTCTGATCCACAGCCAATCGTGGGGATGGTGCAGGACCGGGCAGGGTTTCATTTTGTTGTGCGTGGGCTCTCTGTGAGTTGGGGTCTGATCCAGGGCAGCTACCAACAGTAACATCAGTACATACAGTCTCTCCTGTGACTTCACTAGATGCTATCGCTATCTATTTGAATAAAAAAACTAAGAATCTGAGAGGTTTAGGAACTTGCTCAAAATCACACAGCTAAGAAATGGTGGAGTTTGGCTTTAAATCCAGTGTCTGACTCCAACTTTAAGCTCTAGTCTGTGGTATCTTGTTGCCACCAAAGGCAAACGCCAACAGGATTTACGTTCTTAATCCTAAATTTGGGTCACCTCTTTCTGGTGAGACCTAAAAAGTAAATGCTCAGAATTCAAAGGGCCTTGGCAGTGCATGGAAGGCCATTTGCCAAACGTCTGGATTTTATTTGTTACATCAACCCTCCTCAGGAAATGTCCTTGTTCATTTAAATACAGATGTGACCACGTTGGTTGGGGACCACGTATTTTTCTCTTTAAATAGAAACGCCATGTGTGCGATGTTTTCTTTTAAAAGGAAAGCCCAGGAATCGGCTGCATCAGGTTATAAAACGATCCCAGGGTCCACTCCCGGCTCTAAGCAAGTTGAGTATACATCACCTCGTTTAATTCAGCAATATCATCAATGTCAGTGCGTATCCACCGGCTGTTGGCTATTGGTCATCCGGACTTGACACAAACTCAATAAATACTCCATAACCCTTGACAGCCGCTAGCAGATTAGCCTGAAATGAGCGATTGCCCAGCCAACACCTGCTGAACCAAATCAGCCCCGTGACGGATGGGCCTGTACTGAGCTCTGACCATGAGTGAGATCAGTGGAAGAATGATTTTATACTTTAAGAAAAGAATTAGAGATGGTGGTGGCTGGAGTGATTGGAAAGGTTTCAGCGGGAGCTGTTTTTCTTCTCTTTCTTCCTCGTCCCCTGACAGATGTCCTGCTGCTGCTCTCCTCCCACACCTGAGCCCCTTACACGTTCTAAGCTCCTGGGCCCACGGGACGGGGGGGGCGGGCAGCTAAGGCCTGAGCTGGGGACTGCTGTCGGCACAGGCAGCATGCAGCCATGTGCCACCTTAGGAGGAGGCAAGAAGCCACCTTCATGCCATCTCAGCTGAGCTGTCCGTGTGGTTCTGCCATGAAGTGGAACAGCAGTTCAGGGGCCAAGGAGGCAGGGGATGCCGTCACATAACTGTGGCGAAGGCTGAGGTTAAGGGCCTGGTTGAGTCCTGGCCAGAGTATAGACAGCGTAGTGGTTAAGTGCTGTGGCTGCTAACCAAAAGGTTGGCAGTTGGAATCCACCAGGCGCTCCTTGGAAACTCTATGGGGCAGTTCTCCTCTGTCCTATATGGTCGCTATGAGTCAGAATCGACTGGGCAGGAACAGATTTGGATTTGGTTGGTCTTATTTTGTAGCATCCATCAGCTAGGCCTTTTAACCCTAATAACCAAAAAACAAAACCAAATCTATTGCCATCGATTTGATTCCGACTCATAGCAACCCTATAGGACAGAGTAGAACTGCCCCCTAGAGTTTCCAAGGAGTGGCTGGTGGATTCAAACTGCCCACCTCTTGGTAAGCAGTAACGTTCTTAACCACTGCACCACCAGGGCTCCTGAACCCTAATAGGCCACCCCTCCGTAACCATATTGCCTGCAGTCCCTGGGTGGTGCAAATGGCTAAAGCACCGGGCTGCTAATGGGAAGGTTGAAAGTTCAGGTTCACCCAGAGATGTCTTCGAAGAAAGGCCTGGCGATCTACTTCTTGAAAGAGCACAGCCATTGAAAACTCCATGGAACACAGTTCGACTCTAGCACACGTGAGGTCACCATGAATTGGAATTTACTCAGTGGCAGCTGGTTGGTTTGGGTTGGTTGATTGTAATGTCTACCTTGAAACATGAGCGTGATGAATAAACACAACCACAACAAAGCCCTTTCTTTGAGTTCTTCCTCTTTACTTTACAGATATTGGACTGACCCATGGGTCACCTGGATAATCTTTTTCAGCCTTAATTTTCTTACTTGTAAAATGAGAATAATGCTGGCCATCCTTCTAGTTTCTCAAAATCTACTTTATAATTAAATCAGACTTTGGCAATTAGAACATTTGCCCTATTTTCCTGTAGTTTTTTTTTTTTTAAATTGGATAACAATTTGGGATTATGTCATCAGCCCACACTTAGGGATGTTTTCAAAACAGACTGTGAAACTCATTGCCATGTTTATAGCAAGGCTGCTTTGAGGATATCCTTTCCATGTGCATCATCCCTGTCTGGTTTCCAGAAATGGTTCTGCTTATCTTGAACAACTAATTAGATCTTTTGTTATGAACTCCGAATTGGGTAAGTGATCTGGTTTCCATCTTTGCACTGGTGACTAGAGAACACTGAAGCAAACTGGTGGCCAGTCTCTGGTGAGTGCATTGAATTCTAAGATGTGTCTGTGTTTTGGTCCTAATCTCACTTACTATGCATATCTTCTTTTTGTCTTCAGTTCCTTGACTATACTTTAAATTTATTTAATCTTGTGAGACTATGTTTTTCTTTTGTTTTTTTTATAAACGAACTTAAATCATTTGTTAGAGTCAGGTGGGGGTATAAATAAATGAAGAACTGAATGGGGCTAAAAGGCAGTACTCCTGGACTTTGATACCAACATGCTCGGGGAGGTAGCTCCGAGCACAGGGATCTTCAGCTACAGCCAGCATGAAATCCCAGCTTCCAGTATATGAGGGGGAATGGTAGTGTTTTGATCCAAGTTTCTGTCCATTAAAAGATAAGTGGAATTTACTTTTATGAGTCCAGGCTTATATGATACTAGTTACCCATCCAGTTACTAGTTACTCACCTAGTTACTAGCACCTATCCAGAATCTAGGATCTAGAATCTGCCAAGAAAGTAATCTTCTGACAGTCTCATGCCAGCTCATCTCATCCCAGAGGGGCCCGGCCAGGTAATCCTGGCCCGGGTAACATAGATGGTTACTGTTACCTGGTGGGTCACACTTCTTACTCCACCCTTCCTTTGCACAGGAGTAGTAGCAAGTCCCCAAAGGGCTCTTGAGCTGTTTGCAAGCAAGTCACCACATGTATGCAGTGACAATAACCCTGTTCCACTTCTGAAACTCCACTGCCCAGTGGCTCTGGTGGAGCCTTCTGGGCATTCTCATGCTTGCCCAGTCTTACTAACTAGGCTGCTTTCAGTGACTATTGGTGAAGCTCCCCCCAAGCTCCACCCCATCAAACAGTCTTTTTCAATGCACCATTTACCTCCATGGTTCCCTTACAGTTAGCTCCCAGCCCCCAGAGTCCTGATTTCCTTTCCTGTATGTGTCCCTGTGACTTTGAGACCAGGCCTGCTTTCATTTCCCTCCTTCCTTTCAGAATTTGAACCTTAAAGGCAGCCTTTGGAGCTTTAGTGCAACAAAGCCTCAATCTCAGTGGCAGCCCCACCGTGGCAGCGGAGCCTTTCTTGAGGCTCCCAGATCACATCTATCCCCACTGCAGTGCGACGGATCGCTTTTGTGTGGCCTTTCTTGCCATGGTCTTGTAACTCCCACCCGGGAGATTGGGTGGGACAGTGCAGGTAGGATCATTGTGACCTACCAAATGAGCCACCCCAGAGGTGGGAGACAGGATCGTACCACCACCAAGGAAGAATAGCCAGGAACAGAGAGTATATCCTTTGGGTGGGATCCCTGCACTGACAAGCTCCTGAAACTAGGAGACAGAGAGAGAAAGTAGCTGTAACCCTGAAGAAGGTGAGAAGTGGTAGCAGAGAAGTGGTGGCAGGAGAGACTGCACAATGGGCTTCCAGGCTCACAGAGTGAGAAAGCTGAGTGCCTTTGGGCAGAGACAGAGGGACAGGGAGAGGCGCACCTGCAAGCATGGCTGAGAAGAGGCTGTCCTGATGGAGGAACTGGATCCTGATTCTTGAGTGTTCCTGAACCTGAATTGTAACCTGTTACTTCACTAATAAACCCTGTAATCGTGAGTATTGTCTGTGAGTTGTGTGTGGCCATTGTAATGAATTATCAAACCCAGCAGAGAAGTAGAGAGTGCTGTGGGAGGAATGGTTGGTGTCAGAATTGGTAAAGATGGTGGAGAGAGGAGGCCTGTCTGACCTCCATCTCATAGGAATCAGCCTTAGGCTGTTATGTTGATTATTCTTCTCCCTTGTGAAGTTAGAGGAGGTTAGTTGCCACCGTCATGCTATTTTTTATACCATTTTGCTCCAGGGTAAGCTAGGGCCTCTTCATCTCAATCGAAAATGACTCATTGCAGGGTGAGGCCTGGGTATCAGTATTTTGTAAAACTCTCTAGGTGGTTCTAATGTGTCATCCAAGCTTGAGAACCACAACTATGATACAGAGTCTCAGCCTGGGTCAGGAACCTTAAAACATCACCTGTCCACAGCTGGAGATTTTATTGGAGGCTGTAGTCTACGCTTTGGCATATAGGGAAGAAGTGGTACAAATCAGGTGAGTTTTAGTTAAACCTCTAGCTCAGTTAAGAGTTTGGAGAGGTGCTTACCTCCTGCATGAAAGCCGAAGGCCTGCTGATTGCCAACGGTTGTCAGCTATATCGACACCCCAGCTTCAGGTGCCCTGTGAAGAGGGAGGTGGGAGGGACAGTGAAAGAGAAGGCCAGGAGAGGCAGAAGCCATGTGGCTGGCAGTATTTCTCCATGATGCCATCCCCAAGAGGTAGTGCACCTCTGCGCCCAGGCAAGCGTTAGAGGAGAGGGGTTTCCACTCCTGCTGCCGTGTGCACACAGCAGCTCCTACGGCAAGGCTCGGGCCAGGGTGCTGTTGGGAGGTTGCTGTTAGGGGCATTTCAGAACATTATGAACTGCTGGAGAGGTTACAGGGGGCCATTTTCTTTCCTCAGCTCCACGGCTGTGGCCTTTGCAGGTACAGTAATGCCTCATTTATCTTGTACTGTCAGGGGAGTACAGTGTTCCACTTAAGTGAATTTTCCTGAAATCCCAAGCTTGTTCTTTCTAAAGCCCAAATTTCATTTATTTTAGCCATTCTAATGCTTTCTCAAATGCATTACACACCTCCTTACCTTCTTTGAAGTGCAACAAAGTTTAACCCTTTCTTGAGGACCCTGCATAATTTTCATGACCAGTCAGCACCCACACACCCCTACTCACTTTTAGCTTTTTCTATTTTCTGTGATATCAGGAGGCCCTATGGGGCAGTTCTGCTCTATCCTACAGGGTTCTATGAGCTGGAATCGACTCGACAGCAACAGGTTTGGTATTTTGGTACCAGGTCGCTAGCTGCCAATTCTCACAGCTATTACTGAGCTGTCTCTAATGCGTCCCTTTCCCTTCTTCAATATGTCTTGTATATGTTACATCCAATTTGCAGGGGCTAGGGAACCAAATATCTGAGAATGTTAGATTTTTATGTTAAGCAAGAGTGCAGAGGCTTTGAGTGAGTGTCTTTGTCCTTCGTCTAAGCAATGTAGTCCATGAATTTGGTGTAGAAACTGTGAAGTAGTCACCTTAGGGGTCCAGGAATTTCTCTGCTTGCACACATTTGGAAGTTACTAGAAGTCAGGCTTCAAGATAAGTGGGGGTGATGCTGTAGTGGGCTTGAAGGACGGTCTAAGTATTTTTCCCTGACTGTTCATTTTCAGCAATGTCATGTGTCTCATCCAACTAGCTGGGTCCGTACTTTGGATGTTATTGCCTTCACCTGCCAGACTACCTGTCACTAGGTTTTTTTCTGCAGGTTTCATGAGCCTGGACTTTGTCTGCCAAAGGACCCTCCCACATGGAAAGAAATGAAGATCAAAAGCCCCTTCAGGAATATGTCCAGGTCTTCAGGCTCAGAGAGGGCCTGGGTTTGAAGAGCTGTCAGACTTAGACAGATGCAGTGACATTTGGAAAGTAATTTGAATTACTAGAGGACCATGGATATTGGATGGTTGGCAAAAATGTCTCCCCACACCTGCGGTCAGCACCAATCAACCACTGGTCCAGTTTCCTCCAGAGAGGAGCGTTGTCCTTATCTACATTTTGGTGTCTTCTGGAGTTATATCATTCGGACTGGCAGCTTGGGTGTGTTGCCAGCAGGAAATAATAGCCTGTAACTGGGATCATCTACAGAGAAGATTCTGGGCTTTAGAAAATCCAGCGCTGGTATTTTCAG
This sequence comes from Loxodonta africana, assembly GCF_030014295.1. Lineage (NCBI taxonomy): Eukaryota > Metazoa > Chordata > Mammalia > Proboscidea > Elephantidae > Loxodonta > Loxodonta africana. Next base: position 63,663,041 of record NC_087360.1, read on the forward strand.
TTTCCCAGCAAAGGCTGGGGCCTGAGTTCTTCCTTTATGACTGTCACCATCCTCAGGAGCTGCCCCTTGCCACCATATGTCAGCATTTACCCTCTCAGCCACCCTACAATCAGTAACAAGTTGCTGTGGATTTGATTCTGACTCATGGAGACCCCATGTGTTTCAGAAGAGAACTGCACCCCGTAGGGTTTTCAGGGGCTGATTTTTCAGTAGATGGCTAGGCCTTTTGTCTGAGGCACCTCTGGTGGACTTGAACCTCCGACTTTTCAGTTAGCAGCTGAGCATGTTAACCATCTGTAACACCCAGGGACTCCAACCATCCCACTGAGTGAGGGGGCATTATAAGTTCCATTTTAAAGATCTGAAGCTGATAAGGTATCTTTCCTGAGGTCAGTTAACTGTAAAGTGGTGTGACTGAGATTGGTACTTGGTTCTGCTGGTCAAACTCTGGACATTTGCCTCCAATCTAATCACTGGCCCTAGCTGCAGCTCCTGTATCATCACATCTATTTAGAAGTCCTGGCCGCACACAATTTTGTCTGGAAGCACAGAGAAATGGAAGTCTGGAATTTGTTGGGTTGATGGCAGGCCCTGGAGGACAGATCTCAAGGCCAGCTTTTTACATAAGCAGGGCAGGCAGCCACTTGTGTGGTGTCCAGGAGCATTCAGATGGCATTATTGCTGTAGAAATTCCATTGCTCATATCCTCTGGGCTGCCTGTAATCTCCAAATTAGAGTTTGAATACTTTAGCTTTAAGATTTTTTTTTCAAGATGCAAAGGTATAAATAACTCCAGAAACGTACTCCTTTAAGCTTTGCCAGTTATTTGCATCTTAGGGAAAATGAGTTTCAATTTTTTTCTTGAGAGCAGATTTTTCTCGGAAAGGGGGGCAAGTGGAGAGTGTGAGCATTATGGATTCACGTTATCTACTGAGGTGGTGAACAGAGGTATAGAGCAGCAGGTTGGAGGCACCAAAGCCAAGTGTATTCCTCTCACAGTGTCATCTAGGACTTGTTTGGGGAAAATGATGAGATTAGAGATCATACCCACTGCTGCCAAGTCGCTTCTGACTCATGGTCACCCCATGTGTTACAGAGTAGAACTACTCCGTAGAGTTTTCTTGGCTGTAAGCTTTAGGGAAACAGATTGCTAGCCCTTTCTTCCATGGCACCACTGGGTGGGTTCGAACCGCCAACCTTCAGTTCGTAGTTGCATGCAAACAACGTTTTGGTATATATCACGAGATACCCTAGCTGCACATTGCCTTAGGCTGGGTTCTCTAGGGAAGCAAAACCAATAAAGAGTATAAATACATATAGAGAGAGATCTATACCAAGGAAATGGCTCACGTGCTTGTAAAGACTGGAACGTCCCAAGTCCGTGGGTCAGAATAGAGGCTTCTCCTGATTCTTGTAGCTGCAGGGGCTGGCGAAACCAAGATCCACAGATCAGAGAACAGGGCTCTTGCTCACAGGCTTCAAAGATTGACAAATCCCAAGAGTGGCAGGCAAGACAGCAAGTAAGCTGCTGGCTCAAGTCCCAAGAACCAGAGGTCAGGTGAACAGGAGCCAGTTGCAGGATCCAGAGTAAGCAAAAGCCCCTGAATCTTGCCAGAATGTCCACTTATATTCAGTGCAGGTCACATGCCCAGGGAAACTTCCTTTCAGCTGATTGGCTACTCACAGCGGATCACATCACGGAGGTGATCGCATTATATCAAATCTCATCATGGAAGTGATCACAACATCATACAATTGCTAAACCACTGAGAATCATGGCCCAGCCAACTGACACACAGCCTTAACCATCACACACATACTTAGTATGTCCCACTCTGATCCCAGAAGATATTGTGATAGGTGTGTGGTTGGGAGCCAAGCATTAGAAGATTGGCAATTTGGGAGCCATAAGCATTAATCATGACCGTGCCATCTCACTTAATCCCTGTTTCCTAGAAAAGTCACCATCAATTTTAAAACTTAAAAAAAAAAAAAGTTTTCCAGCACTTAGTGGCACCCGGCATAAGATAAGAGCTCAACAAACAACTGTTCAATGTTAAATATCTCACCCCAGGTGCACATGCACATGGAAAGGTGAGTGGAAACCCTCGAGGGGTAGGGGTGACTCCATGAGCATTCTAGTACATTCTGAGCACACAATGGTTGGCAGGAGGGAAACACCCTGTGTTGACACACACTCTTGTTAACCAGAGCTGAAATCAGAAGATAGAAAGAACCACTTAACCCATTCACAGAGATAAGCAGAATTCTCTGGCATCCTTTAAGCTCCAAGTTGAGAAAGATCATCTCTGTCCACCTGGCAAGTAAGAAGAAATTGAATGACCATAAGGCCTCAGGAAATTGTGTTATCTAAAAAACCATATGCCTGCTGCTTCACCCACTGCCATGCCCACAGCCCAGCACCAAACCTCCTCCCTAGGGCATTTCAGCCCCTTTGCCATCAGACCTCCATCCAGCGTTTCAGCCTCTTCTTGGACCTGCCTTCTGCACTCTGCCCCTCAGTTCTGTGCACACTCGTCTCCTAATTATCTCTCAAAACACAGTGTGCATTTGTGTCTCTTTATCTCTGCCAAAGCAGCTCTCCCTGCCTGGAAAACCCTTTCCCCTGGCCGAGCCACACCCCCTGTTTGAAAACCTGATTGGCGATGATGTTTATTTTCTGAAATCTTAGAACACTCATGGTCTCTACCCCCCATCTAATACTTGAGATTTGCTACCTTGGTTTGATTACTTTGAGGGCAAGGTCTGTATCATATGTCTTACCCAATGTTCCTAGCATGGTACCTACACCCAGAAATTGCACAATAAAGATATAATTGTGGCAGTGTTTCCAAGTCAGTGGAACCTTAGTCAGCCAGGAAGTTTTTATCATATGTTTTATAAAAACAGGGGTTCTCTGATCAGATATGTTAGAAAAGCACTAAGTTAAACAAATTAAATGTCTCTTTTCTACAGGACCTTATTGATTTGACCATGTCCTGTGGATCTCGTTAGCCTCTGTGGAAACTATTGGTGGTGTGTTGGAGCTGGCTTGTACTGCTGGCAAAATTTCAGGAATTTGCAAGCCCGTTGATGTCACGTTGGTACCTTCAAATCAGCCACGATGAGAGTATTGATACCAAGGAAATTGCTAAATGCTACAAATCAGGGATCTTTCCCCTGAGAGGCAGTGGTGGAACGTTTACCAACACCCTCCTGACACTAGTGTTCTGAGGAATACAGCTTGGAAAAAGCTAGATCACAGGGCCTAAGAAGAAGAGAAGATGATGGAACGGGGACAGAAAAAGAGAAAGGAACAATTTCTCGGGGGAATCAGAAGGTCAAAGAACCCTTCTACGCATTTTTCTAGAGGCGGAAGTACACAGCGTTGCTGGTGCGCGGGAGCGACGAGAATGAGGATGATGAGACCTAACGAATGTGTATGTCTTGCTCCAACCTAATTTGTTCCTTACTGCTTTGGAGCCTGCGCCAATTAGCCAATTAGTAACTAATTTAATTTCCTCATCAGGGTCACAACAGAAGGTTTTCTGCTTTGAGTGTGAGGCATGCCAGGGCAGGTGCAGATATGCTCATGTGCCTGTTGGTGACAACCTGGCCTACCTGGGAGCCATGCATTTTTAGGGAGGAAGAAACCAGGCTTTTTGTTCCAACTCTGCCACCAACTGGCTGAGTGACCTTGGACTAGTCACTTTTCCTCTCTGGGCTGAGTTCCTCACCTGCAAAACAAGGAGCTGAACCTGACAACCCCTCAGCTCCGTTTCTATCCTAGAGCTCTCTGAGTCAAGCCCTTTTGCTCTCTCTGGTACTCTTACTGATGAATATTAAACCAACCTTGCCTTCTGGGCATAAATCTTGGTCATGATGTATAATCCTATTAATATGTCACATTCAGCGTAATTACTAATAAGGTAGGATTTCTGTCTGCCATTTACTATTGTTTTCTATGTGTGTTATATCTTTGTGCCTCTATTACCCCATTACTGTCTTCTTCTGTGTTAAATATTTTTTTAGCATATCATTTTATTTATCTATTGTTTCTTTCAATACATTATTTTTATGGTTGCCCTGGGGATTGCAACTAGCATCTAAATTTAAAGCAATGTAGTTTGGATTATTACTAATTTGATTTCCATATTATATAAAAACTTTGCTTCAATATAGCTCTACTTGCCCCCCTCCTTTGTGCTATTGTTGTCATATAAATTCCATCTTTATATACTACCAGCTCATCAACACATTTTTATGATTATTGCTTTATGCAGTTCTTTTAAATCAGATGAGTAAAGTTTTACATTTTTACTGTCTTTCACATTTACCTATGTAGTTATTTTTCCTGGTGCTCTTTATTTCTTCATGTGCACTTGAGTTACCATCTAATGTCTTTCATTTCAGCCTGACAAACTCCCTTTGTATTTTTTGTGAGGCGGGTCTGTTAGCAACACGTTTTCTGTTTATCTGGGGATGTCATCATTTATCCTTTGTTTTTGAATGTTTTTTTGTTGTTGTTGGATGTAGAATTCTTAGTTGACAGTCCCTTGCTTTCAAAACTGTATCTTTCCATTGCCTTCTGACCTCCATGACTTCTGATGAGAGGTAAAATGCTAATATTATTGAGAATCCCTTGTACATGATGAGTCATTTTTTTTGTTGTTTTTTTCAAGATTATTTCTTTGTCTTTGGCCTGTGACAGGTTGACTATGATGTGTCTAGGTGTGGATCTCCTTGACTTTACACGAATTGGAGTTCATTGAGCTAGTTGGTTGTTTAGATTAATTTTGTTTTAAATTAAACTTGGGAAGTTTTTAGGCATTATTTCTTCAAACATTTTTTCCGACCCTTTGTTTCCCTCTTCTCCTTCTGGAACTCCCATTATACGCATGACGATATGCCTCATGGTGTCCTATGGGACCTAAGGCTCTCTGGATGTTTGTTTTTTCTTCTTCTTTTTTTTTGGTTTCTTAGCCTGGATAATCTCATTTCACTTATATTCAATTTGCTATGTCTGTCTTCCACCAGTTTAAAACTGCTGTTGAACCCCTGTAGTGAATCTTACATTTCAGTTATTGTATTTGTCAACTCCAGAATTTCTATTTTTTTTTTTAATAATTTCTACCTCTTTTTGCTGATATTCTCTATTTCAGGCATCATAGTCAAACTTTCTTTTAATTCTTTAGAAGGTTTCTTTTAGTCTTTTGTGCATATTTATGATAGCTTATTTAAAGTGTTTATCTGGCAAGCCCAACATCTGGGCTCCCTTCAGGACCCATTTCTATTGACCACTTTTCTACTTGACCATGTACCATACTTTTCTGTTTACATGTTTTGAAATTTTTATCCAATCTGGAAATTTTAGATACTATAATGTGGCAACTCTGCAAATTGGATTCCAGCCCCTAGATTTTTTTTTTTAATTTTTATGATTTTATTGTTATTCAGTAACTTTTCTAAATCAATCTGGTGAAGCCTGCATACCCTGTACTGTGTGGCCATTGAAGTTCCTGCTCAATTATCTTAGAGTAAGCTAATGTCTGGCCACAGATTTCCTTAAATACCTTGAACCAATAAGTCTTCACCCTTTGCTGAGGGACACTTTGTGTGTGCTGGGGCATGACTTGAATGTTCAGGCAGTTTACAACACTGGATTAGCCTTAAATTCCTCCTTGCACAGGGGCTCAAGATCATCCAAAGGGGACAGATTGGAGCCCTTTCAAGTCTTTCCCCGGTTCACATGTACACAGCCTATATGTCACAGCTTTTCAAAGTATTATACGATCATCTCATTCCCTAAATCTTCTTTTTAAGTTTTTGGCCTGGCTCTTGTTTTCTGAAACTGGTATTGCATCCTCAGGCACCTGTGGTATTAAACAATTGCCACTGAGTTGTTTTGTTTGTTTGTTTTGATACACTCTAGGAATAGAATTTTTTGAGGAAAGAGTTCTGCGTTGGCTCAAATAACAACAATGCTCTGTGAATGGAGCTTTCTTATGGAGTTGAGAGGCAGGTAAAATAGTGACAACACCCTGGGGATGGGATTTTTTGAGGAGCTCTAAGCCTGATCTTCCACCTCAGGTAGTTGTGAGGCAGCTGTTTTTAAAGGCTAACAGAACTGGGAAGAGTGTGCTAGGAATAGGTCAAATTACTACTTCAAAAATCCTTGCTGTTCTTACCAAGGTTCATCAGTAATTCTTAAATAAATGCTTCTTATGTTGTTATAAGTCTTTGGTTTATTTCCAGAGTTCTGTAGAAGTTGATTTTGACAATTTTTGCCAGTATTTTTATTGCTTTTATGGAAAGGTAAATTTACAGAAGTCCTCATTTTGTCATCCTAGCTGGTAGGTATTTAACGACATTAAAAAGTAATTACTAGACAAAGGAATGCATTATCTTCACATTTCTTCAATATAATGACTACTGCTACCATTCTGAATTTTTTTTTCCCTTTGTGGCACTGAATCACTCTGTGGAATTTCTTAGTTTCTTGCACAAAACCTATACCCATACTTTAAGAATGGGACCATTCTCTTTTACTGGTTCTGAGAGAAGGCTAGGGTGGCCTGAAGATGACTGAGTCACTGGCAGCAGGTCGAATGAAGCTAGATAGTGTTTTCAGGGTCTTCTTCAAATTGGTCTTCCTTCTTTCTCTCTGTGACTTTTTATCTCTCTTTTGAACTGCATTTTGAATTGTCCTGCTGTGCAGTTTTAAAAATTGTAATCCACCCCAAATTGTTGTAGCTAATTAGGGTATAAATTATGAAGTGTTGTGATCCCAAGTATGTTATTTATGTGATAAAATAGTTATTTTTAGAGAATGCATAAGCCTGTGCAAAGCATATTTAATTCTAGAGATCTCTGAAACATAGCTATTTTATTTTGCAGAGAAGGAGGTGAAAATTTCTTTTCATCAATAGTAATGTAAAAGAAAAGAAAAAAGAGGGTGAGGAGTGGGGACATATGTTCTGGTCAACTGATTTTAGAGCTTTGGTCTGAAAGGTGATTTGGAGAAAAGCAATGAGGCTGATAGAGATGAATGTAGCTTCAGTGACACTGGTGGGTTCTGACCCACAATAATAACAGTGGACCACTCAACTGGGGACAGCTCTTGACCTGAGAAGAAAGAAAAGTAATTGTGGCAAAGGTTACACTACTGGAAATGATGTAACAACTTCATCAATTGTTATTGGGTCAGTTTCTCTAAGAAACTTCCTCAAAAAGTTTCAGGCACATCCTTGCTCCTAATGGGAATATTTTCTTTGCCTGCACCCACCTCCATGGGGACTAAGCTTTTACTCTAGCTTATTTTAAGGTCAGAGAAGAATCTAAGGGTCTGAATTGAGCCAGGCAAAATCAGACTTTTGGAAAAAAAATTTTGAAATATGGTCACTGATACTATCAGTTATCTCAGAGATCATTATTTCCTTTGTATGCACCATAAAACAACATCATTACCTACATACAGACACTATTGTATATAAAATAAATAAAAACCCATGAAGTATCCTTAATTTATATACCTACTGCTGTCAAGTCAATTCTGATCACAGCGACACTATAAGTCAGAGTAGAACTGCCCCATAGGGTTTCCAAGGCTGTGAATCTTTATGGAAGCATACTGCTACAGCTTCCTCCCGAGGAGTGGCTGTTAGGTTTGAACAGCTGACCTTTCAGTTAGCAGCCAAGCACTTTAACTACTGTGCTACCAGGGCTTCTTGAATATATATATATGTTATGTATGTATATAAACACTGCTTTTGAATTGATTTTGACTCATAGTGACCCTACAGGGCAGAGTAGAACTGCCCCATAGCGTTTCCAAGGAGTGGCTGGTGGATTTGAACTACTGATCTTTTGGTTAGCAGCCGTAGCTCTTAACCACTGTGCTACCAGGGCTCCCAAATTTATATAAACCCAACCAAACCAACCTGTTGCCGTTGAGCCGATTCCGACTTGTAGCAACCCTAATGTATTTTCACACATTATCTCATTAAAGCCTTACAACTTTGCTTTAGGACCACTGTTTTGGTTTGAATTGTGTCCCTTCCTCGCCCCCCCGCAAATATGTGTTGTAAATTCTAACCCCTATACCTGTAGTTGTAATCCCATTTGGGAATGGGTTTTCTTTGTTAGGGTAATAAGGCAGTGTTAGTGTAGAATATGTCTTAAATCAATCTCCTTTTAGATATAAAAGAGCAGATTAGGCAAGAAAGCAAGCACAAATGGTGGGGAGGATACACACCACGTGATCACCAAGGAAGCTAGGAATAGAAGCTGAAAAGAGACGAGGACTTTCTCCCAGAGTGGGCATTGAAAGAGAGACTTCGCCTAGAGCCGGTGCCCTGAATTTCAGACTTCTAGACTCTGAAAGTATGGGAAAATAAATTCCTGTTGGTTAAAACCACCAATTTGTGGTATTTCTGTTACAGCAGCCATATGTAACTAGGACAAGTATTTCCATTTTACTGAAAAAGATGTTGAGGTGAATATCTGCCATAGATTGAATTGTGTCCCCCCGAAAATATGTGTCAACTTGGTTAAGCCACGATTTCCAGTATTGTTTGGTTGTCCTCCATTTTGTGATTGTAATTTTATGTTAAGAGGATTAGGGTGGGATTGTAACACCACCCTTATTCAGCTCACCTCCCTGATCCAAGGTAAGGGAAGTCTCCCTGGATTGTGGCCTGCACCACCTTTTATCTCTCAAGAGATAAAGGAAAGGGAAGCAAGCAGAGACTTGGGGACCTCATACCACCAAGAAAGCAGCACCAGGAGCAGAGTGCGTCCTTTGGGCCCAGGGTCCCTGCACCTGAGAAGCTCCCTGGCCAGGGGAAGATTGAGGACAAGGACCTTCTTCCAGAGCTGACAAAGACAGAAAGCCTTCCCCTGGAGCTGATGCCTTGAATTTGGACTTTTAGCCTACTTTGCTATGAGGAAACATATTTCTCTTTGTTAAAGCCAACCGCTTGCAGTATTTCTGTTATGGCAGCAGTAGATAACTAAGACAATATCTATCACACAACTAATAACTGGGATGGCCAAGATTCAAAACCTAGTACCTCTAAACAGTCTGGTGCTCTTTCCACCTTTTCCATTCTATTTTATCCTTTTTACCATCGTTTTAAGCATTAAAAAAAAAGTAAACAAAGACACTGAAAGGAAATAAATGGATTAAAGATACTAAACAAGTATTTACATTAAATACAAGCATGGAGGTGTTTTTGGTAGTGAATGGAGGACAAGCCTTGGACATTTTGCATGGGAGGCTTATTGTGCTCAGGACTACTATGTGTACCAGCCTTTTTGTTGCTTACATTCCTATTTGTCAATTCTCTAAGAATTACGGTAGAAAAGCCATGGCATTTATATAGCCCTTTACATATGTTTTCATATCCATTACCTCACCAAACCTCACAGTAACCTGTGACTTTAGACGAGGCCACCTTGATTCCAGATGTTGGAGTGCCTCCAAAGTCACACAGTGGGGCCCTGACACAGAGTCACAGCAGGATTCAGCCCTGAGGCTTCTGACCCATTACTCTTTCCACAACGCTGCTGTCTTTGTTGAAAATGGAGGGCGATTCAAATCAATCATTTTCTAGCATTTGGAAAGTCGCTAAAAATGTTTGGTGGGAAAGGAGTTGGAATGAATGGCTTAAGTGAGGTTTTTCCTCATCATCTGTATTTTCCTTGGCTTCGTGATAGGAAATGCTCCTGGATCACCCAGTTTCTCCTGGACTCCTGTAGCTGCTGTGCTTAGGTATAATCTGGTCAGCCCTTGGACTGCTCCTTTTCTCTACTTAACCTTCTTTCTCAGGGAGTAGATCTCCTTCTAGACTTTCAAGAACACCTTTAAGCATCTAAATCTAACTCTGCCCTTAGAATCCATCTCGAATTCAGTCCTGAAAGACTTCCTGCTTGCTGGTCATTTCCATTTGAAAGTTCACTCTTAGAGGGAGATCTTCTAGTTGAGCTTTGTCCTTGAACCCAGTAATTCCAGGTCACTGCATATAGGTGGTGCTTGTCCAGAATTCAGTCTTTGCAGGAAACTTAGTCTGATTGTCTCTTCCGTGCAGGGATTGTTCATATTCTGTCGACTCCAGTGAACTTCAACAACTGACAGCTTTATCAGCTTCTGGCCTTCCAGAGCTCTGAAGTGATTGTTTTTATTTACACAATGACAGGTTGGCCCTTTCCTAAAGGACTTACCAAAGCAAAAATGAGTTGTTTGAATGTCATCTGTCCATTGGGGAAGGTGATAATTCCTCCCCTATTTTGCCATATCCACTGAAGTCCTCTACATCCTCCTTCATTACCTGCTTAATAAAATATACCCTTAGAGTAGATACTAACTACTTCCCTTTATTTCTGTGATGTTATTTACAATGAAGTCTCCAAGGATTTTGCCTAAGTTGGGCTTCTTAGTCTGTGAGGATCATATCAGTCAATACATGTTTGCTCAATGAATTAATAAATTGATCTTTTAAGCTCATTTTGCACGAAAAGCACATAGATACATAGCTCTCATCAATAGTCGTGTAATACTTGCTTTTGATTGTGGTAGTGGTCAAGGTAAATTTGGATCTTGGATGTAGGGGTGTATACAGAGAAGTCACAGTGTGGGGTGGTGGAGGTAACACAGGACTCTGAAAAAGACTTGCTCAAGTCCTGCTCAGCTGGATGAGATGAGAAAGTTGCTTTCCTTTCCTGACGTTTGATTTATATACTACAAAAGGAGAAAGTTGAACTATGGGATTCCCCCATCCCCAGACTTTGTGATGCTCAAACTTCACAGAAAGAGATATGGAAAAGGAATGGTGATTCTCCCATGTGTAGAGGTAGAGAAGGACCCTGTACAGCCTCCAGTTAGGTTTGATTGTCTGGCCCAGGCACAGGGCTTAAACAGTGTTAGCTGAGAGAACTGAGAAGTCAGAAACCTCTATTGCCAACCCAGTTTCCCATTTTTCTTTTGTGCCTTTTCCTTCCCCCGGCCTGGCATTGCTCAGGTTCTAGTCACTCTGCAATATGGGCCTTAAGGTCTCAGTTAAAAGGCATTTTTCACTAAGGCCTCAATAGATGAAGACTTAACATGTTTATTTTCCCCCTGGGTGATTTTTCTGTAAGAAGAGACTTCTTAAAAAAGAAAACGCTTTGAACCTGAAGGAATTGTTCTCCAAAAGCCGATCTCAGCTACAATGACTGAGCATGATGATTTTGAGAGAAAGAAACCTCTTGGCTCTTCACAAATCAAGTCATCTAAGGGCTAACTCCCTATCCAGCCTATTCCTGAGACCTGCCCCAGGTGCATGCATGAAGGGACAACGTTATCATTGCTGGGATTCTCACCCTCTTTGAAGTTAATAGTACCTATCCCTCTTTTTTTCTACAGCCCAGCATCCCATAGCCTCATCTGCTTTTTTTTATCCTATTGCTACTGTTCCCAGCCCACCCCACCTCACCAAACCTGTCTGACACTCATCCTGGGTGCAGAGGGCACTTGGCGCTGCTGCCACTAGCTCCTGTCACTCCTTGTCAACTCCAATCACCCTCATTTTGTTTCCTTTCCACAGTCCATTAACAGCAGCTATCAGAAGTCTCGGTGGCTACCTGCAGCTCCTGACCCTTGGCCTCAGGTATCATGTAGCAAGAGAATGATTCCTGATGAAAAAGAATGAGCAAACCCTAGCCTCTCTCAGCTTTCTGTCACCTTCTGAGGAGACGATTCTCGAAAGGTTGGAGAATCCTGAGATGTTTTGTATATATATTTTTTTAATTTTTTTTAAGTTAATTCTGCAGACTGCTGTGTTGGTGACATTTCCTTCAAACTGCAATAACTAACCTGTCACAGCCCTACAAATGCTGACAATACAGCACCATGTGGGGTTGACTTAATAAACCTCATTTACATTCATTTTGATTCACTCAGGCGTTGAAAAACATTTCACAGGAAAAACCAGGAACCTCTCCAAGACGACATGATGTTTGCTGATACGATATGAACAGACTTAATAGGCAGTATATACGAAAACATGCATTTCTTAGGTTATTAGCAAACGCGCTACTTTATTTTTTTTTAAGGCATTCAAAATTATTCCTTTGAATACTGGTCTTCTAAGCAGTGAAATGTGTCAACATTTATGGAGCTTTTCTGTTGAGTAGATAAGAACATACTTAGCCCTCTCTCTTGAGTTGTGAACTTGGACAGATTCTTAATGTTGCTAAATCTTAGTTGTTTTGTCAGCTTGATGGGCATTCTAATAATACCTGCTTACCTATCTGTGTTAGTCAGTTGGAGTTCCTTAGTTCCACTCAGCTGCTAACTAAAATGTTGGGGGTTCAAGTCCAGCCAGAGGTGCCTTGGAGAAAGGCCTGGAAATCTACTTCTGAAAACTTAGCCATTAAAAACCCTGTGGAGCACAGTTCCACTCTGATACATATGGGGTCACCATGAGTCGGAATTGACACACTGAAAACTGGTTTCGGTTTTATTAATCAATTATTGTTGCAATAGTACTGCATAACAAACATTCCCAAAACTCAGTGCCTCACAACTACAAGCATTTGTTTCTCGTTTACGGGTCTGGAGACAGCTGTGGTTCTGCTGGTATTAGTTAGGTCAGTGGCACTTGGCTCTAGGCTCTGAGTTGGATTTAGGTCTGTTCCACATGTCTCCTCCTTCTCCTTGGATCAGTAGCTACCTGGGGTATGTTCTTCTCAAAATGGATGGCAAAAGCACAAGAGCCAAGTCAAATCACAGTAGCACACATAAAGTCTCTGCTTGTATCATTTTTCTTTACATTTCATTGGCCTAAATAAATCAAATGACCCAGCCCAAAGTCTGTGAATGTGAGGATGTATTCTCCCGCTACTCTACTGGGAAGCACTTCATGATTACAAGAAAGGTGGAAGAAGTAAAGAATTGGCAACATCCACCATGTCATCTGACTGAAAGATTCTGAAAAGGGAGAGAACATATTCGAGAGCTCTGTAAGTTGCAGTGTTATGCAGATGTTTGGTCTTGTGTGACAGCTCTACTTAGGGGTTCTTTCTCCCAGTGTGATTATTTTCCAGTTACCTAAATGTCTGTGAGTGAGTGGGCTGCCAACCTCCTAGCAACCCAGACTTGAGACATTGTCAGCATATTTCTCTTCTTCATTTCTCTTGTTTGCCAAGTTGCCTCAGTCTTAAGGAATCTATAATCCCTAATTTACCTCTTCTTTCTCAATTTCTCTGCTTCTCCCTAGTTTCAGATCCTTCTTTCCCCTTACCTAAAAGTTAGCCCCTCACTGACTTCTCTTAATCTTCCTTCTGTAATTGATCATACACACCAACGTTAGACTCATTTCCTTGTTGTGTGCTTTCGTCATGGCACTCCTCTCTCTTAGTTTAGATTCCCTAGACACAGAGGCTGAGACAAGGATTCTTACGTAAAAGATTTACTAAGGGAGCGCTCTCGGAAGAAACCTCTTAGGGAATGAGGGAATCAGGGGAAGAAGATGGGCACAAATGTGGTTTCAGGAAAAGTCTAACCTCAGTCTAATTGCACAGGGAGCTCTGGAGCATAAATTGCTCCAAAGTGGTTGTCCCATACAGAGGCAGGAAGACTTGCCTGTTTTACTTCCATTGGAGTCAATCACTGACCACAGACTATCCTCATAGAAGCACAGGAAACCCTCTGGAAGAGAGTCCTGGTGTGAGCCATTAACAGGCAATGCCTACTCAGCTGGGGGATGAGTACACTGCCTGGTAAAGGGGATCTGTGTGAGGCACCAGCATCAGCTGCTACAGCCTCCTATCGGATGTGTTTAATAATTCCTCCTTGTTCTCAGATAAAGAAGTTTAAATTCTTTGACTTGCCATTTAATTCCTTCTGCAATGTTACATTTTCTAAGTTACCTTTTCATCTTGAATTTTCAGTACCATATTGCACAAAGTCTACGCTTTACCTACACTCAAGCTTTCATTTTCTTGTCCTCTGTGCTAATTCTTCTGCCTGAAATGCACTTCCCAGTCCATCCTCTGTACTTCCCTACTTTTGGCAATCTAAGCCAGATTGCCACCTTCTTCAGGAAGTTCAGAAAGAGAAAGAGAGAAAATGGAAGAAGAGATATTATCAAAGAAACAGCAAAAGAGAAATCCTCAGAAAGAAGGATATGCCTTTCCAGATTGTAAGAATCTACCAAATGTTTAACTGTAATCTAATAATTGTGAAATTTCAGAACATTTGGAATGAAGAGAAGATCCTAAGAACTTCAGAGAGGTCACACACAAAGTTTTCAAAATCAGAAAGTAGGAAACAATAGGGAAAAGCCTTAGCAAATATGAGGGAAAAATAATGCCCAACTTAAGTTAAATACCCAACACAACTATCAACCTGTAGTTAGTCAGTTCTAAAAAACAAACAATTAAACGAACAACCAAGCAAAAACTTCTATCCCCCAGAAAGCCACTAGAAGATGCATCCACCAAAGCGAGGGAATAAATCATACAGAGAGAGAAACGGCATCCAAGGAACTGAGAATCTAACACATGCAAGTAAAAAGATTTCACATAATGATACCAAAAAGATGTCTGGTTAAGTACTGGCCTGTTCATGTGTAAAAGGAAATGTGATCATTAAGATTGTGTGTCAGCTTGGCTGGGCCATGATTCTCAATGTCTTGGGTGTCGTATAATGTTGTGGATCACGTCTGTGTTGAGATTTGTTATGTGATCAGCCCCATGAAGGGATTTGCTGTGAGTAGCCAATCAGTTGAAAGGGTGTTTCCTTGGACGTGTGGCCTTCATCGAACATAAGCAGACATTCTTGCAAGACTGAGGGCTTTTTGCTTGTGCTGAATCCTGCAGCTGGCTCCTGTTAGTCTGACCTCTGGTTCTTGGGACTTGAGCTAGCAGCTTACCTGTGGTCTTGCTTGCAGATCTTGGGATTTATTGATCATTGCAGCCTGTGTGCAACAGCCCTGCTCTCTGACCTGTGACCTTGGGTTTGCCAGCCTCTGTGAATCAGGAGAAGCCTCCATCCTGACCCAGAGACTTGGGACATTCCAGCCTCTACAATTGTTGTAAGTCATTTCCTTGATATAAATCTCTCTTTATATATATATATATATTTATATGCTTACTGGTTGTGCTTCTCCAGAGAACCTAGCCTAAGACGGGAAACTACTTGATGCAGGGATTGAAAGCACCAGAAGAGTTTCTGGGACACACAGGACTAGGAATAACGTAAATTTCCTCTGGCTATTTTCCATATTTTTGTCTTGTGTTCTACTTTCTGAGACATTTTCTCTAGTTTCAACCCTTTAGTTAATTTTTTATGTTTCTGCCACTATTTTTTAAAATTTGAAATGCCTTTTTCTTGTTCTATGAATATTCCTTTTATATGTCTTCTGTCTCTTTTTGTCTTAATAAATCTTGCTGAAGACTATTAATTTTTTTCATTTGTTAATTTTGTCTATTTCATTTATTACTTTCAGTATGTGACTGTTCAACTTTACTGTCTCTCAGCTTCAAATCCACCTTTGATTCCCCTGCTTGTGATATTGGAACACTTCTTTCTTGCCAGCTGGCACAATGTTAAGCTTTACCGGTAAAGGGTGCTGGAGGACACTACAGGAAGAAAGGGTTTTTCTTCCTGGTTCCAATGTAGTTTTCTTCCTGCTGGCTTCTATGGCACTCAGCTGTTGTACAGGACACCTGTTGGAGCTCACCCCCAGCAGGTCTGGTGGCACTTTTGCAGTCACCTCCTTTGTGAGTTCTCTGGGTACTTGCTGGTGGTGAAATCAGCAACAGTCTCCTTGGCAGCTTCCAGAAGAGCATTGCCAACATTCCAGTGGGTAGATTCTTACCCACCAGGCTTGGCCCACTGGCACCATGATGGAGTTTTCCTGCTTGCCAGTCCTGTCCTGCACTTCCCTGGCCCCATTAACTACAGACCAGCTCTGACTAAGATCATCTCAGCAAACTTCTCTATAATCTGCTGGATTTTTCATTTCTTAATTTTGTGTATTTCATTTATTACTTTCAGTATGTGACTGTTCAACTTTACTGTCTCTCAGCTTCAAATCCACCCTTGATTCCCCTGCTTGTGATATTGGAACATTTCTTCCTTGCTAGCTGGCACAATGTTAAGCTTTGTCAGTAAAGTTTAACCTCTTCAATGAGGTCTAAATCCCACATTTGAGATTTTTATGATGGCTAAGTTATCACAGTGTCCCTAGGAATGAAATAGACGTGCGGCCTACTAAAATATTTCTTGATCTATATAACAGAAAAATCTATGTTCTGGCTAGCAATGCAACTTGAATCACCAGTTTCCAGACCTATATCAATTCACAGTGAGCCCCTTTATTGAAGGGAATGCTGAGTCCTCCTGAGGAAGGAACCTGTAGTATTTTCATGAGTAAACACTGTAAATCTTCTTCCAAGTCTTATCCAAAAAAACCCAAGATCATTTACTAGAGTGACTGTGCATTGGGGAAAGAGTGATATTCAAACTTTTTGGAGATTACTAGACACAGGCTATGAATTTACACTAATTCCTAATTACTCAAAATATGACTGGCTCATTAGTCTTAGTGGGGGCTACAGTAATCAGAAAATAGATGGTACCTTAGCTGAAGTTTGACTCAGTATGCACAGTTCCTCAATAGCCCACTCTGGCTATTTTCCCCAGTTCATGAATGTGTAACAGTAATATATATATATACTTGGCATCTGGAAGAATCCCCATATTAGCTCTCTGACCCATGGAATAAAGGCCATAATGGTTGGAAGGGCTCAGTGGAAACCCCTGGAGCTTCTCCTCCAAACCAAGCAATATTGCATCTCCGGGAGAATTTCAAAGATTTATACTATCATTTAAGCCTAGAAAGAAGCAGGAGTGGTGGTACCTCTCACATGCCTATTTAACTCACCTGTTTGGATGAATTTTGTGCAGAAGTTGGATGAATTTTGGAGAATGACTGTGGACTCTCATAAACTGAACCAGGTGGTGACTCCAATTGCAGCTGTTGTCTCTGTTGTATCTTTACTGGAGCAAATCAGCCCAACTCCTGGCATTTTGTATGTAGTTATTGACTTGGTAATGCTCTTTTCTCTGTTCTAACTTGAAAGAACCATCAGAAGCAGTTTGCTCTTACTTGGTGATGCCAACAGTTTATCTTCACAGTGGTGCCTCAGGGCTATAGCTATTCTCCTGGTCTGCCATAATATGGTCTGCATAGATCTGGGTTATTTTGACATTTCAGAGAACATCACACTGTTCTACATCATTCATGGTATTATGATGACTGGGTGATGAGCAGGAAGTAGCATGTACTTTAGATGCTTTAGCAAGACATATGCAAATTAGAGGGTGGTTTAGCAGCACCCCAACTGACAGTTCTTTGCAATTTTTGCTCTTACCCCAAAAGCCAATTTCCTGCCCACAAGCCTCGGCTCTTTGGCATTCTCATGGGGGGTTTGCAGATTGCCAATTCTGACCCATTTTTCCATGCTTGCCAGCCTCAGCATGCAAAATGGGAACAAGTGCTTAGTCCAAGGAAACCTAGAAAACTTCTCTGGTTCACTGGGCTACCAACACCCCTCTCCAGTGAGGTCTGAATTCCAGCCTTGGGGTGAGATCTGCTTCCAAGTTTGTTGCTTCCTTGAGTACTTTCCTTCATACCTAGGGCATTCTTTATGGTTCTGTTTTATTTTCCCCACCGTAACAGGCAATTCCTTGCAAATAGTTAATAATTATTTGTATAAACAGACCTTGTTCAAATTACTATGTATATGTTTTTTCTCCTGACTGAACCATTACCAATACACTTATCTTTATTATTCCTTTCTTGTTTCTTTGGATTTAATCTGTTCCTTATTTTCTAACTTCTTATATTAAATTCTTAGCTTTTTTGTTTTTATTTTTTCTTGTTTCCTAATAAATATATTTGAGCATATAAATCTCCTTCTAAATATTAGTTTGTATCACAAATTTTGACATATGTGCTTTCATTATTAAGTCTAAATATTTCTTAATTTTATTCATGATACATATTTTTAACTTAATGATTGTTTACTAATATTTACTACTACTAATATACTATTTAGTTTCCAAACATGTGGTATAAAAAAAAAAAAAACTATTGTTTTATTATTTTTATCAAATTTTATTGCATTATGGTCTAAGAACTTGGAATAATACTGTTTCTTTTTTAAAAAATTTATTAGGTTTCCTTTAGAGCCCAACATGAAATTTAGATTTATAAATGCCCTGTGTGTGTATTGTCTACTCATTTGGTGAAGGGTTCTGTAAGTATCTAATAACTAAAATGTTATTTTTGTTGTTCCAATGTTCTATATCTCCATTCATTTCTTTTGTCTGCTTGATCTGTTTCTGGAAAGGATATGTTGAAATCTTTAACTGTAATTGCTATTTACTTCTCCCTTTAATTTATGTCAATTGTTGCTTTAAAATTTTAAGACTTTATTATTAGGTGTGTGTTTGTACAAAGAGTTATGTCTTTTTGCTCTATAGTTCCTTCACCAGCATAGATACATTTTTTAGTCATTAGGATTTTTTTGTTTTTGCCTTAACTGCTATTATGTCCAGTATCAAAAATGCTGACCCAACTTTACCTTGGTTCATGTTTATAAGGTATTTTGTTTTTTCAATTTTTATATTTTCAACCTTTCTGGTCTTTTCATTCTAAGTGTTTATTACAGACATCATATTGTTTGATCACTATCCACATATAATCTGAAAACTTTTATCTTTCGATTGATGAGTTTAACTCATTTACATTTACAGTAATGACTGTTATATTAAGATTTATCACATCTTATTTCATATTTTCTGTTTACTCTGTCATTTCCCATCCCTTTTCCTGCTTTCAATTCAAAGCCTTTCATCTTTCTTTATTCTAAAAAAAATCTTCAATATTTGTTTTAATTTTTATAATAAAATACAGCATACATAGATGCAAGTTTATGAAAAATATGTATGTCCAGTTTGAAAACAATGAAACAGATACTCACTGCCAAGGCCAAGAAATAAAAATTACTTCATGTCTAGAAGCACTCTGAGAGTTTTTCTTCCATCACATCTCACCCACCTCTTCCTAGAAATAACCACTGTCCTGAATTTTGTTTTAATAATCCCCTTGCTTTTATAGCCTTTTTTTTAACCATCCAAATATGTATTCATGAACAGCATATTAGTTTTGCTTGATTTTGACCTTGATTTAAGTGGAATAATATTGCATACTTTCTTAAAAATATATGCATATTATATTTTTGAGATATACACATGTTAATAATTAAAAAAAAACCCCTTGCTTTCGAGTCAATTCCAACTCATAGTGACCCTATAGGACAGAGTAGAACTGCCCTGTATGGTTTCCAAGGAGTGGCTGGTGGGTTTGAACTGCCACCATTTTGGTTAGCAGCCAAGCTCTTACCACTGTGCCACCAGGGCTCCATTGTCAATAATTAGAGCTGTTAATTGATTCTTTTTCATTGATGTATAGTTCATTGTGTGATTATACCACAATTTATTTATTCATTATATTGTTGTTGATGGACATTATTTTTTCACCAGATTTTTGCTATGAAAAATAATGCTGCCATAAGCATTGTTTTACATATCTCCTGCTGCATGTGTTTGAAAATTTCTGTAAGGTATATGTCTAGTGGTGGAATGTCTAGGATACAGATTATATGCATGTCTAAATCTACTCGGCAATGCCAAAGTATTTTCCAAAGTGGTTACATCGGTTTATATCCCACCAGCAGTAGGCGTGAGTTCCTGTTGCTTCACATCCTCATCAACACTTGGTATTTTCAGACTAAATTTGGCTCATGTTCTCATTATTCTCACAATTTTTTTTTTACTGTTTTATCCTATAATACCTTCTAGGACTCCTATTTACAGTTTCTGACACTTCTTTTAGGCCTGTTTCTTGGCTTAAAAAAAGTAATACATTTTAGATCCCTTGCTCCTTTCTGGAAAATTCTTTAACCAGTTCTTCTAACTCTTTAATTTTCAGCTGTAGCTATCATTGTAATTTATTCCATACACGATCCTTTATTTCTACTATCATATTTTTATATTAAATATTACTTTTTATGTTATTTTATTAATTTCTCATTCTTGTCTCACAATGCTTACAGTTTACCTTATATCTTTAAGTGTATTTATCAGCCTATTTGAAATTCTTGGCCTGTCTGTTTTAATCATCCTGCTTCAACTGGTATTTGTTGTTCACTTTCTTTTCTTTCTTTCACAGTGGTTGTATTCTTCAAGCGTCTAGTCATTTTGACCTGTAACCTCAAGTTCCTATAGGCGGGTATCTGGATCTTTGTCTGGGGAAGGGCAGAAGCTGGGTTCTGCACTGTGTCTTACCACTGATCTGAAGGAGATGGTAGTTGATGAGCCCCAGGGTGAAGAGAGTCAAGCACCACAGAATCATTGTCAATCATTCTCAATTTTCCCCAACTCTTACCGGCTAACTTCTGTTTGGGTTTTGCCTTTAAATTCTTAGAACAAAACACCCCTGGGTTGATAGTAAATGCCCAAAGGAAGCTACTCAATCTCTGCCTGTTTTCACCAGCTATTCACCCAAGCTGAGCCCTGGTGGCACAGTGGGTAAGTGTTTGTTAACCAAAAGGTCGGCAGTTCAGCTGCTCCATGGAAACCATAGGGGGCAGTTCTACTCTGTCCTACAGTGTTGCTACGAGTTGGAATCGACTCTACAGCAATGGGTTTGGTTTTATTCACCCATCACTTTGACACTGTCCTTATATTACCTTTGTGTTAAAACCAAAAAAAAAAAAAAAAAACCAAACATGGTGCCATTGCGTTGACTCCAACTTCTAGTGACCCTAAAGGGCAGAATAGAATTGCCCCATAGGGTTTCCCAGGAGTGGCTGATAGATTCAAACTTCCGACCTGTTGGTTAGCAGCCTTAGCTCGAGGTAACTCTCAACCACTGTGCCACCAGGGCACCACCCTTGTGTTAGCAGATCCTAAAACCTGAGGTATCTGGCATAACTAGAATAGCTGACCCAGACCTAAATCAAACTCCATTTTGATTCACTCACTAAAACCTTGGCTCCATTCCTGCTTTTCACATGATTCTTTCTTTGTATATCTGTAACTTAGGCTTGAAGCATAGCCTATAAGATAAGAGGAAGGGACTATATATATGGTTGTTACAGAAAGTTTGACGCAAACGTTCTTAGAAGACTATTTGCTCGGGATGTTAACAAATACAATTGCACAGTGAAGAAAGATTGTTAAAAAGGATTGTGGTTTGACTACCCCTTTGTGGTTTTTGCCTTGGACCCCGCTCATGCCTGCCGGCACATAGCGTTTGTTACTCCACCCAATAAAAAGTCTCATTCCCCTCCTGTACTTGGGAACATTATTGTACTCTGCCTAAATGTAATAGTGCCTTCCGATTTGCGAATCTCTCTATTCCTCAATCAAACCCTATACTTTCATTTTTAACTGAATGCAAGCCTAGTGCTTTTACTACAACGCCCTGCTGACTCTGTGCCCTGGGAAGCTGGTTCTGATTCTGTGATAGACAAATATTGTCCCAAGGCAATGCTGGGAGAGTCAAATGCATCACATACAAGGTTTCCTCCTACTTCTCTCTTAAGACCTCCTCCTCCCCTTTGTGCTGCAGTTCTTCCATCTCTTTCCACCACCGCTGAATGCAAGAGCGCCTTGAGTCTCTCTAGGACCTTCTCATCATTTTTTATCATTCCTTTTTCATATCCTTGCTTTACCCTTGCTTCTATAGCAGTAGTTTTGAGAACTGTTGTCTCTAAAGACACAAGCGTCAGCATCACTTGGGCACTTGTTAAAAATGCAATTTTTATGTATTCGAAACTCTGGGGTGGGGTCCAGAAATCTGTGTTTTAACAAGCTTTCCATGCAATTCTTTTGCATGCTGAAGTTTCAGAACCACTGGATTAATGGTTTCACCAGGTCAATTTTAATGGGAGGGAGCCAACAGTCTCTGCTACTTTGCTGCCTTGGCAAGAACCTGAAACTTATTTCAATGTTCTGTTTTTGAATAGCTCCCTCTTCTTGCTTCATGGGTGCAATATCTCCTCTTACTCTTTTCAAATCATTATAGTTTTTGTTTTCTTTTTTAGTTTTTCCTCTTCCCTACATTGTTTTTGTTTATTACAAGTTTCTTCTTTCTGTGTCATTTGCTTGCTTTGGTTTTGGTCTTGTTCTATCATGTTTGGTGATTTCCCCTCATGTCTGGTAATCATTGAATGTCAGTTTGTAATTAAGGATGAGGATGATGGGAAGCTTTTTCTGCCTAATTGGGCCTTTATTGGTTGCTGGGTTTTCCTGTAGGTTGTTTAGGATAGCCCCCAAATATCGCAGTTTTCCCAAGGAGGAATTCATGAATATCCTGCCTAGGGTATTTCATCTTGGCTGCCAGCTTTCTGGGAGCTAAGAAGGAGACTACATCTGTGGAAAGAGATGATGGAAAAGCTTAATATCATCAGTCAGAACAAGGCCCAGGGGCTGACTGTGAAACAGACCATCAATTGCTCATATGCAAGTTCAAGCTGAAACTGAAGAAAATCAGAGTAAGTCCATGAGAACCAAAATATGACCTTGAGTATATCCCACCTGACTTTAGAGACCATCTGAAGAATAGATTTGACATATTGAACACTGGCGACTGAAGACCAGACAAGTTGTGGAATAACATCAAGGACATCATCCATGAAGAAAGCAAGAGGTCACTAAAAAGACAGGAAAGAAAGAAAAGACCAAGGTGGATGTCAGAGGAGGCACTGAAACTTGCTCTTGTACATCGAGCAGCTAAAGCAAAAGGAAAAATTGATGAAGTAAAAGAACCGAACAGAAGATTTCAAAGGGCATCTCAAGAAGACAAAGTAAACTAGTATAATGACATGTGCAAAGAGCTGGAGATGGAAAACCAAAAAGGAAAACATGCTCAGTGTTTCTTAAGCTGAAAGAACTGAAGAAAAAATTCAAGCCTCGAGTTGCAATAGTGAAGGATTCCATGGGGAAAATATTAAACGACGCAGGAAGCATCAAAAGAAGATGGAAGGAATACACAGAGTCATTATACCAAAAAGAATTAGTCGATGTTCAACCATTTCAAGAGGTAGCATATGATCAGGAGCCGATGGTACTGAAGGAAGAAGTCCAAGCTGCTCTGAAGGCACTGGTGAAAAACAAGGCTCCAGGAATTGATGGAATATCAATTGAGATGTTTCAACAAACAGATGCAGCGCTGGAGGTGCTCACTCGTCTATGCCAAGAAATATGGAAGACAGCTTCCTGGCCAACTGACTGGAAGAGATCCATATTTATGCCTATTCCCAAGAAAGGTGATCCAACCGAATGTGACAATTATGCAACAATATCATTAATATCACATGCAAGCAAAATTCTGCTGAAGATCATTCAAAAACGGCTGCAGCAGTATATCGACAGGGAACTGCCAGAAATTCAGGCCGGTTTCAGAAGAGGACGTGGAACCAAGGATATCCTTGCAGATGTCAGATGGATCCTGGCTGAAAGCAGAGAATACCAGAAGGATGTTTACCTGTGTTTTATTGACTATGCAAAGGCATTCGACTGTGTGGATCATAACAAATTACGGATAACTTTGCAAAGAATGGGAATTCCAGAACACTTAATTGTGCTCATGAGGAGCCTTTACATGGATCAAGAGGCAGTTGTTCGGACAGGACAAGGGGATACTGATTGGTTTAAAGTCAGGAAAGGTGTGCGTCAGGGTTGTGTTCTTTCACCATACCTATTCAATCTGTATGCTGAGCAAATAATCGGAGAAGCTGGACTATATGAAGAAGAACAGGGCATCAGAATTGGAGGAAGACTCATTAACAATCTACATTATGCAGATGACACAACCTTGCTTGCTGAAAATGAAGAGGATTTGAAGCACTTACTAATGAAGATCAAAGACCACAGCCTTCAGTACGGATTACAGCTGAACATAAAGAAAACAAAAATCCTCACAACTGGACCAACGAGCAACATCATGATAAACGGAGAAAAGATTGAAGTTGTGAAGGATTTCATTTTACTTGGATCCACAATCAACAGCCACGGAAGCAGTAGTCAAGAAATCAAAAGATGCATTGCATTGAGTAAATCTGGTGCAAAGGACCTCTTTAAAGTTTTGAAGAGCAAAGATGTCACCTTGAAGACTAAGGTGAGCCTAACCCAAGCCATGGTATTTTCAATCGCATCATATGCATGTGAAAGCTGGACAATGAATGAGGAAGACCGAAGAAGAATTGATGCCTTTGAATTGTAGTACTGGCAAAGAATATTGAATATACCATGGACTGCCAAAAGAACGAACAAATCTGTCTTAGAAGTACAACCAGAATGCTCCTTAGAAGCAAGGATGGTGAGACTCTGTGTTACAAACTTCGGACGTGTTGTCAGGAAGGATCAGTCCCTGGGGAAGGACATCATGCTTGGCAGAGTACAGGGTCAGCAGAAAAAAGGAAGACCCTCAATGAGGTGGATTGACACAGTGGCTGCAATAATGAGCTCAAGCATAACAACGATTGTGAGGATGGCTCAGGACTGGGCAGTGTCTTGTTCTGTTGTGCATCGGATCTCTATGAGTCGGAACCAGCTCGACAGCACCTAACAACAACAAAAAGAACAAGGAGGAGACTGTGCTGAGGGTTTTAACATTCTGTATGTCAACTTCACCTAAGTCTCTAATCTTCAGCGGTTGGCTCGCCCATGTTTTCAACTACTGCTGTTGTCCTTGATGTCAGATGCTGTCTGACTCAGCTTCTATATAGAACAGTGGGTCTCAGACTTTAGCATGCATTAGAATCACCTGGAGGGCTTGGTAAAACATGGATTGCTGGGCCCCACCCCAAAGTTTCTGTAAGTTTGGGATGGGGAGCTAAAACTTGCATTTCTTACAAGTTCCCAGATAATGCTGATGCTGCTGGTCCCGGGGCCACACATGAGAACCACTGCTATAGAGTAACTCTCTAGACTCCTGCTGCAGCAAGGAAGAGGTCACCTGGCTTCATGGATAGAGAAGCGCATCTGTGAGCCTGTCTCTTAAAGACTTTTAACCAACCCTTCCATGGTTAGCCCTGTGCTACACCCCTGCTTCAGAGGTGTTTGGTGCCTTCAGTTCCTGAGCCTTTTGGGGCTACAGTGTGAAGTGGCCTTATTCTTGAGGTTTCACCCAGTGTTTCTGGCATGTATTTTAGCTTTCTCCTGTATCCTATTTCATTTTTCATTTACCTATTTACATCCCAGCTTCCAAAATTGCGTTGACATCTCTTGCCAGCTGTGACCTCTTCTCCAGTTCTCTTGGTAGGTTTACCTTAAAATTTTTTATCCTATCCTTTTAGTGGGGATTAGCATCAAGCAGAATGAAATGTATGCCTTCAATCAGCCATCCCTTTAACTAACTCTTAAGCCACCATCGTCTCTTACCTGGCAATAAATATCCTTTGAAACGATGAATGAATGAACTTCGACACACAGTGAAGAATCCAGAGTCATGAGGGATGAAACCCGATGCTGCGAAACCTCATTGAAATGCATCTCCATCTTGTTGTTCGTATTACATCTCTTAAAGTTTCAGACATAGATGCTGAATTATCGCTTTAGGCAGCTTTCAGGATTTAATTAAAGCACAAGGTCTGGCTGGTGGGACTTGAGATGAATTTTATTGTCTCAGAGGCAAGCGGAGTTGTGGCTGTGAATTAAGGGAATGAAACAATTCCCAGAGATGAAGCATATGAGATCACAAAAGAGCTAGATTCAGAAAGGAAAGGATAGACAAAAGTGGAAGCCAGTAGGTGCAGTGTTAGCTGCCTGGATGTGGGTGTATTCCATTAAAAGAGTTGGAAGACTTAATAACGCAGGTTTGATCACAGACAACTGGCCTTTAAGATGATTTATGTCATTTTTTTGGCTACTTATTTACTTGAAAGAAATTTTTTCTGTATCCAAAATTATCTGTCAAACATCAAAGTGATAAGCGAAACAACAGTTTTGTATTCATGAACAATGGACATTTTCATGCAAATTTTATTTGCACCAAAGCAATTTGCTATTGAAACTGATAAAATGAGTAATCCTTTTCCAATGGGGAAATACCAGTCAATCCTGGGGAAGGCCTTGAGCAGAAACAACAATCAGCCTCTTTGCCACTTCTTCTCACTCCTGTATAGAATACTTCTTCAACACGTTTTATTTTTGTGACTAAGTTTTACAAGCCAATTGCATTACATCCACAGGGTTAGGATTAGGTTAGATTCCAGTACGTTTTTTGGGAGGACACCATTCAATCCATAGCATAGCTACTAGACTCATTTTTGTGATTCCATCACAACCCATGTCTGGAGAAGGCTCATCATCTTGACCTTCATTCCCTGAGCCCACATCTTTCAGAAGCACTGCCTCCTTCGGTCTTTCTCTTTGTTCTCCTGACTCAGACAGCAGCCTGGGGAATGCTGTTCGGGTTTCTTGTGGATATTGGTTTTTCATGCTCTGAGATGTTTTCAGTCAAACACTTGAGTTGCTCGCTTGCTTTCCCCACTTCTCTCCCTCTCTGTCTCTCCCTACTTGCTCCTTCCCTCCTCAAGAAAACCAAGAGAAATTGACAAGCAGCAGGACAGGGGAAATTGAGCTATATTATTTCTCCTTCGGGAGCCTCACTTTGCTGCCTTTATCTGAACGCTATCATTTTCTACATCTCTTGGCAAGAGCTCTCATCGACCAGTGACCCCTAAATGCCTATGGTGATCAATAGCCCCTGTATCTTATTGACATGCTCATTGACAGCTCTCACTGAGCACAGGAATCAGGAATGGCAGCCAATTGCAATCCGTTCAGGTTGTTTGAGAGGCAGGGAAGGCACCGTGTGGATATTGACACTGTAAATGGAGACAGTTTACTTAGCACTCAGGGAAGATGCATTTGTTAAGGAGACCGATGGATCTCATTACTATCTAAGGGCAGAGGCTTTTCTGGCAGCACACTGGGCTTGCTTATATTAAGCCTCACCACTTACAGAGTCTGGTGAAATAAGCCCTGAGTGATTCGCTTTCCTCCTCAACACCCCCCGCCCCCTCACCCCCATTAAAAGAACCATTGGATGGAACTGAATGTAAGCAAGGGCTGGACACAGAATGGGCAATGAGAGGCCTGGCCCAATGCCACTTTGGCCCTTGGTCAGTCAGAACCTCAGTCCCCACATACTGATGAGTAACAGTTGAGCTGTCTGAGAGGTTTTGAGCTCTGTGCTCTCCTGAGCAAGGGGAAAATCAAGAATCGCAGGCGCTCAGGGCAGGAAGGGATTTTAGAATTTATCTGCCCCAGTTTTCTATTCAGTGCAGGAGTGTCTACAACGAAATACCCTGAGATGTAGTCACCCAGCATTTTTTTTTGTTGTTTTGTTACCTCCAGTGACAAGGAACTCACACATCTCAAGGAATAGCCCATAGCCTTGTTTGGAAGCTGCAGTAGTTGGGAATGTTTCCTTCTCTAGGGCTGAAATGTGTTTTCTTGAGCTTCTACTTCTTCCTAGATGGGCTTTCTGTAGCACCGTACATATATTAAAGATGATAGCTTAGCATTTGGCATTCTATGTCCTTCTCTGTTAACAACTCCTCAAAGACGTCATCCTCCTTACCTCTACCTCCCATTTTACAGATGAGAAAACTGAAGCTTGGAGAATTTAAATAATTTTCCTAAGAACGCAAAGCTGGATTTTGAGTATGCCTGATCCTTGTGCTTTCCACAGCATTATCTTGTCTCTTTCTGCCACACAGAAGATCTGGCCTGGTTGTTCTTTCCTTATCTCCTTGAACAGTAAAGTTCATTTCCAAAGAATCTCATACCACTTCTATATTGTGACTACTCTGGTTCTCAAAAAGAAGTATTTTTTTCCTCAACTCACCCCGGGGTCATTGTTTTCTAACGTTCTCAAGAGAGAAAAAAAAAAATTGGTACCTCAGCTCCGCCATCTTCCTATGCTGCACTGCTACATCCACCACACCCAAACTCATGCATATGACCAAGCTCTGTCAATGTTCTCCCCCTTCTAATTCCTGGGCCTTAAGGACAAGGTTAGTACCGTCTGCTCAGCCATCTTGTTTCTGAAGCATATGGGCAACAAAAGGTGGAGTAGGGAGCTAGGGTTAGCTTATGGGTTGAAAGCCACCTGTACCACTCCCTCAAAGGACAATAGTCTAGAACAAAGGTAGCCTGGGGCCATAGCTGGGTCTGTCAAGGTCTCCTCCAAGCCCTAGGGAAGAGACTGTCATGTCAGGGAAGGGACTGGAGTATACAGTTTTGGGGCTTTCGGGGGGACTAAAGTGAGTGCCGTGTGTCCGGATGCACCACTCCACTCAAAAGGAGTGGGGGCTGTTGGCAGGGCATAGAATGGACCCTTGCTTCTTGGCTGCAAATTTCATGTGACTGTCTTGCCTGAGAATCTGTGCCTTTGGTGGCTGGGGAGGGTGGAAAAGCCCAAGATATCTGTAGTCTCTATACAGAAGAGGGCCATGAGGAATCCTGACTACCCAAGGAATTTTGAAAGGAACTGCCAACACGTCTATCCTTGGGCACAGAGTAGAAATGACTTTTATGAACCCCACTGGGACAATTGAAAGGCAATGAGTGGGATGAGAAATAATGAGTAAAAGTGGCAGAGAAGTAGATTTTGAGTATAAATTATTTCCAGGTGAGGGCCTAGTGGAAGCTGATTATGAATGGGTATGGTGGCACCATTTCAAAGTTAGCAAACCTGGGTTTTACTGCTGGTTCTGAATTGTGACTATATTGACCCATTGGCTTTTAAATCAACTGTAAGCAGAGTATAGTACTGACTGCAGGTGATTTAATTACATTTGGAAAAGCTGAGGAAGGGCTGGACAAGGACAAAGGATGATGTTCACTGCCTTAGGCTAGGCTATCACCTGTTGGAAACCAGGGTGATTCCAATACCTGCCTAACTAGCATTTCTGCCCTTCAGCCTTTCAATTTGCCATCTGAATTTCACACAACTGTTGGTCTGGGTTATGTCACTGTCCTCCGAGCCATCTACCATTCTCCACTGCATTCAGAACAAAGCCTAAGTTCTTGAACATGGCATTCATGCTTTAGCATGGTCTGAACCGACTTTACATCCCACCACGTTTCTCACATACCCTGTCACATTAAGTCACATTAAACCAGTCCGTTGACCCTGAACATGCCAAGCACTCTCATGCCTTTGTGAATGTCTTCCTGCTATTTTCTCTCCTTGACATGCTCTTCTCCTTGCTGGTTTTGTCCGTAAAATTCGTATTCATTAGCTGAGACTCCACTTAAATGCTTCTACTCTGAAACCTTTTCTGATTCCTCTCACGAGATTGAACTCTGCTTTTTGTGCTCCCCTTTATGTATGTAACTCCTAGAGCACTTAATTCACCCTGTTGAATATTGTGGTTCATTATTTTTACGTGATCTTTTTTAGGTTATTAGTTCATCGGAAGTGGAGACTATACTGTGTCGCTATATCTCTGAGAGTCTCAACAAAATGCCTTGCACCTAGTAGAAAAAAGTGCTCATTATTAGGAATTGAGGGGTAGGTGTTGATATTGGCTGATGGAAGATGATCGTTTGTTGGGTAATCAATGTTCTGGAACTCTGTAGGACAGACAGCTAGTACACAGCATCATCCATACTCGCTTCTCTTTCTGGGACACTCAGCTAGTCCAATGTTTTGGCCTCCCTACTGGCTATGACCTGGCCAACGGCATGTGAGTGGAAGTGATAAGTACCATGCCAGGCCTACCTCCTAAAAGCCTCCCATGTGGGAGCCTCCCTTCCTTTTTCTATACGGAATGTAGAGTCTTCAATGACCTAGAAATGATGTCTCTGAATAGAAAAGTTGAGCTGCAAGATGGAAGGCACTGGGCCTCTGAAGGGCTTTGTGTAGTAGGGCCTCTACCACCACCTGACAATGACTCTGACCTATGTGAGAAATAAACTCTTAAAATGTTAAGTCCTGACATTTGATGTTACTTTATAAAGCAGTTAAAAAACAAAAACAAAAATAAAAAAACGTTGCCATCGAGTCAATTCTGACTCATAGTGACCCTAAAGGACAGAGTAGAACTGCCCTACAGGGTTTCCAAAAAGTGGTTGGTAGATTCAGACTGCAAACCTTGTCCTTTCGGTTAGCAGTCAAACGCTTAACTAAAGTGCCACCGGGGCCCCATAAAGCAGTTAGCCTACCTTAATATGCTGACCCTGGTGGCACAGTGGTCAAGAGCTCTGCTGCGAATCTAAAAGTTGGCAGTTCAAATCCACTAGCTGCTCCTTGGAAACCCTATGGGGCAGTTCTACCCTGTCTTACAGGATTGCTATGAATTGGAATCAACTCAATGGCAATCAGTTTGGGTTTTTTTGGTTAATACGCTGACCAGTCATATTAGTAATTTTTGTGTGTGGGTGTGTGAGGACAACTAGAAGGCACAGGCAGATGTATGTCTGGAGAGGGAGCTGTAAGCTAAACTCAATAGTGCTTTTTAATTCAACTGAAGGACAGCCCAAGCCTGCTCCAAGCTAAATGCCTCACCACTTTCAAATCTTTTCCATATGAAAGGATTTTGACTTCCCCTTAAAAATCAGTTGCCCTGGAGTCAGTTCTAACTTATGGCGACCACATGTGGGTCAGAGTGGAATTAAGCTCCATAGGGTTTTCAATGACTGATTTTTCTGAAATAGATCGCCAGGCTTTTCTTCCAAGGTGCCTCTGGGTGGACTTGAACCTCCAACCTTTTAGTTAGCTGCTGAGCATGTTAACCGATCGCATAACCCAGGGACTCCAAAACCAGTTGTCGTTGAGTTGATTCCGATTCACGGTGACCCCATGTGTTCACCAACTTTCCCTTACCATCTTGGTCACCCACCTTTGGGGTTACTTTGGTTTACCAATGAGCACCTCAAAATGCAACTTCAGAGTAGAAGACTAGTGTAGCATGGTGGGTTAGAGTTTGGACTTTGGAGTTTTTTAGATTCCACTGCTGGCCTTGCCCTGTACTAGTTTCATGGCTTTATTTCTCTAAATTTCCTCCTTTATGAAATGGGGAAGTCAACAGTTCCTACTTCGTAGGATTACTGCAAAAGTTTACAAAGATAATAAGTATTAACCATGTACACATGGTAAACATTCAGCAATTTTTAACTATTTTATTATTATTGTTATTACAGAAATAAATACTTCTAGCAAGGCCTGAGTACCCAGAATAGGATGGAGCGTGTGTCGTATGTGTTCCCCATCACAAACATCTTAGCTTCAGGATATGCTTTTCGTTTATGGGAAATCTTATTAACTATTGAGGAGATATATCTGTCAAACTCCCAAAGTCGTTTACACATGTGTTGCTGTTTAGACACATTTTCTCCCTCCTACCCTTGTCCAGGAAACCCTGGTGGCATAGTGGTTAAGGGCTACAGCTGCTAACCAAAAGGCTGGCAGTCTGAATCCACGAGGGGCTCCTTGGAAACCCTATGGAGCAGTTCTACTCTGTCCTACAGGGTCTCTGTGAGACGGAATCGACTTGACGGTAACGGGTTTGTATTTGGTTTTGGACCCTCACCCAAGTTGGTATTGTGTATTTGGGAAGTTGATATTTTAGGCCCAATCACAGGACCTTGTATTTGTCCCCTTATATTTTATTAGACTGAGCAAATTGTTGCAGCCTGTCAAGATTGGTTCGAATATTGGATCTGTCATCCAAAATACTTCTTATCTATGTTGTCTTCCCATCTTTTGAAAATCAGATAAGCTTCCCATTTATATCTTGATTTAAGTCATTGCAAGAGTACTGAAAAGGACAGAACTGAGGATAGAGTCCTATAACATACTTTTAGAAACTTCAGTAGCCACCTGGCACTATTGGGTAAAATCATCCCACGGTTATGATCTATTTCAACCTAGCATTTATTTGCTTGTTCGTTTATTCATTTGTTCACTCATCCATCTATCCAATACAGGGATCATCGAACTTCTTCTGTAAAGGTAGTAAATATCTTAGGCTTTGCAAGCCGTATGGTCTCTGTCGCAACTACTAAACTCTGTCTTTATAGTGCAAAAATACTCATAAACCCAAACCAAAACAAATCGGTTGCTGCCGGGTTGATTTCAACTCATGATGACCCCATGGGTAGATAATATGTAAACAAATGGGTGGGGCTGCGTTCCAGTAAAATTGCTTAATTGAAGAAACAGGCTCTGAGCCAAATTTGGCCTGTGGGCTGTAGTTTGCTGATCACTGATCTAATGTATTGTTCTTTACACTTTAGCAGTAGTTACGGGTTCAATACCATCATCCCTGGTTGAGAGAGCACTGGAGAAGAGGCACATGTGAAAGCCAGGATGACTTATTACAGTTCTATATCTTACTATCTTCCCTCTGTATCTGTAAAGAAGTTTAATGCTGCTGTCCCATCCAGGAAGGGAGAAAGACCCTAGGGCATTCTGAGTCATGATCCTCCTTCCATAGCATCCAAACTCCTGATACCAAAAGCAAGATCTCCATCTAGCCATGATAGCCTCTTGGACACAGATGCTGACCAGAGATTCCCTAGACCACACGAGGCGGGAAGAAGACCACAGCTTGGAAGGGCTAGGTGGATGTTAGTTATGTTTCTCAGGGATGAGAAATGCCCAGTGAGAATGATCTTGATCCCCGTTTCTGACTCTAGAACAGCCTTTCTCATCATTTGATGATGGAAGAATCCCAATTATTTCATTTTTCCTTTCTTGGACTTCATTTCTCACCAAATAATATTGTTATTCAACCCACTCCCCTTCCATAATCATTTATATTTATGACTCAATTTCTGGCTATTCTGTTTCTCATTTTTCTGAATCTCCATCCCTACTTTTCAAGGATATCCAGCTCATCTCTCCTGTATCACACCTAGGAGGGGCACAGAGAGTTCCTGGAGGTTGTAGCCTCCATGTCAGCGTGTCATTTTGCTCTGCCTTTTCAGTTACCCCAAATTCAGGTTAGTGAGAGAGGCATGTGTGGATATTGGGTGGGAGTACAGAAATGACGCAAATGCACGAGAGGGAATATTGAACTTCTAATGCACTGTAATTGCCAAGTGATCTTACCTCTCCTTCAGTGGGTCCTGGTAGGATTTGTTGCCATTGTTAACAATGGTTTTCCTATTGCATTATCTAATGAATAATTATTGCATTACCTAATGAATATTTTTTTTTTAATGAATAATGCCTGCGCTAATAACCCACCCAAACAACAACAACATAACTCCTTCCACTGTAATTTTTTTTTTTCCTAATACAGTGGTTTTAGTATAAATACTGGTGTCTCTTTTCTAAGGTCTTGTATAACTACTTGGTTTAAAAATGGGTCCTATTAAATCACCATCGATAGGAGCATTTCATATGCAAGTGTTTTACTGATTTCTTCCCACTGGACGAGTTTGGGTTTTCAGGCTTTCTCAGGACATTCCGCTTTTCCTTTGGCCCTGCAGGTGGTGCCATTGCCACCTCTTCTGTCCCCCTCCCCTTTCCACCCTCCCCACCCACCACCCCTTTAATGTCCCCTACCCCCTACCTGGAATTGCTGGCATTTAGAGAAGCAGGAAGAAGGCCTCAGCTGTGCAAACACAGTGCTTCTGTTTATTTTGGTAGTCTCCGAAATATTTGTTGAGAGTTATTCGAGCAGAAAGGCTGAATGGAGATCATTGCAATGTGTCAAATTAAGGAGTGCTTAATGCCTGCCTAATCTCTTGGTAATTACTGTTGTGGCAGCGGAAGGCTTCAGAGCCTGGTAAGAAAGCTAATGATAGAGAGAGACATGAGGCTGCCCGGGCATCCGTGGCATCACTGCTCAGCACAATTAGAGGCCCTGCTCCCATCAGAGAGACGAAGCCTCTGTCACTTAAGAGAGAAGATCGGCCTTTGCAGGGGAGGGGTCAGACAGGAGTGTTGGGCTGGGTCACTGGACAGGGGATTCCTTCAGCTGGGTGTCACTTTCCTAACGGTGTTCTAAAATGTGACAGCCCCGTGTGTGTGTGTGTGTGTGTGTGTGAGTGTGAGTGTGTGTGTGTGCAAAGATGTAGTGCAAGGAGGGAGTTTGACCTCAGGGTGGTTGGGGAAAGCCAGAGGAGCAGAAAGCTTTCATCCTCATTGTCCCATTTTTGTCTTTCTTTGTGTGGCCCTGTCTCTCCTTTCCCTGATTCTCTTTAGCCTCATTTTCTTTCTTTCTGAATCTCTACTCCCTCACAGTATCTTCCACTCTGTATTTCTCCTTGTCTTTGCCTGTCTTTTTTAGGATCCCCTCCCCCTGCACACACACCACACCATTATCTCTCTCTTTCACTGTCACTAGGTGATATATGTAATAGACATCTACCTCAACCAAGCATGAATTATTATAATAGTGGAAAATAGTGATAAAAAAGTCAAGAAAGAAAAAACTAAAACCCCTAACAATACCCCCAAACTCTACCTAAACAGAATATAGGAAAATGAGAATACAAAAAGTCCCAATAAGCAAATGCACATAGAAATGAGTAGGAAAGAAAGGGCTCTGACATGCAGATCTGTGGTGGAAAGACTGTGGGTGGGAAAGCTGTTCTATGTTTCAGAAATCAGTGGTTGTCCATGGAAATACTTTAATATAAATCCCTGATAAAGAACTTGGAACCCAACTCAAGGTTCATTTGTGGTTTCAGTGATCTGAGGGTGGCCCCGCTAGGAGTCAGCGACTGTGGATTCTAGTCCCACCTCTACCACTTGTGACTCTGAAGACACCACTTTATCTAAGTGTTTACTAATTTCTAATATGGGTAAATAGCACTTAGCTGACAAGGGTGGTGTAAGAATTAAATGAAATGCTTGCGAGTGCTCTGAAAAGTATGAAACATTATAAATAAGTCAACCAAACAATTAAGCAAGCCATCAACAGAGATTTATGTGCAATGCACAGAAAATTGGGAGGCTTACAGCATGGTGTAATTACTCTGATGGTTTGTTTTTGGCTGAGTTGGGAGTTGTTGCTTATCAGGGTTGCTCCACTTCTGATCAGAGAGGCCTGGAAATGATGGAGGTCTCAGCCTTGCTCACTGTTTCTCCATCTACCTTTGGGATCTCAGGGGACTTAGAGGCTTAGCCAGCACTACCAAGTCCCAGGCAAGGAGGCCCTTAGCTTTCGGAGGGAGGGTGTGGGTTTTAATGGGAGTGTGGAAGAGCCAGGAAAAGGACACAGAGCCTGGATCACTTCTGAAGGGGTCTTGAATGTCAAACCAGGACATGGAGTACTTTGTCAGTCTACACAGTTCATATTGTGTCAAAGTCGGCCTGTCTGGTCTACCAGAAGAGAAGAACCCTTGAGGTTAACCAGTGGTTGCTGAGAATCTCCATGCTGGCCTAAGAGAAGAAAAGGTGATAAACTGAATATTCTCTGGGAATGAAAAATAAACAAAACATTGTAATAATCTAATCAAGAAATAAAGACAGCCTCCTTTTGAGAGAAAATTCTGGACTATCAGTGATAGAAGAGCCCTTTGAGGGAATTTCAGAACCCCTAATTTTTGGAGGGCAGAAGAGCTTCTATCTGCTGTCCCCTCACTTCTCCTTCTGATGCCTTCTCTGCCAAAGGCCTCTCACTGGTAAGAGCAGCTGTGTATAAACGGTGAACAGCTTTAGATTCCCAGATAATCAGTTCAGCTTATGCTGCCTTCCCAAAGGACAGCTCTATTTGTAGAGCAGACTGTCTGAACATCAGCCCCCAAACTAGAAATAGAGTCAACTCAGCAATCCCGGAATTTCAGAGTTTCTCTGACTTTATGACAGGGCAGAGTTTAGCCTCCACCATGGATGTGTGGGGAATTCAGCCTTCCAGAGAAGAAGTGGTAAGGCTGGTCAGGGACTCTATCTCTGCTCCTGCAATTTTCTGGGCTTACCCATGTTTCCTGGTGACCACACAATAACTTGACATTATTGTGAACAGGTGATCCTTCCCTGCTAAGAACAACATTCTCTCCTTAGGCTGTGGTCAGTGAGGGTGGAGAGAGAAACCCCAACTTCAGTCAGAGAGAAGCTGAAAAGGGCATGGGGGTGGCGCCAGTGTTGGGGTGAGAAGGAAGCAAGTCGAAGTCCATCCTGGAGGCCAGAGCGAGAGGACAGCCTGCAATGACCTGCTCTAGTCACATAGCTCAGCAAGCAAAAGGTTCATCATTAACTGTCAAATGGTGGTTTTAATCAGCTCTGCTCCTCAGTGGAAGATAGATTTAATATCAAGGCACATTTTCAGAGCCATTAGTTTAATTATGACAGGTGTCTGCAAACTGGACGACTCTGCTTTCAGATCTGAGTGACAGCATTTAATTCTCCAGGCCCACGGGGACACTCGGGTACTTTACCAAAATGAGCCTCCATTAAAAGTCCAAGTGTATTTTTTTTTCCCCTTCTCCCCGCTCTGTTTCTCCTTGCCTGCCTCCTCCTCTCTTTCTTCTACCGTACATGTCAAAAGAAGGAGACGGATAGAAAATTGAGCTTCAGTAGAAGAGAAAATAATTTACCTTGCCTATTAGAACTCATCTTGTCGGGGCTCCCAGCAGCTGAGTTCCTGGTCAGGCAAAAGTCTTTATCATTTATCTTGTAACATTTCCATGAGCTTTTCTGCACCATGTCTACAGTAATTGCTTGCTGGCATTTTGTTTTGCTTTTGGCAGAGGCTACTTGGCTCCCCCCTGACTCGAGGGATGGCAGCTATGACTGCCGCCATTAGGTGGCCAGAGAAAGTCAAAGAGGTGCTGAGTGAGTCTGGGCGGGGGGCAAGGTCAGGAGGGAGGCATCTGAAGGACCTGTTTCCCAGACTCTAATCTGATTCTCTGCTACTCTGTGCATTTTCAGGACTACCATTCTTCACTCTTTTCCTCTCTCGAAATAGCTCCATGTGCTCTTCTTCCCCACCCGCCATTTTCATTGAATACCAGCCCATGGTGTTGTTCTCTGGCTGGGTGATGGTCAGCAGGGCATTTGAGCTCTCTGAAACGTCTATCTGCATGTGTAAACGGTTGAGGCAGAGTCATGCTTTTCAAACGGTGTTTGTTCTGTTTTTTAAGCAGGGAGAAACTTGACAAATGAAATCTTAGAAATTCCCCAGATTAAGATGGGTCAGGTAGAAAACTCTCTGGTGGAAGAAGGCCCACACCCTGAGCCTCGCCCCTCCGGCCTCAGGAGCTGACACCCAGAGCACTGGGGTCTTTAGCAATCCAGGCCAAGCACCAGGTAGACCGTGGTCTCTGAGGGCTCTCCTAGCTTTACTATGTCTGGCTGGAATCTCATCTAAAGGAATCATCCTCTTGTTTTTAACGTCCCGTGAGGTGGCCCTTGACTCATGCACAAGAGGCCGTACTGCTGTGATCCATACGGTTTTCATTGGCTTATTTTTGGAAGTAGATCACCAGGCCTTCCCTCCTAGTCTTCTTAGTCTAGAAGCTCCTCTGAATCCCGTTCAGCATCATAGCAATACACAAGCCTCCACTGACAGATGAGTGATGGCTGTGCTTGAGATGTGTTGGCTGGGAATTGAACCCACAGAAGGTGAGAATTCTACCACTGAACCACCAGTGCTACCCCTCCCCCCACCTCAAATCCACAGCATCCCCTTAGGGACAGCTGATTGGACAGAGAGGAAGCAGTGCAATAACAGGGTGGTCAGGACATGGGAGGGTTAAAACGCCACAACAG
This sequence comes from Loxodonta africana, assembly GCF_030014295.1. Lineage (NCBI taxonomy): Eukaryota > Metazoa > Chordata > Mammalia > Proboscidea > Elephantidae > Loxodonta > Loxodonta africana. Next base: position 63,700,840 of record NC_087360.1, read on the forward strand.
GGATGAAATGACGCTGTACTGGTGGCTGAGGATGTTTTATTTCTCTGTAATGAGTTTATCTCCAAGGTCAGGGTGCGTCCTCAGGCTGGGAAGTGCCTCCTTGTCTTATGATCTCTACCTGATTCCTTTTGCATGTTTCATTACTGTGAGCATAATTACCTTGGGAAGGATGGAGAGGCAAGAAGGAGGTGTGGCCGGGCCTTATACCAGCCTGCAGGGCCTGTACAGTGAGCCCAGCCTGAAGCCTGCCTGTCCTTTGTGATGCTTTTGGAGCTGGCTCCTCCGCTGGTGCACAGTGACCCCTGCTGCATGGCAAGGCTGCTGAGACAGAGAGAGAAAAAGAGAGAGTGAGAGTGAGAGAGAGAGAGAGAGATGAGGGAGAGGCTGACCAAAGGCATGGGGCCTTCCCAAGGAGCTACAATCACCTCTTACCTTAGCCATCCCGATGAGGTGGGTTCTGCCAGAAAGCTGCTAGCTTGTCTGCCATTTTTCTCATACCATGTGGAGGTTAGAACCCTCCCTCATCACCCTGAGGTTTTTTAACTATTCATTTCTAAGTGGAAATCAATCTCTGGAGGGCAACCGAGGTCAATATACTTCAGGAAAGGCCTGGTGTGGGTTTCTCAGGGCCAGTCCTTCAAATGGTTGCCTGCCTAGTGTGGCTGCTGAAATCACACTTTGGAAGGTTGGAATATGGGAGTTCTTTGGTTTTGCTCCCTCAAATACAGAAGATTTGTGTAAAGTGGACAGCAGAGGAAGAATAATTGGGCAAGGATTTGGGGAAATCATGTGCAGCGAGAGCTCTCTCTCTGACCACTATCTAGTCCCCACACCCTCTGGTGTGTGAGGCAGCCTTCTGCAAAGACCCTCACTCTCAGGGGTGGAGACCGCCATTTTGCCTGCATTAGTGTGTTCATTTGTTCATTTGTCCAGTCACAAGCTTAAGCATCAAAAAAGCTAAGTGGATGCCAGCTGGCCCATTATGAGGGAAGAGAGTCCCTTTACCTTTTGCATACTTTGGCAGGAGGAAGGTTTTAAAGGATAGCCATTCCCTTGTTTATCCAAAAAGCTCTGCCTTTCCATCTGAGGAAGCAGTCCTGCCTGAATGTTGGGGATCCCTTCCATCGTGGATTACAATATAGACAAAACGGCACTATAGGAGTTAGTAAAAACAAAGACCACTGGACTCACAGACCTCTCATTTCACTCATGTTTTACAGAGAGCCCACAAGTGTTTTTCCTCAGAAACCTGGAGAATAAAATCCTTGTGTCGGCATTTGAAGTGAATCCCAAGATGCCCTTGAGTGGTGACAGGGTATTTTATGCATGTAGTGGGCATTACAGATTTGTTTCTGGAAATAATTAGTGGTGGAGTGGAACGACCTCATCCCCTTCCTTGCCTATTGATAGCAGTAGAGTGCCTTTGCTCCTCATTTCGGCTAAGTTCTCCCTTTCATTAAACCTCCTCATACCTAGTCCACGTGGATTCCTTCTCCACTTAGCATTTGTCTGCTTCATACGCGAGTGCTTGATTTTTTTATTGTGTTAGGTATGTATGACAATTGCCATTTTAACCATTTTTAAATGTACACTTCAATGTTGGCCAACCATTGTTATTGTTAGCTGCTGTTGGCTTGGCTCCCTAATGGCGACCCCATGCACACCAGTATGAAACATTGCCTTGTCCTGCACCATCTTCACAATCATGGGTATGTGCAAATCCATTGTTTTGGCCACTGTGCATTTTGAGTGCCTTCCAACTTAGGGGGCTCATCTTCCAGCACTGTATCTGACAGTTTTCTGTGTGATCCATGTGGTTTTTATTGGCTAATTTTCAGAAGTAGATTACCAGGCCTTTCTCCCTAGTCTGTCTTAGTCTGGAAGTTCTGCTAAAACCTGTCTACCATGTGTGACCCTGCTGGTGTTTGAAATACCAGTGGCATAGCTTCCAACATCACAGCCACATACAATCTACCACAGTATGATGAATTGAAAGACAAATGTATTCGCCATCTTAAAAAGAAACTCAGTACACTTTAAGTAATAATTCTGCAATTTCCCTACCCCCAGCCCTTGGTAACCTCTAATCTACTTTCTGCCTCTATGTAGTTGTATATTCTAGATTCCATGTAGGTGGCATCAGACAATATTTTTTCTTTTGTGTCTGGCTTTTTTCACTTAGTGTGTTTTTAAGGTTCATCTACCTTGTAGAACGTATTAGAATTTTATTGCTGAATATTATTCCATTATATGCACATACCAGGAGCCTGGGTGGTGCAAGTTGTTTGCTATTGGTTACTAACCTAAATATTGGAAGTTTGAACCCATCCAGCAGCTCTTCGGAAGAAAGACCTGGCCAACTGCTTCCATAAAGATTACAGGCAAGAAATGCCTGTGGAGTAGTTCTACTCTGTAACACAAGGTCACCATGAGCTGGAATTGGCTTGAAGACAACAGGTTTGTTTTTTGGTTCATGTATATGCCACATTTTGTTTATCTATTCATCTGTTGATGGACACTTGGATTGTTTCCACGTTTTGGTTATTGTGAATAATGCTGCTATGAACATTGGTGTACAACTATCTGTTTGAGTTCTTGTTTTCAATTCTTCGGAACACACAGACAGGAGCGGAATTGCTGAGTCATATGATAATTCTATGTTTAAGTTTTTGGGGAACTGCCAGGTTGTTTTCCACAGTGGTTGTGCCATTTTACATTCTCATCAACAATGCATGAGGACTCCAATTTCTCCACAACCTCACCAACACTTGCTTTTTTCCATTTTGTTTATTATAGCTATCCTAGGGTGTGACGTGTTATGTCATTGTGGTTTCGACTTCCATGTCTTAATGACTAATAATGCTGAGTATTTTCTCATGTACTTATTGGAGATTTGTATCTATATATATATTTTTTGGCGGGGTGGGGGAGTGCCTATTCAAGTCCTTGGTGCATTTTTTATTGTGTTGCTTGTCTTTTTGTTGTGGAGTTATGGGACTTCTTTATATATTCTGGGTACTAAACACTTTTCAGATTTATGATTTGAAAACATTTTCTTGCATTCTGTAGGTTGTTCTTTCACTCTCAATATTGTCCTTGACACAAAAAAGTTTTTTATTTTAATGAAGCTCGAACTATCTATTTTTTCTTTTGTTGTCTGTACTTTTGGTGTCATATTTCAGAAATCATTTCCAAATCCAAGGTCATGAAGCTTCACCCCTATATTTTCTTACAAGAGTTTTATAGTTTTAGCTCTAAAGTTTAGTTCTTCAATCCATTTAGAGTTAATTTTTTTTTGTATATGTTGTAACGTAAGGGCCCAACTTCATTCTTTTACATGTAGATATCCAGTTATCGAAGCACCGTTTGTTGAAGAGACTGTTCTTTCCCTATTGTATGATCTTTGCAGCCTTGTTGGAAACCAGTTGACCATAGATGTGACAGTTTATTTCTGGGTTCTCAGCTCAGACTTTTGGTTATTGTAGCTTTGTAGTACTGTATTTTTATGCAAATAAAGCACAGTTTCTAATTTTTTTTTTTGCCAACATCGCCCTTCCTCATCACAAGGTGTTTTCATAAGAGCGCTGTGCTATTTTTTTACAGCAACATGCAAAAAAATTAGCATACTTATGATAAAACAGAATGCGTAAGTTTTAAAGTCAGGAGTATGAGTCCTTCAAGTCCTTGTTTTTGAAGATTATTTTGGCTATTTGGGGCCCCTTGAAATTCCACATGAATTTTAGGATGGGTTTTTCTATTTCTGCAAAAAAAAAAAAAAAAAAAGTTATTGGAATTCCAATAGGGATTACATTGGATCTATATATAGTTTTGGGTAGTATTGTCATCTTAACAATATTAAGTCTTCTGCATTAGTTCGTTAACGACTGCTGTAGCGAAATACCACGAAGTAGGAGGCGTTAAACAAAATAAATTTAATGACTGCCCTGACAGGGAGCATAACAGAGAACCCCTGAGGGAGCAGGAGAGTAGTGGGATGCAGACCCCAAATTCTCATAAAAAGACCAGACTTAATGGTCTGACTGAGATTAGAAGAATCCCGGCAGTCATGGTCCCCAAACCTTCTGTTGGCCCAGGACAGGAACCATTCCCAAAGACAACATCAGACAAGGTTGGAGAGAGATGCTGACGAGGAGTGAGCTACTTGTGTCAGGTGGACACTTGAGACTGTGTTGGCATCTCCTGTCTGGAGGGGAGATGGGAGGGTAGAGAGGGTTAGAAACTGGCAAAATGGTCACGAAAGGAGAGACTGGAAGAAGGAAGCGGGCTGACTCATGAGGGGGAGAGTAAGTGGGAGTATGTAGTAAGGTATAGGTAAGCTTATACGTGATAGACTGATTTGATTTGTAAACCTTCACTTAAAGCACAATAAAAAATTATTTAAAAAAAAAAACAAAATAAATTTGTTGTCTCACAGTTCTGGAGGCTGAGAATTTGAGATCAGTGTGTTGGCTATGTTGATTCCTTCTGAGGCTTTGAGGGAGAATCTGTTCCATGCCTCTCTCCTAGCTTTTGGTAGCTCCAGGACTTCCTTGTCTTGCAGCTGCGGCATCACATGGCATCCTTCCTCTGTCTCTTTGTGTCTGTTCTCTTCTTCTATAAGGACAGCACTCAGTGGGATTAGGACCTACCCTACTCTGGTATGACATCGTGGTAACAGATAACATCATCAAAGGCCCTATTTCCAAACAAGGTCACATGCATAGGTACCAGGAGTTAAGACTTCAACATATCTATTTTTGGGCGACATCATTGAATCTATAACATCTTCCAGTTCATGAACACGAGATGTCTTCCCACTTATTTAGGTTTTAATTGCTTTCAGCAATGTTTTATAGTTTTTAATGTAGTAATCTTGCATATCCTTGGCTGAATTTATTTTATTCTTTTTGATGATATTGTAAATGGAATTGTTTCATTAATTTCTTCCTTTGGTTGTTCACTGCTAGCATATTGAAACACAACTGATTTTTGTATTCTATAATTTTGCTGAATTTATTAGCTGTAACTGTTTTTTGTGGATTTGTTTTTGTTTTCTACATATAATATCACGTCATCCCTGAAATCAGATAGCTTTATTTCTTTCTTTCCAATTTGGATGGCATTTATTTCTTTTTCTTGTTTAATTGCTGTGGCTAGAACTTCTACTCTTATGTTGAATGGAAGGGTGAAAGCAGACATCTTTGACTTGTTCCTGATCTTAGAGGAAAGGCTTTTATTCCTTCACCATTGAGCATGATGTTAGCTGTGGGTTTTCTATATGGCCTTTATCATGTTGAGGAAGTTCCTGTCTATTCCTAGTTTTCTGATTGTTTTTAACATGAAAGTGTGTCGGATTTTGCCAAATGATTTTTCTGCATCTACTGAGATGATCGTGTTTTCCTTCCCCTTCACTCTATTAATATGGTGCATTATATTGATTGATTATCATATGTTGAACTACCCTTGCATTCCAGGCATAAATCCCACTTGATCATAGCATGAAATTTTGATTATTAATATGCTGCTAAATTGGGTTTGTTAGTATTTCGTTGAGGATTTTTATATCTATATTCATAAGGGATATTGGTCTTTAGTTTTCTTGTAGTGTCTTTGTCTGGCTTAGGTATCAGGATAGTGCTCTATTTGGGCATATTTAAGACAATTTATTTAAAGTCTTTAGTAAGCCCAATGTCTGGGATTTCTCAGGGAAGGTTTCTGTCATTTTATCTTTTTCCTTTTGAATTGGCTAGTATATGCATGTATATATATATACTATTTTTTGTTGAACACTGGACATTTGAATTCTGGAAATCAGATTGTTATCCTTCCCCAGGATTTGCTGTTCTTTATCATTGAAGGCTAGAGTCGTCCATTTGTCTAGTGGCTTTACCAAACTATTATTTTGTATGTAAAGACGGTATTTCTTGTCGTCTATGATCACTCAAGTCTTTGTCCCTTTAGCTTGTATTCAGCCAGTGTTTTGACTTAGATTTCATTGAATCCAGGAGCTAAAAAAAAAAATTTAAAAAGCCACCTCTCCCAGTCTTTATAGATTTACTCTGTGCTGCAGCACACCTTTAACACTCAACTAGACCATTTTCAACTCTGCCTGAGCCTTCACTTTCTGCTTGCTCTTAATCTGGATATCAGTGGTGAAAGCTTAGAATCTTCTCAGGTATTTTCTGAGCATGCATCCTCTCCTTGGCATGCACGTGGTTTTCTAAATTTCAAAGTACATGAGCACTTCTGAATGCCGTAATTTACCAAAGAAACTCTCTCTGGCTTCTTCTTTCAGTTTTAAGCATCTTATTGTATATTTCAAATGTAATCTTTTGCCCTAGGTGGCTGCTGGTTTTTCATTGGTCTTCTAATGTTTTCTAGCAATGCCCACCGTTTTTCCACCCGAATACATTCTGAATTAGACAAAACAAAGATGAGAACTTTCCATTAGTCTTTCTTGTAGTCTCAGATAAGTTAGAACACACAAACACAGTTAATTTGTGAATAAAGCTTGCTTTACTTCCTTCAGAGCCAGGGACCAGGGCCTCACTTTTGGAATGTGAGTCCATCTTTAAGACTGCTGCAAAGAGAGGTAAAGGATGAGGCAAGGGGAAGTTCAAATGCCACAAAATGTTCCTACTGTTTTTAAGTTGCATTTTTCCTGATTCAGCATTAGCTTTGTTGCTATACGTCTTTGATTGCTCTCCAGCGTTCTGATGAAGTTGGTTCTGACCATTTCTGCTTGTTTTCTGTGTTTTTGTGGCAGGATGGGTGTTTAGAGCTATCCACTCCACCATACTGCTGCTGTCACTCTTGAGCATTTTTATTTACATAGTCTTGGATTGAGCTCCAATTATTCCTTGTGCTAAGTCCTGTTCCCTCGGCTACATTGTAAGTGCTGCTAGGCTAGGGCCAATGTCTTATTTACCCTTCATCTCTCCCAACCTCCGTGGCTCTTAATATGGCTCCTCAGAGAGACTTAAGCATATAGATACAGCTGTTAGATTTAATTGGACCTCGTTAGAAATTCTCTTTCAGTGGAGTGTTGTTTACACATCATTTTCATTTTTTTCCCCCCTCTGCATTGCCTGGAAGTTCATTTTAAAATTTTCTATCATCAATCAATCTTAAAAAAGAGGTAAGTGCTACCAAGTTGCAATTCACCAGACAGCACCCACATAATTTAACGATCTAAGGGTTCTAAATATTTGGAATATGCAGAATTTACATTTCCCTCTCTCTTGATCACCCAGACAGAGGTTTCCAGGAAACTTGAGCAGAGAAGAACTTCTAGTTTCATAAATCTTCCAGACATTGTGGAATGGGATTCATGGTTCCAAGGCCTTTGATGAATATTAAAAAACCACCTCTGCATACCTCTCACGTCCTGTCTGAGGAAAACCAAGAAAGCAATTGCATTTCTCCATTTTTTTGCAGGTCTTGAGAAGAAGCAGTTGCATTTTTTTTTTTTTTTTCCTTTAGGCCCTGTTGAAAGAATGTGGTAGTGTGTTTTGTAAATTATAACCCAGAGTGCATGTAACAAATTACACACATAAGATTCAACCCAAAAATATAAAAATTCGACATTAGTAGAGGATGTAAGTTGCCACAGTACAGGATGTAACTCAAGGTCTGATGAATTATGTGGGTTCAAAATTACTCTATATTTTTTGATATGATAGTAAAGATTCATAGCTTAGATATTATAGCATCCTATCATATATTCCCAAGTCATTTTATCTTTGAATTAAAACAGACACAACAATGTTCTATAACTGGGCTCTTATTTTTTCTTTCTAACAAAGCAGATAAAAAATGAGCAAATTAAAAAAAATTATAGAGTAATTAGTTTAGTGACTAATTAGCTAAAATTATGATGACCAGCTGCTGAAATAGCAGCAAGTTGCTCTTGCAAATGTAGAGTATATTCTGCTTGAAGCATTTCAAGTTCTGAATCTGTACTGACATAGCGTGAGGGTCATACTCTGTTATGATTCGTGGGAAAATGGTTAAGTATTTATCTAGGTTTTTATGCCTTGTGTTTTTTTAAGAGGTTAAGCCCGAGATCTTTATCATTTCTGGGTTGCTGGTACCACCAGGACAAAATCTCTGTTTTTATCACTTACCTACAAAAACTGTGAGCATAACACTGCCTTGGCACCATGAGGAAGTGTGTGGTCTATTAGCCCCAAGACTGTAGATAAAAGGGTCCAGTGGTCAAATAATTTTAGAAAACACTGTATACTGTCATCCACCTCTTGAATTTTATCATTATACACAATTTATTAAAGATCTACAGTAATGGAAATCTGTTTAATTTTGTTTAACCCAGCGTTTTCCAACCAATTGACCAAGAAACCTTTTCTTTCCTTCTTTTTGACATAATACTAACAGAAACATAGCTAATGAACATCTTTAAAGCCTTCTAATTTTGTGGTTTATGGACATACATTCGATGTTTTCAGTGCTCTTCAAAGCTGTACTAATTAGCTCTCCTTCTAATCTGTCATCTCCTCCTCTTCTTTTCTTGAAATCCTAGGTCAAAGATCTCACCCTTCTAGAAGTTCATTCTTTAAATTGCAAGCAAGACCAACCAGCCTTTTCCTTTCTTCCAACCGATGAGTATATTGATTATACCAATAGAGATGTTTTACAGGGTCTTGGGTCTGAGAGTCAGGGATCAGGATTGAGGTTGGGGTCAAGAGATTATGGAACTTTTCTCTTACAATATAAGTAACATAGCCAAAGGGTAAGGGTAATGCCTTCTGAAAACTAAATAGGGACTATTCATCACTAACTTATAATTTTTTTAAATTTTGCTTGTTTAATGATTGAGACTAGCATGGAAGAGTGGGACAAACACAAACAGCTGCTAGAGCGTCTTGTATTCATGTATTCGTCCTCCCCAAAACTACCTGTGTAATTTTCACCTAAACTTCAAATGCTCAGTGTCCTCACATGCTGATAATACAAACTTTATAGGGTTACTCTGAGGGTCCAGTGAAAATGCTGTACATAGGGTTGAAATTTACACACTGTGATTCAGATGCACAAAAAATGCAACTATTTTCAATAACTGAGTTAAAATTGGTCGTGAGCTCTCAGCCTGTCTAAAGTCAATAAATTAAAAAAATTTATTTCACTACATACAGTTATTATTCCAGTCAGATTCAGGTATTGTTATCTTATGCAATGTCCAGTTCCTTTTGGGGGTTGGAGGGAGGAAGTTAAATAGACTTTCTCCTTGAGCATTTGGGCTCAAGGGTAAGCTAATGTAGCACTGTGCCCAAAGGAAGGAGGCTCCTGTAGGATGTGCTGAGCTCCAGACCTCTGCTATGGTGTGAATGAAGGCATCTGTTTTCTGGGCCTCTTGCACGAATGCGCTGCAAGTGCCCTTGGACCTTTCTTGTCATTGTCTCTAGTTTCAAAGTGTTTGCCCTGTTCAGCCTTCTATTTCCAACTTCGGGTCTCTTGCAGACCATTATTTCTTTCAACACTTCTACTTTTATCTGCTAGGACTCTTAGTAATATCTGAGTCTCCCACATGCCATGTATGGTGGCAGGAGTGCTCTCAAAGTGCCATCCACCTGGACCACCCCTTCTGCCAAGACTACTCTGAAGCCTCTGTGTCAGGTTGGACATTTGAGGACAATGAAGCCCCAACCCAGATGTCCTTGGATTGTTACGGGTATATTTTAGTGGCAGATGACATACCCTGCTCTATCTGATTTAAAAAGAAAAATGTTTATTAATGATATTACATAGACTATAGAGTCCCTGGGCCATTCAGAGGATTGAACTTGGATGCCAACATTTAGCTGGATGCCTACTAGAAAATACTCAGCCATGTTACAAGACTGTTCTAGCAAAACAATCTCATGCAAACTGGCACCTGTAACACTGGAAACTAGACACAAGAAACCCCTTCACAACTGCCCCAGCAGACCTAGTGACTGCTGGGATAACCAGGCAATCTGACAATCCAAACACTCAGTGTCCAACTCTTGCCTCACATTTTATTCTCTCTCTCTCTGTCATATGAGGGTGCAACTGTTTTGGCAGAACCTTAGCTGCATCTGTAAAGAATCTGGGAAATGTAGGGTTTTCTTTAGCTTTTCAGCCTTGGCAATTCTGGAAGATGCCCAAGAAAGGGGTTAGAATGGGAAACGAGTTAGGCAATCCATAGTATATGCAAACTTCTGTAACCCTATCTGAAGTTCTTTTGGTGCTTTCATGCCATCTCACCCCTCCTTTCCCCTAACCCAATCTTGTAGATTCAGAGATGTTCCAATCCTGGGTCTTTTCCTCTCCAATTCTTTCCCTTTCTTGCTAGAGCTTATGTTTATTTTTCCAGTTGCAAGGATGCTGCCCTGACATCATTTCCTCTATTGTCTCTACACCATGCCTTACAATAAAATTCTATGTCTAATGCATATAAAGAAAAGCTTCTATGATAAAACAAACAAAAGAAAATTATTTTATCACTCAACAAAGGAAGGCTTTTAAGAAAAAATGATCTCATTATGGGCTTAAGAAAATATGCAACTACTTTGAAACCAAAGCTGATCCATGACATCTGGAGTAGAGAATGCCATTTAGTCAATGGATAGGGAGGTGTGGCAGACACTGGCCAGAACTGCACTAGTGCTTTTCTTCTTCCTGGGCACACAGGAAGACTACATCTTCCAGCCATCTTACAGCCACTTGACTGTGTTTTGGCCAACAGAATGTGTATGAAAATGATGGACACCACTTCTTCAGGTCTGGAGAAAAGGCACCCTGTTTCCACTCCTGTTTTTTTTTTTTTTTCTTCACTTGCTGGCTGACTGAATGCAGAGGTTCCAGTGGAGGACTTTAGGGTACTTATTGCATCAGCAATTATAATTACTATACGTATACAAGAAGTACAGTGCAACATGGTTTACCAGTAATAAGGAGTTTTTTTTTTTTCTCCCTGTATTGCAATTAGAGAGTTCATTTTTTTTTTTTTTAACATAGTGTAAGGTAAAAAGCAGGCACTCAATAAACATTAATTCCCCTATATAAGACTTAAATCAAAGACAAGAACTTGACACTAAAAGGGATAACCATTTCAGGTACCTAATCAAACTCATTCATTTGAAATTAAGGCAATCAGGATCAAGAATACAAAATGAGCACATGTACATCCCTACCTTTTTATCCAATTCTTTAAAATAATAGAGAAGATTTCTCTCTCTCCCAGAGTCTGGAAAACAAGAGAAGGTTCCATTAGCAGACTAAAAATTGTGAAAAATTCTTAGAAGATACAAAGTAGCCATATGGGATTGAATTGAAAATGTAAAGTACTGCCCAAAGCACTTAAAGGAGAAATTACTGAAAGGTAAGAGCAGTTACAGAGAAAATTCAAGGCCAGAATGAATAAATGCAAAAGATAGGAAGGATCTGGGACACTAGTTAAAGTAATTCATTTAAAATAGGGGGGCCATTTATCTTTCCCATTGGAAATTAACCATCCCTCCCTTCACCTTTCTAGTACTGCTCTGCCATACCTACTTACAAGTAATGGCAGCTTTTGACATAAGAGTCAATTCTGAGATCCTTAATCTAAATAAAATGAGCTGCATTGGTGGTGACTCCCAGTTTGTACAGGAGAGCTGAGGGGGAAGGAGAGGGAAGTTGGAGATAATCCTTGGCCTCCACAGCAGCCGTGGAAGGGTGGCAAAGAAAAAGCAGCAATTTCCAGAAGGAAATTAAAATCTACCACCAGCACACAGTCCTCCCATATTCTGGAGGTTTTGGTAGATCCTTAGCTTTCTGACTCCATGGTCTTTTTACTCCAAATCGAAGCTAGTCAATGTATGTGGTGATCATCTACACAGAGCCCTCACTGAGAAAACAGAGATAATATTAACATTTTGATATATTTCCTTATATATCTTATTATGTATATATGATGAAATTATTCTTAAGCTAAATACTCAGAATTCTACTTTTTTAAAATAACACTATATACTTTATATGTATTTTTCATATTATTAAGTATTCTTAAAAACATTGTTTTTAATGGTGGCATAATAATCCCTCTGAAGCATATAACATAATTTATTTAAAATCTTTTATTTTGGGAATTTAAGTAAATAACACTTTTTATTAACATAAATAATGCTATGATGTACATCCTTGTGTGTATACCATTGTATTTGTATTTGATTTAAGAGACTTTCTTATAAGTATTTTTACCAATAATAAATTATGGATATTTTTAAGGCCTTTAATACATATTATAAAATACTTTTCAGAAACATGTCAATATGTACTTCCACCAGAATTGTATAGAATACACATCTTACTGCAACTTCATTATTCATTCATTAAACGAAAGCTCTATAAGAAGGACAATGTGAATGGGAACTTAAAGTGAAAGGAAAAAGAGCAGATGGAAACTCATTTTCTAAAAGTGATCACTGAAATTCCAAATTACTTTAGATATATTCAGCTTATAGTGTTTTTTTTTTTTTTTAACATGAACTTTAAACTAGTGTTCTGGCGTGTGTGGAAGATCTAGGTTTATTTATCAAGGATGTTTTAAAATGTCTTTTTAAAGTTAATTCACAAAAATGAGAGTCATCAATAAACAAGCCTGGGAAATTTCTCCCCTTACTTATTATAAGAACAAGAGCAATTTGAGAAGTAGTTTGTCTTAGCTGCCTTGTCTGTAAGACTGTTTCCCTCAATTTTGTAATTAGTACCAGGCAAAACACAGAGGTAGACTTTTCTATTTTAATTTTTGTCTTTTATTGATGCTATTAGACTATTTTAGTGGGGGAAAGTTATCAGAGAATTTCAGAGAGGGCCTCTAAGGTTTTTTCAAGGCTGCTTTAACACAATAACCTTGAAGAGCTTTTTATTCTTTCTTTTGGTTTTCACTGGGTGTTCTCAGTGACTCAGAAAGCTGTTATATGGGAATCTGAGTTTTCCTAGTCCTGTGAGCTTTCTATTTCTTGTTTCTTTAGGACTCAAATCAGATTTTTCACTTTCAAATTAGAAGGATTTCCCTCTGCCTGATTAGCCTATGGACTAGTTGGTATAAGTCAGAGACTCCAGGCTAGTAAGCTTTAACAAGGATCTTAAGTTCTTCATGATAGTTGGCATTTTTGTTTAACCAGCTTTAAATTGCTCACAAAGAGACAAACAAAAATTAATTAAAATAGGCATGCTTGAAAGAAGTATTAAACTGTACATGCTAGCAAAAACCTAAATAAGCACTAAATCTGAGTGTACAGCAAAACCATAATGTGTTCTGAAACCTAAAATGCACTCAAGAAGAAGAAAGTGTGGGTTCAATCTTAACAGGCTGGAACCTAGATCTTCCCAAAGTCAGTTACTGCTCATAAGACTTGGAAGAACTGTGGCAACAGCCACACCAAAATAAATTGGGCAACAAATTCATCAAAACCGTTCAGAAAGTGAACTGAAAACGAAGGTGCAAAAGAGAACAAACTAGTCTTTTGTCTCTCAGAGTCAAATAAATGCTTGGCAAGAGACTCCGAGATACTTTGGCAGCAATTGCATGGAACCTACGCCAAATTTTAATTACAAAGAGAAATAAAGACAAAATCCTAAGAGAATAACAAATGCGACAATAAAACTCAGGAAGCTTCTATGCAAATAAAGCAGAATTTTGGACCCAAGAGGTATTTACTTTGCTGCGATTCCCAAATCTGTCCTGGGCACAGAGGGCTTAAAATGACACAGCTGACCTGAAGTCCGAATCCTCCATGTCTTGGAAATTGCAGAAGCTTTAGGGTTCCCACTGCTGCCACCAGAAGTGTCATAGACACAGTGAACCAAACTCTGTTAAAAGTGAAAGTAACGAGTTTTATTGAGAGAAAAAGCAACTGCAAATGCGGGAGCATAAAACATCCGCAGTTGGGGTAGCAAAAGGAAGTGCTCCAAAGTCCTGAAAGAGAATAAGATTTTTTTATAGGAGGGCTGGGGGTTACACATGAGCCTCAAATAAACCTTTCACAGTGTCAGTTAATCACAGGCTTTCTGGGGACAAACTGCATAGGCAATTTCCTAAGAACAATCTTACACAAACATTTTATCAGGGGACTTTCTTGTCTTTCCCTTCCTGGAACATTCTTATCATTTGCTTAACCATAAGCTACAAATTTGTTATATGTTAGTTATGAGTATTCTTTCTGAGAACAGAATATTTTTATGAATCATAAGTAAGCATAACCACATACTTGCTCATTCAAGGGGTAAAATGGTGGTACACATATTCTGAAAGCTGAAGCAGGGATTTAGGGCAGAGGGAATTTGATTCATTCTTGTGTCAGTCATTTACTCATTCCAGGCACATCAGTTTTATTTATTTATTTATTTTACACAACTGTAAATAAGTTTTTATAACCATTAAATATATATATGATCTTTTAAGTGTCGCTAATCTAGCTTTTGATCCTTGAACTAATTCCATACTCTTTAGATGACTATAGCTTTATGATTTGTTTTAATATTTGATAGGGTTTATTTCTCCTCATTACTCTTCTAGAAAATTTTTAGTTATTTTAAATTGTTTATTGTTTCAGATGAACTTTAGGATTATTTCGTCAGGAAAATTGGTAAAATGTTCAGTAATTTTACTATTAAAACCCTTTTTGTCCATGTGCTTTTTTTTGTTGTTATTGCTGCTACTGTGTTATAACCATCCTTTATTTAAAAAAAATTTTTTTTTGTGCTTTAAGTGGAAGTTTACAAATCAAGTCAGTCTCTCACACAAAAACTTACATATACCTTGCTACATACTCCCAATTGCTCGCCCCCTAATAAGACAGCCCCCTCCCTCTCTCCACTCTCTCTTTTCATGTCCATTTTGCCAGCTTCTAACCCCCTCTACCCTCTCATCTCCCCTCCAGGGAAGAGATCCCAACATAGTCTCAAGTGTCCACCTGATCTAAGAAGCTCACTCCTCACTAGCATACCTCTCCAACCTATTGTCTAGTCCAATCCCTATCTGAAGAGTTGGCTTTGGGAATGGTTCCCATCCTGGGCCAACAGAAGGTCTGGGGGCCATGACCACCAGGGTCCTTCTAGTCTCAGTCAGACCATTAAGTCTGGTGTTTTTATGAGAATTTGGGGTCTGCATCTCACTGCTCTCCTTCTCCCTCAGGGGTTCTCTGTTGTGTTCCCTATCAGGGCAGTCATCGGTTGTAGCTGGGCACCATCTAGCTCTTCTGGTCTCAGGCTGATGTAGTCTCTGGTTTATGTGGTCCATGTAATATTTTACAGTCTTCATCCATTACAGGCTGATGTGTATGTGCATGTCTTAACATCTCCCACTAACATTGGGTTTCTATTCATTCAGCTGGTAATTCTAATAGTTTTTGGTTTTAATTTGCATTGTGATTTTTTTTTTTAATTTGGTGTGCAAGATTATGTCACTATTTATTATTTCATTAAGTATTATAAATTGAGTCTCTAGAGTTCAGATTTCTTTTCCACATGATACAGAGCTTTTCTTTCTTTTTTTTAAATCTGGAAACACTAGGATCCAGATTAACGGTGTAGCAGATAAGAAAACTTTCCATTTCACCCTCAAATTCCTGTGTTTCCTTGAAATATCTTCTTTGCTATATCAAAGAACTCATTGAATGATACAAACTTAAGTTGATTTTTTGTTACTTAAATCAATTGAGAGTCTTTTCCTTGAAACTGAATAGCTTTTCATTTTTATAATCATAGATTTTCCTCATCCTATTATCTAGTTTTACATTCTTTGGGTTTGTGCTTCTTTTCATTTTTATACAATAGTTTTTCCTTTTTCTGTTGTCTAGTTTAACGCTTTTTGGCTTGTGCTGCCTTGCTAATTTCTTTGTTCTCTTTTGCTATATAATTGTGTTTTAGTTTTTTTTATCTTAGTAATTTCAAAGCCTGTGGAAGGCAAAAATCATTTCCTCATATCTACTAGACATACTATGGATCTTGATGCCAGAAATGAGAAGGAGAGTTGTATTTAATAGAAGTCAGATCATGGTGTTTAATTTTACTTCTCACAAATATCCTGGAATTCTCAATAGCATCTAAAATTAGAGGTGGGATTCAATTATAAGATTTCTTAGTTGTGATCTTTATCAAAAGTGATAGAGTTCTCAGCTGGATAGATGTTTGCATTTGATGAGGGAATTCACCCAGCAGACAGCAGGAAAATAACAGGAGACAGTGGATTCTACTATGCCCAGGGGCCACGTGAGAAAAACTTGTCTTTTGGGATGGAGTAAAATTGTCTAGTGAGAGTTAGAACTTACATCAAGGGAGGTGAATTGTAAACTAAATGAGAATAGAGCATGCACATGTAATCTAACTCTTAAGAAGTTAATTTGGGCACTTTTCATAGAACAACCTTTAAAATTGATTACTGTAGATAGGAGAATCCACTATTTCTTATTTGCAAGATTTTCTGGGTGAATCAGTAAATTACATCGAGGGAGGCAAATTGTCCAACTAAATGTGAATAGGGCATGCACATGTTATCTAACTCTTAAGAAGTTAATTTGGCCACTTTTCATAGAACAACCTTTAAAATCAATTACTGTAGATAGAAGACACCACTATTTGCTCTTTGCAAAATTTTCTGGGTAAATCAGCAAAGTGCCTACTTTCTCTTTATATAGCTCTCTGTGAATTCTGTGATGATGCAAACTTTTTCTGTGTAGGTGACTTTGTCATATTCTGTACACTGATTCCTATTTTTTAAGACAACCTTTGATACTGGTTGTTTGTAATTTAATGAACTACACATTTAAACTTGCATCTCTCTAATGGTCAGAGTTAACAATATCTTCTGACTCCTTCTAGTATAATACATAATTTAGTGCTTTATTTCCTTTGCCCCCTCCTACTTTCCCATATGTGATAATATATTGTTTTTCATATAAATCTATGTCAATAATAGTTTGTGCATTTTCAATTAAAAATTGAAACCAAATTTACAAGTAATTTTTATACTATGTAATTGGTTTTAATATTTTCCTTGAAATCACTCGGTCTATGATTTTTCTATTCTGTAGTGCTCAATTTTGAGTCATCTCTCAGTCAACTTAATTTTGAGATAGTTTTATCAGTCTATGTAACTTGTATATTCCCAAATAGAGCTGTATTTTGGACGTTGAGTAACAGCTACATTGAATATAGAATTCTTGTTCCATACACTGTCTTCTTCAAGTTTGTGTGGATATATCTCCTTTTTATTTTGTTTATTTCATACCTGGAAAGAAAAACCTTAAATTAATTCCTTTTTTCCCTGAAATTTCATAAGAATTTTTAATTTTGAAATGCAGCTTATATATGGATTTTTTTCCCATTTTAAGTCAGGGAGCTCTTCTGTCTCATAGACACTGATTTTCAGATCTATTTTACCTTCGGTTGTTGCTTCTTTTCTTCTTATTATGGTTCTCCTCCCTTTCCCCACAATACTTCCAGATGGCTTTTTTTTTTTTTTTCTATTTCTTCCTTAGCTATCATTTTCTCTCTTGTTCCCCTCTCCTTTCTTTTACTGTGGACACATTTCTTCATTTAGTGTCAATCTCATGATTCCATTTTCTGAAATGCTCATTCCGCTCTTTACTGACTCCAGTGAGCATTTGAATTTTATGATTGAAGTTTATTTCTTTACATTCTTTATTTTTACCGTTTAAAGACATTCACGTCTTATTTTTGTCCATTCTCTTTTCATGCATACTTTGCCTTATTTTATAGAGGTCATGCCCTCTTGAATCCCTTTCAGATTATCGTGCTAATGTTTTCTAAATTTTATTTAGTCATGTGAATAATTCATTTTCAGTCATATGTTCTTTCTTTGCATATTCCAGATATTGCTACCTTCCCCCTCATGCTCTACTCTTTTTGCTTTGGGGCACTATTTATTTACTTGCTTTCTCTTTACTCATTATGGAAAGGAGTGTGGACTCCACCCAGGTTCAAAATTTACCAATAGATAATGGTTTCAGGCTCACATGGTGCCTTAGTCAGGGTTCTCTAGAGAAGCAGAATCTGTGAGAGAGAGATTTACTTCAAGGAATTGGCTCACACGATTGCGGGGGACTGGTAAGTCCAAAATCTGTAGGTCAGGTGTCAAGCTGGAGACTCCTGCAGGCTTATATCCCAAGCTCCATAGATCAGGAGATGGGAAGATTGAGGTGAGCGTTCTGCCAAAATATGTTTTTACAGTCTGGAGGCAGAAAATACCCAGTGAAATCCCCCTTTTGCTCCCAAGGCCCACAACAGATTTATTGATTGATTACATAGTTTATAGAAGGTAATCTGCTTTACCCAAAGCCAGCTGGTTTAAACACATGTAACTGCTCCAGAACAGCAACCAGACTAGTGTCTGGCCAAACAACCAGCAGCCACAGCCTAGCCAAGTTGACAAACAAAACCAATCACTTTTGTGGGTACTGAAATTTTTTCATTTTCAGAGGCAGATTGGCTGACTGCTTAAGAGAACGGACTCCAGAGTCATGTATTTTGCTTTGAATCTGTGCTCCAACACTTAATCTGTGATTTGGGGCAAGTTTTTTAAAAAAATTTTTTTAAATTAATTATTTCTGTGCCACAGTCTTCCCATGTATAAAATAGGAATCATAAAGAAATACTACCTATTTTTTTTACTTAACTTAAAGGGTTTTATGCAAATTAATTGTGTTATTATATGTAAAAGCCATAGAAAAACACCTGGCACATAATATGTGCCACATAACTGTTCATTTTATTATTGCTATCTAACCTATATAGCCAGCACCCTTCTGTCAGTTTGTCATACTGTGATGGCTTGCATGTTACCATGATGCTGGAAGCCTTGCCACCAGTATTTCAAATACCTGCAGGGTCATCCATAGTGGACAAGTTTCAGTGAAGCTTCCAGAGGAAGACAGACTAGAAAGAAAGGTCTGGCAATCTACTTCCTGAAATTAAGCAAAGAAAGCCCCGTAGATCACAGAATATTATCCAAGACTTTGACTTGTTTACTTTCAGTGTGTTATCAGGAGGAGCCAGTCGCTGGAGAAGGACATCATGTTTGGTAAAGTGGAGAGCCAATGAAGGTGAGGGAAACCCCCAGTGAGATGGATTAACACAATAGCCACAACAATGGACTCAAACATACCAATGATCATGAAGATGGCACAGGACCAATGTTTCATTCCGTTATACATGAAGTCTCCATGAGTCATAGCCAACTGGGTGCCACTAACATAACAACTTGAATATTCATTTGCTGTACCCAGTGTTTATTTGAATGTTCAATTCTTAAAATGTTGTGATCCA
Organism: Loxodonta africana; assembly: GCF_030014295.1. Classification (NCBI taxonomy): domain Eukaryota; kingdom Metazoa; phylum Chordata; class Mammalia; order Proboscidea; family Elephantidae; genus Loxodonta; species Loxodonta africana. Next base: position 63,720,151 of record NC_087360.1, read on the forward strand.
ACGCAGGCCCGCTCTCCAAGGGAGTTCTTTTTCTCCTCTACAAGTTTGTCTGACTGGACTGCAAATTCAGATGCTATTTATGGCTCTTTGGTGAAGTACATAAAACAAATGCCAACCATATCCATGGTTCCTGGCATCTTTAACAGAACCCATCTGCTTCCTGTTGTATTGTGACCTGGAGGTTGTAATCTATGAGAGGATAAGAGAAAGTAGAGCTAATGGGGAAGGAATAAGGGGTGGACCCATGCAGTTTGCAGATGGCCCTTGCTACTCTGTTTGGTGCAGTGCCTGCATTCTGAAATCTAGCAGAGAATGTTGAAGTATACTTAAGCCCTTCCCTACCTTTTAGGGAACATGTTTCTAACTCTGGTTTAGATTAAAAATAATAATAAAAATTAAAATAAAAAAAAAAAGAGCTGCTGTAAAGCAATCTGACTCATGGCACCCTCCTATGTGAATCAGAGTGCAACTGTACTCCATAGGGTTTTCAGTGTCTGATTTGTTAGAAGTAGATCGCCAAGCCATTCTTCTGAGGCACATATGGGTAGACTCGAATCTCCAACCTTTTGGTTGGCAGCCTAATGCATTAGCCATTTGCACCACCTAGGGACTCCTGGTTAGGGTATGGGGAATAAAATCACATGATCAATTATTTCTCTATTAATCCATGTTAACAATGCAACCAGTAGCAATATGACAGAGGGTCTTCTTTTACATTGAATTTGCTGCACTGTTTTCAACTTTTTTCTTTTTGTGTATCTTTAATTGAGAAAAGATACAGGCATATCCTTGTTTCATTTATTCACTCAACACCATTTATCTATTGTACTTGCCATGGTGTTAATCCTACAGTCCCTCTCATAATAATATGCAATATAGACTATATCCATGTTTACACCTTGTGTTAGATTCAAACCTATGCTATCTGGAAAGGAAGGCAGAGCTTTTGGGTACCATTTTAAAATATCATACCCCAACTTGAGTCATGCCTCTCAAAATGGGGTGCTTCTCCATCTGGGGCAGCATGCACACTGTCCTCTGACTTTGGGGTAGCTCACTGGGGAAGTTGGGGAAACTCTTCTCAGACTTGATGGGAAGCCACCAAAGGATTTTTAAGCAGAGACATGATGTGAGAAGTAAAGGGGGATACACCTGCAGGCAGGGGGACCCATGGAAGACACCTGCAGTAGCTCGAGATTGGAGTTAATGAAACCTGAAATAGAATGATGGCCTTGAAAAGAAGAGGAAGAAGAGTTTTGAAGAAAGATTTAGGAGGCAGAACTGATGGCTTGGGTGTTGATTAGCTGTTAAGAAATGAAAGAAAATGGGGGATTGGGGAATGACATGTGTAGCTAGGAGAATGTTGGTAGCATTACTTGAGATAGAGGATTTGGGAGGAAGAGAGGCTGTGTACTGGCAGGAGAGGAAGCTGAGGGGCCATGTCTCAGAGCTCTGGCCAGATCTCTAACAAGAGGGCTGAGGTCTGCTTCAGAATGCTTATTCACTGTTCTTTTTTGTTAATATTTAATAAAGAAGCTATAGGCAAACATATTGCTCTTATTACAGTGATTACCAAGAGGATCCCTGATTATATGAAAAAAAATTGTCTCTGAGTAAGCTGTTTCCAGCAACATTTATTTGTTCTGAAAGCACAGAGTCCTTGTTATACTTGCAAAACGATCTCTTCTCTCATCAAATTACCTTCCCATTCCTATCCAGGAATGTAATCTTTTACATGTAGTATCTTGTGATTGTTATCAACTTCCACGACCTTTACATGATACATCAAGAAAGCAATGTGACAAAAATAAATAAATAATGTACTAGAAGTATTGGTCAGCATACTCAGGATTTAAAGGGTAAAGGAGGGATTCTAAAACTTTCATTGCAAGAGCTGTGGTTGCTGAAAATGAGGGAATATTGGAGACCCAAATGAAGAAGTCCTTTCACCCCAGAGAGGGACACCAACCTTCACTGTTTAAAGCTTCTGAGAGGGAAAAGTGAAGTGGACAGAACATTAGGAAGCACAATATTTCTACTTAGTGACATTGCTTCAGGTGAGACTTCTCAGTCAAGTCCAGTGGTGGAAGGAACGCTGGACTGGGAGTCAAAGACATGGGTCTGGCCCATGATCTCTGCCACTAGCAGACTGTTTAGCCACTTTCCTATTTTGGCTTCAGTTTCCTTATTTGTCATGGGCTGGGTTACTTGGGATTCTAAAGCACAAAGGGTGTCCAGTTCTTCCGTGTGCCCTACTGTGAACCTATTGCAAATAACAAAGAAAAGAACTGGTGACAAATAAAACATTACTGCTATTCAGATTAGGTACAAGTAAACGTTTTCTTTGGAGCCAGACTCAGCAAGAGGAATTATTAGACCCAGCCTCAGCATAAAGGTGTTTTGATGTCTATTCGTCTAGAATCTGATTAACTTCTCATCATGCACATTCCACCTGAGAACAGTAAGAATCTGTATCTTCAGTCATTAAGAGGCTTCCCCCTGCCAGCTTCCCAAAAGAAAGATTTTGGATAGTTAGATTTTTCTTTCTGTACTTGTGGTACCATTTTAATTCAAATCATCACCATTTAGCACCCATAGCTACCTCTAGGATGAAATGAGTTGAAGATTATCAACCCAACCACCAGAGAAGGGTTTTTTTTACCAACAATCAATTGGTAAAAGATGGTTCCTGAAAAATAATTTAAATTGAGTTTACCCTTCTAGGGTGTTTGGATTAAATTGTGTCCCTCAAAATGTGTTATAAATCCTAAACCCTATACCTGTGGATGTAATTCCATTTTGGAAAAGGGTTTTCTTTGTTATATTAATGAAGCCACATCAGCGTAGGGTACATCTTACAACTAATGATTTTTGAGATATAAAAAGAGCAGACTAGGCATAGAAGCAAGCAAGCAGAAAGGGAGGGAAAGATACATGCCTTGTGGAGATCGCCAAGGAATCAGGGACTGCCAGGTCTACAGAAACTGAAAGAGATCTTTCCCCAGAGACGACAGAGAGACAGCCTTCCCCTACAGCCGGTGCCTTGCATTCAGACTTCTAGCCTCCTAAACTGTGAGAAAATAAATTTATGTTCTTTAAAACCACCCACTTGTGGTGTATCTGTTATAGCAGCCCTAGGAAATAAAGATGTGGGTTATAAGATATAGCCCAAAGGAGAGTGATGGATTGCTGGATGACTCAAGGTCCAGTAAACCACACCCTTCAGCTTGGTAAGGGAGTGACTGTTACTCTTACTAATACCAGAAAAAAAAAAAAAAAAATGTTACTTTGGATCCTCATACAGAAGACACTGTAATTTAATATCCTCAGCAACAACCCTAAAATGGATATGGTGAAGAAAGTCATAGGGAATTTCTTCCCAATGTTCATCAAGTAAAGCTGATGGTGTCACCCCAAAGTACAAATAAGTACAAGAGTTTTATACTGCTACCACCCAACGGTCCAGAGAAGATGAACTCTGTTGGTTTTGGTTTGCATCACTTTCTGGCTTTTGGCAGTCCTAGATTATCATAAAAAAGATCAAACCCAAGGGAATTTTAAAAAATTAAGGTGAATTCTCCCTGGCAACAATAGTAATCCTGTAGTGTAGTATATCAGTTAGGAATGCCTTTGGCTGCAAGTAACAAGAATCCCTTTTAGCAGTGGCTTTATTACATAAGCACGATTATTATTTACCTAACAGGAATTTCCAAAGACAGCTGCCTCATAGCTGACTCAGCAGTTTGTTTGTCGTTAATAACCTAGGCTCTTTCCATCTGCCATCCTGAGGATATTGGCTTTCTGTTTTTATGTTTATGGTAGCAATACGGTTGTGGCAGTGCCAAGCATCACAAACATATTCAAAAACAACAAGTATGAATCAGGGTAACATATTTTCTCCTAATACGGCTTTAAAAAAAAAAATTTTTTTTTTTTAATCAATAAAGTTCTGCCTTTCCTAAAACCCCTAGCAGGCATCCCCTTCCATTTCTTTGTCTGGTACTGGAACATGGGACCACCCCTGCAAAGTGGGAGAGGGCAAAGGAGAAGATTCTTGAGAGTGGCTTCAGGGTAGCCAAACAGTATTATCTCCCACCCCCAGTGCAGTGCTTTGAGACAGAAGAAGCCTCTTTTGTTTTCCAGGGCTAAAAGACCTTCAGGGGAAGAGTAACAAACTGTATAGCTGCCTTGGACAAAAATCTATTCAGGCTTAAAATGCAAGAGCATTAGCTGCTCAGAGCCATCACCAAGGAGAGATAAAATACGTCTGCTCTCTCAAGACCTGGGAGATGCTTGCACTGTGATTATTTTTTTGGCTGGGAAAGCTGCTTAGCCGACAGAAAAAGGAATGTACCTGAACATTTATGAGTCGGCTTTTCAAAGACAGAGACCCATGTTCCTTCTCACCCCTCCCCCTCCCCTATAAGGGAACACTTAGCAAAACTAAATAAATTATCAGCCCAACCATGAAGAAATGCTCTCACAGGGTAATGCTGGAGAGTCTTTAAGTCATAAAGGCAATCTTCAGCGCTCAAGTCATCAACAGGGAAGAGACAGGCGGGGAAGACTCCGGAGAGAGCCCAGCTGAAGGAGAAGTGAGCACTGAGCTGCCCTCTTCACCTTGCTGCTCTGGGGGCTGGAACTGATGAGACCTGGGGCTGCTCTGCGCTGACCCAAAGGACAAAGTGGCCAAACTGTTATCTTTGGGGCTGCTCGGGATCATTCTATTGCTGAACTACAACAAAAGCACTGGGTATCCTGAGCCAAGGATGGGAGGTGGAGCCAGGAGACCTGGCTTGAAGGCCTTGTTCTATCAGTTGCTCACTGGCTGATCTCTGGTGGATTGGTTAACAGCTCTGAACTTTCCTTTATTTGGAAAATAAACAGAAAAACATCTGTTACCGTTGAGTCCATTTCGACTCATGGAGACCCCATGAGTTACAGAGTAGAACTGCTTCACTGGGTCTTACAGCAGCCGGGCCTTTCTTTTGTAGCACCGCTGAGTGAGTTTGAACCACCAACTTTCAGGTTAGTAGACGAATGCAAACAGTTTGGGCCACCCAGGGACCTTCATCTCCCAGGGTTCTTGAAAGACGCAAGCAAGAGGGGTAGGTGAAGGTGCTTTGCGAACTCTCGCACTCCATACAAACGTTAGATATCATCATGCCATGTGGCCCAGGCTTCTCGTTTAGCACGTGCGGAATCTGAGGCCAAGAGGCTAAGGGATGACCCCAGTGTCCTCCAAATCTGTATAGGCAGGCAGACAGGCACTCCGTTCTGTTTTTGAGCATGGTGCTGTTTCCTCAGAAAGGCAGCCTGTGGCACCTGAGAGAAGCTGACAAGGCCTCTCCTGCCTGCCAACTCTTGCTTCACTAGAAAGGAAATTCAACTCCTTTCTCCGCAAAAAGCAACAGGACAGGACACTTAACTGCTCTAATTAGCCACTCTTTTCCTCAGATGTGTACGACCAGGGGTTTTCGAGAATAACCAATCCAAACATGACTTCGCACCCGTAGAAACCTGGACCCAAGGCCTGCTGAAGGCCAGGACAATTTATACGATGTGCTTAAAATGAAAATATTCCTTTGAGGGTAGACTCTTTAAGAGATGTTATTTCTATTTTATTAATAAAATTATGTTTATGTCATATAGTCCACGTATTTTGTCCCCTTTTTTACTAAAAAAAAAATAAAAGAATTAAAAATATTTTCTAACTCTCCTCGGGGCAACTGGGCCAGACACTGACCCCTTAGGTTTCTTGGTGACCTTTGCCAGCCCCAGGGGGTTAAGGTGTGCAGTGCTGAGGGTCCTCACGGACCCCCTGGCTTCCTGCAGAAGCAATGGTGACCCTGCTCTGGTCAGCAGAAAACTGGGCCCTGAGGCCCATTCAGACGTTGGAAAGAACTTCCTCATTTGTGCAAGGCTGAACGCAGTTTCCTGTTAGCTAGTGATTTTTTTTTTTTTAGTGAGGCAAGGCAGTGGAGGGAAGCTTCATCCTGGCATGGACAGGGTGGGGGTAATAGCTGTTAAGCGTACTAGTTACACGAAGCATTCCTTGTTGCTACTGACGTGGTATTTATTTTAACATCAGCTTTTTCATTTGTCTTCGGCTGTCAGGGAAACACACACACACACGCCCATACACACACACACAAACACACGCCCACACACACACGCCCATACACACACACACACACAAACAAAGCAAATCTCCTTGTAAGGAGAAAAGCTAGGTAGGTTATAGTTTCCTTCTGGAATGAGAAAAAAAAAAAAAAAAGCCCCACGAACTCCTCACAGTATGATTTCATAGGCCATGCTAATTATTTTTTAGGGCACGCATAATAAAACCCAGGTGATTTGCCTTCAGCAGTTTCTCCTTATCTTCACACAGCTTTGCATCGTTTACCCACATGGCAAGCAATTACCATGAGCCCTGCAGTTTTTACCAGACGTTCTTTGTCGGAGCTCTGCTAGAGTACACAAAGGTTAATATGCTTTTGCACTACAAAATCTGGGCATTATCTTGTGGATTGTAAGACATGTCTGTGACACGTCGAATTCAGACGATTTACAAGATCGGCAAAACAGAAGGGTTTCCCGTCGGGAGCTGTTTCCGCTATTTCCTCATTAGAACGTGACTTAGTGAGGTGTAGTGGTTTGCAGAGGCTTTCTGCAGGGAGCCTGGCTTGGCCTTTTCAGCCTCCTTCTCCAGGAGTTTGGGGTGGTGCAGCCTGCTCACGGCTGGCCAGCGCAGGGACCAGGAGATGTGACCCACTGCACTGCGAAGGTAGTTTTCTGGTAGTTTCTTATGATCGGTTGTAGTTGAGTCAACTCATGGTGGCCCCCACATGTGTCAGAGTAGAACTGTGCTCCATAGGGATTTCAATGGCTGTGATTTTGGGGACCAGATTGCTAGGCCTTTCTTCTGACGCACCTCTGGGTAGATTTGAACCGCCAATCTTTTGTTTAGTAGCTTAGCATGTATGTATATAAGAATCGCCTGAGGAGCTTGTTAAAACGTGCCAAGATCTTGTTAAAGTACAATAAGATCTTGTTAAAGTTCAATAAGATCTTGTTAAAAATGCAACAAGATCCCCAGGTGATTGTCATGTATCTTGTTAAAACGTAGATTCTGATTCAATATATGTGGAGTGGAAATGCAAATCCTAAGCAGGGGTTCCAGCCAGAATTTACTGGTTCGAAGCCCTGTAGAAAACTAAGACAGGCCTAAACATTTACTGGATTTGTTAGATACCTTGTGCGCTCACTACTGAGTCCTCAGTTCAAATGCCACTGCCTCGGAGGGGCTTTCCCTGACAGCTCCATCCTACCCTGTCCTGCACCCTGCCGCCATCCCACCAGCCCCCATCCCACCATCGATCAGGCTTTGTCTTCCTCTCCTCACTTACCACACTCTGAAACAGTTGTATTTATTATTAGACTGGATCGGTGACTATCATTCCCAACAGGACATAAGCCCGGTAGGCAAATACTCTTATTTCACTCATTATTTTATCCCTGGAACCAAGACACTTTCTGGCCCAAAATAAAGGCTCCAGCAGATATATGTTGATGTTCACATATTTTTTCTCCGTATCTACATAGTAAGCAGAAGAGGTTTGTGTGTTATCGTGTTGGGCACCTTATTCAGCATCTATCTACCCTGTTTAAAGATTCATCATTGATTTTCTCTTATTTATTCATTCACTTATTTGTTCATTAAAATGTTCACACACACATTCACACTTTCTTGTAAGGCCCTGTAACGGTTACCCTGTAACTCACAACACACTCTTGTGCCATTGGTGATGAATAAATTGGATGTAGACTAGGTAAAGGCACTCACCTGGAGACAACTGTTCCTTACAGTGGATTCTAGCACATGCATTTATTATTTTCCCACAACTTCCAGTTCAGCTGGAAGGACTTCTGCTTCCCCATTTTACAGAAGTGGAAATCGAGGCTCCAGGAGATTAAGCAGTATGAATACTCCACGATGAGCGGTGAGAAACCTCAGTGAAGAAGTGCCATCTATGATTTGGTGTGAGTGGATTTTGCTACTAGATTACGCAGCCAAAGGAGGGGGCTCTGCTATGCTCTCTCACACCTGTTATTTAAGGGTGAAGCAAGACAGAAGTGGCCATAGTAATCAGAGGGTATTTAGAGCTAAGAAAAACTTCCCAGCTGGTCGAGCCCCCACCTCCCTAGATGAGGTCATGAGATCAGGACAGGTAAAGCAACTTGCTCAATGTCACACAACCCATCAGCGACACAGTCAAAGTCAAAACCCAAAGTCGGGGTTTCCAGGCCAGTGAGGAAATCTCTGCGACATGACTGGGGTATCACCGCACAGCCTCCCTAGGCGGGTCAGGGCTGTAGAGCCCACCACTGTGGGAACAAAGCATTTGTGGCATCTCTTCTACTCTTCCTGCTCTGCCACCTACCCAGCACCATGGTCCCTCTCACCGTCTTTTCTTGACCAGTGCTTTCCATTTTACCCTTCACCCCCAAAACCAAAACCCAGTGCCGTCGAGTCGATTCTGACTCAGCAACCCTAGAGAACAGAGTAGAACTGCCCCACAGAGTTTCCAAGGAGCGCCTGGCTGATTTGAACTGCTGACCCTTTGGTTAGCAGCCGTGGCACTTAACCACTATCCCACCAGGGTTTCCCCTTCACCCCTCCAGCTGTTCCAAATGCAACTCCTGGCTGAGGTCATTGTAAGTGGTGCCGTGGCTGGAGAAGAGACTTTCCCATCATAGAAGTTCACGCGAACCTTCGTTTCCTTGATTTACTTAAGCTGTGTTAGTTGCTGTCAAGTTGACTCTGATTCATGGCAACCTTATGTATAACAGAACAAAACATTGTCCAGTCCTGTACCATCTTCACGATCACTGGCATGTTAAAAGTTTGTTCTTGTGGCTGTTAAGTATTTTGAGTGCCTTTCAACCTAGGGGGCTCACCTTTTGGCACTGTGTAGAACAATATTCTGTAGTGATCTATAAGGATTTCATTGGCTAATTTTGAAAGTAGTTCACCAGGCCTTTTCTTCTAGTCTGTCTGAGTCTGGAAGCTCTGCTGAAACCTGTCCACCAAGGGTGACCCTGCTGGTACTTGAAATACCAACGGCATAGCTTCCAGAATCATATCTTGTTGCCACTGAATTGATTCTGAATTATAGTGATTTTTTTTTATAGGACAGAGTAGAACTGCCCCATGGTGTTTCCAAGGAATGGCTGGTGGATTAAAATTGCTGACCTTTTGGTTATCAGCTGAGCTCTTAAGCACTGTGCCACCAGAGCTCTGACATGTGGTGGTTAAACTGTAGGAAACCCTGTTTCTTGTGTCTTAGGCTCACAGGATCTGCCTGGTGTCAAGGCATTTCCCCCACTTCACTTTATGGGCCCCACTTGCTGCCTTCAGTCCTTCCCTTCTCTGTGTCTTACAACACCAATGGTCAATCACTTACTGCTGTATTCCTTTCACCTGGAATGCCCTGACTCCATGAGCTTCAGTATTGTCCATCTTGTAAGCCCAAACCCGGGCATCACCTATCCCACAGATACATCAGCCCTTTCTGATCCCATCTCTAAGTTCCTATAAAAAACCCAAATCTACTACCGTTGAGCCAATTTCGACTCATAGCAAACCTATAGGACAGAGTAGAACTGCCCCACAGAGTTTCCAAGGAGCGCCTGGTGGATTTGAACCGCTGGCTTACTTGGTTAACAGCCATAGCACTTAACCACTATGCCACCAGGGTTTCCAAGTTCTTATAGCAGTCACAATTTATACCACCCAAGCCTCACTAATTGCATAGCCTCTTAGTCTGTTTTCTGTTATTTAACATGGGATCATTTTGTCTCCCCAGCCTGAATATGAGCCCAGATTGTGTGCGTAACACACTGGTGTCCAGTAATTGCATATCGATTGGTTGGAACAGGGCTTTTTTTTTTTTTTTTTAATGCTGATTACAAAATATTAATGTGAGGAGTTGAGGTAAGGTGAATTAATATTGGCAATCGAGGTAAGATAAATTGGTCATAGGTTAGCTTTATGTTCTTGTGTCCTCTGGCTTTTAATGCTTCCCACTGTTACACTTGGGAATATGACTTTGGACTTGTTCTCTCTAATCACCCCTTCTCTAAACTTTTTATGAATTATTCAACAGTCACACCCATTTCATGTCTGTCCTGGAGGTATAACAGCTTCTCTTTGCCTCTGTTCTTCCTGAGAGGAAGTTGACTCCAAATTCCTGACATCGTTGTAATTATTAGGCCAATAGTCCCTGATATCACCAGCCCCTGATTATAATTTTGTTGCTGGAACTGGTCAAGCAGAGGAGCCACTCAAGCTAGGTGGAAAGCAGCCTGACATTTTTTTTTTTTTCCAAACAAAACCAAACCTACTTTGACATCAAAGGAGGTACTGGGGAGTGTCAGTCTGAAGGATTTCCGTTTTTATCAACATTCTCTTCCAAACTTCCTCCATTAGTAGCAGTCTGACAATTCCCTCCAAAATACAGCTCTGACCTGTAAAGGCCTTGGGAAGACGGTTGAACATGAATACCGTAAAAGCACCGGGTGTTAACTTCACAAAAACAACAGCTGGGGAGGCTGGAATGGAAAAGATCTTAGAAGTCCACAAAAAGAACATGTCCACAAACATGAGCACGCAACCCATGAATCTCTGTTTGGACCACATCCATCCCCATTTAATTAAAAATGTCTAAACCTAAAAAAATAATAATAAAAAAAGAAAAGTTCAAACTTGTAGTAAACAGACTGAAAAGAAGAGAAAATCCAGGGCTATCACTGCCTTCCATACTCAGAGAGCCTTTCTTCTCACACCCCACCCACCTGTTCTTCTCCTCCTCCCTACCCCTGGGTTCATCCCTGAACAAGTCATTTATAAGAGAGGGCTGTCATGGAGCATTTAAAAAAAAAAAGAAAAAAAATTTAAAAAAGTCTTCAAAAGGCAGGCAACATTAAAATCCCTGGCCCTGTCGTTGCTCTGTTTCTGCAAGCAGCAAAAGATCCATAATTCTCACACTTAATGTAATTCCAAGGCATCTAAAGTGATTTACGGTCGGTTTACTCAATACTTTCAGCTTTATTTAATGTAACAGTTATGGCACATAAAAAGTTTATTGAAAATCCTTTGGGAGTGCAATTGAGTAAGAAAGAGTCGTTGCTAATACCATTACAGGAACAGAAGGGAAGGATCTCAGCCTGTTTTCTCGGTGACCTTTATGGTTCCATGAACAAGGGTTACGTAGGAAAAAGACTCCTCTCTCACCCTTCTACACTTGTGCGCTTAGCTACAGGGCGGCCATCTTGGCTGTTTCCGGATAGGTCTTTTGCAGGTTTGGCCAGCAAGTTGACTTGGATGATAGCCTTTGGTTTAGATTACCCTGGAGCCACCATTATTACGCAGAGTCCAGGTTCAGAAAGGCCTGCTAAAGGAAAAAAGGAAACATTATCTTTTTTTTCCTTTAATGTGGCTCCATTCTCCATTTTTTAATCAACCTATTTTCCAATTGGTCCACCTCCTCTGAGTTCCCATGGTGTTGGATGTGGAGAAGAGGGAGACGTGGGCAGATACTCTCCAGACCCTTCCTTTCACAGCACTCAGGTTTGGTTACTGCCATGGAGGTAAAAGTTTTGCTGTTTATTGTGGTCCCCTTGCTACTTAAACAGTGCCTTTTGCCACTGTCTCAAAATACCGAGCATGTGTCCATAAACCTTCCCATTGGCTGTAAAAGAAAACAACTCTAGGAGAGAGCTAAAGAGGCAGAGCCAAGGAGCCTGACTCCCTAATGTCTGTGAATTCCACAAAAATGGCTCTCCATTTTCTGCCACTGCTCTACGCAAGTGACCGCTCCTACCTGGGAATTCCAGCAGCAACCTCGATGGGGATAGAGTGGACCTTGGTGCAGGTGTAATGTCAGCATTTACTCTTTCCTTCACTTCAGTGGTAACGTGCCCTTTAAGTTCTAATCATAAGGTTTTAGTCGTAGAGTCACCTTCAGTTCTTCCGTAAAAGAAAAATTCAGGGGAGAGGGCTGGGGAGGAGAAGGACGAGGCTTCTAGTAATGGCGCTTTTACCTCTCTAGCTAGCTTTGGGAATTTTTTTTTTTTTTTACACTTACAGATTTTCAAGACAACTGAAGGTTTTTCCTTCTAAACATGGATCTCAAACACAAAACATTCTCAATGGATATAATTTCAAATTAAATTACCCACTTCCATTTCTGCTTAAAAGTAGCCTGCATATTTAAAGTTTTCCCTATTGTCTCAAAATCATTCATATGACAGTTATTCTACTGAGCAGCAATGCAATGACGCTTTCAGGATCTCTTGAAGCTATTTGTCCCTATTCGAAACAGCTTTTTTTTTTTTTTTGCCTTTTCAGTTTCCTCAACAGCTACACGCACACATACACAGTTTTTTCTTTTTAGTTTCTTATGCCTTGTTGTTTTTACTATATTTCTTTTCTAATTCATGCTAAAAAAAAAAAAACCTGAACACATTGCCACAGAGTCAATTCTGACTCATAGCGACCCTATAGGACAGAGTAGAACTACCCTGTAGGGTTCCCGAGAAGTGGCTGATGGATTCAAACCGCTGACTTTTAGTTAGCAGCTGAGCTCTTAACCACTATACCACCAGGGTTCCGATCTATACTAAGACACCAGATAATCACATTTCAAGTTTTATTTTGTGACATGTATTTTAGTTTCTCAGAGTTATTTATCTACTTATCTCTCGATTCTTGCCTGTGCTCCTAATATTTGCTGATATCAGGTAAATATCTAACACATATACGTGGTCTCTGTGAGGTAGCATATTGTGTACAGGCATGTATGGGCATACATATTTATAAATACAATTACACAGTTGAGAGTTACTTTAAAAAGTTAGTTTACAAAAATTCTCACAAAGATTATGTATGGAGGGGTAAGCCTTTCTTAGCTGTCCGGTCCTCTGTTAGAGAGGTGTAATGATACTAACCAGTGGGCTCTGGTCCACCCTTGTCAACTCTCAACAGTCACGATACTTCCAGATAACGAGTCCATAGGGTCTAGCTTCCTCCCCGACTTCTTGACTGAAAATTTACACACCTGTTTGAAATCCCTTATTGACTGTGAGCATTCTCTCAATATGTTTCAATGATGTGATGATTCAGTCCTGCTGTGGAGGTCTCTTCTGCGTTAAAAATATCGCAGGTTGCGTTCCATTCAGAAGCCACATGCAGGGGACAGTGTGCATTCCTTAATGTAAGTGCACCGTGGCTTTGTCCCAGAGGAACTGCCCGTAGCATCACCATCAGCCTGAGAGAATGCCGTGCAGTTCCCCCAAATCATTTCCTTACAGCTCTGCATCAGGAAGCGACTTCATGCACCCACTTTTTTAAACCAGGTTCGTAGTAAAGTCTGTATCTTTCCGCTCAAGTGGGAAGCAGGTGTCTTCATACCTGCTCGTCCTTGATGTTTTTTGTTATAAAAATATAACTTTCCTACCTGGAGGGCCTTACATGCATCCAGAGAACGGTTAGCCTGACAGACAGATTTGTAGTCCTTGGTGTTGTCCCTGTGTTTTGGGGAACGGGTGTTTAGGGGTTCAGAAAGTGTTTTCAAGTTAGTCTCTAATAATAACTTGCCACTGAGTGGTGCAAACCATTAATATGCTCAGCTGCTAACTGAAAAGTTGGAGGTGCAAGTCCACCCAGAGGGACCTCAGAAGAAAGGCCTGGCAATCTACTTCTGAAAAATCAGCTCTTGAAAACCCTATGGAGCACAGCTCTACTCTGACACACATGGGGTTGCCATGAGTCAGAATTGACCCTACGGCAACTGGTTACTGAATCCATAAACCCGGTGCCGTCGAGTTGGGTCCGACTCACAGCGACCCTATAGGACAGGGTAGAACCGCCCCATAGAATTTCCAAGGAGCGCCTGGTGGATTTGAACTGCCGACCTTTTGGCTAGCAGCTGTAGCACTTAAGCACTACACCACCAGGGTTTCCAAACCAAACCCAGTGCCATCAAGTCAATTCCGACTCACAGCTACCCTACGACTAGCACAGTATTTTGCAATGTGCTTCGACAGATATACCTAATTTATTCTCTTGAAAACACATTGTTAGGTAGGTATTATTACATTTTACAGTTGCAGAAACCAGCCCTTAGATAAGGGATTCAATCAATACTACATGGTCTTTAAATGGCAGAGCCAGAACTAGAAGCCAGGTCCAACACCTCCAAACATGGTACCCTTTCCATAACACCGCCTCAAGACTGCAGGAAGGTCAGCCAGTCAACTCTGGGCATTTCTCAGCAAAACTGAGGTGGTGAACATGCATATCTGAGCCTCTCCACTCTTATGTCTCACATTCCATTCCCTGAAAGCCTTGCTCCGAAAGAATCCTGCCAAAAAAAAAAAAACAAAAACCCATTGTCGTCGAGTTGATTCTGACTCATAGTCAACAGGTCCTGTTAAGGAACTATTTAACAACAGATGAGGTTGCTACCAGTCCCAAGAATTTTTGTTTTCTTTTTTAAACGGGAACCTCTTAAAGCCCCTAAATCTTTTAAGTCACATGTACTTTAAGACTAATGGCAGAACAGCTCTTGGTTTAAGACTGTTCCCTGACAGAAAAGGTGGAAGAAAACAGTGGGCTACAAGGCTCTATTCATTGCCAGTGACATTTCGGTTTCTTGCTAGTGCCAACATTCTTGTAGGAATAACTTTGCAGTCACCAGCCTGCATGACACATTAGTCACTATGGACCAACAGTGTCCATATCTGGCACCCGTAAAACCAAACCAAACCAAACCTGTTGTCGTTGAGCCAATTCAAACTCATAGTTACCCTATAGGATAGGGTGGAACTGCCCCACAGGGTTTCCAAGGACCGGCTGGTGGATTTGAACTGCTGACGTTTTGGTTAGCAGCCCTAGCTCTTAACTACCAGCCACCAGGACACAGGAGGTCAAACTTTACCTTCCTGGTCTGGGGTAGTTGGACCAGTAACCACTAGAGGGCAGCAGAGAGCAAGAACCACTGGTTAGAATGAGATATAGGCGGATTTCTCAGGAAAGGGCTAGAATGCAGTTCACAGTGACCCCATGGGACTGCTACATCTAGTGAAAGCTTGATGCTTCCCCAGGCAGAGCCTTTTTCAGGGTCGTTTGTCCATCTCCCAGCTGCAGGGAATGCTGACCGATGACAGCTCACAGCTGCACAGTCACTGAGAAATGCCCTGGGCATTGGGGAACTGCATTGCCCGAGGTTACACCTTCTACTGGGAATTGGCCAATGATTAGCTGGTGCAGAGACCAAAAGGCTTGTGCCCTTTCCACAACTGGGGCAACACTCAAGAACCACCCCATCCCAAAGCTCCAGGACTGGTTGAGGGAGGCCTCAGTTGAGGCTTATCTTCTTCCTCTGCTGAATCCTGCCCTCTTGGATTCCTTTCAGGTAAATCTCCAGAGACAACCTTCTAACAGACATTTTCCATGGAACTCTCAGAGTCTGTTTTTAGGGAAGCCAAACTAAGACACTACTGTGTAGAGAAGGCCAATAGTTAATCCAGAGGAGGAAATGAGTGGACAGTCTTCAGCCTGTAGCACTCATGAAACATGAGCCGGAAGTCCACAGTCAGAGCTGGAAGCAGACACCTGAGGACAGATGTCGGCCTAGGGTTAGGACGGATGGGGGGATGCAACCAGAGTCCAGCCCAAGGCCAGATAGAACGGGGCCAAGAGTACTGGCCGGAGCTGTGATCCAAGTTCAACTCAAAGCCACAAAAGCCAGAACTAAGAGAAGCAGAGTGGGCCAAGCCTGGGAGTAAAATAACTTCAACCACACCTGAGCAAACTTTGTTCTTTTTTGCTGGGGCTGATGCAATAGTGGTCGAGATTTAAAGACCCAGCTCTCTTCCCTCCTTCCCACCCATGCCTTCCAGCATCAAGGGGCTGGCAGTACCTACCGACTCAGGGCCCCACACCAAGCACTGTGTATACTTGCGTTGACTGAAGTCACATTTACTCCCGCCTGGGACGATCCCCAGATCCTTGAGCTAGGATCACAGAGCACTTACCATCATGCCCAGAAACACCGCTACCTGTGTGAACTTACTTGGCCAAAGGAGACCACAGAGAAACAGAGTCCTTTTGTTTTTAGGCTCACTCTCCAATTTCCCTGGAATTCTTTTGAACCCTTGGGCAGTCACCTGCTTTCCAGGCCATAGTAGGATTATTCCACCTGAATAATACAGGAGCCATGCCTTCCCTTAGCTTCAGTAAAGGTCCCCCCATCAAGCCTTCTGTTGTTCAAGAAACGGACTTTACTGGGTGCAGCAAATCCGGGGTTTGGAACATGTACCAGAGTCTGGGGCCTCCGCGGGGAGATGGCTGAACAGCTGATGGATTAATGTACTATTATTACATTACTCCTTAAGCTTCAAAGGTCTGCCAGGAGGGCTAAGCTCACTATCTATTCCATGACATTTTAAGAACAAATAATACATTAATATATTTAATTTGAGAATAAACACATACATTACAGGCAGGGGATTTTGTCTATGCTGATAAGGCACCAGCTGACCTTTCCAGCGCAATCCCAGTACACAAAGCCGAAAAGGGACGTGTTCCAAAAATCCTTTTGTATCTGTTGGCTGTAATATGTGGGCTTTAATGCAGGTTTGGCCCAGGGGGAGCTCCAGCCGCCATGCTCTTTGGGGATGGGAGCTTTGGCTATAATTACCCCTTTGACACTAATCTACAGGAATGCTAAATCTCATTGCCTCAAATTAGCTAATCAATTAAGTGTCAAACCACAAAATGTTAGAGATTTGGGGTTGTATTTATTATCTGGGCAGGTGCTTCCTCCCTCAGCCTCTTGGCTTCCTCTCTCTTGCCCTTACAGGGGACCTGGCTTTTCAGAATGACCAGTCACTCATTGCTTATTTCTGGCCCATTGGCAAAGGAGTTGAAGTTACATAAGCCTGGTGCCCAGGACTGAAGCAGCCCAGAGACTGATGGCTCGGATAGTGTTCGGGTGTATTTGGGTATGTGCAGGTGCCTTTCTTGGGATTCACTTAGAACAGCCCATTGCTGATGAGCCAGCATCTTCCACTGTGCTAGCTAAGGTCAGCCATTTTTGAACCTACATTAATTGATTGAGAGCCTTGTTTATTTTTACATCACTCTCATGAGGTGGGCAAGGGACAGGCAGTGATGTTTCTAGAATTCTCTGCTCAGAATCTCTATTTCCTCTCGGTTCCTTGACTCTCCCCATTGCTATATCTGGACTTGCTTCAGCTGTGGGCTCAGGAGCCCCAACCAAGTGGCTGTGCAAGCTTCTCAGGGCTGTACCTAGAACTTGGGGTCTGGCTGCCCGCACATCCCGTAGGTTCAACTGACATGATCCCAAGAACTATCATTTCCACCTCAGTCCACTCTCACCTTCTGTCTCAGCTCAGCTACGTAAATTACCCTCAAATCTCAGGGAGGCACAACCCAAATAAGAAGATTAACTCTACTTGGTGAGGAAAAGCCCAGAATAAGACCTGGTCCCAGTATTTAAGGCCTTATGGTGTCATGAAGGGACAGAGGTTCACACAATTAACAATAAAGAGCAATACAGGACAGCATCTATTCAATTACTCAGCTAGGCACTATACTGTGTGGGACTCACAGAGGGGGTTATCAGGGTGGTCATCACCACAGTCTTTTTACTCCAGACAACATGCTTTTTTTTTAGTGTAATGGATGGATAGGCTGGTCCATTGTTTCCAAACTGTAGTCTGCTGGCTGGTGCCGGTCTGTAGTGAATTACATACTTTTTAAAATTGGGGAAGTTAAGATGCCATTTCTTTTGGAATATTATAGTGATAAACCAAAAGCCACACCCAATGTCATTGAGTCAATTCCAACCCAGAGTGACCTCATAGTCAATGGTAAATTTTTAATGCCCTTATTCAACAAAATAGGAGGTTGACATCTCTGTTAGGTTAGTTGTTGTTAGCTGCTATGGATTTGATTTCAGCTCATGGTGACCACTCCCCCGCCCCAAGTGCTCAGAGTAGAACTGAGCTCCACAGGGTTTTCAAGGCTGTCATCTTTTGAAAGCAGATTGCCAGGCCTGTCTTCCAAGGTGCCTCTGGGAGGATTCAAACCACCAGCCTTTCGGCTAGTTGTCCAGCATTCAACTGTTTGCATCTCCCAGGGACTCCAGTTTAGGCCTAGAAGATTATTTTATCTTTAAATTGTACTTCTCCATGAAATCCCAAAATCTGAATCCCCAAATCCTCAAACTACCGAATCAGTCTCTTAATCTAATCTTATTACTCCCCGTTATAGCTGAGGAGATTAAAGAGAAATGTCAGCATGTATTTGCCAAGTGCACGCTGTAAACTCTCTTTGATTCAGGTGTCCCTTAGGCCCCCACAGAGTTAGGACTTCCTTTCTAATGGTGCCATACCCTGATCAGCACTGTGCTTCCTGAGTTCCTGGACTTCACAGAAATTTCTAGAGAAACACTGAAGAATTATAGAAATTATACATCTAGAAGAGGTCTTAGACATTCCTGAGTTCAATCTCTTAATTTTAGCACTGAGGAAGCTGAGGATCAGAAAGGGGAAGGGCACATGGACATTCTGCCTCAACTTGGGATTCAGCATCCAGTCATCTGACGCATTGTTCTTTTTATCAGCCCAACCAGGTCCACTGTCAGACCCCTGGGGGCTGCTTTGTCCCTTGAACCCTGTATTTCCTTTGCCACCAACTCCTTGAAAGGAGTTCGAGGACTCTGGGGTGGAAAAGGAGACTTTCCTCTGAGATCAGATGGAGACGCTCCTCATGTCAGGCCGTTTGAGGTCCTCCCTGGTCTGAGTAAGATGGTCCCTGGAACTGGAGTTAGCATTGGGCACTGAAAAGGCCTGTGTATTGGAGTCAGAGTGATCTGTATTCAAATTCTGGTTTTACAGCCTGGGCAACTAGCTTAATCTCTATATAGCAATTTGCCCATCCTTGAAATACAGACACAAAATGTACCCGGTGGCTATGGTAAGGATGCGTGTAAAGCACACAAAACAGAGTAAATATGCAAAAGTACAAATTGTGTCCCCCAACTTCCCTTAAACAAACAGACAAAATCAAACCAGTTGCCATTGACCCAGTTCTGATTCATGGCAAACCCAGGTGTTGCAGAGTAGAACTACACTCCATAGGGTTTTCATGGCTGTGACTGTTCGGAAGCAGGTTGTCAAGCCTTTCTTCCGGGGCCCCTCTGGGTAAGTTCAAACAGCCAACCTTTCCGTTAGTAGCTGAGTGCTTAACTGTTTGCCCCACCCAGGGGCTCCTTAACTCCTTTAGCCCATACATTCTTTATCAGGATGAGAAAACTAGTGGTGGGAATGAGCGTGCAGTTAACATTTTGGCAGCCTGGTTGCCTAATGGTTAAGAACTTGGCTGCTGACCTACGGGTTGGCAGTTCAAATCTGCCAGCTGCTCCTTGGAAGTCCTAGGGGGCAGTTCTAATCTGTCCTGTAGGGTTGCTATGACTTGGAATCACCTCGATGGCAATGGGTTTGGTTTTTGCTTTAGTGATTATCTTGTAAGCTTCTGACTACGTTAACCAACCACTACCTGGAAGTTTTTGGAATCCCTAGAGGACTTTGATTGTTTAAATAGTAATGGAAAAACCACTCCAAGACGGACATACGTTTTAACTTCACTGAATGTTGGGTTGTCTAATTTGTATTATCTGACCTGTGCTTTAGTTGAGTCTTGAAGATGTTTTCTTAGAATGGGGTAAAAAAAAAAAAAATCATTCTGACTTCAGAGGGCAGTTCGCTTGCCTCCCCACAGCTTTGAAAATCGCGTATTTCTCCATTTCTCCGCAAGCATTAGCAAAGCTGGCAAGAACCGTGTGACCTTGATGTCTATAAGCCTAACCCAAACAAATCAAGCCTTTTGCTGTCTGGTCAATTCTAACTCATGATGACTCCACACGTTTTACATCGCAACAGCACTCCATAGGGTTTTCAACTGATGTCATCTTACAGAAGGAGTCCTGGATGGCATACATGGTTAAACGCTCAACTATTGGCCAAAAGGTTGGTGATTCGAATCCACTCAGCAGCACCTCAGAAGAAGGGTTTGGTGATCGCTTCCAAAAGTTCACAGATTTAAAACCCGTATGGGGAAGAGATCTACTCTGCACACATGGGGTCCCCATGGGTCAAAATTGGCTCGACTGCAACCAGAAGTAGCGTAGACTGTTTGCGCTACTCATGGACCACTGTCTACAAGTCCATTGTTGTGTGCTGTAGAGTCGATTGCAACTCATGGGGACCCTATAAGACAGAGTAGAACTGCCCCGTGGGGTTTCCAAGGACGTAAACCTTTAAGGAAGCAGACTGCCACCTCTTTCTCCTGTGGCGTGGCCGGTGGATTGAACCGCCAACATTTCAGTTAGCATCCAAGTGCTAAACCCCTATGCCACCAGGTCTAAATAGGCCAGCCAATTCAAAGCCCCGCTTGGTCTTATATCTCTGTGCCCATTTTTAAATTCAACCTTCTTTCCTTTTTTCAGCATTTCAGACCCTTTCATTTTAATCTTCCCTTAACACGTCGAAAACAATGCACAGAAATTCCTGGAAGCCAGCTTTCCTGTCCTCTAACCAGGCTTGGGTGGGTGAGTCACTCCGCCTATTTCCTTGCCTGCCTGCCTCCAAGACTCCGTGCTCGGCCCAGGCTTTTGTTTCCTCGGGTTATGATTTACGTGGGTGGACCCTGGGCAGGGAAGAGTCGAGTATCAATTTTGCTGGGTTACTGTGTTAAATGACCGATGCATGGATGGTTATTGCTACCTTGGGAGCAAATAAAAGCCCTTCGCTTCCCTGACACCGCCGTCCCCCTTCGGCTGATGATCAGTTAAAAATGTAAATAAAAAGACTGCACTTTGGAGAGAGTCAGCTCAGCAGGGGGGGAAAAATTGCAAAAGCGAAGTTTATTGATCCCCTGGTCAAGATTGATGGCACAATAAGAGCAGGAGGCGAAGAGTGATTTTGCTTTTGAAAACGTTGATGAATAAGCACTCAGGGGCAACAAATAGCCGGGCTCACAGAGTGATGGACGGTGGTGGGAGAACAAGATGCATTTTTATAAATGGGGGAAAGGAGAGGAGGACTTATTAAAAAAATGAATGACCACATGTGGCAGGGATATGCCAGTAGGGAGAAGAAAGCCATTGATTTATGTGTACTACTGGCATTTGAAAATTCAATAATAACATTGACAAATGAGAGGCAAACCTGGCCACAGGACAGCACTGAGCCTGGAATGGAGAAAGAAAATGCCAAGGTCAGAGAGAAGGAGCAGAAAAACACGCTTATGTTGGAAAGCCTTTGCATTAACTCATCTGTGGAAAGACATTAAGAAAAATCTGTTCGCTATCAGTGCCCACTCTCCGAGCCGGCAGGGAGGGCAAAGGGGAGGGACGGGGGGAGGCTGTTGGGAAGCCACTGCTTCTGGCTTCTAGCTGTCTTCCTGCTGACTGAAGGCAGAAGGGTCTCGCTGGCCATTTGGGTAGCTGGATCTCACAGGGTCCCTTGGCTCTGGTGCTGGAGCAGGAAATAAAAGCACCCTCACAATCGGGGGACTTTCCCATTGAGACCAATGTTCTGCCCTGAACTTTTCACATATCCTTTTCTGGGGTCCAGTTGCCGGCACTTCAGCTGTGTTGACTTCATGACCTGTGTTGTTTGGTTCACCACAATTTGTGGACTTACTGTCCCTCTGCTTGTGGACTGTAGGCTCCCTGAGGACAGGCCTTTGTCTCTTATGTCTCTGTATCTCTCCCAGTGCTTTGCAAATGGTTGGTCCTCCGTGGAGTATTTGATGAATGAATGAGTGATGGTAACAGGCCATTGCTTTGACCCAGACACACTCAGCGGTTCCAGATCCTCTGACCCTTTGACCCTCCCTCTTTCTCCATTCCCTCAGCCCTAATGCTTTTTACTGAAGCATCTTCCCATATGGTCTTCGATCATTCATTCAATAAGTTTGTTCTTAACACTGGCACTGTGCTAGGCACTGTGCTAGCTGAAAAATACAGACGTAATCTTTGTTTGACAGCAACGGTTTGGCAAGACTGTTCTGTTCAATAGCGATTATCTTTAGAAATAGTGCTTGCAGAGCCCTTTGAGCCTGACACTCTTCCCAATCAGAATGATTCTCGAATGTCACACAAATTGCCACCTTCCTAAGAACTCTCTCTATGGAAGAAGCTGAGCTGGCCTGGGGTTCTGGGTTTACTTTGCTTCAAGCCAAACTTGTCAATATTTAATACACTCCTTTCCCTTTTTGTTGGCTCTCTCCAACTTACTATCAGTAGGTATTCAGCTAAAGAAGGACACTGGAAATAAAACAAACCTAAAACAATGCTCCCTGACTTCATGAATGTGCCTACACACATACACATATACACACCATGCACACACCCCTCACAAACACCATACACACTACACACCACACACACACCTCACTCACACACACATCACACACACACACATCCATGCCACAAACACTCATACACATACCATAAACATTATACGCTACATACACACACACACCATACACACCACACACACCATACACACCATACACACCACACACACATACATCCACACCCCCACACACTCACACATGCACACACACACACACACACACACACACTATTGACCAGAGCTCTCTGAAGGAGCTGCCTTTGGCCATGACCTACACCAGCTTGATGGCCACTGCCTCTAATTCTCGGCCTCTATCCACAGTTTTCTGACAAGGCATCAAGATGATAACGTGATTTTGTGATTTTTAACATTTTAGCCACTTAACACATGGCTTTTCCTTTTGTTTGTTGGCTCTGCCTTAAATGGCAGAGGACTGTGAGAGGAGGAGACCCTCCTGGGAGAGGCTGGCTGCCCGTCAATGAGCTCTCTGTTCATTCCCCACTTTTGTGGCTATTCCCCCATGTCCTCGTCTGGTTCCTGTGACACTTTTCCAGATGCTAGAAGGTGAGAGGGGACTGGAGCAGAAACACAAATCCTTGCTAATATCCTCTTGGAAAAGTCTGGAACTACGGCCTCTCCCAGGGGCTCGTCCACGGACCTGATCCAAGTGGATCTGAGGCCCCAGGTGTGTGTACGTGCTGTTTACTTAGGGTTTCCGTAGGTCTTAGGCCTCTAGCACAGTTTATAGAATTTTTCATATTTAAAAATTTTATTAACTTCTACCATAAAACCATGCCTACTTTTCTCTGCTTTTCTCTTTTACCCTAGTTCCAAGTGGCAGATACAGGTAACAGAGGGCAGGGAGCTGAGGGCTGGGCTGATTAGATTGTGAGAGCCGACACGAGATGTTTCATAAAGCTTGAAGAAGGCTTTTGTATATCTGCTCTTGTAGGTTTGGTGACCAGGGAGGGGCACAGCTGTTAGATTCACTTGCTGCCCATTATTTGAGAAAACACACATCATACACCTTGGATAGGCCACTTAGCTAAGCAGGTGAACGCAATCAAGATCCATTCACCAGGTGGGTGCTGATAGACTAGTATCATGCAGTGCCCCACCAAGACAGGTACTTTTGTCTGTGTGTCCCTTGTATATCCGATAGGCCCTAGAACAGGGCTTAGCTCTTGGTGGTCACTCGATAAGTATTTGTTTGGTGAATACGTGAATGAATAAATATAGTGTACGAAGTGCTAAAATAGAAGAATAGAAGTATGCATTGGGGTTATGAAAGCTAAATCTTGCATCTGAGAATTGAGAAAGCCTCAAGGCCAATTCAAGTCCAACTGAATTAGTCTTAAAGCATGAATAAGAATTCAGTGGATAAAGAAAGCTCCCCCTGGCTGACATAGAGGATGGATGGAGGGTTGTTGGAGTCAGGGAAACCAGGTTATAGAGAGCTAAGGTAGTTTAGGTGAGAGACAATGAGTAATTGAACTCAACAACAACGGTTAGCTTTTTTTGAGCACCATGGGTTAGGTTCTGTGGTAAAATGAGTTCCTGTATGTGGCCTTTTGCCTTGGTTCTTTGGGAAAACAGCTTGAGAGGTTTTTTTCCCCCTAAGTCCTGAGGAGTTACCTTTGCCCTAGTTTTCTACCCCAGAGGATTTGGTACTTTTGTCCAGGTTGATTGACATTTTCTGGATAAGCTGTAAACAAGGATGGTTGGCTACTTTTTGTCTGGCCCTGGGCTGCAGCCTACCCTGTGATTGATATGCACCTTGCAGGGATTGGTCAATACACTATGCAAATGAAGTGACTATAACTCATTGCTGTTGAATGGATTCCAACTCGTAGTGACCCTTTAGGACAGAGTAGGACTACCCCATGGAATTTCTAAGGAGCGGATGGTAGCTTCAAACTGCGGACATTTTGGTTAGCAGCTCAGCTCTTAACCACTGAGCCACCAGGATATGCAAATGAAGTGGCTATAGCCTACTCTCAAATGAAGCGTCTGTGGCCTACCGAGAGGGGATTGGTCAGTTCATGGCCCTGGTGGGAGTGCCATGCTTTGAAATTGACCAGGAGTTTGCTTATATATGCAGCCAGCCTCACAGAGGGAGGCAGATAGAGGCAGAAAGAAGAAAGAAGAAAAGAGAGAGTAGGTGTGGAAGGTCCTAAAAGAACTGTAACATGGGTCAAGGGCTGTAAGACAGTGAGAGGCCCAGAAGGGACCCTGCAGCAGAGTTGGTGGTGATGGCAGAAACCTACTGCTAGGAATGCAGCTAAGAGAACTGACAAAACTACTAGACTGGCTCTGAGCTGGGTTAGTTAGCAGTGGGATGGCTGGTGTCAGCATTGGTAGAAAGTTTGGACAGTGGAGGTATGTCTGACCTCCTCCTCCTCATGGGAATCAACCTTGGGCTGATGTGATTCTCTCTCCTCCTGAATGTCGACTAGATCTGACGCCACCACAACCAGGTACTTTCTCATTTACTATGGCTGTGTACTTTCTGCAATACTCTAATTTATTTTTACAACGTTATTTTCACAGACAAGGAAACTAAGGCTCAGAAAGAGGAAGCAACGTCCTGTGGTTACACAGATCATGAGCCAGAGGTGGAAGCCAAGTCAGTCTGATCCAAGCCCATGCTATTAAGGGAACTTGTGGGGAGTTTCCACAAAACCTGATTCTTGAGAAGAAGCATAAGTCAACAGTTGACACACTGCTTGGCACGTAGTTGTCGCTCCATACGTATTCATTGAAGGGGTAATAGCAATTAGTCTGGCGGAGACTTAAAGGCTTGGATCTGCTGTTTTCCTTGAAGGGAAGTTTGCCTGGGGAGGTTCTTACTGGGCATTAAGGTTAGTGTCAACCCTGCACAAGCTGACCTTTAATCACAAAAAATAATCATATGTCATAAAATATCAGAGCTAGAAAATACCTCAGATTATCTAATTCAGTGGTTTTCAAAAACAGTTTCTATTTCACAAGGAGAAAAAACCTTTCTTGAAATACAATCTTATGACCTACCCAGAATGATAAACAGATGTAAGTTGGGCTGCTCTGTCTGGTGAATGAGGTGGGGTGGGTGGAAGGTTTGAAGCTCGTCACCCAGCCTCTTCAGAACCCCATGGTGGATTTTGTTGTGTCTCAGAACATAATTTGAAAACCCTTGATCTAGGTCAAGCCCTCCAAGGGAGGGGCAGTAACTTGTCAACAATACACCGCTGGATGATGGCAAAGCCCAGATTGAGATCCAGGTCTTTGGCCTCATGGACCATATTCATCTTAAGCAAATTAAATAAGGACATCGGAGAAGGCACTTGAGCAGTTTCCAGAGCTCTGATGCCATGTTGGCTCAGAGAATATTAGTTTCTCACCATTGAAAAAGGGAAGATGAATATTCTAGTTTGTTTTTCCACATTCTTTCTGGCCTCACTTCTC
Source organism: Loxodonta africana (assembly GCF_030014295.1). Taxonomy (NCBI): domain Eukaryota; kingdom Metazoa; phylum Chordata; class Mammalia; order Proboscidea; family Elephantidae; genus Loxodonta; species Loxodonta africana. The sequence continues at coordinate 63,746,110 of NC_087360.1, forward strand.
ACAGGAAAGACACAAGACAGACATCTGCTTGTGATTGATGCAGAGTGTTTCCCCCTGGGAAGGTGACGAGGGACATTGACTAGGACCCTATAAGGGCAAGAGAAGAAGCACCTTGTTCATCTTTACACTCCCTACAGCCTAGCCCATTGCTAAGAGTTAAAGCTTGTGTTTGTTGACTGAGTAATAAAAGTTTGTTATCCTTTCGAGCATTGCTTGCCATGAGATTCCCATCTATTTTGCTCAGATAAATCCTCAAATTTTAGGTATCTTCTTTCCTTAAAAAAAAAACTAGTCTATTCTTTGTTCAAGAGTCCCTGGGTGGCACACATTGTTAAGCACTGAACTACTAACTGAAAGGTTGGTGGTCCAAACCCACTTAGAGGCACCTCAGAAGACAGGTCTGGTGATCTGTTTCCCACAGCCTTAAAAACTACATGAGGCAGCTCTGCTCTGCACATGTGGGATTGCCATGAGTTGGAACTGACTTGACAGCAAGTAACAACAACAACATCCTTTGTTCACATAGATAGGAGGAATTGGATTGGGTTAGAGAGAGACAGAATGGGAAGGGAGGAGGCCAGGCCATCTCCATTTAAGCATTATCACTACAGGAAAGGCGAGCCATTCAACTCAATCCAGATTAGTTTTCTGTAAGAGCAGACTCAAGGTAAGTATAATATGTCTTTAATGGTGGTGTTAATAATGAGTGTTTTTTCACCAATCCTAGTCCTTCTTAGAGGCAGTGCCAGCCACAGACCCTTGGCAGCTCTGGCCATGGGTTTATTTTCCTGAGCTACCTTGGCATTCTCACCAGGCCTGGACAGACAGAAGAAGAGTGAGCCTTAGATTCCTGAGAACATTAAAGGTTGGGATGAAGTATAGCTAGAAGGCAAGGCCCTGCCTTGGCCTTGCCTGGGAAGTAGTCCTGAGTAGGCCAGGGAGACTGGCCTGGTGTGAGTCTACTAAGCAAACTGCCTTTAGGTAGATTTGTCTTTTTTTTTTTTCCCCCATGGATTAGTGAAAATTCTTTTCATTTGGAAGTGACCATCCCTCCAGGCCAACTCTGCCATCTAAGTGTTCCCATTGCCACCGAGAGGATTCTAACTCATAGTCACCCTGCAGGAAAGAGTAGAACTGCCCCATTAGGTTTTTGAGGAGTGATTGGTGGATTTGAAGTCCCGATCTTTATGGCTAGTGGCCGAGCTCTTAAGCACTACGCCACCAGGGCTCCAGGGATCTAACTGTTGGCTGCCCTCAGTCATCTTTAAGCCTGAGTATCCTTATCTGTAAAGTAAGGAACAAGTGGCTAGTGACAGGTTGCTAATCTAAAGATTGGCAGTTCCAACACACCCATTGGCTCTGTGGAAGAAAGAGCCAAGAAAACCCTGTGGAGCTCATTCTACCCTGTAACACATGGACTTGCCATCAGTTGGAAGATTCTACTCCATGGCAACAGGTTTTTTTTTTTTGTTGTTTTGAAATTAAGGCTAATAATCCTTACCTCACAAAGATGTTGTAAACATTATATGTCATTATGGCTGTGAAAATACTGTGTGAGCTATAACATGCCATAGAAATGAAAAATTTACTCACTGTTGCAATTGAGACAAAGGAATGACTCCTCCCTCGTTATGTCTCCGTGGGGTCCCTTAGTTGGCAGTCTCCTTCCTGTGGCCATAGCAGCTTTATTTCATCATGATATTCCCAAAGCAGACCCAATCAAGAGGTCCAGCCTAGGGGCCTGCGGTCTCAGTGGTGGGAGCCAGTGGATGAGGGCAGGAAGGAGAAATAAAACGACAGTCCTCAGCTTGCTCAGAATGTTTGTTTTTCATTTGTTGTTTATGGGCGGATGTTTGGGGCCTCTCATTCCATATTGCATGAGTCATCACGTGGGAACGTGCACAGTCCCTGTTTTCATTTACACAAAGCCCTTGCCTCTTTTCTGAGGTGCGGGGTCAGAGTTAGATGTGGTGGGTGGAAATAGTCTGGTTTAACTTATTCCATTTCTGGCCTAATCGCTTTCTTGGCAGAGAGTCTGTTATTTGTCATGTACAGTCTTCCTACTCAGAGCTGCCGCAATCCCTGGACTCCGTCAGAGCCTAGGAAGCAGTGGAACAAAGGCAGACAGCCTGGCAGTCAGACAAATAGAGCAAGGTTGCAAGATTCTGGTGAGCCTGGAAGATAGACTTCTCCCTTCTTTATTGGGGAGGTCACTACGACAGCAAGGTCATATTTATATTAGTAAATATGAAAATAAGGTAATATTTGTATGCATGTTTAACTGCTGTGATTCTTGAAGACAATGGCAAGGGAATCACAGAATCATGTAGCCCGTTTTCCTGCTATTCTGGTTGAGAATATCTAGGTGGAGATAGGCACGCAGGGAATGTCAACCTGTGGCTGAAGCTCGGTTTCCTGATACTCTATGTGCCAGATTTTTTTTCTTCACTACCATTTGCCATGATCTAGAACCCTGGTGACACAGTGGTTAAGAGCTCAGCTGCTAGCCAAGAGGTCATCAGTTCGAACCCACCAGTCACTCCTTGGAAACCCTACGGGACAGTTCTGCTCTGTATTATAGGGTTGCTCTGAGTTGGGATCCGCTCAGTAGCAACTGGTTTGGTTTGGTTTAGAAGCCAGTAGTGGGTAGAGATATGACGTTTGAAAGCTGGACATCAGCAGTATGTTGGGGACAGGGATGGGATACACAAAACCAAAAAGATTAATGAAATATTTTCCTCCAGTTTTAGTTCCCAGTTTCAGCTCATGGCATCTGGAATCCTGGTTCTACTACTTATTATCCATGTGTCCAAGAGCAAGGAACTTACCCTCTCTCTTCCCCTGTTTCCTCATCTGTAAAATGGGCATAATAATAAAAATTGGTATCTGGTTAGGAAGATTAAATGAGTTTAAGAATGTAAATCACATGGAACAGTGTTTGGCACATAGTAAACATTCAACAAATGTTAGCTGTCCATATTATTCCAGTGGAAAGTTTCACTTGACCGTGAGCCCCATGAAGGCAGGGTATAAACTGTCTGGCTCATCACCCCATCCTTAATGCTTAGCACAGTGCATGATGCCTCATAGACCCCTATTCAATATTCGTTGGCTGAAGAATAGGTAGAGTTTGGTTCATTGGAGGTTGTACAAATCGTTGAGTTAATAAAGGATTGTAAGACATAATTTGAGATTGTGAGGATAGAGTCAGTCCCTCTTAGGCTTCTAGCAGCTACCATACCTGAGCCTGACTGAGAATCCATAGAGAGGCCCCAGCTCACACCAAGGATAGTGAGTCGGAGACTCAGACTGAGCAGATCAATCACCTAATTTTCAGAATGGGAGGGTCTAAAACTAGTGAAGGGTAGAACTGTCTGCAGCCATTGTTTGGAGAGGCAAGCAGTTCAGACATGGTGCTGGCTAACAGTGGCATCAAGAGTCTGAATGTATGTTTGTGTGAACCAGCTACTCTCCAAACACTTCAGCTTGCAGATTTTCTAGCCATGTTTTGGTGAGGGCCAGTGGTCAGGGGGGATTGGGGCTGTCATGGAGTTGTAGGGTGATGGGAAATGAAGTGTCTCTTTCTCCAAGGCAGCTGGGCTTATTTTAATGAGCAAGGTCAGCAATGAAATGACCAGAAAGAGAAATAGCTGCCATTATGCATCAGTTGCAATCTTATATCAATTATTCCCTGTACCATTCCCTTTGCCACGGGCTGGAGCAAACATGGCCCTAATCAGTTTTACATCTCCGTTTAATTTTATTGGAAAGAAGAGCTGGCAATGCATCACAGAGGCCGGGTGTGACACGAAAGGTGACCCCCCTGCCAACTTAATGGCACAATACATAACCCTTAATGAAGTCGCTATCTTGTCCCTCTTTTGCTGTCTCAGCCCCATGATTTACGATGGCATCATTTTGCTTTGCCCTCTTTTCATTTCAGCTTTGACAAAGTGGATGAAACAATTATCTTCGTTATCGGCCAGAGCAGTAGAAATGTGATAGTTGGGAGATTTCTGCAGGTAGAAGGCCTTGGCCGACGATCAAAACCAATGGAGCAATGTGCTTAGGAATATTTGTTTCCTCCTCTCCGCTTCTTCCTGTGACTATGGGCTCCTGAAGATGGATTGTGTATCCCAATGAGCAGTGCGAGTCCTAGATCATTGTGGCAAGAAGTGATTTCAGGAGAAGGAGATCTCTGAAGCTGCAGATAGAAGACAGCTTGGAATTCTGCCTGTCTTTTTTGAGCTCCTTGTATGTGTTTTTCTGTGTGCACTCAGGCCAAGTTCTCTCTACCACACCTTCATCGTACACCCACTTCTGGGAAAACAGCGAGCATTTTCCATGTAGTAAATAACATTTTGTCTTGATTTAGTCTAATTAAAAATTTATTCATTCATTTACTTATCCAATCAACATTTATTAAGCTTCCTCTAGATGTTAAGTGCAACTAGGTGCTGTGGAAGTAGACAGAAAGGATGGTTATAGATTTTATCCTCAAGGAATAGTATATTCTACCAAGAGAAATAAGACAAAAAAATAAATGAATGTATGATGAGATAGTAAGAGATAAGCATAATGAGAGATGTAGGCGGAAGATACGGTGATTGTTAAGAGGAAGGAGAAATTATTTCCGAAATGGGAGAGCTGGACTTTAAAAGCGGGGGGTAGGAGCTGGACAAATAAATGAAAATGCATTTATATCCAGCATCTTATAGGCAGCGTAGATTTAGAGATGAATAGCTACCTAGATAGATAGATCAGACTTTGGTAGCAGTTTCATGTTATTCTGCCAAAATGATATGGGGATTGGGAGAAAAAGAAAAGGTGAGCTCTGGGCCAGGCAACGGTGAGTCAGTATTCCAATTCGTGGCTCTTGCTATCCAGTTGGAGGTGAGAACAGCGTATCTCGTTGAGGAATGGAGGAATTTAGCTACACAAGCAATGTCTGATGGACGGAGGGAATGAAGTTTGTGAAAGCTGAGAGGATAGCAAGGGCTGTGTCTTCAGTTGTCTGGCTTGACTTGATATCCTTCCCTGTTCTCCACACCAATTCACATGCTAGACAGCCATGGTAGGGGCTTTATACCTGAGATGTAATTTGCTGGGTGGAGAGTTATGGATGTGTACATCTAAATATGTGTATACATGAACACCAGACCACCAAGGCACTGGTGGTTCAGTGGTAGACTTCTTGCCTTCCATGTGGGAGACCTGGGTTCAATTCCCAGGCAAGGCACTACCTTGTGTACAGCCACCACCATTCTGTCAGTGAAGGCTTACCTGTCGCTATGATGCTTAACAGGCTTCAGTGGAGCTACCAGACTAAGGTAGACTAGGAGGAAAAGCCTAGCAGCCTATTTCCGAAAATCAGCCAATAAAAACCATATGGATTCAACTGTCTGATCCACAACTGATCATGGAGATGGCACAGGGCCAGGCAACATTTCTTATTGTTATGCATGGGGTTGCCATAAGTCAGAGGCCTATCCACTGTAGCTAACAACAATGACATACAAAAATGCACACTGTCAATGTCTAGATAGCTTTGTCTCTGGGTTCCATATTACTCTAACAGATTGGCTTACAAAATTCACCCCCAAGTATCTTTCTTTCCATTGCATCTGACTCAGGGAGAATTGCGATTTGTTTTCACTAATTATGGGTTCTTTGAAGTCCAAACATTGTTGGTTGGAGGTTCTTTCAGCAATAAAGCTGTCTTTGCAGAATAAAACTCGTACCAATCCTTGTTGACATGATGGAAGTATTCCCAGAGCACTTTCAGGTGGATGGAGAGCTATAATGCTTACACGGTTAATTGAGGTCTTAAGTGGATACTTCATGTAAATCTGCACGTAGATAAATCTAAAAATAAATACATCATATAAATTGACATATGTGTGTACAGAGAAACCTTCCCCAGAATAGTTAATATACAATCCATTTTGTCTCTGCCTTCACTTTAACCCTATTCAACGTATAGAGAATGAGGGGAACAGTGAAGGGGCAGTTCTACACCCTGAGCACATTTTCTTAAATGAGCACGTATTCAGTACTTGGTTTAAGCTACCGTGTTGACATGATGGTTGTTTAGGTCTACGGTGAAATGTATTAGAGGGAGCACTGTGGAAGTAAAGGCCCCTGTCCAATATGTAACTGAAATACCAATGTTAGACTATGGGACACACAAAGAAGAGAGTTACAAAGTGACACTGTTTTATGTTCTTGCTCCCATATCCAACCAATGGTGCAGACTCCACCACCTTCCTAGCCCTGAACGCCATTCCCACCCACAGCCAGAGCTGCCCTGCCCACAGACGCATATCCATGCCTGCTTTGATGTTAAAACCTGTCTGCAATTTTGTCCCTGATGGGTGCTGGGCAGAAGGAAGAGATTAAAATAACAACGGCAACAAAACCCACAGAGTTGTGTGTCTCTGCATCCCCTTGATGCAGTGTCCAAAAGGCTTCAGAGGTCCATTTTTACTTGTTCCCCTTTTTGTCCCTGCTTTTAAGTGCAGAGTTGAAGGGCCTCAGGGACCCAGAGTGCAAACTCGTACATCATGCCAGCACCACGTGGCCAAGGACCATCCAGAAACTCCCCCGGAGAGGGCAGCAGAGGGTGATGGGATAATCTCTGGAAAAGAAAACAAGACATTTTTTGGATGGAGTTGTGGGGGAAAGGGTGGCGGGAGAGGGGGGAACCCTGCAGCTACTTCCTTCGATCTTAGTAAATTGGAAAGGTCTTTCCCCTGATGCCTGCTGATATTTCCTGATGGAAATTTCTTCCATTGACAGAGATACAGATGGAGTTTACCGACATGGGACTGCAGACACACTCTGGGATAATGAAAAAATGCCCAAGGTAACCATATGCTCTGTGGCAGTTTGTTAGAAGGAACTCCAGTTGGGTGAATACATAATAGCATTTTTGGCATCACTGACTAAGGGGGATCCTCTGTACTTCTATGTCTTTTTTCATTTCGATTTTGGCTTAATTTACATGAATTTTAAAATTGCAGCCCTGTTTATTAACATTCTTTATAGGTGATGTTTTCCCTCCGGTCCTAAGATTTACTTCCAATAGATCCGGCTGACCTGGTACAAGTCCAAACTCAAAATGAATTCTGTTTTCTATCATATTTCCTTAAAATCGCAATTGTGACCTTGCTTTTTTCTCTTATTTGAAAGTGTTTTATAATTAATAATGGTGATATTCATGATGATGCTAACAATTATTATTATTAGCATAACATCAGCCATTTATTCAACATTTACAGCTTAATTGTAGGCATTAGTACTTCTGTTTCACAATTATGAAAACTGAAGATCTTTAAGGATCTTGCCCAAGGCAATACTATTAGTAACTATTAGATTCAGGATTAGAACCCAGGTCAACTTTGTTCCAACACTTCCACTCTTTCCAGAATACCATGACCTTTCGCATCTTGGGGACAGGAATGGATGACAAGAGTAGGTGTTTGACTGTAAAACACACATCATTCAGAGGCAAGTGCATTTCAAATTTAGATTCCTTGTTCATTTTATAACTAAGATTGCCAGAATAGTTTTCTTGCAGTTCCTCTCTTTATTTTCATGCATAGCTGTGATCATTAAGGTTGTGTGTCAACTTGACAGGGCCATGATCCTCAAGTGGTTTGGCAGTTGTGATGTAGTTTGGTAGTCATATAATGATGTGATGATTTCCATAATGAGATTTGGTATAATGTGATCACCTCCATGATGAGATCTGCTGTGAGTAGCCAATCAGCTGAAAGGGAGTTTCATTGGGGGTGTGGCCTGCATCCAATAAAGATGGACTTTCGGGCAAGGCTTAAGGGCTTTTGCCTGCTCTGGGTCCTGCAGCTGGCTCCTGTTTGTCTGATCTCTGGTTCTTGGGACTTGAGCTAGCAACTTACTTGCAGTCTTCCCTGGCAATCTTGAGATTCATTGGTCTCTGCAGCTTGTGAGCCAGGAGAAGGCTCCAGCCTGATCCATGGACTTGGACTTTCCAGATTCTACAGCTGCAAGAGTGATTTCCTTGATATAAATCTTTCTATATATATGTTTGTATACTTCACTGGTTTTGCTTCTCTAGAGAACTCAGCCTAAGGCAATAGCTTTCTGGAAAAAGTTAAAAAAAAATAAAAAAAAATAAATCTGGCCTTAAGGGTTTACTTAGATATAGTTTCATTCTATTTATTTAGTTAATTCTGGGGTGCTGGTGGCAACCTGGCAAAACTGACCGCAATGAGTAATGTTTGGGAGATGTAAACCCAACACATGCTTTCGCCTCTCCGAGGGCCCGAGTCCTTTTGTCTTAGGCTGAATCCAAGTGGCAGGAACACCACAATGGAACACTTTTAGGAATGCAATTTGTGGGGGAGAAAGACGTTCAATTAAAGGTAAAATGCTCTGAACCAGAACTAAGCCAGGAACGTTTGGAACCCGGATTTTGAACCCAGCATGCCCCGGGGATAATTTGACTCAGGCTTTCGGATGTAGACATAAACTGAAAACGTGTGCAGAGCTTGAAAAACACCCTCCGGATCGAGGTCGAAGGAGCAGAGGTGAGCCATTTTTCTTCTGTTTCCAGCCCTGTAGTCGATACCACTTATGTATCATGCATGCTGCTTGCGGGCTAAGGAGGAGCTGGATGGCCAACGGTCAAGGTAGGAAGAAGCACAACCTGTCAGGTTGAAGTTCAGTGGCTCATTTCTTAGATGAATTTGCTTCCTTCCTTTGGAAACATTAATAAAACACACACACCTCTGCAGTAGGCTTTATATTCTCATTTTTGATTTCCACATCTGCCCAAGTCTAGCTCCTTCTTGGCGAATCTCGGCTTGCTCTTAGTTAAGTGAGTATAGCTCATTCCTGAGTAATAGAAAACATGTTTATAAACCCACGTTCTTTAGTCAGGCCCTTGATTTCCTAAAGCTTCATCTGTCTTCTCTTTCTAAGGTCAGTTTTCTGACTATTTATTTATTTTCAGTCATGGGTGCAGATAACATGAGTGACAGAGCTGCGAGGTGAGCTGATGAAGAGGGAGAACAAATGCTCTTGGTGGGACATTAAGAGAAGTCAAACAGTGCCTTGTAAGGGGCTCCTGACTGATCAGGAGCATAAGAGGTGGGGCTAAGGCTGTGTGTCAGAGGGAGGAGCCCAGCCAGCACCTCTGTTAGTTAATTGCCCCTATCTTTTTTTTTTTTTTGCAGGGATACCTGCTGTCTTTCCGCTAAAGGCACCAGCTGCAGAGGGATTTCTGAGCATGTCTCCAGACCCTTGGCAGCCATGCCCCTACCGCCTGTCCTCCTCAGTCATTTAAGGATCTGAGAAAGAAAATTAAAGCTCCGGCCACCTTCAAAATAGGTGAGATGAGTGTGTGAAAGGGACCTTTACTGCCTCTCTTATGTGCTGGTTTTACGGAATCTCCACCAGCAAATCCATTTCATTCTAGGAGCCTAGTTCATTTTGTGGCTTAAGCATACAAGAGACATTTTATTACAAATTCCTCCTCTACTTCTACTCTTTCTAGAATGTGTTTTCATTCACGTGTTTTCTCCTAGGGCAGAGATCAAAGAAAATATTGAGCCTCACCTTGGCCCATCGCTACAAAACCGATAACCATGTTGTTCTTCAGTTCTTGCTTTCATTGCTCAGACCCTGATTTTCATACTCTGATTTAGGGCCAGCCCTTTTTTTTCTCTGAGAACCCATGCCAGGGCTTACCTCTGATAAAGGATTTGTCCTCAGAGCAGGCAGCAAATCTGTTCCCTTGGCAGAGGGTGGAAGCCATACCTTGTGACATTCTCCTGCTAACCCAGCCAGGCCACGGGGCAGCCAGAATTTCCGCAGGGGCCCGGCATCACATATGTAAACAGAAATTGCTCCCCTCTAGGAAGCTCTTTCCACTGATATTGTTTGTCACCTCTGAGAAGTGCAAGCAGTGTGACAAGTTTGGTTCTGGTGGGAGGGTGGGATGGGGAATTAGGTGGTGAGGCTTTCTTGTTTTTTCCAAAAGGAGAAACTGAGGCACAGTAAGACCAAAGGGCTATCACCAGGTTTGGAATGAATGAGCTGGGTAGAAGGAACATGGGGTCACAGAGCTGTTCTCACTTGCACCAGGTGGGCATATCTGAAATTCTAACTCCGAGCTACAGATTGGAAATCTCGGACATCTTCTAATTAGGTAAACTCATTGCTGTCATACTCAAACAAGCAACAAATTAGTGCCAGGCTCAGTGAGGCACCAGGAGCAAGCAGGGAGCTGCTCTGAGTGAAGCCAGTATCCCTGGCTGCTGCACAGTCTGCTCATGGCCAGCCAAGCAGCTTGACTTCAGCTCCCAGGAATCCCCCAGGGGATGTTTCCAGATTCTCTTTCCCAGCTGGGGACAATGGCTGTATGGGAAGACAGCACTCGCTGTGGCTTCTTTGGGCAATGGGATGTTTCTGTACCTGTGATCTCAGGGCTGATTGAGATTGGGAGGGCTGGGACATGAGATAGGCATGGACTCTACCTGAGCATCAAGTTTTCTTGGGAGGAGAAGCTTAGGGCAAAATCAAGCTTTTTTTTTTTTTTTTTAAATCCACTCACCCTAGTATAGACCCTTTCAGACTAGGCTCTAGGGGCTATTTCCTTAATTTACCTGCTTACTCGGAGACACAATACAGAAACATGTTCTGACTATAAGACTGATTGCCTTACCTTTCCCCATTCCAGCACAACAGGAATCTGTTGGGGCCTGGGTACCCAGCACTCCAGGTTGTACATCTGCCATATGTCACCTTCTCAGTGGGCCCTTTCCCTTCTGGTACTCCGAGGAAGGGTGAGGAGGGAAGAAAGCAAGGACAGATAAGTTGTCCTTTGCTGGGCCTCCTATTACTGGAAAAATACATGTTACAGTGGAAAGTGGATGGACTTTAGGATAACACAGATATGAGTCTGAAGCCCAGTTTTAGCACTTACACATTCTGTAACTTGGGTAAGCTACTTAAATGGAACCTCAGTTTACTTATTTATAAAATGGGGATAGGTCAGATATGAAATCATACGTAAACAAAAAGGATTTTACAACCTTTATGGTTGGCCTAATATCTGCAATACTTATTATTTCAAATTATTTCTTTTTATGGGTATGTCAAAATAGTTCTATTTACCATGTATGTCATAAAGCCTGGAATCTGCCGACTGGACAAGATTGGAGATGCCATCTTAGCTAACTTTTCTTCGTAAAAATGGCCAGTTATACTACACTTTCCATATAGCCACCGTCTACTTGAATGACTTTGGTGGCAAGGAGGTCTTTTTTTTCCTCAAAGAAATACCTCCTATCTTTGGACAGCTCTTGGATGAGAACCTTGTTTCTTAATAAAAATTGGTCATTTTTCACATAAATTCTCAGGGTTTTCAAAAATTTGTACAGTTGGAAACCATCTCCTCCCCAGAGGTAATCTGACTCAAAATGAATTTTTTTTTTTTTTCACTCAGAGTTTTTCACGACAATATTTTTTCTCCCTTTCTATTCTTTTGGGGGAACCCTGGTGGTGCAGTGGTTAAGAGCTATGGCTGCTAACCAAAATGTCTGCAGTCTGAATCCACCAGTCGCTCCTTGGGAACCCTATGGGGCTGTTCTACTCTGTCCTATAGGGTCACTGTGAGTTGGAATTGACAGCAATGGGTTTTGTTTTGGTTTGGTTTTGGTTTTATTCACTTGGGATTTATCTCTCTCACCCCTTTGCCAGGGAGGAAAAACTGAGAGCCAGTGTTAAGAAGTAATTATCAGTGTCTGGCCACGTTGAGTGTAGATAATCAGAAGGATTAGAAAGACAAGCTGAGACGAGGACTACAGCAGGGATGCTATGAGCTGGAGCCCCGTTATGGGACACCCAGAGGTCCTGAGCGCCCAACCTTAAACTGCCCTTCAGTGAAAAGGCACCTTAGCTGAAACCTCAGGAAATAGAAGCCAAAACAACTGTCTCTGGACTAGGTCCATCCTCTAAGAGGCAATCCAGAGAGACTTCTTTCTAATTGGGCTTATTTTAGATCATCATTTGGGGATTGATGCATGAGTTATGTTGACAGAAGTCTAAAGCAGCCATCGCTCAAATCTGGACCAAATAAAATAAAAATAGACAGAAATAAATAAATAAAGTGAGATTCAGCCAAAAATGGGGGGGGGGGGGAGAAAGAAGACAGAAAGAAAGGGCGCTCACATTATCAACCAATAAACCCAATAATCCATTAGTGACCAAGGTTGCTGAATAATATAGTACTTTCCCAGTGCCATAATTTATACTGCAGACTAGAGAATAGACACGGTTATTAGAGTGAGGGCTACTGGATGACACATGATGCATGACCGAGCAGCATTGATCTTCACACAACAGGAAGGTGTCTAGACCGGGAGATGTATGGCTATGCGATTCAGAGCAGGGCATATTTCATGTGAGGCCTAATGGAGTAGTGGAGCTAGTGATGGATGGGTTTGCCCAGTTTCAGTAGCAGTGCAGTGATAGCAGTGCTGATGTCTGACCTCTTCTGTGCCTCGTGTCCTTCATTCAGTTAGGGTGACCTCATTTAAAGGGACAGAATATGAGATGGGGAGATGGGAGAAGGAGGGCAGGGGAAGGGGTTTAGTGGAGGGTGAGGGCTGATGGGGGTGGAGGAAACAATCCAGGTTGAGGCAGGCAGAGATGGGGTGTGTAGGAGGGATTTAGAATGAAAGAAGCAAGGGAGGGCAAAAATTATGTGAAAGCCAATGCAAGCATCCAGGTTGAAAAATAAAAATGAATAAAAGGACTCTTCAACACTTTTCTATGTTTCTTCCCTCCCTCTCTAATTCAGCAGGATTTAGGAGTCCAGTGAGACTGTCCTAGAAAGCCTGGGGCTCCCTCTACTCTGAGAATAGGTCTCCACCCCAGAGGGAAGAATCAAGGAAAGGGGTGAAAGACTGAACGTGAGCTAGGTCTGGTGCTAATGGGGCGAGGATATTCTGTGAGCAAGTTTGAGTAATCTGCATCGATTATACAATAGTGGAGAGCCTGTCCTCCCCCCTGCACTCCCCATACCCGGTTAAAGATGATGCTTAATGCATCCTAATGACACTCTTGATCATTCCTAGGGAAAATTAATGATTCATGCTATAGCCAATCCAAGTCCAAGTAGCTCTCTGTTTCTGTTGTTTTTCCTTTCTCCCTCTTTCTTGTGTAAATTTCTCTCTTTAAGTGTTGGAGAGATAGGCAGATTTCAATCTTGCTTCTTAGCTGATATTTAACTAAGACACATTCATCATTCTTTAGTCTTCTTTCCCATGTTCTTCATTATTTCTGAGTTATTCTTTATCTGGGCTGACTAGTTTAGATGTGGCAACCACAGCTCAGATGCTCCTATAATACTGTCCATTGAGGAACGAAGGGAAATAGTTTAGACACTTATATTTCTTTCATAATTTCCTACTGTCACTCCTTCCTCCTTAACCACAATGCACATATAGGCCTCTCTGTAGAAGGCATGTCTACTACTTTTCAACTCATAGCAAGACCTTGGGGAAGGTAATTTGAGTCACTACCCTATTGGGTACTAGAATCTGAAAGGGGTTGTGTGGGTCACATTGGTATTTGTTCAGTTCAAATACTGTGCATGGCACATGGGAGGAGGTAGTTACTACGGCTCAGAGTATTTTCAGTGTCAGGGACTTTGAAACTTTCTTTACAACTTTAGCCTTTGTTTAGTCCTCCAAAAAATTTGCATAAACTTAAAACAATCCTTTAACTAAAGTTGTTCTTAGTAATCATTAACTAACTAGGCATATATTAGCTGGCAGAGATGAGTGCACGTGGATGACAAGAGAAGGCACTCATTCATTAATTCAACAAATATTTATGGAATGTCAGTTATGGGCCAGGCCCTGATCTTTGTAATGAAGACAGATCAGAAAACAAAACAAATTATCTTATAATATATTAAGAAAACAAACATTAAACAGATTACCACACAATAATTAAGTTATGCAAAATAACTCATTGGTAGGAGGAGGGCAAAAAAGAAACCAGCATTTTTGAACACCTCCTTTATACTGGGCACTGTGCTAAGTTGATTATATATAACATTTTATTCTAGTGAGAATGCAGAAGGTAGGTGTTGCTGTGCCCATTTTGCAAATAGGAAACTAAAGCTTGAGAAAGTAAACAATTTTCCCAGGATCATGTATCTAGTCAGAGGGAAAACTGGAATGATATCCAGTTCTATCTGACATAAAACCTGCTCACAAAATTAGAAACCTACTCCACATCACACAGAAATAGATTCTTAGAGGATCAAATGTGAAAAACAAAATTTTAAATCTCTTAGATGGAAATATATTCCTTAGTCAAAAGTCACACATTATAAAGTAAAATATGACTAGACATGATTACATCAAAAGTAAATATGTTGGTGATTTTGTTTCTGTCCGAAATGGAGTAACAGGGACTAGATTTACTCTTTCACCCAAAATGATGGAAAAGATCAAGAAAATACATGCAAAAATCGTTCTCCAGACACTGAGCATTAGGGAGTGAAGCACAGTAATCCCTGAGAAGGGAAATAGCTTACTGCCTGGTGAATGTTTCCAGGCTGTTACTCAATGAAGAGGGACCCCAGTAGAACCTGGTGGTCTTGCTGAATCGAAGACACATTGTTGGGAATCTGGAGATGCCAAAGTAACCATAGTTTGCAGGGCAGAGTGTGGGACAGAAGAGAGCTGCATAGAGAGAAAACTCCAGAGATTTGAGAAAAGATCTCTTTGAGTATTCAACTGAGTACTAATTAGTGCCTGTGTGTGAGAAAACCACTTGGGGAAAAAAAAAAACAACAGAAAAAGAACCACTTGAAATGTTAGAAGAAACAATCTCTGGGACTCAGACATCTGGAAAAAGTGAGTGTTCCTACCAGCAAGAGTGGAAAACCTTATAATTGATGGGGGGCAACTGATAGAATAAAAGGCTTTTGCCTTAGTAAAACAACCAAAACCAAACCAGTTGTCCTTGAGTCAATTCCAACTCATACAAGAGAGTAGAACTGCCTCCTAGGTTTTCTAAGGAGAAGCTGGTGAATTTGAACTGCTGACCTTTTGGTTAGCAATCAAGCTCTTAACCACTATACCACTAGGGCTCCTTTGCCTTGGTAATCATAACAATAACCCCTTGCCGTTGAGTCAATTCCAATTCATAGCGACTCTATAAGACAGAGTAGAACTGCCCCATAGGGTTTCAAAGGAGCACTTGGTGGATTTGAATTGCCAGCCTTTTGGTTAGCAGCTGAACTCTTAACCACTACACCACCAGGGTTTCCAGCTCTAGACTAAATACTAATGTGATTCCATCTAACAAAGCTTAAACACAAGATCTGTAAGGATAAAACTGTTTATCCTTAAGTGAATAAAACTTAATTGCCCCTCAGAAAAAGTTCAAGAATATTATATATATCACCCAATGAGGCAAAATTCAAAATGTCTGACATCCAGTTAACAATTAACCCACCCAGTGCCCTCGAGTCGATTGCGACTCATAGCGGCCCTATAGGATGGAGTAGAACTGCCCCATAGAGTTTCCAAGGAATGCCTGGCGGATTCGAACTGCCTACCTTTTGGTTAGCATACCAAAAAAAAACAGGAAAATATGACCCATGGTGAGAAGAAAAGTCAATCAACCAAAACTGACCCAGAAATGAGAAAATTAGTATGCAAGGATATTAAAAATAGTTATTATGACTGTATTCCATATGTTCAAGAAACTAGGGAAAGTTTGACTGTGTTAAATAGAGATATGGAAGAGTACTGCATTAAGGGATATCATAATCAATTGCTAAAATCAGTGATAAAGGGAACAATCAAACTTCTAGATATGAAAACTGCAATATCTGAGATGAAAAATAAACTGGATGGGATTATTGGCAGATTGCACAGTGCTGTTGAAAACAACAATAACAATAATAACAAAAGATTAATGAGGTTTGAAAACAGCAATTGAAAATATTTAAAATTAAACATAGAAGGATTATAAGAGTGAAAAAATAAACAGAATGTCAGGGAGCTGTGGAAAAACTTTAAGTAGCCTGTTTCTGTAACTGGAGCCTCTGAAGGAGATGAGGGAGGGGGATATCCAAAAACCATTTGAAGAAGTAAGGACAAAAATTTCCTCAGAATTCGATGAAAACTATAAACCCACAGATATGAGAAGCTCAACAAAACCCAAGGAAAAGGAACATGAAGAATACTGCATCTGGGAACATCATAATCAAATTGCTAAAACCAGTGGTAAAGGGAAAAAGTTAAAAGCATCTGAAAATAGAACAGACCCTTGAGGTGCAGAAAACATAAAAATAACAGCAGTTTTCTTATCGGAAATAATACAAGCTAGAAAATAGTGGAGAGGCATTTTTAAAGTACTGAAGGAAAAAAGAAGTACTGTCAATCTAGACTTTTTTCGCCCAGCAAAAATATATTTAAAAAATAAAGGTAAAATAAATTTTTTTTTTTCCCTCAGTGGTTTGGCAGTTATGTAATGATATAATCTGGCATTATGTAATGACGTAATTTGGCAGTTGTGTAATGATGTAGCCATCCTCTATTTTGTGATCTGATGTGGTTATCCTACATTTTCATGTAATTGTGATTTTCGCATAACAACCTGATATTTGGAACCTAAGCGTGCTGATAACTAAGGGATGAGTGTGCTTCCATATTACTCCCTCTTGTCTTTGTGCTACTTTTGTCATACATTTTACCTCTGCATATGTTATAAATCTCACAATATATTGTTATTTCCATTATTTCAAATAATTGCCTTCAAAAGATATTAGATAACAAGAATATATCTTTCATATTTACTTAGTTATTTACCATTTCTGGCAAATTACACTCTTTGAATGAATTCTTTGATCTGAATTTCCACCTAGAATTATTTTCCTTCAGTCTAAATAATTCCTTATAACATTTATTTATTTATTTTGGTAGTGTAGTTCTGCTGATGAGAAATTATCTCAGCTTTTGTTTGTCTGAAAAATTTACTTTCATTTTTGAAGTATATTTACAGGGGATTACAAATTCTAGGTTAACAGGTTTGTTTTTGGTTTGCTTTCTTTTATTTTGATTTTTCTTTAGTTTGCACTTTTTAGAGGTAATTCCATTGTATCCTGACTTTCATTGAGTCTCATAAGAAGTCAGTTGACATTCTCTTCTTTTATTTCTCTGGCTATTTTAAAAGAGCTTTCTCTTTAAACACTGTTTTTTTCGGCAATTTGTTATGATGTACCTTGATATGGCTTTGTGTTTATTCTCCTTGGGGTTCCTTAAGCACCTTTGATCTATTGTTATATATTTCTCATCAAATATGAATAAGCATTTAGCCATTACTTCTCTAAACAAATTTAATTCTCCCTTCTCCCATTTCTTCTGGAACTCAAATTACATATATATAGCCACTAAGTAGTTCTCCAAGGTCACTAAGTTTCTAAGAACTTTTTCCCTGTCTTTTTTCTGTAAATGCTTCAGTTTTGATGATTTTTATTGTGATGTCTTCAAATTAATTTATATGTCATTCTTTAGTGCCTAATCTGGTGTGAAGTCCATCCCATCCAGTGAATATTTCATTTCAGATATTTACTTTTTAATTTTAGAATTCCAGTTGGATTATATTTATAGTCTCCACTTTATTCCTAATTATATTTATGTTTTCCTTTAAATTCTGAACATATTTATAATAGCTGTTTACAAGAAATTGCCTCCTGTTTCTGTTCTCTCTATCATTTCTAGGCACTCTTGTGTTAACTGATTTTTTTTCCATTGTAATGGGTCGCATTTTCTTTCTTCTTTGCATGTCTAGTAATTTTGATCAGATGCTGGGCATTGTAGTTGTTACTTTGTTAAGTCTTATTTTGTTTACTTCCTTTAAAGAATTCTAACAGGAATTAATTTATAGATCATCTTTCTCATTTTGATACTTTCTTGAAGTTTTTTTTAGGGCAGGTCTAATGACTAAAGTTTAAAGAGCTAAAGTCTAAAACGGGTCTATGTGAAGAAGAACGGGGCATCAGGATTAGAGGAAGATGCATTAACAACCTGAAATATGCAGATGACACAACCTTCCTTGCCGAAAGTGAAGAGGACTGGAAGCCCCTACTGATGAAGACCAAAGACTACAACCCTCAGTATGGGATACACCTCAACATAAAGAAAACAGAAATTCTCACAACTGAGCCAATAAGCAACATAATGATAAAGGGAAAAATATTGAAGTTGTCAAGGATTTTATTTTACTTGGATCCACAATCAACTCCCATGGAAGCAGCAGTCAAGAAATCAAATGATGTATTGCATTGGGCAGATCTTCTGCAAAAGAACTCTTAAAAGTGTTACAAAGCCAAGATGTCATCTTGAGGACTGAGGTGCACCTGACCCAAGCCATGGTATTTTCAATTGCCTCACGTGCATGAAAAAGCTGGATAATGAATAAGGAAGACCAAAGAAGAATTGATATATTTTAATTACAGCATTGGTGAAGATTATTGAATATGCAATTGACTGCCAGAAGAAAGAACAAATCTGTTTTGGAAGAAGTACAGCCAGAATGCTCCTTAGAAGTGAGGATGAGGATGAGACTTTGCCTCAGGTACTCTGGACATGTTGTCAGGAGGGACCAGTCTCTGGAGAAGGACATCATGCTTGGTAAATTCGAGGGTCAGTGAAAAAGAGGAAGATCCTCAGTAAGATGGATTGACTCAGTGACTGCAGCAATGGGCTCAAGCACAACAAATAGTGTGAGGATGGCACAGGATCAGGCAGTGTTTCATTCTGTTGTATATAGGGTTGCTATGAGTTGGAATTGACAACAACAACTAAGTCTAAAGTAGTCTTTACTCTAGGGCTAATAGAGTGCTCCCTCTAAGTCATGGTCTTCTGATGTCTTTACTGAATTTTCTAGGTGTTCAAAATGTCTCTCTTATTCTGGTTGATTACGACACAAACATCTCCCTACTCTTGGTGAACTTCAGTAATTGTTCAGGTATGATTTCTCTGATAGTTGTTCTCAGCTGGCTTTGAAGATACTCACACTACACATGTACAGTTTGATATTAGCCAAAGGCTCCCTGGTTCCCTTATGTTGACTTCTGGTGCTCTTTCTCTGTGGAGCTTCTTGGTACTCTGTTCCACAAAAAACAATCTGCCTCAACTTCTGTGAACTCTAATCTTGATTTCCTCAGCTTAGCATCCTGCTTGTTCTGTTTAGGTTTCCTTTCCCTGCGCTGTTGTTAGGTGCTGTCGAGTCAGTTCCTACTCATAGAGACCCTATGTACAAAAGAAGGAAACACTGCACGGTCTTCTGTCATCCCTCACAAATGTTGAGTCCATTGTTGCAGCCACTGTGCCAGTCCACCTTGTTGAGGGTCTTCCTCTTTTCTGCTGACCTTCTGCTTTACCAAGTATGATGTCCTCCTCTAGGGTCTCATCCCTCCCGATAACACGTCCAAAGTACATAACAGGAAGTCTCACCATCCTTGCTTCTAAGGAGCATTCTGGCTGTACTTCTTCCAAGACTGATTTGTTTGTACTTCTGGCAGTCCATAGTATGTCTATTCAATACTCTTCACCAACACCGTAATTCAAAGGCATCGATTCTTCTTCAGTCCTCCTTTTTCATTGTCCAGCTTTCCCATGCAAATGAGGCAATTGAGAACACCATGGCTTGGGTCAGGTGCACCTTAGTCCTCAAAGTGACATCTTTGCTTTTTAACACTTTAAAGAGGACTTTTGCAGCAGATTTGCCCAATGCAACACATAGTTTGATTTTTTGACTGCTGCTTGCATGGGTGTTGATTGTGGGTACAAGTAAAATGACTATTCATAAGGTTTTCACTGGCTAATTCTTTTCAGAATTACACCACTAGGTCCTTTTTCCTAGTCTTAGCCTGGAAAAAAAAAAAAAAAAATTGGAAGCTCAGCTGAAATCTTTCTGCCATGGGTGACCTTGCTGGTATTTGAATAGCTTCCAGCATCACAGCAACACGCAAGCTCATAAAACAAACTGATGCGTGGTGGGTGTGTATTCGATAGACCCTGGAAATGTGTGTCTTAAAAGACACTGCAGATAGATATTTTTTCAGGCAAATTTCAGAACACCAGTGGTTAGAGCTCAGATGCTGAAGCCAGAATGCATGGATTGAAAATTGACACCACTACCTAGGAGCCCTATAGCCTTGGGTTCATCTTATCCCTTCATGTCCTTTTATGTCATTGCAGATGATTGTATATTTTTTGCCCTATATTAAGTCATCTGGCTAAACTGGAAAAAAAAAAGGACTAAAATCCAACATTCTCTTTGTAAAGGCCTTCGAGACCCACAGTATGTTTTTATCATAGGTCTGTCCAAAGGGGATGTCATTTTTGTTTTCATAGAATGACCATGTAAGACTAGCATTGGCTCTGGCTTCCTTGTCTGTGAAGTAATAATAACAGAAGCAGCACTGACTGCATAATTTGTGGGGGTTCTGGGTTTTATGCAAAATGAAAATGCAGGGTCCTTTGTTGAAAAACCAGGAAAAGAAAAGCTGTTTCCTTTCTCCTGTGGTTTCTCTCTGAAACTGTAATGCTGTTTCTTCGCTTGCTATTTAACGTTGTACTTCTGGTGCAGTGGTTAATCACTGGGCTGCTACCCAAAATGTCGGCAGTTGAGTCCACCAGCTGCTCTTTGAGAACCCTATGGGACAGTTCTACTCTGTCCTATGGGGTTGCTATGAACCGGAATTGACTCCATGGCAGTGGGTTTGGTTTTTTGTTTTCATAAGATATGGGAATACTTGCGGAGAAAGGCAGACTCTCGCAGGCACCCAGAGCCCATCCTACTTGGCATGCAGGGCACAAGTGCCAGACTCCAACCCTCTCTGTGCCCAGGCCCCACAAGGGCAGAGGATGGAGGTAGTCAAGGGCGGAAGTGGGGGAAGAGGAGACAGAGAGTCCATCCTAGAGAGGGGTCTGGGGGGTTGGAAGGTGGCAGAAGGCGGTGGGACTACACACGAGCTGATGCACTAGCTAACCCGCAGCACATTCTCCATTTCCTATTAGATTTTACTTATAAGACACAAATTTAAAGATGGTGGCCACAAAGCATTAAACCCAAGCATGGGGGTTCCTTTGAGCACTAAGCCCTGTGCAATCGCATTGGTCACATACCTAGAAGCCAGCCCTGAATACCTATGTTCAGTGCCTCGAACATAGTAAGTACTCAAAAATGTTAATTATAATCATTATTTGTATAAGTTGTTGAACCTGAAAGCTCAGTTCTTCCCAGTCTCTAGTGATAAGCACAGACTCATAAGCAGTGGGACTGGATTTAATCTAGCAGCTCTAACCCTGGCTGTCACTTGTGCTTTGGTTCTGTGAAGCAGCCAATCACTGCCCACAGAAGCTTGCAGCCTAATTAGAGAGGGAGGCAATTAAAGCACAATGAGATAAGTATTAACTAAATACAGAGACAAGGAGTGGGCTAGAGTGCAGAGGAAGCTTACTGAACCTTCATCTGAACCATGGATAAACCAAAAACCAAACGTGTTGCCCTCCAGTCGATTCCAATTCATAGCAACCCTATAGGATAGAGTAGAACTACCTTGTAGGGTTTCCAAGGAGCAGACCATTTAGTTAGCAGCCATAGCTCTTAACCACTGTGCCACCAGGCCTTTGAACCAAGGGTAAGGAGTAATATTTAAGCTGAGACCTAAAGAACAAATAGGATCTAACTAGGTGAAAATAGGATACCTGGTGGTGCAGTGATTAAGAGCTTGGCTGTAACCAAAAAGTTGGCAGTTCGAATCCACCAGTCACTCCTTGGAAAACTTATGGGGCAGTTCTACTCTGTCCTATAGGGTCACTATGAGTTGGAATAGACTAGAAGGCAAAGGGTTAGTTGTTGTTTTAGTTAGGTGAAAACGGGGTGGAGATTATGTTCTGGGCTCTGTGAGGAACAGGCAGAAAAACCCAGAAAGAAGGAAAAGAGGAAGTGGAACTGTAAGAGTGTCTGGTGACTTGGGTAGTATATGAGGAGTGGTTAGGGAGAAGGAGGGAGAGGTAATCCAGAGCAGAAGGCCTTATTTGTTATTTAAAGGAATCTCTGCTTTATCCCAAGGACAAGGAGGGGAGGAACAGGGAGTAGGGAGCGGAAGTGGAATATTTAAAAAAGTTTTAGATGCAAAAGTGTTCTAGTGAGATTTGCATTTCAGAAAGATTTTTCTGGGGTCTTCTGGGTAAGTTGTGATTGTGAGTATCTAATTTCTGCCTCCTAGAATCTTATGAAAATGGCCAATAAATTTTTAAAAATAGGAAAAACTTATAGGATTGCCAGGGACTAGGAAGGGTGTTATCCACACTCCAGCATGCAAGTTCAATAAAGTTTGGGTAAAGAATGGCATCAGATCCAATGAAACACGTATCATATATCTTAATATACACAGAATTGTGTACTCTCTAAATAAAAAAACACTTTCTTTTGAAACATCCATGCTATGTTTATGAAAAATAATCCTATTCCAGACTATAAAGAAATCCTCAATAACTTCCAAAGAGTAGAAATTTTACAGGCCACATTCTCTGATCACAATGCCAAAAAAAAAAAAAAAAACACACACACAAAAATGGATAAAAGTATGTACATAAATAATCCAATAACTTGGATATTAGAAGGAAAAACAAAAACTGTTTTGGCACAGAACTAAATAAAAAGCAAATAAAATCTACATTTCCAGACTATTTAGAAAATAACCAATAACTATGCATACAACTGAAAAATCAGTTAAGGGATTATCTCCCAAAGATATCTTATGGAAAAATATTCAAAGAGGTAATACTTCTTATGCTGTTCAAACCGTTTTAGAGCATAGAAAATGATGGAAACTCCTCAGTTTAGCAGGTGTCATAATGCTGGTCCCCAACAGGACAACCAATATACCATCTATAAAAACTATGTGGTCAATCTCACTTTTAAATACATGTGCAAAACCCCTTGATAAAATATTAGCAAATTATATCTAGCAGAATATTAAAGGATGATTCTGCATGGCCAAGAAAGGAGTATTCCAGAGATGTAAAAATACTTTAGCTTTAATTTGTTTTAAAAGTATATTTCACCTCTATAAACAGCCAAGCAAAAGATCTTATAAAAGTTAATTCCCTTTGCTGATTAATTACAAACACAATTTTTTACTAAACTTGAAATACAAAGATATTTCTTTAACATGATGAATGATATGTATATTAAATAAAAACCATTATTATATTTAAATAATAAAACACTAAAGACAGTCTCATTAAGGTCTAGGACAAATTGAACACACTGGCTACCAGCATTATCATTTAACAGTATTCTGAGAGTCCCAGAAATAGAATTAGAAAAAATGAGGCTAAATACTGGAAAGGAGAAGAAAAAACTTAATGTAATCTACAGATACTTTTGTTAACTTGAAAAATCCATGAGAAGGATTTGGAAAGCTGTTAGCATTAAAGAGTTTAATAAGGTGGCTAGTTACAAAATAAATATACAAGCATTCACAGCTCAATTGGTGCAAAAATTTAAAACATATAAGAGAAGAAAAATGTAGATGACTTCTTAATTATTGTGATGGGGGAAGGCCTTTCTATGCATTAAACAAAGAAAGGACTATAAGGGAAAGGTCTGGCAGATATAAGCATATAATATCTGAAATTTGCGAAAACAAAACATAAAATTAAAAACAACTTACAATTCTAGGAAAATATTTGGGACATGCATAATATCTATCAAAAACCAAACCCAGTGCTGTCGAGTCGATTCCGACTCATAGTGACCCTATAAAAAAAAAAAAAAAAAAAATGCAACCTTTATATAAAAAAAACACTTGGAAATCAATAATAAACATCAATGCAAAAATGTATGTGTCATGAATACATTATTCAAAAAAGTAAATTCAGATAAGTAATAAACATGAAAATATGTTTAAATTAGTCACCAAAGAAATGCAAATTAAAATAACAATGTGGTTGTCAACTTCCATAGAGTTGGACTCAGACTCATGGCGACTCCATGCATAATGAGATCAGACCACTGTGATCCGTAGGGGTTTTTATTGGCTGGTTTTTGGAAGGAGATCACTAGTTCTTTCTTCCTAGCCCACCTTAGTCTGAAAGCTCCGCTGAAACATGTTCAACATCACAACAACATGTGAGCCTCCACTGGCAGAAAAATGGCGGCTGTGCTTGAGGTGCATTGGCTGGGAATCAAACCAGGGTCTCCCACGTGGAAGGTGAGAAACTTTACCACGAAACCATCATTGCCTTCTAAAATAACAGTGAAACAAAACAAAACAAAACAAAACAACCCATTGCCATCGAGTCAATTCTGACTCATAGTGACCCTGTAGGACAGAGTAGAACTGCCCCGTAGGGTTTCCAAGGAGTGTCTGGTGGGTTTGAACTGCCAACCTTTTGGTTGGCAGCCATAGCACTTAACCACTACGCCACCAGGGTTTCCAGAAAATAACAATGGGACATTTTATTTGGCCATGAAATTGGCAAAACTAAAAAAACAGTCAACATGGAAAAGTATTATGTTGTATTACTTAATGGAGAAAAGTGGTTTCAAAACTACATAGTATATAATCTCAATTTTATTTTAAAGTATATAACACACACAGACACCCCCCCTCCCCCACTCATAGCAAAATGCTAACAGTGGTTACCTCTGAAAAGTGGAATTGTGGAACATTTTGATTGTTATCTTAGTGTTTTTCTGTGGTTTTAACATTTTCTATATTGAATACATAGCTGCAATATGGAGAATTAATTTTAAAAGTACAAATCAGAAGCAGAAAGTAGGCCAGGACTGTTGCAGCCATCACAAGTGGAGATAAATCATGTCCTGTACAAGGCAAAAGTACTGAAGATCTAAAGGAAATACAGGTACTTCCTGACTTACAATGGGCTTCCGTTCTGACTACTCCATCGTAAATTGGTTCTGACGTAAGTTGAATACCTCATTTTTTCTTTAGTTTACATTATCATTTCCTTTTATTATCAGTGTCTTCATAAATAACAATGAACACGTGAGGATGAACATCTGAGAACCATAACACCAGCCAGTTATGTGCTGCAACACTGTACGTAGTACACATTACTGAGGATAAGACGTTAAAAAAAAAAAAAAACGATGGTCATAAGCGTGGTTTGTTGTAACTCGAGTGTGCCATAAGTCAGGGACTACCTATAATTTACTCCAGAAATATTAAGGTCGGTAATGACTTTTGGCAAGGGTAGAGGAGGAAAATGAAAATGAGGAGCCAGGAATGGTTTCTAGTCTTTATTTGGGCCACTTGGTGGACTGGTGGTGTTGCTTACTGAGATAAGATCTGAAAGACCAGGCTTGGGTGGTGAGATGCAGGTGCTGACAAGTTAAGTTTGAAGTATCTACTATTCAAGTTAAAGTTGAAGTATCTACTATTGGCTGTTCATGAGATGTCCAACAGGTAAGAGGTCCAATTCAGAAGGAAGGTCCAGGCTGTATATATATATATATGTATATGTATGTACATATATAATATATCAACATACTAATGACTATTGGAGCCAGGGTGAGATGACTCAGGGAGCTTTTTCAGAGAAGAGGGCTGAATCGGAACACTGAGAAACATCAACATTTAAGTGGTCTCATCGAAGGTATGAGTGAGGAAGAGGAGCCTGTGAAGCATTCCAAGGAGCAACTGTCTGAGAGGTAAGAAGAGAGTCAAGAGAGTGTAGTCATGGAATCCAAAGGAGGAGAAAGAGTCAATAGGGTCAAATGCTGCCACAAGGTCAGGACAATAAAGCTTTTGAAGTGCCCATTAGATTTAGCACTGAGCGGGTAGTTGGGATTTGAGCAAGAGCTAGTTAGATGGAGGGGAAGGGTGGAAGCGTGATTGAGGTGAATTGAGGAGTGAGGCAGAGGTGAGAAAGTAGAGACCTAAAGTGAGACACCTCTTTTGAGAATCTCGGCTATGAAGTGTTAGAGGCAGAGAGGGTGGAAGCTACAGGGGACAAGGGGTATTTTTCTTTCTAAGTTGCAGTGAACTTGACCTTGTTTTAATGCTGCTGAAAGGGCCTATGGGAATGGGAGTTGGGCTGACAGTGGAGGCCACAGATGGGATAACTGGTTAGGAAGTCAGAAGTGGAGAGAATCTATGCCCAGATGGAATGTGCTCAGACATGAGAGAAAGAGGCTCAGGTGGGTTGGTCCAGTGGTCTAGCTGGGGGTGGAGGGGGAGTATGCGGTGAAGGAGGGTGAGGGAGAAGTTGCACCCAGAGAACATTTTCCACATATGGTGCCTTTTAAAAGGTAGTGTGCTGTTGTGACCGAGAGAGAGCACCGTGAAAGCCTAGGTCAGTCCTTCCAACAGGCCTTGGTTATACCATTCACAGAAGACGAAAAGTAGCAACATTTTGTGTGCTTACTCTTCTACCAAACAGTAGACCCTGAGCAAGTTGCTGCACCACCCCCAGCTTGTCTCCCAGGCCCTGTCTTCAGCAGCCAAGGGTGACAACATTTAGTGTTGTCACTTCCTCCACCCCATCTTAGATCTTGGATATCTTTTGAGTTCTATTTTCTAGTTTGCTGGGAGACATAAAAGATGGAGTACAATATGGAGCTTGAGAAGAGCTGAAAAGGTTTAAAATACCAGCTTTACTATCTGGGGGAAGAGCATTTCATCAGAGGTAGCAGCAAGGGCGAAGTCCCTGAGGTGAGAATTTGCTGGCTTGTTGGAGGAGTCGCAAGATGGCCAGGGTACCAGAGTGGGCGGAGGAAGGTGGAAGAGAGGTCACAGAGGTAGGTGGGGATGAGACTGTGTAGGCACTTTTGGTCCACAAGAAGGACTTTGGGATGCCATTTTAGGATTCTTAAGGGTAATATTTAGAAAAAATTGCATATTTCAATTATGCTTTAGAAGGATCACTCCGAATGCTTTGTGGAGTGTCAGCTGGTGGAGGGCAACAGCGAAAGCAAGAAGCCCTTGTGGCACAATGGTTAAGCACTTGGCTGCCAACCTTTTGGTTGGAACCCACTCAGCCGCTCCTTGGAGAAAGACCTGGCCATCCATTCCCGTAAATATTATAGCCTAGAAATTTTTTTTTAGAAAACCCTAGGGGGAAGTTCTACTCTGTCACATGGACTATGAGTCGAAAATTGACTCGAGGGCACTCGGCGACAACAAAACCATGAAAGCAGAGATTCAAGTTAGAAAGCAATTGCAATGGTCCAGAGAAGGATGGCGCAAGAGGGTAAAGGGGAGGTAGTAAGGAGTAGCCAGATGCAGGATCTATTTTATCCCAAATAATTTTTTGGTGGATAGGATGTAAGGTATGAGAGGAGGCCAGGGCGATGTCCAGAGTTTTGGTTTGAGGAGCTAATTGAAAGGCAGTGCCCAGGGGTGGATTATCCAATAAGCAAGGTAGGCATGGGTTTATGTGTGTTTACTTACTAATCAGTAGTGAATAATTTCACATGAGATTCACCATAGCACATCAAAGTGAAACCCATGTGAAATCGTTCAGTATAGATTAGTAAGTAAGCACAAGTAAGCCTGTGCTTACCTTACTTATTGGATAATCTGCCCCAGCAGTGCTATTACTGAGGCGGAAAAAGGTTAAGAGTTTAAGAGGATTTTTCCTCCCTCTCTCTGACAAGACTGATCAAGAAAGTTGGAGAAGACGCAAACATATACCATACAAAGTTAAATGAGCCATAGCTACAGGTATAATAGATTTTGGAAATCTATTAAAAATGAAACATTAAACAACTACCCACCACCCACTCTACATAAGACAATATATTGTTAAACTAAGGTCATATGGAAAACATTTGGAAAAGAATATCAAAATTGGCAAAAAGTGAATTAAAATGTGACCAAATCTATAACTATTTAAAAATTTAAAAAGTAATTAATTTCACAGTTTTCAAAGGCACAGGTAATTTTTGTAATTTTTCAAAAAACAGAAAATGAGGGAGAAACTGCCCAATTCCTTTTTAAAGGTGAGGGAAGACTGGCCCTTCCTTCCTTCCTCGCCATCTGAAATATCAGATCTTGTCACCTGCGAAACACCTGGATCCCTTGCAGAGACCAGTAACGTCTATAGTTGTGGCTTCCTACAGTGATGCACTGAGTTTCGTCAGTCTTAAAAATAAAAGCAATTTAAAAAAAAGGAAGGCTGGGTGGTGGAGCGGCAGCAGCGTAGAACCCAGGACAGGTGCTGGGAGGTGTGTGGAGACAGGGTGAGAGGAGTCTTTCCCTAATACAGTCTTGGTGCTGTGGACAACTAAAAATGGTCTGTTCTATATTTTTCTATATCCAAATGCTTGTATATAGAATTTTTTGTTGTTGTTGGAGCCTTCCTGTTGGATATTCCTGATAAAAAGACACTGTTGTCCTTTACTCCCTAACTTTGCTTCCCTTTCTTTGATAGGAAATCTTTTGTGGAGATGCCTGGCCTAGCGTCTGTCCACTGGGTGATGGCTGGGTTTTTCCCTTGTCTTTCTGCCTGGATTAATTTCATGGCCCTATGGCCACCTCTGTAATTGCTGGTGAGTGCCTTTCCTTTGGGACGCTCCTGTCACCACTGAGCTCAATCCCAGAGAACCAGCTTCCCTCACTCTTTGCAAAGGAAGAGCATTGGCTCTGAGCTTATTAAATAGCTGAGGAGCAAGTGAGAAATTTGGGAGTGACCAGAGGGGTGAAGGAAAATCTCCCAGCACTTTTAAAAGGTGGGAGGACCATCTAGCTGGCAAGGACCCCGTTTTACATCTCCACCAGTACATGGTTGAAATCATTTACCATTAAGTCCCATTTGAATAAAATGGTAGTAGACATTTAATATTACAGGGTAATAAATGTTTAAGGGCCTTGGGGGTACCAGCTTTCCAAATGTAGTTCAGACTCAGATGCTAAAAATACTTCATATATATATATATATATATAACCTTTTTCAGACTTTTGGCTTTTGCCCCCATAATGGGAGGATTTTTCCCCTTCTCTCCCTTTTCTTTCACACTCTAAATTGTTGAAGTTTCCTGGCTACAGCCCACTCCCTCTCCCCTTTTCCTTTACTACACAGGGTAGAAGAAGCATGAGGGAAATGTAGTTAAAATTCAAAATGCTTCCCCTTTATCATTACCATGAATCAACACAATAAATGAGCCCCTTCAGAGCTCGGTAATAAGAATTTGATAAATCATCAGCCAAAAATTAACTAGATGTCAAAACAATCTTTGGGAAGTGTGATGGATTAGGGGTGATAGCAGCAATTAATCTCCCAGCATGAGTTCACCGGAGAGACACAATGTAGGGAGATGGATGGGGGGAGGATTCAGGCCTTGCAAGGTCAGGACACCGCTGAAAGGAGTGGGTGGAGGCCGGAGGGAGCCAGGTGGGGGCGGGGTGGGGGGGCGGTCCGGGAAGATAGAGAATGAGAATCATCTGAGTCTGCAATACCCAGGCTTCCAGCAGCCGAGCTAGAGGTCAGTTCCATGCCTTTGAAAAGCGCTCCGTCTCCAGCTGCTCCCTCTGATGAGGCGAGCACTTTTCCTCTTGCGCTAATAAATGCCACAAGTCGGCTCCTGGGACTCCACACACGGCCTCCAAGAGCGGGAGACCATAGAGGGTTTAATTTAGAGAGACGGGTGGCTCATTGTAAACAACAACTGGGAGTGAAGGGGCCCCGAGAGGAGCCGGCAGGGAGGGGAGGGAGAGGGAAAACCAGAGTCTGGGAAAAGCTGGGGAAGCGACAGGAGGGCCTCAGGAACTTGGAGTCCAGCTCTGGATGTTCCAGGGCGCAGCCCAGAGGTAGTGATGGCTCCATGGAAAGGGGCAGGAGCCTCTGCTGCGCCAATGGCATCGATCTCCCTCTTTTTTGATGGGATTACTTCTTCCTTCCTTCCTTCCTTCCTTCCTTCCTTCCTTCCTTCCTTCCTTCCTTCCTTCCTTCCTTCCTTCCTTCCTCCCTTCCTCCCTCCCTCCCTCCCTCCCTCCCTCCCTCCCTCCCTCCTTTTCTTTCTCTTTCTTCCTTTCTCTCTCTCTCCCTCCCTTCTTTCTTTTCTTTTGAGTTCAGATTACTGGAGGAAATTGCAGTTTGGGAAAAGGATGCAGAAAGGATTGAGGGCTTTGCCTCCCTGTTTTCGCCATTTTAGCAAGCCTGAGGAGTCGTTCTACTCTGTCCTATCGGGTCACTCTGAGTCGGAATCCACTGGACGACACTGGGTTTGGTTTTTTTTGTTTTTTTTTGAGGGAGTCCCTGGTGGTGCAAATAGTTAACATAAACCAAAACCAAACCAAACCCACTGCCATGGAGTCGATTCTGACTCATAGCGACCCTGTAGGATAGAGTAGAACTGCACCATAGAGTTTCCAAGGAGCGCCTGGTGGATTCAAACTGCCGACCCTTTGGTTAGCAGCCGTAGCACTTAACCACTACACCACCAGTGTTTCCGTAGTTAACATACTTGGCTGCTAATCCAAAGGATGGAGGTTCAAATCCACCCAGAGTTGCCTTAGAAGAAAGGCCTGGTCATCTACTTCAGAAAAATCAGCCACTGAAAATCCTGTGGAGCTCAGTTTTACTCTGACACACATGGGGTGGCCATGTCCACTCAACTGCAGCTGTTTTTTGTTTTTTTTTTTTTAATTTAGCAAGGCTGTAATCCTCAAGTAGGGTCACAGTTCCATGTTCTGTGATTACAACCTCCTGACTCTAGACTGGGAAATGTAGGCTGACCTGATGGGGATGGTGGTGGGCGTGGGGGTGGCAGTGAGATAGGTAGGAAAGAGAGAGACGCAGAGTCTCATTTAGCCAGGTGGGAAATCAGATCTAAAAATGTCATGGAAACACCTCATACTCGGAGAGCTCAGAGAGCTTGGATGGGTAACGGCGGCAGTATTTGGATGCACTGGGTCAAGCCTCTGGAGCTTGAATTCCTGAGTTGTTCCTTCACTTCCTTAGGGAAATAGAATTCTTTATTACTCAATAGTCCTGTAAGATCTGCCTGCCAGGACTTTGATGCTGCTCCTGCTAACATTTGTAAATGCTTCCTGGCTAGCTTTGTAATAACCAGAAAACAATCATAATGTATGACAAGTGTCTAATGCTTTGTTGTTTACAAAGCTCTGTGAGAATCCTAGGTCATCTTCAGGGGAGTCTTGTTGTTTTCTTTCATGACACACCTTCCTAGTATGCAATAGCAGAATACTAGAGCTCAGCCATAAGATAGTCTACTCTAAACTCCTCAATTCTCAAATAAGGAAAATTAGGCCAGGATGGTTAAATGATTTGTTGGCTATCAATGAGCTGACGATAAGGAAAAGAATACCGGTGGAATTCCTCATTCCAGCTCTTATCTCAGCTTTGCCTCAGAGGGCATTTTCATCTTTAAGTCCAGCAAGTGTGTTTAAGATTGTGGGTGTGTTGGGGTGGGGGTGGAAGGCAATGGCTGGATGACATAGTTCTGTTTCCAGCTCAGCCCCAATGCATAGCAACAATCTGGAGTTGGAACTTTTTGGGCCAAAGACTACCAGGAAAGAATAGTAACCTGGTCTAATCCTCAAGAAGATGAAGAAAACGTTCAATAAAGCCAACATTGGGAGAATAAAAATGCTTTCCTTGCTCCTTACTAGCTGTTGACCTTGAGCTGGGTAGTTACTCTCTGTGTGCATTGGTTTCCTCATCTGTAAAAACCAAAAAGTGAAGAAAACCAAACCCATTGCCGTCGAGTCGATGCTGACTCACAGCGACCCTATAGGACAGAGTAGAACTGCCCCATAGTGTTTCCAAGGAGCGGCTGGAGGATTCGAACTGCCAACCTTTGGGCTAGCAGCTGAGCTCTTAACCACTGGGCCAGTAGGGCTTCTAATCTGTAAAAGTGGAATATAATCATCCTACCTCCTAAGCTACTGTGGGGATCATGAGTTTTGTGAAAAACGCCTGTTATGTAGCGTAAAAAAAATCCAAATCCACTGCCAGATTTTTCCAAATGATCATGAGGACCGTGAGTTTAGAAGAATTGAACTTTTGCAGCAGCCCTGCTGTTCTCACTGCAGCTTCTGAGTATGGGGCAGGTCAGTGGGTTTGCTCTTTCCTCCGTGAGGACAGAGTGTGAATGCTAGTGGGTTCTGGAGAGATGAATCGCTCTTTGAGGCTGTCAGACCAAAATGATCCATAACTGCTCTTGTTTCCTTTTGCGCAATAGAGCATCGAGGATTTCAATATTGATCTTATGGCTTTACTGTAAACACATATATACAGACCAACAGACAGACAGAGAGACACACACATATGTGCAACCTACACCCATAGTCATACATACTGTCACATACACACAGTCCATACGCAGTCATACAGAGGGACACACAGGCTGAGACACACAGTATATCTGCACTATGTCACATATATATATATATTTGCACACAGCCACATATATAAACATAAATACATCCTGATTAACACACACACACACACACGGTTAGACAAGATATCAACCCAAAAGCAGAGACTTTTGCAGCGTTCCAACCTGGCTGGGTCTTGAGAACAACACTCCTTTCCCGGGATATCATTAGGGAGTAAGCTTCTTGAGGTCAGGTGTTGGGCGCCATTCCTAATCCTTTGCCTTTCTCTACCCTGGATGCTTACTACCTACCCTCCAGACTAGGAACAGATCCTTGGTAGGCAGGTGTGCAACCTAGGAGTCAGAATCAGGATTGTTGGAAGAGATGGATAATTTGGGAAAAATTGTTGCTGTTGTTGTTGTTAGGTGCCATTGAGTCGGTTCCAACTTATAGTGACCCTGTATACAATAGAATGAAACACTGCCCAGTCCTGCACCATCCTTACTATCATTGAGCCCATTGTTGCAGCCACTGTGTCAATCCATGTAGTCGAGGGTCTTAGTCTTTTGCACTGACCCTCTACCTTACCAAGCATGATGTCCTTTTACAGGGACTGGCCCCTCCTGAGGAAACCCTGGTGGTGTAGTGGTTAAGTGCTACGGCTGCTAACCAAAGAGTTGCAGCTCGAATCCACCAGGCGCTCCTTGGAAACTCTATGGGGCAGTTCTACTCTGTCCTATAGGGTCACTATGAGTCGGACTCGACTCGACGGCAATGGGTTTGGTTTTTGGTTTGGCCCCTCCTGATAACATGTCCAAAGTATGTAAGGTGAAGTCTCACCATCCTCCCTTCTAAGGAACATTCTGGTCGTACTTCTTCTAAGACAGATTTGTTTGTTCTTCTGGCAGTTCATGATATATTCAATATTCTCAGCCAATACCATAATTCAAAGGTATCAATTCTTCTTCAGTCTGTCTTCGTCATTGTCCAGCTTTCACATGCATATGAGGCAATTGAAAATACCATGGTTTGGGTATTTTATTAAAATTTTTATTTGGATAATCAAAAACAAATCTTCATGTTTTGAAAAACGAGCATCAGAAAGCAAAGGACCACACATCCTTCTGGGCTTATACATGTAGGTAGAAGACCACAAAACCGCTACTAAAATCCTCCCTTGTTTCCTCATTTCACTTGGAATAAAAGCCAAAGTGGGCATGGCAGCCTCCAAGGCCTGCTTGACCTGCCCTGGTTCCTCTCTGACCTGTGTCCTCCTTCTCTCCTGCTTGCTCTCTCCACTCTGGCCACACTGGCCTCCTCCCTAGTCCTTAAACACACCAGGCAAGCTCCTTACGGCCTTCACAAGGCTTTTCCTCCTGCCTGTAATGTTCCTCCCCAGATAACCTGCTGGCTCATTACTTCACCTCCTTTAAGTCTTTGCTAAATGGCACCTTCTCAGTGAGGCCAACAACCTCTACAAATCACCCATCTTCCAATCGCTTTCATTCTGCTCTATTTTTTTTCCATAACACTTATCACCTTCTGATGCAGGATTAACTTACTTATTATGTCAGGGTTGCTATGAGTCAAAATTGACTCAATGGCAATGGGTTTACAGTGGCGCAGAGGTTAAGAGCTTGGTTGCTAACCAAAAGGTCAGCAGTTCAAACCCACTAGTTGCTCCTTGGAAACCCTATGGGCCAGTTCTACTCTGTTTTATAGGGTCGCTATGAGTTGGAGTCAACTCGATGGCAAAAGGTCTGGGGTTTTTTTGGTTTTATTTTGTTTATTAGATCCCTTGGTGGCACAAACAATTTGCTCTTGGCTACTAAGAGAAAATTTGGGGGTTGGAACCCACCCAGCAGCACCAAGGAAGAATCTACTTCTTTAAGATTACAGCCATTGAAAACCCTGTGAAGTACAGTTCTACTCTGAAAAATGTGGGACCACCACAAGTCAGAGTTGACTCAAAGGCAACAGTTTTTGGAGTGTGTTTTTTATCTATCTCCCCATGAAAGTGTTAGCTCCAAAAAAGTAGGACTTTTTGTTCTGTTCTTTGCCCCAGTACCTGGAATAAAAACCAAACCCATTGCCGTCGAGTTGTCTGGAATAGTGTTCGGTGTATTTGAGGTGCTCAATACATCTTTCTGAAGGAACAGAAATGGATTCTTTTCATGGGTGTTCCTCTTTAGGTAGTGGTAGAATCCCTAGTAGTGTACTATAATATTTTAGGGTTTTCTGGAGAAGACGTAGGTTTAAAACTATAAGAATCATGAGGGTAGACAAGCTGTGGGGTCGAATGAAAGGTTGCACAAGCCAGTGAATGCTCCCTGAGCTGGGGCCTTGAGTGGTTCATCCATAAGAAGCTGATGGGCCACCTGCTGACTATCCACTGCAGGGGGATGTTGGGAGGATGCGGCCAGTGATGAATTTATCAGTGCTCTGAGGGCCTTAAACAAAAGGCATGCTGTGGAAATGGAGTGTTATTACATAAACTAAACCCAGAAGTGTATCAGGAAATAGCTGAGCTGAATCACAGCCAGTTCCAGGGCAATTTTTTTTTTTCCCCTGAGAAATTTAATAGCTCAGCCTGCAAATCTAGGATGCAATTTTCTTTCACATTTTCTTTCTTATCAAATGTTCCTACTTCCTAAATTTCAGCACAGGTGTTACCTTTTTTTTCCCTAGGTGGTAAATAGATCCAGGTAGAATTTCTGGATTGGCGTGAGGGTGGGAGGCTGTGCAAATTGCTGGGTCATGAAAATACCTTCAGAATTTCTCTTCTTTTCCGGAAGTTCTTACCACAGGGAATAAAATGTCTTAGTTAGAATAAATGGCTGCATATTTAATTATGTCAAACCCTACAGCATTTTTTGGTTCATTTTTCAAGTGTTCTTTGTTGCGTAGGGGACGTTGAGAATTAAACTATGTGACATTACCTCTTTTAACGTTGGTAAACACAACTCGAATAGTAGTTACTAATGTCAGAACTACTGAGTACAGACTGAATACTATTTCCTCCTTCCTTTTTTTTGGCTAGTTCTCATGCTGTTTAGTGCCCTCTGCCGTCTGGAAGAAGCATGAGAAAGCTTTGGTGAACTGTCTAGCCTATTATATATGACAATAACAACAAAAAACCCGGTGCCTCGAATGGATTCTGACTCATGGCGACCCCATGTGTTACAGAGTAGAACTACTCCATAAGGTTTTCTTGATTGTAAATCCTTACGGGAGATCATCAGGCCTTTCTCCGTGGCACCGCTGGGTGGGTTTGAACTGCTAACCTTTAGGTTAGTATTCGAGTGCAAACCATTTGTGCCACCCAGGAATAGTTTTTTTTCTTTTTTTTTTTAATCCTCCACCAGGTTTTCATTACAAATACTTGCTTGCACCCATCACAATTCTGAATCCTATTAGACTGCTGTTAAATGGCTGTCATTGGTTAACTCACTTATTTAGAGAAAGCTGCTGACAAGTAAGGGTTAACTTGCAATAGTTGATCACCTAAGCCCTATTCTTGCCTTCAGAGCACGCCTGGTGGAAAAACAAGGAAGACACAGGGCAGATGCATCACGATTTATAAAGGAGTAATTCAGAGCACAGTCAGCACTGAACAAAAATCGCTCGGAGCCCACTAGCCCTCTAGGAGAAGGAAGCAGAAGGAAGCCCCAGCCCTTCTTTCAGATTCCCTAGCACTCACCTTTCCTGAGTGGAGACCTTGGGCCTATGACCACCACAGAATATAGCGGTGCTCTTTATTTTCCCACGTTTCTCATATGTAGCAACCCTCCTCCCTTCCCGGGTGTGTTTACACAGGCTCTGCTCGCTGGGGCTGGCCTGGCTTCAAGGTTTCTTGGGAGGCACAGAGGCAGGGACTTTGGAGCCCTAGTCACTATCCTTGGTATCACCTCATCTCACTTCTTCTGAGGGACAAAGGCCTGGCTGTGACCCTAGCTTCCCCTGACTCAGGTCTGCCTTCCAGCACTCAGTGTGGGCTCAGCTGTACCCTCTGCTGGGTGAGGAAGGGTCAAGATGAGGTCAGAGAAAGCTGGTTGGTGAAGGTGGGCCAGATCCAGGGTGACTGCAGGGTCTCCCCCAACACCTAGTTCCTTATGCTCGATGCCAGGGTGAGAGCACTGGGAAGCTGGGTTGAGGGAGCCTTCCGATCCCACCTCCCAGGCCTTTCCCTCCCATGGCCTCACCACATACTCATCTTCCCCTCACCCATGTGCCAGACACCCCATGCTTAACTAGGGCATGGCCAGTGGGGAAAGCAGCAGCTCCCTGGCCCAGGGGCTACACCGATAAAAGCCCAGGGCTGAGGGGCCTAGAGAGCTGGGCTTTTGAGAAGGCCAAGAAGTTAACCTCTCTGGCTTCCTGCCCTCTCAGTGTCATCTCAGGCCCCCACCCTTTCCAACTGGGACTTAACTTCCTGGCTCTGGGACTCGGTCTGATCCTGGCTGGTACAGTGCCCAGAAGCCTGCTTGCACAGGTCTGATTTTCTTGCCTGGATTATTTTCTAGCTTAGCTGCAGCAATGTCTCCAGGCCTACCCTCCCTACACGATTTCTCTGGCCTTTGAGTGCAGGGATGTGAAAGCTGGGGTCCACTGTATAGATGGCTTCTTTGTGCCAGAGCTCAAGTTTGTGGAAATTCCCACTGAAAAGCCAGTGTGAAGGGCAGGAGACAGTCCTCTGGAGTATGGGGTTGAGGTGGCAAGTCTGCCTCCTCCAGGCCCCTGCCTCCTGCCGGCTTCCCCAGGCCAGGCAGGGCTGCCATGGTGCTGGTGGCAAGGCCATCAGTACTGACCCCTTGTCCCATCTTGGTGCTCTGGAGTCTCGATTCTCTTTTTCTTCAAGTCTGACAAGAGAGAAGAAACCTGAGTGTGCTTGGCCCTGGGGCCTGGTGATGATGGAGCACCCCCTCCCTTAAGTTTTGTGTTTGGTTTCCATGTTGTATTAGACTTCTAGACTTCGTTCTTCCAGTCCGGCTCACATCAGTATTGCCCCTTTCCTTTCACACTTCATCACATTCCTGTCTTCACTTCTGCCCTGAAATGAATAAAGTCTCCGCAGCTCCGGTTGTGTGGCCTGGGCAGATACCACAACATGCAAAAAAAATTGCTCGGAGAAGGTCCCTGTCCAGTCTTGATGGAGTCCTGTAGGCAAATCCCCAGTCTTACATGTTTATACATTAGAGCTTCTCCCCACATTAACCAAATTTAACAAAACAGATTTATTCTTTCATGATTATTATTTTTAAAAATTATTTTTGCTTTTACCTTGGGAGACAGCATGGTGTCGAGAAAATAATTTGGCCTTTGAAAGTGAAAGCTGGATAAAAAAATCTAGTTTTTTGCATTTATTAATGTGTAATATTGGGTAATAATCACTGTCAGCTTTAGTGTTCACATCTGTAAATGTGGAAAATAACACCTACTCTGTAAGGTTATTTTGAAAATTAAACGAGAAAGTGTAAAAAAAGAAAATATTCTTATTGAAGTATCTGGGGGTATTGTAGGCACCAAATATTTTTTTCTTTTCATTTTTATGTTTGATTTGGATACCAAGCTCAAATTGGATACCAAGCTCAAATCATGTGTTTATTTCCAAGTTCAAGTAAAGGATTTCCCAGACATCTTTGTCTTTAATATGATATTACCCTGGTTTGGAGAAGAGAGGTAGGGGAACAAGAGGGGACAGACTGACTTGAGGTTACGGGGACACTTGCAATTAATATTATTATTTTGTTTGTTGGTTTTTGCTGGTGAAAATGGGAAATAGGAGAACATTTAGTTGGTAGATCACTCTAAAATACATTGCCCCTCCCTAAGAAACATGAGACTTGGGTTTCGATTAGACACATCTACCAAAAAGCAGATGAGAAAAAGTCATTCATCTGGAGAAGTACTGTAGAGCTCAAAATTTATCAATAGTTGTATAAAACTCTTCTTGACTAACATTAGTAAACATGGAAAATAGAGAATGTTTCCTTAATTCCACTCATGTGTTAAAACACCCAGCCTGTGGTGAAGTGTCATGCTTTACTTCCATTTTCTATGACCCTGAAAATTCAGCAGCAGCTTCTAAGAAAACTAGTCTAGGTTGGACTAGCCATCCTCCACCCCAACCTGAGAGGTGATCCATTGGGAAATGGAACATGGTTGTTGTCTAGCACAGAAAACAGTAGTGTCTACTATTATTACCTTTTAAAGATGCATTCTGATGAACAAGACATATATCCTTTTTTGGAAACGCCTTGATCACTCAGTAGAGTTTACTCTTTTAGACATCTGCTGAAACACTGAAAAGGTTTTCCAAAGGAGGTTGTGGAGTTTTTAATCTATGGAGTCCATTTATGAGCTCCCCCAGCATGGGTGATTTCTGATGTCTTCTAGTGACTCGATGGCACTGAGTTTTTTGTTAGTGCCTAAAAGCTGGATTCTAGACTGGATTATTCCTCCAGCATCTTGCCAACACTAACTTGAACCAGAGTGTTGAAAATAAAATGAGGAAGGGTAGTGGAAGGAGTTCCTGGAATCTTTAGCCTAGGTGCATATTCACACATAAGTCAATGTATCCTTCACAGAGAATTCTGCGCTATGCTGGTACTATGATAAAAAAAAAAAAAAAAAAAAATTTTTTTTTTATCATGATACACAGTGGTAAAATGCTTTTGGTTTTTTCAAATTTGTTTTTATGTTTAAAGAACTTGTTTTTTGTGGATAGGTTAGTGGGATTGGACAATTATGATTAAACCATAGAAAATATCAGTAAAGTTGTGATTGGTAGAAATCTCCTGACACTCCTATTGTTATTACAGAAGGGCAAACAGAATTATACATAAGGAACTGTAGGGACTCAGACAAAGACCACCCAGTTCAGATTGGGATGGGGGAGTGGTCAGGGAATATTTCCTGGAGTATAATGATTGAACTGCATTTTTGAGGGGTGAGGAAAAGTTAGCAAGGTGGTATGGGAAGGAAGGGAGGTGTGAGCAAATGTATTGAAGAGCACCCAAAGGTCATGAAGACCTAGAAGGTCTGGCGTAGTCACAAAGCAGCAGGTACACCTGTAATGACAGGAACGTTGGGCAGAAGTGGTGGGGTAGCATGAGAAATGGTGCTGGGAGGTGAGCAAAGGCTTGATTATGAGTCTTTCACACCACGCTGAGGACTGAATTATCTTCCTCAGGCGATGGAGATACTTGAAGCGTCTTGAGAAGTAGACTGATAGCCTCAGATTTTCAGTCTGGAAGGAGGGCCATCATGGAGGTGGTATGGAAGACTGACTGGAATGGGGAATCCCCCATATACATCAAGTCTGTGGGAGAGCATTACATTATTGCAGATGAGAAACATTGAAGGTCTGAACTAAGGCAGTGGGGATGATGAAGTCAGAAGTGATTCAAGGGTATTATGAGTTAAGACTAGACAGAACATGATACTAAGTTGAAGTTGGAGATGAGTAAGAAAGAGCTGTCTTGGATGACTGTAAGCTTTCTGGCTGCAGGCAACTTTATTAACTACGGAAGGAGGGAAATATGGTTTAATTAAGAGTCTGGTGGGTTAAGCAAAGTCTGAGGGGTTTGAGTTCCATTACTGACATGCAGGAGGCAGCTGAGAGAGTGTGTATATTGAGGTCAGGAGCAAGAGTCTGAGCAGGGAGGAATGAAGAGAACCTGGAAGGGGTGGTGTCATGGAAGGCAAGAGAGAAGAGGTTTAAAAAGGGCAGGGTCAAATGTTGACGGGCGGTCGAATAGGTTAACATAGTAAGAGACCATTCGGTAAGTGTGAGGTCATTGATGATAATTCCTGATAAAAATGTTTCTGAGAAGACAGGAGGGACTGGAATTGAGGGCAAAGGTGACCATCTGGTGAAAAGTCTACTAAAATATCTGTTTTACTACTCCATTCTTACCCATATCCTGTGGGTTTGGCGTTAGCAAACACGAGGAACTTGGAATTGTTGCTTCTCTCTCTTTTTTTTTTTCTCTAGTGTTGCAGAAATTCATGAAGGCACGTATGTTACATGGGTCGCATTCAACCTTCCTATTGTAGTCAACAAGGCAGCATCATTTCCAAGTGGGAAAACATCAAGTTATTTTGCCTTTTGAAACTGAGAAGTAAGCAGAGGGGGGTTACAATTATTTACTCAGTTCAAAAAAAATAAAAAAATAAAAACGAGACAGTGAGATCCCAATTTCTCAAGGCAACACCCTAAGTGCTATTATCCTTTGTGATTATTTTGACTTGATTTGAAATG
The DNA here is from genome assembly GCF_030014295.1 of Loxodonta africana. Taxonomy (NCBI): domain Eukaryota; kingdom Metazoa; phylum Chordata; class Mammalia; order Proboscidea; family Elephantidae; genus Loxodonta; species Loxodonta africana. The sequence continues at coordinate 63,786,774 of NC_087360.1, forward strand.
TTTATTCAAATACTTCCATGAATGACTAATCAAAAGGATTGTTAAAACTGCCTCACATATGTGAAACACCTTCGCAATAATAACAAGGTTTGCAGGGAGCTTATATGATGTTTTTACTTGCTTTTGTCAGTCAAAAATTTCAAAGGAGCACCCACTCCAAGCTGAATGTTATATTTCAGCTGGAAGATGGTAATATAAAGAAAGCCCAAGAAACCCTGGATTAACTTGAATGCTCAAGACTGCACCTTCTATTAATTAGGTTCCCAGGTGAGCTCCTGGTGAACCCTTTATGAACTGTTACGATTTTCGTTTCAACTCTTTTAAAAATTCTGGTCAAACTTTGTAGAAAGGTGGTGGCCCTAGCAAAGGTATCTAGTTTCTTCTCTTTCTGATTCTAATTGAAATGACTAACACAATCTAAAAATGGATGGAAGCCTCGTATCATTGCAGAGGAAGGAAGTCATCCACTGGAAAAAAATGTGAAGAAATTTTTGCTGGCTACAGCCCTGAAAGGACTAGAGTTGAAATAGGAAGGACAGGAGATTTGGAGGTAGGTGACCAGGTTTCTAATTCCAGCTCTGCCAACAACTGAACCACTGAACCTTACAATTCAACCCGCTGTGACTCAGCTGGGGATCATTTGTTCCAGCAGCTCCATTTTTCTTAGGAACAAATGTTCTCCAGTGTCTATTTTAACTCTAGGCATCTATGACCCCACATTGGTTAGGGCAGGCAGTAAAGTGGTTAACAGCATTAGTTCTGCAGTATGCCACAAGGGTTCAAATCCCAGACCCTTTACAACTAGCTGTGTTGTGTTTGACAACTTACTTGAACTCTGTTAGCCTCAGGAGTCCTGGTGGCACAGTGGTTAAGCACTTGGCTGCTAATCAAAAGGTCAGTGGTTCGAACCAACCAGCTGCTGTGTGGGAGAAAGATGTGGCAGTCTGCTTCCATAAAGATTACAGCCTTGGAAACCCTATGGGGCAGTTCTACTCTGTCCTGTAGGGTTGCTATGAGTCAGAATTGACTCAGTGGCAGTGGGTGTTTTTTTTAAATGTGATAAACACATATGCTGGAATAATTAGAGAGCAGAGCTAGATAAGATTGACTCAGGATGGTTTACCATACATAGCATGTGAGTTTTAAATATTTTGACCAGATGAAAAAAAGTCAGGATTGGTTAGATAGGAGTTCTTTCAGCTTAGATAAAAAGAAAAATAAACAGTTGATTAGGTGGTTATTTAACTGAGTCAGTCAGTAAAAATAAATGACTGAGCCCGGGAAGGCCTCTCAGCAATCACCTAGCCCCAGTGGAAAACCAGCACTTGACTCTTTCCTACAGTCTCCAGCAGCAGCTTGGTCATAGGTTTAGTCTTCTGAAGCCTTCAAGACAAGATACTCCCTACCCCAGTGACTCTTCAACACTCCTTGCTTGACTTGTGTGCTACCCTCTGTCTGACTAGAATCCAAAACTCTCAAAAAACAGGATCTAATTGAGTCAATTGGTTACCATGCAGTATAAACCAAAAAACCAAACCCATTGCTGTTGAGTTGATTCCGACTCATAGCAACCCTATAGGACAGAGCAGAACTGCCCCATGGGGTTTCTAAGGAGCGGCTGGTGGATTCAAACTGCCAACCTTTTGGTTAGCAGTTGAGCTCTTAACCACTGCGCCACCAGGGCTCCAACATGCAGTATGGTGCACTCCTATTGGGCAGATTTCTTGATGGGAGATTTCTGCGATGTTCCCTGATTTACATTTGGCTAGAGTATCCTTCCTGGTCTTGTTTTTTGTGGCTAGGGTAGCAGTGTCACATAACCCAAACTATGGCAACTTCTGAGGAGGGAACAGCTAAAGGGAGCTTTCCTGAGAAGGAGGCTGTAAATGTTGTCGGAGCTTCACACTCCATAGGCTATCCAGCATAGACGTAATTGGTTGAGATGAAGCTTCAACAAATGTCTGATGAGGCTGAGATGAGGTTTGATTTGGTTGAGATAATTTGGTTGAGGAAGGTTACAAGAAATGTCTAGTGAGGTATTGTGTCTTGGTGTTTTATAGCACGATCAGTTTATGTTTAAACGCCCAATTATTCAATTACATGACTAGATAACGTTCAAGCAATAGACTAATTTCCTTGAGGGCAGGGAGCATGTCTTACTGTTGGCAGACAGGGTAGTGTAGCGGCTTAGAGCAGGGACACTGGAGTCACACTGCCTGGGCTTGAATCCTAGCTCCTCTGCTTAATAGCTGTGTGATCTTGAGTGAGTCACTTACCTCTCTGTACTTCAATTTCCTCACCTTTTGAATGTGGATGATCATAATAGTATTTACTTCATGAAGTGGTTCTAAGGATCAGGTTATTTTATGTAAGATACAGTATAAACCCACCCCATTCCTGTCGAGTCGATTCCAACTCATAGTGACCCTAAATAGTCTATGACATATAAGCTCAGTGGATATTTCTTGAGTTAGACAACAAAAAATTAGCATTGTTTTAAGTGAAATCATTGTGCTTTAGACAAGTAATGTAGGAGAGGACAAGCCAGAGTAGTAGTGGGAATTTTAATGGGTGTAATCTTGTTCTGTAAACATTCATAGCAGAGAAACTGAAATGTGGGTTCTCATGGTCATAGGATTCTCATATTTTCTTTTTAACTATGGCAGTATATATATATATGAAAACAGAATATTTCATCAATTTCTACATGTACGCTTCGGTAGCATTGATTGCATTCTTCTAGTTGTGCAACCATTCTCGCTATCTTTTTCCAAATTACCCCACTGCCGTTAATATTTATTTAATTCATTCTAAGCAAAAAAATCCACTTTCCCCCTTCCTCTTGCCTCTGGTGGAAACCCTGGTGGCGTACTGGTTAAGTGCTACAACTGCTAACCAAAGGGTTGGCAGTTCAAATCTGCCAGGCGCTCCTTGGAAACTCTATGGGGCAGTTCTACTCTGTCCTATAGGGTCGCTATGCGTCAGAATTGACTCGACGGCACTGGGTTCTCGGTTCCTGCCCCTGGTAACCACTAATTATTTATGGTTTCCATATAATTGCTAATTTCCTATGTGATATTACGTAGTATTCGTCCTTTTGTTTTGTTTCCATATAATTGCTAATTTCCTACATAGTATTTGTCCTTATTTTGCTCAGTGTAATGTGTTCTAAGTGCGTTCTTGTTGTGAAAGGCATCAGCACCTCATTCTTCTTTATGGCTAAATAATATTCCATTGTATGTATATACCACATCTTGTTTATCCATTCATCAGTCAATGGACCTTTGAGTTGTTTTTACCTTTTGGCTATTGTGAATAGTGCTACAGTGGACATCGGTGTACGTGTGTCTGTTTGCATCACTGTACTCAGGACTTTGGGGTATATGCCAAAGAGAGGAATTGCTGGGTCATATGGTAGTTTTGAAACCCTGGTGGCATAGTGGTTAAGAGCTACAGCTGCTAACCAAAAGATCAGCAGTTGGAATCCACCTCCTTGGAAACTCTATGGGGCAGTTCCATCCTGTCCTATAGGGTCATTATGAGTCAGAGTTGACTCAACAGCAATGGATGGTAGTTCGAGGAGCCCTGGTGGCACAGTGGTTAAGTGCCCGGCTGCTAACTGAGAGGCTGGCACTTTGAACCCACCAGCTACTCCTTGGGAGAAAGATGTGGCAGTCTGCTTCTGTAAAGATTTACAGCCTTAGAAACCCTTTGGTGCAGTACTATTCTGTCCTAAAGGGTTGTTATGAGTCAGAATTGATTGAGTAGCAATGGTTTTTTTTTTTTTGGTAGTTCTAAGTTCAGCTTATTAAGGAACCACCAAACTTTTCCACAATGGCTGTACCAATTTACAATCTCTTCAGCAGTGGATGGGGGTTCTTGTTTCTCCACAACCTCCCCAACAGCTAATATTTTCTGTTGTTTTGATCAATGCCATTCGAGTAGGTGGTGAGACATAACCTCACTGTGGTATTGATTTGCATCTCCCTAATGACTAATGACTTTGAGCATGTTTTCATGTGCTTTTTGGCCATTTGGATATCCTCCTTGGCGAAACGTCTGTTCAAGTCCTTCATTCATTTTTTTTTTTTTTAATTGGGTTGCTTGTCTTTTTGTTAAGTTTTGGAAGTACTTTATAAATTTTGGATATGAGACCTTTATTGGACATATGGTCCCCCAAATTTTCTCCCATTCTGCAGGCTGGTTTTGTCTGATAAACTTTTGATGAACAGAAGTATTTAGTTTTTATGAAATCCCATTTATCTACTTTGTTTTTTGTTGTTCATGCTTTTGTTGTTGTATCAGATAGTCTGTCACAAAAACCCAGGACCTGTAACTTCATCCCTACATTTCCTTCTATGGATTTTATGGTTCTACTTTTCAGATTAAGGTTCTTGATCTATTTTGAACCGGTTTTTCTGTATGGTTTAAGGGCTGGATCCTAGCTCATTCTTCTGCATGTGGAAATCCAATTTTCCCAGCACCATTTATTGAAGAGACTCTTCTTTCCCCATTGGATGGATTTACCACCCTTGTTGAAAATCAGTTGATCATAGATGTATGGAGTTATTTCCGGGTTATCAGTTCTATTCCATTGGTCTATGTGCCTATTACCAGTACCAAACTGTTTTAATTACTGTAGCTTTATAGTATGTTTTAAAGTAAGGAAGTGTGAGTCCTCCTACTTTATTCTTTTTCAGGATTGCGTTAGCTTGCCCTTCTGTGTAAATCTGAGGATTGGCTTTTCCTTTTCTGTCAAAAAGGATGTTGGAATTTTGACGGGGATTGCATTGAACTTATGGATTGCTTTGGGTAGTATCAACATCTTAATTACATTAAGCCTTCCAGTCCATGAACATGGGCTGCCGTTTCATTTAGGTAGGCCCTGTTATTTCTTTTAGCAATTTTCATAGTTTTTTTGTATATAGGTCTTTTACTTCCTGGTTAGATTTATTCCTAGGTATTTTATTCTTTTAGATACTACTGTAAAAGTAATGTTTCTTTAATTTCCTTTTCCTCTTGCACACTGCTGATGTACAAAAACCCTACTGATTTTTGTGTGTTGACCTTGTACCCTGCCACTTTGCTGAATTCATTTATTAGTTCTAATAGTTTCCTTGTGGAGTCTTTAGGCTTTTCTATGCATAGAATCATGTCAACTGTGAAAAGGGATAGTTTTACTTCCTCCTTCCCTATTTGAATATCTTTTATTATATTTTTCTAGCCTGCTCTGAAGAGGACTTCCAGTAAGATGTTGAAAAGTAGTGGTGAGGGTGGCCATCCCTGTTTTGTTCCTAATCTTAACCTCATGTTTTCTTTAAAGGGAAAACTGGGAGCAGGAAATCGGTTCTCATGCATCTCTGACTGCTTTCTTTGGGATTATAAGACACGGTTGAGGCAAGAAAGGAAAGGCTATTGAGAAGAAGCCTGTTACACACCTGCTGGGTTGATAAAAGAGCAGTTTGGTCATTAGGGCTGATGATTCATTGCCTCCAAATTGATTTGGGAAAGAGATTTTCAATCCGATCCGGTATGAGACAGAGGGGAAAACAATTAGCGTTCACACCACTGAGAAAAGAGAAAGAAAAATGACATACCACTTTTTCAACTAGATGGAGAGTGTGGATCTTCTTTTTGCTTTTATCTTTTTTTGTAGACAAAAAAAAAAAAAAAAAAAAACTAAAGCCATGCATTATTTCCTTACTAGGTAATGCCCAAGTACTTTTCTCTCCCCGATGTCTTTCGTTTCCAAGTCATTTCATTGAAGTTTATTCATTGTTTCAAAACTCAGGCAACATCTGTTTAAACTTCTGAAGGAATATCAACATTGTCAGGCCGCAGTGACTCTGCCTAATATCACAAAAAACACGTATGAACCATCAGTGAAAACGCCTCTATAGAAAGGCCTGTTGTAAATCTCAGAAGTTCTCATCTGTTGCAGTCCATGGAGATTCGCCCTCCTCATGAGCCTTCCACTCACTGTACTATAGTGACATGAGTCTTAGAGCAAGTCTGATGTTTAAAATCTCATAATTTGGTAATATAAGCACATACTTTTGATTGACAACCCTGGCTTTTGAAAAGAATGAGGGAGGAAGAAAGGTATTCTCTTGTGAAGAAACGCTCTTGATGCTGAGTGTATTTTTAGATTTGAGCCCTACATAATTCAGATAGGCTGTGAACGTGAGCTCAGCTTTCTTATTTAGTGATCACCGGATACTTACTTCATCAGGAACATGGCGCCACGTCAGCATGGCCTCTCTCTTTGGCCCCAGTAGCAAATATTCTACTATGCTTACAATGACAAGCCAATGGCAGTTCATGATGTGTCAGTACTTAGCTTCTTGGCTGCAGACACCTTCCAGAGAGCAGCCCCTTGGAGACTGGGCAAGAAAGACCCGTGTTTGGGCCAACCTACTAATGTGCCAATCTCCTAGCAGAAGTTCCTTTCCCCTTGCCCTCATTTTTCCCTCTGAGAAACTTGCCATACTAAGTCAAGTGTGCCTCTAACACTTTCTAAAGATTATCACTTTCCTCTTTGTCGTCTTGAAAATTTTATTATTGCTTTCAACTCCACCTCTCTTTTCAGGACTTGATCCCATTCTTTTCATTTTGAAAACAGCCTGGGGCCAAGATGGAAAAAGAAACAACCTGCAAACCAATTTTTAAGCAGTTTTTAACTTACCAAAAATGTCAAGTTACTGCACCTTTTAAATCTCAATAGATCTATTTGTAGAAATTATACCAAAATGAGCAATTTCTCTGTTCTCATCTTCCCTCAATCACTCCTCCAGTGAGTCTGTTGCAGAAACCCTCATGCTTCCAGGTGGCTGTGGGAGGCCCTGTAATTGGGTGTAATCAGATCCCAGAGGAGCTATGCCAATGAGGCTGAGATTCTTTTGACAGAAACTTTTGAGAAATGGAGTTGATATAATGAAGTCCAGAATTTTCCAGACTCCTCTTAATATATCCATCATGTCCAGCCCCATCATTGACATGTTGACTTTCTTGTTTCTGATTTAAGCTGTCAGACTCAGTAAAATTGCCCCGACAACTTTAGCATATGTGGCAGAACACTGACAAGATGTTACTCACACCTAATTAAGGCTGAGAGCATAATAAACAATCTCAGCATCCCAGCAACCTAATTTCCTCTGGTTTTGAGTTTTTAGATCTTGACCTCAGCACTTTGAAATTCGGGAGAATTTGATACAGGGATTCTTAGGGATATGGGTTGCCATACTTCAACTTTAATATCAAAATAGAAAATACAGTGTCAAGAAAATTTGAGGGAAGGGTTGAAAGGCCACACGTAAGGGGTCAAAATGGATATCTGACCTGGTAAGTGTGAGTAGATGAGCTAGATGATCTTTGGTGCCCTTCTGCCATCTTCACTCTTCCTCTGTGAATGGGGATGAATCCATTCAGGGAATAGGTGGGCAGTAAGGAAAATCACATATGAGAGAAGCAAATGAATGCTGTGCTTAACACAATGACAGAATATAGACAGTGCTAAGCTCAATAACAAGCAGTTGCTCCAAAAAGTCATTATTAAAAAGGCCATGGGAAATATACTCCAAGGGGAAGGAAAAAAAAAAAAAAAATTCCTGGTGCTCTAGTTGTTTAAAACAAGTTTCAGTCGAACCCTTTGTGGTGGTGTGGGATGGAACCACTCCCTCTTGGCCCATGCTTGGGTCTTGTGGTCCTGTCTCCTGATTCTTTTCTCTCTGCCTTAGTCTCCTGCTGACGTAGGGCCTCTTTGGAGGTGTGGTTCCCTCTCAAGTCACAGTGAGATCACTGACTGTCCCAGAATGTAGGACAGCTTGACCTTCTACTTCACCTCCCTCCCCACTCTGGGTAAGAATTCACAAATCCAGTTAAGGGCGATATTTTGCCATTTCCTTTGTGGAACAGAGAGGTTTTATGTGATGACAAGTGAATGGATTTCTTCTCTGCTGAAGTCTCCAGTTCTCACACAGTTGCCAGAGGCATTAAAAAAAAAAAGAGAGAAGAAAAAAATCATCACTTTGACAGCAATAAACATCCTTTTGCCTTCAGAAATGCTTCCAGGATTTTTTTCCCCCTTTTGTGCGTGTATATAAGAGAGAGAGTGATTTTTAGTTTTCTCTTTATTTTTTCTTGGTTGGTAGAAGAGGAAAAACTCGAGGTGAAGGCGCAAGTTGTCTGGCTACTTGTCTGATCAATCAGCCAGGCTTGTCTTCTCCTTCTTCTTTGCCAGCTCTGGGGTCTTGTGAATTCCTTGGCAGGGCCCTTGTCGTGTCTTGCAGAGGGTTAGTTGCAAAGCCTATTCATCCTCCAATATCTACACACCCCAGCCAGCATTGAGAAGAACTCAATTTCCTGGCCTAACATTTTTGGACTCTGATCACTCCAGGTGTTGTTACCACTCAGGAAATAAGAGGCAGAACATGTGTGCGTGTTTTTAAAAAGAGCACTTGCTGGTGGATGACCCAGACTCTCAGCCAGGCTGTTGGCCTGCAGCAGAGAGTCAGCCCTGGAGGAAAAGGAAAGGTTAATAATTATTGACAAAACATAATGAAAAGCTTGAGGGATTAATGGGATTGAAAAGTGGAGCCTCTTTTTGAGCTCCACATGAAGCCAGGTGACAGCTCCCCTGTGGAGTACACTCAGGGGTTATTTTGGAATTGGGAAGGAGGGGAGGAGGGAGAAGGTTTAATAAGCAGGTTGGATATTTTATTGACTTCATCATGGAAAAAAATACAAAAAAAGCCCTTCGTTTTAATAACGTGGGCAATTTGTCCAGTGAGTTTAACTTAGCAAGAGAATGGCTTTACTATGGCAATGACCAGGCTCAAAATTGTGCTTCCTAAGGCTATTTACTTTCATTTCCTAGAGAATTCTATGCTTTATGGTTTTTCCTCCCACAACTCAAGCTGGGAGAGTATAGCTTCAGGTACAAGCCTCCAGCTAACATTGTCTGTAGAGGGAGAACCCACTGGACATTCCTGATGGGCACTATCTCCTAGCCTTGCTGAGAAGGCCATAGGACTTTGTGTAATCATAGATATCTTGAGCTGGAAGGACTTTGGGGATTATCTCATCCAACATCACACCCTTCCCCCCACCATTTAAGACCTTATGAAACTGAGGCCCAGAGGGGTGATGATAGTTGCCCATAATCAGCATGTGATTAGCAGCATAATTGAATTCTGCGGTCAGAATTCAGGCCTCCTTATTGCTGGCAAGGCTCTTTCCCCTTTACCAGCATTTCCTGAAGTGTGCTTTATGAAATAAGACCGGGTCTGTAGTATGTTAATACATTTTATGCAAAAGGAAAGAGAGAGAGAGAGAATCTCTTTGATTAAATAAATTTAGAAAATGTTGGGTTAAGCTAAGTGAAATAGGTTTGTTTGAAACAGGTTTCTTTTCTCCTGCAATAAGCTAAGGCATACTATAAATCTCTAAGTAATGTATTTCAAACTTACTAAACCAAAAAACCAAACCCATTGCCATCGAGTCAATTCCGACTCATAGCGACCCTATAGGACAGAGTAGAACTGCCCCATAGAGTTTCCAAGGAGTGCCTGGAGGATTTGAACTGCTGACCTCTTGGTTAGCAGCTGTAGCCCTTAACCACTACACCACCAGGGTTTTCTCAAACTTACTAAAAAACTTACTAGAGAACCCTTTTTTGGTGCAGTGTATCAAAAGTCACTAGTTTTTAGAACACACTTAGGGAAAAAATTCCTTCCATTCATAGTTCAGCCCTTTTAGTAAGAGAAACTCACTGTTTTGGCTAGATAAGTCAGCAGTTTGCTTGGTTTCACTCATTTTGGCCTACAGGTTTTCAACTGTCAACTACCAGGATACCAGGACAAATGCTTTACAATGGAAAAAACGCTAGTCTAGGGCCAGGAGAGCTGGGCCCAGCATCAATTCTGCCATGACAATTTATACATCTCTAAGCCAACTGTTCAACCTCTCTAGATCTTCTTTGCTTCCTATGAAAATGACCGTTTGGACTCAGTGATCTATAAGGAACCTTTGGCTCTTTTACTATTTCTGAGTTGGGATCATGCTTGTTTTCTGAGTACGGGGAAATGTGAAGAGACACGATTTGTCCAGTTTCCTACTCAGGAAGTTGATCTTAAACTTTTAAATCCTTAAAAAATAATAATAATAATTAAGATGGTTCGAAGTAGAAAACATCCAAGAAAAAAATATCCCAATGAAAGATGAGACTAACCAAAACCCATTACCATCAGGTCAATTCTGACTCATAGCAACTCGACTTCCTAATTAATAGCCCAGAGTTTCCAAATTCAGGGTTTCAGGAGAAAATTCAAAAAAAGAAAAAAGTTGATCCTTTAAGTGCTTATACTTTATGGGAAACAAAGGCATTTTGAACCCTGGACTAAAGTCCATGTGAGAACTTCGTTTCATTGCTCCACTTCATTCCATTCCTAATCTCTGATCTATAGGCTGCTTCTGCTATTGGCACCTGGACTGGAATTCTTGAGGGTGCCTGGCAAATAGAAAACACAATCTCAGTCTATTTCGGCAGAAAGTACGATTGCTTTTTGCAAGTAGAGCTGAAAAGGGTAGTTACAGAAAAAAAAAATTGAATGCCCCTGGTTGTATAAAATGCCCGTTAAAATTCATAGGCACCTCTCTCAGCTACAAAGATTCCTCAAGTGTCTATCTGGGCCTCTGGGCTCCATGTGATCATGGACCATGATTTTCCCTACCTAGTGTCAGTGGTAGAAACCCTGGTGGTGTAGTGGTTAACTTCTACCGCTGTTAACCAAAGGGTCGGCAGTTCGAATCCACCAGGTGCTCCTTGAAACTCTATGGGGCAGTACTACTCTGTCTCAACTCAACAGCAATGGGTTTTTTGGTTAGTGCCAGTGGTGGTGTAGCAACACTGTAGGCCGAATTTAGGGCCGTTTTTTTTTTTTTGTCCCCAAGCTGTGTGTTTGATATAATTATTCCTCAAGCAAAGAGTCCTTTTGTGAGTCTACCATTTTGTCTAGCAATGTGCGGAAAGTTCTGGGTTAAGATCTTTCCCTGCTCCCTCATCTGCCTGCTCGTTCTTTGAATGGAAGGTGTGGAAAGCTGTCTGTAGCCCTTCCTGCCAGGGGTGGGTGTGGGATCTCAGGGAAGGCTGGCTTTGCCCTGCTTTGTCCTTGGTTCTTGTGTTCATCCAGGGCGCTCTCGTGTCCCTTCCTGCCTTCATGTCCAGCTGGGCTGTGCGTGTACTTTGAGGATTCAGTGGGAGAGGTGATATTTGCTGACCCTCAGTCATTAATCAAACTGCCTGAGCCAGAGCAGTTTCACAGCCCGGGGCTGCAGCTCATTGGCTCTTGGGAACTGCCTAATAAAATGACAAGAGGCAGGAGTTTATTTCCTGTCTCTGAGTTTCTGAAGGGAAATGGGAAGATGGGGGTGGGAGAGGGCTGGGGCAGAAGTTGGAGGTGGAAATAAGGGCAAAAAAAAAAAAAAAAAAAAAAGACTTGTGGGAAACTGAGTTGGGGAGAAAGGACGATCTTTTTTATAAAGAAATTTAATAATGTTTTCAGTGAAAGAGACTTGTTAGGGAAACTGCTCCTTCAGTCCGAGGTTACCTCGTGGCCTAGGGTGCTGTCTCCCTCCTTAAACTAGATTCAGTTTTCTGCTTGCCTTTTTCTGAAGGGACCTTTGAGTCTCAGGGGTGGGGGTACAGTCTCTGAGTTGTTGTTTCCCAGCAGTTGCCAAATACCTGTCTTGCTTCCAGGAACAGTTTGAATCCTGCACAGTGTTGAGAAAACCCAAGATCAACACAGTAGGTATTTACCATCAGAGATCCAAACTTCCAGCCCATTAATCATCAGGTCGGATGGAGAAGCTGGGTCCTTCCATTCCCGATGTTCCCATCTTTGGGGAACACTTTTAACATCCTGCAACTGGTAATAATTTTCTAAAATTAGAGTTTTTCTGTTTCTTTTCTCCCCTTCCACAGCCCTCAGTTTTGCCTTCCCTCGTCCACCAGCCCTGGTTAATGGGCCTTTTGTTCTGCTTGCTGCTGCCTTGCTAATCAGGCTGTATCATATGGGAGCTATCAGCAGAGCGAGGGCCTGCTTCGGGGCTGGAAAAGCAGCCAATCTCAGAGCAAGCTTTCCTGGTTCTGTGGCGGACTGATATCCACAGGAGTGTGGACTGGGCCAATGAGGAAGGATGTTAAGAATGGATACCTGTAGCCTTTACTCAAGGGTTCTCGGTGTCATATTGACCATGACTCCCCACGTTCCTCTGATATGAAAGTGCTTGTGGGTTCTTCCAGCTTCCAGATCCCTTCCTGCTTGAAGGGGGCAGTCTTTTTCTGGTTTGTTGTTGCCTGAGAAACTGTGGCCCAGCTTTGGCCCTAGACAGCATCTCCCCCCCGAAAAAAAAAAAAAAACCCCGAACAAGCAAACCCATTGCCATAGAGTCAGTTCTGGCCCATGACAACGCCATACATTGCAGATTAGAACTGTGCCCCATAGAGTTTTCAAGGTTGTGACATTTGGAAGTAGATCAGCACCGGGCCTTTCTTCTGAGGCATCTCTGGGTGGGTTGGAATGGCCAGCCTTCCCATTAGCAGTCAGTACTAACCTGATTGCACTACCCAGGGACTTGGGAAGGCATCTCTTCGGGCTTCAAATGCTTTCCAATTGCTGTCCTTCTAGTAGGGGCCTTTGCTAAAGGAGCCAGTGCCCACCGAACAGCCATAGTTAAGTAGGAGGAGTGAATGAATGAGGGAGTGTGTGTTTATAGGGCTGTGGTAGAGTCATGTCAATTAAAAAAAATTTTTAATATCTTCAAGACCAGTATTGTAATCTCCTAAAGGAAAGACAAGGTATCCTTCACTCATTCATTCAATAAATACTTATTGCCTTGTTCTTAGTGCTGGTAATATATGAAAATATGAACAAGACTTTCAGAGTCCCTCCTCCCTTTAGACTACATTCTCATGAGGAGAGTCAGACAATAACAACACACATGTAAATAAACCAGATGGTTTTGTTTGGTAAGAGGTGCTGTTTGAATGCGGAATGCAGTAAACTGGTCTCAGAGTTTTCTGCCCAACGATCATCAGTATGGAACTTTGTAGTGTGCTTCACAGCTAACAAAATACTTTCACACACACATCGCACTGCCTCACAACCACCTCACTGTGGACAGAGCAAGCATTGTTATGATCACTTTCCAGGTGAAGCAATGGAGGCTCAGAGAAGTTAAAGGACTTGTACAAAGTCCATGGCAAACAGATGATAGAGCCAGGACATGGTGCCAGATCTCCTTATTCCATATCCAGTGCTATTTCCTCCCTACCTTGCCACTTCTCTACATCTCAGCATTATAGTGTCTGTGAGATCCACTTGGACACTAGTCAGGGACCGGAGATTAGGGATAAAGAGGAACAGTATGTTAGTGGGGAAGGACTCTGGAGCCCTTCAGCCAAGAATGAATTTTTCATGAGAGCATAAAAGTTCCCTAAGTGGCCTTTGGCTTAGCAGAGGCTCTGCTTCATCTCTTCTTGACGTTGTCCCTGGGAAGAGGGAAGCTGGGGTGGATGCTATAGGGAATGTGGGGAGGGTTGTCATTTCCACGTTGTCTGTTATCCATCCACATGGCCCCTGGGGCCCTATTTTCAGACTTGTCTGCTTGCCCAGAAAGGGGCAGGCCCAAGTTCCACAAAAATTAGAAGCACATACAGTTGGCCTAACCAACAGAAATGATGAAGAGACGCATGCTAGCTCAGACCGGTGCCTTCAACACTCAGGAGCGGGACAGCTTCAGGAAGGGTGGGAGGGCTTTTTTTTCTGCCTGCTGAAAAGTGAAGACCTCTAATTAAAGTCAGAGCTTCAGAGGATGTTAGGATGGCCATGAACTTTAGAGATGACAGTCCAACTACTTCACTTTACATACAAAGGCCTGAAAGGTAAAGTGACTTGGCTAGAGTCATACCGTGATTTAATGAATCCCAGAGCTGGGGTGGGACTACAGACAGCCTGAGACTCCTGACCTAGTGCTTTTTCCTTCTCCACCAGGCTGCCTTCAGAGCTAGTTATGAAACTTGGAGCTTGGTGGTAACTCAGGCAGAGGAGAAGTTGCTGTCCCAGATACTGATTCTCACCCTCACCTGTGCCACTTGGGTTTAGCCCGGTGAGCACCCCTTGAAGCCTCTGGTAGCCTGGGTTTGTGCCAACTGCAGAAAGAAGACGGTAAATCAAGGCCTGTGCAGGGGACAGCATCATCAGTTCTGGCTTGTGCATCTAAGCAAAACGTGCCTCTTAGGAAGGACCTCACTCCCTGTTGCAACTATATCATACCTTTTACAAAAAGTCACTTTGAGGTCACTGTTTTTTTGTCCAGTATTTCAATACATTAAATGCAATTACTTCATTGTTGATTTACCTGTCATTACAGGCATGTGTTTGAACATGATTTATTGAGTGAGTTTTGTGCCAGTTGACTTGCAATAGATTGCACAATATTCAAAGGGGCTCATTTGCTTGGCATTACATTACAGGCATGATGATTGCAACACAAAGCAATGTAAATGAATTCCGAGAGGCTCCATCATTCATGTTGTCATGTACTGAATCCTATTATTATTTATTACCATAATTGTACTGTGTTTCCTGGGGCGATAAATTAGGACTGATGGACCCCACTGACAGTCAAGGGCTGGACTCGCTCTATATAATTTAATAGGGATACTGTAGGGTCTGTGTGTTTGGAGGAGATTTTGGTAATGGAAGAAAAAAAATGAAAGGAAGAAAATAATTTTTTACAAAAGTACAAAAACCTTCCAATTTTTTTTTTTTTTTTTTAATTTCTCTTCAATGCCTTGGCTGCATTTTAAGGCCTTGATAAAAGCTAAACTATAAGGAAGAAAAGTTCTGACTTTCACGCAAGATGGCGGAAGCTCATTGCCTCATGCCGCAATTTTTTCTACAGTGAATGCTGACAGAGGGGTTAACTCTTGAACAAACAGGCATTATCGTGCACAGGGGATCCAGAATCCGCTGAGGAGCCAATGGTCAGAATGGTGGGAACCATATTACCTTTAGGCGGATAGACCCTTGAGCACCTGATCTGAGAGGCAATATTTCTGAAGAAATTGAAGGGCGTGCTTTCCTAGAACTGCAGAGTAGGAGAACATGAATTATAGATACAAAGTCGCTTTACAAGATGCAAACCTGCTGTGCAACTACCGGTATAATCAGAATTAAACCAGTTGCCTTCCAGTCAATTCAGACTCCGAGTGACCCCATGTGACAGTTTAGAACTGCCTGCATAGGGTTTTCTTGGCTGTAATTTTCATGGAAGCAGATTGCCAGGCCTTTCTCCCCTGGCACCACTGGGTGGGTTTGAACTGCCGACCTTTAGGTTACCAGTGAAATGCAAGCCATTTGTGCCACCCAGAGACCTGTCCTATATAAAACCAAAAATCCGTTGCCATCAAGTTGATTCTGACTCATGGCAGCCTTATAGGACAGAGTAGAACTGCTCCATAGAGTTTCCAAGGAGCACCTGGTGGATTCCAACTGCTAGTCTTTTGGTTAGCAGCCATAGTTCTTAACCACTATGCCACCAGGGTTTCCTGTCGAATATGGGATAGTATTAAAATCATACAATGCAAATTCTGGAAGAGATCTTAGAGATGAACCAATTCAACCACCTTATTTTACAGATAGGAAAACTGAGACACAGGGAAGACACAGCCAGCAAGAAAGAATAGTCATTAGCGATGGCTGGTAAGCCCACATTATATGGACATTATGATCAAATGGCCTGTTGGTTGACTGATGTCCAAGAAATAGTGAGGAGGGTGGATAACGGAAATAATCTGAAGCCTCCTGGTGGATCTTTCTTTGTCTAACTACCCAGAACCCAGTGCCGTCGAGTCGATTCCGACTCATAGTGACCCTATAGGACAGAGTAGAACTGCCCCATAGAGTTTCCAAGGAGCACCTGGCAGATTCGAACTGCTGACACTTTGGTTAGCAGCTGTAGCACTTAACCACTACGCCACCTAACTACTAGTATGCATATGGATAAGACTAGGGAGTAGCTGTTAGTCAAATTGTGTTAACCAGTGTCTTAGTTGCGTAGTGCTGCTAAAACAGAAATACCACCAGTGGATGGCTTTAACAAACCTAAGTTTATTCTCTCACAGTCTAGTAGGCTAGAAGTCCAAATTAAGGGTGACTGCTTCAGGGGAAAGCGTTCTCTTTCTTTAGGTTCTGGAGGAAGGTCCTTGTCATCAATCTTGCCCTGGTCTAGGAGCATCTCAGTGCCGGGACCCCAGGTCCAAAGGACATGCTCTGCTCCTGGCAGTACTGTCTTGGTGGTATGAGGTCCCCATGTCTCTCTGCCTGTTTCTCTCTTTCATACCTCAAAAAAGATTGATTTAAGACATGACCTAATCTTATAGGTTGAGTCCTATCTCATTAAGATAACTGCCAATAATCCCACCTCATTGACATCATAAAGGCAGGATTTACAACTCATAGGAAAATCCCATCAGATGACAAAATGGTAGACAATCACACAATACTGGGAATCATGGGCTAGCCAAGTTGACACACTTTTTTTTTTTTTTGCGGGGGGAGGACACAATTCAATCCGTAACAGCCTAGAATCTCCATTTAGCATCAGTCCTCTTAGATTATTTCAGAAAATAATCAATCTGTCTTTGAACCCTGGGTCAGAGGCGAGGGATTTCATAATCCCACGGGAAGAAAGTTTTTGCCAGTTAACGTATGTTCCTTTGGTTCTCTGTCCTTATTTAGTACAGTCACAGATATCCTGTTTTGGAGGTCAAGGTGTGGAGAAAAGGGTTTCCTGCTGAATGAAACTAGGAGAAGAATTTGAATTCTATTTAGGGAGTTGGGGTAGAATTGTGCCAGGTTCGGCTTAGGCTTATATATATACCTTCCGCAGTGGAGACCCCGTCTCAGTAGTTTTATTTTCTATTACTCGAGAGTGTAAAGGAAAGCTTTCATCCCACGTGTCTGAGTACAGCTGTTTCTGTGTGGCACTAAATGGTTTTATTTAGATTGATTCAGGCAGTGCCATAAAATCCACGCATTGCCACCTAGTCAATCTGACTGGGATGTTAAAACAAGTGAACTAATCAGACCACTTCTTAAATATCAAACCAGATCAGATTATCTGTGTGCGATTTGCCTGTCCCCTCGACACTGGCATTATCATCAGGAATGAGCCCCAAATAGGCACATGAGGCCAGAAGCCTCATGTAGTCTGGTCCACGTTAGCCCCATCCCCACAGAGACTTCTCCACGTTTGTCCAGCTACACACACAACCCAAACAGCACCCTGTGCTTCCTTTGAGCTGGAATTGGCAGTGGGCTCTCTGCATTTTCATGTCTTACAGTAGGTGGCAGAGTCTTCTATTTTACAGGATTAAGGAACAGTCTGAAGCAGCAGCAATCAAGAAAAGAAGGTGTAAAACTGTAGGAGAGTGGAAAGCATTACCTGGTAGTTGCTCATTACCTTAGCCTTAGTGAAATGGGGTGCTAGATGTAGGGTGGACCCCAGATGTACAGTAGGCACCATAATTTTCCTTCTGGATGACCCCAGGGCCTCTGGGATATCTCTTGCAAAAGAAAAGCTGTTTCTAGATTACCTACATGCTAACTCTTCTCATCCAAGCCTTTCATCAACAAAAGGAGTCAGATAAAACTATTATTAGCAAAAGGAGTCTTAAACTTGGTACTTTATGTTCTGATTCATGCTTTTAAAAAGACCCTCGCTCATGGCCTAAGTGGAGACAGTGTCTTTCCATCAAAAATTTGCTCTGGCTGGTGTCCTGTCTCTTGCAGAACTGAGGAAATTAACAAAGTGCATTTATCTATTTATATCATGGTTGCAGCCATATGAATCCATTAGAAGAAAATAACCACTACCAAAACACTGACCGGGTAATAGCATTATTGGGATAAAAGGCCTCATATTGCAAAATAGTCAGCAAGATGGATAAGTTTGGCATTCAAACAGAAAAAATACCATGCACTGTTCATGTGATTCTGTTCATGGGGTAGGTTTTTGTGTGTCCAAAGCAGAAGGCCCAACAGCCCAGGGCCCAGGTCCATGAGGCTCAAGGGCCATCTGCTCTTCTTTTGACCACTGACAGCTTTACTGGCCCAGGATTTACCATCTGAGTAACTCACCAGACCAGAGAGTGACAACATGTTATGGATTGAATTGTGTCCCCACCAAGTATGTGTTGTAAATTCTAACCCCAATGTTGGTCCCTATTTACCTGGAGCAACAGAGAAAGAAGGAGAGTCAGGAATAGGAGGAAAAAGTGGAATGTGTAGCTTATTGCCTCTGTCTTAGTCATCTAGTGCTGCCATAACAGAGATACCACAAGTGGATGGCTTTAACAAAGAGAAATTTATTTCCTCACAGTAAAGTAGGCTAAAAGCCCAAATTCAAGGCGTCATCTTCAGGGGAAGGCTTTCTCTCTCTGTCGGCTCTGGAAGAAGGTCCTTGTCCTCAGTCTTCCCGTAGTCAAGGAGCTTCTCAGGTGCAGGGAACCCTGTCTAAAGGACACGCCTTGCTACTGGTGCTGCTTTCTTGGTGGTATGAAGTCCCCAACTCTCTGCTTGCTTCTCTTTCCCCTTTATCTCTTGAGAGATAAAAGGTAGTGCAGGCCACACCCCAGGGAAGCTCCCTTTACGCTGGATCAGGGATGTGACCTGGGTAAGGGTAGTGTTATGATCCCACCCTAATCCTTTTTAACGTAAAATTACAATCATAAAATGGGGGACAACCACAGAATTCTGGGAATCATGGCCTAACCAAGTTGATACACACATTTTTTGGGGGACATAATTCAATCCATGATAGCCTCCATGAACAACTGCCTCATTTGCCATGAGACTAGAAGAACTGAATGGTGCCTGGCTACCATTACTGAACATCTTGATCAAAGATTCTGTAGAAAAATCCTGATCAAAAGGGAGAAAATGCAGAATAGAATTTTGAATTCTCATGGAGTCCAGCCTTTCTGGAGCTGTAGAGGTTAGATGAACCCCTGAAACTATTGCCCTGAGATCATCTTTAAACCTTAAACCAAAAATATCCCCTAAAAACTTCTTAAAACCAAATAATAGTTTAGCTTAACTAGTAAAGAATGTCTGCCTTGAGCATTGTGCTCTTCTGAGATCTTTCTATATGGGATCAAACTGACAATAAGAAAAAAACCAAACCAAACCCACTGCCGCCTAGTTGATTCCAACTCATAGTGACCCTATAGGACAGAGTACAACTGCTCAAAAGTTTCCAAGGAGTGCCTGGCAGATTTGAATTGCCAACCTCTTGGTTAGCAGCTGTAGCACTTAACCACTATGCCACCAGGGTTTCCAAACTGACAATAGCATCTGGAAAGATGAGATTGGAACCTTAGGGGCCAGTGAGTATATATTAATGGGGGAATGAGGGAGGAATAACCCACAAAAGGATGGTGAGAAAGGTTGTACAACTCGAAGAATGTAATCCACATCACCGAATTGTACATACAGAAGCTGTTGAATTGGTGTGTTTCACTCTGTATATTCTCACCAACAACAATAACAACAAAACTAATAAAATAAATTTCTATAAAAAAAGAAATCCTAATCCCTATACCTGTGGATGTAATCCATTTGGGAATGGGGTTTTCTTTTTTATGTTAATGAGGCCATATCAGTATAGAACCCAAAAACCAAAACCCAGCTCCGTCGAGTCTGACTCATAGCGACCCTATAGGACAGAGTAGAACTGCCCCATAGAGTTTCCAGAGAGCACCTGGCGGATTCAAACTGCCGACCCTTTGGTTAGCAGCCGTAGCACTTAACCACTAAGCCATGAGGGTTTCCTATCAGTATAAGGTGTGTCTTAAACCTGACCACATTTGAGATATAAAAGGAGCAGAGGAGGCACAGAAGAAAGCAAGTAAAATGGGGGAGAAATAGCTGCCACTTGGAGATCTCCAAGGAACTCAGGAACACTGGGCCAGAGGAGCTGAAATCAGGAGGTTCCCCCAGAGAGAGCCTCTCCCTAGAGCCAGTGCCCTGAATTCAGACTTATAGCCCCCTAAACTGTGAGAAAATAAATTTTTGTATGTTAAAATCACCCACTTGTGGTATTTCTATTAAGCTGCACCAGACAACTAAGACACAACATTAAATCAAGAGAGCAGTAACCTGGGGTGGTTATAAGCATGTTTACGTGAAGAAGTAAAATATGATAACATGGAAGATGGGGGCAGAATCCAAATCTATCAGTCAGTGGTCGGAGCCCAGCAAGATATGCGTTTTGATGTCCTAGACTAGGATCAATTCCCAAGGAATTTACTCCTTCCATAGATTCTTGTGCCTTCTTTGATGTTTTGGGAGGGGTGTAATTGAAAATAATTAAAATGTAAAAATGTATTGTGTTTAGAAATATTCTTAGCTCCCGTTTCCTCCTTCTTCAATCCTTTTTTCTCATGCCGTCCCAATCCCCCACCCCACACAGAAACCTGCTCATGCTTGTACACATTTTTAAGTTTAAACCAAGCCAATGGCAGCCACAGGGAGCCCAGGTGTTTTGCCCCAGGTACTAACTAAAAAGATGCAAAGTAAACTCTAATATGCTCCAGGCAGCAGGACACCGCAGGAACCTCAAACCTGGGCCTTTTTCCTGGAAGCTCAGATCTTGAAAGCTGAATGAGCTCTCTTCCCAAGGTACAAGCTGGTTCCCTCCTTTGTACTCTTGTAAGGGATATTGTTCCCAAGGTTCTTGTTATGTTTTTGATCAGAAGGACCTCTGGAGCAAGTCTTACTGGCAGCTCAGAAGCACCTCTTTAACAAAGCAGAGGATGACACCTCCCTTTGTTACCTGTTCTCTGCAAAGCCCACTCATTGCAATGAGTCTGTGAAATTTTTTGTGGTAACTGACCTATAAGGTTGTTGTAGTGAGGGGGTCAGAATGTGCTGAGTGAGGAAGTGGCTGATGTGGAAACCCTGTGGTCATCAGGAGAACATTTTAAGGCCTTTCCTTTTTGAGGAGAAAGCTGTGATGTGGAGTTGTCTCGGAAGTGGAGGGATTTGGCAGAGTAAGTGAGAACTTGAGTTTTGGTTAAAAGCAAACCTGGCTTAAAATCCTGCCTCTACCATTTACTAGCTGTGTGATTTGGGACAAGTCGGGAAGTTGCTGCAGGTCACCTTTTCCAGTGTGATAATGAACGCAAAACTCCCACAATGCAGCTCAGTAGTTGTTATCATTGTTGGGAGCACAGGAAACCTCTTAGAAGAGGAGTCTCAGATGACTGAACGCTGCTATGAGGTTTGTAGCTCAGAGAGAGGATGAGACCATTGGACCCTGAAAAAACAATCTTCAGGGGTCAGTAGAAGAACGTTTTGACATATAGCACTCTACAACAGCTCTGTCCAATAAAACTTTCTGTGATGACCCAAGTGTCCTATATCTGTGTAGTCCAGTTATAAAAACAGTGTGATGGTGTCTGGTCTCCTCTAACTACGAGGGGAGAGAATCAGCATCAGACCAAGGCTGATGATTCCTATGAGGCAAAGGTCAAACATACCTGCACACTCCAATCTTTTTACCAATTCTGACACCAGTCATCCCTCCCATGGCACTCTCTACTTCTCTGCTGGGTTCCATAATTTGTTGCAATAGTCACATAGAACTCATAGACCATGCTTACAGTTGTGGAGTTTATTAGGGAAGCAGCAAGTTACAATTCAGGATAGGAACGACTAAGGATATAGTTCTTTGATCAGGACAGCTTCTTCTCAGCCATGCCTGCAGGCAGACCCCTCTCTGGCCCTCGGCCTCTCAGCCTGGCCTCTGCCCTGCTCGGGCAAGTGTTACAAAGCTCTTTAGTTCCACTAATAAGTGCACAGAGGCACCCCATTCCAACAGTAAGCCTCTGCCTGGAGGCTCTCAGCTCTCTTGCTCCATGAGTCAGCACACCCACCCACTGTATCTGCCTTGCTTGGTGGGCTTTCTCAATGGTAGCAAAGTCCCCTTATCCACCTCTGGGATGGCTCCCTTTAAGCCTAGCGGGATGGCAAAACCGACCAATCCCCTCATTAGAGTTCCATATACCTTATTTGCGTTGTCCCATCCCCGCAAGGGGTCCATGAACCTTATTTGCATTAATCCCTTTGGTGGGCCACCAACACCTTATTTGAGCAGTCCCACCCAATCATTGTGTGAGAGTTATAAGACCATGCATGGCTAAAAGGACCATATTAAGTAATTCACTGCACTGCACCAATATCGTAACCACTAGCCACATATGGCTCTTGAGTCCTTGAATGTTACTAGTGCAACTCAGGAAGTGAATTTTTTACTTAGTTTTATAAATAAATAATTTAACTTTAAATAGCCACGCATAGCCAGTGGTTACCATGTTGGATAGGACAGCTGTAGAAGGTGGTTATCAACCCTGCTTGCACAAATGTATCATCTGGGGAGCTGTAGAAAATACAGATGATCTGGTCCTACACTCAGCCATTTAAATCTGAATCCCTGGGGTGGGGCCCTGGCATCAGGAGTTTTAAATGTTCCCTAGGTGATTCTGATGTGCAGCCAGGATTGAGAATCACTGCTCAAGAATAGGTGTGGATTTCGTGGTGGTACGTGGTTGTGTTAACTTGGCTCTCTTCTTGCTGTGCAGCACAGGTGGAGGCTGGCTTGCTCTGGGATTTATCTGCTTAAATTTTCTCTGAAGAGAACTCCAGTAAATTTGCTTTTGGGGCAAATTCTAGATGCCTCAAATTTGGGCAGGCTAATAGGCCATGTTTTTCATAGTTCTGGATATGTATTTTTCTTGGCTGATAGGATTGTGGAGGCTAACTGGGTAGGGAGACGGGTGGTTTGTTGTTGATATTTTTTGTTTTTTTGTTGGTTTATGACTTAGAAGACCCCATGCATCACAGAGTAGAACTGCTCTGTAGGGTTTTCTTGGCTGTATTCTTTATGAAAGCAGATCACCAGGTCTGTTTCTTTCGTGGTGCTGCTGGGTGGGTTCGAACCACCAACATTTTGGTTGCCAGGTGAGTGCAAACCATTTGCGCCATCCAAGGACCTTGAGAGGGTTGGTTTGGATGAGGGTAAGAGGAAGGAGTATAGTTCTAAAAGGATAGTGGAAGGATTTCTCTCCGAGTTCTGGACAACCTTCCTGCTTCTATTTTCCTTATTCCTTCCCAAAGGGAAGCTTCATTTCATACTGGTGGTAGGAGAGATTTTAGCAGAAGGACGTAGGGATGCCTGTACTTCTACCTCCTTGTAGAGAAAGCGGTATCACTGATAACTTGAAACCCAGTTAGGCTAGGAGGGAAATGCCTTGTTGGGACTACAGGGGCCAGAATAGGCTTTTAATGAAAAGCACATTTTATTTCTAAAGTAGCTGGTCTTATGTTTATTCCAGAGAAAGTCCCCAGGGTGCAGAGGAGAGAAAGGTAGTAAAATGATAATTGGGGGGCCCAGGATCCACACAAAGGCGCATTGGTACTATAAGTAATTACTTCATAGGAAGTTTCCTGCTGCTTCTGCAGTTGTGATTGGTGGTACCTGGCAGGCCCTATTGGTACTTCAATCCATGAACATGCAGACAGCCCCATTAAAAGCTGAGACATACCTGTGCTGATATGCTCTCAGAGTAGAAACAGAGGGGGAAGAGAATTTCCTCCTGACCTCTCTGCTCTAGCTTTAGTTGGTGATCACTTTGGTGTAATCAAACTGTCTTCTCAGCAGATGACTCTCCAGGAAGATATGCAGAGGCTGAACCCAAGTCATGCCGTTATGGTCTTGAATTGCCACACTGGACCATGCATAAGCAACAAGTCCTCCCTGGCCAAGTCTGAAGCAGGTTGATGAGCTTCCTTGGCCTGTTTCCCCAGGCCCTCACCTCAATCCTGACACTATACCTTGTAAAAAAGACAAGGTAGGGGAAAACATATAGGGATGTTGGAGATTCGGTGGTAAAATCTGGTGATATAATTCTCGCCTTCCATGTAGGAGACCTGGGTTTGATTCCCAGCCAATCACCTCGTGCACAGCACCACCCATCTGTCAGTGGAGGCTTACGCGTTACTATGATGCTGAACACGTTTCAGCAGAGCTTCTAGACTAAGATGGACTAGGAAAAAAAGGCCTGGTGATCTGCTTCTGAAAATCAGCAGTGAAAACCCTATGGATCACAATGGTCTAAACCAAAACCAGTCATAGGGACAGCGTAGGACCAGGCAGCATTTCGTTTCCTTGCACGTGGGAGCATCAGAAGTCGGGGGCCCAATCCACAGCAGCTAACAACAGGGCAAAACATACCTGAAAGGAAGGAGAAGCTTTCATTTAACGCTTAAAAAGGCTCAGAACTCCTGATCCTGGACTTCTTGTCAATGGGTTCTTTATAAACTTGAGGCAGCTTCGCTGTCTTTTTGCCTCATGAGCCACATGGCGATACTTGAGAGAAAGGCAATATCAAAACAAGTCCTAAAAGGAAGACTCAACTAATCTTGACAGTTTCTGTTGTCATATTAAGAACCAAGCCCCTTAGCACCGTTGCCCAGCAGTGCTTGTGCTCTTGTTTGTGATGCCCAGTGGAATTCTTCTCCCCAGAGCGTGCAAACTCCACACCTTCAGGACTTACTTTGTAGAAGTTTGTTATATGTAGTATCTCATTTAATTCTCACAACTACTCTATGAACTACCATTATTATCGCCATTTCATTACATCCATTTAACAGAAAATGTTAAGTGGCTTATCCAAGCCCACAGCTAGTAAGTAGATTCAGAATATGAACCAGTTAACTCTGGAACCTAAGTGCTTAACCTCTGCACTATTAGGGGAGGAATAAGCTGGAGCTCCTCCTCGTGGTCAACACGTGCTAACAACAGTTACTGCCTTCTGTGACGTCTGCCCAATTGCCATTTTCTTTCATTATTGCTTGCAAGTCCCTCCGATCCACCCCCAAGTTCTTCTTCCTAAACCCCTGCCATTAAAGTTATAGTCTTAAATCCCAAATTTCACCCTCCTTCCACCTTCGCCCTTATTTTTTTCCTTATCTAACCTGTTGCCATCGAGTCAATTCTGACTCATAGCAACCCTATGGGACAGAGTAGAACTGCCCCCCTGTAGGGTTTCCAAGGAGCGGCTGGTGGATTCCAACTGATGACCTTTTTGGTTAGCAACCAAACACTTAACCACTGAGCCACCGGGGCCCCCTTCCTCATCTAGAGTCCTAAACTCTTGTCTTCTATTTGCCTAACTTGACTAACCTGTGCCCTATATCCCTTGGAATCTTTATATTTTTAAAAGATTCACAGATCTCCTCAAACTTTTCTCTGTACATCTTTTCACCTCCTAGGATTAGATGACCGTGCCTTTCCTCCAAAGACGCCATTTCTCTTGTAATACTCTGCAATGTCTCCTTCTCTTCTTCCTCTGTTAAGTGAACAGAGGTGATACTGGCATGTACGTTCTTCTCACCTCTTCTCCAGATCGTTATTTTGTGGCCTTTATCCAACAATCTCACCAATGTCGAAATTCATATGCATTGTCTGTCACACTCTTGCTTTCTTCAGTGACCCTAGCATCTGACTCACAGACTTCCTTTCCTTGCTAAAGTCTGAGGGACTCCAACATCAAGACTGATCATCCTCCCAACTCTACACTCAGACACATTTCAAGTTCTATATATCCAGGAAATTCTGTCTTACCTCCACAGAGCTGCTTACTTGGGTGGCTTTGATGTAGCTCTCATCTTGGGCAAACTGTCATTAAGTTCTCTGGAGCTAACAGGCCAAAGTTGGAATTCTGGTCCCGTCACAGTGAGTCTCTGAGCAAAGGGATTCACCATCTTGTTCCTCAATTTAGTCATCTGTAAATGGAACCCTTGTGGTGTGATGTCCAAGCACTCGGCTGCTAACTGAAAAGTTGGTGGTTTGAACCCACTCAGTGGCTCTGCAGGAGAAAAGACCTGGTGATCTGCTACCATAAAGATTACAGCCTAGAAAACCCTGTGAGGTAGTTTTACTCTGTCCTATAGGGTTGCTATGAGTCAAAATAGACTCAATGGAACCTTACTACAACAACAAAAATGGGGTAATACTAATACTTTACTCACTGGGTTGTTGTGAGGATGTAATGAGGTAATACATAGACATTTCTTAGCATACTACCTAGCATTTTAATACCACAACCAACATTAGCTCGAACTATTATTATTATCACTGAGAATTCTTAGATAAGCTTAGATATCTGAGAGAATATCTCTAACTCTTCATTTTCTGACATAACTTCCTCCCTGTTTTGAACTTTTTTGCTCCCTCATTTCATTCAAGCCCCTTTTAATTCTCACTGGGATCTCACTCATCATCCATTCCTGTAGGTTTCTTGTTACATTCAGGGAATAATGCTTCTTACAACACCTCTCCTCTCAGGCCTCCACCCTGTCTCAGCCTCTTTTCCCTCTCAGTGGATTACCTTTTCTTTCACTGCACGGAAAAGATGAAGTCCTCTTTTCTGAGTCCTTCAAGGTTTTGCCTCTCCACTGTCTCTGTTTTTACACTGTTTGTTGCTTTATTCACCATCATTTTCTCAAGGAAGAAGATCTGTACTTTTTTCCTAATCCTAGCTTGTCTTTCTACCCATGCTCTTCTTCTGAGACTATGATTTGACAAATGTTCCCAATCCCAGTATTCATACTCCTGAACCACGCAGTAACCTGAGTCGTCAATCCTGTAGTTTCCTGGACTTTTTCCTATTTTGGTTCTTCTCCATCCTCCTCCTCACCCTTTTTATAAATTTCATTTGATAGCATCTTTTTTAGATTTCACCCCATAAATGTGGCCTTTCAGTGAGGCTCTATCCATTAACCTTTTTGTTCTTCCCTATACTCTATCTCAATGAGCCTGCGTGCAGCAGTGGTTAAGTGCTTGGCTGCTAAATGAAAGGTTGGCAGTTCAAGTCCACCAGCTGCTCCACAGGAGAAAGATGTGACAGTCTGCTTCCCTAAAGATTACAGCCTTGAAAACCATAGAGGGCAGTTCTACTCGACCCTATAGGGTCGCCATGAATCAAAACTCAATGGCAATGGGGTATGCTCTCTCTTTAAGTGGTGTAATTCACTTCTGTATCCATGTCTTCCATATCCATGTCTACTGATGCAATTATATACTGAAGATATTGGAACACATCTTAAGTTGTTTTTTGGACACAAAATTCATGTGTTCAGTTGAATTTATCATATTGTTTCATTTCATCAAACCTGCTGTATGCCTCCAGCATCTTTCTTTCTGATTTGTTTATTTCTGCTGATGGTGCCACTTTTCTCTAGACTTGAAATTTCTCCGTACTGTAATCATCGCATCTACTCAGCTGTATTTTCCTTAGAGTCTGTCTCCAGGATATCTTTCATCTTTAGCTCCTTCTTTACATTTCAACTGCCCCTAAGTTGGTTCAGGTCCTCCATCATCTTGGGCTATAATAATAAATACTTGCTTAAGTAATCTCTTCATCTCCAGGTTCTCTTCCTTCCAATTTTTTCTACCTTTATACCTTGTTCGGGTGTTACTTTCTAAAGTTAATTCTGTTCATGACTCCATTTGTTCACACAGTAATTTATTTAATCATCCATTCATTTTTCAAATTTATTAAGTTTCTTCTTTACGTAAAGCCTTATAGATAGGTAGACTTAAAGAAAATTAGAAAAAAAAAAAAGGACACAGTATCATTCACACAGATTTGTTAGCTAACTTCTATAACATACAACTCCAACATTTCAGTGGCTCAGCACAGTAGAGTCATAGTCCGTTGCAGCCTTGAGATGGTGGGGGAGGGCGCGCTCTGCTCCACTCAGCCTTTTGAAGCCCAGCCCTTCCATCAGATGGCTTAACAGTCTTCCGAGGCTCTGGAGTCCTCTACTGAATCCTCTGCACTTGGACCGCAGAAAAGTAAGCACATGGAGAAATGCACGAGAGGGTTTAGAGGCCAGATGTGGAAGTGGCCCACATCACTTCTGCCTACATCTCATGGAGAAGAGCTTCATGGGGCTGGGAATATAGTCCAGGAATAAGTACCAAAAGAAGAGGAGAAGCAGGGATATAGGTGAGCACTAGCAGCCCCTAACACTGAGAGCATATGGGGTTTTGGAAGGACAGTCAAGTAAACTGACAATTAAGATATAATGCACCCATTGGTCATTATTATTATCCTCATTATTTGCTGAGGAAACTGATATAAATAGAGATTAAGTGACTTGATTTAGTTGACCTCCCTATTAGATGACACTGGAAGTTTTCTCTCACATTCTCTTGCTTTGTCCCTCAAGCTGGTTGGATGGCATTTTACTGCCATAGAATACACAAACAAAAAAACCTGGCTTCAGGTCTGTTTTCTGCCACTGGCTGAACTTCTGACAGAGCTTCTATGAGCATAAAATGAGGTAATACGTGTATTCAGAACAGAGCTTGGCATATGAAAGGTAAAAAACAAAAGTCAGTTGCTGGTGAGTTGATTCCGACTCTTGGCAAACCTACATGTGTCAGAGTAGAACTGCACTCCATAGGGTTTACAATGGCTGTAATCTTATGAAAGTCAATTCCACAGCACTGCTGGGTAGATTTGAACTGCCAACCTTTGAGTTAGTAGCCAAACACAAACTGCATCATCTAGGAACCTTATATGAAACACATTTAGTACTTGCTAGTTCCTTTTCAAAAGCCATACGTGTAAAAAGATACCCTGATTCTTCTTGAGGAGGCAGTAAATACCAGGTGTACGGAATAGTCATGAAAAGCTGGATACACCTTGAACATATATGGAAGATGCACCTCTGTTGCTGTCAAGTTGATTCCAACTCATAGCAACCCTATGAGACAAAAGTAGAACTGCCCCATAGGGTTTCCAAGGCTGTAGTCTTTGTGGAAGCAGACTGCCACATCTTTCTCCTGCAGAGCAGCTGGTGGGTTCGAACCACCGACCTTTTGGTTAGCAAGCTAGTGCTTAACCACCGCGCCACTAGGTCTCCTTATGGAAAATGTAAGGGCAGGCCTATGTAGAGACATTGCTTTGTCAGTGGTCAATATGTATGAAAGGAACAATTATACCATTCTTGCCATACTGTTTTTGTTTGTTTGCTTTTTAAGCAGTGTGACTCCCCTCCTCCTAACCCCTAGTAATCACTATTTTACTTTTGTCTCTATGCATCTGCCTATTCTAAATATTTCTTACAAGTAGGATCATACAATATTGTTTTGTATCTGCCTTATTTCACTTAGCATAGGGTTTTCAAGGTTCATCCATGTGGTTGCCTATGTAAGAACTTCATTTTTCTTTATGGCTGTATAATATCCTGTTGTATGCATATACCACATTTTGTTTGTACATTCATCTGTTGATGGGCACTGGGTTTTTTTTTCCACCTTTTGGCTGATTATGAATAATGCTGCTGTGAACACTGATGTACATGTATCTGTTTGAGTCCCTGTTTGGCTACATGTTTGGTATGTTTGGGTACATACCCAGGAGTGGAATTTCGGGGTCATATGGTAGTTCCATGTTTCACTGCTATTCATGGGGATTCCATGGGGAAAATATTAAAAGACACAGGAAGCATCAAAAGAAGATGGAAGGAATACACAGAGTCATTATACCAAAAAGAATTAGTCGATGTTCAACCATTTCAAGAAGTAACATATGATCAGGAACCGATGGAACTGAAGGAAGAAGTCCAAGCTGCTCTGAAGGCATTGGTGAAAAACAAGGCTCCAGGAATTGGTGGAATATCAATTGAGATGTTTCAACAAACAGATGCAGCCCTGGAGGTGCTCACTTGTCTATGCCAAGAAATATGGAAGACAGCTTCCTGGCCAACTGATTGGAAGAGATCCATATTTATGGCTATTCCCAAGAAAGGTGATCCAACTGAATGTGGAAATTATAGAACAATATCATTAATATCACACGCAAGCAAAATTTTGCTGAAGATCATTCAAGAATGGCTGCAGCAGTATATTGACAGGGAACTGCCAGAAATTCAGGCCGGCTTCAGAAGAGGACGTGGAACTAGGGATATCATTGCTGATGTCACATGGATCCTGGCTGAAAGCAGAGAATACCAGGAGGATGTTTGCCTGTGTTTTATCGACTGTGCAAAGGCATTCGACTGTGTGGATCATAACAAACTATGGATAACATTGCGAAGAATGGGAATTCCAGAACACTTAAATGTGCTCATGAGGAATCTTTACATAGATCAAGAGGCAGTTGTTCGGACAGAACAAGAGGATACTGGTTGGTTTAAAGTCAGGAAAGGTGTGCATCAGGGTTGTATTCTTTCACCATACCTATTCAATCTGTATGCTGAGCAAATAATCCGAGAGGCTGGACTATATGAAGAAGAACAGGGCATCAGGATTGGAGGAAGACTCATTAACAACCTGCATTATGCAGATGACACAACCTTGCTTGCTGAAAGTGAAGAGGACTTGAAGCAATTACTAATGAAGATCAAAGACCACAGCCTTTAGTATGGATTACACCTGAACATAAGGGAAACAAGAATCCTTACAACTTGACCAATGAGCAGCATCATGATAAATGGAGAAAAAATTGAAGTTGTCAAGGATTTCATTTTATTTGGATCCACAATCAACATCTATGGAAGCAGCAGTCAAGAAATTAAAAGATGCATTGCATTAGGTAAATCTGCTGCAAAGGACCTCTTCAAAGTGTTGAAGAGCAAAGATGTCACCCTGAAGACTAAGGTGTGCCTGACCCAAGCCATGGCATTTTCAATCACATCATATGAGTGTGAAGGCTGGACAATGAATAAGGAAGACCAAAGGAGAGTTGACTCCTTTGAATTGTGGTGTTGGTGAAGAATATTGAATATACCATGGACTGCCAAAAGAATGAACAAATCTGTCTTGGAAGAAGTGCGGCCAGAATGCTCCTTAGAAGCAAGGATGGCGAGACTGCGTCTTACATACTTTGGACATGTTGTCAGGAGGGATCAGTCCCTGGGAAAGGACATCATGCTTGGCAGAGTACAGGGTCAGCGGAAGAGAGGAAGACCCTCAATGAGGTGGATTGACACAGTGGCTGCAACAATAAGCTCAACCATAACAACGATTGTAAGGATGGCACAGGACCAGACAGTGTTTTGCTACATCGTGCATAGGGTCCCTATGAGTCGGAACTGACTCGACAGCACCTAACAACATGGTAGTTCCATTTTTAACTTTTTGCAGAATCTCCAAATTGTCTTCGCCAGCAGCTATACCATTTTAGAATCCCACTAGCAATGAATGAGTGTTTCCACATTCTCACCAACACTTGTTTTTGTTGTTTTGATAATAACCATCTTAGTGAGTGGAAAGTGGTATCTCATTATGCTTTTGATTTGCATTCCATAATTGCTAATGATGTTGAGCATCTTTTCCTTTGCTTATTGGTCATTTGTATCTGTATAAATGGCATGGGGGCAATGTCTGACCTCCTCTAACTTCACAAGGTGGGAGGATAACCAAGACTAACAACCCAAGGCTGATTTCTGAGGCCGGGGTCAGACATGCCTCCTCTCTTTGCCATCTTTACCAGTTCTGACACCAACTGTCCCTCCCACAGCACTTTCTACTTTTCTGCTGAGTTTGATAATTCATTGCAATGGCCACACAGAACTCACAGACAATATTCACAATTATGGGGTTTATTAAGGAATTAACAAGTGACAATTCAGTCTCAGGAACATCAAGGATACAGTTCTTCCATCAAGACAGCCTATTCCCAGATGTGCTCACAGGCATGCCACTCCCTGGAACGTAGGCCTCTGCCCAAAGTCACTCAGCTTTCTCTCTCCATGGGCCAAGAAGCCTACCACTCCGTCTCCTGTTTGTGGGTCTCTGCTGTCAGGTCTCTCCTGCCACCTCTTCTCACCATTTTCAAGGTTACAGCTTGCTTTCTGTCTTCTTGGTCCAGGAGCTTCTCAGCCCAGGGATTCCTGGTCCAAATGACGTGCTGGCTCCTGGCTGTTCTTTCATGGTGGTGCTGGGATCCTCCTCTCTGCTCTGGAATTGGTTCTCTTAAAGCAAAACTGACCAGTCGCCTTGGTGGGCCACAATTACCCTATCACACAGTCCTACCCAATCACCTGGGAGTTACAAGACCTTGGCTAGAAAGGACACACAAAAGTAATCAATCGCACTGCAGTGTATCTTCTTTGAAGAAATGTCTATTCAAACGCTGTGCCCATTTTGTAATTGGATTGTTTATCTTTTTGTTGTTAAGATAATGCTTTGTTAAAGCATTCCTCGTCTCAGAAGACTAATAGGCACAAGAGCTTAACTGTTTATGGACATGTTTGGATGAATAGCTAACTGCCCTTTCAACGGCATTGATGGAAAGCTTAGCAAACAGGAAGATGCCTCACCTAGCCCTAGGAGGTCTGTGGCCCCATCACATGGTTCTGCATTTCCTCTCATGCTCCTCTCTCAACCATGGACCCAACCTGAATAAATAGAGAGGCAAAAAACAAACAAACAAAAAAACGCACAAAAAAACCCCAGTGCTGTTGAGTTGATTCTGGCTCATAGGGACCCTATAGGACAGAGTAGAACTGCCCCATAGAGTTTCCAAGGAGCGCCTGGTGGATTTGAACTGCCGACCCTTTGGTTAGCAGCCATAGCACTTAACTACTACGCCACCAGGGTTTGCATTAAAATAGCCCATTATAAAATAAACACATAGCAAAATCTCATGTCTTCTCTCTGCCGACTAGGCTGTTTGGGAAACTGAGAAAATCAGAATCTCTGAGGAAGCCTCCCTGTTGTGGTTTTGGTCTACCTCCAGTTCTACCCACTCTTTCTCCAACACACCATGACATGTGCACACATATATGCATACATAACCTAACTTTCCCACCACCTCCCCTTCACATCTATCAGCTGAAGTCTGTGGAGGTTCTGCAAGACCTCAATAGATATGTTCTAAATTAAATTATGGGCAGAATACTATTTCTCAGTATTTTCCCTATATTGTTCAGCTCCCTCTTTGCAGAGCTTTCCACCAATGCTGTTGAACATGGAGGTGACTATAGATACAGTCAAGGCCCTAAATGAATCACTTTGGACTGGGAGGCAGGACAACCATGTTGTTGTTCTAGCTTTGGCTCAGACACCTTGAATAAGTTGGGTCACTTACTTTAGTTTCAGTTCCCCGTCCGTAAAATAACAGGCAGGGATAGATGCTGTCTGATAAAAGAAAGTAGACATTCTGTATCCTAGTCTGAGGCCATGAACACACAGAGGCTTTTCAGATACTTTCAGAAATGTGCACTTTTCTCCACTGAAGACAGGCATAATATCCACATGAAAGAACATTCTTCACACTCTTTAGTCTAAGAGAGAGACTGTGTCTGGGGTAGCTGGTCAAATCTCTCAGATCTCCTAAGAAGTAGCCACATAAAATGTGAAATGTTAACTTTTAATTGATCTGAAAGTATAGTTGTAAGGTGTCTTATTACTGATTTACAAACAGCTGTGCATAACTGATCCTATGAGTAACAAAATATGAATTCTAGGACATAAGCTTGTCTAACTCTTTGCTACTCAGGAAAAGATTGTTTATTTGGGAGAAAAGAAATAAATTAACTTCATTCTTATGCCTACTTCTTGCTCCAAACATGACAATTATCCCAACATCCCTTTGCCGTTAGGTTTGTTGAAAATGACCTATGGGCTGGTATGAATCTATAACCTCAAGGAACACCTAGAAACCTCAAACCATCTCAGCTCTGGTATAGGAGCAAAGAGCTAGAACTGTTTGGCTGAAAGTTGACAAGATAGTCATGACCAAGGTTTCTGTCTCCTAACAGTGGGTAAGTGACCACACGTGTCTTCCATGCCTCTTAACTGTTAACATTTCCATTGCCCCATCATAAAAGCTCTTTCTTGCAACCTCTCTTTAGGAATGATACAGTTTTGGCCAGAGGCCTGCTACATTATGCTTTCTTAGTGGGTGTCTTAGTCATCTAGTGCTGCTATAACAGAAATACCACAAGTGGATGGCTTTAACAAAGAGAAATTTATTTCTTCAAAGTAAAGTAGGCCAAAAGTCCAACTTCAGGGTGTCAGCTCCAGGGGGAGGCTTTCTCTCTTTGTCTGCCTTCTCATCAATCTTCCCCAGGATTAGGAGATTTTATGCACAGGAACTCTGGGTCCAAAGGACATGCTTTGTTCCTGGTACTGTTTCTTGGAGGTATGAGGTCCCGTTGTCTCTCTGCTCACTTCTTTCTTCTATATCTCAAGAGATTGCCTCAAGACACAATCCAACCTTGTAGATTGAGTCCTGCCTCACTAACAGAACTGCTGCAAATCCTTCTCCATTAACATCATAGAGGCAGGATTTACAACATATAGGAAAATCACACAATACCAGGAATCATGGCCCAGCCCAACTGATACACACATAGCACAGTCAAATTGATACACACATTTTTGGGGGGGATGTAATTCAATCCATGACAGTGGGGATGGGGACAGGGCCAGATTAAGGCATGTGAGGGCCCTAAACACTGATAATCTGTGGTGCTTCTCCTCTGCTTACTCACACATTTGAACAGGATATGTGAGTGTGTGTTAGCTATCCATGATGCAACTTCTTTTTAAATACAACTGTAATATTAGCAATTGAACATGAAAGTGGCGTATGCCATTTTAGTGACATGAGATGAACTGGATTATAAAATTATCAGTGGATACAGGGTACTAAGACTTTTACTACATCACACATGTTCTACAAAAAGAATATTCCACATATTCTGCATTAAGAATGAGTCAGTGCACTTAGTTGTTTCAACAACCAATGTAAAATTCTGTTGATCTCCCACAATGAAAAATTGACTTTCACCAATTTTACTTTAAATGGCTCATGCTTCAGTTTTGATACTTATCTCATAATAAATGCTATCATTTTAAATGAACAAATGAAAAGGTGTCATAAAAGAAAATTTAATGACCAGAAAACAAATATTACAACAAATTACTATATTTTATTTTTAGATGGATCTTTCATCTCTAACATGTTATAATTGAAAACATTTCTTTCTATTCTTTTTGCTCTTGCAAATTCTTCAATGATTTTGTCACAATTTAGCTGCTGAACAATATCTACTTCCATACATAATAAGGATAATGAATCTAATCTTTCTTGAATCACTGTTGTTCACTGAAGGTTTTTGAGCCTCCTTAGGGACGAAAATGAGCGTTCCGTTGTGCAGCTTGTAATCATTAAAGTTAGGAATATGCATAAAGCAATTTCAACGTCGGGAAATATGCATTGTATTTTATCTTCTATTATGGACTCATACATGCCTACTTGAATATAATTTGTCTTTCCTGAATCTGTAAGCTTAGTTCTTACGTAAGAATGAAATTGTCACACTTCTCCATAAAGGTTTGTATTTAAGTCATCAGAATAAGCCTGCACTAACTTCTTGGATGCTTTCATGCATTCTTCATCAGGCCTAGCCACATTGTTTAAGAAGGAAAATCTATTTGAAAGAACTTCATACACTTTTGCCCTTCTTTTCATGCAAGATTCAATTGTGTCAATGAAGGTGTAGGGTGTGGCTGTGTGAAATTGATCTCTAGCACTCAATACTTCTGGAGCATCTCTGTCATTTACTTGTTTCTTTCTAATAGCTGTACGATGGTGAACTGCTGGATAATCAGTATTTGGCAGTATTTATTTTGCTATGTTTTCAAAATTTTCAAACTCTTCTCTTGAATTATGTAAATACCCTGCTTATGACTGGTAGAGATCTCTGCGTGTCTTTAAATTTTCTTCTGAGTCTTGGAGAGCTTGACTCATCTGATGAAAATGCCACAATATATTATTCTGCACAAGCAACATACATTCTCTAGTGTTTGCGTTTTGTTGATGGTATTTCCACCTTCTCTTTTGGCTTATCCTTTTTGTGTCTGGTATTCAGCAATGTTTTCTAAGGCTTCTAGAGTGTGAGTGTATGATTCTAGGATTGCACCCATTGCTACAGCACGAGCTTCCCAACAGGTATTAGAAAGACATTTTAGTACTCGATCATTGCCTAAGTATGTTTTAAGAACTGCCCATCGATGAGTACCTGTAAATCAAACCTGTTGCCTTTGAGTTGATTCTGACTCATAGTGACCCTACAGGACAGAGTAGAATTGACCCATAGAGTTTTTAAGGAGCAGCTGGTGAATTCCAACTGCTGACCTTTTGGTTAGCAGCCAAGGTCTTAACCACTGCACCACCAAGGCTCTCTTGGTGAATAGAGGTGGAAAAAAAAATGTGTAGAGTAACTGAAGAGTAGAAAAAAAAAAAAGCAGCTACTTCCAGACAACAATCTAGGGTGCTATGTCCTATAAGATTAAGTGAATGCTCAGCACATGGTGTGAAAATGGCATATTCATTATGTTCTAAAATTTTCTGTTGCATGCCTTTATAACGCCCTGACATATTGGCAGTATTGTCATAGGACTGGCATTTACACTTAGAAAAATCGATTTTGCATACTTCACAGAAATAGTGAAGTACTTGATTTGCAATTTCTTCACGGGTATGACTTTTTAAGCTAATAAATGCGATACATTGACAGGTTTTCCATTTATTGGAGATACATATCTTAAAACAATACTTAGCTGATCTGTACCAAAAAGATCAGGAGTGGAGTCTACAGGCAAATTGAAATATTGAGCTATACTTATTTTATTGAAAATAGTTGATCAAACTTTATTACTTACTAAGTTTATTAATTCTTCACACATTGTTTTAGACATATACTATGGATTGCCCTTTCCGGTGTTACCATATTTTGAGATGTGACATACTAAAAATGCATCAAACTGAGCAGCAAGTTCAAGTAAACCCAACAAATTTCCACTTTGTGGGGACCCAAACACTTCATTTCTTCCTTGAAAAGAGAGTCCACATTCAGTGGTTATTATAATAACAGCAACAACGTGTTGCAAGACAGCTTTCCAGTACTGAAGTTCTTCATTAATTTGTATTTCCTGTTCATGAGTTAGCCAAAACCACGTCTTTGGTTTAAATATGACAACATTCAATCTCTGTGAATTGAACTATTTTCATGTTTATCAATCAAATTCGAGTTGGGCCAGTTGCTAAATCCATCTGTAGCAAATCAAAGAATTAAATGATTTAGGACTGAATCGTTTGCAAACAAACCAATATACAGAGCCAACTGATGGAGAATACAGTAGCCACTCCCTCTTATAATTTTCACCATTAGCTTTGCACCCTAGAAATATATTCTAGCTACAGAACCTTCTTTGTTTACCATCCAGAAATTTTCGACACTAATTTTCAAATGGTCCACTGTGATGCTGACAATCACTTGGCCCTCTTTTGGTCCAATAATTTACATCATTGGAAGAAAAATTATTCCATAAAGCAGGATCTGCATTTCTGTTATTTATGGGGCCTGCAGATGTGACAATTTCAGATTCTAAAATAGTTTCACTTTCTGCACCATTATTAATTTTTTTACTACCTCAAGGAATGGATGCAGAATTTGGAACAAATGCTGTTTTTATTCATATTGCCGTTAGTAATTTCAGCACTAGTGGCACTAGTACATTGAACTCGAGCATTCAATGGAAGAAGTCTCTTCTGATTCATTATGTTTTAAGAAGGAAGTTAATTTTGGAATTGTCTTCAGGGATTCAGAAATCCTTCTCCTTTCATCTTCTGCAAGCTTTTGTTTTTGTGCTTGCTCCACTTAGTTGTTGCTGTTTCATTTTACCTGAATATAAAATTATGTCACTTTTTAAATTTGGTTCTACTGTAGCAAATAAATTTGGATAATTGAAAAGAAATAAAATTTATAAAATTTACACTCGAATTTGGACATTAACACAATAATTTATATTTGAAAATTGTTGTTGTTGTTAGGTGCCGTCGAGTCAGTTCCAACTCATAGTGACCATATGTACAGAACAAAACACTGCCCAGTCCTGCACCATCTTCATGATCGTTGTTATGCTTGAGCCCATTGTTGCAGCCACTGTATCAATCCACCTCGTTAAGGGTCTTCCTCTTTTTCACTGACCTTCTACTTTGCCAAGCTTGAAGTCCCTCTCCAGGGACTGATTCCTCCTGATAACATGTCCAAAGTATGTGACACAAAGTCTCACCATCCTCACTTCCAAGGAGCATTCTGGCTGTACTTCTTCCAAGACAGATTTGTTTATTCTGTTGTCAGCCCATGGTATATTCAACATTCTTCACCAGCACCATGACTCAAAGGCGTCAATTCTTCTTCAGTCTTCCTTATTCATTGCCCAACTTTTGCATACATATGAGGCAATTGAAAATACCATGGCTTGTCTTTTGGATTAGGGACACCTGAGTTCTTAAAGTGACATATTTGCTTTTTAACATACATCTGTCGTGTTGCTATGATGCTGAAAGCTATGCCACCAGTATTCAAATGCCAGTATGGTCACCCATGGTGGACAGGTTTCAGCTGAGCTTGCAGACTAAGAGAGACTAAGACGAAGAACCTGGAGGTCTACTTCTGAAAAAAAACTAGCAAGTGAAAACCTTATGAACATTGTCTGATATAGTGCCAGAAGATGAGCCCCTCAGGTTGGAAGACACTCAAAATATGACTGGGGAAGAGCTGCCTCCTCAAAGTAGAGTTGACCTTAACGACATGGGTGGAGTCAAGCTTTCAGGACCTTCATTTGCTGATATGGCACAACTCAAAATAAGAAGAAACAGCTGCAAACATCCACTAATAATCAGAACGTGGAATGTGCGAAGTATGAATCTAGGAATTTGAAAATTAGTAAGTAAAAAAAATTGGATTTGGTATATGTAATTTTCTTCTTCAGATCTGAAATAGTTAAAATCAACAGTACTTACAAGGCAATCAGAAATAATTTCATTTATTTGTCATACGGTGTTTGTTGGTGGGCCCTTTGCAGATCTTCGTGTTTTTCATCTTGAAATAAAACTTGCACACTCACTTCCTGTTCCTTGATGCTGCGTCTTCACGGTTCATTGGACTACTGCTGATACTCGATGGGGGCGAGAGCTATCACAAAGAGCATGGTACAAATACAAGGGTATGCTCAATCTAAAGATGTGTTTTGGTTCGATTTTCACAGGACAGGACCAGATACGTCACGAGTCATGTGATTATAGTGCAGATAGCATGTTCTTGTATGGTCAGCGAGAGAGAACTAAATGTGAGATTATACCTGATCAGTCCAAAATGAAAACAGAGAGGTAATTGTTATTATACACAAAACTTATAAAATGTACATTTTATTTCTTTGTGGAATTGTTCAACTCTCACATTTGGAGATATACGTACAATTGTTATAACAATAGTACCACCTGTCGAGAAGAAAGTTTGTCTTGTGAGTCATAACAATATGAATCAATTTCTTAAAAGAAAGTCAGTCTGAAGGGAAATGGAAAATAAAATACATTTATATAATTTTTATTATCTAAATAGTCATTTATTTCCTCAAGGAATTGCTCACTTTCCTTACACAGAAATATGTAAATATTCTGATAAGATATAAATGTAATGTTCTGATAAATGTCCTTTGTTGCTTTTTTGGAAGACGAATTTAGAAACACACTTATTGTTGCAAAACAGAAAAAATTCTACACAATAAATAAATATTGAATTTTGCACTTTCTTAATGTGCTTAATACCTCATTTATTAGCAAATATAGAGTAATACCAAGCACTGTGTCCCATGCAAAAGACAATAAGAAACAAAACTCACTTGATACAAATATATAAACTAAAACTTTTTGCATTACATAAATATTAATATTTCCAGTATTTTTTGACATTTGCTATGTTAGTATTACATTAAATTATTACCCATGTTGGTATTATATTACACGTATGCTAGACTGCATCTGCGTGTATGCAAAGCATATTTTAAAGTTAGAAATATTATTGTTTACAAAACTTGGGACATTACTCTGTATGTAAATGCTATACAGTTAAAAATAACTTGATTGAATTCATTGCAGTTGTTGATTATTCTAATTCCCTTGCTTTTGTGCATCGTCTGGGACTGGAGTTCCCATTGATTGTTTACCAGGATGTGTGGAAGAGCATACCCTTGTGTTTGTATCATGGGAGAGAGCACTGCTGTCCTCCTGGCTGGAGCTGCTGGATCAGCAGAGTTGGATATACAAGACAGGTCTCTCAAAACAGATCAGAGACCTGTTATCTATTAATATAATCCATCCTTGCTCAGTAACCACTCATGTTAGATCCACTTGCATACTGGATGATTGTAGCAAGAATTAGACTCGACAGTCCACCACACCTCTCGTTTATTAGAAAAAATAGTATACCCCCAAGAGACCTGCCGAGATAAGGAGTTTCAATTACACAAGAGGGGACTGTAGGAGACAGACGTCAACGAAGGCGTTGAAGTGGTAGGGGCCTCACACATTAAACACCTTGCATGTGGGTACCCTCATGACCTTCTGTGAACTTTATTCTCATGCACTGGAGCTGGTATCAGTTTCATTTAGTACCCTGCCCGTTCCTTTCCATTGTGGCACTCACTTTCCCTTGTGTCCAGTCTTCTTGGCATCTATGCATCTTTGCTTTGAACAACTGGTGCCACTGTTTTATTGATGTCCTATACTTAGCTTCATTATTGGGTAATCCATCCCTGGATGGGAAGGAGAAAATATGTCTCCTGTGTCAAACACACAGGTAGGCTCTTTCCAGACAATGTGGCCTTTGTTCAGGGTGAGAGCGCCTACTTGGGCAGATTCCAAGGTAGTTTGATTTAAACCAAAAAAAAAAAAAAAAAAAAAGAACAAACCCAAATCCACTGCTGTAGAGTTGATCCCAACTCACAGTGACTCTATAGAACAGAGTAGAACTGCTCCCAAATTTGCCTAGGCTGTAATTCTTTATGGAAGCAGACTACCACATCTTTCTCTCAAGGAGCAGCAGATGGGGTCTAATTGCCGGTTTTTCAGGTAGCAGCCAAGTGATTTAATCACTGTGCCACCAAGGCTTCGAGAAGCCACAGAAACATTGTGATGCCTGCTGTGTACCAGAGGAACTCAGGATTCAAAGAGATATTCCAACACCTGGATTTGACGACTTGCTATTTGGGAGCTCTATAGGTTTCTAGCTTCCTCCCTGATCTCAGGGTATATATTTGCCAGTAGCTTGATGGTATTTTCAGTGTCGTCTTATCTGTACAACTTTTCCAAAGTTGTTTTCTGATTTCTTATTCTCCTTCCCTAGCTTTACCAACTAAAGAGCTTCCTGAACTCAGGACCCCACTGACCTGTGCTTTCTTTGAACTCCTTGCTCTAGGACTGTAATCACACTGACAACTTCTTGGTCTTGAAAATGCAGCTATTGTCACCCCGCTTTATTCCTCTGAAGTGAGTCATGGATGAGAACACCCTAGCAGAATAGTATTCTGGAGTTTGGTATTGTACTTACCACAGTCAGAAGTACGGTGAAACCTGTGAGAGTCAGAACTTGACTGGAGGACTGCCTTGTTTTTACAGGTCTCACAAACTTTCTGCCTTTGACAGGGTGCAGTCTTACAACTTTCCTAACATGCTCTATTAGTGGAAAGTACTTAAGTTTTCCTTCTCTGACAGGTTTCTGCCTCACACAGGTTCCGGCTTTCACAGATTTTACTGTATATATTTACGAGTTACTATCACAAGCACTCAAAAGCGGTTCAGAGTGTGAGCAAGCCACCATCATACTGTTGGCTTCAAAAACACACCACCTTGATTATGGTCTAGGCGTCAGGAGGCGTGAGCATTGTGACTATAGACACGTGTTCCACTTACAATGAAGAAAATGGATGTCTCCAACGCAGACACCTGTCTTTCTAATGAACAGATTTATATATTCGAGCCTCACACAAAAGCATCAGATTGGCACACCCTAAACCTTGGCACAGTAGTTAAGTGTCTGGCTGCTAACCAAAAGGTCAGCAATCCGAATCCACCAGCCACTCCTTGGAAACCCTATGGGGCAGTTCTACTCTCTTCTATAGGGTCGCTATGAGTCAGAATCTACTCGATGGCAGTGGGTAAACCTCATTTAGAACCCTAACTGCAAGGGAACCTGGGAAATGTAGTTTTTTAGTATTTTATTTGCCACATCTTTCCTGCTCTTCTCGCTGCCCACCCCCTCATCCTCTGGCAGATAAAATTACTGAGATTTACATTATTGAAAAACTGTATTACTGAAATTTTTATTGTTTGCGTATTTATCTCCTTTCTATAAGCAACTTGAGCCAAGGGACCACGTCTTTTCATTTATAGATCAGTGTCTGGCACAGATATGACACATTGAATTTGTTTAGTAAATACTTATCAATGAATGAATGGGCTTTGTATACATTAATCTTAGACCTGACACCAAAGAAATGTATGACCTTATTCAAAACTTCATATATATGAGATTTGAATTTCTCATTTATAAAATAAAAAGGCTTTCACTAGATTATTTTCGAAGTTCTTTTTAATGTCAAGATTTGAAGATGCTTTTTCTTGTTTAGAAATGTCCAGGTTTGGATTTTGCCCAAATTTGATCACCACACAAGGAAAATAATAAAGCTGAAGTTACAGACTTGTCTCAAGAAAAATTTAGAGTAAGTTAAGTCAATAGCATTTATAAGGTTCATTAAAACATCTCCCCCCAAGGTGGGTGGTGGTGTGGATTGAATCGTGTTCTCCCAAGATATGTATTGAAGGCTTGGCCCCCGTCCCTGGGGATATGATCCTGTTTGGAAACAGCGTTTTCTTTTGTTACGTTAATGAGACTATGCAAGTGTAGGGTGGGTCTTAAACCTAATCATTTCTGAGTTATAAAAAGAGCAGAATAGACACAGAGACACATACAGGGGGGATGATACCACATGAAGGCAGACACACAGGGCAGATGCCTCTGTAAGGACAGCAACTCCAAGCATTGCCAGCTACTATAAACTGAACTAGACAAAGAAGGCCCTCCTCCCTAGATCTGTGCCCTCAATTTGGACTTCTAGCCTCCTGAGCTGTGAGAAAATAAATTTATGTTCTTTAAAGTGACCCATTTGTGCTGTCTTTTGTTATGGTAGCACCAGGTAAAACAGTATTTTTAATTCATGCATTAATAGTTCCCGGCCTAGGGCTCAAATTGGAAAGAGAGCAATGCAGAACTTGGAAGTGCTCCCCATCTGTCTCAAACATGTTAAAATGGATGAAACCTGGTTAAGTCTAAATGGTAGTCTTTACCAGGGAAAATCGCAGAAATGTATCACTTTTTGCTTTTTTAACTTGCCTTCTTAGGATTGAGAAGAGATATTGAGTAATTCTAAGAAAAACAGACATGGTTAATGAAATGCCTTAGAAAGAGGTAAAACATAGGAAAGAGAGATTCTAGGTATCTCATATGATATCTGTATCCCACTGCTGCCACCAGCTGAAATAAATTTTGAGTAAAAAAGTAAAATGCTTTTTTCTTTTGACTAAAGGAAGTAAAATACCTTGTCTGAATTTTTTTTTTTTTTTTTATGAACTGGTTGTGGGAATTCCAGCATCCTCCAAAACATTTTCACAGAACCCAGAAATTTCCAGGATTAAAAAGAAAGTACAGGGTAAGTCTTTCTTGTGCCACCAACTTTTGCGCTAATTTTCTGCCTCAGGCTCAATTATTGGCCTCTCCTTTTTGCTGGTACTGCTCGTCCTTTCTACATAGTACATTTCCCCATGTACAAACATAACTTTTCTTTCTTTATTCATTAGATACCAACAGCTCAAGGCTATTGTGTGTAGTCACCTTTTAGTTATATTTGAGTTGAAATGGATGGCATTACAGTATAACATAGAATAAGATATAACCGAAAACCATGTTTTCAGCCTTTCTGACATAGAAAAGTTTTCGGAGAATATCTTGGTCCTTCGCTCATTTACTTTTGCTGATGGTTAGAGCCATTTTCCCCATTGCTCTAAAACTTTCTCCAGTTCCTTTTGTTATTCTCCATTTAGAATACTCACTAACTTCTGAAGCATCCAAGAGAATATCACCAAAATTTCCTTGTTCTCATTTAGCTTACCAATTCAATGGTTACTTTTGCTTAACTAGAAAGTTCCAGAGAGCGTATGATTAACTTAGCACCACTTATGAAATGAGAAATGTTCTTTGATCATTTATTTTCTATAATCACATTTTCCTCTTGTTTGATATATGTATATGTAGCCTCTTATATTTGTACAATATTTTATGGTATTCCCAATTATTTATTTTTTTTCTATCATACAAAGTGGCTTGGGTCATAGTTTAGCACCAGCTGGCCAACACCTCCTACCCAGGGTGCTCTAGGCATTTTTTCAGTCATCTGTAGCATCCCCCTTGCCTCTCCAAACCTGGCTGTACTCCAGTGTCATCTGAGGAGCATTTTAAAAATACATCCTCTTGGGAACCATCTC
This sequence comes from Loxodonta africana, assembly GCF_030014295.1. NCBI lineage: Eukaryota > Metazoa > Chordata > Mammalia > Proboscidea > Elephantidae > Loxodonta > Loxodonta africana. Next base: position 63,831,310 of record NC_087360.1, read on the forward strand.
AAGACTAATAATAAGAATAGGGAGTGGGGTGAAGAGCAGGGCCCATGATTCTGAAATTCAAAATCTCTCCACAGGTTATACTTAGGTAGTTGGTCTGAGGGCTAGGTAATAGGAAACACTTCCATAAAGCACAGTTTTCTCTTAGTCCAATTTTCTCTATTCTTTCATTCTTTCCCTTCCTCCTTCTGTATCTTGTCTCCTTCTCTTCTGCTTTTTTCTTGATTTCTCTTTACCTTCATCAAATATTGATTAAGTTCTTAATATGTGCTTGGCACTTGGCCTCATATCCTCAGAGCCATGCCCCATTGTGACAGGGTGAGTCAACTTCAGTCCTTCTTTGTCTATACCAAGCCCCAACCACCCCAAGTGGCCTAGTCATGAAAGGCATCTAAGTATTTTATGAATTGTTATCATGCCTCCTATATCCAAACGTTTCAGAGTATTTTGGAAGTCTTTCCAAGGCTACTACGATGTTGCCATGGAAACATTAAGATATTAATCCTGTGTCTCACATGACGGTGACCATTATGATTTGCAGTAGAGCTGCTCTTCATTTCTGTCTTCTTTTAGAATCACTTACAACTGAAAATGTCTTAATGGCCCAGTGAGGCTGAATGCAACATTTATAATAATTTGTAGATTAGAGAAAGTGGGGAAGATCCATCTCTTAGCAAACCAGCTTGGCGCCCCCAGGGACAGTCTCTGAGCCCAGGAAGAAGATACCCTACTCAATTTCTCTCTCACTTTCCTTTGTGTTTTTGAATGCAATAAAATCAGACCATCACATTTACCTATTTTCTCAAAAAACACATTCAAGAATTATTCACAGTTTCAAGCCCCATCCTTTTCTCCAGTCATGCACATATTTAGACTTTTTATTCCTTCATTAACACACGGAAAATGCAGACCATTATGACAGTTAGCAGACGTAATTTTAGACAAATACAACTTCTTATCAAATAAGCCCGCAGTAAGTATTTCATGAACAGGGCTCTTCAATATAACTCCCAACACTAATTTAATGAGAAGTATCAAATGAATTTTTTTTTTATTCTGATATCTCCCTTGAGACAAATGATACTTTGCAGGCCTATTTTTAACAAATGAATTATTGACTTAAACTGGCACAATTAATCACAATATAATGGAATCAGGGGATGTTAGGGGCTCATTCATCATAGCTGATGATGAGTACCGACTCTTCCGAGAAATGAAACTCTTTAATCACTCCTAGATTAACAGTTACATGCTTTCAAATTTCAATCATAGGAAACTGGCAGTGTAGAATGGGGAGGAGCTAATGCTACAAGAGAGAATGAAAAGGAAGCATGCAGAGTTTGTTGTCTGCAGTCAGGAATCTAACTCTTGCCAGTACTCTTCAGTGAATATGGAAAAATAATTCATGAAGAAGGCAGTGTGTGGTAATGAACTAAGAACAGTGATGGCAATTAAAAATTCTTGAAATGTGGGCTGAACTCGTCCATTAAAAATAGGTATGACTCCTGACAAGCTGCTCGACTCTTTCCAGCTTCGTCTTCTTCATCTGCAAGATGGATGAGGTACAACCTCTCAAAGTAAAGCTTTTATGAAGACCAGCCCAACCCAAGCCAACTGTCGCCAAGTCAGTTCCGACTCGTGGCAACTTTGCATGTCAGAGTAGAACTGTACTCCACAGAGTTTTCAATGGTTGGTTTTTTGGAAATAAACGGACAGGCCTTTCTTCCAAGGCAATCTGGATGGATTCCAACTGCCAAAGTTTTGGTTAGCAGCTAAACACGTTAACTGTTTGCACTGCCCAGGGACTCCTATGAAGATTAAATGAAAGACCATATTTTTATGCAAGTAACCCGTGACTTCCGCATTTGTTTGCCGGCTGCGCCACTCCCCACACCCAGCTAGGCACCCTCACAAATGCCGCCATGTCAATCCTCTTCCACATGTTGCTGTAAAAAAAATTACCATAGTGCGCTTACGAAAATACATCGAGGGGGAGAGGGCGCAACTGGCAAGCAAATGCAGAAGACATACGTTATTTGCGTAAAAATATGGTAACTGAAATAACTTATGTCCTCCTGTTTTAGGCACTTAGCAAGCATAGTTTCTTTCACGTGATCCTTATACTTGTTGTAGGGATGTTTGTTTTCCATCTCCAGGACCCGTACCTATTAGATCCTTTGACTAACTGTAAAGAGATACGCAGTGAAATGTGCAAGTCAAATAAGGAAATCAGAAGGGGAAGGTATCCTGGTATATTTTCAAATTCAGCAAGTGTGCCAATTTCTGTTTTAAGCCATGCTGGTACAGAAAGATGAGTAAGACATGACCCTTGCTTTCCAGGAGTTCAAAGAACACCAGGGAGACAAACAAGAGAATCAAATCATTTCAATGTATGGGAGAATAAAAAGGCAAGTCAGTGAGGATTTTTTTTTTTTAATCATAGGTATGCACATAGTTAGAAACAATCAAAAAGTACAGAAACGCTAATCCCTGACCCTTTTCCCATATGGTGACCATATTTTTGTCCAAATTAGTCCAGGTTTATAAATATTTTCCCAGCAGAGTTATGAATATTTTTGTTGGTAGGTGCTGTCAAGTCAGTTCCAACTCATAGCAACCCCATGTACAACAGAACGAAACATTCTCACAATGGTTATGTTTGAGCCCGTTGTTGCAGCACTGTGTCAATCCATCTCTTTGAGGGTCTTCCTCTCTTTTACTGACCCTCTACCTTACCAAGCATGATGTCCTTCTCCAGGGCGGGGACTGGTCCCACCTGATAACATATCCAAAGTACACAAGGCAAAGTCTCGTCATCCTCTCTTTCAAGGAGCATTCAGGTGCACTTCTTCCAAGACAGATTTGTTTGTTTTCCTGGCAGTCCATGGTATATTCAATATTCTTCTCCAACACCATAATTCAGAGACATCGATTCTTCTTCAGTCTTCCTTATTCTTTGCCTAGCTTTCACATGCATATGAGGTAAGTGAACATACCATGACTTGGGTCAGGCACACCTTAGTTCTCAAAGTTATATCTTTGCTTTTTCAAAACATAGTTATGACTACTATCCACTTTTACTCTCAAAAGTGTCTTGGTTTGGATAATAAATTTTTGGTCAACCTAACTTTAACTATTTTTTAATTCTTTTTTTTGCTGTTGCCAAATATCGACCTTATATGCTTATATCTCTATGTCTTCTCATTTATCATTGTTATATACAATTAATTGACTCCACACTTTACCTGCCCTCTCTCTCCTTCCTCCTAATACAGTTCAGTAAATAGTCTCAGTTGGTTCCTTTGTGCTTCTACAGCTTCAAGCATCATACTTAAACTTCTATATCATGTTCTGTAAAGAGTAGTTCTCTTGACTCCCCACATTTATGGTGACAACGTTAACGTCTCACCATTGCCTCCATTTTTACACCCCTTTTTACCTCTTTGCTGTTGTCTGGTATACCTTCACATTTATATCATCAGTGTTTGTTTTTCAACCAGATAGTTTACTGCTGCTTGCCTGTGTATATGCCACGGTTTTGTCCTTAAATGTTTTTCCCCTAACATGTCTTTCTCAAAGTTCCTTCTTATTCTTCAAGACCCATCTAAAATATCTGCTCCTTTTTGAGTGTTTTCACTCAAAGTTCCTGCAAAACCAGTTATTTCGGCTTTGGCTTCCACAGATTACTATAGATTCCACTCTATTTCAACCACTGTTTTATATTACACGGGACTCCTACTGAATCTGAGCTTTTTGAGGGATCAAGCCTGTGCTATTTCAGCGTTTCCCAAGCCTAGTATAATTTTTGGAAGACAAACTCATTGCTGTTGAGTTGATTCTGACTCATAGAGACTCTATAGGACAGAGAGGCGCTGCCCCATGGAATTGCCAAGGCTGTGAATCTTTACGGAAGCCAACTGCCACATCTTTCTCCTGAAGAGAGGCTAGTGGGTTCGAACTGCCAATCTTTTGGTTAGCAGCCAAGCACTTAACTGCCGTGCCGCCGGGGCTTCTTTCTTGGAAGTCTGTTGTTGTTGTTGTTAGGTGCCCGTCGAGTTGGTTCCAACTCATAGTGACCTTACGTAAAACAATGAAATACTGCCTGGTCCTGTGCCATTCTCACAATGGTTGTTATGCTTGAGCCCATAGTTGCAGCCACTGTGTTAATCCATCTCATTGATGTCCTTCTCCAGGGACTGATCCCTCCTGATAACATGTCCAAAGTATGTGAGACTAGTCTCACCATCCTTGCTTCTAAGGAGCATCCTGGTTGTACTCATTCCAAGACAGATCTGTTCTTTCTTCTGGCAGTCCACGGTATATTCAATATTCTTTGCCAACACAATCCAAAGGTGTCAATTCTTCTCTGGTCTTCCTTATTCACTGTCCAGCTTTTGCATGCATGTGAGGTGATTGAAAACACCATGGCTTGTGTCAGGCTCACCTCAGTCTTTAAGGTCATATCTTTGATCTTTAACACTTTAAACAGGTCTTTTGCAGCAGATTTGGCCAATGAAATGTGTCATTTGATTTCTTGACTGCTGTCTCCATGGGTGTTGATCGTGGATCCAAGTAAAATGAAATCCTTGACAACTTGAATCTTTTCTCCGTTTTCTTGGAAGAAAAAAGATAAAACCACCAAACCTGTTGCCATTGAGTCGGTTCCAACGCTAGCGACTCTATAGGACAGAATAGAACTGCCCCATAGGGTTTCCAGGGAGCAGCTGGTGGCTTCAAACTATCAGCCTTTTGGTTAGCAGCCAAGCTCTTAACCACTGTACCACCAGGACTGCTAATGTACAGACCCTTCAGAAGTGAAATTTTGAGTCTAGGCAAGGAAACACGATTAGCTGAGGGAAAGAGAATATGGATTAGGTATAGAAAGGACATTATAAACACCTGCAGGGATGACATAACCAGTTACATAAATGAGAATCATTTCTTCCTTACTTAGATATGAAGATATGTATGCATAAAATATATGTTGATTTTATATGTATATACATAGATTCATATTCTTTATCTATCTACTTCTCATCTATCTAATTTATCTTTTTGTTTGTTTTTCACCCTCTCATTCTCCTATGACCTAACGTAAGACGTGGTAAAATGTGTTGCCTTGTATCTCCTTAACCTTATATTTCGTGAACATCACTCCAAAATGAATAACGTGACATGGGACTTTGGTATTCTCTTCTGGGAATAGTTACCTCATATTAAGTGAAGGATGCTTTTTCTATTGTCTTTATTTATAAGATAAATACAGTTAAAAGATGTGTGTATGGATGCCATATGAACAAGGAGTGGACTATGCTGGAGTGTTTTACTGTCAGCTTGGTTAACATTTCCTAGAATCCCCTCCCAAGTTGTGGTTGCTGTGTGCCGTCGAGTCGATTCTGACTCATGGTGACCCTATATGACAGAGTGGAACAAGTTAGAGATGGCCAAAAGAGGTACTTGCATGAGATTTGAGAGGCAGAAGGTCATGGTGGTAAGTTGTGCTGAGAGCCAACCCAGAAGGGCCTGGGAGTTCCAGCTTGTCTTTGGACTCTTCAACTCATTGTCTGGCTCTTTTTTATAACTGCTGACCCTGCTGAAGAACAGTGGTCTCAGGCTTATTACCAGAAACTTGGCTGTTGGACCACAATTTTTTTAATAAACTTCTCCTCTTCATGGCCCTACTTTAATGTCTGGATGTACTTGGCTTCTCAAAGTAACCTGTTAGTGACTTCTCTGATCCTCCAACTCCCCTTTTCACACATGCACACCGCAGCTCCTTCCACATTGTACAAAGACTCATTGTAGAATAAATTCCTTATCCCATAACTCATAGTGGAGCCCTGGTGGCACAGTGGTTAGGCATTTGGCTGGTATCCTAAAGGCCAGTGGTTCGAATCCACAAGCCACTCCTTGGAAGCCCTATGGGGCAGTTCTACTCTGTCTTATAGTGTTGCTATGAGTCAGAATTGACTCGATGGCAACAGGTTTGATTTGGTTTGGTAACTCACAATGGTTCCTCTTAACTGATTGAAATCTAAGTCAGAATAGACAAAGAACTTTAGAAAATAAAGGAGAAATAGAATTAAAATAGTAGTAGAAGCCTGTAACACACATCCTTATGTCTTTCATAAATCAAATAGGAAAAAATAAGCCAGTTATGGAAGTCTTGGATAATATAATTAATAAGGCTATATGTGTAAATGTGTATATATCGATCTTTGAACCCTGCAGAGAATATCCTTTATTTTCATCTTCAATAAAACATTTACAAAATATTGATCTACATTATGTCCCAAAGAAAAACTTCAAAAGTAATTATAAAAAGCAGGAACTTGAATCAATGGCTGTCTCTTGAGTATTTGTAACAGATGTCACAGATGATGGCATCATGCTGGACTAGAAAATATACAAAAGATAGAAAGCAGTACAACTCAATGTACATTTGCTTAATGCTATGACCCAGGCACTGTGCTAGGTGCTGGGGGCTTAGGCAGATGAATAAGACCTGGTCCCTGTCTTCCAAGTGCTTACAGTCTAATAGAGGGGTAAAGGGAGTTATCCTCAGCAGGCTAAAGAGCTTGGGCAAAAGCTTGGAGATGAAGCTGAGCATTGCGTGTCCCAGGTATAGTGCCGGGAAGTGAGGAGAATTTAAGTCAGAGAGTGATTGAAATAAGATTGACTGCAGGAAGAGAGCAGACAGTGAGAAACCTAAAGCATTAGAATTTTGTCCAACTGCAAGTGGGAGCCACTGATGCTTTAGGAAGATGTTATGGATTGAATTATGTCCCCCCCAAAATGTGTGTATCAACTTGGTTAGGCCATAGTTCCCAGTATTGTGTGGTTGTCCTCCATTTTGTGATTGTTATTTTATGTTGAGAGGATTAGGGTGGGATTGTCACACCATCCTTACTCAGGTCACCTCCCTGATTCAACGTAAAGGGAGTTTCTCTGGATTGTGGCCTGCACCACCTTTTATCTCTCAAGAGATAAAAGGAAAGGGAAGCAAGCAGGGAGTTGGGGACCTCATACCACCAAGAAAGCAGCACCAAAGGGCAGAGTGCATCCTTTGGACCCGGGTTCCCTGCACCTGAGAAGCTCCTTGACCAGGGGAAGATTGAGGACAAGGACCTTCCTCCAGAGCCGACAGAGAGAGAAAGCCTTCCCCTGGAGCTGATGCCCTGAATTTGGACTTATTACCTACTAGACTGTGAGAAAATAAATTTCTCTTTGTTAAAGCCATCCACTTGTGGTATTTCTGTTATGGCAGCACTCGATGACTAAGATAAAAGATTAGATTTCAAGGGTATTTTTTATAGATTGGAGTGAGGGAGCAGGGCAGAGGATAAATTGGGGCATGAGATTCTGCTAGAAAGAAGGGTTAGTTTAGGATAGTCAAGGTGGAACTAGAAAAGGAGGATTTAACTGCAAGGGTTTCAAGAACTTGGAGGGCTGCTTTGAGACCGGGAGAAACAAAGAAGGAGTTAAAAATTAAAAATTACTATACTAATTTAAAATCTGGGCGACTGTTAAAATGATATCAACATTGAGAGAAATAGGGTTTTTATGGAGTGTTTTCCAGTTTCTAAAAAGTGTTTTCAAACTTTTGAGAAATGTAACTTAAACATACCCATCTAACCTCTTCTAGATTCTTATAAAAAATGTTTTTAAAATTATTGAACAAACAAACAGGGCTGATTTGATAGTAGATACTAGGGAAGGATGCAAGACAAGCTCCAGAAACTCAGAGGATATTTTACTGCATAAAGTGTAGCTATAAATCATTGAAGGAAGGGCCAACCGGATATGCAGTTTACAGCATATGGAAGAGCAGCTTGTCTGGAAGCAAACTAAAGATCCCAATCAAATCCCTCCAATTTCCCCACCCAGCAAAGGTTCTGAGCAGTGGAGGTTAGAGTACAGACATGATGTGAGATAGCCTGGGTGGACATCTGCATCCCATTAGTTCATCCTTGGTACGAGCAGTGTTCCGGAAGTTGCACCAAGAACGCAGCTAATGGCAATTCTTACTCTTAGCAAGGAAAACAGAGAATAAAGAATGGTTCCTGACAATTCCTGACTGCCTGCCCACACCTAAGAGAGGTTCATTAGCAGATGGGCCAAGTTGCTCTGAAGTTATTTCTAGCCTGGCACCTCCATATTCCCTAATACTGGTGAATCCATGTACAGGCAAAGAAAATCAATGTAAATCTATATCTTTCACTTTTCTTTTTGATTATTAAAGATTCCCCCCTCACACACACTGGATTCCACAGAATGAATGAGAGAAACCATTCCAACTCTTAATACCAAACAAGCATATGACTCCCATTTTTAGAATGCATAAATGGAACACAACAACAACATCAACACTAGAATGTAAATACTCTGCATTTTAAAAAGAAGCCATTCAGTGGAATTAGAACCAGTTTCTTCCTTTAAGAGTAGAGCTACTACCATAAATGAGAAAATTGCTCAACAACCCTAATATATGTTCTACAGTATTTAAGTAGATAATGGCATTTGCGAAATTTGAACAACATCATGAGCAGTAACAGTATAAAATCATGAAAGACCAAATGAGAATTAAAAAAAAAAAAAGGTATAGAATTAAAAACCAGAATGTAGCCTTGAACTGCCTAATGAATATTGCAGATAAGCTAAATCACTGAAAGAGAGGGCGAATCCTAGAAATCCCCCTCCAGAATTCAAAGGAAAACACGACAAATGAAAGTAGTGAAAGAACTGTGAAAAGACCAAAAACAAACAAACAAACAAAAAAAAACCAAACCCTTTGCTGTCGAGTCGATCCCGACTCATAGCGACCCTATAGGACAGAGCAGAACTGCCCCATAGAGCTTCCAAGGAGCACCTTGTGGATTCGAACTGCTGACCTTTTGGTTAGCAGCTGTAGCACTTAATGTCTACAGTACCAGGGATTCCAGAAAAAAAAAAAAAAACCCACTGCCATCAAATCTATTCCAACTCATAGGGACCCTATAGGACAGAGCAGAACTGCCTCATAGAGTTTCCACACAGTGCCTGGTGGATTCAAACTGCTGACCTTTTAGGTTAGCAGCCTTAGCACTTAACCACTACACCACCAGGGTTTCCATAAAAAGACATGCTCTAGGAAATCCAAAATACAGCAGGGGTTGTACAAAAGAGTGAAGCAGACAGAGAAACAATAGAAGGCAAGTTTCTTAGGTTGAAGAAAACTTCTGTGAATAGAGTGAGATCACAGAGTACTAGGAACAATGAATGAAAGTAATACCTAGACATGATTGATGAAATATGGTTTTTAAGAATAACTTTCTCTATCTAGGTAGGTCTGGAGCCCTGGTGGTGCAGAGCTCCAGAGCTAAGCTGCTAACGAAAAGGTCAGCAGTTTGAATCCACCAGCTGCTCTTTGGAAACCCTATGGGGCAGTTCTACTCTGTCCTATAGGGTCGCTATGAGTCAGAATTGACTCCACAGCACTGCGTTTGGTTGTTTTGGTTATCTAGGTCTAGGTCTAGCTCCCTACCAGATCTAGAGCTGCCATATTCCTGTTTTAAAATTTCAATATTTTGAAAGTGTAAATGGAACCAAGTTCCATGGGTTTTGAAATCAATTGAAAAGTTTAATATAATTCTAATTAAAATTCCAGAAAGATTTTTTTTTTTTCTTTTTTAACTTGACAAAGTAATCACAAAGCTCATCTGGAAGGTTTTTGAAATATTTGAAGGAGGATAATACATATCTTGCATGTCTTAATTTTAAAATATTTTATAGAGCTGTCATAATTAAGCATAGGTGATAATGGAATAGAATCTAAAAAACCCTGGAACAGAACACAAGGTATAATTAGTCAAATGATAAAGATAGTTCTTTAAATCAGTGAAGAGAGGTGATTATTGAATAAATGGTGCTGCCACAATTGGCTATTAGAGAAAATAGCTAGATATCTGCCTCCTATCATTTACCAAAGAAAATTCTAGAGGATTGAAAGAATAAACATAAAAAAAGAAATCATTAACGATCTAGAAGAAAATATAAGTAATCATCCACCTGATATCATGTAAAAGGAAGAAATTATTAAGGAACATGATAGATTTAAAAAAATAAAAACCTATCAAAAATCATCATTAAAAAGCTGTAAGTGAAGTTAAAGGTTTATGATAAATTGGGAAACTATTTATACCACATATATTGACAAAGGTTAATATCATTAAGCTATAAATTTATTTGAAAAATCTAGAAGAAAAATATAAATTCCATAATAGAAAAATGAGTATGTAACCTAATAAATAACATTTTCCACAAAGAAGGTAATGTAGTGGTCAGTAAACATGAAGATAGGTTAAACCTAATCTGTTAGCTTTCTGTGCCTGCTATACCAAATTATTACAAACTTCATGCCTTAAAAAAAAATCAGAAATTTATCCTTTCACAGTTTTGGAGGCCAGAAGTCTGAAATCAGTTTTACTGGGCCAAAATCAAGGAACCCTGGTGGTGCAGTGGTTAGGAGTTAGATTGCTAACCGTAAGGTTGGTGGTTTGAACCGACCAGCTCCACGGGACACCAGCTCTATGGGAGAAAGATGTGATGGACTGCTTCGATAAAGATTTCAGCCTTGAAAACCCTGGGGGCGGTTCTACTCTGTCCTATAGGGTCACTATGAGTTAGAATCAACTCTACAGCAATGGGTTTTGGGGAGCAAAATCTAGGCATCAGTTGTGCCATGCTCTTTCTGGAGGCTCTAGGGGATTATCTGTTCCTTTCCTCATCCAGTGTCTGGTGGCTGCCAGCATTCCTGGGCTTGTGGCCACATCACTCCAAACTCTGCCTCCGTGGTCACATTGCCTTCTCCTCTTCTGCGTGTGCGATTTCCCTCTACCTCCCTCTTATAAGAACTTTTGTGACTCCATTTAGGGCATTCCCAGATAATCCAGGATAATCTCCCCATCTCAAAATCCTTGGCTTAATCACATCTGGACAGACTCATTTTCCATATAAGTTAAAACATTTACAGGTTCCAGGCATTAGAATCTGATATCTTTGGAGGCCATTTCAACTTACTACATCTAACAAGTAATTAAATAAACTTAAAACTATAGAGCATAATTTTCCCTTATTTTCAGTCAAGGATATTCTACCAGTTTTTGTACATGAGCTTTGGGGTCTTGGTGACGGGGTGGGGCTAAAGATGCAGACGCAGCCGTGTATGGATCTGTGTATGGTGAAACCCTAGAGGAGCCAGGTTAGCCTTCTGGCACTACGGAATAGGAACCTAGTGTTTGTTCTTGTGAGACACCAGTGTTCTCAACCCAGATAGATATCTTTCCACTTCCCTCTTCTTGTGTGTATGTACCCTTGATGCCTGACCTGCAGTTACTCATTTCTCAAATAAAATGGTAGTAAATTAAAACCTATATTTCATATTGAATGAAATTTTTAAAATGATCATTATGAATACATATCCTATTGTTTTTTCTTTCTAACGCAATGTGCAATGAGTGAAACTTTTCAGGTTTGCCTGTCCATGAGCAATGGGAATGAAAACTCTACCGTCAGGGCATCAGGCATATCCCGTCTTTGGCTGAAAATACATGTAACTGTATCAGATTCAGACCCTGTGTTTCAAAGGAGAACACGCCATGGGATATGATGGTTCCTGGGAATAGTGTATCACAGAAACATAGACTACTAGGTTTAAGATAGATCTGCATGTGGCCTCTAGGAGTGTAAATTTTCCTTCTTTCTTGAGTGAAACTCTAATTGACTCAATCGTGACATTTTTCAGTAACTGCAGAACGGTGTGCTGGGCTCTGAGGAGAAACTGTGAGAGTCTAGAAGCTAGCAGGTTCCAGAGTGTCTGAACTCTGCTTCCTGGGCAGAAGCCTGAGGACGGAACACAGGCCCAGGAAGGAGTTTGTTTTAGAAAATCTGGCAATAGTAGAAGAAATCACAAATATCCATGAGTTTGAATGAAGCTAAGAGAATGGGGCTGGAGCAGGAGGAACCTGTCTTAGTTTCCTAGTGCTGATGTAACAGAAATACCACACGTGGGTGCCTTTGAAGGACAGAGCTTTATCTACTCACGTTCGGGAGGCAAGAAGACCAAATTCAGGGTGTGACTCTAGGGAGTGGGTCCTTTGTTTCTATTTCAGCTTCTAGTAGCAGTCATTCTTTGGAATTCTTGGGCTTGTAGATTCATCTGCTTCCTTCATCATCAGACAGAGTCTCTCTTTCTCCTGTGTTCTAATCTGCTCTTTTTATTACTCAGAAGTGATTAGGTTTAGGACACACCCTACACTGATATGGCCCTCATGAACATAACAAAGAAAACTCTATTCCCAAACTGATTACTTCCACAGGTATAGGGGTTAGGATTTCAACACATATTTTGCGGTGGGGAGTGGGATACAATTCAACCCATACAGGGCCATATGTACAGGGACAGATGTGTGAGCATTACTTTGCATGGAAAAAGAGCCAAGGACCAGGCAGGAAGATGTGTACCTCAGCAGATGCTCCTGTAGACAGAGAACATCAAAGCCCAGATGTCTTCCCCTAATGCCTTGGCATTGCTTAATTTCGGTGTAACACCCGGGAGGAGAGGGACAGGAGGCTGACATAACTCATATAGGTTTCTACCACCCTAGCTGACTGAGGACTCAAACTGCCGTTGAACTGATTCGGGGGACTGAATTCACCCCTGCTGAACCAGCATGCCTATCCGCTGAGTCAACTTCCTACTGGGATGAGGGCAGAGTGGAAAGGGAGAGTAGGGGGGAATAAGCCCGTGCAGAATGGAAATGCAGCTTTTTGCACTATTTTCTAAGAAGCCCAGGTGGCACGGTGGTTAAGTGCTTGGCTGCTAACCGAAAAGTCTGTGGGTCCAACCTACCAGCTGCTCCATGGGAGAAAGATGTGGCAGTCTGCTTTAGTAAAGGTTACAGCCTTGGAAACCCTATGAGGCAGTTCTACTCTGTCCTATAGCGTCGCTATGAGTAGGAATCCACTGGAAGGCAATGAGCATTCGATACTTTTTGTTGTGCATCACTGTCTGCTCACTAAGAAGGGGAAGGGGAGCTGCAGGCCTGGCCATTTGTACGCTGGAGCAGAGCCTGAACTTTAGCTCTGGAACTGAGGGCATTACTCAAGGGGATCTGGTAGCCAAAAGCACTCTTATTTATGGGCATGTCAGAAAGTTAGAATTCAAGGGAGAGGCCTTAGTTGACAGAGGCGGAGAGGAAATCCAGGGGCCCAAACTCGAGCTAGCCATGTTTTCATTCACTGGTTCCATTTAACAGCTTCGCGCAACATATGCAGTTTACATTACGGTATCCGGCACATGTAGACTTTGGCTGGGATTATCCTCCTGAGTTCAGAATTTATGAGCAGGCAAATCGACAGAGAAGTGAAGAGTAGGCGCGCCAGAAGAACGAGTGGGGAAAGCCTTTATTCTCCTTCTTCTGGGTCATGTTAACTCTGTCCTCACCAACAGAAGAACAAAGGTGTCCCCTTTCCCCAAAGGTAGGCTGGGCAGGAAATGAATACTCTGAGATTCTGCTCTAAGGCTGGGGAAATGGAGCTGTGCTTTGGTTGGCTTTCAGTTCCCTGGAGCTGGATGCTTAAGGAGCGAGGCGAGGCCACTGGGCCCTGTTTGGCTCTAAGAAAATGAAGTCATTTGAGCAAGAAAAAATAGCAGGCTGGTCATTTAATAGCAGGGTCCAGAAATCTTATAAATACTTCCTCATTAGGGAAACATTGCAATTTATGGCCAAACTCAAAACAGGGTCCTTTGAAGTGAAAAAGACTTAGATTTGGATAAAGGCTGTGAGCATGGTAGTCAGTTTCAGTGATGAAGGGTGTAAAGGAAATACATTTGGGAGTTTGTGCAGTCACTGTGTAATTACATTTATTAACGTCAGAGTAACGGGAATAAAACATTGACTGGATAATGTCATTTAATTTGTACATAATTATCTGGATTCCACACGCAAACTATGCTATAATTAAGCTATTTGATACGACTTTTCAGTGTAACTACTTTTTACACTCTCAATGTATCTTTGTACTGAAGAGTTTGAGGCAGGATCAAAAGCAAAGCCTGTGTGTTTTGCATTTTCACTGTCAGGGAAAAGAGAAGAGGCAATGGAAGAGGGCAAACTTTTCATAGATCGCTTATGATTAGCCAGATACTGTTTTTTGTTTTTTAAATTATTTTTATTGTGGTGAAATATATATACCTAAACATTTTCCATTTCACCCATTTTTATGTGTATAATTTAGTGACATTAATGATATTCACTATGGTGTGTAACCATCACCGCTGTCTACTTCCAAAAGGTTTTCATCACCCGAAACAGAAACTCAGTACCTCGTAAGCGATAACTCCCTCTTCTCCCTTCCCCCCAGTCCCTAATAACTGCTTCTATATATATATATTTACCTCAATAATTTTTTTAAAAAGAAAGAAAAAATGGACACTAACAAGCGTTGGTAAAGATGTGGAAAATTGGAACCCTTATCCAGTATGGGCAGAAACGTAAAATGGTACAGCTGCTGTGGAAAATAATTTGGCAGTGCCTTAAAAAGTAAAACAGAAAATTACTATCTGATCCAGCAATTCCACTCCTATGTACCTACTCAAAAGATGTGAAAGAAGGGACTCAAACAGATACCTGTACACTAAGGTTCATTGCATCACTGTTCACGATAGCCCAAAGGTAGAAACAACCCAGGTGTCCATCAACAGCTGTGAATGGGTAAACAAAATGTGGCATAGCCATACAATGGAATATTATCAGCCATAAAGAGAAATGAAGTTCTGATACACGTTATGGTATGCATGAACCTTGAAAACAGATACTGTTTTAAGCACTGTATTATTTCCACTTTACAAATGAGGGCGTTACCACACGGTACGGTTAAGTGATCTCTCCACGATCACACAGCTAGAGAGAGATTGAGCCAGGGTTTAAACCGGGTCTGTCTTACTTCCTTCAGTTCTCATCCCACTTAGCTCTTCACCTCCAGAATTTATGCTTACCCCTTCTCTGCACTGCTTTTGGCTGAGTAACCAAGAATCTTAGTTGCCAATTTCGACTTTGCATTTTTGAACATTTTTCTTGTTCTGTCAGCAGCATTTCACATTGCAGATCACTTTGGTGACTTTGTTCTTCCTAGTAAGTTTCAACCTCTTTGGCTTCATTTTATCTGGTATAATTACAACAAATAATATACTATTAGATAATACTTATTAAATGCTTCCTGTGCTCTAGGGGAAGCCCTAGTGGCACAGTGGTTAAGAACTCAGTTGCTAATCAAAAGGTTGGCAGCTTGAATCCACCAGCCACTTTTTGGAAACCCTATGGGGCAATTCTACTCTGTCCTATAGGGTCTTTATGAGTCAGAATTGGCTTGATGGCAACGGGTTTGGTTTTTGGTTTTGTGCTCTATGTATTGAATATTGTCTCCCATTTAAACTTCACAGCTACCCTATGTGGTGGGTATTATTATTAACACTCTTTGGCAGATGAGAAAGCAAAGACTCAAACAGATACCTGTACACCAAGGCTTATTGCATCACTGTTCACAATAGCCAAAAGGTGGAAAAAACCCAGGTGTCCATCAACATATGTATGGGTAAACAAAATGTGGTATAGCCATACAATGGAATATTATCAGCCATAAAGAGAAATGAAGTTCTGATACATGTTACGACTTGGATGAACCATGGAAACAGATACAGAGGCTCTAAGGAGTTTAGTAATTTGAATAAAGTAATGCAGCCACTAAAATTTGGAGCCAGAATAAAACCCAGGTCTGTAGGATTCTAATTACATGCTGGCTGGGATTTTTCTGCCTGTTCATTGATTGTCTTGTTCTCTTTCCTTTTCACTCTACGTACTTTCCTTGAATAATTTCATTTAAAGTTATGCTTTTATCTAGTTCTAACGGTTGATGTTTCTATAAGCCAGTTGACTTTAAGTTGACTTTGACTTGAAGTGTGTCCGAGTAGAACTGTGTTCCATAGGATTTTTAGTGGCTGATTTTTTCAGAAGTAGATCCCCAGGCCTTTCTTCCAAGGCAACTCTGGGTGGATTTGAACTGCCAATCTTTTGCTTAGCAGCCAAGTGTGTCAACTGTTTGTACCACCCAGGGACTCCTGACTTCTATATATCTGGTCCGACTCTCTTTCCTGAGCTGTAGACCCTAGTACCTAGCTCCACAGGTGGACATTCTCACCTGAATATCCCTAAGTCCTTCAAGCTGAACATGTTCCACACTGCCTCCATCTGTCCTCACTGCTCACTTGATGGTGTCACCTTTCATATAATTGCTCAACCAGGAACTAGGAAGAGTTCTTGGATTTCTCCCTCTCTTGACCTATTCCAAATCCAACCCTAGGAGTCTTCCTTCTTAATATCTCTCACATTCATCTCATCCATCCTCTCCTGTTTCCTTAACATCTACTTGATCCCTACCTCTTAGCCTTCGGACCGTCTAACTTCTACATTCTGATCTTTTCAACATCATGTCTCATATCACACTGCTCAGAATTCTCAAGGCTATCATAGCCGTTTCCTTTTATTTACTTATGTATTTAAAGCAGTGGCATGCTATTTGCATTTTAAAATTATGAGAATCCCTGATAAATAAAAGAGATAAAGGCAGAAGACGGCTTTGAAGCCCATCTATCTGGCCTTCTCCTTCTTCCCTTAATGGGCTTCACTCAGTCATTCATCAGTAAATATTTAGTGAGTGCCACTATATGCCCAGTACTGCTCTAAACACTGGGGATAAACTAGTGAGCAAAGAAAACTAAAGCCCCCGCCTTCATAGTGCTTATTCTAACTATAAAAAAAAAAAAAAAATTTTTTTTTTTTTTTTTTTACTATGGTAGCTGTAAAAGGAAATGTGTGAGAAAACAGAAGAATCAGTGAATGTATAATAGTTCAGAGAGTGACAAGAAAAATCTAGCATGGTAAGAGGTTAGGAAAAGCTAGAGTGGGGATGAGGTTGTCACTTAAAATAGGGTGGCCAAAGAAGGCCTCCCTAAGTTGATACTCGGTCAGAGACCTCAAGGAGGTGACACAAGAGAAGTGGACATGCCTGGGAAAGAGCCCTCTAATTTGAGGGAACTGAAGTGCCACAGCTCTGAGGTGGGGCTTGGAGGCCAGCACGGCTGGAGATGAGTGACTGACACAACAGTGCTAGAACATGAGATCAGGAAGGTGTCATAGTAGTGAGGTCAGGGCACATTGGGTAGGGTGTAGGCTTGGACAAACCCATACTCTGAGTGAAACAGAAGCCACTTGAGAGTTTGAAGCAGAGGATCAAAGTGATATAATTTAGGTTTTAAAGTACAGTGGGTCTATTGACAGTAGACTAGAGGGAGGCAAGGGTGGAAGCAGGGAGACCATTTAGGTGGCTCTTCTCAACAACCAGGTGAAAGAAGATGGCAGCTTGGACCAGGAGAGCAGCAGAGGAAGGGGTGAGAAGTGGTCAGATTTAGAATATATCTCAAGGTAGAACTGAGAAGGTTTGCTCTGCAGATCCAGAAGACTGTTTAAAAACTGGGAGTCTATGAAGTAAACTCTTAAACACCTTTACAAAACGTAGAGACTCCCTCATGATCAGATTAGCGACATGTCCAGCCCCACGGGCTTTCCCTGCCGCTGCACATCCATTATATGCTGCAGTGGTGCTTGTAGCATCCAGAGCATACCTGTCTCTCCCAGCCTCACGCCTTTGCTTCTGCTGTTTCCTCTTCCTGGACTTTGACCACTTTGCAAACTCATCCTTTAAATCCCAGCACACATGCCACTCCCGCCGTGAAACTTTCCATTAGTCCCCCAGACAGCTTTCGATGCTCCTTCTTCTGTGCTTCAATGTGATTCATTCATAACCCCATTATAGCAGCTACTTGGTGTATGGCAATTTGTCACTTCTTTCTCCCCTAAGCCACTAAGTTTCTTGAATGCCTAGACAGGGCCCTTTCATTGTGTCTCCTCCTCAGGATATAATTCAATGCCAGCATGTAATAGCACTTTACCCACACTCATTGAGTAAATGAATGAGTTTTAACTTCAAAACTTATTTCAGAGTATGAGCCATGTTCAGCGTGGGCCCAACTTTAATAATGAAACTCTCAGGGCCACATTTTCCATGTTTTTTCATGGTGTGCATGGCATTTTGGGATGTGACACCAATGGAACAATTAGAGGTTTGCTTTTATGAGCGATTTGCACAAAAAGTGCCTACAAGCAAGTCCCTTTAGTTGGGGGAGAGGAGCTGGAAGAACCGCTACGTTAAAATGGAAGCTGGGCCATTCACCGTCTGGGAGTCTTTGACCATTGGGAAGCCTAGTTGTAGTTAAATGAAATGTGTATAAATTGACTTTTTGATATAAAACCTTTGCTTTCTGTTAAATATATATATGTATATATGACCCTACCTGGTTTCAGCATGCCAGTAGTCACCCCGTGTTGAGAGGTTCATGGTGAGACTCATGGTCCATGGTTTGCCCACCTGAACTGTGGGTTTGTTTCCTTGGGAATGGACATTCCTTCTTCTAGTCTAAGCCTTAAGACAGACACCAGAGCAGAGATGCTGTTTGTAGAATCACAGGTTTTTTGTTTTGTTTTTTTCAAAATAAAAACAAAAACAACACTTGGATCAAAGACTTTGATTTCACAATAGGACTCACAAAAATATATGTATGGAAGTACTGCAATCTGCCAACTGTCAGTTGCTAGCAAAAGCTTTGCTGGGAATTAATTTTCAAGTGCATTTGTGGTAGTTGTTGACTTAAAACCAAGGAATAATGGAATGAATCAGATTTGAAGTAGAATCTACATGTTCTTAAGGATGAGAAATAAGAATTATCATGTGCCTATTCTATCCAGGCAACTTGTTAGATACCTCATGTTTTTTTTTTATCTACTTTAATTCTGACAACCGCTTTACAAAGTATTTTATTTCCACTTTGCAAATGAGAAATTAGAGGCTTAAGGTCATAGCTAGCTGGAAAAGAGAGCCAGTTTTAAAACAAAATGTTATCAAATTACAAAGTTTTTTTCTACTATACCTTCTGTCTTCTTGCCTTGTTTATTTCTTATAATGAAAACTTTTATTCCACAGATGCACATACTGCTTAAGGAAGCTTTTTTGGTGGTGTTGAGAAATCATCTTTGAATAAAGCAACCTTATGCTGGTTTATGCCTGTTGCCCTGGTGAAATTAGTAATAGCATGGCCTTTCATTCTCAGGTCTGGAAGTAAATTATATGTCACCTGTCATGGATTGAATTATGTCTCCCCCAAAATGTGCGTATCAATTGGGCTGGGCCATGATTCCTGGTACTGTGTGATTTTCATGTATGTTATAAATCCTGCCTCTATGATGTTAATGAGGGAGGATGGGTGGCAGTTGTGTTAGTGAGTCAGGACTCAACCTACAAGACTGGATTGTGTCTTGGGGCAATCTCTTGAGATATATGAGAGAGAAGCAAGCAGAGAGACAGGGGGCCCTCATACCACCAAGAAAGCAATGCAGGGAGCAGAGCACGTCCTTTGGACCCAGGGTCCCTGCGTGAAGAAGCTCCTAGTCCGGGGGAACATTGATGAGAAGGCCAACAGAGAGAGAAAGCCTCCCCTGGAGCTGAAGCCCTGAATTAGGACTTTTAGCCTACATTACTATGAGAAACTATGAGAAAATAAACATCTCTTTGTCAAAGCCATCCACTGGTGGTATTTCTGTTATAGCAGCACTAGATGACTAGGACATCTCCCTTTCTTTGAACCTGTTCAGCTTCTTCCTGGTGTAATTTTTGCCCAGGGTCTAGGGGTAATTTTTTTCAGCTTAACTTCTCACCTCCTAGGAACATCTGTTGTTGTTGTTAGCTGCCCTTGAGTCAGCCCCTCATGGGATCCCTATACACAAGGTAACAAAATGCTGCTTGATCCTGCACCATACCCATGATGGGTTGCAGATGAAACAATTGTGATCCATAGGATTTTCATTGGCTAAGTTTCAGAAGTAGATCGCCAACCCTTCTTCCTAGTCTGTCTTAGTCCCGAAGCTCCACTGAAATCTGTTTAGCGTTACACAACTACTAAGCCTCCACTGACAGGAGCACAGGAGGTGCATTGGCTGAGAATCAAACCAGGCCTCCTGCATGGAAAGTGAGAATTCTACCACTAAACCACTGCTGCCCTCTAGAACCATCTAACTCTTCAGAAATTCAGGAGAAAATTAAAAACAGAATCATTATACCATGAAGCCAACAAGCCAATACAGGCTGGTTTTAGTTCACTGAACAGATTGACTGGAAATTTTTTTTAGTTTTTCATCTGGAGAACCAGATTTAAACTGAGTTGTGTTAGAAATGCCGACATGTTCAAAAATGATATACATGCACGCACACACATAAGTTGTATGTACACACACACCACCATCAAGGAGAGCAGCTTTCTGCAGAGGCACAGTTGGCAGGCAGAGCCCCAGTGAATTTGAAATGTGGAAGAAGTTGATCCTTCTAAACCCACACAAAAAGAATTTATTCTATATTTCTTGAGATCTGGGGTCTTCCTTTTGATGATAAAGCATGCCCCTGCTCTGGGTTATCCCAGTGTGAAGCTTGAGAAGCCAACCTTCCCTTCGGCTTAGTAAGCCTGATCACGAGGCTAAAGATCTGGAGATAAACCTTTGAAGCATGTGAGCTAAGTGAGGCCCCAAAGCCGTTCCCCCCTTCCCAGCCACGGGCTTGATTTTTCAGGTAGCCATTCTTCATCTGTGCAGGTTGTTCTTGTGGGACTCCACTTCCTGTATTACTCTTGCTAATTGAATTCCCCAGTGGATGAAAGCATATTTGAGCTGGCTTGAGAACGGAAGAGCCTGAAATGCATAAACTGTAAATACTGATGACAACAGAATCTCATCCCTCCTGTTGTTATTTATTTTGAGATTTTTGCTGGAGCAATAGTTTTACATTTGACATTTATATAGGTCACAGTAAGCTAATAGCCATCTGCCATCTGGGGACTTTTTTGTAATGAACATTACGGAAGACTATGGAAAAATTCTCTGGCATTTCTGATTTGCACACGAACTGAGATGGGGCTGATTTTTACAGCGTGCTATTCCAGCTCATGTTAGTCATTTGCTTGATCTAGGTGCTTACAGTCATGCACGCAGGCATGGTGCCCTAAAAGGCTGGGCAGACCCAGCCAAAGCTAATATCTTGGTCATTCTGAGATACATCTCGTGGCAGTAAAAATGAGCTCTGGCTTTCATGCTTGGGACCTCTGGGAATCTTGTATGGACTTTATGGGACCTAAGCAGGACAATAGGCCTGATAAGTTTGTGTTAGATTTTCAAAAGAATAATGACCGTAGGAGATAATGTCAAGTGTGTTGCTTGCAGACAGCCTGGCGCCATTAAAAGAGCACACACTGTCCATTCAAATCCAGAGACTGTCACTTGAACCATTTAAGCCTCCATTTCCTCATCTATGAGTGGAAATAAAAGTTTACCTCATTTGTTTTGAAATTACATGAAACCATAAATACCAAACACCTATCACAGTATTTGGTAAATAGAAATCCCTCTTCAATTGTTCCCTTCGGTTTCATTCTTCTTTATCTACCCTCCCTCCCTAGTAAGGTGGGAAGCCCTAGGGAGGTAGATGTAAGTAGGGAGAATGGAAGAACTAAAGCTTCCTTTTAATCTTTGCTGCTCTTTCAGTTCTATCACTAATATTTTGGTCAGTGAGTCTAGTAATTCGAAGGGCCCAAGAGATTCTGGTTGATGTTAGAATGTCTGGTCTATGGGTGGTGACAAGTTCAGTTAAGTCCTTCCCAGGAGTCTATACAGAAAAGCTCCATGTGTTCATGTTTCCCATGACCCATGAATGAACCTGGGCTACTGGGTGAGGCCCATGGAAGGAGGTGGAAGGAGTGAAGGATGCCAGGCAGCATGCATAGGTGTGACTCACAGGAAAGAGATGAGTCTGTGGAGGTGTCTTAGTTTCCTAGGATTGCGGTAACAACAATACCATACGTGGGTGGCTTTAAAGAACAAAATCTAGTGTCTCATAGTTATGGGGGCTAGAAGTCCAAATCTGGGCATTGGCTCTAGGGAAGAGTCCTTCCTTGTTGGTAGCACCCAGGAGTTTCTTGACATTCCTTGGTTTGTAGATGGATCCTTACATGGTCTCTTCTCCGTGTGTGCGTGTGTGTGTGTGTTCTTTTTATAAGATACCTCTCAGAAGTGATTAGGGTTAGGATCTACCCTTCTCTGGTATGACCTCATTAATATAACAAAAGAAAAATAACCCATTTCCCAACAGGGTCACGTTCACAGGCATAGGGGTTAGGAGTTCAACATATCTTCTGAGGAGACACAGTTCAATTCATAGCAGGAGGTTACAACTTTGTTTCTGTCTCTTGTGCTGCACAGTAGGAGACAGATAACGTTATCAGAATCCACTCTTGATAGTTTTAGGTAACTTAGACTCTATTCAATATCCAATAAGGTGTTTTTCAAATACCATTCTGAACACAAAGGTAAGGAAGGAAATAAGCTTGTAGACTAGTACAGGCCAGATTTTATCCATCCCTGCATGTGAAATGGTTTTTGGATCAGAAAACATCACTTCCCCTAGTCTCCATTCCATCAGCTTTTTTTTTTTTTTTTGACATTGCTATGAATGACTCTTCCTCCATCTGACTAAACTGTAGCTTTTGAATATTTTGCTATCAATCACGCTGCTGGGGTGAGATTTCCAATTGGACTATTTTTTGGCCCTACAGCTTAAATTTTTTGTTTGTTTGTTTGCATTTGTTTTGTTTGTTACCAACAATGTTAATGGGAACTGATTTAAAACAGCTCCTTGCCTGCACACACTAATCCAGAGTCTTGAGGCCAACGATTCCTTTCCCTCTTTGCTTTGTATTTACTCTTTTGCTATCAGTATCTTTACATAGTTCCTCTATCACTCCATAAGTTTTACATAAGAAAAGGACTGTATCATCTTCATCTTGGTACATCCTTAGCATCTAGCACTGTGCTCTGCCCATAAGAAGGTTCATTTAAAAAAGAAAGCAATGACATTAGGTAGAGGAAGGTTCCCCTCTCCTTGGTCCATTGTACCTTCCAGTCTTGACCTAGATGACCAGCTCCTCAGAGAAGCATTCTCTGACCACCCATTCTAAAGGAGCCCCCTCTTTTTATCATTTTTTTTTCATAGCACCATTTTCTTCTTCTATATGTCACTTAGTACCATCTGTGACTATATGTTTATATAGTTGACTATTTACTTATTATACATCTCCCCCACTGGCCTATAAACTCCATGAGGTCGGGGCTATATCTGTTTTGTTCATTATTGTTTAACCAGAGCTAGGTGAGGTGCCTGGTGCATAAGGTGCTTAATGAAAAATAATTATTGAGTGAATAAATCAAGCATTTGAAAAGTTGACCTGAGAGCATTTCCTAATGACCACAAGACCTTGCGTGGCCTGGTTTTCTACACTTGGTAAGAAAGGAAGGAAGGAAGATATGCAAACAGAGGTTTTATTCCTCTGCAGCAGGACAAACTAGGCAATATAGGACCTGGGTTCTAGTCCTGGTTGTGGTACTAGCCAAATGAGCAACCTTAGAGAAATCACTATTAGATAAGACCCTCTCTAGGTCAAGGAAGGGGTTGGAACAGTTTACATCTAATGAATTTTCATCTCTACAATGATTTTATAGTAATAAACTTAAGGTTGAGTCTCTTTTCATGGCCAAGCATTCTTACTCATTTCAATAAATGTTAATAAATGAAAACAAACATAAATCATTTTTCTACTACAGATTGCTAGGTTTTCTTAACTTCCGGAAC
The DNA here is from genome assembly GCF_030014295.1 of Loxodonta africana. Classification (NCBI taxonomy): domain Eukaryota; kingdom Metazoa; phylum Chordata; class Mammalia; order Proboscidea; family Elephantidae; genus Loxodonta; species Loxodonta africana. The sequence continues at coordinate 63,855,184 of NC_087360.1, forward strand.
TCATTAGGCAAGGATGGCTGCTCTATGGGGGCATCAGGCTATGGATCCCATTCCTCTCCTAAAGTGGTCATACATGGCAGCACTTATTTCCTACCACCAAGATTGTTAAAGTCATTGCATTGGTGACGTGTGGATGGAAATAAAGATGGGGAGAAAGATAAAAGGGAGGGAGCAGAGCGTATACTGGATGTAAAAACTACATTTAAAAATCAAAACTCTCTACCTTCCTAAGGAATATAGTAGAAAATGAGTTTCAGACAATCCAAATGACAAGAGAGACATTGATGAAAAGACTGGAGACATTGAGCATCAGTGGTTTCCAACATCAAAAAGAGTGAACACTGTAACCAAAAAACCTGTTGCCATCGAGTCGACTCCGACTCATAGCTATTTCTATTTCCTGGTAAAATAGTGCAACACCAACTATAATCTTGCCAAAATGATCACACCTGAATCTGACCACTCCTCTAAATCCAGCTGCCAGTTTTCAGGAGGGAAAATAATGCACTGTATTCTGAGTTGGCAATTAACAAAATCCAGACTAGAAAAGTTGTACAGATCCAATAGAACAGGTTCTTCAGCAGATAAATTGTACACCAAAGACATGGATGGTGGAGAAATCTATAGATTAAATGAGACTCGAGAGACACATCAAGAAGTTTTTAATGGGCAAGATTTAGCTAGAAATAGCTAGAAAAATAGGGAGAGATATGAGGAAGGCAAGTCCTTCAGATATTAGAAGATATTACAAAATCTCTGTAATGAACACACTGGTGTGCTGGCACATGAATAGAAAGAAATAGAAAAAGATAGAAGTAATATATATATATATACATTTGGAAATTTAGTATTTGATAAAGGCGGCATCTTAAATTATTGGAGCAAATATGGATGCTGAGATAACTGGATAGCCAATTAGACAAAGACAAAATTAATCCATCCCTTAAGACTTACATAAAAATAAACTTCAAATGCATCAGGAATCATAATGTAAAAAGTGAAATTATACAAGTGTTTTTTCATGGGTGAATTCCTCTTTAACGTGGGCGTAGAGGAAGACTTTGTAATCATCATTTGAAATAAAGATGCAATCAAAAAGGTTGATAAATTTGCCTACATTAAAAAAAAAATACGTGAGAGAAAGCGCCGTGATGGAAGTCAAAAGACAAATTGGGAAAAAATATTTAGAACATATATAACAAGTAATCAGCTAGTATACAAAGAATTCTTAGAATTGATGGAAAAAAGACCAAAAATCCAACGGAAAAATGGATGAAGGGCTTAAAAAGAGAATTCATACATGCACACACTCACACATACACATGATGATTTAACATGTGAAAAATGTTCAGTTTTTCTCATAAGAGGAATGGAAACAAAGCTACAGTGAAATACACTTCTTGGACATACACTATTGTCAAGAAACAGGCACTTTCATACATTGCTGGTGAGAATACAAAATGGCATAACCCCTACAGGATGATCTAACAAAACTGCATGTGGGCTTACCCACTGGCCGAACTATCTTACTTGTAGGAATTTACCCTGAAGAATCACCTTCAATAATACAAGAATACGTGCACAAGGTTATTCATGGTGATATTATTTATAATTGTAAAATATTAGAAATTACCTAAATGGCCAACTATAGGAGATTGGTTACACAAACTCTGGCATATCCACACATTAGAGGACTCTTATGTTGTTGTCAGTTGCCATCGAGCAATTCTGATTCATGGAGTTTTCAAGGCTGAGACCTTTTGGAAGCAGAGCACCAGGCTTGCCTTCATACGCATCTCTGGGTAGGTTTGAACTGCCAATCTTTAGAGTAGTAGTGGAGCACTTAACCATCTGTGCCACTCAGGGACCTATGTTAGAGGACTAAGAAACTTTAAAAAAGAATTAGGACAATCTATTATCTGGTATGAAAATTCATTTGTTAAATGAAAAAAAAGAAAGTGCAAAAGAATATATATATATAGAGAGAGAGAGTATGCTACATTTGTGTAAGAAGAAGGGGGTATGAGAAAAAATATGCATATACATATTGCTTTTTATTGTGAAATGATTTATACTTTATTTCAGCAAAAGAATATTCAAAAATTATGAAATTAGTACCTACAAGGGGTGAAACCAAAAAAACCAAACCCGGTGCCATCGAATTGATTCCAACTCATAGGGATCCTACAGCACAGAGTAGAACTGTCCCACACGGTTTCCAAAGAGCACCTGGTGTATTCGAACTGCTGACCTCTTGGTTAGCAGCCATAGCTCTTAACCACTACCCCACCAGTGTTTCCTACAAGGGGTGGGGACTGGGGTGGGAGTGATACATAATTGTATATTATAATTTTGAAATCATATTATTTTTCTACAAATTTAAAAATTACAAACTAAGTCAACAAGAATGGCGGAAAAACTCTAAAACTCACTGGAAACACAAATAACCTTACCTGTGTTTCAATTGAATAATATAACTACATTGATGGAAGGAATAAAAATTATTCCAAGTATATTTTGAACACAGCATTTGACTATACAGTCTAATGTCAGTTAGCACAACGTCTGACTGCATACATGTCAATGGCCCCATAAGTTTTTTTTTTTTTTTTTTTAAGGGAAAGCAGCTTTCTTTTTATTCATTATTTCCCCCTGATGGTTTTAAAGACCCCAAAGCCACCGAGTGAACAACCAACCGGCTCCAGAGGCATCTCACTCACTGTAGTGCCTCCTCTTCTGCCACTTCCTCCTCCTTCCCCTCCTTCTGGCTTTGTTCGCCCACACAGCAGCAGTATAGCCACTCATTCCTGGTGCAGGATAGCACCTTCCACAGCTCCTCTGCTCTTACTGCAGGGCCAGGCCTGGGCACTTGCTGGCCTCTCAGCTTCCAGCAGCGGTGGCCACTGCACATGATCAAGACGATGCTTTGGCAGACAGGGCCACCACTGCCAGCACTTGCACACCTGCTCCCTGCCTGGTCCTTGTGGCCACCTCTCTGCAACCCCGTGCACCCCTTGCTCTGAGCTGGGACATGTGCAAAGTCCCCAACCTGCTATCAGCGCAGCCTCCGCCCAGCTACCAGCTGTACACTGGCAAGGCTGGCCTTCTATATCCAGTGGATAAAGCTGTTGTGCTTTGTCTCTTGGGTTGCACTTGCTCCTTAGGTGGATTGAACAGCTGGCAGGGCTGGTGACTCATTGTATATAATATGATGTTCCCATAATGTTCAAATCCCATAACACAAAACCCATCGTGAACATTAAGCGATGCATGACGGCATATACCTTCCCTTCATCTAAGGAAAAAAAAAAATTATGAACAAATCCTGAACCCATCTTAGTCTTGTGTGTGTGTGTGTGACGGTATGGATACAGTCATTTAAAAATATTTTGTTTATGCATACTGTAGGATTGAGCAAATGATTAAATATATTGGTTTATTTATTTATTTTTTGGTGAGCCAGAATTTTCACTGTGAATTAGGGAGATAGAAATAAGTGACATAGGAAAAGAAAAGGAATATCCTTGATGGACTGGATTGGATTGAAGGTGTCCGTGAAAGCACATTGTTTTAAAGATGTGTATTACCAGTTCTATCCGCTAAGGAGAACTTAAAACAGTGGCATCCCAATAACAATGACCACACCTAGCACCTAGATCTTGGTTTCTAAATCCCTTTGGACACTTAAAGTCTCCTTGAAGAAAATCTAATTTCAGGGCTATGGCAGGAAAGACATAGAAGAGCCTGTGATATCTCATATTGCAAAAAAGGGAGAAAAGGCTAAAAACATTAAAAAAAAAAATGATGGAGTCATGTCGAAAGGACATAAAAGATAGCATGAAGGGGTTCCACTGGCCAAATCTGAGACAATCTCAGCAGTAGATTATAAAACAATGAATAAAAGGCAGGGGATTCAATGAATGTTAAATCCATTGTGGTGGTGGTGAGGATGACCGGGAACAGGATATTTACAATGTCTCAAAGTACCTCTTGAAAATTATTTCTCAATTACGAAAGGAAAATGGTAACTATATAGCAGAGACACCACTGATGAAAATTATCGTCAAGCGGATTTAGTGTGCCTCCAGACGTGATGGATGGCCTAAGACACAGTATCGCTCAGTAAAAAGGGCGTGACCTGAATCTGTTGTTGTTGCTGTGTGCTGTTGAGTTGATTCCAACTTATGGTGACCCTATAGGACAGGATAGAACTGCCCTATAGGGTTTCCACCCTGGTGGCTTAGTGGTTAAGTGCTATGGCTGCTAACCAAAGGGTCAGCAGTTCTAATGCGCCAGGCGCTCCTTGGAAACTCTGTGGGGCAGTTCCACTCCGTCCTATAGGGTCACTATGAGTCGGAATCAATTCGATGGCACTGGGTTTGGTTTGCTATAGGGTTTCCAAGGATGTAATCTTTATGGAAGCAGACTACCACATCTTTCTCCCATGGAGTGGCTGGTGGGTTCGAACAGTTAGCAGCTGAGCACTTAACCACCATGCCACCAGGGCTCCTTGACCTGAATCTAATCATGTGTAAACATTGGACAAATCCAAAATGAAGGCCATTCCCTAAAAAAGAAAAAAAAAGCCCTTCAACAATGTCAATGTCATAAAAGACAAAGAAAGTTCAAGGAATTGTGCTGAGTAAGGTAGATTACATAGGGTCACTATGAGTCAAAACCAACTGGACTGCACCTAACAACAACAACAGCAGACGTATGATGATTACGTGCAAGATGTGAACCTGGATTGGGTCCTACATGAGGAAAATGTCATAAAGGACATAATGAAGAAAACTGAAGAAATTAGAATATGAACTGTGTGGAGAACACAAATTAGCAAGCACCAAAAATTGATGAATCTGGCTGAAGGGTTTCTGGTGGTTCTTTGTACTATTCTTTCCACTTCTGTAAATTTGAAATAATTTTAACATTAAGTTAAAAATAAATCCAGACTTTCTTTGTTGGAAGTTGCCGGAGGGACCATGCATATACTGGGTCATTTTATTTCCTGCATGAACTATTTTTTAACATTGCCTCACCAAGTAATATTACCTACTTTGTGTATTATTTGTACATTTCAGAAACTGTGCTAAATTTTAGACTTTGACCCACCTTGTCGCTTCATGTTTTCTTTAGTCTAGTAATGTTAGGATTGCATTGAACCATTTTATCTCCTTTTGGGAGTCAAGATCTCTCTGAATCCCACTCTCCTCCCATGTACAATATAGACAATGAAATAGATGTTCTCTAGTTCTAACATTCATAATTCTAAGTCTCTCTCCCCAGTTCCTCTAATTCTTGTTTTTTGTTCTTCTTGGGGCTTTCCTCCCTCCCTAATCTGTACCAGGATGGCCATTTTCCAGCTGTTTCCATAGCTGGATCAAGGAGGCAGACAGTTGCAATGGCCTTTAATGAATAGGAAGGGCAGATGGAATACATTCAAAGGAGTATAAGTTGGCAGAATTTTCCTCTAACCTCTGGAACCTTTCTCTCTTTGGCCCTGGAAATGCCTGAACACCTATGCACATAGGGATCCATAGAAGCCTCCCAACCACAGACCAGACATGCTAGCTTTAAACATTGGCACTTCACATTTCTATTCATCAGTGTTTGCATATGGTTTACAGAAACTGTAACTCAACCGTCACGTTGGGCATTATGCCTCTTTTCTTCCACAACAGAATGGGGAGCTGGGCATACAGGAGTTCCTCCATAAGCCTAAGGCTTGTAACGAAAATAATAAAATGAAACCAAAGCCCAAACCAGCAAAAAGCAATTGTGATATTTAATTGTATTTCCTTTATTTTGAGTTTAACAGTTAGTCACTGTTTCTGATTAAGCAACTTCTGACTGGGAGCAAGGGCCTTTAAAGGGAAACACGTTGCGTTTTGGCAGAAAACCTTAATGACTTAGAACATAAACCTTTGTCAATGGGAGCAGAAGGCCCTGATGTTAGAACATGGCCAAGTTGAATGCAGTAACTCATGTTGGAACTTTCCATTTTGTTCACTCTGCTTGGTCCAGGAAGCAGGAGGCCTGGAATCTCCTTCTCATATAACTTAGCTGACTCTATTATGTCTAAGGAGAGACCTATTTATTTTCCTAGGCTGACACCAATGCTGAGCTTGAGGAGAGCCCTATGCAGAGGCACAGGGAAGGAGATGTCGGTGGTATCAGGGAATCAGGTAAGTTTCTCTTATGGGTTTGAAATGTGCTAACCTCATTCCTGCAACCCTTTATTTTTTCAGCATTTATTGAGAACTTTCCATATTCTAGGCATGATGCCACGGTCCGGGGAAATTAGGGTTTAATAAGGCCCTCATGGAACATATAATCTGTTAGGGCAGACTGTCTTATAACCAGATAACTACAACACGGGGTGGTAGGTGCTATTTTTGAAGTACCTTGGGAATACAAGAAAGGGAAGAATTCATTCTGACTGGACTGTGGGAGAGAGAGAAAAGTCAATGGAGGCCTTTACAAAGGAGGTGATACATGTGTTGAATCTAAAAGAATGAGTAGAAGATCGTAGGGTGAAGAAGAAGAAGGCCATTTCAAACAGAGAAAAAGGTTAGAAAGGCATGAAAAAAATCAAGGTACATAATTCAGTGTGGCTGGAATTTAGGGTTCTGTGCAGAAAGGCACACTAGATAACAAAAGAAAGGTGGATTAAAGCATTAAGACCTGATTCTGGAAACCTCGGTAGAAAAGTGGTTAAAAGCTATGGCTGGTAACCAAAAGGTCGGCAGTTCGAATCCACCAGGCGCTCTTTGGAAACTCTATGGGGCAGCTCTACTCTGTCCTATAGGGACGCTATGAGTTGAAATTGACTTCATGGCAATGGGTTTGGGTTTTTTTTTTTTTTTTTGTATATATATATATATATATATATATATATACTATGCTGGAGCCCTGGTAGTTCAGTGGTTAATAACTTGGCTACTAACCAAAAGGTCAGGAGTTGGAATCCACCAGCCACTCCTTGAAAACCCTATGGTGCAGTTCTACTCTGTCCTATAGGGTCACTATGAGTTGGAATCAATTCGTTAGCAATAGGATATATTATGCTGGAGTCTCTGGCCTCAATTTCCCTACTTATGACATGAGGAGGTTCGACTAGAATTAGCATTTTCTAACCTTTTCTTTTTTTTTTTTTAATTCATGCTAGATCAGTTAAGGAGATTTTGTTGTGTTATTTGCTGGAATTTATATCACAAAATCAATTCATTTATTTATTTCCCAAGTAAATTATAAAATGTTCTTTTTCAAACTACACATTCCTCTACACCTCAGTCCCCTCGCTGGGGGTTATGCTTTTTCCTCCATCCTTCTATCTTGCCTATAGTAAGAATTCCTCAACTTGATGGTTTAGAATTTTGCTCTGGCTATAAGGTTCTTAGAGTATGTATATCCATATCTATATTGATGGTGCAAATGGTTAATGCACTTGGTTGCTAACCAAAAGGTCAGAGATTTGAGTTCACCCAGAGGCTCCTTGGAAAAAAAGCCTGGAGATCTGCTTCCAAAAACTCAGTCATTGAAAACGGTATGGAGCACGGCTCTACCCTGACACGCATGGCATAGCCACAAGTCAAGGTAAACTCAATGGCACATGGTTTATATACCACGTTAAGAAGTTCAGTCCTGATCCTATTCCCACAGTAATCCCCAGGGGTTCCATGAGAAAATGGGCCCTGGTCATGAAGAAGCATTGATTTCCAATCTCATTCAAGTTCCAATGATTTCTAATTTACTTCCCATGTTCCTCAGAAGTCTGAAGACCCTGAGGGTGAAGGAGTGCTGTATCTCTCAGTTCCATGGGGATCCTACGTCATATCCAATGAACCCTATTTCTCATCTGCATGCAGACTGGTGATGTAGCCAAAATATTTTGGATCATGCAGCATGATTTTCTGAAGGGTCCTCTTTGCTGGTACTAACTGCAGTACGTACCAGATGTGCAGAGACCAGCATGTTCTCTGTGGCTGATGGGGGAAGTGTTTACAACTATGGAGCTCTAATAGGATGTACTTCCTGTGCTGTCATCTGACTTTGGCCCCTCACACCTTTCTCATGTTCTTTCAGAAGATCAGAGCTCCTTAAGCCTGAGCTACTCTTCTTCCATAAGTTGGTGTCTTCAAAAACTGGGCTGGGGGTGGGGGTTGTTGGAGAACTAAAAGTCTCTTACAAAATTGTACATGGAAACTTTGGCTCTAATAGTAGTTTCAGATAGTAGGGTTGGTTCTAGTCCTGATATTGTCATTTGGGATCAGACTATAGGCCCAAAGTTCTGCCTTTAATCATGACACAATTATCTGCTTATAGCAAGTAATCAAATACATTGACTCCCTTGAGGTTAAGTGTAAATATGTGATCCCAAGACATCTGTGTGTATCTGGTGATGCCCCAAACTCTAGAAACAGCTTCCCATGTCTTTCAGTTACTGGGACAGAGTCTGTTCATCTTGTCTACTTTTTCGGTTTAAGAAATTCAAGGAAAGTCCACAAATAAGAATAGAGAATATAGGGCCTTTCAGTTGGTTGTGTGGTGAGAAAAATGAAGCTTTTTCTCTTAGCACTAAATGTTCTCTTAACTCTATTCCCAGCCCTGTCCTGTGGTCAGAAAAAAAGCCTGAAAAAAAATTTTTGGGGTCGGGGGGGATGGGAAGCTGTGTTGGGTATATAGCATTATAAAGCAACCCACAGCAGGACAGATCAAATACCACCTCAATCACAAAGCCAGAGCTAGGATTTAACAAGAAATATAAAAAAAAAAAAAAGAAGTTAGGTAAATGGGGTGGTGGGGGAAGAAGCTACAGATTTCTCAAATATAACTAGAAGCTGGTGAGAGGTATGTGGGTATGCGCCCGTGTATGTGCGTAAGACTGGGTATTTTGGAAGTGTGTTAGAGTTCAGATTATTCAGGCAAAAAAAAAAGTGCAGCCTGAAATGGAGGACTTTGCCGCTCCCCACCCCCCCCCGCCCCCAGCCCGCCAGCCCCGGACTATTCATGGGCAGAATTCATCCTTCCCTTGAGCCTGAGTGAAGCCAACAGACATTGAGGCCAGAAAACACAACTCCTCTCCAGGCAGTCAACAGAAATTCAGAGAAGAAAAATGCCTTTGATGTACAAAGGATGCAAAAGGTTATGAAATTTGCAATTCACATAAAAGGATTGGCCAGCTTGACTTGAACTCTTTCACTCAACAAAATTTATTGAATACCTACTACGTGCCACTTACTGTTTTAGGTGTACGGGATACCACAATAAACAAAACAGAATAAACATTCAAGGCTCCTCGGGGGGATGTGTGGGTTTTGCCTTGAAAAAGAACACCCAACTGAGGACCTGAGTGGAGAACTACATTTAATCTGAGCTTGTTGGTCAAGTCCTGTGCCTGAGAACTTGTGGCCACCTGGGGAGACGGTATTTTCTAATCCTCACAAGGTTTCTCATTGGCCCACAGGGGTCATGCAGATGGTCTTTGCTCTCACAAAGAGGCCTCTGTTCTCAAAAAAAGAGACCTTAAATAAGTAAATATAAGTAAGAAAACTAAAAATCAATCCCATTGCTGTCAAGTCGATTCCAATTCATACTGACCCTATAGGACGCAGTAGAACAGCCCCATAGGGTTTCCTAGGCTGTAATCTTTGCGGGAACGAGCCCTGGTAGCACAGCATAAAGCTCTCAGGTGCTTACGGAAAGGTGGGTGGTTGGAACCCACTAGCCACTGGCAGGAAAAAGATGTGACAATCTGCTTCTGTAAAGATTACAGCCTTGGAACCCCTATGGGGCCGTTCTACTCTGTTCTTTAGGGTTGCTATGAGTCAGAATTGACTCCATTATACTGAGTTATTATTATTTTTCTATTTTGAAATCTTCGTCTTTACTAGAGCAAACTGTGACATCTTTCTCCTGCAGAGCACCTGGTGGGTTCAAACCACCAGCATTTCTGTCAGCAGTTGGGTGCTTAATCACTGCGCCACCAGAGCTCATGCCATCATAAGTGCCGTAGGAGACACCTCTAGTGCCCATGCTTTCCTCTTTGGCCTTTGGCCCACTCTGGTTTCAGACTGTCCTGGAGCTGCCAGTTCCCACTTAAAGCCTGCCTCTTGTGTCTTCTTTATTCTGCTCTAGGGTTTTCTCAGTTGCCTTTCAAAAGCTCCTTGGCCAGTGGGAAGCTAAAAGTGAGAGACAACTAATGCTTCCGGGGCCAATTGTCAACTACCAGGGGTCACCGGGATAAATGCAGCAGTCTCCCAGTCTTTCAGATGGATGGCACTGGGCTGCATTCTTCGCTCTTCTTGGGAGTCAGAGTGGAATCGAGCTCCCCTTTGCCTACAACAGAAACTGTGAGAGTACATTTTTATTTTGGCTCCTTCTCTCCCTGCCCTTCCTCAGTTCTGCTTTCTGGGATCACCTCTCACAGAAACTCCCTACTAAACTACCTTAACTTCCTCAGCTTCTGCATCTGAGGAAACCTAGACTCTAAGACAAACATTATGGAGGAAATAGACAGGTAAAGCAATATAGTGACTAGGAGTTGGGAGGGAACTGCTGTAACTAGAGAAGCTTCCCAGAGGTGTTGTTACGGGAACTGAGATAATTACTAATCTCTTCGGTAAAGGACTGCTTCAACTGTCATCAGGGCCCCATGTGGTATAGGTTTGGGGGAGCTAATGATGACGGTAACTTCCAGGTTTGGGTTAATTACCATAGCCCAGCCACTCCCAAATACCACTGTCATCCAGAGGGTAGAAGTGGTGACTGTATCTAGCACCTGCCCACGATGACCTGTGCTTACCTGACTGGGGAAAGAGTAAGGCCAATCCCTTCAACTTTCCCTTCACACAGTCACTAGAGAGCGTTTCCCAAAAGACAGAAAAGGAAGGCATGTGACACATAGTTTAATTATTTGCATCTAGTAGCCTGCTTCCAAAAAAAGTTTGATGCATCTTCTAACAAGAAAGGCAGAGAAGGTTGGAGCTGACCTAGCCTTGAAGGCAGTGTGGGCGATTTACATAGATGGCAGGACACATGGGGACCTCAGGTACGTGGGAAAACTTGAATCTTGATACAGAGGCAGGAAATACCATGTGCGTGGTCAGAGATGGAGCAGCCATGGATGCCCGTTCTTCCCCTCAGTAGGGCTGTGGAGGAACGTTGCAGGGAATGCCCGTAGGACCTGACCGAATCACAGAGATGCCCTTCATTGCTGCAATGCTTAACCCTTTACAGCTGATGAAGTCACCGTTTCCAAAGCTTGTCTGCGCTGATGACTCAGGGGTTTCAGCTCATATCAGCAAGGCCAGAGCATTGACCCTGCCCTAAATAGGGACGTAAAATCAACCAGGAGCCAGGCTGCCACACCACACTTCACTGTGCCCTGGAACAGACAGGCCTTTGGAAACAGTTCAGTAACTGGAATTTAAAGTTAATTTTCTATCCCACTGTTCTCAATTTTTTGTTCTAATAGCCTCACCCTGGAATCTTCCTGGTGACCTTGCTTAGTGCCGCAGCCTGGGGTTTTGTAGTCGTTGATGAGTGACTTTCGCTCAGACAGATCAGAATCAAAATTGACATGTTCAAAGGTCAAGTTGTTTCCTCCCAGCTGCCTGTAAACTACTTCTTTTGGCATATTTTTTGAGGAGGTAGAAACTGTCTGCCAACTTAGTTATCTGGTTACTCAACATTTGTTAATACAGCTGCTAAGTTTTACGAATGATCATTCTCTGCCCTTCTCTAGCTCTTACCCATATCACAATAGGGTACCTTTGAAGGACTCATTTGTACCAAGAGAAATCTCCAATAATTGTAAGACAGTCCCTGCATCTCACCGTTTTATGACCTCTCCTTGTTAGATCCTTAGGACCTTCATTGGCTGTCAACTCCGCTTCCCACCACCTGACCTTCCTTTATGGCTACAGTAGAGCCAGCTTCTTTGTTGCATTTTTTTTCTGGCTGGAGCACTGCCAGGTGTTTGGATTTTTGCGCACTGAATTTTCATAAAGTGGGATTCACATGTATTGCGACATATTGGTTTATCCTACTGGTTTTCTAGTAACTTCTGGACCATCAGAAGGATGTCAGTGTTTTCAGTTGGGGTACGCTCAGGAAGTGGGTTTGCTTAATTTGCCTCCCTACTTCTTTTTCTTTAGTTTATTTTAAAATTGCCTTTTAATATAACAGTGACACATAGACATGGTAAAGAAATCCAACCCCCACCTACTAACCAGAGGTAACCACTGTTAAATCTCTTATGTATCTTTCTGTAAATTCAGTAAATAAAATTAAACTAAATAAACATACATAAGGTCCCCAGGTGGAGCAAAATGTTTGCGCTTGTCTACTAGCCCAAAGGTTGGTGATTTGAACTCATTCAGTGGCACCATGGAAGAAAGGCCTGGCAATCTAGATCCATAAAGATTACAGCCAAGGAAACCCTATGGAGTAGTTATCCAGTAACATATAGGGTTGCCATGAGTCAGAATCAATTCGATAGCAACGGGTTCGGTTTTTTGGTTTATCTTTAATATAACTTGGATTTCAACATACAAACTCTTCTGTGCTTGCTTTATTCCCCATTAAACAGTCCATCTTTTCACTTTAGTGGAAGCGAACTGCTGCACAACTTGGTTCCTGTCTTCTTTTCCCACTGCTATCTCTCGTACAAATCCTATTGGTCACTAGTGGTGAAATGTGTGTGGATGGAATTAGGAGACACCCAACCAGAAGTGAGGATTTAGAAGGAACAGGTTTAAAGTTATAGGTAAAGAGGTAAAAAGTGGGAGAATGTACTTAGAACTGGGATGGGTTTTGGAGGATCTGAGTAGGGAAGACACTGGTGCTGATAAACCCTAGAATGGGTTTCTGAACTTGATTGGAGTGGGCAACGACTACATTGGCTCCTCTCAAATTCCTTTGTTCCCGTGAAATAGTGAGAAAGTTATCTCATCCGCTGAGCGGTAGCTTTTGCATGGTACAGCATTAGGCAGAGGGATGAAATATATAACAATAATGGCTACCATTTATGGGCCACCAGGTTTTCAGAAAATTTTATACAAGGGCTAACACATGCTGTGGTGGAAGCGGTGGTTCCATGGTGGAATTCTCGCCTTCCATGCAGGAGACCTGGGTTCAATTCCTGGTCAAGGCACTCGTGCACGGCCTTCACCTGTCTGTCCGTGGAGGCTTGCATGGTGTTATGACGTTCAACAGGTGTTAGGGATTGAGCTGTGGCCCTCTGCAAACGTGTCTTGTAAATCCTAACCACGGGTGGTCATAATCCCATTTGGGAATGGGTTTTCTTTGTTATGTTAATGAGACAGTATTACTGTAGCGTGTATCTTAAGTCAGTCTCTTTTGAGATATAAAAGAGATCAAACAACCAAGCAGGCAAGAAGAGATGGGGGAAGATAGGTGGCATGCCACACGAAGATCGCCAAGGAGCCAAGGAATAGAACCTGAAGAGACAAGGACCTTCCCCTAGAGCTGACAGAGAATGCCTTCCTCTAGAGCCAGTATCCTGATTTCAAACTTTTAGCCTCCTAAAACTGTGAGAAAATGAATTTCTTTTTGCTACTTACGGTATTCCTACTATTAAAAAAAAAAAAAAAAAAAACACTGTCTTTGAATTCATTCTGACTCAGTGTGACCCTGTAGGGTTCTCAAGGGTCCAAGGCTATAAATCTCTACAGAAGCAGTCTGCCACATTTTTCTCCCAAGGAGTAGCTGATGGGCTTAAGCCGCCAAACTTCTGGTTCACAGTCGAGTGCTCTAACCACTGCACTAAAACAACAGGTTTTAGTGGAGCTTCCAGACTAAGATGGGCTAGGAAGAAAGACCTGGTGATCTGCTTTCAAAAGTCAGCCAGTAAAAGCCCTATGGATAGTAATGGTCCAAACCCATTGTACATGACTGAGGGTGGAGGATGGGGGGTGCGGAGAAGGGGCAACTCAGTGACAGCTAACCATAATGACACATACTCTGCAAGGTGTATCCATGACCTCAAATGCTGCCAGGTAGATACCTTCATTTACAGCTACAGGGAAAGAGGCTCAGAGAGGTTATGGGATTTGCCCAAAGCCTTAAACCTGACACGTGGCAGAGCCTCACTCCAAACACAAAACTGCCAGGTCCCAGCCTCCATACTCCTTCTGTCACATCACATGGGCTCCCATAGTGGCCACATTCTTTTTAAATTAAAAAAATCTTTGCGAGGGAGAAAGTATGTTAATAAAATAGGAAAAACGCTATTAGAAAGAAAAAAAAGTCAGCTGAGCTCGTAACATTTTAACTAGGTTGCACTATAGCTCAGTCAAGCTGCCTGCTGCCTTTTAATGAGCGGGTCCTACAACCACATATGTGAGGCCAGAAACACTATGGTAAACATCGACTGTCCCCACAGAAGTGAAGTCTAGAAGCCTAGCAAAGAGCCTTAATGTTTAGAGTTTTAGCCTCTCTTTAACTCGTGTGTGTGCACATGTGCATGTGTGTGCGTGTGTGTGTGTATGGGAGATATCTGTGACATGATTCAGATTAAAATGTTAAAATGGGGGTTGGTAAACACAAGAGTTTTATCTTCAGTCTTAGTGATTTGACAGCCCCCTTCCGTACCTGATTTTGATATATCTGATTCCAATGTGTGCTTACCATTTAACTGCTTGGGTTGTTTGTCAAAGGAATGTGAACATATTTTAATTTCTAAGGGAAAATGTATTGCTTTAACATTATAACTCAAGAAACAGCCCAAGAGATTTTTCTCAGAAGAGAAATGCGTGCATATGTGCAAAAAATCTATGCAGATAGGTGGATTCTATCTAAGCGTATCCGCCTTTGGGCTGAGACCAAGCGGCTGCATTTTGGCCAGGAGCACCCCTGGAATGATGGGAGCCCTGACAGCCTCTGTCGGGCACAAACTTCTGAGATCAAATTAGTCCAGTCAAAGCAAGGAGGGTGTCTGGCTGGAGCAAGCACGTGGGCTGACACGTCTCAGCAGCCTTCAGCAGCTCCAGCATGATAATAGCCAAGCCCAGCAGTGAATAACCTAATCAAGCCATTAAAGGAAACAGAAGCCCTCTGCCCTGTTTGATTTCTTCCCATAATGATATAAAGCGCAGTTTAATGAAGTCAAAGGGGTCCTGGGCCTCTCGGTGTGTCCAGGCCTTTGGAGGCAGCACTATTGAGTCAGCTGCTGATGTTTCATTACCAGCCTGCTGCTGGACGGCCCAGCCAACAGTCCCCACTCGCAGGCTGCATTGTAGCTGGGGCTTTCTGGGGTAGTTTTCCGGTTGCTGCAGCCCCGCCTGCATTTTGTCTACATAAATTAGACCTTGTGCAGCATATTGGCCTGTCAGGGGACTCGGAAGAAACTGTATATTGTTTCTGGCATCCCTGAGCCCTTCTGCCCCTGACATCTGCTGCGCCTGTGACAGGGAATACATTCTTGACTCATTATCCGAGCAAGTGGAATCCCACCCTGACAGGACCATTAATCAGAATCAAGCAGTCCGGCAAATAAAAAAGAGAGAGAGTGCGGGCCAGCACGTGAGTGAGACAGAGACTAAAGAAAAGAAAAGAGACACTTTCTAACTTCGGCTTTGGAGTCATTCGAGGGTCTGGACAACCAGCAATCTATCTTTCTGAGTGACAGGGCTGATGGATGGCATTATTTATGCTTTTGTGTATTAAAAGACAGTTCTGGCACTGGCTTGTCATTTTCACAGGGGTTTACCAAAAGTTGAAATTTAATTGGGAGTGAAAGGAGAGCAGAGATCAGAGAAGGCTGGTGAGGTGACAGGGTGCAGGGGCTGGAGAGGAAGATGTTTGAGTGCAGCGATGCTGGACAGAGGTGGACGGTGGACGCTCCCACGTGGGGAAGGGTGGGGAGCCAGGGGTCAGTGCAGTTGCCATTGATCTGGATAGTTGACAGATTTCTGGGGCTCTGAAATTACAACCAGCATGTGACAATCATTTTGTTGAGATGAACGTTCAAGGTTTGGCTGAGAAAAGACGCAAACAGAAAATATATTTGAATGCTTGGGAATATGTTTTTACATGTATATATGGAGAAACCTTAAATGGTTATTGTTTCAGGTACAGCATGGCCTGAAACTAGAACTTTGTAAGTATACTGGGTAATGCTGTTATCTAGCATATTACGTGGGATGGATTAACCAGTCTGAAAGGTACGCACAGGCTTACGGTTAGCAAGGTATGCACGGGCTTACTTGTGTTTACTTACTAATCTGTACTGCACAGTTTTAAGATGTGGTGAAAAACAAGTGACATTGTGCACTACAGATTAGTAAGTAAGCACAAGTAGGCCGTGCATACCTTGCTTATTGAGTAATCCATCCCTGAGCATGTATCAAGTACTGGATAATAAGTACAGGTACTTCACCTAATCACATTGGTTAAACCAACATGGCAGCCTATGGAAGTGCACGGTCATAGTAGGAGTGTTGAGTGAGCTACAGAAAGGCATAGAGATGTGTACGGGCTAAACAATTTTTGTAGCACAAATGTCTCACACTCTGTGCATCATCTCTGTGACCCAGAGTGAGACTGAAAAGGAAGCAGAATAAAGGACAGAATTAAGAAATTACAGCAGTATATGTTTACAACCTTCATGTGTAATTTTATACTCTTGAATGACCTTAGACTTGGCTATGTCCACAGACATCTGCTTTTGAAACCACCAGCCAAAATGCACCATTTGCTTTAAATTAATAACTTCAAAAAGTCTACATCCTTGGTTTGTTCTCTTTTCTGTTCTTGCCATGCTGGCCCCTTTACACCTTCTCCCTGAGGGTCCCACACCCTGGACAGCTGCAGCGGCACTGACAGTGTTCACTGGCAAGACAGCCAAGGCCAGCCGCCTTGTTAATGAACCATGGAAGGGACAAAGCCTGGAGCTCAAGCCGGCTCAACATCAACCTCCAGCCCAACCATCAGCTGTTCTTCATCTCCCTGAGTCTTCCTCCTTTCCTGGAAGGAAGTCTACAGGGACTCTACTCATCAGCTTTGCCTTTGCCAGAATCTCCTGAGGTTTTTCCAGCTCTGGGCCTTGGATCTGGAGGATCATAGAGAGGTGAGAGGATCATTGATTCCCTCTAAGAGTATATAGATGACGTGGTGGTAGAAGGTAAAATATTCGGTAAGGTAGATTATTTTAAGTTGGGATTAAATTTAGTCTTAAAGGAGAGAAGTTAGACCAGGATAGGAGTCTAACACTACTAATGACATCATTATAACAACAGCCACCCGCTTTTAGGATGGGGTCAGGTGCTCCTTATTCTAATGAGCAGGCTGGTCAGAGATGCCAAACTCTGGCATCTGGATTAATAGGCTTAGACCAATAGTTGACTGGTCAAGAAGTTGGTGTCAATTACCAAAGCAAGTAGAACAGGTGTGACAGTCTCCTGGAGGCCCTGTAGGTACTCTAAAGTCTTGCTTCTCCAGGAGAGAAGCCACTCTTTGGGGTTCCCTGCAGAAATTTGGGGCTGGCTGTTCTAGAGCACCACTCTAGCATGAACAGTTGTTTCATAAATAATTGGAAAAGAAGTGAACTTGTATTCACCAATGTGACTTTAAGGCAAATCAATTCACATTGAAGGGCCTCAGTTTCTTCATTGGTAGAGTGTAGATGATAATATTTTTAGAGGTTCATTAAATTGTAGATATTGCATGCAAAGTGCCCAGCCCAACATGGGCTTGAAGGGCAGGGCTGAGTGTCCAATAAATGGGTCTATTATTATTGTCATAATCTGGTGCTCAGAACACACATTTTCACTACTGAACTGGGCATTAACTCAAGGAAAGAAACTCTATGCAATAATCCTCTCAACCACAGCTATCCTTTAAGACAAGCCAGGTACACGTAGATTCACTTCTATATACTTTTCCTCCAACTGAATATGTCCATTCAATTATAGTGAAGTTTTTAGTCACTCCTGACAAGGATAAGTAGGAAAAGAGGAAACTGGAGATTGGAAAGACAGAAAGGGCATAACGTGGAAGGAATAGACCATAGGAAAAATAGGCATAAAGATTTTTGCAATGCCACTTTAAGAGAGAGAAAGGGAAGGGAGAGAAACTCAGCCTGGCTGTTGGAACAGCATTCTTGTGCTCACAGCCAGGTGGGGACTGAATCTCTAGTGACAGGATGGGCAGAGTTAGGTCAGCGTGTTCTGCTGGGTTCTTTGGCATTCTAGTATAAAGTGATCAAAGGTAGAGCACAGTTCCAACAGAGCTGGGGAGGCGAGTTGAGAAAGCCTCACTTTTTTTTTCAGTGTAAGATGCCAGGTTCTTTTTCAACTCTAAGTCCATGGTGGGATCCAGGAGGAGGGAGAGACCCAGGAGAAGGGAGTCAAGAACTCTGAATCGTCAGAGACAAGACTGTGAACATCTGGGTGGAAGGGCAGCACAGGGGGAAAATCCTCTTGGTGTCTATATTATCTGCTCCTAATTAAAGGACATTTGTATGCATCTCACTGAAACTGAGAGGGAGGGGAGGGTCTGGAAACATTATAGTGTGAGTGGAGGGGGAGTGAATGGAAATGAACTGTAGTGTAGCCAGCAGTGATAATTAAAGATCTGCAAATTGTCTTTGATAGCTTCTTTAGTGAATTGTCTTTATTATTGCAGAAAATTTAAAAAATACTTCAAAGGCGTCCATTCATCCTCCTTGTTCTTCCAACTTGATTTTTCTCATAATATTTTAGGTTTTGCATTTATAAATTTTCTTACTCTGGGGATTTTATGAATTGAGGAGTAGATACTACAGACACCTGTCTCTTTCTCTCTCTCTCTTTTTTTTTTTTTCCCAGTTGGGGTAGAGGGATGACTTCCTGCTTTGAACAGGGGACCAGACTGCTAGTGGATTAGACAGATGCGTCTCTGGCTAGACTAGGATTCCCATTCTGGCTCTTCTCTGGGCTAGCCCCATGACCTTAAAAATCATTTGTCCTTGAGTTGATTCTGGTGTGTGTCAGAGTAGAACTGTGCTGCATAGTGTTTTCAGTGGTTGATTTTTTGGCAGTCCATCGTCAGGCCTTTCTTCCGAGGTGTCCTTTGGTAGACCCGAACCTCCAGCATTTCAGTTAGCAGCCAAGTCCATTAATCGTTTGCACCACCCAGGGACTCCCCATATGACCTTAGGCAGATCATTTAACCCGTCCAAGCCTTGGGCATTCATCTAAAATTGCTAATATACTACTTTCAAGGGTTGCTGAAAGATGCATGTGAAGTTCTTAACACAGTGTCTGGCTCTTCCTGGGTGCTTTATAAACAGCTTCTATTGTTATTATCACATTCCTACGAGAGCAATGATCAAGTACAAACAGAAAGTCTAGAAGTGATGCCTTTTCCTTGGTAGAGAGTGAGAGAAAAGCCATGTGCAATTGGAAGATCAAGCAAACCATCTCAGGAAGACATTCTACCACAATTATTTCCATATAACAGGCAACCTGAGGCTGAGACACAGAAGTGAAAAGGCACAGTTCTTGCCCTCAGAGTCCAGTGAAGGAAATACACACATAACCCCAGTTATTGAGATAGACACAGACCTTAACAGTGCAAAGGAACATTCCCTAGGAAACCCCTTGAGCCTGTTAGCTGCCCCATGTGGCCGGCCATTTGGATAGCTAGCAGTGGTGGCATCATTTGCTTCCTGGAGAAAGAGAACTCTTTCTTGCTTTCAGCTCAGAAGTTCTAAGCCCTCAGTGTCTTCCTAGGACAAATCTCTATTAGCCAGGCAGTTTGCTTCTAGGTCCCTGAAGTTCATTTGGTGGACTCAGCTGTTTGTGGAACCCAAGGGAGTTATTCATTAACATCAGTAGCAATGCCTGACTAACATCTGGCTTGTTGGGGGCTGGGCTTGGTTAACTGTACTTGGAACAACACCATTATTAGTTCTGCTTGGATTAACACCAGCACTAATGATGACATAAGATTCTTACTTCATTAGCCTGATGAAGGGAAAATCTTGCATGTTCAGCCAGAGCCAAGGAAGAAGGCCCAGGTCCAAGACTCAGGAGCTGAGCCTAATGAGTCAAGCTAACTGGACAGAGGAAACAGCCCAACAACAGATAGAGGGGCTGAAATGGTGTTTTGAAAGGAATACTGTGAGCTCAGGCAGATGCAGTGGGAACACCTAAGTATTTGAGAAGTTATAGGGGTTGGAGGCACACTAACCTGAGTCTCAGTTTTTTAAGGACAGTTAAAACCACCAGATAACTGCTCTGCTTTTCATATTCACATGTCTCTTCATGAGAAGAGAGATGGGTATGCTCAGAGAATAAACTATCAGCAGTTTGATTTGGAATTCTTCTCTTCTTACTGTTGGCTTCAACCCCAGACACACTTGTATACACGCAGCTTCTCTGTTACCAACTCATGCTGAAAACATTTAATAAGCATGTGTTGAAAATCTTGACACCAGCATTATATTATAGCAGTAGACAAGGTGGACATGGCCCCTGTCCCATAGAACTCTGGAGTCAGAGGGGGATACTGATGAGTAAGCAGTTAATTGAAAATACTGGGATACTGCAGATGAATAGCACTTCACTCAGACTTTAGAAGGGAGAAAGAGGGTGGACAAGGAAACCACTGAAGCCTGGATGAATAAGAGTTATTCAGGGGAAAAATATTGGGGGAGGATGCTCTGGGCAGACACTAAAAATAAAGTTACTGTTCAGTCAGTTCCAACTCATGGTGACTTCATGCGTGCCAGAGTAGAATGGTGCTCCATAAGGGTTTTCAACAGTGGATGTTTGGGGAGCAGATTGCCAGACCTTTCTTCTGAGGTGCCTCCATGTGGACTTGAACCACTAAACTTCTGGTTAGCAGCAAAGTGACAAACCATTGCTCTACCCAGGGACTAGGTGCTGGATGGAAAGGATAGCTATTCAAGACCCTCCAGCAGAGGGAGTCTGTGTGTTGGAGGGGCTGAGAGGTCTGTTCTGGGTCTTAATAGAACTGGAAGCGGTGAGAGAGAGGCTGGAGAAACAGGAAGGAACAAAATCATAACCTGTCAACTGTATTAAAGAGTTTGTCAGCCTCTCTGTCTCAGATGAGTCCTTTTAAATGCTGTAACCTAGAAATGCAGGCCATAAATTCACTGCAGAGGAGAATTGTGAAGCTCTCCTGGCCAACATTTTCCCTCTATTTTTTTCTCAGGTTTAAGATATTTCAGTAAACTGTGACTTTGTGGTTTGAGTTTAGATTCCTCTGTATTTCCTTGTTTCTCCTGACCTGGAAATGACAAAAGCTAAAAAACTGATTGTGCGTCTGTGTCAGTCTGACCTAGGCATGACCGAGACACCCACCAATGCCTGCCAGCCCCCGAAAAACTGCCAGACAGGGGAGAACACCAGAATCAGAAGGACCTGGGAAAAATCAGAGGACCCAGCTGAAACAAGAAACCCCTTCCCCGGGGGTTGGTTGCCTTCTCTGGGAAGAAGCTGCCCAGTGTCTTCCAAAACTCCTCTCCAACATAATAAAGTTCTATTCATCTCAATCGTTTGCATAACACTTAAGTCTCAACTGCATATTTATGCAAATATAATTAGACCTCTGTTTAAGTTATGGAAAGAGCTAACAAACTTGCTGCGACTGTCTTGTCAGATGCCATTAAGTGCTTCCAATGCCTCAGAAGATACTTCTACCTTTTGTTTGCATATTGTAATAAGTGCGTCAGCAGTGTTAAATGAATCAAATAGCCCCACAAGTTCAGCAGCCAGCCCCATTCATTAGTGCAATGAGCGGCTGCAGTCTTACTCCAACACAAAATATCTAGTTAAGGCAGCAGCTGAAGACTACAACTTCATTTCCCTCAACAAACAGAAAGCAGTTTGCTGGTGAAACTTGGCTGAGTCTATTACAGTTGACGCCATTAAAATAAAAAGAAAACATTGCTTTTTGCTGGCCCTGCTCCTCACTGGCCTGATGAAAGGGACGGTGGACAAAGGCTGGTGATTTGGTGGTGCTTTTCCCTTTGTGGCAGGGTGCCGAGGTCTAAGTGGCCTGGCCTGCTCCTCCTGTTCTCTGGGTGTTATGGATTGAATTGTGTCCCCCCAAAAATGTGTTTATCAACTTGGTTAGCCCATGACTCCCGGTAGTCTGTGGTTGTCCTCCATTTTGTGACTGTAATTTTATGTTAAGAGAATTAGGGTCGGATTGTAACACCACCCTTGCTCAGGTTGCCTCCCTGATCTAATGTAAAGGGAGTTTCCCTAGGGTGTGGCCTACACTGTCTTTTATCTCTCCAGAGATAAAAGGAAAGGGAAGCAAGCAGAGAGTTGGGGACCTCATATCACCAAGAAAGCACCAGCAGGAGCAGAGCACGTCCTTTGGACCCAGGGTCCCTGCACCTGAGAGGCTCCTCGATCAAGGGAAAATTGAGGACAAGGACCTTCCTCCAGAGCCGACAGAGAGAAAGAAAGCCTTCCCCTGGAGGTGAAGCCTTGAATTTGGACTTTTGGCCTACTTTACTGTAAGGAAAGAAATTTCTCTTTGTTAAAGTTACCCACTTGTGGTATTTCTGTTATGGCAGCACTAGATGACTAAGACACTGGGCAACTAGGAAGCTTGTGGCGGAATGGGGCAAGAGCAGCCATAGAGCAAGTTCTGGGGCTCTAAGTTTTTCCGCCTTATTGTTGCTGGTTGCCATCAAGTCCATTCAGTTCTGACTTGTGTTAACCCCATGTGTATCAGAGTAAAACTGCTCCGCAGAGTTTTCAGTGGGTGATTTGTTGGAAGCAGATTGCTAGGCTTTTCTTCTGAGGCACTTCTGGTTAGCCTTGAACTGACAACCTGTCGCTTAGCAAGTGTGTTAACCATTGCACCACTCAGGGACTCTCCCACCATACCTGCCTCTGATTTGCTGAGTTACCGAGCAGGAAGGTTTGGCTACTCTGTGCTAACCTCTAGTACTAAAAGCAAATGGCTATAAATGATTGACGGGCAGAGTCTCTGCGAATGAAAAGCTTAATGATGACATCAAATGGAAAGATAGAAAGTCTAGTTTTAAATCTGAGTTTTCTTGGCAGTAAGAAAATATGTTCCATGAGGTCTGGTTTAGGAGGTGAGTGGATTGGTTTTGATATGTGTAGAGGGTAAGGGATTTGAAGGAAGTAAGCATAACTGACTAAGAAACACAGTTTCCCATTTAAAGCAGGCCATCTCAGATATCTGTTAAATTTCATAGGATCTTGGAGCCAACATTGCTTTCCAGAGATTGAATGTTGATTGAATACAGTCATTCCTCGCTATTCCCAGGGGATTGGTTCCAGGACCCCCCCTCTCCCCAGATACCAAAGTCCACAAATGCTTAAGTCCCTTATGTAAAATAGCATAGTATTTGCATATAACCTACATACATCCTTCCATATACTTTAAATCATCTCTAGATTAGTGATAATACCTAATACAATGTAAATGCTATGTAAATAGTTATTACACTGTATTGTTTAGGGAATAATGACGAGAAAAAAAAATCTGCCCCCCCCCCCCCCCCCATATTATCGATTCACTCCATGGATCCACCGACGCAGAGCCTGTGGCTATGGACGGACAACTGTAAATTAATTGAATTACATACATGATTTCATTTAGTTTTCAAACTCTGTGAAGGAGATGCTGGCTCTTCTTACAGAAGAAAAAAAGGGGGGGTTCAGAGAGATTAGCCAATTTGCCGAAAGACACACAGCTAAGTATTGGAGCTGGCAGTCAATTTGTCTGATTACAATCCTTGTGGCTTTTCCACTACGAGCCCCAAAGGATGCAGGGAAAAGTACTTTTTTTTCCCTTTTAATGCAGCCTGTGTAACAGCTCATTTGATGCTGTTTTCTGAGGAGAGAAGTCAGAAGGATCACCCATACTCTTTCCCACTGGGTTGTCTGTTGGGTCTATTGTAGCCTCACTGCTCCAGAGGCTCACTGAAGATGTTTCTCATGTCTGCAGTGACCATGGTGGGGTTAACCCTCCCTTGGCCACTGCCTTTCCCCAAAGGGGATGCACACACACGAACTAGACCCAGAAGAAGGTTCAAGCAATTCTTCCCTCAGAGATGCTGGTAATAGATTCAGATTTCAAAGAGCTGGGCATCTAATCTCTCTAGTTCCCTTTAGTGTGGGCAACAGTAGGGCCTCCTGCCCAGATTATCAGGTGTACCTTATGGATACCCCTAAGCTTCTAGAGAGCACTCTAAGTGGATGCTTCCTCCTTCCCTAAGAAGACCAAATCCTCTGTCTTTTAAATCCTCCCCTCCCCACAAATCCTTTCTTCCCGACCCCAAGTTTTCTGGCATACCAACCTTCCTCCAAAAAGCATCAAATTCTAATATTTTCACGTGTAAATCGTACTGTCTCTGGTATTTATCGTGAATAGGTCTTCCCTCTTCTGCCCAGTATTTGTTGCTCACAGAGGGGAAATATGAGCTCCGATTTCCTTGGCAGGTAAGAATGGGGATGGGGAGGACACATAGAGTGGCTTTCTTTCTCTAGATTGCTATTCACTTTTCCCTCAAATATCTAAAAAATTAGTCACATCTCCTTCTGCAAAGACGAGTTTATTGCTAAGAAAAAATGTTCATTGTGTTTGCATCAAGTAATACTTTAGCCCTAATCAAGATGATGATGATGGTGATGATGATATAACTTTGATCTTATGCTAAAAGAACAATTATCTGCCCACCACTGATCACCCACCCTGCCCTACCACAGTATGGATTATATTTCAAAATCCATTTCCATTAATCTGGCAATCACGTCTCCCAAATTTATGAATTTCTCCTCTGGCTGCAGAAGGGCATATCAATAGGGAAGTTGAGTGGGATGAAGATCATAATGGTTGACCACTCACTGATCTGTTTAACTGTCTCAACTTCCAAAGTAACCTAGAATTGTAATTCTCATATCCTGTTTTCCATTGTAGTTTCAAAGTAGAGCTCAATTTGGAATTATTTTCTGAGCCAATGTCATGGATTGAATTGTGTCCCCCTCCACCCCAAAAGGTGTGTCAATTTGACTAGTCCATGATTCCCAGCATTGTGTGATGGTCCAACATTTTGTCATCTGATGTGATTTTCCTATGTGTTGTAAATCCTACCTCTATGATGTTAATAAGGTAGGATTAGGTGTAGTTATGTTAATGAGGTAGGACTCAATCTACAAGATTAGGTTGTGTTTTAAATCAATCTCTTGAGGTACAAAAGAGAGAAGCTAGCAGAGAGACATACCACCAAGAAACAAGAGCGAGGAGACCTGGGGTCCCTGCACTGAGAAGCTCCTCGACCAGAACGATTGATGACAAGGACTTTCTCCCAGGGCCAACAAAGACAGAAAGAATTCCCCTAGAGCTGGGACCCTGAATTTGGACTTTTAGCCTCCTAGCCTGTGAGAAAATAAATTTCTGTTTGTTAAAGCCATCCAGTTGTGGTATTTCTGTTACAGCAGCACTAGATGACTAAAACAGCCAACTAAAGTTAGTTTTTGGTCTTGCATTTTGGATGCTCTTGCTAGCTCCACATTCTAGATGTAGGTAAGGGTTAGTCTCTCTGTGGATTGCCTCTTAGCAGACTTTAAGTACTTGACTCAAATATTGTTGTAACCAACTCTGTTTGCTCTGATTTTTCCACACTCCTTGTAGCTTGGCAAATTCCTTCCTTCTTGAACTGCATCCCTGAAACGATTTATGATCTTCTGTCCCAAGAGTTATCTTCAGTCGTCCCAGATCCCAAGGGCAATGAAAAATATTTGTGCCTGACAGTGGTGGCCACCCACACTCTTAGTTTTTTCCCTTTCTTGTCAATCAACTATTGGATTGTAACATGGAAGACTACAGCTTGTGGTTCCTTATCCAAGGGGCTGTGATGTGCTCTACCCCCCACCTTCCCTGTTCTATCCTATTCTTCTTTGACTTGTCAGAACCATGGCAACTACCCATAGAAACACCATCAGGGCATTATCAATTGCAGTACTACACAAAAATTATCCTTGGTAGCAGATGAAGAACATCAAGAAATATTAAGAAATAACTAGTATTTTAAGCAACATTTTCATCTTCCTTAAAGTCATTGATTTCCCCCAAGCTAAAAAGCATTAGATGTGAAGAAAAAAAATGTCCAGCTCAAACAAAGCTATTGAATCCCAGAAAACAAAACATTGGCTGACAAGAAACTATTATTCTAGGCAATCAATTCTCTAAAATCAGATAAAGAAGAAGGGTAGTTCAGCAACAATAATTTGGGCCTAGGAGTTGGGAGACCCGGGTTCTAATTTTAATTCTATCCTTAATAAGCTATGTACCTGGGGAGAGTTACTTAATTTTTCCATATGTCAGGTTTCTCATCTTTATGATGAGGATAGTAATGTCAGCTCTCCTTACCTCACAGGATTATTGAGAGGATCAAATGCGATGATAGCTGTGAGAATACTGTGGAAAGCCTAAAGTACAATGTAAAATTTGTAGTTTTCTTCTAACAAGTAGTCAGGAGCTTAAGCTCATTCATATAGACTAACCTCACTCTGACTCTGACTGCCTCTTACTCCACCTTCTCTCAGTAAATCACTAGACTTAGAGTGTAGACATGGGTGGGTATGAATCATATCCTTGTGAACTGGCATGTGAGGGAATCTTAGGTAAATCTTAATATATTTAAACCTCAGCTTCTTCACTAGTAGAATGTGGATTCTCCAATGAAATAATGTATTTACGAAGGACTTTTAGAAGTTACAAAGCACTGTAGGGTCGCTATGAGTTGGAATTGACTCAACAGCAAAGGGTTATATAAATTAAGGAGCCCTGGAGGCACAGTGGTTAAGAGCTTGGCTGCTCACAAATGGTTGGCAGTTCAAATCCACCAACCACCCTTGGAAACCATATGGGGCAGTTCTACTCTGTACCACAGGGTCATTATGAGTTGGAATCAACTTGAAGGCAACAGGTTTGGCTTTTGTTTTTATATAAATTGAAGTCTATTTTATTAACTAAATAGTATTGTCTCGATCTTGTGATGGGGGTCCCTGGGTGGTGCAAATGGTTAAGGGCTTGGCTATTAAATGAAAAATTGGTGGTTCGGAACCAGTCAGAGGTGCCTCAGAAGAAAGGCCTGCTGATCTACTTCAGAAAGATCATAGCCATTGAAAATCGTATAGAGAACAGTTCTACTCTGAAACACCTGGGGTCACCATGAGTCAGAATGGACTCGACAGTAACTGGTTTTTATTTTTGTGCTCTTGTGATGGCCCAGAAAATTGGAGCAAGCTATCAGATATAGATCTTCTCCTCATCCCTCACCCCAGGAGCTAATGATTTGTTCTGAAGTCCTTTATTCAGTCTGACAGAGTGAAGATGGGATGCGAGGAGGAAAACATACCTCAAATTTGTTTTCTCTTATGCTTCCCACTAACTAAAAAAAAAAAAATTCATCAGCATGGGGTAGCTGCTATAACAATTACCACATCGCAGTGACGTTATACAATAAAGGAATATTTTTCACTCATGTCACAGTCCAAAGCAGGTGGGGGAGAGGTAGAGAGCTGCACTCCACACAGTCATTCAGAAGCCAAAGCTTCCTCCATCTTGTGGCTCTGCCATCCCCTGGGGCCTCAGAATCTTCCGCTTGATTCTCTTCATAGACTTTTTGATGGGCAAAAGGAGAGAGCCTTGAGGACTACGTGAGAGGTTTTAGAGGCCAGTAATAGAAATGATGTACATCACTTCCACCCACAGCCCACTGGCCAGAACTCAGATTGACCATGGCAGTGGGTTTTCTTTTTTTTGACTTTAAGGCAAAGGGGGAAAGTAGTCTAGTTACGTACACAGGATGAGAAGAAACAGATTAGTGAGCCCTAGCTACTCTCGTTTAGTAGACTCCTTCAGATTGACTTGAAAAACAGAAACCAAAAACCCAATGCTGTCAAGTCGATTCTGACTCATAGGGACCCTATAGGAGAGAGTATAACCGCCCCATAGAGTTTCCATAGAGTGTCTGGTGGATTCGAACTGCCAACCCTTTGGTTAGCAGCCATAGCACTTAACCACTACACCACCAGGATTTCCTAGATTGATTTAAAGACATTTAAATTAGGATTGATTTTCCTGGGTCCACACCCAAACGCAACAGATTAAGCTTAAAAGGTATTAGCCATTACTGAAAAGCAAATGTGTGTGTATGTGTGCATGTGTGTGCTTTTGCCCATGTGCTCAAACATTTCATGCCTTATGGATGGGTAACATTCTCAAGATTTAGGTGTAAATCAGTTGTTTAAAATGTAACTGTAAATCTTATGAAAACAGGTAAGCTCTAGAGCATAGTGGTTAAGTTATAAAGCTTGGAGGCAGATAACCTAGTTTCAAATTCAAACTCACTATTTGGATTGCCTTGGCAAAGTTACTTAATCTAGTGACTTTCAAATGCTTTCGAGTGTGTGTGCACACACACATACATACGTTATAGATTGAATTGTGCCATCCCTTCCCAAAACGTGTGTTAAAGCTCTGGCCCCTGTACCTGTGGATTTTATGCTGTTTGGATACAGGATTTTCTTTTGTTATGTGAATGAGTTTATACCAGAGTAGGGTGGGTCCTAAACCTAATCACTTTGAGTTCTAAAAAGAGCAGAATAGACATGGAGACACACAGGGGAAGGTAGACGCCATGTGATGATCCATCTACAAGCAAAGGAACACCAAAGATGACTAGCAGACATAAACTAGGAGAAAGACCACAGGAGGGATTGCCATGGCTGAGACCCCGATTTGGACTTTCAGCCTCCAGAATTATGAGAAAATAAATTTCTGTTTTTTAAGCCACTCACTTGAGCTATTTTTGTTATGACAGCACTAGCAAGCTAATATGTATTTATATTTGTCGTTTCATGTTTATATTTGTATTTATACTTATATACATGTATACATCATTGGTGGTGCAGTGGTTAAAGTGATCAGCTGCTAACTAAAAAGGTTGGTGCTTAAACCGCCAGCCACTCTGAGGGAAAAGATGTGGCAGTCTGCTTCCATAATGATTTATAGCCTTGGAAACACTGTGGGGTCACTATGAGTCAGAATCGACTCTCTGGCAGTACGTTTATACATATATATACATGTACATATTATGTGTGCGTGTGTTGTATACATATAGGCTGGTTGGAACCAACTAAACTGATCTTCCTGTTAGTAACAGGTCATGATCTTCAGTTTGAAGATCACTTACCTAACCTCTGTAAGTCTTAGTTTTCTCATCTGAATATGGGCTTGTTTTACAGATCAAACAAGCTAATGTTCATAATGAATTTAACACACTGAACCTTTAATATGGTTAGCAATTATTATTGTTATTTCATTTTAAATGATAGCTTGCCATAATTTGTTCAACTAGTAAGAGGTAGAGACAGAATTCAAATAAGGAATTGCTGTACTTTCTGCTTTAGCACAGTTGTTGTTATTAGGTGCCACTGAGTCAGCTCTGACTCATAGTGACCCTATGTATAACAGAACAAAACGTTGCTCAGTCCTGTGCCATCCTCGAAATCATTGCTATCTTTGAGCTCATTGTTGCAGCCAATTTTGTTGAGGGTCTTCCTCTTTTTTGCTGACTCTCTACTTTACCAAGCATGATGTCCTTCTCCAGGGACTGATCCCTCCTGATAACATGTCCAGAGTAAGGTGAGGCAAAGTCTCACCATCCTTGCTTCTAAGGGGCATATGGCTGTACTTCCTCCAGGACAGATTTGTTCATTCTTCTGGCAATCAATGATACATTCAGTATTCTTTGCCGACATCATAATTCAAATGTATCAATTCTTCTTCAGTTTTCCTTTTTCATTGTCCATCATGCACATGAGGCAATTGAAAAGACCATGGCTTGGGTCAGGTGCACCTTAGTCATCAAAGTGATATCTTTGTTTTTTAAGATTTTAAACAGATCTTTCACAGCAGATTTCCCCAATACAATACGTTGTTTGATTTCTTGACTGCTGCCTCCATGGTTGATTATGTATCCAAGTAAAATGAAATCCTTGACAACTGCAATGTTTTCTCCATTTATCGTGATGTTTATTGGTCCAGTTGTGTGTGTTTTTGTTTTCTTTATGTTGAACTCCACTGCCATCAAGTCTATTCTGACTCAGAACAGAACTGCCCCATAGGGTTTTCAAGGAGTGGCTGGTGGATTTGGACTGCTGAATTTGGCTTAGCATCACTGTGCCACCATTTAATTATTACTTCTTTCCTCTCTTCATTCAATCAAGTAGGAAATATTCATGTAGTCCAAAATGTACTTTGTTATTGTTCTTAGGTGCCCTCAAGTCAGTCCCATTGAGTTTCCAAGGAGCAGCTGATGAATTTGAACTGCCGAACTTTTGGTTAGCTGCTGAACTCTTAACCACTACACCACCAAAAACAAACTGATTACCATCGAGTCAATTCTAACTCATAGTGATCCTACAAGGACAGAGTAGAACTTCCCCAAAGGGCTTCCAAGGAGCACCTGGTGGAATCGAACTTTTGGTTAGCAGTCATAGATCTTAACTGCTATGCCACTAGGATTTCCACTATACCTCCAGGGCTCCCACTGAGGAAAGGGATTCTGAGTTACAACTTAGGAAATTAAGACACATGCCCTGCTCCTTAAACAGAGGAACTGACAAAGGCTTCTTCCAAGAAAGTTAGTTTTTGGGCATAACCCTGACCCAATCACTCCCAATGCTTCCTAAGGGATAAAGATAGATTTCTCTGGGGGTTGAGGGAGGGTATAGATAGGAGTGTAAAAGGCAGCTCAAGAGATAAACTCTTCCCCCTCTAAAGAACCATCAATTTGGGGTTTATATGTCCAGGAAGCCTCTACAAGGAGTATAACAAGAGTGTTGGCTTTTCATATCCTTAATTGATTACTGCCCATCAAGGCTCTCTTTGGGAACCAGAGAAGCGAATTTCTCTCATCATCCTTCAAGACCCAGTCTGGTTTCCCACTCTTTCCTTCTATAATGGTTCATCTGACCACCCCCAAACAAGACGTCCCCTCTTCTTTGACATCTTGGCACTTTTTGTGCTTCCTGTTTTTTTTTTTTTTTTAACTAGATTTTAATCACAGATAACTTGTTGGCAGCTCTTACCTGTTGAATTATATTGCCAAGCCAAAAGTGTCATTTTGTGTGCTGGCTGGAATGTGTACCACTGGAGACAGGCACCACAGGCCCCAAGATGTCCAGGTCCTAATTTCTGGAATCTATGAATTTGTTACCTTACATGGCAAAAGAGACTTTTGCAGATGTGAAGAAGTTAAGGATCTTTAGATGGTGAGTGTGATAGTTAAGGTTATGTGTCAACTTGGCTGGTCATGATTCTCAGCGTTTATATGTGATCACATCCATGATTGAAGTGTGAGTAGCCAATCAGTTGAAAGAGATTTTCCTTGGGGGTGTGGCCTGCATCCAAATATAAGCAGACATTCTGGCTTTTTTGCTTACTCTGGATCCTGCACTGCTTCCCGTTCATGTGGCCTCTGGGTCTTGGGACTTGAGCTATCAGCTTACCTGCAGATCTTGGAATTCCTCAATCTTCACAGCCCGAGAGCAGGAGCCCTGCTCTCTGACCTGCCACTCTTGGGTTCACCAGCCCCTTTGACTACATGAACTGAGAGACGCCTCTATCCTGATACACGGACTTGGGATGTTTCAGCCTCTACAATTGCCTAAGCCATTTCCTTGATATAAATCTCTCTTTCTATTTTTTTTTATATATATATTAGTGGGTTTGGTTTTTGGTATATATATATATATATTTATATGCTTTACTGGTTTTTCTTCTCTAGAGAACCCAGCCTAAGACAGGGAGATTATCCTATGAATTCATCGTAATCACATGGGTCCTTAAAAGAGGGAGGCAAGGTCAAAGTAAGGAGAGACGGTGTGATGACAGAAGCAGAGGTTGGAGTAATACACGCTGAACATTTTCATGAGCCAAGAAACATAGGCAGCCTCTAGAAGCTGGAAAAGGCAAGGAAACAGATTCTCCCTTAGAATCTCTACAGGGGACAAAGCTCTTGAAATCCCTGGATTTTATCTCATAAAACTTATTTTCGACTTTGACTTTCAGAATTATAAAAATTGTATGTTGTACTAGACTAAACCAAAAGCAAAGAAGTTTCCTGAATAAACTGACCACTTCGAAGGTCAGTGTAGCAGGGGCAGGGGTTTGGGGACTATGGTGTCAGGGGACATCTAAGTCAACTGGCATAATAAAATCTATTTAGAAAACATTCTGCACCCCAGTTTGGAGAGTGGCATCTGGGGTCTGAAACGCTAGCAAGCAGCCAAGTAAGATGCATCAGTTAGCCTCAACCCACCCAGAGCAAAGGAGAATTAAGAACACCAAAGACTCAAGGTAATTATGAGCCCAAGAGACAGAAGGGGCCACATAAACCAGAGACTACATCAGCCTGAGACCAGAAGAACTAGATGGTGCCCGGCTACAACCTATGACTGCCTTGATAGGGAACATAACAGAGAACCCCTAAGGGAGCAGGAGAGTAGTGGGATGTAGACCTCAAATTCTCGTAAAAAGACCAGACTTACTGGTTTGACTGAGATTAGAAAGACCCCAGAGGTCATGGTCCCAAGACCTTCTGTTAGCCCAAGACAAGAGCCATTCCCAAAGCCAACTCTTCAGACAGGGATTGGACTGGACCGTGGGAGAGAAAATAATACTGACGAAGAGTGAGCTTCTTGGATCATGCAGACACATGAGACTATGTGGACGGCTCCTGTCTGGAGAAGGGATGAGAGGGCAGAGGGGGTCAGAAGCTGGCTGAATGGACACAAAAATAGAGAATAGAGGGAAGGAGTGTGCTGTCTCATTAGAGGGAGAGCAACTAGGAGTATAGAGCAAGCTGTATATAAGTTTTTGTATGAGAGACTGACTTGGTTCGTAAACTTTCACTTAAAGCACAACTAGAAAAAATTGTGTGTTGTGTTGTCACTACTTTGTGGTAATTTGTTACAGCAGCAATGGGAAACTAATACAGACATGCTCAGTAAACACTTGGCTGTCTGGATGAACGCTTAAGGGATATTCTGTGGGCTGATATAATTTTGAACTTATTTGATAAATAATGAAATGGCCATAAAATCTTTACATAACGTATATTAAAACAAAATCTGTGGATCTATGAGTACAGTCACAAGAGGCTTACTAAGAATGAAGCCCCAGCCTGGTCCAAAACTAGGCCAAGTCTACAGGCCTGAGCTTATAGCTCAAGGAGCACTTTCCACAGGGCCTTGGAGCAGTTTACAAAGAAAGTCTATCTAGCTGCCACAAATCTGCAAGAGGATGTATTTTATAATTTAGCTTAGAGTGGGCAAAGCCTCTGCCATTGATGTTGAGTGGTCTGTCCCAGCCAAACATAGCAGCCTCTCCTTTCCTGCTGGACACTCTCCAGGACTTTGTTGGATGCAATGCTATTATCCCTATGGAAATCAAAAACCAAACTGCAAAAGTGCTGAAGGAATTCAGCTCTGCCTAGTTCATGGTTGAGATGACGGTAGTTAAGCAGATTTCCTCCAAACCAAGGAAGCACAAGTCTGCCAGGGAAATCAAATTCAAACAGGAAGGTGGCGAAATGATCTTCATTAAAAGCATACCTGCCACACTGTTTCACCAAGCCAATTTGGCATGGAAGTTTGCCTGTGTGGCTTTTAATAGGTGTGAACTGATGTTTAATTTCACTGTCCACCTCCTCCTGGCTCCTGAGTCGGCCTAGAAAAATAAAGATTTTAAAATTTATTTCTGGTTTAGCTGGTCATGAGTCCAGGCTATTCCCAGAGCTAGTCCCAGTAAGACATTAAGAAGAATCCTCATTTTTCAGAATTAAGTATTTCGTTCAAAAACTACTGAGCTGAACACCTATGAATCACATGGGGAACCCTCAGAGCTACTTTTGTTTTTTGCGATATTCTTAATTTTTTCCAGTGGTTGCTAATTAATTTATACTTTCTTACTTTATTGAACAAATTTACAGCATTTATATTTTCTATCAACTCTTTATTTTCATCCATTTTTCAAATTTCCTAGTATAGTAACAAAGACTTTAAGTCTTATTTTCATTAAATTGTGGTTATGAAATGTCTAGAATTGTATATTTGCCTTTTTTAAATTTCTTTATAGACAAGCTAGTGATTGATCTATGTCACTGTTTGCATTTTGCAAAACTAATTCATTTTTTGCTTGTGTGAATTCATTTCATATGTTTTCCTCAGATTTAATTACTTATCCCTCTAGCCTTATAACTTAGATGTTAATTGCTTTATTTATACCAGTTTTGGTTTAATAATGAAGTAGTTTAAAGCTATGAATCTTCCTCTGAGTATAATTTTGTGTGTGTGTGTGTGTTCCGTAAGTTTGATCGTGAAGGTTTGCTTTATTGTTATTCGTGTTTTACTTATGATTTTTTACATTCTCTGACCTGAGGATTTTTGTAGCATTTAAAATATTTTAGTTTGTGAATTATTTGTACTTAAATTACTTATTTTTAATTTTGTTGCTTTGTGGTCAAAAAAGTATTGATTTACTTTGGAATTTATTTTCTTTCCTTTACATTTTATATTAAAAAAAAAAAAACCAAGCCCATGATATATGAGTACATTTTACATAGTTAATGTTTTTTTAAAGTGTAGCATTTACACATAAAAAGCAGGTATATTTTTATCAGATATGGAGTTTGATATATAGAGTTTGAAATTATATAATATACATAATCAATTTTTATTGATTACATCATCCAGAATAGGTATTTCATATTTAATATCTTAAACATTTTTCATATTTGATTTTGAAATATTTAAATTTCCCACTCCTAGTATTTTTCGGAGACCTAGTGGTGCAGTGGTTATGCATTCGGCTGTTAACCCAAACGTCAGCAGTTCAAATCCACCAGCCGCTGCCTGGAAACCCTATGAGGCAGTTCTACTCTGTCTTATACGGTTGCTATGAGTCAGAATCGACTCCATGACAATGGGTTTGGTTTGTTTTTTGGTTCAGTATGTTTCACTAAAATTTTATTACCTTTTAAAGATTTTTCACTTTACATATTTTAATTTTGTTTCATTTGACATATACACGTAGAGGGTGGTTATACATTCATTGAGTGCTGTATCTTACTTTTCGTTTATCTGCTATATATTTGCTCATTATTTTAGTTTCGGCCTTAACGAACACCTTCTCTATAGGTATGCTTTTTGTATGTTTTATGTGCAGTTTTTAACCCTGATCTTAGAGTTTGTCTTTGAATAGGTAAGTTATCAATTTATATTTACAGTAAAATAAATCTATTTTATATCTATCATCTTATGTTGCCTGTTTTTTATGTTTTCTGTCTTCTCTCTTTTTATGTTATTTTATTTTTTTCCCTGCCACCATGTGGCTTGTGTTGGCTTGTGTATCTATTCCTATGTCTGTGTTCTTTATTAGGTCAGCTATTTGAGACCTGTACAATGTTTCTTCTCATTGTGAATATTTGATTACTTAATTAATGTGCTGAAATTTATAATTATTACTTAATCAAATTCAGAAAGATGAAGGAATTATGTCATTTAGACTTTACTGTCTAGATTTTATTGTTATTTTGCTTATATGGCTCTTTAAGTAAAATTATTATCGTTAGATGCCATTGATTCAGTTCCGACTCGTAGCAACCCTGTGTACAATAGAATGAAGTACTGTCTTGTCCTGGGCCATCCTCACAATTGTTGTTGTACTTGAGCCCGTTGTTGCAGCCACTGCGTCAGTCCATCTCGTTGAGGGTCTTCTTCTTCACTGACCCTCTACATCACCAAGCATGATGTCCTCCTCTAGGGACTGGTCCCTCCTGATAACATGTCTAGAGTATGATTATTACTACATTAAAATATGGTCCAGTTATAATTTTCTCTATATATAAACTTTATTTTAAGAATTAAACATTTACATTTTTATTCTTCCACATAACTAGCAAAATACTTGGACCTAACTCTGTATTTACATTGGTCAAATGCTTACCATTAGCTTTCCCCAACTATTTTTTTTATTAATGACCTTTATATTTTGATTAATTTATTAGTGAGTTGGACTTTATCCTCAAGTAAGTTTTTTAGAGAGTGCGATGTTTCCACGTTCAAGTTTTTCTTTCTGCCGTCAACACACATGAATACAATTTTGGCTAGATATAAAAATTCTTAGTTCACACCTTTGCTCCTTTAAAACTGAATAGATTTTCTACCGTTGCTTCTGGCCTGTTTTGTTTTTGAGGTTAGCCTCATTGTTTTTCTTTGTAAGTTACTTTTTCTTGGCTGCTTGTAGCATTTTTTTCTTTATTTTTGAAATTCACAAGATTTATTAGGATACACCTTAGTGTTTATTGATTTTTATGAATTACAGTAAGTTCTTTCAATATGTAGAATAAAATCTTCATTAACTTTAGGAATATTTTTGTGTAGTAAAGAATTTAAACTTGTCCCAAGAGAGGTCTGGCCTTTGCCTTCAGTAATTTCTAAGCCCTTGGAATGTCATGCATGATACAATGTCTTTGTAGGATCACTGGGTAGTCTAACAATATGATTTAGGGTGGAGGAGAGCTATACTGAATAGTGTTAGGGTGAAAGCTGTCCACACCAGAAAGACCAACAATGTGATTTATGGTGGGTGGGGGGTGGGATACTGGAGATTGAGACCAGCCGCATGCACATCAACCACGTTTATGCAATGGAGGCCTGATTAAAAAAAAACTCTGAACATGGGGACTCAAGTGATCCTCCCTGATTGGTAAGATACTGTGCATATTATCACAAACGCACACCAGGAAAACAATGCTGTTTTGATTCCATGGGTAGAGGATGATTCGAAGTCCTGTGCTTAATATTTTCTTGGACTCTAACCTTTGTGTCTCTTCCCTTGACTGATTTTAATCTTCATCCTTTTCCTATGATAAACTGTAACCATGAGTATAACAGCTTTCAGTGAGCTCTGTGAGTCCTTTTAGTAAATTGTCAGTCTGAGGGTGGCTTTGGGAATCCCTTGAACTTGTGACTGGTGACTGAAGTGATGGTGGTCTTATATGGGCTATTTCCTCTAACTTTACATTTGGTTTTCTCTCACAACTGGTGTCAGAAGTGAGATTTGCTAGAATGACCCTGACTCGCTGAAACTCGTTTTTTTTTTTTTTTTTTTAGCAGTGGGGGAGGAGAGAAAGGATAAGGGAGTGGGTATAGAGGTAAAAACGGAGTTTAGAAATGATGGATCCAACTCTGAACAGGTGATTCACTGGATGCATAAGGAAATGCAAAGTAACAAGAAACAAACTAAATATACAATTCCTTGGTTATTATTACCAAAATAGCTAAAATGAAAGTAAAGGAGAGTGCAGAATGGATCCTGACCCTGGGCCAACTTTGGATTTTGGCTAGTCCAAGCTACAACTGCTAGCTTCAGTGCCACTACCTACAAGAAAAGTTAAAATGAAAGTAAAGGAACATGTTGGGGTGAAACCTGATGCTTGGTCAGACTTGGATTCCATCCAGTCGGAGCTGCAGTCACTAGGCAAGGCTGCTATCAAGGAGAAAAGTTGTGCTAAAACAATAGAGTGTGAAGAAAATTAAAGTAATTCACAAGATAATATGGAAATAGAAGGAGAAGAGTCTAGGGACTTGTTCCAACAGGTTGGATTTCTTCAAAAAGCTATTAAGAAATGGAATGAATAAAGCAGACATTGTTGGG
The DNA here is from genome assembly GCF_030014295.1 of Loxodonta africana. NCBI lineage: Eukaryota > Metazoa > Chordata > Mammalia > Proboscidea > Elephantidae > Loxodonta > Loxodonta africana. The sequence goes on from NC_087360.1 coordinate 63,892,936, forward strand.
GGAGTGAAACAAATGGCTCAATGCAGCACTATTGGAGGTTGGGTGGCCATAGGGACCTAGTCCCACAATATTGAAGAGCCCTAAACAAATCTGCTTTATTCACTCTAATTTAGAGGTATTTAAAAAGCTGAAAAGGAAAGATTACAAGAAGAAATCTGACAGTATTTCCTGGGGCAATGGTCCTGCAATCTTAAGAACTGATAAAAAGACAAAGGTCCCTTTCCTGAAATCCTGGGTAGGTACCCAAAGCCATATACACATGAGTGGGTAAAATGATCAGGGGGTGGAGAAGAGACATATCTGGGACTCCTTGGTGTAGGAGCTCCATGCACTGTGGTTCTAATACCCGTTGGTGACATTCTAATGGGGGGTTTTGCTAGATTTGGAAGATAAGGGAATTCAGTGATTGATGGGATTAACATAAAAGTTTGGATGAAAATTGGAATGTTTGAACAGACTTCATATGAAATGGTTCATCTTCTTTACCGGAATGTATTATGAGAGTGGATTTTGTATCTGACTGGTAAAACCTTCCCTTACTTAGCATTGTAAAACAGAAGGCATATAAACTCACCCTTCTGCCAATATTAGATTGGACATGTTAAATGAGAACCAATAAGATTGCCAGAGCCCACACGGTTTGTTAATTTGAAACAATATAGGATATCTGGTGGACAAAAATAGATTATCACTTTAATTAATGCCTGTTAGAAGCTGGAGTACTCGTACAGACAAACGCTCTCTATGGTAGCTCTGTGTGGAGCTCAGGCTGGGCTTATGGCATAAATCAGTGAGTACAACTCAATGACAACCTCTGGGATTTTGGACCAGAAAATTTCCATCTGAGAGGCAATTACTAGCTTGCTATCAGACATTAATTGCAACTTCCCTTTTGACTGAAGGACATAAAATAATCTTAGAATCTGTAACACCCATAACATCTTGGGTGATGTCAGAGAAATGCTCTAGTGAAGAGGGAAATTCCTGCAACAGTTCCATAATAAAATGAAAATAGTTTGTGCAGAAACATGCTACCAGGGTAATGCAAAGAAATACTCATTGTATTCACGAGAACATAGACTCTTTTCCCCTACGACTGACTTTGGATCCACCTGAGGAGCTGCTAGGTCCTACTGCTACTTGGGCAGTGCCCTATGAACAGCTCTTGATTGATCAACAGAGTTGCTTGGTTTATGGATGGTAGTTCCAAGGTGAACAGACAGTATCCTGTTTGGAAGACCACTAATATGACTAAAAAAGGTAAAACCAAATAAGCTCAGTGGGCTGAATTTGCAAGCTGCTTGCTCCTACTTTTTTTTTTTTTTTTGCTGAATTTGCATGCTGCTTGCTCCTACGTATTTTTTTTTTTTTTACGTTTAGGTTTTTACAGACTCATGGGCAATTACCAATGGCCTGGCTATAAAGTAAGGGGGGAAAAAAAAGCAATGGAAAATTGGACTATTAAAAGGATGCTCATATACGGTGTGGCCCTATGAAAATCTTTTGGGAATTTAAGGTGTGCATTAAAATAGGACATGCAGATGCCCTTCTGAAGAATCCCTTTCCTAGATCAGAGGATGATTGGAATTGGCAAATGGATATCCTGATGTGCTCACTTGAGGTGGCCACTAAGATCCATAAAGTGAGTAAACATAAGGGAGATTCAGCAAAGTGGACTTGGGCTGGATTTAGACACATTCCACTTGTACTCTCTGAGGCACAAGATACCAACAAGAACTGCTCTGTCTGCTAACAAGAAAGAAGGAGATTGTAGATGGTTATGGGACAGATTTCCTGGGGGAAGGCCCTGCATAGGGCTGGTAAGTCAGACTGATGCCAGTAACTCTGAGAGACTAAAAATGAGTCTTGACATGAAAAGACACTCTAGGATGGGCTTTGTAACCCAGACTAGATGCAAATGCTCAAAATACTATAAATGGACTGAATCAGAAGATATTACACCAATTTGTATTGCCGAGTCACATTTTTTTCAGACCAAGGGACACACTTTACAGCCCCTAATGTCCAACAGTGGGCAAAGAGACACCATCCTCAAAGGAATGGTTTGATAGAAAATTGGAACAGGTAATTGAAATATCTGTTGCCTAAAATGAGGGTGGGGGATGATGAATAAAGCATGAAGGACTGGCTTACATGCCTTCATGAGGGTGTATAATACTGATATTGATAGTTAAATGTATTGGAAAATTGAGTTAAAGCCCCCTGGACTGTAATACTGATGAAAAAATGACTGGCCTGAGGAAAAACTAGATTTAGCTAGCCATCAGCTCATCTCTATGCTAAATATTTCTGCACAGGTTTATCATAAGTGGTAGGTCAAGGGACCAAAATATGAATATGTATATAATGGTTTTATAAAATGGTTTAGCTGTTTCTTTAAATCTATCCTTACCCCACACTGGTTCCTCTAATGTTAGGCATATAATTGCTTTGCTGTAAGAGATCTTTGGTCAAAGACCACGGGGTGGCCAGTGTAGTAAAAAATTAAACTCTGCTTAAAGGGAGGTGTGGTGCTTCGCCCTTGGATTCTGGGAAAAAACCTCTAAGCCTTTGGAATGTTATGACTGATAGAAGTGTCTTCGTTTTTCTGAGGACCTTGGATTATCAGATAGTCTAACAATATAGTTTAGGATGGGTGCTGGCCACACCAGAAAGACCAACAATGTGTTTTAGAGTGGTGACTTTGGGTCATGCCCAGGTGGGCTGCAGAGGGCGACTGAGATGAGCCATGTGGACAATGATGCCTATGCAATGGAAGCCCAAATAAAACTCTGAACACTGAAGCCTGGGTGAGCTTCCCTGGTTGGCAATACTCCATGAGTATCACACATCAATAACAAGAAAGCAATGCTATTCTGACTCCATGGGGAGAGAACAACTGGAATCTCTGCATGTGGTAGTTTCTTGGACTGGACTCTACATGTCTTACCTTGGCTGATTTTAATTTATATCCTCTCCTTGTAATAAAGTGTAACCGTGAGTATAAAACCTTTCAGTACATTCTGTGAGTTCTTCTAGTGAATTATTGAAACTGAGGGTGGTTTTGGGAGCCCCTCAGATTTGCAACTGGTAACAGATGTGATGTTGGTCTTGTGTGGACTGTTCACTTTAACTTAGCAGCTGGCTAGCTCTCCCAATTTCCTTCTCTTATGTGCTTGGATACCATTTCTGTCTCATTTGTTCTGTTTTCTTCTTCAATTTCTCTTATCAGCCATATATTTGATTTCTGCCTATTCTCTGTAATATTACTGTTTTTGGTGTTTTGTTATTTTTCTGGGTATTCTATATGCTTTTTTTTTTTTGCAAGCTTGCTTTCCATGTCCCTGATTCTATTGTTTTATTGTTAATTTTGACTTTTACCTCATCTAATGCCATTTAAATGTAATGGCATTGCCATAGTAAATTAATTTTTAGAAACTCACTCTCAAAAAAATTCACGCTATTTCCCTCTGTCAATTTGTTTCGCAGTCTATTTTCTTGAGAATGTGATGTAGCCTAATATTTTTCTCATTTTTTAAATTACATCTTATTCCAAAGGATGACTTTCATCTAAAACTTACAATCTATATTCATTATTTCTTTTGGGGGGGGGGTTGTATATACTTATTATTTTAAGATTTTTACATAGGTCTCATGTTCTTTTGTTTATTTGTTTTACTGTTCATCATTTGTTTAATGACAGAAGCTCTTTCTGGACTTTCTATCTGCCAGACTGAAGTGTGTTCTATTTGTTTCTATTTTCAGTTTACTTTTACATCATTTTAATCCTCCCTTTAACTTGACTTGGAGGCCCTAGTGGTGTGAGGAGCTTAAGCTTTGGGCAGCTAAGGAACTTGGTGTGCAGATTCAGTCTTTCTATACTAGTAGAAGGAGTTCCTGGGTGGTACAAATAGTTAATGGGCTGGCTGCTAAATGGGAGATTGGAGGTTTGAGTCCACCCAGAGGCACCTCAAAAGAAACCACGGCCATGTACTTCCGAAATACCAGCCATTGCAAACCCTGTGGAGCACAGTCCTACTCTGACACACATGGGGTCTCCATGAGTCAGAGTCAACTTCCTGGAAACTAGTATAGTAGTTAAAGCAACTAGTTTGGGATGCTTTTCTTTCAAACCATGCTTCTTCATATTAGTAAGGGTTTGTCTTTGTGGCAGAGTCAGCTCATGTCACCCTTTGAAGTCATGTTAGAGGAAAAATATATGGCATGATTATGCAACTTTTTTTTTCCTATTCTAGCTGTTGGGATTACAGGGTACATTTGACCTCAATGAGAAATGAAAATCAAAGTAGGGTGTTTGCTTTTTTTGGCCTATGGCTTATTCATACACTCAGCCTTCATTTTAATAAATGAGGGATTAGAATCTTTTAAAAATTATTATATAAAATTTCTTTACCTTCCTAAAATACTGCATAGATCTCTTGGGAAAAAGGGAGTGAGTCGCTGCCAGCCCTCGATGTTGGACCAAACTATATTGTATCTTACAAATATTTTTCAGAATTTATGTTATAAAGTAAGCATCATTTCTAGGTTCAGCAGTGATAAAATATTTTTCTCTATTTTGCTTCTTTTGGTCAGTACATAGGAGAAAGATTTTGTAACCCTTCACTTATTTTACTATCTTTTCCAAAAATTCCCTGTGGAATTCTGCTCATTACTTTGCTATGCAACTATTACCACAGTGACCTAAAGTGTTCTCTCTTTCGCGTTATTTAATCCCAGGCCTTTTCCTTTTCATAACAACCACCTCCAGTCTGCCTATTTCTCTATGCTCTGAATTTTACATATCACACAAGACTGTAATAAAGTCTCATCTACTCCATGACATTTTTCTTGACCATCATACCTCATGGTAATCTCTCCTTCCCTAACATTGCATATTATTATTGTGTGTGCCATTTGGCACCTGGAACATACAAAGATATAATATTTTTCTACATGCTGTATGCTCTATCATATACCCAGCTATATTTTAATTTCCTAGCCAAGGTTTTGTGAATAATAAGTTCTCCATAAATCTTTGGTGGTTTATAACAACTTGTTTTTAAGCAAGGAAAAAAAAAAAAAATCCATCTTTTCTACTCACTCTCCTATAATGACCGCTGCCCAACCCCTTCTTAGTCTTACCACCTGGATTAGTTTAGAGTCTACAAAATAGTCTTCATTAGTCCAAAGTTTATTTGGTTTTTAAAATTTCTCTAAAATCTCAATTTAAAGGGTCACCAGTGGGCCAACTGTTTAAATATCTGTTTAAATATCTCCACCAGCAATGTAAACAGTGAATCAAATTACCTATTCACTCAGGATCCTTTTAATTCCTTCTATCCCTTCATCACTCCCTCCTCTTTCATTGTTCTCACTCAGTTTATCCCTGTGGCAAGAAAAGTTAAACGAGACTGAAAAAAAAAAAAAAATGCAGCTGATTAGGGCAGATGAACTGAGCTCAGGGAACTGTCTTCCTAAGCTCAATCAAGTCTTTAAAACAGATCGATTTCATTTTTCATAGACGCCCTGGCACCTGAGGTATGGTGACTTTAAAAGCTCATTTGTTTGTGCTTTCTGGCTGAGCTTTAGGCTTCTAATGCCAAATAGATAAACAGGGAAAAAGAAGCAAATTTGTTAGAGCATTAATATTTTCCTAATTTCTTGCACCTCCCTTAAAGGTATTTCAGTAAATAATTTCCAGTCAGTTCTCAATGTGGCAGGATTGTGAGGGAGATGACAATTCATAGCAAAATTAATCAGAGAGAGAATGAAGCTGGCAAATCTATTTTTATACTCTATATTAAACACACACGCACACACACAAAGAACAACACACAACAACAACTTCACAGTGAACACTGTACTGACCCAGTGGGTCAGGATCAGTTCCTTGAGATTTCTACTACCTTGGGATCCCTTTGGCAGAGTTCAGGCACTTGCTACACATTCTGGACAGGAAATCTCTCAGAATTTATGTTTTGCCCCTTTTGTCTCTGTCTGACCTTGCCAAAGGCCTACATTAAGATCTGGAGCTCTTTCAAAATTAGTATGCCCAGTGTTTTGAGCCCAATTTTTTCAGATGAGGGGAGGGACAATGAGAATGTGACTATAAACTATGGCGGGTGGTGCTTGCAGGTGGAGGCAAGGTCTGGAGCTTTTGATTGGCAGCCAGTAGTGAATATCGAGGTCTATTGACAGACTGTTTATGTGAAAAAAAACTCCAGGTTCAGTGTCAACCATTCAGCAAACACTGAGAGATTGCCTAGAGGTCAGACATTATGTTGGGTGATCCAGGTGCTCACATTGGGTTGGAGGAAGAGAGTATACATAGGTAACTAGGGTATACAGACAGCATGTAGGAAGTGAAGTATGCTTACAGTTATGCTTACGTATCCATGAGTAAAGGAGCCTGGGTGACGCAGTGGCTTGTGCTCGGCTGCTAACTGAAAGGTTAGCGGTTCAAACCTATCCAGTGGCTTCATGGAAAAAAGGTCTGGTGATCTGATTTCATAAAGATTACAGTCAAGAGAACCCCATGGAGCAGTTCTACTCTGTAACACATGGGGTTGTCATGAGTAGAAGGGTTGATTCACAACAGCTAACAATAACAACAACAGCCATGAGTAAATTTATGTTCTGGGGGAGAAAATATGCAAAACAAATAGAAAAACAAATCCCAATGGTGAAGTAAGATACCCTACCCAGAGAGAATGCTGCTGTCCTTCTTGATCAATGGCTAGGAGTTACTGGCTTATCATCACTAGCATCCCCACAGAAAGGTGTCAGGATCAGGGGAGTCTGGGGTGATGACAGGGAAAGCCGGAGCTCCAGGTGACTGGTTTTAGGAAGCTGTGGGAGAGAGGAAGTTGGTTGTGGCTATTTCAGTGTCAGCACTCTTGCCTCCTAGGGGAAACTTGAACCAAATCTTTGAGGCAGGTCATAGGCCAGCAATTCCAACAGGACTGTAGGTGACGTGCCAGAAGAGATGGAGAATCAGATTTCAGACACGTGGAGCAGTAGAGCATGGCCTCTGCTAATTCCAGAAAGGCAAGTCAAGCTGGTTATATCCCAGTCACACCTAAGTTCTCTTTAGCAATAACATCTGGGTTATGGGTTACGTTATGTGCCAAAACGCTACTGGGACATAGGAGGAATTCTTCGGAGGCTTAGTAAGTGGGTTAGAGGTTCTGACTTATAGTGTTCCCACTCTCATGGCTCAATGTCATTATTTCTGTCAAGTCTATTTTCTATTGCCCACCCCATCATGAATACTCATAATTTATTTCTTCCCTCATTTTTTTCTCCTTTTGTCCTTGGATCCATTTGCTTAGAGCAATAATTCTCAAACTATGATTCCCAGACCAGCAACATCCATGTCACCTGGAAACTTGTTATAAATACAATTTATCTGGCCTCACTTCAGATTTCTTGGATAAGAAACTCTGGGGCCGAGGCTCAACAATCTATGTTTTAAAGGTGATTATGGTGGATGCTAAATTTGAAAACCACTGGGTAGGACCTGGCTTTATCCTAGGCAGTAGCAGGTAGTAGCTTTCAGGAAAGGAAATAGGCCTGAAGGAGAAGAGGTCAATGAATATTTATCAATGGTCTTTCTGATGATCTCTATTGTAAAGACTAATTGCCTTACAAATATTTGTTCTAATTTTCTTTCTCCAAGGAAATTTAAAGTTTAGCTAAGCACATTGCCTTCTTAAAAGACTACATTTCTTGACCTCCCTTGCAGCTAAGCATAGACATGTGTCTAAATTTTGACCAATGGGATGTAAGTGGATTGGCCATGAGGAAGAAGGCTTGCTTTCCTAGCTCTATTTGTCCATCCTGCTACTTGGGAATTAATTCAATGTCTGAAACTGTAACTTTCTTGGACCAAGTGGACAAAGACTATACCCTGGGTTTGATGCGGTGAGACATAGGAAAGGACTCTATTCCATTATGACAACTTTGGAAGTACTGATTCTTGGACTTAACTATACTTTCAACTTCTCTTATGTGAGAGAGAAATAAGCTTCTACCTTATTTGAATTACTCCCTGCTATTTAAAGTCAAGCCTAATACTAAGTAATATAATCCTTACCGAATCTACAAAACATACCACTTCTTGTACTTCTAGTTCTCCAGTTCTTACAAAGAGAAAGCAATTTCACATCACTCTGTTAGTCGTCTCATAGGAATTCAGGGCATTTGGTAGAAAATTGCCTAATTCATCCACACAGTTTGAGTTTAGCTTATTGACTGTTAAATGAGGCAGCATATAAAAGGTAAAAATAATTTTCTCATAAGCTACTTTTCATACTGCAATGCAGTACAGGCTGCTTTGACACCTGTGGGAATATTTACCCTCTCAAAAAGGGATGAGGACTGTTCTACCCATTTTACAGGTAAGCAAATGGAGCCTAAGGACAGTAAAGCCACTTTTTAGATCATGGGACTATATTATGAGGTTCTCAAAGGTAAAGACTGTGTCTTAATATCTGTGTCCTTCATGCCTATAAAAACTGTTTAGAACATAGTAAGTCTTCGATAAGTTTTGTTGAATTAGTTGATTAAATGAGAGAAAGAGAGAGAGAAAAAGAGGTTGCTGACAAGTCAACTGCGACTCTTGGTAGCCTCATGTGTTTCACAGTAGTACTGTGCTTCATAGAGTTTTCAATGGCTGTGAACTTTCTGAAGTAGATTGCCATGCCTTTCTTTTAAAGCACCTCAGGATGGACTCGAACTGCCAATCTTTGGGTTAGTAGTAGAGAACTTAACTGTTTGCACCACCACCAAACCTAAACCCACTGCCATTGAGTCAATTTGGAATAATAGGGACCCTAAAGGACAGAATAGAACTGCCTCCTAGGGCTCCCAAGGCTGTAAATCTTTACGGAAGCAGACTACCACATCTTTCTCCCATGGAGTGACTGGTGGTTTTGAACCACTGACCTTTCGGTTAGCAGCTGAGTGCTTTAATTACTGCACTACCAGAGCTCCCTTTTTGCACCACCCAGGGACTGCTAAATCAGAGAGAACAAGGACCAAATTCAGCTGCTTTCTCACTCAATAGATCTACTTTAGTGAGAGAAATCCAGAGAAGACGAGCTGTGGGTCATAGGAGGTTTTCTAAGTCTAGTTTTAGCCTTAATTTAATGTTAATTTAGGGTACTGGGTAAGGGATGGAGCCCTGGGTGGTTCAGTGGTTAAGAGATCAGTTGCTAACCAAAATATCAGCATTTTGAACCCACCTGCTGCTCCTTGGAAACCCAATGGGACAGTTGTACTCTGTCCTATAGGGTTGCTATGAGTTGGAATCAACTTGATGGCAACGGGGTGAGGGATGGAGGGAAAGGAATGAGAGAGAGTATAGAATTTCCAAGGGAGAGTATATACTAATTTTCTTATCATGCCCATTGAAGATCTCTTTATAACCTGTTTACTGTGGTAATTGAGACGATTCAAGAAAGTTAGACCTAAATTTTATTTGTCTGTCCAGATTCTGTCTGTGTATTATGGACTGTGCCAAGCAGAGGAAGAATTTTTGATGCTGATTAGTATCATTTTTAAGGCCAAGTCTGCCCTGGTGTTTGAGGAGCTCCATCTCTAGCCTATTTTCCCCATCACCACTCCCAGGGTGATTTTCCCTTCATTTGTAGACTCCATTATTAACATGACACTTCAACCAGTCCATGAGCCCAAATCTTCAGTACTAATTGTCGGTGTAATTTAGAGGTATCTGGTTTTATGTGTTGACTTTGTTATCTACTGGCTGGATACATTTGGGAAAGGTATTTAACCTCCCTGGACCTCATTTTTCTCATCCTTAATGTGAGAACAATGATTTCTCCTTCACAGGCTTTGTGTAACTATGAAATTTAAAAACATATATATAAAATACATATTGGGAGATGTGTTGGCTTTCTTAGTGCATTCAAACCCACAGACTCCATCTTTGCCAATATAGGACGACACTCTACATGGAGAAGGGTTGAGGCTGGTGGTCTAAGTTGTATCTCTGGATATTTCCCTTCTCCTTGAGGGTTTATTGATAATTTCTACTCCTGCTGCCACCACTTATTTTTAATGCTTAACTCTAAGCTTATGGGCTAAAATATTATTATAGAAATGGAAAAAATAGTCACTTTAAAGTGGAGAAGGCTGGCAACACTGCACTAATGAGGGTGAGAGTTAGCATCACCAGGGATGTCACGTGGATGTCATGTACCTGCTGATATGATGCAGCAAAAACAGCATTTCACCTCTGTTGTATTCTTTCCAGAAACCCACAACTCCTGTCTAATCATTAGAAAGACATCAGACCAACTCAGATTGGGGAGCATCCTACAGGATAGCTGGCCAGTACTCCTTAAGACTGTCAAGGTCATTAAAAACACAGAAAAGACTGAGAAATTGCCACAGACCAGAGGAGACTGGGAATGTGTGACAACTAAATGTAATGTAATACTTGAGATTGGATCCTGGACGGAAAGAGGACATTAGAGGAAAAATTGGTAGTATCAAAATACAGTCTGAAGTTTAGTTGACAATAATGTGCCAATGTCCCCTTTCTAGTTTTGACAAATGTGCCATGGTAACGTACGATGGCAACAACAAGGGGAAGTGGATGAAGAGGATAATACCAAGGGAAACTCCCTGTACTATCTTTGCAATTTTTCTGTAAATCTAAACCTATTCCAAGATACAATTTATTTTAAAAAATTCACTGTTGAGCCTTACCCACAAATTTGAGGCAACAGAAGTGTCAGTGAATTTGAAGACAAATTAATAGGAAATATCCAATTGGAAGAATAGAGTGAAAAAACAAATCTACAGAACCTAAGTGATATGTGAACCAATATAAAGACATCTTTAGTAACATAATGGAAGTGCCCAAAGGAGAGTAAGAGAGAGAATGGAGCAGAAAAAAAAATTTTTTTGAAAGAAATAATGGTCAAAACTTCGCCCAATTCGGTGAAAGACATGAATTTACAGATTCAAGGAAGCTCAGTGAACTTCAAGTAGAATAAATTCTCAAACTGAACAAAAGAAAAAAACCAATGAAAGAGACATCCACGTGATATAGTCAAACTGCTAAAAATCAAAGGAAAAAGAGAAAATATTGATGAAAATAGTAATATCAGTCGCCTGTAGCAGGGCATTATTTTGGAAATTTCACTGTGGTACTGAAGAGGGGAGAGAGGACATAAACGAACCAAGTACATCAACGCAAGCCGTGTCTCTATTGGTATTGTACATTTGCACTTTGCTGCTTCTTGCTCTCCAGTTTATAGCATGGCTCTGGAACAAAGCTGATTTGCTGCATTGGTTATTCGATTTTCTCATTAAGTACCATGAGTAAGGGAGGGGAAAAGTCAGAATTCAAGGACCGAAGGCTTCCGCATCCAATCTCTGGAAGGGTGAGGCTAATGTCCATGTTTCACTGGAGCACTAGAAGTTCTCAGCTTATCATAAGGCTTTCATCAGGGTCTTAGGAAGTTAGGGAGTGTCTGTCAAACTAATCTCTTGGGAGGAGAACCAGGAGATCTGGACTCTTGCCATACTTAACTTTTCCCCAAACCTTAAAACTCTATAATGATACCTAAAAAAAAAAAAAAAATACCACCGAGTCAATTCTGACTCATGGTGACCCCATGCACATTAGAGTAGAACTGTTCTCCACTGGATTTTCAGTGGCTGACCTTTCTGAAGTAGGTTACCAGGACTTTTTTCCAAGGTTCCTTTGGGAGAACTCAAACCACCAACCTTTCGATTAGCAACGGAGCCTCTTAACCCTTTGCATCACCCAGGGACTCTGTAATTATACTGGTCCTTGGGAAATAAAGGACATCATAAATCTTCTTCTTCTACCTTTCTTTCTACTCCTGATCCCTCTATGCCTTCTCCAAATACATTATTCTTTTCACATGTCTCTCATCCCCACATGGCTCTGTGGTACACAATAAACCCCACTGCCGTAAAGTCAAAGCCGACTCCTATCGACCCTATAGGACAGAGTAGAACTGCCCCATAAGATTTCCAAGGAACTGCTGGTGGATTCGAACTGCCAACCTTTTGCTTAGCAGATGTAGCAATAGCTAATATTAAGTGAGTAGGCGGAAACGGTTCTAAGAAGCAGAACGGGGCCTGGTATTTAGGATAAGCATGACACGATGCAGCAGAGCTGGAGATGTAAACCCAGGAGCGAGCAGGGTAACAGGACGGAGAAGCCAGCCGCCTCACAAGATGCTCGCAAGGGAAGAATGCCTGACTTTGCTTGAGCCTTCTTATCACCGTTGAGTATTAAGCCCAAAGCTCTACATCTTTGACTATATGTATTATTAATTTCATCCCCTATTCCTGTAATGACAGATTTGTTGGCTCCTGTGGATGCTGGCAGCCAAGATGTGCGGAGGAGAGGAGACCTTTCATCAAAGGGGCACACCAGGCGAGGCTTACACACACACCCCCACCCACATAAAACTTTTCCCATCCAGACATTTTCTTCTCTTCCCTTCGTTGTCTACCACTCCCCTCTCCTGCCCAATGGCTGGCCTCCACTCGCCAGATCTGAATGAATGCTTCTTTCAGCAAAGGGATTTTTCCACCTGGTTGACTTGATGAAAGGTTTATGAGTTGACATGATGTGAAAAAAAGAACAAAGTGAAGTCAGGGAGTTTGCGTAAGCGAGTGTCTGCAGGGGCAGAGGTTGCAGCAGCTAAAAAGAGCTGCTGAAAACTTTATTACAAACTAAGAGAAGTTAAAAAAAAAAGAGAAGTTAGGAGCCATAAATCACTCATGTGTTCAGCCACGAGGCCACTGAAAAACAGGGCGGACTTTCAGGGAGAACTGGGCAGGCAGGCAACTCCTTTGCTAATAGTCAGGGGTCCAGTTTTCCCCTGCAGCAGGTCTGGGCACTGCTGTGAACTTTTCCGTCTTTCTACTTTTCTCTCTTTTCTCAATCCCCCCCCTCAAAAAAAGAATCAATAAAATCACAAGAAAAGTGTGGAATAAAGGAAAAGAAAGTTAGCCACCTGGGAGGTGGGTGGAGCTTTCGGTTTTGCCCTGGGAGGTTCAGGAATTAAGCATATGAAAAGAACTTCCTGAATTGGACGTTGGTTTTTCAATTTGTGTGTGTGTGCGTGTGTGTATGCATGAATATACGTGAGCTTCTTGTTCTCAGTCTTATTCACTTATTTATTTTACCAGGAAAAAAAAAATGGTTTGCCCTTACATCATTTCAGGCCCCTTCCAAATAACATTAGGCTCTTCATGAGCTACACCCAGGCCTAAAAACTGTCTGTAGTAGTGCTAAAGAGAGTGCTGCATGCTTTTTGTTCTTACTCACCCTTTCACCCTTCGATACTACCCCACTTGTTTGCTTCAGTCTTCTGCAAAGACCAATCCCCCAAAAGATTTATTCAGCTCGCCATAAGTGACCATCATAACCACGTTATGTTCAACGTTCATGGGTACCTCGTGCTCCACAAAAAGTTCTAAGTCTCTCCAGCCGTTGTTTGACCCCAAGCTTCTTATCCTTTACAGTTCTTTGCATTACCTGATCTGCCTCAGGCTTCCACCCTTCTCGACCTCTCTAAATATTTTCCTACTGCTGTTGGTCATCAGCAAACCCCATATATGGTCAGATTCTTCCCTGAGTGGTTTCCTCAACTTCCTGCTCTAGCTGAAGTCTGGCTGACCTCCTGTGGTGTCTCCTCACAGCACAGCCTTGAGGAGGAATACTCTGTGCTTCCCACCCCAATACCCCCCATTCCTTTTCAGCTCCCAGGCCATCGTTCTTAGCATGGTTTGAAGCATAAGCCATTCTCCTTTCAGTTACAAATTCCCCTCCTGATTTCTCATTTTCATTCACTGAAGATTTTAGTATTGTTCCCCTACTCCCATTTCTGTTTTCATTTTAGGTTGAAAAAACAATCCAAAACCCTGCTCTCTCAGTTCCTTAATCTCCTTGCTTAATGGTGTTACACTCTTCTGCCCCATTTCAGTCACACACCACCTTGTTCATAGCTTAGCCTGTATCATCGCCAATAGTAAGAAAACTAGTTGCTGTTGAGTTGACTCTGACTTATGGTGACCCCGTGTGTGTCAGAGTAGAACTGTGCTCCATAGGATATTCAATGGCTGATTTTTCAGAAGCAGATCACCAGGCCTTTGTTTTGAGGTGACTCGGGGTGGACTTGAACCACCAACCTTTCAGTTAGCAGCCGAGAATATTAACAATTTGCACCACCCAGGGACTCTTACATACTTTGGGCATGTTGTCAGGAGGGATCAGTCCCTGGAGAAGGACGTCATACTTGGCAGAGTACAGGGTCAGCGGAAAAGAGGAAGACCCTCAACGAGGTGGATTGACACAGTGGCTGCAACGATGAGCTCAAACATAACAACGATTGTAAGGATGGCGCAGGACCGGGCAGTGTTTCGTTCTGTTGTGCACAGGGTCGCTATGAGTCGGAATCGACTCGACGGCACCTAACAACAACAACAACAACAACTGGGATTATTTTTGTGGCATCCTTATAAATATTTGAGCAGTTTGTTTCAACCCCTCTCTGATACTCTCTGGAGACATAAAACATGTAAACTGCTTCTAGGTGGCTAGGGTGAGTGATTCCTCACTGGATGAACTTAAAGGGTGTAATAGGGTTTGCTTGGGGAATTTGAAAATGTCATCTATAGCTATTGTGACCAGACATTCTTGACCCAGCCAACTCCATGGAGAAAGCCTTCAAGGAGAACACCCAACGGAGCCAAGGGTAAAGCTAAAGTTTCTGGAGAATGTGATTTATTCTCTTTTTGAAAGGAAATTGTTATTGTTATTATTCTTAGTTCCAATTCCAAATCACCCTGTAATCATCATTATAATAGCAATTTGTACGCTGCTATCAAGTTTGGAGAAGTATGTGTTAAGGGCAAAGTCAGATCTTTACTAGCTCTTTTGTCTGTGGAGCCCATGTTGCTTCTACCATACCCCTTCTTCATTGGATTAAGATAGGACTACTTCCAAATTGGGTTTGCCCATTTCATCTCACTCGATTCTCCTGACAGTTCTTTAAATTATGCATCACTTATCTTGGTTTCTGTCTGATAGGATTGCCTGAGAAGACATGCTACTGTAAGGGTATGAGTGAGTCAGTGACCTTCCATTTCATGTCAAGGAACACTCAAACCTCTACCTCCAGTATTATAATAAATGAGTGAATGAATGTATGAATGAAAGGAAGGAAGGAGGGAGAAAGGAAGGAGGAAAAGAAAGATAAAAACCAATGTGCACAGGACATTGTGGTTTATCTCCTAGAATTAGGTAAGTAGGGACCAACTTGCTCCCTTCAAGCCTTATCCTTGGGCTTCTGCCAGCTCTCACTTCCTCTCAATTCTCCAGCAGAGCCAAGTTGGGGAGTGACCCCTGGAAGAGCTCTCTTAACCCAAATCCCCACCATCACTTCCCTCCCAACTCCACTGCCCTGTCATTATCAGCATAGCCAAATTGCCAAGCAAAGCTTTTTACAGTCAGCAAACAAGGCCCTCTCCCTCCTCCTCCACCCCGTCAGGCTGCTGTGCTGCACACCAGCTCTGCCTGCATTTGCCGTGTTCCTGGTCTCTGGGGCATACTCTCTGGGATGCATTTTGCAACATAAGCTATTCTGCTCTGTGAAGCAAAGCAAAGAATTAAAGGCAAGCCTGAAATTACAGCTACCACAGCACTGGGATTCAGAGAATCATAAAATCATAGAATTTTTTTTTAGTTGGAAGGGACCATAGAGGTCTTTTCAACCTGCTGATTTTATATGATGGGGAAATGGAGGGGAGTTGGGAGCAGGAGAATAGGCGGGGGAGTGCTTGGAACCATAAATGTCTGGGATTGGAAGTTTTGCTAAGGGTGGGAGAATAAGGGTAAATGTGCTAAATTTTACTTAGAGTTTTCTAGCTTAAGTCTGAGACTTCAGTTCTCTATGAAGTTGAGGAAGCTTTGAAAAGGTGTAAACATATTTCTGCCACTCATTCGTCAGTTTGTCATACTGTGGTGGCTTGTGTGTTGCTGTGATGCTAGAAGCTATGCCACTGGTATTTCAAATGCCAACAGGGTCACCCATGGTGGACAGGTTTCAGTGGAACTTCCAGACTAGGAAGAAAGGCCTGGGGATCCACTTCTGAAAATTAGCTGATGTAAAACCTTATGGATCACAGCAGAAAACTGTCCTAGATAGTTCTGGAAGATGAGCTTCCTAGGTTGGAAGGCTGTATACAACAACAGTAACAATGGGCTCAAACATACCAGCAATCATGAAGATGGTGCTGGGCTGGGGAATGTTTTGTTCTATTATACAGAACATTTCATTCTGTTTTGTCAACTCGACAGCAAGTAACATAGCTACAATAAAACATATTTAGAGCTAGAAACCAAATCACCCCATTTCTTGGCCATCACATACCATTTGCCTTTAAGTAAAGTGAGATAGCCAAATTCTTTCTTTTTTTAGATCTGGGTAGAAAAGAAAAATTTCCCTGAATGGCATAGCATATCAAGTTTGGTTCTTTTGTGTTTTTAAGCAGGTTTCAGAAAGTAGGGAAAATGCCCTAAGGGGAGACTTCTGACATCTGCAAAGACATTTGAAAAAAGTCTGAGGATCCTTTTCTTTTGTAAAAGAAGGGGCTGAAATTACCTTCAAGGAATCTGCTTTGTGGTGAGAGTGGTGTCTTTTCTTCCTAGATTGAATTCTTTTTTCTCCAGGCCAGGCTGTGAGTGGTCTGCCTCCTCAGAAAAGTCTCAGACAGTCTGAGGTTTTTATTCCATTTCTTTCTGGCATCATGAGAGACCAAGCCATTAACCAAGCTTCCCAAGGTCTTAGGACATTAAGAGCTCATAGGTAGGTTACTGAGGCCCTGAAATGTTTACAAACTTCTGTGTGTATGTGCATTTTTCCAGAGAATCCATGCCTTTCAGCAGCTTCTCAAGGGGCCCCTGATTCCCAAAGTTATGAACCATAAGCCTAGATTGTTAGGGCTGGGACAAGCAGGCCTCAGTCACCGGCTGCAGGTGGCACATTCATTCTCTCTATCTCAGATGACAGGTCCCTGACTCTGCAGCCAGATTTCAGGAACTTGTTCTAGGCTTTTTCTTTCCCGCCTTTCTCAGGGTAATGAGCTTAGCCTTGCACTTGCTAACACCAACAAACTAGGCCAATTGCAGCTTACTGCGGTCACCTTTCAGTAGAGGGTTGACAAGGGGAACAATGCATTTGTTTGCCACTGCCTTCTTCAGGGAGGACCTGTCAGCATTGTGGTGAGTGTCAAAAGGGGGTTCAGGCTTCGTGTGACTGTCAGGATAGAGGAGAGGATAAAAAGGTGACTTTAAACCTGCTGACACTTCTTGGGTGAAACTCACAGCCACCTTTTCCTCCTCTGAGTTTCAACAGTAATAAACTTTGTTCTAGTTAAAGAGTCTTTTAATTATAACAATTGCACACTGCCAATTTGTGTTTTTTCCCTGAATGGGAGTTACCCTATACAACACATATGTATTTGTGGCTATATGATGGAGGAGAGGTCTCTGCCTTCTATATATAGAAACATACATTTACGCATACATAGAAAGGTGGTTCTCACCTTCATTTCCCTGTTAATATTTTCTGGCTGGATTTGGTCCTGTGCCTTTTGGAAGATTCATCCCAGTCATTTGGAAGGCAATAATTATAACAACATGCTTAGTGCAAGCCTCTGGTGAAGTCGCCCTTCTACTAGCTGGATGACCAGCTAGGGGGCCAGCAGGAGTCTCAATGGTTGGGAAATTCACCCTGAGGCATTGGACATAACCCACTGCCCTTAAAAGACCTCTGCATTTCTCAAAGGACAGGAACTTGACAACCTATGAAAGCTGTGCAGAGCACCTGGGCAGGGATCTACTCACATGAAATTTCAACCCCCAACATTTTACCTATTGGAAACTCCAGAGGGGGTCATAGAGAGCACTGCTTAAAGTTGAGCCTCTTGCTGATACGGTAACTGTTGCCTCATAGTGCTCTGAACTGATTGGGATATTATCTGATGCACTGAGTACTATGTCACGGTTCCAGCTTCCAGACACCATTTCTGCCAGATTCCTCTCTGATGTACTTTTTTGCAAAGACCATTAACTTGAGTGTCTCACAATTCCTATCCAGTTGGATGTGACGGTACCTGCTTATAATTCAGGGATGCATTTTAAAAAGAGTAAAATTTTAAGCAAAACAGAAAGAAAGACCCTTTAAAGTCATTTGAATTAATTTTCCTCCCATCTATATATCATCATCCATTTTTTTTTTTCTTCCAGATTTGACTGAAAGAAACCTCAATATAGGTAAGACATGCTGCACTATGGAAAAGAAAGAAAATATTGTGAAGGTTTATGGGAAGAACTCTTAAAGACTAAAGGGGAAAAGTCATTTCTATGATCCAACTCCTGCTTTGGGCTCAGGGCTCTTATGGTTGGCACTTGACCTGTGTGATGGTTAAGATTGTGTGTCAACTTGGCTGGGCCATGATTCTCAGTGTTTGTATGTGATCACCCCCATGATGAGATCTGCTGTGAGCAGCCAATCAGTTGAAAGGGAGTTTCCTTGGGCATGTAGCCTACATCTAAGTGGACATTCTGGTTTTTGCCCTCTCTGGATACTGCAGCTCCTTCTTGTTCATCTCATCTCCAGTTCTTGGGACTTGAGGTAGCAGCTTACCTGTGAATCTTGGGGTTCACTGATCTTCACTGCCTGTAAGTAAGAGTCTTGCTCTCTGACTTGCCGATCTTGGGTTCACCAGCCCCTGTGGCTACATGAATCAGGAGAAGCCTCTATACTGATCCACGGACTTGGAATGTTTCAGCCTCTACAATTTTGTGAGCTGTTTCCTTGATATAAATCTCTGTTTCTCTATATATGGAAACCTTGGTGGCATAGTGGTTAAGAGCTACATCTACTAACCAAAAAGTCAGCAGTTCAAATCCACCAGGTACTCCTTGGAAACTCTATGAGGGAGCTCTACTCTGTCCTATAGGGTTGCCATGAGTCAGAATCGACTCAATGGCAAAAGGTTTGGTTTTGGTTTTGGTATTTATACACTTTACTGGTTTTGCTTCTCTAGAGAATCCAGCCTAAGATAACGTGCATTTCACAATTCAATGTAGAGATTATTTATCCTGCAGAACCTAAATAAAACCAAACCTGTTGCTGATGAGTCAATTCTGACTCATAGCGACCCTACAGGACAGAGTAGAACTGCCCCATAGGGCTTCCAAGGAGTGGCTGGTGGACTTGAACTGCCAGCCTTTTGGTTAGCAGCTGAGTTCTTAACCACTGCACCACCCAGGCTACGTTTATCCTGCAGAGGAGTACTAATAACTGAAGCTATTGTGTTTCCATTAGTCAAGGAGTGAATTTGTTTGTCCAATTTTTTCTCTTCTGATAAGACAGCAGGATTCATAATCCTGCTTATTTTCCTCATGAAAGATAGGGCTACCCAGTAGCATTTTATGTTATAAAAACCACAAACTACAAAACTCCCTACCTCAATGGCCAAAGGTTCTTTTCTACTCTGCTTTCCGTTTTTTCTTCTTTTTTTGAAAGAGCATTAATTTGGGAAGTCAAGATACTGACTCTGCCACTAACTCACTGTAATGAAAATATTAAATAAGTTGATATTTAAGCCACCACTCATCTGTCAGTTTGTTGTATTGTGGTGGCTCGCATGTTGCTGTGATGCTGGAAGCTATGCCACTGATATTTCAAATACCAGCAGGGTCACCCATGGTGGACAGGTTTCAGCAGGGTTTCCAAACTAAGACGGACTAGGAAGAAGGACCTGGTGAGCTACTTCTAAAAAACAAACAAAAATTGGCCAGTGAAAACCTTGTGAATAGCAGTGGAATGTTGTCTGATTTAGTGCCAGGAGATGAGCCCCGCAGGTTGGAAAGCACTCGAAAGATGACTGGAGAAGAACTGCCTCCTCAAAGTAGAGTTGGCCTTAATGACGTGGATGGAGTCAAGCTTTTGGGACCTTCATTTGCTGATGTGGCACGACTCAAAATGAGAAGAAACAGCTGTAAGCATCCATTAATAATCAGAATGTGAAAAATACAAAATATGAATCAAGGAAAATTGGAAGTTTTCAAGAATGAAATGGAACTCTCGAAGATTGATACCCTAGGTATTAGTGAGCTGAAATAGCTCTGCCACTAACCCACAGAAATGAAAGTATTAAATAAGTTGATATTTAAGCATTTTCCCACCCCCAAAATTCTGTTAATTCCCCCTCTTACTGGTACAGTGGGAAACCCTCTGGTGTAGTGGTTAAGAGTTCGTCTGCTAACCAAAAGGTCAGCAGTTCAAATCCATCAGGTGTTCCTTGGAAACCCTATGGGGCAGCTCTACTCTGTCCTATAGGGTCGCTGAGTAGGAATTGACTCCGTGGCAAGGAGTTTATTGGTACAATGCAGTTTCTCCTTCTTACTCAGTTGCAATTCTACCTCTTCTATTAAAGTATACCTGCATGTAGGGTCGCCATGAGTTGGAATTGACTTGGTGGCAATAAATTTGGTTTTTGGCTTTAGGGGGAGACCCAGGCTTGACCTGGGCCAATGCACCTCAAGCACAGCCACCACCTCTCTGTCAGTGGGGGCTCGCGTGTTGCGATGATGCTGAACAGGTTTCAGTGGAGCTTTCAGACTAAGACAGACTAGGAAGAAAAGCCTGACAATGTAACTCTAAAAAATCGGCCAGTGAAAATTCTAGGGATCACAGCAGTCTGACCCTGTTGTGCATGGGGTCACCATGAGTCAGGGCCAATTTAACTACAGCTAACAACAACAAAAAACAGGGGGTTTGATTTACCATCCCTTCAGATTCTTAGTTCGTCCCTCCTCTTTGACATACTACCTCCTCCCCTGCGTTAGCTGTGAACACGTGTGTGCATCTGTTCTATTAGATGATAAACCCACAGGGTGCCTGCACCTAACAACTCTTTGGAACAGGTTTTCCAGCGAATGATTTCACATTTGATCCTAGAAAGACATGTTCTAAGGCCCCCAGGAACACAGCTGTTACAGCTGCTCTTCATTGTCAGCCTTCACTCATTCCATCATCCAAACAACAGTAACATCTTTTTCCATCTGACGATGGCCATGTTGGCTCTCATTTATAAAAACTGATCACAAAACAAATTTGTAAGCAAATCAGAGATCCTTGGAAGATTAGTATCTTGGTCACAACTGGTAGTGTCCACTGAAGATCACAGCCACTTTTTTGGAGGGAGGGAAATTATGTAGAAGGGAGTAAAATTTCATTTAATAAACCTTGCAAAAAAAATCTAGGCATAAGAGTGAGACAGGAACGTATGGTGATCTTCAGATGGATATGAAAATAATTAGAGTTTATGTCTTCTCTGGGCTCCCTCTTATCTCTTACAGATCAAGGTAAAATATGAGGGAACCAACTACAGGGGATTCCTGGACAGCACTGTATAATAACTTCTGAAATAATAAAATGTTTGTGTTGCCTTTGGGGATGACCTCTTTCTCCTGGGTCTGAATGGTCATATGGGGACTGGTGGACATTAACTCTAGTACCTTCTTAGAAAACACTGAACTTGCTTCCTTTGGGGTTGGGTGGATGGTCCCTGGGGAGTTGTGGATAAACTGATTTCAATGTTGTTCCTCGAAGCTGGGGCTATGTCCTTCAATAGAAAACCCTTTCATTATTTTGCAAAGTTGGGGCTACTTCTGCTTTTGCAAAGGAAATGTCAGTAGTTTGGCTGAAAAATCCTGAGGAACAATGATATCACTGATCCAATAAAACAGAGGTTGGCTAACTTTTTTGTAAAGGTCCAGATAGTAAATAATTTAGGCTTTGTGGGTCACAGCCTCTTGTCACAACTATTCAACTCTGCTATGTAGCACAGAAGCAACCATACCCGTTGTCGTCGAGTCGATTCCAGCTCATAGCAACCCTATAGGACAGAGTAGAACTGCCCCATAGTTTCCGAGGAGCGCCTGGTGGATTCGAACTGCCCACCTTTTTGTTAGCAGCTGTAGCTCTTAACCACTATGCCACCAGGGTTTCTGAAGCAACAATAGACACACGTAAACAAGTAAGTGTGGCTGTGTTCCAATAAAACTTTATTATGGACACTGCCATTTGAATTCACAATTATCATGTATCACAAAATATTCTTCTTTTGTTTTTTTTAGCTATTTTAAGTTGTAAACAAACAACAACAACAAAAAAAAACCTTCCTTCTCATTGGTTGTACCAAAAAGAAAAAAAAACAGCAGGGAAACTATGGCCTATGGGCCATAGTTTGCTGACCCCTGTGACAGAAGAAAACTATTGACTGTGGAAATCTGTTTCTCCAAGTGCTGGGTGCTTACATTGACCCTCACTCTGACAGCTGAATTAGGGTGTCTCTTCAAATCTGTGAAAGTAAATAAACGAGGGCAGGCCCCTCTTGCCATCTAGAATGCTGTGTGTGTACGCTGGTGTTATTTCATGTATCAGATTCCTGCATGGAAAACACTGTCGTGCCATTAATAATCTTCGGAGAAACATCTTGAAACTTGACTCACTGAGGGCATGTTGCAAATGGGCTCTAATGGCTTTTATTTCTCATTCTTGTCACCTCAGATCTAATCAGCTGTTTTGTCATTTTTAATTCCTATTTGGCAGGATCCTCCAACTTCGCTGGGCTTTTAGATTAAGGCTCAGAGGAAAGCCAGGCCCTGAGGCTTTTAGAACTGGGAAGGAGAACAGGGTGTTGAGGCTGAGGGGATGGTGATCTTCAACTTGGGCTGATGTGGGAGGTCTGTGAAGGCCCTGAATGACCCCCACTCTCATCCCCCACCTCACTGCTGGGGTTCACTCACATCCTGAAATTTCTTTCTATGGGAACAGGGTCTCGGACTCCTTAAGTAGGAATAAAATCCAAAACTTGTGACATTCTGTGGTGAACTACATTATCTAGGAAGAGGATGGGGCATTGAATTAGAGGTCTCTACACTGGGTGGTGGGTTAAACTGGGTGATACAAACGGTTAACGTGCTTGGCTGCTAAGAAAGGTTGGACGTTTGAGTCCACTCAGAGTTGTCTTGGAAGAAAGGCCTAGTGATTTACTTCGAAAAATCAGGTTGAAAACCCTGTGGAGCAGAGTTCTACTCTGACATGGATGGGGTCGATACAAGTTGGAACTGACTCAACAGCAACTGGCTGGTTAGTTAAACTGTGTGACTTTTTCTTAAGGAGCCCAAGTGAGCCCTGGTGCAGCAACTCCAAGCAGGAATACTCATGCACGTTAGTCACTAAGCAACCAAATGGCTGCCTTTGACTAAGGCCCATTTCTCTTGGAAGGCAGTTAAGTGTTATAAATAATGAAAAAAAAATCTATTAAATAAAAAGTAAATTAAATTAAAGAAAATGAAAAAGAAATAGTGAATAAATAAATAAGTAAATAAATAAAATAAACATTTTTTTTATTTAGTGTTTATCATGTGCCAGGCATGATGCTAAGCATCTTACTAATATTTGCTGATTTAATCTTTATAATAACTCAAGAATATGATTGTTTTCATTTTGCAAACCAGAAAAAAAATCTCAGAATGCCAGTAGGTTTTCAAGGTCCATGGCTGGTAAGTGGCAGAACCAGTTTTGAAAGGTGGATGTATCTGGCTTCAAAGTCTCTCATCATAATCATTAAGTAGCTATGTACCCTAGCCAAACCCGTTGCTCTCTCTGAGCCTTTGTCCCCTCAGTTCTAGAATGAGGCTTAACCAAACCAGTTACCATGGAGTCTATTCCAATTCATGACCACCCCGTACGCGTCAACGTAGAACTGTGCCCCATAGGGTTTTCAATGACTAATTTTTCAGAAGTAGGTTGCCCCAACTTACTTCCGAGGTGCCTCTGGGTGGACCCAAATTTCCAGTCTTTCAGTTAGCAGCTGAGTGTAACTGTTTGCACTGCCTAGGGACACAGAATGAGGCTTTGTTGTTGAGACTTGGGACTGTAAAATCTATAACCTCACTTCCAAGTCAAAATTCTAATTGTATTATTTTCCCCCCACCACTTTCTGGAGGGGAAAAGTACATAAGTTCATATTGTAGTTTAGTAAAAAACAAAAAAATATATTTCCAGGGAGTACCTTTGATTCAGTGCTTATTTAGTACAATCTTCTATGCTTTCTTTATATAAACCTGTGGTATAACTAATCAATAATAATAAACACTTATCCTCTGCTAGACATAATAAAGAAACAAAATGGAGACCTGGTTCTGATTTCTACTTGCAACGGGCTTGTAAACTACCTGGAAGAATAGGTATAAATCAAAGCAAAACAAAAAACATTTTCAATCAAAAATTCAAGATACCAATTTAAAAAAGCATTATGCTTATTACACTATATTAAGACAGAAAAACAGATTTTTCCAGCAATTGTTGAAGCTTTAGGCACTTAGGAGTTTAGCAGAAACTTGTTTGATTCATGATTTCAAGAAGAAGCATTTCTGTTTAATTCTGTAACCTAAAGAAGTCATTTAACTAAAGTGCCGCCATTTCTGGAGTATTCCCACATGAACCATTAGAGATAGAGGGCGTGATCAAGGCTGGGATGAAAAAATCCAAAGCCTTCTCTTGAACGCTTCCAATTTTAAGGATAAAAGACTGGGGCAACTTCTTTCTAGCCAATTACAACAAGAAATCTAGGAGTTTTTCCAGCAGGAAAATGGGGAATAAGGGGCAAGATCTCTAAGTCAAACCCAGCGATGCTAGTCAATCAGCTCATGGGGAGAAACCACCACCAAGCTTCCCAGAAGGCTCAGGCTGTGGCATAAAAAAGTCCAGAGTAAGTATCTGGCAGAAGGCCGATATTCTTCTGTGCCTTACAGGCCCTCGTACAATGACCTGCTCCCAAATTCATTTATATGCCTCATTCTGGTCTTTCGAATATTGATTTTTAAAATATTCTTCAGGCGAAAGCCACTCGGGGACCTTTAAATTGGGGTTCACAAACGATGCGTGCCCAGATGGGTTTATTGCAGGATGGAAATATAGGCTTTTTCCCTCTCCTCGTTTCCCTCCACCTAAGTATCTCTTTATTCATTACTTTAATTACCTAATCGTAAATTTCTTTAGGGGGTTACTTAGAAAGAAAATTAGCATCAAAGCTTGGCAATAAATTCAGGAACTTTTGGAGACAGCCCAAGCTGTTTCACCTGTGAATAATTAGATGGGTTTTTTTTCCCCTTTAGGTGCCAGAAGGCTGCTGAGGTCTTTAAGCAGTTACATGACTGCTGGCGATGCCGCAGTTATGATTGATGCATGCATCTGGAGCCTGAGGCTACAGGCCTGGCTCTTGTCGGAGGTGTGTATGTGTGTGTGCACATGCGTGTGTCTATGTATGTGTGAGAGAGACAGAGGGACAGACTTGGAACGATGAGCTTGGAAAAATTCCAGTGGTTTTGAGAACACAATGAGATGCTTCTTTATTATTCATGTGAGTGCAGGTCTAAGAGCTCCGGGGCAGGGTAGCCATCAAAATATCTCAGCAATTTCAGAAATGTTGGTTTAGTAGGCCTGTTTCTCCCCATTAGTCACTGAAGTCATTGTGGAGTCTTTGCATAAACTCTTTTTATGAGAAGCACCAAGGATTGCATTGTTAACCATCTTCTTCCTATACAAAGAGCTCTGCTGCTAACCAAAGGTTGGCAGTTCAAATCCACCAGCCACTCCTTGGAAACCCTACGGGGCAATTCTACTCTGTCGCATAGGGTAGCTAGGAGTTGGAATTAACTCAATGGCAACAGGTTTTTTGCTTGCTGTATGTAAGGCAGAGCAGCCAAACCTGTGTCAAGAGAGTCCATGTCTCTACTACCACTACCTCCACCAATTGCTGTTGAGTTGACTCCAAAATGGTTAACGTGCTCAGCTCTTGTCTTAGTTATCTAGTGCTGCTATAACAGAAATACCACAAGTGGATGGCTTTAACAAACAGAAGTTTATTCTCTCATATTTTCAGAGACTAGAAAGTCCAAATTCAGGGGAAGGTTTTCTCTCTGTGTCGGCTCTGGGGGAAGGTCCTTGTCATCAATCTTCCCCTGGTTTAGGAGTTTCTGAGCACAGGTACTCCAGGTCCAAAGGACACACTCCACTCCTGGCTCTTCATTCTTGATGGTAGGAAGTCCCTCTCCTCTCTGCTCACTTCTCTCTTTTATATCTCAAAAGAGATTGACTCAAGATACAACACAATCACATAGATTGTGTCCTGCCTCATTAACATATATGTCTCTTATTCTGCCTCATTAATGTCATTGAGGTTATGATTTACAACCCAGGAAAACTCCATCAGATCACAAATGGGAGGACAGCTACACAATACTGGGAATCATGGTCTAGCCAAGTTGACACACATTTTGGGGGGACACAATTCAATCCATAACAGCTGTTAACTGAACAGTTGGTGGTTTAAGTCCACCCAGAAGTGCCTCAGGATAAAGGCCTGCTGATTTACTGCTGAAAAAATCAGCCATTGAAAACCCTGTGGAGCAGTGCTACCCTGAAACACACGGGGTTGTCATGAGTCGGAAATGGATTCTATGGCAATTTTTGTTCTTGTTTTGTTTTAATACATCTCTAACTTTTTTTTTTTTTTTTAACATTTTACCCCTGTGAAAATCAAGAAGAGGAAAAGGTGATCCCTTTGGGTAATTTCACTGGATACAAAGTTACCCCCAAACACTGGAATCAAATCAAATCAACCTCTTGGTGTCTTTGGAAAAAATATTAATACTCTCAGTCACAGTGCAAGGTGTTATCAAGGATGCAATATCGAAACCTGGCAATTGTTTTACTATGTGTGCCAGTTTATCCTTTTTTCTTTGGATCCTTCAAACCATTTGACTCTGTCATGGTAGCAGAAAGTTTAAAGTTTTTGCCAGCTTTTGCTGAAGTTTGTATAAACTTAGAAACTTATAAGCCCCTAGGATTGAGATATATATTGCTCCACCTGTCCATAACATCCGTGACAATATTTAAACAAAACTTAATCTGTTGTTAACCTGTCCTTTGAGGACTCACAGAAATGTTCACATGGCTTCATTATAGAGATTTCTGTCATCTTCTTCAGTGTGATCTAGAACAGGGATTGGCAAACTCTTTCTGTAAAGGGCCAAAGAGTAAAGATTTTAGGCTGGCAGGCCATCAGATCTGTCTTTATTACTCAATTTTGCCATTGTGCTACTAAAGCAGCCACAGACAATATGCAAATGATGGACGTGGCTGCATTCCAATAAAACTTGTTTGCTGACCCCTGGCCTAGAGCACTGCTTCTCAAACTTTAACATACGTGTGAAACACTTGGGGGTCTTGCTAAAATGCAGGCTCAGGCCTAGGATCTGCATTCCCAACCCACTACCAGATGGTGATGAGAGTTCTACTGGTCCAAGTACCTCACGGTGAACAGTAAGGCTCTTTGATTCCAGGGTTTCCTTGAAGTATGTTCTTCCTTTCTGTTTCTAGGGTATTGAGGCTCAGAGAGGGTCGTGGTTCATTAGAAATATTTCTATTTGACTAGTGTTATATTTAAACCCTTTAAGCCTATAACTAGTGTTATATTTCACCAGCAGTCCACCCTCAGGGAAAGCCTATGCTTTTCCCTCCTGAAGGTTACCTTCCTCTTTTCACCTTTGAAATTGTTTGGGGTCTATTGTTGTTGTGCGCCGTCAAGTTGATTCTGACCCACAGTGACTCTAAAGGACAGAGTAGAACTGTCCCATAGGCCTTTCTCGGCTATAATCTTTATGCGAGCAGATCACCAGGTCTTTCTCCCATGGAGCTGCTGGTAGGTTCGAACCGCAGACCTTTCAGTTAGCAGCCAAGTGCTTAACCGTTGTACCATCAGGGCCTCATTGTTTAAGGTCTAGCACTCCTAAATGGACAGATGGCTTCAGCTGTGGTGCAGCTGTGCCAGTGGCTCATCAAAGTCATTTTCACCAGCTCCAGTCCCTCACTGCCCACACCTTCCCTGCCTCTGCAGGAGGAGCTCTAACAGCCAAGCAAAGGGCCCTCTGTCCTCAGCCTAACTGGCTGAAATGCAAGAGCTAATGTAGGTTGAGAGACCAATTAACTGGGCTTGTTTCTACCAAGGCTGTATCTGAACATCAATTATGCTAAACAACACGCTGGATTAAGACATTATCCTGCCACTATCATTTGCTATGGGACATCTCAGAGCAGGGCAGAGAGGAGCTGCTCTGACTCTCTGCCTAGAAGGTCTCTCTCTCTGTCTGATCACTACAGAGAACTGGCAGCTGGGAGCACAGGTTTAGAACAAGTACAAACGAAACAGGAAAAAGCTGATGCTATTATCTGGGCCTTAGTTTCCAGACCATGGGGATTAAGCCCAAGCAGGAGAGCAGGATAGGTGAGAGGTGCTGGTTATTCTTCTGCAGGATCTGCTCATCTCACTGTTGTTGTTGGTAGCCGGGTTGTTCCCGTCTCATGGCGACCTTATGTGTGCAACGTAGAGCTTGCTCCATAGAACTTTCAAGGCTGTGACCTTTCAGATGCTGGTCACCAGGCCTGTCTTTCAAGTTGCCTCTGGGTGGGTTCCAACTGCCAACCCTTTGGCTAGTAGTTGAGCACTTAATTGTTTGTGCCACCCAGGGACTCCATGCCCATTCTACTAAGAAATGGAAAACACCAGGCACTGAGATGTTCAAAGATTATTTCCCCTAAAACTTAGAAAAAAAAATCCGTAAGTGGGAGCTGTTGGGAGGAGGAAGAGAGTTGTGTTTTCCTTTACAGGTTGAGGTACTTTTGAATTCCATTCCTCCTCCATCTCAAGTTTCCCCATTGGAATGCACTTCTTGATTTTGACACCAATGCTCTGACCTTTAAGCTGCCCAGTTCATTTCAATGCATCCTGGTGTACAGCTCCTAAATACTGAATAGGCGGAGTGATCCAACAAGATCTAAGACACACTTCCCACCCTCAAGTTTACAGTTGAGTTGGGGAGAATAGACTGAGTCAGTCATTCACTCATTTACTCAATCATTCATCCATTCAACAAATATTTGTTAAGCATCCATTAAGTTACAGGCCCTCTGCTAGGCTAGAAGCATTGCTCCTGCCCTCTCCGGGTTTATCGCTGGAGGGAAAGACAGGTAATCAAATGATCAATAGTAATGTTTTGAGATGTGCTATATGACTGGGGTAACCCTGGTGGTGTAGTGGTTAAGAGCTAAGGCTGCTAACCAAAAGGTCAGCCGTTCAAATCCACCAGGTGCTCCTTGGAAATCCTATGGGGAAGTTCTACTCTGTCCCATAGGGTCTCTGTGAGTCAGAATTGACTTGACCGCAGCCAGTTTTTTGGTTTATAGGACTGGGAGAGTACAGGTGCTGTTGCTGTTAGGTGTTGTTGTTACAGTAGAACTGCCCCATAGGGTTTTCTTGGCTGTAATCTTTATGGGAGCAGATCACCATTTCTTTCTCCCTCAGAGCCAGTAGGTGGATTCAAACCACCAACCTTTCGGTTAGCAGCCGAGCACATAACCATTATGCCACCAAGGCTCCTTAGTGCAGGTGCTAACCCGACCCAAACTCAATGCCATCGAGTCGACTCATAGCAACCCTATAGGACAGAGGGGAACTGCTCCATAGGGTTTCCAAGGAGTGGCTGATGGATTTGAACTGCTGAACTTTTGGTTAGCTGCCTGAGCTCTTAACCACTGTACCACCAGGGCTCCATAGGTGCTAAGGAGGCACAAAATGTACCAACAACTTAGAGGACAATGAAATCATGTATGCATTAGCATGCAGGTTTAACTCTGTGGGTGCTATGTACTCTCATTCCCCACAGTGCTTATTTCAGACTTTTACCACTCTCCTTAAACATTTTGGAATGCCACTGATTTTGTCTTTAACTTAAACAGAAAACTGGTAATATCAGGCTTAAAGCTAAACCCATTGATGTAGAGTCAATTCTGACTCGTAGTGATCCTACAGAACAGAGTAGAACTGCCCCATAAGGTTTCCAAGGCTGTAAACCTTTTACAAGTAGACTACCACATCTTTCTCCCACAGAGCGGCTGGTGGGTTCCAACTGCCAACCTTTCAGCTAACAGCCGAGTGCTTAAACACTGTGCCACCAGGGCTCCTTCAATATCAGGCTTAAGCTCCCTCAATTTCCAGAAATCAAAAAGATATCCCTATCTGCATTTATTCTCATATCTATCCTTCCGGTCTTATTTCTCTTTTTATAAGGCCATTCCCTCTACCTTTGCTTTTGACCATCCCTCCTGTGTCACCTGGGACCTTACTGCACCTGTGATTCCCCTTCTTCCCAAATTGGCAACTTCTCCATCTGTATTGGTTCCTTCTTCATATCATGATCGAGTTTGTTGTCTATCTTAAACAAACAAAGTCTGACCCTGACCTTGCATCTCCCTTCCTTTTCTTATCTTCTGAGCCTAGAATTCCTGCTTCTTCGCTTTTATCTCCACCTGCCACTCACTTACTTACGTAACACTTACAGTCTGGCTTCTATTCTCCTCTAGTCTATAAAAACCATTCTGGGAAAAGACCCTGACACTCTTCTCACAGTTAAACCTACTGCACTATTTGTTTGACTATATCATTCTTGACCTTGACCCAGTATTGCCCATTAATGGCCACCCACTTTGACCACCCCCTCCTCTATCTCCTCTCTTTGCTTCCCTCCTTGTTCTCCTCCTACCTCATCACCAGATTCTTCTCCTGTTCCTTGCTGACACTTCCCTGTTTACCCCTTAAGTGTTGTGTTTGCTATGTATATTTCCTCCTTGGGCCTCTCTTCACTTCATGCTGTCTCCTAGTGATCCCTTCTAATCAACTGGTGTCAACTTCCCAGTACCTGCTGACTTTCAAAATGTGTCCTAGCCCACCCTGCTCCTCTGGGTCTCAGCCCATCTACCTGCCCCTCAGGCATCTCAACTTGCTCTAAACTTAAGTCATCAGTTTTCTGCCAGAACATGCTCCTCCTCTGTATACCCTGTCTTGGTGAATGGCAATATCATCTGAAAACTTGGATGTCATCATCTATTCTTTTCTTTTTCTCACCCTGACACCCAATCAGTCACTAAGGCCTGTCAACTCTATTTCTCTAACATCTATTAGATCTGTCCTCTCCTCTCCATTCCCGCTGCTCCTGCCTCATCAGTTCAGGCCTCATCATCTTTTATTTGACAAGGACAATTCAATTACCATCTGATTTCCTTGCCTTGATAGTGCCTCTGATTTTATACTGCTCTGCACTGTGGCCAGGTTTACCTTTCTAAGATACAAATATGATTTAAAACAAAAGCACAGACAAAAGCTTCTGTGGCTGGCCATTGCCTACAGTGCTTGCCAAACTATAAAGGAGTGGTTCAGCAGAGCCACCTGGGGTGGTACAGGGAGAGGGGGTAGAAAGGGTAGTTAAGGACTTTGAATTTAAGATTCCCTCTTTCTGTCTCCTGCTCTGAGCCCAGTGTTGTGCTGCAAAATGTTTATCAGCCAGTTCTCAAAACAAAACAAAACAAAAAACCCTTATTTGTGGAGTTTACTGATTTCCATGGTGTAAATACTCCCACTACAGCCAATTTCCGAGTCCCTGGGTGATGCAATGGCTAAGTGCTTGGCTGCTAACTGAAAGGTTGGAGGTTCAAGTCCACCTAGAAGCACCTTGGAAGAAAGGCCTGGTAATCTGTTTCTGAAAAGCAACCATTGAAAACCCTATGGCACACCTGTTACATACCAGGCTTCTTCATGGGCCAGGGATAACAATTAGGTTTAAACTCATGAAAACTCTGATAAACTGGTAATGGCTTTCTAGAGGGCTTCCAAGAGAAAGATTTTTAAACTGCCTCCAGGCTCAGGGCACAGAAACCAATTAGTAATGTCTGCCAGGGGCATAAGGCCCTGTAGTAGCTACATTACTACATATTTACTATCACCGTTATAGGTGATGACTTGAACAAAGGATTCCTAAAAAAAAAAAAGCAACCAGAAAATAGTTTGAAAACTTGTAGAACAAAGCCAGGGCTCATTATCCTGGAATACATGGCCCTCCACACTCTGGCTGGTGCCTAAATCTCAGAGGGTTGAAGAGGTGGGGATGGTGGTGCCTTATCTTTGGCTACTGTCCCACATGTTTTTAGGAGGGACCAGTCCTTGGAGAAGGACATCATGCTTGATAAAGTGGAGGGTCAGTGAAAAAGAGGAAGAGCTTCAATGAGATGGATTGACACTGTGGCTACAACAATGGGCTTAAACATAACAACAATTGTGAAGATAGCAGGACAGGGTAGTGTTTCATTCCGTGGTACACAGGTGTGCTATGAGTTGGAACCAAGTTGACGGCACCTAACAAAAACAACAACACTCCCACAATACTCTAAGGTTCAATCATATTAAAAAAGTGTGGGTCGCTGAAAATGCCATGCTTTTTCACATTGTACTTGTACTCACCACGGTAACACTGTTTGGTGTACGTATTTTCACTGTTTTTCCGTCTGGAGAATACTACTGTGTTAGTAATGGTCCCCAGAAAAATTTCTCTTGAGCTACCTTGACTTTTAAGCAAAAGTCACCTTTTAAAAAGGTTTTTCCCTTTTTCCTTTAGGTCACCGAACTCTTCCCTAGAAGAACGAAGTTGACTTTGTGACAAAGTGTTTTAAATAACGTAAGCTTTGTTGTTGTTTTTGTTAGCTGCCGTCAAGTCAGGCCTCCGACTCGTGGCAATCCCATGTACAACAGAACAAAATACTGCCTGGTTCTGCACCATCCCCCTGATCAGTTGGGGATTGGACCATTGCGATCTGTAGGGCTTGAATCGACAGGCTTTTGGAGGTAGATTACCAAGCCTTTCTTCCTAGTCTGTCTTAGTCTCGAAGCTCCTCTGAAACCTGTTCGTCATTATAGCACCAGGCAAGCCTCCACTGACAGATGAGTAGGAGCTACGCGTGAGGTGCACTGGCCAGGAATTGGACCCATTAAGAGGATGCAACTTTGTGAAGCCTCAGTAGCTTACTTGCGGATGCCATGTGATCAGAGACTTTTCATGGTTATCTGCACAAATGTGCCTGGCTTGAGGATGTCTGGCTGCTCTTGGTACGAGCTAAGACATTGGCTCAAAGTGACACTGGCTCGACACAGTGCAAAGTGACACCTAACTAGCCCCATAAAAGGAGTACACTGGTCTTCTCTGAACACCTACACACATATAACAAAACTATGCTCTGCACCGTTTCTCCCTTACTCTGATCAGGAGAAGTGGACCCAAAGTTCCTTCTCTGCCAACACCTTGAGCTCCTATGATCAGCATGTGCTGCCCTTCCCGCACCCGAGCACTGGGGAGCCTTCCTTCCTTCCAACAGGATACGGGAGGAGTGATTAAAAAAAACAAAAAACAACCTATTGCTGTTGAGTCGATTCTGACTCATAGCAACCCTATAGGGCAGAGTAGAACTGCCCCATAGAGTTTCCAAGGAGTACCTGGTGGATACGAACTGCTGACCTTTTGGTTAGCAGCCATAGCTCTTAACCACTACGCCACCAGGGTTTCATTGATAGTAAAGCTTGCTTTTGCTTTGCACATATTTGGCAAGTTTGGGTTCTTTGAGTAAGGAAGAAAAGAATGTGCCCTTAGATACGCCTTCTGAGCTAGGTTATTAGTTTTTAAGTAGACTATACCATTTATTTATCTTCATCTGTAAAATGGTGTTACTTACTTTTTATGGCTGTCATGTGGACATATGAGACATAAGATGATGTTTGTAAAGTACTTAGCACAGAGACTGACACACAGCAACTGACTGAAAATGGCAGTTGTAATAATAAAAAATAACCATTATTATCTTTCAAGATTTTGGCTCAACTCATACTATTCTCTTAATTAGAGTTGGTTCCTCCCTTCTTCAGGCATCTGCAGAGCCCTGCCTATTGATTTCTCCATACCAACAAACCAAACCCAATGCCTTTGAGTTGATTCTGATTCGTGGCAACTCGATGTGTTACAGTGTAGAACTGTTCCATAGGGTTTTCTTGTCTGTAATCCTTAGGAAAGCAGATCTCCAGGCCTCTCGTCTATGGTGCTGGTGAGTAGATCTGAACCAGCAACCTTTAGGTTAGTAGTTGAGCTAAAAGTGTTTTTGTCACCCAAGGACCCAATTTCTCCATAAACCAAAAAATCAAACCCTTTGTCATCAAGTCAATTCCAACTCACAGCGACAGGTCTCCTAATTTCTCCATAGCGATTGTTAGTTATTTAAAGTAATAGCATTTGTTGAGAACTTACTACATGCCAAAAATGGCGCTAAGTATCATGTGTATAATTTCTTTCCATCCACATGATAACTATAAGACATGATAAAAACGGAGGTGCTGAGAGGTTAAGTAGCTCTCATTTCCAAGACTGCTTCTACCCTAAGAGCTAGGAGCTACTTGAAGTGAGGTATCTTTTTCTTCTTTATAGTTTTAGCACCTTTTACAATGTCTGACTTGTATAGGGTTGCTATGAGTCAGAAACAACTCGAGGACAGTGGGTTTGGTACAATGCCTGACATTATTCACGGATGATGAATAGACATTTTGAATGGACAGAACAGGTAGAAAGGAAGGTATTTTGTTACAAAGTCAACACAGTTCAAAGATTCATTGTTGTCGAAAACAGTCATTGAATTGCCCCCTCTCCCGTTCCCAACTCATAGCAATCTCATGCACAACAGAACAAAATGCTGCCCAGACCTGCAATATTCCCATGATAGGTTGTGATCCATAGTGGCTGGTTTTTTGGAAGTAGATCAGCAGGCCTTTCTTCCTAGTTTCTCTTAGTCTGCAAGCTCCACTGAAACCCGTTCAGCAACATAGCAACTTGCAAGCCTCTACTGACAGACAGGTGATGGCTACCCATGAAGTGGATTGGCCAGAATAGAACTGGGTCTCCTGCGTGGAAAGCAAAAATTCAACCACTGAACCACCAATGCCCCTGTTCAAAGACGAAGTGTGTTTTTATCTTTTAGAAGGATTGACACCTTGCTTTCCTGATGTCCTTCTACCCGCTCTTTTTAACACGGCCTCCATCATAGAGGTATCTAGTCTGTGGAAAGAGAACAAGAGCTGTGGTCTAGAAAGATGTAGCCATAATGTTTCCCTGGCCACTTCTGCTTCAGTGTGGGGGAAGCTTCTGCAAGCCCCACCGGGAATCAGCAAAGCCCCGGATGAGCACGGGCCTTACTGCGTGCGGACTGTGGTGGACTTCAGGAAGAGGCGATGCCCGGCAGGAACTCAGTGCAAATTGAGGAGATGTCCGGGCTCTGCGAACAGAAGACGAGGTGGATTCGACGCTGACAGCAACCACAGGTGGTTGCACACATGGGTGTCCACTTTCCCATACAGAGAGCAGGCATCACAGTAAAGGGCTGCTCTTGCTAACAGGCTGACCCACCACCATGGTGATGCCCAGCAGCTGGCCAGCCTGGATGCCACTGTTCCCAGGTGCCACTGCCTCTGTTCCCTAAAGCAACAACTTTTTCAGAAGTGTGACAGGATGGATTACTCCTTTCTGCACAAGATGCGTGTCATTGTCAACATCAAAAACTTCCCTGTTCTGCTCTGGCAGCAGCCATCTTTTGAATCGCGTGCTTCCAGGTCATCTCACTCACACAAAGCATTTAAACTTGTCTGACTTCAAAAAGCAAGGTAAGACAAGCCACGTCGAGCAGCAGAGCGCTCACCTAATGTGATTATTTCTCCTCTTTCTGGTGATAATAGACTTATGCAAAAGCGCCCTTGACCTAGTAAAGAGTTTTCTCTTCAGAATGAAATCTCTGCTCTCCCCTGACTCACAACCTCCCCCTCAACCCCCACCCCTTATTGCTCTCTAGACACTGACTCTGTAGAACATTCTTCCTTTCTGTACCATCCGGCAAACCAAGAGTTTCTTATCCTTAAAGTACAGCAAAACAATGGAAAATAGGACAAACTCATTTAGTAGGTAACTGATGAGGGATTAAAAAAAAAAAAAAAACTTTCTTAATTTGTTCCAAAATAATTTTTCATTTTCTTCAGTGTGACTGCGGTCAGCTCGCATAGCTACATTTAACTTAATGTGTGAGTTTTTTTTTTAACAGCTGTCTCAGGACTCCCCCTTTCTCATTCCCAAGTTTTCTGGATCCTGGGAAGAGGTAGGCCCGTCACTGGGCACTAGCAGTAGTAACAGGAAACAGTTGCTTGTCAGTGACCAAAGTAGAGCCCTGGGAGCGAAGATCCAAAACGAAACAGTTTTCAAGAATCAACTGGCTCCAGGCACAGGGCGTGTACTTTATTGATGCACCATCCCAGGTAGAATGTACCTGTACCTAAACACCTTGTAAGTGAGGCATTATTAAGCCTTTTTCGGGCTGGGAAAATGAGACCTAGAGGTTAGGCCACTTCTCCAAGTTTACGCCTGACTCAACTGAAGAGCCAGGACTCTCACCCAAAAATCAGTTGCTTTTTTTTCCAATCCTGCATTTCACACATGACCAATCCTCAGAGTTCACGGTCACCTCATAGGAAGACAATATTTGCCTAATGGGGGTGAGACAGGCTATTTGGTTTGGGGGTTAGGTAAAAGGCAAGAATAAAATGAGAACATTGAGGAGGGACTTTGGGAAATGCTTGGAATGGCTTAAGAGAGTAGTAGATTCTGTTGACTGTGGAACTTCTAACTGTCTTCTCTAAATACACGAATTAAGAAAGGGCATACATTCTAAAGGATGCTTTAGAAGGAACAATTCTTCTCAGGCTTCTGGGAGTATGAACTCCTTGGCAGCAGGGTAGTAAGGCTGCCTCTGAGTCTCCATGCAGGAAGATACTTAAGCACGGAGTATCTTTGATAGCAATAAAACAATGAACTGCCATTATTCGGAGCTGTTCGGGTCCTGGGTGGTACCAAACTTTGGGACACATGGCCTAGTAAAGGATTTCTAAATTTATTGGTGAATTACTCAAGTGAAATTTATTTAAAACTATGAAAAGCATTTCATATTTATTATGCATTTTAGCCAAAAAACCCAAACCCATTGCCATGGAGTCAATTCCAACTCATGGTGACCCTATAAGACAGAGTAGAACTACCCCATAGAGTTTTCAAAGAGCGCCTGGTGGATTTGAACTGCCGAACTTGGTTAGCAGCCATAGCACTTAAGCACTACGCCACCAGAGTTTCTGTTACTCATTTACTCAACTAATTATTCAGTAGTTAATATGCAAAGCACTATTCTAAGCGCAGAGATTACAACTACAGTGAATGAGACTAATAAGTCCTATGGAGCTTTCATTCCAGCAGGAGTGATACACAATAAACAATAAATTAAATAGTAAGATAACTCCAGGTAGGAGTAAGTGCAAAAATATTAAATAAAAGAGGGTGATGGGATATGGAACCAGGGGGAGAAGAAAAGTAAATATCAGGAATATTTATTTTCAGGTGTAAATGGTAAGGAATCAGCCACTCCAAGAGCTGAGGGAAGAACTTTTCAGGCAGAGGAGAAAGCTGGTGGAGGAAGCTCTAAGTACAGCATTAGCTTATGTGTTGGAAGAAGAAGAAGGCCTGAGTGGCTGAGGTTGAGAGCGACATACACGGTGAGGTCAGAGGGTGGGGAGCCAGGTGATGGAAGTTCTGAAATTCATTTTGAACGTAAGGAGAAAAAATAGAAGTCTTTGAACTGAGGGAGGGGCAATGGGTACAAAAAAAACAAACCAAACCCATTGTCATTGAGTTGATTCCATCTAATAGCGATGCTATAGCACAGTGGGAGCACAGGGTAGAACTGCCCCATAGGGTTTCCAAGGAGTGCCTGGTGGATTCGAACTGCTGACCTTTTGGTTAGCAGCGTAGCTCTTAACCACTGCTCCACCAGGGCTCCGTAGGTCCTCCAATTCTCCTTAATCTCCTTAATCGTCATCTGTACCAGTCTATGATCTCCGAGAATTAAAAAAAAAAAAAGTTGCCGTGACTTCGACTCCGACTCATGGTGACCTCATGTATGTCAGAGTAGAACTGTGTTCCATACGGTTTAAATGGCTGATTTTTCGGAAGTAGATTGCCAGGCCTTTTTTCTGAGGCACTTCTGGGTGGACTCAAACCTCCCACCTTTCAGTTAGC
The DNA here is from genome assembly GCF_030014295.1 of Loxodonta africana. Classification (NCBI taxonomy): domain Eukaryota; kingdom Metazoa; phylum Chordata; class Mammalia; order Proboscidea; family Elephantidae; genus Loxodonta; species Loxodonta africana. The sequence continues at coordinate 63,931,130 of NC_087360.1, forward strand.
AGCGGAGCACATTAACTGTTTCCATCACCCAAGAACTCCACAAAGAAAAAAAAAAAAGAGGGTCCATACTCAAGCTCTGACTAATGCTAACAATTAATTGTATTATAGAAAAGGACTGATGAAAGGTAACATGCAAATGCATAGTTAAAAAAGTAAAAGGAAAACTAGAAGACTCTTGTATCACAGAAGTCAAGAGAAGACAATGTTTCAACATGGAGACAAGGATCAACTGTGCCAAAACCTGCTGGGGGTTCAGTCAGACTAGCAGAAAATGTACTGTATTTATTGAGATCGATATAATGGTTCTTACAAAAGCATTTTCAGTAGAATGATGGGGGTCACAGTCAGATTGGGGTGCTTATGTACTGAATCAGGGATACAGAAATAAAATAGCGAATGCAGATAAGGGCAAAAAGTCTGATAGTGATGGGAAGGTGAGAGAAAGGAAAAAGATGTGGGGCTGACGAATACATTTGAAATGAGAAAAGAGTACTCCTTCTTTAATGCTTTTTTTTTTTTTCTTAACTTATTAGCTAGACTTTTCCCACTATCTTGGACAAAGAAACACTGCAAAGATTTTTGCTCGAAGACAAGTAAAAGAAAAAGTTCAGTCGTTCCACATCTCAAGAAAGAGGAAAGCAAGGTTTGCTTGGCTCTCTGGAGGCTCATTTAGGTTGCTAAAGAAAAGAGTAAATTAAGTCAGGAAGAAGACTGACTCCAATCATTCCTTAAACTGCGGAGTCATGATATTGTATGAAGTCACACACCCCAACCCCCACCAGGCAGCAGTCAGAAGACAGCAACAGAAAATATGCCTTTTTTTCTTCATTTCAAAAACAAGAAAAGGGCTGGGATATTTTCCCCCCAAGCTTCAGGGATCTGTTAATTGGCTCCCCAGTAAAATTACAGAGAGCAGCCTGCCTGATCATGATGGTAAATGACAGAGACAATCAGGTTTACCTTGTGATGTCCCCAGGGGACTTGCGGTTAGTTTAGTCTGAACTTATCATCAAATGCTCAGGTTCCTTTCTTCTCAGCAGGCAGTGGCTGGACGCATCCTGTGGTCTTTCAAACCTAATTAGTGTTAGGGTCTTTTCTCCCTGCCTCCCCCAGCAGCTTCTCATTCCTCTCACTGGCACTCCTCCCCTTCGCTCCCCAGGACCCCCTAAGCATGCAAATCAATAGGCTGAAGTAAGATGACTTAAGGAAGTCAGGCACTTTTGTTTCTTTCGTCTGGAAGAAACAGCTTTTAAATGTTAAGCTTTGGGTTATCCCTCCTCAGAAAATACACGATCACTCACTGAACTCCAGTTTCCTGGAACTCCTTTACAGTTTGAACGTACTCAGCTTTAGGGTTTTATAATTAGAGGTGTTTGGACTGTCCCGTAGATCACAGATAGAATTTAGATGCCAAGAAGCTAAACGCTGTGGGAGACAGTTTTTATTAAAACCAAACTTAAGAACTTTTTATTTTCTGGAAACCGGTGTGTGTGTGTGCGTGTGTATGTGTGTGTGTTCCTTGAAAGCTGTGCTTCTCAACTTTAATGTGCCTATGAATCATTTACAGATTTTGTTAAAATACAGATTCTGACTTACTAAGTATGGAGCGGGGCCTGCTTCGAGGTGATGCAGTTGCTGCTGGCTTTGGGACGACACTTGGAACAGCAAATCTTAAAGAGATTTTCACGTTCTACTTCAGCTTCTTCATCTTATTCTATTTGCCCCACTCCTCAATTCTGTCCAAATGCTGCTCTGCCAGTTGGAATAAAACACTACATTTGATAGAGGGCATTTTCCCTATTTCACCAAAAACAAAGGATCCGCTATTGAGTAAAGCAGATTCTTCATTTGTGTTCTGCTTTTTCTCTTTGGTTTCCTATTCTTTCTCTAATTTATTTTTAATTTATCATTAGCTCATTCATTTTTAATTGTTCATCTATATCTGTGTATATATAGTTATAGTTCTAGGAAGTATATTCATTATTTGCACTAATTTGCACTAATTTATATGTATACCACAAATACTACTATAGAACATTTCATTGCCATTTAAGTTTCATTATAGCCGTTATGGTTTTTTACTTTATTTTTAATTTGACTCATGATTGATTCAGTTTTATTGTTGTTGTTTATTTTAAAATACGTTTGTGAGGTTTGTTAGGTGAGGTCTGGGTATTTGTTATCAATTTATTTCATTGCAATGTGATTGGTATGGCATCATTAATTCATTGAGACTGATTTTGTTGACTACTGCATAGGGAATTAAAACATACAGGGGTGCTGGAAAAGAATGTGTGTATCTCCACACATCTCCATGAGATTGAGCTAGTTAACTGTGTAGCTCATATTAGTCTATGCTAGAACTAATTGTTTTTCTGCTTAACTATCAGTTTTAGAGAAACGTGTGTTAAAATCCCTCCCCATGATTGTGAACATCTCGATTTCGCTTTGCAATTTTGTCAGTTATAGTTTTATATATTTTAAGACCATGTTATCAGGTGCAGACAAGTTCATAAGTTGTTGTTGTTGTATTGGCTACTGAAGATTAGTATTATGATTACAAAGTGAAATTCTTTTTCTCAGTAATAATTTTTGCTTTAAAGTCTAATTTACCTGATGTTAATAGTCCCACACCACATTTATTGTGGTACATATTTGTTTAGTATCTTTATTTCCTTTCAGTTTCAAATTTTATAGACATTTATATTTTCTGTATATTTGCTATAAACAGCATATAACTATTTCTTAAATATAACCTGAAAAACTCTATCCTTTATCTAACAAGATTTATTTATTTATATTTATTGTAACATCTTATATTTGCATTATTGGCTTTTTATTTTGTGTTTTCTCTATATTATTCTTTTAATTTGATTTTCTGAAATAAATCCTGGCTCCTCATAGATTGATGAAAGACTTTGTAATTCCATTTTTTCCTTTTACTTATTAGCTTTCATCAACTGATTTATAAATCTTACATTCTTAAATATTTCTTTAGATTTTATTCTCAGAAAATGTTTACACCCATAATAGATTTAACAAATACTGAAGTTAATCAGTATCCCTACCGTTTTCCAGAATAAAACAACAATCTTAGAATAATTTTATTTCATCACCCCTCTTTCATGTTTCCTGTTATCACTATCTAATATGTTAGTTTCAACTTGTTAACTCTTCCCAAACTATTACTGTTATTATCAATACTTATTTATAATTATCTTAATAAAAAAATAAACAAAAAACAAACCCATTGTAGTCCATTCTGACTCACAATTTCCAATTATTTTCTTATCATTGCTTCTTATATTTTTCTTTATCTTTTTTGGATTGTTATCTTCCTATTAAAGTTTATTCTTTACAAGTTCTTTCACTAAGTGTGCAGTGTTCTTAATCTTTGTTAATCTCAAATAGTCTTTATTTTCGCTTTTCACTCTTCAATGGTAATTTATATAGCATGTTTATTTTGGGACCTCCATTTCCTGATGTGGCACGGCTCAAAATGAGAATAGCTGCAAACATCCATTAATAATCAAATGTGGAATGTATGAAGTATGAATCTAGGAAAATTGAAAGTCATCAAAAATGAAATGGACCCTCTAAAAATTGATATCCTAGGCATTAATGAGCTGAAAAGGCCTGGTATTGGATATTTTGAATCTGACAATCATATGGTCTACTATGCTGGAAATGATGAATTGAGGAGGGATGGCATTGGATTCATTATCAAAGAGAACATTTCAAGATCTATCCTAAAATGCAATGATGTCAGTGATAGTATAATATCCATATGCCCACAAGGAAGACCAGTTAATATGACTATTTTTCAAATTTAAGCACCAGCCACTAATGCCAAAGATGAGGAAATTAAAGATTTTTAAAAACTTTTGCAATCTGAAATCAAATATGTGATCAACATGCATTGATAATTACTGGTGATTAGAATGTGGAAATTGGAAACAAAGAAGAAGGATCTGTAGTTGGAAAATATGGCCTTGGTGATAGAAATGACACGGGAGATAGCATGATAGGATTTTGCAAAACTAATGACTTCTTCATTGCACATACCTTTTTTCAATAACATAAACGATAACTATACATGTGGACCTCGCCAGGGGGAATGCACAGGAATCAAATTGACATCTGTGGAGACAACGGAGATGCTAAATGAGTAAGAACAAGGCCAGGGGCTGGCTGTGGAACAGACCATCAATTGCTCATATGTGAGTTCAAACTGAAGCTGAAGAAAATTAGATCCAGTCCATGAGAGACAAAATGTGGCCTTAAGTATATCCCACCTGAATTTGGAGACCATCTCAAGAATAGATTTGACACATTGAACACTAATGACCAAAGACCAGACGAGTTGTTGGATGACATCAAGGACATCATACGTGAAGAAGTCAAAAAGTCATTAAAAAGACAGGAAGGACAGATCAAAACGGATGTCAGAAAAAGACTCTGAAAGTTGCTCTTGAACGTCTAGTAGCTAAAGCAAAAGGAAGAAATGATGCAGTAAAAGAACAGAAGATTTCAAAGGGCAGCTTGAGAAGACAAAGTACAGTATTATAATGACATGTGCAAAGACCTACATTTAGAAAAAAAGGGAAGAACATGCTTGGCATTTCTCAAGCTGAAAGAACTGAAGAAAAAATCCAAGCCTCAAGCTGCAATTCTGAAAGATTCTACAGGAAAAATATTGAACGATGCAGGAAGCATCACAAGAAGATGGAAGGAGTACACAGTCACTGTACCAAAAAGAAGTGGTTGACGTTTGGTTGACATTCAACCATTTCAGGAGGTAGCACAAGATCAAGAACCAATAGTACTGAAAGAAGAATTCCAAGCTGCACTGAAGGCAGTGGCAAAAAACAAGGCTCCAGGAATTGATCGAATACCATTTGAGATGTTTCAACAAACGGATGCAATGCCGGAAGTGCTCACTTGTCTGTTGAGAAATTTGGAAGACAGCTTCCTTGTCAACTGACTGGAAGAGATCCATATTTGTGCCTTCATGGATTGAACTGTGTGCCCCCAAAATATCTGTCAACTTGGCTAGATCATGATTCCCTTGCATGATCGTATGATTGTCTGCCATTTTATCTTCTGATGTGACTTCTCTAAGTGTTGTAAATTTTATCACTATGATGTAATAAGATGGGTTAGTGGCAGTTGTATTGATGAGGTCTACAAGATTAGATAATGTCTTAAGCCAATCTCTTTTGAGATATAGAAGAGAGAAGCAAGCAGAGAAACATGGGAACCTCACACCACCAAGAAAGCAGCACTTGGGAGCAGAGTACATTCTTTGGAACTGAGGTTCCTGCGCTGAGATAATCCCAGACCAAGGAAAGACTGATGACAAGGACCTTCCTCCAGAGCCAACAGACAGAGAAAGCCTTCCTCTGGAGCTGGAGCCCTGAACTTGGACTTCTAGCCTACTAGGCTGTGAGAAAATAAATTTCTCTTTGTTGAAGCCATCCGCTTGTGGTATTTCTGTTATAGCAGCACTAGATGACTATGACAGTGCCCATTCCAAAGAAGGGTGATCCATCAGAATGTGGAAATTATGGAATAATATCATTAATATCACACACAAGTAAAATTTTGCTGAAGATTATTCAAAAGTGGTTGCAGGAATTATTGACAGGGTTCAAACCAGATTCAGAACTTCAAACCAGATTCAGAACCTCAAGCCAGATTCGGAAGAGGAGGTGGAACAAGTAATACCATTGCTGATGTCAAATGAATCTTTGCTGGAAGCAGAGAATACCAGAAAGATGTTTACCTGTGTTTTATTGACTATGCAAAGGCATTCAACTGTGTGGATCACAACAAATTATGGATAACACTGCGAAGCATGGGAATTCCAGAACACTTAATTGTGCTCATACGGAACCTGTACATAGAGCAAGAGATAGTTGTTCAAACAGAACAAGTGGATACTTTGTGGTTTAAAGTCAGAAAAGGTGTGCATCAGGGTTGTATCCTTTCCCCATCCTTACTCGATCTGAGGAAATAATCTGAGAAGCTCGACTATATGAAAAAGAACAGGGCATCAGCATTGGAGGAAGACTCATTAACAACCTGTGATATGCAGATGACACAACCTTGCTTGCTGAAAGTAAAGGGAACTTGAAGCACTTACTGAGGCACATCAAAAACTACAGCCTTCAGTATGGATTACACTTCAACATAAAGAAAATAAAAATCCTCACAACTGGACCAATAAGCAACATCACGATAAACAGAGTAAAGATTGAACTTGTCCAGGATTTCATTTTACTTGGATCCAAAATCAATGCCCATGGAAGCAGCCACAAAGAAAAAAAATTAAATGACGCATTGCATTGGGCAAACCTGCTGCAAAAGATCTCTTTAAAGTGTTGAAAAGCAAAGATAATCACTTTGAGGACTAAGGTGCGCCTGACCCAAGCCATAGTATTTTCGATTGTCTGGGTCATTCATATGCATGCGAAAGCTGGACAATGAATAAGTAAGAGAGAAGAAGAATTGATGCCTTTGAACTGTGCTGTGGGTCAAAAATATTGAATATAGCATGGACTTCCCAAAGAAGGAACAAATCTGCCTTGGATGCTAGAATGCTCCTTAGAAGCAAAGATTGCAAGACTTCGTCTCACATAATTTGGACATGGTTATCAAGAAGGACTGATCCTCATGCCTGGTAAAGCAGAGGGTCAGCAAAATCAGAAAGACCTTCAGCAAGATGGATTGACACAGTGGTTACAAAAATGGGCTCAAGCATAATCACGATTGTGAGGATGGCACAGGACCTGGCGGCATTTCGTTCTGTTGTACACAGGGACACTGAGTTGGAACTGACTCTGTGGCACCTAGCAACAATAATAACAAGCAAAGATAAAACTTTTTGCTCCTCTTTGTCAGTAGGAAGAGTCCGTCTATTGCCTCTTGCACACAGGGGCTGGTCTTTCTCAGGTCATGGTTAAATTGGCTCTCAGTTCTCATCTACATCTCCTGGCTCCACATAGCATTGTATCCCAATGACTGATGAAACGGTCTTACATGGGAGTTCTATACCTCTATTGAGAACTGATGGCACAGTGGTTAAGAGCTTGCCTGCTAACCCACCAGCCATTCCTTGGAAGCCCTATGGAACAGTTCTACTCTGTCTTATTGGGTCACTGTGAGTTGAAATCGACTGCGCGGCAACAGGTAACGGGTGTATCTCTATCAGACATCCTCTCCGGCTATAACTTCTTTCTTGCTTCTGGATGGGACTTTCCATTTCTTTCAATAGCTACTACATATTTAATTTTTTGTTACAGTTTACCTAACATTTCTGAGTGTGTGTTATAGGAAGAGAATCTATTTGAACTTAGTCATACTGCTGAAACCATAAGTTACAGAGTGACTTTGGAAAATACAAATCACATAACGTCACTTCATTAGTTAACGTTGTTAAAGGCTTTTCATTGCACTTAGAATAAAACGTAATCTGTTTCTCATGGCCTATAGAGCCCTTCCCGATCAGGTCTTGCCTGTCTTTCCAATCTCACCTCATGTAATTTTTCCTCTGGTATATTTACTATGCGCTAACCCCACAGGCTTCCCTTCTATTTTATGAATATGTCAAGTTCCCTTTCCTAAAATAATCTTTCCACAGGATCCTTCTCATCTTTCAATGGTCCCTGACAACTGCACTACCATTATTCTCAATCATGCCATCCTGTTTATTTCCTCCACGGTATTTGGCACAATCTATAATTATCTTTTTCATTTATTTATTCGTTTTCTGCCTCCTCCAACTACAGCGTATGTTCCATATGGACAGAAACTATGTCTTGGTCACTGTCTTATCCTCAGCATCTACCACAGCGAATAAATATTTATGGAATAAATAAAGCTGGAAGAAATGTTCAGAATCTTCTAGTTCGACTTTCTCCTTTTCATAGACAGTAAAATGAGCTGAAAAACTAGCTGAGGAAGTTTTAAGAACTTGCCTAGGATCACAAATCTGTAAATATTTAGTGAGAGATGCAAAGTAAGCACTCGGGTTTCCTGATCGCCTGCCTTATGTTCTTTCTGGTGATCACTATACTGGTTACTGAAGACCTAGATCAGGAATTTGGCGAGTCTATTGATAGATTCCAGGGCACTTTATGATCTCTCTTCCACTTGTGAATTTTGTGGACTATATCCATACATATTTTTTTTTTCCTGGGGAGGGGCCTGTAGCTTTTATCTAATTTTTTGAAGACTCAAAAGATTAAAAAAAAAAAAAATCACTGGCCCACATATTGCTTGTTACTTGTTCAGTTCATTGTATGTTTTCTCTTGTCCTTTATAACAATTCTTCTATTAGTAAGTGTGGAATGGTCACTATGAATTAAGCACCCACTATATTGCCAAGAACGGACTTGAAGGCAACAGGTTTATATTGCCAAATATCTGATGTCATGACTCATATTAAAATGTTGCCAACTATAGCTGAAGGATTTTGTTTAGAGTTACAGAATCCCCAGGTGCATGAGTTTGGGGGTACTCTGCCAATTTTATTTTTCAAGATTGATACTAAGAATGGCCTATAATAATTATATATACCCCAATATTTCTTTAGCCAGGTTTCTGGTACCCATTTCCCTAAAATATTGAAAAATGAAGTATTTATCATTTCAGTTTCTCTGCTTTGTTGGAAATGAGGTCATCCATAGCATAAATTTTTACTCTGGAGGGTTAAGGTTGAGATGCTAAACAAATTGGTCAATATGGGTACAGTAATGGATTCATGGATTTTGAATATCTTTATATACTTTATTTTTCAGGAATATTTTGTTTCTATTAAGTCTGTTATGTGTATAAAGTGGGCTGGGGATAGGGAAGAGGAAATAGTACTAAATAACAATAATTTCTCATCTGTCTTTGTAGTAGACTATGGTGTATCTTCTCAGGCCATGCACCATCCTTCCTTCTCTGCAGAGGCACTCTATTCCTCAACCATCAATAGCTGGAAAGGTATGGCCTAAGTTGAGCCTGATACATAGCTTCTTTTAGAAATTAGGATTTGGGGTTCAGACATAGGCCATAAAATCTCCCGTGTGCCTATAACTTTATAAATTTGGAATTTTAGAAAAATATATTTTGCTATGCATATGGAAAACAATGGGCTCAAACATAGCAAGGATTGTGAGGATGGAGCAGGGGCAAGCAAATTTTCGTTCTGTTATACATAAGATCACTGAGTCTGAGCTGACTGCGAGGCATCTAACAACAACAGCAACGTATACGGAAAAACAGAGAAAGACAATCCGTAAAGAGATAGAAGGACGAAGACAACCTAAGTAAGCTTAAAAAAAAGGGGATTTTGTGGGTCCCTGACAACTTTCCTTACAATTACTCTTCTTCCCACATAGATTGAGTTGATTTCACTACAAACAAAGCTCGGCAAATACAACATTTTATTTCCTGTGGAGGAATGTTTTTGTTTTAGTTTTCATTCATTTCTTCTATCTGGCTGTTTGGGGGCACAATGTCTATGAGTGCTGGAGTCAAATAAACCAGGTTTGAATGTTAAGTCTATCACTTAGGAGCTATGTGCAATATTTGGGGTTTTTTTTTTATATAGAATAGTAATATTTTATTTATATATATATACACATATAACTATATATGTATTATACATAGTAGTAGTACAGTAATAGTCCCTGGAGAAGGACATCAAGCTTGGTAACGTAGAGGTCAGTGAAAAAGAGGAAGACCCTCAATGAGATGGATTGACACAGTAACTGCAGTAATGGGTTCAAATATAGCAATGATTGTGTCTTAGTGATCTTGTGCTGCTATAACAGAAATACCACAGGTGGATGGCTTTAACAAAGAGGAATTTATTCTCTCACAGTCTAGGAGACTAGAAGTCTGAATTCAGAGTGCCAGCTCTAGGGGAAGGCTTTCTCTCTCTGTTGGCTTTGGGGGAAGGTCCTTGTCATCAGTCTTTCCCAGTTGAGCTTTTCAGTGCAGGGACCCCGGGTCCAAAGGATACGCTATCCTCCTGGCTCTTGTTTCTTGGTGGTACGAGGTCCCTGTGTCTCTCTGCTCACTTCCTTTTTATCTCAAAAGAGATTAACTCAATATATAACCTAATCCTGTAGATTGTGTCCTGCCTTATTAACATGGGAAGCACTAGTGGCATAGTGATTAAGTGGTACAGCTGCTAACCAAATGGACAGCAGCTCGAATCCACCAGGCGCTCCTTGGAAACTCTATGGGGCAGTTTTACTCCGTCCTATGAGTTGGAATCAACGGCAATGGGTTTCGGGTTTCTCATTAATATAACTGCCTCATTAACAACATAGAGATTAGGATCTACAACACATAGGATAATTACATCAGATAACAGAATGGTGGACAATCACGCAATACTGGGAATCATGGCCTAGCCAAACTGACACACATTTTTGGGGGACACAATTCAATTCATTGTGTGAGGATGACGCAGGACCGGGAAGTGTTAAGTTCTATTGTACATAGATAGGGTCAATATGAGTCAGAACGGGCTTGATGGCACCTCACAACAATGACCTAGTAATATAATAGATATACTATACAATAGTTATACTAAAATTATATTTGTTATTTATCTGAAATTTTAATTTAATTGTGTGTCTACTATTTTATCTGGCAACTCTATCCATTTCACAGTTTCTTCCTTTGTAAAACTGGAATCAAACCCATTGCTGTTGGGTCAATGCTGACTCATAGTGACCCTACTGCACAGAGTAGAACTGCCCTAGGGTTTCCAAGGAATGGCTGGTGGATTTGAACTGCCCACCTTTTGGTCAGCAGCCAAATGCTTAACCACTATGCCACCAGGGCTCCAAAATTGGAATAATAATACCAAATTAATAAAGATGTTCAAAATGTCAAGGAGATCACAAAAATTATATCAAAGCATGTATAAGAAACACGGCTTATTTTCTTTTCTCTTCCCTTACACCTAATTGTATTCTACTGCACAAGAAGGCCTTTGATTAAAAAGGTCATCGTAAGAGCACCAGTTGGGAGTGAATTCTCCCTCCAAGTGCTAAACTTTTGTGGACTATGTTAACAGAACACCTAAGTAAAACAACTTAATTGAAGATGACATTTTTAGAGCATAGGATTGGTTTATTTTGGAACATAGAACATGGGGAAATATTTTACACCGTTTATGTGCTATCTCTCTATTCTTGACCTAGGGAATTTGGAAGGTGATATATTTCAATCTACCTGTCTCCACCCAGGTACCCTGTATCAGGATACTCTCATATTCATTCTTATTAAATACGTACTATACAGCCCCAGGTGGCACAGTGATTAAGAGCTCGGCTGCTAACCAAAAGGTCAGCAGTTTGATCCACCAGGCACTCCTTGGAAACCCTATGGGGCAGTTCTACTGTGTCCCATATGGTCCCTTTGAGTCAGAATCGACTTGATAGCAGTGGGTTTGGTTTGTTTGTTTTATGTGCCAGGCGTATCTCTTGGTCCTAAACGCACCTAGACGTATACACACACACACACATACACACTTTCCAGATAAAACCAACATCTTCCCATCTGGTCTTTCTCAATTCCTACAGAAAGAGATGACGAAAGGAAATGTATGAGGAAAAAGAGAGAGGGTGACATATGCTAGTTTATGGTTTGCCTGCTCTCTGATAAAGAGTGTAAAAATTTTTATTTTGGAGACTGTTCACGTTCTGTCTCCTGGCTCTAGGTCATCCTCATTTTTATCTTGATTGCTTATCTTTCTTGACCTGGAATATATGAACCCACCATGTGGTGATGGACTTCTTTAACACAGTTCAAAGTAACATGTTCTTCACTCAATGGAAATGGACCAGTGAACTTTGTTTTTGCAGAACCATTTATCATGTATTTATTGATCATGCCAGATCCAGGTGGGAGTGGATTAGGCTTTTGTCTCTAAGTGTGGGCTTGCTACTCAAGCACTAAGCAGTGGGCACCAAAATGACATGGCTCTATTTTATTTTTCTTCTTTGAAGTCCCCATCTCTGGAGACACCTTGTAAGTAGCGAGGTAGGTGCTTGCAGAGGACATTGGCAGCTCTAGTTTGGCACTGGAGGTTCAGAGACATCCTCCTGTATTATGTCCTTTATGTTTTCCCTTACATTTCCTTTCCCATTTTCACCTAGATGTATCTGGGATGACAGCTTATCACTCTGATATAACATTGTTTGGTTAGGTATAGAAAAGTTGTCCATGGCTGGATCCACAGGCGGCTCTGATAAGTGCCGGTAGCATGGTGCATTCATGTTAACTGGGTTAATCACTGGAGGTTCGTTTGAGTCTAGAATGTTTTCTTGTGTCAGTGGCTCTAGATTTACAGTTTCATATCGTTGTCGAGATGAAACAGCATCTTTGTCATAAAAGGAGGTGCTGAAAGGGATGGCACAAAAGACGAGATCTGAGGGCAGCAGTTTCAGATCTTTGGCTGGCCGGGTAATCACAAACCTGCAAGAGAAGCCAAGATGGGTTCTGAGCCACTGCAGCAGGAACAATGTGGCTATAGGTAATGGCCAAGATAAGGAATTTGTTCTGCTGGTCAAAGGAGGAAATGTTTTGGTTTTGTTTTGCTTTGTTGACTTCTGATTAATAGCAAATATCCATGTGCTTACTATTGATGAAGCCCATCAAGTGGCACAGTGCAAAAGGAAAGGTTCTAGGGTAGGAACTGGGGGGCGGGCTTCCACCCCTGCCTCACACCAGCCATCTCTGACCTTCTCAGTTTTTAATGGGAGAAGGGTAGTGTTGGGGGGCTGGCTTCCACCCCTGCCTCACACCAGCCATCTCTGACCTCAGTTTTTAATGGGAGAAGGGTAGTGTTGGGGGGCTGGCTTCCACCCCTGCCTCACACCAGCCATCTCTGACCTTCTCAGTTTTTAATGGGAGAAGGGTAAGGCTGTGGTTGAGACTAATTGATCACTAATGGCCTTTCTGACTCCAGGTTTCTTTAGTGTTAACAGCCACTGTGCTAATGAATTTAATTGGTTAAATACTGAGCACTTAGCCAAAGTTTGTCAAAACCAGAAGAATATATCACTCCAGATATTTTCATTCTGTCCCAGCCCTAACCTAATGCTTATGCCATCTCCTTTCATACAGAATATATCCTGGCTAATGGAGAAGAGGAAACCCTGGTGGCGTAGTGGTTAAGTGCTATGGCTGCTAACCAAAGGGTCGGCAGTTCGAATCCACCAGGCGCTCCTCGGAAACTCTATAGGCAGATCTACTCTGGCCTATAGAGTTGCTATGAGTCGGAATCGACTCGATAGCACTGGGTTTGGTTTTGGGTTTAATGGAGAAGATGTATATATAATGTGTGTGTGTGTGTATGTACACACGCACATACACACATATTATATATATATATAAACCCATTGCTGTTGACTTGGTTCTGACTCATAGCGACCTTATAAGGACAGAGTAGAACTGCGCCCACAGGGTTTCCAAAAAGCGGCTGGTAGATTCAAACTGCTGACCTTTTACTTAGCAGCCGAACTCTCAACCACTGTGCCACCAGGGCTCACACACAGACACACAGACACAGACACACAGACAGACGTGGAGCTCTGGTGGCACTAACCAAAAAATAGGTGGTTTGAACCCATCAGCCACCCTGAGGGAGAAAAGACTTAGCCATCTGCTGCCATAAAGATTACAGCCTAGAAAACTATATGGGGCATTTCCACTCTGTCCTATAGGGTCGCTATGAGTTGGAATCAACTCAACCGCACACAACAATAACGACTATATATATATATATAATATATATATATAATATATATATATATTTAACCAAAGTTCTATTTGAAACCCTGACTGATAAGCAAGTAATGCATATCAATATGTCTTAAAGAACAGCCAGAACCTTCATGGAAAGACTATGCGTGGAAGCAGGGTGCCTTACCACAATCCCGAGTACACAGCACATCATCAGGAAATGTGAGTTTAGCTAACACACCAGTGTGATTGTCAGAACATTGAGGCAAGATAACCTTTCATGACTTGGATTTTGCATTTCTTTACTGCTGCCCAAATGACCACCTCTTCTCTCCTAAATACCCATCTCAGCCAGTATTGACCATCTTTCACCGAATAATCCTCCCACTTTGGTTATCTTTCTCACTGAATCCTCTGTAACCCCTATTCTATTGCAAACAAGGTGTTCTACAATCACAAACTCTCTTTAAAACAGAATCTTTTTACTTGTTTTTTTTCTCTTGAGGATGTCATTTCCCCTGGGGCTCTCTTAAGTATGGTTTACAGGGTCTCTCCATGGGGCTGGTTTTCCTTGCATGGTGGAGGGATGGGACAGAGTTCAGGCAGAGATTAACCAGCATTATTAATGCTTTCCAATGCTGCTTCCAGAATATCACCCCCACTTCCCCTGCCCCATGGCTAATGCCCTACAGCCCTGTCAGCCTCCAACCAGCTTCTCAATGTCATCTATAGACTTCCATGTTTATATCGGTCTTTGGCACTTCAAACATCCTTTTGTTTCAAACTCTAAGTGCCACATCATCTCAGGTGCCCTCAGGGTCCCTGTGGTTTATAATTCCAGCATCCGGACACAGTTCTTTGACTTCCACAACCCCATGATCTTTATCTCCAAACCACTTCCCTGGCCACATCCTGGATGTTGTCATTTCTTAACACTGTCCCATCTCTAAATTTTTAAACTGTAATAAACCACTTTCTGAACACAACTTTCCATCATTCTCTCTTATTCCCTTACTCTGAGTACATCTACTCTGTAACTTCATCAAGACTTCCAATCCTTTGTCCTTCCCCCTTACAAGATGGCATTGCTTCTATAAATCTACAATCTTCCATTCGTCTCAGCAGTTAGTACGAACTTTTACCTCTTTATCAACTCCGTACAATACTTTCATCTTCTCTCTTAGCAATGGCTATACCTGTACTTCCACTGAGAAATTCAGGTGTTAAATAAAAATTCCCTTAACTACACCCCTACCTATAGATATATCTGCCTTGGCATCCATTATTCTTCTCCTTTTCTCCTATGAGTAGAAAATTGTCTTTCTTTCTATTTAACACCACTCCATTTACAGTAGTTTGCCTTCCTCTCTCTTTCTCTTGGAATAGGTTCCATCAGCCTATTTCCACTCTATTTTTAATTCCTCCGTCTCTATGGAATCCAGTGTGAGGCTCTTAGTGTGGAACTCCATTTCTGTGGTGTCTCTAGACTGCACCCTCTTTCTGCCCCTCCTCCCCACCACAAACAATTTATCTTTCTCACTGTTGTCAAAATGATCTTTCTTCAATGGAAATCTGAACATATTACTCCCAAGATTTATATGTGCAAAGCACAGAAGCTGGAAAAGAGGCATCCAATAAGTATTTACTCAATGAGTCCAGCGAAAACAGGTAAATTTCTTGAATACGGACAGTGGCTATCAACTTTTGAAAGTTGCACCGATATGAGTGCGAGGCAAGCTACCAAAGACCCATAACTTAAAATCTCAGTTTACATTTCATTTTTCACCAGTGGGGAGGAGCTCCATTTTCCTTGTGGCTAATTTTAATTGGACCCTAATCATCAGGCTTCTTGTGGTTTGTACCCATTCTTTCTTATTCCTATACCATTATCCACTTCCCCTGCACACCTCCTTGCAACTGTGGAACCCGATCTCTGGACTTCTCATTTACCGCGAATACAGTAAATTTCCTTACGCTTGGTTAGCACCTTCCAAACTAGCATACTCCCCTTTTGTGTTCTGGGTTGCGGTCCTCTTCATCTATCATGCGGTATAAGCCAAGGCACAGGATTCCGAAATTATTTAATGAGCCACAGAACACTTGCCCAAAGTAGTCTCTTGGCTGGGGAAAGAAGAGAAAAATATATGGCAGCTGGACGCTTCAATCAAATATGAACAAGCATGTACTTGGAGTCATCGGATTTTTCTTGTAGGAGAAGTTGAGAAGATCAGAAAGCCATTTCCTAATATCTTCATGGTGGCAGTGTCCAGTGGCTTGGTGATTAGGTTTATGATTAGTCTTAAGACTCTAATCCCAGGAATTGTTTTTATTATTCTGGTCCTTTTAAGAGCCTCTGGTAGGTGTGGTGTGGTGTAGTGTTGTTCTTAACTATTGGTGTTTTGATAATCACTATGAACTAACAATTAGCAGTGGGTTGGAAAATTCTCTTTTCCAGGTACTTAATTAGTTGGGATGTTAAGTGATCTCCAGAGAGTCATCTTCTTATCCCACTCTAAAACAGATCACGGTCCTACCATTCCTCTTGGCCATGCTCTCAGGCGATAGCTAACAAGGTCAAAAGAAGCAGAAAAAAGGTTTAGTTAAGTCAAAAGAGAATAGTTTGTTCAGTGCTGTGATGCCTTGAGGTAGAAGACAAAGTGAGGACAAGACCTGAATGGAGAGAGGAAGGAGAGGAATGTGGATCTTTACAGACCAGTCCACTTTCAATTCTGATGCCAGCAAGAAGGTACCATGGTAGTTCCCTAGGCTTATATGCACTCACGTGTCATTGTTAGCTGAGGAACCCAGGACCGAAATGCAAGGACCAGAACATACTGAAGGAGCTTTTGGATTTTTTTTTTTTGCACCTGGAATTCAAATGCGCAGAACACAGGGCTTGCCCTTTTTGGTAGTATAGGCTGAGACATAACCGGCGCACAGGCCTGGAAGAGCCTACTTCTTGTAAAAGTGGTTCTGCTGACGTCCTCCGAGTCAGCAAGATGTTTCCTTGTAAAGGCCTTC
Source organism: Loxodonta africana (assembly GCF_030014295.1). NCBI lineage: Eukaryota > Metazoa > Chordata > Mammalia > Proboscidea > Elephantidae > Loxodonta > Loxodonta africana. The sequence continues at coordinate 63,947,906 of NC_087360.1, forward strand.
CTCTCAACAATAACCCTGGGGAGCTGGATGGCATGTCAATCAAACTAAACCAAAAGACAACGCACTGACAACTAGCGTACCCCTTCCCAGTCTGGATTCTGCTCTGATCCCCAAATGCCCAGAGGCCCCACTGGAGTTTTTTGGAATTGTTGTCTTTTCTCCTGCCATAATCTACTGTTCACTAGTCCCGTGGGTTAAGAAAACTCACACGTTTTCCACTGGCTAGCCCCGTTGGATTCTTTGACCCAAATACAGAATCATTTCACCTCATTTCAGCTGTCCTGATCAGGTTTCCTTAGCAGTTCAAGTACAGATAGAGTAGGCAGACCCTGGGTCAGAGTGACTTAAGCAGACCCCTGCTCTGCCCTGGTAAACTATATGGTCAGGAAAGCACTTGCTTCTCAGAACCTCAGCTGTTTGGTCTGTGAATTAATAGAATTAATAGCCATTCAAAACACTGGATTAAGTGAAAACAACAACAACAGTAACAAAAGCTAAAGCAGCAGAGCCAGCACAGGGAAAGTACTCAGTAAATACTAGCTATTACAATTATTATCAATAACCTTTGTCAAGGAACAAAGTCATTAGAGCTGATGCTTCCTGTAGGCTTCTCTCCGTGTCTGTAAGACAGGAATCATAGCAACTACTTTATCTAACTCCAGGGATTATCGTAAAAGGTAAATATAGTACAAGTAAAAATGCATTGTAAATTGTAAAATACTATATGAATATGGAAACCCTGGTGGCGTAGCAGTTAAATGCCACAGCTGCTAACCAAGAAGTCGGCAGTTCAAATCCTCCAGGCACTCCTTGGAAACTCTATGGAGTAGTGGGTTTGGATTTCGGTATATGAATATACCCAACCCAAACCATTGCCATCAAGTCGATTCCGACTCATAGTGACCCAACAGGACTGAGTAGAACTGCCCCATAGGGTTTCCAAGGAACAGTGGTGGATTTGAACTCTCTAACTTTTGGTTAGCAGCCAAGCTCTTACCACAGTGCCACCAGGGTTCCGTATGAATATAAGATATTATTAATTTTTTATTTTTATTATTGTTATTGTTTCTGTGCTATAGGCTATCCAGGAACCCAATTAGCCTGGACCATTTTCAGAAACCCACAAAGGTTAGGAAATGGAAATCTCTAGTATGTCAAGAGTAGACTCACTTGAATCTCTGATAAAATGGTTTTGTTCAAGGAGAGAAGTTCCAGCTTACACCGAGCTCTTGCAGAAAAGAATGTAGCACAGCTGTCAGACGGTTCATACTGCTTATCCTTATCCAACTGTTGTTCTAGCTGAGAACTTATTCCTCCTGTCACCAGCATCTGAAGTAATTCCAGGACACGATAGTTGTAGAAGGCCTGGAAAGCAAGGACAAGCCACATGCAAAGTCAGAGAGTCCTAAATTACGGAGGTGTGTACACTTGGAGATCCAGTGGGCACCATTCTTTGAAATCCACATGAGTGCTCAGATCAGTGTTTCTCATCATTATCATCATCAACTAAAAGCTGAAAGTTCAGGTAGGGTACTAGGTTAGGCAAAGCGCAAAGAAAACAGCACTTGCCCAGTTCCTGCCCCCTCGGAGCTTACATTATATGTGAGAAAAAAGAAAATGGGTAATAATACGTACCAAGGGCTCCTCCTTTCCAAAAACGACCAGAGAAGCACGTCAGGCCACAGGGACCCTAATAATTATCAGCACATATTTAAAAATATATACTTCATGAGACATCTATAAAATTTTCCCTGGAGGACTACCGATAATACTGTCATCTATACTTGAATATCCTGGGTAAGAATCTACTTATCTTCTGTTTGATTGTGGCCTACTTGAGGACAGGTATTAAGTCTTATTGATATTTGGATATCCCATAGCTTGTATCATGCCCTTTGCAAATTTTAAGGGCTGGATGAATGAATGAATTTTTAGACTCTTTGGCAACAAAATGACACCAGAGGAGGAAATGGGGGTCAATTCTTATTTTGACACAAACTTGGGCCTGAACGATCCTAGCCATTTTTTTAAACTCTCTTTCCCCAGGATTTCTACCACATACAATTGTAGACTATGCATTGGCATACGAGGAAATACCATTGTAGCATATTACCCATCAGGTTTTCTGAAGTCTATTGAATTACGTAACATTTTTAATTTTCCACCCTATGTTTTGCCTAAATTTAGACTTTTACTCCAGTAGAAATGAGAATTTATGTGTTTATATAGTACTTACATAGAAATCAATGCTTTTGTTATTATTAAAAAAAAAAAAATAGAAACAACTTCAATTGTTATTGTCCTAGAAAATCTGTCCTTCACTTTTTCCACCCCCAAATTTAGGGGATCATCTTCTGAGGACTGGAGAATTGTAATGACCTATTCAGTAGCCCCCCTGCCTTGGTTTTCTTCTCATTGCCAATCCATTGTCTACAAGGCTTCCAGAGTGATTCTCCAGAAACACACATCAGATCATGCCAGTTGCCTCCTCAAACCTCTAGCTCTGTACCTCTGCTGTAAAAGTAAGTCCAGACTCCTTACCATGACATTCAAGGCCCTCCTTATCTGACCCCAGCTCCCTTTCCAGGCTCTCTTTCTCCTCCATGAGCTTCTCGCTGCAGTATACACTGGTCCGCTGGAAGTTGCTTCACGCCTTTGCTTTTGAACATCTGGGTTGCCTCTCATCAACTTGGTGAACTCCTTCCTGGAACTCCTCACCAGAATGAAGTTTTCCTTTCTTTGTAAGCTCATGGCCACTGGCTTTTATTCTATTTTATTCTTCTGTATTTTATAGTTAGTTATTTATATGAATCTTGGACAGTCACTTCCTAGCTGAGTGCATTTTGGCAATTCATGTGTTCTTTCTCAGCAACAGTTTTATGATCTTAAAGTTGATATAAAAATCTCTACCTTCTGGCATTATTGGCAGGATTAAATGAAATATACAGCACATATCACTAAATTCTATTCTCTTAACCATTGGCTCTCATGTACCTGGCTCACCTGGAGTGATTTTAGCAAGTGCAGATTTCTGGGACTCCAGACCTACTGGATCAGAATTCATGGATGGGAATGGGAACTGCAATTTTAAAAAGCACCCTAGGTAGTTCTGATGCTGAGGATCCTCACGTCACACTCTGAACATCGCTTCTTTAAATTATGGGTTCCTTTTGTTTTGTTTTTTCAGATGAGGGACTTGGTCTACGTACACTGTATGACCCCAGTCATGCTTTAAACAAGGCGGGTGTTCAAAAGTTGTAAGAATATTAACTTCAGTGAAGAGCTGATTTAAAGCAAATAAACAAATACTACCGGTAAAATGTAGAGGTCACTGGGACAAGTTGGCCTAAGAAATAATATAATCTATATAAAGTCAGAGAAAATGAAAATAATTTTTATAATGTTTTTCAGACTAAAAGATGACTTCAGTGCTGTCTCCACCCTCATCTCCAGACTGAAGGCTCTCCCTTCCTTATTTCTCTTCTTTGTTCCGTCTCATCACCACCCAGAAGAGTGCTTAGGGAATGGAGGATGTAAATCCAGGTTGAGCCTCAATCCGTTTAAGAACATGAGGCCACGTTGTAGAGTAATCAAATATAATGCTGTTAGAATAATTCCCCACTGATTAAAGAAAGGGCGTAAATTCCAGGGTTATCCTGATGTTGATGGCTCTGGGGAAACATGTGCTTTACATATTTAACTGAGAGAGGCTTAGCTCTTGAACATATCACTTCTTTAGTTTTGACATCAAAAGCAGTACAATTCTATATTGGGGAAAATAATGGGATTTACATGTCATCCTTGCTCTGTGAGTTCATCTCCTATTCTTATTTTTTGGGGCATTGGCTTTATTTGTCTTTCTTTCCTTTCTCTCTCCTTCCTTCCTTCCTCCCTTCCTTCTTTTCTTTTCTTTCTTTCTTACTTCGTCCCTCCCTCCCTTCCTTTTTGTCTTTTTTTTTTAAAGAAAATCTGCTTTTGAAATATTGTAGGATTCTAAACTTGGACAATGTTTCTAATATAATCATATTTATTAGAATTAGGAAGTTCAATGTCAGAAAATGTTGCAGCCCAAGGTGTTTTAAGTCTTAGCTATATTGATGTTTAAGGTCTCTCTCATGACCTAAAACGTTACCCAATAGTGCAGGTACGAACTCCCTAGCTGCTTGCTGCTTTTTATTCTGAGACTATCAAAAGGCCTTAAAACTAAATATTCTTTGAGAAATACTTTTAATTCAGAATGAGGCTATAATGTCAGAAAAATGCAACAAAACAGCCGAGTGACTTGAGTATGTCATGTAACTTTTGTGGGTCTTACTTTCCTCATAAACAAAGGCAAGTGGCTGGGGTGAATGTGCCCTGAGTTCATGTCCAGTTCCAGAGCTCTATTATTTTAAAGCCTTATGTGAATCCTGCTTAGGGGCTTTATTCTCTCTCCGTGTTTTAATTTTCATAGCACTGAAATGATAGAGGATTAAAAGTGGATAGAATTGTACCTGACAGGCATGCTTTGCCAACTGGGGCAAGAGTTTACGGTGGAATGGCAGGGAATACTTGAAGCTATGGGGTCCCTGGGTGGCACAAATAGGTACGCACTCAACTACTGTTGGAAAAGGTTGGTGGTTTGAACTCACTCAGAGGCACCTCGGAAGACAGCCCTAGCGATCTGCTTCTGAAAGGTCACAATCTTGAAAACCTTATGGAGCAGTTCTACTCTGCATACATGGTGTCGCCATGAATTGGAGTCAACTTGACAGCAACTAACCAACTACTTGAAGCCATCCAAACCCGAGCAAACCAAACTCATTGCCGTTGAGTCTATTCTGACTCATAGAGACCCTGTCGGACAAAGTAGAACTGCCCCATAGGTTTTCTAAGGAGCAGTTAGTGGATTCGAACTACTGACCTTCTGGTTAGCAGCTGTGCTCTTAACCACTGTCCCATCAGGGCTTCACTTGAAGCCACAGTGCCAAAAATATCAGATTTGAAGTAAAAACTCATTATATTGGAAAAAATGTCACTGTTATATCAGGGGATAGGGTGAAAATTTTGCAGAAAAATTTAAAACAAAAACCTCAGTATTTCTAAGCAGTGACAAGCTCACAGTGGGTCGTTGTAGGCTTGTCTGTCTCTTCTGGATTTACACAGTCATTCTCCTCTGTTTACGAAGGCGCTTTGGAGGAGAAGGTGGAGAAATACACTTGAAAACGCAAGTAGGTTTCTGAGTACACATGAGAAGAAGGCGGTCCTTAAATACTAGGTCGGAAATATAGTTCACCAAGATTGAACTCGAGACTGAAGTTCTCATCTTTTTTCAGAAACTGCTGAGGCATTACGTTAGCCCCTTTTCCCCTGAGGGAGCCTGTTTTGAATGCATCTTAGCCTTGCCCTTCTGTGTAGTATGGCCATTCAACTCCACAGCAACTAACATTTTGATCCTCATTATAACCTCTGAATGTGCCAGGCAAGAGTTCAGCTAGTGAGCAATGGGAGACAGATCCCTTGGGGCATTAAGCTGGGCAGGAGTTTGGAGCAGCCAAATCTGCTAGCTGTTCTCTGGGGAGGGAATTAACAGGACAAAAGGGACATGTAAATGGCGCAGAGGACTGATTCCCGCCTCCCTCACAGGATTCCTGACTGGAATGGGAAACCTACCTCAGAGTACAGAACAAGGATTCTGTCTCCTTTATTTTATGCCTCTCTCTGTTGGTCACATATTCTAACTTCTAGGGCAGTGGTATTCAAAATCTTCTTGCAAGAGAAGTCTATCTTCAAGACACATCTTACCCAGGAGCCTCATGGATGAAGGTAAGAGTAGAGCTGTTCTGATTGAGAGGAGAAGAGTACATGGTGGGCTGGGATACAATGGAGTGGGCACGTCCTCCTCTCTGCCCATGCCCACACCTTACAGCCCCCGAGCACTCTGAGATGAGTAAGGTTTCCTCTAGGCAAAGCTTGAAATTCACTGCACTGAAACAACACTGATGATCCTAGAAATAGATTTCTGGAGGGGCAATTGATTATGGTAAGGAGATCTGACTCTGCAATTAGAAATATGGGGATCTGAAAAAAACTCAACATGTATAAGCGGTGTGACCTTGAGCATATTAGTTACCCCTCTGTAAAAGCCTCTGTAAAATGAGGCTAATAACAGTGTTCTAATTGGGATGATAATTGGTTCTAATTGGTGGATTGGAAACCCTGTTGGCATAGTGGTTAAGTGCTATGGCTGCCAACCAAAGGGCTGGCAGCTTGAATCCACCAGGTGCTCCTTGGAAACTCTATGGGGCAGTTCTACTCTGTCCTATAGGGTTGCTATGAGTCGGAATCGAGTCGATGGCATGGGTTTGGTTTTGTTTGGTTAATTGGTGGCTCAGTGGTTAAGAGCTCTGCTGCTAACTAACCAAAAGGTTGGCAGTTCAAATCCACCAGCAGCCACTTCTTGGAAACCCTATGGGGCAGTTCTACTCTGCCCTATAAGGTCGCTATAAGTCGGAATTGACTAGACAGCAATGAGTTTTGAGTTAATTGGGTTGATAGAAGAATTAAGCAAGATAAGGTAGGCAATGCACTTAGCAAAGTCTGTAGCACAAGGTAAGTGCTTGAGAGGTGTTATCGTTGTTCCTATTACTGACATTGCTATTCACATTAATGCTATCTTATAACAGAGCTTATCAGAAGCAGTTGCCCCAATGTCTCTGTGGCAAAGACTTGCAGGTGCTATCTGAGGAAAGAGAACTGTGATCGTTAGTGATGTCTGCCTCAGGCATACATTAGAAGGAATTATGACTGTGAGGTCTATAGCTGCCACCCTAACTTTAATGGGTGAGATTCTCCTATACATATGGAGAATAAAATGGAGTGCTCAAGAACATATTCTAGAGCTACCACAGTGGCCAAAATGTTTTTAGTGGAAAAGGTTAAATGTTACCTTCCTCTCGGAGGCTACTGTTTTCATGTCCACGTGATTGGTTGGCAAGGTCAGGAGGCCAGCCAAGATCAAACAGTGCGTGGAAGAGAGGTGACAATGGAACAGGAGGCTAAGGCCTGACCCTTGGGTAAGAAGAGCATATTCCTTCTATGCAACTAGTATGGTAGGAAGGCACCCTCACTTTTACAAGGCCAAGTACAACCAATTCTACCAGGTCAGGCTGAAAGGGAAACATGAGTGGGCAGCATTCACTGATTATTTTCAATGATCTGGTTCAGCATCCCAGGGTGGCACAAATGGTTTGTGCTGGGCTACTAACCAAAAGGTTGGTGGTTTGAATCCACCCAGTGGTGCTGTGGAAGGAAGGTCTGAAGATCTACTTCCATAAAAACTGCAGCCAAGAAAACCCTATGTGCAGTTGTACTCTGAAACACGTGGGGTCACCATTAGTTGGAAGAGACTCAGTGGCAACAGGTTTGGTTTTTCATTTAGCTTTTTGTGGCCAGAGAAAAGATCAGGATTTTGGACTGAAGCTCTAGATAGTATTAAAGTGTGTTTGTTTTTCCATGCTGTATATTATTCAGGATTCAAATTCTGGGGCAAAAGGCCACTAGGTAGAGATTTAGAAATTCAAGCTGCAAGCCAGTCCCCTTAACATAAAGGATGTCTTTCACCCCAATCTCGGAGAGAGGGGTTCCTCTAAGCAAAGCCTAAAAATCACTGAGTTGGAAGTATACTAATGATCAAAGAAGTAGAGTTCTGCAAGGGCAACCTACACCCCACATTTAATTGACCAACCGCCAGTCCTGAACTAAGCACTTACCAGAACTCCTTTAGGGCAAGCTAAAAGTCCCATATGGCTTGTGACCTCATGTGACTACCTCCTATATCAATCACAGTATGTGATTTTTTCCTCTCTCTCACAGGCTTTACCATAAGACCTCAGAAAAGAGCCCTGAGATTTTTACAGAGCTCATTTCATTTTCTAGCATGACCAGATGATCCTCTTCCATGGACTGAAGCCCATGGATACAATATCTGAAAGTAGCCTAAGGAGCCCCTGGGTGGTACCAACAATTAACACACCCAAAGTCACCTTGGAAAACAGGCCTAGTGATCTGCTTCCAAAAGGTCGCAGCCTTGAAAACCCTATGGAGCAGTTCTAATCTGTACACATGGTGACATCATGAGTCAGAATTGACTCAACAACCAACAACAATAACAAGCTTGGGAGCAACTGGTGGCCTTTAATAATCATTCCAAGTCACACTCATAGGCTGGTGATGAATTGGCACAGAGACTGTCAGCTGGTTCAGGACTCTTTTTGCCAAGTTTATGTGTCCTATGCTGGTTTATATTATGCACTCATCTGGTTTTATTTCTACTCTTCCTGTCCTTCTCTGCCTATCCTGTTCTTCTCACCAACTCTAAATCAAATCTCTGTGACTTTGTTCCTGCCTGTGTGGGCCAGGGAAGTTAAATTTAAGGCTCTGGTTTAATTTAAGGCTCAAAGCTGCCTGCCATCTAAAAATCTCTGAGGAGAACTGGGACCTTCAACCCCTCTAAAATGTATCCTGCAGATGGGTCAAGTTCATCTAAAGTTACCTTCTGCCTGACACTGCACTCATTAATTATAGGCAAGTTAATTGACATATCCGTGACAGAAAGTGATATAATACTTCCCCTGACAGAGCCACCTTCCCAGAAAAGTAACCTGACTTGACTCCCTCCAGTGAATCTCTGCTGATACAGCCAAGGTTGAATGCCGTAACCCTTTAGGAAATTTATAGTCTACTACCTACTTGTTTACTGTTCAACTCTCTGCAGTCATGCTATCTCTCTGAGAATTCAACAGGGTTTACGAGAACTCCATCATGGCTTAGGGAGCCATAGCCCAGGGCCACATAATTCCCTCAGTACCAAATAAGGCTGATGCCATGTGCCCAGTCATGCACCCCCAAAAGTGCAAACTAGGCATTTGAGGCACTCATACAACTCAGGAATGATGCCTTCTCTATAGGGCATTCTAGAAAGCAATAAGTTTATCAAACTCTGCTCTGAGCTTTGTGCATTTAAGCATCTATATATTGATATCCTGCTGTTTTGGAACCTTATCCTTAGAAAATTCGAGTACTTGGAGCCTGTGAGATAGCGGGTTACAGGGATTTTCTTTGGAGGTATTCTCACAGTCATTCACAAATGGCTATGCACAGGTTTTGTGAGAGTATAAATTACATTCAATTCTCTTGAACACACCAGGTGTGCTCCCACCTCACTGCCTTTGTCCTTCTTCCCTGTGCCTGGAGTGTTTCTTCCCCAAGGATCTAAGTGTATACTCTCCTGAAGAACTTTACTCAGATATCACCTTCTCAGTGCTGCCTTCCCTGCCATAGAACTCCTTCCTCAAATCCCTCCTGAAGCCTCCTATCTCCACATCTCCTTAAGTCTTGTAAGTATCTGACATACCTCCCATTTTACTTATCCATCATGTTTATTGTCAGTCTTCTTATGGTGCAATTAATAACTTTTGTGTGTGGCCTTTCTAGCCATGGTCTTGTAACTCCCTCCCAGGTGATTGGGCAGGATTGCGTGATAGGGTAATTGTGACCCACCAAGGGGATTGTTCAGTTTTGCTTTAAAACAGAGCCTGTTACAGAGCTGAGAGGTGGAGCCCTCCACCACCAAGGAAGAAGAGACCAGCAGGAGAGACCTGGCAGCAGGAGACGGTGCAATGGGCTTTCCAGCCCACAGAGAGAGAACGCTGAGTGTCTTTGGGTAGAGGCTGAGGGCCAGGGAGAGGTGTGCCAGTGAGCACAGCTGGGGAGAGGCTATCCTGATGGAAGAAGTATATCCTGAGTGTTTCTGGACCTGAATCGTAGCTGCTACTTCCCTATTAAGGCCCATAATTGTGAGTAAGGCCTTTGAGTTCTGTATGGCCATTGTACTGATTATTGAATCCAGTAGAGAGTGCAGTGGGAGGGAGAGCTGGTGTCAGAACTGGTAGAGATGGCAGAGAAAGGAGGCGTGTCTGACCTCAACCTCATAGGAATCAGCCTTGGGCTGTTGATCTTGGTTCTCCTTCCCACTGCCCCCAAGCCGTTTTTACACACCTCCACTAGAATAAGCCCTGATTCATCACCACTGTGTCCCCAGCACCTAGAACCCCAGCATCTGTAACTGATACAGAGTAGGATCAATAGGTATTTGTCCAATGAATCAATTCCACTTATGAGAATCCTATAATCTCTGCAAGGGGTCTGCTTAGCAGTTAAAGAGGTGCTGAAAACTAGAGATCAATCATGTAGTCAAATGAGAGAGGGAACGTGCAGGGAGATTTGACTAAGCCCTGAACAAAACTCAAACCACCAAAGGCAAAAAAAACTTTTCCCTTGAGACCCCTGTGTCCCTCTGTGACTAACTTCTGACTGAGTGGCGGGGAGATTCTATAAAGAACAGAAAGCATTATCTCCGAAGGTCTGCCACCAAGGTGGTCAGGTGTGCCAAGATGGGGTAGAAGCAAAAGGCAGGTGCTCTGCCACTTACTCACACATTCCTCCTGGGGTGAGGTGTTTCAGGTCCCAGGAACTTAGGTTTTAATCTTGAAAAGGTAAAACTTTTGCTTCCCTCACCAAGTAGTTGTGAGAAAAGATGAAATAAGATAATGTATTTGAATGAGTTTTTTTGAAACACCCAATGCCGTGGAGTCGATTCCGACTCATAGCGACCCCATAGGACAGAGTAGAACTGCCCCACAGAGTTTCCAAGGAGCGCCTGGCAGATTCGAACTGCCGACCCTTTGGTTAGCAGCCGTAGCACTTAACCACTTCACCACCAGGGTTTCCTTTTTGAAACAACATCAACAAAATAGAGAATCTGGGATCGTCAGATGCTCTCTCCACCTCTCTAGCCCTAACCAACCCACTCTACCCTCTTGGGGTGCCTTGGTAATTGAGGCTCCTCGGCTCAGCTATACTTACCGTGGCCAAGAGGGAATCCAAGAAGCTACCTGAAAAGACAGCGCCTGTGGAAAAGGAAGTGCTGAGATGCAGGTTTGTTCCTGGAAGGCTTCCTTTCATTCCACCAAGCTGTTCAATAAAGCGAACGTTGGAAGGGTTTTCTGCAAGGCAAAGGAGGCAAAAAGAAAAGGTAAGCAGACAAGCTTAAGAATATAGGAACTGCTATACAAGGAAACCCTGGCGGCCTAGTAGTTAAAAGCTATGGCTGCTAACCAAAAAGTCAGCAGTTCAAATCTACAAGGTGCTCCTTAGAAACCCTATGGGGCAGTTCTGCTCTGCTCTATAGGGTCGCTGTGAGCTGAAATCAACTTGAGAACAATTTTTTTTTTTGGGTGGGGGTCCTCTAGGGATCTGACCCTACTTCAACACATTTTTTTTTTTTCCTTTCCAAATATCTTCCTCCCCAAAACACATGTCTTCCTCTTGGATACATTTCATCATCAAGGGGACGTCCTTATACCTCAGGCTAGTATCCAGGTATATATAATAGAAAAATTATTATATACATTATATGATATATATTATTATATATGAACATTATATATAATATTTTTTACCTTCTAAACCAGGATACTTTTTTTTTACTGAATTCAAATATAAAATTTATTTCCCCAGAAAGTTAAGTATTTGTAAGAATTAAACAAATAGCTTTGGAAAAGCTTTTACTATGCTTCAGTGCTAACGGACTAAATGAAAATGTGAAAGCTACTTGTATTTCAAGCCATGAAAACTGAATACATCTTAAAATTATTTAGATGCAGTGTAGCCTTTTTGAAGTGACCATCTTAACTATAAAAATGGCTACCAAAGTGATGAGATCATCATGGCAGGTTTTCATGCTACCGTATTTGAGCATATTATTTATAAACCTTGCATATATTGCATAGGAGAAGCTCACGAAAAGTGGTTACGCTCAATTTCCCAAAGTCTGATCTTGAAGTCCTAAACATTTTTTATCCACATAAGCTTTAAGATATAGTCTTAATCGGGTGATTGAAGTAGTAGTACTTGAAGATATTTATAACACTTGTTATATTTTGTATATAAAATCTCAAGTTATAAACACTAAATAATTACACTGTTAAAATAGGCACAAGTATGGGCATACAGTCACCCCCATTATAGCCTTTTTTCATAGCACTCAGCTACAAACTGAAAGATTGGCAGTTCAATCCCACCCAGCAGCTCTGTGGGAGAAAGACCTGGAGATCTGCCCCCATAAAGATTACAGTCTAGAAAACCCAATGGGGCAGTTCTTCTCTGTTACATGGGGTCTCTATGAGTCAAAATCGATTCTATGACACCTAACAACAACTTGCCTTGGTATTTTCTTGGGTTCCTAGAGCTATCTAGGCCCAGTATAAGTTAGATCAGTGCCTATCAAAATAGGCTCACCTATTGCAAAGCAGATCCTTACTCACCAGGTCTAAAGTGGAAACCCTGGTGACGTAGTAGAAATGAAAATGAGCTACAGCTGCTAACCAAAAGGTTGGCAGTTCAAATCCACCATGTGCTCCTTGGAAATCCGATGGCGGCAGTTCTATTCTGTCCTACAGGGTCACTATGAATCGGAATTGACTCAATGGCAATGGGTTAGATCCAAAGTGGGGCCTGAGAGTCTATGTTTCCAACAAGCTCTCGGATGCTGCTGTTTCATAGAGCACATTTTGTGTAGCAAGGGCTTAGAAGCCAGGGCTGCAGTGTCTAAATCATCTACTAGCATATCTATACTTGCTGAGGCTGTAACTCAGACCTCTGTGGGCAGCCTCTGAAACCAACACAACCAGTCTTTGCTGGGAGTATGAGCAGGGCACTGACTGCCTTTGTTCCTATACTATCACTTCAAAGATGTTTGTATAGAAAACAGCTCTGGAAGGTAGAGATAACAACTCAGAGCAAAAGACAGGCATGCTTACTGCCCATAATAAAAAATCCACAAAAGATCTCTTTAAAGCGTTAAAAAGCAAAGATGTTACTTTGAGGACTAAGGTGTCCCTGGGCCGAGCCATGGTGTTTTCAATCACCTCATATGCATGTGAAAACTGGACAATGAATAAGGAAGATGGAAGAAGAATTGATGCATTTGAATTATGGTGTTGGCAAAGAATCCTGAATATACCATGGAGTGCCAGAGAATGAACAATTCTCTCTTGGAGGAAGTACAGCCAGAATGCTCCTTAGCAGCGAGGATGGTAAGACTTCATCTCATGTACTTTGGACATGTTATCAGGAGGGACCAGGCCCTGGAGAAGGACATCAAGCTTGGTAAAGTTGAGGGTCAGCAAAAAAAGAGGAAGACCCTCAATGAGATGGATTGAAACAGTGGCTGCAATAATGGGCTCAAAAATACCTACTATTGTGAGGATGGCACAAGACAAGGCAGTGTTTCTTTCTATTGTACATAGGGTCACTATGAGTTGGAACTGACTTGATGGCATCTAACAACAACAACATAAAAAGCCCTGGTTTCCTAAGCTGAGGGGTTCTTTTTCTATAAAGCAACCCATTATGAGTGCTGGTGTCACTTGGCTTTCTTCGTATCACCCTGTGGGAATTGGGCTCAGGAAACCAGCAAAAAAATGATGATACTCTGGCTACTGTTATTGTTGTGAGTAATAAACTATCCTTTATCTATGACCCGGTGGTCTTGTGTTTTCTGCCAGCATCTAAGAGACTGCGGCAGGATAACTTGCTAGTTTGCAAGTGGGATGAAATTTCAGGCACTTGTTAATTTTTGACAGTCCTATTAAAGATCAAAACAAATCAACTGGACACACAACTCAGAACACATTGCTTACTAAGATTGGCTTATTCCCTAATTCCTTAAGTCATTCCTTAGTAAATTTGGGGGAAATGGCATACCAGTGGTATTAGTGAATCATTTTCTTCCTACCGTAGAAATATGTTTATAAAACATGAGCAAGATATGACTAGTATCAACCCATATCCCCTATGTAATTACTTTTCTCTCCTTGCACTGCCACCCGTCAATACACACACACAAACATGCGCACAAACATACATACATCTCAGGAACCAATGTCCAAATCTTGCTGTGTTATCTCAAACCAGTGTCCTCAGCTTTCCTAGTCACTTTCCTGCAGGTCACCACACATTCTGTTCCAAAGTGCTGCAGTCAGGCTTGCAGCTCCCACGTCAACGTGACCCTTCCTAGCCAGCCAGAGAAGAAACTGAGCAAGAGGGAGGAAGACTTGTTAGGCTAATCTGACAAGAGCCTCCTTGTTTAGAAGGTTGAACAAAGCCTATAATTCCCTTAAGAGTGAAGCTGGCTGATCTCCTTCCAGCCACTCTAACTTACAGTCTTCTTCTAATTTACATGCTTAGTGTATATACACCTCAGGAGATGCTTCAAATGGAGATAAAAAATGAAACAGAATAAAAAATTACAGCTGACAGCTTCAACGTGGTTATACATACGATGTCCTACTGGCCAGAATCCTGGGATCTGACACCTCCAACCCTGAATGTGAAGACTCTCTGCTCCAGGATCCAGGGTAGCCAAGCTGTCTTCCCATGTCTACACTGCAACTCCCAGATCACAAAGGGGCATCAATCAGTGATCCCTCCCCTGCTTCATTTCTAGGACTAAAAGTTTTGTTCATCTAGTTTGGTGTAAGTCCCACTTGGTTTTGTTGTTGCTGTTGCTGGTTGCTGTCTAGTCGATTCCGACTCATGGTGATCCCATGTGTGTAGAGTAGAACTGCTCCATAGAGTTTCCAAGGCTGTGACCTTTCAAAATCAGATCACCAGGCCTGTCTTCCAAGGTGCCCCTGGGTGGGATCAAACGGCCAGTCTTTCAGCTAGTACTTGAGTGCTTAACCGTTTGCGCCACCTAGGGGACTACTCTAAATCATAAAATCCCCACTAAGCATTTGGCTGTACTATGGAGTCTGGTCAAACCACACACCCAGAAACAGCTTAGAGATCATCTTTAAGTTGGTTTAAACTGTGTAGAGGCACATGTTCCTTTTCTTTGGTCTGCCCCCCTTTTCTCATCGACTACTGTCATATCTAATCCCAGTATGCCGCCTAGTACCCTGCCAACACCTCTTTAAAATGCATATAGACAGCCTTCTTGACCTTTCCCTACCCTGCTTTCTGCTCCCAACCAAAAACAAAAAAGAAAAACCAAACCCGTTGCTGTAGAGTCGATTCCAACTCATAGCAACCCTATAGGACAGAGTAGAGCTGCCCCACAGGGTTTTTGAGGAGCATCTGGTGGATTCAAACTGCCAGCCTTTTGGTTAGCAGCCAGACACTTAACCACTGCATCACCAGGGCCCCAGCTTTCTGCTCCTAAAAAAAAAATTTTTTTTTTTTTTTCTGCTCCTAGAGCCCCTTATATCTAGAAAAGCTTCAGGCAAGTTTATTTTCTATAAATTTTTGGCGAGAAGCAACACTTTATTGTACTATTTCTCCAAGAGGTATTTGCATTTTAGAAGATTAGCACCGAGGTTAGGATGAGGCAAGATAGACACCTTGGACACAAATATATTAGGACCCTGAGAGGGAATACCTCCTTAAATTTTACACCTAGGGGTACCTTACTTACTTATCTCACCCTAATGCTTGCCCAGGAAAGGCAGGTACCTGACCTAAGGACCCAAGATGAGGTAGACAACTTGGTATGGATAGATACTTTCTAACTGTCTGCAAGTCCATGTCTCTTTCCATGGGAGATACCTTTTAAATAAGCCTGACTCCGTTGCTGGTGTCCCTCTCCTAGTAACCGAACGAGTGGTGAGGGTAGGTGTTATTCTAATACCCTGACACACGGATCTACCAAACTCTGCTAGATGATGTCACCAATCGGGTAAAAGCCCAATGGAACATCCAGCCAAGCACTTAATGCTCTGGGCCTCATTCTGGTTCCTCAGTCCTTTGACTGTGGATTCTAAAGAGAACTCTGGGATATCAACTTGTGTCACAAAGATTTCTTCCTTCAATTTTTCCCTTAGAACACAACTTACTCAATTCGGTTAGGATAGGGATTCTTCGGTATTTTGAAGTCTTACGAGCTTCAGTTGAGTCCTGTGGAAAACACTCTGTAGACACAGACAACAAAGGAGAGGAGAGATGAGAAATGCAAACAAAGTCTCTTGCAAAACTAAACAAGGATGTAAAAGCCCATCATGTAGCTTGGGACTTTACCTTCACAACATTTCTCTCATTCCTAAATCCTTTTCCATCTTTAGAAAAAAAAAAAAAAGTATTTGGGCCTCCTCAGCATATCCTTTTGAGAAGCATGTGGTGTATGTGTGTGTGTAGCTTCTAAATGGCACTTCAAATGCATTCAGAAAAGGCAAAGCTCTCCCAGGAGTTGCTTATTGACGTCATAACTAAAATATGATTATTCTCCATGGAGTGGTAGTGCTCGGTAATGGCTCAGTCAGGCAGTGCCTCAAGCCACGTCAATTTGTAAAACTTTTTGAAAGCTGTAAATAAATAGGTGGGGCTGCTCCATGAATGCTTTTGGAGACACTGCAACTGGATTCTGGCTCCTGGTGCCACCTGTCTCTCTGACGTCCTCTCTGGGCTGAAGCACTGCTCATGGCATCTTGCTTCTCAATGAGACTGACTCCCTTCACTCCAATTAGTCTGACCCTATTTGTAATGTGCTGGGAATTCCTTAAAGGCCAGGATGGGGTGTTCCTTGGGGGCTTTGCCCTCTGTACTCAGTTTGTAGGCAGATTTTCCTCCTGCCTCAGAAGGTAAGCCACTTCATTCACCTCTACGAGCCTTAACTCCAAAAGGAAACTGATACACAGAACTGGCCTGCAACATAGTTTTCTAACGTGGGCAGCCATGAAGAATTTCAAACTGAAGGTTAACACCACAGTATTGGTTCCCACATTAAACAAAAACTGCAAAGAAAGAAAAGGGAAGAGAGAGATGGAAAGCTTCAAAAACCCTGTTGCCGTCGAGTCGGTTCCGACTCATAGTGACCCTATAGGACAGAGTAGAACTGCCCCGTAGAGTTTCCAAGGAGCGACTGGTGGATTCAAACTGCCGACCTTTTGGTTAGCAGCCATAGCACTTAACCACTATGCCACCAGGGTTTCCATAGAAAGGTTATGGTCCCATAAAAGCAAAAACAAAAGCAATGATTTCCTCAGAAGGTAAGCTTTAAAAGAGTCCCTCAGTGGTGCGAATGATCCAGGCGATCTACTTTCAAAAAATCAGCCATTGAAAACCTTGTGGAGCAGTTCTACTCTGACACTGAGCGGGTAGTCAGGAATTGGAATCAACTGGTTCACGACAATTATTCCATGTTTCAACGCCTCTCTCTAGAAGGGCTTTCCTTGAGAAAAACCAATGAAGAAGGTGAACTTTAAAAGTGTTGGTTACTTCTTGAACTTTTCTGAGAATGTTATGTAACAGGAAAAAAGTGAAAGTTAAAATTCTACTTGTAATTTTAAATTCCTTGCTGCCTTTGAAGAGGGTGAAATCTTTGAGGGCCCTCTGTTCACTGAGCTAGGTAATTAAAGGGGAGGATGGAAGGCGGAATGAATGGAGGTGAACAATGTGGGTAGACTGCCTGAGACATGGGCCAAGGGAGGGAGATGGGGAATTAGCAGCTGAGATAGCGGAAAGGATACAGAAAGCTCAACCCGGGATTTTTTTAGAGGGAATGCTGTCTGCTACAATATTTAACACCTCCTCCACCTCCCCAGGAAACCCTGGTGGCGTAGTGGTTAAGTGCTACGGCTGCTATCCAAAAGGCTGGCAGTTCAAATCCACCAGGCAGTCCTTGGAAACTCTAAGGAGCAGTTCTACTCTGTCCTGTAGGGTCGCTATGAATTGGAATTGACTCGATGGCAACGGGTTTGGATTTTGGTTTGCCACCTCCCCAAGAAGTATTCAGTAAGATAGCTACTTCTTGTTATTGCAAAGTAAAGCTGAATATATATTTCTGATATCTACAAAAATTTCTGAGTCATATTTCAAGGTGAATACAGGGTAAAAACTGAAGCTCCATATGAAGAGCCCAACACATTTGGTTTAAAGTTACAACCAACAGTGACTTTAGTAAAACCCTTTAGTTTTATATGAGGAAACAGAAGCCCAAAGGGCCAGCCAATATCATAGAGCTATTTAAAATACAGTTGTATATAAAAGGCTAGAAACCAGATATCCTAATTCACCAATAAATCTTACTCACGATGGAATCAGAATACCTTAAACTGTTTATCCTAAAACATTTCTGGGATTTCCATAATGAAGGAAGAATTGGGGGAATTGAGATTCTATTTTACTCCTGGATCCATGCAGGGATATCTGCTTTAATGCCCTTCCTTCCTTCTCTCCTTCCTTTTTCCATTTCTCCCTCTCTTCCTCCTTCCACAAATATTTATAGTATTTACTCCATACTAGGATGTGACTAGTACCTGCCACAGTGGAGATTCCATCCTAGCTTATATACTACACGTTGGAAAGATAAATAATTTCGGATACTATGAAAACAAACAAAACCTTAGGGGTTAGTAATTAAAGTGGGGGAGGCGACTTTAGATGCAATTCAGAGAGAGGCTTCTCTGACTTTGGAAGGGAGTCCTGGGGGATGGAAAAAAGCTGTCTGTTAGGGAGAATGGGATAAGGCCCCAAGGCAGGAAAGATGGGTACAAACTTGATTAAGTCAGAGACAATTCAAACTCCTTACTGACCTGCATGGCCCTAGATAATTTTCTATAATTACCATGGGTCACCATTATAGGAGCCCTGGTGACAAAGTGGTTAAGAGTTCAGGCTGGTAGTTTGAATCCACCAGTGCTCCTTGGAAACCCTATGGGGCAGTTCTACTCTGTCCCATAGGGTTTCTATGAGTTGGAATCAATGGCACACAACAACAACACCATTACAGAAGAAGTCCTGGTAGCACAATGGTTAAGTGCTCAGCTGCTGACCGAAAGGTTGGCAGTTTGAATTCACCAGCTGCTCCACGGGAGAAAAGACCTGGTGATCTGCACCTGTAAAGATTACAGCCTAGGAAACCCTATGGGGCAGTTCTACCGTGTCCTATAGGGTCACTGTGAGTTGGAATTTACTCCACGTCACACAACGATATAGCAAGTACAACACCACTGCTGTTGTTGTTAGGTGCTGTCGAGTTGGCTTTGACACATAGTGACCCTACGTACAATAGAATGAAACACTGCCTGGTTCTGCACCATCCTCATGATCCATAATAGGGTTTAAACCATAATAGGGTTTAAAGTAGAGCATGGACATTATCCGATAAATATTTGCAAAATACCCCTCTGGCTGCTGTGAGCAGTAGACACAGTAGGGAGAAAAGGATTATGTAATTGTCACCTCAAATCTGTGAATTAAGTATAGTTATGACACCTTTGAGATGAAGAAACTGAAGCTGAGGGTTTGCGTATTTTGTCCAAGATGATATGGTTTATAAATGATAAAGAGGGTTTTACACCCTTATCAGCACCAGATTCAAAGCTTGTGCATTTTTCAGTATATTTACTTTTCAGCCCTATTAAAATATCCAAAATTTGACTGGCATTTTCAGTAAAACATTGAGCTCAGACTCCTTCAAAGGGGAAACCCCTCAAAGGGAAAATCCTGCTCTGAACCCCACTTTCTGCTTCCAATTCCCTGCTAATAAGGGGCTTAGGATATAGTGAGTTTCAGAGGCAAAGGCTTTAATTGGCTACATACACATCAATGCAGGCTGCAGCGACTGCTTAAATATCTGCTTCTGGCACTGGCTGAAGGACAGGACTGAATTCCTGCCTTACCTCCATCTTCCCTTGTGGAGCAATGGTTAATTTGAATATATGTCACATCATAGCCTGGGTATATTTTACTACTGTCAATATTTTTGCTACCTAATAGTATACAACACTATACCTGAAATCTTCCAGGCTGGCAGGGTGCTATTACAAAAGATTGCTTAATTGTAGATTACTACTGTACATTTAAATTTCAGTAGCATATTAAGTTGTCAGGCTTAATTACTGTTATATGTTTAGATTATGCCACAGATTATTTAGTTCAGTACCTAGGTTTGCCAACCTGCTCTCCTCGTGACTTGACAGAGCAGTAATTAGAACATTATTGAAAAATTAAAAATTTTCCATGGAGATGTCCAGGAGGCCTGCTGTTCTCACTGACTGCTTGAAGATTCCTCATGCTGTTGCCCCCAACCCTGAATGTCCCTTGTGGAAACACCATGTGAAATAGTGGTCCTAGAATGGCTTAACATGTAAGTTCATTGTGACCGCGAAGATGTGGAAAAGCCCACTGATGCTGCAGAAGGCTCACAAGGTGTGCCACGGCAAGGTTTCTCAATCTCATTATTATTGACATTTTAGACTGGATAATTCTTTGTTGTATGGGCTGTCCTGTGCATTATATGATGTTAAGCAGCATTCTTGGCCTCTACCCACTAGATACCAATAGCATTTCCCCAACTGTGACAACTAAAAATATCTCCAGATATTGTCAAATGATCCCTGGGGTCAAAATTGGCTCTGGTTGAACCATTGTTCTAGGAGAAGAGAAAGAAAAATGCCCATCAGTTAGTCTCATGTTGGTGCTCAGTATTGATGATGTTATTGCCTACCTCCTGGCAAAGTTTCACTATACTTTATTCATAATCTCAATTCTTCGAAGTAGGTATTCCAATTTCCACAATTTAGGTAAGGTGCAAGAGGAACATTAATATGAAATAGAAAGAACCAAACAGGCTTCTGAGGATTGAGAATTTCTATGTACAGCCTACAAGTAGATTCCTATAATGCTAGAGTAATTGGTGGAGTTTCTGAGTGATGGACCTGTGCTATTCCCATGCCTCATACCATACACAAAAACAAAATGAATTAAGGACTTAAATGTGCAGACTAAAACCATAAAATTCTTAGAAGAAAAAGCAGGGGCAACACTATCAGGCCTAGCTTTCAGCAATGGATTATCTAATATAACAACACAAGTTCAAACAGCAAAATGGGACTTCATAAAAATTTAAAAAAAAAACAAAAACTTTTTTTTCATCAAAAGACTTTACCAAAAAAGTGAAAAGACAAACTACCAACTGGGAGAATATCTTCGGAAACCATACATCTGACAAGAATCTAACAAACAAAATAAATATAAAACTTTGATAACTTGACAACAAAAAGACAAATAACCCAATCATAAAATGGTCAAGGGACTTGAATGTACATTTCAACAAAGAGGACATTTAAAGGCTACCAAACACATGAAAAGATGCTCAGCATTATTAGCCATCAAAGAGATGCAAATCAAAACCACAATGAAGTACCATTTCACTCCCGCTAGGATGGCTTAAATAAAAAAAAAAAAAAAAGCAGAAAATAAAAAACGTTGGCAAGGATGTGGGAAAATTGGGAACTTTAACCATTGCTGGTATTAATACAAAATGACACAATCCTTGTGGAAAATACTGTGGTGGTTCCTCAAAAAACTAAAAATAGAACTACCATATGACCCAGCAATTCCACTATTAGGTCTTTACCCAAAAGATTTGAAAGCAGAGACTCAAACAGAGACTTGTACACCAATATTCAGTGCAGCACTGTTCACCATAGCCAAAAGGTGGAAACAACCTAAATGCCCATCAGTGGATGAATGGATAAGGAAAATGTGGTACAAACGTACAATGGAATACTATTTGGCCAGTAGGAAAAATGAAGTCTTGATACATGCTATGATACGGATGGAGCTGGACGACATTATGCTGAGTGAAATAAGTCAATTACAAAAGGACAAACATTGTATGACCTCACTTATATAAAAAGACAAGAAAAGGCAAATGTAGAGAGAACAAAGTTTATTAGTGAACATTAAGGGAGGGAGGAAGGGGCGGTGGTTAATAGTGATGGAAATAACATGTTGATTAAGGGGTAGGGTGCATAACCAATTGTTGTCAGTAAGCTGTGTACCTATAAAAAGTTGAATTGGCAAAAGCTCTGTGATAGATATATTTACAACAGTCAAAAAAAAAGAAAAAAAGAGTAGCTGCTGAGGCTGCTTACGTACAACAAAAAAACTCACGAAATTTGGTTTCTTAGTTTGGAGGTTTCATGGGACGCCCCCGTTAATTGGTCTAATAACATGTTTAGTGCTTCTGTTCTACCTCCTAGTTCAATGGATAGTGCCTAGGGTCTTGAAAGCTTACACGTGGCCATCCAAGGCACAACAGTTGGTCTCTATTCACCTGGAGCAACAAAGGAAGAAGGAAAGTCAGGAATATGAGGAGGACATGGAAGGTGTGGCTAATTGCCTCCATGAACAACTGCCTCCTTTGCCAGGAGGCCAGAAGAACTGGAGAGTGCCTGGCTACCACTACGGAACATCTTGCTCAAAGATTCGACAGAAGAATCCTGATGAAAACAGGGAAAATGCAGACCAGAATTTCAAATTATCACGAACTTCAGACTTCGTGGAGCTATGAAGGTTGGATAAATCCCTGAAACCATTGACCTGAGATAATCATTAAACCTTAGACCAAAAATATCGCCTGAAGTCTTCTTAAAACCAAACAATGGTTTAGCTTAACTTGTAAAAATTGTCTGCCTTGAGTGTTATGCTCTTTTTAGAATTATCTGTATGGGATCAAATTGACAAGAGCAACTCGAAAGATTAAATAGGAACCTTAGGGGCAGTGAATTTATGTTAATGGATGAGGAACAACTCAGAAAACAAGAATAAGAATGGTTATACAACTTGAATAATGTAATCAATGTCACTAAATGCTACATGTAGAAAGTTGAATTTGTGTATGTTTTGTTATGCATATTCTCAATAACAACAAAATAAATAAAATTATATGTTAAAAAATGTGCTCAAGATGTCACTTTACTGATGGTATGGCGTCAGATAAGCAGACCTGACAACCTTTATTCAATGGGTCACTAGAGTCTTTCTGGACCTGTATTTTCCTGTCATATAAATGGATATGATGGCATCCATATAAGGAATGGTACGAGGCCAATACGATACATTTTTCTCTAAGCTTTCCTTTTTATCTTTGGGAAAGCACCTACTCTTCTTTCATTACGATTCAAATACTTTGGTATTCCTTTGTTTTCTCTTCCTTCTCACCAATTCCTTTTTCATCTCTTTTCTATATCTTTCGATCGAACTGGCCAGTTCCTGCTTTAAGGGCCACCTTCTGGCCTATAACTGAGTATCTGACACATCATACAAAATTAATATATTTTTGTTAAATGAATAAATAAATGAAAGCTGGAAGATTACTAGATACATAGGAAATTGGAATTTAGGTTTATATCTCTTAGCCCTTATAAGAGGTAAGATTTAAAAAACAATAATAGGCAACTTACCCAAGCCATGGCTTGTGATGTTGCCCAGTTTATTCCAGGCTCATGTTGTGTGGGCATTTTAATTTGTATATTGATGATACTGGTGTTCTCACTGATTGTTTGACTGCTTCTTCTCTGCCCAATTATTGAGAATTATAAGCACACATAGAGCCCTGGTGGTGCAGAGGTTAAGAACTCGTCTGCTAACCAAATCTATCAGCCACAACAGGTTTGGTTTGGTTTTTGGTTAAGTGATACTAATCGTACTAGGCACTAAGAGAAATACAAACTAAAAAAAAATAAAGTAAAATATGATCTCTATCCTGAAGAGATTCTTGCTTCTTTCTCACCAGCTCTTTCCAAACTGAACCCGAAATATGACACTTTTATCCGATAGAAATTGGAGGGGGCCTTAGTGATAATCTCCTCAAATTTTGTATAAAGTTACGTGTTGCGTAACATCCGTTCGGGCAACATCCGACCATATATATGTCCATGGTCTGGCGTGCCCTTCTGGGGGATGCCCACAGCCCTACTCGGCAGGAAGCCAACCCTGCCACCCCCACCTGTGGGAACAGGAGCCCCTGCTGCTGGAAGGAGTGGATGCCCAGTCCTGCTCCTGAGCACCCAAGGTCAGCAGGCATCATGAGCCCAGCTAAGTTGGGGACTTGGCTGGGCAGGGTCCCTGAGACCTCTCCTCTGCTGTCCCTGCCTCCCCTCCTCAAGCCTCCCCAAAGTGACCTTCGAGGGGCTGCCAGGCCGTGTGCTGGTTGAGGCCACACCGAGTGCTCACCTGAGGTGTCCACAGCAGGAGCTGCACAGGCTGCTTGCCACATGGCAACCCCCCTCCCATGCACCCTGGGAGCCCCATGCCCCACAGACCCAGGTGTTCACACAATGTCCAAATCACATAAAGTCCTATTTCACAGAACATATTGGGGATGTTAAACAATGCACGACTGTACTGAAAATGCTTTGAAGACCAAAAAATTGTACTTCATTTTCTCAACCATGAAACTAAGAATAGTAACTTGACCATGTTTAAGATCCAATGAGAATGGATTAATAATAACATCACTTATTGATTATTAAGGGTAATACCACTTGCTATGTTCACCATTTCATGAATAGCAACGATAACAATAGTACCTACAATACTGTGATTTTCCTTAAAATGGGAAAGCATTATATGTCTATTCCATTTAAAGGATGGATATCATTTTTCATTTGACTTAGAATTCCAGGGGACTTGGCACAGAGATTAAAAGCTATGGCTGCTAACCAAAAGGTGGCAGTTCAAATCCACCAGCTGCTCCTTGGAAGCCCTATGGGGCAATTCTACTCTGTCCTATAGGGTTGCTATGAGTCAGGATCAACTCAACAGTGATTTTTTTTTTTTCTTGGTAGGCTACTGCCATTACAGTAGTTGGAAAAGATCTTAGAATACATATGGCTTAACCTTTCCTTCTCCCCAGAATTAAGGTGCTTCAGAGAGAAGTTAATTCCTCTTCTTTATCCCATTCTTCCCAGTTTTGTCCTGTCAGGGATGTTGTTCTCACCTGTCACTGAGGGTGTCTGGGCAGAGCAGCTAATCCACAGGGACCCAACGTTGAGGGTGGTCATGATGGCCTCTGTGTCCACCAGAGTCTGGCTGCTTGAAGGCTTGTATGGTGGGGACAAGACAGCGCACATGGAACATTCCTCTATATTGGCCGCATGGAGGTCTCCAGAAAAGAGTGCAGATCCCTAATGAAAGAAAATGGGATAGAGGAGGGATAGCACTTATCAGATGGGAGGATTTTATGTCATGGCTCATGGGGGTGACTCTGTGGGTGATGTGATTTCTGCCTAAAACCTCTTCAGTTTCCACTGACTTGATTGTAAAGCTTAGTTTCCTGATATCTGACACAGTTAGCATTATCAATCATTAATATCTTAATCTGAATAAGTTTCACAGACTCTTTCCTCAGTAAGTCTGTATGAGTCAAAGGAGGGTGGGTGGAGAGGAGCCTATGTCCATTTAGAGGACTGAATGGGAGAAGAGAAACAGAGGAAGGGTAACAGTGGTGAAAAAAAATGTTCAGGGAAAGCAGAGGGTATGAATCTAAAGGCAAATTATTAATCCTCACACTTTTGCTAGTGGCTGACACCACTTGCACTATCTGGATTAACTAGTTCAGGGGCAGTTGCTTCTTTCCTTTGAGAGACAAATAGTGATAGATGTAGCCCTGCCTTCAGGAACCTTAAAAAAAAAAAAAAAAAAAACTTAGATCCTATTATTGCTAATTCCCAATACTAACTGGACCTGGAGACTTCTGGTCATTTTCTTTTTCTCCTTGCTCTGAACTGAAGCAAGGGAGTGGGGACAGGGAACTTTATGGTAGCATAAATAAATACAAAAAAGTCAAATGCTTTGATGCATTTCATGATGCATACAATGGACTTTTCATCCAGGGAAATGGTAGTATAGGGTGGGATAGAGGCTTGTGAAGGTTTACTACAAATATGATTACTATAATACCACATATGCATAATTAATACATTTCTCAAAAGTGTAAATCTAATTCTTCCACTTTATACATCTATCGGGGAACATTATGTGCTCCATCAGAAAAACATTAACAAGAGCACATCGAACCAAACCCACTGCTGTTGAGTTTATTCCAACTCATAGCGACCCTATAGGACAGAGTAAAGCTGCCCCATAGGGCTTCCAAGGCTGTAAATCTTTACAGAAGCAGACTGTCACAACTTTCTCTCACAGAGCAGAGTGCTTTTAACAACTGTGCCACCAGGGATTCTGAAAGACCATAAAAACCCACTGCCGTCGAGTCGACTCCGACTCATAGTGACCCTATAGGACAGAGTAGAACTGCCCCATGGAGTTTCCAAGGAGTGCCTGGCAGATTCGAACTGCTGACCTTTTGGTTAGCAGCCATAGCACTTAGCCTTTACGCCACCAGGGTTTCCAAAGACCATAAAGAGTGACCTAAATTAAGGTTAGCCATGAAGTCAGAAAATGCTGCAGAGAAACTGTTATTTGTATAAATGCCATAACATATGGAGTTCCGAACATAGACTCAGGAGCTACAATGTCTGGATTTAAATCTAGCTCCATCACATAACAGTTGTGCGATCTTAGGCAAGTTACTTTACTCTCTCCATCCTTAAATTTTAACATATTTAATGTAATGACCAATAAGATTATTTTGAGGGTTAAATGAGTTAATATATTTAAGGTGCAGAGCTAACATGGTGCTATAGACAGAAGCACTGTGCCATCCCTTTGCAGCAAAGACCAAAAACAATTAAGTAAAACAGATACAAACATCAATCCTGGAACCCTAAGCATCAAATGAAGGGATAAAGAACTTGATCAAGCATTTAATGGAATAAGAAACTGACAGAGAACAGAGAATGAGGAGAGCTATGGAGTAGAGGTCTCTACCAGCTAACACGGCACAGATTTACCATCTTGGACTATAAGCATCAAGGAATGTGGACAAGGAATAAGGGAAGGCAACTTCATGGAGCTCCCAACAGGAGACAGAGCACCTCTTCTCTCTTCACATCACATCCTCTCCTGTCCCTCCTGCCTATCTGCACTGTGTACCGAGTGTTGCTCCCCCAAGCAGCACCAGTATGGATCTCCAGACCCACAGATCCTGTTCAGCACCACCCCCCAGCCCTACCCCAGCAGCCCCAGTTCATGCCACAAACAACCCACCCCTGCCCCTTCCACCCCGCTGAACATACCCTGCTGCACCGTAGCAGACCAACTGGCCCTGACCACCTAGACAAGGTGGTGAGGAGTATCATGCCCACAGATAAGCAAGCAACAAAACATGCCCAGCCGAGATGCTCAGACAAAACCAAACCAAACAAAACAAAACAAAAAGCAGGAACAAACAAATCTTCAATCAATAAACAAAGAAAATAATTCCTGAATGTTCCAGACACAGCAGATAAAAAAATATTAAAAAAAAAAAAAAAAGGGACAGGATGACTCCAGAAAGTGACCAAAATAAAACATTAGATGACCTTCTGGTAGAAGAAAAGGTACTAGAAACACCTGATAGGGAATTCAAAAGTCTAATATTCAAGATTCTCCAAGATATTAGGAAAAAGACAAAGGAAAATGCAGACAAAAATACAGGGAAAACACAGATGAAGCAATGGAAGAATTCAGGAAAATAATATAGGAACAAAATGTCAAAATAAATAAACAACTAGAAACCATACCAAAAAGGCAATTAGAAATCCAATAGATAAACAATAAGATCTCAGAAATGAACAGTGCAATAGGTTTTAGGACCAAATTTGAAAAAATGGAAGACAGGATCAGTAAAATTGAAGACAAATTCTTGGATACCACTTTGAGGAAAAATCAGAGAAAAGAATGAAGAAAACCTGAGAACGATGTGGAATACAATCAAGAACAAAAATCTGCATGTGACTGGAGTTCCAGAACAGGGGGAGAAAAAGGAAAACACAGAGAGGGTCATCGAAGATTTGCTGACAGAAAACTTCCCTAATATTATGAAAGATGAAAACCTGACCATTTAAGAAGCTCAGTGAATCTCATATAAGATAGGCCCCAAAAGAAAGTCACTAAAATACATCATAGTATGCTTGCCAAAACCAAAGACAAAGAAAAAATCCTGAGAGCAGCTCCAGAAAAATGAAAAGTCACATACAAAGGGGAAACAATAAGACTAAACTCTGATTACTTCCCAGAAACTAGACAGGCAAGAAGGCAATGCAATAACATATATAAAATCTTGAAAGAAAAGAATTATTAACCAAGAATAATATATCCTGCAAAACTCCTGCTCAATTATCATGGCAAAATTAGGACATTTCCTGATAAGCAGAAAGTATGGGTAAAACCAGACCAAACTTCCAGGAGTTATTAAAGGGAGTCCGTTGGTTAGAGAACAAACGACATTAGACAACAACCAGAATCTAGGACACAAGGACAACATCAGCCAGACACCAACCCAGGTAATGAACTCTCAAGGATAAAACAAACTAAAAGATTTACAACAGAGAACCAGAGAGGTCGATCTGTAAATAACAACAACGTCAGAACAATAAAAGAGGGAATAAATGGTGTAGGTATAGAACTTTCAAATAAAGAGGAAGTCAAGGCAATATTAAGTAATAAAAGACTGGTTTAAACTTAGGAAGATAGGGGTAAATTTCAAGGTTACCACAAAGAAAGTTAACAGACTTACTCGTCAAAATAAAGAAAAACAAACTCTCAGTAAACACAAAATTTACAGAAATGAAAAAAAAAAAAAAAAAAAACCCACTAAAGGAATTCAGCACAGGAGAGTAAGAGGAACAAAGAAAATGTCAGCACCACAAAAAAAAAAAAAAATTCCAATGACAGCAATAAATTCACACCTATCAAAAATTATACTGAATGTACAAGGCTTAAAAATGCACCCATAAAAACAAAGTGACAGAATGGATAAATAAATAGCACTCATCAATACGCTGTCTACAAGAGACACACCTCAGAAACAAAGGCATAAATACATTAAAAATCAAAGACATAAAAAAAAAATTTCAAGCAAACAGCAACCAAAAAAGAACAATACTAATCTCAGATAAAACAGACTTTAAAGCAAAACCACACCATAAAAGACAAATAAGGACATTACACAATGATTAAAGGGACAATCCACCAGGAGGACATTACCATAATAAATAGCTACACACCCAATGACAGGGCTCTAAAATACATAAAACAAACTCCAACAGCACTGAAAAGAAAAAGTGACACTTCCACAATAATAGTAGGAGACTTCAACACACTTCTTGGTTAAGGGCAGAACATCTAGAAAGAAACTCAACAAAGATACAGAAGATCTAAAGGCCACAATCAACCAACTTGACCTCATAGACATATACAGAACACTCCACCCAACAGCCGCAAAGTACACATTCTTTTTCAAAGCACATGGAACATTCTCCAGAACAGACCATATCTTAGGCCACAAAGCAACCCTGAAAAAAATCCAAAATACTGAGATAATACAAAGCATCTTCTCTTATCACAGCACATAAAAGTAAAAATAAATAACAGGAAAAGCAAGAGAAAAAAATCAAATACATGGAAACTGAATAACACCTTGCTTAAAAACCACTGGGTAACAAAAGAAATCAAGGACGGAATAAAAAAATTCTTAGAATCAAATAAGAATGAAAACACATCATACCAAAACCTTTGGGGTACAGCAAAGGCAGTCCTCAGAGGTCAATTTACAGCAATAGACACACACATCAAAAAGGAAGAAAGCAGCAAAATAATAACATTAGCTACACAACTCAAACAAATATAAAGAGAACAGCAAAAGAAGCCCCCAGCCACCAGAAGAAAGGAAATAATAAAGATCAGAGCAGAAAAAATTAAATAGAGAATAGGAAGACAACAGAAAGAACCAACAAAACCAAAAAGTTGGTTCTTTGAAAGAATCAACAAAATCGACAAACCATTGGCCAAATTGACGAAGAAAAACAGGAGAGGAAGCAAATAGCCCAAATAAGAAATGAAAAGAGGAATATTACAACAGGCCTAACTGAAATAAAAAGGATCATAACAGAATACTATGAAAAACCATACTCCAACAATTTTGAAACCCTAAAGGAAATGGACAAATTTCTAGAAGCACACTACCTACCTAAACTAACACAAAACTGAGGTCAAAAATCTGAACAGACCCATAACACGCGAAGGAGTTGAAAAAGTAATAAAAATTTTCCAACAACAACAAAAAGAGCCCTGGCCCAGACAGCTTCACTGGAGAATTTTACCAAACATTCAGGGAAGAGCTCACACCAGTACTACTCAAACTATTTCAGAATTTAAAAAAGACAGGGATACGTCCAAATTCATTCTATGAAGCCAGCATAACCCTGATACCAAAACCAGGCAAAGACACCACAAAAAAAAGAAAATTACACACCAGTACTCTCATGAATACAGATGCAAAATTTCTCAACAAAATTCTAGCCAATAAAATTCTACATCAGTAAAAATAGTAATAATAATACACCGTGACCAAGTGGGATTCACACCAGCTATGCAAGGATGATTCAACATAAGAAAATCAATCAATGTAATCCAACACATAAATAAATAAAAGAATCACATGATCATCTCAATCGATGCATAAAAGGCATTTGATGAAGTCTAACACCCATTCCTGATAAAAACTCTCAATAAGATAGGTATGGAAGGGAAATTCAACATAATAAAGGGTATCTACACAAAGCCAACAGTCAACATCACTGTCAATGGAGACAGGCTGAAAACATCCAAACTCCCTGAGGGACCAAACTACTGGGCTGAGGGCTGGGGACCATGGTCTGGGGGGTCACCTAGCTCAATTGGCATAACACAGTTTATAAAGAAAATGTTCTACACCCTACTTTGGTGAGTAGTGTCTGGGGTCTTAAAAGCTAGTCAGCAGTCATCTAAGATACTCCACAGGACCCAAAGAATAAAAACAAAGACACAAGGCAAAGATTAGGCCAAAGGACTAATGGACCACAACTAACACAGCCTTCACCAGGCTGAGTCCAGCACAACTAGATAGTGCCTCACTACTACGTCTGACTGCTCTGACAGGGATCACAGTACAGGGTCCCAGACAGAGCTGGAGAAAAACGCAGAACACAATTTTAACTCACAAAAAAAGACCAGACTTACTGGTCTGACGGGGACCGGAAAAACCCTAAGAGTATGGCCCCCGGGCACCCTTGTAACTCATCACTGAAGTCATTCCTGAGGTTCGCCCTTCAGCCAAAGATTAGACAGGCCCATAAAACAATAATACACATAGTTCAACCCAGTATACTCTGGTATGCACCGGGCACACTAGCCCAGGGGCAAGGACAAGAAGGCAGGAGGGCACAGGAAAGCAAGACGAATGGAAATGGGGAACCCAAGGTGGAGAACAGGAGAGTGTTGAGACGTTGTGGGGTTGGCAATCAATGTCACAAAACAATATGTGTATTAATTGTTTAATGAGAAACTAATTTGTTCTGTAAACCTTCATCTAAAGCACAATAAAAAAAATGAGTTAATATATTCAAAATGTTGGGAATAGTTTCTGGTATGCAATAAGCACTATATAATTGCAAGCTATTATTATAATTATTACTACTACTACTGTTATTTGTTATCATTATAAATATTCACTATCCCTTATGGCACACTTACAGGCAAAATATATATCTGGGGAAAATTCCGGAGAAATCGCCATTCTCTCTGTAGGTAATCCAGGGACCCAATGAACACAATGTCCTTCAGCTCCTTCGGGGCATAGTTGCTAGCTCTCAAGGGCATTACAAAATTCCGAAGCCCCATCAGAGCTGAGTGGGCATCTCCAAAGACACATGCTACAACGTGGTTTCGAAAATCATGTTTTCTCTTGTCAGATCGTTTCTAAGCGTAAGCAATTCAGAGTCAGGTACTTTTTAAGAAACAAAATGAAACAGTCCCTCAAAAAGCGTTCCCTCCCCGCTCATCCCAGCTCTTTTAGGTACATCCACAGCAGTACCTTCATAAGGTTAATATAATTTTGCAAATTGCTTACAAAAATAAAACTTACACATAAGTGGGATGACTATACCTTTCTGTGGAGTTTGTGATTATTTCACTTTTTTTTTTAGATAGCTGTTAGCTTGGATTGCTTCAATAAAATCTCAAATCAGCATCATTACTCAGGGTGTAAAATCATTGAACCAAATGGTGGAAATACCTCTTCTTTTCATTATATGCTTTTAGTCTTACATGTACAAGAGTAAGGTTCAGTGAAAGTTTTAGACATTACACATTCCATTACTAAACTTAAGTCTTCTAGTGAGCACTAGACATCAAGTTGGGCTACACGTTAGTAGATTTCATACATTAGTCTGGATTATATGAAATTGCCATTTTTGTGCATCAAAAATAGCTGAATATTGGCAATGTCATGTGGTTGAACCCAATACACTGAACCGATTCAATAGCTTCCTTCCAGAGCCACGGACACTCATCATGCAGTGTCTAAAAGAAATTGAAAGTAAGAAAAACTTTATTTGATCCCTAACATTTGATTCTGTCTCATACTACTACCAGTATCGCCAATTGTTAACATCTCGCCTACATGTCTAAGTTGAAAACAAATAATATATATGACCTAGATTTAGATTAGGTTTTCCCCACATTCATGGGTCCTCATAAAAACAATAAATGGACATGAAAAAAATGACATTCCTATAGAAAGCTTATTTAAAGCCTATCTTGGGTTTATTTTTAGGTAATGGGCCAGTGTCTCCTCTTAAGGCTCTGGGGTATAATAGGACAAGCAATGCACTTCAAACCAGAAGGCTTGATTTCCTCTTCTGGTTCTATCTATCAACTATTAGCTAAATGATTTTGCACAAATCATGTAACCTCTCTGACTCTTAATTTATTTATGTTTACAAAGGTTAAAAAATATAATACAAGTTCATCTTGGTGTGGAAATGAAATAATACACGGAAAATGGAGCGCTTGGCTCATTAACAGTTGTTTAATAACTATTAATCAATTTGGAATCTTATCAAAGCTCCTAGACTTTCAAAATATGACACTTGAGAACTGGTAGGGAACAGGGGACATGTACTGAAGAGCCCTTCACGTAGGAGTGTGTCCTAGATTGCCGAGCACATGAGGATTCTGATTTCAAATGGATCTTTCATGCTTGCTCATGTCCATCCCTTGCTGGCATAAAAGACAAGCTTCTAAGAAATGGGGTTAATGACATCTATCAGGATAAAAAAAAAATAAGTAATATCTGACATCTAAACAATTACAGTTTGTCAAATTAGCATATACTGGGAAATACTTTTTTTTTTCCCAAGGGGTTTCTTTCTATTAGGGGAAATAAAGATACTTGTCTAGAGAATTTTCCTAGAGAGTGATCTGAGTCTTAACCAAATCTATTAGATAATTGTCTCTAGCTAATTCGGTTAGTTTTAACTTGAATAATGAAGCCTCTGACAGTATTTAATGTAACATGCCTAAAGTCCGACAATTGCTCTTCTGAGGAGAACTAAACAACTAGAAACAAGATATATGGCATAGAGCATTAATGGGCACAGCTAAAGAGGCAATTTCTCTAAGGAGCTGAGGTACAAAACTATTTCCCAATTGAGAAAGATGGTGGCTTTGGGGGCAAAGGGAAGAGGCACTATTTATTCAAAGTAACTTAAACCTACCATTTGATCCTTCTGTAAACTAAACTAAGTACAAAGGCTCCCTGGATGGTGCAATCTGGCCATTTCTCCCCTAGGGTGGCAAGTCTGAAAATCCTTATGATTTCTAAGACTAGGAGGCCTTCTAAACTTATCAAAAGATTCAGTTGTTCTTCTGAACTATATTCCACATTAAGGATCATAAGGAAAATACCTAACTGCATGCTTAATAAATAAAAAGAAAATATAAATATGGTCTGATAAAACATCTATTATTTCCATTCCTTGGTCTCCTGGGTGCCTCAATCTGCAACCAGTTTCCCAAGGGTTCCAAAGATTTGCCTCTCACTGAAAACATCTTTGGCTTCCTGCTCAACGGATGTTTATTTTGCTTAGTTCAGAATAAGACATAACTGCTAAAATGGTGAGTTTCAGCAACCCTGTCTTTTTGTTGATATGACAGCTCTGACAATTTCATCCTCCTGATCAAATGGTTGATCATGGTTTTACAAAAATTGCAACATAGTCTGTCAGGACACTGGCACTGAGCCACAAGGAGGTTGTCAGGGGGTGTGTGTGTGTGTGTGTAACAGAAAAAGTGAACTAAACTACTTTTGGAAAGCAAGAAAAAATACCAATTAATCATAGATAAAAACTATATAGGGTACTTGCGGCATATGACTAATTGCCTTTATTAGTTAAATTTAGTAGCTACTACCTGCAAGGTAAACCACTGAGATTTATACCTGAGTTTTCATCTCTGGAAAATGAGAATAGATGGGGATCCAGAAAGCAGGTGTTAGACCCTGGATTAGGACACAAAGCTTTTTTCATTTTAGTTGCATGCATTTCAGCGGACTGAGTTTGTTTGTCTCCTTAAGAAAACAGAGACAGGGACAGGACTGTAATATCTATAAAGATTCACCCAGTTTGAATGTGGGTGAGTGTCTAAATGACATATTCTTGATTAATGTGTTAAATACAAGTACAGCCAGCTTTAAGAAAAAAAAAATGTTATAGAAAATCCAAACTTTGAAGCCAATAAATTAGGGTAATGCTTATTTACTTTAAAAAAAGGAAAGGCTGCAGAATTCTTGTAAATAGTAGGTTTCCCTGGTGCATTTAAATTAATTAAATTCACTAGCAAGACTGCGAAATTTCAGGAGAACACCATTCTGAATAACTGAGTCAGCTAAACTGTTAAAAGACGGAAGAAGGAATTGAAGGTATCTACTTGTTTTAAACTCCCGCATGTTAGCCACATACGTAGTCCTTATCAAAAGCCACATCTGTTATGGTTGGTTCATGTGGTTGGTGGGGTATGTGTTTTTCTCTCAAAATTCACAGTGTGCATACAAAAGGTAAAGGGCATGTGCTTACGACTGAGGCAAGGATACCATTTTCCCTAAGAGATGCTTTATTTTCTTTTAGATTTCATGCAAGATCACCTACCAGAATCACTTTGTCCAAAGAGATTGCTTTGCACCAGTGAAACATGCCACTGCTATCCAGTCGGTCAGTTTTTTCGTCCTTTTCATATAGAAAAGTCCTAAACAGGGAGAATGGAGAGTTAGTCTGAGAACATTTGGGGTTCCAATGTTCCAAGCCAAGCCATGGAACGCCGAGGCTTGAGCCAAAAGTGGAAAATAACATAAGGAAAATGATCTTAGGCCTGAGAGTCCCCAGAATCATGGTTAGCGTCCAAAGGTACCAAGAGCTGAATGCCCAGACTCCATCATACCTGAAGATATACTAAATACTTCGGGAAAAACCACAGTGGTTTTTTCATTTTACCTTGGATTGTAGGTGCCTTGGAGGAGCCCTGGTGGCTCAGTGCTTAACGCGCTCAGCTGATAACCAAAAGGTTGGCAGTTTGAGCCCACCGGCTGCTCGGCAGAAGAAAGATGTGGCAGTCTACTTCTGTAAAGATTTACAGTGTTGGGAACCCAATGGGGGCAATTCTCCTTTGTCCTATAGAGTTACTACGGGCCGGAATGGATTTGATGGCAGTGGGCATATGTGCCTTGAAAGTAGTTCTTTATGCCCTTAATTTTGCTCTGTTTGCTTGGGAAGACCATGAAAGGTGTTTTGGGCACGTAAATACGGAATTTAAAAAGCTGTGAGAGACTGAGACATGGGAGATTTCTCTCTCTTTAGTCTTTTTTTTTTTTTTTTTTTACCTCTTCTTTTATGGGGCCCTGTTGAAACATTTTTACTCATTTTTGATACTTTCCATTCTTTACAGCTTCTGTCACTGGCCTGCATTTGATCAGACTTTGCTCTTGTCTTGGTCTCAGTCTTGGCCACGCCCTCCGTTAGATCAGTCCACACTGTAGCTGGACACAAGTGCTTACTGCACAGTATGTTCAGTCACCAAAAGGTTTAAACAACCTCTTGAAATATCCCACTTACATCCTAGGGAATGCATACTTGCTTGTTAGAGAATATAGGAAACCCGTCTAGAATCACAGAAAGTTTAGAGTTGAAAAGGATCTATGTAAGTCAGGAGAATCTAGGCTGAGTCTGCAGAAACAACCTCAAAGTCCCAGCGGCTTAACATAACACAGGTTATTTCTGACCTGCACTATCTACTTAACCCATGTGAACAGATGACTCTGCTCCACACAGCCACTCAGAACCTTAGACGGGCAGAGGCTCTGCCACCTTATGACCACAACCCCTGGGGCATGCATCCTTCTCAGTCATCGAGGCAAGAGAAGAGAAAAGCTCAAGACTGGAGAATCAAGTATGGATTTTTAACTGCCTTTCTCTAAAGCGACACACATCATCTCTGCTCACATTCTGCTGGCCAGGACAAGTCACATGGTTCCTGCTAACTTTATAGGGCCTGGGAGCATATCGTTGATAGTTGCTATCAAGGTGATTTCCACTCACGGTGATCCTATGTGTGTCAGAATAGAATGGCACTTCATAGGGTTTTCAAGGCAGTGACCTTTCAGAAGCAGATCGCCAGGCCTGTCTTCTGAGGTACCTCTGGGTGGGCTTCAACTGCCAACCTTTCAGCTAGTAATCTAGCACTTAACCTGTTGGGCCACCCAGGGGATCCCTGGGGAGCATAGGAACCATTAAAAAAATATTTGGTGAGTATGTCTTTCTCTGCCAGAGACTTTATATGTTATCCTTGTCATTTTACAGGTAAAGGTCAAAGAGTTAACAAATTGTGAAGCTGACACCTGAATATAATGCTGAGGTTGAGATTACTAGTGCTCACAATATCCAGTCTTCCTTTCCTTCCTACGCATATGGGCAGATAGGTGGGGCCACATGACTAGTTCTCTCCAATGAAATATTGGACAGAAATAACAACTGAAGTAGTGAAAAGCACCTGGGTGATATTTCATACTCTCTCTTAACTGGCTATAGAGATTATCAGCCTGGGTACATGAGTGCCTATGTGGAGCAGAATGCCCTGCCTCCTTGGCCTATATTGGACATGTAACACGAATAAGAAATAAACCTGTTAGTGTTAAGGCACTGAGATTTCAGTACTGTTACCACAGCGTAAGCTCATCTTATCCCAGCTAACACAGATATAATTTCCAAAAACATTTTCCATGGAATATTAACGGGAGAAGCCTGGAAGAAATGTTTTCGGTGGTTAAATAAAGGTTGAGAAAAATAGTTCTTCTTTGAGATTGACACTGAACTTTAGCATAGGAAAGGTCTTGAAAGTCTTTAAGTAAAGACATTCTTTAAAATTTATATAATCCAGTGTTTTCTAAGCTTATTTGACCACAAAACTTTTATCTATCTCCCTATCTGCCTTTCTCTCTCTCTGTTTCTCTCTCTCTCATCTATCTGTTACTATCTATTATTATCCCCCAAAACACCTTTTGGGACATATTATACTATGTCACACTATAGGTTCGGTCTTGGTAATCAGTAGTTTATGACAGCACTCTCCCGTGAGATTTTACTATACATCTTGATAAAAATACACATCTATTACTTTCTTGTGCTGATGGGCTAGGGGTTTTCCTTGTCAATTAATATAGCTTGTTATTTAACATCTGGCCCAAAGACTCAGACATCAACATAATGACAATTTTCCCCTCCTCAACTAGGTGAGCTTCTAAGTTGCTGTCTTAGATCATGATTTACCAGATGAAGGTGCTTACTCAAACTTAGATTTAAGTGTCAGACTTAAACAAATGGGATAGTCAGAAGACTTAGGCAGAGAAGCAGGGTATGGAGGTTGGGGTGCTAGAGAGCTTTTTGGAAAAGTAAAAACATTTTAATGAGATTGGCCAAGACCATGGTGCAATCTTTTATTTCTCCCCCTACTTAAGACCTACCTAGAAACTTAGCCACTTCCAGTCATTCACCAAGCCAGAAGATGTTGTGATGTAAGCCTCAAGGTTAGCTTGACTAAAATGGGTTACTTTGTCCACTCAAATTAACATGTTTTTTGGTGGTTTAAACATCCATAAGTTACAAGCCCCAACACAGACCTCCAAGAGCCCGTAGGTTCTCTTAATGGCACTAGACAGGACCATGGAGATGGCTTTATGCCAAGCTTGTTATAGCACCTCTCCAGGGAACACACCTAAGACCTTAGTCTGGTTTTGATTTTTAGGAGGATTTAAAGAATTGACTATGTTACTTGTTCATAGAACCTGGCTTTCCTCTGTGTTTAGCTTCCTAGACATTATCCCTCAGAGTTCTCAGAACATACGCTGATATAATACACCCAAGTTGGTGGTGACTGCCTTTCATGGGCACTTTGAACACAATTTGGAAATAGCCATCTTCCTTTAGAGAGGTGACTTCCTGCTCTCTGAACTCACATTCAAGTCTAAAACTGCTGCTACCACTTTTTCCCTTGTCTCCTTCTTCAGCTTTTCCTCCACTATCCCTCCTCTCCTCCTCTCCCCCAATGATGAATGAAGAGTCCTTGGTCCAGTGATTAAATGCTTTTTGGCAGATGGAATATGATCTTCTCACAAGCACATTTTAACTTGACTCAGACTAGCAAATCAATCACTGTACACTTTTCTATCATAATAAAAGCATGATCTATGTACACAAGCTGTCATAGACAACATCTTTCCTCATTCTGATGTTATGGAAAACAGATATGCCTTAGAGGAAACACCTGTTGGAGACCTGCATAAAAGAAAAGGCTGGAGGAGACCCACTTCATCATAAAGGCATCCATCTGGTGTCCTTGCCAGAGCAAAACCTAATACAATTTAGATCATCATCCCTTAACTACAGCTCCCTTCTGCCATATGCTTTGAAAATGACATGATCCTTGGAGAAATACACCTTCCTAAAGAGACTAATAAATCATCTATGAGAATGCTTAGCACTAGCATTCTTAGAACTTGGAGCCAAAGAATAGAACATAAAGGCTGATGTTGTTGGAGAAAAAGGCAGCTACAGGGCACTCTCCAGGTCATTCAGGGCAAAAAGAAAATACACATCTTCCCAAGCAACGGAAGGCTCTTGGGAGAGGAGGCTTTGTGGGTGGAGGAGACTAGCAAGATTGTGGTGGAGGTTTTCTGGGTCATGTTTGGAATGACGGTGAGATTGGTTCATTAAGTCACAAGCTATGCTTCTATTTCCAGATCAACAGTGTGATACTCAGCCTGGGAGGATCTAGGGAGATATTGAACCTGGGGATGTCTTCAGTAAGGTCTCTCCATCTTCCTTCCACCTTTGGAAGTTGATAGGTAGAGTGTGTTGGGTGAGAACACCTTTTGCAGCCAGTTCACTTTTACAGAGCAGCCCTGAACAAAGTTTCAAGCTTTGTTTTCCAATGAGTACCTTTCTTCTGAAGACATCTTTGATCTACATGAAGCAAATGTCTTGTGAGCACAAGCTTGAAATGCTTCAGCTAGGGAAGACAGGCTCTTTCCCCTCTTCTTTCTGGAGTTACTCTGAAAAGAACTTTTATTCTCCCATGTTTATAGCAACTTCTCCTGTATGAGCTCTACTTTTTAAGGAAAAATATAAATGAAGAACTCTGTGCCTTTGGTTTTCAATGGCGGCATCTGGTTGGAGAGAGATTTAGACATGTAGGAAAACCTCAGTTAAGAAGGTGGAGCAGGTTTCGTAATGCCAGGTCAGGAAGCATGGTTGCCAAGAGTGTAAGTCTATCACTTTTCCTTCCTTTAGTTTACTGATTTGGCTCAGATTATTCTTGAAGATGATCTGCCAGTGAATGAGATCTTCCGCTATTCACAATACCTACTATAAAGTTCAAAATGCACCTACATTTCTTTTTTCTTTTGCAGGCCTCATGTTTTGGATATGTTACACAATCCTAGTCTTGTGTCTATTCCATTTGGAGCCTCTTTAAAACTCCACAGGAGGTTTGCAAAGTCTTACCAGTGAGCTTTCTGACCTCAATGCAGAACAACATATATTTTGCTTAAGACTTAAGTTGAATAAAAATAACAAGTTTCATAAAGTCTTAGCAAGTAAAGACAAGTCCCCTGGCTGAGTACTAGGAAGGAAGGCAGGAATGTGTTTTGTGTCCAGGAGTTTCAGTACCCTTCTTGGTTTAATCTTTTTGAAAAATCCACTACACATGTCTCTTGAAAGTAGTAATCAAGTTCCTACCAAAAATGGAGGAAAACATCTTGTATCCCTGGACAACTTTGGTGCTGCTGGCCATTTTGTATCATGAAGGCTACAGCTGCCTTCTCTTCAGTGACTTTGTTATACTAACCAGTCTATTGAATCATACAGGACTTGGAAAGACTGAGTTATTGTCAATTCTGACTATCACTCTGTGTGTTCTGGGAAAGAGAAAACTACTCCAAAATTTGGGAATGAGCATCCCCACTCAAACCTGCTTTACAGTCCTTTTCTCCATTTTGCACATACTCATACACATGCGCGCGCGCGCACACACACACACACACACATACTCCTATACGCATACTAAAGTCAAAT
The DNA here is from genome assembly GCF_030014295.1 of Loxodonta africana. NCBI lineage: Eukaryota > Metazoa > Chordata > Mammalia > Proboscidea > Elephantidae > Loxodonta > Loxodonta africana. Next base: position 63,988,330 of record NC_087360.1, read on the forward strand.
TTTAGAATTGAACCTGATCTCTATGGCCACATTATGATTTCACTTCTCTGAGTTTCACCTGGTTGGCATTTATTCATTTCAAAGTACTATTTTTTACCTTGGAGGGATATTTAAGGTTTAAACAATTGAATAATTTTTACAGTCCACTCCCCACCAGGAACCTGGGCGTGAGAACGCTGAAAAGGATTCCTGTGAGCTCTGGGAAACTTGCAGGACCTGGCAACCAGTGGAAGAATCTGAGGTAGGTGGAGAAGACAAGGCACCTTTCCTGTTAGAAACATTTCTGCCATCACATCTTTTTTCCATGAGGAAGGGAAAGTATGTACCAGGCTCTGTGCTTTCCCTCCAGGTTGGCCAGATAGCCTTTCTGATGGTCTTTTGCTTAGTAACATGGCAGAAAACCTGCCATGAAATCTCATTAGGTATAACGTATGTCGACAGAAGCCTGGTTATCTCCAGAAACCAGGCCCTCGTGGCACTCATCTGGAAAAATCTTAGGAAACTGTTAGGGAAGAAGGGATAGTTACAATGACCAGCTCTTCTGATGTGGCTGGGATTGGGGTTTCCTGGCAGATGAGACTTTGAGTGCTGAAACAGGTCATTCTTCTACCAGAACACGGACACTAAAAATAAAAAACAAATCCATTGCTGTCGAGTTGATTCCAACTCATAGTGACCCTATAGGACAGGGTAGATCTGCCCCATAGGATTTCCAAGGAGCGGCTGGTAGATTCAAACTGCCGACCTTTTGGTTAGCAGCCAAGCTCTTAACTACTGCACCACCAGGGCTCCCAATGGGAACATTACTCCCTGCTAATTTGAAAAGCACCTAGGGAAGTGGGGAGGGGAAAAGAAAGAATAAAACACTTGAAACACTAAAAAAAAAAAAAAAAAAAAACACCCCGAAAACCTTCCTTACTTTCACACTGTGCCCAGGAAACTTCCCGCACCTCTATGTTTTTAAACGAGCTTTGAAATTTTTTTTTTTTTTTTTGCTGATACTTTGTGGAAGGACAGCTGGGTGATCATAACCCCCCATATTGTAAAACAACCAGTTTCTAGTGAATTGCATTTTCCAGCCTCCTTCTGGTTTCTGGTCTCTCCTGATTCTTTGTGTATTGAAAGTCTTCACAAAGTCATTGCGGAATTATAAACTTCAATAGTAAAGATTGTAGCCATGATAAAAACATCTGTAAATACCATTTTAAAAAATGTGTTAAAATTCAGGCTATCATTGTATTCAGTGCAATCTTATTTCGGTGTACATAGGAGAATGTAAATTGTGTTCTAAGGTAAACCAAATCAGCTGCAAAAAGAATGTTCTATATATATGCCTTTGAATTCTGCTTTGCAGATGGTTTCTATCAAATCCTTAGCCTCTGTTGTCAACATTTACTATTGAAAATCTCCACAAAGACATTTTCCTATCCTTGCTTAGAAGTTGGGCCTGAGGTCAGAGTGGCCCTAGCCCAGGTGAAGGGAAGAATAAGATGGTTTTTCCATTAGATGAACTGTGCTGAGCTCACATTTCAGCATCTCCCTGCTAAGCATTGCTTTACTTCTAATGAGCAGAAACTGACAGCTTTTCTTCAGAGCATTTTCCCTGAAAACATGGATGTAGACATCTCAGAACTTAAACTGTTAGCAGACACAAGATCAAGGAGAAAGATAAAACAACAATGTCCTTCTTCCTCACACATTCCCCAGATGAACCCCCATTTAAATCCCTTTATTCTTTATGGATATTGCATTTGGGATTTCCTACAATGTGAGGACAAAGGCAGCATGACCCGAGCAGCAGGCACCTTTAACAAAGCCCAAAGTCTACCCCTGAGCAGAAGTGCCTGTGGCTCAGGGCAAGCCTCAAACCCTATGGGAACAATTGCTGCAGGCAATCTTCTCAGCAGGCCACTCTCACCAGGTTGTATTTTCAGATGCTCTTTCTAACACTCAGCTACCCCTCTCAACCCACAACACTTTCTATCAAAATGTGATAGGAAACATACAGGTTGATCTAAGTGAAAAGATTTTTTCCTCCTAGACAGTTTTCAGACACGGTCATTTCTAGCCGATGGGCCAGGAACTGGACAATTAAGTCTGTCATTCTGTTGCTTTAAATCCTAAACTATGGTGCTGCAAATAAATGAAAATTTCCAGCAAAAGATTTTTTTCCTCTGACTTTTTTTTGGTGGCATATGGTGGTGGAGAGTAGAAACATGAAATATCAGAAAACTACCTCACTTTTCATCATATCAATACACCTCCCAAGGTTCTATGGGATTGAGTCAGGGTGAGAGATTAACATGACATAAACACTTATGCAGTGAGATGAGAGGCTTGATGTAGGCAATTACTAACAATAATATCACCCTGAATAAATTAAGATTGGAAAAAATAGCAACCCTCAAATGTTACTGGTATGTATTTGTGTGTGCGTGTGTGTAAGACAGAGAAAGAGAGAGACCTATCCAACTGAAAGGTAAAAACTGTGCAGAGAAAAAAAAGAATAATTATAATTTCAGGATGCATGCATGAATACTATTGATTTTTTTCTACAAATGGGAAGTTATTTGTGAAGGCTTCTTATCCATATTCCTTAGTTTCTCTGAAATCCCTGTAACTGAATGTCGAGGCGGAAATAGTTATGAGTGTGCTGGTGATTACAGATTTGTGGAAACATTGGAAAAACGTAATGATGTGCTGAGGGCCACAGCCTTTTAAAATCCCCTCACATCTGGAAGCTATCACTGGAGGGAAGCTTGCTGAAGAAAGGCATCCTGAGTGTTATAACATTTTACTTAGCACCAGCGACCTGTCAAGAAGCAATGGAGATAATGGAGACGGAGGCCATTTGGGACGACTCATGGCATGGAGCCCCTGCCTCCTCCTGCTTGAAGTGTTACCTGATGGGTATTTTTAAAAAGTGGTGTGTCTTGATTAAAGGTGAAAAGTTAGAATTAAGGGTCTCTGTTGGGAAGAAAAAGTAGTGGTTAGTGTTCTTAATAGGGATGAAAAGTAAGAATCAGGGTTTTTAGTGGGAGGTAGAAGGGGAGTGTCAGGGTGAGATAGCCTTAACAAGGCAAGAACATCATGTGTACTCTTACCTAGATGTTCCCCATGTCTTAGCTGTTTTAGTTAAAGGTTTAAAAAAAAAAAAACAGTTGCCTTCGAGTCGATTCTGACTCACAGCAACCCTATAGCACAGAGTAGAACTGCCCCATAGGGTTTCCAAGGGGCAACTGGTAGATTCAAACTGCAACTTTTGGTTAGCAGCCAAGTTCTTAACCACTGCGCCTCCTAATGGGAACAGAAGGGGGAAAGAAGTAGGATGTTTCTCTTGCTCTGTTCATCCATAGTTTGAAGTTGAGTTTCTGTAGGTCATCAAGTCCTTGACTTCCCTTATGTGTGACTATATAGGTGACATTAATACTTGGTTTTCTTAAAGTTGAACCTGTTGCATAAGAAACCATCCGAGTGTCCCACCACTTTCCCCCACTGCTTAATTAAGCTCCAGAGGGAACTTTTGGAAGTCATTTATTTCTTTTCCAATGTTTTTTACTTAGTTACAGCCATTTAGATTAGAGTGGTTGAGAGAGAGAAAAAGAGAGGTTAAGAGAGTAGAGGAAGAGAGAGTAAAAGAGAGACAATAATAATTCTACAGACTCTCTGGGAATTTTCCCATAATTAAAAAATGGCTACCAAATATAACTGTTGGTGATAAAATTCTTTCTTATGTCTAACTTAAATGTCTTCTGCATCATGTGACAATGGCGCATGCTAATGAATAGGTTTAAACGTTGATCTTTCTTGCTATGTCTCACACCTGGGACAGGGATCACCCCATGAGTCCATCACTAGCATACAGCAGGCAGAAGTGCATGCATATTCCTCCTCACTGTTCTGTGGACCAAATAAAAAATCCAAAATAGTGCACGATCAAGGTTCTGAGCCAGGTAGTTCTAGCTTTTATAGATTAAAATAAATTGTCCTCTGTATTTACTAGTTGCTGTTGAGTCGATTCCAGTTCATGGCAACCCCATATGTGTCAGAGTAGAGCTGTGATCTATAGTATTTTAATGGTTGATTTTTCAGAAGTAGATCACCAGGCCTTTCTTCCAACGTGCCCCTTGGTGGATTCAAACCTTCAGTCTTTCAGGTAACAAGTAGCCAAGCAGTTAACTATTTGTACCACCCAGGGACTCCTTTTCACACAGTGAGGTACTGCTAAATACTGATAGTGTGAAATGAATATATGATTCTAATTGACCATATTCATTATTTAGAAGCCATTTATAGAATTCTATTATATCCTTTTACATGTCTTTACATTCCTGACTAATCACTTCCAATTGAAGATTATGTGGAACTTTCTCAATTGCACAGTTAAATGGCTTATGAGTTGTAGAAATTTCTTTTGGATTTGGATCAAGGTCTGAAAAATTGCTGCTGGAACTGTAGTTTGAGCTCATAAAATATATCCACTGCAAATTTGTGTGAAAAGAGAGATATCATTTTTTTGTTTTAACTTTTAGAAGCATGTCATTACTCGTGATTCAAAGTGTTAGTTATCATTATGATGGCTTTGCTGTAAAATACATTTCTCATATATGCACTATTTTGTCTTTTAATATTATGCTAAGTTGATTAAGAAAAATTATTAAACCCAAAGCGAAATCTAAGTTTTGAAGTCATTCAGTGTTCAATAACGTTGGTTAAGGAGAGTTCTCATTTAGAAAAAAATCAGTTTTGTCCCTAATCTCAAAAAATTTCATTAAAACTTTGCCAAGTTTAAAACTGCTAAGCCCCCAAACTTCTATGTGGTATGGCAAGTCAGGGTATTCAATATCTATTTTTGATAAAACTTCATGGAACTAACAATGGTGAAGTTCAAAAGAGCAAATGAGGTTCACCATTGATACTATTGGGTCAATAAATCACGATCTAGTCAAATATTTTTCACAAAGAACCTGATAGTGAGCAATACAATGAATAACCATAATTTTAAAGCACCTTACTTTTCACAAAATTTGTGAATTTGTCCAACTAGGCCCTTTTCTATGAGTCGGAATCAACTCGACGGCACTGGGTTTTGGGTAGGCTCTTTTCTGCTTCACATATATTTTTATCACCATCAATTTTAACACATCTTAGCAGATTCCACTTCAGATTATATAGAACTGGTGTTATCCAAACTTGTTTGAATATATTCTCATCTGTAGTTGTTCCATGCAGACTATTCAAAGAGGCTAATTATTCAGTTATTTCAAACAGCTCTGATTCCTCAAATAAACAATAACTGAGCCATAGCAATAACATCTGTCAACTCATTAAAAGGCAAAGAAAACTATCAAAAATCAGTTGCATTAGTTTTTTCATCTGGAGCTAAAGAGAAAGAAAGAAACTAAAGACTGAGAGAAGAAATTAGTATACAGAACTAATAGTCTATATGAACAATGACATCAGCTACCTTGAGACCAGAAGAACTAGGTGGTGCCTGGCTACCACTACCAACCATTGCGACGAATGACTCATTAGATGATCTCTGATAGAATGGGAAAAATGTGGAACAAAACTCAAATTTCTAAAAAAATGTCTAGACTTACTGGACTAATAAAGACTAGATGAACCCCTGAGACTATGGCCCTGAGATGCTCTTTATAGTTGGAACTCAAACCACTCTCAAAGGTCACCTTTCAGCCAAATGACAGATTGACCCATAAAATAAATAATATCACCGTGAGCATTGTGCTTCTCAAAATAATTGTCTAGATGAAACCAAGTAATAAAGATTTACCTTAGACCAAGGACGAGAAGGCAAGGTGGACAGGGAAGCTAGATTAATGGAAACTAAAACAAAATGGAAACAACTAGAATGCTGATATATTGTGAAGAACGTAACCAATGTCACTGAATGATACATACAGAAGCTGTTAATGAGAACCTAATTTCCTGTTTAAATGTTCAGAAAAAGCACAAAATATCACAAAAAAATCAATTGCATTCTTTTTAATTGACTATTGATATTGCTTCCAGTGTTCTCAACTTTTAAAGCAACTGTTTTTGTTGAAAGACTAATAATATTAAACAACTTTGTTTTCTCTGGACACGTTTCTTTGACTACTGCAATCAAAAGCAATTTAATTAACTCATCATCAGTAAGTGGCTTTCCTTTTCTGGCTAACAAATGAGCCACTCAGAAACATACTTTGGTTGCAAATTCTGTTATGATGATATATTATTTTTAATTTTTTTTTAATGATTGATTTACTTTGAGTTGGGAATATTATGATAAGTGCTTACATTGCAAATATTGTGATTAAGTCTAGTAATGTCAAATTATATTGCATTCTTTCAGCACAGTTATAATGTCATGGCAAAATAAACACAATAACTTGCCATTGCAAGCCATACAGAAACAGGGAGTGGACTGGATTTGGCCTGTGGGATGTAGTTTTCTGACCCCTGATCTAGAACACAGGCAAGAGCTTGACACCATTACAAATTGCATTTGAACAGTTCTGATATAACAAAGTCTCCTTGGCATTTATTAATGGTAAATTTTTGCACACATTATCTAAAATTTGATTTTTTGATTTGCAGATTAAAAATATAGTTGAAGAGAGGACTTAATACAGAGAGATAATCTTATATAAGCTCAAGCAACCCCTGAAATTTTAATATGAAGATGACAAACAAATATAAAAAATAGTCATAGATAGAAGCACTTCCAGAATGGCAGAGTAAAGACTTCTGAAAATCCAATCTTCATGAAAGTAATATGACCACTAGGTAAAAACTAAAAAGTTTTTCAGAACTCTGGGAGATGACCCGAGGCCTGCAACAATCTGAGGAACACTTATTTAAGAAAAATAGCAGAATCTTGGTAAAAACAGTAGGCTTTGTGGCATTATAACTTGCTTTATTCCCATCCTTCTCTGTCCCCATCTGCAGTAGCCTGGCAAAACAACAGTCTTGCAATCATGGTAGCTGTGAAATCCAGCAGCATAGCAGCCACAGGAGAGGGGTAGTACAGATGTGCATGTACCCAAAAAGGCTTATTCATAGAAAATTGTCATTATTTGACCTGTCTGGTAGCTTCCTGGAAACATCTACTCAAAGACTTGTCTTTATTTGACCTGACTCAGAGCTTGCTAAGTGTGAACAGCCTTTTTCCCTGTGGCATTTGTCAAAAATGATCAGAGGCAATTGTTTAATGCTTTTGAGACAAGGATAAAAGTTGTGGCAAAGAAGACGATAACCAACAAAACAACCTTAAAAGAAAAATCTGGAGAATTAGATGTCCACAGGGATCTTTGAGACCTTGATATATTACTTCTAGGAATCTAAAAAAACTTGTAACCTTGAAACCCTGTGCAAGCAGAAAATGAAGAATAAGGCACAGATGTAAACTGCTAGAGCACCAGCAGCATTTCTTCTTAACATGCAGACAGGCCCATGTGGCACAGGCGGAGAGACTTGTTGGCTCAAGGCATTTAAGAAAATATCTGTGTAATCATTAACTGATCACAAAGCTAAGCCAGCAAAGACTTCAGTGGCAACATGTGACAAAGAATACAGATTTTAAAAATTAGTTCAGAAAAGTCACTAAACAAACAGCAGGAATAGCAGTAACAACAACAAACAATAACAACAACAAATGAAAAATGGGGGAAGTTATTTCTAGAGTTGCCCCATCATATTATTAAAAATGTCTGGTTTTCAGCAAGAAATTACAAAACATGCAAAGAAACAGGAAAGCATGGCTTATACATACTCAAACCCCATTGCTGTCAGGTAGATTCCAACTCATAGCAACCCTAGAAGACAGAGTAAAACTGCCCCACAGAGTTTCCAAGGAGCATCTGTTGTGTCTGAACTGCCAACCTTCTGGTTAGCAGCCATAGAACTTAACCACTATGCCACCAGGGTTTCCAGGCTCATACATAAAACAAAACAAAAAATTTTTTTTTTTCATACATAGGGGGTACAAAAAAACAATAAAAACAGTCACTGAGGAGGCCCAGACATTGAATATACTAGACAAAGATTTTAAAGCAGCTATTAAAAATATATACAAAGAGCTAAAGGAAACCATTTCTAAAGAATTAAAGAAAACAATGTCTCACTAAGAACAGAATATCAATAAAGAGAATATAAGAAAAAATCAAATAGAAATTCTGGTGTTGAAAAGTACAATAATTGAAATAAAAAAAAAAAATTACAGGAGAGGTTCCACAGCAAATTTGAGCTGGCAGAAAAAAATAAAAGAACTAGCAAATTTGAATATAGGTCAATGGAGATTATCTGGCCCGAGAAACAGAAGGAAAAAAAAAAAGTAAGCAAATAGGAATAGAACCTCAGAGACCTGTGTGACACCATAAAGTGTACCAACATACACATAATGGGAGTCCTAGAAACACAAGGGAGAACAGGGAAGAAAGATTATTTTTATGTTTTTTTTTAAAGCTTCCCAAATTTAATAAAAAACGTTGATCTACAGATTCGAGAAGCACAACAAACTCCAAGTAGGTACTCAAAAGAATTCACAAATTAACACGTCATAATCAAAGTATTGAAGGCCAAAAACAAAAAACAGAATCTTGAAAACAACAAGAGAGAAGCAACTTATCATGTACAAAGGACACTTAAGATTAACAGTTAACCTCATTAGAAACCATAAAGGCCAGAAGGCAGTGGGAGGAAATATTCAATGTTCTGAAAGAAAAAGACTGTCAGTCAAGAATTCTGTATCTAGCAAAAGTATGCATCAGCAAATATTCCAAGATAAACAAAACTTGACAGAATGGCCATTATCAGACTTTGACTATAAGAAAGGGAGTCCTTCAAACTGACGTGATAGGACAACAGACAGTAACTTGAATGCAAGTGAAGAAATAAAGATCACCAATAAAGTTAATTACCTAGGTAAATATAAAAGACAATATCTATGTATTTTGTTTTGATTTTAACTATCTTATGTAAAAAGTAAGTGTACAAAACAATAATTATAAAACTTTGTTGATTAGTTTATAATGTATAAAGATATAATTTGGGGTGGAAATGGCCTAAATGCCCACAAATGAATGAATGGATAGCCAGAGTGCGGTACATACGTACAGTGGAGTACTACTCAGCTGGAAGGAGAGGTGGGGTCATGACCAGAGGTGTAACTGAGGTATGGCAGGTAGGGCACATGCTCTGGGCACTGCTAGAGGAGGAGCGCTAATGAACAGTTTCTATTGGCCATCACAGTTTCCATTGCCGGTAGTGAGAGATCATTCAGCAAATTAAAACTAACTGCCGTTTGTTCTTGTTGTTAGGTGCCGTCGAGTCAGTTCCGACTCATAGTGACCCTATGCACAACAGAACAAAACACTGCCCGGTCCTTGCAATCGTTGTTATGCATGAGCTCATTGTTGAAGCCACTGTGTCAATCTACTTCCTTGAGGGTCTTCCTCTTTTCCACTGACTCCTTCTCCAGGGACTGATCCCTCCTGACAACATATCCAAAGTATGTAAGATGCAGTCTCTCCATCCTTGCTTCTAAGGAGCATTCTGGTTGCACTTCTTACAAGGCAGACTTTTTTACTCTTTTGGCAGTCCATGGTATATTCATTCTTTGCCAACACCACAATTCAAAGGCGTCAATTCTTCTTTGGTCTTCCTTATTCATTGTCCAGCTTTCACATGCCTATAACGTGATTGAAAATACCATGGCTTGGGTCACCAGCACCTTAGTCTTCAAGGTGACATCTTTGCTCTTTAACACTTTGAAGAGGTCCTTTGCAGCAGATTTACCCAATGCAATGTGTCTTTTGATTTCTCAACTGCTGTTTCCATGGCTGTTGATTGTGGATCCAAGTAAAATGAAATCCTGGACAACTTCAATCTTTTCTCCGTTTATCATGATGTTGCTCATTGGTCCAGTTGTGAGGACTTTTGTTTTATGTTGAGGTGTAATCCATACTGAAGGGTGTGGTCTTTGATCTTCATTAGCAAGTCCCTCAAGTCCTCTTTAGTTTCAGCAAGCAAGGTCATGTCATCTGCATAACACAGGTTGTTAATGAGTCTTCCTCCAATCCTGATGCCCCATTCTTCTTCATATAGTCCAGCTTCTCGGATTATTTGCTCAGCATACAGATTGAATAGGTATGGTGAAAGAATACAACCCTGACGCACACCTTTCCTGACTTTAAACCAATCAGTATCCCCTTGTTCTGTCCGAACAACTGCCCCCTGATCTATGTAAATGTCCCTCATGAGCACAATTAAGTGTTCTGGAATTCCCATTCTTCGTAGTGTTATCCATAGTTTGTTATGATCCACACAGTCGAATGCCTTTGCATAGTCAATAAAACACAGGTTTTTTTTTTTTTTTTTTTAAACATCCTCCTGGTATTCTCTGCTTTCAGCCAGGATCCATCTGACACCAGCAATGATATCCCTGGTTCCAAATCCTCTTCTGAAACCGGCCTGAATTTCTGGCAGTTCCCTGGCGATATACTGCTGCAGCCATTTTTGAATGATCTTCAGCAAAATTTTGCTTGCGTGTGGTATTAATGATATTGTTCTAAAATTTCCGCATTCGGTCGGATCACCTTTCTTGGGAATAGGCATAAATATGGATGTCTTCCAGTCAGTTGGCCAGGAAGCTGTATTCCATATTTCTTGGCATAAACAAGTGAGCACCTTCAGCACTGCATCTGTTTGTTGAAACATCTGCATTGATATTCCATCATTCCTGGAGCCTTGTTCTCCGCCAATGCCTTCAGAGCAGCTTGGACTTCTTCCTTCAGTACCATCGGTTCCTTATCAAATGCCACCTCTTGAACTGGTTGAACATCGGCTAATTCTTTTTGGTATAATGACTCTGTGTATTCCTTCCATCTTCTTTTGATGCTTCCTGTGTCCTTTAATATTTTCCCCATAGAATGCTTCACTATTGCAACTCGAGGCCTCAATTTTTTCTTCAGTTCTTTCAGTTTGAGAAACACTGAGCATGTTCTTCTCTTTTGGTTTTCCACCTCCAGCTCTTTGCACGTGTCATTATAATACTTTGTCTTCTTGAGCTGCCCCTTGAAATCTTCCGTTCAGTTCTTTTACTTCATCAATTCTTCCTTTTGCTTTAGCTGCTCGACGCTCAAGAGCAAGTTTCAGAGTCTCCTCTGACATCCATCTTGGTCTTTTCTTTCTTTCCTGTCTTTTCAATGACCTCTTGCTTTCTTCATGTATGATGTCCTTGATGTCATTCCACAACTGTTCTGGTCTTCGGTCACTAGTGTTCAATGCGTGAAATCTATTCTTCAGATGGTCTCTAAATTCAAGCGGGATATACTCAAAGTCATATATTGGCTCTCGTGGACTTGCTCTGATTTTCTTCGGTTTCAGCTTGAACTTGCATATGAGCAATTGATGGTCTGTTCCACAGTCGGCCCATGGCCTTGTTCTGACTGAAGATATTGAGCTTTTCCATCATCTCTTTCCACAGATGTAATCAATTTGATTTCTGTGTGTTCTATCTGGTTAGGTCCATGTGTATAGTTGCCATTTATGTTGATGAAAGAAGGTATTTGCAATGAAGAAGTCGTTGGTCTTGCAAAATTCTATCATTCGAAGAAACAGCTGCAAATATCCATTAATAATCAGAACCTGGAATGTATGAAGTATGAATCTAGGAAAACTGGAAATTGTCAAAAATGAAATGGAATGCATAAACATCGATATGCTAGGCATTAGTGAGCTGAAATGGACTGGTATTGGCCATTTTGAATCAGACAATCATATAGTCTACTATGCTGGGAATGACAACTCGAAGAGGAATGGTGTTGCATTCATCATCAAAAAGAATGTTTCAAGATCTATCCTGAAGTACAACACTGTCAGTGATAGGATAATATCCATATGCCTACAAGGAGGACCAGTTAATATGACTATTATTCAAATTTACACACCAACCACTAGGGCCAAAGATGAAGAAAGAGAAGATTTTTATCAGCTGCTGCAGTCTGAAATTGATCAAATATGCAGTCAAGATGCATTGATAATTACTGGCAATTGGAATGCAAAAGTTGGAAATGAAGAAGAATCAGTAGTTGGAAAATATGGCCTTGGTGATAGGAACATTGCTGGACATCGAATGAGAATTGTGTAAGACCAACGACTTCTTCATTGCAAATACCTTCTTTCATCAACATAAATGGCAACTATACACATGGACCTAACCAGATAGAACACACAGAAATCAAATTGATTACATCTGTGGAAAGAGATGATGGAAAAGCTCAATATCTTCAGTCAGAACAAGGCCATGGGCCGACTGTGGAACAGACCATCAATTGCTCATATGCAAGTTCAAGCTGAAACCGAAGAAAATCAGAGCAAGTCCACGAGAGCCAATATATGACTTTGAGTATATCCCGCTTGAATTTAGAGACCATCTGAAGAATAGATTTCACGCATTGAACACTAGTGACCGAAGACCAGAACAGTTGTGGAATGACATCAAGGACATCATACATGAAGAAAGCAAGAGGTCATTGAAAAGACAGGAAAGAAAGAAAAGACCAAGATGGATGTCAGAGGAGACTCTGAAACTTGCTCTTGAGCGTCGAGCAGCTAAAGCAAAAGGAAGAATTGATGAAGTAAAAGAACTGAACGGAAGATTTCAAGGGGCAGCTCAAGAAGACAAAGTATTATAATGACACGTGCAAAGAGCTGGAGGTGGAAAACCAAAAGAGAAGAACATGCTCAGTGTTTCTCAAACTGAAAGAACTGAAGAAAAAATTGAGGCCTCGAGTTGCAATAGTGAAGCATTCTATGGGGAAAATATTAAAGGACACAGGAAGCATCAAAAGAAGATGGAAGGAATACACAGAGTCATTATACCAAAAAGAATTAGCCGATGTTCAACCAGTTCAAGAGGTGGCATTTGATAAGGAACCGATGGTACTGAAGGAAGAAGTCCAAGCTGCTCTGAAGGCATTGGCGGAGAACAAGGCTCCAGGAATGATGGAATATCAATGCAGATGTTTCAACAAACAGATGCAGTGCTGAAGGTGCTCACTTGTTTATGCCAAGAAATATGGAATACAGCTTCCTGGCCAACTGACTGGAAGACATCCATATTTATGCCTATTCCCAAGAAAGGTGATCCGACCGAATGCGGAAATTTTAGAACAATATCATTAATACCACACGCAAGCAAAATTTTGCTGAAGATCATTCAAAAATGGCTGCAGCAGTATATCGCCAGGGAACTGCCAGAAATTCAGGCCGGTTTCAGAAGAGGATTTGGAACCAGGGATATCATTGCTGGTGTCAGATGGATCCTGGCTGAAAGCAGAGAATACCAGGAGGATGTTTAAAAAAAAAAAAAAAAAAACCTGTGTTTTATTGACTATGCAAAGGCATTCGACTGTGTGGATCATAACAAACTATGGATAACACTACGAAGAATGGGAATTCCAGAACACTTAATTGTGCTCATGAGGGACATTTACATAGATCAGGGGGCAGTTGTTCGGACAGAACAAGGGGATACTGATTGGTTTAAAGTCAGGAAAGGTGTGCGTCAGGGTTGTATTCTTTCACCATACCTATTCAATCTGTATGCTGAGCAAATAATCCGAGAAGCTGGACTATATGAAGAAGAATGGGGCATCAGGATTGGAGGAAGACTCATTAACAACCTGTGTTATGCAGATGACATGACCTTGCTTGCTGAAACTAAAGAGGACTTGAGGGACTTGCTAATGAAGATCAAAGACCACACCCTTCAGTATGGATTACACCTCAACATAAAACAAAAGTCCTCACAACTGGACCAATGAGCAACATCATGATAAACGGAGAAAAGATTGAAGTTGTCCAGGATTTCATTTTACTTGGATCCACAATCAACAGCCATGGAAGCAGCAGTCAAGAAATCCAAAGATCCATGGCATTGAGCAAATCTGCTGCAAAGGACCTCTTCAAAGTGTTAAAGAGCAAAGATGTCACCCTGTAGACTAAGGTGTGCCTGACCCAGGCCATGGTATTTTCAATCACATCATATGCATGTGAAAGCTGGACAATGAATAAAGAAGATCAAAGAAGAGTTGATGCCTTTGAATTGTGGTGTTGGCGAAGAATATTGAATATACCATGGACTGCCAAAAGAATGAACAAATATGTCTTGGAAGAAGTGTGGCCAGAATGCTCCTTAGAGGCAAGGATGGGAAGATTGCGTCTTACGTACTTTGGACATGTTGTCAGGAGGCGTCAGTCCCTGGAGAAGGACCTCAAGCTTGGCAGAGTACAGGGTCAGCGGAAAAGAGGAAGACTCTCAACAAGGTGGATTGACACAGTGGCTGCAACAATGATATCAAGCATAACAATGATTGTAAGGATGGTGCAGGACCAGGCAGTGTTTCGTTTTGTTGTGCATGGGGTCGGTATGAGTCAGAACCGACTCGACGGCACCTAACAACAACAACATGCCTAAGATTATAATCCCATTTGGGCATGGGTTTTTGTTGTTATGCTAATAAGACAAATTAGTGTAGAGTATGTCTTGAGTCGATCTCTTTTGAGGTATATGAGAGATTAAATAAGCAAACAGAAAAGTAGAGATGGGGGAAATTAGTGTAGAGTATGTCTTGAGTCAATCTCTTTTGAGGTATATGAGAGATTAAATAAGCAAACAGAAAAGTAGAGATGCCAAGCCACATGAAGATCGCCCAGGAGTAGAAGCTCAAAAGAGACATTTCTTAAGAGCCAACAGAGAGAGAAAGTCTTCCCCAGAGCCATCACCTGGAATTCAGACTTCTAGCCTCCTAAACTGTGAGGAAATATATTTCTGTTTGTTAAAACCACCTTTATGGTATTTCTGTTATAGCAGCACTAGATAACTAAGACAGTGTTGTTTTCTTTCAACATTTTAAATATTTTACTTGGCTCTCTTGATTACATGGTTTCTGATGAGTTCACTGCAGTTACTACCCATTTTTCTCTATACATACAGCAGTTATTTTCCTCTGGACTTTTTCCAGATTATCCCTTTGTCTTTTTTTTTTTTTTTTTTTTGCAGTTTGAGTATGATATGCCTAGTTGTAGATTTTTTGGTATTTATCCTGCTTGGTGTCCTCCAAGCTTCCTGGATCTGTGGTTTGGTGTATTTCATTAATTTTGGAAAGGTCTCAGCCATTATTAACTCAAGTATTCTATTTCATTCTCTTTATCTTCTCTTTCTGGTATTCTAGTTATGTATGTGTATGTTACACTATTTTTGAAATTGTCCTACTTTTTTTTGAATATTCTGTTCAGTTTTCTTCCTTCTTTTATATCAGTTTGTGGATTTTCTATTGATACATATTCAAGATCACTTAGTCTTTGCTCAGTTCTGCCCAGTTTACTGGTGATTCCAACAATGGCATTTTTTTTTTTTTCATTTCTACTACAGTGTTTTTTTTTTTTTCTAGAATATCCTTTGCTCTTTACTTAGATTTTATTTCTCTCTGCTTACATTACCCACATGTTCTTGCATGTTATTTACTCTTACTGTTAGGGCTTTTACCATATTAAAGATCCTGAATTTAATTTTTCTGTCTGATCATTCCAAAATTGGTGTCATATCTGAAACTGGTTCTCATGCTTGCTTTGTGTATTCAAACTGTATTTTTTTTCCTTTCTTTTTAGCATTTCTTATAATTTTTTTTAAAAAAATGAAACAAGATGTATTGGATAATATAAATTGAGGTTAACAGGCATTTGGGTGATGTTTTATGTTAAACTGACCAGGCGTTTTGCTGTGTTCAGCGTTTGTTGTAGCTGTAGTTTCCGGAGACTTCAAATTCCTTTCGTATCTTTGTTTTTGTTTCTCCTGTTGTCTTTGGATCCCTAAGAACTAGTTCTTAAATAGTCTGCACCTTGTAGCACTGTCAACAGTAATCGGATATTATACAAGAGCCCTGTTGATGTGGTGGCAAGGTATGCGGGGGTATTCTATAATCTTATATTTAAGTATAGTGTGGTAGTGGGCCTGTGTCTTGGGTTGTACCATTTGCAATTGTTTCTTAAGTGAGATAGGAAGGCTAGAGGGAGCTAGAGTAGGAGAATTGCCCCAGGTGGAATAAGATTTTACCCTGGAGAGTAAACCTTTGTTATGGAGAACCCTCTGGGTATAGTTCATAATGGCTACTCTTCCCCAGCCTCTGCCAGAGCCACTGGAGTGAATTTTTTTGGGGGGTGGGGGGGAGGAGGGGCTCTTCACTGCAAAAACATGTTGGGGTTCCTGGAGGTAAAACTCCCCAAAATATAGGCCTCCATAAGACTGTCCTCGGGAGCTTTTTACTCTCATGCTAGTCCACACTCAGCCCCCAGCAATTAAAAAAATCAACCAAACCCACTGTCGTTGAGTCAATTCTGACTCATAGTGACCCTATATGACAGAGTAGAGCTGCCTCATACGGTTTTCAAGGAGTGCCTGGTGGATTTGAACTGCTGATCTTTTGGTTAGCAGCTATAGTTCTTAACCACTACACCACCAAGGTTTCAACAAAAAGCACCATTTAAAATGGTCCTATTGGTTTATTGGTTTGTGACTCCAGTGGCTTGTCCTTCAGGTAAGAGGATTTCTGCTGTTACTCTCTGGATTTGTTTCTCTCTCCAGATTTTGTGGTGGTGATATGCCCTGGAACCTCAGTTCTCTGAGGCCAAGAAAAGTATTTGATTTACAATTTGTTCAGTTTTGTCTTATTGTAAAGACAGGAATGACCTTCCAAGGTCTTTACACAATCAGAGCTAAATCTGAAATTCAGCAATGGCTTTCCTTATTCTCTATGTGCAAGCTTCAGAGACTGGTACTTCCATAGTCAGGCAGCTAAATTTTCAAATAACGATTCACATCTCAGCACATCCCATCTACCTGTTTAACCTGTGAACTCCTCTTTCAGTAATTAAATACACTTTCTTTATTGGTCATTATGATGTGATTTATGACATGTGTATAATTGTCAGAATTACTGTGGGTAATTAAAATATGAAGTGAATGCTGCCAGAGGCTTCAGTCACTCTCTATGCCCTCATTAAAAATCGGAAGCTGACCAAATTATAAATAGACTGGTTTGCACAAGTTCCCAGAAAAACCTAATTATGAAACTTATCCTTATTCTATCAGATCTCACTCCATTAGTCATGCAAATTCTAAAAATGATTAAGTTATTTTATGTGCTAGAATTGCAGAATTAATAATAAAGAGTTAGATAGCAGTAATTAGACATTACTATGAAACTTTATATCAGGTTGCTCTGGGTCAAACTTGCATTTCTTATTAATCCCACTCTGTAACAAACACACCTTTAAGATAGTTCAATGAATAGTTGAATGGTTTTAGTGAATTTATGATAACAGGGAAGAAGAGAATTTATAAACTCTGCATGAGGTATTATTGCCTTGGAACTGGTGAGAGGAAGAGATGGAAGGTCCTTGGGAAGATGATATAAAAGAAGAAGAGATAGGGGATAAGGGAGTCACAGGTATAGTTTGAGAGAATGGGTCTGGTTTTTGGGAGGAGGCTGCCGCGGCTCTGATTACGGTCTAGAAATCATTCCTAGTAAAGTAATGACTTTGAGAGATGGCAGAGGGAGAGCCTGACATTAAGGGATCTGGGGATGAAGGGATGGGTAATAGAGAAAGATAAACTCATGAAAATGAAGAGTTTTATAGGAGAGAAGGCAAGCATCTGGTTGCAGCATGGTGATTCAAACACCTACCTTTGACAAATGTAGGTAGAGGCCATTAAAGCCTGTGAGCGTGGGTGTATGTGGGTGTGTGTGCACGTGTGTGTGTGATATTCTTTAGTTTTTCAAAGCAACACCCTAAAGGAAGCAGGAGAAATATTCTAATTCACATTTTACGATGATTAGGAATTAAGTGCCTTCATCCTTTTACTTCCATTGCCCTTGCCCTCCAGGAACATTTGCAGAAGCCCCATCCTCACAAAGATTATAGATACATAAGCCCATAACTCTTAAATGTTTCATCTATCTATAAAAAATACATTTTGCTCAAAGTTCCAAGATAAGTAGCAATACATTTGGGCTCCAGACACCCAGACTTCGTAATCAGCCCATTATCTGTCTGTCTATAATATGCTGGTACTTTATAGAACTACAGGGTGCTTGGGTGGGGCAAGCAATTAACTCACTTGGACACTAACTGAAATGTTGGAGGTTCCAGTCCACCCAGAGGCTCCTTGGAAGAAAGGTCTGGCAATCTACCCCTGAGAAATGGGCCACTGAAAACCCTACGGAGCACAGTTCTACTTTGACACACGTGGGGTCTCCATGAGTCGGAGCTGACTCAACAGCAGATGGCTTTTACTGGTGTACAGAACTACTCAGAATGGGCATAGTGGTGGGTAGGGAATGTGAGGAGAAGCCACACATTCTTTCCCTCCTCACTTAAAAGTTGGTTGGCTTTTTAGTGGGTTAGTTCTCCTTCCTTCTCAAGTTGTGACAAAGCCTGTGGCCTTTGAGGAGCAGCTCGTGCAACAACTAGGCAGCTCCCTGGCCCCATCGGAGGGAGACAGCAGAAGACTCCCAGGGGCGTACCATGCTACAGCGTGTACAAAGCCCTGGAGACTTCTGCTTCTGCTTCCTTCACGAGGTGCTGAAAACCTCCATGGGGGCGCCTTTCATTCCTTTTCTGTAAACTCCAAGGACTCTGCTGAACGCTCCAGATAGCACGGAATTCTTTGTCCTCCCCCACGGGATGCTTGCACATTAGTCACTCACGCAGACTATTAAATTCTTTCTGCGTGTCTTTCTTCTTCTCCTGCCTTTTTATTTTGCACATTTCCCAGCTGTTTAGGAAGAGGGTTATATGACACATCCACCTCCAAACGTGGAGGCGTCTCGGCTAGAGGCACTCAGAGAAAAGGCATTGGAAAATTGCGTTTGTTTCTGGCTGGCGCCAAGTGCAGCCACCTCCTCTCTTGCTTGAAACCCAAACAGGGTGATTGCCAGTCAGGGATTCCAACCAGCTGGTGGAATTGGCCTGAACAATCTGACAAAAGGGATCCCTTTCCTCAACAGCAGCTTCCCCACCTCTTTCTCTCCCCTTTTTGCTCGAGAACACAGTTTTGCACTTGTCCTTCATACAAATAACTGCAGGGTGGGAATTATTCAGAAAGCTCATGTTCGACACCCCATCTGTTCATTTCTGACAGCAATATATAATGTAAGGCTATAAAAACTTGAAAAATAATGCAACATAAAAAGGGATTGACTCAGCTCCAAGAGGCCATAAATGGTAACAAATACCGCTGGATGATTTATTTCACGCTGTAATCTTTACAGTAAGTCATCTTTCAGACATTTCCTTGTGACAGGTTTTAATAATATTAATGCCCAGAGCAATCCAAATCATTGCCAATAGATGTATTTATCAAGCTGCCAATCCGAGTAAATGAAATTCTATAAGCAATAATGTAACATGTTTAAAGGAAGCTAATAAAACAAGTCAGCAGAGAAATATTACTTCCAAGTATTCTCTCCCTCTAATCCAGCCCTGCATGTTATACAGCCAAAATGCAAATCTTTCCATACTTGATTTATTGCTCCAAAAATACCAGTGACCTTTTCCCAAGCTTCTGTATATTCAGTCTCATACGTTCATAAAGCCTGCAGTGCATCCTCCCAGAGAAGCTGAACACTGGAGTGCTGAGCATTTATTGTTATGTTTGTCTTGCTTTTATGCCGTACTTGATTGGCGGCTGCAGCGAACAACATCTAAGTTTCTAAGCCTTATTAAAATGTAATGGATATCTGAGTCTAAATCCAGTGTTGCAGTGCCCACTTTTGGGAGGTCCTTCCAGGAGACCTGAGAAAGTGACCTGAGCCAAGTCTTGACAATGTACCCGTTACCAGGTAAATTGCATTCCAGAGAAAGCCAACTTGCGTTTCCCTTCAATCGGGTCTGCTTTCCTTTTATTAATTACGTGTTATTCATGCAGATCACAGGATGCCAGCTGCTAAAACATTTGGCATTTCAAACGCAGTTCAAGATCTGCCTCCTGCAGGAAGCCTTCCTTATTAATTTCACTAAGTTTCTGATCTCTAGCATAATTCCTGACCCTGCTCTCAACACAGTTTTCTAATTAAGGAATCTGTGAAAGCACAATGCATATCAAAGGCACTCACTAAATATTAGATGGAAATGTGTGGTGCATTTATTTATTCCATCTATTTTACAAATGATGCCTCATTTTTCTTGCATATCAGACACATATTCCTTGAGGTTCGATTTACCATTGAATGGACTCTTCAAGCATTCGCTACATGACTGTGTGCCCTATAGAGACAGGGCTATATATATATGACATAATATTTTTAAATGTATTTATTGTAATTATGGTTCTTGTTACTATCTGGAGTGAATCCTCTGGGGTGTCTACCAAGCCCATACTGCACCATTTTACTTTCATGAATAAGGCCCTGTCTTGGTTATCTAGTGCTGCTATAAGAGAAATACCACAAGTGGATGGCTTTCCCAAAGAGAAATTTATTCTCTCACAGTTTAGGAGGCTAGAGGTCTGAATTCAGGGTGCCAGCTCCAGGGGAAGACTTTCTCTCTCTGTCTGCTCTGGGGGAAGGTCCTTGTCATCAATCTTTCCTCGTCGAGGAGCTTCTCAGAACAGGGACCCCTGGTCCAGAGGACACGCTATTCTTCTTGTTCTGCTTTCTTGGTGGTATGAGGTCCTCCTGTGTTTCTGCTTGCTTCTCTCTTTTATATCTCAAAAGAGATTGACTCAAGATATAACCTTATCTTGTAGACTGAGTCCCTCCTCATTAACATAACTGCCGCTAATTCCACCTCATTAACATCATAGAGGTAGGATTTACAACATGTAGGAAGATCACATCAGATGACAAAATGGTGGACAATCACACAATAATAGGAATCAAGGACTAGCCAAGTTGACACACATTTTGGGGGGACACGGTTCAGTCCATAATAGGCCCCAGTGGTCAAGAGCTCTATAACTCCACCTTCCTGGATATGATTCGATGAACCATAGAAATCTGATCCAAGCTAAGCCAATTAGACACTCTCTTTGTGTATAATGAGAAACTGAGATACTGGAACGCCAATCACCTAGTTTGTAGCACTGGAGCTGGGACAGGTGCAGCCATCTTCTGCATCACAGAGAAGTTAAGAAAAAAAGAGAGCACTTCGTACAGGGTGAACCTAAGATGATGGATCACATCACTCAGCGGCAGAGTAAGGCTGAGAGAATGTTGCCTCAGTGCACACAGATTTCACACCTGAAGACCAGCATCACTTTCTTCTTTGTAGTTTGTCCTGATTCCTTATTAGAAATTCTCTTTTCTTTCCTTAGTTTAAACGGGTTTCTGTTATGTGGAATTAACTGAGTATCAATTATAGTATTTATGTTTTGTTAATAAATCACCTTCATAAAAGAGTATATGAAGGTCACATTTTTGTTCTAAAGGAGTTCATGATTCATAAGATGAAAAGCTAAATATCTTTTTGGATATTAATCAAATACAAAGTCCTTTGTTTCTTGGTAATCCTTTTTTTTTTTTTTTTTGAGTTTTGAGAACGATTTTACTAGACAAGGATGGGAAGGTAAGCACATTCTTGGCATATGCATAGACCATAAAAGGAGAAGAAAACTAGTGTGTATTTGGGAAGCTTAGAGGCTATAACATAACGTGGAGTTCAGAGGCCAGGGCTAGATGATGAAGTTAAGAATTTTGATCTCATGCCTAAGAGCACTGAAATGCCACTGAGGGAAGTGATATTTTATATTTTCAATTTTGATACAACACTCTAACGGTAGTAAAGGAATGAGTAAGAAAGGATAAAGGCAGATGTTGAGAGAATGATCCAGAGGCTTCTGCTGCAGTGTCTAGGGTGAGAAGATGGCAACTCAGACTGGGATTGGAATTGGAGACGGAAAAAGTGGAAAGATTCAAAACATTTAGGAGAAAAATAGAGAAAACATAAAAATGGATTGAATTTAGGGTAGAAACTTCTCTCACAGCTTACTCACTTGATTCTTTTAACCCTTAACCAGACTGCTAGTTCAGGTCTTAGTAGTTCATAGACCTGGCTAGGTTCACTGTTTTGTATTAGATCAGTGATTAGAATACAGTTTATTCTCTAACTTGCCATATTGAAACTGTTCCAGAACCTAGTCCCTTTTCCTACTTCTCTGCTTTTGCCTCTTCTCACTCCTTCTCTATATCAGTGACTCACACTCCATCATTAAAATCTAGCCTTGTACTCTGTGATTCTCTGTGCAACAATGAGGCAGGCAGGGGTTGTATTAGATTCTTAAAAAAACCAAACCCATTGCTGTCAAGTCGATTCCAACTCATAGCAACTCTATAGGACAGAGTAGAACTGCCCCATGGGGTTTCCAAGAAGTGGCTGGTAGATTCGAACTGCTAACCTTTTGGTTAGCAGACGAGCTGTTAACCACTACACCACCAGCATATTAGATTAGAGGTTAGGATACAGTTTGAAGAAACCTCCTTCTTCTATTCCCTGAAATTTGGCATCCATGGTTACATTGTGAATTAGTTTTATATTTTCTCTACTCAACAGTATATTTTGATTTGATACTTACACTTAGGAACATGCTACGGCAAGGTTCAGGGGCTGAAACAGTAAAATGAAGAGCAAAGTAGGGGGAAAGGAAGAGAAAAAGAGAAGTTGGGGCCACGCCACCAATCTGAAGGTGGTGATGAGTGTATCTGGTGAGAGAGTGGTTGATTAGGAACTATTTTTATTTAGCCTCCCAGTAGAAGGTTCTAGATGGGAAGCTAGACCCTGAAAGACACTTTGGAAGGAGGAATAAAATCAACGTTGACAGAGATAATCATTTTATGAAGATTGTAAAAAATACATATATATATTTTTCATGTTCTTCTTCCTGGGTCAAAACAACTCTATGAAGACTTAGAGAAGTCATCTGACACAGGCCTTTGACTTTCAACGTCAAAGTCACCCAGAATGGTTTCTGTCTGTTTTCTTTTTTAATATGTTCACCTAAATCCCTACATATTATCTGTAAAAAAAAAAAAAAAACGGAATCCATGTAGAGAGGTCAAGTCCTTATGCTACTGAGTTCATTGATTTTTTTGCCTACTTCAGAGGTTGCACTTAGGTGAGCTTACGGGATGCAAGAAAGAAATCAATTACTTCGACTAGGGTGTGGGGAGTCATGGGCAGGGAGGTGCTAAGAAATGTTTCTGGAAGACAGCTTACAGGCTGAGCAGATATGTGACCTGGCCCCGCAAAGCCTTGCCAGCTGGCTTTCACCTCTGAGTCGTCTCTAAGTTCCTTACAACTGGTTTCCAATGCTGCTCCACAAAGAGTTTCTCAAAAGAATAATACAGAAACTGAGTGAGAAGAAAGGGAAATATTACCCATGGTCCCGGCAACTGAATACTTACACTGTGGGCAAATGCTAATACTAGGGCTATTTAGAAAGGTCCAAGAATACTCAGATTTATCTCCCCAAAAGTGTGAAATCCACACACCAGGTTTGGCTGATTCTTTCAATTGAAGCATATCTGGCTAGTCAGTCTAAAAACGTTTCTCAGAAATTATTTTTTTAAGAACTAGAACTTTTAATGTGTTCTTTACTTGTAATAAAATGAAAATATAAAGGTATCAATCATAATGAGCACATTCAATAAGTAAATAAAAAACTGAACTTTTTTTTGTTGGGAGCCATTTGTCTTGTTTTCAACAAGAAAAACAAGGTATCACAACAAAGCCATATCACTGGGTTAAGACCCTACTTTGAATCAGTCTGTGAAGTTTACCATTCTCCATCTCCATATGTTATTTTTGTACACTTTATTGTATGCATGTATGTCTGTAACATATGCATGTGTGTATGTATGTATGTACACACCCACACACGCACACACATGCATAAATAGGGAGTTCCTGGGTGGCGCAAATGGTTACACACTAAACTACTAACTGAAAGGTTGGTGGTTCAAACCCACCCAGAGGCTCCTCGGAAGTGAGGCCTGGCAATCTGCTTCTGAAAGGTCACAGCCTTGAAAACTCTACGGAGCAGTTCTACTCTGCACACGTGGCATCCTCATGAGCTGGAGTCGACTTGAGGGCAACTTACAATAACAACACATAAATACGATTTACTTTACTGATTAATTCTTATATGGCAACACCAAAACCTTTCCAAAAAGAGTAATTTATCCTCAAAATATGCACTAGTGATTCTACAAAATATGTATCAAAAATTTCTTTCATTATCTAAACTGAACATTTTAGGAGAGGTTTGAGACCGAAAATTGCAGCTTCTTTCACACTTAAAAACTGCTGTATAACTTTTTTTAAAACAGATTTTTCCCCACTGGCACCTTAAAAGCAGATATAATACTACCTAAATTTCATTATAAGGAAACCAGGAAGCAGTGAGGCATTAACCCGGCTTGCTAAAGACTGGAACTGGGATTAGAACCCTAGTCTCTGGAAGAGGAGTTGGAGCCTGCCCGAAACATAGAGGCCACGGCACAAGTGAGGGGTGAGCCCAGTGAGCCAAAGGTACCATGGCTTTGTCGTTTGCATGGGGAGAGCAAGTGGCTAGGATGTGGTGCCATTCTGTGAAATCTTGTCTGAGAGTAGACGTGTGCTCGGCCTGTGACCCAGGGAGTAGAGGAAACTCCAGATTTTAAAACAAAAAACAAACCAAGGGGTTATGTCTTATCTTTCCAGGAGCCCTGGTGGCGCAGCGGTCAAAGTGCTTGGCTGCTAATCTAAAGGTTGGTGGTTCGAACCCACCAGCCACTCCTTGAGAGAAAGAGGCAGGGCAGTCTGCTTCCACAAAGATTTACAGCCTCGGAAACCCTATGGGGCAGTTCTACTCTGTCCTATAGGCCCCCTATGAGTTGGAATTGACTTGACGGCAGTAGGTTTTCTTGTCTTTCCATGAAAACTCCTCATAGAATCCCATATAACAATCTATTCCTATAGAGCGTAAAGGAGTAACAGTTAGAAAATATATTTGATTTTCACACATTTTAAGGAATATGGCTATTGCTTAAAGAGAGGCGAGCTTGTAAATAAAAAAGAATGGTGACTGTTCACCTTTTCCTGGGGCTTTGAGAAGAACAGAGCAGGTTTCTAGGGAGCCAGGTTATTTAGTTTACTTTTTAGCACTATCTGCAGCAATATTTCAGAGTGAAATAAGTAAAATATCTGTTCCTTTTCATTTGGCAGCAGCAAAGATCTCAGGGAAAAAAATAAATAAGAAATATGTAATCCCCACAGTGTAATCCCAGGGTATGGAAACTCACTTCTCTTAAATACCTCCCTCTGGCGTAATTGACTTTTCATGTGCATTTTAATAATGATATTTCAGCAGGTTGCAAGAGAATTTCTTTTTTTTCTTCTGTTGTTGTTGTAAATTATGGTTTGGAAAAAAAGTGTTATAAATCTAATTACATTTTCACTTATATTAACAAGTCAGCACAATCTCGCCACGTGTTTACCAAGCAATTCTAATATTTACAGCTGACCTAATTGGTTGTGGGGTAGAAGCAATGAACAATATTTTATAGTCCTGATAGCTGTGCACGCAAGGCAGACAGCTGCTGAGTTGTAAAGCTACCCAGCAACCCTAAAGTTTTGCCTGCCTTGTGTTTGCCTGCATCACTCAGCTGTAGAACAGGATAAGGACAAGGGAGGGAAATGGAAGTGGGTTTTGAAAGGGAGAGGCGAGGAATTTGTTAAAGGTGCGTTTTCTTAACCCTCTCTTGGCAAGGAAGATTTTCCCAGTTATGGGGGGACTGTTATAGACTCAGGGGCCTGGGTGGTGCAGTGGTTAAGAGCTATGGCTGCTAACCAAAAGGTCAGCAGTTCAAATTCACCAGCTGCTCCTTGGAAACCCTATGGGGCAGTTCTACTCTGTTCTATAAGGTTGCTATCAGTCAGAATCGAATCACCAGCAATGGGTTTTTTGGTTTTCAGACTCAGAGGAGTCCCTGAGTGGTTAAAGCACTTGGCTGCTATCTGAAAAGTTGGAGGTTCAAGTTCACCCAGAGGTTCCTCAGAAGAAAGGCCTGACAATCTAACTCCAAAAAGTCAGCCGTTAGAAACCCAACGGAGCACGTTTTTCCTCTGACACACGTGGGGTCGCCATAAGTTGGAGCTGACTTGATGACTGATTTGTATTGTTTTATTTTATAGCCTCAAAACTAACTTGCTCTCAGCAGTTTAGATGAAAAGTTACAGATAATTGCATGAAAGCCAGTAATATATTTGGGAAATATCCCTTACATGAGACGCTGAACGAAGGAGGGCAATTATGATCCTTTCCTTCGATTTCACTACCAGAGCCAGTGTGGTCTTTAGGACCAAAGTACAGGTGTAACTAACCCAGGCTAGAAATTCTTATATTTTCATGTCCTTTGAGAAAGGACGGAGCTCTCGTGACACAGTGGTTAAGCATTTGGTTGCCACCAGCTAGCTGCTCCTTGGAAACCCTACGGGGCAGTTCTACTCTGTCCTATAGGGTTGCTATGAGACAGAATTGACTTGACAGCAAGGGGTTTGGTTTGGTTTTTGGTAGAGAAAGGGCTAAGAAAAAGGATCTACTATCCAGTGCAGAGCTATAGTTTCTAGCAACAAAGTTCTTGGGAAGCCTAAAGCTGAGTATAGCTCTCACATTTACTAAAGTTCAGCTACAGCTTTGCCACTCCTCAGATTTAAACAGAAATGACATTTATCTTTACGTCTTCTGTCTTTCCTACTCATACTATTGGTGTTAACACAAATGTGGAATGCTAATAAAATTTGGGCAGAAATCTACTTTTAGGTGACTCTCCAGACGGGACACTCTTGTCTTCTGTGTGGTAATAATCACTGACGTTTATTTTGAGCACATACTCTTGCAAGGCACTATGCTAAAAGCATTCGTGTAACCTTCTCATCAGCGCTATGAGATTGGTGCTATCCGATTTACAGATGAGGCATCCGAAGCCACAGAATAGTAAGTGATTTGCTCCTGGTCACACAGCATGGGAGTCAGAGCTGAGATCTGACCCTAGACAGTTTACTCCAGGAGCACCCAGCTGAGCCCTCAGTATAGCCTCCTCCTCTAGCTCTCTCTTTGGAGCCTAAAAACCAATATAACATAGCAGGCAATGGGTTTTGAGATGTGGTTTCAGATGTACCTAGGAGGTTGTTGACTAAAATCATATCTCCCCTTCTGGTGGGGCCCTGGTGGCGCTGTGGTTGAGAGCTCGGCTGCTAACCAAGGGCTCAGCAGTTCAAATCCACCATTTGCTCCTTGGAAACCCAATGGAGAAGTTCTACGCTGCCCTGTGGGATAGCTGTGAGTCAGAATTGACTCAATGGCAGTGGGTCTCTTTTGTTTTCCCTTCTGGTCGATGCCTGAATTTCCTCATTTAGGACTTTGTTACTTAGCTGAAAGTGCTGGATCCTTGCTGAAAAACAAACTTCCCTGGAAGGGTTAATATTTTTAACTTCTGCTTGGCAGATGCTGATAGAGATAGTATATAGCTGGGGGACTCTGATCCTCTAAAAGATGCTGGCGAGGTGTCACACAGGGCAAAGAGTAGAGAATGAAAGTCTGTAGCACTTAAATATCTCACCTTGCTTCCTAGAACCTATGTAAGTCTTCCCCTAGACATTAAATAGAATTATACTTACAGTGACTAGAGTTCGCTAATCCTCAAGTTGGTTCATCAGCTTGTTGTTGTTGTTGTTAGGTGCTGTCGAGTCAGTTCCAACTCATAGCCACCGTATGTACCACAGAAGAAACACTGCCCAGTCCTTCACCAGGCTCACAATCATTGTTATGCTTGAGCCCATTGTTGCAGCCACTGTGTCAATCCATCTCCTTGAGGGTTTTCCTCTTTTTTGCGGACCCTGTTTTTGTGTACTTTACCAAGCACAATGTCTTTCTCCAGGGACTGATCCCTCATGATAACATGTGCAAAGTATGTAAGACGCAGTCTCGCCATCCTTGCCTCTAAGGAGCATTCTGTTTGTATTTATTCCAAGACAGATGTGTTCTTTCTTTTGGCAGTCCATGGTATGTTCAATATTCTTCGCCAATACCACAATTCAAAGGCGTCGATTCTTCTTTGGTCTTCCTTATTCATTATGCAGCTTTCGCACACATACGATGTGACTAAAAATACCATGGCTTGGGTCAGGTGCACCTTAGTCTTCAAGGTGACGTCATTGCTTTTCAACACTTTAAAGAGGTCTTTTGCAGCAGATTTGCCAATGCAATCTGTCTTTTGATTTCTTGACTGCTGCTTCCATGGGTGTTGATTGTGGATTCAGGTAAAATGAAATCCTTGACAACTGGACAATCTTTTCTCCATTGATCATGATGTTGCTTATTGGTTCGGTTGTGAGAATTTTTGTTTTATGTTGAGGTTTAATCCATACTGAAGGCTCTGGTCTTTGATCTTCATCAGTAAGTGCTTTAAGTCCTCTTCACTTTCAGCAAGCAAGGTTGTGTCATCTGCATAACACAGGTTGTTAATGAGTCTTCCTCCAATCCTGATACCCCGTTCTTCTTCATATAGTCCAGCTTCTTGGATTATTTGATCAGCATCCAGATTGAATAGGTAAGGTGAAGGAATACAACACTGACACACACCTGTCCTGACTTTAAACCACGAGGTATCCCCCTTGTTCTGTCTGAATAACTGCCTTTTGATCTACATACAGGTTCCTCATGAGCACAATTAAGTGTTCTGGAATTTGCATTCTTCACAGTGTTACCCACAATTTGTTATGATCCACAAAGTCAAATTCCTTTCATAGTCAATAAGACACAGGTAAACATCTTTCTGGTATTCTCTGCTTTCAGGCGGGATCCATCTGACATCAGCAATGACATTCCTGGTTCCAAGTCCTCTTCTGAATTTGGCCTGAATTTCTGGCAGTTCCCTGTCGATATACTGCTGCAGCTGCTTTTGAAAGATCTTCAGCAAAATTTTGCTTGTGTGTGGTATTAATGATATTGTTCTACAATTTCTGCATTTGGTTGGATCACCTTTCTTAGGAATAGGCATAAATACGGATCTCTTCCAGTCAGTTGGCCAGGTAGCTGTCTTCCAAATTTCTTGGCAAAGATGAGTGAGCACGTCTAGTGCTGCATCTGTTTGTTGAAACATCTTAATTGATATTCCATCAATTCCCGGAGCCTTGTTTTTCGCCAATGCCTTCAGTGCAGCTTGGACTTTTCCCTTCAGTGGCATTGGTTCCCGATCATGTGCTACCTCTTGAAATGGGTGAACATCAACCAATTCTTTTTGGTATAATGACTCTGTGTATTCCTTTTATATTCTTTTAACGCTTCCTGCGTCGTTTAATATTTTCCCTATAGAATCCTTCACTATTGCAACTCAGGGCTTGAATTTTTTCTTCAGTGCTTTCAGCTTGAGAAATGCTGAGCGTGTTCTTCCCTTTTGGCATTCTAGCTCCAGCTCTTTACACATGCCATTATAATACTTTACTTTGTCTTCTCGAGCTGCCCTTTGAAATCTTCTGTTCAGTTCTTTTACTTCATCATTTCTTCCTTTTGCTTATCTGCTCGACGTTTGTTAACAAGTTTCAGCGTCTCTTCTGACATCCATTTTGGTCTTTTCTTTCTTTCCTGTCTTTTAAGTGACCTCTTGCTTTCTTCATGGATGATGTCCTTGATGCCATTCCACACCTTGTCTGGTCTTCAGTCATTAGTGTTCAACATGTCAAATCTATTCTTGAGATGATCTCTAAATTAAGGTGGGTTATACTCAAGGTCGTACTTTGGCTCTCATTGACTTGTTCTAATTTTCTTCAGTTTCAGCTTGAACTTGCATACAAGCAATTGATAATCTGTTCCACAGTTGGCCCCTGGCCTTGTGCTGACTGATATTGAGCTTTTCCATCGTCTCCTTCCACAGATGTAGTCAATTTGATTTCTGTGTGCTCCATCTGGTGAGGTCCATGTGTATAGTCACTGTTTATGTTGGTGAAAGAAGGTATTTGCAATGAAGAAGTCGCTGGTCTTGAAAAATTCTCATTTGATGTCCGGCAATGTTCCTATCACCAAGGCCATATTTTCCAACTACTGATTCTTCTTCTTTGTTTCCAACTTTTGCATTCCAATTGCCAGTAATTATCAATGCATCTTGACTGCATATTTGATCAATTTCAGACTGCAGCAGCTGATAAAAATCTTCTCTTTCTTCATCTTTGGCCCTAGTGGTTGGTGTGTAAATTTGAATAATAGTCGTATTAACTGGTCTTCCTTGTAGGCATATGGATATTATCCTATCACTGACAGTGTTGTACTTCAGGATAGATCTTGAAATGTTCTTTTTGACAATGAATGCAATGCCATTCCTCTTCAAGCTGTCATTCCTGGCATAGTAGACCATATGATCGTGTAATTAAAAATGGCCAATACCAGTCCATTTCAGCTCACTAATGCCTAGGATATCAATGTTTATGTGTTCCATTTCATTTTTGATGATTTCCAATTTTCCTAGGTTTGTACTTCATACATTCCAGGTTCCGATTATTAATGGATGTTTGCAGGTGTTTTTTCTCATTTTGAGTTATGCCACATCAGCAAATGAAGGTCCCAAAAGCTTGACTCCATCCATGTCATTAAGGTCAACTCTACTTTGAGGAGGCAGCTCTTCCCCAGTTGTCTTTTGAGTGGCTTCCAACCTGAGGGGCTCATCTTTCAGCACTGTATCATACAATGTTCCACTGCTATTCATGAGATTTTCACTGGCTAATTCTTTTCAGAGGTAGACTGCCGGGTCCTTCTTCCTAGTCTGTCTTAGTCTGGAAGCTCGGCTGCAACCTGTCTGTCATGGGTGACCCTGCTGGTATGTGAGTACTGGTGGCATAGCTTCCAGCATCACTGCAACTCACAAGCCCCCACAGTATGACAAGCTGACAGACATGCAGTTTTCATCAGCTAGGTCTTTTATATATAACTCTAGATAGATACAGTCTCATCCCTGCCTTTTAGGAGATGATAATTGAGATAAAGGATGCAAACATGTGAATACTAATTATTTAAAGCAAGTAAATATATACACTCAGTAAATTACCAGTCTTCTCACTTTACTTTTGATTTCTATATTATGAGGGCTGCTTCCCTATCTTACCACCCATCCAAATCAATGGAAATTCTCATACCCTTAATTCCTAGGAGAATCTGACTTCATTTTTCCTAAAGCCTGTCTACAGATTCACAAAGTGGTTTTAAAAAATGCCTTTGTCCCTGTTTTATTACATCTAGTTAAGCTAGTCAAACAGACAGGGTGAAGAAGACCAGAGTGATGGGAAGGATATGCTGAAATTTCCTCAGTCCTACTCTAATGCTTTTAGGAAGCCTGAAGCTATTTTGTCTATTTTTAAGTAATAATAATAAAATATTGTTTGTTAATCTAAAGAAGTCATTCCTTGAATGCATATTTGATCAATTATTGTTCCATGTATATTACTTTGCTAGAGCTGTTACACACTGCTTCTCAGAAATCTCACTTTTGCCTATAGATACAAAATAAGAGCTAGAAAAAAGGAATTTAAAGAGTTTTTTTTTTTAAAGGAAAGTACCCATTCATGCTTTTCAAATTCTTCTTCCTCTATTCCCTATCACTCTCTTTCATCTATCTCTTTCTTTTTCTCAATTTCTAACTCTATTTCTATCTCTGTCTATCTCTATCCCTATTCCATCCCCATCTCTATCCCTTTTTATGTTTACATGTCACCTTACTGTTTTCTTTGGTCTTTCTATTAAGAATTAATGAAGATACTTACTAAAATCCATGACAGATATACACCCCTGCTAATGAGTCCTGTGGACCCAAATAATACCATCCATTGAGATGAAGAAGGCATCTTTAGGAATTCTGGACTCTTGGGTAGGAAACCATAAAAAGGGTAACGTAAGGCTATTTGGATTCTTGGAGAAAGGTAGATTCAGAAGACACAATGCAGTGTTAGTAAATGTGGATTTCTAGGACACGATTTGAAATGCTAAAGTAAGGGTATACTCAATAAAGATATATGAATGAACGAATTAAACAGTGCTTCTGATTTGCTACCTCATAGTGAAAAAGAAATGTCTTTGCTTGCCTAGAAGGAAAGCAGTTTTAAAAGTTAAATATAAAAGCGAGAGGGAGAAAAAAAAAAAAAAAACGCTGATATTTTTCTAATACCAGTAGAAAGTTCAGATTAAGATATTGAAAGGGAAGAATGGTGATTTGTATCCAATCCTCTCACATCTGGAGGGCGCCTGGAAGCTGGTGAATTCACCCAGTAGGAGTTTGGACATCACTGAGGCTGAAAGATGGTGCTTTCCTTGTCAGGTTCTTCCTGGGCACGGAATTCAATAAGGTATGTGGAACTGAGAGTAAAAGTGGAGGAGGTGCCCACCTTCCTTTCCTAAGCATACAATATGTGTGTGAATGGTGCGGTCACAGGGACAAATGTCTCAGGAGTCAGGCTTGCATACAATGATGTAGGGCTGGAGTGAGTGTGCCAGAAAAGACGCATTATGGATTGAACTGTGTCCTCGGAAAATGGGTGTTGTAAATCCTAACCTTTACACCTGTGGTTAAATTCCATTTGGGAATGGGTTGTCTTTGTTATGTTAATGAGGCAGGATCAGTGTAGGGTGTGTTTTGAGTCAGTCTTTTTTGAGGTGTAAAAGAGATTAAACTAGCAAGCCTGAGAAGAAGTGGGAAGAGAGAGATACCACACCACATGAAGATTGCCCAGGAGCAGAAGTTCAGAAGAGACAAGTGCCTTCCTCTAGAGGACAGAGAGAGAAAGGCTTCCCCTAGAGCTGCACCCTGAATTCAGACTTCTAGCCTTGTAAACTGTGAGTAAATAAATTTCTGCTTGTTAAAGCCACCCATTTGTGGTATTTCTGTAATAGCAGCACTAGATAACTAAGAAGCAAACCATTTCTCCCACTTGGTTGGATTTCCCCATGTCCTATGGTCAGTGCACTTCTTATACTACCAAGCTTTCAGCCTGACAGAGGATATCATGGCAGACTTTGTGGATGGACTGTACTTTGCTCAGAAGCTGAAGATTACCATGGGATCAGTGGTGCTGGAAGGCACTGGAGAGTAGCCCAGGAAGAAGTCAGAATTGCCATGAAAGTGAGCATACTGGAGGGTGAATGGCAGGCTACAGGCAAAGTGGCTACACCAGTGGGAGGTAGTGCATTATGGGTCTTTACTGAAATCCCTGCTGATGTGCTCCATTGGACTGATGGCCTATGCACAGTGGGTGGGAGGCAGTGAATGCAGACTGGGGAGGTCTGGACCCACTCTACTCTCCCTGCAAAGGTAAAAGAAACTGGTTGCAAAAACATGGACATCTAAGAGGCAGGGAGATGAGGGCAGGGGGTGAACAGAAACAACAAATGACAATGACACCACGTTTTCCCGTGCTGTACTTTTTACTATGTATTATTGTTGCTGTTGTCAGGTGCCATCGAGTCAGTTCCGACTCATAGCAACCCTGTGTACAACAGAATGAAACACTGCCCACTCCTGCACTACCCTCACAATCATGCTTGAGCCCATTGTTGTAGCCACTGTGTCAATCCAATTCACTGTGGGTCTTCCTCTTTTTTGCTGACCCTCTAGTCTACCAACCATGATGTCCTTCTCCAGGGACTGGTCCCACCTGCTAACATGTCCAAAGTATGTGAGACAAAGTCTCGCCATCCTTGCTTCTAAGGAGCATTCTTGCTGTACTTCTTCCAACACAGATTTGTTTGTTCTCCTGGCATTCCATTGTATATTCAGTATTCTTTGCCAATATCATAATTCAAAGGCATCAATTCTTCTTTGGTCTTCCTTACTCATTGCCCAGCTTTCGTATGCATATGAAGTGATTGAAAACACCATGGCTTGAGTCAGGCACACATCAGTCCTTAAGTGACATCTTTGCTTTTTTGTACTTTAAAGAGGTCTTTTGCAGCAGATTTGCCCAGTGCAATGCGTCTTTTGATTTCTTGACTGATGCTTCCATGGCTGTTGATTGTGGATTGAAGTAAAATGAAATCCTTGACAACTTCAATGTTTTCTCCTTTTATCATAATGCTGCTTATTGGTCCAGTTGTGAGGATTTTTGTTTTCTTTATTTTGAGGTGTAATCCATACGGAAGGCTGTGGTCTTTAATCTTCATCAATAAGTGCTTTAAGTCCTCTTCACTTTCAGTAAGCAAGGTTGTGTTATCTGCATAACACAAGTTGTTGATGAGTCTTCCTCCAATCCTGATGCCCCATTCTTCTTCATATAGTCCAGATTCTCGTACTACTTGCTCAGTATACAGATCGAATGTGTATGGTGAAAGGATACAACCCTGATGCACACCTTTCCTGACTAAACCATGCAGTATACCCTTGTTTGGTTCTAATGACTGCCTCCGGTCTACGTACAGGTTCCTCATGGGCACAATAAAGTGTTCTGGAATTCCCATTCTTCACAATATTATCCGTAATTTGTTATGATCCACACAGTCAAATGCCTTTGCATTACATGTTTACTACGTATGAGGTACTACATAAGAACTTAATATTTCTTCTCTCATTCAATTCTCAAAATATTTTAATTGTTTAGGTTCTTCTTATTATCATCATCTTATAGATGAGAAAGCAAAGCTTAACAGTTAAAGAATCTAGGACTCATGCCTGCTATATGGGTTGCTGCTCATGACTGATATTTGTGGGGTACTTGGCCTTTAAAGAACTAAAGAGAAAATAATAATAATAATGACATGCATGGTCTCTGGTTTCTCTAAAATAACATGTGGAGTATGGAAATGAAGCTGATATTATAAATATGATCTCATTCACAGGGATCACTAAGACATAGTGGAGAGGGAAGCTATGTGGAAAAGTATTTAGATGTCAATACTGTCTAAAGAAAACCCTGGTAGCATAGTGGTTAAGTGCTATGGCTGCTAACCAAAAGGTTGGCAGTTGAAATCCACCAGGCGCTCTTTGGAATCTCTATGGGGGAGTTCTACTCTGTCCTACAGGGTCGCTACTGGGTTGCTATGAGTCGAAATCGACTCGATGGCAATGAGTTTTTTTGTTTTTGTTTTTGTCTTTAAGAGTTGAATTAAGGAGACTGCCACAGGGAGGATTTACCGGGAAGGGCTGATGTGTCCAATAAATGACAAACCCTTCCATTCAAAATGGTTTCCTCTCCTGACCTAGATCTGTTATACACTGCTTGAAACTTTCTGCTTCTCCTCCATTCACTGACTAAAATATTAACGAATATCTGCTTGAGCTTATAAACACCTTCTTTTAAAAATACCAGATGATTTAATGTGATATAGAATAATCAGTCATTTATACCATGATATAAATTTTTTTTAATAAATTAGTTGTATCTAAGTATTTTCTTTCTAATATTTAATTAAAATCAGTTTTACTGAACAAGTGAGTTTTGACAAAGAAGAGGCAGAGGATGGTAAACAATTGTGGAGCATGTGAAAGAAGGCAGAATCCTTCTAAATGAGAACCCTAAGAAATGTGAACATAGCAGAGAAATTGGTAGCTGAGGCAAACGGGCTCCAGGAGTGGACGAGATGCATTTTTGTTTCTCATAAAATTTTGCACAGAGCCAGCTTTACCCCCTGGAAAGGAAGAGGAAATACTCATCTTCTCACTCTTATGTTACAGGACCCCCTGTTTTAAGGACACAGAACTCAGGCAAACACAGCTAGCGTTTATTTATTTATTCATTCAACAAATATATATTTAACCATCAATCTGTTAAATAGACTCTTGTGTGCTAGCCTGAGAACCTAACTGCTATTTATAACATTGCTTATTCTATGGAAAAAGATGCCAAGGATGCAAAATAAATGAAATATTGGACTGTAACTTTTGTATAAGTTAAGGGCTGTCTGTATTGCTTCATGTACTAAGAATAGAAAATTATCATTTCTGGGCTTAATGGAAAACCCACTGGTGGCCTGAAGACTGTATCTTTAAAAGCATCAAACCTATTGTCAGCAAAACTATAAATAATACTATGCTGTTTTTGGTATGTGAATGCAATACTATTAACACACCAAAATTGGACCACAAACAGTACAAACCACACATTTTACATTTTTTCCAGTAGTGCCTACTTGTCTCTATTAAGCCATCCAGTCTATTTTACCACCCGTTGTTGTTACCCAGCACATAAATTTGACAATTTGCTTGCTGGAATTATCTTTCCTCTGCAAAAAACCCCAACTATACTACTAAGTGGGAGCAGGGTCTGTCATTGATCCCGTTAACACTCTCCTTAAATCAACTGAGCTAGCCAATCTCATTGATGAAATATCACAGAAATTCACCCACAAATGGCACTTATCTATTGAAGTGTATACCACTGTCTGAGACACTCAGCAGCATGGCCCTTTTTTTTTTTTTTTAGCCCTGTAGTTCACTGTTTGATTCAAATGTGTAAAAACACCCAAACCAAACCCACTGCTGTTGAGTCGATTCTGACTCATAGCGACCCTATAAAGTGGTGAGTTAGGTGTTACCTGTGGAGATGATCATGATCAGGGTGTGTTACTATCTCTGGGCCTTTTGGACTTCTGAAATATATTCAGGGATCCCCAACCAGTTAGAGCTGATGGGCCCAGTCTGTGGATAAGCCAGGCATTCCAAAGAATTGTGTCTCCTTTTAGGTGCCTGCTTTGGTTCATTCCTTTGTATATCATAGGCAAGGGGGAATTAAAGACAATGGGGGAAGATGCCAATAATGTAAATTATTATTATTTTTTATAACTGTGCTAAAGAAAAATGGGAAAAGCCAGTGAAACTAAATGGCTGAAATTACATTTAAGGGATTTCTGTGGCTTTTGACTCTGCATAGCTTGTATATTCTCCAGTATCACAAAGAAGACATGGGAGAGAGTAAAGGAAAGCATAAACATGGTTGGGTCACTTCACGTGCCATCACATATGCTGTCTTCATATCCTCTAAACTATTTTCAGTTGTGTGTCTGTAATTTTGCCTTAAGATAAAAATGATGTACACATATATACAAATGCATGTGTAATGCCAAAAAGGCAAAAACGTGTTTAAGATGTTATTTCTTATAACACTCTACCATGCATTTTCACCTCTAGTCAGGGTGACTAGTACATGGAACGCTCCGCCTTACCTTCATACCTTGTCTGTTGTGTCACACCCTTTATAGGAGCTGGCATTCCTAATCTCTTCTACCTTCCCAAATCATCTAAAGTACACCCCCCACAGAAGCTTACCTGATCTCTCCGTCCTCATTGACCTCTTCTTCCTCTTATTTCCTCTGTATTCTCTGATTAGAGAGTAATCAATGTAGCACTTGAAGGAATGCTGCCTTATTTGGCCTCTGATTTATTTACATGGGTTAGTCTTATTTACCCATCTAGACTGCATGAGGGTTGAAATATGATTTCTAAATCCACAGAAGCATCAAACACAGTGCCTACTTAGCACATAGAAGGTAGTCAATAAATACCTATTAACCAACCATTCTAAAAGAAACAATTTATCTGCCAATCCCAAAGCTAGGCTGCCGCTCTTGTGCTGTGGGATAGAATGAGGCAAAATATGAACCCCTGAAATTTCACAGTGCCTCTCCTCCAAACGGTTCCCAGTCCCTTCCCACTGGTTATCTCACTTGGTTCTATAAAATCCGGGAATGAAAGGCAAGGAAGGGCAGGAGGTTTCTTAGAAAGTACATGCATGACGTAGTGGCACCCTTGGGGGCTCAGACATCTGATGGTTGTCCCACCTGTGGGGGTGGTACAACAGAACCTCCATTAACCAAAGCCCCCTGCCCAGAACCCTCATTTACACAGAAGTATGTGTCTTCATGTTTTCTAAGAGGCAAATTATAGCAAAAATAGTATCAAGTCAAGGATTTATTTCAAAATCCACATCCTTGGAAGGCTCTTCAGTCACTGTATATACAGCCCAATTTTGAACACCTTCCTGGATATGAGAATTGATCACTGTAATAATCAGTAACATTTAATGAGCACTTACTATCTGCCAGGAATCAAGCTAAGTGCTTTAAATACCTGATCTCATTCATCTTTACAAAAAGCCTACGACATATTTATTACTGTTGTTCTCATTTATGACACCAAAAGTGAGATATCTAGAAATAGAGCAAACTGCCCAAGGTTACACACACCTAGGAGCCAGCATTTGAACTTACATTGTGTGATGCCAGACCATAATGGCTAGGATCTGCTGATAATAGAATATTTGCTCTTCGACAATCACAGCCATTAATCATTAAGTTGATCTTCCTGGTATATTATATCTACTAAGATTTGAAACGTTGGCAACAAACTACAGAGTTATTTTGAAGAACAGTCTGGAGTAGAACTTTGTGGTCAACTTTTTGTCTAAAATCAACTAAGGAGATTGCCCTTCATCTCCAAACCCACATTCTAGTTAATCAAACTTTTATCGGGCTGGTGAGCTCTGGAGAAAAGAGAGCCTGGGCACGAAGAGTTTTTCACTCCATTTTGCAGAAGACAATCTCATTGCCAATTTGTTGGAAAATGGAGGATGGATTGATAATAGGAAAAAAATTTTTTTTTTGGAATAATGGCCCTAATCCACATTTCTAGAGTTCCTGAAGGTGATCTGAAAGAAAACTGGGTAGATATGACTTTCAGTCACCTTTGGTTTTCCTGGGAAGAGGTGATTTCAGGAATGGTGGGGGAGGTATATTTGTTTAGCTTAATGATATGGGGGGAAGTAGGGATGAGTTCAGTTTGGTGAGGAACAATTCCATTGGTCAGTACAGGAGCTGTTAAAGCAGATATTCTGGTCTGAGTCAAATTTGCATTGCCCAGTGATTGCCAGGAAGCCACATGAGAGGAGAGTTCTCTGAAGCACTTACTTGCCGCTGAAGGTGGTGATCAAGCTTGACGGGCTCATGAGAAAGCATTCCTGTGTGGTACCAGAGGATGGTTCCCTTATGCTGCTTTTCACCGCCACCGATGCCCCTGCAATACCACGGCAACCTTAGTGAGCTGGCATGGCGTCTCTTCCTTTACAAGAGATTCTAAACTATCCTCAAGAATTCTGAGATGCTTCTAGGCCCATGACTAGGAAGAAGCTTGGGACCCTCATCTACAGACCCACTCTAAGAGGATGAATTGTGGAAAACACTTGAATTTCCTTCAGTATGAGAGTAGATGGAAAATGATTGTGAGATTTCAATTCCATATGTTATGCTTAAAATAAGTAACTATTGAGCTGCTGCCATGCCTTGCTAACCCAGCACTCTTCCGCTATCACCCAAGAGCGCAGCATCTCTGGAAGCTTTCTGCTACAGGCAGGAACTAGAGCCACACAAGGCTCTAAGAAAACATCAGGAGACAAGCTCCATTCTCCCCTCTGCAGAGACTGCTCAGGCTGCAATTCACTCTCCTTGGATCAAAAAAAAAAAAAACACCCCACTGCCGTTGAGTTCATTCTGACTCATAGCGACCCTATAGAACAGAGTAGAACTGCCCCATAGAGTTTCCAAGGAGCACCTGGCAGATTCAAACTGCCGACCTCTTGGTTAGCTGCCGTAGCACTTAACCACTATGCCACCAGGGTTTCCTCTCC
Source organism: Loxodonta africana (assembly GCF_030014295.1). NCBI lineage: Eukaryota > Metazoa > Chordata > Mammalia > Proboscidea > Elephantidae > Loxodonta > Loxodonta africana. The sequence continues at coordinate 64,028,020 of NC_087360.1, forward strand.
TTGGACAGCATCCCCTTTTATTTCATTTTTCCCCTCAAGGCTTTCCTTTTGGTTAAGTTTAAATTTTGAAGAGTCTTGACCTTACATGGGCTATGTCCCAAAACTTCTGAAAATTTCCAAATTGGAAAATAACAAACAAAAGCATATAATTTTCTCATCTGCAAAAACAGGGCTAATCCCATGAGGACAAATGCAAGAATGTTGGAAATTACAGCTTAAATGAGCAACAAGAAGTTGCTCTGAGATGGAATAAAGTGACACATGGGCCATTACTTATTCTTCCTGCATCTTTGTGTTGGTATTTGTCTTAGTCATCTAAAAAAAAAAGTCATCTAGTGCTGCTAAAACAGAAATATCACAAGTGGATGGCTTTAACAAAGAGAAGTTTATTTCTTCACAGTAAAGTCGGCTAAAATCCAAATTCAGGGGCTCAGCTCCAGGGGAAGGCTTTCTCTCTCTGTCAGCCTTCTTGCCAATCTTCCCCTGGACTAGGAGCTTCCCTACACAGGGACCCCGTGTCCAAAGGAGGCGCTATGCTCCCGACACGGATTTCTTGGTGGTATGAGGTCCTCATCTCTCTGCTTGCTTCCCTTTCCTTGTGCCTCTTGTAGGATAAAAGGCAGTGCAGGTCACACCCAGGGAAACTCCCTTTATACTGGATCAGGGATGTGACCTTAGTAAGGGTGTTACGATCCTACCCTAATCCTCTGACATAAAATTATGATCTCAAAATGGAGGACAACCACACAATACTGGGAATCATGGCCCAGCCAAATTGATACATGCATTTGGCGAGCATAATTTAATCCATGACACTATTCAATCATGCTATTCTTCTGATCTCAGATTCAACCCAAGAGTCCATCTCACCCCAGTGGGCTAAGAAGGCATTGTCAATTAATAAGAATTGACACTTGTTACTGTGATACAAGATAACATTCGAAATGATGTTTTGGAAATTAAACACTTCTATTTCAACCTTGAGGGACTCTGTATTATATGCTTGTCTGAATATTATTGTTGAGTGATCAGAGATGGTGAGATTGAGAAGGAGCTACCAAGGAGATGGACAAAGGAGACAGTCATCACTGCAACTTCTCTTCCCCTACCCACCCAAGGACAAAAGAGGCTGGACCTTTCTTCCTGTCTCAAGTAGAATCATTTCTGTGCCTGGATTCAATAGGAAGCTCCTGTGGGACAAGCCTTTAAACCTACATATTATCTCATTTTTAACACTGACAGAAAGAAAAAAAAAAATTGGTGTCCTTATTCTTTTGATGCAATTCTTTCTGAATCATTCTAATCCATCAGAAACAGCAACTGAGTCAAAACATGCTTTTGGCAGAAGAGGGATAACCTTCGGATATATGATTTGTCTGTTTAAATCAGCAATAATTGCACCACACAGGTGTACTAAGAGCCAGACTTGGAATAAGACTGCTCCCTACCTGTAATCTCTAGAAGGCTTCACTTACATACAAGGCTTGTCAGGGATTTCAGGTTGACTGATGTTTCCTTATTTTGTGGTTACTTTTTGCCCTGGGGCAAATGGCTTGGGAAGGGAACATCTGAAGAAAAGTGAGTGAGGACTAGTTATGTTACCAACTGCCAGTCTTTAAAGGCTGCCAGTTTAGCACATGTGATGAAAGCTGAGTTCTGGAATGTAAAAGACAACACGCCCAAACTGGCTTAGGTGCAATGGAACTTTTGAGATGTCTGCTTTTCCCTAAGCCTAACTGTCCTGCCAACATTTGCCAGCTATTAAAACAAAAGGGGATGGGGAGGGGGAGCAAGTGAGTGAGATGAATGAACCTTGCTGTGTATGAACCTCTCAAAAGTTTTGCTAAAGCTATGACTCTTCCCTTGTGACCTTTTTAAGAAAATATTTTCTGAAAACACATTGAAGGTTTTTATAGTTTTGGGGGCTTTTATAATTATGGAAGTAAATGCATGGGTAAAGGTATGGGTGGGAAAAGCAGCTTACATGGGGACTGGTGAAGTTTCTGGCTGGGCTTTGGTTACCTTCGAAGGTCAAAGATGAACTGGCCCAGGTGATTTCTTTTGGTCCCTTCCAGCTCTAAATTCTATATTCTAATGACCTTCAAAGCCCAAGAGCGTTGCCATTGAGTCGATTCCTGTCGATTGTATTCCTTTAGGACAGAATAGAACTGCCCCATAGTGTTTTCAAGGAGCATCTGGTGGATTGGAACTACCAACACTTTCGATTAGCAGCCGAGCTCTTAACCGCCACATTACCAGGGTTCCCATGACCTTCCAAAGGGAAGTCTAAAAATGTTCTCTATACTTTCCCTCAATTTCAATGCTGGTAAAAAGCAGAGAATAAAAGAAAAATAGGAAGGCAGAGTTACCTTTCTCAAGGTGACAGATAAGCAACTGAAATTTCTCTGATTTCATTCTAAGAGAGTTTGATCATTTTTATTTATTTACTTTGTTATCTATCTGTCTGTAGCTGACAATGCTCACATATTAGTTTTTCGGATTTTAGGCAAGGAAAACTGGAATGGAGTTTTTGCCAGCACTGTCTTGCCATAGCATACAATGACTTCTTTACGGCAGAAGCGGATATCTGGATAAAGCATGGGACATCAAATACAACACGGAATCTGAGCCCTGTGAGTGACTGTAAAAATGAAATCCCTTCTATGTACGGTCAACATTTTATTATCTTTCTCTCTACTTCAGAAAGAGATTTCTTTGAAGGCAAGAGGCACCAGCAGTTTTTCTTTCCTGACACACTTGGTACTACCACATGTTAGAACATACCTCATATATAATTTCCATCTGGATAGCAATAATTCTATTTCCCTCAAGAAATCCTAAGAGTTCAAATGAGTGAAAATAATGGCTACATTATCAGATAATCCTGAAAAGCTAAATTGTTAGTTATTTGAAAAAATTACAAGTATTGTAGCACACCTCAAAAGTGATATTACATATTCTAGATAAGAATATGTTCTCAGGAGCTGAAGAAGTTATAGGGCAACAAATCAAGCCAATAGCTTTGGCAAAAGTGGGGGTAACATCTATCCATCTATTAATTATTTTATCTATTCATTCATGACCAAAACTTTACTTCCAGAAAATTATTATGACCATGAAAAATGGTCTGGATTGGCATTAAAAAAGACCAGAGCCAGAGAAACCATCTGGGCAGCTATTGTAGTCACTGGGATGAGAAATAAGGAGGGCCAGAGCTGAGATTGGGATGTGACAAGGAGCAGAGGAAACAGAGATCCAAGGTCAGCTGGAGGATTAGAAGAACAGTATCAACTGTCATGAATATGGGAGTACAAGACATTTGTTTAGGGTCTTCGTGGACTTGTTACCAAGTTTCTTTCCTTTAAATTGGAATTCAGTGGACAAGTGGTTCTGGAGCCCTGCTGGGTATTTTCTGCTTTCTTTCCTACTTAAGGCCATCGGTATAAGAGGAGGGGCTGTGACTAAACTTCAGGACTGCTTAGGTAAGCTGTGCTGGGATGACAAGCAGGTGGTATAGTTACATTTCAGCTTCCTGGGTTTGGAATTTCCTTCCATATGGAACATTGGCTGGAGTGACTCCCTTCTGAAGAGATCAGTTAATCTTGGATGTTTACAAAAAAAACTGATCCAGACCCAAACCTAAAGAAATGGTAAAGTAGGGTAAATTCAAGTTCAAACCCACCTATTCAACCCGTTTATCATTTCTTCCTGTACCTAACTTCTTTCACACCACTTTTCCAATTTCCTATTTATAATTTACCTTTCTTTTAGGTGTAAATCTGTCCCGGAATATTAGCATTTTAATGAAGATTCTAAAACAGTTCCCAGGGGTGAGGATTAGGGAGATGTGGACAGAGGAACTTCTCTAAGGGTCTTTTTCAAGTTGTCAGTTCTCTCTACTCCATTATACATAAAGATTCCTATGTACTCCTTCCTGCCTTGGTTTAAGACCACTATTCTAAAATCTTAGATCTTAGATGCTTTAATAGAATAATGGAGCTATTCCAGTGGAAAAGCAGACAGTAAAATACATTTGGGGCTGGAAAAGATTTTGTCCAATAACTTGTCTAATTTTGTTAACCAGTAGAATAATTATTTCTCCTATTCTGAAGGCTGGTCCTATTGACCTTCAGGGTGTGACTGGCAAACAAATGTAGAAGGTGTGTGTTATTTGAGTAAAATACGGTAATCAAATAGGACCATCAGATAGGTTTTCTCTACTAATTCATATTGGATCTGTATTTCATTGATGGAAAAAGTAATCATGAGATTCCTTTGAGTCTACATTCCCATGAGTAATAAGATAGTATATATACAGTACTTACTACATGCTAAGCAAGGAGCCCTGGTGGCACAGTGGTTAAAGCACTTGGCTGCTAACTGAAAGATCTGCAGTTCGAACCCACCAGCTGCTCCGTGGGAGAAAGATGTGGCAGTCTGCTTCCGTAAAGATTTACAGCCTTGGAAACCCTATGGGGCAGTTCTACTCTGTCCTATAGGGTTGCTGTAGGGTCGCCATGAGTTGGAACTGACTCGACAGCAGTGGGTTTACATACCTACTGGTCTTATTCTATTCATGCACTCAATTTGTATACTTTTTATGTACTAATATTCTTATTCAATTCTCTTAGGACCCCAAGTGATCTAGGTAATATTATCATTGACATCTGACAGAAATATGAGGCTTAAATAATTTGCCACAGAGCTAAAATGTGACTGAGCCAGAATCTATGTTCTGAACCACTGCACTGGGCAACATCTCTAAAATAATAGACCATGAACTTAAGTGGAGAACCTCTGGTGTGATTCTGGCTTAGAAAAATGGAGGCAATCAAAGAGTGATTAGGAATTTCAGAACATTAAAATTGAAAAGGGCCATAGAGATGGTCATCTCCTTTTTGGAGATAAGACTGAGATCCCAAAAGGTGATATGTTTCCCCTAAATCACAGTTAATCAGTGGCATAGCTGTAATCAGAATTCAAGTCATCTGAATTCTCACTGAGGCTACTAAGGGGAAGAAATTGGTGAGACCAAGCCAATTTAATAAGCTCATCAAAGAGATAATTATTTGAACGGAACAGACGGGGGATAGGTTCATCTGGGTCTGAAAACACGTGAAAAATTCTACCTGATTTTTTTTTTCATCTGGTGCTAATCCAGAGTCGGTAAGTTTTCTATTTAGTCATTTAAGAACTACTAAACCCTCTTCGAAAGCTGATTCTCTGGAGAATTTCCAGATCTTATCATGACTTCAAATCTATAAGGCCAAACAGGCCCCTTCTAGAATAATATCCTCCTTGGAACACTTTCACTAGAACTAGCTCACAGATTCAACCCAAATTTACACTTAGTTTGTTCCCTAGCCACCAGCCCAGTGAGCATTTCATGGTGCTCTGCTGCCATCAACTGGCAAATTTAAGTCAAGAACACATCTGCTGCAAAAGACCCTTAAAGCATTACAAAGCAAAGGTGTCAGTCACCTTGAGGACTAAGGTACACCTGACCCAAGCCATGGCATTTTCAATCACCTCATGTGCATGCGAAAGCTGGACAATGAATAGGGAAGACCGAAGAAGAACTGACGCCTTTGAATTATGGTGTTGGCAAAGAATATTGAATATAGCATAAACTATAAGAAGAACTAACAAGTCTGTTCTGAAAAAATACAGCCAGATTGCTCCCTGGAAGCGAGGGTGGCAAGACTTTGTCTCACGTACTTTGGGCATGTTATCAGGAGGGACCAGTCCCTGGAGAAGGATATCACGCTTGGTAAAGTAGAGGGTCAGTGAAAAAGAGGAAGACCCTCAATGAGATGGATTGACAAAGTGGCTGCAACAACGGCCTCAAACGTAATAATGATGGTGAGGATGGCACAGGACCAGGCAGTGTTTTGTTCTGTTGTAGGTAATGTCACTATGAGTTGGAACCAGCTTGATGACACCTGACAACAACAAGCCAAATACAGAAGCAGAGCCTTTTTCTTTATGTAAAAATATTTCCATCTTTATACTAGAACAGCTTCCTGCTTTAAAATATTTATTTATAGTAGAATCCAAGTCAAAAATATGCTAAATAAAGGAGTGATTATTTATTTATATAAATCACTTTTGTTTTGCAAAATGACGGACAGCATTGTACGTATGCATATTATATATAATTTATTTGCAGAAAGTTTGATTTGCTCACTGTGTTTACGGGGCTATGTCTACTTCATGAAACCAGGTTAAATTTGCATATAGGCTTGTATATATGTGTAGTTTGATGATACGTTTTATGTATTACTTATTGCTTTCTTATTCCCATTTCCTTTAATGAGACTTTTCTCCTATGTAGTCAGCCTTACCTACCGCCTCAAGGAAGATTTATATTTTTATTGTATACAAGAAGGAAAATCAACTTTTAACTTTTGAATTCTAAAAGAGTTTCGAAGCCCATTTAAGAAATAATATTCTTCAGGTTCTAGAATTCAACTGGAAAAGCCTAGAGACAACAGGGATTTCAAGAAATTATATGTAATTTGACTAGTTTCTTGCCATGCCCGAATGTGTCTTGGATTGTTAAGAAGAAATTGAAAGATACAGAGAAAATAAAAATAGGTTTAACACAGAGCCTGAAGTTCCAGATGAAAATGGTAGCATGAGAAGCTCCAAGGACACACTTCTCAGAGAAAATTTAAAAAATAACATCATTTAAATTTTCTGGAAATTGTCCCAAGGGAATATAACAAATGAAAAACAAAAACATTTATTCAAGAAAATATCCTAAATCTCAGTAAGTCTGTGGAACCTGAGCCATGATTTGCATCCTCCCTCTCAATCTCAAGGAATGTGATAAAACTTCCACAGTGTGGACACAAATACAGGACTCTGTTTCCCTCCATCTCCTTGTCAAGACTATAGTATTTCTTTAGGAGGGGCAGGAAACCAGTATTTCTCATCCTTCCCAGACCCACGTTGCAGAGAAGTTCCAGGTGAGTTCAGCGAAGAGGTCGGTTGTTCCCTTCCTTCCCATAACACCCCATTGTGGAGCAAAGGCTCTGCCCAGGCATGGTAGGCTAAGAACACTGAAGCTCCAGTTGACCTCACTTCCATTTGCTTCTAGGTCAGAGGTGCCATGCTGGGAGAGGCAAAACAAGAAGACCAGAGGCTCCTCCCCCTGCTCAGTACCCTGTGTGTAAATTAGGGATGTCACTCTGGGATAAATGGACCACTGTCCCTACCCTCTCCCCAGCTCTGGAGCAGTGGCTCAGAGATTTTGCTCAGGGGGAGAGCCTGCCTATAAGACCAAGGATCTCTGAGGCTCTCCCCAAGGGAAATGAATTTACTTGGAAGAGAGTGTGGGGAAGTTCCAGCCTAAGAGTGCTCTCAAAAATAATGAGATTCTGATGCTAAGCAAACAAGAGGAGGTTGGTAGCTCCAAGGGAGCAACAAGGTAAACCAGAGACCAATCAGTTTACCAGAGACAGTCACGAAAAAAGACAAAAAATGCCCTCCCAGATTCAGAAAAAATGTCAAGGACAGGATTAAAAACCTATCCCTGGAAAGGAACCCACATTTAATTGGATTGGAGCATGGAGCAATACATATTTCAGGACAAGGTACAAAATAATACAGTAATCACCAGACAATTAATGGAGCCTAAATGTTGGGTATCATACCAACAGAGGCAGACATTTTAACAGAGAGGTAAGTGGGGTTGGGGGTAGCATGGTAACAGTTAAAGGGAACACTGCTAAATCCACTGTCATCCCAGTGGAGCTGTGTGCATGTCCAAGGCTCTACCCTCTGACACGTGACAGAGGCTTCACACTGAGGGGAGACCTGTTATTGTTAGGTGCCATGTCATTGAGTTGGTTCCAACTCATAGCGACCCTATGTACAACAGAACAAAACGCTGCCTGGTCTTGGAACATCCTCAAAATCATTGCTATGTTTGAGCTCACTGTTGCAGAATGAAACACTGTCTGGTCCTGCACCATCCTCACAATCGTGGTTATGCTTCAGCTCATCGTTGCAGCCACTGTGTTAATCCATCTTGTTGAGGGTCTTCCTCTTTTTCGCTGACCCTCTGCTTTATCAAGCATGATGTTCTTCTCCAGGGACTGGTTCCTCCTAATCACATTTCCAAAGTACGTGAGATGAAGTCTCACCATCCTCGCTTCTAGGAGCATTTTGGCTGTACTCCTTCCAAGACAGATTTGTTCGTTCTTCTGGCAGTCCATGGTATATTCAATATTCTTCACCAACACCACAATTCAAAGGTATCAATTCTTCTTTGGTCTTCTTTATTTATCCTCCAACTTTGGTATGCATACAAGGCGATTGGAAATATCATGGCTTGGGTTAGGCACACCTTAGTCCTCAAAGTGATTTCTTTTTTCAGATTGGTGATGGGTAGCTAAACAAGGAAAATCTGACAGTTTTATGATGTATGAGGGTAGAAAATGGTAGTGGTGCCTCTCCGTTTGTATTCTTGGAGAGTCTAATAACAATGCAGGATAAGCGCAGAGGAAGATATGTGGCAGAATGTGTGTTTAAGCAGAAAAGGGCACCGAAGGCGTTCACTTGAGTTTCCACATCCTGACATACACGAGGGAGATTTGGAAGTCCCAACCAACCAAACCAAAACCCAAGTCTATTCCAACTAACGGCAACCCCATGGGGCAGGGCGGAACTGCCCCACAGGGTTTCCAAGGCTATAATCTTTATGGAAGCAGGCTGTCATATCTTTCTCCCTCAGAGCAGCTGGTGGGTTTGAACCATCGACCTTTCAGTGCTTAACCACTGAGCCACCAGGGCTCCTTCCCAACCAGCAGTGGGGCAAAATAAAAGGCAGAATGAGAAAATTAATGGTGCAGGAAAGGAGGGCTTTTCAGCCCTCAAGATTACAGGCTATGGCAGAGATGACAGATTTCAGGAACAGATGACAGAAGGTGACCCAAAGCCAGCAGAAACATATTCATTGATAGCTGGTGATGCGGAGATCACGGAAGTTGACATGGACAGTCCAAAGGGAATGAGACACCTCAGTAGGGGTCAGTGAGGACTTCCATGAAAGGGTATCTTGCCCTTCAGTAGAAGAACAACCATGATGCTAAGCAAGTTTAAACAGCATTTAAATAGCAACCTGGGGAGAAGGATAGGAAAAGAACACTTAAGAGATAAGAAAAGTCCTGATAGAAAATTCAAACACTGAAATGACTGAGTTTAAATCTTGAAACACTGGGGGTTTGCCAAAAAAAAAAAAAAAAAAAAACACCCTGAATGTACCTGGCAAGAAACTAAGTTTAAACCAGAAGGGACTAAATTATCATGAACACTTGAAATTAAGTTTTTTTTTCCAGCTATTAAGTGGAAAGGGTTATTGGCAGACCCTTTTAGAGGAAATGGAGCCTGTGTGGTGTAGCGGCTAAGAGCTTGGCTGTTAACCAAAAAAGGTGGGCAGTTCGAATCAACCAGCTGCTCCATGGAAACCCTATGGGGTAGTTCTACTTCGTTCTATAGGACTGCTGTGAGCGGGAATCAACTTGAGGGCAACGGGTTTGGTTGGGTTTAGAGAAAACAAGGGAAAGTTACATTTCTGCATCACTGTGTCAGAATGAGTACATTTTAAACTCCCTACAATCCATTAAGGAAGCAAGAGAGTACAAGGAGTAGTCCTGAGGTGGGGTTCTTAGTCAAATAAGCAGTCAGATACAGACTGAATTTTCAGAGTTTGGGAAAACCAGAGCCCTGGTGGCTCAATGGTTAAGAGCTCAGCTGCCAACCAAAAGGTCAGGAGTTCAAATCCAACAGCTGCTCCTTGGAAACTCTATGGGGGCAGTTCTACGTTGTCCTGCAGGGTTGCTATGAGTCAGATCGATTCCATGGCAACGGGTTTGGTTTGGGTTTTGGGAAAACTAGTTTGATGTAGTCAAAAAAGTAATGTGTTGAAAATCAGGATGCCTGGATTGAGTTTGGCAATCTTACCAACTGGCCATGTGACTTTGGACATTACTTAATCTCTTTTGGAACTCATTTGCCTGGCCTGCAAAAGAGTTGAACTAGATAATAAGTAAGATTTCTCCTAGCTCTAAAAGACTGATTCTTGGGTTTTACGTGCCCAGTGGAGAAATGCCTGCTCTTTTTTTTGCCAAGTTCAAAGAGCCATTGTCTTTTAGGAGATAGAATCCCCTTCTCTTGCCTTGGCCCAGGTGCCTAGAAGCTGGGCTATGGACAGCTAGACATAAAGTGCAGTTACCTCTGATGTTATGTCGATGGCTCTTGGTTTTGCAGCCACATTTTCCAATTAGCTCAGGATTATTCACATCACTGTGACAGGTGGAACAGTAAAATAAGGCTCTGGACAATGAAAGCAAATCAAGAATGACTTATGTGAGGCTTAACACTAGGGAGGCATGGCGCTGACTAAGTCTGCCTGCCATCAAGTTGTATTTGCTTTAGTGCTTCCCCCAGCCCCATAAAGTAATAAAAAAGAAAATTACCTCTTGACTTCCTTTGCAGATTCAGCAATAAAGAACCCTATTGTGTTCTTACGAAGCTTAACTTGCGCAGATGGATTTAGTATCAGACCACTGGAAACAGAAAACAAAAATACAGTCATTTTTTCCTCTGATTTATGCGGCAACATTTGATGTTTCAGACTGTCATTACCAGAGTTAATAGGAATCAATCTCCTTTTACTGCCAAACACAGTGGAAACTGTGAATTTGACTATATTTAATTCTTTGTTTGACTGCTGCTAAATAGACCCAGTGGAGTTAGGTAAGCACATGATTCCTGTGGTCCAGGCACGGCTGAGCTGAGGGTTAGTTTCTCCATGATTGTGTCATAAATCTGAGATGATCAAACTAACTCTGTGATACATGAAGCCTTGCTGCTTTAGGCTATGTAATACCAAACAGGCCAAAGGAAAGAGATCACACATTTGGTTGCCTTCCGGTTGTCCTGTCCTAGCAGTGTGTAATCCTTAGGGGCCTTGCCATTTAAAATTCTTAAATCTAAAACTTCACTTCCCTTAGTAGCTATTTCCTGATTAGCCAGTTTGACTCACAAGTTCCTTTTGTTTGTCCACGCAATTTTTGACGTATATTTCTTTTCACTTCTTTTTTGTCTATCTTGATTGCAAGTGTCTTGAGAGAAGGAACCACATGAATTTTTCTTGTTACCTGAACATTTGGATTTTCTAATTTTCGTTTTTTTAATGGCTTGTGTGTTTGAAAATTTCACCCATGACACTCCTTGATGCAGCATTCCAGTATGACTTTTTGAGTTCCCCAGATTTTTCCCTGGGTTTTTTAGGGTCCCCTATCTTTATTCCCTTGAATTCAGATCTCATCTCCAGTGTGGTAAGGTCCTTTAATCCCATAACTCTCCTCACATCTTTTGTGCATGAGGAAAAATACTCTTTTGCAAATTTGAAATTCACGTTGGAAAGAGGTTATGTCTTAATTATAGCAAAGTTTATTCTGTTGGCTGGGAACCAAAGTATTCTTCAAATTTTAGAGGATTCTTACAAAAATAAAAGGGCTTGGACAACAGAAGCTCTTCCTGAAACTTTAGCCCCCTAACTTTGTGGCAAGAATAGAAACATGCTGTATACCCGTGTTCAGGTAGATTATCACCTGGAACACTGGATGGCATTTTCTGAGCACTCACTCACTGAGACTAATGAGTGGCATGATTGACTTTAACTCTGAAAAGGAAAGAATATGGGTTTGCCCCCCCCCCCACCAAATATCCTTGGTTGATGTTCACTGACTAGTAATCATGTGCCTTGTTGTGTCTAACTTATGTCCTTTTTGCTTTTTTAAAAGGGGACAGTTCTCTGAGCTCATCTTATAAAGATACTGCCATGATAACATCCCCGGTTGCATTTGAGAGAAGCGTGAACTTCTGTTGAAGATTTTCCCAAACCAACATTACTGCTCAACCCCCTTCATGAATCATGGCTAGTAGCTCTGTATGGGCATCTACCACTGGACCACACTTATGATAATATTGGACTAGGGTCAGATTCAACTTCATCTCTTAGCAGGTGACGAACTGTTCTCTAAAACAAATCCTTATGATATTCCAGGGCCTTGGCAAGTCTTAAAGTGTATTCAAATATATCAATTAGAAGAAGAATTTTACAAAATGATAAAAAATAGGTTTTCATCAAATTTTTAATATACCCACCTAAAGACCCAGGATTAAGATATCCTATCTTTCTTCTATCTTTTTTTTATCTTTCTTCTATCAGTGTTGGTTGTGGTGGATTTAGTACAGCATGGTGGTCAGACACACAGTCTCCAGACCCTCACTGTTTGAGTTCAGATTCTGCCTCTGCCATTCAGGAGTGATGTAGGTTTTGGCAAATTATTTATCCTTTCTGGGCCTCAGCTTCCTCCTCTGTAAAATGGAACTAAATAATACTACCCAGGTCACAGCATTGTTGTGAGGATTCAAGAGTTACATGTAGGTGTCTGAATAATATTCCATTATAAAAGAATTGGTTGATGTTAACCATTCCAGGAGGTAGCATATGATCAAGAACCAATGGTATTGAAGGAAAAAGTCCAAGCTGCACCGAAGGCATTGGTGAAAAACAAGGCTCCACGAATTGACAGAATACCAAATGAGGTATTTCAACAAAGGGATGCAGCACTGGAGGGGCTCACTCACCTATGCCAAGAAATTTGGAAGACCACTACCTGGCCAACTGACTGGAAGAGATCCATATTTGTACCCTTTCCAAAGAAAGATGATCCAAGAGAATGCAGATATCATCAAACAATATCATTAATATCACATACAAGTAAAATTTTACTGAAGATCATTCAAAAGTGGTTGGAGTAGTAAGTACATCAATAGGAAACTGCCAGAAATTCAAGCCAGATCCAGAAGAGGATGTGGAACAAGTGATATCATTGCTATTATCAGATGGATCTCGGATGAAAGCAGAGAATAACAGAAAGATGTGTCCAAAAAAAAAAACAAACCCGTTGTTGTCAAGTTGATTCCGACTAATAGCAACCCTATAGGACAGAGGACTGCCCCAGAGGGTTTCCAAGGAGCAGCTGGTGGATTCAAACTGCCAACCTTTTGGTTAGCAACCAGGTTCTCAACCACTGTGCCACCAGGGCTCTGTGGTTTATTGACTATGCAAAGGCATTCGACTTTGTGTATCATAGAAAATTATGGATAACATTGCAAGGAATGGGAATTCCAGAATACTTAATTGTACTCACGAGGAACCTGAACATAGATAGGCAGTTGTTCGAACAGAACAAGGGGATACTGCCTGATTTAAAATCAGGAAAGGTGTGCATCAGAGTTGTATCCATTCACCATATTTACTCAATCTGTATGCTAAGCTGGACTATATGAAGAAGAATGCAACATTAAGATTGGAGGAAAACTCATAATAATCCAAGAAGCTGGACTATAGGAAGAATGCAGCATCAGGATTGGAGGGAGACTCATTAACAACCTGTGATATGCAGATAACACAACCTTGCTTGCTGAAAGTGAAGAGGACTTGAAGCCCTTACTGACGAATATCAAAGACTGCAGCCTTCAGTATGGATTGTGCCTCAACATAAAGAAAAAGATTCTCACAACTGGACCAATAAGCAACATCATGATAAAAGGAGAAAATACCGAAGTTGTCAAGGACTTCATTTTACCTGGATTCACAATCAAGTCTATGGAAGCAGCAGTCGAGAAATCAAATGACATATTGCATTGGGCAAATCTGTTACAAAAGACCTCTTTAAGGTGTTACAAAGCAAAGATGTCACCTTGAGGACTAAGGTACACCTGACCAACACTGGTTATTTTCAGTCTCCTCATATCCATACAAAAGCTAGACGATGAATAAGGAAGGCTGAAGAAGAATTAATGCCTTTGAATTTTGGCGTTGGCCGAGAATACTGAATATACCATGGACTTCCAGAAGAATGAACAAATCTGTCTTGAAAGAAGTACAGCCAGAAATCTCCTTACTTACTCTGGACATGTTATCAAGAGGTACTAGTCCCTGGAGAAGGATATCATGCTGGGTAAAGTAGATGGTCAACGAAAAAGAGGAAGACTCTCAATGAGATGGATTGACACATTGATACAGTTGCTTCAACAATGGGCTCAAACATAGCAATGATTGCGAGGATGCCTCAGGACCAGGCAGTATTTTGTTCTGTTGTACGTAGGATCACCATGAGTTGGGACTGACTTAAAGATACCTAACAACAACATATATATATATATATATCAATATCAATTTGTTTACCCACTTATCCGTTAATGGACATTTGGGCTATTTCCACCTTTTGCCTATTAAGAATAATACTGCTATACACATTCATGTACAAGTTTTCATGCAGACATATGTTTTCATTTCCTTCGGGCATTTTCATAGGAGTGGAATTGCTGGATCATATGGTAATTCTATGTCTAACTTCTGAGGAACTGCCAAACAGTTTTCCACAGCAGCTGTACCATTTTATATTTCCTCCAGCAACGTTTGAGGATCATTTCTCCATATCCTCACCAACACTTGTGGTTTTTCATTTCTTGATTGAAGCTATCCTAGTGGGTATGAAGTAGTGTATCATAACAGAATATAATTCAGCTATAAAATGGAACAAAGTACTCATATATGTTACATCTTGGGTGAACTTTGTAAACACTACGCCAAATGAAAAACCAGACACAAAATTTTGCTTATTGTATAATTCCTTTTGGAAACCCTGGTGGCATAGTGGTTCAGTGCTACAGCTGCTAACCAAGAGGTCGGCAGTTCAAATCCGCCAGGCGCTCCTTGGAAACTCTGTGGGGCAGTTCTACTTTGTCCTATAGGGTAGCTATCAGTCGGAATCGACTCGACTGCAGTGGTTTGGTGGGTTATAATTCCTTTTATATATCAAGAATAGGCAAATCAATAGAGACAGAAGACAGATGAGAGTTTACTAAGGTATGAGGCATGAAGGAAAAGAACACTGATTAGTGGATACTGGGTGTTTTTATGGGGTGACGAAAACATTTTGAAACTAAAGAGAGCTGGTTATTGCATACCATTGTAATTCACTATATATTACTGAATTGTACACTTTAAAATGGTTAATTGTGTATTATGTGAACTTCATCTCAATTAAAAAATTTAAATGAGAACAAAAGGAGTAAAAAATAAGAGCTAAAATATATAATGTAAATGTAATATGTAAAGTACCTATAGCAGTGTTGGTTGTAAAGTAATGATTATGGAGGAAATTGGAATTATCAATGTCTCTGCCAAATCAGGATTTGATTCCTTTTATTCACCCAAATTTTCAGCGAGAAAGAAGGTTAAGTCTATCTTGGAGGATATCTCTTTTCGTTGGGGGTTGATTTGTGTTTGGTGGTAAATAGCACTGAGACCACTTGAACTATGTGGGAATTAGTTGCTCAATAAACATATTTCTCGTTTGTGATGCCCCAACAGTCATCTTAATGAGTTTAGAGAAATCTAGGATATTAGCATTAGAAAGCAGTCTAAGAGCAGCAGTAACCAAAAGAAACCAAACCAAACCCTTTGCTGTCAAGTAGATTCCGACTCATATCAACCCTATAGGACAGAGGAGAACTGCCCCTTAGAGTTTCCAAAGAGTGCCTGATGGATTCAAACTGCTGACCATTTGGTTAGCAGCCGTGGTACTTAAGCACTATACCACCAGGGTTTCCCAGTAGGAACCAGTAGGTTCCCAATGCCAGTGAATTAACTGACTACATCTTGGGGACTTAAAAAAAACTCAGGCCCTACCATTAGAGATTTTGATTGTGCAAATTCAGAAATGGGGTTTTGAAATATTTATGACTTCAAAACTTTGCAAATAATTGATGCATAACCCAGGTTGTCAAAGTTTTAGGCTGGTCTGAAACTCAAACTGCCTGGTTTATGATTCTAGGACTTTCTGCTTTTCACCATGACTTGTTTCCAGTAGAAAGCCCATTTGTACAAGCATGTACAAATTCAGATGCTGAGACTTCCTTTAGCATGGCAAGATTGTTAAATAGAATTTAGTCAACCAGGCAACCTAATTTGTTATTCTTTCCTTACTGACTTGCTTTTTACAGCACCACACTGATTTCTTCTCTCTAGAATATCTTCCACATCCTTTATTCTCTGTCACATCTATTCTTCTTTCCAATCACAGCAAACCTTTCATAAAAGTCATTCCTTGATAGTCGATCTGATATTACTCAGAATGATTGAATTCTGAATGTTCCCCTATAATTCTGGAATTCCTGGCATTGTCAGTTTTAGAGCTGGAAGGCATTTTAGAGATCAATTAACATGACTTCCTCATTTTACAGATAATGAACAGTGAAGTTTAGGCAGATAATAAGGCTACACATATACCCATTGCCATCGAGTTGATTCTGACTCATAGCGACCCTATAGGACAGAGCAGAACTGCCCCATAGAGTTTCCAAGGAGCAGCTGGTGGATTCAAACTGCCAACCTTTTGGTTAGCAAGCAAACACTTAACCACTGGTGCCACCAGGGCTCTGATAACAGGGCTAGCGAATCATAATTAGGATTGGAATCTGGTCTCTTGACTAAAATACATGCTGAGTGTACATGAGTCAACATAATAATCTCTCTTGCTCACCATTCCATTTAAGCTCCAAGTTTGTCTCTTATTTTTTACCATCTTTCATCTCATATTATTATAGTTCTCTTTTTATTTTTATTTTTTATTCTTTTCTCCCAACTTTGTTTATGTACATTCAGTCTGTCCTGGGTTTTCTTTCTATTACTTGATAAGTTCTAATACTTCTCTTATAATCCATTATTGGAACTCAAGAAATATTGATGGTCTGATAAAATGTTACCTCTTTTTTTTATTTACCCTATCAATAGCAGATTTTGTCCAGCAGGTCAGTCAAATTCCCATTTTGCAGCTTAGTTTTTACAGTTAAAGTTTCTGGGATCATTTTTGCCAGGAAACAGTATCATAGTATTGTTTCTTGGTTAACATCTGATGATATCATTCAGAAGAACAGATGTGACAAGGTGATCACCTCTTCTCTTGGTAGGTCATGAGAGAGAATCGGAGCAGGGCTACAGGCACAAAGGCAAAGTGCCTATCCACTCATCCTAACTCCAATCATCTGAGACAGCATTGATACACCACAGTAGTGGGGGCAGTGGCTCCTGAGTGGCTGACTCAACAAATGGCACAGAGCTTACTTATGGCTTTAACTAAGGAAAGGCCTGAAACTAAAAATTCTCCTCAAAAAATTAAGAGATGAGAAGCCTCATTGATACCTGTGCATGGCAGACTTGTGTTCGATGGCAATCAGCATGAGGTTCATCTTCACAAAGCAGATTCTGGGAAGGAAGGCAAGTAGTTGTGAGGAGGGAGAAAACAGTAGGGTATAGTTCACAGGAATATGACTAACACTTTGTGCTCTGTGCCTGGGAGAAAACCAGCACCTTAGCAGAGGAAAGACATTTCAAATATGGAATTCACTTGTAGGTAAATCCATCCTGAGGTAATGATAACCCCTGTGCCATTTGGGATGGAGATAAAATTGTCCCACACAGACTGTAAACTTCTAGGTTGAGGGGACTCTGACATACTCATTCTTATATCTTCAGTGTTTGTCATGGAGTCTGGCCTAGAGTGAGCCCTCAAAGAACATTCTTGAAAGAATGCTGTTCCATGAAGAAAGAGGGAGAGAATTTCCCTTAACTTACAGTGAAACTTCAGGAAAAGTCATTTCTACAAAGTCATCAGAGAGACGTTGAGTCAGGATTTTGTGCTTCAAACCATTTAAGAAATGTTTTTGCCAGAGCTGTTTAGGAGTCACCTGAAATATACAATCATGTCACTCATGGACAGTCCATACCATTATTTAAGTCCTCATTACTAAAGAAATTGGCTTAGTGCTTGTGATCTAAATGCTCCCATTTTTGAAAGTGTTTAAAAAAAAAAAAAAAAAAGATAACCATAGAGACGGAGAATAATTCCTGAGACAGTTTTAAAAAGATCAGAAATAAAACAAGAGAACAAAATGGACTGTGGATCTGGGAGCTAAAGCAAGCCACTTAGGTTAGATCTAATCTAAGTTTAAGCTTAAGGCAATGTACCTAGAATCAACCAGAAATGTTTTTCATACTACAATTTCTCATCATATAAGCAATATAATTAAAACACAGGCATTGATCCAAAGCCTTTCCATCTGAGTATCCATAAGTTTTACAAATATTAAATCAATACTTGGCAAAACTTAGGTTATGGGATGGACTCCTTCCATTTTAGAGATGCAGAAACTGAGAGCCAGGGAAGATAAAGCACCTATACTGAGAATAAATGGACATAAGACTCTGTAGTCCTGTCCCTGAAACCTAACTTTATTATGGAATCTAAAGTTCTAGAAGGAGCCCCTGGGTACCACAAATGGTTAAGTGCTTGGCTACCAGCTGAAAGACTGGCGGTCCAAACCCAGCCAGAGGCTCCTCTGAAGATAGGCTGGCAACCTGCTTCCAAAAGGTCAGAGCCTTGAAAACCCCATGGAGCAGTTCTACTCAGCAACACGTGGGGTCACTGGGAGTTGGAATTGACTCAACAGCAACCAACAGTACCACCGACAAAGAGCACCAGAACAGAGTATGGCATTCAAAACCCTGGCCGTGATTCAGAGTTTCGGATTTCTGAAGGTGGGACGCAAACTCCACTTCCAAAACAAAACTAGAAAAAAATTTCTTGTGACCACAAACTTTCCATCCCTGTATTCCAAAAGTCATCTTGTGTTGAATATTGACAGGTATAGCCACCACCCAGTGAGGAGCTTACAACTTTTAAAAAAAAAAAAAAAAGAATGAAGATGGTTGTCTTAGTTGCCTAGTGCTGCTGTAAGAGAAATACCCCCAGTGGATGCCTTTAACAAAGAGAAATCCACTTCCTCACAGTACAGCTGGCTAAAAGTCCAAATTCAGGGTGTCAGCTCCAGGGGAAGGCTTTTTCTCTCTGTTGGCTCTGGAGGAAGGTCCTTCTGATCAATCTTTCCCTGGACTAGGAGCTTCTCTACACAGAAACCCCAGGTCCAAAGGATGCGCTATGCTCCCAGCACTGCTTGCTTGGTATGAGGTCCCCCTGTCTATCTGCTTGCGTCTCTCTTTTATATCCCAAAAGAGAACAGCTTAAGAAGTAATCCGATCCTGTAGATTGAGTCCTGCCTCGTCAACACAACTGCTGCCCATCCCACCTCATTAACATCATAGAGGCAGGATTTACAACACATAGGAAAATCACAACAGATGATAAAATGTTGGACAATCACACAATACCAGAAGTCATGCTCCAGCCAAATTGATACACACATTTTTGGGGGACACAATTCAATCCACGACAATGGTTTTGCACCTCTTTCTTCCATATTTTCATGAAGGAGAATAAAGAGTTCTTATTCCATTTATTTTCTCCAGCTTTGGCGACTGAAGTCATAACTATAATAAGAAATAATGCAGTCCTCTGCCGCTTTCTAAACATACAATACAGGCAAAGTCAATTTCCTTATAAGCTGTTTCCTAGATCACACCCAGTGATCAGCAGGTGAAGCTAAAAACATATTTGCTGTAGCAATTTCAAGGCCCACTCCCTAATGACTGATGGTTACTTCTTTTGATGTGCGTATAATATCTTTTCACATTCATAAAAAAATTACGGAAGAATTCTGTGTGTCCCAAAGTTAGTATTTTGTTTGCCAGATCATCTCCCACCTCTTTTGCTTTTCCTTAATAGTACCAAAGAAATAACAGGAAAAGATGCTAAGGGTTGTATTGAACAGAGCAAATGAAGTGCAAAGAGAGGCCAAGAAGGAAACGCAGTGCAGGACGTTCAGAAGTAAATGGAGAGGAATGTCACCTTCTGGGGAGGCTGTGGACAGTGCTTTCTGGAGTATTTCATGGGACTTAATATTTGGAAGGCCACACTTTGTGTGTCAATGTTTTATGGATTCTGCTCTGAACCTTAGCTTCTGACATCTGATATCCTAAGTTGAAAGGACTTTGTAATAGTGAAACAAGAACAAAAGAGATGCTATAGATGTTCAACCCAACGGCTCCTTTTAGCCCCTTATTTTGTCTCAAAGGTATCAAAGAACATGCAGTGGGGGATTACACCATACCAGGAGCATAGGGCTTAGATGTGAGACTGTGGGAAGACAATTACAGCTCTGCTACTCACTAACTTTGTACACAAGCAAGCTAGTTAGCTTCACTGACCCACTGGTGGAATACTACTTTGCAATACTATTGAGAGGCAACATAATGTGTTTAAAAAGCATAGCACATAGTAGACACTCAATATAAGTGGTCACTTACTACATGGACTCTCCCTAACATAACCGGGAAAATGAGATCTTCATTATTTGTATCATTATTTCAAATTTTACTAATATATTTAGTATATTACTATTTTGTACTTAATTTATATTTAAATGTATGATTTCTCCATTAATAATATGACCTTTATCTATATTCCAACTTTCTTTAAATAACTCAGAAAGCTTCTAAATTTATGAATATGTTTTTATTTATAACCCCCTGGACTGTCAGTAGGAAGCAGAGTTATGATTTCTACTGTGCAGATAAACACTCTCAGGCAAGAATGAGATAAATGACTTCTTCAAGATGAGTATCGTACCTGGAATTCCAATCTAGAGTTCTCAATTCCTTCCCACCTAAAGTAGATTTCAAATCTCATGTCTTGGGGTCTTCTTACCCTATTCAATTTTTTTTTCTTTCCTATTTCTGATCTTAACAGATGAGATAGGATAGAGGTATGACCCAACATCAACTTACAAGGTTACCTTTGTGTTGAGCTCAACAAATAGAGAGGTTAGGAAGGTGCACAAGCCTGGCACCAGGCAGCCTTGGGCAATAAATCCAAGCTTCAGTTCAGCAAAGCAGATGATGTTGTCCCCAGCTTTCCAGTTCCAGCTGGGGATCTTTGGCAGGTAAACCTGTTTCATGATGGAAAGCAGGCACAGCATTAGGAATAGACATGCCTCGAGAAAGCTCTTTCTGGATAGATGTCTTTCATATAATGTATCTTTCATTCTTCACTCCTGGGCGTGAAAGTAATGCCCATGTCAATGCAAGTGACAGGAACAAATTCAAATTCAGCATTTCAAAGTGTTTAGTGGTCAAATAGGAGTCCCTGGGCGGTGCAACTCTTAGTGACTCATATCGGATCACTATGAATCAGAATCAACTCAATGGCAACAGGTTTGGTTTTTTTGGTTTGGGTTGGGTGGTGCAAATGATTAAGTGCTTGACAATTAACCCAAAGGTTGGCAGTTTGAACCCACCCAGAAAGACATCAGAGGAAAGGCCTGGTGATCTGCTTCTGAAAGGTCGCAGCCATGAAAACCCTACGGATCAGTACTATGCTGCAACACATGGGGTCACCATGAGTCAGAATTGACTCCACGGCAGTGAGTTTGGGTTGTTTTTTTTTTTTTTTTTTCATCTGTTTTTTTGTGGTCAAATGCTTCCACTTTTTAAAACAGATACAGCTAAAGCTGCAAAATCAGGTCAAATGTCTTAGACCCTTAGTTCTTCCCTAAATTCACATTCTTAAGTGATTAACAATTTTAATGTGATTCCAAATTTCACCTACAACTGGCAAAAAACTGCTCATTTAGGCACATTAGAAAGTAATAAGGTTCATCTAGCTTCATGGAATATGCAAGGAGGAGGCTGGTGGCTAGATTATTAACAATACCTTGTTATGGGATTGAAGTATCTGTATGATGACTCTGGTCTTAGGGGAATAGTTCTTGATAGAGAGCACCCTACATAAATAAGAAATATGCTCATCAGTGATGTGTCATAGCCAAATGGCTCTGCAATGTAATTCCATTCAGAGTTAAATTAATGTGTGAGTAACTAGAGGAAAACTTAGCATACCCTCAAGTTCACTGTTAGTTGTTTTCTACAAATAGTGTGCACGATGGTGTGCTATTATTTTAGTGACTTAGGAAAGGAGAGCTATGGAAAGGTCAGGTCTTGGAATTAGGAGACTGTGGTCTTTTGGGAACAGGTCTTTAGGAGGAAATAAACAGTTTCATATGATTTAGACTTTAAGCTCAGACATGTTAGTTACAGGGGAAAAAAAATTGTATTCCTGTCTATAAGCTCGAAGTAACTCACAGACTAATTCAACTTTCTCATTTTACAAATTAAGACACTGAGATCTAGCTCATGTTTACTATAGGATGCATGGCCCAAGTTCTGAGCTCTTCCTTGCTGTTTGTAGGGTCATCTTCAGCTCTAAGCTGTTTCTTACTGTTTGTAGCGTCACCTTCCACTCTGTGGACTTATTTTTCTCTGAGAACCAGAAGTTCAGCTGGATTAGGCACGTCATTGCCATCACAATCATAGTTTGAGTTTCTGTCACCACGGTCAATTTCCTGCTCATAGACAGTCCACGATTAAAGACGGTGACACTAACTCTAGCCTTCTTGAACACATTTGCCAATGGTCACAAGCGCAGCATACTGAACCGTGCATAATTTGTCATCAGAATTACTGGCAGACAAAACCCTAATAAGTAAAGTCTACTAATTAAACTCACATTTTTTAGGGGGAAAACATTATCATTCCCATGATCTTAGTTATAATGGCACTATATGAACAGTGATAAGTTATTTGAATGCTTGCTTTTTAAATTCAGGTAGCTAGCATCCATGTAAAACCTCAGGGAAGTATGTGAAGAAGAGCATATACATGCAAGATATTCTATTTTCACCTTCTTTTTGATCCACCTGCACGATCTCTGAGGGCAAAAACATAGGCAAGCATCTGGATTATGATAAACCTGGATGGCACAAATGGTTTACACTCACCTAATAGCCCAAAGGTTGGCAGTTGCACCCATGCAATAGTGCCACAAAAGAAAGGCCTGGCTATCTGCTTGCATAAGGATTAAAAAACTCATTGCTGTTGAGTTGATTCTGCCTTACAGTCACCTTATAGGACAGAGTGGAGCCCTGGTGGTGCAGTGGTTAAGGGTTTGGCTGCTAACTAAAAGGTTAGCAGTTAGAATGCATCAGCCACTACTTGGAAACCCTATGGGCTTGGAAACCCTATGGGGCAGTTCTACTCTGTCCTATAGGGTCGTTGAGTCAGAACTGACTTGATGGCAGTGGGTTGGGTTTTTGGTTTATATGACAGAGTAGAACTTCCCCCACAGAGTTTTCAAGGCTATAAATATTCATGGAAGCAGATACGGCCACATCATTCTCCCGCAGAGCCAGTGTAGGGTTCTAACTGCTGACCTTTTGGTTAGCAGCCAAGTGCTTAACCACTGTGCCACTAGAACTCCTTCTGTAATGATTACGGCCAAGAAAACCCTATGGGGCAGTTCTACTTTGTAATGCATAGGTTGCCATGAGTTAGAATCAACATGAGGTTAGCGGGCTTGGGCTCTTTTTTGGTTTTGTGCTGTGATAGATGACATCTCCTTTTGTTTAGTCCTTTGTGCTGGACTTTGTATTAAAAGAGGTAGGAAAAAAATCAGCATTGGAAAATATAAAACACAGTGCTGGCTTCTTACCTCATGATGTTTGAAGTGTCTTCAGCATACGAATCACTGCACAAAGGGTTGGCTATAATCAGGCATGCTTCTGCATATTCCACCTACTCTTCAAGATTAAACAGCAGCCATCATGTTAATCACATGAGAAATGCTCGGATGTTCCCTTATGGGTTGTCTTATGGTTTGGTCATAAAATTGCCAACAAGGACGAGAACATGGATATAGACCCAGAGCACACTTGGGAAGGAGTGGTGACAAGGATGCCTTTACATCAGGTGCAGAATCCTGCAAACGCTGCCAGGGCTGCAGCTGACAGTCCAAGGGACAGGGACTTTAACGTCGATGTAAGATTGCTTTAAAAATCTTACATTAATGTAAGAAGTACAAAGCCTTTATATTTTTCCTACCATCCATCACCACCAATTTGCACCTGGTGATGAGCAATACGACCTGATTAAGCATCTACATGTACATTTATTTGCCTCTCAGGACAGCAGAGCATGGGGAAGATGGGATTCTGCTTGGCCCAATAAAGAGTCATTCAATATTTGCAGATTCTGAAAATGATCAAAGATGCTCTTTTAGTACCAAGTTGCAGGGGAGAGATAGATTATGCTGGGTCTGTCATTTTCTGCTTCAATTCTTTATGCTAACTCTATAGATTTCTGCTTTAAAGTGAAACCTCTTGGTTTACACGATTCTGTAAAACCAAAACATGACAGGAAGCTGGCTTTGATCTTAAAGCAAAGATGTCTAGAGGGTTGGATCTTGTTCATCATTTGTAGTTCTAACCCTAATGGGATTTCTGCTCTTTTCCTTCATGCTGCTCCTACCATTAGGCATATCAGTGTACTTGGGAGGAGGAGTTGGGCTACTAGAAATCTGCCTTTGGTAAGAATTCTATTTAGATGGGAAGATCAAACGTACTTTTACTATCTTGAATTTTTTCAGATCTCCTAGACCAATAAAATAAATCTTTTCTAGATAAATGCAGAATTTAGTGAAAGAAATAATTTAAAGATAAGCATAGGTAAAGAGTCATCAACATAGGGAAACAGTGGAGTCTGCTTGAATATTTTTCAAGGAGTATTTGAGGGTCGAGGTATTGGTGGTTCAGTGGTAGAATTCTCGCCTCTCATGTGGGACCTGGTGGGTTCCATTCTGGTCATTGTGCCTCATGCACAGCCACCACTCATCTGTCAGTCTGTCTTTCTGTGGTGACTTGCATGTTGCTATGATGCTGGAAGCTATGCCTCCAGTGTTTTAAATAGCAGTAGGGTTATTCATGGCAAATGGGTTTCTGCAGAGCTTTCTGACTAAAAAAGGCCTGGTAACCTACTTCTAAGATCAGTGAATGGAAATCCTATGGATCACAACTGTCTGAGCTGTAACCAGTCATGAGGATGGCACCATACCAGGCATCAGGTTGTTTCATTGTTCCGGGGCCACCATGAGTCAGAGCCAATTTGATGGCAACTAACAACTAGCAACAAGAACATACGAGGGTCAATTATTACATTTCCTTTATAACCAATTTTGAAAGTTGAGAAGTCACCCCCCTCCCCCTCATCTTACCGATAAGTAGTAATATCTTTCGACAGGGCAATACAGTCTATCATTTTAATTGTTCCAGCTTGGGGAAGCTACAAGGAGAAAAAGAACTAGATCTTACCGCAACCCGCCTCAGATCCTCCCACTTAAGTGCAGATCCAAAAACAAAACTTGTATAGGCCATGTAGCACTTAAATATGGTTTCCAGTTCCAAAGAAGGAGGGTTCCTGGGCAAAACAGCATAGTGGCAAAGATGAGAAAAAAATGATTAATTTTGATTATAGATATCTTTATACTTACAGGACAGAGTGAGAGGAATGTAATTTGCATTTCTATACTTAATGCCTACCACTTGCCTGTCAGTTTATCATACTGTGGTGGCTTGCATGTTGCTGTGATGCTAGAAGTTATGCCACTGGTATTTCAAATACCAATAGGGTTACCCATGTTAGACAGGTTTAAGTGGAGCTTCCAGACTGGGACAGACCAGGAAGAAGGACCTGGTGATCTACTTCCAAAAAAAATTGGACAGTGAATATATAGAGAGTGGCAGAACATTGTCTGATATAGTGCCAGAAGATAAGCCCCTCAGGATGGAATGCAGGCACTCAATATATGACTAGGAAATAGAGTCCACCTTAAATACGTGGATGGACTAAAACTTTCAGGACCTACATTTGCTGATGTGGCATGATTCAAAATGAGAAGAAACCGCTGCAAAAATCCATTAGTAACTGGAACATGAAATGTACAAAGTATGAATCAAGGAAAATTGGAAGTTGTCAAAAATGAAATAGAATGCTTGAAGATCAATATCCTAGACATTAGTGAGCTGAAATGGACTGGTATTGGCCATTTTTAATAGTAAAATCATATGGCCTACTATGCCAGGAATGACAGATTGAGCAGGAATGGCATTGTATTCACTGTCAAAAAGAACACTCAATGCTTCGAAAGCCAGCATAGCAGGGGCAGGGGTTTGGGGACCATGGTTTCAGGGGACATCTAAGTCAATTGCAATAATAAAATCTATTAAGAAAACATTCTGCATCCTACTTTGAAGAGTGGTGTCTGGGGTCTTAAACATTAGCAAGCGGCCATCTAAGATGCATCAATGAGTCTCAACCCACCTGGATCAAAGGAGAATGAAGAACACCAAGGACACAAGGTAATTACGAGCCCAAGAGACAGAAAGGGCCACATGAACCACAGACTACATCATCCTGAGACCAGAAGAACTAGATACTGCCAAGCTACAACCGATGACTGCCCTGACAGGGAACACAACAGAGAGCCCCTGAGGGAGCAGGAGAGCAGTGGGATGCAGACCCCAAATTCTCATAAGACCAGACTTAATGGTCTGACTGAGACTAGAAGGACCCCGGTGGTCATGGCCCCCAGACCTTCTGTTGGCCCAGGACAGGAACCATTCCCGAAGCCAACTCTTCAGACATGGATTGGACTGGATAATGGGTTGGAGAGGGATGCTGGTGAAGAGTGAGCTTCTTGGATCAGGTGGACACTTAAGACTGTGTTGGCATCTCCTGCCTGGAGGGGAGATGAGAGGGTAGAGAGGGTTAGAAGCTGACAAAATGGACATGAAAAGAGAGAGTGGAAGGAGGGAGTGGGCTGTCTCATTAGGGGGAGAGTAATTGGGAGTATGTAGCAAGATGTATATAAGTTTTTGTGTGAG
Organism: Loxodonta africana; assembly: GCF_030014295.1. Taxonomy (NCBI): domain Eukaryota; kingdom Metazoa; phylum Chordata; class Mammalia; order Proboscidea; family Elephantidae; genus Loxodonta; species Loxodonta africana. The sequence goes on from NC_087360.1 coordinate 64,054,837, forward strand.
AGAATGACTTGATTTGTAAACTTTTACTTAAAGCACAATAAAAATTATATATATATAAAAAAAAAAGAACATTCAAGATCTACCCTGAAGTATGACACTGACAGTGACAGGATAATTATCCTCATGCCTACAAGGAAGTCTTATTCAAATTCAGGCACCAAATACTAATGACAAAAATGAAGAAATTGAAGATTTTTACCAACTTCTGCAGTCTGAAATTGATCAAACGTGCAATCAAGATGCATTAATAATTACTGATGATTGGAACTTGAAAGTTAGAAACAAAGAAGAAGGATCCCTAGATGGAAAATATGGCCTTGGCAATAGAAACCATGCTGGAGATTCCATGATACAATTTTGCGAGACCATTGACTTATGCATTGGAAACACCTTTTTTTCAACAACATAAACAACATGGACCTCGACAGATGGAATACACAAGAATCAAATTGACTACATCTGTGGAAAGAGACTATGGAAAAGCTCAATATCATCAGTCAGAACAAGGCCAGGGGCTGACTGCAGAAAAGACCATCAATTAACCAAAAAAATCAAACCAGTTGCCATCAAGTTGATTCTAACTTATAGGGACCCTGTAGGACAGAGGAGAACTACCCCATAGGGTTTCCAAGGAGTGGCTGGAGGATTCAAACTGCTGACCTTTTGGTTAACAGCTGAGCTCTTAACCACTGTGCCATGCAAATTCAAGTTGAAGCTGATGAAAATTAAAACAAGTCCACAAGAGCCAACGTACCAACTTGAGTATATCCCACCTGAATTTAGAGACCACCTCAAGAATAGATACGATGCATTAAACAGTAATGACTATAGAGCAGACCGGTTGTGGGATGACATTAAGGACATCATACATGAAGAAAGAAAAAGGTCATTAAAAAGACAGGAAAGAAAGAAAAGACCAAAATGGATGTCAGAAGAGACTCTGAACCTTACTCTTGAATGTAAAGTAGCTAAAGGGAAAGGAAGAAATGTAGAGTAAAAGAGCTGAACAGATGATTTTACAAGGCAGCTTGAGAAGACGAAGTATTATAATGAAATGCGCAAAGACTTCGAGTTAGAAAACCAAAAGGAAAGAACACGGTCTGCATTTCTCAAGCTGAAAGAACTGAAGGAAAAATTCAAGCCTTGAGTTACAACATAGGATTCCATAAGCAAAATATTGAATGACTCAGGAAACATCAAAAGAAGATGGACGGAATCACCTAGAACCTAGATGGAAGGAATACACAGAGTATTTTCCTGATAACAGCATTTTGAATTTCTTTTGGGAAATCATCCATCCCCCATTACCAACCCATATAGTTAGGTGATCTTAACTTCACTAGCCAAATTACAGGGATGGGCCCGTAGCTCAGACTTAATTGATGACAGTATCATAGCCTCTTGGACACAGCAACTGGTTCAAGGACAAGCATGTGATCCAACCAGTACCAACGGCAGGCAATAGGAGGAGGTTCTCTAGGATTGTTGAGAGAGAGGGATGCTTTCCTCTCAGCTGGTCTTAGAGCAGTAAAGTCCACAATCTGAAAATGTTGGGATTGCATGCCTGACTAGGCATTTCAAACTTAACATTTCCTAAAAATCTTTCACTCTCCCTCCTCACCATCAATACCAGCACTCCAAACCTTGTCCTCCCTTAGTCATTCCTGTTTCAAAAAATGATAACAGCTCCTTTCGGTTGCTTAGGCCCCAAACTTCAGAGATCAGTAGAGTCACTAGGGTTGGTGTCACCCAAGTGGTAACTCATGGTGTCACTCCTCTGCCCCATCTTTGCCTGGGTGGGCAGGCCACCTGGCAAACCTCTCCCTGAGGGATGGAATGGTCCAGCCCCACCCCGCCCCCAATCAGGGCCAGCACCCCTCCCAGGCCCAACCCCTGGGGCTTCCCATAGCTCTTCCCCTTTCCTGTGGGCTAAGATGGAGACCCTCTTACCACGGTCCAGCCACCCGCACCCTGATTGGTGAGTGATGTGGGGGGTGACGAGTTACTGCACTGGGTGATGGTTGACACCAACCCTAGTAACACCACTGCCTTGGCAGCCTCTCTTCCAGCGGTGCTGGCCCGCCAACTGCTGCTGCCACGTCCATGGACCCTGGGGTCATTTGGGTGTCACCCCTCTAAGAGTGTCAGGCGGTGCATTCTGCACCCTCTGCAACCCCTTAATGACACCACTGTTAAAGATACCCATGACTTTTTCTCTCACATACCACATCCAATCCATCAGAGGATCCTGTTACCTTCAGAGTATGTCCAAGATCTCTTCTCCCACCTTCCCAGTTACTATTCTGGCCTAAGCCACCATCTTCCCCCACCTGGAACACTGCAATGATCTTCTACCTGGCCTCCCTCCTTTTAGCCTCCCCACTACAATCTATTCACAACAGGGTAGCCCAGAGCTGAACCAGTAGAACTTTTGACTTTCTCCCTTGAGTTCAGCCTCACCGGTAACCCATTGCTGTCGAGGTGATTCCAACTAATAGTGACACTACAGGACAGGGTAGAACTGACCGATAGGGTTTCCAAGGAGCAGCTGATGGATTTGAGCTGTCAACCTTTCACTTAGCAGCCAAGCTCTTAAACACTGCACCACCAAGGCTCCACGTTCAACCTAGGAAAATTGCAGCTAATCATTCCTTTTCCCACAAAATATTTCCTGATTTGGGGGACAATATTGGAGCCATTATTCCTTGTGGTAGAATGTGATGCAACTGGAGTTAGACTCACAAGGACACATCAACTGGGCCCTGAGGTATAAAGAAAATAGCCAGGACAATCTTGGAAAACATCTTTTAGGAAAACTTTCATATAAACGAATCATAAACAGAACACAAAAGACCCACGTACTTCCCACTCTTATCTTTTTTTATTAGCCTTTAGTGAATGGTAAGATTCATTGCATCAATGAAGACCCTCCTGACTGTTGTTACTGAAAGTTGTGCCAGTGATTACTAAGAAAGATAATTCAAAATGCAGAATCACTGTGATTTGGCAGTTTTTAGCCAGCTGTGAAAAGATGAAGCTTTCGATGGTTTTGCCCATTTGTAATGTCAATATACACTGATGACGCTATGATATTCTTTGGTCTCAGACAGACTTGGCTCTGGCAGCACTCTTGTCCATTTTCCCACTCTTGTCAATTCTGTAATATTCTTTAGACTTAGACAGACATGGCTCTAGCAGCATGCTTGTCCGTTTTCCCACTTTTGCCTTATATGCTGAATAAAACTTGCTTTTTGCTTTACCAAACTTTGTGATATTTTTACCCTAGAACCCTCCTCAGTTCAGGTCTTCAGCCTTAGCACCCTAGCTAAATGCCAGTTTTGGAAGATATTTCTTAACACTGTAATTCACCAGCCCTGGAGTTTGAAGGAGTGGAATGGGGGTGGGGAGAGCAACTGCCCAAGTCTGAACAGTTTCCATCTTTTTTCTCAGCTCTTCACCCTCACAGGGCTTCTGACCATCCTGGTTTTACTCCAGAACCTACCTGAACCATAAATCTGAGGAGATACAAGATGTTAACTTTGAATAGGGTTTTGATAGTTGAAATGGGAGAAACAGAATTCGAGTTATTTAGGAGACAAAATTGATGGTATTGACGATGACATACATTGAGGGAAAGAAGAGTACCAAACATAATGCCTAGTTTTCTGTTTTAAGGAACTGCACTGATGAGGTGCCATTTACTGGGATATAAAATGCTGATTGCTTTCCTTGTTTTATTTTTGTTTGTATGTCTTGTCTTATAAGATGGAAACAGGGACAGAAGACCACAAGATCACTTTTGAAAATATTGAGTATGACAGGCCTTGGGAACACTATGGGAGAAATATCTAGCAATCAGTTCAGTTGATGTGGAGCCACAGAGAAAGTCTGGTGCAGGATACAAGTTTTGGGGTCATAAGGGTATAAATGTAATTGACAATATTCTAGATGAAATACTTTCAACATTTTGCACAATTTAAAAATTCTCATTCATTGCCTTGGCAAGTATATATAATAAACTAGTTCATGAAATGGAATACATAAACATCAATATCCTAGGCATTAGTGAGCTGAAATAGACTGGTATTGGCGATTTTTATTCAGACAATCATATGGTCTACTATGCCGGGAATGATAACTTGAAGAGGAATGGCATTGAATTCATCAACAAAAAGGACATTTCACAACGCTGTCAGTGAAAGGATAATATCCATATGCCTACCAGAAAGACCAGCTTAATAAAACAAATTTTCAAATTTATGCACCAAGCACTAAGGCTGCAGATGAAGAAATTGAAGATTTTTACCACCTTCTGCAGTCCGAAATTGACTGAACATACAATCAGGATGCATTGATAATTAATGGTGAATGGAATGCAAAAATTGGAAACAAAGAAGAAGGATCGGTAGCTGGAAAATATAGCCTTGGTGATAGAAATGAAGCCGGAGATCACATGACAGAATTTTGCAACACCAACGACTTCTTCATTCAAATACCTTTTTTCACCAACAAAAACAGTAACTATACACATGGACCTCATCAGATGGAATACACAGGAATCAAATCAACTACGTCTGTGTAAAGAGACAATGGAAAAGCTCAGTATCATCAGTCAGGACAAGGCCAGGGGCCAAATGCAGAACAGACCATCAATTGCTCATGTACAAGTTCAAGTTGAAACTGAAGAAAATTAGAACAAATTGAAGAGCGCCAAAGTACAACCTTGAGTATATCCCACCTGGATTTAGAGATCATCTCAAGAATAGATTTGATGCATTGAACACTGATGACCGAAGACCAGAGGAGTTGTGGAATGACCTCAAGGACGTCATCTATGAAGAAAGCAAGAGGTTCTTAAAAAGACACAAAAGAAAGAAAAGACCAAAATGGATGTCAGAAGAGACTCTGAAACTTGCTAACAAACATCGAGCAGCTAAAGCAAAAGGAGGAAATGATGAAGTAAAATCTGAACAGAAGATTTCAAAGGGCGGCTTGAGAAAACAATGTAAAGTATTATAATGACATGTGCAAAGAGCTGAAGATAGAAAACCAAAAGGGAAGAACACGCTCGGCATTTCTCAAACTGAAAGAACTGAAGGAAAAATTCAAGCCTTGAGTTGCAATAGTGAAGGATTCCATGGGGAAAATATTAAACGACACAGGAAGCATCAAAAGGAGATGGAAGGAACACACAGAGTCACTATACCATAAAGAATTCGTCAACGTTGAATCATTTCAAGAGGTACCATATGATCAGGAACCGATGGTACTGAAGGAAGAAGTACAAGCTGCACTTGAAGGCATTAGCAAAAAACATGGATCTCTTCCATATTTATGCCTATTCTCAAGAAAGGTGATCTAATTGAATGTGGAAATTATTGAACAACATCATTAATATTGCACACAAGTAAAATTTTGTTGAAGATCATTTAAAAGCGGCTGCAGCAGTATATCAACAGAGAACTTCCAGAAATTCAGGCCGGATTCAGAAAAGGACGTGGAACCAGGCTATCATTGCTGATGTCAGATGGATCCTGACTGAAAGCAGAGAATACCAGAAAGATGTTTTCCTGACTATGCAAAGGCATTTGACTTTGTGGATCACAACAAATTATGGATAACATTGAAAAAAAAAAAATTTTTTTTTTTTTTTTAATTTATTGAGAAGAACGGGAATTCCAGAACACTTAGTTGTGCTCGTGAGGAACCTGTACATAGATCTGGGGGCAGTTGTTCGAACAGAATAAGGGGATACTGTATAGTTTAAAGTCAGTAAAGGTGTGCATCAGGGTTGTATCCTTTCACCATACCTATTCAATCTGTGTTGCTAAGGAAATAATCTGAGAAGCTGGACTGTATGAAGAAGAAAGGGACATCAGGATTGGAGGAAGACTCAGTGACAACCTGTGTTATGCAGATGGCACAACCTTGCTTACTGAAAGTGAAGAGGACTTGAAGCACTTACTGATGAAGATCAAAACCAGAGCCTTCAGTATAGATTACACCTCAACATAAAGAAAACAAAAATCCACACAACTGGACCAATAAGCAACATCATGATAAACGGAGAAAAGATTGAAGTTGTCAAGGATTTCATTTTACTTGGATCCACAATCAATAGCCATGGAAGTAGGAGTCAAGAAATCAAAAGATGCATTGTCACTGGGCAAATCTGCTGCAAAGGACCTCTGTAAAGTGTTGAAAAGCAAAGACGTCATCTAGAAGAATAAGATGCGCCTGACCAAGCCATGGCATTTTCAATCTCATCATATGCATGTGAGAGCTGGAAAATGAATAAGGAAGACTGAAGAAGAATTGATACCTTTGAATTGTGGTGTTGGTGAGGAATATTGAATAAACCACGGACTGCCAAAAGAATGAACAAATCTATCTTGGAAGAAGTACAACCAGAATACTCCTTAGAAACAATGATTACAAGACTATGTCTTACATACTTTGGACATGTTATCAGCAGGGATCAGTCCCTGGAGAAGGACATCATGCTTGGTAAAGTACAGGGTCAGCGAAGAAGAGGAAGACCTTCATTGAGATGGATTGAGTGGCTGCAACAATGGGCTCAACCATGACGCTGATTGTGAGCACGGTGCAGGACTGGGCAGTGTTTCATTCCCTAGTACACAGGGTTGTTATGAGTCGGAACCGACTCAATGGCACCTAACAACAACAACACTAGCTCATGGAAATGCAGCAGGAGATAAAATATGTTACTTTCCATATTTCTAATGATTTCCTCTTTGTCTCAATTGTATTATAATTAATAGCTTCTTATCACTAGTTTCAGCACTTTGTTTTTTTACTATTTTTTAAATAATGTATTAAACCCTGGTGGTGTAGTGGTTAAGCACTACGGCTGCCAACCAAAGGGTCGGCAGTTCCAATCCACCAGGCACTCCTTGGAAACTCTATGGGGTGGTTCTACCCTGTCTTATAGGGTCGCTATGAGTCGGAATCGACTTGACGGCACTGGGTTCTGGGTATTCAAATAATAATAATAAATGTACTGTGAGTTGCCATGCTACAAACTGCTGAAAAGACAGAGACGGCAAAACACTGAAACAGAACTGTCCTGTGTTCATGAATAGCACATGGAAATAGCTCAAAATATTTATTGGTTATCTAGCAAAAGACCCAAATTTATGGTGGGTTCAGCATGTCATAACATAAAGTACAAATTGTAGAACTGTAAAATGAAGAAAGTTGAGTTGATCCCATATACAATCCTGTAAAAGGCCCAAATTTCATTTCAAATCAGACTGACTTATTCGATGAATGATGTTTGGAAAACTGATTAACCTTTTTTTTTGGGGGGGGGTGGATAGAAGTTAGTTCTCTGCACATCACACAAAATCAATCACAAAGAGCTTAAATACTAAAAATTAGGATATTAAAACAAGAAAATGTGAGGCGGGGCCAAGATAGTGGAATAGCCAGCTGCTTCCGGTGATCCCTCTTACAACAAAGACCTGAAAAATCAAGTGAAACTATTATATTTATGACAGCTAGGAGGCCTGAACATCAAAGGCATAGTTAGAAAACAGACTGAGAGGCAGGGGGAGAGAGAGACAGTTCAAAAGCGGAGAGGAGCTGCCGGACCTGAATTGCTGGGATCCCTCAGGCACCACTACCAGGAGCGGCTGCAGCAGGGCTGGTGGTAGTGTTCGGCCGCAGTTTCCTCAGGGAGAAGCAGCCGGCTGCACAGCCTACTCACACCTCCAGAACAAGAGAAGTATAGTGCCCTCAGCAAAAGCTAAGTACTTGGATATATTTTACCTCGCCCCCCACCCCCAAGGTGGCTTCAGTGGCTGTTGATTTCCCTGGGCCTGAGATAGGCCCAGTTGAGCGGCCTGAGCCATGCTCCTGGACTTGGAGAAGGAATAAATTCACAACAGGGGGAAAAGATAATTTGCCAGCTCCACTAATCTGGGGAGCTCAGGGCAGAAGCGGCTCCTGTCCAGGCAAAACAGTCCATGGACTTTGAATAACTTTTCCCCCTGCATGGACTTGTGTGGGCCTATTTCAGGAGAATAGGCCCTTGTTGGCAGACTGCAACTGTTTAAGCTGTGCAGTAGAGAGGTGGGTGTTTGATATTTGACACCACTTTGCCTATTAAACAGGGTCTTCACCTATCCACATCAGGAGCCTAAGGACTGGTGGCTCCACTCAGATCACCCAGCCACCCATGACAGGGGTCCAGGGATAACTGGTACCTCCCAGTCCTTACAACCAAAAGCATTGGGTGCCCATAGTCCATCTGCAGAACCTGCCCTCCTGAACACTCTACGGAACAGGGATGTACTTTCCTCAGAGACACTCAGGGGATGATTCTTAGCCCCATCCCTTGCTCAGAGCGTGACCCCCTGCTGCAACCAGATACCAGTACCTACACCAAACACCTATGCCCCTCTAAGACTGTAGGACAAAGCCTGTACTACACACTTGATGACCAGCTACCTGGACACCTGAGCTGAATTCTCACAAGAAGAATGAATGGACTCCTAGACTGATACACCTGATAACAGCTCTAGCCATCTGGTGACAGGATGTCAGAACTCCAAAGGTGAAAATAATCAAGCTAGCTCACTCAAGCAACCCATTTGGGCATATCAAAACAAAACAAAGCAAGAAAATAGGATACAGTAAGCAAACATAAAATAAACTAATATAAGAACTTATAGATGGCATGGAGACAACAGTCAATATCAAACCACATAAAAAACCAGACCATGATCACTTCAGCAAGGTCTCAAAACAGAGAATCAAAGGATCTTCTGGATGAACGTGCCTTTCTGGAATTACCAGAAGCAGAATTCAGAAGATCAGTATACAGAGCTCTTCAAGACAACAGAATGGAGATCAGGTAATATGCAGAACAAGCCAAGGAACACACAGATAAACAGGTGAAGAAATTAAAAAGGCTATTCAAGAACAAAATGAAAAGTTTAATAAGCTGCAAGAACCCATACAGAGACAGCAATCAGAAATTCAGAAGATTAACAATATAGTTACAGAATCAGACAACTCAACAGAAAATCAGAGGAGCAGAATTGAGCAAGTGGAAGGCAGAATTGGTGATCTTGAAGATAAAGCACTTGGCACCAATATATCTGAAGAAAAGTCAGATAAAAGAATTAAAAAAAATGAAGAAACCTTAAGAATCGTGTGGGACTATATCAAGAGAAATAACCTATGAGTAACTGGAGTACCAGAACAGGGAGGGATAACAGAAAATACAGACAGAATTGTTGAAGATTTTTTTGGCAGAAAACTTCCCTGATGTCATGAAAGATAAGAAGATATCAATCCAAGATGCTCACAGAACTCCACATAAAGTAGATTTTAAAAAGGAAAGTCACCAAAATGTATTATAATCAAACTTCCCAAAAGCAAAGATAAAGAAAGAATTTTAAGAGGAGCTAGGGATAAATGAAGTCACCTACACAGGAGAGTCAATAAGAATAAACTCGGACTACTCGGCAGAAACCATGCAGGCAAGAAGGCAATGGGATGACTTACATAAAGCATTGAAGGAAAAAAACTGCCAGACAAGAATCGTATATCCAGCAAAACTGTCTCTCACATATGAAGGTGAAATTAGGACATTTACAGACAAACAGAAGTTCAGGGAATTCATAAAAACCAAACCAAAACTACAAGAAATACTAAACAGAGTTCTTTGGTTAGAAAATCAATAATATCAGGTATCAACCCAAGGCTAGAACACTGGACAGAGCAATCAGATGTTAACCCAGACAGGGAAATCACAAAAACAAATCAAGATAAAAAAACGCTCAAAACAGGGAAACAGCGATGTCATCATGTAAAAGAAGACAACATTGAAATAATAAAGAGGGACTAAGAAATGCAGTTATAGGTCTTTCATATGGAGAGGAAGACAAGGCGATATAAAGAAATAAAAGTTAGGTTTACACTCCACAAAGGAGACTACCTATCCTACTCACTGAAATAAAATACAAGAAAAAAATACAGACTCAGCAGAAACAAAATCAAGGACAACAAAGAAGAAGAAAATACAATATATAAAGAAAAACTACACAACACAAAAAATTAAGTGGGAAAAAGAAAATGTCATCACATAAAAAAAGACATCAAAATGAGAGCACTAAACTCATACCTATGCATAATTACGCTGAATGTTAATGGACTAAATGCACTGATAAAGAAACAGAGAGTGGCAGAATGGATAAACAAATCATGATCCGTCCATACGCTGCCTACAAGAGACACAACTCAGACTTAGAGACACAAACAAACTAAAACTCAAAGGATGGAAAAAATATATCAAGCAAACGATAATCAAAAAAGAGCAGGAGTGGTAATATTAATTTCTGACAAAATAGACTTTAAAGTTAAATCCACCACAAAGGATAAGGAAAGACACTATATAATGATTAAAGAGACAATATACCAGGAGGATATAACCATATGAAATATTTATGCACCCAATGACAGGGCTACAAGATATATGAAACAAACTCTATCAGCATTGAAAAGTAAGATAGACAGCTCCACAATTATAGCAGGAGGCTTCAACATACCACTTTCGGTGAAGGACAGGACATCTGGAAAGAAGCTCAAGAAAGACACAGAAGATCTAAATGCCGCAATCAACCAACTTAACCTCATAGACAAATAGAGAACACTCCACCCAATGGCGGCCAAGTATACTTTCTTTTCTAGCGCGCATGGAACATTCTCTAGAAAAGATCACATATTAGGGCATAAAGCAAGCCTTAGCAGAATCCAAAACATTGAAATATTACAAAGCATCTTCTCTGGCCATAAGGCCATAAAAGTAGAAATCAATAACAGAAAAAGGAGGGAAAAGAAATCAAACACTTGGAAACTGAACAATACCCTGCTTAAAAAGGACTGGATTATAGAAGACATTAAGGATGGAATAAAGAAATTCAGAGAATCCAAACAGAATGAAAACACTTCCTATCAGAACCTTTGGGACACAGCGAAAGCAGTGCTCAGAGGTCAATTTATATCGATAAATGCACACATACAAAAAGAAGAAAGGGCCAAAATCAGAGAATAATACCTAGGACCTGAATAAATAGAGAGCAACAAAAGAAACCTTCATGCACTAGAAGAAAGGAAATAACAAAAATTAGAGCAGAACTAAATGAAATAGAAAACAGAAAAACAACTGAACGTTAACAAGACCAAAAGCTGGTTCTTTGAAAAAAATAACAAAATTGATAAACCACTGGCCAAACTGACAAAAGAAAAACAGGAGAGGAAGCAAATAATCCGAATAAGAAATGAGATGGGTGATATCAAAACAGACCCAACTGAAATTAAAAGAATCATATCAGATTACTATGAAAAATTGTATTCTAACAAATTTGAAAACCTAGAAGAAATAGATGAATTCCTAGAAATACACTACCTACCTAAACTAACACAAATAGAGGTAGAACAACTAAATAGACCCATACCAAAAGAAGAGATTGAAAAGGTAATCAAAAAACTCCCAACAACAAAAAAAGCCCTGGCCCAGATGGCTTCACTGCAGAGTTCGATCAAACTTTCGGAAAAGAATTAACACCACTGCTACTAAAGGTATTCAGAACATAGAAAAGGATGGAATACTCCCAAACTCATTCTAGGAAGCCAGCATATTCCTGATACCAAAACCAGGTAAAGACACCATAAAAAAGGAAAATTACAGACTTATATTCCTCATGAACTTAGATGCAAAAATCCTCAACAAAATTCTAGCCAATAGAATTCAATAATATATCAAAAAAATAATTCACCATGACCAAGTGGGATTCATACCAAGTACGCAGGGATGGTTCAACATCAGAAAAACAATTAATGTAATCCATCATATAAATAAAACCAAAGACACGAGCCACGATTTTATTAATTGATGCAGAAAAGGCATATGACAAAGCTCAATACCCATTCATGATAGAAACTCTCAGCAAAATAGGAATGGAAGGAAAATTCCTCAGCATAATAAAGGGCATTTATACAAAGCCAACAGCCAACATCATCCTAAATGGAGAGTGTCTGAAAGCATTCCCCTTGAGATTGGGAACCAGACAAGGAAGCCCTTTATCACCGCTCTTATTCAACATTGTGTTGGAGGTCCTAGCCAGAGCAATTAGGCTAGATAAAGAAATAAAGGGCACCCAGATTGGTAAGGAAGAAGTAAAACTACCTCTATTTGCAGATGACGTGATCTTATACACAGAAAACCCTAAAAAATCCTCAAGAAAACTACCGAAACTAATAGAAGAATTCAGCAGAATATCAGGATACAAGATAAACATAAAAAAAAAATCACTTGGATTCCTCTACACCAACAAAGAGAATGTCGAAGAGGAAATCACCAAATCAATACCACTTACAGTAGCCCACAAGGAGACAAAATACTTAACGAATAAATCTTACCAGAGATGAAAAAGACCTATACATAGAAAACTATAAGACACTACTGCAAGAAACCAAAACAGACCTACAAAAGTGGAAAAACATACCTTGCTCACGGATAGGAAGAATTAACATTGTAAAAATGTCTATCCTACCAAAAGCCATCTATAGATACAATGCAATTCCAATCCAAATTCCAATGACATTTTTTAATGAGATGGAGAAACAAATCACCAACTTCATATGGAAGGGAAAGAGGCCCTGGATAAGTAAAGCATTACTGAAAATGAAGAACAAAGTGGGAGGCCTCACTCTACCTGATTTCAGAACCTATTATACTGCCCACAGTAGTCAAAACAGCCTGGTACTGGTACAACAACAGATATATAGACCAATGGAACAGATTTGAGAATCCAGACATAAATCCATCCACATATGAGCAGCTAATATTTGACAAAGGCCCAAAGTCAGTTAAGGGGGAAAAGACAGTCTTTTTAAAGAAATGGTGCTGGCAGAACTGGATATCCATTTGCAAAAAAGTGAAACAAGGCCCATACCTCACACCATGCACAAAAACTAACTCAAAATGGATCAAAGACCTAAATATAAAACCTAAAACTATAAAGATCATGGAAGAAAAAATAAGAGCCCTAATACATGGCATAAACAGTGTACAAAACATTACTAACAATGCAGAAGAGAAACCAGCTAACTGGGAGCTCTTAAAAATCAAACACCTATGCTCATCCAAAGACTTCACCAAATGAGTAAAAATATTACCTACAGACTGGGAAAACGTTTTTAGCCATGACATTTCTCATCAGCGCCTGATCTCTAAAATCCGTATGATACTGCAAAAACTCAACTACAAAAAGACAAATAACCCAATTAAAAAATGGGCAAAGGATATGAACATGCACTTCACTAAAGAAGACATTCAGGTAGCTAAGAGATACATGAGGAAATGCTCAGGATCATTAGCCATTAGAGAAACGCAAATCAAAACTTCAATGAGATCCTATCTCACTCTAACAAGGCTGGCATTAATCAAAAAAAAACGCAAAATAATAAATGTTGGAGATGTTGTGGAGAGACTGGAACACTTATACACTGCTGGTGGGAATGTAAAATGGTACAACCACTTTGGAAATCCATTTAGCACTTCCTCAAAGAAATAGAACTACCATACAATCCTGCAATCCCACTCCTTGGAATATATCCTAGAGAAATAAGAGCCTTTACACGAACAGCTATATGCACGCCCATGTTCATTGCAGCACTGTTTACAATAGCAAAAAGACGGAAGCAACCAAGGTGCCCATCAACGAATGAATGGATAAATAAATTATGGTATATTCACGTAATGGAATATTACACATCAATAAAGAACAATGATGAATCCATGAAACATTTCATAACATGGAGGAATCTGGAAGGTTTTATGCTGAGTGAAATTAGTCAGCTGCAAGAGGACAAATATTGTATAAGACCGCTATTACAAGAACTTGAGAAATAGTTTAAACAGAGAAGAAACTATTATTTGATGGTTACGAGAGCGGGGAGGGAGGGAGGGAGGGAGGGAGGGGGTATTCACTAATTAGATAGTAGGTAAGAACTATTTTAGGTGATGGGAAAGTTAAGACACAATACAGGAGAGGTCACCACAACTAGACTAAACCAAAAGCAAAGAAGTTTTCTGAATAAACTGAACGCTTCGAAGGCCAGTGTAGCAGGGGCAGGACTTTGGGGGGCACGGTTTCAGGAGACATCTAAGTCAATTGGCATAATAAAATCTATTAAGAAAATATTCTGCATCCCACTTTGGAGGGTGGCATCTGGGGTCTTAAACGTTAGCCAGTGGCCATCTCAGATGCATCAATCGGTCTCAACCCACCTGGAGCAAAGGACAATGAAGAACACCAAAGACACAAGGTAATTATGAGCCTAAGAGGCAGAAAGGGCCACATAAACCAGAGACTACATTAGCCTGAGACCAGAAGAACTAGAAGGTGCCCGGCTACAACCGATGACTGTCCTGTCAGGGAACACAACAGAGAACCCCTGAGGGAGCAGGAGAGCAGTGGGATGGAGACCCCAAATTCTCGTAAAAAGACCAGACTTAATGGTCTGACTGAGACTAGAATGACCCTGGAAGTCATGGTCCCCAGACCTTCTGTTATCCCAAGACAGGAACCATTCCCAAAGCCAACTCTTCAGACAGGGACTGAACTGGACTGTGGGATAGACAATGATACTGGTAAAGAATGAGCTTCTTGAATCAAGTAGACCCATGAGACTATGCTGCCATCTCCTGTCTGAAGGGGAGATGAGAGGGTAGAGGGGGTCAGAAGCTGGTCGAATGGACACAAAAAGACTGAGTGGAGGGAAGGAGTGTGCTGTCTCATTAGGGGGAGAGCAATTAGGAGTATATAGCAAGGGGTTTATAAATTTTTGTTTGAGAGTCCGACTTGATTTGTAAACTTTCAATTAAAGCACAATAAAAATTAAAAAAAAAAACATGAAAATGCTAGACTAATATTTATTTAATTCTAGAACAGAGATCCCTAAGAACATCAGAAAAGCAACAGATCAAAAAGAGTTGATGGATTCAAGTACATGCAGATTAAATGCATCTATCTGTATTAAAATAAAAGCACAAACAAAATTAAAAAACAAACAAGGAGGAAAAATATTTTCAGCCTAAAGGGCTAATATCAAAATATATTCAGAGTGCTTGTAACTCAATAAAGCAACAGATGACCATCCTAATAGTAAAGAGAATTAAAGCAATTAAGATGAATTTCAAAAGGAAAGCAAAGAGTCAAAACATACAAAAATTGCTCAATCTTAAAAGTAGTCAAAATTGCAAACTGAAAAACAAAAGAACAAGAAACGATTTTGCCTCCCCCTCCATTGCTGTCGAGTCGATTCCGACTGATAGCGACCCTAGAGGACAGGGCAGAACTGCCCCGTGGAGTTTCCAAGGAGTGCCTCGTGGATCTGAGCTGCAACCTTTTGGTTAGCCCCAGTAGCACTTAACCACTACACCACCAGGATTTCCCCCATTTTGCCTACTTAAGATCTTTTTTTTTTTTTAATTAAATATGTGTTTCCTAGCAGTTGACAAAATATTTGACTTGGCTGCTGCTAGTGGAAAGGTGCAAAGGACAAAACATCACCAACAGCAATCCTTTCTGCATCTATCTGAAATGAATGCTTTCAATTCTGAGAATTAATGGGTAGAATAATAACTGTGAAGTACAACAGGTTTGTGCACAAATTATGGGCATACATAATAATAACAAATGTACCACCATTTGCCATTGAATCGATGGTGACCCCATGTGTGTCAGAGTGTTTTTGTGCTCCTCAGGGTTTTCAATGGCTGATTTTTGGGAAGGAGATTGGCAGGCCTTTCTTGTGAGGTGCCTCTAGGTGGACTAAAACCTCCAATCTTTTCGTTAGCAGCCAAGTGTAATAACTGCTGGCACCACCCAGGGACTCTGATAATAAGTGTAGAATAATTTAAAGGCTAAATGATGGGGAATTCCTTAAATAATCTCAGTACATATGCAGAAAAACATCTGGGAAAATATATTCCAAAATATTTGCAGAGGTTACCCTTGGTCATTAGGTTGCTTTTTTTTTTTTTCCTTTTTGCTTATTAGGGTTTCCTAAATTTTCTATGAATGTTACAAGAGTAATCTTTTTCATTAGAAATATTCACACACATTTCAAGCATTAATTTAGAACCCATGAGCCACTTACTCTCCCAGAAAAACGATTTCCGTGCTGATTTCTTCCAAATTATGGCGGAGGAAATTGCTCAGAAAAGCACTCACACTGTCGACAGTGATGTTTCCACAAACCACAATGAACCTAGGCGGCAAGAACAGGTGAAGCAGAAGATCTCAGGAACAGAGGTTAGCTTTCTGTCAAGATTTAGAGATGGGCACTTAGCTTAAACCTAGTTTTAAATAAATTTGGTATTTGAATCATGCAGACATAGAAAACAGAAATATTACAGCCTGCATCTCCAATATATAAAACAAACACCAGATTCCTGTAGTCTCTATTCAATCTCAAGAAGGGTATGACTCCAAACATTTGAATGACATACAGCTTTTTTTGTGTCAGGAATACAACAATAACTACCATTGCTAGATTTTACATATTTACTTATAACAAACCTGGATGTGTATTGTATCGCTTAAGTCTTCACTTATTTCCTGATTCACTGATATATCCTGGTTGCTGAAAAACTGAGGCTCAGAATGGTTAATTGATTTTCCTATAGTCAAATACCATGGCCTAAGTGGCACTATATTCTAGGTTATTTTTTGTTTGCTTTCCAAATCTAAATTGTCTACACCAGTTGCCCCCAAGTTGACTCCGACTCATGGCGGCCCCATGTGTGTCAGAGTAGAACTGTGCTCTCCAGAGTTTTCAGTGGATGACTTTTTCAGATAAGTGGTCCCAAGATAAGTGGTCCCAAAAAGTGAGTCCAATGGAGAGGCAACAAGGAGAGGTGCAAAATCTATGCGTGTAGCTTTTATGGTAAAAATAGCTGCCAATTTCTTTAGGATTAATATATTTTAAGAAGCTTTTCCCCTATTAGTCCTTTAATTAAACTGAAAACAATTTTAGCTTAAATTAAGGGCAAACTTTCCAGATGTTATTAGCTGATTTAGCATGTGTCCCATATGCCTTTCTTGGGATAACTGGATCAGAGTTTGGCTTATTTAGTTTATTTCATGGACTTTTATTATTATTACTTTCTCATCATTGGCTGCTAACCAAATGGAACTGGAGGTTCGAGTTTACCTAGAGGAGCCTCCAAAGAAAGGCCTGGCAATCTACTTCCAAAAAATCAGCTGTTGAAAACCCTACATAAAAAAAAAAAAAAAAGAAAACATAGCACAGTTCTATTCTCACACACACGGGGTTGCCATGAGCGGAATCAACTCAATGGCAACTGGGTCATAAACCCATGGCCGTCGAGTCGATTCCAACTCATAGTGACCCTATAGGACAGAGAAGAACTGCCCCATAGGATTTTCAAGGAGTTGCTGGTGAATTCGAATGGTTGAGCTTTTGGTTAGCAGCGGAGCTCTTAACCAATGCATCACCAGGGCTCCAACCGGCTCACACTCCTAGGCTAATTATAGTTTTCACCCAACTGCATGAGAAGATCACCCAAAGTGAGCTTATCTAAATTGTGCCTCTTTCATGTATAACAGACAGGGACTAAATTAAACAGAATGATATCAAATTTAAGATCTCTAATCCATTCTCAGATGTGACAAAGTACAATGGAAACTGAGGTAACATGAATCTACAGAGAAGCAGGGTCAAATCAGCTCCAACTCGTTTCCCTCCTGGGAACAAATGGCTGTGGCGCCAACAGGGTAGGTGATCTAGCAAGCGTTGTAAAAGAGGGCATAGACATTGCTTCTCACTGTAGCAAAACTCTGCCTTTAACTGAGGCCCAGATCATTTAGGGAGGTTTTGGCTATGGCAACTGAATCGAATTATTTCAAATTTGAACTGTTGCTTTGATTTGATGCATTATATAGCTATAAGTCAATCACATGATGAAAATGAGTAAGACAATTAGTAGTAAGAGAACAGTTAGTGATGGGGACCACAGAAGTATTGCCACATCCAGTAATACTAATTGACAATGGATACAATATTACCTGTCATTTTAGATGACTTAACTGCTCTTATTCATAAGATATAAATATAGCAGCTGTATCAAGTACCAGGAAACACTGGTGGTGTAGTGGTTAAGTGCTATAGCTGCTAACCAGAAGGTCAGCAGTTGGAATCCACCAGGTGCTCCCTGGAAACTCTAAAGGGTAGTTCTACCCTGTCCCATACGGTCGCCATGAGTTGGAATCGACCCGATGGTAACAGGTTTAGTTTAGGTTGGTTTTCTCAAGTACCAAATATCTTCTTATGGATTTTATTCTAGCACAGCCCTCTCTAATTAATGAAGACCCTTGTCAAAATTTTCACCTTTGGTTCCATAGCTAGATAAGGCAATAATATCAGGTGTTTAGAATGAGACAGAATCTCTCAAACTAGAAATTACACGTGAAAAAATACTTACTTCTTCCCTTTGACCACTTCATAGGAATTGGTGTATTTCCTCTTGTTAGCAAAAAGTTCCACAATTTCAGGGACGTATTTTGCAAACAGTATCTAAAATAATCAGCAAACAAGACCTTAGCTCTCATTATTTTGAAGAATACTCCAAAATTCTACGATTATGAAGAAAGAGAAGTTATGTAAAATTTTCTCTCCTCTAAGAGGGACATGACTATGACCTGTATCTTAAAAGGAAGAACATATTTCTTTTTCTTCAGTCTTTGGATTTAGCTCAAATTTCATAAATGCTTTTCAGCTTTCCAAATGATGAAAGCAAAGACTAGCAGTAAGACAGCTCCCCTACCTGCTTTGCTCCTTTCTTCAATTCTAACTCCCCCGCAGACTTCTTGACTTTATATTATTATGGGACCATATGGAGTAGAGGGGGATTAAGGTGAAATGGTTGAAATGAGGGTTACGAATGGCAGAGTATTAGAAAGGTAGTGTGAAGAACTGTTATGGTCTTTAAGAAACTAAGATTAAAGTCAGCAAAAGAAAAGAAGGCTTCCTTGGTGCCTGCTACACTCTCAAACCAAGCATAGATGTTCACTCGTCTAATGTAAGATACTGGTTTGGTGAGAGCTAGCTCATTTGGGCTGGAAGGAACAGAACTTCCTTTAGGTGAAATCTCAGATGTCCTTTCTCTTTAGAATGAAGACTTTAATCTCATGGTCCAAAGATAAAGGAAAACAGGGTTGCTCAAATCTATTTGCAGGTTTATAAGGACTGTCTGCTCTTGTTTGTCTACCATCCTTTATCCCCAGCAGCCAAGCAGTTACATAATGTGCTCTAGGGAACGCAGTTTAGAAAACATTAGATCTATGTAGCTTTTTTTTTTTTATTTAACACTTGATCTGAATAATGCAACATTTGCTCTCCAAAATAAATTGCTTTATTTCCAACCACTAAGCAAATTTTTATTTATTTATTTATGTAGCACAGTGGTTAAGAGCTACAGCTGCTAAACCAAAAGGTCAGCAGTTCAAATCCACCAGGTGCTCCTTGGAAACCCTATGGGGCAATTCTACTCTGTCCTATATGGTTGCTACGAGTCGGAATCGACTTGACGGTAATCAGTTTTTTTGTTTGTTTTATTCAAAACAAGATTAAAAACACTCTTCACCAAACTCGCAAGGGTGAAGAAGATGATGAAGGTCCGTCCCAGGGATGTCCGGGCTACCACATCTCCAAAGCCAACAGTTGATGTTGTTGCCACGACTAGGTAAATTGATTCAAAGTAAGATAAATTCTGTGAATTTCTAACTTTGAGCCAAGGATCACCAGAATTTTCCACCTGTCCAAAGAAAGAAGACACGGGAAACATCTTTGAATGAAATACAAGGGGAGGTTTTTTTTAAAAAAGGCTATGCATTGGATTCATTTTCCTTACTTCAACTCAAATGAAATAGCGATTCTCAGGCTGTTGTGAAGAGTTTGCAAATTGTGGGTAGTGGCTGTGAAGCCCTGGGTTCCTTAGTTGTGATTAGTGGTGAATGTGAGGGGCATGCATTTTGATTCCAGCCTTTGGAAGACTCCACAGGGGAACGGCTGTCCATACCTCTTTCTTTTCACGTGGGTGCATCGTTACTTCCTGGAGTCACAAGACACCAAGACTCAGGTCGAGTAATTATTATTCATTATCAGTTTTTGCTAGGTCAGGATTATTACTACATAAAAAAAAAGACACACTGAAATAGCATTTAACTTCAGTGAGCTCAAGTATATGAATGCTGGTGTCTGAGGAAAAGTAAATGAATAAGCAAACAAGCTTTCCAAGTTATCACCCACCCCCAACCAAAAATTTTTGAGTGACTTAAAAAAAAAAAAAACTCTGAAAAATATTTTGCTCTGATTTTTACCTCTGAGTCATCACATTTTAGAAAACTAAACTTACCAGATTATCTTTTTATGATATTAAATACATGGAGTAATTTAGGCAATTGTAAAATCTATATCTACTTTTTTTTTTATATCTACACTTTTCCTTTGTTTTCCTATTTTTAGAAAATTTCCCCCCCAAGTTTACATATTTCCCAGATCTTTTCCATTTCTATTCATAAAAGATGATAAAATGCTAAAGATTCCTGAGCAAAGTAGAAGGGTTTTTTCCTGACTATTTTGCATTTTTGCCTTTTTTAAAAAAATTTTTTTGTTGTTAAGAACTGAAGTGGAAAAGAGAAATCATATACTTTGCACAGATATTTGACCACATTTTAATAGTGATGTGTCAAATGCTGGTTTTTTCTTAAATTTGGTAAGTAGGTTAAGAATGTGGGCTCCTATAGGACCCCACTCCAAAATAAGAAGAGATGGTATGCCTATATAACCGTTATGCCTAGTAGTAGACTTTGCTGGAAAGTCTACTAATCTTCTTTCTCTGACCTCTGGAGTCTTCACTAAAACTCCATATTGTCATTTATAATATCTCAGCACAGGGTTTCAATCATATCCTGGCATAAAAAAATATTGTATATTCTGTGATCACCACCATTACTTTTTATCATGGCGTCCCCATTCTCGAGTTCTTAATATTGATTCACCGCCTGTGTGGCTGAATTTTATCATCAAGATACGTTTTCAAAAGGCTCATGGGTATTATTTCCCCTTGCATGCTTAAAACGACTGGATAGGTTACACTTTCTTTCAAGCAAACATTGCAGATATTGCTCTGTCATTTCTGGCATTGATTTATGCTGCAGAGAAACCTGAGGCTAGTTCATTTAACTTGATTTGCTGTTGCTGGCTTCTCTCCTTATCCCTGAGGTTCAGTAACTGCTTCAGAGCATAGCTGGAGTTCACAGTTTAGGGTCATTTTTCCTGGGATGCTGAATGCTCTTTAATCTACAGAGTCAAGACTTTATTTTATAACACTTTTCTGGTACCATTTATGGTTTTCTCTTCTTCAGGAAGACTAATTTTGTAGTATGTTGAATCAATATTGTCCATTTTCCTGTTTCGCCTTTAAAATCATTTCGGCATCTTTCTTCTTTTCCATTACAGTGTTTTTTTCCCTCCATCCTGTCCACAATGTTTTTGACCATTTTGTATGTCACATTTATTATATTTTTAGTTCTCCCTAATGTGTTTTTTGAAGGAACATCCTGGTTGTATTTCTTCTAAATTAAATTTGTTTGTTTCTCTGGCAGTCCAACAAACCAAAACACCAAACCTGTTGCTGTCGAGTTGAATCCGACTCCTGGAGACCCCATGAGCTTCAGAATAGAACTGTGCTCCACAGGGTTTTCTTGGCTGTAATCTTATAGAAGCCAATTGCCAGGTCTCTCTTCTGCTGCACTGATGGGTGAATTTGAACACCAACTTTTCGGTTAGTAGCCAAGAGCAAACCATTTGTGCCACACAGGGACTCCCTGACAGTCCAGGTATATTCAGTATTCTTTGCCAACACCTTAAGAGTGGCAGGATTCAACTCATTTTGGCCACATCGGGAAAGATCAATTGTTAAAAAAAAAAGACATCATATTTTGTAGAGGGCCAGTGAAAATGAGGGAAACCCTTAGTGAGATGAATTGCATGATAGTCATAAAAATGGGCCCAAACATATCAATCATCATGAAGAGGGCACTGAACCATGCAACCTTTTGTTCTGTTATACACAAGGTCACCATGAGTCAGTCACCTCAATGGCAGCCAACAGCAACAATGTGATTTTCGGCTCTGTCATACCTTTTTTCTGCTGTCTTTCAGCTTATTTTCAACTCTTGCTATACTGTTTAACAATCTCTTTTTTAAAGCTTTGCATATCTTATTTCAATTACCATTTTCAGGTTTTTTGTTTTTTTTTTTAAGCCTTATACGTATTGTTTCAAACATTAACTTTTTCTTTGCTACTTGGGTATATTATCTTGTAATGGTTCTTTTAACTATTGCATTCTGTAACTGTTTCTATACTGCTGTCTCTCTGCTGTCTACCACAAGCCTTGTTATTTTGGCAGAATTTAAGCATTTGATTCCTTTCTGGTTAATACTCATCTTTGAGTGGTGTCATCTTGAAGCTGAAGGACAGTGTAGGACGGGAAGGCAATAAGTTGGGTTAATCATAGCTTTGACTTTGGTTTGTCATTTCAAATAGCTCTCATCAAATCTGTTGTTTTCTTCACTCTGGGGTATAGCTCTTATGGGTTTAACATTCCAGGAGCAGATGTGGCTTACAGTGGAGGCCCCTAAGCTGTCTGGTTGCTTCTCCCTCTTTCTCTGCACTTGTCCTTGCAGGCTGTCTCCTTGCCTGGGAGACTCAGTGCCCAACAGGGGCACACAGTCACATGACTACAGCTGCCAAGCAAGAGGCTTTAATGACTCAGGGAGGGTGCTGGTGGAGACAGTGTCCAACCTAAGAGCATGCTATTTACAGGGAGCAGCTATTCTCCATCTAGGTCTATTGGTGCCTTGGCAGAGCAGGGTTGTCAGAAACTTCTATTTTTCCAAACAACCCAGAAATCCAGATATTTATCTGAACTCTCCACAAAAGCCAACAACGAATTTAAACAGAAATTAGAAAACAGAAAATAAAAACATAATTACGTCAAATAAAATATGCCTGTAGACCACCTTCAGGGCCCTTCACTGGAACTGCTGTTGAAGGCAAAAAGCATACCCTGTCATCATGGTTTCCCCTTCAGCATTCACTTGTCCACCATTCTATGATGTTCCGGCAGGTCTGTACAGGGACACTGACTGCCTCTCCCATGGTAGGCCCGTTCCCCTAGGTCCAATCCTCCAGAATCAGGGATCCACCTTTACTGCTGTGACATGTCTTTTCAGGGAAATCTCTCTTCTGCTTCAGTGCTGATGAAGTATGAGACTGATTTTAGATTTCCTGAAGGTTCATAGTTTGCATTGGACATTTGACATTTTTTCTCGCAGAGTTGAAGATGGTAAGCTTTTAATTTTTTCTTTTTTGTTGTTATTACTTTTAATTAATTTTGAGAGAAGCAATCCAATAAAAATGACTTCCACTATATTTTTTACTTTATTTTTCTCAAAAGTCTCCACACACTTTTAACATCCTACTTCAATACTTCCATTTCTGTATCTTCTAATGACTTCTCAACTGTCCTCAGGCAATAAAATCCAGGAGTGTCTCTCCTATTGTCATAATCCATTTACTAGATTCTTGATTATGTGGGATAAGAACCAGCCTCTCTTGTAGGCAAAGGAGGGCAGCTATGTATATACAGATTGTTTTCTGGAGAACCAAGGGATGCTCAAGGCTCCCCTTCACAATTTAGCAGCTCCTCACCCACAACCCCTTATTGTTCATAAGTCTGAAATCCTCCAGTCAGCTTTGTTACTTTGACTTAAGACTTTTTAGTCTTTGTTAAAATGCTAGAACCCGTATGGATATATACGCTTTATCTATTGCTTACACCTTTGAAGGGTTAGCTTCTTAAGTCTTTCCCTAAGAGCAGGTTTTAAAGTTCGAAGGGGGAACATAGGTACCTTGAGTTTAGCAGATACATATTTGTGAGAAATATGAGGGTGGGGAAAACCCAGAAAGGAGAAATACGAAGATAAACCTCTCATTGGCTTTTCGTGATAGAGATAGGTACTCAGAAGATTCAACTTCATTTTTCAAAGAAAGGGCATTGGCGCTGACTAGGAATAACAGGGATTGTGATGAGATGCTTACCAGGTGAATGAATCCTGCAGCAGTGAACCACATACTAAGAATTATGGATAACAGTTTGGAAAACTTCACGGAGTTACTAGAGGAAGAAAGACAAAGAGCAGTTGGGCCTCCTCATACAGGTTTCAGAACAACACGAACACCTCTCTCTGAGGTCTGGCTACTCAAAGTGTGCTTTGCGGGCCAGCAGTATTGGCGTCACCTGAGAGGATGTGACGAATGCAGAATTCCACACCCCACCCCTGATGTATCGACTATGCATTTGCATTTTCACAAGCTCCTCAGCTGGATTCATACACACATTAGAGTGTGAGAAGCACAGTCCCCAAACTCACCAAGTCAAACATTTGTTTGAGAAATTTGGATTTTCACTGTGATATCACTAGCCTGGTATTATATATATATTTTTAATAACATGCTGGCACAGTGGATAACTGTTTGGCTGCTAACCAAAAGGCCAGCAGTTTGAATCCACCAGCTGCTCCTTGGAAACTCTATGGGGCAGTTCTACTCTGTCCTATAGCGTTGCGGCATGTCGAAACTGACTCGAGGCAAAGCGTTTGGTTTTCTTTTTGGCTTATCTAAATTATTTATAAAATAATTTAATAGATGGTCACATTGTCTAAGGTAATAGTGCAAAATGCATTATCCTAGGAATCCAGGGAGTGGGCTTGCAAAATGAAATTTTGAGTAGATCACAGAAATGTAGAGTCATATTGTTAACCTCATAAGAGGATCACTGAGTGAAGAGGATCAGAAAAGCTTTCACCTCCTAAGTAAAGCCGCAGAGTTTAGCTGAAGTCTCCCTTTCCCATCTCGACTTTTCCACGAAGCATACACACTTAGCAGTGAAATCCTCCTGGCCTGCAATGTTCTGTGCTTCCAGTCAGAACACAGAGGCATGGGGATTAAAACTCTGAAAGTGTTGCTACCAAAAGGTACTTTGGATTTCTTTCTTTCTTTTTTTTTAATGTTTAAAACAAAAAAACAAACCCATTGCTGTCAAGTCCATTCCAACTTATTGTGACCCTACAGGACAGAGCAGAACTGCCCTGTAGGGTTTCCAAGGAGCAGCTGGTGGATTCGAACTGCTGCTGATCTTTTGGTTAGCAGCTGACTTCTTAACCATTGCCCCACGAGGACTCAATAAACCCACTGCTGTTGAGCTGATTCCTACTCATAGCAACCCTATAGGACAGAATAGAACTGCTCCATAGAGTTTCCAAAGAGCGCCTGGAGGATTCGAACTGCCAGCCTGGTTATGGTTAGCAGCCATAGCACTTAACCACTACACCACCAGGGTTTCCAGGGCTGCACAGATGGCTCTATTTCTGTAAGCAGTAGTTCACCACTGTTACCAAGCAACTCATGTTCAGAGTTAAAGGAGGTGCCTCACATTTCTAACCCTGAAGAAATGCTTATTTTACCTAGCCAGGAGAGACAAGATTCATAAAAAGCAAACGTGTAGAACAAAGCCTCTGGATTGCTTTGATTTGTTTTGTGAGCTCACAATTAACTCCTAAATGAATTTACGGATTGTAGCTTTACAAAACAGAGAAATAACAAACTCTTCAAAATGACTGCAAACCTTTCATCCAGTGTGCTGTGTAATATAATGGGATAAACTGAGTGAACAATATCTTGGGAGCTTGGGGATTTTGTGAGTTTTGCACTGAAATTCTGAAGGGAAATAGTTAAGTTTAAAGCTTAACCAACAATTTCATTTTCTATGAGTTTGAACCAACTCGATGGCAATGGGTTTTTTTTTTTTTTTTCGGTTTAACGTAAACTAGTTAAGTAGGCAGTTCTTCAGGCAGGGCTAGTGTTTACCTGGTCTTGATGGCCTGTAGAATTTGCAAGATTTGTGGGAGTTCTAGCAGCCTCAGTGCTCTTAGGAACCTTAAACCTGCAAAGCAATTGAAAGGAAAAAGATGCCCAAAAACGACAGTCACTCCTGGGAGTAGTTTGAAGTATAATAAAATTGGGATTCCTCGCACTCTTTTTCTCCCTAAAATTCTCAAACATAATATCTTATAATGTTGTGGGTTTATGAGCATGGGCCCTGGTTCAAATCCTGGCCTAGACACTTAGTAGCTGTTGTAATCCAAGGCATAATCTATTTCCTCATCTGTAGAACAGGAATTATAACAGTACTCACCCCATAGAGTCGAAGCATTAACAGAAAGCACATAGAAGTGGGTTTCACATATAATAAGCACTATGTGCATTTTCTCCTATTTAACTCATGTTTAAAATTGAGAGCAAATTTTCCATAAACAACTTAAACCCTCTACCACAGAACCTCTATGACATCCTCTTCAATGTTGGTGTTTTTTTTTTTTTTACTTTATGTATTCTGATGATAATGACAGCAAGTAATAGAATTGGGCCTTTTATTCTAGATAACAAATAATAATATAAAATTACATAAAAACAGATAAAAGCTCCAGAATGCCCATACAGTGTCAACGCATCTACCTTAAGGACAGAGTAACTAATTAAGTGAAATAAATCTCTAACGTGCCACAGCAAATATGGATATGACAGTTTATAGCTTTTAAGGACCAAAGGAGGCTTTTTATCTCCTCCACCTGTATAAGCATCCCAGCATAAAGGTGAACCTGGAAGATAAGATGCTGGGGCCATAACCTCTCAGACTGAGGATACAACCATCCCATAAACTACTGAACACCTATTGTGCATCAGATACGTTACTAGGTGCTGAGGTTGAAAAAACGGTTTCTACAAATATACTACAAAGCCATGTAAACACAGTGAGGGTTTTTTTTTTTTTTTTTTTTTTTTAATGAAAGGCAGGCATTAAAGAAAAATGAAGAATATTTTTGAATGTGAAATGGTGAGTTTTTTTTTTTTCTTTTAACTGCTACTGACTCCCACAGTGCACTTACCCAGCCAATTACTCTTCAAATAATAAGAAATGAAGGTTGGTGGGATGGTAAAGATGTCTACAATCGAATTCATCTCCAACCAGAACTTGATCTTGTCATCAGCTGCCAAAAACTGTGAGACAGAAACAGAAGACCTGAAATTCTGTTACCCTCATGAATTTTAAAGTAAACACAAGGGATGGCATTACTCAACTACATTTCATTTGTCAACTGAAGTTTGCTCTCATTCTAACACAGACTGGCAGGTAAGTAGGTAGATAGGTACATAGATAGATAGATAGACATGCAGATACACACACATATTATATGTAGATATAGAGAGATTCAGCAGCCCTGGTAGCACGGTGGTTAAGAGGTTAGCTGCTAACCAAAAGGTCAACAGTTCAAATCCACCAGCCATTCTTTGGAAACCCTATGGGGCAATTCTACTCTGTCCTATAGGGTCGCTATGAGTCGGAATCCACTCAACGGCAACAGTGTTTTTTTTTTTTTAATCTATCTATATCTATACATATATCTATAATGTATAATAAATATACATTCATCTATAATATATAATAAATAACTGCATATACCTATAATATATAATAAATATCTATTAAAATACCATCTCATAAATATTTTGGATAAATACACTGAAATCTAGATCTGGGATAATATTTAACAAACGCTTGTAGATTGAAAAACCATTTAATAAATGTAATAAAAACGAAACAAGGACAAAAGCATTTATCACAGTAGTATGGCACATCTGCTTACCCGTGGAGCCAATGACATCTTCGTGGGCTTATTAGTACAGCTCTGCTAGATTGTGATCACTAGTAAAACTTGGTGGTAGGTGGGAAACCAATATGGTGTACATTGGGACAAGTTGATGGTATTTAATAAAAGAATCATTTTAGTTTGTGTTTGAATTTTTGGTCTGGTTTACAGTTAGAAGTGCAGGAGAGAGAGAGTTTTTATGTGTCATTATATATTTAGCAATCTGGGGCACAGACCTTGTATCTTTACAGCCTGAAAAATACAGGCAGGTTGTATAACTAAGTCACATACAGATCTCTTTTTCTCAGACCTGTAAAGTTTGTGTCTTCACTTCCATTTTCGATAGGTACTTACTCTCAGCCCAAAATAGAAGCTAAAGAAACCATTGAAAAGCAAATCAATAGGAATGGTTTTGTCTTCATATGAAGAACAACTTCCAACAGGGCTGGAAAAGAAACAAGGACAGTTTGCAAAGATGAACATTTTATCAGCTGTGTCTATATAGGGCCAAATAAAGGAAAAGGGCAGGCAATTTTCTATTTATTCACGATAAATGGTCAATCCAGACATGTAAGTTCAGATCTAAAGAAAATTGCTTTTCTTTTGGGAGTGGAGGTATGTACATAACACCATGGGACTGAAAATAACAGGGAAATTACTCAGTCTTCCTTTCATGGAGTTTACTAGTTCTGTTTCCATGTTATCAGTGAGGATTCTGAGCAATAGAGACTACGTGGCTCTCCTTGGTCTATAAGACCATCTATTCAGCCCGAACATTTTGGCTTCTGTACCCTTCTGATACAAAGCTGATCTAGGTCCCTGGGTAATGTAAATGATTAAGTGCTTGGCTAATAACTAAAAGGTTGGTGGTTTGAATTCACCCAGAGGTGTCTCGGAAGAAAGGTGGGATGATCTATTTCCAAGAGGTCACAGCCACTGAAAACCCTATGGAGCACGGTTCTACTCTAACACACATGGGGTTGCCATGAGTTGGAATGAACTCAACATCAACTTTTTTTTTTAAGGTCAACTGGACTGGTTTGAACAAAATTCAAGAAGTATTTCCTAAAAGATCTGTTAGGAATTCACAAAACAAAGACTACTTGTTTCCCTAGGTTCCTAAAGTTGCCTGACTTTTGTGGTCTTGTAGTCCCAAATTTACTTCAGCTAGAAATCCAAAATGATTTCCAGAAGGTTGGCATGGAGATAAGATTAGATTGGGCTGTGGCCAAGAAACTGCCTTAACCTTGGGATAGAAGAAGAGAATGGGTTTGGAGTAGAGAAGACAACAACAATCTCCTTCATCCCAGATGAATTCTGGTATTTTCCCTTTCTGGAGACCAGCCAAAGTTGTTTAAAACCTATGGGAACCCTGAACCCATTGTAGCACATCTGTTTCAACATTTAAGGAATCCAAAGGCATAGAAAGCCTTCAGAAGTGGCCCAAGTGAGGAGCCACCAGCTGGAGGCTTGGAGTTCCAGAGTCTCTGGAGTAGATCTGTGCAGGACACTCCATCCTCTAGCAAAGCAGGATAACAGGATGCACGCGAAACTCATGCCTTTCTTGTGGAGCTGGGTTTAGTGCTTCTTGGGGGCAACTAAACACTTAACGTTTATGAGCTTTTTTTTTTTTTTTGATGAAAATATGTTAAGCATTATTCCTCAGGAAAAAATTCCAAATTAGCTGGGCAACCTACTGATATAGCAGACATGGGTAAATTGGGGATTTTACTCACTCAGAAGAGTTGATGAAATAGATTATAAGAGATCCGATACTTAGTACAAAGACAAGGATAACCTAAAAAAAATAAAAGAAACAAATGTTCAAATCTATTTTATTGACCTGGAACGCAAGTGAATAAACAAACCAACCAAATTACGTTTTCTCTTTTTTACCTTGCTTACACACGTGTGGCCATTTCTTCACATAGTCATTCATTTAGTCAGGAAAAATTGACTGGACCTTTGCTGGGTCTCCAATAAAGGAACACGTACCCATTTTACTTACCTAACTCCCAACTCCCACATACTTCAGAATAAACAATTTGTCCCTCCGGCTGCTCCTAGAGCTTTTTGATCTCAGAAAATCCTACTACTTGTTCATTCATCCACTTATAAAACATCTATTAAGTGCTCAATATGTTATACACTTCAATACATTCTAGAAAGCGAGGCCTATAAGACATAGACCCTGGACTCGAACTGCCCATGATATTGTAGTTGGGTCAGAATTTTGAAAGGTGGGAAAGTGCTGTAAATGAGAAGTAGAAAATGAGCGCTTTTAACTCTAATGGATCGGGTCTGTGAAACAAGCGGTGTTTGTGGACTGCAATCAGAACAGAGTCCGTTTCAAGCCCTCCAGGCCTTTAGTTCTTTTCCTCTCCCTGGATGAAATCTTTGGCAGACTGTGTGATTTTTCAGGCCAACTTTAAGTAATAAAAATTCCTCCAGTAATTTCCAGCTTCTAAATCTTCCCTGTTTTTAATATGTTCGATCCAATGTAGTTCTCATGCTAAAACTGAGTTTTTTATTTACAATTAAAGCTTCTCTCCTTTCAGGTGTCCCTTGGGCAGACTCCTTGTATTGGGAAAAGACACAGTTTCTTCTCTGTTAACCCGTTTTGGCTTTTTTATTCCTACTTGCTCACTGACTAGGCTCCCTCTAGCTTCTCCAGAGTTGGAGGTCAGAGCGTGGGAGTGAACAGAAAAGCAAGGTAAGAGCAGGAAATGTTTTCCTTGACCTGTGATCATTGATGATGCACTTATCCGGGGGATTTCTGGGCATGGAAGATGTTTAATATTTAATTTGATGTGTTGCTTCACTGCTCTTTGGAGATCCAGTTCAATTCATTTTCAAATTCAGCAAGTATTTCTTTAGTTCTTATCATAATCCAATGAGGGACAATGACGGTTCAGTGGTAGAATTCTAGCCCTCCAAGTGGGAGACCCTGTTTCGTTCTTGACCAACAGACCCCACACGCAGCCATGACACACCTGTCAGTGGATGCGTTCATCTTGCTATGATACTGACCAACTTTCAGCAGAGTTTTCAGACTAAGACAGACTAAGAAGGAAGACCTGGTAATCTACTTCTGGAAATTTAGCTAATGAAAACCCTACGGATCACAAAGGTCTGATCCACAATCAAGAGTAGGAAGCATTTCCTTCTGTTATTCATGGCATCTCCATGAGTCCGGGGGGATTCTATGGAAGCTGACAACAATAACATGATCCAAATCCTGTTCTAGTACTTGGGATTCATTGGTGAACAAAAATGGAACTTACAATCTAGACAACAAATAAAGACAGTTAATGATGTAAATAGGAGTCCTTGGGTAGCTCAGCTGCTAACTGAAAGGCTGGTGGTTCGAGTCCATTCAGAAATGACTCCGAAGAAAGGCCTGGCAACCTACTTCTGAAAATTAGCCACTGAAAGTCCTACAGGGTTCTACTCTGACACACATGATGTATCCATGAGTCAAAATCTACTTCATGGCAACTGGTTTGGCTTTTTGTTTTTTTTGTTTTTTGGTTTAATACGTAAACAATATAGTATGTTAGGAGATACGTGCTAGGAAAATAATGTAGAGCAAAGTGATGCGGGTCAGAAATACAAGGGTTGAGGGCAAAGAGGTGTCTGTCTTAATAGTATTTAATTGCCGAAGGTCCGTTCTGTGGTTCCCTAAACTGGGTGAAGGCGTATTCTTCGCTGGCTACTCACAACTCCTTCCTCAAGGTTCTACCTTCTGCTGCAACTCTGACCCCTTCAGATGCCTAGAAAGCAGGTTATAGAAGCCTCTCACTGGTTGCCTGACCGGATCTGTGCGAGAATTCAAGCATTCTCTGCCTCAAGGAACAACAGAAGAGCAGATTCTCTTCAGAACAGCAACTCCTCTAGCCCAGAGCAGCCAACCAGACAGTCGCTTGTCAGAAATGAACCAGACAGCCATCCTCCACGTCCCCAAAGTTTCAAAAGATGCAAATTAAAATCCTCGAGTGGTATCTTTGAAGCCTCTTTCCTTAGGCTTCAGATGAAAGTACTCCCATACCTCTGCTACGACAACGCTTGTTCCAAAAATTTTCTTCTATTTCCAACTCATACCTAATTTACGGAAGAGTCTAAGAATTTCAACTGGTTTTCTTCCGCTTGCTTTCTAAGTGGCGATCTTGCACCTCACTAAGAAATACTGGCATTTTTAGGGGGGCTTTCAGTTCCTACTATAGGTTCCATTTTAACATCTACATTAAGTTTTGCAGGAACTATTAGTAAATTTCATTGTTTCCTGGTATTTCAGTTAGAGAAATGTAATCTGAAACTCAGGAGAGATTTTGGGAAAGTATTTTTTTATTGGTATAATGTCAGTATATCAACAATTATAGTTTTCATGACATCTTGTTTCTTTTCTTTACATTTAATTATACATTTTTTTCTCTTTTAAAAAATCCTGCAATAGATTCTTTAAATATATCACATATTAACAGACTTCTGGAAAGATGACGGCATGTTACATGTTTATAGTCCCCAAAACCAAGGAAATGAACAAAAAATAAATAAAAGAAGAAAATTTTATCTTTATTAAAACTAAGAACAATCCCCACCTCATACCACAAGCCCAAATAATATCATCCATGTATAATACATAACAAACAGCAATATTTATACCAAACCAAATGAAGGCACTAATAGCAAACAGCTTGTTAACACTGTTCAGTAAGTCAGGTAAATTATCTGTAAATTTTCCTTGTATTAGAACAGAAAAATCTGAAAGTGCTGACTGTTTTGGGAGGGTTAGACAGCTCTTTGCCTTATCCCTAGAGGTTACAGACTGAAGATGGAGCCATATAACTCAAAGGAGCCTAAAGGAAAAACTGAGGCCAAGCAGTCACTGAAGGGAAATCTCATGGTTAGCAGCAATACTTCTTTTCTTTTTTTCCTCTAAGAACCCTGGAAAATAGTAAAAGGAAAGCTAACTGGAAAATCTGAGACCTCATCCAGAGAGAGCCTTATATGTGGAGTGGATGACCATAGCATTGACCCCATGTTTGTCTCTGTGGGAAAGCACACCCTAGATTGGGACTTAGATTTCCAGTGTGTATCTGGAAATCTAAGTCCCAATCTAGTGTGCTTCTGTGGCAAACCACACACTAGATTGGGACTTAGTGGATAACTGTGGTGGCAAACAGCCACCACAAAATGTAAAAGGGGACACTATGAATATTCTAGCTCTTCATTTATGAATACTAGCAGGCTTGGGCTTGGCTAGCAGACAATATAAAATTGCCAGTTACATGAGAATTGTAAGAAAACAGCAGGATCAGGCAGAGAAAATAGATACAATGATCTCTAATGAAAGAGTTAACACAAAATATATGACTAAACATTTAAAAATTGACAGAAAGGTCCAGAAGAACTAGATGGTGCCAGGCTACAACTGATGACTGCCCTGACAGGGGACACAACAGAGAACCCCAGAAGGAGCAGACAAGTAGTGGGATACAGACCCCAAATTCTTGTAAAAAGACCGGACTTAATGGTCTGACTGAGACTAGAAGGACCCTGGTGGTCATGGCCCCCAGACCTTCCGTTAGCCCAGGACAGGAACCATGCCCAAAGCCAACTCTTCAGACAGGGATTGGACTTGACAATGGGATAGAAAAAGATGCAGCTGAAGAATGAGCTTCTTGGATCAAATAGACTCTTGAGACTATGTTGGCATCTCCTGTCTGGAGGGGAGACAAGAGAGCAGAGCAGGTTAGAAGCTGGAGGAATGGACACAAAAAGAGAGAGTGGAGGGAAGGAGTTGGCTGTCTCATCGGGGGAGAGCAATTAGGAGTATATAGCAAGGTGTATATAAATTTTTGTTTGAGAGACTGACTTGATTTGTAAAGTTTCACTTAAAGCACAATAAGAATTAAAAAATAGGAAAAACCTTTAAAAATTGCAGTGAGTGTTCCTAGTTAGATCTGAGAGGCTATCACCCAATTAAAGGAACGCAGCCTACAATCAGAAGGAACAATAAGGGAACAAGACAGAGCTTTTGTGACTGGCAGGAATGGGGTTGACAAAATTAAGAACTCAATAGAGGTACTGAATAGTAGAATGGATATTGATGAAAGAGAAATAGAACAAATAAAGGAATTTTCCAAGACCACTAAGCGAAAGATAGAGGTGGAAATTATGATAGACAACATTAGGGTGGTTAGATCCAAGAGATAAAATTATAATTGGCATTCTAGTAAGATGAAACAACGTTTTAAATAATAGCTGAAGAAAATAGCAAGAAATACTTCCCTGAGCTGAAGACAGTCTAGATTGAAAATGCCCACCAAGAGTTGTCTGAAGGGACATTAAAAGAATAGATACATGAACACATATGGTGGTGAAATTTCAGGTTTTGAAAAAGAAAATGCTACATTTTTCTATATTGAGGTTAAAAAAAAAAAAAAGACAGGTTATCTACACATTAAAGAGAATAAGACTGACTTTGTAACTCTCGCTTCTAACCCGTATCAGTCAATATCTATCAGGGAAAGCAGAAACCACGTCAGTCACTTTAACAGAGAGAATGAATTCTAAAGTTCTGTCAAACAGGATTGGAAAGGCAGAGAAGGAATATGGAGGTCACAAAGAGGTAGTAACTGCCAGAAACTATACCCCAATGGCTGGGGGAATCAACAAACAGAGGTTAGGATTATCAAAACTTAGTAGTTTGAAAAGTAGTGCCCTTTGGAGCTGGGAATCAGACCTTGAATGAGGGATGTCATCATGACTGGTGTGGGTACCGCTGAGGAGATGCTGTAAGCCTTGTTCTGGAGTGTTGAAAAAACACTGGGCACAAAACCGCCTGCTGCTACTAGAGTGAAAAGCCGTTGATTAGGTGAGACTGAAAAGAATATACAGAACACAAAAGGAGCAAGTCTCTTTCCCTCTTGTGGAGTGACTGACCATAGCATTAACCCCATGTTTGTCTTTGTGGGAAAGCACACACTAGATTAGGACTTAGATTTCCACAGTGACTGTGAGCCAGCTGGCAAAAGAGAAATGTGTTTTCTGAGTCCTGACCCCACATCAAATCAGAGGGTAAAAGGCTGGCTTTGGAGCTGAGAGACAATAACAAGCAGGTAGCATAGAACTACAAGACACTGGGATAGCATTTACAGAGATTTGAGGAGAAAGGATTATAAGCCAAGAATTCAAACCCAACCAAATTGCTCACCTGGGAGACCAAGGCAAAATATGATTTTGGACATTCGAGGATTCAGAAAGTATACAACACATACTTCCCCTTACAGATGAATTTGGGAGGTATTTACACCAAGAGAAAATAAAGAAGAAAAAAATTTGGAAAGGGAAAATGTGTTTTATATATATAAATGATGCATAATGAAACTGGTAAAATTTGGAGTTAACTTTAAATAATTGTGCTTAATTTAATTTTTACTTTAAAGCAGTATTAAGAAGAAACATTACCAGATGTATGACATAATAATAACAAAAAAACACAGCCACAATCTGAATATTCAGATTATCTCAACAATGTCTGGAAGGAGGGAGGGATGGTGTGGAGGAAAAATATTAAAGGTCTCATGCAAGAGGAAGAGATAGATATAAAAAATACAGAGATATATAGGTGGTCCCCGACTTACGATGCATTCAAGTTACCATGAACAGCGCTTACAAACCTCTGGTTTTTGTACATCTTCAATCATTAGTAACATGTACAACATACAATGTTGTAGCATGTAATTTGCTGATGTTATCATTTTTAGATGTTCACTTGCAGATGTTAAAAGATCTGATTTATAAAGATACTGATAATTAAAAAAAGCAGTAACAATAAATCTAAAAAAAAAAAAAGATATTTGACTTAAGTCAGAATCAGAACCGATTTAGGATGGTGTTGTCAGACCGAAACTCTGTCATAAGTTGGGGGACTACCTGTACAGTGAAATATGGGGTTGAAAATTCGTTCTGATTCTGATTTATCTAATACCTATGATATTCTACTAAATGTAGAATTATTCAAATACGCAAAAAAAAATAAGTATATAAATCTAAGAAAATAAAAACAATAAGCAAGAAATGTAAATATCAGTGAATGTTCACTGCTTACTGTGCACTGAGCAGTTTACATGTATTATTATATAATTCTCCCTACATCACTTTTAAGGAGATTATTGTCATAATCCCCATTCTAAAAATGAATGAAATCCAAATTTAGAAAAATTAATTTGCTCAAGATGACACGGTAGAAAGCAGAGGAACCAATGTTTAAACACACATCTCTCAAAATTCCAAACTTGATGCTCACAGTCACCATGTAATTCTGCCTCTCAAGTAATACAAGGAACAAAGACTACGGTGGAGCTCCTAGGTTAGTACCCAACATCCATTCTCCTTCCTTTACTAACATGTCTCCTATCTACTTGTTTAAGCCGCTGATGATTATATATTCTCTTATGCAACAAAACCCAACCTCTAAATACTACAAAGATCAATAAAATGGTCACCATAAATGAGAACGCCTACATTTCCCTAGTAAATTAAGAAATTAAAGGATTCTTAAATTACATAAAAAGCAAAAATCCAGCTGTGTGACATTTACAGGAAGCACACTTAAGAGGAAATAAGACAGAACAGTTAAAAGAGAGCTGGGCGAGGACATACCAATGAAGTGAAAATAAAAAGAAAGTACAAGAGTCAATGTTACATGCTAAATATTCTATTCTAAAAAATTCCAGATGTGACAAAATGGAGGTTTCATATTGATAAAAGGCACAATCAACCATGAAGATAAAATAGGTAACTTTGTACACTAAATGACATCATATGTGAGCACATAATTCCAAATCTGCTGGAAATTCAAGACGCATTCAATGAAACCAGAATAATTACAAATGAGGATTTGGATATACCCTTTTCAAGTAGTCAGCCAGTAAGAGTTGTTGTTGTTGTTCTTAGTTGCCATCTAGTCAATTCCCACTCGTGATGACCTCATCTCTGCAGAGTAGAACTGCTCCATAGGGTTTTCAAGGCTGTGATTGTTCAGAAACAGATTGCCCGTCTGTCTTCCGAGGCATCTCTGGCAAGTAGTCAAGCACTTAAACTGTTTGCACTGCTCAGAGACTCTAGCCAATAATTAAGAATACGGAAAGTACGTATAACATAGTTAGTGTTGCTTACATATCAAAGACTCAGACAGACTAGGAAAAATTGCCTGGTGATCTACTTTCTAAAATCAGCCAATGAAAACTCTATGGATCACAATAGAATATTGTCTGATACAGTGCTGGAAGATAAGCTCCCTAGGGCGGAAGGCACTACAAGGTGTCTGCAACAATGAACTCAAATACGCCAGAGATTGTGGAGATGGCACGAGACCAGCCAACGTTTTGTTCTGTTGTACATAGGGTTGCCATGAGTCAGGAAACCCTGGTGGCCTAGTGGTTAAGTGATACGGCTGCTAACAAAAAGTTCAGCAGTTTCAATCCACCAGGCACTCCTTGGAAACCCCGTGGGGGCAGTTCTACTCTGTCCTATAGGGTCGCTGTGAGTCAGAATCCACTCCACGGCATTGGGTTTATGTATATGTATATATATATGTATATATATATATACACACACACATATATATGCACATTTTTTTTTTTTATACAGCCCTGGCGGTGCAGCGGTTAAGAGCTACCTCGAGCTACCGAAAACGTTGGCAGTTCGAATCCACCAGCTGCCCCTTGAGAACCCTATGGGGCAGTTCTACTCTGTCCTATAGGGTCGCTGTGAGTCGGAATTGGCTCGACGGCAGCAGGTTTTTTTTTTTTTTTGGTATGCACATACATACACGTATAAATTAATGAAATATATAATATCAATTTTACATACACACATTCAGGTATATATGTGTGTACGCATATAGAATTTATAAACAGAGGTAATGTTTTATGATATCAGTTAAATATGCAAATCTCCAATAAGGCTAAACAAGACAAAAATGGAGGAACTTGACCCATCACAACATGGGAAGAAGGATGTTAATTAGAAGTAGAGAGAGGGAAATGGTTCCCTGTAACCAAAGGCGGAGCTTAATCTATGATCAGTCAGGGAGACCTTCAAAGTGACATTCTCTATAAGGGTTCCTTTTCCTTGGAAAACGTCATGTGGCTTTGGAAAAAAAAAAATCATTTAAAACTAAAGTGGCTGTATTATTTACTGTCCCAAAACATACACTTTTAAGAACAAAAGATGCTGTTAATGATTACACCAGGACAATGGGCAAAACCCTGAGTTTATGATCACCTTACTTGTAATAATGTCATGCTGATTCAGTAATTACTGCTAAACAACTCTAACAAATAGTAATAGAATGGATAAACGGGGTAACAGATTTGAAATATCAAGGTAGATGTAAGGAACTAAAAGAGAATCTAAATTTCTTGAGACTATAAGGCTCTAAATATTATTTTAGATGCTTCTTCTGAGTTATTATTGTTAAGACAATGTGATGAAAACAACTTAAATATATTAAAAAATTGATAATTACTAAGCAAAAAAAGTAAAAATTTCTAGGAAAGGCATCTAATAGATAATTTTTTTTCAATTAATATATATATGTAGATATTACTTATTGCTAGAATGAGCCATGGTTCCACATCAACATTAGTCATTTTTTGTTTATAGATACAAGCACCAACATACTTTGTTTGCAACTAGATTAATAACAGTTATTACATTTAGCTGATTATATATGCTAAGCATATATGGTATGTTTTACACATGCTAACTTGTGTAATCATCACCCATATTAACCATTTAATCATCAAAAGAAACTACCTGAAGATAGCATTTTTCATCACCATCTTATAAATATTACATTTCATATGTTGCCTTCTTTATCTCCATGTATCATTTCCTCACTTATAAAAAGGAGGTGATACTAAGACCTCACTTTTGGAAAGCAGATCGTGAAAGCATGTTCAGAAAGAAGAACTGGCATTAGTCTTCAGGTGGATCCATTTTAGGAAATAGCACCTATGGAAGCTATTGTACCTATGAAAGCACCCTGTACCTGCAATCCTTAGGAAGTCTGCTGGTACTTCTTCCCCCACCCTCCTGGGGGGGTGGTGAGGGGTGTATCCTGACTTGAAGATGGGATCAATGGATTAACCTGAATTTGGATCTAACTTTGCCTCCAGTTGGCTCCATCAGCCATTCACTTTACTACTATCCACAGAGAACTGCCACAAGGAGTAACACATTTTATTATTTCAAAATTTCAAGTTTATAGATACAACTTATGGGAGGAGAAGAGTTGTCTTTAGTGGCCTAAAGTCCTAAAGAAAATATAACTGACAATGTTGTTGCTGAGAATTTACAAGGTTTGAAGGAAAACGCTGGTAGCACTGGTTGCCTCTGGGGATAGAAGCTAATTTAAGGAAGACATTTATTTATTTATTTATTTATTTATTTACTATGTACAGGAAACATACAACCACAATGCTCCTTTGAACCGAGGATGTTCAGACTTTGATTGGCTTACTTTGGACACAACATCAAGAAAACCAATCACTAGAAAAGGGCATCACGTTTGGTAGAGGGTCATCAGAAAGGAAGGAACCACTCACTGAGATGAGGGGACGCAAAAGCTGTAACTACGAACTCAAACATACCAATGAGTCAGAGCCAATTTGATGGCAACTAATGACAACACCAACAACACTGATACTTTTTGAATTTTGTACCATGTGCATCCATCACCAATTCAAAAACATAAACAATGTGCTCATCCACAAATAATTAGTGTGATCCTTGTGTAGCATTTCCTACCATTCTTCCTATTCATATTATAAAGATCTCTAAACTATGATATATTCTCATACTATATGCCAAAATAAATTCCTGATGATGTATTAACTGTAAAAAATGAAAAGAAATATAAAAAAAAGATGAATATACAGCTCATCTCAAAATGATGGAAGAGGGTTTTTCCATGCATAAACAAGGGATGTAAATTATGAAGAGACTGATCTTTTCTCACGTGTTTTTTGGTTTTCTTTTTTCCCTAGAAATAGCATCACTTTAGAAAAATGAACAAAAATCTGCAAAAACATCTTTAGGATACTTATTTATTTTTACCACGTAAGGTTTGAAATATTCTTTCCAAATGAATTGTTATGCCTCTATTGCTCACCATTTAGTTGCCCTGTATACTAAGGTTGACAACTGTAGCTGTCCCTAAGGACTTATTTATTTACAGAAAGGATTACACATTTGCAGAGAGGATTTAAGGCAGAGTATAAAGATGCAGAAAATGCTAGATTATCTACAAACATAGAGGCCAGAGAAGACAGAAACAGCATTCGACATAAAATGGTGCCTAGTCAGGATCAGGAGCCCTCTTGGCACAGTGGTTAAGAGTTCGGCTGGTAAACAAAAGGTCAGTAGTTAGAATCCACCAGTTGTTCCTTGGAAACCATACGGGGTTGTTCTGCTCTGTCCTATAGGTTTGCGATGAGTTGGAATTGACTTGATGGCAGCAGGTTTTGTTTTGTTTTGTTTTTAGGAGGCTAAAATAGGTATACTTGCCTTAAGTTAAAAATAAGCCAAGTCTGACTGAGACTAGAGGACCTCCAGAAGTCATGGCCCCCAGGAAAAACAAAACAAAACAAAAAAACCCTGCTTCCATCGAGTTGATTCCAACTCATAGCAATCCTATAGGACAGAGTAGAACTGTCCCACAGAGTTTTCAAGTAGCGCCTGGTGGATTCAAACTGCGGACCTTTTGGTTAGCAGCCGTAGCTCTTAATCACTATGCCACCAGGGTTTCCGTGGCCCCAGACTCTCTGTTAATCCAGAACTAAATTCATTCCCGAAGCCAACACTTCAGACAAAAATTGGACTATAAAACATAAAATAATACTCGTGAAAAATGTGCTTCTTAGTTCAAGTAGATACATGAGACTAAATGGGCAGTTCCTGCCCAGAGCCGAGAAGACAGAAAGGGACAGGAGCTGGCTGAATGAATACAGGAAATCCAGGGTGGAAAGGAGGAGTGTGCTGTCACGTTATAGGGAGAGCAACTAGGGTCACATAACAATGTGTGTATAAATTTTTGTATGAGAAACTAACTTGAGCTGTAAACTTTCACCTAAAGCACAGTAAAAAAAAAAAAAAAAAAGAAAGAAACACTAAAAAAAATTAATTAATTAAATAAGCCGAAAGTTTGGTTCTAAATGTTCCAGCCAAAGAGCAACAGAGAATCATGGTCAGTTACACAATTCATAACATCCAAACACAAACAAACAAACAAATCGGTAGCTCTGGAATAGGACCATATTTGGAACAAAAAAGATTCTCTGCAGGTTCTTATAAAAACATACATTGTGATGAACTAAAACAACAAACCCACAGATGCTACAGAGTTGATCAATGCCATGTCATGTTCTAATCTAGAAGAATATGTATTAGGCATCTTGTTCCCAAGAGAATCTTTTCTTCCAGTTGACTGTTGTACTTATCTTCTTCCTCTGACTTCTCTTTTATTTTGTCTTCTTTTTATCCTTTTCCTCCTTTTCCTCCTCCTCCTCTTTCTCCTCTACTCTTTCTTATTCTCTTTACACTGATTGGTTGGTCATGTATTGTTGTTGTTATTGTTAGATGCTGTCGAGTCGCTTGTGACTCATAGCAACCCCAGGTACAACAGAACAAACTGTCCAAAGTATGAGAGATGAAGTCTCATCATTCTTGCTTGTAAGGAACATTCTGGCTGTATAGTAAGTCCCCAGGTTACAAACATCTGACTTACAGATGACTTACACTTGTCCTTAATTGTTACGTCAATTTGCTCTCACTTTGAAATGACTGAACCAATTCCTACTAGCAACATTAGTAACAATCACCTTCACGTGCTGCATGTGCAGGTTTTAAATCACTGAAAAGGCTTCACACCTTTTCTTGCACTTGTTATTGTTAGGCACCATCGAGTAGGTTCTGACACATAGCGATCCTGTCTGTGCACAACAGAACGAAACATTGCCTAGTCTTGCACCATCCTTACAATTGTTGTTATGCTTGAGTCCACTGTTGCAGCCACTGTGTCAACCCATCTCATTGAGGGTCTTCTTTTTTGTTGACGCTGTACTTTACCAAGCATGATATCCTTCTCCAGGGTCTGGTCTCACCTGACAACACGTCCAAAGTATGTAAGATGTAGTCTCGCTACCCTTGCTTCTGAGGAGCATTCTGGTTATACTTCTTCCAAGACAGTTTGTTCCTTCTCTTGGCAGTCCACGGTATATTCAATACTCTTCACCAACACCACAATTCAGAGGTGTCAATTCTTTTTTTGTCTTCTTTATTCATTGTCCAGCTTCTGCATGCATATGATGCTATTGAAAATACCATGGCTTGGGTCAGGCGCACCTTAGACTTATTTACCTTACGCTAAAGTAAGGTAAATAACTTCATGCACCTGTTCCAACTTCCATACAAATTCAACTTAAACACACACTTAGGAATGGATCTTGTTTGTAACCCAAGGACTGCCTGTACTTCTTCTAAGGCAGATTTGTTCATGTCTTCATTTGTTCATTTGGTCCATGGTATAGTCAATATTCTTTGCCAACACCATAATTAAAAGGCTTCAATTCTTCTTCAATCTTCCTTATTCATTGTCCAGCTTTTGCATGCGTATGAGGAAATTGAGAAAATACCATGGCTTGGGTCAGGCATACCTAAGTTCTCAAAGTGACATCTTTGCTTTTTAACACTTTAAATAGGTCTTTTGGAACGGATTTTCCCAGTGCGATGTGCCATTTGATTTACTGACTGATGCTTCCATGGGTGTTGATTGTGGATCCAAGTAAAATGAAATCCTTGACAACTTTTGACAATTTCAATCTTTTCTCCGTTTATCATGATGTTGCTCACTGGTCCGATTGTGAGGATTTTTGTTTTCTTTACGGTGAGGGGTGTAAACTGAAGGCCATGGTCTTTGATCTTCATCTGTAAGTGCTTTAAGCCCTCTTTGCTTTCAGCAAGCAAGGTTGTGTCATCTGCATATTATTAATGACACTTCCTCCAATTCTGATTCCATCTTCTTCTTCATATAGTCAAATTTCTAGGGTTATTTGCTCAGCATGCACATTGAATAAATATGGCGAAACGATACAACCTTGACGAAGATCTCTCCTGATTTTAAACCATGCAGTATCCCCTTGTACTGTTCTGCCTCTTGGTCTGTGTACAGGTTCCGCATAAACACAATTAAGTGTTCTGGAATTCCCATTTTTTGCAATATTATCCATGAATTATTTTCAGCAAAATTTTACTTCTGTGTAATATTAATGATAGTCTTAGTTATCTAGTTCTGCTGTAACAGAAATACCACAAGTTGATGGCTTTAACAAAGAGAAATTTATTCTCACACAGTTTATGAGGCTAGAAGTCCAAAGTTAAGGCAGTGGCTCTAAGGGAAGGCTTTCTCTCTCTGTCACTTCTGGGGGAAGGCCTTTGTCATCAATCTTCCCCTGGTCTAGGAGCTTCTGAGCGCAGGGACCCCGGGTTTGAAGGACACATTGTTCTCCTGGATCTTGTTTCTTCATGGTATGATGTCTCCCTGTCTCTCTGCTTGCTTCTTTTCTATCTCAAAAAGAGATTGATTTAAGATACAACCTAATCTTGTAGACTGAGTCCTGTTCATTAATATCATTAAAAAAAAAACAACCCGTTGCCATCGAGTCAATTCTGACTCATAGAGGCCCTACAGGACAGGGTAGAACTATCCCATAGGGTTTCCAAGGAGCGCCTGGTGGATTCAAACTGCCAACTTTTGGGTTAACAGCCGTACCTCTTAGAGGTAGGATTTACAACACATAAAAAAATCATACCAGATGACAATATGGTAGATAATCACACAATACTGGGAATCATGGCCTAACCAAGTTGACACATATTTTGGGGGGACAAAATTCAATCCATGAGAATGACATTCTTCAATAATTTTTGCATTCTGTTGGATCACCTTTCTTTGGAACGGGCATAAATATGGATCTCTTCCAGTTGGTTGGCCAAGTAGCTGTCTTCCAAATTTCTTGGCATAGATGAGTGAGTGCTTCTAGCCCTGCATCTGTTTGGTCATGTATACTACCCCAAAGTAATAAGGGGATTCATTAGTCTGTAGATTTCTTTTTTTTTTTTTTGGTTTGCTATCTTTGTTGCTTTTAATAAAGATATTCTACATTCACTGAAAATAAATACTAAATGCTCTCTTTTATTTTCTAATGATCCAGGACTATTATTAGCATTAGAGATATCTAGTCCGGGTGGATTGCATATTGAAATCATCTAAGCCTCCCATAGTGAGAAGAGGGAGAGGTGTGGTGATGACAACTTCTCTATTTCTACTAGATATTTGGTATGTTTGAGTTGTCCTTCTTTTAAGATCAGTTTTCGTAATTTATACTGTCTTAAGGGATCATTCACATATTTAAATTTAATAGTATACACATCTTTTTATTTTCTTTTTATCTATACTTAAATTCTCATTCCAATGTCTTATTTCACATATCTGCGCCTGTCCCTTGTTTTCCTTGTTTAGGCTAGCTAACAATTTTTCAAATTGTTTCAAATAATCACTTATTTTAAAATTCATTAATTTCCAACTTTATCTTTGTTAATTTATTGTGCTTAGATTTAATCTGTTTTTCTCTAGCTCTTTGTGTTTCATATTTGATTGATCTTAATCATTTCTTATTTATCAAAATACATATTTAACTCAGAGCAACTATAGTCTCAAACCATAGGTGCAAGGGATATATGGTATTTTCATTTTCTTTACCTTCATATATACTGTAATTTCTATTTTGATTTCTCTTTAAGAGTCATTTAAAAGAGAGATAACTAAAAAAAATTTTAGCTGTAAGGGTTGCTTTTTATTTTTTTTATTTTTCTATTCTGGGTTTAATCATTTATCTCATTTTACTGCTCCGAGT
The DNA here is from genome assembly GCF_030014295.1 of Loxodonta africana. Classification (NCBI taxonomy): domain Eukaryota; kingdom Metazoa; phylum Chordata; class Mammalia; order Proboscidea; family Elephantidae; genus Loxodonta; species Loxodonta africana. The sequence continues at coordinate 64,099,719 of NC_087360.1, forward strand.
TCAGTTAATGTTATGTGTACTTTGTATATTTCTATTTGGGATTTTTTTTGCAGCCACTATATGCTGAGTTTTTACTAATAGTCCATAGACACGTGTAAGTTTAATTTTTAGTTTCAGGGTATGGAGTTTGATCATTTCAAACACTTCCTCTTATTAATTAATCTGCTTTGGTCTTCTTTATGCTTATTATCTTTTTTTTTCTATTTATTATGTCCTGATCTGAAGTAAGTGATCTAAAATCTCCCATTACCAATGTTTTTTCTTTTTTCTATTTCTCATAATTTTTATGCATTATTTTAAAGTTATATTTTTCATACAGCAATACTCACGATATATATCGGTTGAGATTACATTTATTCTTACAAGAGTTAGTTGGCTTCATGTGATATGGTTGTTGTTGTGTGCCACTGAGCCAATTCTCATTTAGTATTATTTGCCCTGAATTCAAGTTTATCTAATATTCAAATTGTGCTCCCAATTTTTATTCATTTGCTTGATATGCCTTTAACAATCTTTTTTTATTTTCACTCTTCAGTGGCTTTTGAATTTTAAAACATAATCAGACCCTATTTACCTAATGCTTAAAGTTCCTCAATGGCTTACCTTTGCGTTGGAATGCAATTATTCCGTTAGAATAACCCAGCTCCTTAATATAAAGTGCAAGGGTTTGCACTATTCTCTAGACTTTTCTCACACCTCCCTCTCCCTTGCCCTCCAAGCCCTATCGTTCTTGCAGTAACCTGAGTTCTTCATCTCCACAAGGCTATTTCCACTATCTGGAACCCTGTTCCCTATGCTCTTCAGTTACTATAATCTTCCAGTTCTTTATTATGTCTTGGATCAAATCTCACCTTTTCAGAGAGGTCTTCTCTGATCTCTGGAGTTAACACTGCAACCTCCCCCGACCCCCCCCCAAAATAACCCTCAAACACATCACCTATGTTTCCCTCATAGCATTGATCTCTTCTGAATTTATCTTATTTATGTGCACACTTATCCCTGCGCCACTAGTGCAGAACTGATGCAGCTCTCTGCTCCGTAAGTACACGACTCTGCCTGTATTTTAACCATGGGATCGTTAGTGCCTGAAAGGGTGTCTGCCTTGCATGTAGTGGGCAAACGATACACATTTTTTTGAAGGAAGGAAGGCGATCTCTGAGTCGTTTTGTTCTCTTACCACCCTTTCATAAAATACTTGCTTGAGGTCCCTCAATTATCTTACAACGCTGGGATATTTATTTTAATCTAAACTTTACTTCATGCCTCCTGGTGTTTGAGCTATACAATCATCTGCTGTAACAGGTTAAAAGAACAATTCTTTTGACTTCAACATACTTTCGATTGGTGTGTAATCAAAGCGTATCCCTCCCTCACGCCCTCTTTAGAGATGCAATGCTACACGGATGATACAATGTTATACGCACGTTATAAGACTACCTGGATGGTATAAGCTCACTTCTGCCTTAACCAATGCTCTTTAGCACTTTATTCCCAATTTTATCCTCACACAATCAACAACGTGAGTGCAACATCTGAAGAAATCCAAACAGAGACATTCTTAATACAAAGAGAATCACAGTATCTTTCTCAAAAGAAGACATGGCCACAGGGACTTCAAGAGAAGAGACAAAAACTTTAAAAGGCAGAAAAAAGGAGAGGCACATTCCCAGAAGATAGAACAGTCCCTGCAGCTTTGATGAAAACATTTTTACTTACATATTTGCAAGCTTTCAAAATTAATTGATAAGCCGCCTGGATGGCACAAACAGTTAAACACTTGACTACTAGGCTAAAGGTTGGTGGTTAGAACCCACGAAGGGGTGCCGTGGAAGACAGGCCTGGAGATCTGCAAACCCAATGGAGCAGTTCTACCTTGCACACGTGAGGTCGCCGTGAATCGGAACCAACTCCACAGTAACAAAAGCAAAAATTAATGGTATGCAGAATTAAATAACATTTGCTAGAACAGAGCAATGTCTTTGATAGTTACAAAAAGCAGAAGCAGAGGGTAATTTTGAGATCAAATACACCTACTTCCACCACACCACCATATGATGGCAGCAAACCCCAAATTATGGATTCCATTTTTTTTTATGTTTCAAATTCAGCTATATTACTGAAATAATGATCAGTGCAATATTAATTTGTGGGACACCTGCTATTTTCCAACAGTGAGATACAAATATTGTCCTGAGAGTCTGCTCTCTCAAGGAACTCACAGTGCAGAGGAGGTGACAGGCATATGCCCAGATAATTTTCATAACATCTGACAAGTGTTCAGGGGCTTTTACAGAAGCTTAGGTAAGGAGCTCTTAGCCTAATTTGGGGTTAAGGTGAGATTTCCCTGAGGAGATGATGACTGAACTGTTTTAATCAGCCCCAATTACGTAGATCAAAACAGGAAGTAAAATGACAAATATCATAAAGGGGCGTTACAGATTGAATTGAGTGCCCCCTTCCCCCAAATATGTGTTGGAATTCTCACCCCTGTGCCTGTGACTGGAAACCCTGATGGTGGAGTGGTAAAGGGCTACGGCTGCTCACCAAAAGTTCCGCAGTTCGAGTCCACCAGCTGCTCCTTGGAAACCCTATCAGGCAGTTCTATTTTATCCCATACGGTCACTAAGAGTTGGCATTGACTTGATGGCAACGGCTTTGGTTTTTTTTTTTGTTGTTGCTACCTGTGGATGGAATCTCATTAGGGTTGCTATGAGTTAGAGTCAACTCTAAGGCAACAGGTTTTGGTTTTGGTGGATGTGATCTCGTTTGGGAATAGAGCTTTCTTTGTTATGCTAATGAAGCCATATCACTGCAGGATGTTTCCTAAACCTAATCATTTTTGAGTGATAAAAAGAGCAGATTAGACATAGAAACAAGCATATACGGGGGGAAGACAAACTACCTGATGATAAGACAGAGGCAGATGACTCTACAAGCCCAGGAACTCCAAGGACTGCCAGCTACTAGAAGCTAAAATAGACAAAGAAGGACTTTCCCTCAGAGCCATCCTCTGAATCTGGACCGGAACCATGAGAAGATAAAGTTCTATTCTTTCAAGTCACCTCTTTGTGGTATTTCTACTAAGGCAAGGGACAAAAAGGCTAGTTTATATTTTTAAAAAAGGGGTGGGGGAGCTAATAGAATCAAAGGTGAGGAAAAAAGTTACACACTTCTGGACAGATTAATTCATTCAACATCTTTTTTTTTATGTGCTGAGCCCTGGTGGTGCAGTGGTTAACAGCTCAGCTGCTAACCAAAGGTCAGCAGTTCGAACCCACCAGCTGCTCCTTAGGAACTCTATGGGACAGTTCTACTCTGTCCTACAGGGCTGCTATGAGTTGGAAATGACTTGACAGCACCTAACAACAACAACAGATGTGCGGAGCATCTATCTAAGTACAGGGAGAACTAAATACACAAAATTTCTACCCTAATAAAGCTTACCCTCTAGTGACAATAACTATGTAATAGAATATCAAGCAATTGTATTTGCTCTAAAGAAAAACAAAGCAGGATAACTGATGGGAAGTGGTAGATGGAGGAGATGGGGCTTAGTGATATTTCAGGTAAGGTCGCCAGAGAACATCAGGTGATTACTTGGGAGATAATATGATATATATGTACTGGCTATAACCACACTCATGGCTAAAGTTAGCAAGCCAACAAGCAAAATTCACTTACTAGCACTCGCCCCACGGAAGTCTGTGCCGAAAGCAACATTTGTATATGATCACGAAAGACTCCTTTGAAGGAGTGTCCTCTTGACTGTTTATTTTTGAAGATTTTTTGGATGAGTAGTTCCTATAAACAACAGAAATGAATTCAGAGAGTGAGCTGGACGGCAGAGAAAGAAATGTCTCATTTGTGTGAATGGAGCCTGTTGCTGCAGTATCAGCCAGGAATTGCTCCACCTTGTTTAATCCAAGGAACCCTGAAGTTGTTTATTCAATATTCTGTAAAATGAATTTTACTGGGTTTGTGTTTTACCGTGTGGCTTTAAAATTTTGAACTCTGTGGTTGTCATCTTCATCACCCTTTCCTCGTGTAGTCTTAGCTCCGGATCCTTTAAACTGACATTACAGGAATAATCAGGATTGTGCCGCCTTCTGCTCTGGGCATATGAGTCTTAACATCTTCTACCAAGATGTAATGGCAAAGAAAAAAGGTCACAAACTGATTTTTAGATGATTACTTAAGTCTCAGAGCCCTGGTGGTTCAGTGATCAAGAATTCAGCTGCTAACCAAAAGGTCGGCGGTTCAAATCCATTAGCCACTCCTTGAAAACCCTATGGGGTAGTTCTACTCTGTCCTATAGGGACTCTATGAGTCAGAATCGACATGATGGTAAGTGGTTTGCTTTGGTTTTACTTAAGTATCTTCTTTGTTAAGAAAGAAATTAAAAGAAGATTTCATTAATTTTATGTTGCTTTTAATTCCTTATCTGGCATCATTATTTCCTGAAATTATAACATTCCCACATTTACAAAATGCCTTTACTTACATTTTTGAAATTTATAATAAATCCATGAGGTAGACAAAGTAGGCGTGATTCAATCCACGCCCAGCAGAGCTGCAAAAGAAAGTCCTGACAACCTGCTTCCCTTAAGGTTATACTCAAGAAAACCCTATGTAGCAGTACTACTCTATAACACATGGGGTTGTCATGAGTCAGAATGGGCTCGAGGGCAACTAACAACAACAACATATACACAAGGAAGTTAAGACACAGAGACATTAAATGCCTTGCCCAAAATCAGACCATAAGGAAAAGCCCACTGGCACCCATGTCTGTTGATATAGTCCTGAACCGACACTGAGAAAGACTGACTACTCCAAGCTGACGGAAGCCCTCTGACTTTTGAAAAAGTTCATTTAATATGAAACCAGCGTTTTGAAATGACTTAATTTTTTCACCCATATTTTGTGAATGGTAAAATGGGAAGTCTCTCAAATGACTCTTTGATAGAGTTCATATCCTGATCAATGATTTGCTCTTTAATATATGTGACTCATCAGATGCATTCCTGAGATGTCTGAGAATTGATTTTTTAAATATTCGATATGACGTTAACATGAAGCACTCATTTGAATTTCATTATAAAATTGGAAGTGCCGTCTGTGAAAAAAAAAAGTGGCCCTAAGGTGTAATAAAATGGTATTTATGAATACAATAAATCTTTTTAAAGATATACATTTAAGGGGAAATTATAACTCTTCAAATAATTTCTAAGGTAACTTTTCACTGTAGCTAGATTTATGACATTTTTGCATTTGGTCAATCTTCCCAAACAAAAATATAAAACACATACATATATATAATATATACATAATATATATAAAAAAAACAAAAATATAGCAATCTCAATTTAATTAAATATAACAAATTGCTGAGAAGTCACTCAACTCTATCAAACTCTTCAGGATTTGAAAGCAGAATAGGATAGAATAAGAAAAACGCTTCTTCACATTTTATAATGTTTGCTTGCTGTTTGAAATTAAAAGGTACATCTAGACTCAATTAAAAGGTAACCAATCCCTCAATTTTTATGCTACTACTTAAAGCCTTTATTCTAGAAATAATCATTAATACATCGAACTCATTTAGCAACAAAATCTATGAGCTTCAATACTGGGTATTTTTAAAATACAGAAACCTGAGTTCCGTGTTGTCAATAACCCCAAGAAGTGAACTGGTTGTTACAAATTCTGTTCCCTTATTTCAAGGTTTAGCATTGAAAGAAATGTTCTAAGTAAGTTTTCAATATTAATTATAATAAACCTCAAGTAAAATTTGTTCTGCTATGAGGATTACTCTGATCCATCAGAGAAAGAAACGAAGTTTGGAAAACAAAAATGGAGACAAAGCACCACTGTACACAGGGCGTAAGAATGCTCTTTGCCTTCGACCACTGGTAATAGAAGGACCAGGGTGCAGCATTTGAAAATTTTACTTCACGTCCTTAAGCAAAGTCTTAGCTGGGTAAGAGATCATTATTCCTGAAAGATGGCAGAGTAGCCAGACACTTCCAGTGGTCCCTCTTATAAAAAATACCCCCAAAAAACCAACTGAATCAATTACGTATGACAATCTAGGAGCCCTGAACATCAAAGGCAAAGTTTAGGAATCGGACTGAGCCGCAAGGGAAGGGAGAGATGGTTTGAAAGCAGTGAGGAGTTGCCAGACCTGACCCAGTGGGAACCAGCTATCCGCAGGTCAGATCTGCTGGCTCAAGCAAGGTGAGACAAGCAGTGGTGTTCAGGATTCATTTTCCACATTGGGAGAGAGCGAGTGGTAGAGATTTCGCTCACACTTCCAGAATGAGCGAAAAACAATGCTCTCAGCAAAAGATAAGTACATGTGTCTAATCTACCTCAAGGGCCAAGAAACACCCCTTTGGAAGAGACTTGCTCCCATTTAACTGGCCCTTCCCTGCTCTGCACTGGCTCCTGAGCCAGCTTTAGTGGGCCAGAAGTAGGACCTGTCGTGCACCCTGAGCCATTGTTCCGGCCTTAGAGAAGGAACAAATTAACATATGGGGGAAAAAATAATCTGCCGGCTCCCCTAAGCTGGGAACTCAGTGCAGAAACACCTCCTTTGCCTAGGGATGGGCATAAACAGACCACAGACTTTGAATGCCTTTCACCCCTACATAGACCTGTGTGGGCCCATTTCAACAGCATAGGCCCTCATTAGCACAGTACAATAGGGTATATATATGAAGTCTAACTTCAACTGTTTCAGCTAAGACTGAGGACTGGTGGCTCCACCCATGCCACCTAGCCACCCATGACAGGGGTCCAAGAAGAAGTGCTGCCTCTCAGTCCTTAGAGCCAACAGCACTGGGTGCCCCTACTCTGGCTGCAAAACCCACCCACCTAGGTACTCTAGGGAACAGGGATATGCTTTCCTCACAGACGCTCAGGGACAGTTGTCAGCCCCCTGCCTTGCTCAGCGCATGACCCCCTACCCAAGCCAGGTACCTGTGCCTAAACCAATCACCCCTGCTCATCTAAGACTGTAAGTAAGAGCCTGCACCACACAATTGATGACTAACTACCTGGATACCTGAGCCAAATTCATACAAGAAAAATAAACAGACTCCTGGGCTCATATACCTAGCAACAGCTCTAACCACTTGGTGACAGGATGTTAGAGCTTCAAAGCCACCAATAATCAAACTAGTTCACTCAAACAGCCTATCTGGGCATATGAAAACAAGAAACTAGGACAGAGTAAGCAAACATGAAATAAATAAACACGATAAATTATTGGTGGCTAAAAAAAAAAAAATTTTTTTTTTTTTTAGGAGACAACAGTCAATATCAAATTATGTAAAGAGGCAGACCATGATAACTTCAGCAAGCTCCCAAAGCAAAGAATCAAGAAATCTTCCAGATGAAGATAATTTCTTGGAATTACCAGAGGCAGAATACAGAAGATTAATACACAAAACTCTTCAAGAGATCGGGAAGGAGATCAGGCAAAATGCAGAACAAGCCAAGGAATGCACAGACATAGCATTAGAGGAACTTAAGAAGATTAAAGAATAATGACAAATTTAATACAGTGCAAGAATCCATAGAAAGCACACAGAAATTCAGAAGATTAACAATAAACTTTCAGAATTAGACAACTCAGTAGAAAGTCATGGAGCAGAATTGAGGCAATGGAAGTCAGAATTAGTGAGACTGAAGATAAAGCACATGACACCAACATATTTGAGAAAAAATCAGACAAAAGAATTAAAAAAAAAAAAAACCCTAAGAATTATGTAGGACCCTATCAAGAGAAATAACCTATGAGTGATTGGAGTTGCAGAACGGGGGGAGGGGGGGGCGGATAACAGAAAATAACAGACAGAATCACTGAAGATTTGTTGGCAGAAAACTTTCCTAATATCATGAAAGATGAGATGATATCTATCCAAGGTGCTCATCAAACCCCACACAAGGTAGATCCCAAAAGAAAGTCACCAAGGCATACTATAATCAAACTTGCCAAAACCAAAGATAGAGAATTTTAAGAGCAGCTAGGGATAAACGAAAGGTCACCACAAAGGAGAGTCAATACGATAGGCTCAGACTACTCAGTAGAAACCATGTGAGCAGGAAGGCAATGAGATGACTCACATAAAGCCTTGAAGGAAAAAGAAAACAAACTGCCAGCCAAGAATCATATATCCAGCAAAGCTGTCTCTTAAATATGAAGGTGAAATTGGGACATTTCCAGATAAACAGAAGGTTAGGGAATTTGCAAAAACCAAACCAAAATTACAAGAAATACTAAACGGAATTCTCTGGTTAGAAAACCTATAACATCAGATAAAACCCAAGACTAGAACACAGGACAGAGCAACAAGATATCAACCCAGATAGGTAAATCACAACAATAAATCAAAGTTAAAATGCTCAAAACAGGGAAATAGAGATGTCATTATGCAAAAGATGACAACATTAAATAAAAAAAGAGTAAAATGTAATTATAGGTCTTTCATATGGACAGGAAGTCAAGGCAATAAAAAGAAATAAAAGTTTGGTTTAAACTTAGAAAAATAGGGGTAAATATTAAGGTAACCACAAAGGAAACTAACAATCCTAAACATCAAAATAAAAAACGAGAAAAATATAAAGATTCAGCAAATACAAAAGTAACAACAATGAAAAAGAGGAAATTACAAGATATAAAGAAAAATAACTCAGCACAGAAAATTAAGTGGAAAGAAGAAACTGTCAACAACATTAAAAAAAAGCCATCAAAATGACAGCACTAAACTCACACCTATCAATAATTATACTGAATGTAAATAGACTAAATGCACTAATAAAGACACAGAGAGTGGCAGAATGGATGAAAAAAAACACAATCCGTCTATATGCTGCCTACAAGAGACACACCTTCGACTGAGAGACAAAAACAAACTAAAATTCAAAGGATGGAAAAATATATATCAAGCAAACAACAATCAAAAAAGAGCAGGAGTGGCAATATTAGTTTCTGACAAAATAGACTGTAAAGTAAAATCTACCACAAAAGATAAAGAAGGACACTATTTAATGATTAAAGGGTCAATATGCTGCAAGGATATAACCATAATAAATATTTAAGAACCCAATGATAGGGCTTCAAGATACATAAAACAAACTCTAACAGCACTGAAAAGTGAGATAGTCAGCCCCACAACACACTACTTTCGGTGAAAAACAGAACATCCAGAAAGAAGCTCAATAAAGACACGGAAGAGGTAAATGCCACAATCAACCAACTTGACCTCACAGACGTCTACAAAACACTCCACTCAACAGCAGTCAAGTATACTTTCTTTCCCAACGCACGTGGAACATTCTCCAGAATAAACCACGTATTGGGTCATAAAGCAAGCCTTAACCAAATCCAAAACATAGAAATATTACAAAGCATCTTTTCTAATCATAAAGCCACAAAAGTAGATATCAATAACAGAAAAAGCAAGGAAAAAAAAAATCATACACATGTAAACTGAACAACACCTTGCTCAAAAACTACTGGGTTATAGAAGAAATTAAGGCTGGAATGAAGAAATAAATAGAATCGAATGAGAATGAAAACACTTCCTACTGAAACCTTTGGGACACAGCAAAAGCAGTGCTCAGAGGTCAATTTATAGCAATAAATGCACATATCCAAAAATAAGAACGGGCCAAAATCAAAGAATTAGCTCTACAACTCAAACAAATAGAAAGAGAGCAGCAAAAGAAGCCCTCAGATGCCAGAAGAAAGCAAAAAATAAAAATTAGAGCAGAATTAAATGAAATAGACAACAGAAAAACAATTGAAAGAATTAACAAGACCAAAAGCTGGTTCTCTGAAAAGATCAACAAAATTGATAAGCCATTGGCCAAACTGACAAAAGAAAAACAGGAGAGGAAGCATATAACCCACATAAGAAATGAGATGGGCAATATGAGAACAGACCCAACTGAAATTAAAAGAATCATAACAGAATACTTTTAAAAATTGTACTCTAACAAATTTGAAAACCTAGAGGACATGGACGCTACCATAGAAACACACTACCTACCTAAACTAACACAAACAGAGGTAGAACAACCAAATAAACATATAACAAAGGAAAAGATTAAAAGGTAATTAACTCCCCCCCTCCCCCCAAAAAAAGCCCTGGCCCTCATGGCTTCACTGGAGAATTCTACCAAACTTTCAGAAAAAAGTTAACACCACTACTACTAAAGGTATTTCAGAGCATAGAAGAGGCTGGAATATGCCTAAACTCAGTCTAGGAGGCCAGCATAACCCTGATACCAAAACTAGGTAAAGACATCACATACACAAAAAAAGTTATAGACCAATATCCCCCATGAACTCAGAGACAAAAGCCTCGTCAAAACTCTAGACAATAGAATTCAACAACGTATCAAAAAAATAACTCACCATGACCAAGTGGGATCCATACCAGATATGCAGGGATGGTTTAACATTAGAAAAACAATCAATGTAATGCATCACATAAATAAAACAAAAGCAAGAACAACATGATCTTATCAATTGATGCAGAAAAGGCATTTGACAAAGTCTAACACCCACACGGGATAAGAAAAAACTCTTAGCAAAATAGGAATAGAAGGAAAATTCCTCAACATAATAAAGGACATTTATACAAAGCCAACAGCCAACATCATCCTAAAAGGACAGAGTCTGGAAGGATTCCCCTTTAGAATGGAAGCCAGACAAGGATGCCTTTTATCACCAGTCTTATTCAACATTGTGCTGAAGGGCCTCGCCAGAGCAACAAGGCTAGAAAAAGAAACGAAGAGCATCCAAATTGGTAAGGAAGAAGTAAAAGTATCTCTGTTTGCAGACGATATGATCTTATACACAGAAAACCCTAAAGAGTCCACAAGAAAACTACTGGAACTAACAGAAGAGTTCAGCAGAGTATCAGGATACAAGATAAGCATGCAAAAATAAGTTGGATTCCTCTACACCAACGAAGAGAACATCGAAGAGGAAATCACGAAATCGATGCCACTTACAAAAAAAACAGTAGCCCCCAAAAAGATAAAATACTTAGGAATAGATCTAACCAGAGACGTAAAAGACCTATACAAAGAAAACTACAAGACACTACTGCAAGAAACCAAAAGTAAGTGGAAAAACATGCTTTGCTTATGGATAGGAAGACTCACCATTGTAAAAATGTCTTTATACCCAAAGTGATCTGTAGATACAATGCAATCCCGATCCAAACACCAATGGCATTTTTTTAATGAGATGGAGAAACAAATCACCAACTTCATATGGAAGCGAAAGAGGCCCTGGATAAGTAACGCATTACTGAAAAAAGAAGGACAAAGTGGGAGGCCTCACACCACTGACTGCAGAACCTATTATACTGCCACAGTAGTCAAAACAGCCTGGTACTGGTACAACTGCAGATACATAGACCAATGGAACAGAATTGAGAATCCAGACATAAATTCATCCACCTATGAGTACCTGATATTTGACAAAGGCCCAAAGTCCATTAAATGGGAAAAAGACAGTGTCTTTAACAAGTGGTGCCTGCATAACTGGATATCCATCTGCAAAAAAATGAAACAAAACCCATACCTCACACCATGCACAAAAACTAACTCAACATGGATCAAAGACCTAAATATAAAATCTAAAACAATAAAGATCATGGAAGAAAAAATAAGGACAATGCTAGGAGCCCTAATACATGGCATAAACAGTATACAAAACATTGCTAATAATGCACAAACACCAGAACAGAAATTAGATAAATGGGAGCTCCTAAAAATCAAACACCTATGCTCATCCAAAGACTTCACCAAAAGAGTAAAAACATTACCTACAGACTGGGAAAACGTTTTTAGCCATGACATTTCTCATCAGTGTCTGATCTCTAAAATCTACATGATACTGCAAAAACTTCAACTACAAAAAGGCAACCCAATTAAAAAATGGACAAAGGATATGAACAGGCACTTCACCAAAGATGACATTCAGGCGGCTAACAGACACATGAGGAAATACTCAGGATCATTAGCCATTAGAAAAATGCAAATCGAAACTACAATGAGACACCATCTCTCCCCAACAAGGTTGGCATTAATCCAAAAAATAATAATAATAAATGTTGGAGAGGTTGTGGAGAGACTGGAACACTTATACACTGATGGTGGGAATGTAAAATGGTACAACCACTTTGGAAAAGCTAGAAATAGAACTATCATACTATCCAGCAATCCCACTCCTTGGAATATATCCTAGACAAATAAGAGCCCTCACACAAATAGATATATACACATCCATGTTCACTGCAGCACTGTTTACAATAGCAAACAGATGGAAACAACCAAGGTGCCCATCAACAAATGAATGGATAAACAAATGATGGTATAGTCACACAACGGAATACTACGCAATGATAAAAAACAATGATGAATCTGTGAAACACCATGGAGGAATCTGGAAGGCGTTATGCTGAGTGAAATTAATCAGTTGTAAAAGGACAAATATTGTATGAGAACTATTACAAGAACTCAAGAAAAGGTTTAAACATAGAAGAAAACATTCTTTGATGTTTACAAGGGTGGGGAGGGAGGAAAGGGGTATTCACTAATTAGATAGTAGTCGAGAATAATTTTAGGTGAAGAGAAGGAGAACACAGGGGAAGTCAGCACCACTGGACTAAACCAAAAGCTAAGATGTTTCCTGAACACAGCCAAATACTTTGAGGGACAGAGTAGCAGGGATGAGGGTGTGGGGACCATGGTTTCAGGGAATATCTAGGTCAACTGGCATAACAAAGTATATTAAGAAAATGTTCTGCATCCCACTTTGTTGAGTGGCATCTGGGGTCTTGAAACCTAGCAAGCGGCCATCTAAGGTCCATCAATTGGTCTCATCCCACCTAGAGCAAAGGAGAATGAAGAACACCAAAGACATAAAGGAAAATAGGAGCTCAAGAGACAGAAAGGGCCACATAAACCAGAGACTCCATCAGGCTGCGACCAGAAGAACTAGATGGTGCCCGGTTACCACAAATGACTGTCCTGACAGGGAACACAACAGAGAATCCCTGATGGAGCAGGAGAAAAGTGGGATGCAGACCTTAAATTCTAGTAAAATGACCAGACTTACTGGTCTGACTGAGATTGGAGGGACCCCGGAAGACATGGCCCCCAGACTCTCTGTTAGCCCAAAACTAAAACCATTCCTGAAGCCAACTCTTCAGACAAAGATTAGACTGGACTATAAGACATAAAATGATACTGGTGAGGAATGTACTTCTTAGCTCAAGTAGACACATGAGACTATGCGGGCAGCTCCTGTCTGGAGGTGAGATGAGAAGGCAAAGGGGGACAGGAGCTGGTTGAATGTACATGGGAAATACAGGGTGGAGAGAAGGAGTGTGCCATCACATTGTAGGGAGAGCAACTAGGGTAACATAACAATGTACATATAAGTTTTTGAATGAGAAACTGACTTGAATTGTAAACTTTTACTTGAAGCACAATTTTTAAAAAAGAGGTCATTATTCCCATCATCATCATTTGTCAGCTGTCATTCCATAGCACCACCCGTTGCAAAGCTGGTTTGAAGCAAGAACAGTGTGTAACTTTGGATGACATGTGCATGCGTGTAGGTATCTGTGTGCAGGCATGTGCAACCCTATGTCTTGTGTCAACATGATACACAAAAGGCAGTGTAGGTATGTGAGCGCATATGCATCTAGCATGAAAGATTTAGGGAAGTGAAGTTGAAGTTAATGTCTTGACCCTTTCGGCCTCCCTCCTAGTACCTAGTACCTAACACAATTATTATTCTAAAAATCAAAATAGAGGCATAGACATCGTGTTCATGGACATTCTCTTTGGGACAGTGACCTTTTCCAGAGCTAACATTCCTCATTCCTCATTATCCACACAAGACATTGCTCCTCCAAGTGGGGGTGAGAGAGGAGGCTTTCCATGGAGGCCTGGGATCCCCTGTTTACCACCAAAGCTGGTTCAGTCCTGTCCCAAGACTCCAAATCAGAATAGAACTCTGTTAGGCCACGAAAATTGAGTGAAGCCTCAACGGTCTTCTAAGCACAAACGCACGCCAAACCTGTCTCTGATCTTCATATAGTGGAATTCCAAATAAGGAAACTGACCAATAGAATTCTTCTTCCCTTGCTGTTTTGATATTTATTAAAGCCCGTACAGATTAGCCTGGAAAGGTATAAGATGAGGAGTCCGAAGACGAAGGTCACACAGGAGGAGAGAATAAATGCTACTTGGACCTCCCTTGTACAGGGCATTTTCTCTATTCTTTTCCCAATTTCCTTCCGTGGCTTAGCTCGGAACACAAGAAATGGAATGGCTAGGCTTTTGTGATGTCATGACCACACGGTAATGATTCCAGGAATTAGAGTTGCTTGCATTACAGTGTCCTAACACCAGCTGTACTGACCTGTGGTCCAGGAACAAGGGTCTGCTAACTCCAGTAGGGCCAACTCACAGGTTTCATATTGTGAACAGAGACAGTAGACGAGGGCCCACTGCATGTTTAACCGGAAGAGAGAATTTTAAAACTGATTGTTACTTCCTCTCTCTGCGGCCTTGAGGAAATCACATCCTTGGTGGCTACGGTCAAGGTCCCTGGGTGGCACAAAGCATTTGTGCTTAATTACTAAAGGTTCAACCCCACCCAGCAGCTCTGAAGAAAGGCCTGGCAATCTGCTTCCATAAAGATTACAGCCCAGAAAACCCTATGGAGCAGTTCTACTCTGTCACACATGGGGTCACCATGGGTTAGAATCACCTTGACATCAAGTTTTGTATTTTTTTGTTAGTTATTTATTTTGGTGGGTGGCTATGGTCAGCTGGCTATCTCTTTGTTTCATTCAGTCAAACAATCGCAAAACAATAATTTTAAGTGAAATGATAACCAACCATCTGTGTGCCAATGAGTTGTTGCATCACCTGAGAAGATGCCACATTCTCAGTAACCTTGGAAGGACACAGATGAGAGAAGTACATCATGATTTTGTTTTAATCCTTTAAATAAGAAATACTAGAGGTTGCCGGTACTGAAGAAGGCAATCTTACTAGCGCAATTGTTGGTCAATTGTTGCTGGAGCCTATGAATCTGTTCCCCTTATCTCTTGTTTATAGGACCTCCCCTTTTCTTGCTTTTATTCCTGCCCTTTGGTCCAGGAGAGGCAGAGTTCAGAAGGAGAGCGATTTATTTTCTCTGATGTTTTCAAAGGCATGAGAAATGTCATGCCTTTCAGTGTGTGTGGGTGGCAGGCAAAATGTCAGAGACATTGGCCACCTAGCTCACCCCAGTTATTACAAAGATGACCTGACATGAGGTGATGGGACCCAGGAGAAATTGTTGTCCTTGACTTTGCTCTGGGTGGCAGACTGTTTATAAAAGATAACTACAACATTTCCTAGAGTGGCCGCCAGAGTTATACTTCCTTCCTTTAAGCTTACCTATCATTTCTACAAAATTCTGTCACTGAGCACACTAACTAGCATGGGACTGTACTGTAAAGAACTCTGGTCTAAGAGTTCAGAGCCCTGAGTTCCAGCTGCAGTTCTTCTATTAAGTTACTGTGTGATGTCTAACAAGACACCACTTTTCACAGTCTTTTGTTTAAGTTAAAAACAAAACAAAGCAAAAAAAAAAAGCTGGTGAGTTGATTCAGACTCATGGCAACCCCATGTGTCTCAGAGTAGAACTGTGCTCCATAGAGTTTGTTTGTTTTAAATATTTTACTGAGTTTTTGGTGAAAGTTTACACAGCAAATTAGGTTCCCATTTGACAATTTCAGCACAACGTGTGGACATTCTCTTTGTGTTCCATTTATTCCATTTCTAGTACTCTAGTTTCCCTGCCGCCTTATCTTCTCATCTTTGCTTTTAAGTAATTGTTGACCTTTTGGTCTCATGCTGATATTTTTTAAGTAGAGCACCAATATCATGGGTAATATCCTTTATTTTGTGTGCCACTCTATTTCGCTCAAGGGTGGTCTCAGGATAGGCTTGGTTCTAGATTTAAAGAGTGTCTCAGGGCCATAGTCTCAGGGAGTCCTCTGTTCCTCACTTTGGCTATATATATACATATATACATATACATATACGTATACGTATACATATACATATACATATACATATACATATACATATACATATACATATACATATACATATACATATACATATACATATACATATATATATATTATCTATCTATCTATCTATCTATATAGCATTCCAGTTTGTCCGGCTTTATATCTATATCATGTATATCTACATCTACATCTATATCTATATATATATGAGTTTGGCTCCACAATTTTCTCCCATTCTATCTCGGACCATCTACTGTGGCCCCGGTCAGAATGATCATGGTGGTAGTTGGGCACCATCTAGTTCTTCTGATCTCAGGGTAGATGAGGTTGTGGCTCGCATAGACTTGTTTCTTCTCTGTGCTTTTGGTTACCTTCTTACTCTTTTGCTCCTGGCTTGCAGAGACCTATAGTTGTGTCTGAGATGGCCACTTGGAAGCTTTTAAGATCCAAGATGCTACCCGCTTCACTACGATGCAGGTCATGATTTTTGTAAACTATGTTATGCCAGTTGACTGAGTTGTCCCATGAGACCATGGTCCTAAGCTTTCAAACCCGGAAGTCCAATCTTGGAAAGGTGTTTGATTATGTCTGTGGAATATCCATATTTGTGTCTTCAATGAATATATGTGCCTGAGCCCACATATTTGTATTTGCACTTTTCTCTTCACACTCTATGTACACACCTGTACCTACCTGTATACGAATATGCCTACACCCATTCATATGTGCTCATTCATTTTTATTTTGGTCGTGCTGAGCCCTCTGCAGCCACATTCGGTGTCACTCTTCCCATCACACAGACACACAAAAAACAAGTCTCTATGATCTAAACCAGACTTTCCCCTCTACCTATGTCTCCCTGGTAACCACCAATGAACACTGGTTTATACATGTCTATTCTTATCTCCTTATAGAAGAGAGATGATACAATATTTGACCTTTTTATGCACGACTTATTTCACTTAACATTATGCCCTCCAGGTTCATCCATGTTATAATGTTTCACGACCTCATCGTTCTTTACGGTTGCATAGTATTCCATAATATATATTACCACAATTTGCTTAACCATTTATCCACTGACAGGCACTTTAGTTGTTTCCATTTTATTTGCTATTGTGAATAAAGGAGGAATAAACACAGATGTGCATATGTCTGTTCATGTCAATATATTTTTAGGTCTCTAGGGTATATATGGAAACCCTGGTGACATAGTGGTTAAGTGCTAGGGCTGCTGACCAAGAGGTCGGCAGTTCAAATCCGCCAGGCGCTTCTTAAACTCTATGGGGCAGTTCTACTCTGTCCTAGAGGGTCGCTATGAGTCGGAATCCACTCCAAGGCAGTGGGGCTTTTTTAAGGGTATATATGGAAACCCTGGTGGCATAGTGGCTAAGAGCTACAGCTGCTAACCAAAAGGTCAGCAGCTGGAATCCACAGGCGCTCCTGGAAACCCTATGGGCAGTTCTACCCCTTGCTATAGGGTCGCTCTGAGTCAGAACCTACTCCACGGCAACGAGTTTGGTTTATTTATTAATTTTTTTTTTTTTTTTTTTTTTACGGTATATATGTTATAGTAGAAGCCCTGGTGGCCTAGTGGTTAAGAGCTTGGCTGCTAACCGAAAGGTCACCAGATCAAATCCACCAGCCGCTCCTTGGAAACCCTGTGAGGGTAGTTCTACTCTGTCCTGTAGGGTCACCATGAGTTGGAATGGACTTGATGGCAATGGGTTTGGTTTTTTATTTTTAGGGTACATACGGGGCCCTGGCGGCGCAGTGGTTAAGAACTCAGCTGCTAACCAAAAGGTAGGGAGTTTGAATCCACCAGGCGCTGCTTGGAAAACCTATGGAGCAGTTCTACTCTGTTCTACAGGGTTCCACTGAGTCAGGACCTACACAGCGGCTGTGGTCTTCGTGTCTCTTCCTCAGAACCACTAGGGGGCACTCTTACCCTTAGGTTTTTTTCAGCGAAGCTTTTTTTTCAGGAGTTCCGGTTGCTTGATTTCTGGAATTAATACGCCTGGGCGGAAGGGGTGGAGTTTAGCTGGTCGCAGATGCTGATGTAAGCAGTGGGCCTCGACTTTCCTTAGGCAAAGGTGGAACGCTCTGTCTGTCTGTCCCTGCACGGGTGCATCTGTACAGGCTCTCTGGCTGCATCCCACTGTGGGCAGGTTCCAGCCATTTTCCTCTGTGTCAGGCCGAAGTATTCCTCTGGCCCGGCTGCCCTTGCAGTTCCTCCCGGTCCTAGTGCCCGTCTGCCTGACGGTGTAGTGAGGTTTTGTAGCGCTACGGTCTCCCTTCGCCCGGTCCCAGTTGTGCAGCCCACGATTTGTACCACCTTAAAAAATCAGCCACAGCCGATTTGCACCACCTTGAAAGAATCTGGCTACAGTTTCCTCAAATTAGCTCCCTTTCCTTATTCCCTCCTTGGGGTGTTGCCCAGCCTCGTCCCAAAATGGTTGCGACGAGTGAGGGCTCTAGATGTTAGCAGGTAGGTTCTCCCAGGTTGTGTGCGGTTCCCGCTCTTCCTCTCAGCTGCCATTTGGAGTTTCGAGATCTCAGTCTGCTTGTTTTTATTCATTATTCAGTGGGTTAGTTGCTGGGGGAGTAAATGGCAGCATCCCCTCACTTCTCATTATTCAGTGGGTTAGTGGCTGGGGGAGTAAATGGCAGCATCCACTCACTTCGCCATCTTGCTGCATCCCCTCCATAGGGTTTTCCATGCTGATTTTTGGGAAGTAGATTGCCAGGCTTTTCTTCCAAGGTGCCTCTGAGTGCCATCAACGTTTCTGTTATCGGCAAAGAGTGTAAATTGTTTGCACCACCCAGGGGTTCCATATTGAAAAAAATACTTAATATAATTATTCTGGGGATTCAATAGGGTAGTGAGTATATTTTGAAATATGTAAAACTCAGTACAAAAATAGTACCATTAGCCATTTCAGTTTCTTTTATGAATGGCATTGATTATGAAGCAAGGAGGGGAAAGGGAAGAATGAAAGAAAAGAAGAAGGAATTGTTTTTTGCATACACATGCGCAAAAGCCCACGGCCATTTGTAACATAAGATCAGAGTTTCCAAATCAAAGTCCTTCCATGTAATTTACTTAGCTTGCTGACTTTTTATATGTAGTTATTAAGCTATCATCATCATCAGAGTTCTCTCATTGTCCTAACTTTATTATTTAGTACTTCCAAGTATTACTGCTTCTTTCCGAGATGTTGTCAGGGTAACTTCTCAGAGATTGTCTCACCAGAATAAAAACAGATTCAATTCAATTAAAATGCCCAGGTAGTTGTTGCCTCTGATAGTCTGTTTTCATGTTGATAATGTTATTAGCTCCTGTGGGGAAGTTAAAAAAAAAAAATGTGGATGGTTTCCAAGTCAGGCTCTCCAAACTCATCTTGAGCTAGGGTGACCAGTCTTCCTGGTTTTCCCTGGGATAAACCTCATTCCTGGGCAAAGCAGGATGTTTGGTCTCCTTGTGCTCCACAGCTTCTCTTCAACTGTGTTCTAGCCACTCTGCCTCCTCCTGGTTACCGGACCGTGCAGAGCCCTTCCTTTCTTCAGTCCTCTTCAAGGCACTGTTCTCTCTGCCTAGAACACTCACCCATGCTTTAAGATTGCTGTTCTGTCATCCATCAGATCTCCCTCTAAAGGTCACTTCCTCAGGACCATCCTGTGGAAGGAAGGCCCTCATCACATACCTCCGTTATTCTCTGTGGCGTTCTGACCTTTCCTCCATGGCACCTTACAAAAGTCACCATAATTTGTAATTATACGTTCTTTGTTGCCTGGTTTATTCTCTGTCTCCCTGCACAAGATGGTAGTCACCATAAAGGCAGGGACCATACCTGTTTTCTTCACCACCAGGTATCCTGTGTCTATTATACCTAGCACATGTCTGGCAAATCATACGAATTTAATCAATATCTGGTGACTGGATGCACAAATAATGGATTCTCGAAAATATGGTTGAGTGAATGAAATACTGAATCTACATGGACCTTCAACCAAGTTATCTTCTCTACTCGTCATCTCCCTGCCTCTTGGTACAAACTATTTTCATCAAGGAAGTATACCATCCACAGTGTGTGTGTATATATATATATATACTGTGTGTAGCAACTTTTATGTGTAGGCGTTGGAGTACAATGGCCAACAAAACAAACCTAGTCCAGACTCTCATAGAAGATTATAGTCAACAAAGGAGGACATTTACAATTAGAAACTCCAACAAGTGTGCTGAAGAAAACTTCCATGGTAGGAGATGGAACCTAGTCTAAATGAGAAGTGAGGGGCCAGGAAGGCGTCCCTGAGTATGTCACATTTGAAGCTGAGGTGTGAAGGATGAGACACTACTGAGGCCAGGACCACTGATGGGATTGGGGACCCTGGGGAATAAGCATTATAGGCCAAGAAAATATTATAGGCAAGGATGGGAAGGAGAATGGCACTTCCGAAGAACAGAAAAGAAAATGGTTGGATGGAATGCAATAATCAAGATAAGACTGGCTGTACAGGAAGGGAACCACATTTTACAAGTCCTTGTGTTGTATTTTAAGATTTTTTTTAGGGGAAAAGCAAAAAACACTTTGTCCTAAAAACAAAAGGGAACTGGGAAGCTCTAAAGAATGATATTAAGTGACTGAATTTTGGGTAAAAAAAGTATCACTGTGGCTTCTAGGCAGAGAAGACATTGGGATGTTTAGAGTGAGGCAGGTAGGGAGGACCATTCAGATGCTATTGATGAGTCCAGGGGAGATGTGGTAGAGGATGGAGAGAAGTGAGCGCAGCAGTGCCATTCGGGTGGTAATGTCAGCACGTAGGAGGTCAGAGCCAGGAGGAGTCAGAGTTGACCCTGGGTTTTTGGTCGGAGCATCTAGGTGGTTGTTAGAGCTACTCACTAGTATGCCTTTAAAGCTAGAGCTAAGAAGACTATGCTACTAAATTTGTTTTTTATTTCAGATGACTTTTTTAATATGTCAGTGATTTGATTAGAATAAAAGCTTCACTTTGTACACATCCAGTTTACCTCTGGGCACTCAAATATCCAGGAAGAATTATGCTTTATAATGAGATTGAACAGGTGCTTCATTTTAAAAACTTTGTGCAAAAAACGTGCTGTATCTGAGTAAGCAAAGTAAGAAGTGCGTCTTTTTTAAATTGTACTTTAGATGAAGGTTTACAGAACAAACTAGTTTCTCATCAAACAGTACACACATTGTTCTATGGCATTGGTTAACAACTCCACAACATGTCCACACTCCGTTCTCAACCCTGGGTTCCCTATTACCAGCTTTCCTGTTCCCTCCTGCCTTCCAGTCCCTGCCCCAGGGCTGATGCGCCCCTTTAGTCTCTTTTATTTTTCCCATGGGCCTGTTCAATCTTTGGCTAAAGGGTGAACCTCAGGAGCAACCTCATTACTGAGCTGAAAGGGTGTCCGGGGCCATAGTCTCAGGGTGTTTCCAGTCTCTGTCAAGCCAGCAAGTCTGGCCTTTCTTTTTGAGTGAAAATTTTGTTTTGCACTTTTCTCCAGCTCTGTTCGGGACCCTCTATTGTGATTCCTATCAGAGCAGTCGGTGGTGGTAGCCGGATACCATCTAGCTGTACTGGACTCAGTCTGGTAGAGGCTGTGGTAGATGTGGTCCGTTAGTCCTTTAGACTAATCTTTCCGTTGTATCTTTAGTTTTCTTCATTCTTCCTTGCTCCCGAAGGGGTAGGACCAATGGAGTATCCTAGATGGACACTCACAGGCTTTTAAGACCCCAAACACTACTCACCAAAGTACACCATTAGAACATATTTTTTATAAACTATGCTATATGAGGTAGATGTTCCCCAAGACCATGGTAGAAGTGTATTTTTAGTGTATATTTTCATGTGTGTATATGTGTGTGTGTTTGTGGTGCTTCTAGAAGTAATAAATTGTTAATATTGCTTTTCAAGGGCCTAATCCCCTCCATTGCATTTAATGCTAGAACCCTACCATTTTTTGTTTCCACTGGCAGAAGGTTTATTTTATACCCCGAAGAACATCCATACCATCAGTCAGAACCAGGTCTAAAATGAAGGATGAAGATAGTTGAACGTCACTGGGAACTCACATTAAGGTGAAGCATATTACACCAAGCCATTTCTGGAGTAAACAGCTCCTTGCCTATTTAATGTATCACTTTGGACATGCTACTTAAAGAGCCCCAGTCTCTGAAGGTGTTTACATGAAACTAGTCCACCTACAGGAGTCCCTGGGTGGTACAAAGGGTTAACTTCTCAGCTGCTAACCAAAAGGTTGGCAGTTCAATGCCATCCAGAGGCACCTCAGAAGAAAGGCCTGCTGATCTACTTCCAAAAAATCAGCCCTTAAAAATCCTGTAAAGCACAGTTCTGCTCTCACACGCATAGGGTTGCCATGAGTTGCAGTCAACTCTATGACAACGAGTTGGTAGGTTGTTTTATTCCACTTACCAGGGCTTTACTGTTCACCTCCCTAAGGTTTCATTTTTGGTTTAGTTCCTCTCAGTTTCATGGAATAGGAGATAGAGTATATCTTCATCTAGAGAAGGTTTACTTTTGAGGGAATATGATTTAATCCATAATCTGTTTAGATCTGTGATCTATTAAAACTCACCCTTGTAGATAGATACTGAATTTTTTTTCTTTACCGTATGTTCATTCTAAGTTCAAGAATTTCCACTGTCATAGGAATTTTAACCCAATAGCAGAAAGTTTATGCTGCTTCGACGTGACTGTGGCTCTGATTTTAGAAACTGTGATAGTTAAAGTTGCGTGTGAACTTGGCTGGTCCCTGATTCTCAGTGGTTTGGCAGTTACAATGTAGTTTGGCAGCTGTGTAATGGTAGAACCACCTCCATAATGACTTCTGGTATAATGTAATCACCTCTGTGATGAGATCTGCTCTGAGCAGCTAATCAGTTGAAAGGGAGTTTCACTGGGGGTGTGGCCTGCATCTAATATATGTGGACTTCCTGGCAAAGCTCACTGGCTTTTGCTGGCCCTGACCCTCATCTGACTTCTGGTTCTTGGGACTTGAGCTAGCAGCTTATCTGCCGATCTTGGAATTCATCAGCCCCTGCAGACGTGAGATAGAAGCCGCCAGCCTAATCCATAGACTTGAGACTTCTTTTTGATGATGAAGTCAATGCCATGCCTCTTCATTTTGTCATTCCCAGCGTAGTATGCCATATGATTGCCTGATTCAGAATGACCAATACCAGTCCATTTCAGCTCACTAATGTCTAGGATATTGATCTTTATGCATACCATTTCATTTTGGATGATTTCCAATTTTCCTGGGTTCATACTTCATACATTCTACTTTGCTGTTATTAATGGATGTTTGCTGCTGTTTTTTCTCACTTTGAGTCATGCCACATCAGCAAATGAAGGTCCCGAAAGCTTGCTTGCATCCACATCATCAAGGTCAACTCTACCCTGAGGAGGCAACCTCCCCAGTCATATTTTGTGTGCCTTCCAACCTGATGGCCTCATCTTCTGGCACTGTATCAGACTATGTTCCATTGCTATTCATAAGGTTTTTACTGGTTAATTTTTTCAGAAGTAGATTGCCAGATCCTTCTTCCTGGTCTGTCTTTGTCTGGAAGCTCAGCTGAAACCTGTCCACTGTGGGTGGCCCTGCTGGTATTTGAAATATCAGTGGCATTTTTTCCAGATTATGGCAACATGCAAGCCACCACAGTATGACAAACTGATAGACGTGTGGTGTGTAGGCTTCACTAGTTTTGCTTTTGTAGGGAACCCAGTGTAAGACAGAAGCTAACAGCTCAGAAGGGCTGATACTATAAACAGTGTAGCTGCGTTTAAAATCTACACAGAAACCTTGAGTTTCGTCTTTATTGTCAAATGGTTGGGATACTTCTGGACTATCAGCCTTCAGACAGTTGTCTCAAGCTCCTGAATCATCATTTTCTCGTCAGTGAAATGAGAGGGCTGGACTGATCTTTGAGATCCCTCTCAGCTTTTGACACACTGCAAATCTTTGATTCTGTAGTCTGAAATCATTCTTCCAAAAGACCGTAAACATCTCCCTCTATCCTTGTGTCTGACCTCATTCCCCAAATGGGTTCTTAGGAAAAAAAAAAAAAAAAACAGAAAGGAAGAAGCAACATTTGTTGTTTTAATTGACGGAGCACCCTCTTTGATAAATTAACTTGGAATCCAGTTTGATTTCTTTTCAGATCTCATGAAATTACTTTTCTTCATAGAGGGAACACGGCTACCTTGGCTGCTGTTTCTGAAATCACATTGGAATCCAAAGCCTCTTTCCCTGTGTAATCTGACTATAAATGTGCTGCTTTACAGAGACCGCCTCCCCCTCTCTTTATCCAGTATTCCACTCCTTCTCACTTACTTGCTTTCCATAGCTCTCCAGGGTTGGGCCTCACTTTGCAAATGGTGCACGTGTGTCCAACGTATATAAAGTACATGGGGGATTACTTGCGTGAATGGCTAAATACCAAGTGAAGACTTGTCTCACTTTTTGTAATTTTCTGATCCCTGATTCCTCATTATTGTACTAAATGTTTGCAGGTTAAAAAAAAAACATTGCCATCAAGTCAATAGCAACCCTGTAGGACAGAGCAGAACTGCCCCACAGGGTTTCCAAGGAGCAACTGGTGGATTCAAACTGCCAACCTTTTGATTAGAAGCCGTAGCTCCTCACCACTGCACTGCCAGGGCTCCTTTGCGTGTCCAAAAAACCCCAAACTAAAACCTACTGCCTTGGAGTTGATTCCGACTCTTAGGTATAGCACAAGTGTTAACAACCAAAAAGTTAAGACATGAGCCTTCTCCATGTGGCCAGTAGATGGAAGTATTTCATAGGGAATTAGCAAAGAGCAAGTTTCCTACTTTTTTTTGTCGTCGTTGCCATTATAAAAATAAAAGACCCCCCCTCCTCCCCGAAGAGAAGTAGAAAGGAAAAAATGAGAAAAAGAGGAGAGGGCAGAGAGGACAGCCCGGTCTATAAAACACGGGCCTTCCAAACTCTTTCAAACTCACCCAGATCCCTTTTGCTGTTCAGGTTCTGTTTATCCCTCTGTGACTCTGCCCTCTTTGAAAGACTAAAAGGATAAACTAAACTCCTGATAATTCTGGAGTTTTTTTTTTTTTTTTTAAATATAATCTTTATGGATCCTGGAGCGTCCTAACAATCTTTTCATGTGAATGAATAATGCAATCAGCCTTCTTCAGCAATCAGGCCAGCTGAGCATCAAGCTGGTGATTTCCTCAGAATGCGTAATGGCCACCAGCAGAATGGTGTTGGGGAGACGGTAGCCTAGGCTGGCTGCTGGCAGCGCCAACCAGCAATTTGGGTCGTGATTCCAATGCAAGGATTATGCCGTATCCTTTGTGCTTTCTCCGCTGCTGCTCTCTGGAATTACTGGTTTACCATGGAAAGGCTACTGCGAATCATGGAGCCTTGTCCTAGTGCTGGCTGCATTATCCCGCTGGGCGCTGTGTGTGTGTGTATTCCAAATTCCTAATTACAATTAACTGTGCGTTTGAGCTTCTGGGTCATCCTGGCCAATTTGAAGCTTCGGTTGAAAAGCTGAGTTGTCACCAATGGCACAGGAGATGAAAGCTGTCTGCTTTGCATCAGCCCCTGTTGAATTGGCATGTTTGCGCCAGCATGCATCTCCAAACCTGTCTCCTTGCAAGCTTTGGCAGGAGATGAAAGGACTGGCCTACCACTCTCCAGCTTTGGTTTGGGGACAGCCCAGCTGTTCCCTAATTATCTCAAGAGGAAGCCTAAAACTCCGTAGATACAAAATGATAACTTTCTTAAAAAAAATTTATCTTAATCCACATTATCAGGCATAGATTAACCAGTAAACACAGTACGCACCAGCTGGCATTGAGCAAGGTACACACAGGCTAAATGTATATACTTGCTGATCTTTGGTGAAAAATTTCATGTGGGTTTCATTGCAGATTGACTAGGTACGGTGAAAGGATACAATCCTGATACACACCTTTCTTAACTTTAAACCATGCAGTACACCCTTGTTCTGTTTGAACGACTGCCTCTTGGTTTAAGTACGGGTTCCTCATGAACACAATTTAGTGTTCTGGAATTTCCATTCTTCGTAATGTTATCCATAATTTGGTATGCTCCATACAGTCGAATACCTTAGCATAGTCAATAAAACACAGCTAAACATTTTTCTGATTACAGCCTTGAAAACCTTATGGGGCAGTTCTACTCTGTCACACCGAGTCACTTTGAGTCGGAAATGACTCCGTGGCACCAAATAATGACATCTATGGTTAGTAGTTATTATGGGGAAACCCTGGTGGCATAGTGATTAAGTGCTACGGCTGCTAACCAAAAGGTCAGCAGTTCGAATCTGCCAGGCGCTCCTTGGAAACTGTATGGGGCAGTTCTACTCTGTCCTATAGGGTCACTATGAGTCCTATAGGGTCGGAATCAACTCAACGGCAACGGGTTTGGTTTGGTTTTGGTTTAGTCATCATGGACTAATAGTAAGCTTATTTGGTAAAATCTTTGAGCCTACTGAGTGTTATAAAATATCTTTTCATCTCACTTCTGACAAGCATTAAACTGATGGGAGGAAAAAAAAATGTTACTACCAAAAGAAAAGGATCAAATTCTCTCTGGCCAAGGGACATAGTGAAAGGAGAAAGGGTAGCCATTTTGTGGCAAGATTTTATTTGCTTATTCAGAAATCCAAACTCCATGGGATGGCTATCTCTGAGTGAGCGACCCCACTTCCGCTTCTCATGGATGATGGCCTATAATCAGTGGTGCCCAGCGCCCAGTCCCTGCCCGCAAGTCTCCCGCCAGTTTTTCCATCAACGCAAAGGTTGCGCTTTGGAAATCTTGCCACAAGGGAGCAACGTTGACTAACTTTTGTTTTGAGATTTTTTTTTAAGCCAAAGTTGGGTTCTTTTACTCTGGAATAAGCCCCAATAAACCGTTCAGAAATCACACTTTTGTAGTTTCTGCTCAAAGTCGGGAGAAAGGAATGGAATCCTGAGAAACTGTATGAGATCAAGGGGAGCCCTTGACCTTGACCATCTCAGTTTGCAGATGCTGTGGCTCACCTCAATGTGGTTGGAAAGGCAGATGTTGGGGTAGTGCACATGAATCTCACTAGTTTGGCTGGGAAGGGTTGCTCTGGATACTGTTCCCTTCTGGGTTTTTATATGCCAGAGTCCTGTAACTTGTTTTGGAAAGTCAATTCTTGCCCTGAATCGTCATCCTTGGCATAAGTAATGAAGAGCCAAGTTAATAAATTACTTTGTTACATCTTCATGCAAAATGTCCCCTTCCGTGAGCTTCCCTGCCTAACAAAAGTGGTCTCAGTCACAGACAGGGAAGGCCCGTCACGGAAATCAAAAAAGAGCAGACAAGTCTTAAGATTTTGACAATGCAAGATAGTTAATCTGACTATGCAAGATAAACCACAGAAAGGTGGAAGGAATTTAGCCATTGTTCCCCAGAAAAACAGGACTGCGGTTAGAAAGATGGCTTGGGACTTTGTTTCTTGGCTTTGGGAATCCTTCCTAACCTCTTTTCCAGGTAGAAGTTGAGCTTCAGGGAGCTCTTTTGGTTTCCAGACTCCTCTCTCTAGACCTGCCACACACAGGTTGTCATTTTCACTTGTCCCATACGTTTCTCACTGCAGGAGTGAGACAGCAGTTGGCAACAGAGATGCCAAGAGTCTAGTACCCCAATGTGGCTGAATGCCACCCAGATAACCATGTCATTAACCTCTCTAGTGGGGGGAAACAGCGTGCCTGGGAGGAAGACATGCCCAGCCTGCTGCCCTGGTTGCTGAGAGTTTCTGGTTTGAAAAACACACATTTCTATCTAATGGGCAATCTGTCACTGCTCTCTAATAGAAATCACCTGCTCCTCGAATAATCACTAAAAAAAATGGACAGCACACAATAGCTCGACTTCTCTCGGCTTTAATGGTTCCTGGCTGAGTCAAGTAGCTGAAATAAAAACAAGCCAGACCAACCACTGGTCATTGTGTAGCAACACATTACTCAAAGGGAAATCATGGTTTCCACAAACTATGACTCCTCCATTGGAGAGTCAAGAGGTCCTTTGTGGCCAGGGGACAGTCTTCTCCGCCCTCAACTGAGTCTCGACTTTGCTACTTAAACCAGTTTTGGAAAAATACGTAGTCCCCTGGGAGATAAAATACCTACCCTGTCTGTCTCACAGATCACATGGGGGTCAAGTTAGATACTGTTTAGAAAGCACTTTCTAAATTGAAAGTATTGAGCCCTCAGTGGGATAACACTTTGGACACTTGATAATAATAGCTGTCATTTATTGAGCATAGGGTACTGTCATGGATTGAATTGTGTCCCTTCAAAATATGTATCAATTTGGCTAGGCCATGATTTCCAGTATTGTGTGGTTATCCTCCGTTTCGTGACTTGATGTAATTTTCCTATGTGTTTTAATTCCTAATCTCTGTCTGTGTTTAATGAGGCAAGATTAGGTTATGTTAAAAAGGATTAGGGTAGGATGCAACACCCTTACTCAGGTCACAGCCCTGATCTGATGTAAGGTGAGTTTCCCTGGGGTGTGGCCTGCATCATCCTTTATCTTATAAGAGATAAAAGGAGGGAGAAGCAAGTAGAAGGATAGGGACCTCATGCCACCAAGAAAGCAGCCCTGGGAGCTGAGCATGTCCTTTGGACCCAGGGTCTCTGTGCTGAGAAGATCCTAGACCAGGGAAAGATTGATGACAAGAATCTTTCTATAGAACCGACAGAGAGAGAAAGCCTTCTCTGGGAGCTGATGCCTTGAATTCAGATTTCTAGCCTCCTAGACTGTGAGACGATACATTTCCGTCTGTTAAAGCCTCCATGGCACTGGGTTTAGACTGTGAGACAATACATTTCTGTCTGTTAAAGCCATCCACTTGCAGCATTTCAACAGAAGCAGCACTTGGTAACTAAGACAAGTAGTATATTAAACACCTTATGCAGATTGTTTCACTAAATCACACAAAAGCACTGTATAGTAGATGTAAATTTCCCCACTTCAGGGATAAAAAAGTTGAGAACCAGAAAAAAAAAAAAAAAAAAAAAAACAGCAATTTGCCCAGGGTCTTCAAGCTACTAAGTGGTGATTTCGATTTAAAATTCAGCCTAGCTGACTTCAAAATCAGTGCCCTAACCATTAAGCCCCCCACATGTCTGTCAGTTTGTTGTACTGTGGGGGCTTGCGTGTTGCTGTGATGCTGGAAGCTATGCCACTGGTATTCAGACACCAACAGGGTCACCCATGGCTGACGGGTTTCAGCTGAGCTTCCAGACTAAAACAGACTAGGAAGAAGGACCCAGCAGTCTACCTACGAAAAGAATTAACCAGTGAAAATCGTATGTATAGAAGCAGAACACTGTCTGATATAGTGCCAAAAGATGAGTCCCCCAGGTTGGAAGGCACTTAAAATATGACTGGAGAAGAGCTGCCTCCTCAGATTAGAGTAAATCTAAATGATGTGGATGGAGTCAAGCTTTTGGGACCTTCATTTGTTGATGTGGCATGACTCAAAATGAGAAGAAACAGCTGCAAACATTCATTAATAATCAGAACCTGGAATGTACAAAGTATGAACCTAGGGAAATTGGAAATCATCAAAAACGAAATGGAACGCATAAAGATCTATATCCCAGGCATTAGTGAGCTGAAACGGACTGGTATTGGCCATTTTGAATTGGACAATTCACGTGGTCTACTATGCCAGAAATGACAACTTGAAGAGGGATGGCATTACATTCATTTTCAAAAAGAACATTTCAAGATCTATCCTGAAATACAACCCTGTCAGTGATACGATAATATCCATATGCCTACAACAAAGACCAGTTGATATGACTATTATTCAAGTTTACGCACCAACCACTAAGGCCAAAGATGAAGAAATTGAAGATTTTTACCAGCTTCTGCAGTCTGAAATGATCAAATAAACAATCAGGATGCAGTGATAATTACTAGTGATTGGAATTTGAAAGTTGGAAACAAAGAAGAAGGATTGGTAGTTGGAAAATATGGCCTTGGTGATAGAAACGATGCCAGAGATTACATGATAGAATTTTGCAAGACCAATGACTTATTCATTGCAAATACCTTTTTTTCACCAACATAAACAGTGACTATACACATAGACCTCGCCAGATGGAATACATAGGAATCAGGTCGACTACATCTGTGGAAAGAGATGATGGAAAAGCTCAGTATCATCAGTCAGAATAAGGCTAGGAGCCAACTGTGGAACACACCATCAACTGCTCATACACAAGTTCCAGGTGAAGCTGAAGAAAATTGGAACAAGTCCACGGGAACCAAAGTATGACCTTGAGTATATCCCACCTGAATTTAGAGACCATCTCAAGAACAGATTTGACATGTTGAATGCTGATGACCAAAGAACAAACGAGTTGTGGAATGATATCAAGGACATCATACCTGAAGAAAGCAAGAGGTCATTAAAAAGACAAGAAAAGACCAAAATGGATGTCAGAAGAGACTCCGAAACTTGTTCTTGAACGTCGAATAGCTAAAAGCAAAAGGAAGAAATGATGAAGTAAAAGAATGGTACAGAAGATTTCAACGGGCGGCTCAAGAAGAAAGTAAAGTATTATAATGTGCAAAGAGCTGGACACAGAAATCCAAAAGAGAAGAACATGCTTGGCATTTCTCAAGCTGAAAGAACTGAAGAAAAAAATCAAGCCTCAGGTTGTAATAGTGAAGGATTCCATGGGGAAAATAATGAATGAAGCAGGAAGCATCAAAAGAAGATTGAAAGAATGTACAGAGTCATTATACCAAAAAGATGTTGAACCATTTCAAGAGGTAACATATGCTCATAAATCAATGGTACTGAAGGAAGAAGTCCAAGCTACACTGAAGGCGTTGGCGAAAACAAGGCTCCAGGAATTGACAGAATATCAGTTGAGATGTTTCAAGAAATGGATGCAGCGTTGGAGGTGCTCACTCGTCTATGCCAGGAGATTTGGAAGACGTCTACCTGGCTAACTGACTGGAAGAGATCCATATCTACGCCTATACCCAAGAAAAGAGATCCAATTGAACGCAGAAATTATTGAACAATATCATAAGCAAGTAAAATTTGCTGAAGATCATTCAAAGAGGCTGCGGCAGTATATCAACAGGGAACTGCCAGAAATTCAGGCCAGATTCAGAAGAGGATGTGGGACCAGGGATATCATTGCTGATGTCAGATGGATCCTGGCTGAAGGCAGAGAATAGCAGAAAGATATTTACCTGTGTTTTATTGAGTTTGCAAAGGTGTTTGACTTTCTGGATCGTAACAAATTTTTGATAACATTGTGAAGAGTGGTAATCCCATAACACTTAATTGTGCTCATGAGGAACCTGTACCTAGATCAAGAGGCAGTTGATCAGACAGAACAAGGGGATACTGATGGGTTTAAAGTCAGTAAAGGTGTCCATCAGTGTTGTATCTTTTCACCGTATCTATTCAAACTGTATGCTGAGCAAATAATTTGGGAACTTGGACTGTGTGAAGAATGGGGCATCAGAATTGGAGGAAGACTCATTAACAACCTGTGTTATGCAGATGACACAACCTTGTTTGCTGAAAGTGAAGAGGACTTGAAGCGCTTACTGATGAAGATCGAAGACCACAGCCTTCAGTATGGATTACACCTCAACTTAAAGAAAACAAAAATCCTCACAACTGGATCAATAAGCAACATCATGATAAACAGAGAAAATATTGAAGTTGTCAAGGATTTCATTTTACTTGAATCCACAATCAAGAGCCATGGAAGCAGCAGTCAAGAAATCAAAAGACACATTGCACTGGGCAGATTTGCTGAGAAAGACCTTTTGAAAGTGTTGAAAAGCAAAGATGTCACTTTGAAGAATAAGGTGCTCCTGACCCAAACCATGGTATTTTCAATGGCATCAGATGCATGCAAAAGCTGGACAATGAATAAGGAAGACTGAAGAAGAATTGATGCCTTTGAATTGTGGTGTTGGTGAAGAATGCCAAATATACCATGGACTGCCAAAAGAATGAACGAATCTGTCTTGGAAGAAGAACTACCAGAATGCTTCTTAGAAGCAAGGATGGTCAGACTACATCTTACAGACTTTGGACATGTTATCAGGAGGGATCAATCCCTGGAGAAGGTGGTAAAGTACAGGGTCAGCAAAGAAGAGGAAGACCCTCAATGAAATGGATTGACACAGTGGCTGCAACAATGGGCTCAAGCATAACAACGATTGTGAGCCTGGTGCAAGACCGGGAGGTGTTTTGTTCTGTAATACATAGGGTTGCTTTGAGTCAGAACCGACTCGACAGCACCTAATAACAACAAACAACCATTAAGCAATACTGTGTCACAGGCTGGCCTGTTGTAAGCTACTGCCTTCATCTTGGGCAGTGAAATGTTCAACATCTGAGGCTGCTACCCTGCAGAGAGGTTAAATTTCCTTCCTCCTTCCAGTCCCATGGCTCATTACAAAGGGGCACTCGATGCTAATGAAGGAGCTTTAATAAAGCTGTATATAAGTACACTGATTGCCTCCATCACTCTGATTTGGAAATAGTGTTGCATCTAAGGGGAGGTCTTGAGTCTAAGGAGAAAAAAGGGGCCAAGGATGCAGAAAAGAGAAGGCAGAGCACACTGGAGGAGGAGGCAGCCACCACACCTAATGAGCAGCACTTTGCAGCCAGCACGGAGAGGCCAGCTGTCCTAAGGAGCAGTCAGACTAGGAGGCCATGGTGCTTTGAAGGAGCTGCTGTCCCCTAGGAGACTGGGAGGAGTGAACTCTGGGATGCGGGGCCAAGGTCACCTAGAAGTACAACCGTTTGAGGTGTTAACTCTGGAGACTGTGTTCCGAACATAAAAATAGCTGCAGAGTTCTGAAATGCACAGGAAAGGGGATATGACCTATAATTCGTAAATTGCCTTTGAGTGCTCGATGTACAGGTTAACACTTCCGTCTATATATTTTTAAGATGCAAATTCCTTGGTTAGGGCTGGGTTGGCGGTGAGGCTTAAATTCTTGTGGACAGCTTTTATTTTGACAAAGCGACACAGCAGTAAAGTGAGATGTGTACATCTTTTTGTATTCTCCATAGCATCTTGCAAAATCTGTTCACATTGTAAAAAATGAGTTTAGTGGGGGGTGATAGTTGTTGAGAGACATCCAACACATGAACCAGTGGGAAATGAAGACAGAGCATTTAGTACTTAATTATAACCTCAGGGGGTACAGCCCTAAAGAGGGAAATGAGATCAGGTAGAGTTGTTAAGAAGGAGACAGGAATAAAAACCAGTAGAATCTGGAGGAAGACAAGAAGAGAGAAAGTAATTCCAGATGAGAAAATTTCATGAAATGCAAGGATGAACATACGTGTAAAGGACAGAAGGGAGGAGAAATAACATCTTTGAAATATAGCCATTTACAACATCTTTACAAGTGAAAATAATTCTGGATGGTGGGTGTTAGACAAATTAACTCGTCTAAGTTATCTTGTCTAAGATCCCAGCTGTAATCAGGGTAGAACTCCCAACCCTTTGATACCAAAGCATGGATTCTTTTCTTTAAATCCTGTCTCCTTTCAATTTCAGCACTTGATTCTTTAGAAGAGAAATGAGATTAGAAAGAGAGAGAGAGGAAGTTAGGAAAGAAGGATGTACAAATTCAGAAGAAAATCCAGATGATGGTATTTATCCGATCTGGTGTGGGAAAATACTTTCTGAGAATAAAGAAATCACAAGAGGAAAATGGATTTGTTTGATGACATGGAAATTATTGTCGTATAGTTTATAGACAGGAGCCCTGGTGGTGCAGTAGTTAAAGAGCTGACTGCTAACCAAAAGGTGGGCAGTTCAAATCCATCAGCAGCTCCTTAGAAACCCTAGGGGGCAGTTCTGCTCTGCCGTATAGGGTCGCTGTGAGTCAGAACTGACTTGATGGTAACGGGTTTAGTTGTTTTGGTTTTAGTTTATAGACATCTTAAAATTAAAACCAAGCCATGTATTTACTAACTAATAATTGGTCCAGATTTTGAAACTTCTTATAAATAACATAGAATTGATAAAAAAAAAAACACTAAACATTATTGGAAAAATGAAAAGGAACGTGAACATTCATGAACATTCAGTAATGAAGGCAAAAAAAAACTAATATTTAGCATCAACCTGAAAATTCACGTGAAAGGGATTTTTGTTTATGAAAATAGCAAACTTAAAAATCTAAATATTCATTTTTTTCAAGAGTGCAGCCAAGCATGTTACCTCATATACTGCTGTTGAAAATGTAAAAATGTAAGCATATCAAAAACATTTGTTTCCTTTGACTCAATACTTGATTTTTAGGTATCCATCCTTAGGAAATAATCAGAACTTGACCAAAAAAAAAAAAAAAAAACTGCGTAAATATAATTTTTTTTTTAATTAAAAAAAAAAGCAAAGTTCCTAAGCATTCAAAGCAAAGAATAAAGACATCCATTGGTGATTATTATCACTCATTGTGTGGAAATTAACACAAAATAACATTCAGTTAAAAAAAAAAGTCAGCAACATTCAATGTGCAATTTTATCTCAATAATATTTAATTAAATATATATTCTTATAAAAAATGACTGTGAAGAAATATAATGCAGGGTTATTTGCTGTTTTACAGGTTTTTTTTCTTCATATCAAATATTGCCCATATTCTCTGTAACAAATATATACCACTTCATATTAAATATTTTAAAGAAAATAATCAACAAACTTAATAGCTGTTCCTTATTAAATAAGCAGGGACTCTAGCAGCTTGGAATTGGATGATGGTGGTAGAAACAGAAGAGTGGATGGATCTGAGAGATATTTAGGAGGTGAAATTGTGAGGACTTGATCCTGGACTAGATACGGGAATGCTGGTAGGGCACATTGGTACTTATTGTGTGAAATCCAATTGAAAATTATTTATTAGGCTTAATTAGTTATTACCAGCTGGTGAGTTTTATCATAATCATCGAAAAAAAAATTAAAAATGTTTCTTTAACCAAAGCAAATTAATGCCAGGAAATGTTCAGGAGTAAATCTAAATCGAAGCAGTCAGCTTATTCAGTCTCAAATATGTATGTAACAATGCAGGGAGCCCATCTCTCTGTCACCGATTAGAAGTCTGGGCTTCCCACAGCTTTGGGCCACAAGCTAGATCCTCTTTTAGTCCTCAGCATGACACGGCCAGCTATGTCTTGACACACAAGTCTAAGGGTTCTGAGCTGACCTGATACTTCCTAGGAAAGGAGAGAACATTACTATTAGAGTGTTGATCTGTATTTTATTTTATCCAAGTGACAGTGGAAACTGATTCTCAACTCTCCATTTACAATGCCATTTTCTGCTTCCATTCCATGTATTAGATGACACATTTCTCTGTGTTCACTATTGAAAAGACCAGCTAGATCACGGTGCATTTTAATCTTGTAAAGTAGAGCAAAGCATTTGGGATAATGTAGGAAATCAAAGGTTTGGTTGCTTAATGTGACGGGGTGCCCCATTAGCGCAGGTTTTAGCCTTTGCTTCCTTTAGTCCCACTAATGATCTGGGCCTGCTACATCTGCACAGCTTTTGTCAGATAATCAAACAGGTGGCTACTGAGCAACTATTTATGTTCAACATTGTGCTGGCTATGGGGCTTAAGAGCACAAATCAGGATGATTTTTTGTTTGTTTGTTTTTAAGACTTTTGTTAGAATCAAAGACCAAAGGAAAACAAAATAACAGAGTAGATTCTTGGCACTTGTAGATAACAAAGTTTCAGTTATTTAGGAACATATGAAAACCCCAAATCAATTGCCGTCAAGTCAATTCTGACTCATGGTGACCCCACGTGTTACAGAGTAGAACTGCTCTGAAGAGTTTTCTTGGCTGTCGTCTTTACAGAAGCAGATGACCAGGCCTTGCTTTCATGGTGCAGCTGGGTGGGTTCACACCGCCAACTTTTAGGTTAATAGATGGGAGCAAACTGTTTGCACCACCAGGGACCCGTAGGAACATATAGTAATTAGTAATTTTGTAAGGCTCATGAATCGGAGAGCCCCTGGGTGGTGCACGGAAACCCTGGTGGCGTAGTGGTCAAGAGTTTGGCTGCTAACCAAAATGTCAGCAGTTCATATCCACCAGGTGCTGCTTGGAAACACTATAGGGCAGTTCCACTCTGTCCTATAGGGCCGCTATGAGTTGGAATTGACTCAAGAGCAACGGGTTTTTGGGTGGTGCAAACCGTTAATGAGTTTAGCTGCTAACTGAAAGGTTGGAAGTTCCAGCCCACCCAGAGGCACCGCAGGAGAAAGACCTGACGATCTACTTCCGAAAAATCAGCCATTGAAAAAAACCCTGTGGAGCACAGTTCTACTCTGATACACGCGGGGTTGCCTTGAGTCGAAATCAAACCCACAGCAACGGATTTTGGTGTGGTTTCGTGAATTCGAACTAGATGTTCTAAAATGGGCTAACGTTCTAAGTTGCTTAGTAGGTGAATTCAGTTGACTGCTGAGCATCGAAATCTCAACTCAATTTTCTACTCCTGAGCGCATTGCTGTACAGTTGATTCTGACTCACAGCAACTCTATAGGACAGAGTAGAACCGCCCTGTAGCATGTCCAAGGAAGGGCTGGTGGATTCGAACTGCTGACCTTTTAGTTAGCAGCCGAGCTCTTAACCACTAGCATGTAGTGCAGTGCATATTCCCTACCTCCCCTGCTAAGCACTGCGTATTCACTACCTACCCTGACTGAATTTTGTTTGTTAAAAAAAAAAAGAGATTATTTGAAAAATGGCCTTGAGAAGAAAGCCAACAACTAACTAGGTTAGGGAAGAAAGTTAAGTGGCTTCAAAAGTTAACATTTCTCAGGCAGAAAAATAAAATTTAGGAGTCGAATGGTGAGTTGGACTCAAATCTATGACATATTCTACAGAGAAACAGGAGTAAACAGTCTGTGAAACTCTTTCAGCATTTGCTTCCACCAGAATTTATTTTAATAGCTGTATAAAAGGCTTTAGCACTGAATGGATAGAATCATTAATTGTCTAAGGGGGTGACTTAAAAGTTTTAAGTTATACTTTATGGCATTTTATGGAGAAAATGATATGGGATGGTGGTATTTTCAAATTGGTGAACTTGGGAAAGCCAAGGAACATTTCCCTCGCAAATGCATATTTCTTAAAAGTGTCGATATGCGACAGATAAGAACAAAAGTGTTTAGAAGAGAAAGGATGCAGTATAGGAAAAAAAAAAAAATCCTGTTAGCTCAGTCAGATATGGATTTGGAGATAATGACAGTTTGACCTAGGACTCATTATGGGTTGGTAAGGGCAATACTAATGAGAAAAGAGAGAGAAAGCTCCTAAAAATGCATAGTGTGAGTGAGGAAATTCTGGGAAGAATGAACAGGGAGTTGAGGGACTAGAATTCTGAGCCTAATTCCGTTCCTAACTAATTTTGGGGGGAACTTGTGTGTCCTGTATGATCCTTAGTTTCTTTTCTGAACCTTAATTTTCTCTCCACAAAATGATTTCAGGGCCTGGGTGTTGCCTGAGGTACTTTTCAGTTCAGTGATTTTATGGGCTGTAGATAATGTACCATACAGCTTTGCATCCTTATTTGTTTTTTGTCCTTCTATTGAACATTAAATATTGAATATTTTCTGTGCCATTAAAATGACTTTACAACAGTGTTTTAATGACAATGTAATGTTTAGTATATTTTTTGTAATTTACATAGGTATTTCCTAGGTAGGTTGTTTTCAATACTTTTTATTACAAAATTACTGCAAGAAACATCTTTGACTGTATGTGCTTCCATTTCTTGTGATTTCCTTGGGTCGATTCCTGAAAGTGAAATTACTGTGTCAAAGACTATGGGCATTTTTAAGTTTTATATTTGCTGTCAAATCCCTTCTTAGACAGAAGTGTTGTTTTTACTCTTACTGGTGCTCCTGTCTCCTCTCCCTTTCACCCACACAATTGTTTAAAAATTTTCATATATTGGTTCAGTTGATAATTTGAAATTTTTTACTGTTTTAATTTTTGTTTCCTCTTTCATTTTTTAAATTGAACTTTTGTACATGTAGGTTTATACATTAGTCACAATTCTTCACTAGTAAATTATAGCTATCCTTGGACATTTTTTCTGTTGTAAAGCTAGTCCTGTTTTTTTTTTTTTTTTCTTTTCTCTCAGTTTTAATGACATATTTCATATTAAAAATAATACCCTTTAGCTCTTTTACTGGTAACCCACAGGTGTTCTGGCCTCACCTATCAGCGGTTACAAATACAATCGACCTTCATTACTTGCAGATTCTGTACTTGAGAATTTGCCTACTCACTAAAATGTATTTATAACCCCCAAATTGATACTTGCAATGCATTTGTGATCCTTTGCAGACATATGCAGAGTGGCAAAAAATTTGCAATGCCCAATGTCCATGTTCTCACCTGAGGTTGAACAAGGTGATGCTCTCACTTCTTGTTTCAGCTCTAATCCTATAAACAAGTGTTCTTTTTGCAGTCTATTTAGTGCCATGTTTCTCACTTTTTTTTTTTTTTTGGTGATTTTCATCAGTGATTTTGCTGTTTAAAATGGCCCCCAAGTATACTGGTAAAATGCTGTCTAGTGTTCCTAAGTGCGAGAAGGCTGTGTTGTGCCTTATGGAGAAAATAGGTGTTAGATAAGCTTCATTCAAGCCTGAGTTATAGTGCTGTTGGCCATGAGTTCAGTGTTAAAGAATCAATAATTTATATTAAATGAGATGTCTTTAAACAGAAACATACATGAAATAAGGTTAGATATTCATTGGTTGATGAAAATGTTGTGACCAGAGGCTCATAGGAACCTAACCCTGTATTTGCTCTAGAGCGATGGTTTAGTATTTGTTAATTCAGTGATCACAGAGACTTTATACAACATAATACCACGAATAACAAGAATTAATTGGATATTAAATTTGCAGGGATTTCACAAGTCTTAGTGTTCAGAGCCTTCACTCTCTGACCAAGCGTTTCTGGGGTCCCTCTCACCACATTATCTTCCATGGGAACTTGGTTAGAGAAGGAGGAGGTACTCATAGGAAAATCAGACATCAGTATCTTTCTGTGATGGCTGCTGCTTCTGTCTCAGAGCTCTTGACAACCAGCTGGAGACTATTCTCCATGTTCCTGAGCAAACTCAAGGGCCTTTCTCTCTGACTGGCCAGCAGGTAGGCTACTGCGTGTCTCCTGACCAGATGTTCAGAAAGGATTTTCTACGCCAGAATTTTTGGGTTCCAGAAGCAGAGTTAACTTGATTAAGCCACAGGCCTCACCTTCTAGGCGGCAGAGGCACCCCAAGGGTTCAGGTGGAGCTGAGGCAGGAGATGGCCAGGCTGGCTTCTCACTTTCCTTGGACCCAGCCCTCTGACTGACCTCCACTTTCTTCCAGGCACGCTCCTCGATCTTCTCCTTTCTGACCTGTCCATCAGTCAGATGTCTAGACACATTTGAACCTTGGTTGTGTTCAAAATTCACGTTCTTTCAGACTGGCTCCTGGATCCTTGCAAATGAAAAGTTGATTTGAGCATTTCCTCTGTCTCCCTGAAGGTTCTGTGGCAGTTGGGCAGCTTGGTGGTGGGGGTGGGGGGAGGGGGAGCTGACCCCTCCTGAGCATGTGAAGGATTGGACTCCAGGGGGCGCTGTGACCTGATGCCATCAGAGGACTCACATGTCTGTCTAGTCTCTACCCAAATACTGCTATACATCGTGCGTATACTTTTTCCAAGTTTGTTTCTGATGTTTTGCAACATACAAAAATTTATATTTTTATGTTGTTTAGTTTTTTTTTTTTTTCCTTCGTGATTAGTTCCACTGTCATGCTACATTGCAGATGCCTCAGTAGTCAGAAATCTAACCTTCATCTGGAAGAGATTCTGTATGTATGAAAAGTTTCAAAGAGGAAAAGAAACTTTCTTACCAGCTCCTACAAAGTATATCAAATCACAGTCATTAGAACCGGTTGGCTCCAAATAAAACATTTCAAGTGACAGATTACAAAACCAACCTTACCTTAGGATGTAATATGTAAAGAGAAAACATTGCACGTTAGTGAGGAGGAAGCATATTATTCTATCAGTAGTGTTGGGAACGTGGACTATTGAATAAAATATCAAGGTAGAACTTCTTTAACTATGAAGTTGCTGTTGTCGGGTGCCATCACCTCAACTCCAATGCTTAGCAATCCCATGTGACAGAGTAGAACTGCCCCATAGAGTTTCCTTGGCTGTGATCTTTATAGAAGCCGATTGTCAGGTCTTTCTCCTGCAGAGCTGCTTGGTGGGCTCGAACTGCCAATCTTTTGGTTAGCATCAGAGCACTTAACTGTTGCATTGCCAGGGCTCTTCTAAGTTTGAAGTAGGTATATAGTTATTTCAACCTATTTTCAGATAGGCAATTTTCCTTAAAATGTCAAACACTGTTCTAGATGCTAAGGATATATCTGTGAAATAGGCAGATAAAGACCCTGACTTACTCTAGTGAAGAGAAACACACACTAAATGAATGAATAAGTAAATTAACAAAAGTTTCAGATTGTATGTGCTGTGAAGGTAATGAACTCAGTAATGAACTCAGTAATGACCTCCGTAAGAAATGGCAAGCAGGCGGAGTGACTTGAGATAAGGTGGTCATTGAAGGCTGAGAAGAGACTTTAAGAATTGACTCTTAGTAAAGGAATAGGACAGAGCAAGAAACCTGTAGATGACAGCAATGGGGAGGGTTAGTAACATCTCTGGTATAGCCTGACGGGCTGGGCATTGGTAGAGCTGCGGTGTTGCAGGAGAAAGCGGGAGGATGTAGAAAAGGAAATAGGAGGAAGGAAAATACTCATACTGCCTCACGGCCAGCCGGCTGGCCGTGTAGCCTGGAGGAGTAAGAGAGGGAAATAAAAGGTCTCCAGCAGAGAGAGTTTAGGGAATATGGAGTCCTTTGGGGAGAGTCAGATTTCAGTAAAGGCAAAGTCATGAAAAGTGGGAGGAAGATTTCCAGGATGAGTGGACTCAAATGGCACAGTGGATACTTTGCAGGGACAGGAAGGGGTGGGGGAAGGTACCAGACTATAAGATGGTCCAAGCAGTAGGGGACCAAGAGAGTAGGTGGAAGCAAAGGGATGAGTGTACAGATAACACCTAAGGTAGGCAAGGTTGTGGAGCATTGTGTTCTGATCATCTCCAAGAAAAAAAAAGAACAATTAATTCAAGCTACAGTTCCCAGGAATTAACTGAATGATACGGAGTGATTATCCTCTTCTGCTCCTTTGGATGGTATGTGAATCACAATATTGACTGGGATTAGTACCTACGGAGAGGTGACTGGCTGAAAGATTCTCACTGGGGCAAGAGGCCAGGGTTGGCCTTTGGGTAATTACTGTTTCAGTCAGTTTCTACTATAATGAACAGTCAGGGATGCAGAAATTGTTTCATAAGACAAACTTATAGACGTGGATACCACCAGTTCTAGGTAAAACTTTCTCAGCAATGGAAAGGAGGCGTCTCACCCTTAGGGTGTCATTTCTACTACAAACTGAACCAAGCTCATTGCAGTCGGGTT
The DNA here is from genome assembly GCF_030014295.1 of Loxodonta africana. Taxonomy (NCBI): domain Eukaryota; kingdom Metazoa; phylum Chordata; class Mammalia; order Proboscidea; family Elephantidae; genus Loxodonta; species Loxodonta africana. Next base: position 64,141,507 of record NC_087360.1, read on the forward strand.
GAGTCTGACTCATAGCAATATTACAGGACAGAGTAGAACTGCCCCAATAGGGTTTCCAAGGAGCGGCTGGTGGATTCGAACTGCTGAACTTTTGGTTAGCAGACATAGCTCTTAACCGCTGTGCCACCAGGGCTCCACTGTCATTTCAACTAAGGAGTTGTAAAGAAGAAATTTATAAGCCAGTATGTGGGCAGCAATTATTTGGTGAAGAATTGCAAGTCCTAAGAAATTTTATCCAGCTTCTCAACAGCGCTGGAAATCGTGTGGATCTTTATCAGAGTTTTAGGTGCAAAGAGCAGAAACTGACACTGAGAAGCAAAAAAAAAACAAAAAACAGAAAATTATTAGAGAATATGGAGTAGCTCACAGTAGCTTGAGTAACTGTGAGTGCTGGAGTGCTGGAGTGCTAAAGCCTAGAGACCATGTAACTAAAGCAAGAGCCAAAATTCTGCGACAGATTTGGTCTGGTGGGATACTAACACCATGGTTACTTGTGGTAGGCAGAATGAATCCCCAAAGATATCCACACCCAAATCCCCAGAACCAGTGAATATGTTACTTTACATGGCAAGAGGGGCTTTGCAAGTATAATTAAGGTTGTGGACCTTAGGAGAGGGAGAGTGGCCTGGATTATCCAGGTGGGCCCAGTCTAATCACATGAGCCCTAAAGCAGAGAACTCTCTCTGACTGGAAGCAGAAGAGATGCGACAGAGGGAGAAATTGGAGAGATCTGAGGCACGAGAAGGAAGCTGCACCATTGCTCGTTTGAAGATGGAGGTGGCAACATGGTAAGGACTACGGGGGGCCTTAAGGATCTGAGAGGCGAAAATGGGCAGCTCAACCTAAAACCACAAGGAACTGAATTCTGCCCACAACCTGAATGACTTTGGAAGTGAATTGTCAAACATACCCAAGACAAGCCAAGGCCAAGGCCTGAATGTTTCAAATGGTAAAGATACAATGAGCCCCTTTGAGATTCAGACAGTTTATTACTTACTTAGACAGTAAAAGGAGGGTTTGCCAAACATGCCAGCTCCGCATAGTTTTTGTACTCCATGCCAGAAAGGATAACACTAAAACAGAAGGGGCTAGATGACTGTAATGGGGGTTGTAGGATATCCCGCTGCCAAAGAGCCAATTCTAGACTCATCTGAGCAGTCTTATATTCTGCAGGTCTATTTTAATGGGAGGCGGAGATAGCCCCATATCCCCCATGTACCTCATCAGAACCTACATCAGAGGTGGTTAGGTGGAATTTTAAAGACTTTATTTCACAGTTCACATTCCGTAGAGGTGGCTACAGAAAGTGCCTCCAATATCATAACCTGATTAGGCACTGGAGGGCTCGTTAATTAACATAAGGCATATTAAAAATATGCTGTTGGAGAAATAGATGGTGTTCAATATATGTTGGCTGGGAAGATTTGTACACAGAACTGCCCTTGTATGATAAATATGCTGACAATCCCAGCAGAAGAGTACTTTTTGAATAGAACCTTAGGTCCATAACTACTTATTCTTTGGTTCCCTCACTTTGTAGAGAATTCTTTGCCCTAATCAGACTAGAATGTAGCAGTTTTAGCTGTCAGAATGTTTGTTGCAGTTGCCTCAGGGTGAGTCTTTAATGCAAGGGGTTCGTGGAGTGCCTAGAGAGAACAGAGGGGATGATGGAGAGTGGGGACTTCGCCACATTTACAAGATCTCATTGTTTGCATGTTTTTGTGCCTGCTTGCTAATAGAAGTGCTCCTGCTTTTTTGGTAACGTATCATCTGAAAATGACATCGTAGAGGAAACAACTGACCCCCACCCATCACTAATCATTGGAGGCAACTAATATTCCCCAAATATTAGTTGTTAGTTGCCGTACAATAGGCTTCGACTCATGATGAACTTATGTATCACGGAATGAAACTTTGCCCAGTCCTGCACCATCTTCATGATCTTCAATGTGTTTTGTGTTTGAGCCCATTGTTGAGGCCATTGTGTAAATCCATCTCATTGAGAGTTTCCCTCGTTTTTGCTGACCTTCTACTTTACCAAGCATGACGTCCTTTTCTAGCAATTGGTTGTGTCTAAAGTAAACAAGATGAAATCTCATCATTCTAGCTTCTAAGGGACATTCCAGTTTTATTTCTTCTAAGACTGATACATTCATTGTTTTGGCAATCCATAGTATATTCAATATTTTCACCAACACTGACAAACGTGAATTGCTAAATTGACTAAGATCGGTTCTTGGCAGATATCATTATGGTGAATAAAGTATTCACTGGATCCACAGTTAGGGATAGTAGAAGGTATATGGTGGGCAGGAATTAATTTTCTGGGAGGCCTCTGGGAAGTTACACTGGTATGTAGGAATATATTAGCTTGTGTCACTCTGGATGGTGGCTGCCAGCAAGTGACTTGAGGTAGACAAGTTGGCACAGCTCTCCATAAGATGCTGAATCCGTGTCCCCAACTCTCAGCCCCCTAACACCTGCAACATCCTAGAAGTGCCACATGAAGCTGAATTGTCTTTCATTCCTCCAGGTGCTGCAACCATGCTGCATCTGAACAGAAATGGAGAGAATGCCCATCTCCCTGGCTCTGTTGACTTTCTCATTTACAACAACATCATTCCCCAAATGGCAACCATTGGCTGTGACTTTAGAGAAGGCATTGCTTTCCAATTTTTTATACTTCCCACTTGCCCCTTCATTCTGTTGGTATTTGAATTTATGATCTTTATTTTGGGGCCTCAGTTGAAGGGTATATATATGAAAGAGCCCAAACTAATTTTTAGAAGACAACTTACTCTACTGAAAATACCCTATCATAAAATCTTGACTTTAATTTTATCTTGTCCAGGGGTTCCCGAAAATATGGTCACAGGCCAGCATCTGGATGGTTGCAAGAAATTATCAGGGGAAGTTTTCTGAATTTGGATTATCAGGCCCCACCCTTGGAGCTGTTGGTTCACTGGATCTGGATGGAGTCTACTCTATTCTCTTCGTTAAAACATCTTTGGTAATTCTTGTGCACAAGTATATTGGGAACAACTGGTGTCCTCCAACTGTTCTTACGTTGGGGCGAGGGAGGGCTAGAGAGCCAAAGAAGCGCATTGATGAGTGCAGCTTGACTGCTTGACGGGTCCCAGAATACTGCAAGTAGAATTAAATTTATTGATGTTCCTTAATTTATTTTTTGGTCTGCCAGACTAGACTGGCACATTGAATGACAAGAGAAAGGTGGCTAATGCCAAAATTCAGAGGAAAAAGCAGGTCTTTTTTATGTTCTCTTTTTCACTCCAATCTATTCTCTGATGAGTATAAGCATCTCTGTCCCACACACCCCCTTGGTTCCTAGGCTTTTTTCAGTTTTTCAAAACCCTTGGCAGGGAATAGGGAATTAAGTGATTCTTGGGTTTCATGTGTTTCTGATTTTTACCCATCTGCTTTTTACCTTAATCTCCTCTGTCTATGGATATTCTTGGAGATCCTTGCTCAATATCAAAAATGATACTTAGTAAATACTTAAGATCTAGACTTTGATGCTCATCAGTTTTTCTCATGTCTTCATCAGTATTTTTCACTGGATTTTGTTCTCCACTTAAATGTATAAAACCCCAGTGCTGTCGAGTATATATATGTGTGTATATATATAAATGGAATCCCTGGTGGCGTAGTGGTTAAGTGCTACAGCTGTTAACCAAGAGGCTGGCAGTTCAAATCCTCCAGGCGCTCCTTGGAAACTCTATGGGGCAGTTCTACTCTGTCCTATAGGGTCGCTATGAGTCAGAATCGACTCGAGGGCAGTGGGGTTTTTTTTGGTATGTATATATATAAACATAAATATATATATATATATAGTTGTTTTTGTTAGGTGCCATTGAGTTGGTTCCAACTCCTAGCAACCCTCTGAAAAACAAAATGAAACACTGCTTGGTCCTGTGCCATACTCGTAACAGTTGCTATGTTTGAGCCCATTGCCATTGTTGCAGCCATTATGTCAATCCATCTTGGTGAGGGTCGTCCTCTTTTTCGCTGACCCTCTATCTTTCCAAGGATGATGTCCTTCTCCAGAGACTGGTTCCTCCTGATAACATGTCCAAAGTATTTGAGATGAAGTCTCGCCATCTTCGCTTCCAAACCAAGACAGACTTACTCGTTCTTCTGGCAGTCCATGGTACATTCAATATTTTTCGCCAACACCATAATTCAAAGGCACCAATTCTTCTTCCATCTTCCTTATTTATCGTCCAGCTTTGGCATGCATATGAGGCAATTGAAAACACCATGGCTTGGGTCAGGCACACCTTAGTTCTCAAAGTGACTTCTTTGCTTTTCAACACTTTAAAGAGGTCTTTTGCGGCAGATTTGCCCAGTTCAGTATATCATTTGATTTCTTGATTGCTGCTTCCATGGGTGTTGATTGTGGATCCAAGTTAAAAACATATATGTGTGTGTGTGTGCGTGTGTGTGTATTACTCAGCAGTGGTGTATGGAGGTAGATGAAAGAAATTAGGAGCTTCATATTGGAGTCCATGATCCTTGTGGCTTTGGGAATTTGGTCAGTGTGTCTGTGAAGAAATCACCTCACTCAATAGTTTTACCTAAAGCCTTAAAAAGTGAAGCACCAATATCCTAACAGACACAGGAAAGCAATAATGTTCTGGTATGTGAGGTTAATCAAAGGGAAAATTGCTTGGTGAGACTAAGTAGCTACCCATTGCTGGAAGACAGATGCTGTTTCCATGCATATGAACTAATGGCAAAAGAGGCAAATTCTCCTGAATTATAATGAGTTCTTTTTCTGTATAAATATTTCAAAACCGAAGTTTGAGAAAATAGAGGCAGGAATGGAGCTTAAATTTTTGGCTTTGCTGAGTGCTGCCGACGCAAAAGCAACCCTGGTTGAATAAAATACAGGATTCAGAACATCCATGAAAAAGTCATGCATGTGCTCAAGTTTTCTCTTCTCTCTTCCTTCCTCCTCCTGCCTGTCGGTTCCCTTATTTTTACTTCATTCCTTGTATTATTTAGCTTTCTCTGTGCAAAACACTACATCAAACTTAGTGGCTTAAAGCAATAGCCATTTATTTACCTTGCAGTTCTGTGAGTAAGCAGTTGGAGCTAGGCTCAGCTGGACAGTTCTTTTGCTCTCAGCTGGGCTCACTGAGGCATCTGTGGTCAGCCAGTAGGCTCTACTTCTGAGGGTTGGCTGCCTGTTTGCTGAGATAACAAAGACAACTGAGCAAATATCTCTCAATATACAGCAGGTTAGTCTGGGTAGGTTCACATGGAGGCTGAGAGGGCTCTGAGACAGTAGAAGCATGCAAAGCCTCCTGAGGACTAGGCTCAGAACTGGAATAATGTCACTTCTGCTGCATTCAGTGGTTAAAGCAAGACACAGCCCACATGTAAAGGCTGTAGATTCTCTTTATGAGTAGACCTACAAAGACACATTGCAAAGAGACATGGATTAAGGGTGGGGTAGAAGATTATGGCTGTTTTTGTAATCTGTCCCCTCCCTCTTGATGTTTTTGTGACATACAATCATTTCGGTATCTGTATGTGTAGGTGCTAGGGGAGTGGTGATACCTCAAAACCAAAACCAAACCCTTTGCTGTCAAGTTGATTCTGACTTATAGTGACCCTGTAGGACAGAGTACAATTGCCCCATAGAATTTCCAAGGAGCACCTGGTGGATTCCAACTGCTGACCTTTTGGTTAGCAGCTATAGCACTTAACCACTATGCCACCAGATTTTCCATGGGTAGTGGTGATGTAGTTTTTAATACAGTAACAGTATTTTTTGCTTCTATCACCTGTTTCTGTTCCTAAGGGAGTGGTGATAGGAGCAAAAAATACTGTTACTGTATTAAAAACTACATTACCTGTATCTATATATATACCTCTGTTGTTGTTAGGTGCCATCAAATTGGTTCCCACCCATAGCAACCCCATGCTCAACAGAACGAAACACTACCCATTTCTGCACCATCCTCACAATCCTTGCTCTGTCTGAGCACATTGTTGCAGCCACTGTGTTAAGCCAGCTCATTAAGGGTCTTCCTCTTTTTTGCTGACCCTCCACTTTACCAAGCATGATGTACTACTCCAGGGACTCCACTTTACCAAGCATGATGTACTCCTCCTGATCACATGTCCAAAGTAAGTGAGACAAAGTTTAACTATCCTCCTTTCTAAGAAGCATTCTGGCTATACATCTTCCAAGGCAGATTTGTTCCTTCTTGTTGCAGTCCATTCAATATTCTTCATCGACACCATAATTCAAAGGCATCAATTCTTTTTCAGTCTTTCTTATTCATTGTCCAGTTTCCTCATGCATATAAGGTGATTGAAAATACCTTAGTCCTCAAGGTGACATCTTTGCTTTTCAACACTTTAAAGAGGTCTTTTGCAGCAGATTTGGCCAATGCAATGTGTCCTTTGATTTCTCGATTGCTGCTTCCATGAGTGTTGTGGATCCAAGTAAAATGAAATCCTTGACAACTTCAATCTTTTCTCTGTTTATCATGATTTTGCTTATTGATCCAATTGTGAGGGTTTTTTAAAGTTGAGGTGTAATCTGTACTGAAGGCTGTGGTCTTTGATCTTCATCAGCAAGTGCTTCAAGTCCTCTTCACTTTGAGCAAGCAAGGTTGTGTCATCTGCATAACTCAAGTTGTTAATAAGTCTTCCTCCAATTCTGATGCCCCCTTCTTCTTCTTACAGCCCAGTTTCTCAGATTATTTGCTCAGCATATAAACTGAATAGGTATGGTGAAAGGATACAACCCTGACACACACCTTTCCTGACTTTAAACCACACAGAATCCCCTTGTTCTGCCCGAACAACTGCCTCTTGATCTATGTACAGGTTCTGCTCATAAGTGTTCTGGAATTCCCATTCTTTGCAATGTTATCCATAATATGCTATGATCCACACAGTCAAATGCCTTTGCATAGTTAATAAAACATAGGTAAACATCTTTCTACTATTATCTGTTTTCAGCCAAGATTCATCTGACATCAGCCAAGATATCCCTCCTTCTATATCCTCTTCTGAATCTGGCCTGAATTTCTGGTAGTTCCTTGATGTATGCTGCAAACATTTTTGCATTATCTTCAGCATAATTTTACTTGCACGTGATATTAGTCATGTTGTTCAATAATTTCTGCATTCCATTGGATCACCTTTCTTTGGAATGGGCACGAATATGAATCTCTTTCCGATGGTTGACCAGGTAGCTGTCTTCCAAATTTCTCAGCATAGACAAGTGAGTGCTTCCAGCATTGCATCCATTTGTTGAAACATTTCAATTGGTATCCGTCAATTCCTGGAGTCTTGTTCTTTCCAATGCCTTGAATATAGCTTGGACTTCTTCCTTCAGTACCATAAGTTTTTTATCATATGTTACCTCCTGAAATGTTTGAACATCGACCAGTTGTTTTTAGTACAGTGACTCTGTGCATTCTTTCCACCTTTTGACACTTCCTGTGTCATTCAATTTTTTGCCCATAGAATCCTTCAATATTGCTACTCGAGGTTTGAATTTTTTCTTCAGTTCCTTCAGCTTGAGAAATGTCCAGTGTAGTCTTCCCTTTTGGTTTTCTAACTCCAGGTCTTTGCACATTTCATTTAAATACTTTGCCTTCTTGTGTCATCCTTTGAAATCTTTTGTTCAGCTCTTTTATTTCATCATTTCTTCCTTTTCCTTTAGCCATTCTACATTCATGGGCAAGTTTCAGAGTCTCTTCTGACATCTATTTTGGTCTTTTCTTTCTTTCCTGTCTTTTTAATGACGTTTTGCTTTCTCCACGTACGATGTCTTTGATGTCATTCCATGACTCCTCTGGTCTTCAGTCATTAGTGTCCAATGTGTCAAATCTATTCTGAAGATGATCTCTAAATTCAGGTGGGATATGCTCAAGGTCGTACTTTGGCTCTCTTACATTTGTTTTAATTTTCTTCAGCTTCAACTTGAACTTGCATATGAGCAATTGATGGTCTGTTCTGCAGTTGGCCCCTGGTGGAATACCAGTGGCATAGCTTCTAACATCACAGTAACACGCAAGCCACCACAGTAGGAAAAAACTGACAGACAAGTGTGGATATATACCTATGGTTTTTTTTTTTTTTTAGATATATATATATATTTGAGTATTATTATGGACTCCTGAAATTGTACATATTCAATATGTTTCAAGTGAAATACATTTACTATTTCTTGTATTGCTCAAATTGTTTCCTTTCACCCGGGTCTTGAGTCATTTTGACAGAACTCCATTGGTTTTTGAATGCCTTTTTGCTTCCTAGCACAGAAAGATGTCCCAATACCTTGTGCTTTCCCTACAATACCTGGAGACAGTTATTTTTTGAAAAAGAAAACTGTTCCATTCAGTGGAAAATGGTAATTGTAAAACAAATCATGGATACAAGGGGCACTCAGTGTTGCTTGAATATTATTGTTTTTCACCCTTTTTGGTACACATTTTTAAAAATCAGTGCATCTGTTGATCCTGCTTCTATGATAATTCTACAGATTTCATTAAAATCAGAATAAACTCTGAATTATAATCAAGAAAATACCAGTTTAATGAAACAAAAAACCCAAGACTAGCTCCTAATTTGGCAACTATTCTGAGATTGAGATTGATTTCTTCCAAACAGGACAACATCCAGAATAAACAAAAAATCACATTTTACATGAGAACTCAAGCCTCAGTCTCTTCTGTTTTGCAGCTAAGAACGAAAGACAAATGGGAATTAAATCCATTCAAAGTATGCATGGACATGGAAAGTTTTCTCATGGTACTTTATTTTAAAGAGGATAAAGCACATTACGAGTGACTTACATTTGTCAGCTTTATCTGAGAGGAATGATTTTCAACATTTCAACCTATTTTTACTAATGTTTTTGAAGAGAAAGACTTTTTTCTCCTTTAGCATAGTAACTAATCTCCTTGGTCTAAAGACTTGCCACAATACCACAGATATCTGTAGAATCTTAGATTAAGTTAAACAATGGAAAGAGCCATTTCTTAAATAAGATTATATACAGCGTTGTGACTGAATATATTATTTTACAAGTTTAAACTTTACTTCGTGTTTCTGATATGCCACGTACATTTTCTTACTACCGATGGAGTCTTGAATTGTAAAGTGGAATACAGAAAAGATCTAGAATCCAGGAGGCTGAAGTTGCAGCTATGGACTTTTTCCCCAACTGCAAAAGCACCACCTTTCCCATTTTCAGCCCCTTAGGACTTTGGAGTACCTACAGAATCCCTTGGAGCTTCAGAGGAAGGAGATTGGCCAAGTTCCATGTAATATGTTTCCTTTAAGTCGGAATTGCAGGGAGCTTGGGAGATCTTGTTTCCACCCTTGGGAACAGGTTCAGCTTGTCAAGAGTCTCTAGGGAGTGACTTGAAGTCCCAACAGCCCTGCCTATTGCTCCATGGTATTTTATTCACTAGACAATTGTTCCTTAGAATTAAGAAATTTTATTTCCCAGGTTTCCTTGTTAAATTTAACACCTCTCGTAAGAATTAATTTACCAACCTAGTACTAACACATTGTTAATGAATTACAAAACTGTGTTCTTGGGAGGTATAGAACAGAGATAAAAAACAAAGCAGAGAAAGGTATCTGAGTGGAGGAGCCTACCTCAGCATCTCACAAGGGCCCAGGCACCAGTAACCCCCACACAGAGCCCTTGGGGAATGGAGTGAGCAGCTCATAAAAAAAAAGAGCAGCTCATGGAGGGATGGAAACTTTCCAAAGACAAATTGGACCCACCTGTGGCCTTATTTGTGTAGCTGTATGCAGTCATATTGGGGTGAAGTGGTTGGGTACTGAATGGCTTTTTCCTATTACCATATAAATCAGGGCGAGAAACCATCAGCCTAGGAGACAAAAGGGCCCTTAACTTAATTTAATTTCCCTCTGGGGTTAAGTGAATATGGTCATTGTTGCTTAATACTACGGATAATTTTCTTCTAATTCACTACTGCGGGCCTTTTTTTCAGGTTAAGAGTAGAAAACAATGGAAGAACTATGAACAGCAATTTATGTAATAATATCACATTTTGAAAAACTAGTAGTAGGTAAAAGAAATGTCGAGATTCTGGGCTCAAGTGGATCTAAGCTTCTCTCTCTCCTGGCCTCTCTGCTGTTCCCTTGCCTAAGCCCAGCTGTCCCTTTTCACCTCACTCCTCTCCATGCCAGCTGTGTCCCCATACCTGGAGAGCAACAGGTTTTTCTGTAGTTGGAGTTTAGGCCTGTTTGAGCCCTAACTCTGACTCATTCTAAATGTGTAACTTTTTAGAAAATCTCAATCTCTCTGAGAGGCAGGGTCTCTGTCTAGGAAACTGATGCAAGCTTAGCTCTTATGTTGTGGTGACACCAGAATACAGAACCTAATACCTGGACAGTGTTGTCAATGATAAGGTCAACTGTTACTACTTTCTCACAAGTTCCTGCTTTCCCGAATTGAAATATATTACAGTGTTTACTGGATGTATCTTGAACAATGCTCTACTACCTCAAAAATGTATAAATCAGGTAAAAGTGTAAGCAATGAAGACTAAAATGTTATATTTTGCACCATGTGATCTTTATATGTTTTTCTGTGATCTCCCTTCCTCCCCCCCCCCCCTCTTTTTTTTTGGCTTTAAACAAAAATTTCCTTATCGCAGACACAGAGGTTTATTGGTTTTTCACTTGAAGATTTAATAATAAAAAAAAATGTTTGGCCCTTGGTTTGGAGCTCCCATTCTGTCATTGCATTGATTTGCCAAAAAGGTATTGACGTTGTTCAAAATTGTTACAATATGGGGCTATGTCCTCTGCTTTGAATAGGTTGCTGCTGCAGAACTGTTGAGCTAGCCTAGAAAACTTTACAGCCACCTCCATAAAGCTGTCAGCAATGAGAACTGAGAGAGTTTAAGCTCAGGAAATGTGAACCATATTGCTATCCACTACAGTATTCTGAACCCTGATGAGAACTTGTCTCTTAAATACCCAGATCAATAGGACTGATATGAGGAAATAAAAGCTTATGCTTTATATCAGCGAATGGGACTTGTTCTCCCTTGGATGTTAAGTAATACCCATTCACATTGATCAGGTTGATAAATGGAAGCTTCCAAGTTAGCCTAGGAAGAGGCTGGGCAAGAACTGTGAGTGTTGATGTTTCCAACAGTTCTTAATACACGTGTACCTTAGAGTTTTTTCATTCGAACTTACTGCATTTAGCTTTGCTTTTTCTGCCAAAAGAAATTGCTACAATTTACCAATATTCATGCGATAATGAGATAAATAGCATTAGGCTAATCCCCTTCAGACTCGGGATCTTATGAAGCGTCAAATATATAGCAAAGATAGCTAATTCCCTTCCACCAAAGTCTGGACTTCTCTTCTTCCATCAATAGAGAGCACCGAATTTTAGCTGAGCACATTGAAGTCCAGAATAAAAGACTATATTCCCAACCTTTTTTTCCAACTAAAAGTTACAAAAGGATGAGTTTTTACCAGGAAGGTATAAATGGAAATTTGTAGAACTTATGGATGGGCGTCTTGAAGATTATTGTCTCAACTGGATCAGGAATCCTTTGTGCTCTTCCACCATTCTTTCTCCTCTTGGCCTCACCATTTTCATGCACACCACAAGGTATCCTTGAAAAAGAGAAATAGGCTGAAGATAGTGGAATAGAAAGACAGGAACTCAGATTCTTCATGGTACCATGGAGCTCTCTCTCAGCCTGGGGCTGCCAATTCAGGACTTCCTCCATGTAAGAGAGAAATACATTCCTTTCTTGTTTAAGCCACTTTTTGTTGTTGTTGTTGTTATATGTAGGCCATTCCTAAATTTTAAATATAAGCATAAGAAGAAATAATGCCATGCTGAGCAATATTCAAGCCTCAAGGAAGAGGAAAACTCTTAAAAATTTAATATTTTGGTCATCACGTATGTTTTGCATTAATTTTTATTTTTAAAAATAGGTTTTAAAATCAACTAATGTAATTTATTATGCCAAGAAACTAAAGAAGAAAAATCATATGATCATACTGATAAATGTAGAAAAAACATTTTGGACAATACAACACCCATTCATGATAAAAACCCTCAGAAAACTACGAAGAGAACTTTCTCAACTTGATAAAGAATATCTACAGAAAATTTAGAGATGCATCATACTTAATTGTGAGAAACTAGATTTTTTTTCTAAGATGGGGAACGAAACAAGAATGTCCCCTCCCACCAGTCCTATTCAACGGCATACTGAAAGTTCTAACTAATGTCGTAAAACAAGAAAAAGAAATAAAAATGTATACTGATTGGGAAGGAAGAAATAAAACTGTCTTTGTTTACAGATATTATGATTGTCTACTTAGAAAATACCAAGGAATCAACAAAAAAAATCTACTGGAACTAGTAAGTGATTATAGTAAATTATAGGATGTAAGGTTAATATACAGAAGTCAATTTCTTTCCTATATACCAGCAACGAATAACTGGAATTTGAAATAAAAAATTCAACATCATTAAAAAAAAAAATCGTTACATCAGTATAAAAAATAAATACTTAGATATAAATCTAAGAAAATATGTACAAGATCTATATGAGGAAAACTATAAAACTGATGTATAGAATCAAAGAAGAGCTAAATAAATGAAGAGACATTTCATGTTCATGGATAAAAAGACTCAAAATTATTAATATATTGATTTTTTCCAACTTGGTCTATAGATAAAATGCTGTCCCAATCAGAATCACAGCAAGTTTTTTTGTGGATATCAACAAACTGATTCTAAAATATATACAGAAATTCAAAAGACCAAGAATAACCAACACAATACTGAAGATTAAAATTGAACGACTGATGCTAACCAACTTCAAAACTTACTATAAAGCTAGAGTGATAAAGACAGTGTGGTATTTGTGAAAGAATAGACAGATCAATGTAATAGAACAGGTAGCTTAGAAACGCATACAGATACAATCAACTGATCTTTGACAAAGGGGCAAAGGCATTTCAGTGGAGAATGGGTGGTCTTTTCAACAAATGGTGCTGGAACAACTGGGATCCGCATTAAAAACAAAAACAAAATGAATCTGGATAGACCTTCTATCTCTCACAAAAATTAACTCACAGTGGATCATATACCTAAATGGAAAATGCAACACTATAAAACTTTTGGAAGAAAACATAGGAGAAAATCTAGGTGACCCTTGGTTTCACAATGAGTTTTTAGATGTAACATTAAAAATATAATCATTGGAAAGAAAGAAAAAATATGATGAGTTGAACTAAAATTAAAACTTTCTGTCCTGTCAGAGACACTGGCAAGAGAGTGAAAAGACAAGCCACAGACTTTATGAGGCATGTATTTTACAAAATACATGCCTCATAAAGACCTTCTACCCAAAATACACAAAGAACCCTTAAAACTCAACAATAGGCAAACAAACATCCCAAGTAAAAATGGGCAAAAGATCTGAACAGATACCTCACCAAAGAAGATACACTGATACCAAATAAGCATATGAAATGATGTTCAACATCATGGCATTAGGGAACTGCAAATTAAAACAATATTAGAATGGCTAAAATTCAAAACACCGAGCGCATCAAATGCTGACAAAGATGTTGAGCAACAGGGATTCTCATTCATGGCTGCTGGGAATGTAGAATGGTACTGCTGCTTTGGAAGACAGTCTGGCCATTTCTTAGAAAGATAGACATAAGCTTACCATACTTCTACATATTTCCACAAGTGAGTTGAAAATTTATTTCCAGACAGAAGTCTTCAAACAAATGTTTATGGCAACATAAGTGCCAAAAATTAGAACCAAGACGTTCTTTGATAGGTGAATGGATAAACAAACGTGACAGCACTGGGTTTGTTTTTGTTTTTTTTTTTTTAGTACAGCTATGTAGTATTATTCAGCGGTAAAAAGCAATGAGCTCTTTCTGTTTATGGTGATAGGAAATTTGGCATGCATTAAGAGTAACGGGATGTCACTGAGCTTTACACCCGAAAAATGTTGAATTGGCAAATGTTGTATTAAATACATTTTTACAAAAAAAAAAAAAAAAAAAAAACCAGCTGTCGATGCTGCTTATACACAACTAAACACCTCACAGGATTTTTATTTTCTTGGTTTGGAGGTTTAGTGTTATATTTCATGGGACATCCCAGTCAATTGGCCTAATATCGTTTTTTTGGTGCTTCTGTCCTATTGCCTGGTTTGTTGCGTGGAAGAAGTGGAATGTGTGTCCGGTTGCCTCCATGAACAATGACCTCCTATGCTGTGAGTGTAGAAGAACTCAATGGTACCTGGCTACCATTACTGAACATTTTGATCAAAGATTCCATAGAAGAATCCTGATCAAAAGGGGGAGGAAATATGGGACAGAATTTCAATTTCTCAATGGAATCTAGACTTTCTGGACCCATTGAGGCTGGCGAAACCCTGAAATTATTGCCCTGAAATAATCTTTAAACCTTAAATCTCAAACCAGAACTATCCCCTGAAGCCTTCTCTGAACCAAAATAATTAGTTAAGTATGCTTGCCTTAAAAAAAAAAAAAAAAGGTGCTATTTAAAAAAATTATCTATGTGGGATCAAATTGACAACAGCAACCCGAAAGGTTAGATGAGAGGCTTAAGGGGCAGTGAATTTATGTTAATGATGGTAGACTAGTTGGGAAAACTATGGTGAGAGCGATTACACAACTTGAAGAATGTTATCAGTGTCACTGAGTCATACATGTAGAAATTGTTGAAATGGTTTATTTTTTGTTGTGTCTATTTTTACAAAAAAATACAATAGATCAAATATAAAAGTAAATAAAAATATACTTAAAATAATGGTACAGGAAAAAAAAAAAAAGCAATGATCTAACAAGCCACGAAAAGACATATGTGGTTGTCCTCCATTTTGTGATTGTAATTTTATGTTGAGAGGATTAGGGTGGAATTGTAACACCACCCTTACTCAGATCACCTCCCTGATCCAAGGTAAAGGAGTTTCCCTGGGAGCCTGGCCTGTATCACCTTTTATCTCTTAAGAGATAAAAGGAAAGGAAAGCAAGCAGAGAGTTGGGGACCTCGTACCACCAAAAAAGCAGCACCAGGAGCAGAGCGCATCCTTTGGACATGGGACCCCTGTGCCTGAGAAGCTCCTCGACTAGAGGAAGATTGAAGACAAGGACCTTCTTCCAAAGCCAACAGAGAGAGAAAGCCTTCCCCTAGAGCTGACGCCCTGAATTTGGACTTCTAACCTACTAGACCATGGGAAAATAAATTTCTCTTGTTAAAGCCATCCTCTTGCGGTATTTCTGTTATGGCAGCACTAGATGTCTAAGGCAAGGATCTAATCTATGATTGAGTCACAGTGATCAGAATAACTATTGACCTAAAATCCTTTCCTTCCATTTTAACTTCTTCTTAACTCACTGGTACTCAAGTTTGACTGCATACAATCATCACCTGAGGAGCTCTTAAAATGCTCATGTTTGGAGCCGTCTTCCCGATGTACCTGGGCAACATGGCCTACTTATTTCACTAACAGAGCCCTGGTGGCACAGTGGTTAAGAGCTTGGCTGCCAACCTAAAGGTCAACAGTTCGAATCCACCAGGTGCTCCTTGGAAACCCTGTGGGGCAGTTCTACTCTGTCCTGCAGGATCACTATGAGTCGGGATTGACTCAGTGACAATGAGTGTCTCATTAACAGGAGTTGAAATAACAGTGGCCCCCCCAAAAGGGTGGGAGGTGGGAGAGATGGCTGAAAAATGACACCAGATTTCACTGCTGTAACTCATGGGGAGCCATTGGATATTTTTGAACAGGGAGTAGAATCTGGTGACAGTGGTGTTTTTAAGAGATTAATGCGCACGATGAGAGCAGAAGGGACAATAGGAGGGACAGAAAAGGGGATTGGATCTTTTAACCAATGCAAATGTTTGTTGCTATTTGTCTGAATAGTTTAAAGAATTAGAGGTTGAAATCAGAAGTGCTCAAATGAGCTGAAAGAAGTCTTCTGATCAAATATGAACTCCATGAGTATAGAGCTTGGGGCTGTCTTATTTACAGCTGTGTCTCCTGAGTCTATGTCAGTTCTGGCACCCAGTAGTTATGCAGTGAAAGTCATTGAATAAATGAAAGTTGAACTGATCTGATTAAAACAATGCCAGAGAACTTCTGGGTTGTGTTTGTAATATGAGAGTTTGGTAAACCTAAAGAAGTTGAAAATCCCACACATTTAGGCTTTCTCTAATACCAGTGTGATTAGATAGTTAAATGGAAGATATGTTTGAGGACATAGATTCTTTTAATTTTAAGTGGAGTTTCTTACCCTGAATCTGATGCTTGTTATTACAGAAAGTTAGAAACTATTTGTATTAACAATTAAAACTAATATTTTCAGCAAAAAGCTACATTTTTGTGTCATCACCATCTTTAGATTAAAACTACTTGCTCAGAAATAGTCATTTAATTTTCAGGGTCTGATCCTGGATCAAGTCAGAGTGACCCAAATAATTACTGACCTAAAACCTCCTCCCTCCATTTGATATATAATATATATATTTGAAGCTGTCTTTAATGGACTGGAACTCAACTGTGACTGCCACCCAGGT
This sequence comes from Loxodonta africana, assembly GCF_030014295.1. Lineage (NCBI taxonomy): Eukaryota > Metazoa > Chordata > Mammalia > Proboscidea > Elephantidae > Loxodonta > Loxodonta africana. Next base: position 64,158,143 of record NC_087360.1, read on the forward strand.
ATCACCTGAGGAGCTCTTAAAATGGGCTTGCCCAAAGCCACTCTCAGATATCAAGTATAATTTGGTTTGGCCATAAGTATTTTTTGTAAGTCATCCAGTAATTGTAATATGCAGCCATAATTTAGGAAAATTGCCTGGTAACTTCATCTCCTGATATCTCACTGCACCACTTCACACACCAAAACTTCACCACACTTTTCTGCATTCTCAGAAATCACCAAGGGCTTCTACAGTTTTGTGACCTTGATAGTGTCCTTTTCCGCCTCAACTTCTCCCAGTGAATTCAGACTTGTATTTGTGCTGCAGTTCTAGTCCATCTCCTCTGTGATATCTACCTTCTTCCCATAGCTAATGCTGGCAGAATCAGTTCCTCCCCATTTGGTGTTTCCACAGCCAATGGTTGATTTACTTACCATTGTTTATTTTACTGTCCCTCTGGATTGAGCTTTCTGAGGGCAGAAAATATATGTAATTAATAAATCTGTGTTTGCACCAAAACTATTTGAGATTGCGATATAAAAGGATTTCTGTTATATTGAAGTTCCATCCAATTTTCTAAAATCACCTTTATATGTGTTATATGTATCAGGGCACAAAAATTGAAAACTGAGAGTCCTATTATCTCGTTTGGGTGATCTCTTAATTTCTCTGAGCTTTAGTTCATCATCTTTAAAATAAAGGAGTTATGCTGGTTGGTTTGTAAGTCCTCATTAATTTTGAAAGCAGTTCATACCTCCTAGAATTATATAATTATCAAATAGTCTAATGGGGTGGGAAGGAAAAATATGCCTTTTTATTTGTAAACTATTGATGTAATAAATCTGTGTTAACCTCCTGAATGCATATTTTCATGAACTGGAATTTTCTCTGAAGCCTAGAATATTAGGAAATTTGCTGACCGGCCAATTCCTCAATAAGTGTCAATCACCAAATGGATGTCCACCAAATGCCAGGATCCTGACAGCTGGGTTGATATTGCAGGTGTCGACCTCACTTATTGATCACTCATCATTAAGCTGCAGTAGCATTAACATATGCTGAGGTCATGCTAATAGTGTTTGTTTTACAACTGACATTGATTTACCCTTCGTTACTCCAGAAAGATGACTGCTAGGTGAAATGAAACTAATTTCTGGGGGCCACATTATTATTTTTCCTAAGCACACACACAGTCCTTAACATAAAATAGAAAATTGCCAGTTTGGGATAATATTGTATAGCAGTTATTGAGTATCTTCTATATGCACTGTGTTTTTATTATCTCATACATATATTTTAATACTCATTAATATGGCAAGGTAGGTTAATTTTTAAATTTTATTTGACAAAGTTCAAATATTTAGAAAAGTAGAATGCATAATATAATGAATGTCATCTGCATTTAATAATTGCTAAGATTTTGTCACTGCTTTAGATGTATAATGGAATTGAACAATTAAATACATGGATGCCAAGTGGTTGGAGTCAGGTTTTTCACTTTTGGAGTAGGAGTTTACAAATAAGCAAGGCGAGGAATTTACAATAATCGTTGTGGTAATGGGAGCCCTGGTGGCACAGTAGTTAAGAGCTTGGCTGTTAACCAAAAGGTTGGCAGTTCAAATCCACCAGCCACTGGTTAGAAACCCTGTTGGGCAGTTCTGCTGTGTCCTACAGCATCACTATGAGCCAGAATCAAGTTGACAGCAGTGGGTTTGGTTTTGGTTTTATGCGGTAATGGGTTGGAGTTGGAGCCAACAATATGAATTAATGGCTAGTTTACTATAGATATAGATGGTTACGGATAGAAATATTTATAGATATATGTATATACATGGGTTAGTATACACGCATATATTTTCTTGCTTTGTCAGCTAAGAGGGTCTAGAGGCAATGACACCCCCGTAGCAATGGGTACATCTACCACCCAGATCTTGGTTTGTAATACCAGTTTCCAGTGAAAGGAACCAGGGTTCCTTGAAGAAATGGTTAATTCTAGAACTGGGGCAGGAAACATAAAAATGAGCCTGGATCATCTTACAGTACCAAAAAAGTAAGTGCAAACAAAAACAATTCTGACATTGGTGGAGATATGTCAAAGGGGGACAAGAGCCAACTGAATGAGCTCCCAGTGGCCAAAGCTGGAACAATTTGAGAAGGAAAATAAATGAAATAGAATCAGATTATAATCCAAAGTATGAACTAAATATCCATAAGTTCATGCTAATAAAAATAAACGATTGAATAAATAATTGAGAAAGAAGAGCCAAATTCCCTGTTCAGGAGATTTCCAAATAATTTGTGTGATTGTTCTTTCCTCAGGAAGTAGAGCATACCTCCCCACTCTTTAAGTATGGACTGCTCATAGTGACTTTCTTCCAAGGAGTACAGTATGGAAAAGGGAAAGAAGAGTAATTCTACAATGAAGAAGCCTGATAGAAACTGCCACGGTTGGGTGATCAAAATCAACATCAACAGTGGTATGTCATGTCGATAGTATGTAGCCTTGATATGATGTGATTAAAATGACACTCTATGGTCTTCCTTCTCGTAACCCATAAAGTCCATCTAATCATGAGAAAAACATCAGACAAATTACATTAGAGGGTTTATAAAATATCTGACCAATATTCTTCAAAACTCTCAAGAGTTTTGAAAATCTGAGAAACTGCTACAGTCTAGAGGATCCTAAGGAGGCATGACAACTAAAAGTAATGTGATATCCTGGTTGAGACTTTGAAATACAAAAAGGACATTAGGTGAAAACTAGGGAAATCTGAATACAGTACGGACTTCAGTTAATAGTAATATATCAACATTGGTTAATTCATTGTAACAAGTGTAATGTAAACTGCTAATAATAAGGAAAACTGGGCATGGGCATTTGGGAAATCTTTATACTAACTTCACAACTTTTCCATAAATGTAAAACTATTCTAAAAACAATGTCTACGTAAAAAAAAAAAAAAAAGAGGAGACTTGGCTAGTTATTTTGTAGCATTTTTTTTAATCAACATCTGGGTTTTTCTTATTGTTTCCTTGTGATGTTGTTGAACATATTCAATTATTTCCTAATTTTTTAAAAGTTATTTCCTAACTGGAAGTTAGCTCTAAAAGATTTGATTAGATCCAGGTTAAAATTTTTTGGCAAAAATTATTCATAGATGGTGGCGTGTACATCCTTGTGTAGCACATGTGCAGGCCCATCCGTGGCTCCTTATCCCACTACTCATGATGGGATTGATCATTGGGATAGGAGGTAGGCATTATTATCTATTAACTTTATTTGACGTTCAGCGATAACTGAGATACAGAAAGTTTAATTGACGTCCTCACATTATTAGAGATCACAGCTAATAAATGGTAAAAGCAGGATTTGAACCTAGGTTAATCGACTCAAAACCCTTATCCTTAACTACTGTATCACACCATACTCCTTCTGAAATAACATATGAGACAATATTCATCCCGAAAACCCATTAAAGAATGAAACTTGACATTATCTTCACGTCACCACTGATGACTTGGCAGGCATATTCAGTGCTGCTGGCGTTAAAGGAGAGAGAGAAATGTGACCGGGAACAGTTAGGAAAGGCTTCTTTGAGGAGATGAATCTCATAGGGTACTGGTAGATGGGAAGAAGGTATATCAATTCAGAATGAAGACTGTCATTGAAGAAAAAGCTGGGTGGTTATTTATTGTGTTATTTACTTTGCTGAATAGTTAGTTACTTAACTCTGAAGGGCATATTACTCCATCTGTCAAGATAATGCCTTCTACTGGTGTCATAACAACCTAAGGACAAGCCAATGGGAAATTCAATACTTTTCCCAGGCATAGTCCCAGAAAAAAGAACTGTGACAGAGTAGAGTAGGAAATGTATTTGATATTAGAGAATTTGGAAAAATGCCCTGGCTCTACCAATTGCCTCTTAGGAATTTGAGCAAGCCCCACTTATGTATAAATTAGAATGATAATAAAAAACCCATTGTGGTCGAGTTGATTCTGACTCATGGCAACTCTAAGGACAGAATAAAATCACCTCATAGGGTTTCCAAGGAGCAGCTGATGGATTCAAACTGACAACCTTTTTGTTAGTAGCCGAGCTCTAAACCACTATGCCACTGGGGCTCCACAGAATGAAAATAATAACTATTATAGTTTGGGTTCCCTAGGAACAAACCTTGTGAAGGATATTTAAATGCCAAGTCTTATTTGGAAGTAATTCTTCGGAGACATATCTTCCAAGAAGTTAAAAAAAAAAAAGAAGAAGACATTATTGGGCAGAGAGAGAAACTACCTTCAATGTGGCTGCACCAAAGGGCTCAGCTGACCTTACAGAGAGCTCTAGTGCTGGATTGCCTCTTCAAAAGCATGCTAAATCTAGACAAGAGAGCTGGGTACCTACTGTTTTATATCAAGGCAAGGGACCAGGTCTTTATATCTGTACATCAGTCAGTCATTGCCTAAAGGCCACCCCCAGGGAAGGGGCATGATCTCTCACAAAGCAGATCCCTGTGGTGGAAGGCAAGTCGAGCAAGAGACACAGCTATGCATAGTTAGCACCTGATAAGCCCAGTTCTGAGACATAGGTGCATCGACCTCAAAAATGAGATCCAGGAAAAAAAAAAAAACCTACGATCCACTCCTTTTTTGATCAAATCTACTTGCTTCATATGGTAAGTTTACTAATCTAGCAATACCTTTTCCACACATGCCTTAGCCCTACTGAAGTAGTTGGACTAAAGCCATAACTGATACTCACCAGCCCCTTTCTTCTCAACCCACTCTAGATTCAACTCCCACTTGGCTAGCCCCTCCATTGGTTTAGGTGGATTGCTTAGTGGGGTGATGCAGACCTTTATCCCTCAGGGGTCTAGACCCAGGGTCACTGGAGTAGATGCTATGGTATATAGCCCAGATTGCCTTTTTAGTACTAAGGCATTCATTCCTCCAGCTGTCATAAATATTGGCTGCTGATGAAATTTCCCTTAGTCAAAGGGAGTTGCTTCACATAAAGTATGCCCCCTCTCTAGTGACATCCTATAAGTTCAATGCCTAATTAATGTGGGAATATAAAGACCTGGTCCCTTGCGTTGATTGGGGACAATTCCGAAGAGATATCCTAGTTCCAGTGCTACCTGTAGGAATATCTAAGGGGTCTGTTGCAATTCATCACAGTACAACATCTCCCTCTGCCCAATCATATGTTCTTCATTCCAACTTCTAAAATAAACCTTATTCAGCAAAATATCTGCCTCAGAATCTGTCTCCCAGGTAACCTGACTTAAAACGGTTGATGATAGAATTATCTCTGAGAGGTAGGCTCTAAAACGAGATTTTGGAGAAACTGGATAGCCAACAGGCTGGCTGGAAAAGAGGACCTACCACTAGTGGTGGGTGGAGTACTGAGAGTGCTCAAGCCCTGTAGCAGTGCAAATATTTTAACATTAACTGATGATGAACTAGGATAAGATACAGAAGGAAGGAAATGCATTGGCAGGTGCACTATCTCAGGAGTTTGAAAAGGTACAGTGGAAATCAGAATTACAAGACCTTTGGAATCAGACATATGTTGTTGGGACACATTGATGCTTTGGGTAAAGACAATGAAAGATTGAGGACGATTAATTACCAAATTAATATGAAGGGCTAAAGGCAGAGGTTCTCCTTTGTAGCATATAAAACCCATTGCCGTCGAGTTGATTCTGACTCATAGCAACCCTATAGGACAGAGTAGAACTACCCCATAGAGTCTCCAAGTAGCAGCTGGTGGATTCGAACTTCTGACCTTTTGGTTAGCAGCCAAGCTCATAAAGAAACTCTGAATTCCTACAGAAGGAGAGCAGGGAAAATTGAGGATTAGGGTGAACACTTAATTATAAGGGTGCCAAAGTTCTAGACGTGGTTGATTTCTCAGCCCTAGCAAAGCTGGCATACCAAGGTCAGGGTCCTGATTGGGAAGAAATAAGATGCTGAGCCTTGGGTTGGCACATCTGAGTTGTTGCAATTGAAAATCATGAATCTTCAGATTATCTTGAATCCCTTGGATTACTGAAGTGACTCACTCCCCCAAGTTGAAGACTGTTGTTGTTTTTGTTAGGTGCTGTCAAGCCGGTTCCGACTCATAGCAACCCTATGTACTATAGAACAAAACAATGCCCAGTCCTGCACCATGCCCACAATCGTTATTATTCTTGAGCCCATTGTTGCAGCCACTGTGTCTATCTATCTCATTGGGGGTCTTCCTCTTCTTCACTGACCCTGCACTTTACCAAGCATGATGTCCTTCTCCAGGGACTGATCCCTCCTGATAACGTGTCCGAAGTATGTAAGACTAGTTGAAGACTAGTGCTCCACATTTGTTTGGAGACTGTGCAGAGACCTTTGCAAGGATCATGAGACTATGTCTTACATACTTTGGACATGTCTAATCTTTGTCTGAAGAGTTGGCTTCGGGAATGGTTTTAGTTTTGGACTAACAGAGTTTGGGGGTCATGACCTCTGGGGTCCATAGGGTTTTTGATGGCTGATTTTTTTGGAAGTAGATCACCAGATCTTTCTTCCATCTTAATTTGTACAAATAAATAAATCAAGAATAGATGATGAGGCTGAGGAAAGTTTCCCCAGTATAAAGTCAGTATTCCTGCTCAGTTTCTAGACACATGTCAGTTTGAAGGCCCAGGATTCATTAATAGAGGTTGGTCACAACGAAGAAGGAGTCTGTAACACCCTGGCAAGAATACACCATAGTTATAGTGATTCCCCTAGTCTTTCCCAGAAAGACCAGCTGCCATTTACTCAGGTAACCATACACTAGGGAAAGACAAATACATCTTTCAAGAAATGTTGGATACAGGATCCAAGCTGATGTTGTTGCCTAGAACATAGGTATCATGCTTGCTACCCCCGCTGGAGTGGGGATAGATGGAATTCAGATAATACAAGGAATCTTGACCTAGGTCTGGCTCACAGCGGGTGCACTCAGTCCGTAAACCTACTCATCATGTGTAAAAGTACGGGATTATGCTGACTTCAGAACCCAAAAAGATGTAACAGGCATTGTGTTTTCTTCTTAGTGATTGGAGGTGGCAGATGCAATGTTTCTTTTACTTTGGAAGATATATTCTAGCATATTTGAACCACCAAACTCCTACCAGTTTTACTAATACCGTAGGCCTTTGAGTGTTCAATGGAGCCCTAGTGGTGCAGTGGTTAAGAGCTTGGCTGCTAACCAAAAGTTCAGCAGTTTGAATCCACCAGCTGCTCCTTGGAAATCCTATGGGGCAGTTCTACTCTGTCCTGTGGGGTCGCTATGAGTCAGAATTGACTCGACAGCAATGGGTTTGGTTTTTTGGTGTTTGTAGGGTGGTCATAGGGTTTATCTTTTATCCTCTGCGGTGCATTGTTGCCAAAGCCTCCAAGGTACTTGCCATTTTTTGCTCGCTTTAATAAATTATTAGCATTATATCATCAATATAGTAGGCCACTGTAATGTGAAAAGACCAGACAGTCCAGGGTTTTTTGGAAAGCAATAACAGGCAAAACTAAATGTATACTGTGGCCAGTCAGTCCCAGATGAGTGAGAACTGCTTCTAACTCCTTCCTTCCTTCCTCCCTCCCTTCCTCCCTCCCTCCCTCCTCCCTCCCTCTCTCCCTCCCTCCCTCCCTCCCTCCCTCCCTCCCTCCCTCTCTCCCTCCCTCCCTCCCTCCCTCCCTCCCTCCTTCCTTCCTTCCTTCCTTCCTTCCTTCCTTCCTTCCTTCCTTCCTTCCTTCCTCCCTCCCTCCCTCCCTCCCTCCCTCCCTTCCTCCCTTCATCCTTCCCTTCCTCCTTGTCTCCCTCCCTCCCTTCCTTGTCTCCCTCCCTCCCTCCTTTTCTTTCTTTTGATAGTGATTCAAAAAGAATGCATTTGCCAGGTCAGTGATGTGAATGCTCCTAGGAGGTGGCCACAGGCCATCCCCTTGAAGAAGGTAAAATCTTACTTGTGGCAGTTCCCTGAAGCCAAGGGCAATTAGAACACAGTAAATATTATAAGAACTAATCACTATTATCTTATTGAGAATTAAAGTAAGTAAAATATGTAAAAACTAGAAAGCATTATTAAGATTTTAATATTATTGCATTTAATTACTAGACTGGAAGGAAAAATATATTAAGTAATATATATTTTAGAAAGTCCTGGTATTCCTGTTAGTGGCCTCTTATTTCATGAAACGAATCAGGAACTCAGGAATTTTAGCAAGCTCTCCTCTCTCTCTCTCTCTCTGTCTATATATATATATGCACCCGCTGTCAAGTCAGTTGAGTCCGCTCCCTGCATATGTATATATAGTGCATATATATATTTATATATAAATGTATTTATATATATATTTATACTATATATATGTATATATATAGTATGGAGCTCTGGTGGCACAGTGGTTAAGAACTTGGCGGCTAACCAAAAGAGTGGCAGTTCAAATCCACCAGCTGCTCCTTGGAACCCCTGTGGGGCAGTTCTACTCTGTCCTGTAGGGTTGCTATTAGTCAGAATCGACTTGTTGGCAACAGGTTTGTTTGTTATACTTGTTCAGTGTGTGTGGTATCAGTTAATTTTGCCTTGTCACTTTAAGGGAGTTCTCACTAGGCTCTGGGAACCAGTTTGCAGATAGGAATAGCCTTGTCTGTACACAGAAGCCTGACACTTTCCACTGGGGGTTGTGGGGAGACTATCACCAGTAAGAATTCAACATAAGGGACCCAACAGACTTTTGCAGCTACAAGGAGCAGAAGCCAGAATGAAGGCTTGTCTGTGATAGTGCTCCAGCAAGGACTAAATCCAGTAACACATGTATTGATTGACCTCTCTCCTTCAGCGGGTGCAGTTTGAGTGGTACAGGTTAGAAACAGCTTGATGTCTTCCCTCTGCCTTCCACAATGCAGGCAAGCTCTTTTAGCCTTTGAACACATTCCTGAGGGGAGAGCTGCTCGTCTTGAAGACAACTTATCACAGACTTCACTTTGGTGAAAGAATAAAATCTCAGCCTGTCCTTCTTTTCTCCATACTTTGTGATCTAAACATTGAAGAGAGAGCTCACAGCCTCTCTAGATCTTGGTTCCACTATTTTAAAAGAGGAGGTTGCAGTCAATGGTAATTGTGAACACTTTTAGCTCTGAAATTGTTCTGGAGGTCCTGAGATCACCTTTCTGTACCCGTTGTTGTTAGGTGCCATCAAGTCAGTTTCAACTCATAGTGACCCTATGCACAACAGAATGAAACACTGCCTGGTTTTGCACCATTCTCACAGTCATTGCTATATTTGAGCCCATTGTTGCAGCCACTGAGTCAGTCCATCTCATTGAGGGTCTTCCTCTTTTTCACTGACCCTCTACTTTACCAAGCATAATGTCCTTCTCCAGGGACTGATCCCTCCTGACAACATGTCCAAAGTATGTGAGATGCAGTCTTGCCATTCTTGCTGTACTTAGAATGTCCTAAAATTGGTTTTCACTAGCATGAGTCAACATATTCCACATTCTCCTGTTTTTAAGTGAAATAATTTTATTTTTGTTCTTACTGTTTATAAATGAAATACACTGAATTAGGGGAACTGAATTTCTATTGTTCTTGCTTTTGTTAGCTCCCATTGAGTCGGCTCCTGACTCACAGAGATGCCATGCACAGTGGAACAAAACAGATTGTGGGGCAGAGGCAGAATTATTGGTTGTAATTAGGGACTGGGGAAAGTCCCTACTTCCCCCAACTCTTTTGTGAACCTATTGCCATTGAGTTGATTCAGACTCATAGTGACCCTATAGGACAGAGAAGAACTGCCCCAGGGGGTTTCTAAGGGGCAGCAGGTGAATTGGAACTGCTAAGCTTTTGGTTAGCAGCTGAGCTCTTAACCACTGCACCACCAGGGCACCTCTTTTGTAAAAGGAAGTTGAAAAAGCTACGCTGGAAGTTACTAGAATCTGTGACTTATACGAGGTTGCATCTCTAGGGAGGGAAGTGGAGGACACGAGCAAAGACCTGACCTGAGCCAATTCATCCACTGTTAGACCTGTGCTGTGCTCAGAACATCCTGGGCTGGGAACCTGGAAGAGACTGGATAGAGAACAGATACCACAACCAGACAGGAGGCATATGTGAAGAGAAAACGGAAAATTATCCCTTACATATATGGCTGCAAATCAAAATTACAAAACACAAGTAGACAAATCATGCCAAGAAAAATCGACCAATGTCAATAATCAGAACATAAACTTTTTCTAAACCCAAAGCCGTCAAGCAGATTCCAACTCATAGCGACACAGTAAGACAGAGTAAAACTGCCCCTCATGGTTCCCAAGGCTGTAATTTTCATGAAAGCAGACTACTACATCTCTCTCCCTGGTGGGTCCCGACCGCTGACCTTTAGGTTAGCAGCCACTTAACCACTGAGTTACCAGGGCTCCTTTTAAACTTTCTCTAGATGAGATTAGATTAACAAAACGTTCTGAGAAAAATATCTATAAAATGTTTGAATCACCAGGGAGATAAATATATAAGAACTATTCATAGAAAAGAAAAAAGTACAGAAATCAAACAAGAACAGCTGGAAAATGAAAAAGAAGCAATTGGAAATGTTGGAATTAAAATTGTAATTGCTGAAATAAATATTTTAAAGACATAAACTCTAGAGTAAACACAGTTATATAACTAGAAAATTCAAAGGGAGTATTGAGGAAATTAGGTAGGATATCACCGACAGAGATTATTTATTTATTTATTGTGCTTTAGGTGAAAGTTTACAAATCAAGTCAGTCTCTCGTGCAAAAAGTTATACACACCTTGCTTTGCACTCCCAGCTGCTCTTCTCCTAATGAGACAGCACATTCCTCCTCTCCACCCTGTATTTCCTGTGTCCCTTCAAACAACTTCTATTCGCCTCTTCTTTCTCATCTCACCACCAGTTAGGAGCTGCATAGTCTCAAGTGTCCACTTGAGCCAAGAAGCTCGCTCGTCACCAGTATCATTGTCTATCTTACAGTCCAGTCCAATCCCTGTCTGTAGAGTTGGCTTCGGGAATGGTTTCAATCTTGGGCTAACAAAGGATCTGGGGACAATGACTGTCAGGATCCCTCCAATCTCAGTCAGATAATTAAGCCTGGTCTTTTTACAAAAGTTTGAGATCTGCATCCCACTGTTCTTCTGCTCCATCAGGGATTCTTGACAGAGGTTTTTTTTTTTAATATATATGAGAGAGTAATTAGGAAATATGGAGCACAGTTTTTGAGACACCAGCGTATATTTAAAAGGATTTTAATAATAAGAGGATAGGAGGGCTTCCTGAGAAACCGTATTTGAAGACAAAATAGTGAAGAATTTTCTAGAATCAAAATAAGATTCAAGTTTCAATAGGAATTGTACTCTCTACAACGATAAAAAAAAATGTAAAAATAATCAATATTTAGGCACATTGCAGTGAAATTGCAGACCACCCAGGATAAAGAGGAAACTAAAAAGCTACCAGAATATTGAATGAAAGGAGAGAAAATTGACTCTCACCTTCATGGGGTTGGAAGGAGTCTTGGCTGTTTTTGTCATTTAATCCTAGTTTTCATAAAGAAGTGAAACTAAACTATATTGTTTAGAGATATATCAGAATACGACTATCATAAATATCAAGATATTGGTTACTTCTAAAGGAAAGAGAAAGGGTTGCGATAGGAAAGCTGTACATTGTAAACTTCTGTGATGCTGCTGATATTCTAGGTCTTGACCCCGATAGTAGTTACATGGGTGTTCACTTTTTAATTACTCCTTAAATAACTTATAAATGCTTTATACCCCTTTCTGTATGTGTCATACATCAAAAAAAATTTAAATATGGAAGTAAAACAAAACAAAACAAAAATTAGTAGCCATGAAAGATTTCTAACTAAGAATAAAAAAGTAGACTGACAGTAGATTTCTCAACAGTAAGTGGCAGAAGAGAGTGAAGTAATACCCTTATACCAAAAAAAATTAAAAAAACAAACCCACCGCCATAGAGCTGATTCTGACTCATAGCAACACTACAGGACAGAGTAGAACTGCCCCATAGAGTTTCCAAGGAGCCCCTGGTGGATTCAAACTGCCGACTTCTTGGTCAGCAGCTGTAGTTCTTAACAACTACGCCACCAGTGTTTTCAATATCCTTGCAGTTCTAAGGAAACATAACTAAAACTTAAAATTCTATACCCACCTAAACTATCATTCAAAAAATTAAGAGGCAGAATATACTTTGAGATAGACAAACATTAAGGATGTTAAGCATTCATAAACTCAATCTGAAAGATATTTTAAAAAGAATACTTATGAGGAAAAGTGCACATCGAGGGAGAGAGTGGGACATAAGAAATCACAGTAGCAAAGACATTAATAAAATTATGGTCATAAATTTAGCTAACTGGTAAAAAGAACTATTAATTAATAAAAAATGAGCAGTAAAATCTCTAAACAACTAGAAAGATGCAGGAGAGAGAGTTATTTGATTGAAAGGTACTTAAAGTGTGCTCGGGTCCTTGCCTTTTTCAGAAGGAGCCCAGAGATGTCTAATAAATGTAGACTTTGTTAGGAAAATTATAGTTAACTATGTATATTAAAATAATAACTATTCATTGTAGAAAATTTGGAAAGTAAATAGATCACCCGGAGAGATAACCACTATCAATATTGTCATGTAATTCCTTTATAAATCTGTGTGTATGTGTGTGTATATATATATATACCAGAAACACATTTGGTCCAAATGTCAGCTGTACTTTGCTCTGCCATCACTCAGAAATCTTTCTCTCTCATTGTTTGAGTTCTAACATTTCTCCCTCTAGTCTTTGTGAAACTTGGAGATTCCCTGCTTACAGAACCCAGTTAATTACTTGATTTTCACAAGAAACTTCCTTACATGAAAATATTGTGATCTGAAGATTGGAGTAGATGTGGGGGTGATCAGGAAGAGGTCATAACGAAGAATACAAGGTCTCTCATTTCCTGGATCACTTGCATGCTCTCCGCCCACTCTCTGCCTCTCTTTCCTCTTCTTTCCCTTACCCATGTCTCATGCAGCAAAATGCTGCCCTCATCCAGGTTCCTCAGAATAAAGATTTCTAATGCCAAGAACTTAAATGTGCATTTTTAAAGCAGATGCATTGGCCTTCCCATAATACAATATTTTTTCACTTTTTTTACATTTTTGTACCCCCCTTTTTTTTTTTACTTAGTACATTAAAAACCTAAAAAAACCTGTTGCCATTAGGGATAATCTTATTTGAAAGTGTAATTTTTGTCATTGGCCTCATAATATTGAATAAATGTACCACATTTTATTTTATTCCTCACCAGTATGTATAACTTTCTGAAGGACATATTAGCTGTGTTCTCTCCCTAGAAAAAAATTCATGTTCTCACATCCAGTAACCTTACTTCTAAGGCTTCTGTCAAATATTGAATGCTTTCTCTTTTCAAGGAGGGATTCGTAAGGATCTAATTCAGCAGTGGGTAAACTTATATCTCTGTTTCTGAAAAGCAGTTAGTCCAACAGTAAAAATGAGCAGCTCTCTAAAAGTCATACTCCTGAGGCAACTATATATAAGGAATGAAAAAAATAATTAATGGAATCTCCTATGTCCACTCGAAATGCTAGAGTTCACTTCAAATTGGAATTCTGTTATCATCCCATAGGTCTTAAAAGTGCTCGGTTTGTTATTGTCAGTGCACACCCTCGAATTCACCTAAACCTATGTGCTATACAGAGTTGGTGAGAAATATGAGTCCTGTCTCTGAGCAGCTTAATATAAAGGATAAATCTGAAGTAGATTCATCCAGAACCTCACAGCTACATGTCTACTCCCAGGAAAAAAAAAAAAAAAACAAAGAACCATAGGATAGTTTTTATGAGCCTTGTGACCCAAAATTCATTTTATGCTTCATCTGGAAAGGATGATAAACAATCTTGTCAACAAGTAAATACAAACCACTTCAGGAACTTTATGTAAACTCCGATTATATAATGTCAGCAAAGCTTAAAAAAACAAACTCCCCATTCCATGAAACATTTGGCTTATGATTAGAAAACGGATTGACTTTCCAATATGAGTTGTAAATACTAGAGTTGACTAACAGCTCTCTACTTTGTTCCCTCTTAAATTTCCCCCTGCCCCCCACCCCGCACACACACAGTCAGATTACCATGGAAGTTGTAATAAAATTTGTAGCTGGTGCTTCATTCACATTTCAATATTATTTTGTTACTATTCAAACCAGTGAATAGAAAACAAATTTACATTATGGTAGGAGCCCAGGCAGATGCTATCCATAATGTTAACTACTTGTCATATGTGGAGACATATTTTCTCTCCCTTGGGAATAGGATTTCTCATTTCTCTTTACAGTAGAGCAGTAACATTTATTGACTTTCAGCAAAAGCTACAAGGCATTCAGTGGATGATAGGTTTTCTCAGAATTGAGTTTTACAGTTTATAGTTTCTCTTGCTGGCCTCATCTCTGCCTTTAGCCTAGGTGTCAGAGATTATCTCTGGCAGGGGCTATGGATAGTGGAGAGAGGTTAAATCATGCAACTGTAATCTCCTCTTTCTTGTCACAACCCACAGGGACCCCATATCAAAGCCTTGGATACCCTTAAAAAAATTCCCCAGGAGAGGGGGAGAGGAGGAAGTGGTTAAATGTACCAGGAACCAAGCAATGGAAAATTGACAGGTGGAGTCAAACCTGATAGAACTTACATTCCTGAACCTTATTACGTGAAGTCAGCTTTAAACCCAGGTAACAGTTTTTAGAATTTCCAGAAAATGCTCTTACTGATACCTTCTGAATTTTCATTACCTGTTCTCCATATTGGGGACTTTGTTGTGCAGTGGTTAAGGGCTATGGCTGTTAATCAAAAGGTAGGCAGTTTGAATCCATTAGGCACTCCCTGGAAACCGTATGGGCCAGTCCTCTCTGTCCTATTGGATCACCATGAGTCGGAATCAACTCGTCAACAAAGGGTTTTTTTTTTTTTTAAATTCTCTTCTCCATATTAATTCCTCTTACTGACTACCTCTCTGAGGTTTAAACAAAAACAAAAAATACTTTTGAAGTAGTTATTAAAAGTTTTAAAGTTTTTAAGAGCTAATGGGAGCTAATTTTCAGTGTCAGTTTGTTGTACTGTAGTGGCTTGTGTGTTGCTGTGATACTAGAAGCTATGCCACCAGTATTTCAAATACCAGCAGAGTTACTCATGGTGGACAGGTTTCAGCTGAGCTTCCAGACTAAGACAGACTAGGAAGAAAGACCTAGTGATCTAGATTTTAAAAAACTGGCCAGAGAAAACCTTATAAATAGCAGTGGAACGTTGTCTGATATGGTGCCAAAGATGAGCCTCTCAGGTTGCAAGGCACTAAATACAACTGGGGAGGAGCTGCCTCCTCAAAGTAGAGTGGACTTTAATGACATGGACGGAATGACGCTTTTGGGACTTTCATTTGCTGATGTGACATAACTCAAAATGAGAAGAAACAGCTGCAAACGTCTATTAATAATAGGAACATGGAATATATGAAGTAAAAACCTAGGCAAATTGGAAGTTGTCAAAAATGAAACGGAATGCTTGAAGGTAGATATCCTAAGCATTAATGAGCTGAAATGGACTCTTATTGGCCGTTTTGAATTGGACAGTCATATTTGGAATTGACTCCATGGCACTGGGTTTTTTATGGTCTACTATGTCTGGAATGACAAATTGAGAAGGAATGGCCACATATTTGTTGTCAAAAAGAACATTTCAAGATCTATCCTGAAGTACAGCACTGTCCGTGATAGGATAATAGCCACATGTGTACAAAGAAGATCAGTTAATATGACTATTATTCAAATTTACCTACCAATCACTAAGGCCAAAGATGAAGAAATTGAAGATTTTAACCAATTTTTGTAGTCTGAAGTTGATTAAACATGTAATCAAGATGCATTGATAATTAATGGTGATTGGAATGCCAAAGTTGGAAACAAAGAAGGATCAGTAGTTGGAAAATAGGGCCTTGGTGATAGAAACAACACAAGAGATCGAATGATAGAATTTTGCAAGATCAATGACTTATTTATTGCAAATAATTTTTTTCAACAAGATAAATGGTGACTATAGACATGGACCTTGCCAGATGGAATACACAAGAATCAAACTGACCACATCTGTGGAAAGAAATGATGGAAAAGCTCAATATTATCAATCAAAGCAAGGCCAGGGGCCAACTGCAAAACAGACCACCACGTGCTCATAAGCAAGTTCAAGTTGAAGCTGAAGAAAATTAAAATAAGTCCACAAAGCCAAAGTATGACCTTGAGTATATCCCACCTGAATTTAGAGACCATCTCAAGAACAGATTTGACACATTGAGCACTAATGACTGAAGATCAGACGAGGTGGGATGGCATGAAGGACATCATCCATGAAGAAAGTAAAAGGTCATTAAAAACACAAGAAAGAAAGGAAAGACCAAAATGGATGTCAGAAGAAACTCTGAAACTTGATTTTGAATGTAGAGCAGCTAAAGCTGATGGAAGAAATGATGAAGCAAAACAACTGAACAGAAGATTTCTAAGGGCAGCCCGAGAAGACAAAGTATTATAATGAAATGTGCAAAGACATAGAGATAAAAGACCAAAAGGAAAGAACACTCTCAGCATTTCTCAAGTTCAAAGAGCTGAAGAAAAAATTCAAGCCTCAAGTTGCAATTTTGAAGGATTCTATGGGCAAAATATTGAACGACACAGGAAGCATCAAAAGAAGATGAAAGGAATACACAGCATTACTGTGCCAAAAAGAATTGGTCGACAATCAGTCATTTCAGGAGGTAGCATATGATCAAGAACCAATCATACTCACAGAAGAAGTCCAAGCTGCGCTGAAGGCATTGGTGAAAAACAAGGATAGAGGAATTGACGGAATACCAATTTAGATGTTTCAACAAATGAATGCAGTGCTGAAGGTGGTTGCTTGTCTATGCCTAGAAATTTGGAAGACAGCTACCTGGCCAACCGACTGGAAGAGATCTATATTTGTGCCCTTAGCAAAGAAAGGTGATCCAACAGAATGTGGAAATTATGAAACAATATAATTAATACCACTTGCATGTAAAATTATGTTGAAGAAAACTCAAAAACAGTTGCAGCAGTGCATTGACAGGGAACTGCCAGAAATTCAAACTGGATTCAGAAGAGGATGCAGGATGAGGGATATCATTGCTGATGTCAGATGGATCTTGGCTGAAAGCAGAGAATACCAGAAAGATGTTTACCTGTGTTTTATTGACTATGCAAAGGCATTCGACTGTGTGGATAACATCGGGAAGAATGGGGATTCCAGAACGCTTAATTGTGCTCATGCCAAGAGACAGTCACTCAAACAGAAAAAGGGGATGCTGTGTGGTTTAAAATCAGGAAAGATGTGCATCAGAGTTGTATCATTTCCTTTTACTTATTCAATCTGTATGCTGAACAAATAACCTGAGAAACTGGACTATATGAGAACGTGACATCAGGACTAGAGGTAGACTAATTAACAGCCTGTGTATGCAGATAACACAACCTTGCTTGCTGAAAGTGAAGAGGACTTGAAGTTCTTCCTGATGAAGATCAAAGACTACATCCTTCAGCATGGATTACACCTCAACATAAAGAAAACAAACATCCTCACAATTGGGCCAATAAGTAACATCGTGTTAAACAGAGAAAAGATTGAAGTTGTCAAGGATTTCATTTTACTTGGATCCACAGTCAACACCCATGGAAGCAGCAGTCAAGAAATTAAACAACACATTTCATTGGGCAAATCTGCTGCAAAAGACCTCTTTACCCAGTGCCATCGAGTCGATTCCAACTCATAGCGACCCTATAGGACAGAGTAGAGCTACTTTAAAGTGTTAAAAAGCAAAGATATCACTTTGAGGACTAAGGTGCACCTGACAAGTGTTTTCAGTGTCCTCATAAGCCAAAGGTGGATTATTAATAAGGAAGGTCAAAGAAGAATTGATGCATTTGAATTGTGGTGTTGACCAAGAATATTAAATATACCATGGACTGCCAGAAGAATGAACAAATAAATCTGTCTCGGAAAAAGTATAGCTAGAATGCTCCTTAGAAGCAAAGATGGCAAGCCTTTGTTTCCTGTATTTTGGATGAGTTTTCAGGAGCAATCAGTCCCTGGAGAGGGACATCATGCTTGTTAAAGTAGAGGAAAAAAGGACCCTAAACAAGATCAGTTGACACAGTAGCTTCGATAATTGGCTCAAACATAGCAAAGATCATGAGGACGGTGCAGTACTGAACAGTGTTTCATTCTGTGGGATCACTATGCTTTGGAACCAACTCACCGGCACCTTGAAGCAACAACATGTCTCTAAACACAAAAAAAAACACATACTTAAAAAAAAAAGCTTTATTGAAGTATAATAGACACAGTGAACTGCACATACTACAAGTGTAGAATTTAATAAGCTCTGACACCCGTTAAACCTTTGCTACAATCTAGATGGAAACCCTGGTGGCATAGTGGTTAATAGCTATGGCTGCTAACCAAAAGAAGGCAGTTTGAATCCACCAGGCACTCTTTGGAAACCCTATGGGGCAGTTCTACTCTGTCCTATAGGGTCACTATGAGTTGCAATTGACTCAACAACAGCAGGTTTCGTTTTTGTTTTTTTTTTTTTTTTTTGGTACAATCTAGATATTAAATGTTTATCACCTTCAAAAGTTTCCTCATGTCCCTTTGTAATTCCTCTTTCCTACCTCTTCTATTTTTTTTTTTTTTTTTACCTCTTCCCACCTGCCATTCTTGTCTCTGTGTAACAACTGATCTGCTTTATGTCACTATAGATTAGTTTGAATTTTCTAGAATTTTTTATAAGCTAAGTCATAGAGTATCTAATAACTCTGGAGTGGGATCTGGCTTATTTTACTCAGCATAATTATTTAGAGATTCATCTATGTTGTTGAGTATATCTGTAGTCCATTTTTTTTCACAAGGGTAGTATTCCATTATATGGACATAATGCCCTTTGTTTATGGGTTCATCTTTTGATGGACATTTGGGTTGTTTACAGTTTTTTGATTATTAAAATAAAGCTTCTATGAACATTTGTGTACAAATCTTTTTGTAGACAAATGTTTTTACTGCAATAAATACTTAAGGAGTCAAATAATTGGGTCATACAGCAGGTGTATGTTTACCAGTTTAAGCAACTGCCAAATTGTTTCACAAAGTAGTTGTACAATTTTACTTTTCCACCAGCGGTGCCTGAGAGTTCCAATTACTCTGCAACACTGTCAACACTTGCTGTTGTCTGTCTTTTTTATTTGAGCCACTCTAATATGTGTGTTGTGCTTAATCATTGTAGTTTTAATTTGCATTTCTCTAAAGACGAAAGATTTTGGGTATGTTTTCATGTGCTTATTTCCCATTGATATATCTTCCTTCGTGAGGCATCTGCTGAGATCTTTTACCCCCTTTGGGGTGATTAACTGGTGTATACTTGTTGAATGTAAAGTGCCCAGAGGGCTCTGAAAAATAAGCAAATGCACCTTAATCATTAGCAATTACTTATGCCAAGGATTCTGAACACCAGCTTCCTTTCTCCAGGTTAATATGGCCATAATTTACCCTTTTAATCTTAAAATACAGGGTAACGGCTGATATATTTCATAAAATACACAACATTTCCTTGTTAGTCTTCCCTTAAGATGTGACCTTTGCTGTGGAAAAATATTTACTAGAGAGAAAAGCTTTTGTTGTAATATGCCTGAGCTCAAAAGTTGGTTCTATTGCATGCCAGTTGTGTCACTTTGGGCAAATTACTCATGCCTCTGGGTCTTAGTTTCCTCATGTATACAGCTGGAGCTGGAGGATGTTGTGGTGGAGAGATCCCCCTTACAGAACTGTCATGAGCATAAAAGATGCTAAGGAAAGGGAAACAACCAGGATCATGCGGGACCTATTTTATTTTTCATTCTTTTGCCTTTTTATTTTTTCACTCTGTAACTTGAGTGGGAGGAGTACTGGGGTGGTGTAAATGGCTAATGTGCTTAGCTGCTAATGGAAAGTTTGAGTCTCTAGTCTACCCAGAGGTGCCTTGAAAGAAAGTCCCAGAAATCTATTTCCAAAAAAATCAGCCATTGAAAACTCTACAGAGCACAGTTCTACTTTGACACAGATGGGAATACCAGGAGTCAGAATCAACTCAAGAAAGACTGGTGACTAGTAACTTGAGTAGGAGACAAGTCATAGATGTGTTTGGAGCTTGAGAGAGCACATATAGTGAGATTCTTTGGAGGACTCTTTTAAAGGCTTTAAGTACATGTCTGTGTAATTATACACATGAGAAAATCAAAATTCTGCTATCTAAAACTATAGGTTATCAATGAGAAAAATGTGCAGACACTGTCTGTGTGCCAGACATAGTATAAACTAGTACAGGAAATATATAAAATAGGATATCTTCCTTTAAGTATTTAAAGCCTACCCAGAGACCCTGAATATGTGCCCATCTTTCTTCTCCCTTAGCACTTAAGGTCACATGAAATCTTCAGTAGGAGACAGAGGAGCTTCGTCTGGCTGGTGCTGAATGGCCTTGATCTTTTCATCAAAGTAGGAGATGATTACCGTTTGATTATTTTTTGCCACAGTTGGGTGAGAGTGAGCTGGGAAGTTGCCCTTTGAGGATGCTTAACAGTTCTAAGGCATTTGTAATGTGTTTAAATCTGTTCCAAAGTTCCTTGTGTTAGACTGTGTTATTTGCTCATAATTATTTATTCATTCCTTAGGCTTGGTTTCTGTCTGGTTAGAATACTTTTCTGTATTCCGTTGACTTTGGGCTTAGTTGTGTGACTTACTTGGAACAATGACACATAGGCGGTGGTGAGATTGTGCCAGCTGTAAGTAAACACTTTAAAAGGAATCACGTGTTTCTGCTCCCCACCTTGAGATTCTGCCATCTACCGTGGCAACAGTATACCCCAAATGGTGGCTGCTGCTTGAGCCTGGTTCCCAGAATGAAAAGATTGTGGAGCAGATCAAAACCCAGACTATGGTCTGGAGCCAAGCGCATCCAAGCCCAGATGAGCTCAGCAGATCGGCAGCCAGTGGATGGGCCCATGAACAAGAAATAACCGTACATGTTATAAACTCCTGAGATTTTGGGGTTGTTTGTTGCCACAGCAAAAGCTGACAAATGTATATATTTAGCAAAAAAAAAAAATTTTTTTTTTTTTTTTATTACTTTATGTTTATCCTCTGCTTACTGTTGGATTTTGAACACAATTGCTGGAAATAAGCCATCGTTCACTGAGTTCAGAATTGCCATCCATTTAGATTCTTTACATCTTGGGTTTTAAGCTGAACTTAAAAGGCTTCAGTGTAATTTGCTCCTACAGATTCGGGTCCTCTTAAATCCACAAAGGTCTGGAAATTAAAGGAATAAATAAGTAGTATACCTGTGGGGGCAAAATCCACTGCAGACTTGGCAAAATCCATCATGTCTGAAAAATACGTCCCTTGAGCACCTCAGTCCAAATGCCAGTGGCTTCCTCCATCCCTGGTTGGTAGTTCATTATATTCAGGACTTATCAAAAATGCAGCCAACCTGCAATTCAAACTTGCTCACACAGAGGCAGGGTTCCTGGTAGGGGAGGCCTCACAGAACTTAGTCATCTCTTGAGTAACAATGGCCAGTTACGGATAACAGCTCTAAAAAGGAAAAAAGGAAGCTGGAAGTGAAGTATATGTTGAAGAAAAGTATATCAGAAAGAGATAAGAAGACAAGAAAAAGAGAAAAAATATATATACATATCCTAAAAAAAAAAAAAAAACCCAAAAAACAACTGCAGTTTGCCCCGTAGAAATTCAGCTTGGTATGTGTGTGCAGTAAAATACTTCAAAGTCCAGAGAATCAAAGCGAGGGAGGTGTTAGTCTGCAGTAAGTGGGGAACAGACAGCTTTTCTGCGGCTAGGCTACGGCGTTGGGGGCAGGCGCTGGCTTGGACCACAGATGGGGAGAGAGTTAACTAGAGCAGCTTCTGAAATCCTTCCTCAGTGTTGCCTGCTTGGGCTTTTGTTGTTGTGTTTTCCCCTTGTTCTTGGTGTTTTTCTGGCTATCAGGCAGATGCAAACTGAGGGCTTGAAAGCAAAGAGGACTGTTGTCAAGTCGACAGGAAAACAAGCACAGCAAAGTCTCACGCGTTGATCTAGGCTCCTTGCCATTGATCTTTTTTCTTTTCTTTTTTGTCACTACCCTAGGAATCATAATGGTTAATGAACCACCTGTAATATCAAGAATATGAAATATATTTACCTCCTGAATCATCCCTAATTATGGTTTTTATTGACTTGCTTTTGGGTAGCTGGGCCCAGGCCTGCAAGTTGGGGGTGGGGTGGGGGGGAAGGCTGCTTTATTTCAAAGGCAAATACAAAGCTATTGACAAATTCAGGAGACTTTGGTCTATAAATAGCCCAATTTCAATATACCCAGCTTAATAGCCTTCTCTTTGAAACCCATTATGTCCTTTAATGTGATGCAACATTTTAGTTATTTTATTTTTAATATTTATAATGGGTGTTGGTGAACTTAATTTTCAACTGGTTTCCACCTGAGCCATCAGCATTCCAAATTTCCCTATCTGTTTTGGAATTTGGATCCCTGTAATAGTTGCTGGAGCTTACTGAGTAAGCTTGGATGGATCAAGTTATTATCTATTACAAAATGCTCGTTTTGGCTGAAATCTTTGCATGATAATTTAGAAAAGTACATAGTTACAACTGGAATGGAAACAAAGTGTGTTTGAAAAAAAATGCCTTTGAAAAGTAAACTATACTAATCAAGGGTATTGCATCTTATTGGGCATCTTTAATTATTGGGCATCAGTTAAAGAGACGTTTTCTTCTGGAAGGTTGAGGTACTGCATGTAGCTAGTTTATTATTATAACAACGGGCTCCTGCTTGTACTTTATTTTTACATTCCTTTTTTTTTTTTTTTTCCTTTAGAAACCTGGAATTGGTGGGGAAAAGGTCCAGAGGAGTTTGGACCCCAGGTTAGGACTATTTTTAGAACATTACAATTCCATGGGCAGTGCTGGAGAACATGCATCCTGTAAAGCTATCCCTCCCTATACACACACCTTTACACACGCGCGCACACACACACACACACACACACACACTCTTAAGAGTATAATTTCCCAAGTTGAACCAAGGCCTAGGAATAAAAAGTGAGTAAGGTTCCTCCGTGGTGCAAACAGTTTGCTATCGGCTGGTAACCGAAAGGTGGCCAGTTCGGACCCACCCAGCGCCACTTTGGAAGAAGGTCCTGGCGATCTACGTCCATGAAGATTACAGCCAAGAAACCTCTACGGAACAGTTCTAATCTGTAATACGGGGGTCGCCATGAGTCAGAATTGACCCTATAGCAACTGTTTTTTGTTTTTTTTTCCAGTGTTGGCTAGTCTGTTAAGGAGCTGCACGTATGGGAGATTTTCATATCGTCTGACATTTCCCAAACGTGAGAGAGGGGTGGCTGTGGAAAAGCAGCGCTCGTCAAGCTACCACACAGCCAGATGAAAAGCAATGATAAGCAAATGAAAGTTCTCCCGGGGCGCTACCAAACCCTGCTTCCGCCTCTTCCTCCCGTGGCAAGCGCAGATCATTAGTGTTGGTAATGTCCTCTAAATCTGCTTGGAGAAAGTGACAAGTCTAATTTGTTACTGACAGACCGATGCTGGGAGTGTGTTTAAAATGCATCGCTCTTGCTCCTGGACCCTTTGAATTGCTGGGCGGTTTCTGTAAGGTAGGCTTGGTATTTGGTTAAAGACTATCTGTGATTTCATCCATCTCCTCAGCAGCCCCCCAGGGGAAAGACCTGCCACTTCAGCTCCCCGCCCCCGTTTCAGCCGGGTAATAGCCCCTGCCAGCCGCTCTGGAGGTGCTGTGATTGGAGATTAAGGACTGGGGGAGGGATTCTTCAAGCAATTAATAATCAATAGCTTTCAGCCTAACAAATAATTGTGACACGTCTGGATAAGATTAAACTCGTTCTTGAAGACATATGGACGTGGCAATGATGCTGGTTTTCATTTACCAGAAAATGTACTCAGGGCACCATTTTGATAGGTATTAGAGTGACTTTAAATTAAACGTGGTAGAATTTAATAACATAATGCAAATGAGGCCTGTGAGGAATGAGGATGAGTTAGCCTCATGAAGGAAAAGCTTAAATCATGCCCTATGACCTGAATTTATTATAAAGTGATTTTTACATGGAAAAGAATGATAGTCTGATCCCAATGCCAGCTACATTCAGAACATGGAAATAGATTTTAAATGCCATATGTATTTAGACTATACACAGGGCAGGCTTCCTCCATAGTGCAGATATTTAGTTTATGTGAGAAGTCACAAAGGGAAAGGATTCAAGAGTAGGCCTGCTATTTATCCCTATTCTGTGGCCATCAAGTTTAGCTAGAGTTAGGGATACCCAGTCTTTGGAAGCCATTCCTGCAATTCTAGGAATATTAGAACTGGAAGTGAATTCTCAAAAATGTCAAAGAAACAAGTATCCACTGTGATATCATATGGGCCACAATTTAAAGCAAAGTTTATCTTCATCTTTGATTTTATATTTGTTTCCCTTTTAATTGAACACCAAGTGGTTTTCTTACTTAGTTTTAGACATTTGGTCTTTATTAAAAACCAGTATACAGTTGCCATTGAGTTGATTCTGACTCAGGGTGACCCCGTGTGTATCAGAGTAGAACTGTGCTTCATAGGGTTTTCAATGGCTGATTTTTTTCAGGAGTAGATCACCAGGCCTTTTTTTCCAAGGTGCCTCTGGGTGGACTTGAACCCTCAACCTTTCAGTTAGCAGCCAAGGACTTAACCATTTGCCCCACCCAGGTACTCCTAGTCTTTTTCGCTATCTAGTAACTCCCCCTTCAGTCTGATCCAAAAACCTGTGTGCCATGGGAATGGAATATAAACCAGAAATAAGTGAGCCCCTATTAGTGTACCAGGCACTTTGCTAAGCATTGTACATACATTATCTCACTTAATCCTCTAAACCTATGAGGTATTTGCATCAATGACTCCATTTTAGATAAGGAAACTAAGGTTCTAAAGATCACACAGATTCAGAATTTCAGGAATATGGGGAATAAAACAAGTGGAAGATAGTGTAGAAAAATTACAGCCACATAAATCCAGTGAATGTTTCAGACAGAACTGATTTGGAGTTAGATACAACAGGGTATTCATTTATTTATTCTAAATACCAAAGAGAAATAAGGAATAGTCCCCATCCTTGAAAGCTGAGAGTTATGAAGACAACAGTCTCTATCTCGGGAGAGGCCATGCAAAGTGGAATAAAGGAAGGTGTCCCAAAGGAGAGAACGTCTGAACCGGGTCAGGATTATGAGTGGGAGCATGCCAGAGCAATTCCAGGGCAGAGGCTAGACTAGGCATAAAGGGGTGGAGGTCCAGAGAGCTTGGCATATTTGTGGAATGATAAGAAAAGCAATATGGCTGGAACACAGGTGGTGTCTGTTTGGCCAAGGGGAGGTGTGGGTAGGGTAAGGGAGGAGCCTAAAGGGCAGGAAATGAGGCTGGGAGGTTAGATTGGAGCCAGATACTAAAATGGTCTGTGATGTTGTTACCTTGAGATCACCTAGAATAGCGAATCTTTAGCAGTACATTCTTTACTTCCATCTTTGAGCTTGTGTAACCAGAGTCCCCAGGGACTACTTCATTTCACTTTTACCTCCACTGGGTCCAGCAACCTTGGCTTTTCTAGAATGCAGAAGCTTGTTGGTGGCGTAAGACCAAGAAAAAAACCATCGGGACTGGTTTATTTAGCTACCATGCTGGAAAAATTCCTTCTGGGCTTGGTACTCAGGTCAAGACTCTTGGCTCATGCCCCTTTCTTTTCAGTGCTCCTCAATGTCTAGAAGCAGTAGATCCACCACTAGCCTATACTGTGTTTGTGTAAACTGTAAAAGACTGGGCTCCCTTCCCCCTACTAGTGACCTCCCCACTGACCCCTGGCGTGGGTCACAGAGGTGTTTTGTACAAAGAATGTGCCTTCATCTAGGCAAACACAATCACTCACGGAGCACGGAACTACTGGGTTCCTGCTGGATTTCAGCTCCTACTCACTCTACTGGGCATGGCATCTTTGTGCAGATCTCTAAGTGCCCGTATAACCGTGCTTTATAGGCCCAATTACCAAGGTCCAGATAAACAGCACTATGTGGTGGTTCACACTGACTCAGAATATAGTGAGCTCCTGTCCTGGGAAGGAACTTCAAGCAAAGGCTGAATCACCCATCACCTGTTAGCAATTGTTATGGATCAAACTGTGTCCCCCCGCAAAAAGACACGTTGAAGTCCTAATCCCTCTACCTGTGAATGCGACCTTGTTTGGGGAGATAAGGGTTGAGTCATACTGAAGTAGGATGAGTCCTAGTCCTAATGCATTCTGAATGGTGTTTATAAAAGGGGTGAACAGGCACAGAGGAGGAAGACACCATGTGAAGATACATCTCCAAGCTAAGGAACTCCAAGAAATTCTTGGGGTCACTAAAAGATGCAAGAGACAAGGAAGGATTTTATCCTGGAGTGAACAGAGAGCATACCTTGACCGTGGCCTGAATTAGGATTTCTAGCCTCCAGAACTCTGAGGAAATAAATTTCTGTGCTTTAAAGCCACCCACTATGTGGTATTATGGCAGCTATAGAAAACCAAGACAGCAATATCACAAGGAGGATTCCCATGATGGGTAGAACATTGAAATGACCTCTCAGATCCTTCTCGACCTGGAAATCCTGGCTCATAATGACCCAGAGCACTTTGGCAGGTACGTGGCCTGTTAACACTTCATTAAGGTCCCGTGAGTTTATGTGATGGGTCAATGCAGGCTGCTCCTGAAGCAGATGGAAAGGACATGTTGTTTAATGGTAATTAGTCCCTTGGATATCAGTGCTCACTTCCTATATCACTTTTTGGAGGTCAGTCTGTCAGGATGAGAAGGAAGGACTTTTCACATATGAGTTATTTTATAGCTTCGTATATATATATATTTTTTTATTGACTATAAGAGGACCATCTTCAGCTCCTTAGCCTATCTCCAAATTACCAAATAAGTAGAGGCAGGGATTCAGGTTTGGGTATAACTTTGCATCTGCTGTTAACTATTTGTGTGACCCTAAGTAAGTCACACTGCTCCTCTGAATCTCAAATTACACATCTGTAAAATGAAGAGATTTGAGGGAAATTCTTCAAGTTCCCTGTGGCCTCTAGTCTTCTTATTCCATATCACATAGTGAGGATAGGCCTGATACCCCCTTCTCCTCTGCCCAAGGCATCGTCCTACACAGGGGACTGGCCCCAAAGCCACTCACAAATCTCAGGAAGTGGAGAAGGCGCTCCTCCCCAGGGGGCCTCCTAGGAACGTGGCACACTGGTGGTCTCTCCATTCAGGCCTTGTCTCAAACATGACACATACAGCAGTTCAGTGAGTGAAAAGAAAGCTCATCACCCCTTAAAAACCCGTTGCCATCGTGTCTACTGCAACTCACGGTGACCCCATGTGTGTCAGAACAACTGTGCTCCATAGAGTTTTCAATGGCTGGTTTTTCGGAAGTAGATTGCCAGACCTTTCTTCCGAAGTACCTCTGGGTGTACTCCAACCCCTAACTTTGGGTAGCAGTCAAGAGCGTTAACCATTTGCACCACCCAGGAACTCCTGCTGCCCCTTAAAAGGTCTTAAAAAGTCATTTAGGTTGTCATTGCTTTGCTTTGATTTAAAACAAAGACCAAAAATCAGTTATGGCCCTCAGGAGGTTTCAGTAAAGGCATATTCAAATCATTTGCTGCTACATCTGTTATATATTAGCCTTCACACATTGCCCTGTATAACAATACAGCAAGGTGTTCTCCACTCAGAGGACTTTACTACAGAGAATTCCCATCAGTCGTGTTGTTACACGCTTCGTGTCGGCTCCATCACAGATGAGTCTTTCTTAGTGCGTTCTGCACGCTCAGTATTCTGCTGCAGACTGCAAATCACTCCAGGTAAGTGGAGAAATGTTCATTTTCCAGAATAAGGATAGGTGTAGGTACACTCTAAGGAAAGGATATTTATAGTCATGGAGCAAATGTGTGTGACCGTACGTATTAATCACAGCATTATTCAAGTAGTTCTTCTAGAGATGAGGACATACACTGCCTACCAGTCATTTAAAGTTCATTAGGGTGGAAAATACTTAGATAAACCAAAAGTGGAATTCTAGTAAATGCAACATTGATTCTTTAAATTATTCTCCTATTTACCTACTTTCTGAGCTTTGCAGCTTTCAACAGACAAAATATGTACTGCAAATGGCTAAGAAAGATAAGTTGAACAAAAGATGCTTCCAATTCGTATTTTCAGGAGTCAGCATTAGACTCTCTAATTTCAGTCTTCTACAAAGTCATGTCAGAAGGGCAAGAGTGGGGAAAGAGGACAAGAGAAGGCGTTTGTCGTGGATTGAATTATGTCTCCCCAAAATATGTGTCAACTTGGTTAGGCCATGATTCCCAGGATTGTGTGGTTGTCCTCCATTTTGTGATTTTCCTGTGTTATAAATCATAATCTCTGCTGCGGTTAGAGAAGATTAGGGTGGACTGTAACACCCTTGCTCGGGTCACGTCCCTGAGCAATGTAAAGGGAGTTTCCCTGGGGTGTGGCCTGCACCACCTTTTATCTTACAAGAGATAAAAGGAGATGAAAGCAAGCGGAGAGAGGGGACGTCATAACACCAAGAAAGCAGTGCCAGGAGCAGAGCACATCCTTTGGACCCGGGGTTCCTATTTGGAAAAGCTCCTAGTCCAGGAGAAGGTTGATGACAAGGACCTTCCTCCAGAGCTGGCACAGAGAGAAAGCCTTCCCCTGGAGCTGAAGCCCTGAATCTGGACCTCTAGGCTACTTTACTGTGGGGAAGTAAATTTCTCTTTGTTAAAGCCACCCACTTGTGGTGTTTCTGTTATAGCAGCTCTAGATGCCTAAGTCAGTGTTGATACTGGCTTCCTCTTCTCCAGCAGCACACAGGGCAAGCACGCAGTCTGTGTTGAATCATGGGGCAGGAGCTGTTCCAAAGTCGTCTTCTTCATTCCTGACTTTTTATCTTTATAATCTCATTTATTGTTTAAAGGCAACTCTTCAGGATCTTATGGATGGCCAGTAATTGAAGTGCAATCCCTTAAATACTATAATTTTAGTGTGGTAGCCTATCTGAGAGATGGTCTAGGCCAGAGGTCGACAAACTTATTCTGCTAAGAGCCAGACACTAAATATTTTAGGCTTAGTGTGCCATGTGGTCCAACTGTTGCAATTACTCAGCACTGTAGTGTGAAACCAGCCATGGACAATGCGTAAATGAATAAGCTGCCTTCCGCTGAAATTTTGTTTACAAAAACAGATGTCAGGTAGGATTTGGCCTGAGGGTTGTAGTTTGCTGATCCCTGGTCGAGGTGAATGGGAGTTTCTCAAACTTTATTGTGTATTGAAGTTGAAGGGATTGATAAAGCCCAGATAGTCAGCCCTACCCCCAGAATGTCTGATGCAGTAGGTCTGGTTGGGCCCTGAGATTTGCATTCTAACAAGCTCTCCGGACATGTAAATGCTCATGACCGTGGACCACGCTTTGGGCAGTGCTGGTGTAGGTCACCCTCCTGAGGAAACTGTTGCTTAGAGGTTATGTGATGGGCCCATGGTCTCACAGAAACTTGAGAGTAAAGTTAGAATAGATTGGACTAGACCAGGTTCTTTGACCTTTCTTTCAAGTTTTTGCAGTTGAATAATCTCCCCATGTCTAAGTACATTTGAAATTTGAAATTTCCTGCTTTAATTGGGTGTCAAATTTGCTATGAACAGCAGAAAACACACTATCTGAGGGATTCCTGGGGAAAAAGAATGTTGCTGTTGCTGTTGGGTGCCATCGAGTCAGTCCCCATGTACCACCGAACCAAACACTGCCCGGTCCTGCGCCATCCTCACAATCGGTATGTTTAAGCTCATTGTTGCAGCCACTATGTTATTCCATCTCATTGAGGGTCTTCCTCTTTTTCACTGACCCTGTACTTTACCGAGCATGATGTCCTTCTCCAGGGACTGACCCTCCTGACAACGTGTCCAAAGTATGTGAGATGTAGTCTCACCATCCTTGCTTCTAAAGAGCATTCTGGTTGTACTTCTTCCAGGACAGATTTGTTTGTCCTACTGGCAGCCCATGGCACACTCAGTATTCTTCTCCAACACCAAAATTCAAAGGTGTCAATTCTTCTTTCGTCTTCTTTATTCATCATCCAGCTTTCACATGCATATGAGGTGACTGAAAACTCTATGGCTTGGGTCAGGTGCACCTTAGTCTTCAAGGTGACATCTTTGTTTTTCAGCACTTTAAAGAGGTCTTTTGCAGATTTGCCCAATGCAGTGGGTCTTTTGATTTCTTGACTGCTGCTTCCGTGGGTGTTGATTGTGGATCCAAGTAACATGAAATCCTTGACAACTTCAATCTTTTCCCCATTTATGTTGCTTATTGGTCCAGTTGTGAGGATTTTCATTTTCTTTATGTTGAGGTGTAATCCATACTGAAGGTGTGGTCTTTGATCTTTATCTGTAACTGCTTCAAAGTCCTCTTCACTTTCAGCAAGCAAGGTTGTGTCATCTGCATAATGCAGGTTGTCAATGAGTCTTTCTTCAAATCTGATGCTGAGTTCTGCTTCATATAGTCCAGCTTCTCAGATTATTTGCTCAGCATACAGATTTAATAGGTATGGTGAAAGGACTCAACCCTGACACACACTTTTCCTGACTTTAAACCATGCAGTATTCCCTTGTTCTGTTCAAGTGACAGCCTGTTGATCTATGTACAGGTTCCTTGTGAGCATAATTAAGTATTCTGAAATTCCCAGTCTTCAAAATGTTATCCATAATTAGTTATGATTCACACAGTTGAATGCCTTTGCATAGTCAATAAAACACAGGTAGACATCTTTCTGTTATTCCCTTCTTTCAGCCAGGATCCATCTGACATCAGCAATGCTATCCCTGGTTCCACATCTTCTTCTGAATCCGTCTTGAATTTCTGGCAGTTCCCTGTTGATAAACTGCTGCAATCGCTTTTGAATGATCTTCAGCAAAATTTTACTTGCATGTGATATAATGATATTGTTCGATAATTTCCACATTCAGTGGGATCACCCTTCTTGGGAATAGGCATAAATATATATCTCTTCCAGTCAGTTGGCCAAATAACTGTCTTCCAAATTTCTTAGCATAGATGTGTGAGTATTACCAGCGCTGCATGTAGTTGTTGAAACATCTCAATTGGTATTCTGTCAATTTCTGGAGCCTTGTTTTTTGCCAATGCTTTCAATACAGCTCGGACTTCTTCCTTCAGTACCATTGGTTCCTACTCATATGGTATCTCCTGAAATGGTTGGCCAATCCTGTTTGGTGTGGTGGCTCTGTGTATTCTTTCCATCTTCTTTTGATGCTTCCTGAGTCATTTAATATTTTCCCCATAGAATTCTTCAATATTGCAACTCCAGGTTTGAGGTTTTTCTTCAGTTCTTCCCTTTTGGATTTCCATCTCCAGGTCTTTGTCATTATAATACTTCACTTTGTCTTCTGGAGTAGCCCTTTAAAATCTTCTGTTCAACTTGGGAAAAAGAATAGAGCTGTGGTAAGAGCAGTATATGCCAAATCCTCTTCTCTAGCACTTGGAACCTTGGGCAAATCACTGAGCTTCAATTTTTTTACTGGTCAAACTTGTAGAAAATAAATAAGAAAATGGGGCTAATATCTGCCACAACTCCTTCCTAGTGTGTCTTTAGTTTGAATGAGCTTTTGCAGGTGAAAAGATATTGAACTGTAGAGTTGAAAGCTAGAGCTTTGATAACAATGGGAGAAGGCCACAATCCCAGAGGGGCTGGTAGGCTGACAGTTTACTAATACTGGGACTCAGTTACTGGACCTTGAGATGAAGGACAAAGGGGCTTAATTGATGCTTTTTTTTTCACTCTTAACCTCAAGTTCTTTAATTTCTCTCTAATGGAACTAGGTTGCCTAGCTGGACCTGAAGCTCACAGATAGGCTCAGAGCAGAGATTGAGCTGTGTCTCTGTGGCTTTAGTCCTCAAGGAGGCATTCCAGCTGTCCAGGTTGGATTGGTTCCGTGAGCAAAGTGCTTAGGTAAAAATGGAAGGGAGACTGATAAATATATGTACAATTCACAATGAAGTAAAAAATGCTTCAAGCCCAGAGCCAGTGAAAATTCTGAATTTTTATCAATGGCTTAAGCTCAATGCCTTTCAAAGACTAAATTTATTCAAGATTACTTAAAATGTTAGTTCTGCTAAAGCTTTTGAAATATGGAATTGAACATTTCTAACTGCACTTGAAATATAAAATAAGCTGGACCAAGGTAGAAACTGTGGCACTGGAAAGTTGTTGGTATGGCCATCCTTCCTCCACATGCAATTCAAAACTTCAAAATAATTATACCAGCATGTAAAATAAAAATAAGGAATTACAATAAAGATGTGATTTTTTTCAAAGATGACCCCTTTAATGCTTTTTTTTTTTTTTGAAATATCATTATTAAATATAAAACCCTTTCAAAATTTTTTTGGTGGTCTTGCTTTGCTGGTGTCCTTTGGGTTTTTTTTTGGGTATGCTTTCTCTGCCTTTTGGGAAACTCAGAACTGATTGAACACAGAACAATATGTCCCTAGAAAAGTAGGATCTTTCTCATTCTCTAGGTTGGGAAAGAGAATGAAGGCTTAGAGTCAACAAATACCTGGAGAATCAGAATGGAGGTAAGAATGCCTGTAGAAGAAGAGGTTAGGCAGTGGCTGACAGTCAGTCGCTCTGCATATCTGAACACAGAAAACAGATGAGAACTGCTTAGTAGCTCTGTGGCTGCACCATTCTCAGCGCAAGGTTCATCATCGCAGTGTTGCAGCAAGTAATTGACAAGACCAGTAGGTTTTTCTTCAGGAAAGATGGTGGGAATGGAAGAACAACAGATGTATTTCTGCTCAGTTGTTAGATGTAAAGAGTCAGCAGCAAGCTTAAGATGAACAAAACTGATAGTATACTTCTCATCCTTCGCGGGAACAAATACAGAGATCAAAATCTGGCAGCCAGGCTGTTTTGTCTCACTTTCCATCTTTGGCTGTAGCAGCGTGCTAGCCGCAATAGACCTCTCAGGATCAGAGCTAGGGTGGGGTAGGGATAAATGATCTTTTTTCTTCTTATCTTCTAACTGCCTTCTTTAGTCTCCAAACCAAAAGCTCCAAGGTTTGTTGCTGCTGGGATTCTTAGGGGTGAGTGGCCTGGGAGAGAAGTAGGGGTAAGACTGTCTCGAAGGTATGGAAAAGGGATGTGATTGTGTGCCATGGAGTCTATTCCGACTCACAGCAACCCTATATGACGAGGTAGAACAGTCCCATAGGGTTTGCTAGGCTGTAATCTTTGAGAGAGTAGGTCACCAGGCCTTTTCGCCAACGGAGCTGCTGGTGGGCTCAAACTGCCTACTTTTCAATTAGCAGTGGAGCGCATAACCATTGCACCACCAGGGTTCCTCGGAAAGGGGGCAGATGGGGCTAAAGAATAGAGATCAAAGTAAAAATAAAAATCATAAAAATAAAATAGGAAAGCATAGTTGCATAACCAAAAAAGAAAGAAAAAGGAGGAACCAGAAAATGAATGAAATAAAATCCTCCAAAGATAAATAGCAAGAATAAAGTAGCAGAGAGCTAGAAATTCACGAGAAAATAAGATGAAAATAAATGAATAATAGGATGCTAGTAAAAACCCTGGTGGTGTAGTGGTTAAGTGCTATGGCTGCTAACCAAAGGGTTGGCAGTTCGAATCCACCAGGCGCTCCTTGGAAACTCTATGGGGCAGTTCTACCCTGTCCTGTAGAGTCGCTATGAGTCGGAATCAACTCGACGGCACTGGATTGGGTACTGGGTTAGTAAGACAGGGAGAAAAGTGAGAGGGAGAACAAGGGATATGGTGGTATTTCTGTGAGAAAGAAGAAATGATGTCTAGAAGGCTAAGATGCAGAAAACAGAATACATTAAGAAAGTAAGTGGTAGGTTTTATACAACTTTTGAATGGTTAAATGAGCTTCCTTACCTTGGAATTTCCAAAGCACTGACCCCAAGGAAAGCCTCATAGTTATTTTTTGTGCTACTCAGTTTATTTGGAAGAGTCAATGTTTTGGTCAAACAAATCATCTTGATTATATATAAGAAGAAATTTCAAAGGAAAGGTAACAGTGGAGTAAAATGCCCTGAGATTCTTATTTCTAAATCAGTGGGTTTATCCATAGTTGAACAGGTAATTAAGAATTCTGTTAATGGTGGTGTTAATCTGACTCCTTTTGTGTTCGTATTGACAACTGTCCCAAACAGAAGCGTAGATGATGTTTGCTCAATAATATGTCACAGAAACTGCGGAAGATGTCTGATACGTGAGACTTGAAGTCAAGTGCTGAGAAGGGGAAAATGTGTTGCAGATTTTTTGCAGTTGTTCTCAGATCAAATTAGGGTGTTGAAAAATTGTACAGTATGCTCAATGGTGCATATGAGATGAAGAGACAGTTCAGTGGCTTTGTAATCTGAATAAAAAAATAATCATGGAGCCATGCTTCTGTAGGGTGTAATTCACAGGTTCAGAACTGTCAGTGGTGGAGATAATGGCAAGGGAGCTAAATCATTTCACCTTTTCAATAATTTTCATGTGACTTTACATATAAAACAACCTGGACAATAGATCATCCTGGTTCCTTATTGGTCACCGTGAGTCAGAATCCATTTAGTGGAAACAGGTCTGGTTTTTTATCAAGTAAGTACTAGGTCCTCCATTTTCTCTGCATCTTTTTTATCAACCAATACATGTTCTATACACATGAAATCCTTGCAGCTTTGATGAATGAAAGAAAATATCCAAAGAATCATAGAACCTCAGAGCATAGTACAAGGTCAAGGACCATTTAGTTTACATTCTTTATTTTACATTACCAGAAAGGTGATCTAAACACCCTGCTGCAGACAGTGGTAGACCAAGACTGGGACACAGTTCTTCCAACTTCCAGGTTCCCAGACTCTTGAGATCTTGGAAAAAAGATTCTGGATGTTCTAGCCAACATTCCTGCCTAGTATTGGGAAACAAAAGTAAACCTTTGAGTAGACTTCATCACTGTATAAACCAACAGTTGCCATGAAGTCAGTTCCATCTTATGGCGACCCCTTGTGTGCAGAGTAGAAGTGCTCCATAGGGTTTTGAAGGCTGTGACCTTTCAGAAGCAGATTGCCAGGCTTTTCTTCTGATGCATCTCTGGGTGGGTTCGAACCACCAACCTTTTGGTTAAGTTGAGCCTGTAACTGTTTTTGCCACCCACGAATTCACCGTACAGAAATTTTATTTAGAGATAAAGGTAGGACATTATAGAATACACCAAACATGCTGCAAATCTACTTTGGGGGGTATCATTCCTTCATTTATTCAATATGTACTTATTGAGCACCTACTATGGGCCAAGCGCTGGGAATACAGTAGAGAGTACAATAGTCAAAACTCTCTGCCCTCATGGGACTTACATTCTAGTAGGGGGAGAGAACCACAAACAAGAAAAAATGTGAAAATTCAAATATAATAGTGATATTGAGAAAAATAAATTATGAGCTGGGGAGTGTGGAGGGGTTGGGAAGGGTACAATTTAGAGCTGGGTGATCTGAATAAGCCTCGCAGATAAAATGAGGTTTTTACCATAAAGCAGGCAGTGAGCAGTACAGATAACTGGGGCAGAAGCGCTCCAGGTAGAAGGACTAGCCAGTTCTGGCGGACTGCTGGGGTCTTCCCAAATGTTCATCATTTCAGAAATGAAATTATCTGCATTAGTTGTCAATATTTATCAAGTGGGATGTCTTAGTTTCTTACTGCTACTGTAACAGAAGTACTTTAAAAAAACTTTATTTTCTCACAGTTTAGGAGGCTAGAAGTTCAAATTCAGGGCACCGACTCTAGAGACAGGCTATCTCTCTGTTATCTCTGGAGTAGGTCCTTGTCTCAGCTTCTCTAGCCCTAGCGTTCCTTGGTTCCGTGGCAGTTACCTTGAGACATCCATGTTTCCCCTTTTTGTGCTTACTTGCTTCTCTCTGTGCCTAACCTGTTTTTTTTTTTTTTTTTTAACATCTCGAAGTCAATAGGCCTTAAGATATTCTTTTAAGCAAATAATTTTTAAAAAGTCATTAGGTTTGAGACAATCCCCACACTGATACGGCCTCATTAAGTTAACAAAGGGAACCCTATTCCCAAGTGCGATTATATCCACAGTAAAGGTTTTTTTTAAAGGTTTAGGAGTCCTACATATATTTTGAGGGGACACAATTCAGTTCATAACAGGGGGTATCTAACACTTGCCCTCTTCCGTCTGTAAGGTGAGCACATTCTGAGGAGGTAAACATGCTTTTGGATTTTATTTATGTTTCTATGTCCAAACCGGCTTAGGAGAGTGGATACATTTAACGAACTGGTTGTTTGAAGATGGCGAGGGGGAACCTTTGTTGTATTCAGTCAATAGGTGGTTGTTTTCTCTCACATCAGCTTTTGTCTGTGGACACAGCATGGTTGTATTAAAGAGTCTAAACTGGGATACTACTTTCTGACAAAAATATGATGGATATGATGGGTTTATTCAGTATGTCACAGCCAGAAGCATAACGCATCTGAGGAAATGAATATTTTACATTTCTAGGTCTCGGGAGACTGTGAATTCTACCCACTGAAGATGATACTTTAGACATGTTTAGTGTAAACGCAAAACATACTAAAGAGTGGCGTGTCAGCAGGGTTTGCAGGGACTCTTTAGCTTAAAACGTGTACCTAAGAATTGGTCTTTCCCCAACATTCAGTGCTTCTACTCTGCCATCCTTTACAATAATTTGATATGTGAAAAATTGAAAACCCAGTGCAGCTGCATTTGAAAAGGAAACACAAAGAGCTTCTGCTTCATATACATACACACTTGCTTCTTGCTTCCTGTACATTAAAATACATTTTGTATTTTTGATTTATTTTGCACATTCTGTATGATTCATTTTGCACATATCCTATTTACCTGCCACTTATTAACACTCAGCTATTGAAAATAGCGAAGCACGTCTGCTCCTGAGGCTGTGGTACACATAAATGCATGAGGGTTATTGGATACCCTTTGAGTGGTTAAATATCCGTGAGACCAGGTGAGAGAGGAGTATTGAAGATAAAAGAGGTGGTAGGGCTGGGAGATAAGCAGCAGTTCCTGAAGATTCCTGGAAATGTTTTTGAGCACTCTGGAGTATGAGAGAGTAGTGATTTGATCAGCATACTCTATTCTTGAGATGCCTGGAAGTAAGTGTCTTAGTCACCTAGTACTGCTATACCGGAAATACCACCAGTGGATGGCTTTAACAAAGAGAAATTTATTCTCTCACAGTCTAATAGGTTACAAGTCCAAATCAGAGCATCGGCTCCAGGGGACGGCTTTCTCTCTCTGTTGGTTCTGGAGGAAGGTCCTTGTCCTCAATCTTCCCTGGTTGAGGAGCTTCTCAGGTGCAGGGACCCCAAGTCCCAAGGAAGTGCTCTGCTCCTGGTGCTTCTTTCTTGGTGGTATGAGGTCCCAACTTTCTGCTTGCTTCCCTTTCCTTTTATCTCTTGAGAGATAAAAGGTGGTGGAGGCAACACCCCAGGGAAACTCCCTTTACCTTGGATCAGGGAGGTGACCTGAGTAAGGGTGGTGTTCCAATTCCACCCTAATCCTCTCAACGTAAAATTATAATCACAAAATGGAGGACAACCACACATGGCCTAACCAATTTGACTCACATTTTGAGAGGGACGTAATTCAATCCATGACCGGAGGACCCACATGAGACCCACCCCCAAAGTTGCTTTTTTTCTGATCACTAGACAGTGACCCAGCTTCTTAAGCATTTTCACCATTTGCTTAAGAAAGAACTTCTGTTTCCAATCCAGAGGTGTTTTGTGTAGAGGCAATACGGTATAGATGGTCTGGCATCAGATATGTGGATTCAGATCTTAACTCTACGTTTAATTTCTCTGTGACTTTGACTCTCTGTGCCCCCAGCCTCCTCTGGTTCTCCCTTAGGATTATTTTATGTTTAAATGGTATCACATACATAAAGTGCTTAGAATAGTGTCTGCACAGTGTAAAGATTCAAATACATTAGATATTATGTTTCAGTGGTTACTGGAATAATAATTGGGTATTGGAAATATGATACCAAACCTTAAATCATTGCTTAAGATTCATTCTGATAAAGAGCACAAGGTTTGTAATTAGACAGACCTGAGGTCTAGTCACAGCTCCGCGTCTTACTAGACTGTGTGACCAAGTAAGTTCTTCATCTTTTTTGAGCTTCAGTTTCCCCATTTGTAAAGTGGAGGTACCAATGTTTTCCTAGCAGGGATGTTGCAAAGATTAAATGCTGATGCTCTGTAAGGAATGGAATTCCTTGCATTTACCTTATGGATTTTTAAGGTCATATCAGATTTTTATTGTATATAATTGTGATGTCGTTGTTGTTAGGTGCCATTGAGTCAGTTCCGACTTATAGCAACACTGTGTACAACAGAACAAAACACTGCCCATACTTGAGCCATCCTCATGATCATTGTTATGCTTGCACCCATTGTTGCAGCCACTGTGTCAGTCTATCTCATTGGGGGGTCTTCCTCTTTTTTGCTGACCATTCAGTTTATCAAGTATGAGTTCCTTCTCCAGGGCTGGTTCCTCCTGATAACATGTCTAAAGTATGTGAGATAAAGACTTGTCATCCTTGCTTCTAAGGAGCATTCTGGCTGTAAGTCTTCCATGACAAACTTGCTCCTTCTTTTGGCAATCCATGACATATTCAATATTCTTCACCAACACCACAACTCAAGGGCATCAATTCTTCAGTTTTCCATATTCATTGTCCAGATTTCACAAGCATATGAGGCGACTGACAACACCATGGCTTCCGTCAGATGCACCTTAGTCCTTAAAGTGACATCTTTGCTTTTTAACACTTTAAAGAGGCCTTTTGCAACAGATTTGTCCAATGCAATGCATTGTTTGATTTCTTGACTGTTGCTTCCGTGGCCATTGATTGTGAATCCAAGCAAAATGAAATCCTTGACAGCTTCAGTCTCTTCTCAGTTTATCATGATGTTGCTTATTGGTCCAGTTGTGAGGATTTTTGTTTTCTTTTTGTTGAGGCATGATTCATCCTGAAGGCTGTAGTCTTTGATATTCAATAGTAAGTGCTTCAAGTCCTCTTCACCTTCGGCAATCAAGGTTGTATCATCTGCATAACACAGGGTGTTAATGAGTCTTTCAGCAATTCTGATGCCCTGTTCTTCTTCATACAGTCCAGCTTCTTGGACTATTTGCTCAGCATACAAATTTAATAGGTATGGCGAAAGGGTTGATGCACACCTTTCCTGACTTTAAACTATGCAGTATTCCCTTATTATGTTCGAATGACTGCCTCTTGATCTATGTACAAGTTCCTCACGAACACAATTAAGTGTTCTGAAATTCCTATTCTTTGCAACATTATCCATAATTTGTTATGATCCACACAATTGAATGCCTTTGCTAGTCAATAAAACACAGATAAACATCTTTCTGGTATTCTCTGCTTTCAGCCAGGATCCATCTGACATCATCAACAGTATCCATCATTCCACCTCCTCTGTCTAATCCAGCTTGAATTTCTGGCAGTTTCCTGTCCACATACTGCTGCAACTGCTTTTGAATGATCTTCAACAAAATTTTATTTGTGTGTGATATTAATGATATTGTTTGATAATTTCCACGTTCGATTCGATCACTTTTCTTTGGGATAGGCATAAATATTCATTTCTTCCAGGTGGTTGGCCAGGTAGATGTCTTCCAAATTTCTTGGCATAATTGAGTGAGTATTACCAGCACTGCGTCCATTTGTTGAAATATCTGAGCTGGTATTCCGTCAATTCCTGGTGACTTTTTTCTTTTAAATTATGGTACCAATAGTCAAATCATCCCGTATAAGAGTTGGCTGCTAACCAAAAGATCGGCAGTTAGAATCTACCAGCCACTAGTTTGAAACCCTACAGAGCAATTCTACTCTGTTCTATAGAGTTGCTGTGAGTCAGAATCTATTCAGTGGCAACGGATTTTATATCAAGACCTATATAAAATTTTTGGAAACTGTAAAACTTTGAAGCTGGG
Source organism: Loxodonta africana (assembly GCF_030014295.1). Taxonomy (NCBI): domain Eukaryota; kingdom Metazoa; phylum Chordata; class Mammalia; order Proboscidea; family Elephantidae; genus Loxodonta; species Loxodonta africana. The sequence continues at coordinate 64,198,472 of NC_087360.1, forward strand.
AATTTAGTAGCAGCAAAAACTGTGGAAATCATCTAGTTCAATATTTTTATTTTATAAGCAAATACACCAAAACCAAGAAAAGGCAAGTGACTAGTTAGTGGCAGATCTAAGGCCACAGGTCTCTGACTTCCATATCAGCACTATTACAGTTTTCTCTGTAGCTAGTAGTTATTTTCTTAGACAAGCCTTCTGACACAGCTTAGGTGGTTTATTACACTTACATACCATTTAATCTAAAACTGAAGACCTTTGTATTTTCAATTGCAAATATTTTCACCCCTGATTTCTTCATCTCCAGTGGCTATAAATTTAAGAATATTAAGTATCCTTTATAATAAATATTTTAGTTTTCAGGCACATGTTTTAGTGACACATCCCTATGTGTCTCCTGCTAGGTTTGGGTGGCATGTGATAGATCAGAGGAGTGATTGGACAAGGAATTACTGTACAGGGCCCATTTTCCACTGGCAGGAAAATTGAGGATCAATGTTTCTTTTATTGAATGGCAAATACCATGGGAGTTTTTTTTTTTTTTTTTCCTTACCTGTGGTTAAGGGCTATGGCTGTTAACCAAAAGGTCGGAAGTTCGAATCCTCCAGTCGCTCCTTGGAAATCCCATGGGGCAGTTCTACTCTGTCCTATAGGGTCATTACGAGCCAGAATCGACTCAACAGCAACAGGTTTGTTTTTTTTGGTTTATTTCCAGAGCCAAGATGAGAGAATAGGTTATGAATTGTGACCGCAGATATTTGCATTGAATGCATAGAGCCTGGTGCTGAAATAAGTGGTAAAATATAGGAATATATTCAGTTGATGGAAACCGTGGTGGTGTAGTGGTTAAGAGTTTGGCTGCTAACCAAAAGTTCGTCAGTTTGAATCCACCAGGCGCTCCTTGGAAACCATTTGGGGCAGTTCTACTCTGTCCTGTAGGGTTGCTATGAGTCAGAATTGACTCGATGGCAATGGATTTGGTTTGGGTTATTCAGTTCATTGACTGGCTATTTTGTTTCTATAGTACCTGTATGTTTATTTAAACAATAAGTCTATATTTGAGACCAACAACTGCTCATTTCTATCAATTTAGTGAGAAAAAAAGGCAAAACATTAGTTAGTGTGATAGTTCCCCTTGTCCCTCTCTCTCCAATAGATAGATTTTATTTTATTTTAAGACATCTAATGTAGTAGACAATTGTGTATTTTAGTCAACATCATACATGAATGGTAATCAAAAATATGGTGTCAATGTTAGTTCTCTTAAAGTCTCCATGACTTATGAATCTACCTATCTTACAGGTGTGTTGAGAAACTGTATATTTGAATCAGTGAATTGTTAAAACATGGTGAATATTCAAGGTAGTCGTATATTTTCTCCAATCCTCTCAGTATAATAATGCAAAGATGAGCCATGCATACCACAATCATAAGCTATTGAACGTAAATGTCCTTATTATACTTTCACTTGGCAAAAATTTATTAAGTCCTTATTATATGCCAAGCAGTGTGTAATATATTGTATTCAATGTCAGGCATATTTCCATATGTAGTATCATCAAAAAGGAAACTGAGAAAGGAGAAGAGAAGGCAAATGGAGATATTATTTAACTACTTGATTATAATAAAATATGTAAGCATGTTGCCTATTGTGATGGTTAAGATTATGTGTCAACTTGGCTGGGCCATTATTCTCAGTGTTTTGGAAGTCGTGTGATGTTGTGGTCACTTCCCTGTTAAGATGTGCTATGTGATCACCCCCATGATGGAATCTACTGTGAGTACCTAATCGGTTGAAAGGGAGTTTCCTTGGGTGTGTGGGCTACACTGAGTGTGGGCAGACATTCAGGTAGGGCCCAGGGCTTTTGCTCGTTCTGGATCCTGCAGCTGGCTCCTATTCATCTGACCTCCAGTTCTTGGAACTTCAGCTAGCAGCTTACCTTCAGTCTTGCCTTCCGATCTTGGGATTGGTCGGCCTTCACAGCGTGTGACCAACAGCTCTGCTCTCCGACCTACCGATCTTGGGTTCATCAGCCCCTGTGGCTATGTGGATCAGGAGAAGCCTCTTTTCTGACCAATGGACTTGGGACGTTACAGCCTCTACAACCATGCGAGCCATTTCCTTGATATAAATCTATGTATATTTATAAGCTTTACTGGTTTTGCTTCTCTAGAGAACCCAGCCTAAGACACATGCAAATTCATTTTCTTCTGTCCTGTTTCAAGATATGAAAAGGGATTGGAATTCTGAAGGAAGTAATTTCATGCTTTGCTCCTGATTCTAAAATGGCATAAGGTGAATTAGGCTCCTCTTGAAATGAGTGTATAGCTCACCAGAAAAACAAACAAACAGCAACAAAGACTCCTAATCAGAAAAGTCTACAAAGCCATAGAATTGTTTGTGGAAAAGTTTAGAAGCCCCATTTCTGGAGTCCTTTAAAGAGAAAATTGTCAGAGTGGTAGTGCATTATTTTAAATAACCTAGGCTGAGATTCTGCCCAGCTCTTTGTTCTATGGAGAACCTAGTGCATTTTCAGGGTTTAATAAATGTTGAATTATAAGAAACAATCTTACATAGCCTCTGGGTATGGACTCCTAGTCCTATAAGACTTTTCCAACTCTAATTTTCATGATTTGCTGCTGCATAGGGAATAGTCATGAATTCAACAAGATCTATAAATGCAAAGTATTTTGTAGTCTCAATATGTCAAAGATAAGATTTCATTGAAAGTAGCATTATAATGAAGACTATCGAGTAGCTCTAAAATGTGGATCTAAGGACATGGATATAGAACCTTATATAGAGAGCATTATATGAAGTGCTAACCTGGGTTAATTTTAAGGTGAGATTGATTGGAAAATAAGATGAAATGGAAAAGCGAAGATCATTACCCTCCAAAATGAAAGCTGCTAGAGGATTTATGGGGGAACAAAAAAAGAAAGGACCAGAAGTAGTGAATTAGATAAAAGTTCAGTATATATCAAATTGGTCATTTGGTGCTAATACGTTTCTGAAATAATCCTGCTTTAGACAGTAAACAAAGGAGCATGGTGTGTATATATGGAGGTAAGATGTGAGGTGTGAATGTGCAGGGGCAAGGTGGGGAGTCAGAGAAATTGGAGTAGGGGTGAGGTCAGAGCATCTTTTGGATTAATGTAGTCGTAACATAACTGAGGCAAAGACAGAGCAGGTCATAAATTGCTTCAAGGGAATCAGAGGGCAACAGGGGGCCTGAGCAGAGTCTCTGAATAATAGTTTTAGAGCATCTGCTGTGCAATATGGTTTGAACCTTTTGAAGCCCCATTGTATAACTCACTTGTCACTTGGCTTGAGGACGAGATGACAGATTTGCCAGGAATAATCAGAAAGGCTTTTTTTTTTTTTTTCAGGGAAGGGTATAAGCCAGCTGTTCTTGCTGTAGATATTTCAACAAATGAATTGTTCTTAGCATTCTGCATTTACCTAGGATTTTCATATTTTATGTATAATATGTTAAGGAAAAATATCTTCCTAACACCTAAAAAAGTGCTCTGTAGAAACAGGATGGAACCTGGCAGATAGATTTACTTAGTTAGCAAGAAGTCATTTTAAAGATTAAGAAACACCTTGCTTTATTTCCTGTGATACGCTTCATTATCTTCCCTCTGAGTTGCCCTTCACCTCATGAAATGAATACAGGAACCCGACCTTTTCAAACTGCGCAGAGAATAAGATTGCTAAGGCACCACTTATGAGAAAATCCAGGATTTGGCAAAATGGAATTTGCACCTGAGCTCTCCTCCTTCAATATATCAATCCCCCCACACATGTATTCTCTCTCTCTCTTTTACACACATACTCCATCATCTACATGAGTGAGCCGTTTGTGTTTAGAGTTTCCCAAAGATCTTTGCTTCATTGCCGTAGCACTCATCTCCCTGCCTCTTATAGTCTCTCCATTCTTCAATAAATTGGGTAGATTTTCTAAAATTGACACCTGATTATGTTACTCATTTCCTTAAAAAATTTTTATGGCTACCCCTTGCCTGAAGTCTAGACACTGTAGCATGAATTTTTTTTTAAGTTACATTTTTTTTATTGCACTTTAGATAAAAGTTTGCAAAGCAAACTAGTTTCTCATTTAAAAATTAATACACATATTGATTTGTGACATTGGTTTCCAACCCCATGACAGGTCAGTACTCTCCTGTTCTCTACCTTGGGTTCCCCATTACCAGCTTTCATATTCCCTCCTGCCTTCTTGTCCTTGTCCCTGGGCTGGTGTGCCCATTTAGTCTTTTTTTTTTTTTTTTTTAATGGGCCTGTCTAATCTTTGGTGGAAACCCTAGTGGAGTAGGGGTTAAATGCTATGGCTGCTAACCAGAAGGTCAGCAGTGGTCCTTGGAAACTCTGTGGGGAAGTTGTACTCTGTCCTACAGGGTCGCTATGAGTAGGAATCAACACGATGGCAATGGGTTTGGTTTTCAGTGGTTTTAACTTTTGACTGAAGGGTGGACCTCAGGAGCGACTTCATTACTCAGCTGTAAGGGTGTCCAGGGACATACTCTTGGGGTTTCTCCAGTCTCTGTCAGACCGGTAAGCCTGGTCTTTTATTTGTGAGTTAGAATTTTGTTTTACATTTTTCTCCAGCTCTGTCTGGGACCCTCTATTGTGATCAGAGCAGTTGGTGGTAGGAGCTGGGCACCATCTAGTTTTGCTGGACTCAGTCTAGCTTTGAGGCTGTGGTACTTTCGGTCCATTAGTCCTTTGGACTAATCTTTCCTTTGCGTCTTTGGTTTTCTTCATTCCCCCTTGAATAGCATGGTTTTGAAGCCAGATTTCTACCGACCTTTTCAGTCTCATCACCTTCCACTGCCTTGTGTCAGCTTAATGATCCAGCTTCATGGGTTGGCCTGACATTCCTGAACACGCCATGCTTTTCCTTGTCATTCTTGCCTTGTGACTGCTGCTTCCCCTGCCCAGAATTTCATAAATTTTCCCCACCTCTCTTTTCTATGAGATTAAATCCTACTCATCTGTTCAGTTGTCACCTCTTCTAGGAAGTCTCACTGAAAATTAGAGTTAGTGATTCCCTTCTGTATGCAACCGGATATTTTCTTCACCCCTAGCTTTTGTGCTTACCAATTCAGTGCAACGATGTTTTGCTATTTTTGGTAGTGATTTTTCTCTCAAGGTGTGAACTAATTAAGTCAAGAAATATGGCTTACTCTTGGAATCCCCAGGGCCTAGCAAAGCCCTTGCTCGTGAAGGCATTTGCTGAATATTTATTGATTGAGCATAGTCCCCACCAAAGACTTGGGGCTTACACTTGAGAGTTTCTGTTACATTTTATGTTTTCCCTTTTTAACATTTATTCTCTCCTATCAGTCCCAGACATCCTGTTAAAAACAGTAACCTAGTTGCACATCTATGTCATCAATACCAAAAATACTTAAATCCTAAGTATCTTGTCATCAGTCAATTTAGATGACTCATGCTTCAAATAGTGCTAACTAGTCCCTTTATTGCTGAAGCTAAATTCTCCACTGTTTGCCTGATTTTAGTTCCCTTTTTATATGTCTTAAATACCAGCTATCTTGGGACTTTAAGATGCTTTCTTCTTCATTCTCTGGCGGTCATTCATTAAGAATTCTTTACTGATGGCCAAGCACACTGCCAAGCGCTAGGGATATAATAGACTTCTGTCTTCGTCAAGCTTAGAGTCTAGATGAGGGGTAGAAAAAGTAAACAGGCAATGACAATGCAATGGGATGATTGCCCATATAAAGACATTATAGGAGGGGAGCTATGAGAACACATGGGTGGGAGATTTACCAAGGCTTAGGAAATTTGTAAAAACTTCCCTGCAGGAAGTAATGTATGCACTGATATTTGAAGACTGATTTAGTGTTAGTCAGGTGAAGAACTAGGAGAAGACCATTCCAGGTAGAGGCAACAGCAGCACATGGAAAGGGCATAGCACAGGGAGAATATATACACTCAGGCACTAGGTTGCTGGGTATGTGTATAATAGCAATAAAAGCTTTAAAAGCTAAGCAATACTGTGTACTGTCTGATAAGCTATGTTGAAGTAGTTTGAATTTTACCAAGAACAAATGAGAAGCAACTGTAGTGAATTAAAATGTAGGCTTAAATTTCATATTAGATTACTTTGCCTAAAGTAGAGAGAATGAGTTAGAGAAGATGCAACTGAATGCTGGGAGACCAGCTAGGAGGCCACTACAGTCACTCACATGATAGGTGAGAAGGACTAAACTAACAAGTGGAAGTGGGAAAGAACGAAAATGGAAAGATAGAAGAAATATTCAGAAGTCTAACGGTTCTCCCATTACTGAGTCAACATGGGGGAGGGAGGAGGAGAGAAATAGGAATGGTGAGGATTCTGGAGCCAAGGATAATGCCCAGGTTTCTGTCTCGGGTGACTGTGCAGATCGTAGTAGTGATTCCTTGGTAACAAAAAATTCAGGACCAGGCTTTAGGGAATATGATGAAATAGGCTTTGGACATTTTGAAATTGAGTTGCTTATGGGAAATGCAAATGAGGATACATACATTGGTCTACTGCCCAGGGTTGAAAGAAACATTTAAGAGGCATTAGCACATGGATGGGAGCCCTGGCGGTGCAGTGGTTAAGAGCTCAAGCTGCTAACCAAAAGGTCAGCAGTTTTAATCCACAAGCCACTCCTTGGAAACCCTATGGGGCAGCTCTACTTTGTCCTATAGAGTCACTGTGAGTCGAAATTGATTCGTTGGTAATGGGTATGGGTTTTTTGTTCTTTTTTTTTTTTTTTTTTTGAGCACCTGGATGTAATTGAAATCATGAGAGTGTCTGAGTTCACCAAATAAGACAGAACACTAAGAAGAAAAGAGAATCTAGGACAGAGCCACTGAAATGGAGAAAGAAAGAGAGATCCTCAAAGAAGACCTATCAGAGGCAGAAGGGCAACCAGAAATGTTTGAGGTCATGGAATGGAAGAGATGTTCATGATTCCTGGAAGACAGAAGTGACCAACAGTGTCAAATGCTGCTAAGATATCAAATGATGTAAGAACTGAGATATGTTCATTCCATTTAATCCCAAGGAGGACTTTGGTTTCAGTGGAATGATGAGGATGAAAATCAGATAGGAGTGGGTTTAGCTGTGAATGGGGGTAAGGAAATGGAGATAGTGAGTAATACAATGTTTCTGAGACATTCTGTTGTGAAAAAGAAAGACAGAAGACAATTGTTGGTTTTCACAAGTTTCCTTGCTCAGGGACCGTTTCCATTTCTAACCACTTTCATTCCTTCACCTGAACATTCTTTACATTTTTGTAGCTATTTAAGTCACCAATTTTTAAAAACCACAAATCCATCCAGCCTGGGGATCTAGGGATGGGGGTGAAGGTTTCCTCACAAGGCCCCCAAGGCACCTTTTCAGATGTGTTCAAGTGTCTTTTTAGTAATACTATTGTGTTTTTTTAAATCTCATAAATAATTCTGATACATTAAAAAATAGATTAACTCTGAGCCACTCTGATTTAAATAAGTTTGGAGGGCCTGGAACCCCAAACTCATATTCCCTATCTGGCTTTCAGAGGAGACCCCTCACGGACATTTCTAAAAAACCCTAGGGATCCAGGGAACTCATGTCAAAAATCACGCCCCTACATCTGCGGTCTTAAACGCTAACAAGTGGCCATCTAAGATGCATCAATGGGTCTCAACCCACCTGGAACAAGGAAGAACGAAGAACACCAAGGCACAAAGTAATTATGAGCCTAAGAGACAAAAGAGACCACATAAACCAGAGATTACATCAGCCTGAGACCAGAAGAGCTAGATGGTACCTGGCCACAACCGATGACTGCTCTAACAGGGAACTCAACAGAGAAACCCTGAAGGAGCAGGAGAACAGTGGAATGCAGACCCCAAATTCTCACAAAAAGACCAGACTTAATGGTCAGACTGGGACTGGAGGAACCCCGGAGGCCATGGACCCCAGACCTTCTGTTACACCTGGGCAGGAACCATTCCCAAAGCCAACTTTTCAGACAGGGATTGGACTGGAATAGGGGATGGAAAATGAGACTGGTGAAGAGCAAACTTCTTGGATCAAGTCAGCACATGAGTCTATGTTGGCATCTCCTGTCTGGAGGGTAGACAAGAGGGCAGGGGTGGCCAGAAGCTACCCGAATGTACATGAGGAGAGAGAGGGAAGGGAAGTACTGTGCTGTCTCATCAGAGGGAGAGCAATTAGGAGTGTATAGCAAGATGTATGTAAATTTTTGTATGAGACACTGACCTGATTTGTAAACTTTCACTTAAAGCACAATAAAAATTAATTAAAAAAAAATCATACCCCTATTCGTACATAGGTAGGTTGGTCTAAAAGAGACTATCAGCCTCATGAGGTTTCCCCCACAGCATTTTGCCAGACAGGTACTGAGAAATTCCACTTACTGTCAGCCCATGTCCTGGGACAGAACAAAACAGATTTTTAAAATAAAGAAGACCTTAGTGAAGGCCTGATTCAGCCAGACACCATTTAAATGGCATCCTGATCTACAAAATATTATGTAATAAATAGGTAAGCAATTGATTTTCTCACCAGATTTTTCTGCTCTGTTCTATCCCATTCATTACCCTATAGAAACTTTGAAACAAGGCTAAGAGATAGGAGAATGGTAAAGGTGTGGAGCTGCCAGAATTTCTATGAACTTTTCAGTGTATTGCCTCCCAGCTTCCCTGAGGATGCTGAAGCATGCCAGTAAATGAGGTCTGAATGGCATCTCTGTTTTACAAAGTACAAGCTATGTGGGGTCTTATAGAAAAAACAGTGGAAAATAACAGATATTTGTGCAGTACAGAATACATCAAAAAGCTGCCCATAGCGGTTAGAGCCGAGTATTCAACTGCTGGCTATATGTAACTGTTGGCTGGTGATAGAGCAAATCAGTCTTCTAAATGCATGAGTGCAGGCATGAGTAAAAAGAAAGATAGAAAATCCACACTGAGTGGGAATAATACCACGTATCATGTCCTTAAATAGTTTATACCCTTCCTGGCAAGGTAGAAAAACCTAGAACGAAAAAGAGAAGAAAATGTATCACATTACTCCTCAGTAACTTTTCAATATAGGTATTATTATTCTCATAGATGAAGAAACTGATGTTCAGAGTAACTGAGTGACAGGTCCCAAGTCAAAGAGCTGGTAAGAGGAGAAGCTAGGATTTTCCCCACATCATTTTCCAAATGTTCTCGTTACAATTAAGTTTGAAAATCAACATTCTTCAAGACTGCAAAGAAATACTCACCGTGAGTGGAACACAGGGCTGCCCTTTTTTATGTTTACTCTTCAAAGGACAAGGCATACAAATAGTATTTTTCATGATTCACTCTATAGAAACTTGGGTCAGTTTAGGAGTTATATTTTTATAATGAAATCTCAGCTAGTGAGCATAAAGACCAGGATGGTGGTCACAAAGTAAAATATGAGCTGTTAACAAGCAGGGTACCCTCAACACATTCAACTCCAAGCTAAAGGTTCCAATCTTACTGCCAGCCTTTCCACCACGAGATATTTTTAAGTCTTGAATTTTCATCTTTCATCCCTTTTAAAGATGAAAAAGTCCCTTGGAGGATTCAGTTCATTAATCCTTTGTTAAAAAAAAAAAAAAAATTTTTTTTTTTTTCCCCAACTCAGTTATCTGCAATCTTTTATTGGGTGTTGTGTGTTAGCAGAATTAGCCAAGGCCAAGAGCTCTACTTTCATTTCTTGCAGTGACAGCAGATGGGGGTGTGGAAGGCAGCCCTTTTACCATTAATTTTTAAAGAACAAAAACTCACATGTGAGAAATTTATTAAAACACCTGGTTCTGTTACCATGGCAAATTTGGAGCGGCTCCCTCCTTCCTTACACATTTCCTCTTCAAGTTCTCCTATATACCTATTCCCCTGAAAGAGCACTCTCAGTGACTATTTTAATCGGATTTTCTTAGGGTAAAAATGTTGGAAGTTGGTTCCGCATGTACCAAATGCCTGAGGAAGGAATGCCTCTGGTCCCCCATTACCTCACAAATGTAGATTTATGTTTCGTCACTGCCTCCTCAGCCCTGACTGCTGTCCAAGGTTCTGATACACTGTGCTTGGAACCAACAAACCAAACCCACTGTCTTCTAGTCAATTCTGGCTCAGCAATTTTAAACACTCCAGGGAAGTCTGTCTTAACTGCCACTCAGATGAGATTAACTGTTCTAGTCTAAGTTCCTTCTGTTGCAATATCTTTCCATTGGACGTTTTTCTTGAATTGAGATTGGTATATGCTTTCCTTTTAAGAAGGCTTTTCTTTCCTTTACATTGAGTGATCTTCTCTGGGTGATTTAACAATGTCTGGAGACATTTTTGGTTGCTGCAGTTGGAAGAATGTCTGCTACTGGCACCTAATGGGTAGAGGCCAGGGATGCTGATAAAATATCTTACAATGCACAAGACAGCCCCTACAACAAAGTATTATCCAGTCTAAAATGTCAGTAGTGCCAAGGTTGAGAAACCTTGCTTTAAATGAATCTCCAGAGTACAGGGCATTACTGCTGTCCCATTGCTGCTGTGGTAGGTTAGCTGTCTTCTGCTGTCAGACAGGAAGTCTTCTTTAAAAAGAAGCATTGTGGTTGAGACTCAAACATTCAGTCAGAAAGCCATGGATTTTACTCTCATATCTGCCATTTTAGCTCTATGATTTTTAGATGTTGTTGTTAGGAGCCATAGCGACTCTATGCACAACAGAAGGAAACACTGCCTGGTCCTGAGCCATCCTTACAATTGTTGTTATGCTTGAGCTCATTGTTGCAGCCACTGTGTCAATCCACCTCATTGAGGGTCTTCCTCTTTTCCGCTGACCCTGTACTCTGCTAAGCATGATGTCCTTCTCCAGGGACTGATCCCTCCTGACAACATGTCCAAAGTATGTAAGACGCAGTCTCACCATCCTTGCTTCTAAGGAGCATTCTGGTTGTATTTCTTCTAAGACAGATTTGTTCGTTCTTTTGGCAGTCCCTGGTATAATCAATATTCTTCGCCAACACCACAATTCAAAGGTGTCAATTCTTCTTCGGTCTTTCTTATTCATTGTCCAGCTTTCACATGCATATGATGTGATTGAAAATACCATGGCTTGGGTCAAGAGCATCTTAGTCTTCAAGGTGACACCTTTGTTCTTCAACACTTTAAAGAGGTTCTTTGCAGCAGATTTGCCCAATGCAATGTGTCTTTTGATTTCTTGACTGCTACTTCCATGGCTGTTGATTGTGGATCCAAGTAAAACAAAACCCTTGACAACTTCAATCTTTTCTCTGTTTATCATGATGTTGCTCATTGGTCCAGTTGTGAGGATTTTTTTTTTCTTTATGTTGAGGTGTAATCCATACTGAAGGCTGTGGTCTTTGATCTTCAGTAGTAAGTGCTTCAAGTCCTCTTCACTTTCAGCAAGCAAGGTTGTATCACCTGCATAACGCAGGCTGTTAATGAGTCTTCCTCCAGTCCTGATGCCCTGTTCTTCTTCATATAGTCCAGCTTCTTGCCTTATTTGCTCAGCATACAGATTGAATAGGTATGGTGAAAGAATACAACCCTGACGCACACCTTTCCTGACTTTAAACCAATCAGTATCCCCTTGTTCTGTCTGAACAGCTGCCTCTTCACCTGTGTATGGGTTCCTCATGAGCACAATTAAATGTTCTGGATGACTTTTAGATAAGTTACATAAATTCTTTTTGATGCAGATTTCTCATCTGTAAAATTAGCAATAGTGAAACCCCATTTGGGTTGCTGTGAAGAATCAGCAAATGCACACAAAATGCTTGGCATATATCCTAGCAAACATGAGCATATGTTAGCCATGATGATCGTTATTCTCCAGCGGCGATAACTTTATCAACTCTCAATTCAGTACACTTAGATCAGACAGGCCTAAGTTTACACATAAACCAGAGCCAGGCCCATAAACTGACTGATGCCATTTCATTTTTGTTTTTAAGCATTAACTATTTCTTAGCCCACTGCTGCCACCACGAGCTCTTTCTGTTGTAAAAGAGAAATGTAAGGGTTGAGAATGTCATTCCCAACACAGTTAATTAGTAAAGTTCATTCATTTATTCATCACACTGGCCTGGACTGGGGGCAGAGGAAAAGTAAGAATGAGAGAATTGGGTGTTAAAGTAAAACAAAGATAGCTAAGGCTGGATTTCTGAAAGACTCTCAAGGGTATGACCTAGCATTGTGAAACTAAGACATGGACACAGAGAAACTTGATTCAAGGCAGAAAATGAGAAAGTATCAGAGAGGCAAGGCCAAAGTTCAGAGAGCCCTGTGGCATCTACAAGGAGGAGAGGCCACCTCTGGGTGAGGAAAGCTTTGAGAAGGTGGTGACAATTGGGCTGGGCCTTAAAGGAAAAGAATGATTGTGGTAATCAGGGATATAAGGGAGTCTAAAAAAAAAAAAAAATTTTTTTTTTTTTTTTTATCCAGATAGAGGGGTCCTGGTGGTGTAGTGGTTAAGAACTCACCTGCTAACCAAAAAGTCGGCAGTTCAAATCTACCAGCCACTCCTTGGAAACCCTATGGGGCAGTTCTACTCTGTCCTGTAGGGTCACTATGAGTCAGAATTGACTCAATGGCAACAGGTTTTTTTTCTGTTTGTTTGTTTTTTAAATCCAGATAGAGAGGATGGCCTGAAAATTAATTACACAGAGGCAAGAAATCATGGGGTTATATGGATGATGTGATTTAGTTTGATATGGCAAGCATATCAATTATTTGTGATGAGATAAGCCTTTAATTATAGATGGGCATTTGGATTATGGAATTCCTGGCCTTCCCCAGTCAGACAATGACCCTGCAAGGAATTACTAGCATAGGAGTAGCTAGGCATTGCCTGCTACAATAGAATAGAGAAGGAAGGGCCTGCCTCACCTGGCGAAGGCAGAAAAACTTCACATTGGAGGTGATCATTCAAACTGAGACCTGAAGGATGGCTTAGAGTTTTCCATTAAAAAAAAAAAAAATTAGGTGGGTGTAATGGGAAGATATTCTAAGCAGAAGGAAAGGAATGCGTAATGATGCAAGAGAGCAAGGAGAGTCATTTGATATAGGTAGTGAGATGTAACGAAAGGTGATATTAGAAAGACAGACCAGAGTAAGATCACAGAAGATTCTGTATGCCACATTAAGGAACTGGGACTGTCACTTTGGAGTGATGCAGAGCCCTAGAGCAGGTTTAAGTAAGGACAGATTTGGTCTTCTGTAGCATCACTCCAGTACCACTGGGAAAAAATGGTTTCAAGAAGTGATGGACTAGATGAAAGAAGCCAATTTGTAAGATGTCAGTTATTACAGCCTAAGTGAGAGGAGATGAGAGACTGAACCAAGCAGTGTTGATGGGGATGTGGCATGGGGAACTGTTATCCAGGAAGCAGAATTTACGTGACTTGATGACTGACATTAACTAAGATGGTTTGAGGGGGGAAATAGAGAGGACAAAATCGGAGGTGATCGGACTGATAATTGTTAAGAGCAGAAATCCTGGTGCGATAATTATTAAGAACATAGGTCTGGTTTTGAATATTGACTATATCATTTACTAGCTCAGGCAAGTTACTTAAATCTTTTTAAGCCTCAGTTTAATCATTTTTAAAATGTAGGTGATAAAACTGTGCCAACCTCATAGAGTTGTCGTAGGAGATAATTTAAGAAAAGGCTTAGCACAGCGCTTGACTCATGGTACCCAGCCCCAGTGCCCTCCAGTTGATTCCGACTCAGACACATGGTAAGGGCTCCATAAACATTTGAATCTTAGCTCCTCCTCCTCCTGCTCTTCTTTCCTCTTTCTCCTCCTCCTTCTTTCTTGTCTTCTTCCTCTTCCTGTCTTTCTTCTTCCTCCTCCTTATATCCAAATGATTCTGGCTCAAATGTTAGGATGGTTAAGCTATTCTCTAAGTGAACAAGTGCAGAAGGGGGCACAGGAGAGAATCATCAGTAATCCAGGTTGAAGATTTAGATTCATTTGATGATTTACCAAGTCAAGGCTATAGCACAGCCACTAGCTAGTTTCACGCTTGTATAGGTAGGAATCAACAAGGTAAACTTCCATCATATATATTTACAACTTCAGTGAATTCAATTAAACATGCTTGGCAGAAGGAGAGAGAATGCCAAAAGAAAGAGAGAAAGCAGGTAGAGACAGGGGAGAAGAGAATTTAAATCGTGGTGCTACAATAACCCACTCAATAAGCATTTGCCTTGGACTCAGGGGCAGGAGATGAGTGTCTCACTACACTAAGTGCGATTTGAGTGTTGAGATGTATATACTTCCAAGACAATGGATGCCAAGCAGAAGGCAACCACTCAGCTTGGTTCTAAGCGAAGGAAGAGCTGTCTCATCCAATACTTGTGTATTGGATTTTCCAGTGGATGTAGCCTTTGTTTTACAAGCTGATGTTAGACACTAATCCCTTTATAATATGTCATTCTGTTCTATACTCACTCTCGTTTCACTTCAGAAATATTTTCCTAGACTGAGGGCTCTGCTTAAGGACCTCTCTACAAAATAATGCTTAACGTATAGCCATCATGTTGAAAGTGTTTGTGTTCATTTCATTGTCCGATGACATGAATGGATCTGCAGCAAGGTAGCCAGGCAAATTTTTTTATGTGGAATGTGAGACTCCAAAGATAGTTCCTTAGGAAAGTGGACTGAGAATTTCATTTTTTTTTTTTATGGAACTCTTGGGAGATGGATTTGTATTAATGGCATCAGTGTCTAAATTTTTGTTTGGAGGGGCCTCAGATGAGAAGGAGAATGGCCAAATATTGATTGTAAATAATACAAATTACATCTCTTTTTATGTTTGTGTTTTTGGATGAAAGAACTATTGGAACCTTGCTGACTACTATGCCCTGAAGAGCTCTGCAAAATGAATATATTTTGCCCTCAGCCATCCCACCTAGAGTCAGGTAAGCCTGGATTCTAATTTTAGCCTTACTCTTTCCTGGCCATAGGATCTCAAGGAGTTATTGTGACAACTCAAAATATTGAATTTGATAATACATGAAAACAGTGTCTGACAGGTAGAAAGCTTTCAAAAGCAGCTATTGCTGAGGTGGTGTTTGTTGGCATTATTCTTCACTGAGTACAAGGTCTAGAGCCTTCACTAGGAAGGTGTGGAAGGCAGTCTACGGGGCAGCTGGCTCTATGTACAGCTGGAGAGAATCAGAAGTTTTCTGTTTGTTCTGACTTGCACTTTGATTCAATTCACTTTAGAGAAATAAAGCTGCCCAAAATGCACATTGTTATTTTCCAAATAAACTCAGGGTGAATCTCCTGGGTCATTTCTACCATCTCAAAGTAAAGAGAGAGTTTTCAATCAGCTGGTTAATCTAGGGTGCCAGATGACTGAGTCGATCATTCAAGCCGAAACATGCAGTTGGGGGTTGGAACTGTCCAGTTTGGTTATTTCCATTAATCACATGCACTGTGTAACTGCCAAATCCCATCTTCCATCCTGCACACTGTAGCTGTGGCCTGCCTGGCGGGGTTTTGATTAGTATCAAGAGGAGGGCCAACACACCACACCACAGTAGAAATGAGACACCTACCTCTTTGCAAAGACTTCTTGATTTCTCCCAGGCTGCTTTGCTATTTATTTTAACAAAAACTGAAGAACAGAGTCAATTTTGTTTACTTTTTTAAAATAAAGCAAGATAAAACCAAAAGACTCAGAGACGCCTCAGATGTTCTCTCGATTAAGATCTTTTGTCAGTTTCCTGAATGGCAAACCCCATTTGTTCTTTGTGGATCCTCCTCTTTATCTTACCAAGTGATTAATTAAACTGACTCCTGGAGTTTTCCCTTCTTTCCTTCAGCTTTCGTAGTAATTAATCATGGCTATCCCTGGCTTTTAATAGTATTAAAGTTATGCTTTACTATATTATTTGGGTCGTCTCTTAGAAATTCAATTGTGTCAGCATACTGTGATGCAAAGAATAGGTTCAGAAATGTGAATTAACCTGGACTCACCCCATCCCTGGAAGGGAGCTCCTGGAGTCTTTCAGGAGAATGGCTTCCATCATTTAACGTGAAGTTATCCAGGTCTCTGCAGCTTTTCACAGTGCTTTCAATAGGAGCCCAGATTATTTAGGCCAGAAAATGCATGTTCTTAAGCACTAGTGGACATTTTCCCTATGTAAATAGGAGTTAAAGGCTTTAGATCAAGGGGTAAGAACATCAAAATAGGGGATTTCATAAGGGTCTTAGACTCAGTAATGTGAATTATGTTGGAAAACATCATACATTTTAAGCCCTTAATTAAGAACCATTAAGTTTCTGGTCTTTAAGGTGGTAATTTGGCCATTTCCAACTCCTCCAAAATTCTTTTGAAGATGAGGAAAGAAAAAAAAAAGATATAAAGTCATCACATACATAACACGCATTTCAAATCGATTACCAGTTATTGTTTGTTGTTAGGTGCCATCGAGTCAATTTCAACTCATTGTGACCCCATGTGACAGAGCATAACTGCCCCATAGGATTTTCTAGCCTGGAATCTTTGTGGGAGCAGACTTCCAGGTCTGTTCTCCCACAGAGACACTGGATGGATTTGAACTCAGTGCATAATTTCCCAATGTTTGAAAGACCAATGGTGACAAAAAGAGACTTAGGGTTGGTGGCTGGTTCTGACACACACATGCATGAACTTTTTGCCTGAGGACTTTAAGGCGGTTTCTTGTTCCTCTAGCACTTTTTGAACAAGAGATCCAAGGTCTATATCAAGAGAAAACTTTGAGGCTGCTCTAGTATATTTTCTAGAAAATAAAAGGAGATCTAATGGGCTGGTGGCAGAGCACTGAATTTTGGGAGTTATTATTCCAGTAAGTAAGCTGTGAGAGTGGGGTGGAGACAGCGAGAGCCCTGGTGCAAGCTGGGGACTGTAGTTGTTTATGTATTTCTTCTCTTCTCCATGTCACAGAAGAGGAGGGATCAAATCAATCCTGCTGTGCTTGCAGAGATGAATACCTCAGGATCACAAGAAATGAGCTGGTAGCCAGGCACATTAATTTGTCTTCCAGCTGCATACCTGAAAAGGTGATTTCACTCACATCTGAGGATACAGTTGTCAGGGGTTCAGTATTATATAGCCATTGATTATTTGCATGCTACAGAATGTATTGTAAGTATCTATTCTTGCCTAAACGCTAGGCATTTGGATTGGTCAAGAATAGCTGACTCTTCTCTTTGGTATACTCACAAGACGCAAGGTGCCTTTCTCCCAGTGAAAAAGTGGATTCCTCATAACTAGGGAAATGGGCCAACAAACCACATCCAACATTAAAAACCAATCACAATGACAACATAGAGCAAACTTGAGTCTGTTATAAGGCAGCATCCTTTATCAATGCTAAGACCCTTCTCTTCTGCATCTTCCCATCTCTTGTTCAGTGGGAGGTGTACCAGCCCAATCAAGAGAACACTGTTTTGTTTTGTTTTTTTACTTTCCTCCCTGTTGTGAAGCTTGTTACCAATAATGAGCTTACCACATCGTCAGTTGTAAGATGACTATAGTTATAGAGCTACTTTACAGGATAGTTTTAAGTACAGGTAGTCCCTGACTTACAACAGGGTTCCATTCTGATGACTCCCTCCATTGTGCACCTGTCCTGACTTTAAGTCAAATGCCTAATTTTTTTTTTAGTTTTTATTATTGAGTTTTATTATCAGTATGTTCATAAATCCAATCTTTATTTGTCTTTGAACATCTGCAAGTTGATATCTGAGAATAAAATCAGCAAATTACACATTGCAACATTGTATGTAGTACATATTACTAGTGATAAAAAAAAAACAACCCTTTGCCATCTAGTCTATTCTAACTCATAGCGACCCTATAGGACATAGTAGAACTGCCCCATAGAGTTTCCAAGGAGAACCTGGTGGATTCAAACTGCCGACCTTTTGGTTAGCCGTCATAGCACTTAACCACTATGCTACCAAGGTTTCCAATAAGATGTACAAAAAACAAAAATGCACAGTCATAAGTATGGTTCATCTTAACTCCAATAAGTGATAAGTCGGGGACTACCTGTATTAAACAAGATAGTATAAGCAAAACACTTAGAATAGTGCCCAGCTCATGTAAACACCTCTTAACATAAGAAACTAGAAAAATTTATGACTCAAACATTATTCTGGAGCCATTAATTTGCCCAACCATCAGAGCCCTGGGCTGCATTCAATGAAAAACAAAACAACAACAAAAATCTGGGCCCAAAGGCAATTTGGTAGCAAAGGCAACTGAAGGACATTCAAGAGGCAAGCTTGACCACAGCTGCATGTGTGATATCTCATTCCATTGTATCCTTTTTGTTCAAAAGTCTCAAATCCCCTTTCTCCCATTAACGCAAGTTGGGGTTGCTTCTCTTTCCTTCTGAAACCAAAGTATAAACTACCACACATGGTCCACCAAAACCCACTCCTGTCGAGTTGATTCCAACTCATAGCGACCCTATAGGACATAGTAGAACTGCCCCACAGAGTTTCCAAGGAGCCCCTGATGGATTCAAACTGCTGACCTTTTGGTTAGCAGCTGTAGCTGTTAACCACTATGCCACCAGGGTTTCCCACACGGTCCATAAGAACATTAATAACCTGGTCACTAAAAACTAGGAATTGATTCTCCAGCACTCTGTGCTGGTGGACATGTTGGGGAAGATCTTCCCTGGCCCTCATATGATCGTGATCATCTAACTAGGAGAACTTCTTTATGTGCTACAGTGACAAATTACTGCCTCGGTGTAAGAATGGTTAATTTCTTCCTTATTACTGTCTTACTGTTGAAATCATCTGGCAACTGTGCCTAAACAACGCTGAGTAGAGCTGTATCAAGGCAACACTACCTATGCTAACAGATAACCTCAAACCTCAATGATTCTTACAATAGAAAGTTATTTCTCACGTGTGTGAAGTTCAAAGCAGGTGTTCTAATCAGCAGGCAACTCTCTAGGTGCTGATTCAGGGACCCAGCCTCCTTCCATCTTGAGCAAATAATTTTCAAGGTCATCATGTTTGTCTCTATGAAGCCAGCAAAGAGAAAAAAAGCAAGATGGTTTTGATGGGCCAGGCTTTCATTGGCCGGCACTTAGTCACTGGCCACACCTAACTTCAAGGAAGGCTAGGAAATGTAGTCTAGTTATGTGTCCAGGAAAAGGAGAAACAGTTTTGGTGGTCAGCCATAGGGCCCAGGGCCAGCCACTCTACTGAGTCTGCTGGCAAACACAGAGGCTTGACAGAGCCCTACTCATCCTGAACGAGCATTCAGTAAAAACATAAACGCTTCTACAGTGAGGCCTGTGAACAATACTCCGAATGAGGAAAGTTCACAACATACTTAAGATGCTGTGAGGCACTCTACTTTTGAAGATTATTTAATGTAAGAAATTTAAAAAATGTGTTGGGAAATGCCATCCTCAATGAGCTGGAAGGCAGACTTGGAGGCAGTCGTGGAAGCCACAAGGAGAAAACAGGCTAAGAAGAGAGTGCTGCACGTAGAGATGCTGTGAGAAATAATGCCTCCTAGACAATGCCGTATCCTGCTTTTTTACAGAAATACATATGATAAACATTTTCCCAAGCCATTCCGTGTACTTTCACAGACTTTTGGTAGCTTACGTTGTGCATCCAGGTATCCATGACTAAAGCTTCTCCTCAGACTGCTTCATTTTCTTCCTCTGCAAACTTTTAGAGCTATACTCATTTATTCTTTTAAATAAACTTTAGGGTTTAACATATACATACATATCTTGGAAAAACTGATGTGTTGTGATATTAAATACTCCCATCCAGAGCTACCATATAGTTCTCAAATTATTCAAGTTTCCTTTTAGGTCACTCAGTAACATTTTAAAGTTATTTCCATATTTCTGCACATTTGCTAGTCAAGTAAAATTAGGCAAGTTACTTAACCTTCCAAAGTCTAAGTTTTCTCGACTTGGTGGGAATAATCATAGTAGCTATCGTACAGGATAGTGTTGAGCATTAAATGAAATAATACATGTAAAGGCATTTAGCACAGTGCCTGACACAATAAATGCCCATCCAATAAACAAGAGCATGCCTTAGTCATCCAGTGCTGCTAAAACAGAAATACCACAAGTGGATGGCTTTAACAAAAAGAAATCTATTCTCTCACTGTCTAGTAGGCTACAAGTCCAAATTCAGGGCGTCACCTCCAGGAGACAGCTTTCTCTCTCTGTTGGCTCTGAAGGAAAGTCCTCGTGATGCATCAGTCTTCCCTTGGTCTGGGAGCATCTCAGCGCAGGGATCTCAGGTCCAAAAGATGTGCTCTGCTCCTGGTGCTGCTTTCTTGATGGTATGAGGTCTCCCTGTCTCTCTGTTCGCTTCTCTCTTTGTAAAAGAGAGAGATAATTTCAAAAGAGATTGGCTTAAGACACTGTCTAATCTTGTAGACCTCATCAGCATAACTGCCAGCAATCCATCTTATTACAGCATAGTGATAGGATTTACAACACATAGGGAAATCACATCCGAAGATATAAGGGAATCATGACCTAACCAAGTTGACAGATATTGTGGGGGACACAATTCAATCCTTGACAGAGCAATTTTGTAATTATCGCTGAATTTATTACAATATTTATTTGTTCATGTACATAAATATTATGAAAAGAGTCATTTCCCTACATTTTTTAATTGGCTTTTGGTGGTCAATAGGAAAGTTTTGTTGTTGTTGTATACTTACTAGATTCTGAATATTTCTAATGGCTTTTCAGATATTTTAGTTTTCACATAGACATTAGAAAATGTTATCACCATAGTGAAAAATTGGATCTTTATTTATAATACCTAAATTTTATTTTAGTTCTTTTTTTATTGCTAAAACTAAACTTTAAGCTTTGACTTTAAAATAAAACTTTAAGAACAACACAAATTAATTGTAGTGATGATAATTATGTCTGTCTGAGTTAAAAAAAGATCGGAAGCATTTCTGTTAACGTGAGGTGCATGCGTTGGCTTGAGATACATAATCTTTATCGTGTTAAGAAAAAAAGAAAAAATTACTCCTACTTTTTTTTGTGCATGTATTGTTTTGTATTTAAAAATAGTGTTTCTTTTATTCAGTATCTTTCAGGCATTAGTTGTGTTGTCATATTTTACAAGTTGGATCTAATACTTTGTCAAATTAAATTAATAGATATTGTTAAGTCATTTTTATATCACTGGAGTAAATCTTGCTCACTTTTGAAGTATTCTTACAAGAAACTTCTGGGCTTGGATTTTAAAAATACTTACTAAAGATAACTGGATCTACATACATGAGTGGGACTGGACTATAATTTTCTTTTTTTAAGTTCATGGTCATATTTGGGTGTTGAGGTTATACTAAATTCATAAAATGATTTGAGACTTCTATCTTTGTGTATGTTCTAAAACAGATCATGTAGTATAGTGAGGGTCTGTTTCTGAAGAGTTCAAAATAACGCATAAAACTATCTGGAATTGCTGCTTTTTCTGAAAGGAATTATTTGGCATTATTTTAAAATTTCCTGTTTTACTGTGCTATTCATATTTCCCTCTTTAATTTCCTGTCAATTTTTAAGTTATATTTTCCCGTGAAATCATCAATTTTTCAGGATTTTATTAAAAGAGACTAAAAGTACAGTGTATTTTTGCTTAAAATAGATTCCTAATATGGGCCTCAATTTCTTATAAAATGGATTGGATGGCATACATTCTAGAGCCTGTTCCAACTCTGACATTCTATGGCTGTGATTCTTTGATTGAAGCAAATCAAACCCTAATTTCAGTAAAAAAAAAAAATTAAAAATCAACTTTCTTGTGCTGTATCTATCTTTTCTTTCTCAGCACATCATCTAGGCTCTCACCATCTTTCTTGTGAGGCGTTCCTAGTTGATTTCTCTTTATTCAGTATTAACCCCTCAAGTCTATGGTTAGCACCAGTGCCAGATTTATCTTCTTAAATCTAGTTTGGAGACAACCCCTACTAGAATTCAGCCCACTTCCACCTATCAAGACTTATTTTCATTCTGCTTTTTAAGGTCCACATTCACCTCCTCTATCAAGTCTTCTTTGTGTACACTGATGATCTTTTCCTTCTATTAAGTTCTATATAGAACTTACGGTCTGTTCCACTACATTTGTACATGGCCTCTGTTACTTTACATTGTTATTTATCTTACTGTGCACATGTCCTGTTCAACTGGATTGGTGACGTTGATAGTGGTGGTAATGGTGAGCTTCAGGGTCAGGCTTATATTTAAAAGTCATCATGCAGACTTGGCTGACTGTTACTCACAGAATCAAGTCATAATTCCTCACAGTGGTCCTGTAATATTTATTCCAACCAAACTGGAATTTACAGATTGCTCAATAGATGTGCTCTATATTCTCACCCCCATATTGTCAACAATTTACCCATACTATGTCTTACCTCAAATCATTCCTTCTTTGTAAAGAAATTCCCGATTCCCTTTGACTGAATGTGACTTTGCCCCACTCTGAAACCCTGAGGTATTTGGTCTATACCTCTTTTATTGTACTTACCTTGTCTTTTTTTCTCCTCCATTCAAAAAAAAATTTTTTTTTTTCTTTTTTTAATACTACCACCTTCTGAGTTTTACAAGCCCGGGACCATGTTTTACTCATTTCTGCATGTCCCCAGCGTAGCAGAGTGCCTGACCCATAGGTAACACTCATGTACTGAGCACCTTTTGACTGTGGTCAGACTGGGTAGAGCTCTAGATTACAAAAAAAACAACTACCTCAGGTAAAAACTATTGTTAACTCCATTTTAAAGATGAGGTTAGGTGATTCATCCAAGGTAACAGGTGGTAGAATTAGGGTTCCAATCTAGTCCTTCTATTTCTAGGCATATGCTATAGCAAAGACATACCAGGAGCATGGTCCAAAAGAACAAGATCATGGGGGTGGGGGGGTTTACTCTTAATAAAATCACAAAATTTGGGGAACATAACATCTGGTTATTCTTTTGTGTGTGTGAATTTTAGGATTCCTGTTATTCTTTTGTGTGTGTGAATTTTAGGATTCCTATTTTTTTATTATTATTCTTTTCTCATGGCTAGTAGCAAGGATTTATTTCTGAGCCTGACACATCTCTATGCTGATTCATCTCTTTGATGGAAATGATGTCCTGTCCAGATTTATAAGACCATTCTGCAAAAACTATGCATTCTATATTGCTGCTGGATTCAACCACCTGATACTTTCAGGCAGTCAACATTGCTTGTTGAAGACAGCCAAGGGACCAGGGAACAATTAGTCAGAAGGCCTTGACGGTCAGAAAGTAAATTACATTTAGGAGCATACTTCAGAGCCATCACAATGAGTTCTTTAATGAGAACACAGGCTATTTGTTCTCGTCCATTAAACAATGTCTAGTGGGTGTTAGTTGTTGGTTTGCACACCACCCAGCTCTGTGTTTTACAGGTCAGAATGGAGGTTCCTCATACATATTGTTGTCTGGACCACTTTTGAGGGAAGATGAACTGTATTGGTCTGGGTATCAAGATTCCATGGACTTGAAATCCACACTAATCTTTTAAGGGCACTTTAGCACATTTTTATTAGCTATTTGGCCATGTGGTATAATGGAAAGGATATTAAAGTTAATTTAGGAGTCTAGATCTTCCTCTCATTAATTTATAACCTTGGAAGGCCATTTTACCTCTCTGATGTAAAATAGGAGAACCAACAAAACCAAGCCCATGGCCATCGAGTCGATTCCAACTCATAGTGACCCCATAAGACAGTGTAGAACTGCCCCATAATTTTTCCAAGGAGTGGCTTGTGGATTCAAACTGCCAACCTTTTGATTAGCAGCCAAGAGGTGGATTAAATAAAGATTATTCCCAATTAAAAATTCTGATTGTAAGCTGGCCATACACTGATGCAAAAATACAAAGCCACATTGTTTGTACAAATCAAGTATAATTCAGAGATAGTTCTTCATTACAGTGTTCTGAGCTTCAGGAAGAGATGAAGGCACAGGAGTGCAATTCCTGGGCCATATGTAATTGCATGTTTTTTAAGAAACTGCCAAACTTTTCCAGACTGGCTGTGCCATCTTATGTTCCCACCAGCAGTACATGAGTGATTCAATTTCTCTGCATCCTTGCCTGCATTTGGTCTTGTTACTATTTTATTTTAGCCATGCTGATAGAGGAAACCCTGGTGGCATAGTGGTTACGTGCTACTGCTGCTAACCAAAGGGTTGGCAGTTCGAATCCACCAGGTGCTCCTTGGAAACTCTATGGGGCAGTTCTCTGTCCTACAGGGTCGCTATGAGTCAGAATCGACTTGACAGCACTGGGTTTGGTTTTTTTTGGTTTGATAGTTAGGTTTTTTTTTTTTGGTTAGTTGTGTAGTGATAGTTCATTGTGCTTTTAATTTACATTTAAATTTAATTTACATGTAATTTAACATTAATTTACATGGCTAACGATGTTAAGCATCGTATCGTGCTTATTTGCCATCTGTATATCGTCTTTGGTGAAATGTTTCTTCATATTTACTGCCCTTTTTTAATTTTTCTTTTTTTTTTCCCCTTACTGTGTTCTAGATACTAGTCCTTTGTTAGGCACATGGTTTGCAAATACTTTCTCCCAGTCTTAGTTTGTCTTCATGTTATGATCATTTTGGCTTTTGCAGAGCAAACTTGTTTTTTTTGTGGTTCCAATTTGTCAATTTTTTTCATTGATGGCTCTAGATTTTCTTGACGAGGCTAAGAACTTTTCACCTAGTCTTAGATGCCAAAGATTTTCCCCAATTATTTTAGTTTTACATTTAAGTTTGTGACCCATTTTGAATTAGGCAGGAGACTTAGATTGAGCTTCATTTCTTTTAACCTATGGTTGTCCAAAAGCTTCAGCACCATTTGTTGAAAAGGCTATCATTCCCTTATTGAAACATTTCTGCATTTTTGTCAAAAATCACTTGATCATTCTTGCATGGGCCTATTTCTGATTTTCCTATTCTGTCCCATTGATCTATCCTTCTGCCAATACCACGCTGTCAAGGTTATCATAATTATATTAATCCAGTGGAGTGATTGCTCTAACTTTATTCTTTTTCAAGACTGTTTAGCTATTCTAGCATCTGTATAGCTATTCTAGGGTCTGTACCTTTCTCTAAAAATTTTAGAATAAGCTTGTCTATTTCTACAAATAACTTGCTGAAATTTTGGTAGGAATTGTGCTAAACTATTAGATTAGTTGTTAGTCTATAGACACAATTTTTGTTTGCTATCTTGTATTGTGTAAACTGCTGGACTTAATTACTAGTTCTAGTAGCGTTTTGCAGATTCCTTGGGGTTTTCTACATAGAAAATCATATCATCTGCAAATGGAGAGAGTTTTATTTCTTCCTTTACAATCTGTGGAGCCCTGGTGGTGTAGTGTTAAGAGCTTGGCTGCTAACCAAAAGATCAGCAGTATGAATCCACCAGCGGCTCCTTGGAAACCCCGTGGTGGCCATTCTACTGTGTCCTTCTAGGGTTGCTATGGGTCAAACTCTACTTGATGGCAACAGGTTTGGTTTTTTGGTTTCACAATCTGTGCCTTTTATTTCTTTCTTCCTGTAGAGTGGCTAAAACTTCCTGTATTATGTTGAATAAGTGTGGTGAGCAGAACTTCTTGCCTTGTTCCTGATCTTAGGGGGAAAGCTTTCGGTGTTTCACATTCATTGTGATGTTAGCCTTAGGTTTTTTCGTACATGGTCTTTATCTAGTTGAGGTAATCCCCTTCTGCTTCTAAACTGCTGAGCGTTTTATTATAAATCTGTGTTGGGTTTTTTCAGATGCTTTTTCTGTGTGACTTGATATGATTATATGATTTTTCTTTAGTGAATTACATTGATTGATTTTCTACTGTTGAGCCAGTCTTGCATACCTGGAATAAATACTAGTTAGGCAGTTTGTATAATTCTTTCTGTACATTGTTGGATTTGGTTTGCTACTACTTTGTTGAGGATTTTTGCATTATGTTCATGAGAGATATTTGTCTGAAGTTTTCTTTTGTTTTTATGTACTGTCTTAGTCTGGTTTTTGTTATCGGGATAATACTGGACTCATAAAAGTGAGTTGAGACATGTTCCCTGCTCTTGTATTTTCTGAAAGATTGTGTAAAATAAATTTTGATATGTGGCATTTTAACTTTTTTTATTTTTAGGCATTCTCAAATTTCACTTGTGGTTTCCAGTTTGACTCCAAAGATATTTAAGGGATAGTATTACAATTTTCAGTTGAAAGAGCCTTTTTGTGTCCATTTGTCTATTAATTTTTAGTTTTACAATGTTGTTATCAAAGAATATTGTTTGGTCTGTTTCTACATGGGACAGTTTGCCTTGGTTTTCTTTTGAGGGCTGATATATAATCATATTATTTCTGTTTTCACATTTCAAAGTTGGATAAATTTCAATTAGATATACCTTATTGTGTCATTTAGATTTTCTATATTCATACTTATTTTAATCTACTTCATCTGTCCTGGGCTGAAAAATCTAAATTAAAATCTCTTACCACTAGTATGTTTCCATTTATTTATTTTTCCATTTAACTATTTTTATTCTTTATGAACTCTTGTTATATGTTTATTGGGTAGTGTCATGGATTGAATTTTGTCCCCCCAAAATGTCTGTCGACTTGGCTGGGTCATGATTCCCAGTATCGTGTGATTGTCCACCATTTTATCATCTGATGTGACTTTCCTGTGTGTTGTAAATCCTACCACTATGATGTTAATGAGCTGTATTATCAGCAGTTATGTTGATGAATTCTACAAGATTAGATTGTGTTTTAAGCCTATCTTTTTTTAAGATATAAAAGAGAGAAGGGAGCAGAGAAACGTGGGGGACCTCATCCCACCAAGAAACAAGAGCCGGGAGAATAGTGCGTCCTTTGGACCCAGGGTCCCTGTGCTGAGAAGCTCCTCCTTCAGGGGAAGACTGATGACAAGGGCCTTCCTCCAGAGCTGTCAGAGAGAGAAAGCCTTCCCCTGGAGCTGACACCCTGAATTTGGACTTGTAGCCTGCTAGACTATGAGAGAATAAATTTCTCTTCGTTAAAGTCATTTACTTGTGGTATTTCTGTGGTAGCAGCCCTAGGTGACTCAGATAGTAATTACTCATCAGTGTCGTATCTTTACCATTGGTTATGCTATTTGTTACTATAAAGTGCATTTCTTTGTTTCGTTTAATGTTTTTGTTCCTGAATCCAACGTTTTCTACTTCCAAGAATATAATAGCCATCTTGATTTTATTGGAATTCCTTAGTGTACCATTGCTGGTCCTTTATATTTTTTAGATTTCCTAAGTTACTTTCTTTTAGATACGTTGTATGCAACATATAGTTAGATGTTGCTTTGTGATCAAACCTGAGAATTTTAACTTTTAATTAAGTGATCTTATTCCGTTTGTATATATTAGAATGCATGTTTGGATTTAGATTGTATCATATTTTACTTTATCCTTCCTATTTATTTTTTTCTGTTTATAAGGTTTAGATTTGCTTTGCTTAAGTAAGTGTGTATGTGTGTGTGTGTGTTTTCCTTTAAATAATTTGGAAAGTTAGTTTTCAGTTTTTTAGTTCTCTTAGTATAAATTTTTAGAAAATTCAGCCATTTCTTTATACAGTTCTGGTGTACTGTCCATTATTAGCAATTATGGAATTGGACTACTTCCACCTCTACCATTTTTCCCCTCCTCTACCACATGAGGATGGCGCAGGACCAGGCAGTGTTTCGTTCTGTTGTGCGTGGTGTCTCTATGAGTCGGAACTGACTCGACATAACACAATAACAACCTGATTTAAGTTCTTTATGCTATTTTCTTCTTAGTTTTTCTAGTGATTATATTTGTGCCTTTAAATATAATTATGTATCTATTACTTGGGGGCCCTGGTAGCACATTGGTTAAGCATTTGGCTGCTTAACAACAGTTTGACCCTGTCCTACGGGGTTGTTATGAGTGTAAATTGACAGGATGGTATCAGATTTGCTTTTTTTTTAAATCTATTATTTGTTTTTATCAGTCTTAACTTACATACATATTAATGGCCATCTTTACACTCTCCTTCATTTCCCCCTCCAGATATTATTAGTTATTTGATTTTTATGTATGTTTTGTGTGCCATTTTCATAATCCAGTCTGTGGCCACTATTCCCATTGCTGCTTTAGCTATGTGGATTCAGTACTCATCACCAATCCTCTCACAATAGTTTCTGCATTCATCCCTTAGTTAACTAAAGTCTGTCCTCACCACATTTCTCAATGAGGGTGCGTGAAACTATAGTTCCCTAATTTTTGCATTTCTATATATATATATATATATATATATATATATATATATACACACATATATTTTTTGTCTTTGGTCAGGCATAAGGTTCTCAGTTCACACTTTCTTTGAGTAGTTAGCAGTCATTGTTTCACGTTACATTTTTGTGTTTGGAAGTGAATAATTACTTCCCTTCTAGCTAATGTAATCATTTTGCCTGCATACCCGAAATATTCTCTATGTAGCTTTGAAATCAGTAACGTTATTGGCATATGTCTCAGTGATGATCATCCTGTATCATTTTTTCCTTATAACACAACATGCCTTCTCAGTGTCTTCATTCAAGTCTCCTTTTTTAATGTAAGCTCAGTTGGGGATGAGACCAAATCTGTTTTCTATGCTGTTGTGGCCTCTGTGTATAGAACTGCCTGGCATATGTTGTTGTTTTTAATTGCCACCTAGTCAATTTCAACTCATGGTCACTCCATGCATGCAGAGTAGAACTGTGCTTTGTAGGCTTTTTAAAGCTGAGACCTTTCAGATGCATATTCCCAGGCTTGTCTTCTGAGGTGCCTTTAGGTGGGTTTGAACTGCCAACCTTTTGGCTAGTAGTAGTCAAACACTCCCAAGATGGGCTGTACTTGACTGGAGGCCTTGGCTGGTAGTTGTACCACCTAGGGACTTGTCCTGGCATATCGTCTTAAAATCCATTGCCATCAAGTTGATTCCAAGTCATAGCGACCCTGTGGGACAGAGTAGAACTGCCCTATAGGGTTTCTAAGGCTGTAAATCTTTTCAGAATCAAACTGCTACATCTTACTCCCATGGAGCCGCTGGTGGATTCAAGCCACCGACCTTTAGATTAGCAGCTGAGCACTTAATCACTGTGCCACCAGAGCTCCTTTCCTGGCATATAGCAGATGCTCAATGAATAATTTTAGTTGTTATAGTTTGAATATTTTTATTAACTTGTAGCTTTGCATCTTTGTTCTGATCCTTTATACTTTATATTTTAGAGGGACACCAATTATGCATGAGTTGTACAGTCTTTGTTTCCCATATTTATTTTTACTCAAATCCTTTCAACTCCGTTCATCTCAGTTTGCTCATATTTCCTACCAATTCTGTCCACCACGTATTTTGTTGTATTTTCAGCAGTGTCTCTTGCTCAGCTTCCAAAGGGACCTTCATTTCCATGACAGTTTATTTTTTCTCCCGTGTCTTTCCTTAGCTCTACTAGCTCACTTTTCTTCTCCTGATGTTCTTTTCCTAAAGTTTCCTTCAACACAGGAATTCTGCTTTCAGCAGGTGTTTTCAAAAGGCGATTGCTTCACAACTCTTTTGATTTAAAGATAGATATTTGTTTACATGATTTTATCTGCTTTATGACAAATCTTTTTCAGTGAGTATTTGTTATTTATTTTTCTGTTACTTTTAAAACTTTTTATGCTCTATGCCCAAGTCATGTTACTAGCTGTTTTATCTTGGAATGAGATATGTTCTTTCTAGCTCCACCATTTTAGATGTGGAGAGGTCTTATCACTATTTTAAGACAGTAGCAACTTCTCTTGATTTCAGGGTGAGCCCTTAATGACAGGGTTTTATGTGTGAAATCAACCACCACCCATCTGTCAGTTTGTCGTGCTATGGTGGCTTGCATGTCACTGTGATGCTGGAAGCTATGCCACTGGTATTTCAAATACCAGCAGGATCACTCATGGTGCACAGGTTTTAGTGGATCTTCCAGGCTAAGACAGATTAGGAAGAAAGGGCTGGTGAACTTGTTTCAAAAATTAGCCAATGAAAATCTTTTGAATCATAACAGAACATTGTCTGAATCACTTGATTTGGACATGTCATCAGGATGGATCAAACCCTGGAGAATGATATCATGTTTGGTGAAGTAGAGGGAGGCTGTTGGTGAGATGGATCAGCACAATAGCTGCAATGATGGACTCCATCATGCTGGTGATTGTGAGGATGATGAAGGACTGGTTCTGTCATACATAAGGTCACCATGAGATGGAGTCAACTCAATGGCAGCTATCTATGTATCTATGTATGTGTCTGTCTCTTGGTCTATCTATCTCTGGGTGTGAATATTGAACTTTGTTTCTCCCCGTCTGCCTTAATTACCTGGTGCTACCAATACTAAAAATACCACAAGTGGGTGGCTTTAAAGAACAGAAATTTATTTCCTCACAATTCAGGAGGCTGGAAGTGTGAAATCAGGACATGCCTTTGGGGGAGGGACTTCTTTGTTGGGAATCCTGGAAGTTTCTTGACATTTCCTGGAGCTTATTTTCTCCTTCTGTGTGTCTCTGTGTCTATTCTGTTCTTTTTACAACTCAAAAGTTAACTGGGTTTAGGACCCATCCTGTTCCGGTATGGCCTCATTAACATAACAAAGAAAACCCTATTTCCGAACAGGATCCATAGGTACAGAGAGTCAGGACTTCAATATGTAATTTAGAGATACTTACTTTAATTAAATCCATAACACCATCCAACAGAGACCAGTGGCTACAGTGTTGCTTCAAGTTCTTGTTTTGTTTTCTCTATGCTGGCTCACCTGGAAACTGCTTGCTGTAACCATGACTTGTGTGTTTCCTTAGTAGCCCATCTTTCTCACTTTTCCCAGTGCCAAATCAAGGCAGAAGTTCCTACTTTGAACCTATTATTATTATTTTCTGAAATGGGAATGCTGGGTTTGCTCCTTAATATATGCCACTTCCTTTGGAATGCTGAGCTCTGCAGCCACAGATGTCTTGGCCTCTTCCCTTACATCTGTGCTGTCTTCCTTACCTTTGGCAGCCCTTCCTCACATAAGGAAATCAGCTAATTAATAGCAAACATGGAGTTTCTGTTCTCCATCTCCTTGATACTTGGGGACTATTTCTGAAAAGGCAGAAACCTTTCCATTCTGCTGCCTTTAAAACATAAGCATAAACATAACTCCATCTCACCACTACACCCTAAAAATAATGGTTGGTATTAAAGACTTTTATTGGTTACATGTACTGGAGGCAGGGACATTTGGGACCCTCTTCCTTTGGTATCTGATCAAAAAATGGACTTCATTCAAAGTGTGTGCAAACGAGAAGAATGATTTTATGCTGCCTCAGCAGTCCTAAGAAGAACAGCCATGTCCACATGGATGGAACAGAATCTCAATCAGTAGGGCTTTGCCACCTTGGTTTGGGAGGACCTGCCTATCTCCTCCAGGCAGTTGATCCTGTGGAAAATTACTAACCTATGCCAAACTATGAAAAATCCATTTCTAAAATCTCAGCTATTGACACATAAGCCACATCATTCCACATGCTATCCAGATGGGCATCCATTCGTCTACATCTGTAAATGGATCTCACAATGGTTTTCAACTAAAAGCACTGCCGGTCTTAATGGCGACATACAGAGGTACATGGGCTAAAATGGAAAAAGAGACTTTAGAAACAGCAAACCATCCTTGTCCTGGGAACTTTATCCGTTAGGATTTAGTTCTTATATGAGCTGTTCTGTAGGGCAGTAGAAGCACACACAAATGAGCTGATCCATCAGAAGCCCAAGAAGCATATGTGTGGGATCCTTTTTGGGAGTCATCTAGAGTCAGTGCCCTGAGTCTAGGAGACAAAGAGCTGTAACCTGCAGAAGCAGTTAGATAGTGGAAGGGACTATTATTTACAATCATACAGTATTCTATGTCTCCTAAATGTTATCAAAGTTGAAATTATGAACAGCAGAAAGTAGAAACCTCAGTGCAACTCATCTGATGATTCAGATGAGTGAGACTTGAATTTTGTTTTGTAGTAATTATATAACTGAGCCAAGAAAATTAACTCACTGAACCTAATGCAAAATTTAAATGAAAGGATGCTTTCTTTCTCCAGGGAGCTAATCAGGAGTATAGAGGCAGCTGCGGCTCAGTGGTAGAATTCTCACCCTCCGTGTGGGAGAGTCCAGTTCGATTCCCAGCCAGCGCACCTTATGCAAAGCCACCATCAGTGGAGGCTTGTATGTTGCTATGATGCGGAACAGGCTTCAGAGGAGCTTCCAGATCAAGACAGACTGGTAAGCAAGGTAGGGTGATCTACTTCTGAAAATTAGCCAATGAAAGCCCTGCAGGAGACCAGGCAGCATTTTGTTCCAATGTGCATTCGGTCGCCATGAGTCAGGGGCCGACTTGATGGCACTAACAACAGCAAAGCCAGAATATAGTGCAGAGAAATGGGGGTTGGGATGAGAGGCAGGGGTAGGGACTCCTATTAACTAAATAGCTATGTGACCCTGGGCATATCATTTCACCTCTCTGGAAGTCCTTTTCATAACTAACTTGATGTGGGTTTGGGAGTAGGGCTAGGATACCAAACCAAATCCGTTTTTATTAAGTTGATCTTGACTCATAGAAACTCCATGTGCTACAGAGTAGAACCAAGCTCCATAGGGTTTTCTTGGCTTTAGTCTTTACAGAAGCTGATTGCCAGGCTTTTCTTCCGTGGTGCCACCGTGTGGGTTCAAACTGCCAACATTTTAGTTAGTAGTCAAAGCAGTCAAGCACAAAACCAGAGCTATGGTAAAAAACAAAAAACAAAAACCCATTGCTGTCAGTCAATTCCAATTCATAGTGACCCTATAGGACAGAGTAGAACTACCCCATAAGGTTATGATCTGTGATCCTTCATGTTGCAATAATGATGATGCTGTGATGTTAGGCCTTCCAGTGTAGCTTGCCCAGAAGCTTGAACTTTTGGGTTTCAGAAGGTAAATATGAAGAGAATATTGCAATTGAGAATAACAGGTACAAGGACAATTAGACTAATTACAGCTTTTATTTCTGTAGTTGGCCAATGCCTGGTGCTAATTGAGGTCAGTGATATGGGTTCAATTCCTCTAAGGGCCAGAAGACTTTGCTTAGTTTTGGGGCAAGAGGCTGCCACACTGGTCTTCCATCAGCCACATCACAAATATGTTTCCTGGGTCTTAGAGGAAAAGAAAAGAAATCAGAGTTCATGCCCTGTGAACAAACAGGTCAGAATCATCATAGAATCAAACATTAACAGAGTATCAGGGCTACATGAAATAGTGTGACCTTCTCAAAGGAGAAAATACTATCATTATTATTATGATATTTAAAAACCCAGTACTTTGAACTGTAAACTCTTGGATCACCTTACTCTGAATTAGAAATTTCCTAAGTTGGCATGATGTATTTGTTAGGGTTTAATCAGAAGAGTTTTTCTTCCCAGGCACTTCTGGGTGGACCCAAACCTCCAACGTGATGGCAACTGGGTTTGTTTGTTTGTTTTTTGGTTGTCAGAAGAGCAGAACCACAATAAGTGATGTAGAATAGGGGATTGGTAACAGCAGTTTGACCTTATGCAACTGTGGCAACTGGTTATACAGCCCATGTAAAGTTATTATTTTTACGTCTGCCTCTGGCTTTAAGTCAGCAGGGCAGCCCATTGAAAAGGATGGAAAAGGGGAAAGCACAGGTTGAACAGGAGCTCGCAGGTGTGAGCTGGAACTCATGAGGACAAACTGGAACCTGCATCTACATCTCACCACCTCTCGGCTTCCAACTCTGTTGATATGAGTGATCTGGCACAGACAAAGCTGGTACCCTCTGCCACAGAGTTGCACAGGAACTTGGCCCAGGATTTGGAGAAAGTGAAGAGAAGGGCTAGTAGGCTCTAGAAGAGCTGAAGGCCCAGCTGCTGCCTCACACCAGCAAGGTGGACCAACAGATCAGCCACAGCACTTGTGCACCTGGCAGCCTGCACTGACCTAGAGAGTGCAAAAAATTGGTTGATGTTTCAAACCTGCCTTTTCCAAATCTCATACAAAATGTCTCTTTTGGCCCATACTAACCCAGAAACAGAAAGAAATCTGGGAAACAATGTCTGGTTTAGCTAAATGGATACAGCACAAATCCACCACAAATGAAGAGATTATAATTTAAAGAAGTCTTAAATAAAGTTTTATCAGTTCTAAATATAATATGATATAATTAATATAATGTGATATGATATAACACAACATAACTTATCAAACATAAATACAATATAATATATACTAAAGTCTCTTCAAGGAGCCCTGGTGGCCCAAAGGTGAAGAACTCAGCTGTTAAGCAAACGGTGGGCAGTCCAGAGTCACCCTGGGGCTCTGTGGGAGAAAGACCTTGGAGATCTGCTCTTGTAAAGATTACAGCCTAGAAAACCCTATGAGGCAGCTCTACTCTGTCACATAGGGTTGCTATGAGTCGAAATCAGCTCACTAGCACTGAACAACAAGAGTCTCTTTTTTTAAGAAGAAAGATTCTGTTATTTTCTCCCAAGTCCCTGGATGTAGAATCTTTCTCACCTGGTGCAGGTGAGTCATTGGTGTCTTCCTTTGATTCGTATAAAGCAGGGGTCAGGGAACTATAGCCTGCAGGGCCAGATCTGGCCCACTGCCAGTCTTTGCAAAATAAAAAGTTGTATTGGAACACAGGGACTGCCATTCATTAAGAATTGTCCACGGCTGCTTTGATACTACGGTGGCAGAGTCGAGCAGTTGCAAAACAGACCCTGTGGCTCAAGAAGCCTAAACAATTTACTGTCTGGCCCAGTTACAGAGAAACTTTGCTGACCTCTGGCCTAAAGGCCTACACTGGAGTGTTCTCTTGATTGATACAATTCTGAACCTCCCTTAGACAGTTCCTGGCTCCCGATTCTGGTGACCAGAGGTAGGCAGGAAAACAAAGCCCTCTTAGCCAAAGTATCTTCCCCATTAATCTGATTGTTTTGTCATAATTAGAAAACTCCATGTTGGGATTAAGGTAACCTTCCAGAAAGCATCTAGTAGAACTGTCAGTATGCCACCATACTACACATTCACAGGAAAAGCTATTAGATTCTGTTGAACCAATTCATTAAATTCACCTAGTGAAGACAGGCCTGAAGAAGCAGGCCTGAAGAAGCAGCATTCAGAAGATGATGTTGAGGTTGAAAGCTGAGGATTGTGAGCCGGTCAATTCAAAATTCAGAGCTCTGTCTGGGTTGGCCAGACTGAACTGGGTCTTTGAAAGGAAAACTATGGATACCTGTGCCTGGAGCAACCTTACCAGAGAAGGGAAAATGGAATGCAAGCTCAATTTCCCCATCTCATCATTTTGCTAAGGATCAGCCCTGTCAAGTAAAGAAATTATTTTCTTTCCCAGAGTATACAGCTATGAAAATCAGTCAAGGGAGGGAAGACTCAGAATCTTAAAAGAGCGTTTCCAGCTTAAATCAAAGCAATCACGTCAGGACATTATAACCCTATACCCATGGATATGGCAGTCGCGCATAGGTAGCTGCACTTCCTAAACCCTAAGCCTTCCGTGATTCAGTCAGCCTCAAGTGGCCATGATTTTGTCTCCAGGCAAGACTTGATTCCAGCAACTTCATGCTGTAATTGAGTCTCTAACCCGTTAGCAGATCTGGCTAGTCCAATCAGGAGGTCAGTGGCCACTTGCTTTTATTTGCTTAACTAATCAGTCTCTGCCACTGGCATCTCCCTGGCCTTCTATCCTCTTTCATCCCTGATTGCCTATGCAGCGTGGTTCCTTATGTAGATGCCTGAGTTTCTTTCCATAAATGGAAAAACTTTATTAATAAGACGCAGGTAGAATCTCGGGAGTGTTTCCTCCTGGGAGGTGACTTTCAACTCAGCAGGAAGCTAACACCATGGTAAATAAAGGTTATTTCTCAAGGTCTCATGGGCTGGCAAGCAGGCAAAAATGAGAGCAAAAGAAAGGTCTCGAATTAACTATTGCAGGGGCTCCTTAGTGACAGCTTATTAAATACTCAAACCTACTTTATAAGCGAGAAGGACTGGTCACACAGCTTGCTCTGTGGAGCTCAGTGTGTGCATGGCCAGCTTCCTGCTTGTCCAGCTTTTCCAAAGTGGCCACAGCTCTTTGATCTTATTAATCCTTGCTCTTCTAGCCCATGTCTTATGTTTGACCGCCGTGATTCCCAGTCTCAGAAACAAAAGCACAGTAGAGAAATGCCCAGAGCATTTCAAGAGAATCTGCATAGTCTGTAACAGTGGAAACTTGTGGTTTCCAAGGAAATGAAACGCCAAGAAGTCACTAAGCTTTCAAGAATGCAACATTTAATCCAAATAATCCAACAGCAATCTAGCTGGCAATCTAATTTTATTTCCTTAGGAGGAGACTGCAATAATGTTTGTTTGCATTTAATTGCCTCCCTTTAATATGTTTGTGTTATACTCCTTTCTGACTCCTTTTCCAATCTAAAGGTTTCTTGTAATATTTGACTTAGTTTTCCAGACTAACCCAGAGGATTACACTTAGATTCATACATAATAGGACATGCAAGCTCTTACTTTGGGAGTGTCAGAGCTGATGTCAGTTACCAAAAGGGATTCACTCTTCCTGGATAGATAGAAAGGAGAACTATAGATTTAAATTGACTCATCTGTTTTCCTCTTCTTAAGTATTGAAGCACTGGCAACAAAGAGAGAGAAAGTGCCATGCCTCTCTCTCCCATTATTGATGAGGGTGGAGGAGGACACTAGGAAAAGGGTTTCTCTTCAGCTATATGCACCTGAAAAATACCTGTTTAAGGGTTAGATTCTGACGGGAGTCTCATTCCTTGATATCAGTAATAGAGCTACATATACTAATTGGAAATGCCACATCTGTGTATCATTCCTGAGCTTTTTCAGAAATCTCAGAGGAGCTCATTGGTGCAGTGGTTACGTGCTTGGCTACTAACCAAAATGCTGGCGGTTCAAACCCACCCGTCACTCCATGGGAGAAAGATGTGGAAGCCTGCTCCCATAAAGATGGCCTTGGAAACCCCATGGGACAGTTCTACTCTGTCTCATAGGGTCGCTATGAGTTAGATTCGCCTTGATGGCAGTTTGGTTATGTTTTTTTTTTTTTAACAAGGAAACTCAGGCCGTGGGTTTTGAATTCAAATAGCCTTGGCTGATATGTAGAAATGCAGACATAGCTTTCATTTCTAGACAAGTGTTTCTTTCTCTCCTGTTCTCCAACATCATGATGGAATTTCAGTCCTCACTCAAATTATTTTATATTTTTATATGATCTTATTTGGCTTAGAATGTCTCCCTAGGGACTACTTTTTTTTTTCTCTCTCTTTTCTCCACCACTGTGATGGTTGCTTCAGCTGCCATCCACACAGAAAGAAAGCAAACTTTCCTTATTGATAAAACCTTATTTGTCTTTAAAGCTCTTGCTAAAATATCACCTCCTCTCTGAAAGTGATCCCAATATCTCCATGTATAACCCAGCCTGACTCTGTGCAACCATAACATTGATTTATCAACTAATTTTAATATAATAAATGCTGCAGTACTGTAGCCCTCATTACACTGTGAACTCCTCTTGAGCAGGGCCATATTTATTTTTTATCTCCAATTCTAATCCCAATGTTTAACACAATGCAAACGCTCAATAATAGTTGGTAAATTAATGAGTGAATGTTAATATTCTGATATGCAGCGGAGAACCACATTCTCCCACATTCAGGAAGGGAGAACACTGCAGGACCTTTATTTCCTTTTTAGTTTTCAGGGTTTGGAAAAATAAAGATATATATATATATAATATGAAGAACCTGTTAACCAGAAATATTAATGACATCTGAAACTCCTGATAGCACTTAGGGTACCTTTAGTCGAAATTTTACTCCATGGCAATGGGTGTTTTTGGGGGGTGCATGTACCAAGCCCTGATGGTGCAGTGGTTAAGAGCTTGCCTGCTAACCAAAAGATCAGCAATTCGAATCCACCAGCCATGCCTTGGAAACCCTATGGGGCAGTTCTGCGTTGTTGGGTTGCTATGAGTCAGAACTTACTCAACAGCAGCAGCTGGGTTTGATTTTTGACACCAAGCCAAACCAATAATTTATGCAAGAGTGCCCATATGGCTTGAAATTATCTATTTTTTAGCTTTTAAATTTTACCTCTGAGTGAGCCATCTTTGGAGTCCGTATAAAATAATAAGTAAGTAAATCAGACAAACGCACTACTAATTAAAATACATAAAACTAAAGGGGCAGTGGCTAGAGAGTTTAAGACAATGCTAAGAAATGCTAGCCTCTGTAAAGGCAATTTATCTTGGGGTCAACTGAATGAGGCTCTCCCAGACAAGAATATCAGTAATTCTAGGAAAAAGAGGCTTCCATTTTCTCTCCAAGCCGTGACTTGGGAAATAATATGGAATGATGAATTTTTGAAAGATTAATTTGGGCATATATTAAAGTTTTTTTTTTCCATTTAACAGAAAGGAATCAGTAGAGCACACCAAGAGAAATTTCTAACATTAATTGTACTTCATTGTCCCTCTGAGACAGAAGATATAGGACCATCACTTCATAGATATTTCAGCAGGGGGACGGTGGTTAAAATTGTGAAGATTTTGAATTACAGTAAGTTTTCCAAGATATACTTTTGTCATTTTTAAGAATAGATTCATTCGTTCGTTTAACAAATGTGTATTGAACATCTACTAAGTGTTCCAGCAACAGGATACAAAGAACGAGCCCTAATGTACCCCAATGTAAACTATGAATTTTAGTTAATAATAATATGTCAATATTGATTCATCAGTTGTGACAGGATGTGTCACAGGAATGCAAGATGCTGATAATAGGGGAAAGTGTGTACGATGGAGAGAAGAGGCATATGAGAACTCTCTGTACTTTCTTCACAATTGTTCTGTAAACCTTAAACTGCTTTAAAAAATACAGAGTATTTTTTAAAAAACATGAGTTGAGTTCTACTCCGATCTACTTGGAATGTGCAACCACTCAGCAGGGAGACTGTAGGCATCAGAAGCTTACAACAACGAGGTCAACACTATAGTTCAGTTGCTTCCAGGACTCAGATTTTATGCTGCTGTGACCCCCTGGAGGACAGAGAGCTTTGCCTCCCACAGTCCTGCTCAGATGTTCATCACATGTTAATGAGAAGAATGACACTGAGAACATGAAGGGACTTTTGACATCTTCAGCCTTAATAGTTGAATTTGCCAACAAAAATCCTACTCACTGAAATGATAAAATAAATTCCAGCTGATCATTTTCTGTGTTAAATATCCAAGCCTATTTTGTGTTCTGAGTCCACCCCATTCATGGGGTACCTTTCTTATTTTGCTGAATATATATGTGAAGAATTTTGAGCAGTGAAGAGACCTGCACGCTTGAGGAGACATCGAGACATCAAGCTGTTTGAGTCACAGAAAGCTCCAGAGAGCTGATCTGGTGTCATTTGATGGAGGTAGTGGTGGAAGAATCACACGAGGGCAGCAGGACTAAGAAATTGCTCAACCTTCTGGCATTATCTTTGCGCCTTTCAAGAGAGCTGGTGAACTCACCTAGCATTTATTCAGCCAATCTGTGCTGTTCAAAAATCACCATCTTCTCCACTTAGAGACAAAAGACGTCTCCCTTGTAGCTTTTTCTGACAATTTCCTGTCAGACATTTGCGAAGCTAGCCAGACACGCAGACAGGAGCCTTTGACAGAACAAGGGTGACATTTAAAAGAAGGAATGATGATAGGATGCCTAACAGCACACTCCAGAAATAAGCACCTTTGAAAGGTACAGTGGAAATTTCAGAGCATCACCATGTAGGGCTATATACTGCGTCCTTTCATGTAGCTCAACATGAATTACATTATGTAGAGGTTGAATTTGCCAAATCACAGAATGGTGAATTTAAAATTCTCTTTTTTTTTTTTATGACTCTGAATTAGTGTGGACACTTCCCATCAAGAAGGACATTTGTTTCACTTGAGTTCTTGGCACAAATATTGCTCTTTTACGAACAAATTGCAGCTGGAAAAATGATGTTCCCCACGGGTAGAAGAAAGGTATTGCTTTTACATTCTCAAAAACTAAGTGAATATGTGTTTTTGATAGCTGCTTTAGAAGTATCTTCCTTGCAGGGTGCTAGAAACTATAGTTACCACTATTTGAAATACCAGGCCTTAAGTATTGAGAAATAGCTTGCCCTTTCCATAATATGGAATTGAGCAGGAAAATAAGATGCTGTTAGTGGCTAGATTGCCAGTTTGGGAGGCATGACATAGTGTAAATGAACTTGATGAAGGCAGAACCAACCCCTTTGACTATTTTATTTGTACCGAAGTGTCGTTCTTATAGATAGGCTCACACGTGATGTTGGAATTCGCATTTTGGGGGCGTCTCGGTTGCAAGAGCATTGCCCTACCTACTTCCTGCCCAAATTGGACCCACACACAGAGTTAGTTAACTGAGCTTACCTTGTTCATTTCTCCTGCCCTTTGAAAATGCTCAGTGAGGGGGAGGGGCTGGAAGTTTAAGGTCAACATGTAATATTTGAAAATTTCTCAACTTTCTTGAGACTCAATTATTTAAACAGTAAAATGGGGTAAAATAAATTAATACATATGTCTGATCCTGTAACTCCCCTTTCCAATGCCTGTCAGTCTCAGAGTTAAAGTCTAAGCTCTTATGATTGCCCATAAAACCCTACAAGATCAGGCCTCATGTTGCTCCTGCTACACTTATCTGCTATTACTTCCTCTGCTCCAGTACCACATGGATCTTCTTGCCATGCCTCAAGTATGCCTGGCACATCTTTCATATAGGGTTTTGCTCTGGCTTCTTGCCTTTTCCTGAAACCATCTCCCAACCATCCTTTCTTAGAGTGCTGCTGACCTTTTACCGTATTGAAAATTGCAGCTCTTCCTCTCCCAAGCAGTTTCCCTCTGCATTCCCTGCTTTATTCTTCTCCGTAGCACTTCCCACCATTTGATACACTATATACTGTACTTTTTCCTTATTTATGTTTTTTTTTTTTTTTTTATGTTGTTAGGTGCCATGGGTTGGTTCCAACTCATAGCCAACCCATGTACAACAGAATGAAACACTGCCCAGTCTAGCGTCATGCTCACAATCATTGCTATATTTGAGCCCTAGTTGCAGCCACTGTGTCAGTCTG
Source organism: Loxodonta africana (assembly GCF_030014295.1). Lineage (NCBI taxonomy): Eukaryota > Metazoa > Chordata > Mammalia > Proboscidea > Elephantidae > Loxodonta > Loxodonta africana. The sequence continues at coordinate 64,239,818 of NC_087360.1, forward strand.
TCTCATTGAGGGCCTTCCTCTTTTTTGTTATCCCTCTACTTTACCAAGCATGATGCCCTTCTCCAGGGACTGCTCCCTGCTGATAACATGACCAAATGAAATGAAACTGAATCTTGCTATTCTTGCTTCTGATAAACATTCTGGCTGTACTTCTTCCAAAACAAATTTGTTGGTTCTTCTGGCAGTCCATGGTATATTCAATATTTGTCACCAACCCCATAATTCAAGGCCATCAATTCTTCTTCAGTCTTCCTTATTCGTTGTCCAGCTTTAGCATGCATATGAGGCAATTGAAAATAGCATGGGTTGGGTGAGGCACATCTTAGTCCTCAAAGTGATATCTTTGCTTTTCAACACTTTAAAGAGGTCTTTTGCAGCAGATTTGCCCAATGCAATACGTCCTTTGATTTCTTGACTGTTGCTTCCATGGGCATTGATTGTAGATCCAAGGAAAATGAAATCCTTGACAACTTCAGTCTTTTCTCTGTTTATCATGATGTTTTTTACTGGTCCAGTTGTGAGGATTTTTGTTTTCTTTCTGTTGAGGTGTAATCCATGCTGAAAGCTGTGGTCTTTGATCTTCATCAGTAAGTGCTTCAAGTCCTCTTCAATTTCAGCAAGCAAGGTTGTGTCATCTGTATATCGAGGGTTGTTCATGACTTCCTGTAATCCTGATGCCCTGTTCTTACAGTCAGGTTTCTCTGATTATTTGCTCAGCATACAGATTGAATAAGTATGAGGAAAGGGTACAACCATGAAGGACACATTTTCTGATTTTAAACCACACAGTATCCCCTTGTGCTGTTTGAATGACTGACTACCTCTTGGTCTATGTATAGGTTCTGCATGAGCACAATTAATTGTTCTGGAATTTCCATTCTTTGAAATGTTATTCATAATTTGTTATGATTCATATAGTCAAATACCTTTGCATAGTCAATAAAACACAGATAAACACCTTTCTGCTATCCTCTGCTTTCAGCCAAGATCCATCTGACATCAGCAGTGATAGGCCTTGTTCCACGTCCTTTTCTGAATCCAGCTTGAATTTTTGGCAGTTCCATGTCGATGTACTTCTTCAACCACTTTCGAATTATCTTCAGCAAAATTTTACTTGAGTGTGAGATTAATGATATGGATTGATAATTTCCACATTCTGGTGGATCACTTTTCTTTGGAATGGACACAAAAATGGATCTTTTCCAGTTAGTTGGCCAGGTAACTATCTTCCAAATTTCTTGGCACAGAAGAGAGAGCACCTCCAGGGTGCATCCATTTGTTGAAACATGTCAGTTACTGGAACCTTGTTTTTTTGCCAGTGCCTTCCGTGCAGCTTAGACTTCTTCCTTCAATATCATCAGCTCTTGATCGTATGTTATCTCCTGAAATGCCTGAATGTCAACCCATTCTTTTTGGTATGGTGACTCTGTGTATTTCTTCCATCTTCTTTTGATGCTTCTTGTGTCGTTCAATATTTTCACTATAGAATCCTTTAGTATTAGAATTCGAGGCTTGAATTTTTTCTTCACTTCTTTCAGATGGAGAAATGCCAACCATGTTCTAAGCTTTTGGTTTTCTAACTCTAGGTCTTTTCACCTTTCATTATAATACTTTGTCTTCTCGAGCTAACCTTTGAAATCTTTTCTTTAGCTCTTTTACTTCATTTCTTCCATTTGCTCTAGCTGCTTTATATTACAAAGTAAATTTCAGAGTCATTTCTGATATTTTTGGTCTTTTCTTTTTTTTCCTGTCATTTTAATGACCTTTTGCTTTCTTTATGTATGATATCCTCGATGTTGTTGCACAACTCATCTGGTCTTCAGTCATTAGTGTTCAATGTGTTAAACCTGTTCTTGAAATAGTCTCTAAATTCAGGTGGGATATACTCAAGGTCGTGTTTTGGCTTCCGTGGACTTATTTTAATTTTCTTCAGCCTCAATTTGAACTTGTATATGAGAAATTGATGGTGTGTTCCACAGTCAGCCCTGGGCCTTGTTCTGACTGATGATATTGAGTTTTTCTGTCTTCATCCCTTTCCACAGATATAGTTGATTGGATTCCTGTGTATCCTACCAGGTGAGGCCCACATGTATAGTCATCGTTTTTGTTGTTTAAAAAAGGTATTTTCAATGGATAAGTAGTTGATCTTGCAAAATTCTATTTTGCGATCTCCAGTGTCATTTCTATCACCAAGGCCACACTGTCCAACTACTGATCCTTCTTCTTTGTTTACAACTTTTACATTCCAATCACCAATAACTATCAATGTATTTTGAATGAAAGTTTGATCAGTTTCAGACTGCAGAAGTTGCTAAAAACCTTCAGTTTCTTCATCTTTGGCATTAGTGATTTGTGCATACATTTGAATGCCATACTTATACACACACACATATACACACTAGAATGTGAGTTTCATGAGCACTTTTTTTTTTTTACTTTCTTATCAGTTGCTGTATCTCAGGGTCAAGAATATTGCTTGGCACTTAATAAATGCTGAATAAATATTTTTGAATTAGAATTAGTTGCAAACATTTCTGTAGGTTTTAGAAGTTTCTTACTTAATTCTTATCTTACATGCAAAAGATCATATTAATCCCCACTTTATAGATAATGAAAATGAATTTTAAAAACATTCAGCTAATTGTCCAAGACCCTAAAACTGTCATGTGATCAGCTGGGACATATACTTAGTCTCTTTTGAATCGAAATACATTTCCTTTTATTATACTGTTCTGCCTCTTTCTACCCCAAGAGGCTGCGTGAGAATTTAATTTAAAATTACTTGAAGCTTTTGAAAACTGTGATGTCCCATTCTACTGGAAGGCATTCTTACCATTAGTTTTGTCTGTTTTCTGATGAGAACACAAGCCAGGGTTATTTTTAGAATTCACGATTTTCCTTCCACATTGATTTTGACCAGCAAAGGATCAAATATATCCCCCATGTCCAGTGATTCAGTAAGAGGAACAAATTCAAAATGCAATGAATAAGAAAAGGGAGAAAATTATGGTGGATGGGAGGAGAATATGCTATAACAACACAACAATAAACATCATGTCTTCCTTTTTTTTTTCCCCAAGAAGTACTAGTTGTTGTTCTCTTCAGTTGTTGCCATTATCTGAGTTACATCAGCCTCATGGTTTGCTGTCTGTCTCTCTGCCTCAGGTTAAGTCAGTGTAAGCATATACTATGGTACCCAGCATTGTCCATTGGGAGAATAAGTCTGCTTAGCGTTGGAATATTCAACAATCAATTAATCATTTTGTCTGTGGGCAATTATCAGTGGGATGAAGGTGAGGGCCACCATGCTAGACACCTGGATTTCCAAGTAAAATAGATACCTTACCATTAAGAAACAGAATATATTTGGTAATATAGCTCCAAGTCTGCAGTCACTTACATTCTAATGTGAGAATTGTTTTAATAGAGGTTGACCAGAAAATAAGCCATCCTGGTACTCCAACTTCTATGTATGTACATACTACCTCTGTTTATACTCCATGCCAACCTTGGATGAAGAATTTAGGACCAATTTGGTTTTCTCCAAAGGAATTTACACAAAGATATGAGTAAGAAATGCTAAGTTTATTGGGGATTTTATAGGGGTAGTAGATAAAGGGAAGGGGTTTGTATTACATAGCCCTCAACAAATAATGTAAAGACCCACCATAGGCAATATTTTGGGTCAGAGTCTCCTTCTAGTTCCTTCACCATTGCTGGGAGGGAGATTTCTCTCTCCTGTAGACCTGTCTCCCATGCCTGAGTGATTTGAAGTCTGGGTTTTGGGTAATATAATAGATGCTCAATAATGTGTACTGAATGGGTAAATGACAGAATAAATACATGACTAAAAAATGAAAGTCATGTTTTAAGGAGATCAACTTTTTGAAATTTCTTAAACTTTGTGACCCATTGAAAACACTTTTTTATATGCAAACTCTAAGTTTTAAAAAAAAATCTATAATAAAGCATTCATGTTCAAATGGCTGAAGGAATCCTATACTAAATTATTTTGAAAAAAAGAAATAATGCTTCAAAAAAAAAGTCAATAAATAATTAACACAATGGGGCAACTTAATCAGCTTTTGTAAATTTGAATTTTCTTACATTGAGTTTGTTCAAAGTTTGGTTAACATGCATATAATTCAAGGTTTCACATCACTTCTTCTTAAAGTTCAGGAATGCAAAACAAGACTATATTTTCCTGCAAACACCCAGGAAGTGAAAGCTGCCAATATCTAACTGAAATATTCAGAAGGGAAAAACAGGCCAAGTGTCACGTGAATGAGGAATAACTTCCAGTGTCCTATCAGAGGAACTGTTGAAGTTATGTATTGATCCCAGCACAAGGAAAATATGCCTAGTAATTTACAATCAATAGCACTCAGATGTCACTGGAGCAGCGGGTGGAAAAAAAGATGACTTTAAAATTACATTCATGAATTTATAATTGCATTAATGAATAGACGCAATTTATTTAATTAATGTTTCCAGAGTCTTAAGAAAATCAGCCTGCCACAGCACATTGCTGAAGGAATGGGGAGGTAGGATCGTAGTTTTCCAGACTAGTTTTCATTAACTCATCGATGCTTTGCTCCTTGTCCTATTCTTTGGGTCTTTGTGCCTTGTCTCACTTTCTGAGGTATGGTCATTTTTTTTTTGCCTACAAACTAACCACCACACACTAAGCTAAGTGCAAAGATGGAGCCATTAAGGGACTCACCCATGATAAGGATGCGCCCTTCCCTACATTCATTATCTCATCTTTGTCCAAAAGTCTTAGCAGAAAATGCACTTTGTGGCACAGTGGAAGGATGCTGAATAAAAGCATTACACGTAGTAGGTGCTTATGGATATGTACGTGATAAATGATTTCAGTTGTAGTCATTAGCATCAATAGAGTCTACATGAGAAGACAATCTCTACAGTAACAGGCACACAAACTGAAAATAATAAATGTGTTACACGAAAAACAGACTGCGATTGCAAATACTGTGATAATATATACTTTGACCTTCTTCCTCAACTTGGTGGGTTCTTCCTTTTCCTCTTGGCATACTTGTCTTCATTTTCTAAAGTCATTCCCTTGTTGACTCATCTGGTCCAGAGCCTTAAATTGCACATCCTTGCTGACTTCAAAGTTGTATCTCTGGTCTTGAACTCTTCCTGTGACTTTAACCGGTTCTTTCCTCCTGCCCATTTAACAGCCTATTTTGATGTTTAATAGGTATCTCACACTTGACATGCCTCAAACCAAAGTTTGTGGTTTCCCCTTCTCCAAAACTCTCTTCCTCAGTCTCTTTATCTCAGCTAATGGTAACCCCATCCTTAGTATGGAGTTATCCTTGACTTATACTTATGTCTTCTCTCTTTTGTAACTATTCACACCCAATCTAGCAGCAAATCCTTTACATATAAATATATGCATATATTTCTCCCCCTCCCCTACTGGGATTATTGCAATGGCATCCTTACTTACTGTTATTCTTGCCTCTGCCCTTCCGTATATCCAACCTTCACCTCTAGTCTATTATCAAAACAGTAGATGGAGTGGCTCTTTCAAAACACAGGTGGGATCATGTCCCTACTCTACTCTAACCCCTTTGGTGTCCTCTATCTCACTCAGAGTAAAAGCCAAATTTGTATACAGGTCAGTAGGGACCCATGTTCTCACCTACTTCAACTCTCCCACTTTTTCATTCTATTTATGCTACCCTGATTTCCATGCTGTTTCTTGATCATACCAAGCATGTTCTCACTTAGGGATGTTTGCCAGTCTTTTTCCTCTGCTAGGAATTGTCTCCATACAGATAATAATTTTCCTTCATTGCTCAGTTCCTTCAGCTTTCTATTCAAGTGAAATCTTGCCTGACGACTCTACATAAAACGGCAAATTCTGCCTGCATTCCCTACACTTACCTTTCTCTGCTTTCTATTTCTCCATAGTTCTCATCAGCATCCAGCTTACTCTTTATTGGCAAAGTTTATTTATTGTTTATGTCTCCCCAGAGTCCAGGGTAGCTCAAGCAGTTAAGCACTTGACTACAAACCAAAAGTTTGGCTTTTCAAAGGTTCTGAAATGTCCATCCTTGAAAACCCTATAGAATACAGTTCTATTCTGCACACATGGGGTCATCATGAATTGGAATCAACTTAATGACAATGGGTTACATCTCACTACTGATCACAACTTCATGTGGACAGAAGCATTTTGACTTTTTTTTTTTTTGCAACTGTATTCCCATATCACTAAACAGTGCTTTAATAAACATTTATCAAATGAATAAATGAATTAAAATTATCAACTCTAATGAAGCATTCAAAGCAAAGCTACATTTGCTTTTGGAGGAGGAGTCCAAGTCTCTGGACTGCTCAGTTCTCACATCATTCTAAAACTGCAGAATAATTATGCCCTGGATTCCTCCACTGGGTTTTCTTTCACTAACATGTTATCCCACTACTTGTCTTTCAATTTGGCATAGTGTAGTGGCTTTTGCCTTGCTGTGATGCTGGAAGCTATGCCACCAGTATTTCAAATAACAATATGTTCACCCCTGGTAGACATGTTTCAGTGGAGCTTCCAGACTAACACAGATTAGGAAGAAGGACCTGAAGATCTATTTCAGAAACAAACAAAAAAAAATTAGTGAAAACCTTATGGATAGCAGTGGAACATTTTCTGGCATAGTGCTGGAAGATGAGACCCTCATGTTGAAAGACACAATAAAACTGGGGAAGAGCTGCCTCCTCAAAGTAGAGTTGACCTTAATGACGTGGATGGTGTAAAGCTTTTGGGACCTTTATTTGCTGAGGCGACATGACACAAAATAAGAAGAAACAGCTGCAAACATCATTAGTATGTGGAATGTAAAATGGACAAAGTATGAAACAAGAAAAACTGGTAGTTGTCAAAAATGAAATGGAATGCTAGAAGATCAGTATCCTAGGCATTGGTGAGCTGAAATGGACTGGTATTGGCCATTTTCAATCAGACAATCATGTGATCTACTATGCCGAGAATGACGAATGGAAGAGGAATGGTATCTATTCATCATCAAAAGGAACATTTCAAGATCTATCCTGAAGTACAATACTGTCAGTGGTAGGATAATATCCATATACCTACAAGGAAGGCCAGTTAATGTGACTATTACGATTATTATTCAAATTTACACACCAACCACTAGTGCCAAAGGTGAAGAAATTGAATATTTTACCAACTTTTGCAGTCTGAAATTGACCAAACATGCAATCCAGATGCACTGGTAATTATCAGTGATTGCAATACAAAAGTTGTAAACAAAGAAGAAGGATCAGTAGCTAGAAAATATGGCCTTGGTGTTAGTGACACCAGAGATCACATGATAGAAATTTAGAAGTCATTGGTCTTATAAAATTCTATCATGCGATCTCTGGTGTCACTAACACCAAGGCCATATTTTCTAGTGATTTTCTACTGATCCTTCTTCTTTTGCAATCACTGATAATTACCAGTGCATCTGGATTGCATGTTTGGTCAATTTCAGACTGCAAAAGTTGGTAAAAGTATTCAATTTCTTCACCTTTGGCACTAGTGGTTGGTGTGTAAATTTGAATAATAATGGTAATAGTCACATTAACTGGCCTTCCTTGTAGGTATATGGATATTATCCTACCACTGACAGTATTGTACTTCAGGATAGATCTTGAAATGTTCCTTTTGATGATGAATAGATACCATTCCTCTTGGAAACACATTTTTTCAACAACATTAAACAACGACTATACAAAGAGACGTCGAGAATGGAATACACAGGAATCAAATCAACTACATCTGTGGAAAGAGACTATGGAGAAGCTCAATATCATCAGTCAGAATAAGGCCAGGGGTTGGGTGGGGAACAGACCATCAATTGCTCGTATGCAAGTTGAAGTGGAAGCTGCAGAAAATTAAAACAAGTCCAGGAGAGCCAAAATACAACTTGCTGTTGCATGTTGTTGTTGTTGTTGTGAGGCGCCATCAAGTCAGTTCTGATTCATCACAACCCTATCTAGGACAGAAACACTGCCCGATCCTGCACCATACTCACGATCATTGTTATGCTGAAGCCCATTGTTGCAGTCACTGTGTCAATCCATCTCATTGAGGGTCTTCCTATTTGTTGCTGACCCTCTAATTTGCCAAGCATGATGTCCTTCTCCAAGGACTGATCCCTCCTGACAACATATCCAAAGTATATGAGACATAGTCTGGCCATCCTTGCTTCCGAGAGCACTCTGGCTGTGATTCTTCCAGGACAAGTTGGTTCATTCTTTTCGCAGTCCATGGTATGTATATTCAAGATCCCTCATCAACACCACAATTCAAAGGCATCAATTCTTCTTTGGTCTTCCTTATTCATTGCCCAGCTTTCACATGCATAGGAGGCGATTGAGAACACCATATCTTGGGTCAGGTGCACCTTGATATTCAAGGTGACATCTTTTCTTTTCAACACTTTAAAGAGGTCTTTTGCAGTAGATTTGCCCAATGCAGTATGTCTTTTGATTTCTTGACTTCTGTTTCCATGGGTGTTGATTATGGATCCAAGTAAAATGAAACCCTTGACAACTTCAATCTTTTCCTCGTTTATCATGATGTTGCTTATTGGTCCAGTTGTGAGGATTTTTGTTTTCTTTATGTTGAAGTGTAATCCATACTGAGGGCTGTGGTCTTTGATCTTCATCAGTAAGTGCTTTAAGTCCTCTTCACTTTCAGCAAGCAAAGTTGTGTCATCTGCATATCACAGGTTGTTAACGAATCTTCCTCCAATCCTGATGCCTCATTCTTCTTCATATAGTCCAGCTTCTCGGATTATTTGCTCAGCATACAGATTGAATAGGTATAGTGAAAGGATACAGCCCTGAGATACACCTTTCCTGAATTTAAACCACGCAGTATCCCCTTGTTCTGTTCGAATGACTGCCTGTTTACCTATGTACAGTTTCCTCATAAGCACAATTAAGTGTTCTGGAATTCTCATTCTTCACAGTGTTATCCATAATTTGTTATGATCCACACAGTCAAATGCCTTTGCATAGTCAATAAAACATATGTAAACATCCTTCTGGTATTCTCTGCTTTCAGCAGAGAATTCATCTGACATCAGCAATGATATCCCTGGGTCCACATCCTCTTCTGAATCCGGCTTGAATTTCTGGCAGTTCCCTGTCGATATACTGCTGCAGCTGCTTTTGAATGATCTTCAGCAAAATTTTACTTGCATGTGATATTAATGATATTGTTCTATAATTTACACATTCAGTGGGATCACCTTTCTTGGAAATAGGCATAAATATAGATCTCTTCCAGTTGGTTGGCCAGGTAGCTATCTTCCAAATTTCTTGACATTGACGAGTGATTACTTCAGTGCTGTATCCGTTTGTTGCAACATCCCAATTGGTATTCCATTAATTCCTGGAGCCTTGTTTTTACTCAATACCTTCAGAGCAGCTTGGACTTATTCCTTCAGTACCATTGGTTCCTGCTCATATGGTACCTCCTGAAATGGTTGAACATCAACCAATTCTTTTTGGTATAATGACTCTGTGTATTCCTTCCATCTCCTTTTGATGTTTCCTAAGTCATTTAGTATTTTCTCCATAGAATCCTACAATATTGCAACTTAAGGCTTGAATTTTTTCTTCAGTCCTTTCAGATTGAGAAATGCAGATCTTGTTCTTCCCTTTTGGTTTTCCATCCCCAGGTCTTTGTACATGTCATTATAATACTTTACTTTTTCTTCTTGAACTGCCATTTGAAATCTTCTGTTCAGTTGTTTTACATCATCATTTCTTCCTTTTACTTTAGCTACTTGATGTTCAATAACAAGTTTCAGAGTTTCTTCTGACATCCATTTTGGTCTTTCCTTTCTTTCCTACTTTTTTATGACCTCTTGCTTTCTTCATGTATGATGTCCTTGTAATTCCACAACTCATCTGGTCTTCCGTCATTAGTGTTCAATGCATCAGATTTATTCTTGAGATGATCTCTAAATTCAGGTGGTATACACTCAGGGTCATACTTTGGCTCTCGTTGACTTGTTCTAATTTTCTTCAGTTTCAACTTGAACTTGAATATGAGCAATTGATGGCCTGTCTCACAGTCGGCCCCTGGCCTTGTTCTGACTGATGATCTTGAGCTTTTCCATCATCTCTTCCCACAGATATAGTTGATTTGATTCCTGCGTATTCCATCTGGTAAGGTCCGCGTGTATAGTCACCATTTATCTTGGTGAAAAATGGTATTTGCAATGCATGCTGTTGCATGTAGAGCAGCTAAAGCGATTGGAAAAGAAGATGAAGTCAAAGACCTAAAGAGAAGATTTCAAAGGGTGGCTCAAGAAGGCAAAGTAAAGTAAAAGAATGAAATGTGCAAAGACCTAGAGTTAGAAAATCAAAAGGGAATAACATGCTTGGCATTTCTTAAGCTGAAAGAACTGAAGAAAAAATTCAAGTCTTAAGCTGCAATATTGAAGGATTCTGTGGGCAAAATTTGAATGATGCAGGAAGCATCAAAAGAAGATGGAAGGAATACACAGAGTCACTGTACCAAAAAGAATTGGTCAATGTTCAGCCATTTCAGAGAATAGTATATGATCGAGAACAGATGGTACTAAAGGTAGACGTCTAAGCTGCACTGAAGCCATCAATGAAAATCAAGTCTCCAGGAATAGATGGAATACTAATTGAGATGTTTCAGTGAACAGATGCAACGCTGAAAGTGCACACTCATCTATCCCAAGAAATTTGGAAGACACCTACCTGGCCAACTAATTGAAAGAGATCCACATACCATCCCCATACCAAAGAAAGGCGATCCAGCAAGACGCAAAAATCATAAAATGACATCATCAATATCACATGCAAGTACAATTTTGGAGATGATAATTCAAAAATGGTTGCAGCTGCACATAGGCAGGGAACTACCAGAAATCTAAGCCAGATTAGGCAGAGGACGTGGAATAAGGGATATCATTGCTGATGTCAGATGGATCCTGGCTGAAAGCAGAGAATACCAGAAAGATGTTTACCTGTGTTTTATTGACTATGCAAAGGCATTCCACAGTGTGAATCATAAGAAATTATAGATGACATTGCTAAGAGTAGGAATTCCAGAACACTTGATTCCACTCATGCAGAACCTGTACATAGACCAAGAGGAGAGTTGTTTGAACAGAACAAGAGGATGCTGCATAGTTTAAAATCAGAGAAGGTGTATATCAGGGTTGTATCCTTTCACCACACTTCTTAAATCTGTATGCTGAGCAAATAATCCAAGAAACTGGACTATATGTAGAAGAACGTAGCATTAGGATTGAAGGAAGACTAATTAACAACCTGTGATATGCAGATGACACAACCTTACCTGCTGAATGTGAAGAGAACTTGAAGGACTTACTACTGAAAATCAAAGACCATAGCATTTCAGTATGGATTACAGCTGAACGTAAAGAAAACAAAAATTCTCACAACTGGACCAGTAAGCAACATCATGATAAATGGAGAAAAGATTGAAGTTGTCAAGGATTTCATTTTATGTGGTTCAACAATCGACGCCCATGGAAGCAGCAGTCAAGAAATCAAAGGCAGTATTGCATTAGCCAAATCTGCTGCAAAAGACTTCTTTAAAGTGTTGAAAAACAAAGATGTCACTTTGAGGACTAAGGTGCCCCTGACCCAAGCCATGGTATTTTCGATCACCTCATTTTCATGGAAAGCTGGACAGTGAATAAGGAAGACCAGAGAAGAACTGATACATATGAATTATGGTGTTGGAGAAGAATATTGAATATACCATGGACTGTTAGAAAAATGAACAAATCTATCTTGGAAGAGATACAGCCGGAATGCTCCTTGGAAAAAAAGGATGGAAAAACTTCATCTCACTTCCTTTGGACCTGTTATCAGGAGGGACTAGTCCTTGGAGAAGGACATGCTTGGTAAAGTAGAGAGTCAACAAGAAATAGGAAGACCCTCAATGTGAAGGATTGACACAGTGACTGCAACAATTTGCTCAACCATGACAACGATTGTGAGGATGCCACAAGACCTGGCAGCATTTTGTTCTTTTGTACATATGGTTGGCTGTGAGTTGGAACTAACTCGAAGGCACCTAACAATACGATATTATCAAATAATTAATCTTTTTTTTTCCACTGTTGCTCTAAAACAAGTAGGATATGCTATGCAATAATTACCGAGTGAGATAAAATAAAGTGTTTGCACATGGATAACTTGCCATTTAAACGCTCAGAGGTCTTTTTTAGTTACATTTGCTTAAGTTTGGTAAAATATCAGTACAGATCTGAGATTCTCTCTGAATTACAGTCTCTCTCTTTTTTTTTTTAACCAGCTTCCCATCAGGCCTGCTGCCATTATTGGTAAAGTACCACTAGGAACTGGTAACTGTTAGTTAGTATCTGCTTCCAGGAAAGCAGTAAGCTATAAACCTGTGATGCTTTCTTGAGCTCAAAGTTATATCCATAAAAATGTAAACAATTTTACTGATAGGTAGGTTAAGATGAGGGGACACCCACCTTCCAATGATCATAAGCTGCCTCGGCTCTGGTCTATCCCAGAGCAGGCTGCTAAAGGAGCTGTGGATAATTTCATCCATCAGGTCTTCTCTAAGAATGAAGATACTTAGGGACAGATGTTCATGATTCCATAATGAACTTCTAATCAGGTTTCAAGTCCTGAATCCCACTAAGAAGAAGTCATTTCAATACAGAAAGATTTTTTTTAGTTTCAGACCAAAAGTGTGTTCCCTGGAAAGGATTGCAATAGGATGTGAATTAGTTATTTCAAAGGAAAACTGAATTCGAATCAGTCTTCACCCTTACTTGGGTGGCTTTGTAATTGTATTTCCCATCCTATGTTTATTTCAGCCAAGATCCTCATTAGTTTCTGCTCCACCTAAAATTGATGAGGAAGATGTAAACATGCTCTGTACCTTTCTGTGACTTCACTGATGGTCTTTGGTGTTCTCACCTAAAATGCCCTGTTTGTACAACTCTGAATGATGAAAATATTTCATAATTCTAAGTACAACTCAAACAAATACTGCCTTTTCCATAAGAATTTCCCTAGGACCCATAAAATGAAAATGAAATTAATCTTTTGCTCCTCTGCGCTCTCATAATATTATTCAGGTGTGTGTGTGTATAATTTTTTATATCTCTTCTGAATTTGCAAGATCTTGGACATTAGGGACCAATCATATTTTTCAGCTTCCTGCTCTGGATACATCCATTCCTCAGTGTCCCTGAACACTGACCATACAGACTCTGCCTAAATGGTTCCTATCACAGCCGCATTTACCACTTTCCAAGCAATCTATTCTTTTGGTATGAATTTGGCACTCCACTGATGACAGCTTATACTAAGTAGAATGTTCCTTCTCCAGTATCAGGGCTATGAAACAGCTTTTGTTTTTGGTTGATTTGTTAAAAAAACAAAAAAAATAAAAAAGAAAATTCTAGTCTAACAATAGGACAGTCATGGCCCACAAAAGATTTTTTTCACTGACAATTGAGGGAGAAACTGTGCATAATTACCAGGAGCTCCTGGGAAGAATTCGATGGTTGAGATGGTGTTCGAAGCGATTAAGGGATTTTAAAAATCATCTTTTCTTTTTCAAGATTTGAAACAGCTTAACTACAGTAAACAGGTTTTCTGGATGAGTTACTTGGAAAATGGCTATTGGGGCTTAAATCTCAAATGCTATCTTTTTTAGGTGGCTCCCCCATTCTACATTCCAAGTGGCCTGGGATACCTTTTCTCCTAACTTCTGTCATACTTTGTTGTAAGTTACTTGTTCAGCGTGTATCCTCAATGCTGGATGGATTGTGGACTTGGAGAGTTCAGTAATCAAGGTTGTCTTGTCAATCACTCTATTCCCAGGACCAGCAATTATTTGCAGAATGAATAAATGGCTGTGTGTGGTAGCAGTATAAAATGGGTTAGCTGGTACTGTGAGAATTGGCATGCTCTTTTAAAAATGGCTGCTCACCAAGATACATGGTCCCCAAGTAAAACTTTATCAGAATTAGCCTGCTTTCTTCTCCACAAGGTGGACAGTTAAAATGGTACAATCTAAAATCCTGTTTTATGACTCCCATAGCTGTACTAAAAGGGATTTAAAAAAAAAATTCTTTGAAATTCTGTCCAAAACTAAAATCATCAAGAATGGAGGCTGGAAAATAGGACGTAGTAAGCAGTGCAGGAGTGAAGATTATATAAACAATTAATCAGACATTAAATACATTCTTACTAAATTGTTTCATCAGTACAAATACAGGGACACTATGAGTTGAACTTGACTTGATGGCCACAGACTTGGCTTAATTTTTAAATTGTTTTGTCTGTGAAAATGAGGGAAACCCCCAATGAGATGGGCTGACATAATAGCCACAATGGACTCAAACATACCAACAATCATGAAGATGGCACAGGACCAGGCAACATTTCTTTCTGTTGTACATAAGATCACCGTAAGTCAAAGATGACTCGATGGCAACTAACGGCAAATACTATAAGGAATACAAAACATATTGTCTTAGTTATCTAGTGCTGCTATAACAGAAATATCACAAGTGGATGGCTTTAACAAAGAGAAATTCAGTAAAGTAGGCTAAAATTCCAATTTCATGGCTTCAGCTCCAGAGGAAGGCTTTCTCTTTTTGTCAGCCTTCTCATCAATCTTCCCCCAGCCTAGGAGCTTCTCCGCACAGGGACCTCAGGTCCAAAGGACTCACTCTGCTCCCAGCACTGCTTTCATGGTGCTATGAGGTCCTCAACTCTCTACTTGTTTCCCTTTCCTTTTTATCTCTTGAGACATAAAAGGTGGTGCAGGCCACACCCCAGGGAAAATCCCTTTACATTGGATGCAGGATGTGACCTGGGTAAGGGTCTTAAAATTCACCATAATCCTCTTTAACATAAAATTGCAATCGCAAAATGAAAGACAGTCACACAATACTGGAAATCATGGCCCAGCCAAATTGATATACAGAATTTTGGGGGGACATAATTCAAACCATGACATACACACACACACACATATATATAATGCTGGTGTAAAACATGTGCCTTAAAAGCTGAATAATGCAACATGATAATGTAGTAAATAATTGCTTGTTAGAGGGGATATTTGAAACATCAGCAAACAAGAGATGCTGATGAAGTAAATACCTTGAACTATTTATTCCTAGCTGTGGTGTGAATTAATTCATCAAATAAATATTGATTTAGAACTTATTAGGTTAGCCATAGTAATAAATGGTTTACATCCATTCATTGATTTGATCTTTCTAGACATCCCATTAAGTATTTTCATTTTGCAGATGAAGAAATTAAGGATCAGTTATGTTGAATAATTTGTGAGAGATTACATGATCAGTCATTGTCAGAGCTGGAGTTTGAATTCATTTCTAATTTATCCAAAACCTAAGTGTTTTATATTATACCATGGTGTAAAGGGAATTATGGGAAGAGCATGTATAAAGACCAAGAAGTATGGCCGTTTGAGAAGAAGAAAGATATTTGACACTGCGAGTAGTGGTGGGAGAAGGTGGGAATGGGTTTTGAGGCAGGTGGAGCAGGTTTGGAGACATATCTTGAAAGCCTCTATCTGGCATGCACTGTTTTTTTTTTTTTTATAATTTTTATTGTGCTTTAAGTAAAAGTTTACAAATCAAGTCAGTCTCTCACGAAAAAGCCCATATACACTTTGCTACACACTCCCAGTTGCTCTCCCCCTAATGAGACAGCCCGCTCTCTCCCTCCACTCTCTCTTTTCACGCCCATTTCGCCAGCTTCTAACCCTCTCCGCCCTCTCATCTCCCCTCCAGGCAGGAGATGCCAACATAGTCTCAAGTGTCCACCTGATCCAAGAAGCTCACTCCTCACCTGCATCCCTCTCCAACCCATTGTCCAGTCCAATCCATGTCTGAAGAGTTGGCTTCGGGAATGGTTCCTGTCCTGGGGCAACAGAAGGTCTGGGGGCCATGACCACCAGGGTCCTTCCAGTCTCAGTCAGACCATTAAGTCTGGTCTTTTTACGAGAATTTGGGCTCTGCATCCCACTGCTCTCCTGCTCCCTCAGGGGTTCTCTGTTGTGTTCCCTGTCAGGGCAGTCATCGGTTGTAGCCAGGCACCATCTAGTTCTTCTGGTCTCAGGATGATGTAGTCTGTGGTTCATGTGGCCCTTCCTGTCTCTTGGGCTTGTAATTGCCTTGTATCCTTGGTGTTCTTCATTCTCCTTTGATCCAGGTGGGTTGAGACCAATTGATGCATCTTAGATGGCTGCTTGCTAGCATTTAAGACCCCAGATGCCACTCTTCAAAGTGGGATGCAGAATGTGTTCTTAATAGATTTTGTTATCCCAATTGACTTAGATGTCCCCTGAAACCATGGTCCCCAGACCCCTGCCCCTGCTACACTGGCCCTCGAAGCATTCAGTTTATTCAGGAAACTTCTTTGCTTTTGGTGTAGTCCAATTGTGCTGACCTCCCC
Source organism: Loxodonta africana (assembly GCF_030014295.1). Taxonomy (NCBI): domain Eukaryota; kingdom Metazoa; phylum Chordata; class Mammalia; order Proboscidea; family Elephantidae; genus Loxodonta; species Loxodonta africana. Next base: position 64,256,354 of record NC_087360.1, read on the forward strand.
TGTATTGTGTGCTGTCTTTCCCTTCACCTAAAGTAGTTCTTATCTACTATCTAATTAGCTAATGCCCCCTCCCACCCTCCTTCCCCCACTCTCGTAACCACAAAAGAATGTTTTCTTCTCAGTTTAAACTATTTCTCAAGTTCTTATAACAGTGGTCTTATACAATAATTGTCCTTTTGCAACTGACTAATTTCACTCAGCATAATGCCTTCCACGTTCCTCCATGTTATGAAATGTTTCACAGATTCATCACTGTTCTTTATCGATGCGTAGTATTCCATTGTGTGAATATACCATAATTTATTTATCCATTCATCCATTGATGTGCACCTTGGTTGCTTCCATCTTTTTGCTATTGTAAACAGTGCTGCAATAAACATGGGAGTGCATCTATCTGTTCGTGTAAAGGCTCTTATTTCTCTAGGATATATTCCAAGGAGTGGGATTGCTGAATTGTATGGTAGTTTTATTTCTAGCTTTTTAAGGAAGTGCCAAATCGACTTCCAAAGTGGTTGTACCATTTGACATTCCCACCAGCAGTGTATAAGTGTTCCAATCTCTCCACAGCCTCTCCAACATTTATTACTTTGTGTTTTTTGGATTAATGCCAGGCTTGTTGGAGTGAGATGAAATCTCATTGTAGTTTTGATCTGCATTTCTCTAATGGCTAATGATCATGAACATTTCCTCATATATCTGTTAGCTACCTGAATCTCTTCTTTAGTGAAGAGTCTTCATATCTTTTGCCCATTTTTTTAATTGGGTTATTTGTCTTTTCGCAATTGAGTTTTTGCAGTATTATGTCAATTTTAGAGATTAGGCGCTGATCAGAAAAGTCATAGCTAAAAACTTTTTCCCAGTCTGTAGATAGTCTTTTTGCTCTTTTGGTGAAGTCTTTAGAAGAGCATAGGTGTTTGATTTTTAGGAGCTCCCAGTTATCTAGTTTTTCTTCTGCATTCTTTATAATGTTTTGTATACTGTTTATGCCATGTATTAGGGCTCCTAACATTGTCCCTATTTTTCCTTCCATGATCTTTATCGTTTTAGATTTTATATTTAGGTCTTTGATCTATTTTGAGTTAGTTCTTGTGCATGGAGTGAAGTATGGGTCTTGTTTCATTTTTTTGCAGAAGGATATCCAGTTAAGGCATGCACTGGTTTTTAAGTGGAGAAAGGATGCTCTTTGAATTTCTCTTTAGGTGAATGATTCTGGCAGCAGTATGGATGCCAGGAGGCAAGAGATGCTGAAAGCTCAGGCAGGGCTAATGGAGACATTTTGAAAATGGTGAGAGCCACAGTCCCATATCCCACAAGTCATACAAAGGATTCTTAAGCAGCAGAAGGTGAAGGGAAGTCTTATCTCCTTCTATTAAAAAGAAAAAACATCGCTATGACAGGTGACTCTAGGCTGTGGAGGGCCATGTGGAAACCTGATCTGACAATAAGATGAATTCTCTGCCTAGAGTTTGCACCCAACCCGTGAGTTTAAAAAAAAAAAAAGTTGCCATTGAGTCGATTCCAACTCATAGTGACCCTATAGGACAGAGTGGAGCTGCCCCATATGGTTTCCAGGGAGCGCCTGGTAGATTCAAACTGCTGACCTCTTGGTTAGCAGCTGTAGCTCTTAACCACTGCGCCACCAGGGTTTCCAGCCTGTGAGTAAGCTCCTCAAAATCCTCTTATCCAGAGGAAACACACTAGTAACTTGAAACCCTCCACAAGAGTCATGGGTTTGATAACCTATGTATAATTTTAATGCTTTCTTCAACTTGATTATGACTTTGAGGGAGAAAGAAGAATAAGGGGAATTGAATATAAATCACTTTGAAAAGTGAGCAATAGTTTTTCAACTATAATTCATATACTAACGGATCAGTTCTGGGCAGAACAACTAATGCCTTAAAAATTACCCAATTAAAATAAGAACACTTTTTATTTTTGTACAAAGTATACAGGGAAGTATACAACACAATAAATTTAAAAAAATCTCATTTTCTTCCTCCTCCCTTCCAACCACAAAGGTAACCAGAATTGGGTTTTTATTTATTTCTAATCTAGTTTCCTTTCTATCTACCTATATGCACATACATGAAATATCTTTCTAATAGTTGGAAGACATTCCATAAGAAGTATGTATTATAATCGAGCTAACCTTTTCTTTATTAGGTTATTTCCATTGTCTTGCTTCTACAAATAATGCTGAAATAACAATTGTTGCGCCCCATCTTTGTATTCATGTATTGATAGGCCCATAAACAGACAAACACCTTTTCTGATGAATTCTGACATGTGGATTTCTTGGGTTGAAAAGTATGTGCATGTTAAATTTTGATAGATATAGACCAATTGCCCTCCAAATTGGCTTCAAATATACATACTCCTAACATACATAAGAAAGTGCCTCCATCCTCCTTCTTCTCAATTTATTTTTTTATTATCTTTTGAAATATAAACATACCAATCAAAACACACCACGGAAGTTAAGAACTAAAATATATAAATAACAAGCACAGATAGCATTGACTGTGTGCTCTCTATTTCAGCCTCTATTCTTCTTTAAAAAGAAAAAAAGAAATAGATTGCCGTCAGGTTGATTCTGACAGATGGTGACCCGTCAGGTTGACCCTGACGGATGGGACCCGTCAGGTTGACCCTGACGGATGGTGACCCCCCAGTGTCAGAGTAGAACTGCACTCCATATGGTTTTCAATGGCTGTAATCTCGCAAAAGTAAGTCACCAGGTCTTCTTCCGCGGTGCCACTGAGTTGATTTGAACTGCCAAATTTTCAGTTAATGGTTGAGCATAGGAAATCCTGGTGGCGTAGTGGCTAAGTGCTACGGCTGCTAACCAAATGGACGGCAGTTTGAATCCTCCAGGCGCTCCTTGGAAACCCTATGGGGCAGTTCTACTCTGTCCTATAGGGTTGCTATGAGTCGGAATCGACTGGACTGCACTGGGTTTTTTGGTTTGGTTGGTTGAGCATAAACTCCACCACCCATGGACCTTGTCTTCTTTAATAAACCAAAAAAACCAAGCATGTTACCGTCGAGTCAATTCCAACTCATAGTGACCCTATAGGTCAGAATAGAACTTCCCCGTATAGTATCCAAGGAGTGGCTGATGGATTCGAACTGCTGCCATTTTGGTTAGCTGCCGAGCTCTTAACCACTGTGACACGAAGGCTTCATGTCTTCTTTAATAGAAGTGATAAAATCCTAAATTTTGTGTTTATTATGTCCCTGCATTTTTTAAAAAAATATTTTATTGTGTTTTAGGTGAAAATTTACATAGCAAATTAGGTTCTCATTTAACAGTTTTTATATACATTGTTCCATGACATGGTTACATTTTTCACACTGTCAACATTCTCATTATTTCCATTCTGTTTGTTCTGTTTCCATTAATCTAGCTTCCCTGTCCCTCCTTAGATTTTCATCCTTGTTTTACAGTAAATTGTTGACCATTTGGTTTCATATAGTTGATTATTTAAAGAAGCACAGTATTCACAGGTGATATTATTTATTTTATAAGCCAATCTGTTACTTAGATGAAAGGTGACCACTTGGAGTGGCTTCAGTGCCAAGTCCAAAGGCTATTTTAAAGCTGGCGATAGTCTTTGGGGTTCCTCTAAGTCTGTACCAGTCCAAAAATTCTGGCCTTTTTTAGGACCATAGGGGCCCTATGTACAAAAGAAGGAAACCTTGCCTGGTCCTGTGCCATCCTCACAACTTTTTTTAGGCTTCAGCCCATTGTTGCAGCCACACTGTCAACCCATCTCGCTGAGGGTCTTCCTCTTTTTCACTGACCTTGTACTTTACCAAGCATGATGTCGTTTTCCAGGGACTGATTCCTCCTGACAATATGTTGAAAGTATGTGAGGCATAATCTTGCCATATTTGCTTCTAAGGAGCATACTGGCTGTATTTCTTCCAAGACAGATTTGTTCATTCTTTTGGCAGTCCGTGGTGTATTCAGTATTCTTTGCCAGGACCATAATTTAAAGATATCAATTCTTTGGTCTTCCTTATTCATTGCACAGATTTTGCATGCATTTGAGGCAATTGAAAACACTGTGGCTTGGATCAAATGTCATCTTGGCTTTTTAACACTTTAAAGAGGTCTTTTGCAGGAGATATGCCCAATGCAATGCACCATTTAATTTCTTGACTTCTGCTTCCATAGGTCAGCTGCCCGTAGAAGATTGGATTTACTATACAGCCCCGGTAATCAAAACAGCCTGGTATTGGTTCAATAACAGACACATAGACTAATAGAATAGAATTGAGAACCCAGAAGTAAATCCATGGATCTAAATCCAGCTACCTGTAGATGGATGGATTTACTTTTGGGTTCTCAATTCTATTCCATTGGTCTATATGTCTGTCATTGAATCTGTACCAGGCTGTTTTGATTATCATGGCTGTATAGTAAGTTTTGAAATCTGGAAGTGAGAGGCCTCCAACTTTGTTCTTCTTCAATACTGATTTGTCTGTTTGGGGCCTCCTTCCTCACCATATAAAGTTGGAGATCAGTTTTTCCATTTCATTAAAAAAGTGTTGAGATTTGGATCAGGATTGCATTAACTCTATAGATCACTTTTGATAGTACTGACATTTTCACAATGTTAAGTCTTCCAATCTATGAGCATGGAATGTTTTTCTGTTTATGTAGATTTCTTTTAGTTTCTTGCAGTAGTATTTTATCGTTCTCCATGTATAAGTCTTTTACATCCTGGTTAGGTTTATTCCTGGATATTTTATCCTTTTGTTGTCTATTGTAAAATGTATTGATTCCTTGATTTCCTTTTCAGAGTCCTCCTTGTTAATGTAGAGGAACCCAACTGATTTTTGTGTGTTGATGTTGTACTCTGCCACTTTGTTAAATCCTTTTATTAGTTCCAGTAGCTTTCTTGTGGAGACTGGGATTTTCTGTGTGTAGAATCATGTCATCTGTGAATAAGGATAGTTTTGCTTCTTCCTTTTCAGTTTGGATACCTTTTATTTCCCTTTGTTGCCTTATTGCTCTTGCTAGAACTTCCGGTACAATACTGAATAAGAGCAGTGATAAAGGGCATCCTGGTCTCATTCCCATTATCAAGGGAATGCTCTCAATCTTTCTCCATTAAGAAGAATGTTGGCTGTTCCTTTGGCATATATTTTCTTAATTAAGTTGAGGAATTTCTCTTCTATTCCCATTTTGCTGAGAGTTTTTAATGAGGATATGGTGTTGGATTTTATCAGATACCTTTTCTGCATCAATTGAGATGATCATGTGATCTTTTCCTTTTTTTTTTTAATGTGGTGAATTACGTTGATTGATTTCCTAATGTTGAACCAACCTTGCATCCTAGTATGAATCCAACTTGATCATGATGTATTATTTTTTTCATATGCTGTTGAATTCTGCTGGTTAGAATTTTGTTGAGAATTTTTGTGTCCATATTCATGAGGCATATTTGTCTATAATTTTCTTTTTTAGTGGTGTCTTTCTTGGCTTTGGCATCAGGGTTACGCTGGCTTCACAGAATGAATTAGGGAGTATTCTGTCCTTTTCTATGACCTGGAATAATTTGAATAGGGTTGGAGTCAACACTTCGTGAATATTTGGTAGAATTCTCCCGTGAAGCCATCTGGGCTGGAGCTTTTGTTGTTGTTGTTGTGGTGGGGTGTGTGTGTGTGTGTGTGTGTGTGTTTTAATGACATCTTCAATTTCTTCTTTTGTTGTGCGTCTGTTCAGATTTTCTACCTCTATTTGTGTTAGTTTAACTATGTAGTGTGTTTCTAGGAATTTGCCCATTTCTTCCAGGTTTTCATATTTGTTGGCATTCAATTTTGCATGATATCCTTTTGTGGTCCTTTTTATCTCAGTTTGTTCTGTTGTACTGTCATCCATCTTATCTCTCATTTTGGTTATTTGTATCTTCTCATTTTTTTCCTTTGTCAGTTTGGCCAATGGTTGGTCAATTTTATTGATCCTCTCAAAGAACCAACTTCTAGTCTTGTTGATTCTTTCTATTGTTTTTCTGTTTTCTATTTCATTTATTTCTACTCTGATCTTTATTATTTTCTTTTTTCTGGTGACTGTGGACTTCTTTGGCTGCTTATTTTCTATTTGTTCGAGTTGTAGGGTTAAACTATTGATTTTGGCCCTTTCTTCTTTTTGATGTGTGTGTTTATTGGTATAAATTCTCTTCTGAGCACTGCTTTTGCTGTGTCCCAAAGGTTTTGGTATGTTCTGTTTTCATTCTCATTTGATTCTAAGAGTTTTTTAAGTTCATTTTTAATTTCTTCTATTTCCCAACAGCTTTTAAGTAAGGTATTTTTTTGTTTCCATGTATTTATTTATTTTTTCTTTGTTCTTCCTGTTATTGATTTCTAGTTTCATACAGTTATGGTCAGAGAAGATGCTTTGTATTATTTTGATGTTTCTGAATTTATTGATGCTTGCTTTGTAGCCTAATATATGATCTATTCTGGAGAATGATCAGTGCACATTGGAGAAGAATATGGACTATGCTGCTGTTGGGTGGCATGTTTTATATGTCTATGAGATCAAATTGGTTATTTCTGTTATTTAGATCTTCTGTATCTATGTTGAGTTTCTATTTGTTCTTCCATGATAGAAAGTGGTGGGTTAAAGTCTCCTACTATTATTGTAGAACTGTTTCTCTTTTCAATTTTGTTAGAGTTTGTTTTACATATTTTGGAGCTTTGTCATTGGGTGCGTAAATATTTATTATGGTTATGTCCTCTTGGTGGATTGACCCTTTAATCATTACATAATGCCTTCCTTCATCTCTTATAATGGATTCTGACTGAAGGCCTGTTTTATAAGAGATTATTATTGCCACTCCTGCTCTCTTGATTACTGTTTGCTTGATATATATATTTTTCCATCCTTTGATTTTTAACCTATTTTTGTCCTTGTGTCTAAGGTGTATCTCTTGTAGGCAACATACTAATGGGTCATTTTTTATTTTTTTTTAAACCCGTTCTGCCACTCTCTGTCTCTTGACTGATGCATTTAAACCATTTATATTCGGTGTGATTATCAATAAGTATGAATTTACTGCTGACATTTTGTTATGCTTTTATTTATTTGTGGTGTTAATGGTTTCTTTGTTCTGCTTAATTTTCTCTGGTGAGTTCATTTTGTTTATGGATTTTCTTTTCATACCCTTCATTGTTGTTAATTTTGTGTTTACTGAATCTTTTTGGCTTTCTTTATTTGGTGAGTAGATTTATCAATTTTTTTTTGTGTGTGTGGTTACTCTGAAATTAACCTTTATCTTCCTACGTTTAATACAGTCTATTATACCTCGATATCACTTTGACTTTCTCTTCATATGGAAGTTCTTTAACTACATCATTTTTTTCCCCTTTTTTCTTTTGAAGTTGTCATTGTTTAAAAATTGACATCTCTGGTTCCCTGTTTTCAGCTTTATTTTACTTTTGTGAATTCTTTGTGTTGGTATCTGGGTGATGCTGTCATGTTTCTTAACCTCAGGTTGTTGTCTAACGTTGCTGGTTCTCTGTCTAAAGGACTCCTTTTAATATTTCTTGTAAGGTTTGTTTGGTTTTTACAAATTCCCTTAATTTCTGGTTTTCTGGGACTGTCCTAGTTTCATCATTGTATTTGAAAGACAATTTTGCTGGATATATGATTATTGGTTGGCAATTATTTTCTTTCAAGGTTTTATATATGTCATCCCATTGCCTTTTTGCCTGCAGGTTTTTGCTGAGAAATCGGCATTTAGTCTTATTGGTGCCCCTTTGTAGGTGATATTTTGTTTTTTACAAGTTGGACTCAGAATTCTTTCTTTGTCTTTGTCTTTGAAGTTTTGGAAAGTTTGATTATGATATGCCTTTGTGACTTTCTTTTGGGGTCTATCCTGTGTGGGGTTTGTTGAACTTCTTGGATGGAAACCTTATCTTTCATGATTTTAGGGAAGTTTTCTGCCAATAAATCTTCAAAGAATCTCTCCATGCTTTTCTTTCCCTCTCCTCTTCTGGAATTCCTATTAAGCGTCCTTTTGTTAGCGTTCCACATAACTCTTAGGCTTTCTTCATTATTTTTTCTGATTGTTTCTCAAACAAAGTAGTATCAAGGGATTTGTCCTCTATTTCACTGACTCTCCCACTGATTCTATTCTACCTGTATGTCTTTCCATTGTGTTATCTACTTCTGATGTTTTATTGTTAATCTTCTAGATTTCTAGTTCCTGTTGTTGTGCAGTTTCTAATTGTGCATGTATTTTGTCATTTTGTTCTTGTATTGTTTTTCCTGAATTCTTCTAGGGTGTTGTCTGTATTTTCCTTGATCTCTTTGAGGATCCTACATATATAAGTCTTTTGAATTTCTTACCAGGTAGATATACTGCCGTTTCTTCCTCAGGAAGATTTTTCTGTCCCTTTATTTTGCTCATGTGTTTGAACCATTTATCCTGTTTGTTCATATGGTCTGTTATTGTCTGCTGTCTCCAAGGCATTAAGGTGTTAATTTCTTTATTTATATATTCCTTTACTGATTATATGTATGTTTGTTTTGTACCCATTTTTTTTTTTTTAATTTGTTTTGATGTATTCAGAGCTTTGTTCTTCCCTTTCTTTTTGGAATGTCTTTCCTCCTTTGTATTATTTAATTATTGTAGTTTTGTGGTTCTGGTCTATGTGTGACTTTGGTGGTGTCTATTGGCTAAGCATATGGGTATGGTGGGTCTCACCCACGTGCAAGTCTTTTGTGGTTAGGCTTGTATGTGTTCCCTTACTGAACTGAGTGCAGTGGGAGCACAGGTTCTTTCTGTGATTTTGGGTGACAAGTGGTGGGTGGTCAGGGTTCCTCCACAACCACTGTTGGACGTGGGGGCCTTCTGGGTTGGTGCTTTCTCTAGAAATTCTCTGGAAGTCAGGGCAGGATGTCTCTGGGAGTCAGGGTACAATGTCTCCATATCCACTGGAAAGGAGTGCTGCCCAACTGGACGGGGTAGGCCCACTGTGTGTGCACAAATTGGTGTCTCAGTAGGTGGTGGGGTATCAAGGGGTTTCAGTGTAAGTGTAGATGGCCTGCAGGAACTGTTTGGATATGGGATGTGTGATATTGCAGTCGGGCAGGTAAACATTCGATGTGGGCACCAGGATCTGCTGCTTGTCATTTGGCAGAAGTGCAGATGGTGGCTGTCAGGATGTTATTGGCATTGCTGATGAGGTGATGTGTTTTCTAGCCAGTCACCAGGGCATGGGTACAGGGAGCATTCTTGCCAGTTGCTGGGTTGGGCACTGTGTGTGCGCATCACTGGTTGATAGGTGGTTGGGGCAAGGGTGCACAGGTCACTGGTCACTGGGTTGGTGTACCAGCCTTGTGCTTGGAAGTTCAAGTTACCTGCACCTTAGGGAGGGGTAGGGGGCATGGCCAGGCTTGTGCCTTTCAGCATGGGCCTCCTGTACCTCAGGCCTCTCTTCTTTTCCTAGGCTCTTGAACTTTGATTCATCCTCACCTCTGCCTGAGTCGGCATTCAAATGTGGAATGATCCCCCTTAACCACTCCTCCCAAGAATGAGCTGACCTGAAGGAAAGACATTTTCTACTCAAGTTTCAGATCACTCCATTCACTCATCCCACTCTCTCATTGCAAGTTCTATGTAGCCTTGTTTAAACCGTATTAATGAAAATCCCTTTTTGCCCAGTCTTTGAGGTGCTTGCAGATGTTATTATAGTCTGAGCAGTCTCTCTGCTGTAATTATCTCCTTCCCCTATCGCCATAGTTCCTTTTTCATTATTGCAATACAGTTTTCAAATAAAGTCTCTCCTTTCTTAAGTCTGAATTTGCTTTTTGTTTGGCTCAGAAAAGTAGGTAAACCCAAAAAACCGAAACCAAACTCAGTGCCGTCGAGTCGATTCCAACTCATAGCACCCCTATAGGACAGAGTAGAACTGCCCTATAGAGTTTCCAAGGAGCACCTGGCGGATTCAAACGGCCCACCCTTTGGTTAGCAACCGTAGCACTTAACCATTACACCAGGGTTTCTAGAAAAGTAGGTATGATTTAAAAAATAAAAGAACATTTAATGGAAAACATCATATAATACAACAGCATTTGATTCTAAAAATAATTAGAATAATTGTCAATGGATTAGGTATGTGAATTAAAAACAAAGCCTCTAAGATTGAAATAAAAAAAAAAACTATGATCCAAAAATATCTGCCTGCAAGACACATATTTAAAACAAGAAAAGAATAGTTAACAATGAAGAGATATAAAATATTTCAACCAAAATGATCCAAAGGAAAATTGAGGTTGTATTTTTAGGATCTGGATAAATAGAATTTAAGGCTAAAGCACTCTAATATTAAAAGGACATTATATATTTGTACCAGGTACAGTAAAATAGGTGCATAAATGCTTACACACCTAACAATACAATTTCAAATATATCAAGCTTCAACTGACAGGAATGTTGAGAGATACAGATAAATTAACAGTTGCTGGAATTTTAACACCCTTTTTAGAAATTAATAGATTCAACAGGCAGAAAAAAGCAGAGATCTTTGAATACAAAAAGGACATTAATATTAATCTGCATTAACCAAAAGATAGTATTTTTTTAAAGCACACACAAAACATTGACCAAACAAACAAAAATTGGCCCTGTAGGAGGTAACAAAGGAAGTCTCAGTAAATTTTAGAGTCAATATAAAATGAAAGTATCATTTTTTGTAAAACCCAATATGTTCGGGAACTAACTGATAACTTCTAAATAACCCTTGGATTAAAAGGAAATGTTAAAGAAAATTAAGAAGCATTCAAAATGAATGATAATAAGCACATCACAGGCCAAATTTGTAGGATGAGCTAAAGCAGTGCTTAAAGAGAAATTTAGAGCTGTGGATACTTTATCAGGAAAAAAGAAAGGTGGACGGTAAATGAACTTAGCATTCAATTCAGGAAACTAGGAAAATGAAAACAAAAACAGATAAAATCTGAAGAAGCAAGAAATAAGAAAATAATGGAGATAAGAGTCAATGAAATTTAGAGAAAAAATCAACAATAATAAAATTAACAAAATGGAAAGCAGATTCTCCCAAAAGATTACTAAAACAGATTTTTATCAGTACTGACCAAGAAAAAAGAGTAAGAATATGAAATTAAACAAAATAAAGAATGAAAAGATGGAAGTAACTACAAAATAAAAATTGAAAAAGGGGAAACAGGGTTTTTCTATGTATTATAAATTATCCTAAGTAATAGATTTGAAAACCCAAAATAAATTGATAAATTTCTAAAAATATAAGTAAAATATAAGTAAAAAAATTTTTTAAAAGGAACGTGGAAAAACTAGATTAGGCTTATCACCTAGAACAGTGTAAAAAAGTGAATGAATGAGTCTTTTTATTTCTCTAGCATCTGGCTCACAGTAAGAACTGTAATTAGTTGTAGAGTAAAATAATAAATGAATGGATGAATTAATGATGCTCAGGTGGATTGCCTTCTGTGATACTGAAAAAAAGTACAGTGGTGATTTCACAGCATCATCGTGATGTTGAAGACGTATATAGGATGGGTATTGAAATGGCTGCAGTGGTCTAGAAATGGTGGGGAGGACATTCCAGGCAGGAGATGGAATTATGTGGCGAGAGGGAACACAAATAGTTCTGAGAGTTAAGACTTTCTAAAAAATGTTGTTGTTGTGTGCCGTTGAGTCTATTTCAACTCATAGCAACCCAGTGTGACAGAGTAGAACTGCCCCATAGGGTTTTCGAGGCTGTAATCTTTACAGGAGAAGTTTGCCAGGTCTTTTCTCTTATGAGCCATTGGGTGGATTCAAACTGCCAACTTTTCAGTTAGCAGCCAAGTTCTTAACCCTTGTGCCACCAGGGCTCCTTTTAAAAAAAAAAAATATAGACTTTGATAAAAGGAAAGTATTCATGCAAACAAAAAAAAATTTTTTTTTCTTTTTTTTTTCCCCCTTTTCATGAGCTACTTTAATTTTGGGGTACCCAAAGTAAGCTTTTCCTTTTTGCCTTCTCATGCATTGCATCCTAAAGCCAATTTCTAGGATATTAAAAGAATGCAGTCACTTAGAGCAAGATGAGGTCTTTTGGGTAACATTGAAAAGCCTGAGGGAAATCTGAATAAATAAGAAAGCGGAGATAAGGAAGGTTATTTTTTTCCTTCCCATTGCTGAATGACAATTGGCTCTGCATATGCAAGTGAGCTTGGGAAAAAAAAATAAAAGACACTGTTGTGGCGGTATCTTTCAGGAAATTGGTTAATTGGTTGAATATAACAAGTTTCAGATCAAATTAAAGGGAAATCAGTGTAGTGGCACAGCAATGGTGTTAATAAGGACATTCTCAACGGGCGCCATTTCAAGGAGCTTAACTCAAGTTGCAAAGCGTGGCATCCCCACTAGGCACGAGTTCCTGTGTCTTTGCCAGTTCCTGGGATGCACAGCTGGCCTAGATCCCTGAGAAGCTGCACACGTGCCAAAGAGCCTGAGTTTTGTAAGGAAAATATCAATTCTCCTCATCCTAGGTGTTTTGGTTTTGAAGGCTTTCCTTTGGCTGTTAACATACAACCCGCTAGGTTTGGTGAGACCTAAACTGGCCAGTGGTTGGGTTGTCTCCTTGCTCAGCTGTCTCCTGGCTAATTTTTGTCCCCACAGTTGTCTCTCTTTTCTCCTCCGTGACCAAAATGCTCTTCAGGTGATATTTACTCAATTCCACAGCTTCACAGAACGGAAGTCTTGGAATTCAATTTTGTTCTCTTTAGCATCTGCCCCTTTCCCGACTTTACTCCAGATTTTAGGTACGAAATCTTTTCGTATTTTGTTAATATTTATTGCTTGAGAGGAAAGATGTGTGAGATTAAAGGCTGTAGGTTGGAAATGAAATTGCCTAAGATATCAAAGATGATCTAATCTTAATTCACTAAAGATAAGTTGCTGCTTTATGCTCTCTGTGTGGTCTCTCAACCACAATTGACCTTGTTGTTATAAGAAAATTAGTACCTCACTCCAAGCCGCTTGCTCTATACCTAAAGTCACCTCCTCTTGATCCTATAAAATCCTGAATCCTTTATGCCTCACTTGAACTCTCCTCAGGCACATTTCTAATTCGTTTCAGTTCTCCCATCAGGCCTAACGTTTAGCATATTCTGCTCTCTGGAGGAAGGTACTTTATACTTTACCTAGCTGTACCCTTTGGCTTCAGAACCTGTAATGCTGCTGACATTAGGTCACCCATTCTTTCTAAAATAACAGGAAAGACAAATATTTTGAAATAAATATACCAGATAATGGCTAATATATTAAATATTCAAAAACTTCATACAAATTGATGAAAACATCACAAAGGCCAAAAGGAGAAAAGATAATATACAAATGTACAAAACACAAAAGCAATAATGTACCCATATGAAATATTTATGACTCTCTAGTAACCACAGGGATGCAAAAAAAAAAAAAAAAAAAAAAATTGAGATTAACCTTTTTGCCTATAAATTAACAAACAAAATAAATTTTATTAATGGCGGAAGGTGCTGTGAAATGGTTATTCTTACAGATTCTGAATATAAATTAAACCAACTTCTTAGGAATCTACTTAGTAATGTCTTGGTGTATTAAAATACTTAGCAATGTCTTGCTAATATTAAAAATATTTATTCCATGAGTATATTCTAAAAATTTTTCAGAAATGAAACAAAAAAAACTGATGTATGTTTATTTACAAAAGAAAAAATAAGAATAATAAGTAAATGTTGATGACTCATAGTGACACTATAGGACAGAGTAGAACTGTCCCATAGGACAGATTACTGTCCCAAGGCTGTAATCTTTTTGGAAGCAGACTGCCACACCTTTGTCTTGCAGAATGGCTGGTGGATTCTAACTGATGACCTTGCGGTTAGCAGTTGGGTGCTTAACCACGGGTGCCACCCAGGGCTCCTCTGATGAACTGTAGAATGGTTAAATTAATCATGGTCACTTCATATAAAGTGGAATATTATTAAACAATTGAATAGTATGTTTACAAGGAATTTTAATATTGTGAGAAAGTACTTATAATATTAACCAAAAAAGCAGGGTAAAATCATATATACAGTAAAATTTCAAATACATCTGTTCTGTGTTCCATTGGCTTCCATCCATCCTGTGGATGGATGAGAATGGAACTCATCATTCTCTCTGTCTCTGTTTAGATATAGAAAGTTAATTTTTTTATCTGTAACATTCTCTTGGTTTAGCCTCATACCTCTCCCTACTTTCTCAAGTGTGAACACAGATGCACTGTAGCATGGATTTTTTAACAGGAGAGCTTCAAATATTAGTCCATCATCATTCAGTTAAGAAATACTTAACTGATCACAAGTAATGTGCCAAATATTATTTAGGGGTTAGCAGTTCAGCAGTGTGTGTATGTATGAGTGTGTAAGAGAGAGTGACAGACAATCAAGAACCAAGAACTTATTTGAAGAAAACAGTAAAATAATAGAGATTGGGGGTAGTTTGAGGGGCTTCTTTACTAGGTTTGCTGGGTGAGGCCTCTTTGAGGAGGTGACACAGATTTCAAATCTGATGAGCAAAGAAAACAAATGCAAAGACTTTGAGATGGCATGCTAGACTAACAGAAAGAAGGTTAGTATGGCTATTTAACTAGTAAGGGTGGTAGTGGAGAAAGATGGCTAATTTCATGAACCATGGTAAAAGTTTTTTTTTTTTTTTTAATACACTTTTTTTTTTTAGAGGTTATAGAGTGTTAGTAACAATGGAAAGACAATCTGAATTATTCTTAAGATTATCCCAAGTACATTGTGGTGAATGGACTTCAGGAGACAAGAGTGGAGAGGGGAAAACCTGCACTTGAACTAGTTCCTGCTATAAATGACAGGTGTTTGAATTAGCATCATGACATTGGAGACGGTGAAATATATTCAGTTTCAGAATATATTTTGAAATGCACTCCATGAGGCTCATTGATGGACTAGATGTAGAGGGTAAAGAAAAGGAAGAAATCAAGACTTTTGACCTGAACAACAAGGTTGTTAATGCATTATGGATAGATGCAGGCAGGGATAGCTCAAGGATTTGGTAGAACCAGTAGTTGTACTTGGTCAATGTTAATTTTCAGATTTCTGTGAGGCATCCAACTGAAACAAATGACATGGTTGGATATAAAAGTCTGGCACTAGGGGATAGGTCTAAGTGGGGGATGCACATTGAAGAGTATGTAGGGGGTCCCCAATACCACTCCCAGTTTGAAGAATCACTAGGAGGACTCACAGGACTCAGCATATTGTTGTACTCATGGCTATGGTTTATTAGAATGAAAGGACACGAAGCAAAATCAGCAGAGGGAAAAGGTGCATGGGGCCAAGTGAAGAGAAAACTAGGTGCACGCTACCAAGAATCCTCACCCAGTGGAATCACACAGGGCATGCTTAATTCCTTCAGCAACTACTGTGACTATATGTGTGGAATGGTGTCTACCAGGGAAGCTCAGTAAGACTAAGTGTCCAAAGCTTTTGTTGGGATCCTGTCATATAGATGCCCCTGGCCTAGAAGATGCCAAGACTCCAGGCTTCCAGAAGGAAAATGGGTGTTCAACATAAACCACATTGATTATAGACACAGTTGGGGCACGGTGAGCCAATACTATCATTTAGGGAAAGTTTTATATAAGTGTAGGGAACTGTTTACCCTTTAAGTTCTCAGACACAAGCAAGGGCCAGCCTTGCAAGCTGGCCTTTCTGAGGATGGTACTCTCAGGTCCCCTGTGTTAACTCATTTCTGCACAGAGTCAGAGATATTTAAAACAAAAAAAGTAGCTTGTTTTCACCTAAGGAGAGGCAGCGAAGAAGTTCTCTAGAGCAATTCAACATTTAGAGGTCTCTTAAAGGAAAAGGATCCCACAAACAAGTCTGTGAAAGAGAAAAATCACCCCAGGGTGTTGTTATAGAAGTGGTGGCAAAGACTGATGGTTATGTACCCCAACAACCATTCTTCCATTTTTCTTGGAACAGAACTCTAATTTTTAACTGTCAGCTAAGATGGTAAGTTTCCAGGCCTTTTCAGCTAGGTGTGGACATGCAACTATATTCTGGGGAACGAAGTAAGAAAGAGCACAATTAGTGATACATCCATAAGTATCTTTAAAGGTAAGGGGCACACCATTCTTAATCACCTCCTTATTCCTGCTGCCTGCTATATGGATGTGATGGCCGGAGGTCTAGTTTTCCTAGATGACCTTCGGAGGTCTAGTTTTCCTAGATGACCTTCGGAATGGAAGCCACATGCTGAGAGCGCTGCATCAGAAAAATAAGAACCTAATCTATGGGAAAAGCTATATTTCAACCTTGTAGTGCCTCTCACTCTTTTACATGAAGAAAAATAATCTTCCATCTTGCATATGCTACTTTTTTGGGTATCTCTGTACCTTGTACCTGAATGCAATGCTTCACTAATTTAGAAGCTTTTAAAAGAAAGTATTTCTAAAAGCAGGGAATGATCAACTGTCATTAAGTGGTACACTGAAAGCCTGATTTGAGTAGGTTGAGAAAGAAGAGGGATCTGGTAAAAATAGGCATAAATGATTCTGTTGAGGAGTTCTGCTATTACAAGGACAGCCTAGGATCAAGAGAAGTATTTTCTTCAAAATGACAGATATTAAGCCATGTTTGAATAATAGTGAGAATGATCCAATAAAGAGAGTGAAATTGATGCAGGAGGGAAAAAAGTGATTGCAGAAGTGAAATCCTTGATAAGATATCATGGGGATAGACCCGGGGGCTCAAGTGAAGTCAATTGTCTAAAATAGCAGGGAGTGCACTGGTTTCATTGAGATAGGTAAAAAGAATAAGCACTTGAGTACAGAAGGAATTTCTGGTGGAAAATAGTTTAAATCTCACCTACTTTAATTTTTCTATGAAGTACAATGGTGAGACTATCATTTGAGAGTATGGAGTGTAGGGAGAGTGAGGTTGGGGGATTTGGGGAGAAGAATGTGTGAAAATAATCATCAGAGGTTGTGCAAAAGTGAGCAAAAGCAGGGAAGTGAGGCAATGCCTGGCAGTGCCTAGTACCTGCTTCAGATCTGTAGTCAAATTTGAAATGAGTCCCGCCACCATCATTCTGCGATTTTTTATTCTTTGGTACAATTCAGAGGACCATGTGCACGTATGGATAAGCAAATGTTTGGGCTTAAATGAGACTGAAATTTTGTGACGTTAGTTAAATGGAGAGAAATAGGATGGAGGGAAGATTAGAGATTTAAGGTGTTTATTTTAAATGAATTAAATGTATGAATTCTAGTCTGGGTAAGGCAAGGCTCCAATTCCAAAATCTTATCTTCTCAATGATTGAGAAATCAAATATGGATAAGACGTTAGGCATATTCCATCCTGGGGCTAAATTCCTCTTCATCTGAGAACCTGTGAAATCTAGACTACAAGTTATCTGCTTCCAAAATACAATGGTATATACATTTCCATTACAAATGGGAGAAATTGGAGGCAAAGAAGAGATAATGGGCACCAAGTAAGTCCAAAACCCTTCAGAACAATTTACATTAGCTCTCAAGTTTGAAAATAATGCTCTCTTCTCTGAGACCATCTGGGAAATGGCCCTGCCTCCCAGATTCTGGGTGTTGGCCACGCCCTCTGGGTTCTGGGTGGAGGCCCCCCCACCCTGGGCTTCAGCCGTATCTTTCAGGCCCTTTGGGATGGCGATTCTGCCCCCTTGGCTTTAGGCAGCCCCATTCTCCTAGTCCATGTAAGTGACAACTCCACCCCACCTTAGCCCTGGAAGGCCCCATTCTTCTGCCCCTTGGGCATGGAAGCCCCACTTCCCAGCTTTGGGTGGTGGCCCTATTGCCCTAGCACACCTTAATGGCAACCCTACACTCCAGAACCAAGTTGGCGAAGGTCCGAATCTTTGAAACCTAGGAAGCTGTGGCCCCATCTTTTGAGACCCAGGAGACCTTGGCCCCACACTTTGAAACCAAGGAGGCTCTGCTTTCCGTGCTCTCTCCAACAGTTCTGCTGATCTCCAGACTGCTCCAGGGGTGGTCCTTTTCTTTTCTCGGAGAACAACAGATGTAGCTCCTTTGGCTTGTTTCCTGCCTGTAGAATTCCAAGAGGCAGAGAGCATTCTTTGTTTCTATCTCTGTCCCCTTCAGTCGAAGCTGATGAGTTTTCTGCTATAGTAGTTGGTTAGATCCATCAGTCACAGGCTTAACCTGTAACAAAAGATTTTGTAGCCACAGCCTTGGTGAACATTCTAGGACAAGTGTCCTTAGTTTGTACAACATAATTTCCCAAATTTTAAGTTCTGTTTTTATTTTGTACACTTCATTTTTAAATCCATCTCTTTCCTCTCTCATTTTTCTGTAAGTGTCAAGGAGAAACCATGCAGACCCTTTAAGATCTTGGTTAGAATTCTCATCAGCCAGATATCCAAGTTCATCACTTACAAGTTCTACCTTCCACCAAACATTTAACATAATTCAGACAAGTCTTTTGCCACTGCATAAAAAGCATCACCCCTCTTCTATTGTTCAATCACACATTCATCATTTCTTTTAAAGCCTCATCAGAAGCACATTTAACATCCTCATTTCTAACAACATTCTGTTGCTGGTGTCATATGTGTTCTCTAAGAGAGACTTTTTCTACAGGCTTCCTCTCTTCCTTCTTAGCCCTACCAGAATTGCTTTGATGTCCATAATTCCACCAACAGTCTCTTCAAGGCAATCTAGGCTTTTACTGTTAGGCACCTTAAAACTCTTCCAGCCTCTACCTACTACCCAATCTCAAAAACACTTCCACATTTTAGGTATCTGTTAGAGCAGCACTCTATTCTTCGGGTACCAAATTCTGTGTTAGTTATCTAGTGCTGTTGTAACGGAATTACTACAAATGGATGGCTTTAACAGAAAGAAGTTTATTTTCTCACAGTTTAGGAAGCTAGACGTCTGAATTCAGAGCACCAGCTCTAAGGAGAAAGCTTACTCCCTCTGTTAGTTGTGATGGAAGGTTCTTGTCTGTTCAGATTCTGCTTCCTGATTCCTTGGAGATCTCCATGTGTCTTGGTATCTATCTTACCCCATCTCAGCTTGCTAGCTTGAGTTTTAATCTCTTTTTATGTCTCAGAATAGATCGACTGAAGATATACCCTACACTAATCTCATTAATATAACAAAGACAACACATTCCCAAGTGGGATGATAACCACAGGCATAGGAGTTAGGATTTACAATACACATTTTTGGGGACACAGTTCAATCTATAACAACACTTATGAGATCAAGAACTGATAGACCATCTACATAGATTTTAAAGTTTCTGAGAATTAATACTGAAAGTGTGCTTGACGGAGATAATGAGCCAAGTGCTGAAATTATAAATTAAGGAGTAAGAGTGACTAGGAGATCGGTCAATGGAAGCAACAAGGTATGGTAAAAAAAAAAAAAAAAAAAAACCAAACCCACTGCTGTCAAGTTGATTCTGACTCATAGTGACCCTATAGGGCAGAGTAGAACTGCCCCATAGAGTTTCCAAGGAATGCCTGGTGGATTCGAACTGCTGACCTTTTGGTTAGCAGCTGTAGCACTTAACCACTACGCCAGCAGGGTTTCCAAGGAATGGTAAGAGATGGTAAAATCTGATGACACATACTGTAATGGGCCTATGATTTTTAAAGGGAAAGTCAGAAAGTTTGGAAGATCCTATGGGAAGCAATGGGGATCCCTACTCCATCTCTAAGCCCTTAGGTATATGAGAGGCTGAAGGTGAACCACACTTGTGGTAAGTTTCAGTTAGAGCATGAAGATGAAAGGGACATTCAGAGGAGATTTTCAGAGTGTCTCTGGGGGCGAAGAGCTTGATGACAAACTCTGAATTCTAAAAGGTGCAGTGAAAGAGTTTGGGAAACCCAGAAAGATTTAAAGATGTGTAGGTTAAGAGTACGACAGAACAGTGCGGGGTGTGGAAATGAAAAATCATAGGATGAGACTTGAAATTCCACTGGTGCCCAAGGTAATTCAGGGATTTGAGACCAACGACTTTGATTCTGGATGCCAGAACACTCAGCAATGGAATGTCAAGACACAGTACTTTACATACATACAAATTGTCTGTATATAGTACTGCTGTAACAGAAATACCACAGTGGATGCCTTTAACAAACAAAAGTTTATTTTCTCACAGGTTAGGAGGCTAGAAGTCTGAATTCAGAGTGCCAGTTCCAGGGGAAGGCTTTCTTTCTCTGTCAGCTCTGGGGGAAGGCCCTTGTCATCAATTTTCCTCTGGTCTAGGAGCTTCTCAGTGCAGGGACCCTGGGTCCAAAGAATTTGCTCCCCTCCTGGTTCTTCATTCTTGGTGCTTGGAGGTCTCTCTGTCTCTCTGCCCCACTCTCAATTTTATATCTCCAAAGAGACTGACTCAAGATACAACCTAATCTCGTAGATTGAGTCTTGCCTTATTAACATAACTGCTTCCAATCCTGCATCATTACCATCATGGAGGTAGGATTTACAACACATAGGAAAATCACATTAGATGACCAAATGGTGGACAGTCACACAATAGTGGGAATCATGGCCTAGCCAACTCAACACACATTTTGGGGGACAAAATTCAATGCATAATACAAATTGGAATATAAATAACTTTCGTAAGAAAGATATTTTTTCAGTAACATTACAGTACTTGCTCTTTCACTGCCATGTTGTGAGGGAATTAATGGGAGCTGGCCAGGGTATCAAGAATGTCAAGATAATTCATCATGAAAGAAGCGAGTGACAGTCAGGTTAGGTTGTTGCATTGTGATTTGAAGCACCAAAGTCGACATGGTGGAAAAGCAAACAAAAACCAGAAAGAAGAAAACCAGAGTGAGGTCCCCAATAACAATGCCTGATATTTATTGAGGAATTTTTATGAGCAAGCCTGAACCTCTCCTGTATTAACTTATTTACTCCTCACACAAGTCCATAAGGGAGATACTATTCTTAGCCACATTCTATGAATTGGAAAAGTGAAGTACAGAATGGCATGCATTGGTGAAGCGCACACAGCTAAGAAGAGCCAGGAAGAAAACACAAACAGCCTGGCTCCAGAGCCCAGTGTCTACACCACACCTCTGTGCTGCAATGTAGGTGTGCCCAAGCCATGATGCCTGAGCAGGGAATTGGGAATCACTCTGAATTCGTAGCTCTTCCTCATTAAGTCAGCCACCAAGTCCTGTTGATTCTGACCCCTAAATGTATCTTATTCTGTTTAATTCTTTCTACCCCCACTGCCACCACCCTAGTCCAAGCCCATTTTACCAGGTTTATAGAAATGGCTTCCTAAAAGGTCTTCCTGTATCTTGCCTTGACCCTTCCAAGCTAAGCTCCTTAGTGGAACTGGAGAGACCTTGCAAAATCACAAATCTTATTATATCACTTTCTTGCTTAAAACCTTGCTATTGCTTTTCATTACTATTAGGATAAAGTCAACCCTGTAATAAAGTTGAGAAGACATCCCATGATTTATCTCCTGCTTACTTCTACAATTGTATTTTTTTTTTTGTTTCTATCCTGAACAAAACATACTTTACCCGTACTGAACTTGTTTAAAGTTTTCAAAAGATACGTGCTCTCTTGGACCCCATTACCTCAAGTCGATTCTGACTCATAGAAACCATATAGGACAGAGTAGAACTACTACATAGGGTTTTCAAGGAGCATCTGGTAGATTCAAATTGCTGACCTTTTGGTTAGCAGCTGTGCTCTCAACCACCACACCACCAGGGCTCCATGTGCTGTCTTACACCTTGTTTTTTTCACAAATTATTTCCTTGCCTACAACATATTACCCTGCCCTTCTTTCCCTCTTGGTCTCAGTTTCCTAGTGTTGCCCTAAAAAAAAAAAAAAAAAAGTAGGTAACTTAAAGAACAGAAATTTATTGTGTCACACTTTTAGAGACTAGATGTCTGAATTCAGGACATTGGCAGAGTCTTCTTTTGTCTGCTTTAGAAGATCCTTTCTTATTTCTTTTAGCTTCTGGCAGTCCTGGGCATTTCTTGGAAATCCTTGTCTTGTAGATGGATCCTCACATGGTATCATCTCCCTGTGTGTGTGTGATTTTCTGTGCCTGTTTTCCTTTTTATAAGACTTCATTCTGAAGGGATTTAGGTTTAGGACCCACCCTACTCAAGCCTGACTTCATTAACATAACAAAAGAAAAACCCTTTTTCTAAACAGGGTCATATTTACAAATCCAGGGGTTAGGACTTTAATCATCTTTTTGGGGGACATGATTCAATCCATAACATTCCCCATCAGATAGGATGTTTTCATCTGCAATTAACTAAACATCCAGCTAACAATGCATAAAAGACAAATATTTACAGTTTTTTGATGAAAATTCCTAAATCAGGTGTTTCCAGAGTTCAAAGAAACAGACTCTTTTTATCTTTCCATTCTGTAATTTTTAGAGTGTTTGACTTTTACCCTTAAGCTTATCACCTCAGGATGTAGGTAATGAACTCTGAGATACACCACCCACATCTTCTTCAATGAAAGGACTTGTTGACTCAGCTGCTGGGAGTATTGTTAGAGGACATCTTTTAGCTATCAGCAACTTTAATGACCACCTCAGCTGCGGAGACCCACCTTGCCCTAGGTCAAGACTCTTCGTGGGGTGGTCCATCTACAATGATTGATTGATGTGAGTATAGAGACTTAACCATCTTGTGCCAACTCAAGACAATTCTGAAGAGCCATGCTAGCTCCGGTTCTTTGTAGTTGGTTGAGGCATATATTTCAGCCATCAACTTCTGTTTCCACTACATTTCTTTTACAAATGTTGATGCCTGTTGTTGTTGTTGTTAGGTGCCGTCCAGGCGGTTCCGACTCATAGCGACCCTATGCACAACAAAAAGAAACACTGCCCGATCCTGCGCCATCCTTACGATCGTTGTTATGCTTGAGCTCATTGTTGCAGCCACTGTATCAATCCACCTCGTTGGGGGTCTTCCTCTTTTCTGCTGACCCTGTACTCTGCCAAGCATGATGTCCTGCTCCAGGGAATGATCCCTCCTGACAACATGTCCAAAGTATGTAAGACGCAGTCTCGCCATCCTTGCTTCTAAGGAGCAGGAGCATTCTGGTTGTACTTCTAAGACAGATTTGTTCATTCTTTTGGCAGTCCCTGGTCTATTCAAAATTCTTTGCCGACACCACAATTCAAAGGCATCAACTCTTCTTCGGTTTTCCTTTTTCATTGTCCAGCTTTCACATGCATATGATGCGATTGAAAATACCACGGCTTGGGTCAGGCACACCTTAGTCTTCAGGGTGACATCTTTGCTCTTCAACACTTTGAAGAGGTCCTTTGCAGTAGATTTGCCCAATGCAATGCATCTTTTGATTTCCTGACTGCTGCTTCCATGGCTGTTGATTGTGGATCCAAGTAAAATGAAATCCTTGACAAGTTCAATCTTTTCTCCGTTTATCGTGATATTGCTCATTGGTCCAGTTGTGAGGATTTTTGTTTTATGTTGAGGTGTAATCCATACTGAAGGCTGTGGTCTTTGATCTTCATTAGTAAGTGCTTCAAGTCCTCTTCACTTTCAGCAAGCAAGGTTGTGTCATCTGCATAACGCAGGTTGTTAATGAGTCTTCCTCCAATCTTGATGCCCCGTTCTTCTTCATATAGTCCAGCTTCTCGTGTTATTTGTTCAGCATACAGGTTGAATAGGTGTGGTGAAAGAATACAACCCTGACACACACCTTTCCTGACTTTAAACCAATGAGTATCCCCTTGTTCTGTCCAAACAACTGCCTCTTGATCTAGATAAAGGTTCCTCATGAGCACAGTTAAGTGTTCTGGAATTCCCATTCTTCGCAGTGTTATGCATAGTTTGTTATGATCCACACAGTCAAATGCCTTTGCATAATCAATAAAACACAGGTAAACATCCTTCTGGTATTCTCTGCTTTCAGCCAGGATCCATCTGACATCAGCAATGATATCCCTGGTTCCACGTCCTCTTCTGAAATGGGCCTGAATTTCTGGCAGTTCCCTGTCGATATATTGCTGCAGCTGTTTTTGAATGATCTTCAGCAGAATTTTGCTTGTGTGTGATATTAATGATATTGTTCTATAATTTCTGCATTCCATTGGATCACCTTTCTTGGGAATAGGCATAAATATGGATCTCTTCCAGTCAGTTGGCCAGGAAGCTGTCTTCCAGATTTCTTGGCATAGACGAGTGAGCACCTCCAGTGCTGCATCTGTTTGTTGAAACATCTCAATTGATAATTCCATCAATTCCTGAAGCCTTGTTTTTCACCAGTGCCTTCAGAGCAGCTTGGACTTCTTCCTCCAGTACCATCGGTTCCTGATCATATGCCTCCTCTTGAAATGGTTGAATATCAACTAATTCTTTTTGGTATAATGACTCTGTATACTTCTCCCATCTTCTTTTGATGCTTCCTGCATCGTTTAATATTTTCCCCATGGAATCCTTCACTATTGCAACTCGAGGCTTGAATTTTTTCTTCAGTTCTTTCAGCTTGAGAAACACCGACCGTGTTCTTCCCTTTTGGTTTTCCATCTCCAGCTCTTTGCACATGTCATTATAATATTTTATTTTGTCTTCTCGAGAGGCCCTTTGAAATCTTCTGTTTAGTTCTTTTACTTCATCAATTCTTCCTTTTGCTTTAGCTGCTCGATGCTCAAGAGCAAATTTCAGAGTCTCCTCTGACATCCACCTTGGTCTTTTCTTTCTTTCCTGTCTTTTCAGTGACCTCTTGCTTTCTTCATGGATGATGCCCTTGATGTCATTCCACAACTCATCTGGTCTTTGGTCACTAGTGTTTAATGCATCAAATGTATTCTTCAGATGGTCTCTAAATTCTGGTGGGATATACTCAAGGTCATATTTTGGCTCTTGTGGACTTGCTCTGATTTTCTTCAGTTTCATCTTGAACTTGCATATGAGCAATTGATGGCCTGTTCCACAGTCGGTCCGTGGCCTTGTTCTGACTGATGATATTGAGCTTTTCCATCGTCTCTTTCCACAGATGTAGTCAATTTGATTTCTGCATGTTCCATCTGGTGAGGTCCATGTGTATAGTCGCCGTTTATGTTGGTGAAAGAAGGTATTTGCAGTGAAGAAGTCGTTGGTCTCGGAAAATTCTATCATTCAATCTCCGGCATTGTTTCTATCACCAAGGCCATATTTTCCAACTACTGATCCTTCTTCTTTGTTTCCAACTTTCTCATTCCAATTGCCAGTAATTATCAATGCATCTTGATTGCATGTTCGATCAATTTCAGACTGCAGCAGCTGATACAAATCTTCTATTTCTTCATCTTTGGCCCTAGTGGTTGGTGCGTAAATTTGAATAATAGTCATATTAACTGGTGTTACTTGTAGGCGTATGGATATTATCCTGCCACTGACAGCGTTGTACTTCAGGATAGATCTTGAAACGTTCTTTTTGACGATGAATGCAACACCATCCCTCTTCGAGTTGTCATTCCCAGCATAGTAGACTATATGATTGTCCAATTCAAAATGGCCAATACCAGTCCATTTCAGCTCACTAATGCCTAGGATATCGATGTTTATGCGTTCCATTTCATTTTTGATGATTTCCAATTTTCCTAGATTCATACTTCGTACATTCCAGGTTCTGATTATTAATGGATGTTTGCAGCTGTTTCTTCTCATTTTGAGTCGTGCCACATCAGCAAATGAAGGTTCCGAAAGCTTGACTCCATCCACGTCATTAAGGTCTACTCTACTTTGAGGAGGCATCTTTTCCCCAGTCATCTTTTGAGTGCCTTCCAAGCTGGGGGGCCCATCTTCCAGCACTATATCGGACAATGTTCCACTGTTGTTCATAAGGTTTTCACTGGCTAATGCCTTTCAGAAGTAGACTGCCGGGTCCTTCTTCCTTGTCTGTCTTAGTCTGGAAGCTCAGCTGAAACCTGTCCTCCATGGGTGACCCTGCTGGTATGTGAACACTGGTGGCATAGCTTCCAGCATCTCAGCAACACACAAGCCCCCACAGTACGACAAACTGACAGACCCGTGGAGGTGTTGATTCCTAGCACTTAAAAAAATATATAATAATAATAATACACATCTGGCATACTAACCTTAGTCTGAGAATCTGGTTCTTAATGACAACAGTTGATACCTAGGTGGTCAGGGGCAGCAGATAAGAAGATAGCATTTTTTAGCTGGATCACTTGCTGACAGGCTAGGAACAAGGACTCCCATTAAGATGGATCATCCACTGATAGTAAGTAGGTGGATCATCAATTAAAAAAGAAAAAAAAAAAAAGCTATTGCCATCGAGTGAATTCCAACACATAGGACCCAGTAGGACAGAGTAGAACTTCCCCATAGGGTTTCCAAGGCAGTAAATCTTTACGGAAGCAGGCTGCCACATCTTCCTCAATGACTTGAGGGTTAGCTGCTGAGCGCTTAACCACTGCGCCACCAGGGCTCCACAGATCATAGATATCCACTGCTGTCGAGTCAGTTCCAACTCATAGCAACCCAGGGTTTCCAAGGACGTAAATCTCTGCAGAAGCAGAGTGCCACATCTTTCTCCCACTGAACTGCTGCTGGTTTCAAACTGCCGACCTTTCAGTTAGCAGTGCTTTAACCACTGCACCACCAAGGCTCCTTAAATCATAACCCGTTGCGGTCGAGTCAATTCCAACTCATAGCAACTCTATAAGACAGAGTAGAACTACCCCATAGGGTTTCCAAGGAGCACCTGGTGGATTTGAACTGCCAACCTCTTGGTTAGCAGCCGTAGCTCTTAACCAGTAAGCCACCAGGGTTTGCAGATCATAGATAGCCCCTAGTAAAAAACAAACAAAAAAGCAATTCAAATGCTAAAACACTCACCAGTGTTGAGTTGGATTGGTATACTAAGGGAAGAAAATCATTAGCTATTACAATTTATTAGGTATTTGAGAAATATAAAATGGTAACCATAAGAACAAAAAACAATTGAGCTCTGTAAAAATATAATGAAAAACTGAGGGTGATTAATAGCCAACTGATAGCTAAGGGTGAAAGCAAGAAGGCCCCATTGGTAGCATACAAAAAATATCTCATCTCCAATGGCAGAGCAGAGAATGCTGGGGACCGGGCTCAGGACTATATCTAAAGAGTAATGGGGCTCTAAAAAGGTTAAATATACAACCAGAGAATATCTCAAAGTTAGGATTTTCATTGGGAAAGAATGGGATCTTCACAAAAGTGATGGATGGCCTAAGTTGATAACCCCCCAAATCATGAATTTCTGATTTTGCTGAACTTTCTATGTTTGTGGCCCACCCCTCCTCATTAAGAGAGAGCACTATCTGACCTTTTCTTGGAGATGATTCAGGGCGATCTTCCTCATAGACAACATGTGTTTCTGTCAGCATCCACTCCCATTTTCCTTCCTGACCACTAAATCTATGACTAGTGTTAGTTAGGTCACAATATTACCTAGATAGGCACCTGCTGAATCTCATAGGGTGGAAATGGATTCTATCTTAAAGAATCTGCAAGAACTACATCAGCAGGACCTGGGAGTGTATGCCTGAGATTAGATTCTGAGGAACTCGATCAAGGCAGCCATAACACGAGATTAAATAAAGAAGGATTTATCATCTTGTGAGCACATTCCAAGATACAGGATTTAACCTAGGAATTAGTACAAACCCTTGCTGCTACGATAACTCCTGGAAGCATGGAAAAAAATCATGGTACATACTAAGTGAATATTTATTGTTGAATTTATTGTTAAATGTCAAGGCAGACAGTGGATGAATGAATTAAAAGTCTTAGAGAAGTGAGTATGCTGGAATGGTTATGCTGTGTAAGGCTGGAAAATCTATCAGGTTATTATGTTTCATGAGAAGACCCAGAGACTATGACAATTACCAAGACCGTAAAGAATGCACTGGTGAGAGAGGTATTGTTAAGCTCAGTATGGGTACCTAGGAGTGAGAATAGCATAGGCAATTACAGATCTAGGCTCATAGCAATGCTGGGATCCTAAAACAATATAGGTCCTATGGTGGAGCTTAACCATCAGAAGTTTGTTGGACAATTATCATAATGAGTTACAAGGTTGGAGGGACATCCTGGGGGCCCGATACACTGAGAGTTATGGAGATTTCCCCTAAGGGAAAAATAGATGAGCAACCAACAATGACTTAATTCAGTTTGTGCCATCCAAAGAAATCAGGGATGAATGATCAGAAGGCGGCTGAGGTCAGTCACCCCATTAAAAAGTTACAAGCTCTTGCTCGGTTTTTAGAATTGGGCCAATTTTGTGCCAAGAACTCATTGATTGAAAAAGTAGGCTATGTCTCCAGGAGGAAGGACATTGTAAGACCACAAGTGTAAACCAAAAAAACCCAAACCCATCGCCATCGAGTAGATTTCAACTCATATTGACCCTATAGGACAGAGTAGAACTGCCCCATAGGGTTTCTAAGGCTGTCATCTTTACAGAATCAGACCGCCACATCTTTTTCCTGTTGAGTCGCTGGTGGATTCCAACCGCCAACCTTTTGGTTAGCAGCTAAACACTTAACACGGTTCCACGAGGTCATCTTACAGCAAGCAATGATTTCCCGCAGCCCTTTACCAAATGAAACTACGGCCATTCCTCAAAAACTGTGCACTGTGGAAAAAAGAATACCCAGATATTTGATGACTATCGGGTCCAAGTTTCCATTGGTATTTTTAGACCTGAAATGTCATTCTCATAGTCCCACTGTTAGATTGGGGCATAAGAGAGTCAGGTAATTAATGAAGTCCTGGATAAGGTGTAGCACACAGTGGCTTTGTTGGACCTAAATACTCACCCGGTGGTCATTTCCCTAGTTTCCAAATGTATAATCTGAATAACAACTGATTCCTGGCACAACCCCATACTGGTCTCTTGACCTATGTGGGGGTGGGGGGATAGGTGGGAATTGGGTTTAATCTATCATTTTCTTTTTTTCTTTCTCTTTGCCCCTCCTGCCCTTTTTTATCAAAGTTGGAAAAGCTAAGTGGAAGCCTTTCAAACTAATCTTTTCAATGGCCTAGATTGTTGTTGTTGTTGGGCGCCATTGAGTCGGTTTGGACTCATAGCAACCCTATGTACAAGGGAACAAAACACTGCCCAGTCCTGCGCCATCCTCATGATTATTGTTATGCTTGAGCCCATTGTTGCAGCCATTGTATCAGTCCATCTCCTTGAGGGTCTTCCTCTTTTTCACTGACCCTCTAGTTTACCAAGCATGATGTCCTTCTCCAGGGACTTGTCCCTTCTGATAACATGTCCTAAATATGTGAGACTTCGTCTCACCATCCTTGCTTCTAATGAGCATTCTGGCAGTACTACTTCCAAGACAGATTTGTTCGTTCTTTTGGCAGCCCATGGTACATTCAATATTCTTTGCCAACACCATAGTTCAAAGACATCAGGTCTTTGGTCTTCCTTATTCATTGCCTAGCTTTTGCATGCGTATGAGGTGATTGAAAACACCATGGCTTAGGTCAGCCACACCTTAGTCCTTAAAGGGACATCTTTGTTTTTTAACACTTAAAAGAGGTCTTTTGCAGCAAATTTGCCCAGTGCAAATAGATTTGTCACATTGAACAAATCCTTTCATTGGCCTAGACAGTAAACCAAAAACAGTACCATATTTCAAGGGAAGGGGTAAATGATAGAAATTAGTATCGTTCTTAAAAATCAAAGAGTTGTAAGGATAATTGTCCTTGTAGCTCTACTTAATGCACCAGTCTAGTTCTTGCAGGAAAAAAAAAAAAAAAAAAAAGCTGATTCTAGAGAATGACAGCTGATTAATCACCATATGTTTGTTGGTTAGTACTAATGATGGCTGCCATTCCAGATGTGGTATATGAACTAAGGACACTAACTTAGCCTCAGGTAAAGGATATGCGACGACCACTGATCTGGTGAAGATTTCTCCTCCTCATTTTCTCTATGAGAAACAGTGACGGAAAACAGTTTGTATTCCCATGGAATGGTTTGTATTCCCAGGGACACATGTGTGCCAGAGAATCTGAGAATCATATTGGTAATCGGGAAACTTTCTCCAGGAAGAAAGCTGGGATAATCATAAGAATGATCTCATTTGTTTTGAACTGATGCCTGATGTCTAATGTTTTGAACTTTTTTTTTGTTTTTGTTTTTTAAATGTATTTTGCAGTTTTCTACTTCTTTCTGGTGAGGGGGTAAATATGGTTCTGTTACTCTTTTTTTGCTGGCTTCTTTAAGTTAATTTTTTTCACTTATTTTAAGTATTTTCTAGTATCTTAGAAATCCTGGTGGCATAGTGGTTAAGAGCTATAGCTACTAACCTAAAGGTTGGCAGTTCGAATCCACCACACACTCCTTGGAAACAGTATGGGGCAGTTCTACTCTGTCCTGTAGAGTCGCTATGAGTTGGAATTGCCTCGAGTGCAATGGGTTTGGTTTTGGTGTTCCAATATCTTAGACCTATAAAACTTTTTTTCTAATCATTGCTTTAGCAAACCAGAGATTTTGATGGGCATTTTTGTATATTTTAGTTTGAAATATTTTCTAATTTTCAATGTGATTTTTTTCTTTAATATACAATTTTATCAGAATTATATTATTTAATTTCCTCATATTTGAGGTCTTCTTGACATCTAGCTATTGATTTCCAATTTAATTCTGTTCTGGTCCAAAAATGTACCCTGCAACGTATCAATCTTTTAGAATTTATTGACTTATTTTATATAACATTTTCATTCTTGGTGAATATTCCTTGGGCAATTGAAATGAATGTTGTTACTGTGTAGAGTTCTATTAATATCAATTAGTGCACAGTACAAGGTGATGATAACATTGTTCAAATCTATATCCTAATTATTTTTGTATCCGGTTGTTTTTCAATTACTGAGGAAATTATGTTAAAACCTTCAAATATAATTGTGGATTTATCTTTATTTTATTAGGCACATACACATGTAGGATTGTTAAAAGTCTTTTTGAATAATTAACCTTTTTACTTTCATAAAATCTTCCTCTTTATTTCTGGTAATAATCCTTGTTTTGAGGTCCACTTTAGCTTTTATTATTATAACTGTAACAGCTTTTTTATACTAATAATTCGTATGCATACTTTTTACTGCCAACCTATCTATATGTGGCTTTATATTTACAGTGTGAACCTTATTTCACTTTTTTTTATCCAGTGTAACTATTACTGCCTTGCAATCTATATGTTTTCTTCTATTTATCAATTGTGAGGATGCTGTAGAATCAGGCAGTGTTTTGTTCCGTTGTACATAGGGTCATTATGAGTCGGAACTGACTCAATGGCACCTAACAGCAACAAAATTCTATTTATATTTAATGTAATTACAGATATGGTTGGCTTTAATCTACCATTTTCTCTCTCTTTTTTTTCTTTTCCCCTTCTGTTCCTTGTTATTCTTTGTCTTCTTTCCTGCCTTCTTTTACATTAAAAAAAAAATTTTTTTAAGTATCCTATTTTACTTCCTCTATTGTTTATTTATTTTTTTTTTATTGGTTGTTGTAGATATTACTGCATGCAGCCTTAACCTATTACAGTCTAATTAACATGAACATTGCATTAAACCCCCCTCAAAAAAAAAAAAAAAAAACCGTTGCCAATGAGTTGATTCCAGCTCATAGCGACCCTACTGCGTTACCTCTTTTAAAATATAAGAAACTTGAAGTGGTGTAATTTTATTTTCCAGCCTGCCACCATCCTTTCAGAGATTGTTGTCTATTGCTTTAAATCTACCTACACTATAAACTCTACAACACAATGTTGTAATTTTTGCTTTAAACCAATGGCGAGCAAATATTTTTTCTGTAAAGGGCCAGATAATAGATATTGTAGGATTTGTGGGCCTTAAGGTCACTGATACAACTGTTCCACTCTAGCCCTACAGTGCACAAACAGCATAGACAGTATGAAAATGAATGAGCCTGGCTATGTTCCAATAAAACTTTATTTATAAAAACAGATGGAAGGCTGGAGATGACCTGCAGCGGTAGTTTGCTGACACCAGTTTAAACAGTCGGTTGTCTTTTAAGGAAATTGCAAAAAAAAAAAAAAAGGAATTTTCATATTTCATATTTACCCATTTATTTACTATTCCTGGTGCTCTTTATTTCTCTCTGTGGATCTGGTTTCCCCTGGTGACTTTCTATTCAGCCTGAAGAACTTCTTTAAGATTTTGTTATAACACAGGTTTGGTGACAACAAATTCTCTCAACTTTCATTTTTCTGATGATACCTCCATTTCGCCTTCATTTATGAAGAATGATTTTGCTCTATGTAGAAATTTTTTCCCAATACTTTAAACATGTCAATTAGTTATCTTCTTGCCTTACTTGTTTTTGTTGAGAAGTCAGCAGTTATTTTCCGAATTTTCTTGCATGTGATGTCTTTTTGTCTTCCTTTAGCTCCTTTTGATATTTTATTTTTATTTTGGTTTTAAGAAATTTTACTAAGCCTAGGTGTCGCTATTAGTCAGAGTCAACTCTATGGCAATGGGAATGCCTGGGTGTGGTTTTCTTTGTATTTATACTGCTTAAGATTCATTGATCTTCTTATATAATTTCATGTTAGAAGTTCTGGTCACTATTTAAATTTTTGTTGTTTCTGTTCCATTCTCTTGTCTCTTTCTGGGACTCTAATTACCCTTGTGTTATATCTTTTGATATAGACCCAAAAGTCACAATTTCTTTGATAATTTTTCTCTGTGTTCTTATGTTGGATAATTTGTTGATCTTTCTTCAAGTTAACTGTCCCTTTGTTCTCTTATTCGTTCTCTTAATCTGTTATTAGGTCCATCCAGTGAATTTTTCATGTTATATGTTTTACTTTTGAAATTAAAATTTTAATTTTTTAAAAAAAAATTTTACAGTATTTATTTCTCTGTCGATATTCCGTATTTGGCCATTCATTCTGATTTTTTCCTTTTAAGTACTTGAGCATACTTACAATTGTCACTTCACAGTTCTTTTCTGGAATTACCAACATTAACTGTTTCATTCTGTTGACTCTTGGTCACATTTTCTTCTTCCTTCTCGTGTAGTAATATTTTAATGTATACAGAATGTTGTCAATGAAAATTACAGAGCCTCATAATTTGGTTTTGCGCCTTTAAATTGTGTTGATTTTTGTTCTAGCAATTACTTAACTTACTTTGAACTTGAGGGGGCTTGTTTCTACAATATTTTATGAAGGATCTTTTTGGTTTGCCACTTAGTCCTAGGGTAAATCTGTTAGTCCTAGATTATACTCCTAAATTGTTGCCATCTGAAATTGCAACAGGAAACTTAGGTGGTTTTTTACTGTTTTTAAGTTGACAGGACTCAAACTTTAAAGTTTGTCTGTCTTGCTTTGGGCAGCAGTTGAAATCTCCTTCTCAGATTTTTCACTTGAAAAGCTATTGCTTTTTTGTGGGCATATTATAATGTTCCCAGAACACTTACAGTTCAGGGATCCACCTAGCTTTTGAGGGAGTATCGTACGCATACTTTGGAGCACTCTCTTTAGTACAAACTTTTTTGGAGATTTTTTATCCTCAATTTCCAGCCACCTCTAGCCAAGAAGACTGAGTTTATCTGCTTGATTTCAAACTGTCCAGGACTATGTGCTCTCAGAAAAAAACTGTAAAATCATGGACTTCACCCAGTAAGTTTTTTTTTTTTTCTATCAAGAGTGAATATTCTCATGTTTTTTTCCTGCCTTTGGCCTCTTTTTAGTGCTTTCAAATAGCTGATTTTCATATTTTTCCCAAAACTTGTAAATAGCTTCTGTGAATTGGTTTAATACAAGCTTTTCCAGAGTTACTAAAATGGGAATTCTTGATATTAGCATTTTCAGAATAGAAAGTGGAGAATGGTTGTCACATCACCTACCCACCACCAAATCACCACCACTTTGCCTGACTAAGTCCTTCTGACATTTTAGATTTTAGCTTTAACATCTCTGTACACATGACCTGTCTTCCTCAATCTTCTAGAGGAGGTTAGGCCTACTCATCTCTGATGTGTTTTCCTGTAGTGCCCTATACTCTCACTATCATAACATCATCACAATTTACTGAAATTACATGTGTAAATTGTCTTTATAAATAGGCTATAAATTCTCTGAGGTCAGGAATCATGTGCCTCATGTTAATTGCTGCATTCCGGGGCCAACTACCTGGTAGAAAGTGATAAATATAAAGGAATAGAAGAAAGAATAAATCCAAATAGGTGGGAAAAATCACGTAGTTTTGAATTAAAATATAGAACAGAAGGAAAGAAAAGGGTCTGAATGACTTAAACTCTGATTGATGTTGCCTCCACCGACTGAATCCAGCTCAGGGGCCAATTCTTGAGTCTCTATCTCTTTTTCCCATGACAGTGCCCATCTGCATGGGGAAATCTAGGGACAAATGTCATTGAGAATGGCTCTTTGTTTTCTCTGAGGAATTTGGACATTCCACTCTGCAAGAGAGAAGCAGGACATCACTTGAGAAGAGAAGCCAAGTTGTTCTGGTTAGTTATTATTGCCGTAGTTAGTTATCCTATGGTATTGACTGGCAAGTCAACTCAACAAGTCTGCTGTAGCCCAAAGACTCTAAACAGACATGAAAGTTCATGCTTTGAAAACTTCTGACACATTCATTTTGAGTTATAGATTTTTTTTGTAGAGTTGGGTGTTGGTAAATATATATGTATTTTTGCATTACATCTTAAAACATTGAAAAATGAGTATTGGAAAATAAAAAACCCTTCAGTCAGCACCTATAATCCATTGAGGCAATTAATCAACCACATACTTTGTCAACTTTCTCTTGTTTTGTTATGCTTTATGACTCTCTTGTTATTTCATTAAGACAATAGAAGGAATTAATCTTCATTGCATGGAAAATGAGAGATAGACAAAAGGGACTTAGCTGCCATTCTCTATCTTGTGGTTCAAATCAGTCATCAGGACAGACTGAATTATTTTTAACTGTGATGCTTTCATTAAGCCTTATTGGAAACATTTTAATGCATTATAGAATTTTCTGCACCATCAGAATACAGATTTGTCACTTGGAATGAACTAGTTTAGCAACTCAGGTGCCCTTGCATTAGCTCCTTCTCTAATAGAATATGAAAATTCTCAGAAATCAATAGTAGAATAACAGTTATATTTTACACACAAGCTTGTAAGATTCTTGGGATTGTAAGGCACAAGTGTAAACTCAGAAGATTCTTTAAAATCTGGAAATAATTCGTTACACCAAAGGGGATGCAAGATTTCTCAGGAGGGAACTTATACACTAAGGGTTTCATTTGTTTCTAGAACTGAAGGTTCCACAGAGAGTGGATTACTTTTCTACATTCAGTGCAGTTCAGGGTCAGAGGCAGAGCAGTCAGGGACACTCATGAAAATAACCTCTCCAGAGCTCAGCTGCTAACCAAAAGGTCTACAGTTCAAATCCACCACCCACTCCTTGGAAACCCTATGGGGCAGTTCTCCTCTGCCCTATAGGGTCACTATGAGTTGGAATCGCCTCAATAGTAATGGGTTTGGTTTTGGTTCAGTGGGTTAGCATGTATTTATTGAGCATTTATTATGGAATGAACAATAAGTTAGGAGCAACAGGGCTAAAAAGAATTAAAACACAGAGTCCCTATTCACAATGTACTTTAGTCTAGTTGGGAACATACTTATAGGAATGAAATGTAAAATGTAAACTAATTGTTTCAGTGAGTATATGAAAAAGCACGGTAGATTAGTATGGCATGTGTATCATGAATCAAATGCAGAAGGGGAAGAGTTGAAATACACTGTGGACTTGAAGGATCCTGCAGATCCAGAAAGTAGGAAAAAATTCCCTCATGTATGCCTAGGAGTTAAGAGGAAAATCATTGCAGTTTTAATAAGAACTTTGCAGAAAAGTTTATGAGTGATTTCACACTTTTTTTTTTTTTTTTAAAATCTCTGGTAGGATTAAGTTGTCAAACTTGAAAAATCTACCAGGATAAGCCTATTTGAAAAATCGTAATTTCAACACTTATGATGCTTCCTTTAAATTGCCTCTTTGAAATGACCCTACATTGTTCTGGGAAAAGCTCTTAATCATCCATGAGGTCCCTGTGTGATCTTGGATCAATAATTTTACCTCTCTGATCCTCAGTTTCCTCATCTAAATAAGAGAACACTGAGCCAGATCATCTTTATGATTCCTTATTACTCATTTGTAGTTTTATCAAGAGTCCTTTCATTTTCTTTGGGTAGAAAATAGGAATCAGAAAACCCAGCTAACTTCCTCTCTGTGATTTTTGATCAGCCTTTGCCTTTCCAGTCGGTGCCCTTGCCCCATTTTGCTTGGCACTGGCAATCCCTCATGCTGCCAAGAGTGGGTAAGGAGGTGAAGGGAAGCAACCAGCTCTGTTCTAGTTAGCTATTCAATTCTAAATTATTAATGCCATTCCTGTTCTATCACCTTGAAGGTGTTGGATACCAAGAGCTATTAATAAAGGATAGGTTTCATGAGGTCAAATAGGCAAGACTCCATAACATTTTCTATGGTCAGCCAGACAGAAGGCTGGGGGGCACAGGGTTAGGAGAAAGAAGGGAGTGTCAGGATGTACATGTTTAATTCAATCCCTGGATTCTGCAGTGTGTAAAGAAGGAGAAGTATTGTAATTGAGAATTCTCCACAAAGAATTAAGCCTATGATAAATTCATATCTTTGAGGAACAATCAATAACAGCAAGGTTTGCATTGAGCTGAAAAACTCATTATAAAATAGAAACATTTCGGCTTATTTGTTTTATTTTCCTTAAAGTTAACCCTCTATAGAAAAGAGTTATCTGAAAGTGGCAGAAAGCAGGAGTCATCTTAAATTAAGAGGTTCTTATGTAAATCATTTCTAGCACGTCTAGAGCCTGTCTTTGTGATGCAAAGCATGAAAATGGACTACTCAGTGTACAGAAATTTTCAAAATTAAAGGCCTGCAGCTTCTTCCTCAAAATGCAGCCTGTGAAGGGCTTAATATACCACAATTGGGCCTAGTTGTTTGATTTGTGTTACAAGCACTGAACAGAGGCCAGGAGAGAATGCCACAGAACACATGTGGTTGGGGCCACAGAGGCTGACACTGTATCTACAACTTGCCAAATCAACAAAAAATTTTAAAGACCCTTTTTCCTTATTAAGCAAAAACATTTATATATATATATATTTTTTTTTACAAAATTGGTTATCAAAAATGTTGAATTTAACTGAAGCGAATGCTTCTTTGAATGTGATGTAGATACACAATGATTTCTGCAAACACATCTGAAACTCTGGAAAGGGAAGAGTTTCTCATTCCAAAGGTCAATAGTGATAGCCATAGATCAATAAAGCAAAAATATAGCATTAATCAAATACTAACTATGTGTAAGACACTGAGTTAAGTTCTCTGAGTATATCATTAGAATAAATTCTTGCCACCTGGTGATAAGGTGACAATTATTATAATCAACTTGCAAACAAGCAATTGAAGACCCAGAAAGGTTAAGTTAGCTTGCTCAAGGTCATACACTCATTATATAAATTGAACCCATCTCTGTCTGACCTGGCTGCCTGAACACCACCATATATTGCTATACTGTTTGTATTAACAACCATAATAATTAATATTATAGTTTTGCATGTATTAGTTCATGTAGTCCTTGTAAATATTTGAGATATATATTGTTATTATCTCTAATTCACAAATGTTAGAACTGAGTCTCAGAAAGGTGAGGAGACAAAGTCACATTTCAGTGGAAATGAGATAGGCCATAGGCCCATGGAGGCGTGCCTTCCTTATGAGCTATCGTAGTTCAGAAGGTAGTTAATGTGTTTACATTCTCTAGCAAAGAAATGAGACACAGAATATTGACCAATGGGTGTTTGGCAGTGAGATACTAGGGAATGAATAGACAAACAGACCAATGAAACAGAATATCCAAAAATAGACCTTAGAACATATGGAGATTTGGTATACGGCAAGGGTAGCATCTCAGATCACTGGTAAAAAATGGACTATTTTAATAAATGGTGTTGGGATAACTGGGTAACCATTTGGGAAAAGACAAAATTAGATCCATACCGCACACCATAAACAAAAATAAATTTTAAATGGACCAGGGATCCAAATGTAAAAAATGGAACCATATGAGTAGCAAAGGAAAACATGGGTAAATTCGTCTTTAACCTTAGTGTAGGGAAGGGTTTTCTAAATACAATTCAAAATTCAAACATAATTAAAAAATGATAAATTTGATAACATAATAAGTAAAAAGAAAATCATGGTTAAAAAAATCATAAAGTGAAAAGACAACTGACAAGCTGGGTGCAAACACTTGCAGCACGCATCACAGTTAAATTGCATTGGTATCCTAGTAGCATAAAGAATTCTTCAGGTTGAGGGAAAGGTTAACTAAAAAGTTGATAGAAAAATGAAAAATACATAAACTGTTCACAAAACATTTTAAAATGGCCTTTAAACTTACAAAAGTATATTCAACCTCACTTATAATTACAGAAATGCAAATAGAACTACACTAAAATGTTATTTCTCACCTATCAGATTGATAAATTTTTTTTTAAATCTGACAACGTATATGTTGACAAGGTTTTAAGGAACGTGCACTTTCATACCTTACAGTGGGATTGCCAAATGCAAATGGGTCCAACTCTTCTGGCAGGGAATTTGGCCACATCTAGTAAAACTATATATACACTTATCTGTTCATTTAGTAATTCTACCTCTAGTCATTTACCCTGAAGATACACCTTCAACAATACAAAAATACATTTACACGAAGTTATTTAACACAACATTGTTTGTAATCCAAAGTTTTGGAAACAATTTAAATGCTCTTACATAGAAAAGTAATTTAATAAACTATGGAGCCCTGGTGGTGCAGTGGTTAAGAGCTTGGCTGCTAACCAAAAGGTCAGTAGTTCCAATCTACCAGCCACTCCTTGAAAACCCTATGGGGCAGTTCTACTCTGTCCCATAGAATCTCATGAGTCAGAATTGACTCGATGGCAATGGGTTTGGTTTTTTTGGGTTTATGGTACATCCACACCGTGAAATATGATAGAAGTTTAAAAAAAAGAATGAGGAAGATTTCTATGGACAGGTATGGAGGAATTTTCATGATACATTAAACTATTTTAAAAAAAATCAAAAGAATATCAACAATATGTTAGTCACACATAAGAAAGAAGTTGACATAAGAAAACATACATGTATCTGCTCATTTGTGGCAAAGGAAATACGAAAAGCAAACCAAAAAATACTGATTTTGGTTAACCTACAGAGGGTGGATGGGAATCGGGAGGAAAAGATAAATAGAAATGATATAGCCAGAACTGGGAAGAATGACATTTCTTTGAGTGTAACTCTTTTTATATAGTTAAAACTATTAGAACAATATTAATGTTTCACATACATAAATAAATAATTAACAAAAATGAGAGTTGAACTCGGAATAGAATAAAAACAAAAGCAAATGATTCTTTGGAAAACAGTATTTTGACTACACACTCTAAAAGATAAAGACAAAAAACTGCATATATATAGCATACTAAAGCTAGTAGATTTGTTTTTCACAGTGCTATGGGTTATTAATTCTGAAGCTACATCATGTGTATTCTAGGACTGAACAAATAATTGATACATTGTGGATACTGAAATTTAGGTATTAAAAAAGTTAAAATCAGAAAAGAAAAAGTGAAAGGTGATAACAAACTCTGTGTTGTTGAATTAGAGTTGGGGATATCGATATGTACTCATGGTCAGAAAGGTGGATAGATAGGTAAATGATAGAAAGAAAATAGGTGTGTAAAAGTGTGCGTACTTATATTCATTTCCTAGCTCTCTTCTGTCCATTGGCAGAAGCAACGACACCACAGTATCTGTAAGTATACCTAACACTCAGATCTTATTTTCTAAATAGTATTCTCCAATAAAAGAAAACAGAATTTATTGAGAAGTGATATTCCTGAGCCGAGGCAGAATAAGATAACCCTTTTTTGTTGCTGTTGTTGTTTGTTTGTTTTGAAATTTCAGAAAGCAAAATAATGCTAAAGAAAAGGCGGGGGGGGGGGCGGGGAGATACAAAAGCCACTTTGAAGAACTCCCAGTGGCCAAATAAAGAATAATTCAAGCAACAAAATAAATAATAATTGGAATAAATTATCCAGAGAATAAAATGAGAATCCATAAATCCAATTATTTTTATATCAATACAGGCTCATAAGGG
Organism: Loxodonta africana; assembly: GCF_030014295.1. Lineage (NCBI taxonomy): Eukaryota > Metazoa > Chordata > Mammalia > Proboscidea > Elephantidae > Loxodonta > Loxodonta africana. The sequence goes on from NC_087360.1 coordinate 64,296,669, forward strand.
AGAAAGGAAAGCTCCTCCTTAAGGTAGAATTCTAACTAATAAATGTAGAAGGAATGATGGAAACAGAAGAACAACCTTTGGCAAGGAGCAAATTAATAATCATTTCAGTCAAGAATCATCAGTGGATGCTAAATTAGTGGGCAAGAAAATGTGAAAAAGGACATTTATATACTTTTATTCTGTTGTAATCAAAGTATTTTCCCACACAATGCTTATTCATTACCAAGGGAAATACAGTAACTTTACAATGTAGAAACCTGGCAGATATTGCCTTAACCAAGTAGTTAAAATTAACTTCTTTTAGAGAAACCAGATAACTGGGAGCTCCTAAAAATCAAACACCTATGCTCATCTAAAGACTTCACCAAAAGAGTAAAAAGACCACCTACAGACTGGGAAAGAATTTTCAGCTATGTCATCTCCGACCAGCGCCTGATCTCTAAAATCTACATGATTCTGTTAAAACTCAACCACAAAAAGACAAACAACCCAATCGAGAAGTGGGCAAAGGATATGAACACGCACTTCACCAAAGAAGATATTCAGGCAGCTAACAGATACATGAGAAAATGCTCTCGATCATTAGCCATTAGAGAAATGCAAGTTAAAACTACGATGAGATTCCATCTCACTCCAACAAGGCTGGCATTAATCCAAAAAACACAAAATAATAAATGTTGGAGAGGCTGCGGAGAGATTGGAACTCTTATACACTGCTGGTGGGAATGTAAAATGGTACAACCATTTTGGAAATCTATCTGGCGTTTTCTTAAAAAGTTAGGAATAGAACTACCATACAACCCAGAAATCCCACTCCTCAGAATATACCCTAGAGAAATAAAAGCCTTCACACAAACAGATATATGCACACCCATGTTTATTGCAGCTCTGTTTACAATAGCAAAAAGCTGGAAGCAACCAAGGTGTCCATCAATGGATGAATGGGTAAATAAATTGTCGTGTGTTCACACAATGGAATACTACGCATCGATAAAGAACAGTGACGAATCTGTGAAACATTTCATAACATGGAGGAACCTGGAAGGCATTATGCTGAGCGAAATTAGTCAGAGGCAAAACGACAAATATTGTATAAGACCACTATTATAAGATCTTGAGAAATAGTATAAACTGAGAAGAACACATACTTTTGTGGTTACGAGGCGGGGGGAGGGAGGAGGGGTGGGAAAGGGTTATTTACTGATTAGTTAGTAGACAAGAACTACTTTAGGTGAAGGGAAGGACAATACTCAATACACGGAAGGTCACCTCAACTGGACTGGACCAAAAACAAAGAAGTTTCTGGGATAAACTGAATGCTTCAAAGGTCAGCAGAGCAAGGGCGGGGGTTTGGGGACTATGGCTTAAGGGGACTTCTACGTCAATTGGCAAAATAATTCTATTATGAAAACATTCTGCATCCCACTTTGAAATGTGGTGTCTGGGGTCTTAAATGCTAACAAGCGGCCATCTAAGATGCATCAATTGGTCTCAACCCACCTGGATCAAAGGAAAATGAAGAACCCCGAGGTCACACGATAACTATGAGCCCAAGAGACAGAAAGGGTCACATGAACTAGAGACTTACATCATCTTGAGACCAGAAGAACTAGATGGTGCCCAGCCACAACTGATGACTGCCCTGACAGGGAACACAACAGAGAACCCCTGAGGGAGCAGGAGATCAGTGGGATGCAGACCCCAAATTCTCATAAAAAGACCAGACTTAATGGCCTGACTGAGACTAGAGGAATCCCGGCGGTCATGGTCCCCAAACCTTCTGTTGGCCCAGGACAGGAACCATTCCCGAAGACAACTCATCAGATATGGAAGGGACTGGACAATGGGAAGGAGAGAGATGCTGATGAAGAGTGAGCTACTTGTATCAGGTGGACACTTGAGACTGTGTTGGCATCTCCTATCTGGAGGGTAGGAGGGTAGAGAGGGTTAGAAGCTGGCAAAATTGTCACGAAAGGAGAGACTGGAAGTGGGAGTATGGAGTAAGGTGTATATAAGCTTATATGTGACAGTCTGACTTGATTTGTAAACGTTCACTTAAAGCTCAATAAAAATTATAAAAAAAAAAAAATTAACTTCTTTCCCAGAAGACATCAAAAGAATAACACAGCAAAACTATTAATAACTCTACACACATAAATTTGACAACTTAAAAAAAAAAAATTCACAGAAAACACAAACTACCACAACTCACACAATATAAGATAGATAATTTGAATAGCCCTGTAACTATTGAAGGTGTCCATGGGTAGTGCAAATGGTTAGTAAGTGGCTGCTAACCAGATGGTTGGAGGTTTAAGTCCATCCAGAGGTGCCTCGAAAGATAGGCCTGGCAAGATGCTTCTGGAAAATCAGCCATTGAAAACCCTATGGAGCACAGTTTTACTCTAACACTTATGGGGTCACCATGAATCGAAATTGATTCAAGGGTACCTGTTTGTTGTTAGTTTGCTTTTTCTGGTTGTTGTTTTGTTTTACTTTTGCTTTTTTAATAATTGCTAAGGGAAGGGCATTAATGATTAAAAAAAAAATAAAACTCAACAAAAAAGAAACCTTCAGGCTCAGATGGTGTCACTAGAGAATTCTGCCAGATGTTTAAAGAAGAATTAATACCACCTCTAAACAATCAGTTCCAGGAAATAGAAGAAGAAGGAATACTTCCCAATTCATTTTATGATGCTAGTATTACCCTGACTTCAAAACCAGGCAAAGACAGTACCAAATAAATAAATAAATGAGAGAATGAAAGAAAACTACAGACCAATATCCCTTGTGAATATAGATCCCCAAAATCCTTAACAAAAGATTAGCAAATAGATTTCAGCAATATATAAAAAGAAGTATGTATCATGATCAAGGAGAGTTTATTCCAAGGATCCAAGGCTGATTCAATATTCAAAAATCAATCAATACTATCTAGCATTTTAGTAGGCTAGCAAAGAAAAAGCACATGATCATATCAGTCAGTGCAGAAAAAACATTCGACAAAATTCAACACCCATTCATGACAGTCTCTCAGAAAAAGTAGGAATAGAAGGAAACTTCCTCAACTTGACGAAGAGAATCTACCGAAAGCCTGTAGCAGCCATTAAACTTCATAGTGAAAGTCTGAATGCTTTCTCCCTAAAACTGGGAGCAAGGAAAAGATGTCTGCTCTTCCTCAACAGTGCCGGAACTTGTAGCCAGAGCAATAAGGCAAGAAAAGGTAATAAAAGGAAAACAGATAGGAAAGATAGAACTAAGCCCCTCCTATTTGCAAATATTCCTATTTGGAAACCCTAGTGGCATAGTGGTTAAGTGCTATGGCTGCTAACCAAAGGGTCAGCAGTTCAAATCCCCCAGGTGCTCCTTGGAACCAATGGGGCAGTTCTACTCTATCATATAGGGTTGCTATGAGTCGAAATCGACTTTTGGCACTGGGTTTGGGCTGGGTTATCTGCAGATAACATGATTATTTACATATAAAATGCAAGGAACCTACAAAAAACTCCTAGAACTAATAAGTGAGTTCAACAAGGTCACCGGATACCTAATAAACTTATAAAAATCAATTGTATTTCTACATGCTATTAATGAAGGTGAGGGCATCAAAATAAAAGTGCAATACAATTTACAAACTCAAAAAAGAAAATGAAATACTCAGGTACGAGTTTCACAAAATGAGTACGGGATTTATATACTGAAAACCACAAAATGCTCATGAAAGAAATCAAAGATCTAACTATGGAGAGGCATACTGTGTTCATGGCTTGGAAGATTCAACACAGAAAAGGTCAGTTCTCCCAAGATTAATTTACAGGTTAAAAGTAATTTTTATAAAAATCTTGGGGAGATATTCCTGTAGATAAAAAAAAAAAGCCAAACACACTGCTGTCGAGTCAATTCTGATATAAAAAAAAAAAAATTCTAAAATCTACATAGCAAGTAAAAGAAAAAAATCTTGCATAGATAAAACTATTTTGAAAAAAGAATTAAGAGGAAGTATTTTATTTTTTTTTTTTATTCAGTCTACAGAAACCCTGATGGCTTAGTGGCTAAGTGCTACGGCTGCTAACCCAAGGATCCGCAGTTCGAATCCACCAGGCGCTCCTTGGAAACTCTGTGGGGCAGTTCAACTCTATCCTATAGGGTCGCTATGAGTTGGAATCGACTCAACAGCACTGGGTTTGGTTTTTGGTTATTCAGTCTACAGTCTATATAGCTAGCTGCTACCCAACCCCTAGACTCAATTCCGACTCATGGCAACCCTGTAGGACTGAGTAGAACTGCCTCATAGAGTTTCCAAGGTGGATTTGAACTGCTGACCTTTTGGTTAGCAGATGAGCTCTTAACTACTGTGCCACCAGGGCTCTATATAGTTGTAGCAATCAAGATTGTCTGATATTGGCTGAGAGATAGACAGGTAGATCAATGGAACAAAATAGAGAATCCACAAAAAAAACCCATGCAAATATATCCAAATGATTTTTGACAGAGATCCAAAAGATAACCTTTTCAAAAAATAGTATTGGAGAAAGTGGACGTTCATAGGCAAAAAATAAAATATATTTACAACCTAAATCTCACAACTTAGACAAAATTAACCCAACATGGATTGTGAATATAAATGTAATACATAAAACTTTTAGAAAAAAAACCTTCAGGATACAGCGCTAAGCAAAAAGTTCTTAAGTTTGATACCAAAATCACAATACATAGAGGGAAAATTGGTTAATTTGGGCTTCATCATAATTGAACATCTTTGCTCTGTGAAAGATCATGTTAAAAAGATGAGAAGGCAAGCTAACATCTGGAAGAGCATATTTGCACACCACGTATCTGACAAATGACAAGTATCTAAAATATATAAAGAACGCTCAAAACACAAGAGAAAACAATTTAATTAGAATCTTGGCAAAAGAACAGACAGCTATTTCACCAAAAAGGATATACTGATGGCAAAAAAAAAAGCCCATGAAAAGATGCTCGATATCATTAGCCATTAGGGAAATGGAAATTGAAACCACAATGAAATCTGCCCATACATCTATGAGAATGGCTAAAATAATAAAAAAAAAGAATGACAGCAACAAATGCTGTTGAAGATGTGGAGAAACTGGGTGACTCATACATTGCTGGTGGGAATGTAAAATGGTACAACCACTTCGGAAAAAAGGTTTGGCAGTTTCTTTAAAAAAAAAAAAAAAAGTAACTTTTGGACTCCTACACAAACCAGCAATTGCATTGTTGGTCATTTATCTCAGAGACATGAAAACTTATGTTAGCCTAAAAACATGTATGCAAATGTTTATATCCGCTTTGTACATAATAGCCCCAAGTTGAAAATAATCCAGATGTCTTTCGATGAATGTATAGCTAAACAAACCATAGTATATCCATATCAAGGAATACTAATCAGAAATAAAAAGCCACCAACTCTTAATGCACACCACAATCTAGATGACCGTCCAGAGGATTATTCCGAGTGAAGAAGCCAATACCAACAGCTTACCTGCCGTATGATTCTATTTGGATACCATTCTTGAAATGACAAAACTACGGAAATGGGGAATAGATTACTGGTTGCCAGAGGTTAAGGAGAGCGTGGGGGCAGGTGGGAAGTGGAGGAACTTAAAAAAGGGCAACATGAGAGATCATCGTAGTGATAGAAATGTTCTGTATTTTGCTATTCCAAATATGGTACTATAGTTTTAGAAGATATCATTACTGGGGCAATCTGAGTAATGGGTACGTGGGGTCTCTCTGTACTGGTTCTTAAACCTGCCTGCAAATTTACAATTATCTCAAAATAAAAAAGTTACATTTTACAAAAATGACTTCACCAGTAATGTCATGTGCTTACTGATATGATGCACTAAGAGGGACACAATTTTATTTCTGTCAAAAATGCATAACCTGGATGTATTCCTGAGGAAAAATCTCAAAGAAACTCAAAGGTAGAGACATTCTGCAAATAATGGGTTGTTACTTTTCAAAAGCATCAGGGTATGCAAGACAAAGAAAGACTAAGAAACTGTTCTAAATTAGAGTAAGAACAACTATGGAGCCCTGGTGGTGCAGTGGTTAAGAGCTATCCCTGCTAACCAAAAGGTCGGCGGTTTGAATCCACTAGCTACTCCTTGGAGACCCTATGGGGCAGTTCTGCTCTGTCCTATAGGGTCACTCTGAGTTGGAATGGAATGGATGGCAACACGTTTGGTTTTCAGTTTGGTACGGACAGCCACATGCAACGTGAGATACTATATTTGATCCTGGACCAGAAAAAGTGACATTAATGGGACAATTGATAAAATTTGCAGAGGGTCTGTAGACTAGATAATACTATTGTTTCAGTGTTAATTTCCTAATTTTGATAATTGCACTTTGATCATGTACTATGCTAACATTTGGGGAATCTGGATAAAGGTTATACCATAACTAAAACCAGAACCAGTTACCATTAAGTTGATTCTGACTCATGATGACCTCATGTGAGTCAGAGTAGAACTGTACTCCACAGGGTTTTCAATGGCTAATTTTTTGGAAGAAAATCGCCAGATGTTTCTTCCAGGGTACCTCTGCTTGGACTCAAACTGCCAACCTTTTGGTTAGCAGCTGAACCCGTTAATTGTTTGAGGAAAAATCTCAAAGAAACCCAAGGATAGACTCCAAAGACTCTACAGATATCCTTTATACATTTTCTTTTCAATTTTTTTGTTACGTCTGAAGTTATTCCAAAATAAAAGTTATATATATATTTTTTATATCTTTAAATTTTAAATTGATGACTGATAAATAGATGGGAGAAGAAAGGACTGGTCACTCATTCATTACTTGGTGAAATCTGGTAGCTAGAATCCCCTCCATGGAAACCCTGGTGGCACAGTGGTTAAGTGCTACGGCTGCTAACCAAAGGGTTGGCAGTTCAAATCTGCCAGGAGCTCCTTGGAAACTCTATGGGGCAGTTCTACTCTGTCCTATAGGGTCGCTATGAGTCGGAATCGACTCAACGGCAGTGGGTTTAGTAGCTAGAATCCCTCCAGCAGGGTAGTCAAGTATTCCTCACCAGCAAAGGCAGGGTGACTCACCATGGACAGCCCAGTACGTGAACTGTGGGATGCTCATCCCAAAATAGGGGTAGCAGATTTTTTTTTTTTTTTTTTTTTTTTGGTATGACAATTATATGCTTTAGGAGAACTGAGTTATGCAGGCTCAAAAAATAGAATTTTAAGACTGAGAATGTTTCTAATTTGTATCCTCTCACGCCTGTTTGAATTCTTTTCTTCCAAAGGAAAACTTCCAGCTCCAAGTGGGTTGCTGTTGTGACATAAGCAGACAGTGGCTGTTTAATACATCTTGGTCTGACGGTGGGAGAATCACATCTCCTCAACCTGTCATCTCCATGCTTGGCTTTCATTTATTTTTCCACTCTGCCTCTCTGTTCTGAGGTAACAGCGGCAAAGGCAAGGCAGCCTCCAGCAGCAGTCGGAGTGGCATAAATATTAGTGATAATTGTACGGTACAGTAATTGCAAATAGCGGTGATTAGTTCTCACAATAATAGCTGTCCTAGGAACAATGGATTTCCCCTCCAGTCATGCCCAACTTTCCCATGAGAAAGCTTTAAAATGGTTATTATTATTAGTTTAAGCTGTAGGGAGAGAAAGGAAGATGAAAAGAATGGCGATTACTTTGGATTTGTCAGCACTGATTCTTCATTAGCGAGCAAAGCAAGGGCAGCCATGACACTGCAGGTACAAGTAATGTCCCTTCTTATAGGGAATGCAACCTGACTCCCAAAGTGGGGACAACAGCAACACACAGAATGTGGGTCCCACAGTCACAACCAAGAATCTCCTCAAAACTGTGACGACACAGCTCAGTAAAGGAAAAAACAAATTCTTACTCAGGCCATAATTATCTCTTGCATAAGACTTAGCCAACACTGTGATTTATTTTTGGAACCTTCCTGATATAGCTATCTAAGTATTATCTTGATTTAATGTATACTTTTTTTTTAATGGATAGAAATATGAGGCCATAAATTGCCTCCTTCAGACCATTGAAGAAATCAGTTTTGGACATGGGATTTAAGAAGAGATAGACATGGCTCCTATGTTTACGATCAAATTAAGAAGCTATACCAAAATTTCAGGCTAGTGTCCCTCTGTGACTGCCTCCCATCCCTCTTCTTGGTTAAGCCAACATGTAAATTAAAACCAGACATAATTTAACACCTTGTGTTTAGTACTTATCTAAAACCTATTATTCTAGGATAATAATATGCAAATTTCTACCAGTGATAAAGTCCATATCTTTAGTTTGGTCACTCTCCAAACTGGGGAGAACAATTCCTACATTTATTAAGTAGAACCCAAATTTTCTATCTATTGTCCAAGTGGATTGTTTGATTTTTGAATGCTATCTACTTGTATGCATAAATTAAGCAACAGGAGTAGAGCTTTAAATGTTCACAATGGACTTAACGGTCTTGCGTTCACTTTCACATATTTGTCCTTCCAAATAGACGTGTACTCAGAAACTCACAGATTATTTTCCAAACAGTTTTTCCCAGATTTCACTAGACTTAACTCCATAAAGACAAATGCTCATGTCTGTACCCTCAGCACCTAGTACAGTGCCTAGGCCAATCTCCAGCACACACACACAAAAAAATGTTTGTTTAATGAATAGATGGATTGATTATGCCCATATTATCTCCATTTACTACTAAGTGTCCGGCAGTTTGTTGGACTGTGGTGGCTTGCATGTTGCTGTGATACTGGAAGCTTTGCCACCAGTATTTCAAATACCAGCAAGATCACCGTTGGTAGACAGGTTTCAGCAGAGCTTCCAGAATAAAAGATACTCTAGAAAGAAAGACCTGGCAGTCTACTTCAGAAAATATGGCCAGTGAAAGACCTTATAAATAGTAGCCGGAAGATGAGCCCGTCAGGTTGGAAGGCATTCAGAATATGACTGGGCTACATCCTAAAAGTAGAGTCAACCTTAATGACATGGACGGAATCAAGCTTTCTGGACCTTCATTTGCTAATGTGGCATGACTCAAAATGAGAAGAAACAGCTGCAAAAATCCTTTAACAATCGGAATGTGGAATGTACGAAGTATGAATCTAGGAAAATTTAAAGTCATCAAAAATGAAATGGAACACCTAAAGATTGATATCTTAGGCATTAGTGAGCTGAAATTAACTGATATTGACCATTTTGAAGCAGGCAATCATATGGTCTCCTATGCTGGGAATAACAAACTGAGAAGGAATGGAGTCACGTTCATCATCAAAAAGAACATTTCAACATCTATCCAGAAGTACAATGCTGTTAATGATAGGATAATATCCACTTGCTTACAAGGAGGACCAGTGAATACAACTATTATTCAAATTTATGCACCAACTACGAAGGCCAAAGGTGAAGAAATTGAAGATTTTTACCAACTCCGGCAGTCCAAAATTGATCAAACATGCAATCAAGATGCATTGATAATTACTGGTGATCGGAATCTGAAAGTTCAAAACAAAGAAGGATTGGTAGTTGGAAAATATGGCCTTAGTGACAGAAATGACACCAGAGATCACATGATAGAATTTTGCAAGACCGATGACTTCTTCACTGCAAATACCTTTTTTCAAGAAGATAAATTACAACTATACATGTGGGCCTTGCCGGATGGAATTAAACCCACTGTGCGATGGAAAAGCTCGGTCAGAACAAGGCTGGGGCCAACTGCAGAACAGACCATCAGTTGTTCACATGCAAGCTGAAGTTGAAGAAAATTATTACAAGTCCAGGAGAGACAAAATATGGCCTTGAGTATATCCCACCTGAATTCAGAGACCATCTCAAGAGTAGATTTGACACATCAAACACTAATAACTGAAGTCCTAATGAGTTGTGGAATGACACCAAACACATCATCCATGAAAAAAGCAAGAGGTCAGTAAAAAGATAGGAAAGAAAGAGAAGACTAAAACGGATGTCAGAAAAGACTCTGAAACTTGCTCTTGAATATAGAGTAGCTAAAGCAAAAGGAAAAAATGATGAAGTAAAAGAGCCGAACAGAAGATTTCAAAAGGTGCCTTGAGAAGACAAAGTAAAGTATTATAATGAAATGTGCAAAGACCTGGAGTTAGAAAACCAAAAAGGGAAGAACGTGCTCAGCATTTTGCAAGTTGAAAGAACTGAAGAGAAAATTCAGGCCTCGAGTTGCAATATTGAAGGATTCTATAGGGAACATATTGAACGATGCAGGGAGCATCAAAAGAAGATGGAAAGAATACACAGAGCCACTGTATTGAAAAGAACTGGTCAACGTTCAACTATTTCAGGAAGTAGCGTATGATAAAGAACCAATGGTAATGAAGGAAGAGGTCCAAGCTGCATTGAAGGTGTTGGCAATAAACAAGGCTCCAGGAATTGACTGAATACCAATTGAGATGTTTCAACACACGGACGCAGTGCAGAGGTATTTGTCTATGCCAAGAAATTTGGAAGACAGCTACCTGGCCAACTGACCGGAAGAGATCCGTATTTATACCCATTCCAAAGAAAAGTGATCCAACAGAATGTGGAAATTATCAAATTATATCACTAATATCACACCCAAGTAAAATTTTGCTGAAGATCATTCAAAAGCGGTTGCAGTGGTACATTGACAGGGAACTGCCAGAAATTCAAACTGGATTCAGAAGAGGATGTGGAACAAGGGATATCATTGCTGATGTCAGATGGATCATGGCTGAAAGCAGAGAATACCAGAAAGATGTTCACCTGTGCCTTATTGACTATGGAAAGATATTTCACTGTCTGAATCATAACAAATTATGGACAAAATTGTGAAGAACGGGGATTCCAGAACTCTTAATTGTGCTCATGTGGAACTTACACATAGACCAAGAGACAATTGTTCAAACAGAACAAGGGGATACTGTGTGGTTTAAAGTCAGGAAAGGCGTGCGTCAGGGTTGTATCCTTTCACCATACTCAAAGGCACCTAACAACAACATTTCTGTTTAATTGAAGCCTACTGGCACTGATTTTTATGGACACTGTAGTTATCTATCTACATTCCCCTAGGAGGCAGAGGTTTTGACTGTATCAGTTAACTATTGCTGCATAACAAAACCAAACCAAATCCATTGCCCTGGAGATTGGGACTCATATGGATCCCATAGCATTTCAAGGGTTGTAAATCCCTGTGGAAGCCAACTGCCACATCTTTCTCCCACGGATCCGTTAGTGGTTTTGAACCCCCAACGCTTCCATTAGCAGTTGATCCCTTTAACCACTGTACCATTAGGGCTTGTACTGCATAACAAATTACCCCAAAACTAAGCACTTTAAAACTGTATTTATTATCTTACAGTTTCTGAAAGTTAGGACTCTGGGTAGTTCAGGCTTAGAGGTTCCCAAAATGTTTCAGTCAAACTGTTGGCCAAGACTTCATTCATCTTAAGGCTCAAGCAGGGCTGGTGAAAACATTTCCAAGTTCACTCATGTGAGATCCCTGTTCCTCACTCACTGTTGACTAGAGATTTCTGCTCCTTGCCATGTGGGCAACTTCACAACATAGCTCACAGAATTTCCTCCCCTAAAAAAAAAAAAAAAGAAAAATAGATCAAGTGATCTGAAAGAGAGAGGCAGATCAGGTAAACCATACCAAAAAAAAAAAAAGCCAAACCCATTGCCATTGAGTCAATTCCGACTCACAGTGACCCTACAGGACAAAGTAGAACTGCCCCAAAGTGTTTCCAAGGAGCAGCTGGTGAATTTGAACTGCCAGCCTTTTGGTCAGCAGCCGTAGTTCACCGTAGTTCTTAACCACTGCGCGACCAGGGCTCCAGGTAAGCCATAAAAAAAAAAAAAAATGAAAACGGTAATCTTTTATTACCCAGTAATGGAATGACAAACCATCAGTCATACAGACCAATCCTGTGTTTGCCTTCTCAATGAGAAATTTTATAGAATTGTAAAATGAGATTAGAATTCTTGCTAACAGATTTTGTTACTCCATGGTTTATTTATTTATTTTTCCTCCCTCAAAAATATTAAGCCCAACCCCGGTACGATGGAGAGGAAATCACACGAGAGTCTGAATATCAAGAAGCAGGGATCACTGGGTGCTGTCTTGGAGTCTGGCTATCACAATGACTGTGCAATCTAGCCCTCCATTTCAGCATATATAATAAATTATTTTACATGAGGAAGACAATTCTTTAAAGAGGGCAAGACCATCACAGGTTTGAGAACCTCATGAAGGACATTATGTTAAGTTCATCTTACAAGAGTTCAACACCAATCCTAAATGTAAAAGCGTTGTGGGTTAAATGAGGGCTGGGAGGCTGAGGTAAAAAAAGAAAGAACTAAATTGAAGGAGGGGGGAATGTCCATTGTCTCCCTCTTGCACAGACCATAATGGGTACTCATCAATTTTCCAAACTTTAATCTCTTCCTGTGAATGGCGAAATCCTGTATTTCCACCAAAAGTTGAAAGGCTAGCTTAGTGGTGCGATACAGGTAGTGAAGAGTGGTTGATAAATTAGTAGGATGACTGTATAATTGATTGTCCCACCCAGGACACTATTAAGAGCAAAAGGAAGTGCTATTAATAACTATGCCAAAGGAGCAGGCATAAACTGAGACTGTCCAAGGCAATCTTAGACACATGTTCACCCAGTAAATTAGAGGCATTTATTTTGGACCATTTTTACTGTGAGAAACCTGGAATAGTGAGTTTGGTAAATAGTCCCTTGAAGCTTGCCTTTTGTGTATTCCACAAAAATATCTCTGCCAGAAAAAACTGAGAAAGAAGCAGGCAGCCCAATATACTGTTCCTTGACAAAGGACAGCCTCTTGGGGAAGGATTGATTTGTGAGGATGTTGTCTAAGAATTCATGTCCCTCTCAAGGAAATTACCAGCCGTTAGGGTTTTGAACAAATCTTTTACTGCAGTTTTCCTCATATCAGTTGCAAATAGAGGGTCTGTTTAATTTTGCAAAATTTCTTTTTCATATGTGTCTAATTAAAGTATCTGTTGAGTCCATCATGTTGTGTTCAAGTTAATTGAAGAGAAAAAAATTTTAATGGTCCTCTATTAGATTTTCCTGGTTAATGTCACAGGCATCTATTGATTTTTTTTTTTTTAATTAGAGATTTTTGTTAATGGATTTGCAAACATTAAAATCTGTCTGATAACTAGTGTTCCTCTGGCAGTTCCCAGGACACTTGCTGGGATTTTGGCAAGTCCCTTTGATGGAATTTTGGAGAGTTTGCCTTTTCAATGACAGGTTCTATAGAATTGTAAAATGAGATTAGAAATCCTGCTGATAGATTTTGTTACTCCGTGGGTTTTTTCTCCCCTTAAAAATAATCAGGAGACACTTAGGGATATAAGTGCATAAATAATGACACTCATTTGCATGCAAACACAGAAAAACAAACCTAATGCACTCCAGCCCAATGGAATTGTTGGAACTCCAAGTAGAGAGTTGTGCTCTTGAATTTCTCTGCCTTTACTGTAATGATAGTAAGACAGGGAGCAAAGGCCCTGAGATCGGAGGGTGCCTATTTGAGAAATAGCAAAGAGACTGGTGTGGTTTGAGGAGAAGCAAGTAAAAGAGAAATAGCCTATACTATTTTTTTTTTTTTATCAGGGGTTGGGTGTGGAACCTAGGGACTTATTAAGACAAGGAACAGAGGGGACCCCAAATCTGCAAACAAAGTAACAAGAAATGGGCCAGGGTGTAGGAACAAAGCCATTCCCCAGAACAATGGGGCAGGGTATCTAAAAATAGCCTGCAAACTTCTTTAAAGTTGCCTTTCAGAAGCAGCTGGAGAAAACCAGGCCCAGGGACATGCGTAGAACATCCACCTGTGACCGCTGTGTGACCTTTCACCAGGGGCAGTGAGGGGCTACAGCCCCAGCTGGGGAATTGAACCCAGGGAGCAAGAGACTGCGCAGGCATGACACCCCATAATAAGTCCTGCCACGAATCCCAGAGGCCTCCAGGACAGAAGCCATCTTGGAAAGCTGCTGCACGCACACCTTAGTTAACGTATCCCCGCCTGTGTCTATGAATAAACATGAATCTTTCCCCACCCAAGAACTTTTAAAAACTCAGGCCCATCTTTTGTTTTGTGAGATGGGAGTATGCATTGCTCTAGGCTCTCCTCATCTCCACTTGCAAGCCTCTTCAATAAAGCTTTGCTTGTGTGGAAAACTATGTGCCTTACCTGCTCATTCTTGACCAGTGAAAGGCAAGAACCTTATTCCGGTAACAATAGAAGAATCACAGAAGGGTCAACTGTGCAGTGGTTAAGTGCTCAGCTGCTAACCAGAAGGTCAGCAGTTTGAACCCACCAGCTGCTCCCCATAAGAAAGATACAGCAGTCTGCTTCCATAAAGATTACAGCCTTGGAAACACTATGGGACAGTTCTGCTTTGTCCTACAGGGTTGCTATGAGTTGGAATCGACTCGATGGCAGTAGGCCTAACTAGAAGAAAAAAATTTATCCAGGATAATTAATTATAAGCCATATCTCAGTTTCCTCTCCTTTTTCATCCCCAAAACACAAAAGGAAAATTTGCTGCGACAATGGTCTAGAGGTCTTATGTTAATCTGAGAGAGGCCTTTTACTCCTGCGTTTATTTTACAGAAGTAATGACCGGCCTTTGACTTGATGAGCCATGGTTCTTGATGGTTTAAGGTCAGAAAAAGAATATACAGTATTTTTACTATAACTTATTACAAATCACTTAACTTCATACTGAACCCAAATCCACTATGAGACAAAAAGAAGCCTGAAGGCAGGTCAAGAGTGAAACAGAAAGTGTTCAGGGTCAGTATCTGGTCTGGGAGACAGACCCATGGTGAACAGGTTTCAAAGGAGCTTCCAGACTAAGACAGACTAGGAAGAAGGATCTCGTGGTCTACTTCTGAAATAATTGGCCAATGAAAACCTTAAGAAGAGCAGTGGAACATTGTCTGTTACAGTACTGGAAGAGGAGCCCCTTAGGTTGGAAGGTGCTCAAAACACAGTGGCTACAACAATAGGCTCAAGCATAACAATTACTGTGAGGATGATGCAGGACCAGGCAACGTTTCATTCTGTTGTATGTAGGGTCGCTGTGAGTCAGAACTGACTCAACGGCACCTAACTACAACAACTGCCCGGTGGGCTGGAGTTTGTCACCAAAATCAGATGAGTTATAGAGAAAATATCAAGACCATGTTCTTTGTGCATCTAAGTTGTTCTTTCAGCAAATCTGAAACCACGTTACATGGTTTGTTGTTGTGTTGTCAGTTGCCAGCGAGTAGGCTTTGATTCATGGGGACCTTATGTACAAGAGAACAAAACCTTGCCCAGTCCTGTGCCTCCTCCGTGATCACTGATGTGTTGGAGTCCAATGTTGAGGCTATTGTATCAATCCGCCCAATTGAGGGTTTTCCTCGATTTCACTGACCCTCTACTTCATGTGAGTTAATTTTTTCTCCTCACCAAGCTAAAGTCCTTAAGACTGTTGTTATTGCTGCGGAGTCTATTCCAACTCATGGTAACCCCATATGTGCAGAGTAGAACTGCTCCATAGGGTTTTCAAGGCTCTGACCTTTCGGAAGAAGATTGTCAGGTCTGTCTTCAGAGGCATCCTTGGGTAGGTTCGAACCTCCAACCTTTCAGCTAGTAGTTCAGAGTGCTTTACCAGTTACACCACCTGGAGACTACTAGGCAGCAGCTTATCCTTCTTTTGCATTTCCTGCTGGCTCAGCTCACAAATGGGCACAGTAGGTGTCCAGGAATATTTGTAGCCAGGATGCCCCACTTGCCAATGAAAGGGAATGCATCTCTCTAGTATTTTTTCCCAGCCAATTAAAAGAAAGAAGATAGCACACTGCATGTAATTCTTTTCAGAATAATTTTCTTTCCTCGCATCTCACTGTCTTCTTGGTAAGCGTTGGCTTGGGAATCCAATCTGGCCTTGCTACAGCCTCTGACTGTGTTATAACCCAGGGAGCAGCTCCAAAACAAGATAGGCCAATTAGTAGTGCATCTAATTTTTGTAATTTTCAAAACCCTCCATCACGATGAGGCTATTACAGGAAAATTAACCTCTAGCAGTTGAAATCATTTAGTGCGGAGTTTAGCCAGGGGCAGGAAACAAAGCTGAGGTTTACCCAGACAGAAAGCACAGAGCTTTTTCTTTCAAGTGACTGTGCAAAAAGTCAGCCAAAATGTGGGAACTTTTTCTTATTCCACTGCCTTTTACATTCCTCTGGCAATCAGATAGTTGAGGGCAGGTTTGACTGAGGAAGGCAATAGAGTGGATTCAGTTTGGAAGGACTGGTTTTCACCAGATGGCCTTGGGTCAATGCACATGGACAGCAGAAAAAAAGAATAGTCAGTGAAAGGGAGAGAAAAGAGACGATGTCTGGCACAGAGGGGCCGTGATTGGAAGTTATAATGCATGAATGAACATTTTAAGCGGGTATGTGTCAGGTAAGGAGCCCTGGTGGCACCATAGTTAAGCACTCGGCTGCCAACTGAAAGGTCAACAGTTTGAACCCACCAGATGCTCCAAGGGAGAATGACGTGGCAGTCTATTTCCATAAAGATTACAGCCTTGGACACCCTGTGGGGCAGTTCTACTCTGTCCTATAAGGTCTCTATGAGTTGGAATCGACTCGACAGCAATGGGTGTGGTTTTGGTATGTGCCAGGTGAAAGGAGTTCTGGGTGGCGAAAATGGCTAAGTTCTTTGCCACTAACCAAAAGAGCAGCAGTCAAATCCACCCAGAGGTACCTTGGAAGAAAGGCTTGGAGATCTACTTCCAAAAATCACAGCTATTGAAGACCCTATGGAGCATAGTTCTCTGACACACATGGGGTTGCCATGGCTCAGAGTTGACTCAATGGCAAGTGGTTTGGGTTTTGTTCTGGTTTGTTTTGTTTGTTTGTTTGTTTGGTGTCAGGTAAAATAACAGGTATATTCTTAAAGAATTAAGTGGTGATAGATTTTTTTTTTTAAATCAAATTCTATGTCAAATGCTATTCGTGAAATACACCAAGGTTTTTATTGTTATTTTTTATTTTAAAAAACAATTTCTGATAAATTCATTTTGAAAATTTGTGATTTCTTACATTAGTTTTTCCTTTCTTTTCTTTTTCATTTATTTATTTTTTTTAACAAAGCCCCTCTAAGTGACGTGCTCTCCTGCCAGGACGTAGAGCTAAAGGAAGAACGTCGCTCCCCTCAGCCCTGGCCAGTGCAGTAAGCGCCTTCTGATAGCCCAGTCCTTGAGACAGGTATACAGGAAGCATTCGCTTCTTGTGCCCATAGCTTACAATCAGCCTGGGTTAGAGTTTAGGGGAACTGCCTTGCCTGTGAACACAATCTGAAGTTCCGGGTTGTATTGTTTCAACCAGCAAGCCTATTTGGAAACCCATTTAAGAGAATTTTGCAGAAAGTGGCACTTACTTACTGGGTTGATGAAGCAAAACTTCCATCTACTTGGTAATAAAGGCACCTGGAGTATGTTAAAGTTCGTATTGGCCCTGTCAGATCTTCTCTCCAGAATGTAAACTTATTGCCACTTACGCAAGCCAGGTCAATGAGACCCAGGAGCTAATCAATAGCTCTCTGGCAATGATTAACTAGAATCTTTGTAAAACTAAGAAGGGAAAGATGTCTGAGAGCATGCCTACATTCCTACCCACCCCAGAGCCATGCAAGGCCAGAGAAGCAGGGGCATCTCAGAGTTCCTCTCTAGCACTCGCCAGCAGGGCATGAAAAAAGAATAGCACTTCACAAACTTCAACGTGCCCACAGCTCACTTGAACCCCATTGCCACTGAATCCATTCCGACTCATAGAGACCCTATAGGACAGAGTAGAACTGCCTCATACGGTTTCCAAGGAATGCCTCGTGGATTCAAACTGCCAACCCTTTGGTTAGTAGCTGAGCTCTTAACCACTGCACCACCAGGGCTCCTTCTATAACCCAGCAGTCTTCAAATTTTACTGCTCACCTGAGGATCATGTTAAAATACAGAATCTGATTCAA
The DNA here is from genome assembly GCF_030014295.1 of Loxodonta africana. NCBI lineage: Eukaryota > Metazoa > Chordata > Mammalia > Proboscidea > Elephantidae > Loxodonta > Loxodonta africana. The sequence goes on from NC_087360.1 coordinate 64,314,743, forward strand.
AAAGTCTGGGGGGGGAGCCAGGATTATGCATTTCTAACAAGCATCAAGGTAATACTTATACTGCTGGTCTGTTCATGGATCACATTTTGAAAAGCAAGGCACTAGATAACATGATGTGGGGGCAGTGACGGTTTAGTAATAGAACTCTTACCTCCCATGTGAGAGAACTGCTAGGTTGGTTCCCGGTCAATGCACCTCAGCACAGGCACTGTTGGTCTATGAGTGCAGGCTTGTGTGTAGCTAGGATACTGAACAGGTTTCAGCAGAGCTTCCAGACTAAGAAAGACTAGGAAGAAAGGCCTGGTGATTAACTTCTGCAAATCAGCCAGCGGATCACAATGGTTCGATCTGGAACAGATCGTGGGGCTGGCACAGGACTGGGCAGCATTTTGTTCCCTTGTGCATGGGTTCACCATGAGTAGGGGGCCAGCTGGGTGACAGCTAACAAGTCCCCCAAGTAACAGGTAACATGTTGGAGACCCTCGTGGTACAAATGGCTAATGCCTTTGGGTGCTAACTGAAATGTTGGAGGTTGAGTCCAGCCAGAGGGACCTAAGAAGAAAGGCCTGGCAATCTACTTCTGAAAAATCAGTCATCGAAAACACTACAGAGCATAGTTCTACTCTGACACACATGGGGTCGCCATGAGTCAGAATCGACTCAGCAGACACTGGTTTTTTTAGATAACATGATACGCATTCGGAATCCAAACTAAAGCTGGTAGAGTTGAGTCTCTTTGCTTTTCATTTTTCTTGTCGCTATGTGTATACACAGGATAAATGTCAGCTAAGGAGCTCTCAAGTTGCAAACAGTTGTGGCTATGGGAGGATGGGAATAAAAAGGAACTTTTTTTTTTTTTTTTAATCCATTAAGCATTATTCTTCACTTTGGACCAAATGATGCAAAATTCTGTGGTCCTCCTTTTGGACTACATCAACTGAAGTTGATTTTCCAGGAAGAGGCTTAACCTTTGCAAGCCACTGGAAAAGTGCCTCTGAGCTGGGCATTAGTTAGGAGGCTGCAGGAGAGCAGTCTTAAATGAGTTCCCTTAAAAAACAATAAGAAATAATCAGCTATTTTCATTTTGCCCCGATTTACAAGCGTCTCAGATCACTTTGGGTATTTAAGCTATGCATTCTAATATTACTAAATAATAAAATAGAAGACAGCTACTTCAGCGTTGTCAAGATGTAGGAGTACCCTTCATCTATGCTGTAAAATGCAAACATAAATGTGCAAAAAGACCAGCTCACCTGGTAGGGTCAACAGCCAGTCTGTGAATGAACAAGAATCTGAAGTTCATGAGACCATTTCCTGAAGTCTCACAGAGTGACAAATTCTCACCAAGACAGCAATCCTTGACGGCGCATAGCATTGGGGAATAGACTTAGCTTGGCCTTGCACTTTGTGAATTGACAGTGGAAAGGACAGAGCCTGGAAAAGCCACAGAAAGGTATATGCTGTGAGTTATAATCCATTTACTCTGTCAATTACAAAAAAAAAAAAAAAAGCTAAAACAAACAATTTAAAGAAAGGTAGACTGAACTCAGGATTACGCAGAAATATACTTCATTCCCCAGAGTAAAATATTCTCATGTCGAGGTTAGATGATGCAGGCCATGCCTGCAAATTTACGTTAAATAAACTGTTTGCCCTGAAGTTGATTCCAACACACGGAGACCCCATGTGTGTCAGAGCAGAACTGTGCTCCGTAGAGTTTTCAGTGGCTAGTATTTCAGAATTAGATCACGAGGCCTTTCATTCAAGGCACCTTTGGGTGGACTCCAACCTCCAACCTTTCAGTTGGCAGGTGTAAGGATAACCCGGGACTCCTTTACATTTAACAGGAGACAACAAAACACCAGAAGCCCAGTTAAGGCATGCATGCATGCATCTTTGAAGTCTACAGCTTTAGTTTTGAGAAGAGAATTCTAACAGCAACCAGACAGACTTAAAAAAACATCTTTTTTTTTTAATGATTAGGAAACTGGAAAAAAAATTAATCTTCACAACAGCCCTATGAAATAGACATAATATTATTATCTCTACTCTTCAGAGAGTAAGTTATGCAAAATTACACAGCCTTACTGAGCAGGTCTGCAATTCTAACTCAGGCATTTTCTTCACAGACTTGTAGCTGTTTTCAGTTGTCTTCATATCGATTCTGACGCATGACGACCCCACGTATGCAGAGTAGAGCTGCTCCTCCTTAGGGTTTTCAAGGCTGAGACCCTTCAGGATCAGATAGCCAGGACTGTCTTCTTAGGCATCTCTGGGTGGGTTCAAACAGTCAACCTTTTAGCTAGTAGTCGAGCACTTAACTGTTTGTGCCACCCAGGAATAATATGTGTCACATGTAAGTAAATGCTTCCTTTAGGAGCCCAACTCACCTTCCCTGAATCAACAGTGGCACTGCCTTAATGTTTTCAAACAACTTGTTCAAATGTAATAAACATGGCAGAGCCAATTGTCCTGGTTATGAAAAATAGAAGTCTGTCGACTTCAGTTACAGTCCTTGGAAATGTCACAAAAGACAAACCTGGTGAGCTAATGAATTGTGTTTGTAGGGTGTAACCAGGGGCAGTCATGGTGCAGGGGACACGCACTAAATAGTCTAATGGCTGATTGTGTAGATCCATCACATGGAGCAGAGCAGGATTCTCTCGTTTGATTTCTCTCTGTTCTTTGAGGAGAAAAGATACATGTCTGAGGCTGTATCAGCAGTAATGCTTTGTCTAATTACTGTGCTTCTTGCATCCAAAGAATTGGGGCATTTGTCTGGATTTTCAATGAGATTCAAAGAATTGTATTACTCAGCAGGAAGAAGGTGGTAGTGGGACACAATGTAGACAGGGTTTCTAGTTTTTGACTTTGCCTGTTTCTCTTTTTTCTGTGAACCTCCCCCACCTTTCTTCCTCTGTTGTATCCTTTCTTCCTAGTCCCCTTTTCCTTTCTTAAAGACTGCATCTATATTTACCATCTTCTCTTTTCCAACAAGTTGACACTTGAAAGTCAACAAGGGAAGAAGAGAAAAGACAAGCCAATAGTAAGAGGTTTAGGAGAGGTCACGAAGGTCTCCAGAAACTGTCCCAGATTCCAGAGGACATTCCTTCTGTCCTTCCCTACCCTGCCTGACATTACAGCAGATGCCTCTGCCAGCCAGCCATCTGTCTGGTCATGTGCAAGGGCATCCTGAGGTTTTGGTACGAGCCCTATTTGTCTGCTTTCACAGTGTGTCATTGGGTATCTGAAAATCCAGCATTTTTCTTTTTTTTTATAGGGCTCTGCCATCATCCATTGCTCCCCTGTCTGTTCCCTCCCTGCCCCAGTCCTTTTGAAGCAGAATGTGCACATTCTATGTAATTGCCTCACTGGTGAAATTCAGCCTGTAGAAGAGGGGGCAATAGAAGCTGGATAGCAGGAAAGATAGTTAGAGCAAAGCTACCAGAAAAGAGCATTATTTTTAACAAGGTACAAGTCTGGGTCCAAGACCAAGAAAGTGATAGCACTCCCAAGAGGCACCTGGGAAGGTCCCTAAAATCTTCCCTTTGCCTCAGTACTGACCCTTTCTAGTCCCCTTTCCTGGACTAGATATTGGGACAGACTATACTGAGACAGTATATTCAGTGGTATACGCCATGAACTCTCCTGAGGCCCCTCATTTCAAAACAGTTGGAATGAGCTGCCCAAGGAATACTTGGTAAAAGAGTGATTACATGCCACCGCGCACGTATTTGTGCTTAATTACCTTGTTAGGAACACACCATAGCTCGCTGCATCTACGAGCAAATTTTTGTATCTGAGAAGCTTCTGAAAGGGGTTGGGGCTGATTAACTGCAGAGGCTCAAATGAGCATCAATGAGGCAAATACCTCTTTTATTCATTTAGAAGAGATGCCCCTCCCCCGGTAGGTTTCCTTTGCTTAAATTTTGCCGCCTCTTTTTTTTTTTATGCTGCCGCGCGTATTTTGCTGCTGAGGAAGATGAAGATAAATAGCATTTTGAAGAGTAGATTTTAATAAGGCAGGGCAGGGCAACTTGCCCAAGACTGATGCTTGGTAAGTCTGATTCCCAAACTTTCTGGACCACGTATTACAGTATTACTCCATTATGCACGCGCACGTGCATACGCACATGCACGCGCGCGCGCGCACAGACACGCACGCACAGCACATACACGCACGCACGCGTACATACATGCACGCACACGTACATACACACATGCGCAGGAAACACACATTCCCTTATTGTACCCTCTTGTCTATTCTGCTCTATTATATTTTTTTAATGTGTAATTACTGGTTGCGACCCAGTTAAGAGATTTTGCAACCCATATAAGGAACTGTGATGCTCTGAAAAGAAAAGAAAAGAAGAAAAGAAATTGCATTAGATGTTGCTCCCGCAGCTGCTCCTGTAGTATTTTTAAGCTTCATTAAATCCCCTAACAAATGATGGAAACGACGTTCCTACACAATACCCCAGCCCCAAGGGTCAGCCTAAAATCAGACCAAGCAGCAGGACTGAGAACAGCAACACAAGTGTGCAGGGTAGTTTGCTGAAGACAGCAGGCTTGGAAGCAGAAAGTATTCCCTGGCGTGTGGCATTCTGTTTAAAACGATGCCAGCTTCCAGGGGCATTTGTGTTCACAAATATAAGTGCTGGTCAGCTTGAATGGCTCTCGGGCACTGCTCTCATTCCCGATCACCTCTGCTCAGGCCTTCAGACCAACAGGGGCCTTGTGAGGTGAGGTGACCTCATGTTTAATGCTGACTACGGCTATCATTTTTCTCACTACCTTCCAGATGGAGTTAGGCGTCATTACCTTTCATGGCATCCTTTTATGGTAGACAGATCTGTTTTAGAGATTCTGGCTTGTCAACCAATAGGGATCCTTTGTCAAAGGTAGCCCTCAGCTAACCAGGACTTAGAAGGACTCTGGATCTATAGAGGGTAGGGATAAGAGGGACCTCCGATTCTAGATAGGAGTTCTGAAGCTACCTTATAATATCTGGAGTCCAAACATTAATAGTCCAAAGATAACATCTTGAGTAAGATGGAGCATGGGGGGTTATAAAACTCTTGAAGAGAATGAAGGAGTGGGAGATGGTGAGAGAAAAGAAGGAAAGGTGGAAAAAACATTGATTGAATGCCTTCTGTTTGGGACACAATGCTAGACATATTATTTTATTTAATACTTTGATAACCCCATAAAAAAGATAATCTTATTTATTTGAAAATGATTTTTAGGAAGGCTGAGCTAAATTTTCCTGTGGGATGTAGCTAGGAGGTGTTACATATTAAAGTCCAGGTCTGGATGGGTCCGGAAAACATGATCTTCCTAATATACCTCGAACTTTATATCCTAAACTTGAACCACAGAGAACCTCCGTTGGAACTTAGACAATCAACTCTTGATACTATACTTCCACACTCCAAGTTTACCTTCACATACAAAAACTCTAAGCAAACATTTGAGATTGAATGAAAAGTGAGCTGGAGATTATGAGAGCAAGGTCCTAGATCACTTGATGGGTCAGGCAAGGTATTTCCCTTGGGACTTGAATGAAGAACCTAAAAAGGGGTGGGGGGGGAGGGCTATTTTTTTAGATACACCACTCAGGAAGAAAGAAAGAAATTTTTTTTTTATATACATTCAGAGAGCAGGTGTTACCGTAAAAAAAAAGTTTGATTCGAAATCAATTGTTCACTCCCTTTTTGTACCCTCTTCTCTGAGATCACCATTCCCCATATGTTTACAAGTTGCAGGTTTGGACCTCATGCCTGATTGGTTTAGACTTGACCCCTTTTCAGAAGCCTCAGCTTTTGGAAACATGCTATCAAATCAATTTGATGTTTTTCTGATTGTTACTTAATGTTTTTGTGTAAGGAAGGTATCTGTTGAAATTGAAAACAAGGAAAACAGTTTTATTGTGGGATAATGCTCCCTGGAAGAGAGGCCCTCTGCCAGTTGCTAATTACCCTCCTATTGTATGTCGGCTTCTTGCTTCCCACACTAGGGAGAGGAAGAGAGTTGTGGAGGGGTGGAAGATAATTGAACAAGGTGAAAATGAATGCTCATTAAATTCCAGAATACAGGAGGGCTCATTTCATAGGAGAGGGTTGTAAATATGACTTTTAATGAAGTTATGACATGGTTGCCAATAAAAGTCATTTACTCTGCGGTATTACAGTTAATTATACACAGCTGGAGCCATTTATGGCCTGTCCCTTGTTAACTTCGCCTTCACTGTGTATTAACCCTTTCAGCACAGGATCAGTCAGGATCCAGGCAGTTTTAAACCTAAACAAGACATCTATTCAATAAATGTCCCATATAACTCAAGATAATAATTATCACTCACTGTTACAGAACACACCCGCCTGCCCCTCCTCTTGGGATACCCTCCCTTCCAAGAGCATACTGGAGGGAGGGGTGAGGATAGAGAATAGACAAGGAGAGAGAAGCCTGCTACTTGGTGCTTTCTTCCTTTTTAAAAATAATACAGACATGGTCCTGGATTTGTGGGGAAATTTCTAGACATAGCCATTTTACTACTAGCTTTAGGAGCATTTTAAATACATTTCACATGGCCATCTGGTTTCTCCCCACCCAAGGTAAATGCTAAGAGCTTTGATTCTTTACTGTAGGTCTGCAGGATGTTAGGAAATTTCCTGTGACTATGGCCTCCCTCTGCTTTTCACAGCTAGCTCCTGGGGGCAACAATTTCAGGAGGCCACAGGCCAGTCTCAACTTTGTGGTTGAGAGAATTGCCCCATGTCATCGTATACGTTATGATTATTATTTGAGGGGAGGGGTGGCATGGAAAGAACCCTCACATTACTTGCCTATGTCTTTCTGAAGTGGTCTTTTGCATACAACCCCCACTGATATTTGCTAGTGGCTGCGTTTTCTAATGCTGCCAGTTTTCCCTGTGTGTGTATCCGTACATAAAAAAAACTAAAAACAAAACAAACAAAGAAATAACTCTCCCCACTCTACAGAAGGAAGATAATTACAAGGAATGGTCTGTTTGTAATTGGAGCCCTTTTCCATCTATAGCCAGAATATTTTGGAAGCATCCTTGGATACGTGTTCATCTTGGGAATTTACTCTATTTCCACACTATATGGATATATTCCTGGTGACACAATGCTTAAGCACTCTGCTGCTAACCAAAGCCAGCAGTTCACTGAGCCCAGCAGCAGCTCCTCAGGAGAAAAGACCTGGCAATCTGCTCCCATAAAGACTACAGCCTAGGAAACCCTGTGGGGCAGCTCTGCTCTGTCATACAGGGTCACCATGAATTGGAATCAATCCACAGCACACGACAACAACAACAACATGTGAATATCTAAGACAAACAGCCTACAGGACAGAGTAGAACTACCCCACAGGGTTTCCAAGGAGTGGCTGGTGAATTTGAACTGTAGACCTTTCAGTTAGCAGCCAAGCTCTTAACCACTGTGCCACCAGAGCTCCAAACGTACCACTAAAGAAGACAAATGATGTGCAAATATTTAAAGAAACTGAAACTATTTGGCCTGGCTTGGAGATGAGGGGCTTGCCCCAGCTTATATCAAAAATACGTGGATGAACCTGAAGATGTGATGGTTGGGAAGGCAGATGGATGGATATGGCCTAGCTGGGCCCTGAAGACCTCTCTCTCATTAATGAACACCTTACCTCCTGAGAAGGCGAAGGGCTTCTATATAATCAGGCCTTTTCTCTAGAAAGTTGAAGTGTACTATCCTCTGACTGTAAACTCAGAAATCCCTGCCTTAGAAACTCAGTACCCAAAGATTCCTACCTGGGCCTCAAACGTAGAGAAAAGATTTTATATCCATAGGGAAAGATGAGCCCTCGTAGTGCACTGGTTAAGCACTAGGCTGCTAACTAAAAGGTCAGGGGTTCAAACCCACTAGCTGCTCCATGGGAGAAAGATGTGGCAGTCGGCTTCCATAAAGATTTACAGTTTTGGAAACCCTATGGGGCGGTTCTGCTCTGTTCTTCAGGGTCCCTATGAGTCAGATTCCACTAGATGGCAGTGGCTTTATATATATATAGGGAAAGAACACATAAGTGCCTCAACTCCTTCAAGACTTTGATTAGATTCTTGTGTAACTTGAAGTATTTTCTAAGAATACTTTTGGTATCCCTTTGCTGAACTTGGCCGGCGGTGGGGGGAGAAGGGAATTAATAAGTTAGAATACCTCAAATTTAAAGGAAAGAAGGAAGAACTTACACTTTTAATGCTTTAGATGTGCTGGCCCTTTGAGAACAACTTCTCCAGAAGCTCAGGGAAAGTCAAGCTGTGCTGGAGATGGCAGATCACTAGATAAGAAACCAAAGAAATGCAAATAGTATTAAGCAAGCAACAAATGGTCATAAAAAGTGCACAACTGAAAGCTAGGGTACACTTTTGCTGCATGGTGAATAAAGGCAGAATTACTCTAAGGTAGTAGCTTATGTGATAAGATTACCAATCAAGGTAAATCTTCTGATACATTTGATAATTTTGGTTTAAAATTTAGCAGTATGTCTTCTCTCTGCTTTTATCACAATGAGAAATAAAATATAAGTTTAATACTTTATAAATCATTGGGTTTATTTCTAATGGAAAGCCACTTTACTTTGAACTTCCTACTTTTCCAAGGCAGATACATTATCATTGTTTCCAGACACTATTTTAAGGTTTTCAGAATGTAAGCATAAATGTTTAACTAATTGAATTATAATAATTAATGTCTTTTTAAAAGATGGTTTTGTGAACTTCAGACAGTGCTGCAGATCACCTGGGCTTGATTCTTCTACTGGCATTGCCTGAGTCAAAATTTAAATGTGGTCTGTCTGTTGAAATAGCCTTGTTATGCGTACAACGGATTTGGTCTTTGTAGAGCCCCAGTTAATGGTGAATTCATTGTGGTAGATGTATTCTCTATTAGGTTAATATATTTTGAAGTTCAAGTTAAAAGTTTTAAATTGGTCACCTCAATATATATTTGTGTAAAGACATGTTGAAATTACTGAAGAAAGCTAGCTTATCAATGATAAATCGATTGTTGGTCTTGGAGTGTTCAGTCTAATCTTAACAACAGGGGGTAGTAAACGTTATCATTTACAAGCTGTATCGTTTGCCCAATGGAAAGGGACCCTCCTCCCTAACTATACTCTCATTCATGAGCCCGTTAATGCTGTGCATCTTTTTGTTGATTGGTATCAGGCTCAGGGTTTTTTTTTTTTTAATAAATTGTATCGTGGTGTGATTTATACATATACCAGTTTTCAGTGTGCAGTTTGCTGAGTTTTGACAAATGTATACACCTCTGTGATCACCACCAAAATTAAGACGTGGAACATTTCCATCATCCCCAAAAGGTCCCTGGGTTTTGTAAGCTTCTCATTGGCTTTCTACAAACTGCTATAGGTTTGAGTAGCTTTTTCTGGAATTTCATATACTTGGGTTTATATAGCATGTAATCTTTTGTGTCTGGCTTCTTTTGCATAACATAATAGTTTTAAGATTAATCTAGGCTCTTGTGTGTAACGAATTCTTTTTATTGCTGAGTAGTATTCCCTTTTATGAAAATAGAACAATATATCCATCTGATGGACCTTTAGGTTATTTGCATCTGGGGGCTATTTTGAAGAAAGTTACTCTGGACATTTACATGCAAATCTTTTTGGTGGACATATATTTTTATTTCTATAGGAACAGCATGCTAGGTTGTAAGATAAGTTTATGTTTAAATTTATTTTTAAAAAGTGCCCAATTTGTTACCAAATGGTTTCTGAATTTTTTTTTAAATAGAAGTTTCTTACTTCCAAAAGAGCTAAAGTTCGTTATAATTGATACAGAAACTTCTTCTAGTTTTATATTGAAATTTTATCACTCTGACTAATAGTTTAATCAATACATACTTCTTATCTTTAGGTATCTATAACTTATGGCCATTTCTCCAGATAATGATGGTGGTCCTATGACAACCTTTTTTTTGATATTGCTATTCCCAAATCCAGGTCCAAAATTCAGAATAACAAAACCATTACGGTGTCTTTTGCATGTCAACTATCATTTCATACAGGGCCTCTGGATGGCCCTGAGGTTTGCTCCCTCACCTCATGAAAGGAAAGATGCCAGAAAATGATTAAGCTTGTTTGTATTCACTATGCTTTTAATTAGTCCAACATTATATTGAGAGCTGTCCTATTTTCTCAAGATCAAAATATGGGAAGAGCTGTCTAATCAAAAAGAGAAGCTCAGTCTTGCCTGTGTCAGTTAGGTACAGGTCAAATGCTATTAACATAAATAAGTTTGCACCATGCTTTCCCTTCCATGATGACCAGAAGCATACTTATGTTCACAAGGCAAAAACTGGCACAAGGACTACAAAGCAGTTAATTTTAAGAAGTTGTATTTTTAGGTTTGAAATACCCTGATCAATTAGTGGCAATTGTAACACACTTTACTGGATGGATTGGAAGGGCCTGGAGATCTAAGCCATTACTAAGGGTGATGTGTTCTTACCTTCAGGATAATCACTGAGTAAAGCACTACGCAAAGGCATTCGACTGTGTGGATCATAACAAACTATGGATAACATTGCGAAGGATGGGAATTCCAGAACACTTAATTGTGCCCATGAGGAACCTTTACATAGATCAAGAGGCAGTCTTTCGGACAGAACAAGGGGATACTCATTGGTTTAAAGTCAGGAAAGGTGTGCGTCAGGGTTGTATTCTTTTACCATACCTATGCAACCTGTATGCTGAACAAATAATATGAGAAGCTGGACTATATGAGGAAGAACAGGGCATCAGGATTGGAGGAAGACTCATTAACAACCTGAGTTATGCAGATGACACAATCTTGCTTGCTGAAAGTGAAGAGGACTTGAAGCACTTACTAACGAAGATCAAAGACCACAGCCTTCAGTACGGATTACACTTCAACATAAAGAAAACAAAAATCCTCACAACTGGACCAATGAGCAAGACCATGATAAACGGAGAAAAGATTGAAGTTGTCAAGTACTTCATTTTACTTGGATCCACAATCAACAGCCATGGAAGCAGCAGTCAAGAAATCAAAAGACGCATTGCATTGGGCAAATCTGCTGCAATGGACCTCTTCAAAGTGTTGAAAAGCAAAGATATCACCTTGAAGACTAAGGTGCTCCTGACCCAAGCCATGGTATTTTCAATTGTCTCATATGCATGTGAAAGCTGGACAATGAATAAGGAAGACCAAAGAAGAATTGACGCCTTTGAATTGTGATGTTGGCGAAGAATATTGAATATACCATGGACTGCCAAAAGAACGAACAAATCTGTCTTAGAAGAACTGCAGCCAGAATGCTCCTTAGAGGCAAGGATGGCGAGACTGCGTCTTACATACTTTGGACATGTTGTCAGGAGGGATGAGTCCCTGGAGAAGGACATCAAGCTTGGCAGAGTACAGGGTCAGCGGAAAAAAGGAAGACCCTCAACAAGGTGGATTGACACAGTGGCTGCAACGATGAGCTCAAACATAACAACGATTGTAAGGATGGCTCAGGACCAGGCAGTATTTCGTTCTGTTGTGCATAGGGTTGCTATGAGTCGGAACTGACTCGACAGCACCTAACAACAACAACAAAGCACCAGGAGGAGTCCCTTAGATATACATGGTTAAGCACGTTAATCATTGAATTCACAGCCAAAAGTTTGGAGGTTCCAACCCACCCAAAGACATCTGGAGATCTGCTTCCAAAATATCACCCCCTTGAAAATGCTATGGGACAGTTCTACTCTGCACACATGCGATCACCGTGGGATGGAGTTGACTCGAGGGCAGCTAACAATAACAACAAAGCATTGTAAAGCAGTTATGGGTTAAACACTAAGAGGGGATTTCACTTTCATTTTGATATTGTTGTTTACTATAATAAATTAACTAGAACTATTCAGTTTTAGGATTAGTAGGTGGTTCCCAGATTTTTCCTCATGGTTGCCTAAAAGTCTCAGCTATAAATTTTAGGTCAAAAATTTAATCTTAAGGAAGAAACAGGAAAGAATTATAGTTTCTGAAAAAGAGTGTACTAGATATTCCTGATATTCCAGAACACAGATTCATGGGCACAGGTTCCCCAGGATGAGCTAGCAATAGAGATATGGTGATCTTGGCGGTCATCCCTCCTCCCACCAAATCTTCGTCTGTTCAGTACCTGCTCAGCTACTGAGCTTTCAACTCTCAGCTGCAGGTGACAGCAGATGAAAGAAGGCATTTACTGAATCTTTTGAACAAAAGATTCCCCAATTCAGTTTTAGTTGTATCTTACTCATTCTTGCTTCAGCCCCTCTAGCCAGATTAAAGAAATTATTGCTTGGGACAAGGTCACTACATTTGTTTTTTGCCGAATGGAAGATAGAATGAAAGAGGGAACAGGGTACGGAAGGAGAAAACAAAACAGAACAAAACCCTGTCTGGAATAAATATAAATCTGGTCTCAGCAATGCATTTAATTACAATCAGATATAGGAATTTTTTTGTCCTGCCAGAGCACATGTCCCTTGCTAACTGACGGAGTGGGCGTCGAAATGAAGGTGTTATCCTATCTGACCCAAGTGCTGGAGAAACCTCTCAATATCTGTCACCCCTCTATCATTCTACAATTACATTACCCAGTGGTGACTTTGCCTAATCTATGGTTGTTTTCCTGAACACAACTCTTCTTAGACAGTCTTAGCTCCCTCCTCCAACCTGGGATTTGCAGAAGAATCTAAAGTCTATCTAGTTTTTTAACATAGGCTGTGGATCGTTTTTCACAGAGCTGCAGGTTGTGGAGAGCAAAGCTTTAACACTTTACCCAATGAATGTAAAGGGAAGGAACTTCACAGTCTCAGACTTTGGGGAAAGGGTCTCCCATGTGGACATCTGCAAGAGGAGCAGCCAGCACTCTGGCCAGATCCCCTCGGACCTTTTGACTGTTCTGCTCACTGATTATCAGTGTGCTTCCATTTCCCAAAGTTGGCAGGTACCTGCGGCTTTTCGGTGGGGAGCTACCCTAAACCCGAACTAAACCTGTTGCCGTCGAGTCCACTCTGACCCATAGCAGCACTATGAGACAGAGTGGAACTGCCCTATAGGGTTTCCAAGGGGTTGCTGGTAGATTCGAACTCCTGACCTTTTGGTTAGCAGCCAAGGTCTTAACCACTGCATCCCCAGGGCTCCAACTAGGAGGCCGAAATCCACCTTACTTGCCCAACGGGGAAGCCAAAACCAAAAACCAAACAGGTTGCCATCAAGTCAGTTCTGACTCATAGCGGGACCCTGTCTGGGAATTTACATTCTCCCCAGGGCAGCCCTTCATCAATGACTGCATTCCACTTTCCCTGATCAGGACACTTCTGAGGTGTGACCTAACCTGTTCCCAGAGCAACTTTTCAGGATTGAGCCAGGCTTTGTATCACTCACTTGCTTGGTCCCTGTCTTATTTTCCTAGGCCTGCAGCAACGAAATACAACAAAGGGCAGCTCTGAAGAACAGAAATTTTCTTTATCACAGTTCTGGAGGCTATAAGTCCAGATGAGGGTATCAGCCATATGGCTTCATTCTGAGGGCTTTTCCATGCCTCTTAAGAGCTTGACTGCTAACCAAAAGGTCAGCAGTTCGAATCCACCAGCTACTCCTCGGAAACCAGATGGGGCAGTTCTACTCTGTCCTATAGGGTCGCTATGAGTTGGAATTGACTTGGTGGCAGCAGGTTTTTTTTCTCCTTGTTTCTGGTGGCTACTGGCAATCTGTGGTGTTCTTTTGCTGCATACAAATATTTGCTTCTGTTGTCATGTGGTGTTTGTCTTTCCCCTATGTGCATCACTCTCCGTGTGTGTCTCTTTCCCCCTTTTATAAAACACTACTCAGGATCAGGACTAGGACCCACCCTACTCTGGTATGACTTAACTGATAATATATTCAAAGAAAGATCCAATTTCCCCAAAGAAGGTCACAGTTACAGTGGTTAGGATGTCTACATTTTTTTTACTGGTTGGGGAGCTCAACTCCATCCATAACAGTCTCCTTCCCTTCCTGGCTCCCCTTCCTCATTCCCCAATTTTCCTATGAACACCTCTTAGTAAATCACTTTCACATGACTCCTTGCCTTAGGGTCTACTTCTGGATAACCCAACCTCCTTCTCTCCAGCTTCATCTCTGCCCCTCCATGTCTACAGCACCTCCTTTCAAAATTGTGTCCAGTTCCAGAGTCTAAAGTCCACTTCTCCCCACAAGAAGAAGAGGTTCAACTACACTGTCCTCTCCAGCATCTTGACAGTCAGGCCCCATAGGTGCTTGTGGACGGGTTCCTCTGCATGGGTTTTGCCAATGTCAGATAATGACAGATGGGCTGTGGACCCAGGAGAGGGGAAGTAGATTCTTCCAAGACCAATTCAGTGTCCTCTCCTGCTACAGTTGTAGGGTGCCATTGAGTTGATGCTGACTCATAGTGACCCTATATGACAGTAAAACTGCCTCATAAGGTTTCCTAGGTAGTAATTTTTATGGGAGTCCTGGTGCAGTTGTTAAAGCGCTCAATAGGTTGGCGTTCAAAGCCACCAGTGGCTCTGTGGGAGAAAGATGTGACAATCTGCTTCTGTAAAGATTTACAGCCTTGGAAACCCTATGGGGTCGCCATGAGTTGGAATTGACTTGACAGCAGTGGGTTTGGCTTGAGTTTTAATCTTTATGGGAATAGATCACCAGGCCCTTTCTCACCTGGAGCCACTGGTAGGTTTGAACTGCCGACATTTCAGTTAGCATCCAAGGGCTTAACCTTTGCTCCCCAAGGCTCTTTATAGTTAAAAAAGATGACAAAATTACCTCAGCAGTTTCCTAAAAAGTAAGCATACTTCAGCAAAGAACTTTTTTTTTCCTTTTTTTTTTTTTTTTAATGGAAGGAACATAGCCTAGCTTTATATAAGGAAAAATATTCCTTTTTTAAAGAATATACTTAGTCTTGCTCCTCGGGGGGAGGGGACAGTACCATGACATTGTAGTCCTGAGAAACATATAACTTTTACCAAAGCTTGGCTTACATTACGTGAATAACCACCTTAACTATGAATGGCTGTATCTTACCAGTGATGCCAGCTCCTGTTAAATTTTCTGATGACCAGATCTTTTCCTTAATAGAAGATTGGGGAAGGTATGGAATCAACTTTATTCATCCTGAATGCAAACAGTAAAGGTGGACCACATAATCCATTATGGGCATGACTTGTAAGTCTATGAGTTTCCCCACCACAAAAAAAAAAAAAAAGAAGTCCCCTTCTTGGCACCTTACCAAAACATTTCAAACCTTACTGTATGTGATGGTCGAGGTTGTGTGTCAACTTGGCTGGACCATGATTTTCAGTGGTTTGACAGTTACGATGCAGTTTGATGGCTATATAATGATCTAATCACCTCCCTAGTGAGATCTGATACAGTGTAATCACCTCCATGATGAGATCTGCTATGAGCAGGCAGTCAGTTGAAAGAGAGTTTCCTTGAGGGTATGGCCTGCATCCAATATATGTGGACTTTCTGCAATCACTGGCTTTTGCTCACACTGGATCCTGCACCTGGCCTCCAGTTCTTGGGACTTAAACTAGCAGCTAACCTGCTGATCTTGGGATTCACCAGTCTCTGCAGCCTCTGAGCCAGCGGCCTGCCATCTTACTTACCGATCTTGGATTCATCAGCTCCTGCAGCTATGTGTGTCAGGAGAAGCCTCCTGCCTGACCATGGACTTGGGATTTTCCAGCCTCTACAACCATGTAAGCCATTTCCATGATATAAATCTCTCTTTCTCTCTCTCTCTATATATATGTATTGGAGCCCTGATGGCATAGCGGTTAAGAGTTACAACTGCCAATCCACCAGATGCTCTTTGGAAACCTGGGGTAGCTCTACTCTGTCCTATAGGGACACTATGAGTCAGAATCGACTCAAAGGAATGAGTTTTGGGTTATATATGCTTACTGATTTTGTTTCTCTAGAGAACACAGCCGAAGACACTATACGAATTGCTGAATGGTGTATTAAAACTGTATATAAACAAACATCTGATAGGATATTATCCTGAGCACAGTTTAAATTTTATATTTTATTCTAAAGTTTTCGGTATTGGAAGCAAAGTTAAAGTGGCCATCAGTCTGAATACCGATTCTCATGGTATAAAAAGAAGGGCTGTGATTTAGCCATGAGATTAGGTGGAAGCAATATTGACCCTAAAATTTAACCTGTAAATTATAAAGTTTGCTTGCTTACTCAATCCTTGAAAACATTTTTTTAAATCAAAAGTCCCTACCAACTTCCAATATTGTCTTCAAATAATTCTTACTAAAACAGTAGTAAGAATTAATGAAAATTTTACTATATTTTCAGGGTTAGAATGCCTCATCTACTCTTCAATCCAGTGAGACAGGGACTAGTAGCTGCTAATATTTATTTCCCTTCAAATTTAGTTTAAAAAGAAAAACTCACAATTTTGTTAGGACCATCAATGAGATAATTTTTTTTTTTTTTTGCTTTAGATGAAGGTTTACAGACCAAATTAGTTTCTCATTAAACAATTAATACACATACTGTTTTGTGACATTGGTCGCCAACCCCACCACATGTTAACGCTCTCCCCTTCTGTGCCTTGGGTTCCCCATTACCAGCTTTCCTGTCCCTTCCTGCCTTCTCATCCTTGCTCCTGGGCTGGTGTGCCCTGTTAATCTCGTTTTGTTTATGGGCCTGTCTAATCTTTGTCTGAAGGGTGAGCCTAAGGAGTGACTTCAGCTCTTAGTTAAAAGGGTGTCCAAGGGCCATACTCTCAGGGTTTCTCCAGTCTTTGTCAGACCAGTAAGTCTGATCTTTTTTCATAAGTTAAAATTTTGTTCTAGACTTTTCTTCAGCTCTGTCTGGGACCCTGTATTGTGATTCCTGTTAGAGCAGTTGGTGGTGGTAGAAGAGCACCATCTAGATGTGCTGGACTCAGTCTGGTGGAGGCTGTGATGGCTGTGGTCCATTAGTCCTTCGGACTAATTTTTCCCTTGTGTCTTTGGTTTCCTTCATTCTCCCTTGCTCCAGACAGGGTGAGACCAGTGGAATATCTTAGATGGCTGCTCACAAGCTTTTAAGACTCCAGATGATACTCACAAAGTAGAATGTAGTAGAACATTTTTTTTATATAAACTGTTATGCCAGTTGAGCTAAATGTCCCCCTAGACCATGGTCTGCAGCCCTCAACCCAGTAATTTGGTCCTTCAGGGTGTTTCCATGTGTCTAGGATGCTTCCATGACCTTGACTTGGTCAAGTTGTGCTGACTTCCCCAGTATTGTGTACTATCTTACCCTTCACCAGAGTTACCACTTATCTGTTGTCTAGTTAGTGCCTTTCCTTCCCCATCCCTTGCCTCCCTCATAACCATCAAAGATTGTTTCTTTCTATGTGTAAACCTTTTCATGAGTTTTTATAATAGTGGTCTCATACAGTATTTGTCCTTTTGTGATTGACTTATTTCACTCAGCATAATGCCCTCCAGATTCATCCATGTTGTGAGGTGTTTCACAGATTCAGCATTGTTCTTTATTGTTGCATAACATTCCATTGTGTGTATGTACCAGAGTTGGTTTCACCATTCATCCCTTGATGGTCATGTAGGTTGTTTCCATCTTTTTGCTGTTGTGAATAATGTTGAAGTGAACATGGATGTGCGTATTTCTATTCATGCGACGGCTCTTATTTCTCTAGGATACATTCCTAGGAGTGAGATAGCTGGATCGTATGATATGTCTATTTCTAACTTTTTAAGGAAGTGCCATATTGTTTTCTAAAATGGTTGTACCATTTTGCATTCCCACCAGCAGTGCATAAGAGTTCCAATCTCCCCACAGCCTCTCCAACATTCGTTATTTTCTGTTTTTTTTTTTTTTTCCTGGTTTGTTTTTGATTTGTGCCAGTAATATGGGGATGAGTTGGTATCCAATGAGCCAAATTTTTAAAAACTGATTTTCTCAGTGTCTGTAGAAGCTAGGTTTGACCAGGAGATGCAGCTCTGGCACAAGGGGTGTGAGTGGAAATCATTAGATGTGACTTCCAAGAAAGCTTAGAAGGGCTGGCAAAGGGTCTCTTTGATCTTCACTCTTCCTTTCCTTCACGTTTGGAACACGGACACAGTTCTGGAGCAACCATTTTGCAGAGGTAAGGTAACCATGAAGAAAAAGTGAACAGAATTTCACACCTCACACCTCATATTTTCGATCTGCTGAACCAATGCTTGCTAGCAAACACCAGCCAGATTTTATGGAAAAAATAGAATTTCTTATTTATGTAAGCCACTATTTTTGTTCTTGTTTTGTGTTTGATTTTTGTTACTCATAACTGAACATAAATCTGTTGTTGATGCAGCCAGAAAATATTTGTCCTAGCTTCGACCTGGTTACTCAGAGCCTAAAAATTGTATATCCATGCTCTGTCTTTGCCCATATTTTAAATACTGCACTGACTTCTCCATGTTTTTTCTTTCTTATAAAGAATGGTGAACACTGACATCAGGTCTGCTAAATTGAAAAAAAAAAAATAAGAGGCCACCTAAGTAGTGTGATATCAGAGTCTTTATCACCCTTGAAGGAGCCTTGGTGGCATACTGGTTAAAGTACTTGGCTGCTAACCAAAAGGTCGGCAGCTTGAACCCACCAGCTGCTCCAAGGGAGAAAAAGGTGGTAGTCTGCTTCCATAAAGATTTCAGCCTTAAAACTCCATGGGCAGTTTTACTCTGTGCTATAGAGTAAATATGAGTTTAAATGGCAATGGGTTTGGGTTTTTTTGGTAAGCACACTTAGCATCCACTTCCCAACACCTATCAGCAAGCTGATTTCAATGTTTACCCCAGTTCTTCTGTAAAAGTGCCATCATGTAAGGGAGATTGTGCTTATTAGTCATTAAAAAAAAAAATCCTAATGAGTTATAATGGGGAAAGAGCAGGGGCCAATTAGGAGCACAGACTAGAAGTTAACAGAGAGTCCCTTGGGTGGTGCAAACAGTTAATGTGCTCAGTGCTAAACCAAAAGGTTGGAGATTGGAGGCTGGAGTCCACCCAAAGGAGCCTTGGAAGAAGGGCCTGGTGATCTACTTCTGAAAAATCAGCCATTGAAAACCCCTTGGAGAAAGTTCTGCTCTGACCTACATGTGGACACCATGAATAGGAGTCTACTTGATGGCAACTGGTTTTAGGAGCTAACAGAGACAAGTATGCTTTAATATGAGAAGTTTTATCCTACTATTCATTCTGTCTCTATCCAGCATTTCCCTTCATTTATAAATTCTCCATAGACTTCTGACAGCAAGGCATCCATTTAGCCTCTCCTGTTCATTTTTGCGTAGGTCTGGGGACCGTGCTCTTTATGATAATATCTGGTGCCTTGCAGTTGAGCGATGCTTGCATCCTCCAAAGATCCGATAAGGACACATCTCTCCAACAGTTGTCGATAATGGGAGTCAACGGAAGGGCTAACTGGTTAAAGTTGTGCAAGTGTTCATTTTGATGCTGGGTTTGAGTAAATTGGATGCTGCACTCTGCAGGAGAGCCCCCGTCTGTTCAAGGGGCTTGGATTAGTCCATCTGTTTCTGCTTTTCAGAAACCTGAGGTGAATTAAATAAATAACAAGGAAAACAAAAATGAAAAATGCCCCAGGCTCCTGAATTGCAGTAGGTCTGCATGTGCTCCTAAATCGCCTGTTCCCTCCAGACACACCAAGCCGGGCCGGATATCCTGGGCAGAAGGAGAAAAGCAGCATTCAGATTTTGCTTTTGAGGATTTCAAATCCCCAGGAATGTGAGCAATTACTTCATAATAAAGCAGTGACATTTCATATTATTTTGGCAAATAGATCAATGTAGCACTTAATTTATGAAACCATATTCTTCCTATTGATTGCTTTTTAAAGGCTATTTGCAAGTTTTCAACTGGGGCCTATCTGAGACCCCCCCTTTTTTTTCTTAATAAGAAAAAGATGCATCCGAGGAATCAGATATCGCTGGAAATGCTATAATCAGAGCCTCTGAATATTTGAAGAATTAACTGTGGAAGAGGGTTTTGGCTTAGTGGCCTTGGCTCCAGAAGGCAAAATTTTAAAAGCAATAGATAGAAATTATAGGGAAAACTTCAGAGCTTGAAGAACTCTCTATCTAAAGAGCTGAAAAGTCTTGAGTGAGCTCCCTTGGATGGCATGGGGGTCCATACTTGGAGGAAAGGAAACAGGGACTGCGTGGCCGTGAGTTGGGGTTGTTGCATAAAGGATGCCTGAGCGTGCAAAGACTGAACTGATGGTTTCCAGGTTGTTCAGCTACTCTACAACTTACTCAGTTTGTTTTCTATGCTCAGCCCTCTTTGAAACTAATATTCACCTGTGGTTATGAATTATCAGGGGAGACATTTTCTGTTTTGATATTTACTTTGCTGATAAGACCCAAGGCTAAGGCAATTTTTTCTTTTTCTTTTTTGCTTCTCCATTTACTGGTAGGCAAATGTTATTTCTTAGCCCACCCTTTCAATGAGAGTGAGGATCCCAGCTTTATGCAGGGATTTCAGCAATAGACACCTGTTTGCAGAAACCGAAGACTCTTCTTTCTCCAGCCCACCATTTAAACCTGCAGTTCCAAGTTCCTCAATATACGCAAACTCCCCACAGGTTCCTGCTGTGTTGGACTTCCCTTCCACTTTGGTTTAAACTCTGAGTTGAGAATGAGTCAACAAATGACTTCTCAGGTTCTGTGTTAGTTTTCTGTTGCCACTGTAACAAATTACCAGAATCTTAGTAGCTTAAAACAACATAAATTTATCATCTCACAGTTCTGTAGGTCCAAAGTCCAATCAAGATCGATCTCACTGGGCTATATTCAAGGTGTTGGCAGGGCTGTGTTCCTTCTGGAAAGCTCTAGGGGAGAATCAGTTTTCTTGCCTTTTTCAGCTACGAGAGGCCACCTGTATTCCTTGGCTCCTGCCCCTTTCCTCCTTCTCATAACCAGCAACATTAAATCTCATTGACTGTTCTTCTATAGTCACATCTCCCTCTGACTCTGATCTCAGCTGGACAGAGTCTACTCTTTTAAGGACTCAGGTAATTCGGTGAGGCTAACCTGGATAATCCTGTCTCAACATTCTTAACCTTAGGCACAACTGCAAGTCTCTTTTCCCATGTAAGGAAATATATGTACAGGTTCCTGGAGTTAGAATGTAGATATCCTTTGGGAGCACATTATTCTGCCTACTACAGATTCCTTCTAATAGTCCATGGTTTGATATGAGGTTTCAATACACTTTACAGCTCTATAAATCAATTCTAATAGTCCATGGTTTTTAGAGGGATATGAGACTTCAATACACTTTACAATTCTAATAGCCAATCAACCACAAAGTAGCTGTATTCTTCAAACATTATTACAGAAAAGGAATTTTTGTGTAAGATGAGTTAATTTTGACTGTTTCTATAATTTTTGTATAATTTCTGTTTCTGGATCCATCTTTACGGAAGTCACTGCCTGCCTAAGGTCAGTCAGACCTCCATAACGAATATCTACTTATAGCCATTTTGCCTAGGCAACTTCATATGTCTGAATTTACTTCCCTTGTTATCTGAAACTTACATGCCTTTTATTTCTTAAATTTAAAAGGACTTGTTTGTTTTCTCTGGTATTTTAAAATTCTGACCTGCTCCAGGAGAAATGAATGTTTTGGTTAAAATTTATCTTTCTGACTCTTCTGATTTTGAGAAGACATGTAATGTCACAGAAAGGACAACACCAGGCTATAAGTTGAAGAGACAGGGATTCTATCTCTCTCCTGCTATTGCCTAGTTAAGTGACCTTGGATTGGCCATTTTACTTTATTTCACTTTAATTTCCTCATGGGGGAAACGAAGAGATTGGGCTAGCCTACCTCAAAAGTTCTTCTGTTCTGGAAGGGGAACTCACAGAGAATTCCAGATTCACTATTTTTTACCTTGGAGAAACCATCTTTTATGTTGGAGAAATTCTCTCCCTGCTCAATATACATTTCTGGCTGTGGCAAATGTGTCATTTCTATCCACTCAAGAGACAGTTGAAAAAACCTAAGCTCTTTTACGATCAATACTACCTCATCTCCCTCAGCTCTCAGGAACACATCTTTTCTCCAGCCTCACTGATATACTCAAAAAGATTCCAAGATGTAATATCCTTGGCATTAATATTTTGGAGGATAATATCAGTTATGCCATTGAGCAGCTGACCTCAAGTGACTTCCTGAGCTATAAACATTAACCAAGAATGTTGGTTAAAGCTATGGAAGGGAAGTAAGGATAGATTTTTCTTCCTTTCTGACTCACCTCTTCTCACACCCACTAGCTGTTGTTTTTGATCCCACTGGTGTTGAAATGATGTGGGAAGGAGAGACAGGATTTGCCTTTTAGATTTTCTAGGCAGTCATCAGGAACCACTGATTGGGGAGATACATTCCAAGCTGTCTGAGAGGTCCAGATTGAAGGCCTTTTGTGCTAACTTGAAGTGAAGGGAAAAGGACTGCTCACTTCTCCCCCGCCCAGGGCAGAGGAGGGGTAAATGGACAACAATAAGCCACTGTTGTTGTTAGGTGCTATTGAGTCATTTCTGACTCACAGTGACTGTATGTACAACAGAACGAAACACTGCCTGGTCCTGTGCCTTTCTCACAATCATTGTTATCCTTGAGTACATTGTTGTAGCCACTGTGTCGGTCCATCTCATTGAGGGTCCTCCTCTTTTTCGCTGACCTACTTTACCAAGCATGGTGTCCTTCTCCAGGAACTGGTCCCTCCTGATAACATGTCCAAAGTCAAAGTCTTGCTGTTCGTTCTTCTAATGAGCATTCTGGCTGTACTTCTTCCAAGACAGATTTGTTCGCTTTTCTGGCAGTCCATGGTATATTCAGTATTCTTTGCCAATACCACAATTGAAAGGCATTAATTCTTCTTAAGTCTTCCTTATTCATTGCCCAGCTTTCACATGCACATGAGGCGATTGAAAACTCCATGGCTTGGGTCATGTGCACCTTAGTCCTCAAAGTGACGTCGTTGCTTTTTTACACTTTAAAGAGGTCTTTTACCAGTAGATTTGCCCAATACAACAGGTTGTTCCATTTCTTGACTGCTGCTTCCATGGGCGTTGATTGTGGATCCAAGTAAAATGAAATCCTTGACAACTTCAGTCTTTTCTCCATTTATCATGATGTTGCATATTGGTCCAGTTGTGAGGATTTTTCCTTTTCTTATGTTGTGTGGTAATCCATACTGAAGGCTGTGACCTTCGATCTTTATCAGTAAGTGTGTCAAGTCCTCTTCACTTTCAACGAGCAAGGTTGTGTCATCTGCATATCATGGGTTCTTAATGAGTCTTCCTCCAATCCTGATGCCACATTCTTCTTCATATAGTCCAGCTTATAAACCACTTTAAAAAAAAAAAAACACCTGCTGTCTACAAATCCCCTCTTTCCCACTCTCCTCTTCTGCTGTGTCTTTCTACACCCAGAGGTTGGTACGGAACCCTTCATTGAACTTTGCCACTCACGAATCTTTTTTCTTCATTGAACCCTTCTCTGCCACCTACAATTTTCGAGTTCTCTAGGATGGGCTGGTGGCACAGTGGTTAAGAGCTCAGACTGCTCACCAAAAGGTCAGCAGTTCCAATTCACCAGTCACTTCTTGGAAATCATATGCGGCAGTTCTACTCTGTCCTTATACGGTCGCTATGAGTCAAAATCGACTGACAGCAACGGGTTTGGTTTGGTTTTGGGTTTATAGTGTGGTCAATCTCACAACTCACTTTGGTTCCTGTCCTCACTTGGATATTTTCTCCTTAAAAACTTAGATAAAACTTCCATTTTTAACAGCCTGTTGCAGAAAATTAGAAATGTTTGTAGAGAAGGAGGCTGATGGTAAGCTTTAGTCTAAGGAAACACCAGGTCACTCAACTATAAAAGTTCCTTAATCTTTTGAAGACTATTTCTTGATCAAACAGAATGCTTACCTTTGTTTGCTCTATTCCTGCTTCTCCCTTTGTTCATTATTATCAGTGTATGCATCTAAATTGAATTTTAACTTGTGTTTTTGCTGTTTCAGCCAACTGTATCTATTTAATCTAAGAAAATTTTGTTTGAAAACAAATGGACAAAAAGTCCCAAAGCACCATTACTGGGCAGGGCAGAGGACCCTTGAGTGTTGCAGGCACAGAGCTTGCTGGTTCTGAACAACGTCTGGGATTTGTTCTCAGTTTCCTGGCAGTTCACTAACATGGAGATTTTATAGTGGCAATAAAGAGCCTGAAACTACCCCATAAGCCTCTCTGTCAGACAGCAAGTCTCCTAGCACTTCTGCTAATTAACTTCTAACCTGCTAGCTGTGGCGATTTTTTTTTTTTTTCTCCTTTAACTGCTAATGAAGTCTAGAATCTCAAAGTCTCCCTTGATTTTACTAGAGCCTCCTAGTCGTTAATTATGAGCCTTGTTTTCCTTTTTTACTTGGACTTTATAAGGTGCTCCACAGTGGAGGCTTATCCTTTTTTTTTTTTTCCTGTTTAGAATTGACTCTTAATTTCCTTATAGATGTCTTCTGCTTGCCTCTGCAGAATCAACAGAAAATTAAGGAAAACACACACAGATGGGAAAATGGATTTTGGAGTGTGAGGAAAACCAAGGGAGAAGTTTAAGAATGTGGTAATATCCTAATTCCTAGAGAAACACTATCTGTTCTCTTTCTCATTGAGTGAAAAATGTTGGTATGAAGCCTGGAGGAGAGAAAGTTCAATGAAGTGAAATAATCAGAGTAACAATGCATTCAAATTAGCTGTAGTTCATTTCTACCACTCATCTATTAGTTTATGTTATTGTTGTGGCTTTTGTGTTACTATCGTGCTGGAAGCTATGTCACGAGTATTTCAGATACCAGCAGGGCCACTCATGGTGGACAGGTTTCAACAGAACCTCCCAACTAAGACAGATTAGGGAGAAGGACCTGGCAATCTTCTTCTGAAAAGTAGTCAAAGAAAACCCTGTGGATCACAAATACTGACTGAGACTTTGACTAGCTTATTTGGATGCATCATAAGGAGGTAAAGTGGAGGGCCAGCAAAGACAAGAGAAACCCTCAGTGAGATGGATTGACACAATGGCCATAAGAATAGATTCAGACATACCAACGATCATGAAGATGGTAAAGACAACCAAACCAAACCAAACCCATTGCCATTGAGTCGATTCCAACTCACAGCACCCTATAGGTCAGGGTAGAACTGCCCCATAGAGTTTCTAAGGGGCACCTGGCTGATTTGAACTGCCGACCTTCTGGTATTTTAATTGAAAAATAAACTTCTGCAACAAAGATAAACACAGATGACCACTTAATAGCTTAGTATTTAATTCTGAGTTTCTTTAATCTTACTTGTGTGTAAAAACTGCCCAAGAAACTTTTAAAACATAAAGATCTCTAGGCCCCATTCATGAAGATGCTGATGCAGTAAATATGAGGTGAGATCAACTCATTGTTGATATTTACTCAATAATAAATGATAAGTCAAACCAAGTGTATTTCCCTAAAATAAGTGATCCTTGGGTGGTGCTAATTAGGCAATGCCTCAGTACAACATTGAAGGAAGGTGCTCTGTGCTTTTTTTAAATCCATTTTCCATGTTTTAAAATATTTTTTCTTGGTATAATTAAGAGGTTTGTTTTTTTATCTTTGTGTTTTTTTGGTTAAGTTCCACAAATGATTTTGATGGGTTGTCAGAAGTAAGAGCCACTAAATTCACCAGATCTAGAAATAGTTCAAGGAGCCCTGATGGCACAATGGTTAAGTAAGTACTTAGCTGCTAACCAAAAGGTCGGTAGTTTGCACCCACCAGCCGTTCTGCAGGAGAAAAGACCTAGTGACCTACTCCTGTAAAGATTACAGCCTAGAAAACCCTATGGGGCAGTTCTACTCTGTCATTTATGGTTGCTATGAGTTGGAATAGACTCGCTGGCACACAACAGCAACACAAGTAGTTCAGTTCATTAGACATTGAACTAATTGCTCAATTCTAAACAATCACTTTTTAATGAACAGTTCTTTTTTTTTTTTTTGGTCATAAATTAAGATTTTTCAGTGAACCCCATCCAGAGAAAATATTCCCTGCTAGTTAAGATGTTTAGTTTTATTCTCTGTGTCATTCGTTGGAGATTAAAGTGGTTCATAATATAGGTTCCAGATTTTGACAACGTGAGAAGTCACATGCCAACAGCGCTTGTGTGTCCCTCTTCTCAAATGACTCTCGTATTTACCTTGATATTCTCAGGCATTAAAACAGGGCTGCCCTTTGAAAAAGGACCGTAAGATTAGTTTGTCATCTTTGTCCTCTCTTTGACATTTTCCTGATTGACATATTTTACTTCTAACGTCCTTTGAGGTATCCAGAAGAAACTGAAATACACACACAGACGCACATAAAAAATAGTATTTCCCATTAGAATGACTGACCAATTTACTTTTGAGTACTCTGGATATTTCATATTTTTGGAATTTGGCTTTGTTCTAAAATTCAGAGAGCTTTACATTTTTAGATTGTTATCCAGGATCAATCCTTCCATCTCTTCCCTTAATGATGCCAGATGTTTCCTCCAGTTCTGTTGGTTTCTTTAGGTGAGGGCAGCAATTGGGTCAAGGACGTGACATATTTCATTATGCATAAGGCAAGAAATGACACATTAAAGTCTCATTTTTTTTTTTTAAGGGGGAAAGACAAAGTCTATCCAACAAGCTCACCACCAGGTATTTTTAACCACAATATTTGTTTATTCAAGAACTCAGCTGGTTTATATGCATCTTCCTGTGAGTGTTGTGGGGCTTTTAATGTCAAAGTATAATTTCCAGAAATGTAAAAACATGACTCTTGTATGAATATAATAATATGAATGTGTTTCAAAGATTTTATTGACCTCACTAATTAATGTGGAAACCAGTAAGATGGTAAGGCTGGTCCAAACAGCATTTTGAGGGCTTGAATTTTTATGGTCATTTTCAGACAATGCTTGAGAAAGAATCATAGGTTAGATAAATATTTGATTGGTGTCCCACAGGCAATAATCCATGATCTTAGGAGTTATCTTTTCTACCTGACAGAAACTATGTGCATTTCTACTCGACAGAAATATGTAAGTTAATTAACATATCACTAAGTCAATAATTAACAGTGAGTCAAACCAAGTCTATTGCCCTAGAATAAGTGATCCTTGCGTGAGTCCGTTAAACAATGCTTCAGTGTAACCTAGAATGAAGATGCTGTACACCTTTTTACCCAATTTCTGTGTTTTAAATAGTTTTTCTTATTATAATTAAGTGGTAGTATCAACTCTATGACAGGCAACAACAATTACAAAGCAGCAAGCCCAGAGGCAGTGCTGAGGACAGCTTTCAGGAGGGGGTAGTGAGCCCACGTTTCCTCTTTCCCAAATGTCATTTCTGTGTATGATCATGTGTGGAAGCGCCTGGTGGGTTTGAACTGCCGATCTTTCTGTTAGTAGCCGTAGCACTTAACCCCTACGCCACCAGAGCTCCCACCCTGGTGTTTAGTATCAGCCTTATTCATATTCTTTTTCTACCATCCTCTTAACTGCAGCTCTCTGTGCATGTTTCCTAGCCTGGAGAAGGAGCCACATCCTAATAAGATCAGAAACTGCTCTTTGGGACCATTTATGGAATGCATTTCATTGTCCTTCACAAGGGAGCTTTACACCGCTGCTTAGAAATCTAGAAAATAAAGAATAGCCTTCCTCAGATGTATATCAAGGGGCGGATTGTTTTCCTCACACCTGTACAGCTCTGTTTTGTTTTTTTAAAGGCACGTTTAAATTTAAGTTCCTTTTATCGATGCCGGTTACATTCTCTGTGAGGGTCTCTGGGACATACAAAGAGTAAACCTCACTTTCAGATTTCCATTGTCTTGAGGAAGAGAATATTAAAATTAGCTCTTCCATTTGCAGTTTGTTTCCTTGCTTTTATCTTGAAAGTTTCCTGATGGTGAGAGAGGTCCTCCTTAAAGATTCACCTCTCCTGCTGAGGGGTCCACAATTGTATCAGGATCAACCGGCTGCTAAATGCAAATGTTCTTAAGTTTGGGAAACATTTTGCAGAGAGCTCCTAGGCCTAAGATCTATTTTCTGCAACAGAATTTTCAGAATGGAGAGTCAAACATTTTGGAATTGCTTCAAACCTGATTCTTCATATTCCCAGTCTGTGGGCATGTTATAACATCTTACCGTGGCATTGTCATTTTCTCCAATTTGCTAACGAAGACTAATTATCTGAATAATTCAGCCTGACTATCCGCTCTTGACCACCGCAAATCTCCCTGCTGTTCCTCAAAGCTCTGTTTGTTCCCCCACGTCTTCTCCTGTTTTAAACCCCTCACTGTTCTGAGTGCCTTTTATTTAAAGAGAAATTGGATACCTACTGTGTAAATTTCTGCAGGGAGTCCTTTAATGGACACTGTTGCAATTTTCTCCAGGAATATGCTAATAATTACAATGGCTAAGGACTTTTTTTTTTTTTTTTAAGGACTTGGATTTTGTTGTCTGCAGAGGAGGAATTCTGTGAGAGAAAGAGGAAAAAAAATCTTAACTCTCTGCACCACTGGAAAGAAAATGAAAGAGAAAAAAAATTAAAGGAAAAGGAAAACAAAGTTATTTTTTAAAGTGCAGGCTGGAAATAGGTGGATGTGGAGAAGTAGCAACTTTGGCCTGCAGGAGCTTAGGCAAAGTCATGCCTGAAGTGAAAATAGTGAATTTTGGTCCACTGGGCGGAAACCCTGGTGGTGTAGTGGTTAAGAGCTACAGCTGCTAACCAAAAGGTCAGCAGCTCGAAGCCATCAGCTGCTCCTTGGAAATCCTATGGGACAGTCCTACTCTGTCCTGTAGGGTTGCTATGAATTGGAATTGACTGGATGGCAACAGGTTTGGTTTGGTTTTGGTTGGTCCACTGGGCAGCAGGCCACATTCAGGTCTCCATTGTCATGGTAACAGAACACTTCCAGCCCTATCTTGTGCTCTTGGGGAGTAGAAAGGAGACCCACTTAAGTACTTTGCCACCTGTGCCTGAGGCATGAGCATCTGAATGGCAACTTCACTATTCTGAAATGTTGGTTAAAAATGGGCTTTTATCTTTCTTGTTTTCGTTTTTAAAAATAAATTGTATACCTAACTTCAGAGGAAAGTGTCTGGAAAATGAACATGGAAATCTTAGCACCAGGTTTGCACTGAAGTGACGCTGCATTCATATAGAGCTTGGTCAACAGCAGGGTCATATCCTGAGGTTATTTGCAAAGTGGATTACTTGAGGTGACCTGGGTCTTCTACTTTTATTACCAAACAGGTTTTTGGTGACCACAGACCAACTCCGTCTGATTCTGTATGACAAAGTTCTGAACACACAGTCATGCTGTAAGTTTGTCTCAACCAAGATGAAGAAAAAAAAAAAGAGATCCCTTTTTGGAATCCCTATATGAGCAATGAGCCCTGGTGGTGCTGTGGTGAAGCATTCGGCTGCTAACCAAAAGTTGGCAGTTCAAATTCACCAGCCACTCCTTAGAAACCCTATGGGGTGGTTCTACCCTGTCTTATAGGATCACTATGAGTCGGAATCAGCTTGACGGCATTTGGCTTTTGGTTTTATATGAGCAATGGGACAAAGGAAATAAAAAAAAAGGATATAGTTGCTAATAATGATGTGAAAAGTGACACATTGGAGATGAGAAGCACCTGCCCGTGATGGCACCCAAGTCAAGTCTGGCAGGAACCAGATCCTTAAATCCTTAAATTCTTTGCTTCCTTTTATAAAATAGGTCAGCCTTTTTTTGTTTGTTCATTATTTGTTTTGTGTGTGTGTGTGTGTGTGTGTGTGATTGCTTTAGGTTTTCTTCTGTGACAAAGGTTTTAAGGAAGTGTGCAAACTGAAAAGGAGCATGAATTCCCTTTAATTAAAATAGTCATAAAATCAATACCCGGCAGTACTTTTTGGGGTTGCACAGAAAGGGAGGTTTTCAAAACCAGCCAAACAAGAAGAATGGTCCTATTAGTAATAATAACACAAAGAACGCTTACTGAACTATCTCTATCTATATTCTAAGCACTTTATATGTATTATATCATTGCTTTATTTCCACTCCACTGATGAGACAGAGACACAGAGAGTTTAAGGATCTTCCCCAAAGTTGCGTAGTAACTGGTAGAGTGAGGATTGAAACCTATGCCATCTGACACCATTGTCGGAGTTCTTAATAACTCCACTGCACTTCGCTGTGCTTCTGCAGCATGGTTTTAGAAATATATGCAAGGCTTATATGCTATAGAATAACAAAATGCTTATAAATTATTTAAAAAATTTACTAGCTGTATCAATGTATAGGCAGCAACAACTACTGACTATAACTCCTTGCTGAGCTCCTACTGTGTAGCAGATTCTCTACTGGGCACCTTGCATGTATCGTCTCCATTCCTGACCACAAACTTGCAAGAAAAGAAATACTATCCTCTTTTCGCATATGAAGAAATGAAGCCTGAAGTTTTTTTTTAATAACTCCCCTCTGGTTTCATAGTAAGTAACTGGCTGAGCTGAGGAGTAAACTTAAGTTTGAATGGTTTCGAGACATCTGCGTTTTCCAAATTGCCATGCTGGTTTTTTCCAGTTGTTTTGGAGATGTGGTTTTAGTTACACCAGAAATAACTAGGAATCAATTCCCTCTTCCTAGTTCCTGATTGTATTTAATAGGAATAACAAAAGCAGATGTATTGTCTCCAAGAAACCTGAATTAAAATACACAAATTACCAGAGGTGGAGAAGATGGTCTATCTTTCTAACTTTAGGTTAACTTCCTTAGTTTGATTAACTTGATTTTCATTGTTTAATATTTGAATGAATGAAAAATGAGTTAATGAGTGAGCAAATAAAACAAACTAATATCTACTGAATGTCTACTAGGTGGCAAGCACTGTGCAAGGTGGTTTCCCATTCTGAATTTTATACCTTTTCTAGTTCTGAAGCTCAGGTAGGTTAAAAGAATTGCTCAGTTTCAGCTACTGAACGAGACAGCTGAAAATAGAGCCCAAGGGCCTTTGACACCAAAATTTAAGCTTTTCCTCCCATGTTTAGGTAAATTTTTTTATAATTTATAAAAATTTTTTTAGATACAAAAGAACATTCTAGAAATATCTGTAGGAAATAAAGCCGCATATAATGAACACCCAAGTATTCATGCCCCCAATTTATAAATACGCTATTACCTTGAAGTTGAAATTCTCAAGTGTCTCTTCACATCCCATCCCCTTCCCTTCCACCACAGAGGTAAACGTCTCCTTATTGTTTTGTATTTGTTTCTATTCCTAAGCATTGTTTAGATATATATATTTTTGAACTTTATATTAATAGAGTCAAAGCATATATATTTTTATCTTTTTTGTTCTCTTTGACACTGTTCTTGAGACTAATCTGTGGCGTTGGGTACAGCTGTATTTAATTTTTTTTCACTGTTGTATAAAATCCTGTTAAACCATGCCATAATTTATTTAGTCATTCCACTTTTGTTGAATATTGATGTTATTTTTCCAGTTTTTTTTTTTTTTTAGCTGATAATAATGTTATTGTACATTTTTCCCAGAGTATATATGAGAGTGTCATAGGATCATCAGGTTTACACATTTTGGCTTGTTAGATAATACCACACCGTTTTCCCAAGATGATGGAGCAACTAATACTCTAACTGACACTGAATAACGTTGTATGGTTAGTCAGGTTCATCTACATCGTCGGCAATATTTGATATTATTAAACTTTTTAGTTTTTACTAATCTGGTTGGTTAATTTGGATTTCCTTAATTATTGACAAGGTTGAACATATTTTAAGTGTGTTGATCAGCATTTTCTCTTCTGTAAAATATGTGTTCATTTTTATTTTTCCCGTTTTTTTTTTAGTGGGTAATTTTAATTTTTCTTTTTAATCTTATTAATTTTTAGGCATTTTAATACATCCTAGATATTAGCTTTTGTCACTTAATTTCTCCCAGTTTACAGATTTTGTTTTTACTTATTTATATGGACTTTGAATAAACAAAAGTTCTTAATCTCAATGTATTCGTATCAATTAATCTTTCCCTTTATGATTTGTGCAGAAAGAAAGTTTTCTTTAATCCAAAGTCTGGAAACATTTGGCTCAAAGTTCTATAGTTTTCCCTTTTGCATTTACACATTTAATCCAGCTAGAGTTGATTTTTGCTCAAGATGTGGTATAATGATCCAATTAATTCATGTTTTTCTGATTAAATAACCATTCATCTCAGCCGTATTTATTCTTGATCTTTTTTTTTCTCAAGTCTCTGCAGTGTTAGCTAGCTCTGTATAAATCTTGTTTCCATGTATGTATGGATCTGTTTCTGGGCTCTCTGGGTTTTGCCAGTTTGTCCATTTCTGCAATAGTACTATCCTGTCTGAATGTCATGGATTGAATTGTGTCCCCATAAAATACGTGTATCATTTTGGCTAGGCCATGATTCCCAGTATTGTGTGATTGTCCACCATTTTGTCATCTGATGTGATTTTCCTATGTCTTATAAATCTTATCTCTATGTTGTTGATGAGGTGGGATTAGTGGCAGTTATGTTAATGAGGCAGGGATCAATCTACAAGATTGGACTGTGTTTGAGCCAATCTCTTTTGAGATATAAAAGGGAGAAGCAAGCAGAGAGACAGGGGGACCTCATACCAAAAAGAAGGTGCCAGGAGCAGAACATGTCCTTTGGATCCCAGGTCCCTATGCTGAGAAGCTCCTAGTCCAGGGGAAGATTGAGGACAAGGACCTTCCTCCAGAGCTGACAAAGAGAGAAAGCCTTCCCCTGGAGCTGACAACCTGAATTAGGACTTCTAGTCTACTAGACTGTGCGAAAATAAATTTCTCTTTGTTGAAGCCATCCACTTGTGGTATTTCCATTGTAGTAGCACTAGATGACTCAGACTGAATTTTTATAATTTATAGTAATACTTGATAACTGAGAAGGCAGATCCGATTACTTGGTTCTTTTTAAGCAGTGACCTGCTATTCCTGTACCTTTGATCTTCCCCAAAATCAGCTTGTCAGATTCCCCCAAAGTCTGTTGGTATTTTGGCTGAAATTTCACTACATTACTAGATCATTTTGGCAACAATTTATCTACTTCTAATATTGCCTTTATATGTATATGTGTGTGTGTGTATCAATTTAGGAGCCCTAGTGGCTCAGTGGTTAGTAGCTACAGGTGCTAACCAAAAGGTCAGCGGTTTAAATCCACTAGCTGCTCCTTAGAAACCCTATGGGGCAGTTTTACTCTGTCCTGTTGGGTTACTATGAGTCGGAATCAACTTGACAGCAACAGGTTTGGTGTTTTGGTTTTATATTAATTTGAAAACAATGCATGTGATGTGTTTTTCAATTTATTTAAGTCTTTGAAAAGTTTTCTTCCAATATAATTTTCTCCATATTAAATTGGTACGTTTTGCTTGATTAATTCCTCTGTACGTTATTTTCTTTTTATTTGAAGCCAATATAAAAGCTATCTTTTAAAAATTACCTCTTCTAAATGTTTGTTGAGCATGTATTAAATTTCAATTGATTTTTTACCCCGTTTTAAAAAAGCTTTGTTTTTCAAAGTTTTATATTTACAAAAAAATTGTGAAGACAGCACAGAGAGTTCCTATAAATTCCACATTCAGTTTCCCCTATAATTAACATCTTACATTAGTATAATGTGTCTGTTACAATTAGTGAATCAATATTGATACAGTCCCTTTAACTAAAGTCTATATTTTATCTGGAGTCCTGATTGCACAGTGGTCAAGAGCTTGGCTGCTAACCAAAAGGTCAGTAGTTCAAATCCACCAGCTGCTCCTTGGAAACCATATGGGAAATTTCCATTCTGTCCTATAGGGTTGCTAGGAGTTAGAATCAACTTGAGAGCAATGTTTTTTGTTTTTTTATAATTTATTCAGCTTTCTTAGCTTTTATCTAATGTCTTTTTTTATTATTAACTTTTATTGAGCTTCAAGTGAACATTTACAAATCATGTCAGACTGTCACATATAAGTTTATATACACCTTACTCCGTACTCCCACTTGCTCTCCCCCTAATGAGTCAGCCTTTCCAGTCTCTCCTTTCGTGACAATTTTGTCACCTTCCAACTCTTTCTATCCTCCCATCCCCCCTCCAGACAGGAGATGCCAATACAGTCTCAAGTGTCCACCTGATATAATTAGCTCACCCTTCATCAGCATCTCTCTCCTACCCACTGTCCAGTCCCTTTCATGTCTGATGAGTTGTC
Organism: Loxodonta africana; assembly: GCF_030014295.1. Lineage (NCBI taxonomy): Eukaryota > Metazoa > Chordata > Mammalia > Proboscidea > Elephantidae > Loxodonta > Loxodonta africana. Next base: position 64,349,130 of record NC_087360.1, read on the forward strand.
TTCAGGAATGGTTCCTGTCCTGGGCCAACAGAAGGTTTGGGGACCATGACCGCCGGGATTCCTCTAGTCTCAGTCAGACCATTAAGTCTGGTCTTTTTATGAGAATTTGGGATCTGCATCCCACTGATCTCCTGCTCCCTCAGGGGTTCTCTGTTGTGCTCCCTGTCGGGGCAGTCATCGATTGTGGCCGGGCACCAACTAGTTCTTCTGGACTCAGGATGATGTAGGTCTCTAGTTCATGTGTCCCTTTCTGTCTCTTGGGCTCTTAGTTATCATGTGACCTTGGTGTTCTTCATTCTCCTTTGCTCCAGGTGGGTTGAGACCAATTGATGCATCTTAGATGGCCGCTTGTTAGCATTTAAGACCCCAGACACCACATTTCAAAGTGGGATGCAGAATGTTTTCATAATAGAATTATTTTGCCCATTGACTTAGAAGTCCCCTGAAACCATGGTCCCCAAACCCCCGCCCTTGCTCCGCTGACCTTTGAAGCATTCAGTTTATCCCGGAAACTTCTTTGCTTTTGGTCCAGTCCAGTTGAGCTGACCGTCCATGTATTGAGTATTGTCCTTCCCTTCACCTAAAGCAGTGCTTATCTACTAATTAATCCGTAAAAAACCCTCTCCCACCCTCCCTCCCTCCCCTCCTCGTAACCACAAAAGTATGTGTTCTTCTCAGTTTATACTATTTCTCAAGATCTTATAATTGTGGTCTTATACAATATTCTGTCCTTTTGGCTCTGACAAATTTTGCTCAGCATAATGCCTTCCAGGTTCCTCCATGTTATGAAATGTTTCACAGATTCGTCACTGTTCTTTCTCGATGCATAGTATTCCATTGTGTGAATATACCACAATTTATTTAACCATTCATCCATTGATGGACACCTTGGTTGCTTCCAGCTTTTTGCTATTGTAAACAGAGCTGCAATAAACATGGGTGTGCATGTATCTGTTCGTGTGAAGGCTCTTATTTCTCTAGGGTATATTCCAAGGAGTGGGATTTCTGGGTTGTATGGTACTTCTATTTCTAACTGTTTAAGATAACGCCAGATAGATTTCCAAAGTGGTTGTACCATTTTACATTCCCACCAGCAGTGTATAAAGAGTTCCAATCTCTCCGCAGCCTCTCCAACATTTATTATTTTGTGTTTTTTGGATTAATGCCAGCCTTGTTGGAGTGAGATGGAATCTCATCGTAGTTTTAATTTGCATTTCTCTAATGGCTAATGATCGAGAGCATTTTCTCATGTATCTGTTAGCTGCCTGAATATCTTCTTTAGTGAAGTGTGTGTTCATATCCTTTGCCCACTTCTCGATTAGGTTGTTTGTCTTTTTGTGGTTGAGTTTTAACAGAATCATATAGATTTTAGAGATCAGGCGCTGGTCTGAGATGTCATAGCTGAAAATTCTTTCCCAGTCTGTAGGCGGTCTTTTTACTCTTTTGGTGAAGTCTTTAGATGAGCATAGGTGTTTGATTTTTAGGAGCTCCCAGTTATCTGGTTTCTCTTCGTCATTTTTGGTAAGGTTTTGTATTCTGTTTATGCCTTGTATTAGGGCTCCTAACGTTGTCCCAATTTTTTCTTCCATGATCTTTATCGTTTTAGTCTTTATGTTTAGGTCTTTGATCCACTTGGAGTTAGTTTTTGTCCTTGGTGTGAGGTATGGATCCTGTTTCATTTTTTTGCAAATGGATATCCAGTTATGCCAGCACCATTTCTTAAAAAGACTATCTTTTCCCCAATTAAGTGACACTGGGCCTTTGTCAAATATCAGCTGCTCATATGTGGATGGATTTATATCTGGGTTCTCAATTCTGTTCCACTGGTCTATGTGCCTGTTGTTGTACCAGTACCAGGCTGTTTTGACTACTGTGGCTGTATAATAGGTTCTGAAATCAGGTAGAGTGAGGCCTCCCACTTTCTTCTTCTTTTTCAGTAATGCTTTGCTTATCTGAGGCTTCTTTCCCTTCCATATGAAGTTGGTGATTTGTTTCTCTAGCACATTAAAAAATGACATTGAAATTTGGATCAGAAGTGCATTGTATGTATAGATGGCTTTTGGAAGAATAGACATTTTTACTATGTTAAGTCTTCCTATCCATGAGCAAGGTATGTTTTTCCACTTAAGTATGTCCTTTTGAATTTCTTGTAGTAGAGCTTTGTAGTTTTCTTTGTATAGGTCTTTTACGTCCTTGGTAAGATTTATTCCTAAGTATTTTATCTTCTTGGGGGCTACTGTGAATAGTATTGATTTGGTTAATTCCTCTTCGTTGTTCTTTTTGTTGATGTAGAGGAAACCAAGTGATTTTTGTATGTTTATCTTATAACCTGAGACTCTGCCAAACTCTTCTATTAGTTTCAGTAGTTTTCTGGAGGATTCCTTGGTGTTTTCTGTGTATAAGATCATGTCATCTGCAAATAGAGATAATTTTACTTCCTCTTTGCCAATCTGGATGCCCTTTATTTCTTTGTCTAGCCTAATTGCCCTGGCTAGGACTTCTAGCACGATGTTGAATAAGAGCGGTGATAAAGGGCATCCTTGTCTGGTTCCCGTTCTCAAGGGAAATGCTTTCAGGTTCTCTCCATTTAGAGTGATGTTGGCTGTTGGCTTTGCACAGATGCCCTTTATTATGTTGAGGAATTTTCCTTCAATTCCTATTTTGATGAGAGTTTTTATCATAAATGGGTGTTGGACTTTGTCAAATGCCTTTTCTGCATCAATTGATAAGATCATGTGGTTTTTGTCTTTTGTTTTATTTATGTGGTGAATTACATTAATGGTTTTTCTAATATTAAACCAGCCTTGCATACCTGGTATAAATCCCACTTGGTCATGGTGAATTATTTTTTTGATATGTTGTTGAATTCTATTGGCTAGATTTCATTGAGGATTTTTGCATCTATGTTCATGAGGGATATAGGTCTGTAATTTTCTTTTTTTGTGATGTCTTTACCTGGTTTTGGTATCAGGGAGATGGTGGCTTCATAGAATGAGTTGGGTAATATTCTGTCATTTTCTATGCTTTGAAATACTTTTAGTAGTCGTGGTGTTAACTCTTCTCTGAAAGTTTGGTAGAACTCTGCAGTATAGCCATCCAGGCCAGGGCTTTTTTTTATTGGGAATTTTTTTGATTACCGTTTCAATCTCTTTTTTTGTTATGGGTCTATTTAGTTGTTCTACTTCTGCTTGTGTTAGTTTAAGTAGGTAGTGTTTTTCCAGGAATTCATCCATTTCTTCTAGGTTTGCATATTTGTTAGAGTACAATTTTTCGTAATAATCTGATAGGATTCTTTTAATTTCAGTTGGGTCTGTTGTGATGTGGCCCTTCTCATTTCGTATTCGGGTTATTTGTTTCCTTTCCTGTATTTCTTTAGTCAGTATAGCCAATGGTTTATCAATTTTGTTAATTTTTTCAAAGAAACAGCTTTTGGCTTTGTTAATTCTTTCAATTGTTTTTCTGTTCTCTAATTCATTTAGTTCAGCTCTAATTTTTATTATTTGTTTTCTTCTGGTGCCTGATGGATTCTTTTGTTGCTCACTTTCTATTTGTTCAAGTTGTAGGGACAGTTCTCTGATTTTGGCTCTTCTTTTTGTATGTGTGCATTTATCGATATAAATTGGCCTCTGAGCACTGCTTTTGCTGTGTCCCAGAGGTTTCGATAGGAAGTATTTTCATTCTCGTTGCATTCTATGAATTTCCTTATTCCCTCCTTAATGTCTTCTATAACCCAGTCTTTTTTAAGGAGGGTATTGTTCAGTTTCCAAGTATTTGATTTCTTTTCCCTAGTTTTTCTGCTATTGATTTCTACTTTCATTGCCTTGTGGTCTGAGAAGATGCTTTGTAATATTTTGATGTTTTGGATTCTGCAAAGGTTTGTTTTATGACCTAATATGTGGTCTATTCTAGAGAACGTTCCATGTGCGCTAGAAAAAAAAGTATATTTTGCAGCAGTTGGGTGGAGAGTTCTGTATAAGTCAATGAGGTCAAGTTGGTTGATTGTTGTAATTAGGTCTTCCGTGTCTCTATTGAGCTTCTTACTGGATGTCCTGTCCTTCTCCGAAAGTGGTGTGTTGAAGTCTCCTACTATAATTGTGGAGGTGTCTATCTCACTTTTCAGTTCTGTTAAAATTTGATTTATGTATCTTGCAGCCCTGTCATTGGGTGCGTAAATATTTAATATGGTTATATCTTCCTGATCAATTGTCCCTTTTATCATTATGTAATGTCCTTCTTTATCCTTTGTGGTGGATTTAAGTTTAAAGTCTATTTTGTCAGAAGTTAATATTGCTACTCCTCTTCTTTTTTGCTTGATATATTTTTTTCCATCCTTTGAGTTTTAGTTTGTTTGTGTCTCTAAGTCTAAGGTGTGTCTCTTGTAGGCAGCATATAGACGGATCGTGTTTCTTTATCCAGTCCGAGACTCTCTGTCTCTTTATTGGTGCATTTAGTCCATTTACATTCAGCGTAATTATAGATAAGTGTTTAGTGTTGTCATTTTGATGCCTTTTTATGTGTGTTGTTGACAATTTCATTTTTCCACTTACTTTTTTGTGCTGAGACGTTTTTCTTTGTAAATTGTGAGATCCTCATTTTCATAGTATTTGACTTTATGTTTGTTGAGTCGTTACGTTTTTCTTGGCTTTTATCTTGAGTTATGGAGTTGTTATACCTCTTTGTGGTTACCTTAATATTTACCCCTATTTTTCTAAGTAAAAACCTAACTTGTATTGTCCCATATCGCCTTGTATCACTCTCCATATGGCAGTTCTATGCCACCTGTATTTAGTCCCTCTTTTTGATTATTGTGATCTTTTACATATTGACTTCAATGATTCCCTGTTTTGAGCATTTTTTTTTTAATTAATCTTAATTTGTTTTTGTGATTTCCCTATTTGAGTTGATATCAGGATGTTCTGTTCTGTGACCTTGTGTTGTGCTGGTATCTGATACTTTTGGTTTTCTGACCAAACAATTTCCTTTAGTATTTCTTGTAGCTTTTTTTTTTTTTTGGTTTGGTTTTTGCAAATTCTCTAAGCTTGTGTTTCTCTGTAAATATCTTAATTTCGCCTTCATATTTCAGAGAGAGTTTTGCTGGATATATGATCCTTGGCTGGCAGTTTTTCTCCTTCAGTGCTCTGTATATGTCATCCCATTGCCTTCTTGCCTGCATGGTTTCTGCTGAGTAGTCTGAACTTATTGATTCTCCCTTGAAGGAAACCTTTCTTTTCTCCCTGGCTGCTTTTAAAATTTTCTGTTTATCTTTGGTTTTGGCAAGTTTGATGATAATATGTCTTGGTGTTTTTCTTTTTGGATCAATCTTAAATGGGGTTCAATGAGCATCTTGGATAGATATCCTTTCGTCTTTCATGATGTCAGGGAAGTTTTCTGTCAGCAGATCTTCAACTATTTTCTCTGTGTTTTCTGTCCTCCCTCCCTGTTCTGGGACTCCAATCACATGCAAGTTATCCTCTTGATAGAGTCCCACATGATTCTTAGGGTTTCTTCATTTTTTTTAATTCTTTTATCTGATTTTTTTTCAGCTATGTTGGTGTTAATTCCCTGGTCCTCCAGATTTCCCAATCTGCATTCTAATTGCTCAAGTCTGCTCCTCTGACTTCCTATTGCATTGTCTAATTCTGTAATTTTATTGTTAATCTTTTGGATTTCTACATGCTGTCTCTCTATGGATTCTTGCAACTTATTAATTTTTCCACTATGTTCTTGAATAATCTTTTTGAGTTCTTCAACTGCTTTATCAGTGTGTTCCTTGGCTTTTTCTGCAGTTTGCCTTATTTCATTTCTGAGGTCATCCCTGATGTCTTGAAGCATTCTGTAAATTAGTTTTTTGTATTCTGTATCTGATAATTCCAGGATTGTATCTTCATTTGGGAAAGAGTTTGATTCTTTTCTTTGTGGGGGTTGTAGAAGCTGTTATGGTCTGCTTCTTTATGTAGTTTGATATCGACTGCTGTCTCCGAGCCATCACTAAGATATATACTGAAAAAAAAATTTTTTTCTTCTAAGAAAGACATATAATAGTGATTTATTCTATAATTGCTCACTGAGTCTTATCTTGTTTTGTTTTCTTTCAATATACGTGGATGGGCTACTAGGTTGTGCTGTCTTGTTTGTTGTAGCCCTTGACTTACTTATGACCTATTACCATCTGGTTTGGGCTATTGCCAGATATATATGCCTGAGTCTATTCACTAAAAGTTTTTTATTCACTATTCTTGAGTAGAATCTGATTTGGGGTCATCAAGTGTGTGCTGCACCCTAACACCTATCCACCTCGAGAAGTAGTGGTGATAGTTGTGTGCACCAGATTCTATTAGCAGCTGGGGTTCACACTCCAGGGGGTGGGCAGGATGCTGACAGGCTTCCCCCAAGTGTCAGTGAGGTAGGTGTGTCTCTATTCCTATAGCACCTTGGTGGGTGCTGTACCTTAGGCCCCCAATGCAAGTACCTCTACTGATTGGTAGGTGTCACCCTCCTTAGACCCCTAAGGCAAGAGGCTAGGTGGTCTGGGGGGAGCTTCAGCCCTCAGTTCCCTGTTGTGGGTCAGTTAGGGCTCTGTTGAATAAGCAGAGATATCAGACCTGGGAACCTTGTTTTTCCAGTAAATCCACTGAAAAAAATGCAGTCAGATCCCTATCAGAACTGCCTTTGCATTGTAACAGCCACATTGTTCCCTGTAAGGATGAAAGCCTGAGATTTGGATCATATATGCTTGGCTGGAGCTGGTTCTGTGTTTTTAGTCCAATTAGGGAAGGATTTTTGGTCCCTGGGTTTTTTGTGGTTGCTTCTCTCAGACCAGAAGAATGGGTTAGGAAAAGACCAAAAAAAAAAGGGGGGGGGAAGCAAAGCCGCGGAGCTGGAGCCGTTCTCCCTCTGGCTCAGGAAATTCCAATGTTAATGAAGCCGCCTGGGAAGGGGAGGGGAGGGTTCAGAAAAACAGGAGAGAGTAGCACCCCGGATTATAGCCAAAGTTGCTTATCTTGCTTGGGATGACTATTTTATCTGAGATTCCCGAGGGGCGTGTCGCCCATGTGTGCTGGCTGTGTGGAGATTGCCCCCGAGGGTCTGGCCCACTGAAGCCACGGTCAGATCCTCCACTACCAATCCAAAGCCCAGCGTCAAGGTTCCCCTGCTGGGACGCTGCACTCCCGGCTCCAAAATCAGTCACTGCCTCCCGGGGACTTCTTGTCCCGCCAGCCACGTCGCCGCGCCGCCCCCACGGACTGGCTGGGCCCCCTCCTGGGGTTAGTTCAGGGGAGTAGGGCTGCGCCCCGTGTTTGCACCATGACCGGATGCTGTGTTCAGCTCCCCTGTGCCCAGTCCAAAGCCCGGCGCTAAGGTTCCCCGGCTGGGACGCTGCATTCCCGGCTCCAAAACCAGTCACTGCCTCCCGGGGACTTCTCCTCCCACCAGCCGCGTCGCCACGCCACCCGCGTGGACCGGCTGGGCCCCCTCCCAGGGTCAGTTCAAGGGGGTAGGGCTGCGCCCCGTATTTGCATCATCACAAGATGTTGTGTTCAGCTCTCCTGGGCCCAGTCCTAAGCCCGGCGCCAAGGTTACCTGACTGGAACGCTGGCTCCAGGCTCCGAAAACAGTCGCTGCTTCCCCGTAGGTGTTCATTCTCCGTCTCTGTCACTCAGGTCAACTCTTTAAATCTATGTTTGTTGTTCAGGGTTCATGGATTGTCATGTATGTGATCGATTCACTTGTTTTCCCGCATCTTTGTTGCAAGAGGAATCCGAGGTAGTGTCTACCTAGTCAGCCATCTTGGCCCCCCCCCCAATGTCTTTTTGCTGTTCTAGGATCCCATCAAAGATACCGCATTTCATTTAGTCATCTTGTTTCTTTAGGTTCCTCTTGGCTGTGACAGTTTCTCAGACTTTTCTTGATTGAATGACCTTTACAGTTTTGAGGCATACTGGCTGAGTAGTTTGTAAATATCCATTTATTGGGATTTGTCTGACGCTTTTCTCATGATTAGACTGGGTTATGGGTGTTTGAGAAGAAGACCACAGAGGTAAAGTGTCATTTTTATCCTGTTATATAAAGGGTATGTACTACCAACGTGACTTACCACCGTTGATGTTAACCTTGATCACCTGGCTGAGGTAGTGCTTGTCAGGTTTCTCCGCTGTGAAGGAATTCTTTCTTTTTTTCTCCACTTTCCATCACATCACCTGCTACATCTCTCTGCATGAAGCAGTCTCATTTGGAAAGCACTTTTTTTTTTTAATCCTGTAAAAATCATACACATTTTACAAGGACAATGCTGTAAGTCAGGATGTGGGGCACATATACACATATTCTCTGTTGCTACTTTGTAGTCATAATTATCTTACTCAATTTAACATTTTTTTTATTAGAAACTCTTAAGTAGGCTTTGTTTTAGATCTCATCCTTACCTAAGCCAAATTAAATGATGACCTTAATAAAAATAATAAGAGTGGGTGCTTTTTGAAATCAAATACAGTGACTTTTGTTCGTCTGTTTTTGGCCAAGATGATGGACCTTAAGCCTATTGGGGATCTGAGGGGTCTCTGAGATGGATCTGCCAGCCCTTACCCCTGAACTGTTCACTGTCTCTCCTGATGAGAAGTACGGAAGGGCCTAGGCACCTGGCTGATTGTTTGCTTTTAGTAGTTCTTGTCTTAACTCTCTCTCTAGAGCCACTCCACTCACTGAATTTTACCAAATAATCCATGGATCTACGCTCCACCGACAGGCTAGCCCTGGATACATTTGTGAAAATGCTGAAGCTTGAATTTACTCTGCTTTAATTCTGCTCTTCCAACTTCTTATTTCTTGTCTCTTCCCCTTCCTAGTAACATTTTCACTGCCTTTGAATTGAGACCCTCCCTCCCCTTACCCTATTAAATTTGCAGTCTGATGATATTTTTCTTAAATGATTAGTAACTCACTCTTCTCCCATGCCATCCTCCTAGGCATTTGAAATTCACTAAGGATCAAAGCTTTAAGTGAAAGCTATGCAGATATATGTCTTCCATCCTGGGATTTACAGTTACTGGAGTTTAAATTGTCCCTTGAAGCTGCACCCTAAATTTTTACCTATTCGTCTACTCAGCCCAAGCCCACATGTGCAAGGATCCTTACAACATGAAGCCAATCAACCAGGGCCCCAACCTTCACTACCCAAAGTCTAACAATCCTGGAATCAAATAAGCATATTATTATTTGGGATGATTGAAAGCAAATTTCCTTCTGCTAATATTTTTTATTTAAAAATCAACATCCAAAATAAATTGTGGTATATTCACACAATGGAATACTATGCATCGATAAAGAACAATGATGAATCCGTGAAACACTTCATAACATGGAGGAACCTGGAAGGCATTATGCTGAGTGAAATTAGTCAGATGCAAAAGGACAAATAGTGTACAAGACCACTATTTCAAGATCTTGAGAAATAGTTTAAACTGAGAAGAACACATTCTTTTGTGGTTACAAGAGGGGGAAGGGAGAGAGGGTGGGAGAGGGTTATTTACTGATTAGATAGTAGATGAGAACTACTTTCGGTGAAGGGAAGGACAACACTCAATACAGGGAAGGTCAGCTCAACTGGACTGGACCAAAAGCAAAGAAGTTTCCTGAATAAACTGAATGCTTCGAAGGTCAGCAGAGCTAGGGCCGGGGTTTGGGGACTGTGGCTTCAGGGGACTTCTAAATCAATTGGCAAAATAAATTGTATTAAGAAAACATTCTGCATCCCACTTTGAAGTGTAGCATCTGGGGTCTTAAATGCTAACAAGCGGCCATCTAAGACGCATCAATGAGTCTCAACCCACCTGGATCAAAGGAGAATGAAGAACACCAAGGTCACATGACAACTATGAGCCCAGGAGACAGAAAGGGCCACATGAACTAGAGACTTACATCATCCTGAAACCAGAAGAACTAGATGGTGCCCGGCCACAACTGATGACTGCCCTGACAGGGAGCACAGCAGAGAACCCCTGCAGGAGCAGGAGAACAGTGGGATACAGACCCCCAAAATCTCATAAAAAGAGCAGACTTAATGGTCTGACTAAGACTAGAAGAATCCCGGCAGTCATAGTCCCCAAACCTTCTGTTGGCCCAGGACAGGAACCATTCCCAAAGAGAACTTATCAGACATGGATTGGACTGGACAATGGGTTGGAGAGAGATGCTGATGAGGAGTGAGCTACTTGTATCAGGTGGACGCTTGAGACTATGTTGGCATCTCCTGCCTAGAGGGGAGATGGGAGGGTAGGGGGGTTAGAAACTGGCAAAACAGTCATGAAAGGAGAGACTGGAAGGAGGGAGTGGGCTGACTCATTAGGGGGAGAGTAAGTGGGAGTATGTAGTAAGGTGTATATAAGTTTATATGTGAGAGACTGACTTGATTTGTAAACTTTCATTTAAAGCACAAGAAAAATTATTTAAAAAAAAATCAAGATCCAGACCAAAGAGGAAAGGAAAAAGGAAAAAAAAAAATCACAATTACATGGCTCCAGGTCTCTGTATCTCTCAATCAAGTAAGGAAACTACTCTTTACCTGGCAACTGGATTGAGACTGTCAAGTGCAAAGAGAGGTTTTCAGATTTTAACATACATAAGAATCAACCTTGGAGCTTGTTAAAGATGCTAGTTTGCTCATTTCTCTATCCCCATTAAGATTCAGTAATTCTTGGTTAGGCCTCTGGAATCTGTGATTTCAACAAGTGTTCTGGTTGATTATGGTGCAGGTGGTCCACCCAGCTGACTTTCAGAAACCACTGCTACTTGTGATAAGACGAGTAAGAGAGAGGCTCTCAAAAAATCATATAATTTGTGGGCAATGTGATAGTAAGCAGGAGTGTCTTCTAATTTCACTCCACTCCTAGCTGTTCTGGGTTTTGCGATCCAGAACACCTAGACAAAGACCCTCAGGCATTGCTCTCCTAACAGTGCTGTGGCAACAGCTCCATCCTTGGCTGCAGAGAAGAGAAGAAGCTTGACAAAGATGTTAACCCCACCCACTGCTGTCTGGTTGACTCTGACTCACAGCAACCCTATAGGACCGAGCAGAACTGCCCCATGGGGTTTCCAAGGCTGTGATCTTTATGGAAGCAAATCGCTACATCTTTCACTCCCAGGGTAGCTGGTGGGTTTGAACCACTGACCTTTCCATTAGCAGTTGAGCTCTCTAACCGCTGTGCCACCAACCAGTCCTTACTGCTAAAAATCAAGTCATAAAAGGCAAAAATGTGTGCATGTGCACCTCGGTGTGCTCTATAAATCTTTCTGGAATCTGGAAACGGGAAGCCGGGATTTATGGGAAAAGGGCTAGAGAGTCATCTTGGGTCTGATGCACGGAATGTGTGAAGTCTGAGCATTCCCCCACAAGCATTCTATCACTTAGGCCCTTTCCCCTTGAGAAAGGCTCACAGGATTCCTGAAAGCACCCTCCTCATGCTTCCCATTTGCTCTTCTTTTTCCCTCTTCTATTATACATATATACACACATACCCAGTGCTGTCGAGTCGATTCCGACTCTATTATAGTATTATTATTTTTTCCTTCTTTGATTTTTCTTCAATAGCATAATGGGTTGCAACAGACTGAAAAACCTAATGAGTCCATTCAGACCTCAACAACAACAACAAAAAACAACCACCACCACCAAACCCATTGCCTTCCAGTCAATTCCGACTCAGTCATAGCGACCCTGTATTACGACTTTAATCACCTGTTAAAGATGAGAGCATCCAGTAAGGAACAACAGCATCTAACCCTTTGAGGGGAACTAATTGAAATTTCTCGTTTGAATCCATGACTAAGTAGGTTCAGCAAGAACGTAAAATATAGAAACTCAGACTCAAACATCAGCAATACTAATGGGCTTGGGGATAAGTGAGGAGAAAAAGAGGCTGCCCAGTGCAGGTAATTAGAAGTTCAAGTTCAGTTCAGTGCTTTTTCTTTCCTCCTGAGCTGAGGCCTGTGTACTATGATTTCTAGAATAAAAAGAACTATATAAATGCAGTGAAACATTATCATAATTACTTTTGGCATAGAAATATTTTTAGCTAATGTTATTTTAATAAGAGCTGCTGTCAAGGGGAAAAAGGCAACTCATATACGGAAAAATTTTGCTCTGGTGTTCTCTGATATAATGTTTCCTTGCCTGTTTTTCTGGGTATTCCAGAGTCTCTTCAACAGTTTTTTAGAGTAGTAAGCCTCTTGTTCAATCCTGCAGGTAGTAATGGCAACTCCTCTGTGCCAGACATTGTACTAAGTATTAAAGGGAATGGGAGAAAAGATTGGGACAGTCTGTATCCTCAAGGTACGTACAGTTTGGGAGTATAGGGATACAGATACATGGAAAACTAACAATTTTTATACTATACAGAATGAGATATGGGTGCAAACAAATTATGCAAAAAAGCAAGGCTCAGATAATTCCAAAGACAGAGATGTAGAAACGCTCCTTCCTGGGAAGATGGCACTTCAGCAGGTCCACAGAAGGATGAGTAGAATTATCCCTGATTTAGAGAACAAAAGGCATTCTGAAGAAAGAGCCTGAGCAAAGGTGGGGGATCCTGAAAATTCATAGAATAAAACAGGTAAGTGACATGAAGTTGTGTCTTATAACTAGTCAAACCAGTTGCCGCCAAGTAGAATCCTACTCATGGTGATCCCATGTGGGTCAGAGTAGAATTGTACTCCAAAGGGTTTTCTTTTGAGGCGCTTTTGTGTGGACTCGAACCTCCAACCTTTCAGTCAGCAGCCAAGTGCTTTAACCGTTTGCATCACCCAGGAAACTACTTTGCCACATAGGTCAATCTAATAAATTGCATACTTCAAAGAATCCTGAAAATAAATTATCTGGGTTGGAAGTGCTTTCTATTCTCTTCTTTGTTTTGTTTTGTTTTATGACTGTGGTTCTCAAACTGTGGTCTCTAGATGAGCAGCATTCCAGCGTCAACCAGGAGCTTGTTAGAAATGTAAAATCTTGGGCCCCATCCTAGACTTGTTGTTTTTCTGTGTTGCCATCGAGTCAGTTCTGACTCATGAGGACCCTGTGTGTGCAGAGTAGAACTACTCCATAGCGTTTTCAAGGCTATGGCCTACTTTTCTAAAATATCTTGGGGTAGGATCCTGCAAACTGTGTTTAAAAAACTTTCCAGGGGACTGTGATGGAAGCTAAAGTGAACCACATGACACAACTTAGTGATTATGATCAATTTCCCTTTCCCTAATCACATGGCTATTAAAAATATTCTTCCTCTTCTTAAGTTACCTACCTATTTCCACCATTATTGTTTTTAGTAGATGACCTTCTATGCAGAGGGGAAAAAGTGCTGTCAGGAAGGAACAGTTTCAGCTTCCTCACAACTCACAATTTAAGCCATTTTTAGAGGACCCTTCTTTCCCTTATGTTTTACAGGAAGCTATGCCCTTTCTGCTCTACAAGGCTCATGGTCCCTTTCATTGTGTCTTGAATTTCATGACTTCCACAAAGCCACCCAGACCTTGCTACACCAAGCATCATTCCTTCCTTGATCTTCCATCTCTCCTTCCCTACTGACCCAATTTTCTCTGCTTGTAAGTGAAGTCAAGTCTTTCCATCTCCAAAGAAACAACTAATAAATCAAAAAAAAAAAAAAAAAAAAAATTCCCTTGACCCTATCTTCCTTACAGCCTATTCTTTGGCTTTGATTGCCAAACTTGTTGATCAAGGAAACTAAAACTGACATGAAAATTCAATGATAAATACTCAATTAGAATCCTACTTATGTTTTCTATAGTTTCTTTAAGCTTGATTTTACATTTAAGCTTGCTTCTCCATTAATTTCTGACCTGTTACTGCTTCCCGGTTCCTCTACTTCTCTGCCTCTCCTGCTGTTTCCTCACCTAATGTTCTGGCTCCTTCTTGAGGGTTGGGGTTTGCAAAGGTTATATTCTTCTTTATTATGTTTTAAGTGAAAGTTTCCAAATCAAGTCAGTCTCTCATACAAAAATTTATAAACACCTTGCTATGTACTCCTAGTTGCTCTCCCCCTAATGAGTCAGCACACTCCTTCTCTCCACCCTGTATTCCCCGTGTCCATTCAGCCATCTTCTGCCTCCCTGTGCCTTCTAATCTCCACCCCACCCCAGACAGGAGCTGAACACATAGTTTCATGTGTCTACTTGAGCCAAGAAGCTCCCTCCTCACCAGTATCATTGTCTACCTTATAGTCCAGTCCTATCCCTGTCTGAAGAGTTGGCTTTGGAAATGGTACCAGTCTTGGGCTAACATAAGGCCTGGGGGCATGACATCCAGGGCCCTTTGAGTCTCAGTCAGACCATTAACTCTGGTCTTTTTATGAGAATTTGAGGTCTGCATCCCACTGCTCTACTACTCCTTTAGGGATTCTCTGTTGTGTTCCCTGTCAGGGCAGTCAGTGGTTATAGCCAGGTACCATCTAGTTCTTCTGGTCTTAGGCTGATGTAGTCTCTGATTTATGTGGCCCTTTCTGTCTCTTGAGCTCATAATTACCTTGTGTCTTTGATATTCTTCATTCTCCTTTGCTCCAGGTAGGTGGAGACCAATCCATGCATCTTAGATGGCTGCTTGCTAGCATTTAAGACTCCAGATACCACTCACCAAAGTGGGATGCAGTATGTTTTCTTAATAGATTTTGTTATGCCAATTGACTTAAATGTCCCCTGAAACTATGGTCCCCAAGACCTGCACCTCTGCTACTCTGGCCTTCAAAGCCAACACTGGACTCTTTATCCCTGTAAATTTATTTTTAAAATCTTAATTAATGGCATCTTCCCAAATGACACATTGCATTGTGCAATTTGCTGCAATAGATCTTTTTAAAGTGTTAAAAAGCAAAGATGTCACCTTGAGGACTAAGGTGCACCTGACCCAAGCCATGGTGTTTTCAATTGCCACATGTGTGTGTGAAAGCTGGGCAATGAATACAGAAGACCAAAGAATAATTGACGCCTTTGAATTATGGTATTGATGAAGAATATCGAATATACCATGGACTACCAGAAGGACGAACAAATCTGTCTTGGAAGAAGTACAGCCAGAATGCTCATTAGAAGCAAGGATGGCAAGACTTCATTTCACATACTTTGGACATGTTATCGGGGGGACCAGTCCCTGGAGAAGAACATCATGCTTGGTAAAGTAGAGGATCAGCGAAAAAGAGAAAGACCCTCAATGAGATGGATTGACACAGTGGCTGCAATGATGGGCTCAAACATGACAATGATTGTCAGGATGGCACAGGGCCAGGCAGTGTTTCTTTCTGTTGTACATAGGATCACTATGAGTTGGAACTGAATCAATGGCACCTGACAACAACAACATGCAATATGCCAAGCCAGAATCTTGAAAATCATTCTAATACTTTTCTTTCATCCACTCTTTCTAAAACTCCACATTTATTTTGTCCACAAAGCCTATAGACTCAGCTTCAAAAAATGGTTGCCAATTAAATCTTATTCAGTTGCATTTCTGGTAGCCTGGTAGACTAGTTACCATTAAAAAGAAATAAAAAGCTCATAACTCAGAAAACACACACACACACAACACCGTGATCAAAAATCTGGGGAACAAAACAAATTCCTTAGATATTAAAATTAAAAAATGCGGAATAAAAAATCAGTGCATTTAATATATTTAAAGACTTAAAAGAGTGGATTCAAAAATATGAGTAAACAGCAAGAGATTGTAAAATTACCAAGCAGACTTCAAAAAGATCCAAATAGAACTTCTATAAATTAAATATATAGCTGAAATTAAAACCTCAATGAAAGGGTAAAACGGGACATTAGATTGTGCTAAAGAGAGAATTAGAGAACTGAAAAATACATCTGAAGAAAATATTAAGACTAAAGAACAGAGAGATAATGAAATTCAGAGACATGAAAAATAGAAAGAGGTCTGTTATGTGCCTCGTTGAAGTTCAGGAGAGGAGAGTTATAATCGGGACTATTCAATATTGCAAGAGAGAAGATGTTGGCATTTTTAATTTGTAACTTTAATTAAAAGTTCTAATTCTTTGATTCAGAAAGCTCAACAAATCCTAAGGAATAGAAATAAGGAGAAACCAATACCTCAATATCATAATACCCTAAACCCCAAAACAATGATAATATGCTAAAAGCAATCATAAAAGAAAGGCAAATTACCTCCAAAGGAAAAATCAGACTGACATATGTGTCTCAGTGAAAACAAATCTTAGTTCAAAATCTGGAACCAAACATAACTTTACCTCTCTTCCCTCACTCCTCCAGCTTTGTTTATTCCTTCATCATTTCTCATCTGATTTATTTTACATACCTCCTTTTTTTTTAGTGGCACAGTGGTTAAATTGCCTGGCTGCTAAGCAAAAGGTTGGCAGTTCAAACCCACCAGCTGCTCCATAGGGGAAAGATGTGACAGTGTGCTTCCACTGAGATTATAGCCTTGGAAACCAATTGGGGCAGTTCTACTCTGTCCTGTAGGGTCACTATGAGCCAAAATTTATAGCAATGAGTTTTGTTTTGTTTTTTTCTAGCCTCTTATTCTCCCTTTTACGTTACCTTCCACCCTGCTGTCCATTATATTATTCTCACATTTTCAAAAAAAAAAAAAAAATCCTTAAAATGTAATCATGCCAGTCTTCTGCTTAAAATTTCTGTTGCTTCCCTATTGCAAACAGAAGTAATTCCCAATTGCTGACTTTAGTACCTGAAGCCCTTTCGAAGCCATTTCAGTAGGCTCTTCTTTCACAGTTTTCTCCAGCTCCCCTGGACTCCTGTCTTACTCTACAGGCTCTGTCATGACCAGCCTTTGAGTATACTGTCCTCTCTCCAAGTCCTCTAAGCCCTTCTGTCTTTGCTTATTAGCCTCCACTTATCTTTTAGGATCAAATTTCTCTGAAATATCCTCTAAACCTTTTCCTGAAGACGCTCAGAAATGTTCTGTTTTGTCCAGTAGGCTCAGATTTTTCATAACAGGGTGACTGTGCCCATAACAGTGAGTGGTAGTGTATGTGCTTGGAACTCCAAAATGGTGAGCCTTCGGGGACAAGGACTGTATTCTCTTTCAGTTTGATTCCACAGAATCTAGAATGCCTGGCTTACGTTGTTGTCGTTGTGAAGTGCTGTTGAGTCGGCTTCGACTCAAAGTGACCCCATGTACCACAGAATGAAACACTGCCCGGTCCTGCACCATGCTCACAATCCGTGTTATGCTTTAGCCCATTGTTGCAGCCACTGTGTCAATCCATCTCATTGAGGGCCTTCCTCTTTTTTGCTGACCCTGTCCTATATCAAGTATGATGTCCTTCTCCAGGGACTGATCCCTCCTGATAACATATCGAAAGTATGTAAGACATAGTCTCACCATCCTTGCTTCTAAAGAGCATTCTGGTTGTATTTCTTCCAAGACAGATTTGTTTGTGCTTTTGGCAGTTCATGGTACAATCAATAATCTTCACCAACACCACAATTCAAAGGCGTCAATTCTTCTTTGGTCTTCCTTATTCATTGTCCAGTTTTGCATGCATATGATGTGATTGAAAATACCGTGGCTTGGGTTAGGGCCACCTTAGTCTTCAATGTGACATTTTTGCTTTTCAACACTTTAAAGAAGTCTTTTGCAGCAGTTAGTTGCCCAATACAATGAGTCTCTTGATTTCTTGACTGCTGCTTCCATGGGTGTTGATTGTGGATCCAAATAAAATGAAATCCTTGACAACTTCAGTTTTTTTCCGTTTATCATGATGTTGCTTATTGGTCCAATTGTGAGGATTTTTGTTTTCTTTATGTTGCAGTATTATCCATACTGAAGGTTGTGGTCTTTGATCTTCATTAGTAAGTGCTTCAAGTCCTGTTCACTTTCAGCAAGGAGGTTTGTGTCATCTGTATAACGCAGGTTGTTAATGAGTCTTTCTCCAATTCTGATGCCCCATTCTTCTTCATATAGTGCAGTTTCTTGGATTATTCGCTCAGCATACAGATTGAATAAGTATGGTGAAACGGTACAAGCCGATGCACACCCTTCTTGATTTTAAACCACAAAGTATCCCCATATTCTGTTTGAACAACTGCTTCTTGATTTATATACAGGTTCCTCGTGAGCACAATTAAGTATTCTGGGATTTCCATTCTTCGCAGCATTATGCATAATTTGTTTGATCTACACAGTTCAATGCCTTTGCATAATCAATAAAACACAGGTAAACATCTTCCTGGTATTCTCTGCTTTCAGCCAGGATCCATCTGACACCAGCAAGTATATCGCTAGTTCCATGTCCTCTTCTGAATTCATCCTGAACTTCTGGTAGTTCTACATGGATAAATTGCTGCAGCCACTTTTGAATGATCTTCAGCAAAATTTTACTTGCTGTGATATTAATGATATTATATGATAATTTACACATTTGGTTGGATCACTTTTCTTGGGAATAAGCACAAACATGAATCTCTTCCAGTCAGTTGGCCAGGTAGCTGTCTTCCAGATTTCTCGGCATAGAAGAGTGAGCACTTCAGCGCTGCATCCGTTTGTTGCAACATCGCAGTTGATATTCCGTCAATTCCTGAGCCTTGTTTTTCGCCAGTGCCTTCAGTGCAGCTTGGACTTTTTCCTTCAGTACCACTTGTTCCTGATCATATGCTACCTCTTGAAATGGATGAACGTTAACCAATTCTTTTTGATATAATGACTCTGTGTATTCCTTCCGTCTTCTTTTGATGCTTTTTGAGTCATTTAATATTTTCCCCAAAGAATCCTGTATTATTGCAACTTGAGGCTTGAATTTTTTCTTCAGTTCTTTCAGCTTGAGAAATGCGGAGCACGTTCTTCCCTTCTGGTTCTCTATCTCCAGCTCTTTGCACATGTCATTATAATACTTTGTCTTCTCAAGCCATCTTTTGACATTTTCTGTTCAGTTCTTTTACTTCATCATTTCTTTCTTTTGCTTTAGCTGCTTGACATTCAAGAACAATTTTCACAGTCTCTTCTGACATCCATTTTGGTCTTTTGTTTCTTTCCTGTCTTTTTAATGACCTCTTGCTTTCTTCATGTATGATGTCATTCCACAGCTCGTCTGGTCTTCAGTCATTGGTGTTCAACGCATCAAATCTATTCTTGAGATGGTCTTCAAATTCAGGTGGGATATAGTCAAGGTCATACTTTGACTCTCATAGACTTCTGATTTTCTTCAGTTTCAACCTGAACTTGCATATGAGCAGTTGATGGTCTTTTCCACGTTCAGCCCCTGGCCTTGTTCTGACTGATGATGTTGAGCTTTTCCATTGTCTCTTTCCACAGATGTAGTCGATTTGATTCCTGTGTATTCCATCTGGTGAAGTCCATGTATACAGTCGCCGTTTATGTTGGTGAAAAAGGTATTTGCAATGAAGAAGTATTTGGTCTTGCAAAATTCTATCGTGTAATCTCCAGCATTGTTTCTATCACCAAGGCCATATTTTCCAACTATCAATCCTTCTTCTTTGTTTCCAACTTTTGCATTCCAATCACAATTATCAATGCATCCTGATTGCATGTTCCATCAATTTCACATTCCAGAAGCTGGTAAAAATATTCAATTTCTTCATTTTTGGACTTAGAAGTTGGTGAGTAAATTTGAATAATAGTTGTATTAATTCATTTTCCTTTTAGGCATATGGATATTATCCTATCACTGACAGTGTTGTACTATTTCAGGATAGATCTTGAAACGTTCTTTTTGACGATGAATGCAACGCCATTCCTCTTCAAGTTGTCATTCCTAGCATAGTACACCATATGATTGTCTGATTCAAAATGGCCAATACCAGTCCATTTCAGCTCACTAATGCCTAGGATATCGATGTTTATGTGTTCCATTTCATTTTTGATGATTTCCAATTTTCCTAGATTCATACTTTGTACATTCCATGTTCTGATTATTAATGGGTGTTTGCAGGTATTATTCTCATTTTCAGTCATGCCACATCAGCAAATGAATGTCCTGAAAGCTTGACTTTGAGGAGGTAGCTCTTCTTCAGTCGTCTTTTGAGTGACTTCCAAACTGTGGGGCTCATCTTCTGGTACTGTATCAGACAACATTCCACTGCTATTCATAAGGTTTTCACTAGCTAATTCTTTTCCAAAGTAGGCTGTGGGGTCCTTCATAGTCTCTCTTAGTCTGGAAGCTCAGCTGAAATCTGTCTGCCATGGGTGACCCTTCTGGCTTCTGTTTACCAGTGGCACGGGTTCTAGCATCACAGCAACACACAAGCCCCCACAGTAGGACAAACTGACAGACACATGGGAGGCCTGGCTTATAGAAGTACTCAATAAAGGTAAAAGGAATGGATAATAAGATACATTCAAGATCCTAAAGTATTAATTTGGTCTACTGTTGTATTGTTTACAGTTTAAAGCTGCGCTCTCCTTGAAGCAAGACAACTATCAATATATATTACCTTCTGCTAAAGAGATTAAAATTTACCATCCATGTATACATATCTACCAAATCTCTGGTTCCCATGGTAACTAGACAACCTTCATATTAGGTATGTAGACGCTGTTCTAAGGGAAAGGGGTGGGAATGAGTAGAAATAACTCCTGTAGGCAGCACATCCCTTGTTCTTCATACATCATGCATTGCAACTATGAAGGATTTTTCCCCTTAAGATGACATAGCTCTAAGCACAGTTATAGTGGTTGTTTTTTAAAATGTGCTTGCCTCTGACATAGTCTAAGTCAGCCTCCCCAAGTAGTCTTTCTTTTTGCACATGTCCTCCCCCATCCTATGGTCATTTGTTTTTTATCATCAGTAAGAGTACAGGAGATCAAGATAAAGGGAATTTGGCAGTCACTGGTATTTTATGTCTTCAGGAGATTCTGCAAACCATATGATTTGGCTTTTGGAGCAGTCAGAGTTTCGGGTAGTGAGTTCGATTCTGAGAGTCTGTCATATGTAGAGAGGTAGGAAAGGTTACCTATAACTGAGAAAGATCCTCCTCACTTCTGTTGCCACTTGTGACAAATATAAAATTAAAGGAGGCCTACAATAATCCATGAAACTCAAGTACAAATTCACTTAGGAAGTTTCCAATCTTTGAGAGAGAAAATGGAAGATAAAGGAAATTGGCGGATTGAGATATGGCGAGGAGGACAATAAGCTAAATACTCCTTCTAAAAAGTTTTAAGAGCTTCTACCTTTGAAAAATTGTTAGTACAGCAGGTCCATGTGGAGGGAAAAGTCAGCAGATATATCCACAGAATGCCCGCCCTCCCTTAACCCAGCTGACGCCATGTTAGTTAAGGCACCATTTTCTGTGAGTGATCCTCTTTAATTGGAAAAGAAAATGGCTATATTTATTATACCTTGGATATTTTGCTTTCTCTGAATATGAAGATTAGGAAAGCCCTTATTTTTTTTTTTTTATTAAATAATAAACTGGAACCATGAAGTTAATTTCCTGTGGGGGAGTTAAGTAGCATAATGAATGAATGGATGAAGCTCACCGTGGACAAACACGAGACTCCGTGAAGGTGATTTTCACATCTCCGTTTTATGCACTCCTTTCTGGGCTGGTGCATTTTTTTCTCTGCTGTATGTCCCTTTGGCGCCCTGCAAAGCAGCTATTCATCTGATTCTTTCTACACACTCCTTGCTGCCAAGAAAATACATTGCCTCCCACCCCACTTGTGTGTGCTGCTTTGAATTATCCTTCCGTTTTACCACTTGCTAGAAAAACTGCATCTCAGCAGTGCCCCAAATCCCCTGGGAAACACATCCATCAGCACAGACCTCTTTTTCCCCTTAGGTGCCTGTCCATTTTGGTGCCTCTTATTAAGCCTCATAGGTTCCTATTCATCAAAATCATGCCAAGGAAGCCTTGAATTCTTTCTGAGGTGCATATTCGGCAGAATGCCAAGGAAGTACAGAGACACACAGAGAGGAAACATTGAAAGAATGTGCAAATTAGCCTTCCTATTTTCATTCAAAAGATCCCCAAAATGCAAAGGCATGGATTAGAGTTTTAAACAAAGCCCATTTCTGGTTCATTAGAAGCTCCATGCC
Source organism: Loxodonta africana (assembly GCF_030014295.1). Classification (NCBI taxonomy): domain Eukaryota; kingdom Metazoa; phylum Chordata; class Mammalia; order Proboscidea; family Elephantidae; genus Loxodonta; species Loxodonta africana. The sequence continues at coordinate 64,371,182 of NC_087360.1, forward strand.
TACCCTCCCCTGTCATCAACTGTTCAAGGAAGCAGGGAAGTAAGTGGTCCAGAGATAAGGTTACAAAAGCCCTAGTGATGGGTGAGCCACCAGGGAAGGGTACATGGACTTTTGTTTGTCTATCTGCCTGCCTATGCCATGGAAGGCCTAGCATTCAAAATATGAATGGAAAAAATGTCACTTGTTATGGTAAAGGATATTAGAAGAAAAGGATGCTGAGCTGGCAACCGGGACCTGAATTCTCCTTAGAAATCACTTTGAATTTGAGTACGTGTCCACCGTAATAGATTACCCAGAAATTGAATTGTAATTAGGTTGGAGAGATGTTAACGATTATACAATTTTTAGAAGAAATAATTACCTGGTGATGAGGACATGTAACTGCAACTCCATAGTGGCTGGAGGGAGTTTTGATCCTTGATTGGAAGCCAGAAGACAGGATGCTTCTCCTAAGGAGAAAAATAAACTTGGGCTGTTAAAGGACAATGGTGTGACATTACCTTCTAGGAGCTGTGCACACCCGTATATGTGTGTGTATGTGTCCACACACGCATGTGTATGTGTGTGCATGCACGTCTAATTTCTCTGCAGAATATACTGGCCTTGATTGGAGGCTCAACTAAAGGAAGTAAAGCAGAGGGTTGGGTTCTCAGGACAGGTAAGCCTAGTTCAGACAGCTGTCATGGTGATTTTCATATCTCCATTCCATGCAAAGTTCAAAAGTCACTAGGTTTAGTGCAGGGTTTTGAACCAGTTCCTTTTTGTATTTCTACCCCAGATATACTAAATCAGAATCTACATTTTAAGGAGATCCCTGAGAGAGAGAGAAGCTGATTGATTTAAGTGTAAAGAGAGGTGCGGTAAATGAACAAGTATGGAAACATGGTAGTGGTGTCCAGCTTCCCTTTGAGTGACCAAAGTATGAGAAGCATAAACAATATACCTAGATTTCATGTTGTTCGTCACTAGTTTTCCAGGTGACAAAAGAGACAAATTTATCAGTTTTCTTGTTGTGGTTGTAGATTGTTTTCTTCCCATTTTGATGTAGCCTGGTTTTTTGGAGTTTGTTTCTGGCTGTTTGGTTTTGCGATTTATACTCTTGATATTCTGTTCTTATAAATAGCCTTGGATATTGGCAGTACATGAAACTAGCTCCAGCCCCGAGAGAATCATTAAAGATGGCTTTTGCCTGGATCCACCTAATTTTCCTCAGTTCATCCTAGGCTACGTTTTCTGGGAACATTTATGCTGGTATTATTTAGAAAATTCAGCAGCTAGAATACCGTTTGCAAATAAAAGGCCTATGCCATGAAATTTGAGATTCTAAAATGGAATAGAACAGGAGAAGATTGGAAAATTGTTTGGCTGAATAGAGTCACACAGACTTAAAGGATTAATGTTAGACGGTATGCTTTACATCCTTCCTATCCAGAACATAGTCTGTGCACCAAGATTATTTTGCCCAGTTGTAAAAATATTTGTGCATTTAACACTCCTCATTGATGCCTTTGAGTTACAGTGTCAGTGAAGAATATTGAGTATTCCACGGACTCTCAGAACAAACAAATGTGTCTTGGAAGTACAGCCAGAACGCTCATTAGAAACAAGAATGGCGAGACTTTGGATGTGTTATTAGGAGGGAGCAGACCCTAGAGAAGGACATCATGCTTGGTAAAGTAGAAGACCAGCAAAATAGTGGAAGACCTTGACAAGATGGATTGACACAGTGGCTGCAACAATGGGCTCAAGCATAACAACGATTGTGAGGATGGTGTAGGACCGGACAGTGTTTTGTTCTGTCGTACATAGGGCCGCTATGATTCAGATGAGACTCGACGGCACCTAACAACAACAACACTCCTAAACCTGTATTTTATTGCATTGGGCAAGGTGGGTGAGGAATAAGGAGAAACCATTGGCAGAAGGGCCTTGAAAGCTAAGGGAATGGCCTCTGGGGATAAAAAGTCTTTGTTTCCTTCAGTTTATGCCAATGGGAAGCTACCTGAGAAGAGTGGCACACAGAACCCACCTGAGGGGTCACTGGTGGAAAGGAGACAGGGCATCTCTAATTTAACTCAGGTGTGCATTCAAATCTTTACCCCACCGGTGTCCTCAATGACATCAATAAGACTCAATAAACATAAAATTGGTGTTTTTCAAAATAACACAAATGAGGCCAAAATCTTAACTTCCTTTTTGAGTAAAGATCACAGATTACTTTCTATATCTGATACCCTCTTTGTTAATAGAATGTTACCTTGCTAAAGGAGGCAGTATTCTGTTCACCAGACGGAAATACAGTTTGCCATCTGAAGACAAATTGTATGGCCTTGTTAAGGATTGAATGATGTATTCCAAACATATGTGTTGGAATCCTAACCTCTATACCTGTGGACATAATCATATTTAGAAATGGAGTCTCTTTGTTGTGTTAATGTGGCCATAGTAATGTAGAGTGTGTCCAAACCTAATCATGTCTGAGTTACAAGGATCAGCGTAGACACAGAGAAAAGAAGCACAAACTAGGGGAGATAGATGCCATATAAGGATCGCCAAGGAACTTGGGAATGCTGGGGCTACAGAAGCTGAGAAAAGGATCTTCCCCTAGAGCCCACAAAGACAGCCCCTTCTCCAGTATCTGATACCCTGAATTCAGACCGCTAACCTCCTAAACTGTGAGAAAATAAATTTCTGTTCTTAAAAGCCACCCACCTGTGGTATTTCTGCTACAGCAGCACTAGGAAACTACAACAGGCCTCTCATTCTGAACAGTTTATCCCACTACTAGTAATGTCAGTAACTAGAAGTCAGGAAGCCAGTCTACTTGTTCTCTACACTAACTAGCTGCGCTAACCTGCCTTCTGTGGGCCTTCACCTTCTCATCTCTTCAATGAGGTGGTTCATCCCTTAGGTGCTGACTTATCTCAAAGTTGCTACAGGCTCTAAAATTATAATCCTATGTTTTTGTAAAATCCAACTGCAGAGGTTTTCACTTGGGATGTTCCCTCAGAGAGGAAGTACCATAAGTAAATAGTAATAATAGGATATTTATTTTTTAGTTGGAGTGATGGAGTAGACTGATAAATGATAAATTTAGAGGGGATTATACCAGGGATTTACCATTTCAGTCCATTACCTTTCGTTAGAGCACTTGAGAAAGGATTTCTTGCCCCTAGTCTTTTCATTTATGTCCTTTTGGATGGAAGCAAGGTGTTTGACAAGAAAATATTTGCTTAAACCCTATCCATAGCATCGTGTTTTAAGAAAACTCTTGAAGGTTACAGGAAGAAGAAAAAGTTTTATTTTCCTCTATGAATTTGAATATTTATGCCTATTCCAAGGATAGGTGATCCAACTGAATTTGGAAATTATCAAACAATATCATTAATATCACACGCAAGTAAAATTTTGCTGAAGATCATTCAAAAGCGGCTGCAGCAATATATCAAGAGAGAACTGCCAGAAATTCGAGCTATGTTCTGAAGAGGACGTGGAACTAGGTACATCACTGCCGATGTCACATAGATCCTGGCTGAAAGCAGGGAATACCAGATTATTTACCTGTGTTTTATTGACTATGCAAAGGTATTCGGCTGTGTGGATTATTAACAAAATTTGGATAACATTTCGAAGAATGGGAATTACAGAATACTTCATTGTGCTCATAAGAAATCTGTACATAAATCAAGAGGCAGTCATTTGAACAGAACACGGAGATACTGCATGGTTTAAAGTCAGGAAAATGTGAGTTAGTGTTGTATCTTTTCACCATATTTATTCGACCTGTATGCTGAGCAAATAATTTGAGAAGATGGACTATATGAAGAAGAACGGGGCATCAGAATTGGAGGAAGATTCATTAACGACCTGTGTTATACAGATGACACAACCTTGCTTGTTGAAGGTGAAGAGGACTTGAAGCATTTAGTGATGAAGATCAAAGACCACAGCCTTCAGTATGGATTACATCTCAACATAAAGAAAACAAAAATTTGCACAATTGGACCAAGAAGCAACATCATGATAAATGGAGAAAAGATTGAAGTTGTCAAGGATTTCATTGTATTTGGATCTACAATCAACACCCATGGAAGGAGCAGTCAAGAAATCAAAAGACCCATTGCATTGGGCAAATCTGCTGCAAAATACCTCTTTAAAGTGTTAAAAAGCAAAGATGTCACTTTGAAAACTAAGGTACACCTGATCCCAGCCATGGTGTTTTCAATTGCCTCATATGCATGGGAAAGCTAGACAATGAATAAGGAAGACATAGGAAAAATTGACGCCTTTGAATCATGGTGTTGGTGAAGAACATTGAATATACCATGGATTGCCAAAGGAATAAAAAAATCTGTCTCTGAAGAAGTACAGCCAGAATGCTCCTTAGAAGCGAGGATGGCGAGACTTGTCTAATCTACTTCGGACATGTTATCACGAGGGATCAGTCCCTGGAGAAGGACATCATGCTTGGTAAAGTAGAGGGTCAATGAAAAAGAGGAAGACCCTCAATGAGATGGATTGACACGGTGGCTGCAACAATGAACTCAAGCATAACAATGACTATGAGGATGGCCCAGGAGTGGGCAGTATAGTACATGGGGTCGCTGTGAGTCAGAGCCGACTCAACAGCACCTAACAACAACAGTAAAAACAATGAACTTGTTGCTCTGGTGAGCGTGTGTTGCAGACGGAGGCATTTAAGATACTGTTGTTTATCTAAGTGATCATCTTTTTGTGGGGTTTGCAAGGCTTTGAAACTAAGGACATGCTTTTCAAATAGGTGTTTTATAAAAGGGCAGATACAGGCATGGACATACAAAGGTCTGATTCAAATTCTGCCAGTTGCCTTCAAACAAGCTCCGGTGCACATTCACGCATGCTGCAGACTCCAGAGGGGACCCTGCTCCCAGTCGTCAGTATTAATTCCAGGAATGCTGATTTTTAATTTGGCGCTCAGTGTGCAGCCCGGCATCGACTGAATATCTGGGCAGGAGGCACGCACCACCTTCCTGGCTGCTGCTGGTTGGCAACACACTAGAAGCAAAGAGAAAAATGCAGCCAAAAGAAAGAGAGAGAGCAGCAGGCATTCTGGATTTCCTGTTCAGGTTCCAAGATCCCTTGTTTTGATAAAGAGCCTCAGGAGACTAATAGATGCTGTATTTTCAGCTCTGATTCTTTGTTTTTTTCTGTTTGTTTGCTGGCTTTGAAGCCTTGGTTTTTGTTTCGTGTTGGGTTTTGGTTTTTCATTCTAGACGTTTCTGCTCTTGTCTGAGAAAGCTAACATGTGAAACTTTCAGCAGCTTAACGATAAGGTTTGAGATCTCGTGAAAGGGCAGGGGTTTAGCAAGCAATCCACAGGTCTGACAAGTGTAGTTTTGACTTAGAAAAATACAATGAGGTAGGGAAACACCTTTAAAGAGAAAACACTTTGTCTGATTTCTCCTGAACTACCTGATATCACCTTCCAAATTGTAATCCTTTCGTTTGAAAATGGATTTTTATTTAAATCAGTGTTTCTTTATCTCAAAATTATGTTTGTATGCGGTTCATAGGTTCAAATAATTCTTTCTACAAGGATTGTTACAGAAAACAGCATTCTGGCCCTCTCCCTTTTTCCCATTTCCCAAATATAACAGCTTTCAACTTTTTTAGCTGACCTTCTTTGAATTTACCTCCATATCTCTAAAGAACATGCCTATATTTCTACTTCTTGATTTTTCAGTTTTAAATATTATCAATTAACTCCCTGCTATGAAAGAATGGAAACTCTAGTGGCATAGTGGTTAAGAGCTATGGCTGCTAACCAAAAGGTCGGCAGTTCAAATCTAGCAGGTGCTCCTTGGAAACCCTGCGGGGCAGTTGTACTCTGTCCTATAGGATCACTGAGTTGGAATCGATTCGATGACAGCAGTGGGTTTGGTTGGTTTGGGTTATGAAAGATTAGCTCTCTTTTACCACTTCCTACACGTCTTGCACATTATAACCTTTCCACTCACACATTCTCCCAATACACTTATATTTTAATTTAGGTTAGGTCAATCGTCCGTGTTTATATTACAACTAGATAGAAGTCCTTGGATGGTGCTAACAGTTGAGTGCTTAGCTACTTCAAGTGCTCCGTTATTAACCAAAATGTTGGCAATTTGAATCCACCTAGAGGTGCCTTGGAAGAACAGCCTGGTGATTTACTTTCCAAAGATCGTAGCCGTTGAAAACGCTGTGTTGTGCAGTTCTACTCCGACACACGCAGGAATGCCCTGAGTCAGAATCCACTGAGGGCAACTGGTTTGGTATGGTTTTGATTATGACTGAGTAAACACTCTTTACAGCTAAACCATGATTATTTTTTTTTCTCTATGACACATTTTTCTTGCCTAGAGTTAATAATAATAATAATCTATTTCTATTTTGCTTATTCTCCTTTTTTTTAAATCAATTCATTTTGAAACTCTCATCCAGTTGTATAAATTTTTATGCAACATGTCAACACGTTAGGTATTCTATTCTGTATTTTTTTCTTTTTTAATCTCTGCTGGACTTTTCTCTCTTGCTCTTATGTGGACTGGTATACCATTGTCATTGTGGCATCTCTGTTCATCATTACTCTGGTAGTTTCCTTTGTTTCTGTTTGTATGGGATTTCTCCTTTCCTTGGATCCCAAGTATTCTTCTTTTTTTGCTTATTTGCTTAATTTGCTGGACTGTATTTTCCAGTACCACCTCAAGAAAGAGTTCACTGGAGGTAAATTTTTGACACAATTCATGTCTAAATGGCTTTAATCTACCCTAACATTTAGTTGCTAGCTTGGCTGAGTATAGACTTTTAGGTTGAGAGTCTAATGTGGAAATTAATGAAGAAAGCAGAGAATGCCCAGAAGGCATAGTCAGCTCTGCTGCAGTAACAAGTAACCCCAAATATTTCAGTCGTTCTGACTCATTTTTCAGGCTGTCAGCTATGAGTCCTCTGTAATTAGGTTCCATGTCCCTTCTCACGTCAAGATCCAGAATGAAGTAGCAGTTCCTGTTTGGGTCAGGCCATTCTATAGCTAATAAGAGTAAGAGGGTAGCGATATCATTTGGCTCCGAAAGATTTTGCTCAAATGTCCTTGGCTAAAGACTGTCCATGGCCAAGCCTGACAATGCAGTGACAGATTATATTCCTAAAACAGGATGATATTACAAGTTATATGGCCATCAAAGAGGACTTATTATCCTCTTTTGGGAAGGGGACTACATAATTGGAAAAGTATGAAACCAAACAGGTGAAGCTAATGCCAAGGTAACATTTATATTTGTCTTCCTAGAGGACTTCTTAATAGCGTTTTTAAGAAGAGTTTTTTAAAGAGTAATAAAATGGGTGAGTAGCACCTCATATTAACATCCTCTGTTTATTCACCTGTGTTTTATTCTATCCACTGCAGTGAATACCGTGATTAGAGGAACACGTTGATGTTATGTTACCTCTCAGCCATAGGAAATATGTGTTCAAAATTAGAATGAACTGTGAGGACCATGGATAAGCTACAATTACTAGATGTGAACCCTGGCTTTGCCACATATAACCCCTAAAGCATGTATTGGGGTTCAGTTTACTCATCTGCAGATGAAGGATACTAACAGTTTGATTCACAGGGTTGTTTGAGAATTAAATTAAGTGTTAACAACAACAACAATTAAAAAGCATAGACAAGTGCTTGATTTTTTGTACATGTTCTCTTCTTATTAGTTCAGTCTGGACCTCCTTTATTATAAATCAATGGAAACTCAACATGCAAGATAGAATAAGAACTAAGAGTAAGTAAGACAGAGCAAGAACGAAGTTTACATTAACTCTGAATCTCACTTCCTCACTATCAGTAAGAGAACACATTTTTATCTGTATTCAGTATTACCCCTATAAGCAGAAATTCCTAGAAAAGCTGAATAAAAGGTTGACTTAAAAGAAAGTTAAGGAATGCTGTCTGTCTTTGAACCTGTTTGTGATTTTTATTTAGATACATGGTTCCACACAATTGTTTGTAGGCCTTTGCACGAGAGCCAATGCACGTTTTCATGACTTATCAGTGAGAGTGAGTCATGAAATTTTACACTATCCCATGACATAGCACAGTCTGATGTCTAGCCTTTTTTTTATACTTTTCAGTCCTAGTGGGAAGCTTGAGGAAGCTCCAGGGGCTAGGGAAGCGAAGTTTACTTATATCAACCTGAGATAGAAAATGGTAATGTAATTTTCAAACTGGGTCTATCATAGAATGTCAAGTCAGATTTAATTCTTGAAATTTGCAGAAGGCAGAGAAACTTTCATACTTTTCTAGAAATATTTCCTACTACAACTTCGATTTGAGAAAAATTAAGTTTTGACCTCTGAACGTACTTTGGGCTTATCGGAAAAGAAGCTTCTAGCTCAGTGCATATTGCTGTCTTGGAAATACCAAAGCTAAATCATGCCTGATGGTACACTAATGGCTATTGCTGCCCCTTGGTACTTTCCCCAAGAGAACTGTATTTCCTGGGTGGGAATGATGAAGCTGTTATTTACAGTTCATAATCTCCATAAGACTCCTTCAATAGATCTAAACTCTATTCCTTGATACATAGGTACCTCTCATTTCCTCTCTATCACTTTTTTTTTTTTCCTTAAAGGAATTCATATTGGTCTCTATCGTCTCTTCTGGCATTTGTCTCTGTGTTGGAAATGCCTGTAAATAACACAAACCGTAACAGTTGCATGAAACACTGTATTCAAGCCAGAATCAAAAACCCCTACTCTCAACGTTGTTCTTTCTAATAGAAATTTAGACTTGCAGTTATTTTGGGAAACACTATGTTGGTGCAACCTAAAATACATATTAAAAAACAAAAAAAAAACCCTAAAATATATATTAGCTTTTGATAAATGGATCTCCAAAGCCTAGGATGTTTATTATTACTTATTTTAAAACGCTGAAGATGAATATTTGTTCCTTGCAGGTGGGGATGGCAGGGCATTACATTGGCCCTCCAGGACGGTAGATTCTAGTTCTAGTGTTAGTTTCGTAGAGCTACCATAATAAAACAACAGAGATATATTATCTCCCAGTCTTAGAGGCCAGAAGTCTGGAACCAGGGTGTTGACAGAACCATTGCCCCTTCTGAGGCTCTAGGGAGAATCTGCCAGCTTCTAGTTGATGTTGATATTCTTTGGCTCGTGGCTGCATCTCTCTCTGCTCCATTTTCACATCACCTTCTCCTGTCTGTGTCTCTCACAGTTCATTCTTCCTCTCTTCTATAAGGATATCTGTAATTGCATTTAGGGCCCACCTGGATAACTTTAGTGTAAGGCCTAAAGTTAAAGCCAGATGTTATGTGCTGCCTTGATATTTGGTGAAACTGGGAGGACCTTAAATGACCTAACTGTAAGTTCCCCTTCCATTCTGTTCCCATGGATAAGGTCCCCTAGCCAAACAACCCTCCTTACAAGAAGACTAGGTGTAAAATCAAAAACACCAACTGACTGAACAAAAAGCAAAAAAAAAAAAAAAACAAATTCACTGTTGTCAAGTCAATTCTGAATCATGGTGACCCTGTGTGTTACAGAGTAGAACTACTCCTTATGGTTTTCTTGACCATAATCTTTATGGAAGCAGGCCACCAGGCCTTTCTACCACAAGACCGCTAGGTAGGTTCTAACTGCCAACTTTTAGCTTCATGTTGTTGTTGTTAACTACTGTCAAGTCACTTCCAACTCATAGCCACCCTATATACAACTGAACGAAACTTTGCCATCCTCATGATCATTGTTATGCTTGAACCCATTGTGGCAGCCACTGTATCTTGTTGAGGGTTTTCCTCTTTTTGGCTGACCCTCCACTTTACCAAGCATGATGTTCTTCTCCAGGGACTGGTCCCTCCTTATAACATGTTCAAAGTATGTCAGTCAAAGTCTCATCATCCTCATTTCTAAGGAGCATTCTGGCTGTACATCTTCCAAGAGACTTGTTCGTTGCTTTGACAGTCCGTGGTATAGTCAGTATTCTTCACCAACACGACAACTCAAAGGTATCAGTTCTTCAGTTTTCCTTATTCATTGTCCAGCTTTCACATGCCTACAAGGCAATTGAAAACACCGTGGCTTGGGCCAGGTGCACTTTTGTCCTCAAAATGACATCTTTGCTTTTTAACACTTTAAAGAGGTCTTTTGCAGCAGATTTGCCCAATGCAATGTGTCTTGATTTCTTGACTGCCACTTCCATGAGTGTTGATTGTGGATCCAAGTAAAATGAAATCCTTGACAACTTCAATCTTTTCTTCAATCTGTTTATCATGATGTTGCTTATTGGTCCAGTTGTGAGGATTTTGGTTTTCTTTATGTGGAGGTATAATCGTAGCTGATTGCAAACAGCTTGTGTTACCCAGGCTGCTAAAGCAGGTACAGTTCCTGTTTATTTCTGAGTAGCAGGTTTCAGTTCCCTGCAAGCCTGTGGAATTATTCAAGCAAGGTAATCACATCCTCCCACAGGAACCAGGGGACACCCCACCCTCTTGATACTACAAAGCCCCTGGTTGTTCACTTTGTTCCTGAATGCAACTGTCATGTGGCTCTGTTGGTATGCAGTATCTCCTCCCCTGGGCTGTGAGTATATGTGACTAATGAACTGCTGTAAATCCCATCTGTCCAGGGTTGGGTGCAGTGTGATCAACCATCCTCATGACCCTAGGGTGGAAATCCCTTCCCCACAAGTGGAAAGAATACCAAAAACCCAAACCCATTGCCAATAAGTCAATTCTGACTCATAGGACAGGGTAGAACTGCCCCCTAGGGTTTCCAAGTAGCAGCTGGTATATTCAAACAGCCGACCTTTTGGTTAGCAGCCATAGCTCTTAAGCATTGTGCCAGAGGTAATTAAAACAATAATCCAGGTTAAACTCCCCCCTCAAGGTCTATAACTTAATCACATATTTTGCCGTATACGGTAATAGTCACAGGTTCCAGGGATTTGACATGGATATTGTTTGGGGGCCATTTTTTAGCCAGCCACATTTCTTGTTCTAATTGTTCATGGCTATAAAATCAAATGATATTTTTATTTTTGGGGGAGCTGTAGGTTTTTTTGTAGGTACTTCCTGAACCCTCTGGTAAATTCTCCACAGTGGGCTTAAAGGCATCCCCTGGTAGGAGATTCTCTTTGTTCAAGTTCAGTCTGATTGGTCTTCACTTTTCTCCTGGCTGCTTCTCACTTGTCTTCTAATGTGGGCACACACGGATGTTCCTGACACATTGTCTCCTTTTGCACATTCAGTAAGTGGTAAGTATGTCAAAGATCATTCTACACAAATGCAGAAGGTATTAGTTAAGACTATCCCAGATTTAAGAATGGACGTTGTGAACAATTTTACCTGTAATGTTGGATTTCATCCCTCCTGAGCTCTCCCAGGGATGAGGCCCATCTATACCTGACTGTTGAGGGCTCCTCCAACTTCTTTCGGGTCATGAAAGCATTTAAGTAAATTTCACTTGGTATTCAGGTGATTTCACGAGAACTTGATCCCAGTTTTCGCATTCCAATCTCCATTTCTCAGGGGCAGGGATCAAAAAGCCCATTTCTAGGTATAAAAGAAGGTGGAGAAAATAAGCGTAATACTTGAGCCTCTTTTTCAACACAATGATTAGAACAAACTATTAGATCAGTTGGGATGTGTGTCCACACACGAATAATCTCTGCCCTGCGCCTACAGTAACTGTACCCCTAATATCAAGTCCAAAATGGACTGAGTCTGCAGAGTCCCTCCCCACATTGAATTTGGTTTGGGGCTGTCAGTTATTTTCCCAAAGGATAACCATATTTGCCCTTTTATCCACCAATTCCTAATAGCTTCCTATTTATTCTTCCTCTGGTCCTCTATGCCAGATGCAGTTCCCTTTTCTCTCAGCCACAGAATGAATTGTTGGTGCACTGACCCATTGCTAGGAATAAGCCTGGAAAGATAACTCAGATCTCATGCTTATATACAGGACCTCGCTAATATTTTTTACCAGCAGCAAGCCTTCCCCTCTGTACCACAAGGCAAAGAGAACACTGGATTGCTTGTAACTGGTATATTCAAAGTTCACCTATAAATGATTATTACTGGGAAAACCAACCCTCCCATCAAAAAAATTAGAAGAAAGACAAAGTGCCCTCAATGAGTATATCTGATTACCTCTGATTTCTCTTGGGCCACATTTGTTTTCTATACTCTTTCTTTGTGCTATTAAACCATGAGCACAAAATGATTAAAGGAATGATTTGAAAAAGTTATCTAATAAAATAGTACCTTTTGTCTCATGGTGTGTTGCTGTGATTTACATTCAATCATAGTCAGAAAAACAAATTTGGTACTGTCAAGTCGATTCAGACTCACATTGGCCCTATAGGACAGAGTAAAGCTGCCCCATAGAGTTTCCAAGGAGTGGGTTTGAGCCGCTACCTTTTGGTTAGCAACTGAGCTCTTAACCACTACGCCACCAAAAAAAAAGAAACCCACTGCCATCAAGTCGATTCTGACTCATCCCAGAAACCCAGTGCCATCAGTCGATTCCAACTCATAGCGACCCTATAGGGCAGCATAGAACTGCCCCATAGAGTTTCCAAGGAGCACCGGGCGGATGTAGCACTTAACCACTAGGCCACCAGGATTTCCTTCTGACTCATAGTGACCCCATATGGTTTCCAAGGCTACAAATCTCTATGGAAGCAGACTGCCACATCTTTCTCCCATGGAGCCACTGATGGTTTCCAACTGCCTACCTTTCGATTAGCCCCTGTGCCACCAAGGCTCCTCAATCATAATACCAAAAAAAAAAAAACCTGAACACATTGCCATTGAGTCTGTTCTGACTTATAGCGGCCCTATAGGACAGAGTAGAACTGCCCCATAGAGTTTACCGGGAGCAGCTGGTGGATTCAAACTGCCGACATTTTGGTTAGCAGCAGAGCTCTTAGCCACTGCACCACGAGGGCTCCTCAGTCATAGTAGGTGGCCGTAAAGGAAGTATTAGAACAGATGATAATATGATAACAGGTACCCTTTGTTTAGATATTTATGTTGAAGTTTTAGCATTTTATGTTTCTCCAGCCACACCCAACCCTGTCCCTGTGTGTTTTCCTCTGAATGCATAAAGGTAATAGTTTGCTGTCAATGGTGGTAGTGGCTTTTCTGTTGACTTTGATTTTGTTAATGCAAACACAATTTGGTGAGAAACATACTTTCACAAGTGATCAACCACTGAAAACCTTCTGGAGCATAGTTCTACTCTGACACAGATGGGGTCTCCATGAGTTGGGATCGACTCTGGCAAGTGGTCAACATCAGGCTTAAAGTGGTGCCTACGTACAGCCCCCAAATTGCATAGAAATATGACCCCAGCACAGTAAATAAATCCTGTGGCTAGTTTGCACTTTAGATTTTCCGAAGTACTGTTATCTGTTCTCCAGCCCATTGAGTGACCACAGGTTTACTTTGTATGATCTATTTTTATTTACACTGTTTCCTAAAATTATCACACCTTGGTATAATCTTCACGAACGAGTATAGGTACTGGATCCATAATCTTATTTGTTGTATGAATAAATCTCCTTTTGAAAAACACTGGCTGCTCTTCTAAGAAATGAATAACCTGACTTGACCATCAGCTTTGGGATTAATTAAAAAAATAAGAGAAGCATCTTATCCCAAAGATAAAATTATTTTTCCTCTCTTAAACCTTGTCAGGCTCAATGGATCCTTTTCCATCGCGTATTTCTAGGGTTCGGCTTGTCTTCATGCAGAACATTTGTTGTTCTCAAATTTTAATGTGCATACCAATCAGCTGGGGATCTTGTTAAAATGCAGATTCTGATTAAACGACGACGATGATGGGGGAAGTCTGAGATTTTGCATTTTTAACAAGCTCCCAGGTGATACCCATGTTGCTGGTCTGGGGACCGCGCTTTGAATAGCAAGATTTTAGGATACAACACAAAGTAAAAGCAATGAAAAGATGGTATTTAGAAAAAAAAAAAAAAAAGAAAGGCTGTATTTTGGGAAAGAATTGAGTAACTTCAGCTCTAAGATCTGGGGAGCTGAGCACGTAGCTCATGTTTTGCTTAAAGAACCTAAACCTCATAATTTTGGAGATGACTTTTGCCATGTGTCTCTTGCTTTTGACTGTTCAGCATCCGTATTTCCTTTAGGGAACTTCTCCATTTTATGCATTCCTAGAGAAATCACCGATTATGGGATCACCAGTCCCTTAGCACCATTACCACCTTCTTCCACCACAGTGGTAGCATGACCCAGAGCTGAATATACATACCTCTCTGCGTTCTGGATGAATAGATCCCCTTTGCAAGAGGAAAGTTTGTTTTGTAATGAAAATATTAAGCTAGGAAGGCTGTATTTCTGAGCCTCTTTGTAAAAGAATGCTAACAGATCAAAGAGAACCAACAATATTCCTACCAGAATAAGCCATGGCTGAAGCCAGCTCTAGTCTTCCTATATATATGTTTACATATTCCCTGAGAATTTTCAGTTGAGCTTTTTCACACTGCAACTGAAGAAAACATCTTATTAATACGTTTGCAGAGATTTAGGTCAATTGGTCCACTGAATAGCTGTGTCTTCGCTTCGCTTCCTGGGAAAGCAAAGCCTGAGGCAAAAGCTTATGTACTACTGCTTTACTGGGGAATGCAATCCCAGGAAAGGACAAGCGAGGAAAAAGGAAAGCCAGGTAGGAGAAGGAAAATCAGTATGGAGGTGTCTCATTGAGCAGACCACTGCTCAATTGAGCTAATTGCTCAATCTTGTAGGATCCTCTGCTGAGAGGCTGTATGAATTCCTGTGTCTCAGGAAAGTCTTTGGTGAGGAGTAGGGCAGAAGAATTTATCTGCTGTCCTGCCTCCCTTTGAGTGAAGATTTGCCCCATGGTTTGTTAACTCACTTATTCTTCCAGGCTGCGCATGGCAAACACTTAATCCCCGGTGTTTTATGACTCAGCATCACACAGCCTCTGGGCAAGAAGTAAAGAGGGTGGCACTGGCATGAGGGGCCCTGTTTGGGTGTCCCTACATGAAGTTGGTTGGTCGCCCCAGTGGCACCGTGGCATTAAAAGTGTCAAACTTCCCGGAGGCTGATGGAGCCAAGAAGACCTGAACTGGTACATTCTGATGCTGCCTTCAACATCTCGATGTTCTATTCTGCATCACGATGATTCAAAATCTGTACTTGCACCCACAGTATGCAGTGTGGTTTTCTGGTGGAGATGTAGTGGTTGAGAGTCCTCCGGTGAAACCAGGTATATTAGATTTCTATGGTTGCTGTAACAATGTACCACAAACTGGATCATCTGGCCTTGAGATCCTAATTACATCTGCTAAGACCCTATTTCTAAATGAGATCATATTCTGAGTTTCCAGGTGGACATGAATTTGGGGGGACACTATTCAACCCACTACACTGGGGTAATAATATTGTCGGGGCAGAAAGCAGCTTGGCTTACAGCATTGTGTATGATGTCATTGACCTCGTGATGTGTGCAAGAATGTTGGGTGTGTACAATGTGACCAGCTCCAAAGAATACATTTTTATATAGAGCCCCCACTTATGATTTTATATAGCTCAAGTCCCTTGCCACATTTCAATATAATTCCTTAATAACCCTATGAGGTATGTATTATTAGACCCATTTTATGGATGAGGAGACTAAGGCATAGAGAAATTAAATAACTTTTCTAAGATCATATAGCAAGCAGGTAGCCCAGCTAAGATTCAAACATAGGACATACGGCTCCAGAGTCCATGATCTGAATCAAAAGACTGCAGTCTAAAACAAGATATTGATATATACATAAATCAAAGGACATACTGAATTTGGCAAATCTGCTGCAAAAGATCTCCTTAAAGTATTAAAAAGCAAAGATGTCGCCTTGAAGGCTAAGGTGCACCTGACGTAAGCTATGATATTTTGGGTCACCTCATATGCATGGGAAAGCTGGACAATGACTAAGGAAGACTGAAGAAGAATCGATGCTTTTGAATTGTGGTGTTGGTGAAGAATGTTGAATATACCACAGACTGCCGTGTACTTTGGACATGTTATCAGGAAAGACCAGTGCCTGGAGAAAGACAATCATGCTTGGTAGGGTCAACAACAGCAACAGCATATGCATATACACATATATAAATTCTATATATGTATATATGTACATGTATTGAAGCCCTGATGGTGCAGTGGCTAAGAGCTGGGCTGCAAACGAAAAGGTTGGCAGTTTGAACCCACCAACTACTCTTTGGAAATCCCATGGGGTGGTTTTACTCTGTCCTACAGGGTTGCTATAAGTCGGAATCAACTCTACGGCAATAGATTTTTTTTTTTTTTTGGTGTAATTATATATTTGTTGTTGTTAGGTGCCTTCAAGTCGGCTCCAACTCATAGCGACCCTATGCACAACAGAATGAAACACTGCCCAGTCCTGTGCCATCCTTATGATCATTATGCTTGAGCTCATTATTGCAGCCACTGTGTCAGTCCACCTCATTGAGAGTCTTCCTCTTTTCCGCTGACCCTGAACTTTGCCAAGCATGATGTCCTTCTTCAGGGACTGATCCCTCCTGACAACATGTCCACAGCATGTAAGATGCAGTCTCGCCATCCTTGCTTCTAAGGAGAATTCTGGTTGTACTTCATCTAAGACAGATTTGTTCATTCTTTTGGCAGTCCATGGTATATGTAATATTCTTCACCAACAACACAATTCAAAGGCATCAATTCTTCTTCGGTCTTCCTTTTTCATTGTCCAGCTTTCACATGCATATGACGCGACTGAAAATACCATGGCTTAGGTCAGGTGCACATTAGTCTTCAAGGTGACATCTTTGCTCTTCAACACTTTGAAGAGGTCCTTTGCAGCAGATTTACCCAATGCAATGTGTCTTTTGATTTCTTGACTGCTGCTTCCATAGCTGTTGATTGTGGATTCAAGTAAAATGAAATCCTTGGCAATTTCAAACTTTTCTCCATTTATCATGATGTTGTTCATTATTGGTCCAGTTGTGAGGATTTTTGTTTTCTTTATGTTGAGATGTAATCCATACTGAAGGCTGTGGTCTTTGATCTTCATTAGTAAGTGCTTGAAGTCCTCTTCACTTTCAACAAGCAAGGTTGTGTCATCAGCATAACGCAGGTTGTTAATGAGTCTTCCTCCAATCCTGATGCCCCATTCTTCCTCATACAGTCCAGCTTCTCGTATTATTTGGTCAGCATACAGCCTGAATAGGTATGGTGAAAGAATACAACCCTAACACACACCTTTCCTGACTTTAAACCAATGAGTATCCCCTTGTTCTGTCCAAACAACTGCCTCTTGATCTATGTAAAGGTTCCTCATGAGCACAATTATATATATATATATATATATATATATATATATATATATATATATATATATATATGGAAACCCTGGTGGTGTAGTGGTTAAGTGCTACAGCTGCTAACCAAGAGGTTGACAGTTCGAATCCACCAGGTGCTCCTTGGAAATTCTATGGGGCAGTTCTACTCTGTCCTATAGGGTCGCTATGAGTCGGAATCGACTCGATGGCAGTGGGTTTGGTTTTTTTGGTTTTATATATATACCTATATATATAAATTCTAAAATACCTGAGTTTGTAGACTGAGATTCATACTTCTACCGTTAGAAAGTACAGCTATAGACACAATGCCATGTAGTGCCACCGTATAGTTTTCCACAGATAAACTGTGATAAAAAAAACATTGTCAGTTTGAAGAACAATTGTGCCAAGGAATTTTCACTTACACAGTCGTGTACCTGGACTCCATTCCATCTACCAGTTGTCCCTGTTTAGTGATCGCTGAGTAAGATGCAAAAAGAATGTCTGATTATCAGGAAGCTACTGATGCCTTGTTAAGAAGTTGGAAGGTGGAGGCTGGGGTGGGGGAAGGAGCTAGGATAAAGAGGCTGGAAAAGGAAGAGAGTGTCTCGGCACTGCAGAGCTGTACAGACAGAGGCTATGTGGAGGAGCAGGGGCACGGACCCTGGCAAAGCCTTTGCCGCTGGGCAGTTTTAAGCCAAGTGAGGCTGAATGCACCTCTTTAATCTCATGTATTGCTTATTAAGAAACATTCTTCTTACTTTTGCATCCCAGCAAGGACTGCTTCCTGCATCTGTTCTCCCACCAGAGCACAGAGCTTTCTGACAGGGGACAGCAGAGATAAAAGTAGCATCAGAGGAAAAGAAATGAAGCCCTGCAGCAGGAAGCTGGGCTGGGGACATGGAAATCCAGTGTGGGGAGCCTTCAGGCAGCCTGAAGTCCTGGCAGCACTTTCCCTACTATGGGCTCCATGCCCCAGTTCATCTGCAAGCAATTCCATGCTATTTATGAAGTACTATGTTTTGCAAAATATTTATTTTAAAAATATAAACAAATTAGAGGTGATTCAAGGTAATCCCCATAATAAGATGTCTATCATTTGTATGTCTGCCAAACAGGGCAAAAATATTTACTTATAGTTTTCAGTACCACTCCCTTTGGCCCTCTTCCATGACCCCATCCTGGAACACCCCAACCCAGGAAAACCCTATTGTTGATGATATGTATACCCCTTCTCTCCTGCCCTCCTCTTTTTCCCCTAAAAAAGATTCTTCCTGGCTGCATTGATGTGTCTTTGCTTCAAAATGAAGGTAAAGTAAGTAATTTGAGGAAAGGACAATAACAGAAAAGTGGAGTGGCTACTGGGATTTACTTTGGAAAAAGTAAAGGCCTAAGATAGGATTGGAAACCCTGGTGGCATAATGGTTAAGTGCTATGGATGCTAACCAAAAACTTGGCAGTTCAAATCCACCCGGCACGCCTTGGAAACTCTATGGGGCAGTTCTACTCTGTCCTACAGAGTTGCTATGAGTCAGAATCGACTCGATGGCAATGGGTTTAAGATAGGATGTTTTATTAAAAAGTACCAGAAAGGAAAGAATGTGAAGGGGAATGGATACGTGATAAGAGAACCTGTATAGTTGAGAGTGTGAAAACAAGATTGGCATTTGTAGAGTGGAAGAGGAAATGGTGCTGCCAGTAACTTGTGTGAGATATTGAAAACACAGGCCTGGTTGAGTTGGGAAGAATATTTTAAGTGTCTGTGACTTAGGAATAAGGCCCTCCTTTAGAGCTTTTGAGAACATTTTAATTTTCTCTTCAATGAATTTTCCAGCTCCAAACTCTTGGAATCTAACCCTATGCAAAATCTACTTTAAACCAATAAGGGGCTGGATTGAGTTTAAGTGGGTTACACTGGAATGGCAGAGATAGGGTACCTGAAGCTTACCCTTGGTAAGATCTAAACTTTTGCGTAAAGAAATTGCAGCAGTCCGTAGCAGATCCTTACCAGAAGCGTGAACCATACCAACAATCCTCCTCAGAGGTGTATAGGGCTGAGAAAAGGCCAAAGGCCTCTCTAGAAGGGCATGGGTGGCTGTGATTGAGAGACAAGGGAAGGAGGGGACAATGAGATGCCCCTCATCACCATGACTTCTCCCTGTCCATGTCTTGTTCCGTCTTTCCATGGAGGCTTTAAGGGCAGAGTTCTTCCCATATATACTGTTCCCCCTCAACTTCCCAAGAATTGTGAATCTGTTTGGAGCTGGGGCTGCATGGAAAGGCCTGTTGTTTACACCAACATCCTGGATAGGTTGGTTTTGTTTTAATAGCATCTTTTTCATCCTCAATCGAGAAGTCTGTCATAACAAGCTACTATAAATTACTGCCAACACTCCTGTTTTACCACCTCCAGCCTTTCAGCTGTGATATAGGGCCCATAAATCTTGTCAGGACCCATCTCTCCACACTGCTTCCTGGGCTGCCTCTTCATGCTTTTCTGCCCTCCACCTCTCCAGACGGTGAGGGACTCCGTCCAAATGAAAGTGGGGCTGCACTGGAGTTTTTAATCAGACCCTGTGGGGGCCATGAAGATGAATGGGATTTGGAACTGAGGATTAAGGAAGGGGAAGGAAGGAGAAGAAACAGGTTAGCAGCAGTTAGATCTCAGAGAAGCTAAATATTTCAGAACCTGGAATTTGCAACAGATAGTTGCAGGAGTGTCTGAGTGGAAGCGTGTGTGTATGCGTGTGCGTGTGTGTGTGTACTTTGTGCTGATGAATACACAGACCTCAGCAGGTTCCAGTGACTCAAAGGATAAGACTTGTTCATTATTGATTCTTTATTAGAACTAGAAATGAAGGAAAGAAGGAGAGAGTAACTCTAAGCCTTGGGCATCCTTTGATGTTTGCAATAAATCAGGATCTTAATCATTGTTTAAAAGTGGGGGTATACATCTAATGCTTTCCCTCCTATGTCAACTTGGGGTGCATTCTTCATCTTTTGCTCACTACACAGAATGAGCACCACACCTGAGAACTCATGAAGTCCCACCTGATTAAAAACACAGTAAATAAGTACGCTAATAAATAATATACAATAAAAAAAAAAGAATAAATAAATATGGCTGCTTCCTGTGGAGGACATTTACTATTCAAAACTGCCTTCTGATTCCTCTCTGGCCTGGCTCCTCTTCCCTGGATCGGGGAGACCAAGGACCTTGTAAATTTCCTTCCACCTTGCTCTAGCATTCCGGTGAAAACATGCTCTCTTCTCCACCTTGACTTACTGGATCTCTACAACAAAGGAATTCCTCAGAGAACGGAGAAGGAAAGAGAACAGGGAAGCCAGCAAATCAATTTCTTTTGAATTGTTTAGGGCCTTTGCAAGTTTATATTAACTATCAGCCGATAGTTGAAGAGAAAGGAAAGGAAACAGGAAAAAATATGGGAGGTAGGATTAGAAAAAGATTTGGAAAATGTGTTCCCCTCCTCTGCCAGACTTCTTGAGTGAGTGTTGCATATCCACTGGGTTTGTTTCCCCTGGAGAAGAGTAGCTTTCATCTAATTTCCTCCCTCACTGGCCTTATAACTGAGTGCTGAAACCTTTTCTGGACCATAGACCACAGTCATTGCCTTCAAGCTACCTACCTTGTTCCACTTCACTCTTGCCTCCAACCATTCCTAATTCCACTAGCTTCTCTTCTACTTTTTACACATCAAGTTTTTCTCAAGGCTTCTTCTCTGATTACCTGGTATTTCCTTAACACTCTCTTTAAATTCTTTATGCATTAACTCAGAAAATTCTCCCTCCCTCAATTACCTCAGTTACTCAGTTACTGCAAATATTTGGATGACTTAGACATTCACTTTGCCCTATCTGATCATCTCAGCTTTGGTGTTACATTTCTACCTCTTGCCTGAGTATTGGCACTTAGATACCTTGTTGTCAATAAAACTCAGCACACTTCTGTTAACAACAACAGCATTTTCTTCAACTCAAAACCTCAGATATATCTTTGAATTCTTCTTTCATTTATATCCTTCACTTGCCCTAGTCTTAGTTTCTAGGACTGCTGTGACAAAATACCACAAAGTGGTGGCTTTAAAAGACAGAACTTCATTGTTTCACAGTTCTGGAGGCTAAAAGTCCAAATCAGGGTATCAGCTGTGTTGCTTTCTTCTGAGGGCTCTGAGAGAGAAGCCATTCCATGTCTCTCTCCCAACTTCTGGTGGCTCATGGCAATCCTTGGAGTTCCTTGGCTTGCATCTGCTCAGTAGTCACATGGCCATCCTTTTGTGTATATCTGCCTCCCTGTCTGTTCTCTTCTTCTATAAGATACCCCTTGAATGTGATAAGGGCCCACCTTGCTCTGGTAAACTAATGATATCTTCAAAGACCTTCTTTCCAACCACTGTCACATTCACCTGTGTAGGGGTTAGGACTTCAACATATCTTTTTTGGGGACACAATTCAATCTATAACACATATTAATCACCATGATCTGGGAATACTTTGTATAAAATGTCTAGAATTTCTTCCATCCTTTCCATTACCTTTGGCATTACCCTAGTCATCGTTATTACATTTTCCTTGGCCTAACGTGTATAGGCCATGGCTGTATATCCCCCCTTGGCTGTTTATCTAAACTCTAGTCTCTTCATATTTCAAACAATCCTGGACAACACTCATACACGTTACTCTTCCTTACCTTTCTCCCAACCCCCTCAAGAATGAGAAAACCCTCTCATTTGTAGGAAATATCAAAATAATGAGTCAGAGCCTTGCCTTTCTCTACAGATGCTGAAAGGAAATGGGTTTCTCTATCTCCTTTCTGGCTCCTTGGAAGCTAGGTATAGGCAAGTAATTTGGGCCTGGCCAAATGTATGGCCCCACCAAGGAATTTGAATCTTGAGGGAGCGGCAAAAACATACTGGGGGAGAATTTGTCACAATAGCAACAGCCGCAGCAGCAGCAGAATTGAGCAGTGTGGCCACAAATGGTCAGTGATGGCAGGGATGCATTCAGTGAAGACTGTCCAGTGATGGGACCAGCAGTGATTTCCGGACCAGGATTACTTGGCCTGATATCTCGACTGTGCTTTTGGCTCTCTAGCCTCCCTGAAATCCTGCCTATTTTCCAATATAATTCTATATTCTTCCCATAAATTCTGTGAGCTATTCAGTATCTTTTCAGCAAATTCTTTTTCGTTAGTTAGTCAGATTTGGTTCTCTTGTTTGCAACCAAGAATCCCAACCTGTACAATTCCTGTCTTGTCAGGGTTATGGGGTGATTAAGAATAAAAAAAAAAAAAAAATAGGAAACCATAAAAATTAACTTAATTAAGAGAGTTTTTATTGCAAAGTAACAAAAGGCAACCTCATAGATATCCAAGATTAGGAAATAAAGTACAGCTGAGCTCCATGGGAAATGGACTGGAAAGCTGGAATCCAAGCTCTTCCCAACACCTTTGCTCCTCCTCTCTGCCAATCTGGTCCTTTGTCATGCTTCTCTCTGACTACTAGCTTTCTTTGATTGATCATCAGCATGCACAGGACCCCAAACGGCTACCTCAACCAGACTCAATTTGATCTTTCAGTTTAAACACACACCGTGATGTCACTCAAGATTCGGCAAACCACAGCATGTGGACCAAATTCTGCCTGGCACCTGTTTTTGTAAATAAAGTTTTATTGGAACACAGCCATGCTTGTTTATTTCCATGTTATCAGTGGCTGCATTCACACTACAGTGGCTGTATTGAGTAGCTCTGACAGAAACCACATGGCCTACAAAGCCAAAATATTTACTAACTGGCCCTGTCCAGAAAAAAAATATTTTTTTGCCGAACACTGATCTAACTGATTCAGTCTCTGCTTCTCAATTTCAAACTTGTAAATAAAACAGTCAGATAGATTCAGTTCTTGCCAGATTCCTATCCCTGGTCCACTTACCTAAGACAATGTGGGTACCTTGCTGACTTTATGCTGAAGGGATGGGTTTCTAAAAAGAGGTTGTGAAAGAGAAAAAAAATGAATGGATTATTACTGCTACATTAATGATAAATTCATCACTTTTATCTTTACTTCACTATTCAAGAACGTATAATAGCTTTCCATTTCTCCTAAAATAAAAACTAAATATGCATAGCTTTTGATGTGGTACCCATTCTATCCATCTGACCTTATGTGAAAGTATAAGCTTGTTCGCCTCCTCTCCATCATAAATCAGGCATTTGGGGGCTCAGCAGCCCAAATGATGGGTAGAGGAGACGGATGGGATGGGCTGGGCAGGATGGAGGCTGAAGGCTGAATTCCCCTTGAAGACAGCCAGATGGTCCAATGCTCTGTGCTCTAAGGAACATGATGAACAGGTGTCTGGTTGGGGCAGGAACTAATATCTGAGGAGGTCCAAGAAAAATCCATGCAGGCTGTTGAAGGGTAAGTCCAAGTCTTACCTGCCCTGTCTCCTGCAAGGATCCAAATCCCTGAACTCACAGGGACTGGAACATGTGGAAAGAAGGCTGCAGCCCCTCACAGGATGAGGGCAGCAGTGGCCAAGCATTCAAGCATGTTCAGATTCCTGAAGGGTCCAGTAAGAAACCAGGGCCTTGGAGAGAAACTGATGTGACAAAAAAAAAAAAAAAAAACAGAAAAACAACCAGAGTTTGTAGGACAGAGTAGTTGAGGGGAGTTTTAAAAAGACTAGTATTTTAGAGGCAAGCCTATGACTGACAATTGCTTCAGTTAACTGGATACCTGGTGGGTGGAAAAAGCAAGGCTAATTTCCAGTTCTGACAGCTAGTTGAGCTGTGGCTTCACACTTAGACTCAGTAAGGATTGGCTGTGAAATGGAATGTTGCTGAGCCTACTGATGACAGGAATCAATGACTCCAGCTGAGAGGGGCTGGTAAAGGCAAAGTATGATATCGTTCACTTATTTTCTACCAGTCCACAGTGTGAATCTTCCAATGCACACAGATTAGTCTCTCTCTCTTTTTTAAATCAAAGCCACTGTGCTCATTCCAACCCAAGTAGCTATGTTTCTGCTATTTTGCTAACCTTTAATTTCTTCACCCTTCTTTGTTCCCATGCAACAAAACAAGCATTGAAAGACTATTATGTATAGGATATTATTTAAGGAGTCAGGGGAAATAGAGGTATGAGGTGTAAGGTATGGGCTACAAAATGTCCCAGGTGACCATGTTATTTCATAATACGGAGGCTTCCTAAGCAGCAAACCTTTATCTGGAGGCTTTCAGAAATACAAATTTCCACTAGATTTTTGTATTAGGGGTGTTTCGTTTGTAAATAATAGAAACCCAAATCAAATTCACTTACACAAAACAAAATAAATATAAATATTAGAAAAACAAAAGAAATGACTCATTTAACTGACTCATCCATGGATAAAGCTCAAGCATAGGCTGCTTTCAGGTATGGCTGTTTTTCAAGGGCTCAAATGATATCAAGTTTTGTTTTCTCCCTTTTTGTTTTCATTTCTTGGTTCTAGTTTTATGATGACTGCCCTCTCAGACAGGTTCCTCTTAACTCGATGGCGAAGATGACCACAGGCAGCTGCAGGCTTACATCTCCCTGGCTTTGCAATCCCAGTGGAAGAGGGCTCTTCTTTCCCAGCAGCTGTAACAAAGTCCTCAGAATGACTTACATTGGCCCAGCTAGTATCATGGTTCCAACTCTGACCCAATCCCTGTAGTTAGAATTGGATACACTGGAAAGACCCGAGCCACACGTCCGTATTTGGAGCCTCACCTAAACCTCCTGTAGTTACAATGGAGTAGCGGTCCTCCAAGGGAAAATTAAGTCGTCATTATGAAAATAAAAGGAAAAGGATATTGGGCTGGGAAATAAGAATCAATGATAAGACAACCTGTAGTTCTTCCCATGGAGAGGACCATCATCAAGGTCAGCATAGCCCACTACTTCGGTTTTTGGGGTGGATTAGACATTTAGTGAGATCATCTTTTCAAATAGAGATAATAGGCATCTGATAGACACTTCATATATACTTACCAGGGGACTCAGAGCTAAAGACCAGCAGCCATGACTTTTGAGGGCTTTATACAGTTCTGAAATTTCATAATGTCCCATATTTGGTTATATGTTCCTCTATGGTACTCAGTGGCATTAGAGCCCTTAAAACAAACTGGCCTGTGTTTTCACCTTTTGAGGCAACATGGGAGGAGCCTCTGGTGTGTGGCATATGGAAACAAGCAGAAATGTGGGATACAGGAGAGGGGAAGCAAGCACAGATGGGGCAGATGAGTATTCCTGATAATTATGAAGTCACCGATCTCAAGTCACACAGGTCCAACCATTTGCAGGAAATGCCAGTACCGGGTGATCTCACCCTGCTCATTATGAAGTGACAAGCATATGCAACTGTAGGTACTTGTCACAGGAGTCCATCCAGGTTTGCATATTTTCGTGCTGAGTGAATAACTGGACTTTGGATGAAGGACTCTGTTACCATATGACTCAAACTCTGAGACTAACACTGCATGTGTCTGTGCAGGTCCTTGAACCATCTCTCCCTCCCACTCCCCTATCACTGCTGACCCACTCACAGTACTTTGAGGCAAATACACCTCTTGGGTGAGAGAATTAATGCTAATTCATATTTATTCTTGTCTAACTCATTTCCTTATTCAAAGTAGGCAGATTATTGAATCAACATATAAGTATAAAAATTTATTTTACTTTCCTCCTGAGAATCATTTTCTCCTTTGAACCTCCTTCATCAAACCCATATCTCTACATATCTCAATTCTTTCCTCAAACTACTGTCTTGAGCCCACCTTCTTGCTCTGAGTATTCCTAGTTTCGTGGTATGCACGTTGCTATTTTTTTACTTTTTCCAGATTTTTCTAAGGAAGTCAAACTCAGCACTAATGCAGGCTGAGAGAGAACAACAAAAACAACACAAGGTTGACAGAAGTGAAAGCATCCTAGTTGTGACAGAGTCCTGCTCAAACTTCTGATTTTAAGGACTGGCTCAAGCTTGGCCGCCCTGTATGTCAAGGCACAGTATCTAAGAGGCGTTGCAAGCTTAGGTGAGGTTTAGCTTGCTATTATCCAGTCTTACAGGCAAGATGTGGAGCTGAAAGATTCTAAACAATGTTCTGCACATACCCATTGCCACTGAGTTGATTCTGACGCATAGTGACCCTATAGGATAAAGTAGAACTGCCTCATAGGGTTTCCAAGGAGTGGCTGGTGGATTCTAACTGCCAACTTTTCGGTTATCAACCATAGCTCCTAAGCACTGTGCCACCAGGGCGCCAATATAGGAGTCCCCAAAGAAAAATGACTTCGACTACTCTGTGGCTGTGGTGGTGGTAGTCAGTGTAGAAGAGATGGATAATTTCCTCAAAATCTGGTTCACTGTTGATTATGTATCAATTTAAAAACTGCTTCTTATTCAATAATTGTTAATGCATGTATGCCTTGCATCCAACATGGATTATAAACAGTTAGAGAATAAACCTACGTGTTTAGACTTCACTGCCCCTACATAGGTGGTCCCTGGGTGGCCAAATAGTTAAGTGCTCAACTAGTAGCCGCAAGTTTGGTGGCTCAAGCCTACCCAAGGGACCTCAAAAGGCCTGAAAATCTGCTTCTGAAAGGTCACAGGCTCAGAAACCCTATGGAGCAGTTTTGCCCTACACACATGGTGTCACCATGAGTCAGAATCCACTTGATGGCAACTAACAACCCCTACACACAGCCTGCTCACCCCTACTTCTAGTACATGGCATAGAACTGAGTATTGAGCGAGTGAATGAATGAGTACTTTAAATGTTTTTCTCTGGCCAGATTCTGTTCAGGTATCCAGCACAAGCTTTGGCAACGGGTCTGCTTGAGAGTATGTTCCGGTCGTATTTTGTTTCTAAATGTGTAACCTTCAGCAAATTGTTTAATAATCATTTTTGCTTTTTCCTCATTTGTAAAGGGGGAATAATAAATGCTGTATAGGATTTTTGTGAAAATTAAGTAACGAACTAATATACAGCTACTGGCACTATTGTATTGTATTGTCCCTTAGTAGAGTTCCTGGCACAGAGAAAATGTTTAATAAATGGTTAACCATTATTATTAAGCCTGCCTTTTGACATTATTTGGAAATGTTCAATTTTGGCAATGTTAGGTGCCTTTTCTTGGAATGAGTTAGGAATTTAAAAGATTAATTTAGCATTTATAGGAAAAAAATAGTGAATCTATATTAGCAAGAACAGAAATCCCTAAAGACACACTTTATATTGTACAGGTGTCCAACTTTAGTAATTTACAGGAATTTAGCATCAGTCCCTAGAGAAGGACATCATGCTTGGTAGAGGATCAGCGAAAAACAGAAAGACCCTCAACAAGATGGATTGACACAGTGGCTGCAACAGTGGGCTCAAACCATAATGAGGATGACACAGGACCAAGCAGTACTTTGTTCTGTTGTACCTAGAGTCGCTACGAGTCAGAGCCAACTCGACGGCACATAACAACGACAACAGAAAACACTAAAGTAGTTTCAGATGAGCTGTTTGCTCTTCCCTATCAGAAGTAATTTTGAAGTGTTAATTCCTTTTCCTCTTCTGTTTTGAGATGGTTGTGTTTTTCCTTAAGTGCCTGTCAGAGAATTGCTTCCTCTCAGCTTCAGTTGGACTTTCAATTACTTTTCTTTTGATAAAATAACATTACTGGTGGGAGAAGCAAGCCTTTTTATTTGTGTTCCTTCATGAATATGTTCCCATCACACATGTCTCAGAGGCCATTTACATCAATTAAGACACAATGAACATAAAGAGCGTATTGCTAACAGCCCTCCTCACTCTATGGATGTGTTCCACCTGGTTGTGTGTGGAGCACTCTGTGTTCCTCCCCGCCTGTGATGTCACTGCCGCCTGGCAATCCATCTGAAATATTGCGTTTTATGGAGCCATTCACCCAGTATGCATAGTATTACGAATCAAGGTTATTTCTCATAGACTTTTGTTTTTTAGTGGTAGTCACAGCTGTGATTAAAAAAAAAAAGAAGAAGAAAGAAAGGCTGATTTATTCTTAGTTTTTGTTCTACATTTCTCTTTGGATTAAATTCAATAGGAAAGTGTTGGGGGGTGGGGTGGTGAGTACAAAATCTGCAAATCCCCGTGTAGTGAACTTCATCAGCGAGTCATGCTTTAGAGAGCATCAATTTCAGTTTCTAAAGGGGATGTTCCTCTCTACGTAATATCTCTGCAATCAGGCAGGCTGTAGGCATGGGTGCCAGGCAGCAGCCCATCTGATGTGCTGGGTATGACTGAGGTCCAGGTCCCCAGAGACCTACCAATTTGTCACAGAGTCTTAAATTCCACTTCTTGGACATTCCTTTCTGTTAAAACATTTACTGCCTCTGCGGAAATATGAAAAGTCATCATCATATAAAACCCTCTACAGGAAAGCTTCCTAACTTCTTAGAATGGTTAGGTGTGCCTCCTCTGTGTCCCTCCCCCTCTCCCATACACCATACTTTCTCCTAGGAGAACACAGTTACAACATACTATTTATTGTCCCAGAAATTGTGGTGGCCTAGTGTTTAAGAGCTACAAGTGCTAACCAAAATGTCAGCAGTATGAACCCACCAGGCACTCTTTGGAAACTCTATGGGGCCATTCTACTCTGTCCTATAGGGTCGCTAAAAGTCAGAATTGACTCAACAGCAACGGGTTTCGTCTGGGTTTTTTATTTACTGTCCCTAACCTGCATAAGAGAGCAGCCTTTGTATGGTCAGAGAAGTAGTTTTATGAACCATTTTTCACTGCTCTACCCCATAGTAGTCACCTCAGAAAAGTTGAATCACTCAGAATTCAGATAGCCCGATGACATTTCCTTGAATATAAATAAAATACTTCCAAGGCCCCAAGTACCAGCCATTTTCTGTGACTTCCCAATCCAGGTATTTCTAAGGACATTGAAAGCTGCTTTAAAAGCCCTGCTTGTGGAGCCCTTCCCAAGCAAATGCCACATGAAAAATCAGCCAATAACACCTTAGTCTGAGTTGGTCTCCTGTGTTGTAGTAGTTCGTCAATATGTATGCCACTCCTTCGAAATCAGTTGCTCTGCTATTGAAGGTCACAACACACTTGACGGACATGTAACATTTCTATCAACACATGGTGGTTCTTGGGAAGTGGAGAGGGGGGAGGAAGGAGATACAATGTCTGGGACCATCCCAGAATCTCTGGGAAGTGTGTATAGTTTGAAATATCCCTCTGGGTGGTTCTGATATATCTTCACCCTACTTTGTGCACTTGAAGACCCCACGAGAGCATTTTCCCCTGTATTTTGATGTATCTGGAACATGATAAGTGTATTATATGACGTAGTTAATTGGTTACCCTGTCACTAGCAAAGGCCAGGAGGGATGTGGTCAAGAGAAGTATGGGTATGTATTTACAGGAAGAGAGGAATGAGAATTGACATAGATGTGTCTATCCCAAGATGCATCCTAGCAGAGGAGGAAGTGACTCAGGACAGCATGGTCTTAGCATAAAGGAACCTGGGCCTGAAAAAGTTCACTGGAAACAGACGACTGTGTCTCCCTGTTTGACATTTGTTCATTTCCAACACTATGTGAGTTTCAAATTTTCTCTTCCCAAGTCCTATTAGGCTGCAACTCGTGCTTCGACCTGGTGCATCTTTCCAAAACAACCCATGGATGATTTAGGCCAGTGTTCATGCTGTTATTTCTGTTAAAGACACATTCAACATAGAAACAACATTGGGAAAGTCCTCCTATATCCTTAGCTTCTCCCTCTCCACAGATTTCTTCCCCTTAGCCTATCCTCTTCCTCCCAGTTGTCATTGAGTCACCTCCAACTCATGACGAACCCATGTGTGTCAGAGTAGAACTGTGTTCCATAGCATTTTCAATGGCTGATTTTTTGGAAGTAGAGTGCCAGGCCTTTCTTCCAAGGTGCCTCTAGATGGACTCAAACCATCAACCTTTCCCTTAGCAGTGGAGCGTGTTAACCATTTGCACCACCCAGGGACTTTTCCTTAGCCTGTACAAACCCTTCTTTGTCAGCAAACTTCCTCCCTTGTGTCTGTTTACTTCTAGTTACAATGCTATTAATAACTTTTACTTTCACCAAACTTACAGAGCGAATGGTCTGAACTTGCTGTCTTCACTCATTATTGCCTCAACCCACTAAAATCTGGTTTCTGCCACCACTTTGAGGCCAACAATGGTGACTTGGTAACCTTGGTGGAAGAGTTACACAATCCAGCAAAGGCTTTCCCCTTTTCTTCATTTACAACATGACTTCTCTGCTCTTCCCCCACCTCTCTAGGCACTTGGCTCGGTCTAATTTGGTAAAAGTTCTTATTTTCCCTGCCCGTTAAATGTTGATCTTTTCTATATTTCTATCTTTAAACCTCTCTTTTTTCAATACGCGCTCTCCCTGGGTGATTTTCCCAGCCTCCCTGACTTCAGTGATTCCCAGAGCTGGGCTGTAATCCTAACTGCACTCCCATGTGCCAGGTTCCCGTGCCAACCTGCTGTTTACTTCATGACATCAGGATGAGCATACAGCTTCTGTCTGTTGCCGGAAGGAGTCTTTCTTTCTGGTAACTGGTCATGACGATTCTGAGAATCAAAAGGAGGGTCCGAAACAGTTCTGTTCTGTTCTGTTCCCATCAGGTGGCTATCCGTGCTGTGATGGTTAAAGTCGTGTGTCAGCTTGGCTTGGCCATGACTCTCAGTGATTTGGCAGTTATGGTGTAGTTTGGCAGTCACGTAATGATACAATCCCCTCCTTGGTGAGATCTGATATGATGTGATCACCACCATGATGGGATCTGCTATGAGTAGCCAGTTAATTGAAAAGGAGTTTCCTTGGGAGGTGGACTTTCTCAAAAGGCTCGTTGGCTTTTACTAGCTCTGAATTCTGCAGCTGGCTCCTGTTTATCTGACTTCTAGTTCTTGGGACTTAAGCTAGCAGCTTGCCTGCCGATTTTAGGACTCATCAGTCCCTGAAGCTATGTGAGTTGGAAGAAGCCTCCAGCCTGAAAAATGGGTTTTGGACTTTCCAGCCTCTACAACTGCATGAGCCATTTCCTTGATACCACGCTGTCTCTCTAGGTATATATACATAGGTGCTTCACTAGTTTCACTTCTCTGGAGATCCCAGTCTAAGATTCATGCCATACAGAAACTTCCTCAGCTAGACATCTGCAAGTCCATCCTTTTGGGATCTTCCACCCTTCTTCGTTTTCTACATCTTTGCCCTTTCCCATCTGTATCCTCCAACACTCTTTGTAATCAGCCAGAGAGAGATCCATTCATGTCTTTATTTTGGAGAGAGACCAAAAAAAACACAAAAAAACCAAACCCACTGCCATCAAGTCGATTCCGACTCATAGAGACCCTATTGGACAGAGTAGAACTGCCTCATAGAGCTTCCAAGGAGCGCCTGGTGGATCTGAACTGCCAACCTCTTGGTTAGCAGCCGTAGCACTTAACCACTATGCCACCAGGGTTTCCTGGAGAGAGACAGTGGATCTTAATTCTTCAGAGTGAAGCAGCAACAAGATAAACAGAGTTCTCATATGATAATGTTAATCACTTCTCATAGTATGATTTCAATGGATTTTTATTTTAAAAAGCCTCCTTGTGGAACCCTCATACACTACTGGTGTGAATATAAAATAATTAAGCTGTGGAAGACAGTTTGACGGTTCCTCAAAAAGTTAAACAGAATTGTTGTATAACCTAACAACTCCACTTCTAAATAGATAGCCAAAAGAATTGAAAACATACATTTATGCAAAAGCTTGTACGTGGCTGTTCGTAGCAGCACTATTCACAAGAGCCAAAAGGTGGAAGGAAGCAACCTGGTGTCAATCAAAGGATGAATGGATAAGCAAATTGTTATATATCCATACAATGGAATATTATTCACCTGAAAAAAGGAATGAAATACTAATACATGCTACAACATGGGTGAACGTAGAAAACATTACGTTAAGTGAAAAACCTGTTCCCTTCAAGTCGATTCTGACTCACAGCAACTTTATAGGACAGAGCAGAAACCCTGCCCCCATAGGGTTTCCAAGGAGAGCCTGGTACATTCGAGCTGCCAGCTTTTTTGGTTAGCAGCCCAGCTCTTAACCACTGTGCCACTGGGGCTCCTAAGTGAAAAAAGCCAGTCACAAAGGGTCACAC
Organism: Loxodonta africana; assembly: GCF_030014295.1. Taxonomy (NCBI): domain Eukaryota; kingdom Metazoa; phylum Chordata; class Mammalia; order Proboscidea; family Elephantidae; genus Loxodonta; species Loxodonta africana. The sequence goes on from NC_087360.1 coordinate 64,403,779, forward strand.
ATTTTATCCTTCTGTTTATTTGAAATGCCCCAAATAAGCAAGTCCATAAAGACAGAAAGCACATTGCAGGTTGCCAAGGGCTGGGTGGGGGAGGGGACTATGGCGAATTATCGCTTGGTAAGTATGGGGTTTCGTTTTGGGCTAATGAAAGTATTTTGAAAATAAACAGAGGTTTTTGTGTGTGTGTGTGTGTTTTACAACATTGCTAACATATTAAATGCCACTGTACTGTTTAAAATGGTTAATTTTATGTTATGTGAATTTCCCCTGAATTTAAAAAAAAAAAAAAAAAAAAAACAGCCCCCTCTTGTTCACCTTGCAGAGGATTACATAATGAAATAATGTACAGTTCTGGGCACTGTAATGTCTAATTCCTTAGCGTAGCTCCTGATGCAGAGAAAACATTTAAAAATGATTCACCATTTTAATTAACCTGGGATTTTGACATTTTTGGAGTTATTTAAGTTTGGCAGTGATCAGTGTCTTTTCACTGTATGAGGTTTGAATTAGTAACATTAATTTAGTGTTTAGTAGTATTAACTGGAAAAAGGAGAAGATACCTGGGCCTACCACACATATTGCCACTGGCTAGTAGAAAGCTTACACAGGGTGTCCTATGGGATCTCAATCTCAGTACATCTAAAACAGAATTCTTTTGTTCCTTTCCAGAAACTTAGCAATCTTTGCATAAATTGGTCATTGGCATTACCCAGACTAGAAGTCATTTTAATAGATAAGGACCAGACCAGAAAAAGGTATCTCAGCAGATGGCAGGGTGGCTAGATAAAGACCTGGGGGTAGGGGGGAGGTGTTGGGGGAGGGAGGTGTTCGATTCTACATACCATGGCAAACAAGAACAGCCCCTCCCTAATCCTGCCCCCCAAAGAACTAAGATTGCAAGAAAACCCTAGATTAATTGAAATTAAGTTTCTTATATTGGTTGAATGGGAGCTCAGAATATAAGTTTAAGTGAGAAAAGTAAAGAAAGTCGTATCTCTTGACTGCCTGTGTTGGTGCCTGAGATTTGTACTTACTACATACATTTTTCTCTTTACCACAAGACTAAGTTCTCGGGACCACTCCATTGACCAGGGGGAGCTATAACTGGTATATGAGTGAATTACTGTGACTCACATTTATTCATTCACACATTAATTTAATGTGTTTATTGAGCCTAATTTTTGAGCAAAGAGACAGGTGCTGGGTATATAGCAGAGAAAAGACAAGATCCCTCTACTCAGAGACCCAAATCTTGGTTTTGTGTTTTAAGCAGGAAGCCATGACAGGCAGGAAGCATAGAAGAAGGAAGAACTGGCCCCTCCCTTTTTCGGGGGTAATAATTATCTTATTTGCTTTTTGTGTGTGTGTGTGTGTTTGTTCACGTATTTATAAACTATAATTTCTCTGAAAGTTCTAAGATTTTCTCTCAATCTCCCACCCCACCCCAAATGACCAAGCAATCTCCCGGGTGTCACATTTTCTGGGCTTCACTCCAATCTCTAAATTAATGCTGGAATATCTATGTTGGTGTTACTTACCTTTTACACAGGTCCTCAATTAGAAGGTCTCAAACCACAAAGACTTAGGAAAGAGCAGAGCCATTATCAGCACCTAAAGGTTGTTGTTTTTGCTAGCTACTGTTCAGTCAGATTCTTACCCGTGGCAATGCCATGCACAATGGAATGAAACACTGCCCGGTCCTGTGCCATTCCCATGATTGGTTGCTGACCCAACCATTGTGAGCTGTAGATCTTTATTGGCTGATACTTTGGAAGCAGATCAACAGGCCTTTTTTCCTAGTTCGTCTTAGTCTGGAAACTCTGCTGAAACCTGTTCATCGTCATAGCAACACACAAGCTTTCACTGACAGACAGGTGGTAATTGTCCATGAGGTGCATTGGCTGGGAATCAAACCCAGATCTCTAGCATGGAAGGCGAGGGCTCTGCCACTAAACCACCTCTGCCCCCACCTAAACATTAAGATGGTATAAATAACTGAAGAGGTTGCATGCCACTTCTAAAAGACTGCTAATACTTAAAATTAATTGTGAAAAAGAGACATCGATGCCACAGGAATCAGTTCATCTCAGCTCAGCAGATACGCAACTGAATGTTAGGAATATGTTTTTCACTCGATTTAAAGAATTTGCTTTTTAATGCTGCTTGTTCTATGAGGCACTCATACACTCTACCAGCAAAATAAACAGGAGCACCCAGAGCCAGCTAGTGAGGAAGAGAGATACTTAAAGTCTTTAATAAAAGCAAACCGAATAAAGACTCTCCCTAAGCCCTTTCCCCCAAAAAAGAAAACAAAATCTATGTTTGACTCTGCTGCTGCTTCTCGCTCATGTCACATAGGGAAGCCACTCATCACCTCATACCCAGATCGATGAAACCACATCCTAACTGTTCTCTGTGTCCCTAATCCAGGACATCTTCAAAACTATTTCACTCACCACATGCTATCAGGCTGATCTTACTAAATCACTTCCTACATTTTACATCTCTGCTCTCCTTCTGTTGCCCGCTTTTCCAAAGGAGCCTGTCTTTATAGGTTTATTCCAACAAATAGGATGACCACAGTAATTAATTGGTGGGCGCTGAATTGTTCCGGTCTTTACCTGTTTTTCCCCTTTCCTCTCAAAACTGCCCTAGGTGGGAGAATAATCCATACTCTATCACTCTTTAATATTACTGTGTGGCGCATGCCATCATGATTTCCCACACCTCTCTCTCATTCTTTCATTCCCCTGTGTTGCTCCTGCTGTATACTTTATATAAAAAGCATGTCCCTGTCCCTCCATTCATTCTTCAACATTCAACTCATGTTTCACTTCCTCCAAAAGGCCTTCATCAGCACTCTAGGCCGTGGAGTGCTCCTTCATCTTTATAACCTCTCAGTACCATTCATTTTGACACTTCATCATTTATTGCTTTGCATTGTTAATTAACAAGAATACAGAAAGAAGAAAGCCTTTGATGTTATCCATTTTTCCAGGATCACTCAAATACATTTTTATTCCAACATTCTATTTTTAAAAGTTTCTGGCCGAAATGAAAAGTTGAAAGAATTGTAAATTAAAAATCTGTATTGACATTATCTGTAGTCACTAGTTGTCAGTTTTTGACCATATTTGCTTTATATTTATATCTCTATATCTATTTTTTATAGCATAGATACCTCTGTGCATGTGTGTAGTTATTTTGCAGAACCATTTATAAAAAGTCTGCAAACATCATTACCTTTCACTTTTAAATATTCCAACATGTATGTCATAGAATAAGGACATTTTCCTGTATTACTACAATAATATTCAAACAACTGATAAAATTAACAATAATGCCATAATATCATGTCATACAGTCCATATTCAAATGTACCAAATTGTCCCTCAAATGACCTTTATAAGATATATTAGTCTCCTATTGCTGCTATAACAAATTACCAAAAATTGAGTGGCTTTAAACCATAAAAATGTCTTATCTTAAACTTCTGGAGGTTAGAAGCTTGAAATGGATCTCATTAGGCTAACATCAAAGTCTTTGTTCCTTTCTGGAGGATCGGGGGGGGCGGTCCTATTTTCTTTCCTTTCCTAGCTACCCCCATCCCTTGGCTCATGGTCCCCTTCCATTTTCAAAGCCAACAATGCCAGCTGAGTCTTTCTAACATTGCATCACTTCGACCCTAGCTCTTTTTCCTTCCTGCAGAAGGATTAGCTAAACACCTTTAGGGGCAGCATTATTCTGCCTACTACACTCCACTCACTGGCTCCCAAAGATGTATGTCTATCCCACGTGTGAAATACATTCACCCCATCCAAATATCCTCCCAAAATCACAACCAATTACATCATCAACTCAAATTCAAAAATCTCATCTAAATCTTATCACTCCAAAGATCCAAATCTCATCATTGGAATGGTCTAAATCAGATATGGGTGAGGCTTCAGGTATAATCCAACCAAATCTTCTCTCCACCTGTGGACCTGTAAAACTCAAGAAACAAATTATCTTCTCTCAAAATACAGTGATGGGACAGGCATAGTATAATAGTTATAGACATTCTTCTCAAAAAGGGAGAAAACGGAAGGAAAAAATGAGTCTCCAGTCCCCCAAAAAGTCTAAATCCATTTGGGCAAATTCCATTTGGTATCAAGGCTGGAAAATAATCCTCTGTGGCTCATTGCTCTTTTTCATGAAAGGTAACATATGTTTGCAGCTGAGTCGTTTTATCAATGTGTTTCTTGACTGTAGAGTTTTGGGGGTTCGACAACCTTCTTTCATTTGTAGTCCCTCTCCCTTTCATCCTAAGCTGGCAGTGTTTCTCCCGATACAAAATTCTCAAGAATCTTATCGGTCTTCTGTGTATGTCACCGAGATTCACTGCATTAGACAAGAGGCTCCTTCATAGATTTTTCTGGATAATCCCATCTCTATGCCTCGTTTCTGCTGAAATGGTTGAGGGGATCTACAACTCACATACCTAACCTCTTCAGTTAGCCCTTTGTGACTTTTGATACTCCTGAGGCCCTAGCCAAAGGGTATAAATCCTCACTCTTGGTTTTCTCTCTACAGCACACTTTTCTGACAGTGGAGCTCTTAACTTTAGCATCTTTTGCTATCTAGGCAGGCTGAGAATTTCCAAAATTATCATGTCTTGGTTCTTTTTGCCTAACAGTTTTTCCTTCAGTCTGTCTCTTTCCTCTCACATTTTACAATAAGCACCAAGAAGAAACCCAACTACATCTTCAATACTTTGCATGGAAAGTGCCTTAGCTAAGCGTACAATTTTATCTCATTTACAAGTTCAGCTTTCTGCGTAACTGCAAGATACAATTATGTTAAACTTTCTGCCTCTATACAACAAGGATCCTTTTCTTCCCATTTCCAATAACTTGCTCCTCATTTTCTTCTGAGCCTTCATTATAGTCTTTAACATTCATATTCCTACTAATAGTCTATTCAAGACAATCTAGGTATTTTCTATCACACTCTTTAAAATTCTTCAGCCTCTATCCACCATCCAATTACAAAGTCATGTCCACGTTTTTAGGTATTTGTCTATCCACCATCCAATTACAAAGCCATGTCCACATTTTTAGGTGTTTGCTATAGCAGCACTCCACTTCTGATACCAAAATCTCTATTAATTTCCTACCACTGCTGTAAAAAATTACCACACGCTTAGTGGCTTAAGACAATACAAATTTATCATCCTACATTTCTGGAAGGTGGAAGCTTATTTTTTACTTGTCTAAAATAAAGTTGTCAGCATGGCTGTGTTCCTTGCTGAACACTAGAGGGGAAAATCTGTTTTCTTGCCCTTTCCAACGTCTAGAGACTTCCCACATTCCCCTTCCATCTTCCAAGACAATAATGGCAAATTATGTCCTTCTTGTAGCACATAACACATAGCACTTTAACACTAACTCTCTGCCTTCCTCTTCCACTTATACATACCCTCGTGATTACAGTAGGCTAACCCAGATAATCAAGAATTATCCCCCAATTTCCAAGGTAGTTGATTAGCAACCTTAGTTCCATCTGGAATGTTAACTCTCCCTTGCTATTTCACTTAACATATTCACAGGTTCTAGGGATAGAAAGTGGTCATCTTTGCAGGGGGCATTATCCTGCCTACAACAATCAGTTTCGTCCCCTAATTTAATTTCTATTCACATTTCTCATATTACGGTTGACTGTGATATCCCTTTATTTTCTTTTTATCTAGAATAGTCTCCCCCCCAGCTTCAACATGCGCACATCTTTTTTTTTTCCAACAGTGACTTTTATGAAGAGACTAAACGAGTTGTAGTTGTTCTGTATTCTGCTCTATTCTGTATCTGTAATCGTTTTCTCATTATGAGGTTCAGGTTAAAGACATTTTTGGCAATAACACATCATTTTTAATGTTATGCACTTTTTATTGTATCGTATCACCCCTACAGGTAATGCTAAGTTTGATCACTTGGTTTCAGTGGACTGCATTACTCCAGTATGAAGGTACAGTTTCCCTGAATTAGTAAATAATCTGGAGAGTGAATCCTTGAGATTGTGTAAATATCTGTTTCTCCCACAATATTTTATACAATGATTTTAACATCTAATGACGATCCTTTCCAGAATCCATTTATCATGTTGAGGGTTAAAAAATGGTGATTTTTCTAATTCTATCACTCCTTCTGCCATGATTATCTGGCATTCCCCTGTAAAGGATGGTGTTTGTTCCCTCTCCCTTCTCCTTTCAAATATGATTATAGTATTTATCATTATTATTGTTACTTTGTATGTGTGTTATAATTCATTTGTGTCATTATTATTATTATTTTAAATCATCCCCTCTGTAACCAATGTGAGCTCCCTCCTGTCAGCTCCTGTGGTCTACTGACATGATTCAGTTAGGCTTTGAACATGTCCTTGTTTTCTGGCACAGTAAAATGTCCTAACCCCACCTTGTACTTTTATCTGGAATCAGCTGTTTCTCCAAGAAGGCCAGGATCATTATAGAAGAAAATGTTACTTGGAAATAGAACTCTGATCACTAGAGGCACTCATCACTGCCATGGGAATCACATATATAATTTTCACTCTCCTTGAGCTACTTGAGTTCTAAGTAGAACTCAGAATACCCTTCCTTGCCTCTTCCTAGCTTCTGGTGGTTCCTGGCATTCCTTAACATTCCTTGGCTTATAAATGCACCACTTCAATCTCTGCCTCTGTCTTCATGCGATCTTCTTCCCTCTGTACTTCTGTATCGCTGTGTCTCTTCTATTTTTATAACAGTAGTCATATTGGATTACTCCAATACAACTTCATGGCAACTAATAACATCTCCAAAGACTCTGTTTCCAAAAACAAGGTGACATGCACGAGCACCAAGAGTTAAGACTTCAATATACTTTTTTTGGAGAACACTATTAAACCCATGGAGTCCTGGTGGCATAGTGGTTAAGAACCTGGCTGCTAACCAAAGTGTCAGCAGTTCAAATCCACCAGCTGCTCCGTGGAAACCCTACAGGGCAGTTCTACTCTGTCCTGTAGGGTTCCTGTGAGTTGGAATTGACTCGATGGCAATGGGTTTTTGTGTTTTTTTATTAAACCCATAACAGGGACGAAACCAAACCGAACCCTTTGCCATCAGGTTGATTGCAACTCATAGCAACCCCATAGGACAGGGTAGAACTTCCGCATAGGATTTTCAAAACTGTAATCTTTATGGAAGCAGACTGCCACATTTTTCTTCTGCAGAGCAGCTGGTGGGTTGGAACCACTGACCTTTCAGTTAGCAGCCAAGCGCTTAACTGCTGCACCACCAGGGCTCCCGTAACAGGGACTAAGAGGGGGGAATAGCAAATATATTGCTAGCTTTATGAAGCCAGAGAGACTTGGTTTTGGCTGTGGGTTTCAAGTCAGTCTGTGAAAAAACTGGAACTAACATTCTTGTAGATGCATTCTTTGTTTTCTTGTTCAGAAACCCCTGGAACTCTTGGCTAGCTGAGCCATTGGTTCCTATTAACTTAGACTCTGAGAGGCTGATGGTTAAGGAAAGAGAATGAGGGAAGCAGTGCAGAATCCTGAAACTGTGATAGTCTGAGCCCTCAGGCTGAGGCAATGAGAAGGCCATGAGAATGAACCTGATAAAATATGCAAACACCTGCATTGCATCATCTTGAGATTTCCTTACGTTTCACCTTCTGAGCTGTTGTTTCTCTGCCCCTTTAATTTCTGAGCAACCACTGTGTGTTGTAAATGCTATCTTGAAACAAAGTGGAGGATTACTGAACCTCCCATGAAAGTTACAAAGGCTTCATCTCTCGATACATGAAGGTGCTACCGAAAACCCGGAGTCAAGAGGGGAAGTTATGAGCCGAAAGTCAACCCAGAGAAAATGGCAGAAATTGCCCAGTCAACCAATATTTATTGGGTGTACAACGCTGTACTATGAAGCATCATTTTTTTCTCTTTCCCTAAATATACTCATAAGAGAGTATTATTATAATTCATTTTTAAAAAGAATTTATTACTGATATTGTTGATAAAAATATAGTACAACCACCAGACAAAGAAACACAAGAATTTAAGATGGCTCTGGTTTAAAGAACTGATCTGTTTTTGTTAAAAAAAAAAAAAAAATTATTTTTTATTTTTTTTTTACAGCTCCCTAAATGCCAGAAGGAGCATTTCAATTAAGCAAAATTAAATTTTATGAAGGAAAAACGGACTAGGGCCAGGGCAAAATAGAGAATGTATTGATACAACATATTTCCCAGAGAAATATCACATTTTTGGAATGAGCACTGCAGACAGTCAATTTAACATCCTGCTGTACTCCCAGGGCCAGGAGAATCCATAGATCTGTTAAATAAAGTACTTTCAAATGGTGGAACCTCTGCTTTATTTCTTTTATTTTTCCATTTTTCTTGACAAGACTTGGCACCCCGAAGGCACTCAATTAATAAGTTTCAATGAATGTATAAATGGATTAAACAAAGGCATAGATAATATAAAAATAATTTCCCAACTCAACTAATTATGTTAGAATCCACATTGCACATTAGCTGTAATAGAAAACCATTTTTAACTGTTCAGGCTTTTATCTTCCTTTTAAAGCAGAACAAAGCATGTCTTCATTTCAATAATTAATTTCAACAATATAATAACTCAGCTGCTTCAGTGAGTTTGATGACACAAGAACAACCCAGCTTTGACTTTGTGGAGTGAAAAACTGTACAACTTTTCATAGAAAAGCAACTTCAAATACTTTATGATCCTAAGAGAAAACCTTTCGCTATGTTTAAATATTGAGTAACTAAGTATTTTGTTTTGATTTTTAAATCTACACCTAAGTTGTGTGAACATATGGCAGGCTCCTAATACAAAGTTCCTCAGGATGGCAAAGGATTTCGGATGAACCTGAATTAAGTAGTAGTCTCTGGAGATGATTAAGCTCTGATTAATTAAAGGATTCAGTAAGCATGTCGTGGGTGCTTCCAACAGTCATCTTTTGGTGCCATCCCAACATGCTCAAGGATCTCTGTCACTGGTAGCCTTCTGCAATTAAGGGCAACCTTGCCCTCTGAAGGAGCCCTGGTGGCGCAGTGGTTAAGAGTTCAGCCACTAATCAAAAGGTTGGCAGTTTGAATCCACCAACTGCTCCTTGACGGCAATGGGTTTAGTTTGATTTTGGGATTGCTTTTGGATGGTATATTCATATGTTGTAAAAATAGTCAATGGGACAATTAACTCCAACTGTGGAAAGGCCGATTTGAGCCATGCCTGTTACAACAAGGATCTTGGGAATGTTTTTTAGTTGTTAATGTATGAGTTTCTGCTTAATTTGAAAGGTCAGAGTTAGCTGGAGCCAGCTCATATGTATGCATTTGCACACATGTGAGTGTGAAAAAGAGGGAGTGAGCAATTACACAGGAGTTAAGAGTGAAGAAGAGTCACAGAAAGAGAGGTAGAAGGATGTGGCTCCTGTAAACTGACAGAGATGTCCATGATTGCAGGACAGGTACAGCACGTTGTTGATTTGGCTGGAGTTCCAAGGGTTTTCACATTCCATTGGTCATTGCATTTACATTGCACAGTTAATTCTGGAATTTATTCACCCGAATAAAGAGTGCTCTGTCCCTGGGCAGAGCAAGCGATACTCAGATGATTGATGCTAGCCCTTCGGATCTGCCAGGAGGGGTGGGCTGGAGGTGGGGCACAGAACATCTTCTAACTAAGGAACCGGAAGATCCCCACGTGGACCACATTAGGATTTCTAAACCTGACCAGCCTTTTCAATTTCCATTTCCTACAAATGGGAAACAATATGGTGATGACAGTCTGACTGACGTTCCTCTGAGCACTGCAGATAGCACTTGCTTCTGTCAGCAGTGCAGTGAGTGAATCTGGCAAACACTGAGCGTCGGGTTTAATCCAAAGGAGGAAGAATTCTGTTGTTGTTGTTTATTATGATGCCTGAAGCAGAGCCAGCAAGAGTGGTGATTAAATTAAAAACATTTTTAAGCAATGAGAGGCAGCATTTGTCTTGTGGAGGAATGCATTAGAGATTCACCCCTGAATGGAAGTACGGCTTTGGAACAGGGATGGCTTTTAAGGAACCGTAAAGTTTAATCTACTGGCACCTTTACTTTCAAATGTGCTAGAATTTTGACAGGGTTTTTAAATTCTCTTTTCTGTATTGTATATCTCTCTGAGCTCATTCCGAGACCCCAGCCCTGGACCTTAGGGACACAAGGGCATAATTACAAAAGGCAGTGAAATGTCCAGTCCAATTGCCTTGTACTTACGGTTCAGTTAGTTTCAAAAGCTTGCCCTTTCTTTCTGGCCTCCTGACCTGGGTGGATTCAGCCAGGCTGCACTGTCTCCTGCCTTTAAGGATGCTGGAATTTACTCAGCAGCCAAATTCCGTTTTTAGAAGAACCATGTCTAAACCTTTAATTCTATTTTACTTCATTCCCATTATTTTCCTGGGGATAATGTGAGAGATGTAATATAAAAGTGGGGGATGGATAGAGCTATAATATGTGGTATGAGTAGTTCCTTCTCATCATTCAGATCTCAGCATAAGTGTTCACCAACTCTTCTGTAACTATTTTTATTGTAATGTATTTATGTATCTCTTTATGGTTTACATCCACAACCACAGTGTAACTTCCATAAGAAAAAACAAACCAAACCTATTGCTGTCAAGTCCGTCCTGACCCATGATGGAGAAAGTAGTAACCAGCCTGCAAGATGGCCCCAATGATCCCCGCCTCCCGGTAGTCACACCCTGTGATGTCCCCTCCCACATTGCACTAGGGCTGGTCAGTGTAGCCAATAGAATACAGCAGATGTAATGTTGTGTCACTTCCAAGATTAGGTTATAAAAGAGTAAGACCTCTGAGTTGGGCTTGTCTTCATTTCTTGCCTCCCTCCCCTCCCCTCCCCTCACCTCCCTTTCCCTTCCTTTCTTTTCCCTTCCTCTCTCTCTCTCTTTCTTTCTCATTGTTTGCTCTGGAGGAAGCCAACTGCCATGTCATGAGCAGCCCTATGGAGATGCCCACATGGCAAAGAACTGAAGCTTTCTGCCCTCAGCCATGTGACTGTACTTGGAATTGGAATCTTCAGCTCCTTCAATAACTGCAGCTCTGGGCCAACAACTCAGCTGCAATCTCAAGACAGGCCTGGAATCAAAACCACTCAGCTAAGCAGCTTTTGGATCCCTTACCGTCAGAAAACATGTGAGATAACAAATGTTTGTTTAAGTTGCAAAATTTGGGGGTAATTTGATATGCAGCAATAGATGACTAGTACAGGAAAAAAAGAGAGATCAATATTTGACTGATTCTATGCTCTAGCACCTACCACAGCGTAGCACATATATATCAATAAATTGGTTCAATAAATACTTGTTGAGTAAACAGATGAATCCAGAGAGCTATAAACATCATCCAGGCACATTCTATGAGGAATGATACGTTTTTGCTCATGTATAAGCGGCAGTCTTTTGACTGCAGTTGTTAGTTAGGAAAATCCATTTGTAAATACACTGGGAAGAGTCCTTTACCTCAAGACTTCAGCAGTAATTTGCAGTTGATTTAATAACTGAATCAGAACATTCAGGATATGATTCTTCCATCAGGATAGCCTCTCCTGAGCTGTGCTCTCAGGCACATCTCTCCCTGGCTCTCGGTCTCTGCCCAAAAGCACTTGGCTTTCTCTCTCCACGGGCTGGGAAGCCCTCCGCACTGTCTCCTGCTGCCAGACCTCTCCTTCCTCGGTTGTGGTGGCAGCCTCCTCCTCTCTGCTCTGGAATTGGCTCTATTTCAAGGCAAAACTGACCAATCATCTTGGTGGACCAAAATGAACTTATCACATAGTGCCACCCAATCACCTGGGTGGGAGTTACAAGACCATGACTAGAAAGGCCACACAAAAGTAATCAACCAGTAATCAATCACACTGCACTGCATACTGTATTTCTCAAGATTTCCTCTCTCTACAAAGCTCACTTGGAGAAATCATACACTTTTCTGCTCTTTCCTAAACCTATCATATTAACCCTTTGAATTGAAACTTTTATCTCTGATCTTTTTATCTTATTGTTAAGAACATACACAGCAAAACACACACAAGTTCAACAATTTCTACACGTACAATTCGATGACATTGATTGCATTCTTTAAGTTGTGCAACCATTCTCACCTTTTTCGGAAACGTTTCTGCCTTTTAACATAAACTCACTGCCGCCGAGGCTCCCTGTACAACCTTAACAAGTTGGTGTTATCAGTCTGATCCCATGCAGATAGTTCTTTAGAAGAGCGTGATGCTCAAAAACAAACATTCTTTACTGATTAAGCTAAGCTACTATTTTTTTTTTTTTTTTATGTTGTTTGGTTTAAAGGAGATTTCAGGGCTTTTTTTGTTTAAGGTTTGAAGATTGTCTCAGGGCAATAGTTTTGGGGGTTCATCTAGCTTCCATGGCTTCAGAAAGTCTGGATTCTATTAGAATTAGAAATTCTGTTCCACATTCTTCCTGCTTTTTATCAAGATTTTTCTGTAGGTGATTGAAAATTCACATTGATTAAGGGTAATGGTTGTGCAGCCAATTAATGTAACTTCAGTCAATAAGTTGTATACCTGTAAAGAGTTGAGTCAGCAAATGCTGTGTGATATATATTAAAAAAAAAACACCCAGCTGCTGAGGCTGCTTATGTACAATCAAACATCTCAAGGGATTTGGTTTCCTGGTTTAGAGGTTTAGGGTCATGGTTTCATGAAATATCCCAGTTAATGGGCCCAATAATTTTTTTTAGCCCTTCTATTCTACCTCCTCTATGAGTTGGAATCAACTCGAGGACCCTGAGTTTTTTTTATTCTACCTCCTAGTTTGTTGTGTAGTGCCTGGGGTCTTAAAAGCTTTCAAGGGGCCATTTAAAGTACAACAGTTGGTCTATTTTTGCCAGGAGCAGCAGAGAAAGAAGTAGAGCTAGGAATAGAAGGACAAAATGAAACGTATGGCTGATTTCCTCCATGAACAGCTGCCTCCTTTGCCATGAGACTAGAAGAACTAGATGGTGCCTGGCTACCATTACTGAATGTGTTGATCAAACAGCCTATCTCTAATCTTTAAGTGCAAACAGAGCAAATAAGACACTAGTAAACATACTATCTATATGGTGGTACGTTTACTACCATATTGAAGATTAATTTTTTTTTTAATCTAACAAATGTCTTAAGGCCTCTGTCCATGATCTGTTGCTCCTAATAGTCTATCTTAGATGGTAACTGGAAGCCAGATGCATTCCTGTACTTCTAAGGGAGACTCGTTAAACCTCTTTTTCCCTAGCCACTATCTCAAATATCTTTTGAAACTTTTAATCCTCTAGGCTTTAACCACCTTTCTTCACAAAGGCCTCTTTTCTTAGTGGATTGGTGTGACAGTGTGGATATGCTCCCTCAAAACTATGCTTGTCTGCAGTGGGTAATTTTTACATTTGATAATGTCTTAATATTTAGATTCTAATTTCATTTAATGCCATTGCCTGTATAGAAATAATTGCTTTGTTGTGCATGGCTCTTATGTACTCACAGCCCTCAGCCCCTGACCTACCACCTCTCAACCAAGGCTTCATTTCTTCTCTGTATCATGTGGTACATTACTTCAATCATTCTTTTTGTCAGCATGATCAAATTCATTTTTTTTTTTTTTTTTACCTTTTATTACATCTTCCCTGCCAACCCCACTCTTGGGCCAACTCATCTATCTACCTTCTCTGCCATGCCTCTCTTTCTCTCTCTCTCTCTCCTGTAATCCTCTGGTTTCACATTTTGTTGTCCATCTAAGCACCTTTCCTCATTTGTATAACTATTTGAACTATCTTCTCTGATATCAGCCCATACTTTCCCCCATTGGCCTCCCTCTTTTGGACTCTTACATCTGGGATATGAAGCAAGAAAAAATAAACAAGGCTATTGCACAAACTAGAGTTCCTATATTTCAGCATCCCTAACCTTGTTCCCGTACCTTCAGCTAGACCCTCAACCATATTTGGTGTTATGGATTGAATTGTGTCCCCCAAAAATGTGTGTCAACTTGGCTAGCCATGATTTTCAGTATTGTGTGATTGTCCACCATTTTGTCATCTGATGTGATTTCCCTATATATTGTAAATATTACCTCTATGATGTTAATGAGGAGGGATTAGAGGCAGATATATTAATAAGGCAGGACTCAATCTACAAGATTAGGTTGTGTCTTGAGTCAAGCTCTTTTGAGATATAAAAGAAGTGAGCAGAGAGACACGGGGACCTCATACCACCAAGAAACAAGAGCCAGGAGAATAGCACATCCTTTGAACCTGGGGTCCCTGCACTGAAAAGCTCCTCAACCAGGGAAGATTGATGACAATGACCTTCCACCAGAGCTGACGGAGAAAGAAGGCCTTCCCCTGGAGCTGGCACCCTGAGTTCAGACTTCTAGCCTCCTAGACTGTGAGAGAATAAATTTCTCTTTGTTAAAGCCATCCATTTGTATTTCCTGTTATGGCAGCACTAGGTAACCAAGACAGAATTTGGTACCGAGAGTGGGGTGCTGCCCTAACAAATACCTAAAATATGGAAGCAGCTTTAAAACTGAATGGGTAGAGGCTGGCACTGTTTTTAATAGTAAAGGCCTAGAATTGTCTTTGATGTCCATAATTCCACCAGGACAGAGCAAAACTGCCCGATAGAGTTTCCAAGGAGCACCTGGTGGATTTGAACTGCCGACCTCTTGGTTAGCAGCTGTAGCACTTAACCACTATACCACCAGAGTTTCCAATAGTAAAAGACTAGATTGCCTTGAAGAGACTGTTGGTGGAATTATGGACATCAAAGACAATTCCAGTGAGGGCTCAGAAGGAAGTGAGGAGAGCTGTTACACTGGAAATGGCAGCAGCAGAGAAATGGCAGTAGCAGAACAAGGAGACCAGTGCAAGACAGCACTGGAGCCAGCCCACAGAGCAAGACAGTTGAGCGCCTTTGTGCAGGAGGCTTCCTGGTGGAGTGGGATGCCTTTGGGTACTTATTGGTGGAGCTAGGCTTGCCAACCCATGGAACAAGACAGCTGAGTGCCTTCCAGCCGAAGCTTACTGGCAGAGTAGGGTACCTCTAGGCGGTTATCAGTGCAGCTAAAAAACATTGGAACATTTCCTCCAGCAGGGCAGGTGTGGGTGGTGAGGCCCAAGGGGCTGAGAGGCCAAGGAACCAGGAAGCAGAAGAGACAAGGAACACAGGAAGCAGAGCTGCCTCAGTCTAAAAGGTTGGGGCTACTATCTCTGGTATCGCAAAGAGTGGAGTCGTCACTCCAATGGACTAGGAGAATAGACCTCTCAAATTCAAACAAGTAGAGTTACTATTCCAGTGATCCTGGAAGATGGACCTGAAGCCCAGGGCTGTGGGGCCTTCACTCATAATCTGGAGAGTGTAGTCAATACCTAGACTCTGGAGGGCATGGCCATTGTCTAAATGGTCTCAGAGAACAGAGAATTATTTTCAAGCCTTGAGAGCTAATGTGATGTGTGCTGCTGACTTGCTTGGTACATGTTATCCCTTTTTTCCCTCCAGTTTTTCCCACTTGTATTGGAAATGTCTAGCTTGTGACTGCCTGTTGCACCATTGTACTTTGGAAACAGATAATTTGTATTCTAGATTTCACAGTTGAAGCGGAATTTTTGGATTTTGGACTGGAGCTGATTTAAGACTTTTGCTATGAAGTGTGTTGTGTTACACGTGGCAAGGGCATGAATTTGGGGGGGGGGCAAAGGGTGGAATGTTATGGATTGACTTGTGTCTCCCCAAAATGGATGGCAACTTGGCTAGTCCATGATTCCTAGTATTGTGTGATTATCCACCATTTTGTCATCGGATGCGATTTTTTTCATATGTTGTAAATCTTACCTGTGTGATGTTAATGAGGAAGGATTTGAGGCAGTTATGTTAATGAGGCAGGACTCAATCTACAAGATTGCCTTAAATCAATCTCTTTAGAGATATAAAAGAGAGAAGTAAGCAGAGAGACAGGGGACCTCACACCACCAAGAAACAAGAGCCAGGAGAATAGCAAGTCCTTTGGACCCAGGGACCCTGTGCTGAGAAACTCCTCAACCTGGGAAGATTGATGACAAAGACCTTCCACCAGAGCCAACAGAGGCAGAAGGCCTTCCTCTGGAGCTGACACCTTGAGTTTGGACTTCTACTCTCCTAGACTTTGAGAGAATAAACTTCTGTTTGCTAAAGCCATCCACTTGTGATATTTCTGTTGTAGCAGCACTAGGTAACCAAGAAACTTGGAAATCCTGTATATCTCCCTGAAAGATCCCTCTCCTATTTCTCACAGTGATTACTCAAAGTCTTTTTCATTCCTCTACTTTGCCTCCTTCTCCATCAATCCTATCTTTCTCATAGTTCACACATTTTTATAAGAGATTAAGAAATGTAGCATCTAACACAGAGAAAATATTTTATATAGGTGTATTCATTTCCTAGGACTGCCATAACAAAGTACACAAACTGGGGGCCTTAAAAAAAAAAACAGAAATTTGTTGTCTCACATTCAAGAGGCTAGAAGTCTAAAACCAAGGTGTTATACGGCCATGCTGTCTCTGAAAGCTCTAGGGAAACATTCTTCCTTGCCCCTTCCTAACTTCTGGTGGTTTCCAGCAATCCGTAGCATCCTTTGGTTTGCAGATGTATCACTGTAATGTCTGCCTCTGTCTTCACATGGCCATCTCATTCTGTGTCTGTGTCTCTTCTTCTGTTTTTATAACTACACTAGTCATATTGGATTTGTACCCACACTACCCCAGTATAATCTCATGATAACTAATAACATCTTCAAAGATATTATTTCCAAACACGATCACATTCCCAAGTACATGGGGACAGAACTTCAGCATATCTCTTTTGAGGGGTCCAATTCAACCCAGAACAAAAGGTTAGCCATTACTCTTACTAAATAATTAGAAAATACCGAAAAAAGGAAATAAAACTACACAGAATTCCACAATTTAGAGATATTTGTTATTCATCAGTTTTTATTTTAACAAAAAAATTAATAAAATATTGACGAACATTATATCTTCAAAAATATAAATATTATTTATCAATTATTTCTCTAAAGTTGAACAGAATGTATACTAGGAAAGTTAGGAGCCAGAGTTATTCATATATTTTTAATTTCATGTTTCTTAGTGAAGTTAGGTTTATTATAGTTGATAAATCCTAGTAAAATAATGTTATAAAAAAACAGAAAGATAGTTTTTTTCCAACTTTTTATTACAAAATGTTTAAACATGGACAAAAATTGGAAGAATAGCCCAATGAATACTCACATAACTGCCAACTAGAGTCAATGAGTATTGATATTTTTACAGTTGCTTTAGCTTTCTTTGCATGTTATTTCTTGAACTTCGAACAATAATTTTCAGATGTGACACTTTAAACATTTCAGCATGCATCTCTTAGTAATCACACAAAATCACTATTTCATGATTACATCAAAGAAAATTAACAATCACCTGGTATCAGTTAAAATATAACCAAAAACCAAACCCAGTGCCATCGAGTCAATTATGACTCATAGCGACTCTATAGGACAGAGTAGAACTGCCCCATAGAGTTTCCAAGGAGCGCCTGGTGGATTTGAACTGCCGACCCTTTGGTTAGCAGCAGTAGCACTTAACCATTACACCACCAGGGTTTCCAGTTAAAATTTTTTTTAAAAAGTTTTTTTTTTTTTTATAGTGCTTATTAAATTCTCCTAATTGTTCCAAAAATGCCTTTCCTAGCTGTTTGTTTTGTTTGTTGGAGCGGGATTCAATCTAGACTTCAAGGTAATTTTACCTCCATCGTTATCAGCTAGTGCCTGTCTCCCTGGGTCTGCTTGCATGTCTCTGTGTCTATGTAACTCAGAAGGGATTTGGTTTAGAATCCATCCTACACTGATATAACCTCAACTGATTGATTACATACATTACATTGCATTACGGAAAGTGATTACATCACATTAGATTAAATTACATTAGAAGGCATAGGGTCCAGCACATATTTTGAAGGGACACAGTTTAATACATAACATTCCATCCTTTGTTCCCACAAAACATCCTTCTCACGTTTGTCACACATGGCATCTGTCTTCCCCCTTCCATCACCTCCTCCCCACGGGTTCATTCCTCTGTGTCTGTGGTTGTTATTGCTGTCAAGTCAGTTCTGACTCATTGCCACCCCATACGTGCAGGGTAGAACTACTCCATAGGATTTTCAAGGCTGTGACCTTTTGGAAGCAGATCACCAGGCCTATCTTCTGAGGCACCTCTGGGCGGATTTGAACCACCAACCTTTCAGCTAATAGTTGAGTCTTTAACTGTGTATGCCACCCAGGGAATCCTCTCTGTTTCTAAAATGCTGTTTGTATAACTCAGATATGATCACATTAAGAATCCACCCTACTCAGATATGACATAATAAACATAACAAAGACAATCCTATTTTCAAATAGGATTACATCCACAGGTATAAGGGATAGGATTCCTACACATATATTTGGAGAACACAATTTAATCCATAACACACTATTTTTTCAAAGTTTTTTTTTCAATAGCTTAGTTGATGATTACATGATTTTTCTCCAACATATTCCTGCGGTCATGGTGGGATTTTTTATGTGCTCTTTTTTACTTCCAAATTTAAGGACAAAGTGTTACTGGCTTCCTACAAGAAATTTGAATATATTTCCTATAATATATAAGGTAGCATTGGGATTATTAGTATTTCAAGTTTCTGTAGAGGCTTTTTTTTTTTTTTTTTTGCGAAGTTTTTGGACCCTGTGTTCCATTTTGTTTGGTTGTTTTGACAAGATCCAACACTCTTTAATAGAAAGAAGATTCTTAAATATGATAAGGACACTTATGAAAAACTCCCAGCAAAAATCATACTCAATGATGAAAGACTGAAATTTTTCCCCTAAGATCAGGAACAAGACAAAGATGCCTGCTTTCAACACTACTATTCAACATTGTACTGGAAGTCCTTGTCAGAGCAATTATGTAAGTCAGAGAAATAAAAAGTGCCCACATTGGAAAAGAAAAAGTAAAACTATCTCTATTTGCAGTTAACATGATTCTATATATAAAAACTCCCCCCACCCAATCCATAAGAAGACTACTAGAGACAGCTAATAAACAAATTGATCACAGTTGCAGGGTACAAGATCAGAACAAATAGATTGGTTGTATTTCTGTGCACCAGCAATGAACAATCTGAAAAGGATATTAAGAAATACCAAATAGTAAATTTAACCAAGAAGGCGAAAGACCTATACACTCAAAACTATTAAACATGCTGAGAGAAATTAAAAGAAGATCTAAATAAATGTTCCCATGTTCATGATTTGGAAGACTTATTGTCCGGATGTCAATTCTGCCTCAAACAATCTACAGATACAATGCAATTGCTATTAAAATTCCAACAGCATTTTTTTTCTCAGAGAAGGAAAAGCCAGTTCTCAAATTTATATGTAATTCCAAGGGGCTGTGAATAGCCAAACCAATTTTGAAAAAGGAGAACAAAGTAGGAGGACTTACACTTCCCAATTTCAAAATGTATTACAAAGCTACGATAATTAAAACACTGTGGTACTGGTATAGAATAGATATACAGAACAATGACATAGAATTGAAAATCTAGAAATAAACCCATACGTCTATGGTCAATTGATTTTTGATAAGGGTGACAAATTCGTTTGATGGGGGAAAGAATAATCTCTTCAACAAATGGTGCTGGGACAACTGGATCTTCACATGCAAAAGAATGAAATTGAACCCCATTTCACACCAGACACAAAAATTAATTCAAAATGGCTCAACGACCTAAATATAAGTGCTAAATCCTTAGAGGAAAACATAAGGTTAAAGCTAGGACCTTTTTTTAGTCAGTGGATTCTAACATATGACACAAAAACGTAAGTAACGAGAGAAAAAAAAAACTGATAATTGGGCTTCATCAAAATAAAATCTTTTGTGCATAAAAGGGCATTATCAAGAAGATGAAAAGACAACCCACAGAATGCCAGGAAATATTTGAAAATCATATATGAAAGTTTAATATCCAGAATAACCCACTAAAACCCACTGCCATCTAAGTCAATCCGACTCATAGCGACCCTATAGAACAGAGTAGAACTGCCCCATAGAGTTTCCAAGGAGCACCTGGCGGATTCAACAATGAAAAAAAATTCAACAACGAAAGAATTAAAAAATGATCAAAGTAGACATTTCTCCGAAGAAGATAAACAAATGGCCAATATCACATCAAAGGATATTCATCATTATTAGTAATTAGCAAAATGCAAGCAAAACCACTTCACACCCACTAGCATGGCTATTATCCAAAAAAAGGGGGGGGGGGAATAAGAAGTGTTGACAAAGATGTGGAGAAATTGGAACACTTACATTGTTGGTGAGAGTGTAACATGGTCCAGCCACTGTGGGATACAGTTTGGTGGTTCCTAAAAAAGTTAAACATAGAATCACCATATAATTGAACAATTTTTAGGTATATACCTAAAAGCAGCAATTCAAATAAACACATTATACCAATGATCACTCCAGCAGTATTCACAATAGCCAAAAGGTGGGAACAACCCAAGTCATCATCAAGAGATGAGTGGATAAACAAAATTTGGCATATACATACAGAGAAGTATTATTCAATCATAAAGAAAAATGAAATTCTGATACCACCACATGGATAAACCACAAAAACATTATGCTCTGTGAAATAAGTCAGACACAAAAGAACAACTATTATATGTTACAACTTACGTGAAATATTTAAGATAGGCAAAGCCATCAAGGCAAAAGAAATTGTAACCAGAAGCTGCAGGAAGAGAAATGGAGAGTTAAAAAAACATTAAAAAAAAAAGAAGAAGAAGAAGAAAGAAAATGGACTGGTTCCAAGAAGACATATGAATTTTTTTAATTAACCCGAAGTTGTAACTTTTTAAAACTTGAGTGAAGAAAAAAAGTGTTTAATACATAAAAATAGTATAACTATTACTATTACGGTTAAATTATTCACCAAGTATACTACTAAGTGTCAGCACTGCTCTAAATGTTGGGGATACTGTAGGAAATAAAACATACAAAAGCATAAAATCCCTACCCTCATGAAGCTTACATTCTAGTGAGAGGAAAAAAAAAAAACACCATTATATTCTAGTGGTGGGGAGGGAACTAGCTGGAAAGGTGACCGTGCAGGCCTTGGAGTGGTCAGTGAGTTGGGAAACCCTTTCCTTCACATAGATTCATATGGATATTAGCATTGAGAGATGTAGGATAATATGCAAAGTGACGAGAACATAGTGATAATATCCCGATGGTCTCCAGTAAGCAGCGGTGGTAAAAGTCAGGGTATTGAAAGCTGGGTATGAAAAGGCTGAGTATTGACAGCAATAGAGTGGAGGGACTTCTTATTCACTCTTGTCAGTGGCACTGTGGAGGCCAGGGCGTTTCTTGAGGTTATTTGCTGTTTGCTTGGTTTAGTTTTTAATTACTTGTTCTTAACCTGTTTTTTACTTCCTTTTGGCGGGAGAGGGGTCGTTAGTTCTTGCCTACAAACATTTATCATAGTAAAACGGAGGCTCAAATACAACAAATCAATTCTCTTCCAGGTCCAGGGAAAAAATAAGGATACGGTATACACTGAGAAGTCAAACTGGCTCCTTTTAGATAAACGTGTATTCAAAAAACTCACTGCTGTAGAGCCTGACTCATAGCAACCCTACAGGACAGGGTAGAACTGCCCCATGGTGTTTCCAAGGAGCAGCTAGTGGATTTGAACTGCGGACATTTTGGTTAGCAGCCATAGCTCGCTATAACTCTTAACCACCGTACCACCAGGGCTCCAAAGGCACATAATCCTATGAAATTCACAATGTGTTTCTAATAATGCCAAGTTTGATCTGTTAGATAACTGATGATGATATTGGGACCATAGACCTGTGCTTAGGGAAATACCATCTTATACAGGAGCAAAGAAGGAATGAAGAAGTACTTGGTGTTTCTGCAAACTGACTCAAGAGAGACCTGATGCTTCATGCTTTCCGTGAGTCTATACCTTCCCTTAGCCATCCCAATCCACTTTCCCATTATTAATCTTAGCTCTTCCAAAAACATCCCCCAGACTTCCATCTGGTAATTTCTTTTCAGCATCAGCTCTCCACTGATATTCATTATAATCTGTATCTGCCTGGTTACAAATATTATCTGTGAATCTTGTTTGGATTGGAAACCTCATTTGTGGTTTTGTTGTTGTTTTGTGCCAAACCCATTGCCATCAAGTCGATTCCAACTCATACTGACTGTATAGGACAGAGTAGAACTGCCTCATAAGGTTTCCAAAGAGTGGTTGGTGGGGTTGAACTGCCGACCTTTTGTTTAGCAGCTGAGCTCTTAACCACTGCTCCGCCCCTATTCCTATCAGAAGCCAGGATCTTTACAGATGAAAGAAAGGATCTTAACAACATTAAGTCAGAGATGAGCAGCGTGAGGTCGATTTCAGAATTCTGAAAACTGATCAAACAAGACTCAGGGTCCTGTGCTTGTGGGACCTAGTTTATCGTGCAGGTAAAAAAGGCAAAGAGGAAAACCAAGTAGACTTTAAGATGGGGTTCTAGTCACAAGGCAGTCACCAAAGAGAGCTTAATACAGAGCTTAATATCCCCAAACAGGAAGAGTTGATGTTGATTCACTTGATGCACTAAAAAAATAAACCTCAAACCAAACCCGTTGCCATTGAGTTGATTGCCACTCATAGCGACCCTATGGGACAGGGTGGAACTGTTCCATAGGGTTTCCAAGGAGTAGCTGGTAGATTTGATCTGCTGACCTTTTGGTTAGCAACCAGATGCTTAACCACTGTACCACTAAAGCTCCCTGGATTTACTAGAGTCCCTTAAAGTCCTACTAACCATGGGCATTCTGAGTTTGGGGCGGAGCTGAACCCCAGTTTTGGGATTCAGTCAAAGCAGAGGAGGTAGGATGTGCCGAACCAAAAATCAAGCAAATCATACATGATAGTACTTCTTGAGGCCTACCAATTGTAACTGGTAGTCAAGAGTGTTTGACATTCCAAGGCAAAAGGACACAGTGTCATTTAAATAATAATAATGGTAACAAAAACAACAGCTATAATACATAATATTCTTACCATGGGCCAGAAAAATCTCATTTAATCCTTAAAACTACATTACCAAACCAAACCCACTGCCGTCGAGTCGATTCCGACTCATAGCGACCCTACAGGACAGAGTAGAACTGCGCCATAGAGTTTCCAAGGAGCACCAGGTGGTTTCGAACTGCCGACCTCTTGGTTAGCAGCCATAGCACTTAACCACTACGCCACCAGGGTTTCCAAAACTACATTCCACGTTAGGTAATAGTATCCCCTTTCCTGGTGAGGAGCCTCAGACTCAAAGTCCTAGATCTACTAAGAGGCAGATTGACAAACTAGCTTCAAATCCACTGTGACCTCATCCTAAAATCTGTCTTCTTTCCATAAAACCTCAGTGACTCTCCAGTTATATGTGGCTTATGCCTGCCCTATTTACCATCCCTGAGACCTGTAGGAGTGCAAAACACATGACTTGCACACAGTAGATTTCTATCATTGAATTAGCATATTTGAGCAGGAAGAAGACTGTTATAAAGACCAGAAGGCTTTGGCTCATTTTCTGGCAATGCTGCTAACGCAGAATGTGTCCTTGGATGAGTTTTTTTTATATTCTGTAACTCTGTTTCATTTTTTTATTAAATAGTGTAAATGCCTTCCATTTTCTTATCTTACCAGAACGCTATAGGAATAAATGGAGTGATATAGCCTTGGAATGGCCATTGGCCAGAGACTGTGGGAAAACATGTCAATTTTAATCATTTTACTTTTTCTCTATGGGGAGATCTTGTGGGGGAAAAGTGTGCGGCCTGATATTTTCAAATGGCTACAGTGATATAAGTAAAGCAACTTAAGTATCTGGAAAGAAAAGTGCGGTATACACCTGGGGGTGATAATGATGCTGATGGTGATGATGAAGAATTTTAATAACAATAAATCTGAGTGAATTTCATTCAACCTGCTTGCAGAAACTAACAGCTCAAGGACATAAAGTTCCCCCAAAGATTAGTTTCACTATCTTGTTTTGCAAATAGATTATTCATGACTTTCTCGATCCCACATTGTAGACAAAATGTAGATGTACAAATATCACATCTTGCTTGCTGACCCAGAGAAAAGTTCATACCAGTTGTGGGGATCAAAAGAAGCTTCAACCAGCTCTTAAGAAAACTGTTTTCAGAAAAACTGTATTTTCCTATTACTCATATGTGCACTTTCTCTTTCTTAGCAAAATGTGAATAGTATAGCTTTAATACATAAAAAGTCACACTGTGGGTTTTTTTTTTTTTTTTTCCTCAGTCATGCTTGATTGCATTTCACCTTAATAAGTACAATTCAGGCAGATGCTATAAAACCAAAAGCCCATAGTATAGCAGATTTTTATTCATAAGCATACAAGTAACTGTCAGAACTAAATTCTTTGAGTATTTTATAATAGAGACATGAAGCAAAACTAAGGTTGGTAAAGAACAAGGTTATGGAAGCCTATAGTAACCTCAGGAACCAGCTCCCTGCACTGACCCCCAGTTGTGGGCAGCTGGACAGAAATAATGAGGCCTCATTTCCTGCTGTCATGTCTTGGAATATCCTTAAGAATCATTTGATAACAGTCTTATTTGCTGATTTGAAGTTTGCTCGTCTTTTCTAAGAGACTTGGCCCTCAAGGTCTAACAGTAGAAATCCACGTAATCACAGATGCCCGTGGGTTGTGGATGCAAGATTTACTGAAAAGAAACCATCAACCTTGGGAAGGAGTTTTCTTATCTCTGCAGGGGGGAGGCAGTGAGGGCATTCTCTCTCCTTGAATGGAGAAGCTTTGATCTAATGCACAAGCAAAAGGGATCTGCTTGGTGGCAATTTTTAAAATTATTTTTATAGATCACTTATATATACACATGCATGTACTCACATATGCCTTCCGATATACGTATATGCATAGATATCTACCTACATAACCACATATTTTTGGTTGTTTTTACTGTTGTTGCAAAATTGTTAATGTTACAACATTCACAGAAATCAACCCTTTTTCTCTTGTACTTATTAGTGTCTTTATTTACCTTGGTCAGGTTGTGCTGACTTCACCCATATTTGGGATTGCCTTCTCCATCTCCAAAAGTAACAAGTGTCTACTATCTAGAAGGTGTTTCCCCATTCCTCTCCACCCCATCTCTGGTACCATCAAAGAACTTTGCTTTCTGTGTATATGTCTGTTCTTGGCTTTTTATACTAGCGGACCCAAACAATATTTGTCTTTTTGTGACTGACTTATTTCACTCAGCATAATGTTCTCTAAATTCATCCATGTTATGAGATGTTTCATGGAACTCCTCATAATTCTTCACAGTTTCGTAGTATTCCATTGTATATATGTATCACAATTTGTTTATCCATTCGTCCCTTTATGGGCAAGTAAGTTGTTCCCATCTTTTTGCTATTGTGAATAATGCTGCAATGAACATAAGTGTGCATATGTCTATTCGTGTCACTGCCCTTATATCTGTAGGTTATATACTTAGGAGTGGGATTGCTGGATCGTAAGATATTTCTGTTTCTAGTTTTTTGAGGAAACGCCATGTTTTCCATAGTGGTTCTACCATTTTACAATCTCACCAGCAATGTGTAAGTGTTCCAATCCCCCCACAACCTAGCCAGCATTTGTTGTTTTCTGTTTTGATCATTGCCATTTTCGTGTGGGTGAGATAATATCTCATTGTAGTTTTGATTTGCATCTCTCTAATGGGTTATGATTGCAAGCATTTTTTCATGTGTTTGTTGGGCACCTGAATATCCTTTTGTTGAAGTGTCTGTTCATTTTCTTTTGCCATTTGTTTATTGGATTGTTTGTCTTTTTGTTGTTGAGGTGTTGAAGTTTTCTATTATATTTTAGAGATGACTATTATCAGATATGCTGTTGCCAAAGAACTATTCCCTATCTGTATGTTCTTCTTTTACTCTTTTGGTAAAGTCTTTTGATGAGTATAAGTATTTAATTTTTAGTAAGTACCAGTTATTTAATTTATCTTCTGTTATTCCTGCATTTTTAGTTTTATTTGATAGGCTGTTTATGCTGAAAATTAGGTCCCCTAGTTTTGACCCTATGCAATCTTCCAGGAAGTTTATAGTTTTAGCTTTAACATTTAGGTCTTTGATCCATTTTGAGTTAGCTTTTGTATATGGTGTGAGGCATGGATCCTGATTCATTTTTCTTCATATGGATATTCAGTTTTGCCAGCACCATTAGTGCTGTTTTTTCCCTATTGAATGGACTCTAACCCTTCATCGAATATCAGCCACCCATAGATGGACGGATTTACTTTTGGGTTTCGATTCTATTCCATTGGTCTATGTGTCTGTCATTGAACCAGTACCAGGTTGTTTTGATTATAGCGGCTATACAGCAGTGGGCATGGGTATAGTAAGTTCTGAGATTGGGAAGTGTGAGGCCTCCTACGTTGTTCTTTTTCTTCACTATTGCTTTATCTATCCAGGGCCTCTTTCCTTTCTGTATAAATTTGGCGATTAGTTTTCCATTTCATTAAAAAATGTCATTGAGATTTGGATAGTGATTGCATTATATCTATAGATTCCTTTTGATAGT
Organism: Loxodonta africana; assembly: GCF_030014295.1. Taxonomy (NCBI): domain Eukaryota; kingdom Metazoa; phylum Chordata; class Mammalia; order Proboscidea; family Elephantidae; genus Loxodonta; species Loxodonta africana. Next base: position 64,430,585 of record NC_087360.1, read on the forward strand.
ATAGACATTTTCACAATGTTAAGTCTTCCAATTCATGAGCATGAAATATTTTCCATTTATGTAGATCTCTTTTCATTTCTTGCAGTAGTGTTTTATAGTTTTCCTTGTATAAGTCTTAAAAGTCCTTGGTTAGGTTTATTCCTAAGGATTTATCCTTTTGGGGGCTATCGTGAATGATATTGTTTTCTTGATTTTCTTCTCAGAGTCATCATTGTTAGTGTAGAGGAACCCAGCTGATTTTTGTTTGTTGATCTTGTACCTTACTGCTTTGCTGAATCCTTCTGTTAGTTCCAGTAACTTTCTTGTGGAGCCTCTAGGATTTTCTATGTATAGGATCATGTCTTCTGTGAATAAGGACAGTTTTACTTCTTCCTTTCCAATTTGGATGCCCTTTATTTCCCTTTCTTGCCTTATTTTCTAGCTAGGACTTCCAGTACAATATTGAATAAGAGTGGCGATAAAGGACATCCTTGCCTCATTCCCGTTCTCAAGGGTAATGCTTTAAATCTTTCTCTGTTGAGAATAACATTGGCTGTTGGTTTTACCCTTAATTATATTGAGAAATTCCTATTTTGCTGAGAGTTTTTAATCAGGAAAGTGTGTTGAATTTTATCAAATGCCTTTTCTGCATCGATTGAGATGATCATATGATTCTTTTCATTTGTTTTATTTGGTGAATTATGTCGATCAATTTTCTGATGTTGAACGATCCTTGCATCCCTGGTATGAACACTGCTTGATCATGATGTATTGTTTTTTGATATGCTGTTGAATTTTGTTGAGAATTTTTACATCTATGTTCATGAGGGATATTGGTTTGTGATTTTCTTTCTTAGTTGTGTCTTTGTTTGGCTTTGGTATCAGCGTTATGCTGGCTTCATAGAATGAAAAGTATTCCATTCTTTTCTATGTTTTGGAATAGTTGAAGTAGAATTGGTGTCAATGCTTCTCTGAATGTTTGGTAGAATTCTCCAGTGAAGCCATCTGGACCAGAGCTTTTTTTTGTTGTATTTTTTATGACGTTTTGAATTTCTTCTCTTGTCATGGGTCTTTTCAAGTTTTCTACCTCTATTTGTATTAGTTTAGGTAGGTAGTGTGTTTCTAGAAATCTGTCCATTTCTTTTAGATTTTCATATTTGTGGGAGTACAGTTTTTCATAATATTCTGATTCTTTTCATCTCAGTTGGTTCTGTTGTAATGTCACCCATCTCATTTCTTATTTTGGTAATTTGCATCTTCTCATTTTTTCCTTTGTCACTTTGGCCAGTGGTTAGCTAATTTTATTGATTCTCTCAGAGAACCAACCTCCAGTCTTGTTGATTCTTTCTATTGTTTTTCTGTTTTCGATTTCGTTTATTTCTGCTTTGATCTTTATTATTTTCTTTTTTCTGGTGGCTGTGGACTTCTTTGGCTGCTCCTGTTCTGTTTGTCCTAATTTTAGGGTTAAGCTATTGATTTTGGCCCTTTCTTCTTTTTTGATGTGTGTTTATTGCTATAAATTCTTCTCTGAGCACTGCTTTTGCTGTGTCCAAAAGGATTTGGTATGTTGTGTTTCCATTCTCATTTGATTCTAAGAATTTTTTAATTTAATTTTTATTTCTTCTATTACCCAATAGTTTTTAAGTATGGTTTTATTCAGTTCCATTTATTTCATTTTTTTCTTGTTCTTTCTGTTATTGATTTCTAGTTTTATAGCATTATGATCAGAGAAGATGCTTTGCATTATTTCAATGTTTCTTTTTAACTTATTGATGCTTGCTTTGTGGCCTAATACATGGTCTATTCTGCAGAATGATCCATATGTGATGGAAAAGAATGCATACTGGGCTACCATTGGGTAGTATGTTCTGTATATATCTATGAGGTTGAGTTGGTTGATTGCATTATTTAGATCTCCTGTATCTTTGTTGAGTTTCTTTATAGTTCTTTTGTCCTTCATCAAAACTAGTGTGTTAAACTCTCCTAGCATTAATGTAGAATTGCCTATTTCTCTTTTCATTTCTTTTATAGTTTGTTTTATGTACTTTGGAGATCTGTCATTGGGTGCGTATTTATTATGGTTATGTCCTCTTGGTGGATTACCCTTCAATCATTATATAATGTCCTTCCTTATCTTTTATGGTGGATTTTGCCTTAAAATCTATTTTATCAGAGATTAATATTGCCATTCCTGCTCTTTTTTTGTTGTTGTTATTGTTTTCTAGATATATTTTTTTCCACTCTTTGAGTTTTAGTTTATTTATGTCTTTGTGTCTCTTGTAGGTGACATATTGATGGGTCAATTTTTTTAATTCAATCTGCTACTCTCTCTCTTGAATAATGCATTTAAACCATTCATAGTCAGTGTGATTATCTGTATGACTTTACTGCTACTATTTTGTTATGTTTTTTGTGCTGTTAATTTTTTTTTGTTGTTCAGCTTAATTTTCTGTGCTGAGCTCTTTACGTTTATGGATTTTCTTTCTGTATCCTTTGTTGTTGTTGATTTTGTGTTTACTGAATCTTTTTGATTTTCTTCTTTTTTTTTTTGGTCAGTAGACAGGGTGGAGGAGGGATGGGTGAAGCTTCTGATTGCAGGTCAGACAGCATTGAATGCGTGCTGTGGATCACCTAGCAGGAGGGGAGGGGAGGCACTCCGCTGGTCACTGTCAGGTCAGCTGGGAGGCGGGGAAGTGTGTTCCACCTGTGTCTGCACATATGCCAGGGAACTCCCTGCAGTGTGCAACCAGTGATCAGGACCTAGCCCCAACCAAATGGAAGGAATAGAGGGGTTGTCCAGAATCTGTTAGGTGGGGGATCTCTAATTGCCACTCAAGCAAGGATCCTGCATTCTGCCAGCGTCAGCCACCCAAACAATTGGGGGCCATTTCTGGTATTTCTGTCCCTAATTTCTGGCTTCCTCCCTGCTCTATGGTCATCTGAATACCCAGGGCTCTTGCCTGCCACAACATACCAACATCATTGAGACACAGAAAATAATTTTATTTTAATGATTTTTATCTCTTTAATGATATTTTCTATTTGATGACACATTGTTCTCCTGGTTTTCTTTAATTCTTTGTCCATAATTTCTTTTAGTTCTTTGAGCATACGAGTTGATTTAAATTACTTCTCTAGCAAGTGCAGTGTCTAGACTGCTTAGGGATATAGCTCTGTTCTTTCTTTCCCCATTTCTCTTGTTTCTTTTTCTGCTTCATGTCTTAGTTTCCCAGGAATGCTATAACAAAACACCACAAAGTGGGTGGTTTTAAAGAACAGAAATATATTATCTAATAGTTTTGAAGGCTAGGAATTCAAATTCAGGCATCAGCAGCATCATGCTCTGTCAGCAATTTCTAGGAGAAATCCTTTCTGGTCCCTTTCAGCTTCTGGTAGCTCCAGGCACTTCTTGGTATTCCTTGACTTTTAAGTGCATTTTTACTTGGTATCTTCTCCCTGTGTGTCTTCGTGTTGATTCTCCTTTTTTATAAGACAGATGGAATTAGGGCCCACTCTACTCCAGCATGATGTTATGGTAACTGATCAAATATTCAAAGATTCTATTTTTAAACAAATCCACTTTCACAGGTACAGGGGTTAGATCTTTAACATATCTTTTAACGAATACAATTCAATCCCTAACACAACCTTCTGACATGCAAAATACATTCATCCCATCACTGCATCCCTAAAAGTCTAAACTTATTTTAGCATGGACTCTAAGTTAAAAGTCTCACAATTCAAATCACCTAAATCAGGTATGGGTTACAGTCTGGGTATGTTTCAACCTGGGGCAAAAACTCTTCTTCATCTGTGTACCTGTGAAACATAGAACACAAGTTATCTGATTGCAAAGTATAATGGTTTCACAGGCACAGGGTAGACATTCCCATTCCAAAAGGGAAAACTCGGGGAAAAGGAAGGGATCATGAGTCCAAAACCTAGCAGCACAAATTTTATTAGATTTCAGGAATTCTTCGTATTCCTCAGCTTGTAGATGCATTTTGACATGGCGTCTTCCCACTGTGTGTATCCATGTCTGTTCTCATTGATAAGGCATGCATTATTTAGGATAAGGACAAACCCTACTTCAGGATGGCGGCTGCTAACTAATAACACCTTCAAAGTCCCTATTTGCAAATAAGGTCACATGCACCAGTACAGGGATTAGAACTTCAGCATATTTTCGGGGGGGGGGGGCGCAATTCAAACCATAACACTTAATTTTTTGTTGAAACTAGACATTTTGATTATGATGTGGTACCTTTAAAAATCATATTCTCCATCCACCCCTGAGTTTGTTGTCCTTGCATGTTGTGGGCTCTGATGTTTAATGGCTTTTTTAAAAGTATTTTTTGTAAAGACTGTATTATTCCTTACGTGTTGTCACTAAAGTCTTCGTTCCTTCAGAGGCCTAGTGGGGAGAGGGCGGGGGGGGCACTTACTCCTGGGTGCAAGTACAAGGGGGCATCAGTGCCATCACTAGGGGGGTGCAGGGGGTGCAGACCGTACCAGGTGACACTGTCAGAGGGGGTGACAGCACGTGGTCCAGAGATAGTCCAAGACCAAACTATTCGGGACTTGAGCTGCCCCAGAAAGCCTATGCCCGCTTCGGCCATGTTTCGGCGCTGCTCTTTGCTGCCGGCTCTCGGATTCTGCCGGAATGATTCACCCGCCTGGAGGCGCTGCTCCTGCTGCTGCCGCCGCCACCACCCTGGCCAGGGCACCCCCAGAACCCGCCCGTCAGTCCTGTCAGTCGCCTGCCGCCCGGGATGCAGGCATGACGAGAAATCACACACAAGTCGAGGGCGCACTCTGCTTCTCCTTTTTTTCGCTGCTATCTTGAAATTTTGGGTGGAGCGCAATTTAGAGATTGCTCCTTGGGGCTCGGAAACCCTGGTGGCGCAGTGGTTAAGATCTACAGCTACTGACCAAAAGGTCGGCAGTTCTAATCCATCCGCCGCTCCGGGGAAACCCTATGGGGCAGTTCTCTGTCTTATAAGGTCACTACGAGTCGAAGTGGGCTCCACAGCAATGGGTTTTTGTTTTGTTTTTTCCTGGGCGCTTGAATGGAGGAGGGTGGATGATGCAATTTAGAGATTGCTCCTGGGTGCTGGTTACCCTTGCTAGTCCCTTGCGTTCCTTTAGTGGTCAGCTAGCTAGTGATTTGACAAAAGAGTTCCTTAAATGTCTGGAGCCACACAACAGGTAAAGGGGGCGGGGGTGGGGGGAGAGAAAGAGAGAGAGAACTTTCTCAGTCTTTGCAGATTGTCTCGGTGTTGGGTGGGGTACCTTTAATTCCTGTTTGCACTGTGCCTAAACATCACCCACATTTGGAAGCTTATGGTCTCAGGTCTTCCGTGAGCATCCCGAGACTGTATGTGGGCTTCTAGGGTGTTCAGCATATGCGGGGACTTTTCAGAGCCTTTGTTTGCCCCATGTATCTCCTTCTCCAAACCTCTTCGTTTCCAGGCTTTCAATCTGTCTACTGTTTGCCCCATCTGTGGTCGCTTGCCTCAGGTGGCTGTGACTAGTCTATTTGCCTTAATACGCTTTTGACAAACACCATGTGGCAAGTTCCCAGCCCTGAAAACGCTCCAATGTGGGCAAAACAAAAACAAGCTCCTGAGTCAGTCCCTCTGGAAGGCAACATACTGGTTGATGTGCACAATCACCATTTTCCAAGAACAAGGTCCACACTGCTATCTCTAATGCCAGCAAGCTGTGCTTGGAGTGCTGTCCACCATCGTCATGCCCACCTCCATGCTGGGGAGTCGGGGTGGTAGGTAGGTAAGTTAATATGCCACCATGCTCTCCTATGACATTTCAGCAGCCTCTTTCTTCTTTAAGCATTCCCTTGGTAGTTGTAATTTTAGATTCCAGAGATAAGATAATGTTGATTTGATAGTTTTTGCCAGCTTAATCATTGCTTTACTGCAAGGACAGAATTTTGGAGTTCCCTACTCCGCTATTTTCAGTGACATCTCCAAACTTTTTGGATCATGCACTCCATTAATTAAAAAATTGAACACTATAACCCTAATATTTATATGCAAATTACATTAAAATTATGTGCACTAAATACTGTACTCTTATTTGATACACATTATAAAAGCTACGGGAAAGATAACATTTAAGAGGTAAAAATCAAATAAATTATATTTAAAAAATAATTTTGTCTTGTTTTAATTAATAGGAAAAAATTCATAGTACTCTCATGAATATATAATGGATTTTTTTTTTTTTTTTAACTGGAGAAGGGAATTAAATGTAGTAGATCTGATTAGATCATCTTTGTCTTTATTTTTAATGTGGATGATGGAAAGCTCACTCTAGGGGTAAAAGTTTTTTTTTTCTCTTTTTTTTTAATTGAACTTTAGATGAAGGTTTACTGAACAAACTAGTTTCTCATCAAACAGTTAGTACACACATTGTTATATGACATTGGTTAACCACCCCACGACTTATCAACACTCTCCCTTCTCAACCCTGGATCCTCTGTTACCAGCTTTACTCTTCCCTCCTGCCTTCCAGTCCCTGACCCAGGCCTGGTGCACTCCTTTAGTCTTGTTTTGTTCCTGGGTAAAAGATTTTACACCTCTGTTTTCTTCCCATTTTCTTATGTTGCATTTCTGTTTTATGTTTTCTCTGTGTAAAATTCACGGAAATTTTACTAATCCACTTGTGGTGATTGGCTTAGTTAAATCTGGAGAATACACTCAATAAAGCTCACCTTCTCAGCATATGTGTGAACTGTGATAACTGCAACAGCTAAGAGATACAGATAAGTGAGGTTACTGCTTTCAATCTCACCACAATCTCCTGTGTGCCCCTCAGGAGACCTGACTCTCTCTACTGAGACACAACATGAAGGAACCAGTGTCAACTCATAAATTAAATCCTATGAAGATTAATTTTTTTTTCTTATTTTTAGGTAAAAGTAAATATAAATAGAAGCTTCAATATTTTAACACCACAAATGCTCATCTTACTCACGTAGCATTTCCACACCCCACTTTGGGGACCCTTATGTAGACTTATTTAAGATGATATAATCCTTTCTGTCTACAAAAGGCTTCCTCACGAAAAGTTGAGCCAGTCCAATTTCTGTAAATGGGAGCATTTTGAATTCAGTAAGGAAGCTTACTAGCCAAAGCACGTCTGTGACCAATCCTTTAGAAAACTGAAGATTCATTTTACCTCTGTTTAGCAAGTATGGATTTTCTCAGGGCTGATACCCACTCCTGGGATCACTGCACTCCAGTTGCCGACTAAGTCTCACAGTGTTCCTAGGCTCACCCATGACACCTTCACCTCTCTCTCTCTTCTTTCTTGACTACCTACAAAAACAACACCTGGGTCAATCTCATTTCTCAATTTTGAACTCTGTTGATAAAAACAGGTAAGACTAATGAGTTTGGGTGAGAGGGGTGAGGCAATCTAGTGAAGGAGAATGGGAAGATTTAGCACCCTGTAGATGGGTAACCAACGGGATAAACTATTTTTCTGAACATATATAGTGCACTGACCTCTTCCCTTCTCTGTAGTCTTTGTGCTTCACAGAAGCAACTAAGTCACTTTAGGTCTTTTGTGAATCCTCCTTTGGGAAAGAAAAAAAAAAAAACTTTGGCTTTGACTGAGGCTAGTCAGTAAAGAAAGGTCAAATGGAACGTCTATGACACATTTTGTTCTGGGGAGTCTCTTTTTCTCCCCAGGATAAAGGGCCCAGTTGTGACTGCCACACAGTGGTTTCTTAATTGAGTCTTCCATCTTCACAGAACCAGATGAGAGAGTCACTTAAAAGGGAATAAATTCAAAACCCTGAGCAGTTTCAGAACAAATTGTCCAAGTCACCTAAAAGTGGAGTTCTTTGAAACCCTGCTGCTGCTTCTGCCATGCCACGTCCTTTCTAATTCCAGCCAGAGAACTCCTGCTTTTAAAGTGGAGATCCCTGTAATGAAGTGACATTTGTCTGTTCACGGTGAATTATATAGTCTCTCACATGACGGCAGTTCTCACCATTGCATTTTCTTAACTCTGTTCAAGTGAGAGAACACCACGTGAGGGCTCTGGGAGTTCTATATGTATTTCTGGGAATCATGAAGTGAAGCAGAGCTGAGGCTGGCCCATCGGAAGGTGTCAACCATGCCTGATCATTGAAGACAATTATGGAGAAAGCAACTGCAGCAATTGTACCAGGTAATATAAGAAATATGTTGGGAATCGTGCCTGCTGTTAAAACGGAAGTTAGATGAACGTGGGGCTTTACTGAGCTAGCCAAGGACCAAGGAGGCCTGGGATTACCAAAGCAACCACAGTAAAGAGAGATGGCAATGGAATATTTAGGGACAGAAGCTGAAAATTCAGGACCAAATGGAAGTACACAGTGAGGCTCTTTACATTAAGATCAAGTAGCATTAAGTTCATACCTGGAAGCATGAAATAAGCAAGGTCAGAAGCAATAAATTCTAAACACACTAGTTTCCCCCCAGTGCCTGCAGTAACATGCTTACGGTAAGAAGATACCGTGCTATTCAAGTAACTGTAGTAGAACTCTATGTGTGAGTAGATTAAATGGAGAGTTAACATCTACATATCCAATTATTTTGCAAATGTCTATGTGATGGTTACAAATGATCACTGGTCTTGCAGCCCTAAGACTTGTATTACAGCCCTGGCCTCAACAGGAAAGAATTGAGTTGCTCCAGACAAATTTGAGCCTTGGTTTACTCACCAGTAAAATGAAGTATATCCTTCTTTATTATTATAAAAGTAATACAGAAGTATGGTAAAAGATTCAAACAGTAAAGAAAGAATTAAAAGGTGCATTTCTATTTTTACTCTCCTCTCTCCCCATGAAACTTCAGTCCAACTTTTCAGAGACAACCATTACTGATACTTTTTTGAAGCATTACACCAAATTTATGCAAATATGCATATAAACCAAAAACCAAACCCACTGCCGACTCATAGTGACCCTACAGAACAGAGTAGAACTGACCCCATAGAGTTTCCAAGGAGCACCTGGCAGATTCGAACTGCTGACCTCTTGGTTAGCAGCCGTAGCACTTAGCCACTACACCACCAGGGTTCCCAATTTAGAAACCCGTTAAAAGCAAGTAAAATCTTATTACACATACTGTTCTTATTTTTCCTATTTACGTTGTAACATATCATGGCTATAGCCATAATATTTAACAGTTCCATAATATTCTATTCTACAGATATGATATAACTGATTTTACAGTTACTTACTAGTGGAAAAAGGAACCCTAGTGGCACAGTGGTTAAGAGCTCAGCTGCTAATTGAAAGGTCAGTAATTTCAACCCACCAGCTTTCCCGCTGGAGAAAGATGCAGTAGTCTGCTGCCATAAAGATTACAGCCTTGGAAACCCTATGGGGCAATTCTACTCTGTCCTATAGGGTCACCATGAGTTGGAATCAACTTGACGGCAATGGATTTTTGGTTTTTCTAGTGGAAATATAGGTTTTAATCTGCCTTTACTTTAATGGCCAGTTGTCAGATCTTCTCTGGAGGAAAAAATATGATCCGGACCCTCCATAATTTTTATTACACAATGCCTGGTATTGAATAAAAAGTTAAAAGACATGGCAGGAGAAAGGAGCAAACATCTGAAAGCCAAAATAAAAATATAGGCAAAAGATTTCTGTTTTCTCTCATGAAGGGGTAACTGCTACAGGATTATCTCTCCAGTCTTCAACAACTTGAAACTGAAAAACAGTAAGGTACAACTTTTTAGACACTGGACAACAGCAACACAGGTATACAATTAGAGAGAGAGTAGAAACAAATAAAATAAACTTTACAATTTCCCTGTCTCCCTACTTTATCAAGCATGATGTTCTTCTCCAAGGAATGGTCCCTCCTGATAACATGTTCAAAGTACATGAGATGAGGTCTCACCATCCTTCTTTCTAAGGAGCATTCTGGCTGTGCTCCTTCTAAGACAGATTTGTTCGTTCTTCTGGCAGTCCAGGGTATATGAATATTCTTCATCAACACCATAATTCATGTGCAATTCATCTTCTGTCTTCCTTATTTATTGCCCAGCTTTCACATGCATATGAGATAACTGAAAATACCAAAGCTTGGGTCAGATGAACCTTAGTCCTCTAAGTGACATCTTTGCTTATTGACACTTTAAAGATGTCTTTTGCAACAGATATGCCCAATGCAATAGAGATAGTCTGAGAGTTAAGAGGTATTTGAGTTACAACAAATCACATTCATGACCATCTTTTTTTTCGTACATCTTATCATTAGTAATATGTATTACATACAATGTTGCAGCATGTAATCTGCTGGTTTTATCATTCTGAGATATTCACTCCCAGATTTAATGTGTAATGTTTCCAACCCCCGAAGACAAAAAAAGATCAGATTTATAAAGAGACAGATGATAAAAGGCAATAATAATGAAAAGTGGAAAAAAAAAAAAAAGAGGTATTTGACTTATGTCAGAACTGACTTATGACAGAGTTGTTGGAATGGACCGCCATCCTAAGTCAGACTATCTGTATGAAGTTTCATTTCATGACTGCTGCTTTCATGGACATTGATTATGGATCCAAGGAAAATGAAATCCTTGACCACTTCAATATTTTTCCATTTATCATGATGTTGCTTATTGGTCCAGTTTGTGAGAATTTTTATTTTCTTTATGTTGAGGTGTAATCCATACTGAAGACTGTAGTCTTCGATCTTCATCAGTAAGTGCTTCAAGTCCTCTTCACTTTCAACAAGCAAGATTTTGTCATCTGCATATTGCAGGCTGTTAATGAGTCTTCCTCCAGTCCTGGGGCCCCATTCTTCTTCATATAGTCCAGCTTCTTGGATTATTTGCTCAGCATACAGATTGAATAAATATGGTGAAAGAATACAATCCTGATGCATACCTTTCCTGATTTTAAACCACACAGTATCCCCTAGTTCCATTAGAATGACTACCTCTCCATCTATGTGCATGTCCCTCATGAGCACAGTTAAGTGTTTGGGAATTCCCATTCTTCACAATGTTGTCCATAATTTGTTATGATCCGCACAGTCAAATGCCTCTGCATAGTCAGTAAAACACAGCTAAACATCTTTCTGTTATTCTCTGCTTTCAGCCAAGATCCATCTGACATTACCAATGATATTCCTCATTCTACATCCTCTTCTGAATCTGGCATGAATTTCTGCCAGTTCCCTGTCAAAGTACTGCTGCAACCATTTTTTAAATTATCTTCAGCAAAATTTTACTTGTGTGTGATATTAATGTTATTGTTCTATAATTTCTGCTTTCTGTTGGATTACCTTTCTTTGGAATAAGAACAAATATGGATCTCTTCCATTTGGTTGGCCAGGTAGTTGTTTTTCAAATTTCTTGGCATAGACAAGTGAGAGCTTGAAGCATTGCATCCATTTGTTGAAACATCTCAATTGTATTCCGTCCATTCCTGGAGTCTTGATTTTCAGCAATGCCTTCTGTGCAATTTGGACTTCTTCCTTCAGCACCACTGGTTCTCGATTATATGCTACCTCCTGAAATCCTTGTACCATTGACCATGACTTGCGTGTCAGTTTGTTGGTCTGGTGTCTTGAGTGTTGCTGTGATTCTGGAAGCTACGTCTCTAGCATTTCAAATACCAGGGTCACCGTTGGTGGATGGTTTCAGCAGTGCTTACAGACTACGACAGACTAGGAAGAAGGATCTGGAGATCTACTTCTGAAAAAAATTGACCAGTGAAAACATTGTGGAAAACAGCGTAGCATAGTCTGATATAGTGCTGTAAGATGACCCCCTCAGGTTGGAAGGCACTCAAAATATTACTGGGGAAGAGCTGCCTCCTAAAGTAGAGTCTGTCTTAATGACCCGGATGGTGTAAAGCTTTCAAGACCTTCATTTGCTGATGTGTGTGGTTCAAAATGAGAAGAAACAACTGCAAACATCCATTAGTAATCCTGGTGTGGAATGTATGAATAATTCTTTACTTAGTGAAAATATAGTTCAAAAATAAAGATGAAATTAAGCCTTTCACAAACCAAAGAAATCTGAGATTTTCCATCACCAGGACACCTACGTTACAGATGGTATATACTTATTATGGAAACTTAGATTCACTATTGACATTTAGAACTAAATAATTCTTTGGGTGGGGGGCTGCCATTTTCACTGAAAGGTGTTTATTGGTGTACCTAGTCTTTACCCACTATATACCAAAAGTAACTGCTACGCCCACATCCTCCAGCTGTGACTAACAAAAATTTCCCCAGAACTTGTAAATTCTGTTGGTTGGAAGAGGGTATTCAAAAGTACTCTCCACTGAGAACCACTGGGAAACCTAGTGATGTAGTGGTTAAGAGCTACAACTGCTAACCAAAAGGTTGGTAATTTGAATTCACCAGGCACTCCTTGGAAACTCTATGGGGCAGTTCTACTGTGTTCTATAGGGTCCTTATAAGTCGGAATTGACTCAATGGCAACGGCTTTATTTGTGTGTGAGAACCATTGAGCTATAGAAATTAATGAAGAGTACCAAAAATGAGAATTATAAGGACAAATGTTCAATATAATTTTGTTCTTATTTTAAATTTTAAAAGATAATTGCTTGAAGTAAATGCAGTAGAAATGTATTGTAGAATTTTTAACACACATAGATGAACATATTTGACACTAGTACAAAAGATGGGTAGGAATGGAAGTATATTCTTTGAATTCTCTTATATTTTATATAAAGTGGTATTATATTATTTGAATGTTACTGCGATGTTTCAAAGATGAATATTTAAAATCAAAAGCAAACAATAACATAATGAAACAATATAATGTTACATGTTTATAACATATAAATAATAAACTCTAAGTGAAAACATAGATAATTGAAACAGACTCAAATGTGGATTTAAAAATAACATATATGTTCAAGAAATAGTTTACAAGATGAAAATTACACAGGGAAACTGGAATCTATTCTAAAACTGATATACAATAACTGAAAATAAAAATGTCAGAGATGGGCTATATAATGCTGGAAAAGAAGAAGGGTGAAATGAAACATAGACCAATAGAAAATAACCAGACCAGAACACGAAGAGGAAAAACCATGTGGAAAGTATAGAATGAGCATAACAAACATACGGGACATACATATAACATGTATGTCAGTGGAATCTCAGAACAGGAGCAGTAAGAGAACGGTGCAGATGTCATATAAAAAACAGATAGCAGTCAAGAATTTTCCAAGGCTGATAAAGACATTAAACCATAAATTCAAGAAATGTTATGAATAACAAATTAAACAAATTTGGAAATTTATATGTAATGGAAAAATTTCTATAAAATGAAAATTTACCACATATTTCTACATATAAACATATATATGTGTATATATAATACACACACACACACATATATATACTTGGAGCCCTGGTGGTTAAGAGCTTGGTTGCTAACCAAAAGGTTGGCAGTTTGAATCTCCTTGGAAACACTATGGAAATGCGGCAGTTCTACTCTGTCCTATGGGGTCACTATAAGTCAGAATCTACTAGAAAGCATTGGGTTTTTTATCTGTTCACTTTGTAAAAATTGATTAATTAAATAATATACTTAAAAATTTCGAAGTTTTCCGTTTGTACGTTATATTTAAACAAAAATGCAATTAAAACTGCAATGTACTGAAATGGAAAGGGGCACTTCTAGGGGTTTTTATTTACACTCAAAATGGGTTGTTTATGATTCCATTAAAAACCACTTTCAAGATGACAGGTATATTATAACAATTTGTATATAAAAACAGATGAATGATATTCAGAATAGTTTGAAAACTTTTACAAATCAACAAGAAAGAGACAACCCAATTAACTATGGACAAAAACTTAAAACAATGCACCAAAAAATATTCTGTGTTATTAATAATCAATATCCCCAAACTTTCCTCCAAAAATGTTACATTAGTTTATACTCCTACCAAGAATATGTGTGGACTTTTATTTTCTTCAATCTTGCAAATACTACGCTTTTATCAAACATTTAAAAAATTCTAATCTATTTCTATTTGCATTTTTTAAATTATGAGCAAGGCTAAATCTCTTTTCTCTTTCTTTCTTTCTTTTTAACCATTTCTGTTTCTTCTTCTGTGAACTCTTCATTCAAAAGCCTAAAACCAAACCAGCTGCCTTCAAGTCCCTGCAGGACAGAGTAGAACTGCCCCATAGAGTTTCCGAGGAGCACCTGGTGGATATTCCAACTGCTGACTTTTTGGTTAGCTGAAGGCTTAACCACTTCACCACCAGGGCTCCAAAATCAAACCTGTTGCAATGGAGTAGGTTCCGACTCATAGAACTCTTCATATCCTTTCCTGTTTCCAACTGGAAGGTTCTTTTGCTTTACTCACTTTGAAAAGCTCATTTTGAAATTAGTCTTTCTCTGTTGACGATGTTGCATTTTTTTTTTCTTTTCTGGTTTCTTCATTTTTCTCTTATTTGTTTAATGATTTATACTTATATGGTAATTTTTATTTTCGTGTCATGAAATGTATAAATCCATCCTTTAGTACACCTAGTTTGTATGTCCTGATTATGAAGAGCTTATTCCTTGAACATTATCAAACAGATGACCCGTGTTTATGAAACTAATGTTTTCTCTAAAGAATGAGTTACATACTGGTAAACGGTTGCTGCAACACCATTTTTTTTTTTTTTTTTTAACAATTGCATGTTTTCCCTGCTATATTTGAAATATAATTTTTATGATATGCTCTTTTACCATATGTATTAGAGACTATTTATAGACTTTTTTGATAATTAAGTTTCTGCTCACTTACTGTTCCACAAATTTGCAAGCCCAACTAATAACACTGAAGCAATCCAAAAACAGCTCAGATTCTATTTTTAAATTCCCAAGTAGGATATGCCTCTATATTTGATTTTAAATTGGAGATTTTATGATTTGTGTATTTGAAAAAAAGTCTTCATAAGGAGTAAAATATTTTGAAATTCTGTTCAAAATTCATTCAGCTGCCCTATAAATGAGTTTTAAAACTTTCCAAATATATATATATCCAAATCTCTCCATTAATTATCTGATCTCAAGGACCCATAGGCTTCTTTAAGGCCATTTTGAGTTCAGATACATATACTCATGCATGGTTGGCTTTTTAGTTCTAATGGTGTACAATACCCATTGAATAACATCTCAACTCTTAACAATGGTAATGGTGGGAGAAGTGAGTCAGGGCTACAGGATGCTTTCCATTGCACTCAGTAGAAAAATATATAACAAAACATTTCAGTAAAGCTCACCTGACCTTCCTATTGAATCACGGAATGAACAAACATAAATCAAGGCTGACAAGGTTGAGTCTCTCTCTTCAGAGCTTTGAAAATAATAATACATCATCCTATAACAATACACCATCCATCCTCCCCCACATTCTCTCTCACCTTGTTGGTAAAATGTCCCTCTATTCAAAAACAAACCTTCATTATACCAGTTGAACGCAATTCTCATGCCAAGAAAAGAATATCAGATTCATATTAAGAGAAAATTGATTTATATAAGGACTTGCAAGAAAAAGAGTTTAAAAAAAAAAGAGTTAGGGATGAATTATATTGAGGCTCTCTGTGCTCCTTTAGTGAAAATTCTACTATGTCATCAGATGTTTTACTGGGGAAAGGAATCAAGAGAAACACAGACAGTCTTGCCACTCAACTGAATACCAAAGCTGAAATTGAAGAGTGATTCACAAATGCACGTAATTGCCTGAAATATTTGTCTTTTACCAAAAAGAAAAAATTATCCCCCCCCCCCAGGTTTTACTCATCTTTCTAAAATGAAAATTAGGCCTTTTGTTGTGAGAAATTGGAACCCCTTGTCTCTGTGGCAAAACAACTAGTGCTAGTAGATCTCCCAGTATCCGTTCTCCTTCTCTTCCTTATGGACAGAGCTTCAATCCTATTTGTGATGACAGTATGTGCAGTTTAAAAACAAAGAAAAAAACCTAACCTACACACAGACAAAAAGCTAGTCCCTGTTGAATCGAGAAGTACTCAGGAGACACAATTATGAGTGAAATGTAGGTAGAAGCTTCTGGGAGGGATTTCCAGAAAAGCTCTTCTTAGGAGACTAACTCAGCTGGCCTGAGCTCCTTTTGCTCTGTTTTCTTTCTTTCTCCCACCTTCCCTCCCTCTCTCTATCCTTCCCTCCCCCCTTCCCTTTCTTCCTCCCTCCCTCCCTCCTTCTTCCTTTCCAGGAAGGTTTGACAGGATGCTGAGGCTGGATTAGCCATCTTGTGATGATGTCGCAACAAATACAAGCTAAGGATAGCCAAGTGGAAAGATAGAAGATCCTGGTGATGCTGAACTGCCGCTACACAGTGCTGGGTTGCTTACTTCCAGACTTCTTTTACGTTGAGAAAAATATAAAAGAAAAAAAAATTTTTAAGAGAACAACTGTATTACCTTCATTTAAATGCAATTCCTAACTCTGTCTTATGATTTAGTATTTATCCGATTTGATTCTCATAATGGTAACTATCATCATTGTGTAGTATTATAATATTATATGATCATGCCCCATTTACAGAAGACTGACTTGGGGTCAAAGGGTTACAGATATCCGTAAGATTTTAAGCTTCAGTACATTGCAGAGGTAGAGTTCCGGCAGACTGATCTGATTTTACTGACCATAAATGTTTCCATTGTATCATATTATATCTGACATCCTGTCCAATATTATGAGAGGTAGAGTCTGGAACTGACCAAGTGCTGTGATTTGAGGATCCTGTAACTAAAATAGTTCTCCCTCTTCCTATCATGGGGGTCCCTGACTGGTGCAAAAGGTTAACATGCCTGGCTACTAATCAAAAGGTTGGAGGTTGGAGTCCGTAGAAGTAACGTCTGGCAATCTACTTCCAAAAATTCAGTCATTGAAACTCCAATGGAGAATAAGTCTACCCTGACACGTGAGTTGGGTTGAAATCCACAGCCACTGCTTCTTCCTGTCATGGTACCTGTATTCAGTCATGATAATAGAAAGATCTCGAGCCTAGTAGGTTATTGGTCTTTAAGTAACTTTTCATTCATCCTAAAATATTTACTTTTTAAATCATTCTGAACTAATAATTTGATGAGCATTCAATACTTCTTAGAGCAAGTTCTTTATGGAATATAAGCCAGGATGTCAATTTAATAGGCACTGTTCCAGGTAGTTCAGCGAATATCTAATACGTATGTGCTAGGCACTTGGCCCTCTTCTCAATAAGCCACTTGTCGGGTAAGCCATAGACATGTGAAGTTAATTTGAATACGTAGTGGTTAAGTTCTGCAGTGGAAGTCAGCACAGGTGCGATGGGAGCATGAGCAGGGGCTCCTTCCCTCCTGCAGGGCTTTGTTAGGAAAGGCTCTTCTGAATGAGATGACTCCTGTTGCTGGTGATGCACTTTGCGGTGGTGTCACTAGGGTTGGGGTCACCCAGTGCAGTAACTCATGGTGTCATTCCGCCCACCCCATAGACCTCTTCCTGTGCCAGACCATACAGAATCCTTAGTGATGTTTTTTGTACTAATGTTACTCATGAATTATAATTTCCATATGTCACTTCTTCTTTTCCTTTAAATACTACTTCGTTTTCAAAAATTATTGATATAGGTTCACTAATATTAGTTACCACAATATTAGTAGCTAAAACACTGGAAAATTTGAAAAAATCAATGACTGTAAAAACACTGGCAACAACAAAAACAACAGTGTGTGCTTGTAGGGCATGCAGAGGAAATCACGTGATTCCAAGCATCATTGTGATTGGCCAATAATGACAGTCTGACCGGAGTGCATTAAAAGGTTCAAAAGTAAACTAGCATGGAGTTTTAAGCCTTGCAGTTATATTGATATATGTAACCTGGGCTTACAAAAAATGTTTTTGTTGTTATAACTAACTATAGGGATATTTTTATTTAAAAAAAATAATAAATTTCTGCTGAAACACTGGACAAAAATTTTATAGACAGTCATTTTGTTATTGTTCCCTCTGGCAGTGTCACCCGGTGTGGTCCTCACCTCCCATACCCTCTTAGTGACGTCACTGGCACTTTGACATGAGATTTATGTTTTCCACACTCCACCCCCTTATGGTCTCTTAACCTTTGTTTTTTGTGTTTATCTGGCCTTGTCAGGGACATCCCTGCTACCCAAGGAATCTAATATTTCCAAAAACAAAGGGACTTGCTCTATAAGTAAAAGCGTTTTTCCAAAATCTTGCTGTCCCCAAATCTGAGAAAAGTCTACTTGGTATAACTTCTTTATACATATACCCAACCATGGAAGGATAGAGCAACCCCTCAATTATGTGAGACTTCTTTTGGACAATCTGCCTTGGACCTGGTTCAGTAAGAGGTGATGAGGAATCTGAGCCACGTGTTTACCTGCTGGTGCCAATGAGGAGGGCTAGATGCGCTATGAGGGAAACATGGCTGCAGATGTACCAGGTATGGTCTCAGGTGGTGCGGCAATGACAGCACACGGAAGTTGATGTATGCAGCCAGGTGAGGTGCTCTCTCACCTTAGTCAGTGGAGGAAAAACCAGGGAAAGGAATCTGGTTATTATTAAATACATGGGCCTTTAGGAAAACTGTTTTCACTCATGATCTCTGCAACCCCTTATGAGACAGAAACCAACTGATGAGGAATATTGATCAAGAGAGGATGTGGGAAATTAAAATTTAGTGATTTTGTAGGGCAAGCATTAATTATTTAGACTATATTTGTTATTCATAGAAGAAAAACCCTAAAAAACCAAACCCCTTGCTATCGAGTTGACTTCAACTCATATGACCCTATAGGACAGTAGAACTGCCCCATAGGGTTTCTAAGGAGCAGCTGGTGGATTCTAGCTGCTGACATTTTGGTAAGCAGCTGAGCTGTTAACCACTATGCCAATAAGGCTCCCATAGAAGAAAAAGTGCCATTATATGGCTATGCATGCTTGCAACTGGTTTGAATGTTTGGTTACTAGAAATAGGAAATTTAAAAAACTATGTCTTTCTAAGTTAAATGAAGACACTGCTGAGTTCGGGATGAAGAGGCCATGCAGTGCTTTCATTATTACAACAAGAGTGAAATAAAAGAGCAGCAGGTTCATTCCTGTCCGAACCTGTAGGAAAAATAATTGCAGTAAATATGATGAGGGTTTTGTGACAGACTTGTGAAAACTGCTATGAGAGTCGAGAAGACATAATGACTACCATTGCTGATGGCAACAGAGGAAGAATCAGGCCATTTAAACTGAGTCATACAGGACACATGGAAGTTTCCCTGAAGATAAAGGCCATAAGGACATTCCAGACAGAGAAAACCACACATTTAAGAAGCTTCTGAGTTAGAAATTTTTCTTAGGCAAAGGAGACAATATTTTTCATTTTTAGGAGGAGGGATCATTTGTTTATTTGTTTGCTTTTAAGTGGGGGAGCAGGTTAATCAACTCTTGCTTTAGAAAGGGAATCCTACAGGTATTATGGAAGATAGACTGGAAGGGGAAGAGAATGATGCGAGAAGAACAGTTTTTTGTTTTTTGATGTATTAACCTAAAGTTATACAATTTTTTGAAATTAAATGTTCTCCACCTCTATGGTTGTATATTTTTTTCTCATTTCGATTTTAAGTTATCTCTGTTTTCCTTGATTAAACCTCCTGTAAATTTATGTGCATTTTTTTCTTTTTAATTTTGGGGGGAAAAAAAACCTCACTTGTATTTATTTATCATGCTATCTTTTTTAAATTCACTTTTCTGACTTTTTATTATTCTTATCTCCTGCTTTACTTATATTTTATTGCTCTTTAACTTCTTTCATTGGAATATGTTTATTTATTCTTATTCTTTATTTTACACTCTAAAGGTTTTAATACAATGAATTTGCCTCAAGAATGCTTTTGCCAGTGCCTTAGTCATGTAGGGCTGCTATAACAGAAATACAAGCAGAGGGCTTCAATAAAAAAAAAATTATTTTCTCACAGCCTAGTAGGCTAGAAGTCCAAATTCAGGGTGTCAGTTCCAGGGGAAGGTTTTCTCTCTGTTGACTCTGGAGGAAGGTCATTCTCATCAATCTTCCCCTGGACTAGGAGTTTCTCCATGTAGGAGCCCCAGGTCCAAAGAATGTGATCTGCCCCCAGTGCTTCTTTCTTGGTGGTATAAGGTCCCCCGTGTCTCTCTTCTTGCTTTGCTTTTTTATATCTTAAAACAGATTGACTTAAGACACTATCTAATCTTGTAGGTCTCATCAATATAGCTGCCACTAATCCATCTCTTTATATCATAGCGATAGGATTTACAACACACAGGGAAATCACATCTGATGACAAAGTGGTATACACTCATACAATACTGGAAATCATGATCTAGCCAAGTTGACAGATACTTTGGGGGGACACAGTTCAATCCATGACAGCCAGGTTCCAAAACTAAGTTCCTAACCTAATTTTCTAAAAATTCAGCAAACTTAGTTTTAGACTTTTATTCCATATCTACTTAAATTGGTGATTATATTTTGTTTATTTTTATCTGCAAAATTTAAGTAAAAATGTTCCCTCTGACATTTGTCATTAATTCCTGATTTTCCTCATGAGATCATGGAATGCTTCTTTGTGGTAGGTTTGTACTGTGATCAAAGAGGAAAATAGGCATTGAGGACTGTATTTAGTGGCCAGATCTATCTCCAAATTTGGGCAAGTCATCTTTACTGCCAGGCCTCTTTTCTTCGTCTTTGGAATGGAGGGATTGGACCTCATAGTCTGTAAGCCACTTTCAGCTCTAATGTACTGTTTTATCTGTGAACAATGGGTATCTGTGATTCTACTCTACTGCTGTTCCGACTTTGAATCCCCTTCTGACAGAGTCCTGAGAGCTTCTCCTACATTTTTGGAGCCATTTTCTTCCCCCTTCTTATTCTTTAGGTGGTCTTGCCAAGCAGTTCTCCTCAGAGTAGGCTGACATACACTGAGTCTCCTGCTGCTATCAAAGTGTTAACAGCTTGTTCTGAAGCTTGTGAGTTTCAAGGTATGCTTTTAGATTCTCACAAAATATCAAGGATTAGCAAGAAAGACTTTTTTTTTCCTCTTCTGAAGCCCCTCCTAGTTTGAGCCTATAAGGAGAGGAAGAAGAAGCATTCATGTGGAAATGTTTCTAAAAATTTTCAATTTGCTGCAATTTTCTATGGTGCAAAATTGTGCATAAAAAGTCTATGAGAAAATGACAATGGAGTATGGAGACCTGAGCCCTGGACTGATGGTGCTATTTAAAGCTCTGCAATCCCCTCAGCTCTATCTTCCTATCTATAAAATGGGAGCTTGTAATAGCAGGCATGCCAACTCATTTTCCAAGTAGTAGAAAGATATACCAGACAAAACATGGCAGCACAATGGCTCTGAGCACCTTCAATGTGAGACATATAGGTCTGTGTGTTGTATTTAGTTGTAGCTTAGTTTTTGTACCTTAGAAATATTCCCCAATATAAAATCTGCCTAAAAGAATTTACATGAACCATTCAAAACTCATTATTGACATTTGTATTCTCTTTCCTTTCCTGAGGTGGGCTTGGGATGAGATGTTACATTCACTTGAACTGTTTCTGATTATTTTTCTCATGAGATAGCATCCCATATCTGAGCTCCAGAGAGGTGGCAATTATAGCTGTGCCATGACACTCAGTTCTCTCTGTGCCTGGCCATGTCTTGCCACATACCTCCCTAGCAAACTGAAAAAGCCAAGTGTCAAGTGGATGCTAGAGTATGCAAACACACACACACACACACACACATGCAGTTGCCCTTTGATATCAGGAAATACTAGAATAATCAAATTATTCTTAGATGTTCCTTTGAGAGTACCAAACATGCTTGGGTAACAGTTACTTTGTACAATCAGCATTTTTAGAATTAACTCATTCATTCTTTATTTTAACAAGTATTTATTGATCCAATAGCGTGTATCAGGTTATTAGTCTAAGCTCTGAAGATATAAATAAAATACCAAACCTACTGCAGTTGAGTCGATTCCGACTCATAGAGACACTATATGACAGAGTAGAACTGCCCCGTAGAGTTTCCGAGGAGCGCTTGGTGGATTTGAACTGCCAGCCTCTTGGTTGGCAGCTGTAGCACTTAACTAGTACACCACCAGGGTTTCCTCTGGAGATATAGCAGTATGCAAATCATAGTCCCTGCCATTATCGAGCTAACATTCTAGGTTGGAGAGATAGACAATAAGCAAGTAAACAAATGTGAGGTGGTGACAACTGCTGTGAATATACATAAACAGAATAAGAAGGTAGATAAGGAGGGGGTGCTATTCTAATAGCCTGTCTGATGAAGTAACATTTGGGCAGAGACCTGAATGGACTGAGGAAGTGAATTATATGGATACAGAGTGTTAGATAAAGCAAGGAAGCCAGTAGAGTTGAAACAGAGTGAATTGATGGGGAGAGTAGAAGGAGATGGTATCTGAAAGACAGCAGTAGATCAGCATGATTAGAGTTTGATAGGCCACTATGAGTTAAGTTATAAAAGCAGTAAGCTAGTAAGCTGGAAAGATGGGAGGTGGTGGTCAGAGAGTGGATGGATGAAACTGAAACTGTGCCTGAGAACTGTTATTAATCAAGGTTGATCATGGGGGAGGGTAAGAGACAAGGTCATTCGTGGAGAGGTAAAAAGAATGAAAAAATCAATTTGTAGGCTAGAGTATTTATGAAAATGAGGGAAACTCTCAATGACATGGATTGACATAATAGCCAAAACAATGGAGTCAAACATATCAATGATCATGAAGATGGTGCAGGACCAGGCAATATTTTGTTCTATTACAGAAGAGGTATGTTATGTTACACAGAAGTTGTCATGAGTTGGAGCTGACTTGGCGGCACATAACAACAAAAACAATGCAAATTTCAGTTTCCTCATTTCCTACATATCTGCTTACATACATGCTTCATTAGCCACAGGGAGAATCATGTAAAATGTTGAACGGACCATTTCAATTCCAATAACACTACTAGCAAAACAAAACCAAACTTATTACTTTATAGAAAAACAGACATAACCTGGACTTCAAAATAAACTCTCTAATTCCTAGGGAAGTAAATTGCATGATAATAACTCCTAAATTAATATCTCCAGTTCTCTATCAGGCTCATTTATTTTATTCAGTGTAAATCGATTTTATTATTATTTCTCTGTTTCTTACAGATTTATCCAATTTAAACTCTCAGAATTTGGTAATTTCTCAGTCAAGTGTGTTTATACATATTTCTAATTTTAAAACATGGCTCATTTTATTAGGTATAAATTGGAATTTATTTACTCAAGTGATATTTGAGAAAACCACTGAGTCCGTTACTCTATATCAATAAGGTCCCCCACCACTTTCCCATCCTTATGGATTGAGTTTAGTGCAAAGAATATCTGTGGGTTATAATTGACAGACATTCAACCTTGAAATAAAGACAGTAATAAATAATAGTCACAAGCTGACGAAAATTACTTCAGAAAGAATTTGAATATATACAGTAAGGTTATAATGAACATATTTTGTCCTGTCACCTAAGTCTTTTTGATACAGCATGTTTGGCGTTTTCTAAAATCACTCTTGTATATTGCTTAATTACTATGACCTTGCACCTACATATTAAACAGCAGATATGGGTTTGACCATTGCGTACCATCTATATTATTTTATAAAAATATTGTGAATACAGTAATCTCAGATTGTAAGAAGCCCTAAAAACTATTCAATTTTGTTGAACTTGCTACCGGTTGTCAGACATTTGGGGGTTATTTTGTAATCTCTTTATTTTCAATCTTCTTAAGTTTTGAAAACCTTGATTTAGATTTCTTTTCCCCATGGGCAATTACTGTCTCTTCTTCCTCCTCCTCCAGTACTCCTTGAAGCATATAATGTAGAGCCATTTAAACACTGTTTTAGAGACCCGGTGATTCAAAATTGTGGGTTTAAAATTTCTCTTATACATAGGACCAATTAAGAGAATGCCAATGAATTTTTTTTTTTTTTCTGTAAATAACCGTTTTCAACAGATGGCCGAGAACAATTGTGAACTAAAATCACACAGTATTTCATTACCTGTGAATATAAAATTGGGTAGAAAACACACTGTCCCTAAATTTGTGAGTGTGTGTGTATCTGAGAGAAAGACAGAATATAATTATGTGTCTTATAGTAAAAAAATGTTGGGGAAAAATAGCCGTATTTTATTAAGGATATAACTTGCCCCACAAGGAACAGTAGTAATGTAACTAGCTTAAAGTTCATATTCTACCAAATACCATTAGATCTAAATAAGTGAATGTGTACTGTGGGCAAATTAAGCAAATGGAAAAGAGTAATTTTCTCTGAAATAAGGAACTATTAACAGCCAGAATATGTCATCAGCATTAAGGTTCCAGAAACACTCGTTGAAGTAATTTACAGGTTGGCCAATATTACGTTTTTCTCTCTCATATGTACTCATGAGGATTGTTTTTAATTAAAATAATACACGGAGCCCAATTTAGTTTGACACATAGCAATGAAAATGAAAGTTTGCTAAGTTGTTTATATTTTCTTGCTTTCATTGAGTTATATTGCCCCTTCTTTCTCACCTTTTCAAGGAGCCCTGGTGGCACAGTGGTTAAGTGCTTGACTGCTAACGGAAAGGTCGGTAGTACAAACCCACCAGCCGCTCTATGGGAGAAAGATGTGGCCACCCACATCCTTAAAGATTACAGCCTTCGAAGTCCTATAGAGCAGTTCTGCTTTACCCTATTGGGTCTCTATAAGTCAGAGTAGTTTTGGCGGCAATAGGTTTTTTTGGTTTTCTCACTCTTCCATGAAACTTCAGCTCCAGAAGTTTTACTGTGTTAACACTGTGAAGGAGAGAAATGGGAAGTTTTTTGTTTTTCATTTTTTTGGCTTATCTGCTTTTTTATACTCTTGAGAAATTGCATCTTATTTATATAAATCGACATAAAAGGAGTAAATTCTGCTGCTTGTGCTTGAAACTAGCTTGGGTGTTTTATTTATATGAAAGCAATATCGCATGCTCCACTTGTCTCACAAACTGAAATAATTTATTTGTTCATTCAATGTTTACTGAGTTAGCCAATTTTTTAGGCACTGGGGATAAATCAAAGCAAAAAAAAAAAAAATTCCTGCCCTCATGTAGCTTAGTTTCTAGTTGGAGAAGACAGACAGAAAACAAAATGAATTAGTGAATTGTAGAGAATGTTAGAAGGTGATACACACTATGGAGAAAACTAAAAAGGAAGGGGAAATGGTGGGAGGGGAGTGATGTAATTTTAAATAGGCTTGTCAACCTGTTAAAGCTATCATTGAATTTTCTTCTGGCTTCTATTTTTGCTGTGTAGAAACTTTCCTTCAGTCTAGTTGCTTTCAGAATTGATCAAAATTTGTTCACAACTCTTGTAGTGAGTATGACTTGTATTCTAAAACATGTGATGCTATTTAAGGTCAAAATAAGTTTAAAACCAAATTTTCCCCATGGCCAAAAACATAGTATCCAGTTTCCCTGATGGGACTTTTTTCATTGTTTAGGATTCTAGGAGAACTCAGAGCCTTATTTTTAGGCTCCTTTGGTCTTTGATCTACACTGGTCAAATATACTCAATATCTAACCCATAAGTTGCTTGAAAGCACATGACGTATGAGCTATTGCTTCCTCCCTTACTTCTATGAAGCCTATGCAGTCATTTCATTCTGAAAGCTGCCATTGCATCTCAGTACTGTTAGGAAGGCTGTAATGACCCTACTATTAGGACCTGCCTCAAACTCTGTCTGTTTTCCCATGGTTACCTTTTTTGGCCTTTAATTCTCTGCTATTTCTATTTAATCCCTTACCTTTCAGTGATTCCTACACAATCTACACTGAAAGAAGCTCAAGATAGACTTCTTCCCAGAAGAAATGGCATGAAAAGAGATGTTGACCCCTGTCAGCTATGCTCCTCCTCCCCATTCCCAGATCACTCTTTTGTGCTGTATTATAAACCGAAACCAAACCAAACACACTGCCATCGAGTCAATTCCAACTCACAGAGACCCTGTGGGACAGGGTTTCTAAGGAGCGGTGGTAGATTCAAAGTACCGACTCCTTGGTTCACAGCCATAGCTTTTAACCACTGTGCCAACGGGGCTCCTGTATGTAAAAGGACACAGACAGGTATTCCTTGATGAATTATCTCTGTGTGGATTAATGGAGACTGAGAACCCTAGACATTCCTAGAGTGAGAAGTCACAGAACAACACTTGTTAATATTAACATTTAAATTAAGTTTATGTTTACAAAGTCCAGATTTCTTACACACATTTATAGATGCATGTGTTTGTTTTTCCTCTAGGCTTAAATTATCTCTTAACTTTCCAGTGTGATTACTGCATGTCTCATTTCATTATCACAGAAACTCTGAATGGCAGATTGGGCAGAGAAGTATTAACCCGTTTTACAGATATGGAGATAAGGCAGGTAGACAGAGGGTAAAGTGAGAGATGGAGACAGAACCTAAATCCAGGCCTTCTAAGTCCATAGTTCACGCTCTTTCTTGGTGGTCAGATGCCAGTAATCACCGCAGAAGGAGAAAGAAAAACTACTTGGCATGCAAAACAGGTTCATCAGCCCAAAAATCTTAGATAGTCTTTGGATGTACATGTTTGCTTTTTTTCTCTTGACTTAAGTTATTTCGTAGTTTTTCAGCGTGACTTCTTATTTCCCCATAGCAGCACCTATAGATTAATAATACTAAATTCTTAATAGTGCAAAATAATAGTCCCTCCTTTCCTCCATAGAACGTTCCCACATACCTTAGTATGTTTTCTTCCTAGCTATTTATTTTCTCACACATGATATGCCTCTTGTGTGGAGGAATTATATTTTATTTCTTTAAAGAGGCATTCATACAGAACGAGGGTATACTGTAAGGTTTAAAGCCAGGAAAATTATGTGTCAGGGTTGTATCCTTTCACCACACTTATTTAATCTGCATGCTAAGCAAATAATCCAAGAAGCTGGACTATATGAGGAAGAACGGGGCATCAGGATTGGATGAAGACTCATTAACAACCTGCGTTATGCAAATGACACAACCTTGTTTGCTGAAAGTGGAGAGGACTTGAAGCACTTACTGACGAAGATCGTAGACTACAGCCTTCAGTATGGATTACACCTAAACATAAGGCAAAAAGAAAACAAAAATCCTCACAACTGGACCAATAAGCAACCTTATGCTAAATGGAGAAAAGGTTGAAGTTGACAAGGATTTCATTTTACTTGGAACCACAATCAATGCCCATGGAAGTAGCAGCCAAGAAATCAAAAGGCGCATTGCATTGGGCAAATCTGCTGCAAAAGACCCCATTAAAGTGATAAAAAGTGAAGACGTCACTTTGAGAAGTAAGGTGCGCCTGACCCAAGCTGTGATGTTTTTGATCGCCTCATATGTATGGGAAAACTAGATAGCGAATAAAGAAAACTGAAGAAGAATTGACACCTTTGAATTATGGTGTTGGTGAAGAATACTGAATATGCCATGGACTGCCGGAAGAACAAATACATCTATCTTGGAAGAAGTCCAGCTACAATGCTCCTTGGAAGCAAGGATGGCGAGCCTTGGTCTCACTTTGGATATGTTATCAGGACCCACCAGATCCTGGAGGACATCATGCTTGGCAAAGTAGAGGGTCAGTGAAAAAGAGGAAGGCCTTCAATGAGCAGGATTGACGCAGTGGCTCCAAAAATAGGCTCAATCATGCTGATTATGAGGATGGCATAGGACCTGGCAATGTTTCATTCTGTAAGTTGGAACGGACTCAAAAGTACTTAACAACAACAAAGAGAAAATGGATAAATGATTATATTCCCTTACACCAGTGTTTCCCAAACTATGTTTTATGTACTCAGTGTTCTTCAAGAAAATAGATTTTTTTTATAAAGTATGACTGAAAAAATTTGGACACAATTTTAATTAGATATTATTATTATAGGCCTTCTCCTTATTATAGGTCTTCATATGTTAATATGCATAAGAAACTCAAAAAGGGGAAAAGAATATGCAGAATTTTCCATGATTTTTTGTCAATAGAACATTTTTTTTTTTTCTGGCAGCATGCTCATCAACATTGTTCAAGACACTACTTTCCAAAAAATACAGTTTGTGAAATACCCTCCTGCACCCATCACTAAGACTGCTCTTGTTCCCTATCTAAGAGCCTTCATCATGGCTTAATTCTGGCAACAGCCTTTTGTATGCATCTTGCAATTTTGACTTTTAAGAATCAATTTGGGAAACTTAAGTTTAGAAAAATTAATTGGTTTGCTTAATCTAGAAGTATATAGATTAGATATTCTGGACAAACTGGCAACCTAAATGAATTAAACTTATGGATAAATTAATTTTGAAATATATTACTGAGGTGACACAAAACAATAAATCCACAGAAGCTTGGTAGTTGAGCCTATGCCAACATGGGCACTTGATATGAAGTTTTCTATCAACACCCTAGAGATCTTAAAGTTTCTTTTGATGACTTCCTTGGTCCTTATGGAAAACAGATAGCTTTCAGGTCCAATGGAGGCAGTTGAACAAATAGAAAAGGGATGAATTAAAGCATAAAATTTAAGCATAAAATAAAAATAAACCCCTCCATGCAGAAGGAGACAGCAAGGTACATGGTCTATCTTAACTCTGCCACTGGATAAAGAGAGGGAAAAATATGTGCCCTGAGATTTCTTCATATTTTTGGGCCTTTTTTAAACTTGAGCCTCAAGCTGTTTTGCAATCTAAATTTATGTTGCTATTGTGGTCTGAAAAACTTCAATTGCAGAATTTAGTTTAAAGTGGTCCCAGGTTGGCAGTGACTATACATGTTTGGCAAAAACAAATGCAAATCCTCTGTGGAGGAACTCAAGTTTAATTCAGGCCTCAAAGAATTTCCACAAATAAATTTTAAAGTAAAAGGGCATTTTACAATCAAAAATTATAAAACACATCAGGGCAAATGGCATCACGAATGGAAACCAGAAGAAATAAAGGATAGAAGATACAGAAGAAAAAATATTTCAGAAGTTGGATTTATCAGACACAAAATTCAAAATAACTATATTTAATGTCAAATTATGATTAGAAAACAAGCAAATGTGAAAAAATAGAATGGCTATAATGGAAAACATAATTGAATTTTCAAACTTGGTGGATAGTATAAACAGCAGATTGGATACAACAGTAAGTGAGATCTGAAGACATTATATAGAGCACAGTCCATAGACTGAAAATATAAAGGAAGAGTGAAATACAAGGAGGGAAATACCCAAAAATAACAACGACAACAACAAAAAAGCAATATTCAAAGATAAAATGGCTGAAATTTTCTAGACTTTTTGAAAGATACCAGGAAGTTAGAAAGTCTCACTGACCCTCTACTTTACCAAGCATGATGTCCTTCTCCAGGGACTGGTCCCTCCTGATAACATGTCCAAAGTACATGAGATGAAGTTTCACTATCTTTGCTTCTAAAGAGCATTCTGGCTATGACTCTTCCAAGACAGATTTGTGTGTTCTCCTGGCAGTCCATGGTACATTCAATATTCTTCACCAACACTATAATTAAAAGGTGTCAATTCTTCTTTGGTCTTTCTTATTCATTGCCCAGCTTTTTCATGCATATGAGGCAATTGAAAATATCATGGCTTGGGACAGGCACACCCTAGTCCTCAAAGTGACATCTTTTCTCTTTTTGACCAGGCATCTTTAATAATAATAATAACCAAATCCTTTTCTTAGAATGTTACGTGTTTTTGATATTTGGAGGGGTTTCTCATAGGCTAGCTTTGGCTCCATAATTTCAATAATGTTTTGTTTCTATGCACAGAAATTATTGTAAATCACCTAAATATATCCAATTAAATTAAATATATTACACATTCAACGCCATTTTAACAAGTCTCTAGAAATGCTCATGGCCTCCTAAAGAGGAAGCCAGCATGACAGAGGGAAAGTCAGAGTGGAAGGTGACAGTGATATAAATGATGGGTTAGCAAACTTTCTCTGTACTGGGTCAGATGATAAGTACTTAGGGTTTAGGGACCATAAGGTCTCTGTCGATGCAATTCCACTCTACCATTGTAGTGCCAAAGCATCCATAGGCAATATATAAAAGAAAGAGTGTGGCTGTGCTCCAATTAAACTTTATTTACAAAAAGAAGTAGCAGACTGAATTTACCCAGCTCTGCTCTAAACCAACTGAAGTGAAAATATGCTAGTGTGAATTTAGCCTAAGTATTTATTAGTCCATTTGAACATTTATGGCTCTTCATGGTTTTTGAATGAGTACAATTTAAGATCTTAAATCTTAAGCATTACTAACTTTAAAGTAAACTCTTCTCTGGGTACAAATATTTTAAAATTCTTAGACTGTATGACTTTTGTTTTCTGTGACTTGTTTAAAGTCATCCTTACACAGAGGCATAACAAGAGTTTCCTACATTTTCTTCCAGTAATTTTAGGAGATTTATTTTCTGTTTGTGTTTATGTCTCTATTCTGTGGGATTTATTGTTTTTGAATGGTGCAATGTAGGGATATTCTTTTTTTTTTTTTGGTAACATTTTACATTTTCTTAGGAACATGTATTGAATAATTTATTACCTTCCCACTGATTTGAAGTACCACTTTTATCATAATATCGAATATTGAGCTGTGATTCTTTTTCTTCCTTTTATGAAGATCTCTTAATTCCTTTGGTAAATTTAATATTTTTCTCCATAAGAAATAAAGGCCTTATACATTTTTGTTAAGTTATTTTCAAGATACTTCATCATTTTTGTAGCTTCGGTAAACGTAGAATCTTTTTTTTTCCCCCAATACAATTTTGAATTAGTTATTGTAAAAGCTATTTATTTTTTTATATTGATTATGTATCAATCCATGTCTTAACTCTTATGTTTTGTCAGGTGATTCTTATGAAGTTTTATGATAGATAATTATGTTGTTTACAATAAATTTTAAAACACCTTGGTCTATATTTTTATTTTCTTATTTGTTTTGGTTTCAGGGTTATGCTATCTTATAAAATGGACTGGTAGTAATCCATCCTTTTGTATTTTCTTAAACAGTGCAAAATTTTGGAATTATCTCTTCTTCTGTCCTTTGAACATTTTATACAGAATTCATCAACGTTATTTGCCACCTTTTGAGGGATTGATCTTTGACTACTACTTATATTTATTAAGGATATCATCTAAGAAGAAAAAAGATGGAATATATGAATTATTAATAGAATAGTCTCTTTCTTAAATAACTGCTTAGTCTCTTATTATGTCCATGTTTCCCTTCTTGCTATTTTTTTTCTCTTTCTTTTTTTTTTTTGGTTACCCTTCCCAAGGATTTATTAGTCTTTTTTTTTTTAATGTAGCCTTTATTTCTGTTGATATACTCTCTTATTTTATGTCTATTTACTTGGCTTTTGCTTCTTTAAAATAATTTTGTTCTTTCTTTGGGCTTATCGTAACACTGTTTATTTTCTTCCATCTAATAATGTAATTTTGTGTGTGTGTGTGTGTGTGTTTTGCACTTCTCAAACATACGCACTATCTTCACCATTGAATTATACACTTCTTAGGAACCTAAGAACATCTATTTCATTTTTGGTATTCCCTGGGGGGATTAGCACAGCATCTTGCACTTTTGTAAAATCCTCAGTACATTTACGAATTGAATTGAATTAGATCATATTTCTTATTTGTACAGCACTCCAGAAATCTAAATTTGCCTACTGGATCATATGATGAAAGTGCCATTGTTTCTTTTAATTCTAAATGAATTAACAAAATGAGTTCTAACAATCTAAACATGTTATAATCTAGCGTAGCTAAACTTCCTACACGTGCCTCCACTGGGATTTGAGCCACCATATTATAATAGTGACTTCAATATCAAGCACCTGAAATTAATCCCTAAGTAAACATGCGTAACGAATGCAAAGAATCAGAGGACTCTCAATGCAAGAATATATCTTTGGTGAAGGCAGAAAAGGTGCTGGGTAGGCTGTCCCTCAAAAATGTTTTAACTTGTTGACTAGGGCTAAATACAATTTGTGATCTCTGAACATTTGGTAAAACCTATTTATTTTACTGATTAGCCGTTTTGATAAGTATTTAGGGAAAAGAAAGTCTCAGTTCAATTAGAAAGTCGTATTGAAATGCCGGCTTGATTTGCCAAGACGAACCTAAGCTAAACTGTCAAGACTTCCCCTCTTTCTGTTTAGGATGTCTTCAGTCCCCTTTGGGTGGCCAAGATATGAGGATAACTAATTTACACCTGGGCGGAACTACATAAATACAGAATGTTAGATCCCTTAGAAATTTAGGGACCAGCTAATCCAATTATCTGAGCTTTCATTTTGTTGTTTCAAAAGTGAGGAATTTAAAGTATAATTACTGTGAAAAGCATGTATTAAGAAAATTTAGGGGTCAAAAAAGAAAGCAAAATTTCCAACAACAAGGACATCTTACCTTTGTTTAATTGTAAAACAAATAAATCTTCTTTAAAATAATTGTGCAATCTAGATTTCCTGGGTCTTACCAGATGAGTCACACTGGATTTTAACTACTCTTGTAACCCAGATAATTGGATTAGCTGGTCCCTAAATTTCTAAGGGATCTAACATTCTGTGTTTATGTAGTTCTCCCCAGGCATAGTGGTTAACAGTACAACTGCTAACCAAAAGATCTGCAGTTTGAATTCACCAGGCACTCCTTAGAAACCCTATAGGGCAGTTCTGATACAACAATTGGTCTTTAAGTATCTGGAGCAAAAGAGAATGAAGGAAACCAAAGACTCAAAGAAGAAACTAGTCCATGGGACTAATCGTCCACACAAACCACAACCTCTTCTAACCCGAGCCTAGAAGAACTGCATGGTTCCTGGCTAACACTATCAACTGTTCTGACCAGGGACACAATAGTGAGTCCTGGATAGAAAGGGAGAAAAAAATGTAGAACAAAACTCAAATTCCTAAAAAATTTCAGACCTATTGGACCAATATAGACAAGACGGCAATGGGTTTGGTTTGTTTTTTCTGTATTTGTCTGCCAAATAAGAACACTCAGCCTCTTCTAAATTTTACTCAGTTATTTCTGAAAGTCTTATACAATACATCACATAAGTTTTTAAACAGTCTCTTCTGAAAACATGTGGTGTAAATCTTACCCTGCTCTGGGATCCCTTGTTGACATTGCCTCCTTTGAGTCTCTTTAGAACACGTCCTGTTCCCACTCCATTCTTTGTCCTTCAGGACTGAGCAATATCAGGGCTTGTATGGCTTGTGCCTCTGGGGCTAACAGAGTTCTTCAGGAGAGCTTCCCGAGCTTCTGTCTAGAGTCCTTCTCTCCAGAAGTAGCAGACTAAATTCTTAGGGCCTATTGGGAGAAAGGATGTCTTAGACAGAACATGTGCTATTCTCTTAATACTCTTTGCCCTAGATATATGTATTCTATTGGTTTTCTTCCCAAATCCCCTCTATAAATAGATTTCTGGTAAGTTTGCAACCTTAGTTTGTCATGCATGTTTGGCTGATAAGTGGTGGTAAATACAGCTTGAGCTTAACGTTGGGATCCTCATGTCCCGGTGTCTTAGTTATCGAGTGCTGCTATAACAGAAATACCACAAGTGGATGGTTTTCAGAAGTTTATTCTCTCAGAGTTTAGGAGGCAAGAAGTCCATATTCAGGGTGCCAGCTTCAGGGGAAGGCTTTCTCTCTGTGTCGGCTCTGGGGGA
Source organism: Loxodonta africana (assembly GCF_030014295.1). Classification (NCBI taxonomy): domain Eukaryota; kingdom Metazoa; phylum Chordata; class Mammalia; order Proboscidea; family Elephantidae; genus Loxodonta; species Loxodonta africana. The sequence goes on from NC_087360.1 coordinate 64,464,386, forward strand.
AAGTCCTTGTCATCAATCTTCCCCTGACCTAGAAGCTTCTCAGCACAGGGACCTTGAGCCCAAAGGACATGCTCTGCCCTTGCTCTTCTTTCTTGGTGGTATGAAGTCCCTCTCTCTACTCACTACTCTCTTTTATATCTAAAAAGAGATTGACTGAACATACGACCTAATACTGTAGATTGTGTCCTGCCTAATTAACATAACTGCCTTTAATCCTGCCTCATTAACATCATAGAGGTTAGGATTTACAACACATAGGATAGCTACATCAGATCACAAAATGGAGGACAACTACACAATATTGGGAATCATGGCCTACCCGAGTGGACACATGCTTTTGGGGGATACAATTCAACCCATAACACCTGGTAAGAAGAAGTACACCATCTTCTGTCTAGAAGGAGCTCATTCATGTGTCAAGAATAGTACCAAAGAGGAAATGAATAATCCAAAATTTGCTTCCCACCTTAAATAACAATGACTAGCATGAAAACAAAAATCCTGAATGAAAGAACTAAGAGACTGAGTTTCTAGTCCTAACTTTGTTCAACTAGAATTTAATCTCTATGGATCTCAATTTATTCGTCTGCAAAAGAAGTGTTGAATTAGATAACACCTGTGACCTTATAGTTTGATGTGATATAATTCTATAGAATTTAATTCATCCATGGATTAGAAATCCCTTAAAAGAGAGTGGAATAAAGTTGAACCATTAATCTAAACAAGACATGTAGAGAAGCGGCTATATTTAAGGTTATTGGTTTTTTTTTTTTTTTTTGGCAATTTTTCCAGAATCTACTCAAACTAAAATTATGTTATATCAAAACATAATAGAAAGAATACTGGGCAAAGCCTTTGCCACTTACTAGTTACAAGACATCAGCAAGTTACTTACCTTGTCTGAGCCTCAAGTCCAGAGGGCTTAGACTTAATGCCTAAGGCCTCTTCTAGCTTTAAAATATTATGATAAAGGATGTGCTTCTTTATTACTCTCATGTCTCCACTTGAGTCTCAATAAGAACTTAATGTTCGAAATAACTCGTCTCTCCACAGTAATTTAAAGAAGTAAACATAGAGAAGACAAAACCAAAGCAAAAGAAGATGAAAAAGCACAAAATTCAAATTCTTAAAAACATTTGCCTTTACAAGGGAAGTATGTTCTTGCAGATCTAGGTAATTGATCATAAAATCCTTAATTAATTGCCTCCTATTTCTTGTGTACTATTTCAGGCAATTGCAAAATAAATAAATAACTCGAATTTATAGCATTAACAACATGGAACTAAAGTATTATATAAGTATTTTATATAGAGAAAAATACGTATTTAAGAAACCAATGGGTATCTCCTAACTATAATTATGAGAGGATAATGCCAGCCTCCAAAGAGGATACCTTGCATGATTTCACTTATCTAACATTTAGAAACAGGCAAAAGGAATTTCTGGTGTTAGAAGTCAGGGCAGTAGAGAGGGGACTAGTAACTGGAAAGGAACTACTGGGGCTTCTTTCTTTTTTTTTTTTTATACTTGGGCTTATTCTACTTCGTGACCTGGATGTTAGTCATACAAATACGTTAATTTCATGAAAATATATCTAGCTGTATGCCCATGATTTGTGAACTTTTAGAGGTGTTTATTATATTTCAAAAATTTTTTTCCTTAAATGGGTAGGTACTTACATTGATCTATTTTTTAAGATTCATAGAATGAACGAGTGTTCATTTTTATCACCTTCATATCATTTAATCATAAATGATATAATCACAAATGATTTATTCACAATGTAACAATAATCAAGAACACATATAATGTTAATATTTCCTTCCCAATAATTTTTTCCTTAAAAAGAAGACTGGAATAAGTTATATAAAAAATGTTTTTAAATGGTTGTCTGAGTAGTAGATTTCATTTTCTTCTTTGTAATTTTTGACATTTTCCGGAATTTTCATTCCTGAATATGTATTAATTCTATTTCATACCCAAATTAAATTTTTATAAAAGAAATAAATTAACAAACAAAGAATACATGTGAGAGGAGAGGTTTCCTCCTGTCAGAGCATTTCCACATATGGTGGACAGATGGTAGGAAGCTGCTGAGACCAATTTATTTTTCAAGGTGAAAATTACACATTGTTGATGACTCCTTCACTTTTTTGTAGCTAAGGAATTTTAAAAGGAAATGTGACACCAAAAATATACAACAATCTCATTTTCGTTTTTTTTTTTTTTAGTGCTCACTGTTTTTGCCCAACCTCAGAGGGTCACACACAGAGAGAGCCTTTGCAGATGCACAGAAACAATTTATTTACCACTCTGATGCATTGCCGAAGAAGCTGCACTCATGGGCAGTTGTTGCAACTCACTCGTTTTAATAATCCTTTCCTTCTGTGTGCAGTCAATGCTCACTGGAGAGTTAGGGATACCTTATTCTCATGTCATTTTAGAGGAGTCTTTGATGCTAACAACACCTAGAATTGTGCCACCTATGGTCGATATTAAATATCTCACAGTGACCATTCAAATATCTAAATGCAGGTGAGCATGCAAATTATTTATGAGAAACTGCTCTGGGTTATCAGCATTAGCCTCACTTCCCTCCAACTTTTCTCCTCTTTCTTTATTCCCCCCCCCTCCCCTTTGAACTCCATGTGCTGGTTTGATAAATCAACCTCTTGGTCAACATGAACCGGAGTCAAGGGTAGTAATTAATGTTATCCCAGGGAAGGTTTGTGCTGGAGACAAACCACAAATAAGAGTGATAATTAGAATAATTAGGGCCATTATGATTTTAATACAACAGCATGGTCATGCAATGTGCTAGTATCCAAAGCTGTCACATTTGCAAACAGCATAATTACATATATCAAGATTTAGATATCTTTTACTCACTATGGAAAATGGGCCATTTCATTAAACCTTGCAAATATGCACACATCCACACACACCCAGAATACCATATTACGGTGTCACAGAAGGCCTGGCTGACACACACAATGAAGGAATGTGGCCAAAGACAAAGAGTGAAATGTTTATTTGACAAATTGAAAATTCACTTAAGATCCCAAGGGAACGTCCATCTGTGCACAGATTGAGTTGCTTCTCTTATGTGGAAATTTTTGACAGTGATGATGATGATATTAAGCAAATAATGCAAGCAGGTACTCTTCTGATTATTTGCAAATATCAAGTCTTTTAATTTTTATTGACTATGCAAAAAAAATTTTTTCCTTTTTTTTTATGCAAAGGATTTGACTGTGTGGATCATAACAAATTATGGATAGCATTGCAAAGAATGGGAATTCCAGAACACTTAATTGTGCTCACAAGGAACCTGTACATAGATCAAGAGTCAGTCTTTCGAACAGAACAAGGGGATACTGTGTGGTTTAGTGCAGGAAAGGTGTGCGTCAGGGTTGTGTCCTTTCACCATACTTATTCCATCTGTATGCTGAGCAAATAATCCGAGAAGCTGGACTATATGAAGAAAACAGCGTCAGGATTGGAGGAAGACTCATTAACAACCTGTGTTATGCAGATGACACAACCTTGCTTGCTGAAAGTGAAGAGGACTTAAGTACTTACTAATGAAGATCTAAGCCTTCAGTATGGATTACACCTCAACGTAAAGAAAACAAAACTCCTCACAACTGGACCAATAAGCAACATTATGCTAAAGGGAGAAAAGATTGAAGTTGTCAAGAATTTCATTTTACTTGGATCCATAATCAACATCCATGGAAGCTGCAGTCAAGAAATCAAACAACATATTGCATTGGGCAAATCTGCTGCAAGAGACCTCTTTAAAGTGTTAAAAAGCAAAGATGTCATTTTTAGGACTAAGGTCTGACTGACCCAGGGCATAGTATCTTCAATGTCCTTATATGCATGCAAAAGCTGGACAATGAGTAACGAAGACTGAAGAAGACTTGAGGCCTTTGAATTATGGTGTTGACAAAGAATATTGGGTATACCATGGACTTCCAGAAGAACAAACAAATCTGTCTTCGAAGAAGTACAGTCAGAAGGCTCCTTAGAAGCAAGGTTGGCGAAACTTCATCTTACATACTTTGAACATGTTATCAGTAGGGACCAGTCCCTGGAGAAGGACATCATGCTTGGTAAAGTAGAGGGTCAGGGCAAAAGAGGAAGCCCCTCAATGAGATAGACTGACACTGGCTGCAAAGATGGGCTTAAACATAGCGATGATTATAAGGATGGCTCCGAACTGGACAGTGTTTTATTCTGTTGCATATAAGGTCTCTGTGGGTCAGAACTGACTTAATGGCACCTAACAACAACAAGAGATTTTAGCACCTGCTTGGAATTCTCTGGGAAATCCCACTCTCGCTTTATCAAAGTGTGACTAAAATGTCAGGGGGGGATCAATCTGAAGCCTAGGTCTAAAGACAAGTCAGAAATGAGTTAAGGGGAGTTTTACTATAGAAGGAATGAGGCATACAAAATGATGAATTTTGTATTTTAGTGAGATATATGTATATACAGAGAGAGATGAGATGTAGATAGATAGAGAGCTGGTGTAAACAGTTATGTGCTCATTTGCTTACTAAAAGACTGGAGGTTCAAGTTCACCCAGAGGTGCCTCAGAATAAATGTCTAGGGATATACTGCCAAAAAATCAGCCATTGAATACCCTGCGGAACACATTTCTACTCTGACACACACAGGATCACCATGAGTCAGAATTGACTGGACGGCAACTTGGATACATACTATAGAAATTTTCTGGTATTTATAAAGTCATACTATATATGAATCTGTGTGAGATGTGCAATTCTAAATTCAGCATTGCTAATAACTTTAAATCTTCTCTCCTTTATTCAACTTCGTTTCTATAGTTACATCAAATAAAAAAGCAACTGCACAGGTATGTTAGATTTGGGACCCATATCTCTTACTTGAAGTTCATAAAATAGTCTCATAAAAATTAAGACATTAAAATTATGACTATGGAAGAAGGAGAGAATGAATTTAGGGAAATGAAGCTCTCTATGCCCAAGTATTCTCATCTACAAAAGAAATAACAATGGCATTTAACTCAGAGGCTTGTGTGAGATTTAAATTTGTTGATAATCTCAGAAGAGTTTCTGACAGACAGAATGTATTCAATAAACGTCAGCTGCTGTGACCACCACATTCTTCCACTGTCCACCTTGTTAAGCTTAGTCCCTTGGGTAAACATTGAATTCTGCCTGCGTCTTGAGAAATTGCGTCTTTAGCGGAGTTAATGGCCATTTGGATCTAGTTAAATCCCTCATTACTAGTCGCAGTCCTGAACATCTTGAGTGTTGCCAGCCTGGATATGAATGCGCATCCGATTCCGGAAGCTGGGCCTCTTCTTTATCTGTTTAGTGAGTGTTTATCTGCTGGTAACAATTGCTCCTTCTCCCCCCAATTACTGCTCGTTAAAAGCAAATGCATCAAAATGCTACAGGAAATTGGAGCTAAATTCATGATGGTCCTGCAATTGTAGGAAAGCGAGGAAGCTCCGTAGTTCTTCATGTAAAGAAATATTACCTTACTCAGGAAAAGTACCCACTGTGAAATTCATCACTGTCCGGTGAGCAGAAATGTGGAAAAGTGGCCAGGAGGAGGGGCACACATGTTTCCGTGGAAACAAGCATAGCAACCTAACCAGGATGTTACTTGGTTCTATAATTTTTAGGCATTTCTTTCTTAAGTGGGCTCCAAAATTCCCTGGGAAGGAGGTCCAGAACTAATTGATGTACATTACGGGTTTTTTCTATTTCTCCAAAGATCAAAGCTAGCTGAATAGAGCAGAAGTAAAGATTAAGTACCTGGTGAAGCATTGAGGGTAAAGTATGAATCCTACCACTTCATTGGAAGCAATAATTTCTCATTGCATAAAAAACCAGAGTGAAAAGTGAAGTGAGATACTGAACTTTAAAAATCCTACTGTCTGCCTATTTTTCCAGTCTCCGATTCTGAACACCTACACTCCAATTCTCTCCCAACTGTACAGAGGGTCAGCGAGCATCATAATCCTTGATAGCACCTGATTGAGCTGAAAACTTACACTGCTTCTTGTCTCCAGTCATTTTTCCCCACTTGAGGACATCTCTTGCCCTTCTTCTTTTTTAAAATTTTATCTTATTATCATCATTATATATGTAATACATGAACATTATAAAGATACTCAGATACCATAGAAGTATAATAAGTAAATGTACCATTTTCCCCTACCTTTCTCACAACTCCTGTCCTTAAACTCAGCCACTTTCAGCAGCTTTGTGTGTATTATGTACAATGGAAACAACTGATAAAAAGCAATGAAAGGCATAAAATGAAAAGTAAATATATTCTTTCATAGTTCCTATTCTTAACTCCACTCCCCAAAAGCAACTGTTAATGAGTTCTATTTTAACTATTTTGATACACACACACACACACACACACACACACATATATATTTATATGGAGTCTGGTGTTGTAGTACTTAAGTGCTCAGCTACTAACCAAAAGGTTGGCAGTTCAAATCCACCAGCCACTCCTTGGAAATCCTATGGGGCCGTTCTACTCTGTCCTATAGAGTTGCTGTGAGTTGGAATTAACATGATGGTAAATGATTTTTGGTGCACACATATACATTGTATAATATATAAATATGAATATATAAAAATATAGTTTATTTGTGTATAGATGTGTGTGTATACATGTTATTTATCTTGATTTATAAATTTTAGGTATTTTCACTGGTGTCTCTTCATCCACTCGTGCTATCTGATCTAACAGTTTTGTTAAGTTCTATGGATATTTGTTCATTTTCAAGCTTTATAAAATTTATAGTTTGTTTAGTAAGTATAATTACATCTGTAGGTATTAATTTGTACTACTATTAACCAAATACTGTGATTGAGCTAACAGAAAATTATACGTAATCCTTTGCCATTAAAAAATACCATTCAAAGGGACATTTTTCAAGTGTTAAAAACTGAATGGACCCTCTTTTAATTTCTGTTGACATTCACTCATTGATGTGGGTTGAGGCAGGACAGCAGTGTGATTAAGAACATGAGCTCTGGAGCTGGTCTGCCTGTCGCTTTGGCACTGACCAACTCAGAGAACTTGGTCCAGTTACTTAATCTCTCTGTGTATTGAATGAGGATGTTATCAGCACCTATCTTGTTTTAGGAGCCCAGTTGGTGCATTGGTTAAGAATTTGGCTGCTAACCAAAAGGTCGGCAGTTTGAATCCACCAGCTGCTTCTTGGAAACCCTATGGGGCAGTTCTACTCCATCCTATAGGGTTACTATGAGTTGAAACCGACTCAATGGCAATGGGTTTGTTTTTGTTTTTCTTTTTTTTAATTTGAGATTAGACAAATTTATACATTTAAAATGTTTAGTGCCTAGCATACAATAAGCCTTCTGAGGGTACTTGTATGAATACATATCACTGCTTCTGGGCCACAGTCACTAGCCACTGCTTCTTGTATCCTATGTCATCTTCTTTTTGGATTCCTTGGACTTTTAATTTATTTCCAACATTTTGTTCTTATGAATAAAATCATTTTCGAGTAATTGTAGAAAAAAAATACAATATTGCTTTTAGAGTGGATGAATAATTTTGAGTAGAGAATTCTCAGATCAAAAGTCTTATTTTCCAAAAAACCTGAAGACTTTACTGCATTTTCTTGTGATATTATTGGATGCCATGATAAAAAGTCTAATGCGGTCTAATTTTCTTTACCAGTAACTTCCTTGTCAATGATTTTCTTTTTTTTTTTTTTTTTTTTTACTGGAGTATCAATAGTTTTCAGATAGTTTTAATTGTGACTGTTTGTGCTTTTAATCAGTTTTGTCATGGTGATTCACAAGGAAATCAGGAAACTCTTTCTTCTCCATGATGTCAACAGCTTATATTGGACGGTGAAAATCTGGAGAGCAGAATGTTTTATGAGTTGACCATTTAGAAATTTCAAAGTTTTGTATTAACACGAAAGTTCATATTTTATTTTTTTTCTGAAACAATCTCAGGATTATAGAAATGTTGCAAATACAGTATAAAAAAATGTTTCCCTTACAAATTTCCCACATCAGGCCAATTCAGTCCTACATAATAAATTCTTGTTTGACCAGATCTTGGGTCAAATTTTTTATTTCAGGAAGTTATTTGCTTCATCTTGTTGTTGTTAGGTGCCATTGAGTTGGTTCCAACTCTCAGCCACCCTGCATACAACAGAACGAAACACTGCCCGGTGCGCACTATCCTCATGACTATTGTTGTGCTTGAGTCCATTGTTGCAGCCACTGTGTCAATCCATCTCATTGAAGGTCTTCCACTTTTTCACTGACCCTTTACCAAGCGTGATGTCCTTCTCCAGGGACTGATCTCTTCTGATAAAATGTCCAAAGTATATGAGACCAAGTCTCACCATCCTTGCTTCTAAGCAGCATTCTGGCTGTACTTCTTCCAAGACAGATTTGTTTATTCTTTTGGCAGTCCATGGTGTTACATTGGGCTAATCTGCTGCGAAGGACCTCTTTAAAGTTTTAAAAAGTAAACATGTTATTTTGATGACTAAGGTGTTCCTGACTCAAGCCATGGTGTTTTCAATTGCCTCATAAACGTGAGAATGCTGAACAGTGAAAAAAGAAGACAATAAAATTGATGCATTTGAATTGTGGCATTTTCAAAGAATTTTGAATATATCATGGACTGTTTTAATTTCAAGAAATCAATCTTAGAAGTAATACGACCAGAAAACTCCTTAGGTGCAAGGATGGCGAGACTTCAGCTCATTTATTTTAGACACCAGGAAAGACCAATTGGTAGAAAAGGGCATCAAATTTGGTAAAGTAGAGGGTCAGCAAAAATGAGGGATTGACACAATGGGCGCGACAATGGGCTCAAGCGTACCAACAATCATAAAGGTGGTACAGGGGCCGGCAACATTTCTTTTTGTTCTACGTAAGATCAGCAGGAGTCAGAGCCAAGTCGAGGGCAGCTAACAACGATAAGCTGTGCAGTGTTACATGACTGTTTCCTTTATTGTGCAACTTCTTTCACTCCACCCTATTCAATACTCCTCTAGTCTTTTGGTTTGCTTCATTGTTTACGTATTTACTATTAATTCAGACACAAAACCCTTGACAGAGTTGTAAATCTTCTGGCAATTTAGGCGAACACATCAAAATATTCATTTATTCCATTATCCCCCTGCATCCCCAGCCCCAACCCTCATGAAGCCCCCCTGTCCTCCTGAACCAACCAGGTTTGTACATTTCTAGATCCTGGGATCTCCTTTCACCAGTACTGGGAAATCAATATTGGTAAGTCCCTTTCTCTTTCATGACACTCCTGTTTCTTAGATCCCATATCTTTATCTCAGTTTATTTTCCTGTGAGTGCAAGAAAATCTCCAGTAGTTCCCAAGGAAACGCACATGAGAGGCAGATTTTTTTTGACAACTGAAACAATTGAAAATGGCTTTATTTTCCATTCACAATTTAATTACATTTTGATTAGGTATCATTTCCCCTCACAATTTTGAAGTATTTCTTCAGTGTCTTCTAATGTTGTTAGTGAAACGTTCAGTGGCATTGAGATTACAGAATTTTTGTTAAAGCCACTTCTCTCTCTCTGTACGTGAGTGTGTATGTATTTGGAAGCTTTTATTTTGTGGGTCTTTGCAAAGGCTGGTGTCTTTTAATTTTAGGATACATTATTGAATTTCTTCTTTGATAATTACCCCTTTCCCTTTTCTCTCTTCTTTCTATATGGAACTCTTATTATTTGATTGTTGCAATGTATGTCCAGGATGGAAAGCCTTATTTTCTTTATTTGTTCTACTCTTTGTACATCTAGAAGATTTCAGGAGCTTCACTTTCGAATGCTTCTGTTGCATTTTCCATTTATGCTATTACAGTTTTAATTTCAAGAACTTCTTTGCTTTTTAAGTTCCTTTTTAACACGTTTTGGTTTTTCAGGGATCCTGGTCAAATTTCTCACAGGATATGAGTTGTGTGTATTTGTATTAATTATAATTATGTTTGTTAGTAGTAGTAGTAATTTTCTTTCAGTCCCTATAGCTCACCTTCCCCCTACCCACACACACACAGTATTATCCTGACCATCGTCAGCTACCATTTATTTTTCCGCTTTGAACATGTTTCCGTTGGCTTCTTCTTGTTCTTTTCATCCTTTTATTGTCATTTTAGAGGTTTTCAGGAAGAAGTGGAGATAAACACATGCTTTCAATCCACCATGTTGACTTGAAGAAGGAACCATGGCACCTTGTAATTTCACTCCCGAGATTTATAGTACTTTCTCTTCATCTTGTGGTTGTGACATTTCACCAGTATGTGTCTAAGAATAGATATGTCACATTACACTGGGGAGAGGGGGTAGACTTTCAGTCTGAACTCTCTTTTCTTTCTTCAGCTTAAGAAAAATGTCCTTGCATTTTCAAAATTATTTCTCTATTACACGGTGTCTATCCTCTCTTGTAGTTCCCACTAGGTGGATGACTAATTTTTTTTATTATATCTTATATATTTATGTAATTTCTTTATTCTGTATTTTTTTCATAGCCCTGAAAGATTTCCCTGAATTTATCTTCCACAAAACTAACTTGATTTTTAATTATGGCCATTTTATTATGGATTAATATTTATATTTCTTATGGAACTTTTGTGCTTACATTTAATCTTCTGATAAGAGAAGTATGTTCCTAATGTAAGGAATTGGAAACCATACTTTTAAAAGTACATAGAGTAAAATAAATACAACCTGTAACCCCACATCCTAGAGTTGATATTTTAGTAAGGATTTTTATTAACATAAGGGCTCATGCATTTTATTATTTTTTAAAAGAAAATAAAATCATGCAAAAGAGTCTTCTTAATTCAGTAATTTAATGGTGTGATTCTGTCTCACAAATAAACACATTGTCGTTTTTAATAGCTACATATCATACCATCACTTAGATGCACCATGACTTATTTTTCATTTCTTGTTAATAGATATTCAGATTGTTTTTATTTTTTCTCTATTACCAGCATGTGATGATGAATATATTCATAAATATTTTTCAGGCTTTCCAAAAACTCTCTTTAAAATCCTTTGATACATATTGTGAAATCGCCTTCTATAAAGGCTGGACCAATTTACACTCTTACCTGCAATGACTCGTTCACCAGGCCCCTTGTGATTTCTCCAATCAATTAGAAGGGGGGGGGAAGCAATTCATTCTTGCTTCACATTGAATTTTTGTTACTATAAGAGTTAGCATTCTTTTCAAATATTTATGAGTCATGTATGTTTCAACTATTGTGAATCACCTCTTCATGGTCTTTGTTCATTTTTTATCAAATTTTTTAAATTAGATTCTTTAATTACAAATCCTAGACACCCTCTTTGCAACTGATGAAACGATTCAAATATATATAAAGAAAAAGTTGTTTATTCCCCTCTATTCACTTCTCTCTGACCCTGGACATTAATGGCCTGAGTGTGACCTTCTAGAGCGTCCTTCACACCCTTAAGCACGTATCTTCACGAAGGATCTTTGTTCTTACCAAAATGGGCTTCTACTATACACAACTCTGCAACTTGTTTTCTAATTATGAAAACTTTCGAGCATACATACAAGTACAGAGTAGTAACAAACACCATCTAAACACCACTTCCCATATTTCAAAAATGGTAACATTTTGACGTTTCCTTTTTCATATTTTAGAGAAACAGTCAGAGTAATATAGTTGGTATCTGGCCAAGAACCATTACTGAGATAGTTTCTATCACGTAGCCAGAGTGAATCCTTCTTGTTTTAGCTTTTACACTTTATGTCAAGAACTAATTTAAAAAAAAGATATACTAGATATACATGTATGGAGCACAAAAAATATGTAGGGTTGATTTATGTATTTTTAATTTACAGAAAAATTATAATGTACATGTTATTCTCCTAAAATTGTATTTTTACTCAATATTTTACTTTTGAGATCTATTCACACTCATACATGCATACTCACACACACTCATCGCTTACTTTAGCTTCTTTTAATACCAGTGCATAGTATTGAATTGTAAGAATTTACCAAAAATGTATTATGGTAGTTTTGGTTGCTAGCAGATAATTTCCCTATTATCAACGAAGCAGCAATAAGCATTCTTGTACGTGTCTTTATGTACATATATGTAAATGCATTATGGAGTGTATTCCTCAAAATGAAATGCTAGGCTGTAGTTTATAAACCCCAGTGCCATCAAGTCCATTCCAACCCATAGCGACCCTATAGGACAGAGTAGAACTGCACCATAGGGTTTCCAAGGAGCAGCTGGTGAATTCAAACTGCCCACTTTTTGGTTAGCAGCTGAGCTCTTAACCGCTATGTCACCAGGGCTTCTAGGTTGGACATCTATTATTTCGCTAGATAATGCTGAATTATTCTCGTAAACAATTCCTTTTTTTTTTTTTTCCTTTCTCACTTGCAGAGCTCCAGTTTCTCGTTTTCTGGTCAAATCTTGGTATTTTCAGAGTTAATTTTTTTCTATATTTTGGGCATAGAATATTTGATTATATGAATTTGTCTTCACTAATTGCAAAGGGGAAACCCTGGTGGCATAGTGGTTAAGTGCTACGGCTGCTAACCAAAGGGTCGGCAGCTCGAATCCGCCAGGCGCTCCTTGAAAACTCTGTTGGGCAGTTCTACTCTGTCCTATAGGGTCGCTATGAGTCGGAATTGACTCGACGGCACTGGGTTTTTAATTGCAAAGGAAGTTGAATAGCTATTCATGTTTACTGATCCCCCTTGGTTTTATCACTTACATTAAAAAAAAAAAAAAGATAGTAAGTAAGCACATGCTAGAAGCCCACAGATGGTGTAAACAGTTAAGCACTGGACCACTACCTGAAAGGCTGGCTGTTCGAATCCACTCAGATATGCCTCAAAAGTAAGACCCAGTGATCAGCTTCTGAAAGATCACAGCCTTAAGAACCTATGGAGCAGTTCTACCCTGCACAGGTGGGGTCGCCATGAGTCAGGGTTAACTTGAAGGCAACTAAGATCAGCAATGACAAGCACACGCTAATATAAGGAGCTATTATGGGATTCATTTAATAAAATTTAGAACAATTAAAACATCTATTCTCAAAGACAGTTTTCCTTGTCAAAACGGGATATTAAAATCCTTTTTAATTGTTGCCAATCTGGCCGTTGAAACAAAAGGGAGTTTCACTGGTTTCTTTATTGCCCATTTCTCTGCCTATTCGTGAGACCGAAAGTATTTTTGTATGTTTATTGGCCATTTCGATTCTATTTTCTGTGAATGGCCTAATCGTGTCCTTTTCCCACTTTTCTATGGGCAGTTTGCCTTTCTCTTATGAAATTATAGTAGTTCCTTTTATTATGAATTCTGAGCCTCTTGATGTGTTGGAAATTGGTTTTCTTGTGTGTGTACGTGTGTGTGTTTTTTTCTGTCTGTTTACTCTAAATATGTGCCTTTTCATAATCCAAAAGTATGACAGACATTAAATATGTCTATATTTTTGTTTATGATGTCTGGGTTTCTACACTGTTTGGAAACATTTTTTCTACCTCAGGTTATTTATATAAAATTTTTCTTGTTGGAGATATGTTTTACTTAAAATTTTAAGTAATCAATAGGGCTATAATTTATTAAGGTATAAGATAAAGGCTTAAATTTATTTTCTTCCATATGACTAGATGATTATTCCAATACCATTTATTAAATTGATCAACATTTTCTTGCTGAATTAAAATATCACTTATTACCAAAAAAAAAAATTTTTTTTTTACCCAAAACCAGTGCTGTCGAGTTGATTCTGACTCATAGCGACCCCATAGGACAGAGTAAAACAGCCCCACAGAGTTGCTAAGGAGCGCCTAATTACACATGTTATAGATATTTGGGTATACTTCTAATGTATTTATCTATTATGCTGCCAGTATTCTACGAGAAAATTTATAGCCAATGGCTTTATAGTAGTTTTTTTTTTTTTTTTTTCCTTTAATCCAGGAAGGACATTTCTCTGCATTGTTCTTTATTTCACTCATTTTTGGACTATTCTAAAATACTTATTATTCTATTTGAACCTTAAAATTACATTGTTTTTAGTTCTGCAGCCCCCATGGTGAAGATAGAACACTTGGGGGCCCAACTGCTGCCTGACACCATCAAAATGAGTCACAGCCAATCAGGAACAATGTGTGTGAGCTACAAAATGACTGCTGCTTCCCTTCTGAGCTTTGAGTCTCCCAAGCACTGCTATTATGACCCACTATAATCAGAAACATAGTGGGGACAGAATTCTCAGAAATGTAGTTTCAGCTAACCAAGTTGCCACATCCCAAAGCCACCACAAGAAGACAGATACATGAACTCAGACTGCCATTTGAATCAGAAATCCCTTTCATTTCCTATATAATCATTCCCAGGATATATTCTAACGTTAGGAGAAGAATTTGATGAAATACATATATGCCTGTTTCTTAGGTGAAGTTCTCCCAGGAGGAGGCCCTGAACCAAGGATTCATTTGGAAGTAATTTATCAAAGAAAAGATTCTAGGATAAATCATTAATGGAGGGAGGTGAGTGGGACAGGGAACAGGAAGAAGTCTAGCAAGGGTTCAGTCTGATTGACTGTCAAAGTAGGGGGCACTCTGAAACATAAAACTATGCCCAGAATTTATTATGCCCAGAGGCACCTTGGAAGAAAGGCCTGGAGATCTACTTCCAAAAAAACAGCCATTGAAAACCCTGTGGAGCACAGTACTACACCTATACACACAGGTTCACTGTAAGTCAGAATAGATTAGACAACAGCTGGTTTGGTTTTGGATTTAGAGGCCAAGGATCTGGGCTTTTGCTCACACAGGTTTGTTCCACACACTATGGGGCTAGGAAGGGAAGTGAGACTCACCTTCACAGGCTCGTCTCTTTCTCTATTCATTCATGCTGCCTAAGTGTCCCAGGTATAAGCAAGCAGGTGTCAGCAAGCTGGAGCTGGGCTCCTCCCAACTGGTAGAAGGATCCAATAGTACCTGGGCAGAGGACTACTACAGAGTTTTTATTTCGTGTGGGTCAACATTTTTCTATTTGACTTCAAAGCCTGCCTGTCTTCTCTTGCAGATTTTCTATAGAACAAAAGTTTACATTAATGAACACAAGACAATGTTATACATTTAACTTCAAAATGTTCTACTCTTTATAAAGAGAGATTATTACCAACATAGCCACAGACACATGTACAACTTCTGTAAATGCTTCAAACTTTAACAAATACTTTGCTTTTTTTTTTTTTTAACTACTATTAATATTGTGTCACACTTTATGCCTCATAGCGTGCTGGCCCATTTAGTTGCCCATAAAATTAATTTGTAATGAAGTAGTGATAAAAACGCTGATGTTAAACTTAACAGTATATTCTAGAACATTAAACCAGTGCTGATTTTGAAAATATATTTAAAGTAATAATGCGAGATATTAAAAATACCTAAAACATTGACCAGTTTAAAAAAAAAAAAAAGTCCAATTATTACAGATGAGACATGAGAAAGACCTAGAAAATACCTGACAATTGCAAGGGAGGTAAGGAAGAGCTGTGATATATTTTTTAGGAAATGAAAAAAAGATGTAAGATCCTTAAAATTAGGTCCTAGAAAATTTACCAAAGTTTCTCTTCAGAAAATATCATCCAAAATATTGGTTTGCAAATGAGAAAAGAACTGAATATGTATTATATTGACTTTTAAGGAATAAGTTGTTTCTTATCTATGTAAGAGTGACAGAAAAAATAGAGTTTGTCTCAAAGACAACAGATTTTTCATATTAAAAGCATTCATTCCAGGGTGGCACTGAGAATTAGGGGATAAACATGGTCTCTGCAGGCAAAGCTGACCTGTGTGTAGGAAGGGTAGGTGTCTGTGGGCTGATAAGTTTTTAACACGAAGAGATTGTTCAGTGCCTAAAATTCCCACCACTGAGATTACCCACTTGGGCTAAGTCTTAACAGATAAAATATTGTCGTCTCTTATTAAAATACAAATAGGTTATTCTGGAATTTCAACACACGGACTTATCAAGCCCCAAGAGAATGGAACCCAAAGCAAAGAACACTTTGATGGGAATGAGAAGAGAGAAGGATCCAGAGGCTAAAGAACCTACAGAAAAGATTGGATCCAAGCAGTGCTTTGAAGTCTGTACTTCTGGACAGAGATGAATGCGAAGAAGGCAATAAGTGATTTAAGGTTAGCACTTAATGTGGGAAGGCGGAATCCAAGAACAGAGGTAGAGAATGCTCAACACAGCTTAGACATCAGGACTATGGGTTTAGAACCAGCTAGCCTAAACTTAAATCCTAACTCTTCCACCTACCAAATTATTTAAAACTCTTTTAGCCTCAATATCTTGATCTTGTTGTTGTTCTTGTTAGGTGTCATTGAGTCAGCTCTGGCCCTTAACCAGCCCATGCACAACAAAACAAAACACTGCCTGGTCCTGGCCATCCTCATAATTGTTGCTGTATTTAAGCCCATTGTTGCTGCCACTGTGTCAGTTCATCTTGTTGAGGCTCTTCCTCTTTTGCGCTGACCCTCTATTTTACCAAGTATGATGTCCCTCTCTAGGGACTGATCCCTCCTGGTAACATGTCCAAAGTACATGAGACAAAATCTTGCCATCCTTGCCTCTAAGGAGCACTCTGGCTGTGCTTCTTTCAAGACAGATTTGCTCATTCCCCTGGAAGTCCATGGTACAGTCAATATTCTTTGCCAACACCGTAATTCAAAGCTGTCAATTCTTCTTTGGTCTCCCTTACTCATTGTCCGGTTTTCACATGCATATGAAGCAAAAGAAAATGCCATGGCTTGGGTCAGGCACATATTGGTCCTCAAGGTGACATCTTTGCTTTGAAGAGGTCTCTTGCAACAGATTTGCTGAATGCAATGAGTCATTTGATTTCTTGACTGTTGCTTCCATAGGTGTTGATTGTGGGTCTAAGTAAAAGGAAATTCTTGACAACTTCAATATTTTCTCCGTTTCTGTATGCTGAGCAAATAATTCGAGAAGATGGACTACAGGAAGAAGAATGTGGAGGAAGACTCATTAACAACCTGTGACGTGCAGATCATACAACCTTGCTTGCTGAGAGCAAAGAGGACTTGAAGCACTTATTGAGGAAGATCAAAGACTGCAGCCTTCAGTCGGGATTATGCCTCAACATAAAGAAAGCAAACATTCATCACAACTGGATCAATAAGCAACATCATGATAAACAGAGAAAATCTTCATCTTAGCAAAAAAAAAAAAAACAGAAAAACTGGGTTACAGCGAGTTGATTCCGACTCATAGCAACCCTATAGCACAGAGTAGAGCTGCGCCATAGAGTTTCCAAGGAGCGCCTGGTGGATTCTAACTGCTGACCTTTTGGTTAGCAGCCGTAGTTTTTAACCACTACACCACTAGAATTTCCTTGTGTATTAATACTTCCTCTCAGGATCATTGTGAAAATTAAAGGCGATCACATACAAAGTCCTTAGCATAGTGGTGTCATATTACAACAACTTGATATGCCAGAATGAGTAGTTCACAGTTGTGTCTGGGGCTGGTCCTGATCTGTCCCTCCACCAACTTCTACTGTTTACCATTGCCAAGGGAAACAGCAGAACTTCATCCATGTTTTAGGTTTCAGGTGAGACCTCCAGACAGAGCTGGGCTGGAGTCCATCTCCAGAAAAGGAAATAGCATCATATATAAGTGATATAACGTCTGACTGATGAGTCCTGGGGATCAGAGATGGACAACTGCAAAAGAAGAAAGTAAATATGAATTTCACTGTAGGGAGCATAAGGGCAAGGAGGAGGGGCACTTACTTTTATGACACGTTGCTAGTCACTTTACATAAAGTATTTCATTTGGTATTCATCACAACATAGGTACATAGATATTATTGCAACACAGGTACCATTAACTTCATCTTACAAGTCAGAAAATTCAGGCTCTTAGATTATAAGCTTGTAGATGGTGGATCCAGAAAAAATAATGAAGAAAATACACACCAGTGAAAGAAATGCAAATATAAAGCAGGGTTTATTAGAGAAGGCATTCAGGGATGCCCAGAAAATGTTCCTGGGACCTGCAATTCTGTGACCTTTGGAGTTGACAGAAAAAGAAACATGGGGCTGTTGCCAGATTCCCAACTTGTTAGAGTCTAGTACAGCAAGGTTGTAATCTCTATACTGCAAAATTGGAGCTCAGTTTTGCCTAAAAAGTTATAAAATTCACCCTACCCTCTGGTGATTCTAATATAAGCATCTTTTTGAGGGAGTGCTTACCATCAATGCACCCACTGAGCAATAAAAAAAGTAGCAAATGGTTGCCAATTCTAAAGGCTAATTGTATTACTCATGATGAATGGGGGAAAAAAAACTTGAGCACCCATACCTAAGGATTTAGTAGACTTCACCTTGGGTAAAAGTCTTGTCTTAGGCCACAACAAGAGGAAACTTCAAGAAGGAGCTAGAATTTTATACATCAATCTTCTTCCCTTAATAATATCCTAAGTGTTGTTGAAAAAGTTTCCTAAGAAAACTATGTAGTATTCTAGGGTTTCATGAGCTCTGTTGTGAAAAGTCCTATGGAAATGACACTGTGAGAATAAAAGTGGGCTGTGGAGCTGCTAAAAGACCTGTTAATTTTTTCCCAACATGTAAGGAGACTGAGACCTGAACAAGATGACCCCATGAGAACAATCTGCCAGAGTTTGGAGATGGTAGGAGTCAGTTTTGGGAAGAAGTATCATGGCTGATGACAAAAAAGTTGATGCCTCTGCTACCACTGGGCTTTCTGCCCATCGGACAAGCCTCTGAGCAACCCACTCATGGGCACATTAAAAATAATTCAAACTCATGCTTTTATTCGATTTTTATTTATCAAGCATTATTTGTATGATAGGCACTCTGCTAGCTAGGAGCTGGGCCTTCTGTGAAGGGAAGATGGGTAGACATTGTGCTTGCTTTCAAATATCTTGCAGTTAAAGGAGGGTAAGATGACAAAGACTATAAAATGTCATAAACCTTATGACATTTTATAAGGAGGTATTATGAGAGCACATGGCAACATAGCGTTAAGAAAAATTATTAACAACTCAGAAATAAGACAGAAAGGTGGACAACATGTGTTTCCAATGTCACACTGCCATCCGTTTAACAAGGGTCATCCCTAGGAATACAACTGTGTTTGACTTTGCTATTTACCGTTGGGGGGGCCCTAGTGGCGCAGTGGTTAAAAAGCTCAGCTGCCAACAGAAAGGTCAGAGGTTTGAATCCACCAACAGCTCTGTGGGAGAAAGACATGGCAGTCTGCTTGCATAAATATTTATAGCCTTGGAAACCCATGAGGCATTTCTACTCTGTCCAATAGGGTCACTGTGAGTTGGAATTGACTCAACAGCAATGGGCTTTTTATTTACCAGTGGGGACTTGGAAACCCTGGTGGCATAGTGGTTAAGTGCTTTGAGCTGCTAACCAACAGGTCAGGAGTTCAAATCCACCAGGCGCTCCTTGGAAACTCTATGGGGCAGTTCTACTCCATCCTATAAGATTGTCTGTGAGTTGGATAGATTTGACAGCAACGAGTTTTTTCTTTTTCTTTTTTTTTATCGGGAGCTCAGACTCCATGAAGTTACATGTTCACTTGTAGGTTTCTTCTATTTGGAAGCAATGCTAACCCCAAAGGTTACAGTTTTATTGTTCTTTAGCACCTTAACTTATTTTGTCTCTAGCTCAATTTCAACAGATCTAAGCTAGTAGACCTTAGATACCCTATTCCTCAAAATGTCCTTTGAACTAGCTTTACCAACTCATCAGTTTTCCCATTCATAAAGGACCTGACTAAAATATTTGATATGTGGTCAGTCAATATTGGGATGAGAGCCATGTTCTTAACTTTTTTAAATTAATTATTTGAAAGCAATAAGAATGATTCCTGGGAGGATGGGACTGGGAATTACGGAGAAGGTTGTGGAAGATGCAGCAATTGAGGGAAACTGACATGGTGTAGAGACGTCATAAGGCAGGTGGAAGAGTTTAGAGTCAGGCAGATCTGAATTCATATCCTGGATTCAGGACTTACTAGCTGTTAATGCACCTGCTCAGTGCCTTGATTTCCCCATCAGTTAAATGAAGCTGATAATAATGAAAATAGCAAAAGGATGTTGTAATAATTATAAAGTAAAACATCTAGCCCAGTGCTATGCAGTGCTTAGTAAGTTGAAGTAAGTTCCTTTCCTGGCCATTAATTGGTATTACTTGGGAATTTTCAAAGAAATCAAAACTGGGAGCTCAATTCCACACTCTGGTATCTGTCATCCTTGACATTCCAAAAGGGAGTAAGAATTAGAAATTCCTCCTATGCAAATTATATACAATTTTTCACCAAAACACTTAGTCAATAGGCAGTCCAGAAAGTCTAATTTGGAGCTCAAGCCAGCTGTGTTGTCTTTGTTAGATATCATCAAGTTGGCTCCAACTCATAGTGACCTTACATATATCGGAATGAAACACTGCCCCGCCCTGCACAATCCTCACAATCATTGGTAAGCTTAAATCCATTGTTGAAGTTATTGAGTCAATCCATCTCATTGAAGGTTTTTCTCTTTTTCACTCACCCTTTAATTTACTGGAAACCCTGGTGGCATAGTAGTTAAGAGTTTGGCTGCTAACCAAAACGTCGGCAGTTCAAATCCACCAGGCCCTCCTTGGAAACCCTGTGGGGCAGTTCTGCTCTGTCCTATAGGGTCGGAGTCAGAATGGACTCGACGGTAAAGGGTTGGGTTGTCCTTTTCTAGTGATTGGCCTTTCCTAATGACATATCCAAAGTAAGTAGGACAAAGTCTTGCTCTTCTTGCTTCTAAGGAGCATTCTGGATGTACTTCCTCTAAGACTGATTTGTTCTTTCTTCTGGGAGTCCATGGTGTATTCACTATTCTTCACCACTAACACCACAGTTTGAATGAGTTAATTCTTCTAAGTTTTTAAGCCAGTAAGAGGCTCTGAATGTCAACTCAGGTTTCAGATGTTCAGGACATGGTGAAATATAAGAAAAAGAACTACACAAATAGATTTTCATCTCATTAACTCAAGCTTGATTCAGGATTTGTGACAATTCAGATAAAGATCAGCCTTGTGTTTAATTTTCCTTGGCAAAACGTACATGAAAGATTAACAATGTGGGGGAAATTTTAGAAAGAATATTTAATATATGGAAAAAATCTAATACTATTCATACACCTATCTTAATTGCATTTAAAATATGCACCAAATTATATGTAAAATCAAAATGTTTTTATCTACTCATTTAAACTGGTCCCCGAAGGCTGTTTACTAAGCTATACTTCATCACTTTAAGTACACGAAGTTAAATAAACCTAATGTAAATGAATACTGCTAAAAGTATTCTATGGTTTAGATTTTTCACTAATTTAAATCAAGCTCTCCTATTAGTCCAATTTGGCTTTCAGAGAAAGTACAGCTTTATGCCGTCTTACAATACATATTAACTCCCACTCTGGGCACCATCTGAGGGTAAATAAGTAATTTGCTCATAACTACAATACTCAGTATTGATTTTTTTAAAGACTTTTTAAAGGAATGTGATAGAGACACAAGACTTAATACAGGTAATTTTAATAAATGTAATTTTTAAAATTTGGTTTTCTTGGACTCCTTTTACTTCCTCCACACAGCTTTACATCCTATGGAGGTCAATAACTACACCGCTTATTGTCACATTTTATTGTTTGACCTTATTCCCACCTAGAATATGCTTCTGGATGCTACTATTACTGTGTCTGGTTAGGAAAATTTTTTGATTCCTAGTTTTTAATGTAAATAATAAAAATAATTAAGATTTACTAAGCATTTAGAACTTGGCAAGCACTGTCTTAAGAACTGGATATGAATAATTCATTTAATCCTCGTAATAACCCTATGACATTGTCATCCTTATTATTATGTTAGTTTACAGTCAACACCCATGGAAGCAGCAGTCAAGGAGTCAAAAGACACATTGCATTGGGCAGATCTGCTACAAAAGACTGCTTTAAAGAGTCGGAAAGCAAAGATGTCACCTTGAAGACTAAGGTGCACCTGACCTAAACCACGGTGTTTTCAGTTGCCTCATATGCATGTGAAAGCTGGATGATAAGTAAGGAAGACCAAAGGAGAATTGACGCCTTCGAATTGTGGTGTTGGAGAAGAATGTTGAGTATACCACGACCAAAGAACGTACAAATCTGTCTTGGAAGAAGTATAGCCAGAATGCTCACTAGAAGTAAGGATGGCGAGACTACATCTCACATACTTTGAACATGTCGTCAGAAGGGATCAGTACCTGGAGAAGGACATCATGCTTGTTAAAGTAGAGGGTCAGCAAAAAAGAGGAAGACCCTCAACAAGATGGATTGACACAGTGGCTGCTACAATGGGCTCAAGCATAACGACTTGGACGATGGCACAGGACTGGGCAGTGTTTTGTTCTGTTGTGCGTAGGGTTGCTGTGAGTCAGAACCAACTCAACTGCACCTAACGACAACACTTTTACAGACAAGGCAACAAAGAATTTAAATACATTACGCAAATTTGAACTCAAGTAGTCTAGCTTAAAAGACAGCATTCTTATCTACTACCTTATTTTCTTCCAAACATCAAAGACCTATTGTAATGGTTAACATTGTGGGGCAACTTGACTAGGCCATGATTCTCAGTGGTTTGGCAGTTATGATGTAGTTTGGCAGCTATGTAATGTCGTAATCACCTCCATGATGAGATCTGTTATGAGTAGCCAATTAGTCAAAAGAGATTTTCCTTTGGAGTGTGGCCTGCATCGAATATAAGTGGACTTTCTGGCAAATCTCCTGGCTTTTGCTAGCTCTGGACCTTGCAGCTGGCTCCTGTTCATTTGACCTCCAGCTCTTGGGACCTGACCTAGCAGTTTACCTGTCAATCTTGGGATTTGTCAGCTTCCACAGTCTATGAGCCAACGACCTGCCATTCTACCTCTCAGTCTTGGGATTCATCAGCCTCCTCAGTCTGTGACCTAGAGGCCTGCTGTCTGACATGCTTTTCTTGGGTTCCCACACCGCTGTAGCTACGTGCATCAGGAGAAGCCTCCAGCCTGAACCACGGACTTGGGACTTTCCAACCTTTAGAATCGCTTGAACTGTTTCCTCGATATATATCTCTCTTAAATATATTTATACACTTCACTGGTTTTTCTTCTCTAGAGGACCCAGCCTAAGACACCTATGCTCCCCAAATATTACTGTACCCAAACCAGTTAAAACTAAGACTCCTTTCCTTAGAAAAGGGACACATGAGATAGCCAGTTTTACATTTTTCCTAACAGAATGTAGTATTAGGATATGGAACATCTTATCAAGACATTAAGTATATTCATACATATAAGCAATTTGTGAATTACCCCTATTCATTTTATTCTGAGATGAATGCAATCTCTCTATATAAGTGCCTACTCCTATGTATAGATATTCTGTATCAATTTTATACATCTAACCTTTTTTGGGGGTAACCTTTTTCATTAAAGATCTGAGAGTAAAGAGAAGGGAACGGGGATCTTAAACTAGAGAATTGTTTCTTGTGGCAGAATGACATTTAATAAAAAACAAAAAACCAAACCCGTTGTCAGCGAGTCGATTCTGACTCAATTAGTTGGAGGACATAAATATAGTATAAATGCCTATGGCATTTGACCCCACTATCAATGGAGTAACATGGGCCTCATAAGATATTTCAGTTCCCCCAACTGCTATGAGATAATTTCTGAAGTCCTATACATTCTATAATGTGGCAAAGTAGTTAAAGCACTCAGCTACTAACCAAAAGGTCGGTGGATCAAACCCACCAGGTGCTCCACGTAAGAAAGGTATGGCAGTCTGCTTTTGTAAAGATTACAGCCTGGGAAACCCTACGGGCAGTTTCACTCTGTCCTATTGGGGTTTTTTTTTTTGTTTTTTTGTTTTTTTTTGAGCTCTGATAGCACAGTTATTAAAGAGCTTGACTGCTAACCAGAAGCTCAGCAGTTCAAATCCACCAGCCACTCCTTAGAAACCCTATGGGGCAGTTCTACTCTGTCCTATAGGGTAGCTATGAGTCGGAATCAACTCCATGGCAACAGGTTTTTTTTTTTACAGGTATCAGGTTTTTTGGGTATAGGGTCACTATAAGTAGGAATTGACTCAATAGCAGTGAGTGTTGGTTTTGGTTTATACGTTCTATATTTATATAAAGCCAAGTTTTATATTCTTATCTTCCATCTCAAGCTTTGTACATTCATATATGTGCGTGTGTATGAGTGTTTATGTATGCAAACATTTATTATACAACACTTAGTATATTTTAAAAAATATTTTCCATGTGCAATAAGGTCTTGTTATACACATCATTAAGATGAATAATAGGTATTGTGGTAAAGTGGAAAGAATACGGACAGTAGAGAATCGCACAGCTGGGTTTGAATCTTAGCTCTGAGAGAGAGAACCCCAAAATTTTATGAGGCATTTAATATAAGGTGAAGGCCCTGGCCCATGCCTGAGAACAAATCTCATTTTAAAACAGCAGTTTTTCTCTCCTGTGCTTAACTTTTAGTCATCCTTAAAAATATTCCCTGAAGGAAGTATTTTTCTCTGTGATTAAGCAGAAGCAGAATGTCACAGCCTGTTCCCAGAGGGTCTTGACACACAGTATTATTGAAAAATCTCCTTTACAATGGACCCCAGAAAAGACATGCTTGAGAAAACAGTTTAATAGCATGTTCCTAGAAACGCATGTCCTGTCATTGTCCTGTGATCCTCCTTGTGCCTGTCTGAAAGCAATCTGTGACGAATTCCAATGACTGAAGTCCACCTGTATGTTACCCCAATCACTAACAAGCCCCCGCTTTGAGAAACCCCGCCTCTAACTTTCCCGATTGCCTGAAAACCAACCAGAATATTATTGCCCCCATCTAAATTCTAAAAAAAAAATTGTGTGATTATTGTGCCCAGGACTCCATGGTTTCATTTTCACAGGCCATGTGGTTCCCGCTTCAAATTGTTCTTAATAAACCTCTCTGTTTTACTCTAAAACAGCCTTTGAGTTTTCTCCACTACAGCTCTGCTACTTAGCTGCTGCAGGCTCTTAGGACAGCTATTAACCTACATGAGTCATCAGGGAAATATAAATTAAAATGTCACAAAAATAAATCATTTTTTAATCCACCAGATTGACAAATATTTTTAAATTTGACGAAGTCAATTATTGGCAAAATTATACAAATTTTTATCAATAAAAGGACTCCTGTACAATGTCTGTAAGAAAACTATTTGAAGATGCACAGGGCCCATGAGCCAACAGTTCACTGCTAGTATAAATCTGGGATAATATTGTGTGCTTGTGAACCAGGAGACATCTTAGCAGCCTAGCTTGTAATAGGACAAAAACTAGAAACAGACCAAATGTCCATTAATAAGAGGACAGACCACTAAATTGTCATATACCCATACAATAGGACATCATTCAGTACACACATAAGGATCTAGACACCCGCATACCAACATGTACGAATCTCAACTGTAAAATCCCAGGGATGTAAAGTGGAGGGGAAAAAAAAAAAAACAAGCCCCAAAAGAATATACAAAGTGTAACATTATTTATATAAAGTTTTAAAGACTTATGATACTAAACAATATATCATTGTTGATATGATTATATGTATCATAAACAATACAGTTTATATATTAATATATATTTTAACATATATTCCTGTATTTATGTATTTACATTTTCATAAGGAAACCCTGGTAGTGCAATGGTTAAGCTCTTGGCTGCTAATGGTAAGGTTGGCTGTTCAAACCCACCCAGTGGTTCTTCGGGAGAAAAGACGTGAAGATCTGCTCCAGTTTAGAAAACCCTATGGGGCAGTTCTACTATGTCCTATACGGTTGCTATGATATATTTTATATATAATGTCAGTTTATGCATATAATATATGTAGATATTATATATATGGAGAGGAAATTTAGAATAATAGCTATATCTGGGAATAGCGAAGTAGAAGCTTCAATGTTGCTGGTAATATTTAAAATGTTAAATTCTTAATTTGGGTATTATATCAGGATCAATATTTATGTCATAGTCTGTTTACATTCTATGTGCGTGAAAAAAATAATTATTTTTAGCAAAAAAGAGAGTCGATAAAATAATTATATTTTCAGTCAATCAATTTATACTCAGAAGGCAGGTGACCTGGGAATTCCACGCTGTCACGTAACCGGAACAATCTTGGATAAAGAAAATCAAGAGTTCTGAGTTGAGGTTCGAACAATGGCACTAACTAGTACGATAAGATTTGACAAGTGGCACTCTGGCAGCTCTGAGTGTACCTCGAATGTAAGTAGGAGAAGGGGCTGACTCTGGTTGAAAGACTGTGAAGACTAGTGGAGATTTAATGCTGCTTTGAGTTCCAACATCGCAGTCTACCGTGAACCCATTCTTTACGATATTTCAGGGCATTTCTAGAGCCGTGATTTAATTCCCAACAATACATTTTTTGTGAAAGAGTTTCATACAGTATTAGGGGAGTTCACGAAAACAAATATTAATCATTTTATATGGCAGAGCAACAGCAGAACATATTTATATTTCTTTCTGTTCTGTAACCTGCGAAACGTTAATTAAGTTCAGTGATTATGAAAGATATTTTCTTAGCATTCTAAATGCATAGCATTCTAAATGAATTCTCTTGCGCTATAGAGTTTATTTTGTAGAGGGTCACTGACAAAGAGCAAAAAATAATACTAGCTAACAATGTCTATCGTCTTTATTAAAGCACATATTGTAAAAATTTAATCCATTTTTAAAATAAGAAAAGGCAAGATAAAGCTTTATTCAAGGCTTTTGAATGTAATTCTGCTCTATACTGTGGCTGGTAAAGTTTGAGGGACAAAATGGGGAAACGAGAAGGGGACACTTAGGAAGAGAGAGGCAGGTGAAAATAGTTTGCACAAAACCAAGATGGTGGGCAAAACACAGAGTGTATGGGTATATAAGCTACACAAACAAACTATATATATATCATGAAATAATTTATCCCATATCATACTCTATTCCAGTCTACTTTGAACAGTCTAAGAAATTGTTATATTACAACCAAAAAATTACTTGGGGCCATCAAATACCCGCTCCTCCAATACCCTGCCCCCCAACCCCTACCACGGTTTTGCTTCTGATCTCAGTTTTCCTCCACACTTCAGCTCTGCTTATTCGCTTTCTCTGGTTCCTTTCACAGGTGACAGAATTAACCTGGGCTCACATCTCTTTTCTTTTTTTTTTTTTCACATCTCTAACAGTATGTATTCATACCTATAAAACGCTCTTAAAATTTTCTTTGTCTTTTTCCTACGTTAAAAACAAAGACAAAAAAAAAAAAAAAAACTTCCCTTTTTCCCCTTTGGTCTGTAGAGTTTCATGAAAATTAATCTGGGATAGTGTTTTGTTGTTATATCAAGCTTTTTGTGGACTTGTAAAGAGCAATAAAAATATAACTTATCTCTTTGTCAATCTCAAGGTTTGTAACTAAGCAAGTAAAGCAAACCAGCCAGGCTTTAAGGAGCCTGCAAACTGCTGTTTAGAATAAAGCTTGGAGTAGGGGCTGGCTTCTGTGTTTAAGAACTCTTAGCAGGTGACAAATATGATAATTGCCTTTGGGCATATCTAGAAATGAATTTGCAAATGAGAAAATTACAAAAATCGATAAGATAGCTTATTATTCAATAAAGTTTGTAGCTGATTAGTTGACAGTGTCAGCCTCTCATTACACCAGAGGCAGAGGAGAAAGTGAAACTCCAGTTTACAACTATAATCAGAATGTTATCATCAAGCTCAGCGTGAATTTTATTGTTTGGATAACGCTCAGTGCTCTACTGCACAACCTAGTAAATTCTAGCGCACAATTCAATGACTTTTATTCTCAGTTACTCTTCGGTTGGAGCCCTGGTGGTACAGTGGTTAATAACTAGTCTGCTAACCAAAAGGTTGGCAGCTCAAATCTACCAACCGCTCCTTGGAAACCCTATTGGGCCGTTCTACTCTGTCCTGTAGGGTTGCTATGAGTTGGAATCTACTCAGTGGCAGTGGGTTTGGCTTGGTTTGGTTTTGGTTTACTCTTTGGTTAACATGAAAACTCAGTCACTAAAATCTGGGTTTCGGTTTGTGTCTTTCTGGCCCTTCAAATTAAACACAATTTAGAAACTACACGCATCAACAAAGAATGTAAGCTCATGAAA
Organism: Loxodonta africana; assembly: GCF_030014295.1. NCBI lineage: Eukaryota > Metazoa > Chordata > Mammalia > Proboscidea > Elephantidae > Loxodonta > Loxodonta africana. The sequence continues at coordinate 64,492,730 of NC_087360.1, forward strand.
TCCTACAGACTTAGAGACTGTCCATTCCTCTCACCTGAAAAGTGTAGTGGCAGATCTGATGGGAAAAAAAAAAGCAAATAAAACCCAAACCCATTACTATCAAGTCTCTTCCAACTAATAGCGACCCTATAGGACAGAATAGGAAAGCCCCATAGGGTTTCCAAGGACCAGCTGGTGGATTTGACCTGCCAGCCTTTTGATTAGCAGTCTTGCTTTCAACCACAGCACCATCAGGGCTCCGGGTTTGTGGAGATAGAGTGATTTTCAAAGGCAGACAACTCGTTAGGGTCAGAGCTAGAGAGCAGACCCAGGTAACCTGATTCCCAGAGGCCCACCCACCCCGCTATCTACACTGTATGCCATGTTGTGAAATATGTCCTTCTGTTTTGCCTGTGGCAGCCTGTAATCTTCTTTGAAGCCCTGGTGGCACAGCGATTATGAGTTCAGCTGCTAAACCAAAAGGTCGGCAGTTCGCATCTACCAACCACTCCTTGGAAACCCTATGGGGCAGTTCTACTCTGCCCTACGGTGTCGCTATGAGTCGGAATGGACTCAATGGCAATGGGTTGAGTGGGTTTTGCCTGTGAAGTGGCCTTGCTTCAAATTCAAGAGCTGAAAAAGGTGCAATGGACTCAAACTGTGACTGAGAGGAGAAAGCAGGAAAGCAGTGTTTTTGGCTCCATTAAAATAGATTCTCAGCCGCACCCCTGGCACTCTCTAACGGCAAACAGCATTCGGCTGGAGCCCCAGGTGGGCAGCTTTAGTAATTAGCATGGTGCTTTCTCCTCAAAGCAAAGGTTAAGTGTTTGAAGTTCGAAGCCAAACCGCCTTATGTTGCACTTAGGGAGAGAGGAGGTACGCCCTCTGATTCAATAGGTGAAAAGGGAAGAAACCATTTGGTTTTTGAAAATGAATTAACAAGAGAACAATGTAAGTAAGGTGCCTTTCAGAGAGACACAGTGACCTGAATTTGGGATCTGTTGAAAGGAATGTCACTCAGAGATAAACCTGGATTGAGCACTTCTTTTGTGCCAGGTCCCGTGTTACATTCTGGGGATATAAAGGAGAAAAAGACACCACCTCTGTTTTGAAGGAACTTAGAGCCTAATGGGAGAAGAAGATACCTGAAACAGTATTGCTATATAATAGGGTAGGAGTCCCTGGGTGCTGCAGATGGTTAATGTGCTCGGCTGCTAATTGAAAGATTGGAGGGTTGAGTCCACCCAGAGACACCTTGGAAGAAAGGCCTGGTGGTTTGCACTCTCTCACACATGTGGTTGCCATGAGTCAGAGTCAACTCGATGGCGACTGGCTAAACCGGTTACCCTACAGGACAGAGCAGAACTGCCCCATAGGGTTTCCAGGGATCGCCTGGTGGATTTGAGCTGCTGGCCTTTTGGTTATCAGCTGAACTCTTAACCACTACGCCACCAGGGTTTCCGGTTAATATTAAAAAAAAAAATAATAATAGGGTAAGTAAAATTATAGCGAAGTGATGAGAGTATAAAGAAGGTGCACATAGAGGCTTAGGGTTTAGGAAAGACCTCTTGAAGGAGAGGTTGTCAAAGCTGAGTCTTGAAAGACGGTGGGGGGTGATTTAGGAGATAATATTGGAGTCATTATTCCTTGTCCTGAAATGTGACCCAGCTGGAGCTGGACTCACAAGGACATTATCACCTGGGCCCTGAGATATAAAGACAATAGCTAGGATAATCTTGGAAAGTATCTTTTAGGGAACTTTCACATCAACAACACAGCACAAAAGACCCACATACTTTCTACTCCTATCTTTTTCTATTAGCATTTAGTGAATAGAAAATTTGTTGGACCAATGAGGACCCTCCTGACTGTCGTTCCTGAAACCTGTACCAGTGATTGCTAAGAACCAAACCACCAAAACCAAACCCAGTGCTGTTGAGTCAATTCCGACTCTAGTGACCCTATAGGACAGAGTAGAACTGCCCCATAGAGTTTCCAAGAAGCGTCTGGCGGATTCGAACTGCCGGCCCTTTGGTTAGCAGCTGTAGCACTTAACCGCTACTCCACCAGGGTTTCCAAATGCTAAGGAAGACAATTCAAAATGTAGGATCACAGTTTCTAGCCAATCTGTGAAAAGTGAAGCTTTCGATGGTTTTGCCCATTTGTAATGTTAATATGTACTGATGACTCTGTAAGGCTCCTCAGACTTGGGCAGACGTGGCTCTAGGAGCATGTTTGTCCATTTTCTCACTTTTGTCTCTTCTGTAATTTCCTTGGACTCGGGCAGACATGGCTCTGGCAGCATGCTTGTTGGTTTGCTGCTTTTACCTTTTTGAATATATGCCAAATAAAACTTTCTTTTTGCTTTACTAAACTTTGTGATGTTTTTGCCCAGAACAGAAGTCACTGGGTAGGAAGGACTTTCCAGACAGAGGAGAGATTATCAGCAAAGACATGGGAGAGTGACACATGACGGAGTGTAGGAAGACCTGTGAGGGATTTTGTAAGACCGCCAGGTATTGTGTGAAGTGTGAGGGCATTGAAATGGGATGGAGACACCTTCCAGGGGCTGCCTAGTTGAGAGCCTTGAAGGCCAAGCTAAGAGTCTAGATTCTGCCACACAGCACAGAAATTAAATAAGAGACAAAAAGGCAGGAAGGAACATTTGAAGACTATTGCAGTAGTCGGTGTAAAGGCTGATGCAGAACCGAGCTAGGGCATTAGTGATAGAGACGGAGGGAGTGAAAAAAAGTAAAAAAAAAAAAATGAGACTTGAGGATTAATTGGAAAAGAGGGATAAAAAATAAGAGGAGGCTAAGATGGACTCCCATATATCAAGGATCATTTTGATGGCACAGACCGGGCATTGTTTTGTTTTATTGCCATACATAAGGTCACCATACATCAGGAACCAAATTCAGAGCAACTAACAACCGCAAAGATGGTTTTAGGGTCCCTGGTGGTGTAAACAGTCAACACGTTTGGCTGCCCACCTCAAGAAAGGTCTGGTGATCTACTTCCGAAATATGAGCGATTGAAAACCCTTTGGAGCACAATTCTACTCTGAGGCACAAAGGGTCACCATAAGTTGGAATTGACTCAAAGGCAGCTGGTTAGTAGGCTAAAACAGTTTTGATTAGTTTAGGGACAGATTTTCTGTTTTCTTTTGGGGGAAGAAAGGCAAGCAAATCCTCATTTTTCAAAGGTAACCCATTGCGGTAGAGTCGATTCTGACTCGTGATGACCTTGTGTGTCACAGAGCAGAACTGCTCCATAGGGTTTTCTTGTATGCAATCTTTATGGAATCAGATTGCCAGGATTTTCTTCCATGGTGCCACTGGGTTGGTTTGCACTGCCAACCTATAGTTGAAAGCCCTTTTTGACTTTTCTATATATTTTTCACCCCATATATGGTTCTAGGATTTCTTTATATCCTGAGTAAATCACTCCGGTTTTGGAGAGCTCTGGCTCTTAAACTTTCAGTAAATGAGAGGAAGGATTTCTATTAATTGTTCCTTGATCTACTTTATGGAGTGTTGTGAAAAAATGCCAATTTCTTCTTCACTAACAAGTATTGTGATTCCTGAGGACAGTTATACTCCTCACATCTCCAGGCTGAACCTGCCAGCTTCTTCCTACTAATTAGCAATTAGACATGGTTTAAAATTCCCACTTTAACTTAATCTCCAGATGATAATCAGAGGGAGGAATTCCAACACATTGTTTCCCAGTAGCTTCTTATAAGACCTGACTGCTGTTGACCCTGGTACTGTAGGTTCTTGTTAATTTTACTAACCCTCAATGGCAACTAACTACAGATGCCTTCTCTTGCAGTGGCAAGCAAGGGAGCCAGTGCTAGGGGAGAAATAAGGACATCCGTTGGATGTTTCATTCTCCTAATGGTCATTTTCACTGAGAATGCTTACATATACCAACTAAGGGTTTAATATTCTTAAAAAAAAGAAAAGAAAACTCATCTATTGAGAGGCAGTGTAGCCTAGTGACTAAGAGTAGACTCTGGGTCTAGACTGTTTAGGTCAAAGCTTCTGACTTGGCCTAGCCACAACTCAGTATCCTCGTCTATGAGAAGAAGCCTAATAGTAGCACCCTCGCACGGGTCAGTGAGAGGATGAAATGTGTGTGAAAATCCCTGTGTAAAGATTTAGAAATGCTGGCACCTATGCCTCCTCAAAGTTTCAGGAAGACAGAATAATGGTTATTCCATAAATGTTAGCTATTTCTGTTCCTCCTACTGCTGGGATTTGACACGTTGGCTAATTCCTTGTTCTATGGTCATCTAAACCAAAACCAAATCCAACCGGTTGCTGTGGAATTGATTTTGACTTGCGACGACCCCACGTGTTGCAGAGCAGAAATGCACTTCATAGGGTTTTCATGGCCGTGGCCTTTAGAAAGCAGATCACCAGGCCTTTCTTCTGAGGCCACCGCCAACCTTTTGGTTAATAGTTGAATGCTTAACTGTGTCCCCCAGAGACTCCGCAGTGGTCTAATAATCTTAATAGTTTCTCAGATTAATTTCCTAAAATTTATAATAAAAAATAAGTAGATTTCATTCTTCCTGTGATTGTTTTCTCTTTTCCTTCTCAGTAAAGTTCTACTAATACTTTAAGATTCAACTAAAACTTCTCACATTTCTTCTAGACTTTACTCTTTCCTCTGTTGGAATAGCAAGCTCTTGAAGGGCAAGAACGACGTTATCCTCATATTTAACTACCATAATATCTAATACAATATCTGGCTTTCTACAGATGTTTACTACATGTTTATTGAATGATAATGAATTATTGAATAATACAAACACTTGGTTTTAAAACAAAATACTTATTTTATTATATCTCTCCCTTCTTTCCTCCTTTAAGGATAGACATGCTTTTTGACCCTGTATTTTTAATTTCAGACAGGCTAATCCCGAAAAGTAACTAACATTTTACTCTTACCAGCCTCTGTGCTGTTTTACATTTATTATTTTATTTTATCTTGAAAAAATTTCCATTTGACCAATGAGGAAACTGAGGTTTTAGAGAATTTTGGTAACATCCCTACGTTTACATAACTAATAAGTGGTGGATTGAGCATCCAAACTCAGTTCTGTCTGGCCCCAAGTCTGTGTTTTAAATCAGAATGCTACACAAGTGCTTCTTGAACCTTAAGGAGAGTTTGACAGATCGCCTGGGAAGTTTGTTAAAAAGTACATTCTGATTCAGTAGGTCTGAGATGGGCCCAGAGATTCTGTATTTCTAGCAGGCTTCCAGGCGATGCTCATGCTTAGCACTGACGGCATGTGGAGTGGAGTACCTGGTGCTGATTTCCGCACCTCTGTTGTGTCTCAGCTGCTTAACTTACAGGCCCTACTTGACTTGGTCCTTGGAATGGCTTCCAGCTCAGCAGGAGGCCTGTGAGAGATTTCTTTTTCTATATAGCAGTTATCTCAGTTGCAAAATGTCCTCGTGGATCATTTCAGGTCTGGTTACCATCTCATTCTCTCCATCACCCTCTTGCTTTAACCTACCTTATCTGTGTGCTTCCTGACTCATAACTTCACTGCCCAGTTTCTAACTCATCACCCTTACCTGTGATTCCCAGCTCAGTTTTGAACATTAGCTGTAGACCTTCTTTAGCTCTTGGCTTTCTTTTTTTTTTTTTTAATTTGGAGTTGCTAAGAAATAACTTTGGTAACATGTAGACTCAACTACCATGGACCACATTCTAGCTCCAAACACGTATTACTGCTGGATATTAAAAAAAGACATTACAAAAATATATACAGCCAGATTTGAAAAATGGTGAAATTATTATTTTTTTCCTCAGAAATGAAGAGTTACTGTACCAGCTGACTCCATAGCAGTCCAGAGGGTAATAGACTCAGATATAAGCCTATACGCTTTAGTGAGTTATGATTTAATATTCATACAGGAACTTTACATGGATCATTGGAGTATGCATGAGATAGAGAGCTACAACTAAGAGCAATGCACCAAGTGAAGTCTCTGCAAGACCCACTGCCTCCAAGAAAAAGGAGGAGGGAAACTCTACTTGCTGCCATGGACAGCAGCAAGAAAACTTGTCATTTGGCAAGGTATTTCAGTGGGAATAAAAATGTTTGTTTGTTTGTTTTTAAATCAGAATCCCAAGACTTCACCATGGATGAGATGTGAAACTTGAATTTACACCATACATGCTACTGGTGGCCTCATTTGATGAATTAACAGAATAGCAAATTAACTCAGGCCTCCAGTTGTAGCACGTGTCCTACTGCTCTGTTAGTAAATGTCTTGAGGCCATTGTGCATAGATCCACCCTCCCTTCTCCCCCACTGCCCCACAAACTCTCGTTGAAAATGAGCTGATAATAGACATTGCAGACCTCAAAACTTTACTATGGATTGATGGAAGACTTGAATTCATATCACATGTTCTGCAAATATCACAATATATTAATATGTCAACTGAACTCAGAGTGGTAATTTCTTCAAGGCCCCAAGGAGAAACTTAAACCATGACACTATTTTGAAACTTCCACAACCCATGGTGCACAGATGTTGCCTGTACATGTGTGTGGGCTCACACGTGTGCAAATGCAAACACACAAACAGAAAGCTTCTAACGATGGGCTCATAAGAAGAAATTACAAATCTCAGGACTTCACCATAGAGAGATATGAGACTAAAGTGAAATTAACATGTGAACTAAACTCACAGTAGTATTTTCCCCAAGGCCCCTCAGTAGCAGCTCGTACTATAACATTCATTTCAAAATTTCCCAAATCCATGGTACATAGATATCCCACAGAAAAATCAACTCACACTGAATATAAGTAAGATACTATAAATCCTGGAAGAAACAATCTACCTTGTGTGTGACTTGAGGCACTAAGAGCATGAGGTACTAGAACAATGTGAAAGACACTATAAATCTACTTACGTCATTAGAGAGAAAAGAATAGATAAAATCACAAGAAAGGGCACTATGGAAATAAGCAAATAACACTAATGATGACTAACACAATCATTAGAACTAATAACACAATGTGTGCATTAAGATTTGACAGAAAATTAGTTAAGTGGAAGAAAAAAATGAGGAAATACTAATAATTCAGTCCAGGAAAAAATATATATATATATATGTAAGATTAAACCAAAAATCAGTTGCTGTCACGTTGATTCCGACTAACGGTGACCCCACATGTGCAGAGTAGAACTGCTCCATGAGGTTTTCAGGGCTGTGACCTTTTGGAAGCAGATCACTAGGTCGGTCTTCTGAGGCACTTCTGGGTGGTTTTGAACCAACAACCTGTTGGTTAGTAGCACAGCACTTAACCTTTTGTGCCACCCGGGGAGATCGAGTTGTAAAAGATATTATGAGGAGACTGAACAAATTTATCAGTAAGGAATCAGAAATAAATGAGAGAAAATGAGGTAAAGGCAATATTTAAAGAAGAAAAACCTGAATTCTAGAACGGAAGAAATGCATGGGCTGTCAAGTTGAAGAAGGCCAATGTCGTGGATTGAATTAAGTCTCCCCAAAAATGTGTGTATCAGCTTGGTTAGGCCATGTGTAGTTGTCCTTCACTTTGTGATTATAATTTTATGTTGAGAGGATTAGGGTGGGATTGTAACACTACCCTTACTTAGGTCACCTCCCAGATCCAAGGTAAAGGGAGATTCCCTGGGGTGTGGCCTGCACCACCTTTTATCTCTCAAGAGATAAAAGGAACGGGATGCAAGCAGAGAGTTGGGGACCTCTTACTGCCAAGAAAGCAGCACCAAGAGCAAAGGGCATCTTTAGGACACAGGGTCCCTGCGTTTAAGAAGCTCCTTGACGAGGGGAAGATTGCAGACAAGGACCATTCTTGAGAGCTGACAGAGAGTGAAAGCCTTCCACTGGAGCCAACACCCTGAATTTGGACTTGTAACCTACTAGACTGTGAGAAAATAAATTTCTCTTTGTTAAAGCCATCCACTTGTGGTATTTCCGCTATGGCAGCACTAGATAACTAAGACAGAATTTGGTATCCAGAGAGTGGGGTGTTGCTCTAACCAAAAAAACCCAGACCCAGTGCCGTCAAGTCGATTCTGACTCACAACGACCCTACAGGACAGAGTAGAACTGCCCCATAGAGTTTCCAAGGAGCACCTGGCGGATTTGAACTGCCGACCCTTTGGTTAGCAGCTGTAGCACTTAGCCACTACGCCACCAGGGTTTCTGCAGCTCTAACAGATACCTAAAATGTGGCAGCAGTTTTGAAACTTTGAATGGAGAGAGTTGCTATAGTGGCAGAGGACCAGCGCAGCAGAGAACCTGCAGCGGCAGAGAAGTGGCAACAGCAGAGAACCAACAGCAGCAGGAGAACCAGGAGACCAGTGTGAGACGGCGCTGGAGCCAACTTACAGAGCGAGGCAGCTGATTGCCTGTGCGCAGGAGGCTTCTTAGTGGAGTGGGGTGCCTCCGGGCACTTAACGGTGGAGCTACTAAGCTTTGGAACACTTGCCACAGCAAGACAGATGCTGGTGTGAGGCTCGAGGAGCCAAGAGGCCAAGAAACCAGGAAACAGAAGCTGAAGAGACAAGGAACACAAGAAACTGAGCTATGAGTTGGAATCAACTCGACGGCACTGGGTTTGGTTTGGTTTTGGTTTAATTTCTATTTATGGTTCAAGTACAGGATAGAGATGTTGGTTAGATTTACCACTGTTTAAGGCAAATGTATATTCCAAGAAGCCCTGGTGGTGCAGTGCTTAAGAGGTATGGCTGCTAACCAAAAGATCAGCAGTTTGAGCCAAGCAGCTGCTCCTTGGAAACCCCATGGGGCAGTTCTACTCTGTCTGTCTTATAGGGTCGCTATAAGTCAAATTTGACTCGATCACAATGGGTTTGGGTGTATTCTAAGGATAAAGAGAAATAGAATAATTTCCAATTAAGAAAAAAAGGAATTCAAGTGTATTGCTTTTGTTATAGTTGCTATAACAAATGAACATGAGTGGATAGCGTAAAACAACAGAAATTTTTTCTCTCACAGTTCTGGAGGCCAGAAGTTCAACATCAGTTTCACTGGGCTGAATCAGTTGCACAGGACCTCGCTCCCTTTGGAAGTTCCAGGGAAGATTCTGTTCCTTGCCTCTTCCACCTTCTGCTGGTGGCCAGCAGTCCTTGGTTTAGAGCTGTGCCACTTCAATTTCTGCCTCCATCGTCAGGTCACCTCTCCTCTGCACATGTATGCCTGATCTCCCTCTACCTTTACGTTATAAGGATACCTGTGATGTCAAGTATAATCCAGGAAGTTGTCCTCATCTCCAAATCCTTAACTGTATCTGCAAAGACCCTTTTCCAAATAAGACAACACTTATAAATTCCACGCATTAGAACATGGACGTACATTTGGGGCTACCATTCAGCTCACTAAAATAGGAATAAATAAAATATAGTCTATCCCATAAACAACAGGAAAAGAGAGATAATAAAAGCAATGAAGCCAATAACCATTTTCTGTCTACTTTGAATGTTCTTTGAAAATTTCATTTCCTCAACTTAACCTCTTACTCTGGACCAAAGTTGGAGTAGTGGAAGGTCTTAGATAATAAGTCAGCAAATTATGGCCAGTGGGCCAAATCCAGCTCTCTACCTGTTCTTGTAATTACAGTTTTATTGGAACACAGCCCTACCCATTTTTATATATTGGCTATAACAGCAACGGGTTTGGTCATGGCTGCATTTGTGCTACGACAGCAGAGTTGAGAAGTTGTAACGGAGACTGCATGGCCTACAAAGCCCAAAATAAGTACTGTATTATCCTTTCCTGAAAAAAGTTGCCAAACCCTCCTTAGATTTTCCACCCCAAGCTGAAATGGAGAGAAAGAAAATTAGATCTATTAATTCATTGACTGCCTCTGTGTGTGTGTGTGTGTGTGTGTGTGTGTGTGTGTGTGTGTGTGTGTGAGATGCGTATTTTGGGTCAAGATCATTGGCAAGGTCTGCCGCCTTCAGCAGAACTGAAGTTATCTCAGAGAACTGACAATGGAAGATCAAATGGTTTGCTTCCTTGGGCTTGGAAATCTGGATTCAGGATTTCGTTCAACTCCACAGAATGTTCTTCGATGAAAGATTTGCAGCTACATGCTAAGCACATTACACTGGAGGGACAAGAAGAGCAAACACTGCCACAAATTTTATGAAAGGTATATATAACCTGGATTTTACTCCTAATGGGATGCACATTTTGCTTCATTTTATTTTTGCGTCAATTGTAAGTTACCTCAAATAATTTTGGAGCAAGTAGATGTGGTATAAATAAATAACCATCCACAATCAGCGCAAAAGAAAGAAAAAATGTGAAGCAGAAAAAAATAAGTCTCATAAGTACCTGTATTTAAGTGGAAGGTCAGGCTTTGCATCAGGTTGTATTTAGAAGATATTTGTGGAGTGACTTAAAATGCCATGGAAATGTCAATGATGGTCACAGCTCTTGAAAACAATAGTGTCAGAATGAGCTAACTTAGCTATTCCACGGCTTGGCTTTAACTTCTTTGTAAAAGACGTGAATGCCTGTTCCTCAAGTCTCCTTGTCAGGCTCAAAGATGACAATGCTCTCTGGCCCAGGGTGCCACTGACAGCTTCCACTGACATGCCAGCTCGGGAAGGGTACACTTGGGCTCTCTGAATTTACGATAAGCGTGGCTAAATATTTAGGAATCCGACATTGTTTTCGTCTGCCGATTATCTAAAAAGAAAGATAGAAATTTATATTTTATAAGACAAGCTTTCACATTATTTAAATTGATACTTGTCTGTGCTACCTTGAAAATAGAATGGAGGCATTATCATTCCCTCTGGCTTGAGACAGGCTTCTTCATCAACTGACAAGAATAATAAGCTCATGCCAACCCTCTCTCCATCATCGGTTCCTTTTTGCTTGGTCTTTCATCTCTCCTGCAGATCTTGGAGATTCTCAGCAGAGGAAAGCAGACTTCCCAAGAAGTCTTAGTGACATCACTGCAGAAGGTGTCAGTGAGCAGTACATGGAAATATGGAAGAAAAACAGGGAATGAGTCAACTCTGGACACCCCCCTCAAAAAATGAGAAAACAAACTGATGAATCGTATCTAAGTTTACTAGACCCACAAATACAATCCCGACAGACCCTTTATAGCGTCTCAGAGGGGGGAGGACAAGAGAGGATATTTAAAGGATTTTGCAGACTGGGCTCAAGTAGTTTAAGGGAGGTCTTTCAAGGCGGAGAACTGGTTGGGATTGGATAGGTTTTGTTATATAACGCTTTAAGAGTGGTGAGCACTGCAAGGCGATGCTCTTAAAGCTGGTCTTGATAAGGAAATTCTTTGTTTGATAAGTGAACTGTTTGCCCAAGGGATCATTTTATTTACCAGGTCGACAAACTATTTGTTTCCATAAATTGGTTTGCAGAAATTCCCTGAAGCAACAGGAAATTTTTTTTTTTTTATTGGTTTACAGCTTTATCTTTCTGGGCAAGAGTTAAATCGGGTTGACACAGGTGGCCTTAGTTCAGTTTTGGTAGTAACATTTATTCAGAGGGTCTCCGTTCTCAAACGTTTGACACTGAAACAGAACACATAGTTACAGGTTCAGGGTCACTACTGTCTCTCCACTGCTGGGAGTAAAAACTTGTTCATTACATCTTCAAATGTATTCTCCTGAAGGAAAGTGTCTGAAACTTGCCGTTGCTTTTCAAACTTTGCTAGCCACTATTTTTGTCTGGCCACATTTGACTGTATGCCTAAGTTGTTTTTATTGTCTCCTCTTGCCCAGCCTTCAGTAGAACTGAAGTTCTGTTCAAGAACTGACAATTGAAGGAAAAAATGTTTTGCTTCTTCAGAACTGAAATATGGACTCAGGATTTCTTTCAACTCTGCATTCTGCTATCCTAGAAGAAAGATATACAGTTAGATGATATGCACATGGATTGGAGGGGGAATAGGTAGTAAACATTGGCAACGGCATGGCTACTAAGCTGCATCCTTTACCCAACCCCTACACTGAGTGTCCAGTTTTGAGAAATGGAAGAACAAATCGGAAACTTGGGCAGATGACCATGTTTTTGGAACATGACTCTGGGTGAGGAAGCCTGATGTTTTGCATGGCTTTGTCTTGCTCCCTCCATAAGGGCTGGATCATCTCTGTAAAACAAGAGTTGGACTATCTTACATCACTGCGCCACCACCACAAGTTGTCATCAAGTCAACTCCGATTCATGGCAACCCCAAGAGTGTCAGAATAGAACTGTGCTCCTTATGGTTTTTAATGACTGATTGGAAGTAGACCACTTGGCCTTTCTTCAAGGTGCCGCTGAGTAGACTCGAAGCACCAACCTGTTAGTTAGCAGCCAAGTACATTAACTGTTTGTACCACCCAGGGACTCCTGGTACTCTTAAGTGTTATTAAATCCATCTAGAACTATAATATTTGCTAGATGAGAATTGTCATTCTTCTACTTCTCAGAGACTTCTGGCCGTAGGATTAGGCTCCTTGGATGTCATGACAGTCAAAACCAGGTCTGAATTAGCCTTGGCCTGTGATTTTTTTGTGTGTGTGTGATTAGAAATGATGGTGCCGTTTCTGACATCATCTGTTCTCTTGGAGAGCCTTGATTTCTTTGTTATTTTCATGTAGCTATGGATCCTGAATTAATTTCTTTACTCCATCAGCTTACAGTAAAGTACTAACATGTCTCTTGGGCCTGGGTCCATAATAATTTTTGGCAACCTGGCAATGAGAAAAGGAGCCTGGTGGCTCATTGGTTAAGAGCTTGGCTGCCTAATCGGAAGGAGAGTGATTTGAACCCGCCAGCTGCTTCTCTGGAGAAAGATGTGGCAGTCTGCTCCCTTAAAGATTTACAGCCTTGGAAACTCTATGGTGCAGTTCTACTCTGTCCTATAGGGTTGCTGTGAGTCAGAATCAACTAAACACCAATGGGTTTTGTTTGGTTTTGGCTATGGGAAAAACTTTCATGTCCTGCCTGTGTATTCCATCAAAACTACCAGGAAAATCGTTTCATCTCAACTTTATGAAAGGCCTACCAGAGAGCTGCCCTTCCGCTCCCATGCCCCAGTCTACTTTGAATCTCATTCCTTCCTTATTCTCTGTCTTATTAGGTTCCCCTATTCTCTATCACATCAGGCTTCTTATCCTGACTCCCATCTTTGCTTAGCCTGTTTAGGTTTATTTTTGTTTTTAATTTCAGAATGCCAACTCAGACTCTGATCTGGCACTTAATTACAGAGACTATTCTATAACTTCTACCCAAACCCATACCCTGAAACCATGGAAAGAAGACTTTCCATGTCTACATCATGCCCAAGTGTTCAGGCCACTATCCCTAAAGGCTTGAAGTACCCAGCTCTGCTTCTGCATGGTAGGGATCAGATAGCACCATTGGGCTCTATCTAGACCCAGCTAACATGGAAGATCAAAGGAAAGAGATTTCAGTTGGAGCTTTTCATTTCTAAACTGGCTTTTCCCCAACATAATGGCATTTGCCTTTTTTGTTTTGTTTTTTTGGTCACCCAGCACCTCCTAACAGATCTTGGGGTGCTAAGTTCTGATGCCTGCCATGCCACTCTAGAACTGGGAAATTGTGGAGCTATTCCTGCTACCAGCACCACCTGGAGCATTCTCGTTCCCATCTGTGTCAGGCTTGGTTCTGGTGTCCCCTTCTTCCATTGTCATCCATTCCTTATAAATCCCCTTTATCATTTAAGTTAGTCAGAGCCTGTTTATTTTTCTGTTGTTGTTGTTTGTTTTGTTTCTCTGCTTACAAGCAAAGAACCTTCCCAACCCTGGTGCCATAGTGGTTAAGTGCTACTGCTGCTAACCAAAAATCAGTGGTTCAAAACCACCAGCCACTCCTTGGAAACTCTATGGGGAGTTCTGCTCTGTCCTATAGGGTCGCTATGAGTCAGAATCGACTTGACGCAACAGGCTTGGGCTTGGGCTTGGTGTATTACAAAGTTGCATTTTGGTGCCACCCAGTTGAGGCTACCCTCTTTATTAGAGCAGGACCAGCAGACCATCTGTGTTCTTCTTATCTTGTGTTAGTTAATTACAATAATTCTCACATATAGTCAGTCAGTTCCCTGAACAAACTCTGAAGGAAAAGACACATTTATAGGAAAAAAATATTTTTTTCTCTTAAATTGTATACTAAATCTAGCTTACCTCTAAGCTCAGGGATAAATGACCTCCTTCACTCATATGATAAGCCAAGGCTTCAGTGAGTCCATTTCAAAAAGCAGTGATTCACTATCAATTTTGGCTTGAAGCTAGCAGCTTGGAAACCAGCTTCTTGCTTAAGGTTAAGTTTACATTCCTGGCTCTGTGTGTGTGTGTGTGTGTGTGTATGTGTGCGTGCATGTGTGTGAAAGAGACCACAAACAGAAGCACAGAGCTCAGTTGAGCAAACCAGCAGTGCTTGTTCAGTTCATTACATCATTTTCCCCAGGGAGTGCTGCTTTGTTTTCCTTTCGTTTGCTTCCAACATGCTTTTAAAATCTTCTATCGTTCTCTCTTATCTAGTCACTCTTTTGTCCTAGTGATCAAATGGCAATCCACACGGCACTGAGGTTAAGATTTCCCAAGAGTCTTGCACTGTGAGATTTCCCACATGAAGGGGTATGGACCTTGTGGCCAGGGCAAGTCCATGTGTGTACACCAGCCCTTAGCTACCACTCACCTTCCCTTGGATTTTTAGGCAGGTGAAATTCTATTACCATGAATATTGAAGGTCGTTTGAAAGAGGAAGAGAAATCACAAAAGGCTAACAGTGAGAAAAGCATGTCCAGTGTCATAATGATGATAGTGATAAAGAATAGATACCAACTAATTATTAATAAATAATATCTATATGGGGCATTACGATGTGCATCGTACATACATAGGATAAACATACAGTTCTCATTTTATATCTCACAACATCATGGGGCGATACATATTGATAGTGATCTTAATGATCCCAATTAAAAAAACAAACTGATGCCCCAAGAGTTTAAATGACTTGTCTAGGTCACGAGTTAATAAATAATAGTTGTAGGTCTCTTGTCCTTGGCTAATCAAAGGCTGTTTGTGGACCAGCAATGTCAGCATCACCTGGGAGCCTGGTAGAAATGCAGACTCCTGGGCCCCAACCCAGACCTGCTGAAACCGAATCTGTATTTTAACAAGACTCCAGGTAATTGATTCTTTCGCACTTTTCTAGTCTGAGTCTCTCTTATGTAAGTTTTAGTGGTTTTTATCACTGGCGACCTTCTTCTTCCTCAAAGCTTCTCCCAGGGTCACTTTCCAGGGGTCTGGCCATTAGGGTGAGGAATCACAAAGTCTGGGGTCTCAGTCTATCTTTGGATTTTCTTTAATCTGAGAAGTCAACCCTCTTTCTTCCAATGGTATCGTTACTGGAAAACAAAAGCAAGTAGAGCTATAAAAGGGATGAAGGCAAGAAAAAAGAAATCGTCTTCAGGAGATTTTTCCCCGTTCCTTCTGATTTGGAGAACTGCTCCAAAAAGCACATGCCATTATTATTACATTTTCAGGAGTCTGAGAAGAGCTACAAATGGAGTCATTTTGCTGTCTGTTGATAATGTAATCTACCAGGGAGACAGGCATGATTTTGCTTCATTTGTCTCTGGGCTCTAGTACACACTGTCTGTTGTGAATTTTTCACACTGAAAAACAGTATGGCTTAAAAATGTGCAGACTTAAAACATCTCTCACTGGGAGATCCAGGCTAGCAATATTATAAGGAGGTAATTAGACCAGGCCTTCACAAAGATGTAAAGTACGAAAGACCACTGACCTGAAAGCCTGGAGGCTGAATTCTGTTCTGTCCAGCACTTGCCCAGGCCACCTGTTCCCACTGAGAATCAATAGGTTTACCTCTGCTTAACCAGAAGCCAAGGAAAAATAAGCCTCAATGATTTGTCAGTTGCTCTTGCGCTAAACAAACTTTGTTGTTGTTTCTGTTGTTGTTAGTTGCTGTGAAGTTCCTTCCAACTCATGGTGACCCCAGGTGTGCGGAGTAGAACTGTACTCCATAGGGTTTTCAAGACTGTGATCTTTCAGAACAGACTGCCAGACTTGTCTTCCAAGGCGCCTCTGGGTATGTTTGAACCACCAACCTTTTGGCTAGTAGTCTCGTGCTTAGCTGTTTGCATCACCCAGAGACTCTTGGCTTGGAATTAATTGATGTCTAATCCATGAACTAATTGCCGAAGCTCAGAGTACTGTAATAGTTTTAGAGATTGGCAGCCTCCCTACTCCCATCCAAACCAAATGTTTGCCTACTAGGTCTTTTTTTTCACCATCTGCAGATATTTCATTCTTCCAATAGTATTTTCTTGCCAGATCCACGTTTTTTCATTTTAAATCAAAAGATTTTGTTTTGTTTTTCTGGAAAGTTCAAAGACATAGTGCTCCAATAGGACATGAGCGAGCTGATGTCATTGATCAAGAGCACATGTTACTTCAGTGAACACCTCAAGACCCTCTTCCAAATGGAAGTAAGTACCAGTAAACAAATATAGACATTTTCACAATTTTTTCTCTAGATTTTTCTGCAAGCTTGTGTTCTCCTTATCTGATATACCTAAATGTTGAGGAGGACAGACAGGATTCCAACCATTACCTCTAGGGAAAATATGGACCTAAAATGCCAGTTGAGAAGTCATTAAGAGCTCAGGCTGCTAACCAAATGGTCAGCAGTTCAAATCTACTACCTGCTTCTTAAAAACCCTATGGGGCAGTTCTACTCTGTCCTGTAGGGACACGATGAGTCAAAATCAACTTGACAGCACACAACATGCCAGAGGCCAGAAGAGAAAGCCTTCATCACTGGATGGAATGATTAACTCAAACACCTTGCAATTAGGGAAAAGATTATATTTGCCAGGTTGTTTTCTCCTGACTAGTTTACAGAGTGTCACATAGTTTATTATGGGGTGTTTTATGCAACCAACATTTACTGAGTACCTGTAATGTGCCAGAGACAGTGCTAGCCACTAGGTAAAGAGAAAACAAGATGAACAAGTCCTTGCTCTTATAGCCCTTACATTCTAGTGGTTGTTGGTCATTATGATGACAGAGAAGGGAGCTGACCTGGAAGAACAATACAAATGATGGGTTAGTATGGAAAGGAGAATGGGTTATACTAATTTTTGTGAATATAGTCATGGGAGCTGGGCTTAAGCAGGCAGCTTCCCTATGCTCAAGATGCCAGTATATATTGTGAGGTCAATAAGCTTAGGAAGATGCTGCAAGTCAGACAGTCTTACTCTTCACTTTTCCCCTTGTGGGCCACGTGGATGTCACAATTACTAAAGGGTCTGAGTCCCAGAAACAGGTTTTATCTAATTATTTAGATCTAGATTCTTTAAAATAAAACATAAGGGGGCGCTGAATGACCCAGCTTCTAGAACTCGTGGTACCCATCAAATGGATTCTCTCCGAGTGGAGTGGATTCTCACATTCACTCCGCCTTTTGTGGAATGAGCTGTTTTTTTTTTTTTTACCCAGCAGCCACAATGGCTGTCATCTGTCAGCAGTTATTACCTACCATTAAAGCTAAGTGGCGCGTTAATGAAAAATATTACAACATGCTTGGTAAAATTCACAAACCATTTTAATATTGTCCCCTGCCAAGCTGAAGACAGAAGCTTGCCTAATCCCTCAATTTTACCTCTCATAGCTTTTCCCTTTCCCTCATTTCCAGACACCCAGCATCCATCCAGTGAGAAAGGCTTCATTCGATTAGTTAATGCAGAATTCAGTGACATTTTACCAGAGGTTATTCTGCAGGAGTCTTTTGTGTTTTGTGTTTTGTCTTTCCACGTTCTGAAAAGAGTGTATATTGAAGGTTGCGGACCATTCTCCCTGAGCCGACAGCTTTACGCGGACTCAGAAGCCTCGTTGTGCTCTCTGACACAGCTGTAGAGAAGCTGAAACAATGCTTTTCAGTCAATAGGCTTTGTCTGCCTGTGCTGGCAGCAACTGCTTGGGAATGAGTGCAAACAAATTCCTCTTCTCCCCAGCCAAGGACATATGACATAAGCTTCTTTTCCAGTCTCTAGGAGCCCTGATCTTTCTATCATTGTGAGTGTTCACTTTCTGGGCTGGGGGGGGAGGGGTGCTATGGGGCTAAGCCCCCACAGTTTAAAAAAAAGAATTGTATCTCGATGCCACCAAAGCGTATATGCTAGTCAGTGGTTCTAAATGCAAAAATGAAGAATCTTGGGTAAAATCTGTAAGCAGTACATTGTAGACCCTGAGATCTTGCTGAGCTTATGGTCATCTTAGAGTCTCTCCACTGTGGCTGTCCTCAAAATCATCTGCACAGTCATCTTACTGAGGAGAAGGTGGAGACCTAACAGGAGAGGTTCGGTGGCCTGCCTGGGTACACACAGTCAGCATCCAAGCTGGGATCAGAGCACAAACTTCCTGCTCCCTGTTTGATCAACTGGATTGGAGTTGTTAAGAAAAGAACTCACAGAGGAGGAGAACTTTGAGCTAGGTTTTGAGGGCAAATATCTATGTGGTATAAAAAAGTAAAATCTTAGAAAACACAAAACTGCATGTGTGAAGGCAGAGACACACTAAAAGACAGTGTTCTGAGAACTGCAAGGAGCTTAGCCGGGACAGACAGGAAGTGCATAAAGGGAATGTAAGTGAAAGAGATTGTGGAAGTCTTGGGCTAGAGTACAAAGGGACATGCAAGCCCCATTACGGCGTAGTGGAGTTTGTACTTATCTCACTGGAGTCCCTGGTGGTACAGTTAATGCACTTGGCCGTTAACCCAAAGGTTGGAGGATCAAGTTGGCCAGAGTTGCCTCCCAAGGGAGGCCTGGTGATCTACTTCCCAAAAAATCAGCCATTGAAAATCCCATGGATCACAGTTCTACTCAGACACGTGTGGGGTCTCCATGAGTCAGAAATGACTTCACGGCAGCTGGTTTTGTTTGAACCTCGTAGGCCATAGGGATTTCCTGACTGACATGATTAGATTGCATTTTAAATAGATCAGTACACAACTCCACTCCACAAGACAATTGTCCCTGATATTGGATATTAAAAATATCAAATGTAGGGTGCAGGCCTAGCCACACACCGTGGTGTTAAGAGAAGAATCTGCTGAAGAAATTCAGAAACTCTCCAGAGTTAACAGGCGAGCTGGAAATCCTGCATGTGTTTAGAAATATAAGAACAGTTCTTTAGAAATGTGGATTTGGATTGTGCTACAGGGTTTGACACTTTTAATAACTGTGGAGGCAATTTTTAGGAGAGGAGAGGTGAACAGGGTGGCTAAACAGATATTTTTCTAAAGAAGAGAAATTTCTGTTTGTTTGGGTTTTGATGGATACGAGGGATAAGAATTTGTAAGGAAAGGAACAATTAGAAAAAAAGGAAATATAAGTGAGCTACAAAGAGCTGATTTATTGGTTAAAGAAGACGGCTGTGGAGGTGTGAGTGTGAAATGACTGTGGGGAAACTTCTGAGGGGTGAAAAGCAGTTGACTGGGGCACTAGGTGCCAGGTCGAGGGCCTCACAGCTTTACCAAGTCACCCCCAAGAAAAAGTTCAGGGAGTCTATTCTATTTAATTAGGTGGCTTGGGTAAAGATTTTTTGTCAAAGTCTGAGTTATTTGTCACAAACAACTGAAACTGATGTTGGCTGATTTAAGCAGAAAAGGAATATCTTGAAAGGATCCTAGGTGTCTCACAGACTCGCTGGGAATTCTGAAGAAATGAGTGCTAAAAATAAGCAGAAATAAAAGGAGAATAATTGGCCCAAACCATAGCCAAGAGAAACCAAAACCAAACCGATTGCCATCAAGTTGATTCCAACTCATAGCGACACCATAGGCCAGAGTAGAACTGCCCCATAGGGTATTCAAGGAGCAGCTGGTGGATTTGAACTGGTGACCTTTTTGTTAGCAGCTGAGCTCTTAACCACTGTACCACCAGGGCTCAGTTAGTGGCATAGGCAGCAATAAAATTCTTAACCCACTACCCATGAACGACTCTGAGATAAACTGTGAAGTTCACCAATCTTGTCCTTTGATCACCTTCCTTCACCCTTCAATATGCCTTATCCATCCCAACTCCAGTACCTCCCCAGCATCTGGATTTTCATGCAGTGTGAACTCTGTCTGCTCAAGCTGGGAACATCACACTGCTGATATTGACACAGATCTTTGCTCCTCAGCCCTGCCCACACATACATGCCCATCATCAAGTTCCCCAGCACTGTTGAAGCCAATCTCGTAAAAATAAAGAGCAAATACAGTGGATGTTTCCTACGGGTTTAATTTGAGACCCTTCTAGGTGCTATAATGATCTAACTTAATAATTTGTCCATGCCTTCAGACTCTCCGTCCCCTCACAAAAACAAACAAGCATACAAACAAAACAAATATAACGAAGAAAAGTATTATCTGGAAATTGCTCATCAATGACATTCTTACAGGACAGGTTTCTGTTGTATGGCATGAGGCAACTGGTTAATAATTAAGAAGAAATGGAACATTTTCAAATCTGCTGTTTAATATCACTCTGTTGCCAAGAGCATCATCGAATGTGGACCGAGAACATTCAGGCCAGCTCAGACAAGGGTGTGAGAGCAGCAGGTAGAGTCAATCCCAGGGCCACCCCATTAAAATCTTGATGACTTCTCACTTAAAGAGGGCAGCAGTGTGTGTTCAGGAATGTAGGTGATTCACGAATGCCCCTACTTAAAAAAAAAAGTTCTACCCCATAAAAACTCTTGATCTAGAACCAGTGAGTAAGATACGTATGCTCTGTTTCTGGGCTAGCTTAAAGAAGGCCTCATGACTTCCAGTAGGTTGCAGGTTGCGGGGTGGGGGCTGAATCGGACCAGACCCTGAACTAGACCCTGGCAACATGCAAGGAGTAACGTCAGTAACCCTCAGTGGGTTAACCCAACTTGTAAGGCGTATATCTAAATCAAGTCAGGTCCATCAGCCAGTCCAAAGTCAGGTGAGTCATTCATATAAATGATGGACCCAGAGATTAGGAAAAAAAAAATAAAAGTCGAGAACAGGTGACACTTAAAGTTAGACTCATTGTCAGGGAATTTAGCGCACAGGAAGCAGGAACTTCAGTCACCAGGTTAGGATCCCGGCTGAAGCAATAGGAATATCAGGAATGAATACTATGGGGTGGAAAAGCTACTGAATAGACAGGTACAGAATACCCCACATAATTTGTTGTTAGCTGTCTTGAGTTGTCTTTGCCTCATGGCGACCCCATGTACAACAGAACAAAATGTGCCCTGTCCTGCACCATCTTCACAATTGGTGGTATGTTCAAGTCCGTTGATGTGGCTGCTGTGTATTTTGAGTGCCTTCCAACCTGAGGGACTCATGTTCCAGTATTATATTGGACAATATTCTATTCTGATCCATACAGCTTTCACTGGCTAATTTTCAGAAGTAGATTGAGAGGCCCCTTTTGCTAGTCTATCCTAGTCTAAAAGCTCTACTGAAACCTGTACACTGTGGGTGATCCTTTGGTATTTTAAATACCAGTGGCATAGCTTCCAGCATCATAGCAACCACACAAGCTGCCACAGTGGCATAAATAGACAGACAGGTGGTAACCCATACAACTAAATACGATTAAATCAAATACTTACCAAGCCTATGAATAGGGAGAAATAGAAAGAATGGGGGAGAGGTAGAAGAAGGACCATAAACCCAAACCAAACCAAACCCAGTGCCAACAAGTCGATTTCGACTCATAGGACCATATGGAGTCTTTATTGTTTAGATGATATTAGTAAATTTGGAACGGTAAGTTATATAAATAGCAGAAATTTTAAAATAAACAACACAGAAACCTCACTTATTAAGGCAACGTACTATGATATGTACCAGCTAGGACATGATTAAAGGATTAGGGTTTTGACCAAAATAGAGTTTTCAGACTGAAGCATTAATTTATTTGGTATAATTATTACTAATATTACCTAGCAGAAATGGTAAATTGATTATGAAAGTGTTTTTGGTTTATGTTACTGGGTAACTTACCATGTATTGAGTATCTTATTATTTTTTTTTTAAATCTTAAACCTTAGAATGCTTGTAATAATCTTCTTAATTCCTTTTTGGAGTCCCTGGATGGTACAAGTGGTTAACATTCGGCTGCTAACTGAAAGGTTGGGGTTCAAGTCCACCCAGATGCACCTCGGAAAAAAGCCCTTGTAATCCACTTCTGAAAAATCTGCCATTGAAATCCCTGTGGAGAACAGTTGTACTCTGACACACATGGAGTCAGCGTGAGTCAAAATTGAAAGCAACTGGTTTAAATTCCTTCTTCCTTTGGCAATTACTTTTATCCAAAATTTTTCTCAAATAAGACATAGTGAGAACCTCTGACCTGTTTGTCCACCCTCTATGGCTGGTTTAGACAGGTGGGGGCTGAGCACTGACAGCCTGGCTTTGCTGAGGAATATTTCCTGTCAGGCTCTTACCCAACAATTCTCTTGGGTTGTATCTCCATGACAATTCCCCAATCTGGAGGAAAATTCTTCCATTGTTCAGTTGCTGTGTTCCCTAATGCTCAGTGAAGTCCGTGAACGACTCCCCCATTTATTTGATTACAATGTTCTCTTGAAGCTTAGATATTGTCCTTATTCCTGCAGTAAACGGGTTTGTACCATATCATGCCAATGACGTTTTTTCCTCTGTAAGTTAGCTTCATCAGCCATGAACATACTATTTTCATAAGAATGAAATTGCTGCCATTCTAATGAACGGTTTGGCAGTAGGATTTTCTTCTTCTCTACTTCCATTCCTTGCTGGTTTCCTCAACTCTCTGAAGAGAAATTGAGTTAGTAAGCGTGTAACTACTTGTTAACGTGTCAAGTTTCTCATTTTTACAACTAAATTGTTATTAACACACATAGCCAATGGATATGGCAAAAGCTTTCAATTTCCTTCCTGTTATACCTCTCCACATTTAGCTATGGCAAAAATATCTTGTTTTGTGAACATTACATTTTAATATGGGGAATTCTTTTTGAGAATTTTTTTTTTTTTAATGACTCTTAATTACTGAGATCAGCTTGAAGTATAGGACGTGAAAAGCTTGGCCAGAAAAGAAAAAATAGGATTCTAGAAAAAGCCAAACTAAAGTGTTTTGACTTTATTTTTCTCCTGTTAAACTCATGGCAGTATTATGCTAGCAATTACTATCTTTCAAGTCAAAACTTTAAGAATCAACTAAATATCAGCTCATCAACCGCATTGTGCAATTCACTAAGAATGATTTAAAATCTAAGTGGAGGGGGAAAAAAAATATATATATATATATATATATATATATATCTGAAGTGGTTCTGATAAGCTCCCAAAGATCAGCCCTTATATGAAAAGATTTGATGGAATCAGAATAGAAAGGAACGTCATAATTACCCAGGACCACTTTTTCACATAAAATATTTTTCTAGTATTTAACTTGTACAAAACTCGGTTTGAAAAGAAGTCATCTTCTGACCTCTCCAATAAGATGTTTGAATGCTTGAATGAGGCTATCATCCTTAGAATCAAAACTGGGAGAGCTTGAAGTCCCAGATACCGAATTCAGGGTCAGAAAACACATTAAAAAAAAGTGTGATCTAATTCAATAGTTAGACAATGAGGTTCTCTTTTCATTGTAGGGGACTCCTCATTGACATTCATCCCATTATATAAAAACATGTTTACATTATGACCAGTTAAGCCATAGGGAAGTTTCTGTCCATCACTCCTAATAGGACATATATCCGCGAAGATGTACTATTCACGTTGTCCTTGAAGAAAGAAAACAAATGAGAATCCAGAGATGCACAATTGATTGTTTTTATTATTAAGTATAAGGAAAAATACTTTGAGTCACATTCCCATTATGGTCATGTGCTTCTCTGACTTCCTGACAATTTCCCAGTAAGGCGAATAGTCACAATATTAGACTATATATCGTTGTGACTGATGCATACTTCCCTTGTTTGTTGTCACAAATTGTGCATTTGGAAGTAATTTTGAGCCTTGCTTGAATTGGAGTAATTAGTGTGTATTGAATTTTAAGAGATCTTCAGTAACTTAATAATTGTTACAATTTGTTTGTATTAAATTAACCACCAGCATTATTAAGAGACCCAGTAAAACTGAGTGTGATACTGGAAAAGTCACTTAATTTCTAAATTCCCTGGGCCTTGGTGTTCTCATCTATAAAATAAGTTGGGTCACTGTCGTGGATGGAATTATGTCTCCCCAAAAATGTGTGTACCAGTTTGGCTGGACCATGATTCCTGGTATTGTGTGATTTTCCTGTAAGTTGTAAATCCTGCCTCTATGATGTTAATGGGAGAGGATAGTCAGCAGTTGTG
This sequence comes from Loxodonta africana, assembly GCF_030014295.1. Lineage (NCBI taxonomy): Eukaryota > Metazoa > Chordata > Mammalia > Proboscidea > Elephantidae > Loxodonta > Loxodonta africana. The sequence goes on from NC_087360.1 coordinate 64,517,124, forward strand.
TTAGTGAGGCAGGACTCAATCTACAAGACTGGATTGTGTCTTGAGACAATCTCTCAAGATATAAAAGAAAGAAGTGAGCAGAGAGACAGGGGAACCTCATACCACCAAGAAAGCAGGGCCGGGAGCAGAGCAAGTCCTTTGGATGAGGGTCCCTGCTTAAGAAGATCCTAGTCCAGGCGAAGATTGATGAGAAGGCTGACAGAGAAAGAAAGCCTCTCCCTGGAGCTGACACCCTGAATTTGGACTTTTAGCCTACTTTACTGTGAAGAAATAAATTTCTCTTTGGTAAAAACCATCCACATGTGGTATTTCTGTTATAGCAGCACTAGATAGCTAAGACAGTTACCATGACAATAAATGCAGGAGATATATGTCTCAAAGAAGTGATTCCAGGGCAAAGCTTGGAACACAAGTGGTGGCACAGTTGTGAGAAAATTTGGGATAAGAGGAAAAAATAAACACCTGGGTGAGCAGAAATCAAGAGGCATTTAGAATAGGCGTTAAGTGTCCAGACTTTGATTGGTTGCCCGTTTGACATGATCTCGAACTCTGTGTGCTCCGAGAATGGGAATCCAAGTGTGTTGCAGCTCTGAAAGCAAAATCCTAAAGAAGCACTGAGGCAGAGTCCAAGCAGCTGGGAAAGTCTGGGGAAAACTTAAGAGAGGTGATTCAAACATCAAGGGCTTTTCTTTTGATGTTATTCTCTGACCTTTGCCTGGAGGCTGGAAAGGAGGATGAAGTTGGAAGGATCTGTGGGCCAATCTGAGCGTTTCCCAGTTGAGGGAAAGAACTCAGTACTTTGACTCATATCACAAACATCATGGAGAGGGGATGATGGAAGAAGGGAGCACTGGGTGCACTGTGCAGCAGGAAGAAGCAAATAGCTTTCAAGTCCTCGGGGGCCACAGTTACCTTCAGAATGGGCAGAAAGGCTGAGCAAAAAGTATGATTTGGCTGTTGTCTTAGGCTGGGTTCTCTAGAGAAGCAAAACCAGGAAAGTATATAAATTTATATAGAAAGAGATTTATATCAAGGAAATGGCTCATGCAATTGTAGAGGCTCGAAGGTCCCAAGTCCTTGAGTCAGGACAGAGGCGTCTTCTGATTCACGTAGCACCAGGGGCTGGTGAACCCAAGTTCAACAGGTCAGAGAACAGAGCTTTTGCGCACAGGCTGCAAAGATCGATGAATCCCAAAATCCGTAGACAAAACCACAGGTAAGTGCTAGCTTAAGTCTGGAGAACTAGAGGCCAGAAGAACAGGATCCAGCTGCATAATCCAGAGCGAGCAAAAGCCCAGGAGCCCTGCTAGAATGTCCACTTATATTCGAATCAGTCCACGAGCCCAAGGGAACTCCCTTTCAACTGACTGGTTGCTCACAGCAGATCCCATCATGGAGGTGATCATATTAATTCAAATCTCACCTTGGAGGTGACCACAACAAAATACAGCTGCCAAACCACCAAGAATCATGGCCCAGCCAAGCTGACATGCAACCTTAACCATCACACGTGTCAAATCCCTCCCATCCTAGTTGCCTGCACTGAGCATCCAGACACCTGCCCAACACCTCTCTGTGACCTCCCATTGGGAATCAGCCTAGAAGGATGTACAGAGTTCTCATTTCCAAACACAGTGGTGAAGGAAGTTATTTGTTTGTTTGTTTTTGGAGGAGTGAAATTTACAGAGAATAACAGAAATCTTGGCATTTCTATGGCAACATTCTGCCACGATTTCTTCCAACTGTTGGCCCAAGGCCCTGCCTCACAAGTCCAGGCTTGCTCTCTAAACACTTTCAGTTTGCTTCCTGTGGTTTTCCTAATCTGTTCCCTACTATAGCCCATTTCTGGCCCCTGGGAGGGTGTAGTGTTGGACCTGCTCTTCTGAGTGGAATGTGTAACCTCTTTGTCCCAACAAATCCCCTGAACCTGGACAAACTTCTGTTTATTAAATCAACCTCCCAATTTAATAACTCCAATTAAACTTCCTATTTAACAAAGCATCACTGAACAGAGATACTTTAATATCTTCCAAGAAGCCATCCTTGACTCTGGGAATGGAGTTTTGGAGTTAGAATGGAGAAATGCCCAGGCATAGACCACACTGGCCAGTGTTTCCTAACTGCCAGTCAAAAGATTCGCAATAAAGCAAATATTTTTTTCTTTTCTCATCACTTCTTCTTCAGAAACTCTAATTTTTTCCCACCAACTGCATCCATTCCTCTCCTAGAGTTGACAGTTGTGTGATATTCATTGCGAAACCCTAATACAGGCAGCATTGACATGGATGGAGGTAAATGGAGGGAGTATTCAGGAGCTCAGGAAGCGGAACCAGGTAAGATGTAATAAATGGGAGAGTCCTAGGCCCAGAATGACTGGTTAGGGGTTTAGTCACCCAGGCACAGATGACCTAAGAGGTGGATTAATTAACTCAGATGTATGTCTACCTATGACATACATATACCTATGACATACACAGGTTCGCTATGAGTCGGAATCGACTCGATGGCAGTGGATGATTGTGGATGTCTACCTATGTTAGAACTTAAACATCAAAAAGCTAGATGTCCAGTACAGACGGGCAGTTATATCAGTTTTTCAAACATACGCTGAGTAGCATCTACTTAGTGCCAGACACTAGGGACACAGAGATGAAGACAAGGACAGTATTTAGATTCAAAATCCAGTCCTTTAAGGAATTAGCTAAAATGCACAGAAGAATCAGAATGACTGATGTATCTCTCCGTACCCTATCTTGAAACCAAAGTGTGGAATAATATACCATCTTATCCCAGACTCCAGATAAACAGGGGCAAAGGGTACACAGAAAGAGTTAGACTTGTCACCAAAGCTTGCAGGTCTATAACTTAACTAATTTACAAATTAATAGGATCATGACAAGCAGCTTCTTGTTGCCTCCATGGAACCGATTCCCTTTTTAAAGTTCCCCAAAGCTCCTTCCTTTTTTTTTTTGTAGGTCCATGTGATCTCAGAGACTGCAGCTTTCTCTCCAGTCCCATGGGTATAATACATAACCTAGGCTAAGCATTCAAAGTATCCATCCACTTGGTCACAGTGATTGTTTCAGGGCTGAGCATGTGATCTGAGCTGGTCTAGTAAGTGTAAGCCTTAGGATTATGCTGAGAAGAACAGACTCTCTTTTCCTCCTGGATGTAAATGAGAGGGCATGGAACTCCAGGGATGCTGGCCGCCATCTTGGGACCACATTATGAGGTCCAGTGTGAAAATGGAACTGACTCCAGAGAAGAAAATTTGTAACTAGAAAGAGAAAAACATTTGAGTCACATTGTTTGGATCCTAGCGGAAAATCATGAAGAATCTAGATCATCCCCTGGAATGGCCAGTTATGTGAGCCAGTAGATGTCTTCCTTTGCCTCTCCCCTCCCTTTTTTTAAATTTAGGCCAGTTTGGATTGGGCTTTCCAATATTTGTAACCAAAAGCCAGTCTAAATGGTGAAATACCATTCTTTTACCTGAGCTCCAGGCTCCCCGATCTGCCACTAGCCACTAACTTTTTATGACTAGTGAGGCTTCTCCTCTATAAGACATGATTTTCTTCTTATATTTAACATATGCAAATTGGACTAGAATACATTTACGATCATTTCCATACCTAAAAATCAATGATTTCCGTAAACATGTTCTCAAACTCATATTGAAATCTAGACAACTAATTCAAGATTCAACCCTGAGAGTAAGGAGTCCTGGTAGTGCAGTGGTTCTGAGCTGCCCACTGAAAGGCTAAGAGTTCAAAACCATTAGCTGCTCTGCAGGAGAAAGATGTAAGATGCTTCCATAAAGATTTACAGCCTCGAAAACCCTATGGGGCACTTCTACTCTGTCCTATAGTGTCATTTTGAGTGGGAAATGATTCGACAGCTGTGGGTTTTGGGTTTGGATCCTGAGAGTAAATCTTGGTAGGAGAAAGAAATAAAACCTTGAAAGCCTACGAACAATGAAATGGAACAAAATTATCCAAGATAAAGTTTATTTGCTGTGGGTCAAAGAACTTGGTTTGGACTTTTGTCTCTGGTTTCTAAAAATAGCCTTTGAAATTCCCCCACAATCTAAACATCTAAACCTGTGCAAATGAGTTGGGAGTCTTCAACTCATCACCTTGGCAACAGGCTTTAGGAAGGAAGGGGGGCATGATGAGGCCTCAAAACAAGCTGCTGCCCCCCACCCTCTGAGGCCAGATGTTTGTCAGTGGGGTTAAAGAAATACCTCTCTGTGTTGGTGCCCAAATGTCTGATTCCCACTCCTGTGATGGCCAGGCAGGAAAATCTACATTGTACTCAAGGCAGCATATCATGTAGGCTTTGAGGTTTAAAAATGGGGGTAAGGGCCCTTCGGGTCCCTCAGCTATGGTGCTAGGTGATATCATATGTAGCAGAAGTTTTAGTCCACCTAGCCAAGCCTACATTGCCTGGGGGGATCAGCTGAAGGAAGGTCCTTTGAGACCCTCGCCTATGGTGCAAAGTGGGGCACACATAAAAGTCATCATCTCCACTAGGACAGCCTTTTCAAGTCACAGGGGGCAGATTTTGCTTAAATCAATTTTCTTGAAAACAGATGCAAATTTGTTCTGGTGTGCTCTCTGCTTCTTTTTGTAAGTAATAAAAGTACTGCCCATATGACATGCGCTGGGAGTGCCTGATGTATATTCAGACTCTGACTGGAAGGATGTGATATTCATGGAGGAATCACCATCAATGATTGGTACCCTTTTTCTAATGGCCTTCTGGCTATTTAGGAATGTGCGACTCTCTGTGAGTGTATAACATGGCTTTAGAGTATGAGCCAATTTTGAGACCCAGAAGTATGTCTTACTATTCTGCTTAGGAAATACTTCAAAAATTCATGGAAAATATGTCCACAGTGATGTGGAATGGTTGATGATCTAAAGGTATGTAGCCCAACATTCCTCGGGACAATCTGATTGAGATATAAAAAGTAAGACTCAAATAGAAGAGTTAAAGCAAATTTGCAAATTGAGGAACATCAACATAAAATCAATCCTCTCACAAACTGAGATGGTCTCCTCTATTTATCCATGCTGTCTTAAGCAACTAGCACAGCATTTGTGTCAGCGTGTGTTAACATCAATTCCACGTTATTTTCATAGAATATTGCAGTGACTTGCTTATCCCCTTTCCATTGAGACAGAGTCCCCACAGTGTTGCACTAAAAATCCTGTTTTCTTTGCTTAGCTTCCTCCCCTGCAGTGTTGCATTAAAACTCCTATTTTCTTTGCTTGGATTCCTACCCCACAGTATTGCATTAAAAAATCCTGTTTCCTTTGCTGGGCCTCCTCCTCCCCAGCTTTGCATTTAAATCCTACTTTTGCTTGGAAGTTATATGTAAACCCCATTGCCTCTGCATAGTATGATTAAGAATGTTGCTGATGTAACTTGTATGAACTCCTTACTTGTAAACCTGTTAAAAGCAAATTTTCTCCTGGCCCTTGGGGAGCAGTGTTGGTGGCAGCAGCTCCAACTGACTCCTTTTCCTTGTGCAACAAAATAAACGTGTCTTTCTTGATCTCCCACCTCGGCCTCTCATTTATTGGCCAATACGAGTCATGCTGAGCAAGAACCTGGGGTTTCCACCTGCTAATACTGTCACCACCCCATTGAGCACCATTCCTGGGAATATCTTAAATCCAGACAGATAATCCAATTGTATTGTTATCTCAATGGAAATCTGTAGCATGAGGAAATAACGAGTAACTAAAATTACATTTGCATTTCACGTGCTGCCAAAATGTATCCTTGTTTGAGATCAAATCTTTGGGCAGTCACTTGCCCACATGACTAAAGATTTCAGACCTGTTCTGGGCTCATCATCCTCCCATGATCCAAGTGACAGCTAGTATCTGAAGCTCTTCCTAGACAGTCATCTATGCCACCTGTCTTCTGTTTCCTGAGTTATCTTTGTCTTCCATACTTTTATCATAGTCCTTTATTAAAGAAACAAGGGGAAATTACAGTTGCTTCTCTTAAATCACTTGATAATATGGCAAGTATTTAGAAACAGAGCTGTATGAACTATAGCTCAAACTTGATAGATGGCCAATATGTTATAATGGTGACTGAAATTCAAACACCAAATAACAATCATCATTCAGTTCACTCAAGCACACATTTATTGGACACCTGCTGTGTGCAAAGCACAAGGCTGGGTACTGTGAGAGAAACAGTGATAAATAAGTTCTGGCCCGTATCTTCCAGAAGTTTACCAAACAGAAATGATAGTCTCATAGGGGCACACAAATATGAAACAAAACAAAAATAATAATAATAAGATTATGGCTGAACGGCACAAAGACCGTGATAAAGTTACAGGCAGTGTGCTTTGGGTACACAGAGAAAGAGGTAGGTAATTCTTGCAGGGAAAATAGGTATGGGCTTCCAAGAGTCCTCGAAGAATAATTAGGAAAGAAAAAAGGACATTAGCAGGCTAAGGGAACTAAATGAACAATAGCTTTCCCCTAGAAATCCATACTTTCCATTATTATTTTTGCCTATACTGATGATGAGAACAATCTATCAGAACTATAACTAAAAAAAAAAAAAAAAACTATAAGTATATACAGTTTTGTTCCACCTTTAGGTCCTTCTCCATCACTGAGGTGGCACAGATCATGCCTGGACAATGAAACTGCATAAAAAATGTATAGCATCTCATCATTTAAAAAATTTTAACTGATCAAGAAATTTGTTTCCAATGCTTGTCAACGGGAGTTTCTCGCACCTAAGGAGCATCATTAGGAGCTCTGGTGGTGCAGTGGTTAAGCATTTGGCTGCTAACCAACAGATCAGCAGTTCCAATCCACTGGCTGCTTCACCAGGTGCTCCTTGGAAACCCTGTGGGGCAGTTCTGCTCTATCCTATAGGATCACTGTGAGTCAGAAAAGACTCGATGGCAACTTTTTTTTTTTTAGGCATATGATTACTTTTTTTTCCCCCAAATAAGGCCAATAAAGTATCTCAATAGAGCTTAACATGGTACAGAGTCTACTTACCTCAACAACCTTAGCTGCAGCCATTTCAGACAATACGAATGCTATCTCCCTGTTCTTCACCTTCATGCCGTGGTCTTCCATGACTCTTTTCCTCTGTCTGTGTTGTTCCATCTTGTAGGAATAGGGTTGCCATGAGTCAGAGTCGACTCAACAGCAACTGGCTTCTTATGGCTATCTGTTATCTTAGTTCAGAAGTCATCCCTTTGAAAGTTTTCAATGGAACCCCCTTCTGAAATAAGCCTAGTAAGAGACATTTTTCCAGATTATTAGGGTACTGAAGATTAGTGTGGTTTTTCTAATACTTGGTTTACAGGTGTCTCTCTTTCCCTCCAGGCCATGAGATACATGTCAATCAGAAATATGTGTTATATTTACTTATATTTATTTGACTGTTGGTACTCACCCAGAAATAGTAAGCATATGGCATATTTGCCCTATCCTCCCTTCCCTTACTGTCAACAGCAACAAAAAAAAAACAAACCTGTTGAGCTCTTAACCACTGCACCATCAGGGCTCCACTGATCTACTACTGTTGTTGTTTTTGTTAGGTGCCATCAAGTTGGTTCCGACTCATAGCTTCCCTATGTACCACAGAACAAAACATTGCCTGGTCCTGCCCCATGCTCACAATCGTTATGCTTGAGCCCCCTGTTGCAGCCACTCTGTCAATCCACCTCACTAAGGGTCTTCCTTTTTTTCACTGACCTCTACTTTACCAAGCATGACGTCCTTCTCCAGGGACTGATCCTTCCTGACAACATGTCAAAAGTATGTGAGATGTAGTCTTGCCATCCTTGCTTCTAAAGAGCATTCTGGTGGTACTTCTTGCAAGATAGATTTGTTTGTCCTCTTGGCAGTCCATGGTATATTCAATATTCTTTGCCACCACCACAATTCAAAGGCATCAATTCTCCTTTGGTCTTCCTTATTCATTGTCCAGCTTTCACATGCATATGATGCAATTGAAAATACCATGGCTTGGGTCAGGCGCACCTTGGTCTTCAAGGTGACATCTTTGCTCTTCAACACTTTGAAGAGGTCTTTTGCAGTAGATTTGCCCGATCCAATGCATCTTTTGATTGATTTCTTGGCTGCTGCTTCCATAGGTGTTGATTGTGGAGCCAAGTAAAATGAAATCCTTGACAAACTGATCTACTAGTGGTTCTCAAAACTGATCCCTAACCAGCAGCATTAGCATTGACTGGGAACTTGTTAGAAATGCAAATTCTCAGCAGGGGTTTGAACCAGAATGAACTGGTTTGAAGCCCTGGTTCTTGAGTGCTGGACTGTTGTTGATCATTGATTTTTTTTTTTTTTTTCTATCTCAGAAAAAGGAGCTACAAGGCATTGCCTTTTAAAAAAACAAAGAAAGAAAGAAAAAAACTAGAGAGAGAAAATCATACATATCTGAAGGATTACATTTGTAAATAGATTTGTTTCCCAAAGTTTTTATTTTAATCTAATCAAAACATCTGAGCAATCTGAATGGTGTCTTTGCTTTTAAGCAAACTCTGTTGCAATTTTACAACAGAAACACATCATTTTGAAGCTTAACTTAATGTGAAGCTGCCTTTACATTTAGACATGAACAAGGAGCGTGGGTGGCACAAGCGTTTTGTGATGGGCTGCTAACCTAAAGGTTGATAGTTTGAACTCACCCAGCGACTTTGCAGAAGAAAAAAAAAAAAAAAAACCCACTGCCATCGAGTCAATTCCAACTCATAGCGACCCTATAGGATAGAGTCGAACCGCCCGACAGAGTTTCCAAGGAGCGCCTGGTGGATTCCAACTGCCGATCTCTTGGTTAGGAGCTGTAGCATTTAACCACTACACCACCAGGGTTTCCTTACAGAAGACAGACCTGGCAAATTCTTCTGTGAAGATTACAGCCAGACTCATGGAAAGGTTTACCCACAGAAAGAAACAATCTTTGATGGTTAGGAGGGAGATCAGGAGTGAGGAGGGAAAAACAGTAACTAGGCAACAGATAAATGGTAACTTTGGTGAAGGGTAAGACAGTACACAGAATTGGGGAAGCCAGCACAACTCAACCAAGGCAAAGTCATAGAAGCTTCACAGACACATCCAGACTTCCACAGGGATCAAGTTACTGGGCTGAGGGCTGGGGACCATGGTCTTGGAGGACATCTAGCTCTATTGGCATGCGATAGTTTATGAGGAAAATATTTTACATTCTACTTTGGTGAGTAGGGTCTGGGCTCTTAAAAGATTGTGAGCAGCCACCTAAGATACTCCATCTTTCCCACCCCGTCTGCCACGAGGGAGAATGAAGAAAACCGAAGACACAGGGAAGGATTAGTCCAAAGGACTAATGGAGCACAACTACCACGGCCTTCACCGGACTGAGTCCAGCACAACTAGATGGTATCCAGCTACCACCACCAACTGCTCTGACAGAGATCACAATAGAGGGTCCCAAACAAAGCTGGAGAAAAATGTAGAACAAAATTCTAACTCACACACACACACACAAAAAAATTCTGACAGAGAAACCCCAAGAGCATAGTCCCTGGTCACCCTTTAACTCAGCACTGAAGTCACTCCTAAGGTTCACCCTTCAGCTATAGATTAGACAGGCTCGTAAAACAAACAATAATACAGGTAGCTGAACGATGTATTTGAGACTAAATGGGCACACCAGCTCAGGCATAAAGACAAGAGTGCAGGAGGAGACAGGAAAGCTAGATGAATTGACATAGAGAATCCAAGGTCGAGAAAAGGAGAGTGTTGGGACATCGTGGGGTTGATGACCAATGTCACAAAACAATAAGTATATTAATTGTTTAATGAGAAACTTATTTGTTCTGTAAATCTTCACCCACAGGCACTGGGTATATATATTGGTTAAGAGTTTGGCTGCTAACCAAAAGGTCAGCAGTTTGAATCCACCAGATGTTCCTTGGAAACCCTATGAGGGCAGCTCTACTCTGTCCAATAGGGTAGCTCTGAGTCAGAATTGACTCGATGGAAAATTTTCTTTTTAATGTAACAACAACAACAACAAAAGATTACAACCAGGAAGCACTGTGGATAAGTTTTACTCTGTAGCACATGGAGGCATCATGAGTTGGGGGTCAACTCAATGGCAGCTGACAAGAACAAGTAGTGGAAAAGCATCCTGGAAAGTGGCAATATGTATCTCCTTTTCGTTAGTGCTCCCTCTTTTACTTGTAATGCCAGGTCTTCTCCTTTTGTTTTAGGCTTTGAACAGACTTCAATTCCGAATTACCTTGGTCACTTCTTTCATTTTTCAAACCTCAGGATTTTATTAATATCTATGGCTCCCCTGTGTTAAATGTCTGCTTACAAACAATCTGGGGAAATAACTGTGAAGTTAGGTACTGGAACTCATAGCACTGATATATGAAACTTTCCCTCCACCTCTGTTCCCACTGAAATAGCTGATTATTATCTGGAGGAGTCCTGCTTTTTTTTAAAGTCAGTTCTGATTAAATTGAGTCACTTATGAACATCTGTCTTGCTGCAAAAAAAAAAAAAAACAGGAAAATTCATTGTGTTTTCTTAAATTAGGAGCCCCTGAGTGGTGCAGTTAAACTCATGACTACTAATTGAAAGGCTACTATTCCAGAGGTGCCTTGGAAGAGAGGCCTGGTGATCTACTTCAGAAGAGTCACAGGCATTAAAACCGTATGGAGCACGACTCTACTCTAAAACTCATGAGGTTTCCACGAATCAAAATAGAGTTGACAGCAATTGGTTTCTTAAATTAATCCCCATGACTAAAAACCATGGAAAATCTTACTTGCTTTCCTGAGATGTGTCTTTCATGCTGAGTTCAAGTTTCTCCAGTGTGTAAATAACATCTCAGATCCTAAGTACTTCTGAGTTCTATACTATTTACTTTCAGAAGCCAATCATTTTTCAGTGAATGAATAATTCTGAACATGTAGAGCAGGTTAACCTACTTTTAACTAGGGCTTCACACAGGTTCTGCCCCATTCAGTCGTGGCTGAAGAAGTGCCACAGACGCTTTAAAATTTGTGTGAACCAGCATGGTAACCAGAACCGGAAAAATGACAAATGGAAGCCCTGCAAGAAACTTAATCTCCCTTTTAGAAAACAAAGCAAGTATGCGTGTTGCATAACAACCAAATCTCTTGCCTGTTGGATTTTGAACAGAACGAGGAACAGCAGCGTCCTGCTAGAAGATGGTGGTGCCCTGTTCAAAGATGGCTGCACCCTGGTCAAAGATGGCGGTGGGCCATGAAGCTTTTAATGTGTGTCCTCCATAGCCCTGCCAACAATCCAATGCTGCACACATCTCAGGCTCCTGAAAGAGCTCATTACATCTCTTTCATTCCAGAGTTTCGACCTGAAATTTTCCCATTCTGGTTACCGTGCCAAATCACCCAAATTGTAAAAATCCTGGTATGTTCTGGCCGTGGCAGAACCAGTTCAAACTGGTTCAAAGACCCGCTTTTAAATTTAGCATAATGCTAAAGAGACCAATCACTCCTAGTCAGCATCCGTCCATTTCCCTGCTACTGGAACACTGCCCAACTCTCTTACCATTGATATTTGGGGCACAAAGGAGAAGTGACAAGTGTGTGGAATAAGCAGTATAAAAACATCATCACTCTTGGTAAAGAAGGACTCATCAAGATTTCTTTGCTTGATGATGAATTTGCTTCACACTTACGGAGGAAACAGTGGCAACACACAAGAGTTTTGTTTTGCTGATTGTTCTCTGGATACAACTAGGGTCATTTTAAAACTTTTTTTCAACGTTTCTTCAGAAAGCGCTTATCAGGAGGACGTTCTATACAGAGCTTCATACTAGAGATTGGCATTGGACGCTTGAGGGGAGGTGGCTGTTAAAAAGGATTATAAACTCTTGCTAAGGGGAGAGAATATTAAAAACAAACAAACAACAAAAAAAGTTGCCGTCAAGTGATTAGGACTCATAGTTACCCTATAGGACAGAGTAGAACTGCCCTACAGAGTTTCCAAGGAGTGCCTGGTGAATTTGAATTGCTGACCTTTTGGTTAGCAGCTGTAGCCCTTAACCACTATGCCACCAGGGTTTCCTGAGAGACTATGAGTGGTTAGAAAATAATTATACCTTATTTTGCATCATGGTTTACTGCTAGACACTCATACATGCATCAATTATTGTATTTACTTTCACAATTCTTGAGGTGAAGAATGGGCACTACTAGCTCTTCATTTTAAAGATGAGGGAAATATGACTGACAACTTAAGGTAATTTCCTGGGGTAGAGTGTGTGATTGACTCAGTTCTTCACCTCCCTGTATCCATGCCCTTGGCTGTGTGACTTTGCAGTTTTTCCCACAAAAAGAGTGAAGAATATGTCCTTGCCTTTTGACTCTGGCTTTATGCTGTCTCTTGCACTAGCTGACTGAAGGAGAGGGAAGCAATGCTGCGCCAGTTCTGAGCTCGGGCCTCAAAAAGCCTTGTATATGACCATTGTTCTCTTGAGAAAAACATGTCCAGGCTAGCGTGCGGGTCCCAGGAGGAGGTTGAGAAGAACTTGGAGCAGAACCACCCCGCTCTAGTAAAGCCCAGCCTGAATCAGGTAACCCCCAGCTCACCTGCAGACCTGTGAGGAATAATAAATGACTGGTATTTTAAGGCGCTGAGTTTTGGGTTGGTTTTGTAATAATAGCTAACTGACTGTCCAAGGCTACACAGCTAATTAACAGTACAGTCAGAGATGCAGTCAGAGATGCCGTCATGACCTTTGACTCCCAAACCATTGATCATTCCAGAATGTCAGATTGCCTGCTGAACATAGTATATGAGGCTGGACACCATTTCGGTTATGAGGCTAAGAAACTTTCTTCTAGCAAGTTGTGTCTTCCTCAGTCAACTTGTCTCTCGTTCCCTGACATTCTTCTCTGCTACAAACAGGCTGATGTCCTTCCCACCAGCCATTTATATCTGTTATCTCTCTTTCTCTGTTCACTCACTGCTAGTGATCAGCTTGTCCCTCTCTGTGCAACCAAATCTTCTACTTATTTTGTCACTTCACTTCTAATATATCCACTTATGAGTTCTCTCCTATTTGCTTATTCTCTGTTTACCTAGCACTTAACATTTGCATCTGGTCTCAGCCCAACATGATTATATTCTTTATCCCCACTCTTTGATAATTGTATGTTCTGGCTCCATAGTTCAATATAAGAGCTGAAGTAAAGGGACCAAGACATCTTCTTCCCCGGAGCACCTATGAGTGAATAAATAAATAAATGTGCTCTTGTTGTTAGGTGCCGTGGAGTTGGTTCCGACTCATAGCGACCCCATGCACAACAGAACGAAACACTGCCTGGTCCTGCGCCATCCTTACAATCGTTGTTATGCTTGAGCTCATTGTTGCAGCCACTGTGTCAGTCCACCTCGTTGAGGGCCTTCCTCTTTTCCGCTGATCCTGTACTCTGCCAAGCATGATGTCCTTCTCCAGGGACTGATCCCTCCTGACAACATGTCCAAAGTATGTAAGACGCACTCTCGCCATCCTTGCTTCTAAGGAGCATTCTGGCCGCACTTCTTCCAAGACAGATTTGTTCGTTCTTTTGGCAGTCCATGGTATATTCAATATTCTCTGCCAACACCGCAATTCAAAAGCGTCAACTCTTCTTCGGTTTTCCTGATTCATTGTCCAGCTTTCACATGCATATGACGTGATTGAAAATACCATGGCTTGGGTCAGGCGCACCTTAGTCTTCAGGGTGACATCTTTGCTCTTCAACACTTTGAAGAGGTCCTTTGCAGCAGATTTGCCCAATGCAATGCATCTTTTGATTTCTTGACTGCTGCTTCCATGGCTGTTGATTGTGGATCCAAGTAAAATGAAATCCTTGACAACTTCAATCGTTTCTCCATTTATCATGATGTTGCTCATTGGTCCAGTTGTGAGGATTTTTGTTTTCTTTATGTTGAGATGTAATCCATACTGAAGGCTGTGGTCTTTGATCTTCATTAGTGAGTGCTTCAGGTCCTCTTCACTTTCAGCAAACAGGGTTGTGTCATCTGAATAACGCAGGTTGTTAATGAATCTTCCTCCAATCCTGACGCCCCGTTCTTCTTCATATAGTCCAGCTTCTCGGATTATTTGTTCAGCATACAGATTGAAGAGGTATGGTGAAAGAATACAACCCTGATGCATACCTTTCCTGACATTAAACCAATCAGTATCCCCTTGTTCTGTCTGAATAACTGCCTCTTGATCTATGTAAAGGTTCCTCATGAGCACAATTAAGTGTTCTGGAATTCCCATTCTTCGCAGTATTATCCATAGTTTGTTATGATCCACAAAGCCGAATGCCTTTGCGTAGTCAATAAAACACAGGTAAACCTCCTTCTGGTATTCTCTGCTTTCAGCCAGGATCCATCTGACATTAGCAATGATATCCCTGGTTCCACACCCCCTTCTGAGACCGGCCTGAATTTCTGGCAGTTCCCTGTCGATATACTGCTGCAGCCATTTTTGAATGACCTTTAGCAGAATTTTGCTTATGTGTGGTATTAATGATATTGTTCTATAATTTCCGCATTCAGTTGGATCATCTTTCTCGGGAATAGGCATAAATATGGATCTCTTCCAGTCAGTTGGCCAGGAAGCTGTCTTCCAGATTTCTTGGCAAAGATGAGTGAGCACCTCCAGCACTGCATCTGTTTGTTGAAACATCTCTATTGATATTCCATCAATTCCTGGAGCCTTGTTTTTCGCCAGTGCCTTCAGAGTAGCTTGGACTTCTTCCTTCAGTACCATTGGTTCCTGATCATATGCCACCTCTTGAAATGGTTGAATATTGACTAATTCTTTTTGGTATAATGACTCTGCGTATTCCTTCCATCTTCTTTTGATGCTTCCCGCATCATTTAATATTTTCCCCATGGAATCCTTTATTATTGCAACTCGAAGCTTGGATTTTTTCTTCAGTTCTTTCAGCTTGAGAAATGCCGAGCATGTTCTTCCCTTTTGGTTTTCCATCTCCAGCTCTTTACACATGTCATTATAGTACTTTACTTTGTCTTCTCGAGAGGCCTTTTGAAATCTTCTGTTCGGTTCTTTGACTTCATCAATTCTTCCTTTTGCTTTAGCTGCTTGATGCTCAAGAGCAAATTTCAGAGTCTCCTCTGACATCCATCTTGGTCTTTTCTTTCTTTCCTGTCTTTTCAGTGACCTCTTCCTTTCTTCATGGATGATGTCCTTGATGTCATTGCACAACTTGTCTGGTCTTCGGTCACTAGTGTTCAATACATCAAATCTGTTCTTCAGATGGTCTCTAAATTCAGGTGGGATATACTCAAGGTCATATTTTGGCTCTCGTGGACTTGCTCTGATTTTCTTCAGTTTCAGCTTGAACTTGCATATGAGCAATTGATGGCCTGTTCCACAGTCGGTCCGTGGCCTTGTTCTGACTGATGATATTGAGCTTTTCCACCGTCTCTTTCCACAGATGTAGTTAATTTGATTTCTGTGTGTTCCATCTGGTGAGGTCCATGTGTATAGTCACCATTTATGTTGGTAAAAGAAGGTATTTACAATGAAGAAGACGTTGGTCTTGCAAAATTCTATCATTTGATCTCTAGCATTGTTTCTATCACCAAGGCCATAGTTTCCAATTACTGATCCGTCTTTGTTTCCAACTTTCGCATTCCAATCGCCAGTAATTATCAGTGCATCTTGATTGCATGTTTGATCAATTTCAGACTGCAGCAGCTGATAAAAATCTTCTATTTCTTCATCTTTGGCCCTAGTGGTTGGTGTGTAAATTTGAATAATAGTCGTATTAACTTGTCTTCCTTGTAGGCGTGTGGATATTTTCCTGTCACTGACAGCATTGTACTTCAGGATAGATCTTGAAACGTTCTTTTTGACGATGAATGCAACACCATTCCTCTTTGAGTTATCATTCCCAGCATAGTAGACTATATGATTGTCCAATTCAAAATGGCTAGTACCAGTCCATTTCAGCTCACTAATGCCTAGGATATTGATGTTTATGCATTCCATTTCATTTTTTACGATTTCCAATTTTCCTATCCATACTTCGTACATTCCAGGTTCCGATTATTAATGGATGTTTGCAGCTGTTGCTTCTTATTTTGAGTCATGCCACATCAGCAATGAAGGTCCCGAAAGCGTGAGTCCATCCACGTCATTAAGGTCGACTCTACTTTGAGGAGGCAGCTCTTTCCCAGTCATCTTTTGAGTGCCTTCCAACCTGGGGGGCTCATCTTCCAGCACTATCTCAGACAACGTTCCGCTGCTATTCATAAGGTTTTCACTGGCTAACGCTTTTCAGAAGTAGACTGCTGGGTCCTTCTTCCTAGTCTGTCTTAGTCTGGAAGCTCAGCTGAAACCTGTCCTCCATGGGTGACCCTGCTGGTATCTGAATACCAGTGGCAAAGCTTCCAGCATCACAGCAACACACAAGCCCCCATAGTACGACAAACTGACAGACATGTGGGGGAATAAATAAATGTAGGAAATAATTAAACTCCTAGAGTATGAGCTATAATAGCAAAAAGGCTAAATTAGCACAGTATCTTTCTTACTTTTTTTTTTTTTATATAATTGCCTCACATCTCTGCACTGCTAAACAATAAATACAAAGATTCTGTGACATTACCTTGCTCTCCTGTCATCTGAAATATTACTTGAAAAGAAGGAATAAGTATACCTTACTTAGACAGAAGAATGCTTCTGTTCTCCACCAGGTGTCTCCTCAGGTTCAGCCATTTTCATCATCTTCATACAAGATCAGGAAGTGGCTAGGTCTAATAAGTAAGCACAATACAGAGGAAGCCTGCTTGCTGTAAAGGCCTGCAGAGCTTAGGACCTGCCAGGGCAAAGCAGGCATGGTTACAGTTTCAAAAGTTCTCTTCCCTATGTACAACGTGGGCAAAACAACTATTTCAAAGACCACCCCTTTTGGAAACATAGCTTAGGGACCATTACTTATAAAAGGTCACCAGTTCCTTTTTTTAAATTTAATTTCCACCACAGGGTAAGACTTAATTTCCATGCACATCATTTCCTATGTTTCATATGTAGGTGGTAATTAGCATATTGTGGTATTCTTAAATATCCCTATATGCAAACTTTTTCATTTGAAAGAAAACCAATCAACAATAACAACACAACATTCACTCCTCTGTTCTTCCCAGCTTTCTGATTGCTGCATTCAGAGTTGTAGACATGTATGAACCCGTTGCCATTGAGTCGATTCCGACTCACAGCGACCCTATAAGATGAAGTAGAACTGCCCCATAAGGTTTCCAAGGAGTGGCTGACGAATTCAAACTGCTGACCTTTTGGTTAGCAGCCGAAACTCTTAATCACTGTGCCACCAGGGCTCCAGAGAGATGTGAGACTTGCCAAAAAAAGAGTCAAGATTACTTGTAATCACCAGTAGTTATCTTGTGGGCAGCCAAAACTGAAGGATTTCCCAAGATGCCTTCAGGACCAAAAGCATCCAGAACTGTATAGTCAATGAAGGAGAGAAGGAAAATCTGCCAGCTTAGATGCAAAAAGACACAAGCTTTTATCTCTGGAACTCAGAGTAACTGTGGTTTCCTGGCAAGGCGCTCTTCTTTCGTATATAGCTTGTGTGGCATCCTGCTATTTCTTCCTACTTCTTTTCAGGATTTGCTTTGGATGTTTATTTTAACATGAACTCCTTAAACTCGTGTGTATGTGTGTGTGTAGAGAAATGTCATGCCCACATTTATAAGGCTGACTGATGAAAGAGACCAAATGCTGCTTTTGTCTTAGACATTGCGTGGTCCAGGAATGCTCATAGCTGGAAGAAAGGGAAAGAGAAAACATTGCCAGCAAACAGATTAATCCCCAGTCCCACATAAACCCTTGCACCAGTACAAGTTACCTCCTAGTTGATTCCAACTCATGGTGACCGAATGTGTTTCAGAGTAGAACGTTGATCCATATGATTTTCATGGCTGTGACCTTTCAAAAGCAGATTGCTAGGCCTTTCTTCCAAGGTGCTCTGCTTGGCTTTCAGTCTCCAATCTCTTGGCTAGTAGCCCTGCACACAATTGTTTGCATCACCCAGGGACTTCAGAGCTGATGGCTTAATGTGCTAATAATCTGCTTATGTCCCAACATCAGGTAGATCAGAATGAGAAATGGGGCTGGGTATGGTAGGCAGATGGGGTAGGAGCAGCAACTCAGTGTTTCTGGCCCAGAAGTAGTTTAAATCATGTTAAGAATTTTCATTTAAGTTGTGGCGATGTTGAGGAGAAAGCAGGAAGCAGGAAAGGCTATCTGGTTGAAGCTATACCACTCTGTTAATATGGATTAATTGATTAATTGTTCCAGCTCTGCTAAAATCTTGATAACCTCTATCCTGTAGTAGATTTTTTTTTTAGTAACTTACTAGCTATGTGCTGGATCAGCTTGCTGTGAGACATATAGTTCTGAGCATTAAAGCTTAATATTTGCTCATTTTATTTGCAAGTCCTTGGCTGCTAACCAAAAGGTCAACAATTTGAACCCACCAGTGGCTTTGTGGGATAAAGATGTGGCAATCTGCTTCCATAAAGATTACCTATTGCCGTTGAGTCAATTTCAACTCATAGTGACCCTACAGGACAGAGTAGAACTGCCCCATAGTATTTCCAAGGAGCAGCTGGTGGACTTGAACTGCTGACCTTTAGGTTAGCAGCCAAGCTCTTAACTACTGCACCACCAAGGGAAACCCTATGGGGCAGTTTTACTCTGTCCTATAGGGTCACTCTGAGTCGGAATCAACCTGAGGGCACCCAACAACAACAAAGGCCATGAGGATCATGGCACATAATGTGTCTTCAGGATTAGTCACCAGCCAGTCTACCTATTCTCAGTTAGCTCCATCTTATCATTAAGTCCCAAGGAAATCTCTTTGGTTAGGGATATCATTACTATGTTAAGCAAAAAAAATTCCACAAAAACTCAAGGTGAAATGATAACCTCTAGTATCAGGTTTTGTCCCACCTTTAAAGGAGTTCAGTGTTTAGATATAAGGGCATTATTAAGTAGCTTCAGGCAACAAGAATCAAACACCATTGCCAAGTTGTAGTTCACTCAGCATGTTTACCTGAGATCTGAAGTAGCCTTGGTGTATGATTTGGGGGTTATAATAAAGGTCTGGATAACAGGATTCCTAATCTTTCTTCCTGGTTTCTAGCCCTACTGCCAAGATCCATCTTGGATGCACCCCTGCCTTATCATCACATCTTCTTAAAGACTGAAATACTGGTGTGGCCATACTAATGGTACTGCTACTTGTGGGTCTGGTCTTACGACTACATAAGCTGACAAGAGAGGTTCAAGTGTTGAGAGTGGTGTCAGTAAACAACTAGATATGGCCAAGAACATCTAGAAATAAATGGCAGTTTTCAATTAACCAGCTCTTTTTTTTATTTTTACGTGCTAGGCAGGAATGCTTCACAGTGTATACAAGCCCTATCCGTGTTTCAATTCAGCCCAATTCAACACCACGTATACACAGTACCTACCAGCACAAAAGAGCTGCATACAGTTGATGCCATGCTTCTCATACATGTGCTTGGTTTGTTTATTTATTTATTTTACCTGCTTCCAAGGAAAACAGTACTCTCAGATTGTCTCCCTATGTGGATTTCTTTCTTAAAAAATAAAAAATAAAGTTAGAACTTCAAAAGTAAATGAGCAAACCAAATTTCCCTTTGACAAGTGCATTTTTTCCTGGGGCCTGGCACCCAGAATTTGGAGTTGGTAGCCACTTTAATCCATCACCCCTCTGTCAATTTGTTGTACTGTGGTGGCTTGAGTGTTGCTGTGATGCTGGAAGCTATGCCACTGGTATTTCAAATACCAACAGGGTCACCCATGGTGGGCAGGTTTCAGCAGCACTTCCAGACTAAGACACTAGGAAGAAAGGCCAGACAATCTACTTCCAAAAATTAGCCAGTGAAAATGTTATGATCACAACAGAACCATTGTCCAATAGAGTGCTAGAAGATGAGCCCACTAGGTTGGAGTACACTCAAAATACACAGTGTCCATAACAATACCAATGGTGGTGAAAATGCTATAGGACTGGGCAAAGTTTCATTTTGTTTTGCATGAGGTCACTGTGAGTTGGAGCCAACTGGATGGCAAATAACAACAAGAATAAGTCACTTTAAATGCATGGGGACATTGAAGTTCAGGAAGCCGCACCAGGGCCAAGTGATAGATGTCCTTGACAATGATTCTCCCTAAGTAAGTGAGAGCTGTGTGACCACACAGGAAGCCACAAGACTGGAAACTAAGCTACAATCAAAACAGTGTGGGGACCCTCTGAATGAAGCTTCCTAGGGTAGGGAGAATATCTTTGTCACCTTTGATTCCCAGCAATTGATATAATACCTAGACCAAAATGAAACCTCATCAACGTTTCCTGAATGAATGAAAAGTGGAAGTGCCAGTGACTAGATTTCAGGAAGAGAGCAATAAACATTAGGCTGCATATCCACACCTGGATATTGAGTTTTTCCACCTTGGAATCTATTATCTGGGCTACTCTCTTCTTCAGAAATGAGAGTGAAATTGTTTAATCGACAAATTGCAAATTCTGTTTGTTTGCTGAGTGTTGAAGAGAAGGAACAGAGAGTGGTGGTATTATATTTGAGAGTGTTATAGAGTTACTAGTCACTGGGTGTTGCAAACAGTTAAAGTGCTCCACTGGTAACCAAAAGGTTGGAGATTTGAGTCCATACAGAGGTGCTTGGAAGAAAGGTCTGGAAATCTACTGCCAAAAAGTCAGCCATTGAAAACCCTGTGGAACACAGTTCAAGTCTGGCATATGTGCAGTTGCCGTGAAACGATTTCGAGTTGACAGCAACTAGTATAGTGTGACTGTGCACATTGATGGAGCCTTTTAAAAAAATAATCCCACAGACACTCCCAGCTTCTCACTTCTCCACCTGTCCCACGCGTCTTTTCCAACACTGGAGTAAAAGGGTTCTCACACCATGGTATCAGGACTCAAGGTAGGATGGGGGTGAAGTGAATGATGGACCAAGCTCTGAGAGCTACAGCACACTGCAAGCAAATAGATGTCATTCCAGGATAGAAGACTGTGCACCTACAGAAAAAAACCAAACTTCAACTTCAGCATTGTGTCGATATGGGTAATAGCCATTATTGGCACATCAGCTGCTGACCGAAAGGTTGACAGTTGGAACTCACCCAGTGGCCCCTCGGGAGAAAGACCTGGTGATCTGCTCCTGTAAAGACTGCAGCCTAAAAAACCCTATGAGGCAGCTCTATTCCATCACGTGGGGTGGCTATGTGTGAAAATTGACTCAATGGCACCCAACAACAACAATAGATACAGAGAGGGCAGTGGTGACTCAGTGGTATAATTCTCGCCTTCCATGCAGGGGACTTGAGTTCAATTCCCAGTCAACGTTCGGTCACCATCCATCTGTCAGTGGAGGGTTGCATGCTGCTGCGATGCTGAACAGGTTTCGGGGGGTCTTCTAGACTAAGACAGACTAGGAAGAAAGGCCTAGCGATCTACTTTTGAAGATTAGTCAATGAAAACCCTATGGATTGCAATGGTCCAATCTGGTTGTGCATAGGATGCATGATGGGGATTGATCTGATAGCAGCTAAGAACAAATAGATACAGAAATAGTTAAGAAACTGTGAATTGTGAGCAACTGCAGACAGAGCCAGAATTTTCTGCAAATTGTCCATAAGTATCTATACAAGAAACAGTTATTCTAGTGGAGACAAGTATAGAGCACAGAGGAGGGTCTGTGGAGAGGCCAAGACAAGGACCATTAAAACAGAATAAAACCCATTTCCATTGAGTCGATTCTGACTCATAGGGACCCTACAGGACAGAGTAGAACTGCCCCATAGGGTTTCCAAGGAGCGACTAGTGGATTCAAACTGCCAACCTTTTGGTTAGCAGCTGAACTCTTAACTGTTATGCCACCAGAGAGTCCAAGTAAGTCCTGAGCAAAGATCGATTTCTCTCATGCCCACAGGAGTTTAATGACTCTTTAGTGAGGCAAGATTGGAAACTAACTCTGGAATCACAAGTGTAACATTTGCCATTATAAATATAGATTTATTCTTTAGTTTATAAGCTAACCAGTTGGCTACCACATATGTGTCAGAGTAGAACTGTGTTCCGTGGGGTTTTCTTTATATCGCCTTGACTTCCTCTCCATATGAAAGGTCTATGACTACATTATTTAGTCACTCTTTTTTGCTTTAGTGTTGTCATCTTTTACATATCGACATCTCTGTCTCTCTATTTTCAGTGTTTTAGCTTTGATTTATTTGTGACTTCCCTATCTGAGTTGATATCTGCTTGTTTTGTCTTGTATTGTAGTCTTGGGTTGTTAACTGATGTTATTGATTTTCTAACTGGAGGACTCCCTTTAGTATTTCTTGTAAGTTTGGTTTGGTTTTTACAAATATCCTAAACTTGTGTTTATCCGGAAATGCCCTAGTTTCGCCATCATATTTGAGAGACAGTTTTGCTAGATATATAATTCTTGGCTGGCAAATTTTTTCCTTCAAGGCTTTGTATACGTCATCCCGTTGCCTTCTTGTCTTCAAGGTTTCTGCTAAGTAGTCTGAGCTTAATCTTAATGACTCTCCTTTGTAGATGCCTTTTCATTTATACCAAGCCACTCTTAAAATTCTCTCTTTATATTTGGTTTTGGCAAGTTTGATTATAATATGTCTTGGTGACTTTCTTTTGAGATCTAATCTGTGTGGGGTTTAATGAGCTTCTTGGATAAATATCTTCTGATCTTTCATGATAGCAGGGAAATTTTCTGCCAACAGGTCTTCAACAATTCTTCTGTATTTTCTGTTATTATATTATATGGTACTCCAGTAACTTGCAGGTTATTCCTCTTGACAGAGTCCCACATAATCCTTAGGGTTTCTTCATTTTTTTTAATTCTATTATCTGATTTTTTCTCAAATAAGTTGGTGTCAAGTGCTTTATCTTCAATCTCACTAATTCTCACTTCCATTGCCTCAATTCTGCTCCTCTGACTTTCTATTGAATCATCTAATTCTGAAATTTTATGGTTAATATTTTGAATTTCTGTTTGCTATCTCTCTATCTCTCTATGGATTCTTTCAGCCTGTTAAATTTGTCATTATGCTCCTGTATAACCTTCTTAAGTTCCTCGATTGCTTTGTCTGTGTGTTCCTTGGGTTGTTCTGCGTTTTGCCTGATCTCCTGCCTGATCTCTTGTAGATCGCTGCATATTAATCTTTTGAATTCTACCTCCAATAATTCCAAGAAATTATCTTCCTCTGGAAAGTTCCTTCATTCTTTGTTTTGGGCACTTGCTGAACCCATCGTGGTCTGCCTCTTTATGTGATTTGATATTGACTGTTGTCTCCAAGCCATTGATAAGTTATTATATTTTTTTTATGTTTACTGTGTCGTAGCTTCTTGGTTTGTTTTGTTTTGATATGCCCAAATAGGCTGCTGGTGTGAGCTAGTTTCATTACCGGTGCCTTCGAAGCTCTCATGTCCTGTCACCAGGTGGTTAGAATTGTTACTAGGTAAAAAAAAAAAAATTTTTTTTTTTATGTAAGCCCAGGAGTCCATTTACTTTTTTTGTATGGATTCAGCTCAGGTGTCCAGGTAGTTGGTTACCAAGTGTGTGGTACAGACTCTCACCTACAGTCCTAGATGAGCAGGAGTGATTGGTGTAGGCACAGCTATCTGGCTGCAGTAGGGGGTCATGCACTGAGCAAGGCAGGGGTCTGACAGCTGCCCTTTAGTGCCTGGGAGGAAAGCATTTCACTGTTCTCTAGAGTGGGTAGATGGGTATATTTTGCAGCCAGACTGTGGGCACCCAATGCTGTTGGCTGTAAGGGCTGGGAGGCACCACTTATTCTTAGACTCCTGTCATGGGTGGCTAAGTGGCATGGGTGGAGCCACCAGTCCTCAGGCCCTTGATGTGGGTAGGTGAGGACCCTGCTTAACGAGTAGGCTGATGTCAAATGTCACAAATCTGCCACTCCACCGTATAGCTGATACAGTTGAAATTAGGCTTCAGGTATATACCCTGTTGTACTGTGCTAATGAGGCCTAAGGTTTGAAATTGGACCACTCAGGTCTATCCAGGGGTGAGAGGCATTTAAAGTCTGTGGACCGCTTTTGCCTGTGCCTAGGCAAGGGAGCTGTGCCTACCCTTAATTTCTAGCTTAGGGGAGCTGGCAGATTATTTTTTCCTATTTGTTAATTTGTTCCCTCTCCAGAGCTGAGAGAATGGCACAGAGTGTGTGACAGGTCCTACTTCTAACCCAGGGGACATGGCAAACACTGAAGCTGGCCCAGACCCAGTGCAGAGTAGGGAGGGGGCAGGTAAATGGTAGAGAGATTCTTCCTAAAGGGGATGTTTTTTGATCCTCATCATAGGTTAGACACATATGCTTGTCCTTTGTCACTTGAGTGCCACTTCTCACTGGCTCTAGAGGCTTGAGTAGACTCACCATAGCTCAGTGTCTTCCAATGTGGAAAACGCAACCCCCCGAGGACCACTGCTTGCCTCCACTGTGCGTGCCAGCTGATCCAGCCTGCAGGGTGCCGGCTCTGCCAGTCAGGTCTGGCAAATCCTCACTGCTTATGAATCGTCTCTCCCTCCCTCTGCTGCTTAGTCTGATTCCTCAACTTTGCCTTTGATGTTCAGGGCTTCTAGCTTGTCACCTGTAATTGATTCACTTGTTTTTTCTGATCATCGTTGTAAGAGGGACTGCAGGAAGCATTTGACTACTCTGCCATTTTCGCCCCGCCTCCTCCATAGGGTTTTCAGTTGCTGATTTTTTGGAAGTAGATCCCCGGGACTTTCTTCCAAGCACCTCTGAGTGGACTCGAACCTCCAACCTCTTGGTTAGCAGCCAAGCATATTAACTATTTGCAAACTCAGACTCTGGTTTACTTTATAGCTAATAGTTCACTCAGCACTGTGGTTCTGTCCATTCTCAGCTAATCCTTGTGTGCTTATTATGATATCCAAAGTTAAAGATCCTTCCAATTATTATAAATTTTTCTCTCTTTTTTTGGTGACCTTCAATTGACAATTGCAGTCAGGACTCCAGTTTCTAGAGGAGCAAGACAGGTTAAAAAAAACACCACTTGGAGAATGCTGGCTTAAAGGCGTGCTACTTGCTATATTGCCTCACAAATTCTGAAGCTGGCTGTGCCTTAATTGCTATTTGGCTGGCTGGCAATGCAAAATGCGGAGAAAAACAGCATCTGCTTATAAAAACAAATTCTGGTTTTGAGTCTCTAGGTAACAGAACTAGCCACATTGTCAGTGGTGAAATCAAATTATTTTCTTTTAAGTTGTGACAAATACTAAATGTATACTTTTTAGACATTCTTCCCTTGGGAAAATGACTGCCTAAGGCTCCTTGCTGACAAAGCTTATTACTAATTCATTTGCCTCCTTTAACAATAAAAAACGTTTTACATACACTGAAGTGAATTTGTTACATTATAACTCAATCACCAATGAGGAGAATTTTCCTTCTCAATCAGTTGAAAAACATTTACATTTTTCTCCATTCTTTGCAAAGTTATCAATCTGTGTGCTTTTATAGTCCTACTTTTAACCCTGAAAAAGAGGTTCCTTTCAATTTTGAAATCCAGCATGATCTACACAATTAATTTAATCAGACCTCTCCTGTATCTTCATAAAGTTGCCATACATTACATTCATTTTGGAAGGCAATAATTTTAAAGTTTTTCAGTTTGTCAAAATGAATAAATCAGAGATGGAATCGGGAACAATTGGAATTAAAACTGACCACTAGGCGTTCCGGGAGCTCTTCTTTTTATCTACTTATTTTTCTTATTTTCATGTAATTACAACCTAAATTGGATGGCGTTAAGCTTAGGATATATTAGAAAGCAGTATCCCTTGTTTATAAATAGCTAGAACACTAATGGGACTTTTTTTTTTTTTTTAATAAGTGTGCGAAGCTTTCACAACAAATCCTTTAACTTAGACAACAAAAATTGGTTGCTATGTAACTAAATATCAGTTGATTGTTGAAGGTTGTTTTGGAGGCTATAAGCAGCTAAACCTAGCTGTTATATTATTTCCCCCATTGAGCATTGAGTATTGAGTGTAAAACTAGGGTGGAAAATTGAAGATCTTTGTGCTGTAGTGGTATCATGTGATGACATTTTGACTCTGGCTACAGTGAAACCCATTGCTGTTCAGTCGATTCCAAATCATAAGTAACCCCACAGGACACAGTAGAAGGAGTGGCTGGTGGATTCGAACTGCTGACCTTTTGTTAACAGCCATATTTCTTAATCACTAAGCCACCAGGGTTTGAAAGTCCCATGCAAAAATACAAAAACAAAACCACAAACTGCCACACAACAAAACATCGTGTGGTTCTCTAGCACAAGAGAGGCGTCCGTGCTGATTTAATTCAAGCATTACAGAGCAATGCTCAGGGAGGGCATCCAGGCTCAGTTTCACTGAGATTTAGGATCCCAGAAGTAACTGTGCTATGAGCTCCAATAATGTCCCCAAACTTCGTTTCACATTAGAATCACCTGAAAACAAACAAACTCATTGCCGTTGAGTTGATTTTGACTCATAGCGACCTTGTAGGACAGAGTAGAACTGCTCCTTAGGGTTTCCAAGGAGTGGATGGTAGATTTGAACTGTCAATCTTTTGGTTAGCAGCCATAGCTCTTAACCACCGTACCACCAGGACTCCAGAATCACCTGAAGAGCTTTTAATTCTAAACGCCCACGTCATATACCATACCATACCTGCTGCTCTCAAGTCAATTCCAACTCATGGCTACTCCATATGTCTCGGAGTAGAACTGCGTTCCATAGGATTTTCAGTGCCTGATTTTTTGGAAGCAGATTGCATCACCTTTCTTCCCAGGCATCTCTGGGCAGACTGGATCCTTCAAACTTTTGGTTTGCAGATGAGTAAGTAAGTTTGCACCATTCAGGGACTCCGCTCAGGGCATAGCCCATCTCAATTACATCAGAATGTCTGGGCGTGAGAGTCAGGCTTCAGGAGTTTTTAGGCCTCAGGTGATTGCAACATCCAGTAAAGCTTGAAGACCACTGGGTTATAGAAAATAAAGGTTAAAAGATCATTCAAGTGTCACTAAATGTTCAGACAGACAGCATTCACATTTTGCCGGGATAAATGTAAGTACAGGTTCCCATTCCCTGGCTTGAAACCCACAGGGATGGATCTGCTTCACTATTCAGTTTTTCAGATTTTAAAAACTTATATAGTGCAGGTACTTACACTATGTAACTCCCCACTTGAGGTATAAGTACAGAGTACCCTGTAAGTACAAAACATTCATATTTCTGCAGAGACTCATATAAATATTTGCACTAGGCAAGAGAAATGGAAACTATAGATAATCTCACATAGATTTTTTGCCACGAAGTGGACTTGCCCATACTTACATAAGCCACTTTTGGTTTTCAGAGCTTTTGTGGATAAGGACATGTGGCCCTGTGTTGAATCAAACTGTCAGCAAACCAGCTAGGGACCTAAAGCAAGAGACTCCACTCACAGCGATAGCAGCGGCCCCTATGAGGCCAGCAGTGCTGGGAATGATTAGACCACTCCTATCATCTCACCCTAAATCTAATTTTCTTACATCTAAGCTCTTATATATAAACTGATACAGTTTCTAAGAGCTGAATTCCTTGCTGTGTATGTTTATGCCTACACACATACCAAACCAAACCCACACCAAACCAAACCAAACCCATTGCTGTCGAGTTTATTCTGACTCATAGCAACCGTATAGGACAGAGTAGAACTGCCCCATAGTTTCCAAGAAGCACCTGGTAGATTCAAACTTTCGACCTTTTGGTTCGTAGCTGTAGCTCTTAACCACTATGCCACCAGCGTTTTTCCCACATACATACATACACACATACATTATACATAATGTAATACTGATATAATAATATATATAATTATAATGTCATAGTGTTAAAATGTCAACTCTTTAAGACCTTTACCTTAAGGAATCAACCAGTCAGGACACTAAATTTATAATCATTGACACTATCCTTTCCTTTAGTATCTGTTAAAACACTGCTGTGCTTCAACAGCTCACCCAGAGTCTAGCAGACAATCTCACATCCAAAATAGTGCATGCTGAGCCAGTCCTCGGAAATAGACTATTAGTTTTCTGTCCTGGGGTAGAGCTACTCACTGGTATTTATCAGATGAGGAGGAAACTCACGCATTTTATAGAAGAAAGGTGTGTATGGTCAATGAAAACACAGCTACCCCTCAAATTGAAGCCTTTAGTCTAGAGACACCTAAAGGAAATAAAACTTCATACGACTGAGTAGGAGGACTGAGCTTTGGTGCTAGAACTAGTGAAGACAATCCCATAATTAGGCTCTACAGGGAGCTGGTAAGATAATTAGATGACAAGAACAGCATAAAGTTAGAAGAATCGCCACTGCGTACTAAGTTCCCAAGACTTCCTTCAAGGACTCTAATGTCGGAACAGCCTCATTTAGTATTACTGAGAAATAATCAGCTTCGCCTGATGCTCTGGGGGTGGAGCAAATGGGGCCCTTACCCTCCCAAGAGCACCAAGCCCATGAATCAGAGTGAGGCAGGCCTTGCTTTTCTGGCATTGTTCCAAATAACCAAGCACAGATTTCATCATACTAAGAGAGCTACCCAGGGTAAAGATCTACTGACTCCAATTTGGAAGCCATAGTTAAGTCTTTAGAGATGTTTCAAATAATCTTTCAATTGTGATTGGTCGCTGGCCTCTAATTTACCATAACTTCAGTACAAATGTCATCTTTCTATAGTCCTTTACCTTTCCTCTGTCTCAGGAAATGAGGCTAGTTCATCGAAGAAATTGAGCCTATGATGTCTGAATTCCCTCAACTTCCTGCCCCCACACTTACACAGTCATCTGTATCCACACTCACTTTATTGTTACCTTCTTTCTCGTTCCACATCTAATTCTTCCAATTCTTCTCCCAGAAGATCAGAGACCTTTCTCTACATCTACTAGGTCCCCAGCCCAAATAGCTATCTTCTCTATCTATAACCTGCTCAAATCTTTCCTATCTTGAAAACAATAGCAAAAGGGGAAATGACCTTAAGTTTGCCGTAGCTTTATTTTCTTGCTTTGATAGCTTAGCTTTCTGAGAGGCGTGAATGGGAGGTGAGGAAATGAAGGCTGTTAACTTGGCTTCCTCTCCCACTAGTACATTGAAATTGTTCTTGCCAGAGTCAATTACCCTAGTAGCAAAATTCAATACACATCTTTCAGTCATCTCAAATTTCACCTCTCTGCAATATTTTACATTCTTCCTGAACTGGAATTGGCCTTTTGTGACACCACTCTCAATGTTTTTCTCATGCCTCGAGGCCCTTCATTCTTCGTTTTCATGAGTTATTCTTCTTCCACCTGCCAATTAAATTACCATGATCCCATGGTTCTGTCAATGACTTCAACTACATCTTTAATATCACTCAAACTCATTCTCTCGTCTCCAGCACCACTGACATTAACTTAACTTAAAACTTCATCATTTGTATTCTGGATTTCAGATACAGCCTCCTACCTGTTCCTTCCAGCATTCTTTAGCTGGCCTGGCCTTACTCACCAAAACCTTTGATGGCAACTTTATGGCATATCATCTGTGCTTCTCCACAATTGTGGCCTTGATAGTCACAGTTATTTTTAATAGTGAAGAAAAAAATTTTTATTTCTCTCTGAGACTTAAGTTGCCATTAAACTATCAATAAACCTTACATATCCTAGGTATTGTGTGGTGAAGTTGGATGTATTTTTTGGAAGTGATGTAGTGATAGCAGAGATGTCTTTTGAGTGTTGACCAGGGGGTATCAAGCCATGCCTGGGTACATAATTACGGCATTTTACCAGTTTAGCATAAATGAGTCCTTCTGAACATAATGACAATTAATGGGAGTTGAATATTCTTGCTTTGAATATTCCCCATGATGCTATAGTGTGGTCCTTTTAAAATGAACAAAGAACAAAATGTGATCTTTTCGCCACCCTGTGGAAAACTTTTGAATCATTCTCCTTTGCCTGTAGGTAAAGTCTTTGATTTTGTTCTGGCACAGAGGTCCTTCAAGACCTGGTCTTGCAGGTCTGTCAGTCTTCCTCCAGCCACTCTCACTGTTAACCAGTCTACACTGTGGCTTTAGTAAACTATTGACTATCACCTGAGAGCTCCCAAGTGCTCTTTGCTTTCTTTTTTGTTCCTGTAAGAACAGTTGCAGCAAAAAAAAAAAAAAAAGTTGCAACTATGAGGGGAGATGAGGTTCTCAAAGAAATGGACATTTAAATAAGAGACAAATTAATCCAGAAAAAACCCTGGCAGAAACCTATATCAAGTAGATTAAACAGAGGAGGAAGGCCCAGAGAAAGAGTTGGATGGATGGAAAAAGAGTTGGTAGAAAAACTACTAGAGGAAACTGTCACAGAAACCAGAAGAAAGGCAAGTTCAAATATTACAGAGAGAGCAAGGTATACGAGAACTGATAGAAGCTCTTTAGTGTCATGATTTTATTGACAAAATAAACTTGAAATGGGTATTTCAGATGAATAATGGGGGGAAAAATCAGATTGCAAAGAGTTATGGACTAAGTATGTAGTGAGGAGGTAAATAAAGTGAAGGAAAGATGGTCTCCTTCCTCATTGAAAAATTAGCTTCTTGGAGGCGGAGAATAGCATCTAGTAGAGGACTTGTGCATGGTTTTCTTGGGCAAGTATGATTTATAACATATTCACTATGTATAGCCTGCAAGCCAAGACCTAATCATTGTCATGAAGATGAAAACACAAAAGTACCTTTGATTAACCTTTGTAAAAGCCTGCCATTGGGACCAGGTGGATATTCTTTGATCCAATGGATGGTCAGTTTTCATGCTGAATCAATTGGACTTCAGAGTAAATGGCCTTTTCCTTGAATGGAATTTAATATGCTTGAATTATTTAAAAAAAAAAAAAAAGGCTGTATGATCTCTAAGGGAGGCAAGATTGTATGAATAACTGTGTGTCTAAACCAGGTTTCCTCTCCACTTCACTCTCTTTGTGTTATTCTGTTTATAAACAGTGTGAAAGTTATCTAGCGTTTGACCTTCATCTTCCTAAAAGCTGGTCTTCATAATTTTAATTACCCCAAATCTTAATTTGTTCCTTCCTATTTGTTTTCACTGTGCTACCTTATTCTGAACCTCTTTATTTTTCACTTAGATTGATTTATATCCTTATTGAGGTTAACAATGTCCAGATTATTTTGTTCTCCATGTGGACTAACTCTTGCTAAAAAGCAAACAATATAAATCAAACACAAAAAAATTAAAAATTGTTTTCTATTATCTTCTGTCATAGTTATTGTATGTGTCAACTTGGCTACACTATAGTATCTGGCTATTTAATCAAGCATGTGAATGTATTTTGTAGGTGTGGCTAATGTCTACAATATATTGAAAGGCCATAAGAGCAAAAACTGAGTTTTCAGGTAGAAATTCTGCTTCAGGACTGCAACCTCAGCTCCTGCCCAAGAGTTTCTAGCCTTCTGTCCTGCCCTACACCTTTCAAAGTTGCCAGCCCCCACAGTCACGTAAGTCAATTCCTGAAATAAACTTGATCGATGGATGGATGGATGGACGGACGGACGGACGGACGGACGGACGGGTGGGTGGGTGGGTGGGTGGGTGGATGGATGGATGGATGGATGGATGATAGGAGATAATTCCCTACTTATTTGTTTCTCTCATGAATCCTGGCTGACACACTGTTCAAGTCTTTTAATCTGATTTTCAAGGCTCCTTACTCTAGTGTTCACTTTTAATTTTACTCCCAACTACTTTCTATAAACTCTTCCCAATCAAGATATCAATCCCATTCCTACCAGGGCCTTTTGCTTTCTGACTCATTCAGACAGTTCTATTTAGAGACTTGGAGATCCTTTCCTCCCTTTTGAGTATGTCCAAATTCTCTTTTGCTTCATATTACAGGCAAGGAAATCCACTTCATGGAGTCATTCTTAGCCTTCCTCAGTCAGAGTTTATATTCCTCACATATGAATGTCCATAAGACTCTATGACTTTCTGGTGACATACATCATATTCTACCTGGTGTTACAGCTTTTTGCACATGTCTCATTTCACCCACTGGATCTTCACATGTTCTTAGTCTAGTCTCATCTGCATAGCAGTTACTTAAACATTGAATGACTGAACGAATGAATAGGTTGGACTAAACTGTTAGCTTTTAATCCTAGCAAGACTGAAATAAGATTAAAAGCTAATCTATGGAGAGTTTCTATGCAGTTAATTTATTTAAAATTATGTGGGCTTCTAAATTGGCTAAATTAGACAAACAAAAAAAATTGTATGTTTTAAAAGTAACATTTAGTATTGGATCCATGTGGATAGCCAAAGTGTCCTCTTCATTTGGGACTGAACTGATACAGCAAGGACAAGGACGGGTGATTGGAAAGGTTGTTTGAGGTCAAGCTAATCTTTACTGCAACACATATATGTTTTAAATGCTTGCTTCTATGTGCAGACCAGAGTAGCAATTCTACATTAGCAGTGTTCCAAAAAGCATTCTTAATAGTGATCTTTTAAAAGCAGTCTCAACAATTAGGTACATTTCTTCTTTAAAGCGCTTACCCAAAAAAAATGTAAATATTCTCACTACAGCCCTCCATGCCATTAAAAAATTTATTGGATGTAGGACTGAGAGTAGAAAGCAGAATGGAGCCTGCCTGCTTTAGGGCCAGGGCAATCAGTTAGTTGGAACATGATGTTAATGAGGCCAGGGTTACAGATTCAATCCCCACATTGACCAGTTAGCTGGACTCCATTCAAGATCTGCAGCCTGAACCTCAGCCCCCAGTCGAATGAAAGAATGAAGCTGGATCAGCACAAATATATCCCCAGTCTTGGAAAAAGAAAGCAAAACCCTTCCCTTAAGTAAAGAAGGTCAGGATAGCCATTAACTTGTAAAAGATACATCCCATTAAATTGGGGGCAGGTTTGAAGATAGAGAACTCAAGATACCTGGAGAGAGAAAATAAGCTCCTTACAGGTAAGCAGGGAGCAAGATAAATGTCCCAAAAGGAAGTTTGGAAGCTGATGAATTGTAGAACAGGTGGTTCAAAGTAACTTAGTAGAAATAGAAAAAACAAACAAATAAATCAATAACTTGGGGAGCCCTTTGGAACACTGACTGGCATGAAAAGCTAGGGAAGAATTTTGAAATCCTCCTCTGGTCTCTTTCTTAATTTTATGTATCATTGCATGCTTGTCATAGCAGCTTATGGAATGCGGAATGCTATCAAAGGGGTTACTCTCAAGATAGTTATGCTACTGAAAAACAATTCAGGATAAACACCCTTCCTTATAAGATGTATTAAAGCACAGATTTCCTTTTTTTTTTTTTAATTTATCAGGGATTTTCTTCCAAAGGCAAATGATATGGGTTGCAGTTAAAAGTAAACAATTAGAGGCTGGGGCTTGGACAAGCGGTAAGAAAATGTTACTAGAATTTGAACTTTTCCTGAGCGTGTGACCATGCTTGTCCATAAAGCTGCTTCAAGTGAGCAAAAGAAAGGACATTGATTGAGGCACAGAAATCCTGCGTGAAATGCTCCTGTCTCCTTGGTGTGCAGCGCATTTCAAAGTAACTAATGTTTCCAAATTACTTTATGCTGGGTGCGTATCCGCTTTCTGTCTGTCTCTGCGCATATGTGTTTCTAATGACATATTGATTACAAGTCCAGCTTGAAATGGAACGGAAGCTGCCCCTCCCCTAGAGAGGGGGGCATTTCTCCTGAGTCAGCTCCTCCTGAGTGCATTCTCAAGGCGTGATCTGTCTACTGGCTGATGGGGCCATGAGGAGAAATGAGGTTGAAGAAGAGGGGCTGGAAGAGGGACAAGAAAGGAGAAATGACCTTTCTCATTTCAGAGGTGAATTGAGTTCCAGGCCTGGGTTAGTGGTTGTCTATCAAATTCTGTCCAAATCCTTCCCAAAGTCAAACACTTTAAATCTAAGAGCCTTGACAACTCAGAATATACATCCTAAACCATAGCGTGCAACTCAGCATTCTATCTCTGCATCAACAGCCACTGCGAGAATTATGACCCTGCTGTGATTCATCTAATGATTTGTGAATAACGTACTGGCTAAGCCAACAGAAGACCTCAGAGAGTTTCCATTCTGATTTCAGAAAACCTCCTCAATTCTGAACAAATGGTCACGGAGAAAGTATACAGTAAAATATAGTAACAACAAACCGCATGGATTCCACAGAAAGTATTAGGCAGATAGAGGTCAAAATAAAATGCATACAAAAAAGTATGATGTCTAAAAAGCAAATATAGTTTAATTACTCTCAGACACATACAGTAACATTGATAATAGAGTGTTTTCTGGTAGTGAGACTACTGGATCTCTTCTAATAAATAGACAAGACAAATTTGTTCTAAGAACCTTCCATGTTCATACAAATACAATGGTATATCTTTAAAAATGCTTTTAATCTACAGTAGGGTAAGGAGCTAATATTCATCGGATACGACCAAATGCTTGGACTGGGTCAGATCATTTGTATATGTTACCCCCTTTAATTCTAAAGTGTATTTTATAACCCTTTTATACAGAGGAGAAAACTGAGGTTTGGGGAGGTTACGAAACATGTCCATGTTAAACAAGTAATAGAACTCACATTTGAACTCATGACTTTTCAGCGTCCTTTGAGCTTCTGGGTCCCGGTGTAGTTTAAATATGCTAAAGAACACTGTTTTTCTTCTTATTAAAATGCATCACTGGAGAAGTGACCAAGAAATAAGACTGGCTTAGCAAACAAATGGAATTGCATAGTTCAATTTACATGTGTAAAAAACCAAACCCACTGCCATCCAGTTGATTCCCACTCATAGCGACCCTACAGAACAGAGGAGAACTACCCCACAGAGTTTCCAAGGAACACATGGTGGATTTGAACTGGAGACTTTTTGGTTAGCAGCCATAGCTCTTAACTACTACACCACCTATAACCAAATGCCACCTATAAAAAAAATATATATATATAGATAAGGTATATTACTAATAATTTATAGAAGTAAATTTCGAAAGTCTTAAACTTATTCCAGTATTGGTGCCATGCCTTTAATATCTTAAAAATATTTTTAGAATTCTTCTTTGGAATTACCTTCAGTCTGTATATGTCTTGCATAAAACAGTATTCATGACATATTTATTGAGCACTCTCACTAAGTTGGGGGAAAATAAAAATACACAAATAAATACAAGCATGCAATGCCTTCCCTCCAGGAGTTTGAAATCTAGCTGGGAGAATGGGTTATTTGACTTCTACCTTCAATGCAATGCAGTATAGCCAGGCACGTGCCTTGCAAGGGGTACTTTTCTACATATTAAGGATGAGAGAATCAACAATTAAATTGTAATTAAATTTAGCCTCCTGATGAAGGATTTTGTTCATTATTTTAGATTTTTTCTTACAAGTTCAAAAAAGAAAAAACCAACTTACTCCTGTAATGCACAGAATGAATGAATCCCTTACATAATGTCTGGAGGAATACACACCAAAAGAATCAGGAAAATGCTTACAAAAAGCTTCTCATCCTGTTTTCTTAAAATGAATAGACACTATACATGTGTTGAGAAAGTGAAAAAATAAATGATATGCTAACTTATCATTACTTTATAATGAGGGTATTTT
Organism: Loxodonta africana; assembly: GCF_030014295.1. Lineage (NCBI taxonomy): Eukaryota > Metazoa > Chordata > Mammalia > Proboscidea > Elephantidae > Loxodonta > Loxodonta africana. Next base: position 64,552,964 of record NC_087360.1, read on the forward strand.
AACATATCGCTTGGTCATTCCAAGTTTTATCTGTTACACCAAAAACCAAGCCCATTGCTATTGAGTTGATTCCGACTCATAGCGACCCTATAGACAGAGTAGAACTGCCCCATAGAGTTTCCAAGGAGTGGCTGGTAGATTCAAACTGCTGACCTCTTGGCCAGCAGCTGTAGCACTTAACCACTACGCCACCAGGGTTTCCTTATCTACTACAGCCTGTCTAAAACAATGTGTCCCGTCACCTCATGGTAACCTGGTCAGAAATGGATGGGATTTCCAGTTGTCAGACTGAGATTTTCACCTTTGAGGATGGATTTTCACTTTCAGGAATGAGCAAAATCATGTAGAGCTCTCATAATTGAGAATATTCAAAAGACTGTCACAATCTTTGATGACAATTCTAAAAAAGGAGTCAAATGTTTGGATGCCAGCCAATGCCTTTTGAAGAAATGGCCAGTTATCAAAGGTGACTACTACGAAAGGGACAACATACATTTGATGTCATATCGGTCACACTTTATAGTTACACCCCATGTGTAGAATGCCTCTACCCTAGTATGGCATCAAAATATTCCAATTATTGAAGACTAAACTAATGAGGTGTTATTGTTGTCATTAAGTGAAATTATCTTCTCTCAGTGCTTTATTCACTTTTCTGATGGGCGGGTTGTCACCTGCTGTTGAATCACCCCCAGCTCATGGTGGCCCCATGCACAACAGGACACTGCCTAGTCTTATACCATCACCATGATCAGTTGTGAATCATACTGTTGTGATCCATAGGGTTTTCACTGGCTGATTTTTGGTTGGCGATCACCAGGCCTTTATTTCTGCTCTGTCTAAATCTGGAAGCTCCACTGAAACTTGTTCAACATCATAGCAACACTCCAACTTCCACTGGCAGATGGGTGGGTGGTGGCTGGATCTGAGGTGCTTGGCCAGGAATCGAAACTAGGTCTCCCTCACGGAAGGTGAGAATTCTACCACCAAACAGCCAATGTTCCATTTTGATGAGCATAGATAGGGAAAAACTTCTTTATTCAGAGACCTTCTAAAACCTACAGTACCTACAGTACCTTTCAACCAATCATTTGGTAAATATTTCCTTTGGCTTCAGTTTGTCCAATTCAACAAATGCATCTATGCTTATGGACAAAGAAAATAGGAACACTTGGTAATTACTGGCTCACTGGTTAGTGCAGAAATCCATTGCAAATAATTCAATCGTTCAGGCCCTGAAGAGGATATTTTAATTTGAACTGTTCAATCGGGCTATCATAAGTTATGTATAACTATGAGATTTTCTCCTTGTTTAGTGCTGTAAATCAGTAGCAAAATGAAAAGAGTTCCTAGCTATGGTGTAGATAAAAGAAGGACACAAAAGCAATTTTGCTTCTGCATTTTTCTTCTCAAGGCTTTACAATTTCTGATTATTAATCTGTTGTAGGAAGTTTCTATCTGTGCTTCTTTCCAGTTATCTTGCGAGCAGGTGTTCTGGGAGACTTGCTCTTTCCAAAGCTAGCCTTTCAATAGATAAATAAATATTATAGAGGCTGGGAAATCAAGAAAACCAAAAACATGTTCTCTCTACTAGTCACCAGTAAACAAATAGCAATAGCATATTGTAGGACAGAAACTGTCCAGGCTCAGCTCTATGCTATCTGCCACCCACATACACAATGCCCAGGGCAAGGAGAAAAAGTAACGTTTTATTGCTGATTGCCACGGCGCGTTGTGAAGATTTGCTGATACACCTCAAGAAAGTCAAGTTCATTGCTCACCATAGAATTGGAGAAAATGTAACCTGTGTTGGGGCAGAAGGAATGGTAGGAAAAGAAAGTAGTAAATGTTTCCACCTCTCTGGCCTTTAATTCAGACAAGAACTAAACCAAATATGAATTGAATCCCTACTCAGTGTCTTTCCTTACCTTCCGTGGCGCTCCCTCCTTCATCATCAAGCGCCTAGCAGCATTCTCCCTTCTCTTCTTTACCCACATCCTTCACCCTCACAGCCTCCATATGGAGTTCAAAGCCACAGGCACGATGCTGAGCTGGCTGCCCCTGCTTTCACCTTTGCTGTCTGTGCAGTCCGTTGGCAGGGGGAGGGGATGCTACTCTCATAGGCCTATTTGGTGAGGAGAGGGGCATTCTTATACTAGAGACAATGCAAAAGGGCTTTACTCTGCTCCAAACTAAAAAAAACCTTATCTATATGGAAACTCTGGTGGCATAGTGGTCAAGAGCTATGGCTGCTAACCAAAAGGTTGGCAGTTCAAATCCACCAGGTGCTCCTTGGAAACTCTATGGGAAAGTTCTACTCTGTTCTATAGGGTTGCTATGAATTGGAATCAACTTGACAGCAATGGATTTGGTTTCTGTTTTTTCTTTTTTAAATGTAACCATAAATTTCTATTAACTTTGTTTCTATAGTATCATTATAATAATTTTTTAAATTTGTTTTTGACAATATATACAGCCAATCATAAACACCAATTCAACTATTTCTGCATGTACCATTCAATGACATTGATTACATTCTTTGAGTTGTACAACCACTCTCACCCTCCTTTTCCAAGTTGTTCCTCCTTATTAACATAAACTCACTGCCCCCTAGGTTTCCTATCTAACGTTTCAAGTTGATGTTGTCAGTTTGGTCCCATATAGATAGATCTTAAAAGAACGCAGTGCTCAGGGCAGACATTCTTAATTAGTTAAACAAATTTATTGTTTGGTTTGAAGAAGATATCAGGGGATAGTTTTGGCTTAAGTTTCATTATAATAAATTTTAATAAAAAGTTAATCATGATTTTGAACTGGTTATTGTTGTTGTTAGGTTCCATAGAATTGCTTCCTACTCGTAGCGACCCTGTGTACAACAGAACGAAACACTGCCCGTTCCTGTGCCATCTTCACAATCATTGCTATGTTTCAGCCCATTGTTGCAGCCACTGTGTCAACGTTTTTCACTGGCCTTCTACTTCACCAAGCATGATGTCCTTCTCCAGAGACTGGTCCCTCCCGATAACATTTCCAAAGTATGTGAGACAAAGCCTTGCCATCACCATTTCAAAGGAGCATTCTGGCTGTACTTCTTCCAAGACAGATTTGTCTGTTTTTCTGGCACTCCATGGTATGTTCAATATTCTGTGCTAACACCATAATTCAAAGGCATCAGTTCTCCTTCGGTCTTCCTTATTCGTTATCCAGCCAAACTGGTTAATTCTTCCTTATGTACTAAACTTACACACACACACACACACACACACACTCTTCTGAATAAGGCAAGGGAATTGCTTTCCTAATCCTCTTTAATGAATCTGAATATTGAGCAAGTAGCCTCATTTTCTTGAGGGTTAGGCCTTTTCCTTGAGTTTTTACCTTGTCAGATTGTGAATTGAATTTTAGGCTGTTCTCATTATTGCCTAGTGTCCACAGAGCCTTAGCAGCAAAGGATCACCTTAAACAACCACCTAGTTGATGCACGAATTTCCCTTTACAATATCTTCTGGCTTCTGTGTAAAGTATGCAGAGGGGTTTGAAACTCGCTGCCGTCCACTACATCTTGGATGACTCCAAATCTCCCTCCCTCTATTGACGTCAAATCTGTGTCCTGGTAACTTCCATCCCTTGGGCCTCTATTACTCCTGTTGGTTTCATTCCTCCACAAATGGCAGTCTTTGCTTGTACACACACGAATTAACTCATCTCTCTTTCCAAGTCCATTCATTTCTTCCTTCTACTGCCTTCCCCTTTCAAGTCTCTTCACCATCCTGGTGACTCTTCTCTGGCTATGCTTCTATTAAACTTTAAAGCTCTTCCTTTAAATCAATGTCGAGGAAGCAAGAATAAAAGGACTCTCTGAAAAATGCACCTTTTTAGGTTAGTGGTGAAGCGACTGCTGAAAGAACACTGAGAACAGATTCTGTAATTGGTGAGGCAGTAGCAGGTAGAATTCCTCCCCTGTGCATACTCATGAAGGGCACAATGCTCTTGGATCCTCTTAGACGTGAACCTGACTGAAGAGGCAATAGTAAGATGGTGAAGAGAAACATAGGTGTGTTTTGCTGTGTGTGATAGCACGGATTTGGAATTAGACCAACCTGGATTCAAGGCATTAGCTCTTCCACTTACTACCTTTGTGATCTTCAATGACTTAATATCTCTGGGCCCTACTTTCATCATCTGAAAAATGGGAGAAATAGCCTGTGTCTCATGACTGCAAATTATTGCTATTTTTTTCTTTGTGGTTTTGGCTTGGGAGATTTGAACCTGAGTTTGAAAAAACAAAAAACTGTGGTCTTCTCTCCATTTTATAACAAAAAGCACAGAAGGAAATTGGGCTTGCTTTCATTAATTCAATAATTCAATTATTTATTGTGTATTTTTTATGCACAGACACCATTCTAGGGACTGGACAAGCTCAGTGCAAAATACGCTACTGAAATTCTACTGCACTGATGTTTAAGACTGAGGAACCAAAATTTTGATGAGTATTAAACACAAAAATCAAAACCCTTTGCCATCAAGTCGATTCTGATGCATAACAACCCTATAGGACAGAGGAGAAATGCCCCATAGGGTTTCCAAGGAGAACCTGGTGGATTTGAACTGCTGATCTTTTGGTTAGCAGTTGTAGCTCTTAACCATTACACCACCAGGGTTTTGGGGTGGAGGAGGATTAGAGGCCCTGTTAAATTTGCCTTCCAGTCTGTCACTGGCTGGGTTCCCTTATGCATCTACGCAGGATCATATGGCAGATACCTTGGGTGTTGTTGTGAGCACATGGGGCAATTTTGTACAGCACCCGTCAGATCACTGTACTTTACTGCTATGCTTGCCTCTTTGGCTATTTTCCAACAAACATGGGAATTACAGTGTCTGCTTTTCTGGTGAATCCAATGGGCAGCTTGCCCCTCTGTATGCACTGTTCTAACTTGTGCTATAGCATCTGCTTCCTGGTTTCCCAGCAGGGAAGGAGGTGAATGGGCTGCTACATGAAAAACAGGTCAGCATCTGGGGTTTGGAGGTGATCCCAGTGGTCCTGCCACAAGCCTTTCCCCCATAGGACTGTATCCATTATTGTCCACTGCTTCTTATGCCCTTGGCCTATTCCACATAGTCAACCCACAGGCTACCACTCAACTGTCTGTACACAGGATTAAGGGCTAGGATTCCTGGGTGATGACTATCCATGCAGCCTTTAATTTGGCCCACTGATTGCTTTGCCCTGAGCCAGTTTCAAACCAAGTAATATCAGTGGAGGCTTGCACGGCCACTGCCATCCACAGAGGTGGCATACCTTGACTAGACCCATCTGTATACCAGGCAGTGGGCCTTCTCCTGTCTTGGAGGAGGGGGGAGGGAGGTGGCTGTGGTGGCTTGCTAGCCTGTGCTGAGGGGTCAGCTTGATATGTCACTGGACCAAATACAGCCTGTAACTCTTGGGACAAGGGACTGGCAGAAAGGGCACTGTGCTGTTGCAGGTATGCATGCCATTTGGCCACTGAAGCTGTCTGGGTGATGACTTGGACAACAGCCCGTTGACCACCCATTTACAGGCAAAGCTGTGGGAAGGGTAACAGCTCCTGCCCGTTAATGGCTGTACCTGGCAGAGAGCCATAGGCTGCTAACGATTGTTTCCCCCTGGGACCGTGTCGATTTTATGCCCCCCTCCGCATTGGGGACTGCCACAAGGCCCAGCCAAAGCCATCCTCCGTGCTGCTCCCATCTAACCAGAAGGGAGACCCTTCCCGTACCGTATCCAGCACCTTGCACTTGTGCAACCAACAGCTTTGTCAAAAGCTTGCTGCTGTTTGTTACTCCCATCCCAACAGGCACCCTTTTTTACTAGTCAATAGAGTGGTCTCAAGCACTGGGCCAAGTAGGGAATACATACTCTAATACCCTATGGGGCAGTTCTACTCTGTCCTATAGGGCCGCTTTGAGTCAGCATCGACTCGACAGCAGTGTTTTTTTTTTTTTTTTTTAACACCCCAAAAGTCCCTGGATGGTACAAATGGTTAATGTGCTTGACTGCTAACCAAATAGTTGGAGGTTCAAGTCCACCCAGAGGCATCTTCGAAGAAAGACCTGGCAATCTACTTCTGAAAAACCCTGGTGGCGTAGTGGTTAAGAGCTACCGCTGCCAACCAAAAAAGGTTAGCAGTTCAAATCTACCAGGTGCTCCCTGGAAAGCCTATGGAGCAGTTCTATAGGGTCGCTATGAGTTGGAATTGACTTGAGGTCAAGGAGTTTAGTTTAGTTTTTTTTTTTAATACCTCAGAAGACCCACAAAGGTCTGCACTTCATTTGTCATCCTAGGGGTGGGGTAAGCTTGTATCTTATCAACTATGGTTTCAGGAAACCCACCGGTCTTCTCTGACCACACTACGTCTAGGAATTTTATCAGTGTTCTTGGCCCCTGAACCTTGTGGACATTCACGACCCATCCTCTCCCCTGTGGGTGGATGATTAGGGCATCTAGATACTCCTGTAACAGAGAAACATCTTCAGCAGTTAACGTGATGTAATGAATGTAACGGCAACAACAAATAGCAGCTGGGAAGGGGAAAAGTCAGATCTCTAGCCACCATACCATGGCAAACAGGGGAACTATGTAAGTATCCTTGGGGAAGCACTTGAAATGTCCATTGCCACCCCCACCCCCAGACAGGTGATGGCAAGCTAATCCTGGATGGACAGGGCTAGAGGGATGCTAAAGAATGCACTGGCCAGATCTAACGCACCATGATACATGCCCAGATCTCTATTGAGGATTTCTAACAAAGAAGTTATGCTCAGGGTTTCAGTATGTATGGGAGGGATCTCTTTGTTAAGCTCCCTATAGTCGACAGTCGTACACTAGGACCCGTCTGGCTTCTTCACAGGCAATATAGGGCTATTAAGAGCACTGTGGGCTTCTGGGAGGATACCTACTCTTTTTAATTCCAAAATAGTTTCACTAATTTCCTTATCTCCTCTGGGCAACTTATTATTGCCCGATGTCTACCACTCTTCGTGGTGGGGAAACGGTCACTGGTTGCCATGCCACATCCCCCCTCAGGACTGCTTTAACCGCCTGCACTCAGTCAGAATTCTCCCACAGACGTGGTCAAAGTCAGTTCCATGAGGACTTCAACTCCTAGAATGTATTCTGGCATTGGGGAAATGTAAATTGGACATCGTTTGTGGGGAGGGATGCCTCCTACTTGCAGGGTCAGAAGTACCTGGTAAGGTTAGAAGTACATGGATGGACTTTCTGCAGTACCCATCGACTGCTGAGGGGAATCCTTGAAACCGCTCAGGGTTTCTAAAGACAAGGGTGAACTCAGCCCTGTATCAACTAGAGCTAGCACCTGCTGCTTGTTTGTTCTTGACCAATGTATTGTGACCTCTACATGGGACCTTTCTCCCCCTGCAGGGCCCTTACCTGTGTGTGACCTTAGCAGCACCCCTAGTCCCTAGGAAAGGGTGGTATCCACCCAGCAGTAAGGGGCATTGCCTCGTGGTGGGCCATAGGACCCAGAGGATACTTTTGCTCCGGCTTCAGATCCTCAAAAGACTAACCAAAACTGCATTTAGTTGCTTATCTATTTTGTGCATTGCCATTCTGGCAAACACTAAGTCCACCCACATCTGCCTTCAGGTCACTTTCAAGGGGACCTTGGATGGTCGTCTTGCAGGTTTCTCAGTCTCTCTTCTCTTTTCCCACAGCTCACACCCCCTTCTCCCTAGCTGCCCTGGTCATGTAGTGTTGCTATAACAGAAATACCACAAGTGGATAGTTTTAACAAAGACAAGTTTATTGTCTCATAGCCCAGTAGGCTAGACGTCTGAATTCAGGGGAAGGTTTTGTCTGTTCTGGAGGAAAGTCCTTGTCATCAGTCTTCCCTTGGTCTGGGAGCATCTCAGTGCAGGAACCTCAGGTCTTCCAGCACTGCTTTCTTGGTGGTACGAGGTCCCCGTGTCTCTCTGCTCAATTCTCTTTTATATCTCAAAAGAGACTGGCTTTAGACACTATCTAATCTTATAGATCTTATCAATATAACTGCCATTAATCCATCTCATTACATCGTAGTGATAGAATTTACAACAGATGGGGAAATCACATCAGATGACAAAATGGTAGACAATCACACAATACTGGTAGTCATGACCTAGCCAAGTTGACAGATATTTTGGGGGGACACAATTCAATCCATGACACAAGCCTTTACAGATTCACCCAAATCAGCTACAGTTTGTCCCACCCGATACACTGTCTGGCCCACTAAGAGAAACACTGGCCACCAGTGTGCCATACCAGGAGGGAGGAGCCACCTGCAGGATTCCTGCTTTTATTCCTGCAGTAAAAAGTTCATTGTCTGACTCTGAAGGTGCTGTGTGAATGGTGCGGTACATACCTAACTCCCAAATTAACTGCTGTAATTCCTCTATGGAAGACTATTCCCCAACTGTGCCAGGAAGATCGCCCTCATTTGGCCACACTCTTCTGCAGCACAAGATGATCCAGTCTATGAGGGCGTGCATACCCTCTGTTCCGAGCTGTGTGTAAACACTGCTGGAGGGTAGGGTAAGTGGTTATACTGCTCGTTTTCTCAGTCCTGGCTCCACTGAAAGAGACACTGCCTCCCCCAATATCCTACAAACATAGTAATCAGACTGCAATAGTTTCCTTCATTTCTGCTGGAGTTTACCAGACAACTCAATCAGATCAGTAGGGGTGTACCCCGCACTGTCATGGAACTGGCTGGCAGGGTTTCGTGTCTGGGGTCATCGGGTTCAGGTACCTTTCATCTTAGGAGTAATGAGCAGCTGGGCCTGGTGGTGGGTGGGGGCACTCTGCACCGTCCGACTCCTCTGCCACTATCTGATTCACTACCAGATCCATTCTGGCACAGATGCCACATTTTCGCATTCCAGTTGCCTCTCACCAACACTGCCCTAGTCTTTGCCTTTGGCACTTTCCTTCCCTCCAGCTTTACAAACCTGCAGGCAAGCATCACTAATTGTTGTCCTCTTGGACTCAGCCAGTTAATCCACCAATCTTTACCACACAGGGCTGGCGAACATCTCTTTCTAACTGCAGCTCTTCCTTCAGGGCTCTTACAGGCTCTTCAGGAGCTAGCTGGACCTCAGAGGCCAGCCACACAGCCCAGAGCAGTGACCATCCCACAGCTGCTGCTTCTCTCCTAGCTTCCTTTCCAGGCTTATGAAGGCACACGACTTTCCACAACCGTGCTATACCACTTGGAATTTTTAAGGTGTGGCCATACTCATGCGGTGGGCTGCATGCATCAAGCATAGGGGTGAGATCTGCTCACATGGAGGGTGCTGGCCAACCCAGAATATCCTCCACAGATGTCTTACTCCCACTAACCATTTCCTCAGTCTCCTGGCTCCTGGTTGGCTCGCCAATTGCCCAGGCATTGACCAGTAACTTGAAATTTGTCTCCAAAATTGAAGGGTGCTGAGGGACCAAAGAAAGAGGCAGGCAACTCCAGTGTGGTGGCGAAGGAGTCTTTATTAGGGAGATTTACATATCAGGGTCTTAGTACCCAGTGGAAGGAGGACCAAGACAGATCTCTGCACCTAGCTGTTTGTGGCGGGGGGGGGGGGGGCGTGGGGTGGGTGGGGAGGTTGCTCTTAGTTGTTTTTAGGTGCCGTCAAGTTGGCTCCAACTCACAGTGACCCTATGTACCACAGAACGAAACACTGCCCAGTCCTGTGCCATCCTTACAATCGTTTTTATGCTTGAGCCCATTGTTACAACCACTGTGTCAATCCATCCCGTTGAAGGTCTTCCTCTTTTCCGCTGACTCTGTACTTTACCAAGGACAATGTCCTTCTCCAGAGATTGATCCCTCCTGACAACATGTCCAAAGTATGTAAGACACAATCTCGCCATCCTTGCTTCTAAGGAGCATTCTGGTTGTACTTCTTCCAAGACAGGTTTGTTTGTTCTTTTGGCAGTCCATGGTATATTCAATATTCTTCATCAACACCACAATTCAAAGGCTTCAGTTCTTCTTAGGTCTTCCTTATTCACTGTCCAGCTTTCATATGCGTACGATGAGACTGAAAATACCATGGCTTGGGTCAGGCGCACCTTAGTCTTCAAGGTGACATCTTTGCTTTTCAACACTTTAAAGAGGTCCTTTGCAGACAATTTGCCTAATGCAATGTATCATTTGATTTCTTTACTGCTGCTTCCATGGCTGTTGATTGTGGATCCAAGCAAAATGAAATCCTTGACAACTTCAATCTTTTCTCCGGTTTATCGTGAAGTGACTTATTGGTCCAGTTGTGAGGATTTTTGTTTTCTTTATGTTGAGGTGTAATCCATACTGAAGGCTGTGGTCTTTGATCTTCATCAGTAAGTGCTTCAAATCCTCTTCAATTTCAGCAAGCAAGGTTGTGTCATCTGCATAACACAGGTTGTTAATGAGTCTTCCGCCAGTCCTGATGTCCCGTTCTTCATATAGTCTATCTTCTTGGATTGTGGTGGGGCGGGGGAGGTTTTATAGTGGTCCAGGACAAAGGTGGCTCTAAGCCAAAGAGTTACGTAAGACTGCCTTAGCAAGGTCACATAACAGAGGTTTGAAAAATAGCAGTGAACTAACAGAAACAGCAGCGAACTAATGGAAACTGTGAGGGCAGCCATATTTGGCCTTACAAAGCCTGTTTTCCCCTACACTTGGTGATCTTCATGTGGTGTGGCATCTATCTTCCCCCATCTCTACTCCCTTGCTTGCTTCTACTTAATCTGTTCTTTTATATCTCAACAGAGATTGACTTAAAACATGCCCTTCAATAATACTGCCTCATTAACATAACAAAGAAAACTCACTCCCAAATGGGATTATAATCACGGTTTAGGGGGTAAGATTTTCAACATATATTATCAGGAGGACACAAGCCAATTTGTAACAAGGGCTGATTGAGAAACCCAGATTGTAAGGGAATATCTACTGTCTCAGACCTTCAGGAGGTGCAAACAGGCCTATGTGTGACTGCAAGACTGTTGTCTGGAGTCAGGTAAAGTTAGAGGCAGAGGCAGTGACCAGGACCAAAGAGGAAGCAAATGTGTGACACTCGTTGTGGACACAATGGAGTTCCCTAGAGTGGAAAGAAAACGTTAAAAGGGTTTGAAGTCCTTCTGTCATTCTGTTGATCATGAGAAACATGATGCTGCATTAGTAAGCCTTTCCAGACAGTAGAATTATTCCCATTATCTGTCAGTCCTACACTACTGAAGCAGGCAGCCTTTGCTTGAATGTTACTGACTTGGAGAATCTGCCAGAGCTTTTAAGATAAATCTCAATGCCACGTTGTCCCCAGCCTAGCTGTTGTCATTGTCCCTGTACATGTGAAATGAGGGACCTTTCCAGTGCTTTAGTGTGTGGATTCACAGTCTCCAACAGGAAAATATTCCACTCTTCCCTTCCTCAACCTTATCCAGCTATCAATTTAATGTTTGTCAGGGTTTTTAATCTTTTTCATCTGAAATATCTGATTCAAGGCTGAATCTTAACTTCCATTTTGCTGAGTCTTTTGTTCCAACTCAATATATGTGTCTATATTTTTTCTGTTATCTCAGTATAATAGATTCGCCCAGATGAAATCACAACAACAGTAGTGTTCTTTAGTGTTCTAAGATTGATTCTGAAGTGTTACTGCCCCATTTAGCCTGTTACATCATTTCTTCATTCTGAATTATGTTACTGATCTATTCATCCTATTGCAGAGTTAACAGGACTATATTCATTACAACTTAAATGTAATAAATATTATATGTAGATAGTCTGGAGTATATTTCTAACAGCACTAAACCAAACCAAACCAAACCCACTGCCGTCAAGTCGATTCCGACTCATAGCAATCCTATAGAGTACAATAAATTATTTTGTTTGTTTCTAAAACTGATGCCTTATTTTCTATAATCATGTCATTATTTGATTTCTATGGATCCCATTCTTTATGACTTTTTTGTTTTCTCGGATAACTCTTCCACTTAATATATGCATTTATGTTCTTTATATCAATGATTATGTAGATGTAATCATAATCATTTAGTTTTTGAAATCTCTTAAAGTCACAGAACTTCATTAGTCATTAACTGAAACTGAGTGTCCACTATGTGCCTGGAATTTAGAGATGGGAAGACTATATGTGCCTGGAATTAGGAGGAGGGAAGGCTATAAAGTTGCAAATGGTGCATAAAATTCACAGTTGTTTGACTTCATGGTAATTATAATCTGGGTTGAAACCCAGCCCCATATTCCTCATATCATGATAAAAATGAAAAAACCAAACCCGTTGCCTTCAAGTTGACTCCAAGTCAAAGCAACCCTGTAGGATAGAGTCCAACTTCTGCATAAGATTCCCAAGAGGTAACTGGTGGATTCAAACAGCTGACCTTTTGGTTAGCAACCAAAATCTTAATGACTGAGCCATAAGGGCTCCGCCATATCACAATACCTGTTATTATTGCTGAATAATGATTTTAACAGTTTTTTTTAATTATCATCAGATCCACCCTTGATATGCGTTTTCAAATTATGACCTCCAAAAGATCTTCCTGAAAAACAGAATGAATGAAAATGCTGAGTCTATGTATTCTTCTCAAGCTTTTGCAGTCTCCTTGAGGACTCTTTAAGTGCTGGTAAGTCATGAATAACCTCCCTCCTTCTGGTCTGGCATGTTGATTTGGATAAGCTCAAGGCTCTATAAATCAATTTGAAATAGAAAAAACAAGAAGAGTGTAGAAGAGTGGTTTATTAGGAATGTAAAATAATAATAATAATAATTTTATTATATTCCACACTAATGTCAATATAAATGCAAAATAAAAACCTAGCTGGACTTGAATGCCTTGGAAAGATTCTGTTATTCTTCAGAATTTTATTAATCCAGTCGCAAATAACAGAGGGCCGGTCTATCTCCCCACCCCACCTTCGCTCCTCCATCTTCAGTCATTGTTCATTTTAAAGAGTTTTAATGGCTCTGGAAGTATTCATGAATTCTGGTTGCTTCACTCTTCTAATCATGTTGTCGGCTTAAAATTCACATTTAATTAACCTCTTCACCCAAGGCATAAATCAATAGTAAAACTTCAGCTGTTTACCATACCGATAGTGATTTTCATTTGGAGGGAAAGTGTTGAAAATTAGACATTAGGATGTCAGAAGAAAAGCAAACCAGTGGTGTGAAGCAAAAAAGAGCTAATACATAACCTGTGATAATGAAAGCCCTGAATATGAGAGAGAATATTCATGTATTCAGATTTCAGGGACATCTATGTTCAGGATAGGTTCAGAAAATGATGTTTTATCTAGAAAAATTGGTAAAGTAGAGGGCTAGCAAAAGAGAGGAAGACCCTCAATGAGATGGATTGACACAGCGGCTGCAACAATGGGCTCAGACATAGCAATGAGTGTGAGGATGGCGCAGAACGTGGAAGTGTCTCGTTTTGTTGTATGTGGGGTCTTTATGAGTCAGAACTGATTTGTCTACACCTAACAACAATGATACACTATATCCCTGCCCTGCTTGTGTTTCGTTGCTGACCCTGTTCTTCTTTTCATTGTTTAACAGCCTTATGAAGGCATAAGTCACATATTATAAAATAACCTATTGTAAAATAACAATTTAATTATTGTAATGCAACCATCCACAGAATCCAATTTTTAGGCTATTTTCATTACCCCGAAGAGTCAGTCCCCTTCTACTAGTGAACACTCAATTCTGTTCCCACCTCCAGTCCCAGGTAACCGCTGATCTACTTTCTGTCTCTTTAGATTTCTCTTTTCAGAAAATTTGACATAAATAGAATCTGGTCTTATGAGCCTTGCTTTTTTCACTCAGCATAATGGTTTTGAGTTTCACCCATGCTGAAGCATGTAGCAGCCCTGCCTTTTAATTGCTGCAGAAAATTTCACTGTATAGAGATACCACATTTTGTTTATCCTTTCACCATGTGATGGTAAAATAAAGACTTTCAGATCAATCAAAGCTGAGAAAAGTCATCACCAGAAGTCTTGCTCTATAAGATATGTTAAAAGAAGTTTTTCAGGCAGAATCGTATTCATAAACAATTAAGAATGCTGGTAATAGAAATTAGGGAAGTAAATATGAAACATATTCTTATTTTCAATCTCTTTAAAAGATGATTGCTTAAAGCAAAGTTAATAAAAATGTAGTGGGTTTATAATATGTAGGACTAGAATGCATGACAACAGTAACACAAAGGATATGAAATGATAGTGTAAGGTTCATATACTATAGTGTCACTCTGAGTTGGAATCAGCTCTGTAGCAATGGGTTTATTTGCTTTTCTGTTTTTTTTAAAAACAGGAATACCACAAGTGGATGGCTTTAACAAATTTATTTTCTCACTGTTTAGGAGGCTAGAAGTCCAAATTCAGGCACTGGCTCTAGAGGAAAGCTTTCTCTTTCTATTGGATCTGGGGGAAGTCCTTGTCTCTTTTCAATTTCTGTCCCTTAGTTCCTTGGCCATCGTCATGTAGTTTGGCACCTATCTTCCCCCATCTATCCTTCCTCCTGTGCCCATACTACTCCTTTTATATCTAAAAAATGATCTGCTTAATAAACACTGTATAACATAACCTAACAAAGAAAATCCTATTCCCAGATGGGATGACATCCACATATATTGAGTTAAGATTTAAAACACACAATTTAATTCATAACAAGCAATAAGAAAAAGGAAACAAAGAACAACTGGGTGCGTTTAAAAAAAAAGCTGCAATAGGATAACTATGAAAAAATATTAATCCAAAAAAAAATTACGAATTAAACTTCATTAAAAAATGATTTTGAAAGACATGGCTAAAAAAAACGAGTAAACAAACCACAGACTAGAAGAAAATATTGGTAAAACTTATCTGATAAAGTGCTTGCATCCAGAATAATCAAAAAACTTTTATAATCATAACAAGTTAAGAAACCTGATTTTAAAAACGAGCAAAAGATTTGAACAGACGTCCCCCAACAAAGATAAACAAATGACAAAAAAACACAGTGATATTCATCATCGTTAATCATTAGGGAAATGAAAGTTAAAATCAAAATGAGGCAGGTACTACTGCACGCTGTCTACAATGACTAAAGTTAAAAAGACTGACAATGCCAAGTGTTGATGAGGATAAGGAGCAACTTGAATTCTCCTATATTGCTGGTAGGAGTGCAGAAATAGTAGAGCCACTTTGAAAAATAGTTTCGCAGTTTCTTAAAAATTTAAGCATACCCACAGCATTCAACCAGGCAATCACGCTTTCAGGAAATTAACTCAGAGTAATGAAAGCATATTTTCATAGTAGCTTAAAAAAAAAAAAAAAAAAAAACTGGAAGCAATCCAAATGTCCATCAACTGTTAAATGGATAAATTAATTTTGGAATATCCATTCAATGGAATACTTATCGATAACAAAATATAATCAACTACTGATGCATTCAATTATGTGGAACTGAAAAGGATTATTCCAAACAAATACACACACACACACACACACACATATATATATATACATGTATTGTATGTTGGGCACACTTGTGGCAGAGTAGTTAAACGTTTGGCTGCTAACGAAAAGGCTGGCAGTTTAAATCCACCAGTGGCTCCTTGAAAACCCTATGGGGCAGTTCTACTCTGTCCTATAGGGTCGCTAAGAGTCGACACTGACTCCACAGCGGTGAGTTTTGTTTTTTCAGTCAATTGTCCTATTCCAATAGTACATATTTTACTTTTCCATGCATACAAAATACTTAAGAAACTCTTCCGAACCACACATTGTTTTCACAAGTATCACAAGGTAGCGTGTGTGTGTTCATTATTAAGAACCATTACATTTAACCCAAACTTTTAGTATAATAGGCTTCATGGCAGCCCGTTCTTCACTGCCAATTGTTTATAAATCAAATGATGTTCATAAGCCAGGGACTGCCTGTACTGACAGAAACCAGATCAGTGATTGCCAGGACCACAAGCTGGGGGAAGGCAAAAGACACGTGGGAACTATTTCAGAGTGATGCAAAGGTTCTACATCTTGATAGTGGTGATGGTTACATGATGTCTGGAACAGTTGTCAAAATCATCATATAGTACACTTACAACTGGTGATTTTTATAGCGTGCAAATTTACTTTTATAAACCTAATTTTATTAAAAAGTTTTAAACATCTCCTATATTCCAGGTATGAGTTGGAATAGACTTGATGGCTACGGGTTTGGTTTTTGGTTATGTTTCAGGCATTGTGCTAGGTACTGCAATAAACAAATCACATTTTCTACTTTTGTGGCCTAGTAGGAGAGACAGATAAAAGACTCAGTAATTACAACATAATATGATATATAATAAAACCAGCATACGTACAAGGTTCCAACAAAACACAATCTTAGAGACTCAGGGGAACATTCTAGATGAGGGGTGTCTTAGTCATCTAGTGCTTGATTTTTGTGAAGTATAAGGGGGATAACAGGGATATAGTAAACCACACAAATCTTTTTGTATCACCCAATTAATTTTTACACATATATTTCCTCATAATCTTTATCCAGAACAAGATTTAGAACATTCTTAGATGTTTTTCTTTGTTTAAGGCACTTGATCACTGGTTGATTATTGACTGGTGCTTTGGAATTTGAGATAGAAGTCAACGCTGTCACTTTATGAAAAAACTGTATGAGAAGATCAGAATTGCCATTGCTACTTATAGAAACTGTTTACGATGATCAATTTTGACTCTGTTGGCTTCATTATGAGCATAGCTAATTTGGCTAATATTTGGAAGCAATCCCAGGGTGAAGTATGTCTTTCTAAGAGAGGTAAATAGCAATATTCTTCCCTTGGGAAAGCTATCGGAGTTTTAAAACTATATTCACTACCAACAGAAAGTTAAAATTTTCAGTGGGAATGTGTTGAACCCTAAATAGCCAGGATGCATAGTGATTCTCCTCTGTGCTTTTCTGTAAGGAAAAAAAAAATACCTTTGTGAATTGACCTTACAATTCTCCTTAATCTATGGTTACCCACTTGCAATAATAATTAATGGTAATGAAATCGATAATTAAGAGCCATCCTCAATTTTAATTAAACTTACAGGTATTTTAATTAACCGGTGTTGGACTTCGTCTTGAGCCTGAAGGTCTTCAGTTCCTTGACAGAGGATGAGGATAGCTCAGTAAAACAATAACTACATCCTCCTTGAGCTAGACTACAAACCAGATTGCCTTCTCCAGTTGTTTTCTGTCTTTGTATGGTAGTTGGGGGAAACCCTGGTAGTGTAGTGGTTAAGAGCTATGGCTGTTAATCAAAAGATCAATGGTTCAAATCCACCAGGTGCTCCTTGGAAACTCTATGGGGCAGTTCTACTCTGCCCTATGGGGTCACTATGAGTCGGAATTGACTTGAGGGCAATGGATTTGGTTTTGGGTCTTGTGGTAGTTGGAGTGAGAAGTCACAAGAAGCGTCTTGAGATTTCCCTCCTCTTTTTTCAGAGAGAAAAATATAGCGTCCTGGGAACATCCATCAAATTTCGTTTGCACTACCATCTTTTCTTATTTATTTCAAACTTTCCACTTTCAGACTTTTTTCAAGACTTTTCTGTTACTAGATATAACCCAGAACTATTTCTGACCTGAATCCTAGGCTCACAGTGAGCGAGAGCTAGGTGTGTGCTAAGTCTGAGAGAGAGATGGAATACGACACTGGAAAGGTGGATGAGGGATAAGTCGTAATGTCCGTAGCTTCAAGCTTCCCCCCACCCCCCAGAATCAAAAGGGGCTTGAGATTCTCAGTCCTTCCATATCTTGTTCTGTTAATAGGACATTGATGGTTTGTTTGTTGACACATTGCTCTAATAAAGCAACGTTTTAAAAGATGCTTTCTAGTATCTAACCTAACTGAAAGGAGTGAGTAATGAGAATTGCAGGCCTTTTCAGCTTTAGTGGAGCAGTGTATCTGGACAACCAGGCCTTCGGACTTCCCTCAGATCACCGCGTAAGAGTATTGTCCATTCTATCTTTCTCAAATGTGAGGCTTGCTCGGGAGGCTAGAATGTCTCAGCAGGTGGGTGACATTAAGGAGGCTAAACTAATCTTATTCTGAAAACATCTTTGGGCAGCATTCCCAGCTCTCTATAGTTAGTGGTTGAAGAAACCGAGGCACAGTATAGGATAGTGTCTTTCCCTCAAATCTCTGCAGATAACTTCCTCAGAATTCACGTTAACTCTATTAGGACATGAAGGCTACCTTGCTGCTGGGATTCAAGGTGGTTGGCTTCCATAGTACCACCATTCCAGTCATCGCCCCTTCATTGACTGGAAGATGATGATCTTGGTATTATGGTCTTGGTATCCAGTTTCTGAGGTCCTGGGTGGTGCAAATTGTTTGCACTAGACTACTAGCCTAAAAAGTTTGACATTTTGAACCTACTTAGCAGCACCGTGGTAGTAAGCCTTAGTGATCGGCTTGTGTAAAGGTTATGGCCAAGGAAAGCCTATGGAGCACGGTTCTATTCCGTAATACTTGGGGTCGCAATGAGTTGGAATTGACAGCACAAGAAACCAATAACTGATAAACTTAGGTCTCTAGGTGATGCTAATTGTTTGCACTCAACTGCTAACATAAAGGTTGGTGGTTCCAACCCACCCAGCAGTGCCACGAAAGAAAAGCACTGGCTATCTGATTCTGTAAAGATTATAGCCAGGAAAACCCTTAGGAGCAGTTCTACTCTGTAACACGTGAGGTCACTAAGAGCTGGAGTTGACTCGACGACAATGGATTTTTTTGGCTGTTTATTTTTAATCTAGTTTCTGGAGTCCCTAGGCGGTGCAAATGGTTAATACATTTGGCTGTTAACCAAAAGATTGGTGGTTCCAGTCCACCCAGAGTCACCTCAGAAGAGAGGCTTGGTGGTTGTTTTAGTTATCTAGTGCTGCTATAACAGAAATACCACAAGTGGATGGCTTCAACAGGCAGAAGTTTATTCTCTCACAGCCTAGTAAGCTAGAAGTCCAAATTCAGGGTGTCAGCTCCAGGAGAAGGCTTTCTGTCTCTGTCAGGTCTGGAGGAAGGTCTTTACCATCAATCTTTCCCTGGTCTGGGAGCTTCTCTGTGCAGGAACCTCTAGTCCAAAGGAAGCATTCTGCTCTCAGTGTTGCTTTCTTGGTGATATGAGGTCCCCCACTCTCCGTTCCCTTCCTTTTCCTTTTATCTCTTATAAGATAAAAGGTCGTGCAGGCCACACCCCAGAGAAACTCCCTTTACATTGGATCAGGAATGTGACCTGAGCAATTGTGTTACATCCCTCCCTAACCCTCTTTAACATAATCTAATCTTGCCTCATTAACTACAGAGATTAGGATTTAAAACGCATAGGAAAATTATATCAATCACAAAATGGAAGACTACCACACAATACTGGGAATCATGGCCTAACCAAGTTGACACATATTTTTGAGGGGTACAATTCAATCCGTGACAGTGGTCTACTTTTGAAAAAATCAGCTGTCAAAAACCAGGGAGCATAGTTCTGCTCTAATGCATATGGGTCACCACGAGTTGGAATAAACTCAATGACAACTGGACTGGTTTTGTCCAGTTCCTAAAATACAGCCTCCAGTTAAAAACATCCTAGACTCTGACCCATCCCTGTTGGAATTGTCATTCTTATGATGCACATCATTAGAATGATAGGTTTGTTTCATTTCAAACAAAATAAAAGGGCACGGCTTGCTGCCCAGTTCACTTATCTGAGGATCTAACAGACCTCTAAGCATCATCTTTGCAAGACAGACCTTCAAAATGCCCTTGAGCATTAACGCGGGAGGAGATTGTGTAGCTATCTCTGGTAACTTTTATTTGGGAAACGAAGTTTTTATTTGAAAGAATTTGGAATACAAATTTTATTTGTAGTAATTTTAAATTTATAGAAAACTTGCAAAGATAGTACAGAGAGTTCCTGTATACCCCTCACCCAGCTTCAGTTTCCTCTAATTCTGTCATCTTACCTTTTTGTGGTACATTTGTCAAAACTAAGAAACCGACATGGAGGCATGAACTAAGCTTCAGATTTTTTGTCAATTTTACCAGTTTTCCCATTAATGTCTTTTTTTTTCAGGATCCAATTCTGACTGCTTTTTAAAAAATCAGCCCTCTTCTCTCCTCTAATGTACAGTCCTTTCTAGATTTTATGTCCAGTAAATATCAATGGGTTTTGTTTTTTTTTAAATATCAATATTGTCTGTCCCACACCTGGAGTCCAATAATTCCTTTGGTCTCTGCTGGGTCTTAATGGGAACAGTAATTAAGCCCTGTGCTCCATGTGGCTTGTTCTGTTCTTTTCAACAGCTAACTCACCTCTTTCCAACACTTCCTGCTCTGGGTTAAACTCAGGGAGAGTAGATGGGTGTAAGATTTTTTAAAATGCCCTTCATTTGGATTTACCAAGAACACAATGGACACAAGCCAGCCTTCTTTAATTCTTTCTTCCTTTCTTTATTTCTTCTGAAGGAAAACACTTAGGTCAAATTTATCTGAGCTAAAGCAGGTGAATTTTCCCTGGAATCAATAGAATGCTTTTACAGCATCCACACTTGAAGCAGAAAAAAAAGCCCTTAATGAACTATGCACCTGACATGCTAATGAGTTCTCCTTTGTGACACCTGAAGGGTCACATTTAAGCTGCAGCCTTTAATAATAGCATTTCAGACCTCAAAGAATAATGGTAAGGGGCATGTTTCCTTGGTCTGGGAAGTTACAATAGATTTTACCAGCTTGGTTTCGAAAGCAATTCTTGCTAAGACAGTCTCACCAAATATGCAGCTTAAGTATCGTCTCTTCAAAGCTTATAGAAGCAGTGACATTCGGTCGCTCTTTTTTATTTTTTTAAACCCCTGCACCTGAAGCTTACCTCCTTTCCACCCAATGTCAGTTCCCAGTTGCTCAGCTTATTGACGCATGTAAAAAGAAGGAAGGCAATTATTTCTGAGAGTAGCCAAACCCGTGTTCACAGGGAGGGGAGGAAATTGTGATGAGGATTTTAGTTTATTTAATTCACCTATTCACTGAGTGAAGGAAAGGACAAGAGGCAGGAGGAAATTAAATTATGGAGGGTTTTTTTTTTTTTTTCCTTGTTTATGTCCACTGCTTTGAACATGATTACAGATCTATAACTGTTACTACAGCTCATGGACCAAACACGTAGTTAAATAATTATCATTTGGAATTTGGTAATGAACTACTTTCATTTGGTTTGGGTGTTTGGGTTTTATATTGCTTTATAGTAAATCTTCACAGGTTCCGATCCCACTGGTAGAAATCTGAAACTGTAAGTATGGGTTTGGGAGAAGTTTAATGGACGCTGCTATGAAAGTGTGTCTTTTCTTAATAAACTACCACCATGAACAAAGACTCCTGTACAAATGTTTAACTGTATAAATACCAATAGCTGGGCTTCAAATGAGAAGGCTCATTTCATTGGGTTAGTAAATTGAAAATGTTTTGGTTTTCCACCGAGCATTGTCAGCTCTGGTCTGCTGAGCTCCTGCCCCCTTTCCTGAAGAATCACCGCTACCACCAGGTGCTGTTGGGTTGGGTTCTACTCAGGGTGACCCCATGTGTGTCAGAGTAGAACTGTGCTCCACAGGTTTTCGAAGACTGATTTTTTTGGAAGTAGAATGCCAGGTTTTCTTCCAAGGCAACTTTGGGTGTACTTGAACCTCCAAACTTTCGGTTAGCAGCTGAGTGAGTTTCCATTTGTACCACTCAGGGACTCCTCCCTGAAGAAGATATTTTCTTAATGAAAACCAAAACTGATTTCATAATCTTCAGTTACTTCTGGGTATTTAAACAGTAGTTTACACAGACTGTGTGTGGTTTTTATTCATTAAAAAAAAATTTTTTTTTTTTTTGTAATTCATTCCAAGATGTCCTTCTCCCCAGTCCTCTTGTAGGAGTATAAACTGGTGGCTCCAGTGACCCCCTGGAAGGATTCTACTCTGTTGCCCTCTCTCGTTTCTGTCATGTGCATGCGCAACACATACACACACTTTTGCGTGTGTATGGGCTTTCTTTCTGTGCATATGCTCTCAGTACTAGGACTGGGAGAAGAGAAAGAAAAAACAGATATTGTGTGTGTTTGTGTTGAGTAAATAATCTTCTCTTTGGTTGATCATAGCAACGGTTTCATTTTATGAATACATGGGTGACCAATGCCTTCAACAGGCCCTGCTGAGAAAGGGTTAGAACCTTTCAAGAAGCTCCCTTGGGAACTGGTGATTCTTTCTGATTCTCAACTACATCTTCCAACTGATGACCAGGTGCTATCACCAAACTACATTCCTCTGATGTCTGCCCCTCTTTGGCCCAGGCAGACTGCAGTGGTTCCCAGCAAGTTTATAGGTTCTATCTCCTTCACCTTCCCCAGCACCCATTTCATATGCTCTTGCCCCCTCAAGCCTCCTCTTCCCCTGGCCATCCCATCCCCCTTTCATGGTAGTACCAAGCTAGTCAGTGGATGAGCAGATGTCAAACCAAAAACAAAGTGTCAGACTCCACTTTTGGCCAATAGCCTCAGTTTAGAAAGAGATTCTTTTGTGGTCCCCAATATCGGCTGCTACCCACAATAAGCATATTAATTTAAAATTATTTTTATGTATACCTAGCTTTCACATGTTAGTTAAAACCTTGAAAAGTAACAGATGATTCACAAATGTTTAAATAGAAATAAAGAAAAAAATGCTAAAAACACAGTTTATCAAGTCAAAAATTTCAGTTGTGTTATTTTTTGTCATACATTTAATATGTAAAGTATGTAGTATGTTTACTTATCTTCTCCATTGTAGGAACGTTGAAGTGAACAGACTACAACTCATGTTGTCAGGAGGGATCAGTCCCTGGAGAAGGACATCATGCTTGGTAAAGTACAGGGTCAGCGGAAAAGAGGAAGACCCTCAATGAGATGGATTTACACAGTGGCTACAACAGTGGACTCAAGCATAACAAAGATTGTAAGGATGGCACAGGACTGGACAGTGTTTCATTCTGTTGTGCACAGGGTCACCATGAGTTGGAACCGACTGGACAGCACCTAACAACAACAATTCAAATATAAATAATAATATGAAGATGGTGATGATATGTTATGAATTAAATTTTGCCCCCCAAAAATATGTATTGTAAATTCTAACTTCTGTGCCTGTGGTTACAATTCCATTTGGGAATGGGTTGTCTGCGTTATGTTAATGAAGCAGAATTAGTGTAGGGCGTGTCTTGAGCCAGTTCCTTACAAGATATAAAAGGAGCAGAAAAAGTAAACCAAAATGGGCTAAGATAGATGGTAAGCCAGGTGGAGCTCTCCAAGGAACCAGGAAACAGAAGCTGAAGAGACAAAGACTTTCCACCAGAGCTGGCAGAGAGAGAAAGCCTTCCTCTAGAGCAGGTGCCCTGATTTCGGACTTGTAGCCTCCTAAATTGTAAGAAAACAAATTTTTCTGTTTGTAAAAGCTACCCATTGTGGCATTTCTGTTATAGCAGCACTAGGTAACTAGGATGTGATGATAATAAAGCTTTATTTTATATGACTGTTCTCAAGCCCACCTGCCCTGAGAAGAGAGAAATTAGATTCTCCACTGGACTTTCTCAGAACAATCTAGATGTTTCTATTCCCTTTACCTCCAAGGGGTTTTGATCCCAAGATGGAAGCAGAACACTCAAATCTCACCTCTTGCCTCTTGCACTGTCTTTCCCCACTTCCCCTTTCACCATCAGAAGCTTTCTCCCTCTTCCTGTGTGACCTCCACTTCTGTCACATTTTTCACCTTCCCTGCTCGTAGACTTTTTAAAAATATTGCTGTTCTTTTCACTGGGGACATAATCTTCATGCTCTAACATTAGTGGAACATGGACAGCTAACCAATAAAATATTTCCAAAATATCACTACAGAAATTTTTTTAATGTAAATCCATAGTCATACACAATGATGTTGTACACCTAACACTTTCTTTAATCCTGTGCTATTATCATAAATTTCAATGATTCTGCTTTTCCCAACTAGAAGCACGTGGCTGATGTCCCTGCTCTATTGGTCCTTTCTAACATGGCTTATAAGCTCAATTTTCATACCAGTAATGGCTGTGTTTTGCTGCTTCTTTATCTGGGAGCCACCCTGCTATGTAAATCAATGTTTTCTAATCTTTATTTCACTTAAAAGGTAATAAAAAGCCCACTCAGTACACACACAGAACCGCAGGATACGTTCTGAGCTGCTGAAAAACACTGCATTGCTAAGCAGCTGGGAAGGTAGTTGCTAACCTGGGCGTATACTTGCATCATATTTGAGTAGAATCCACTTGGCCATATTGCAGTGACTGTGTGGTGCTGCCTGTAAGAAAGAAAAAAATTGCCCTGGTGTGGGCAATTGAAAGCATGCTATTCCAAAATTACAGCGTGTATGTTTCTATTAAAATTATTTTTCAGTGCCTCTCAAAAGTTATAAATTTACCACACGTAAATGAAAATTGAGTATCTTAATACAGGTCCCTAATTTCTCCGCTCTAATTTGTTTGCTGCGAACTTATACAAATGGCATTTAGCTGTTGGTGTGGAGGCTCTAGAAGAGAAATGGAACCACATTTATATTCCTAACTACACATAGTTATCCTCCATAAAGAAAAGGTCGTCATCTTTGAAAAAGTTCTCAGCTTTGGAAGGGAAACACGTGGAGAGCCGATAGAAGGTAGTGGCTCTCTGACTGAATTAAGCAGTATAAAATCTAGAAATAGAGACATAATAGAATACCCCTGAATCCATATGCCCTTTATTTTAAAACCCAGATTTTAATTATCACGTTACTGTATTCTAAATGTGGGCAATTAAGTGGCATTCTTTAAAAATAGAATTCTCTAGGCACCAATATTACTTATAACCTGGCTTCATAGACTCCGAGTTTATCTTCTTCAGGTAACATAAAGAGCTCCTGTCAGACAACAGCAGGGACATATAAAAGGGACTTAGTCTCTCTGGGCGTTAATTTTCTCAGAGATAAAATGGGGGCAGGGGAAGATAGTAAGCTCTCAAGTCTTAGCTTGTTTCATAAACTAATGGAGACAGAATTCAGACTCCATATTTTCTGTACCATTTCCTGGAACAAGTAAAATGAAGATAGGATTCAGTAGAAAACTGTCATGTGCACGTACCTTGACTACATTTCTTCAGTCTCTGCTCCTCTCTTGAAGATGGAAGGGTTTGCCAAAGTTTGAAGCAGCCTCATAAGAGCAGTTACATAAAAAAAAGGTACCCAAATGCAGAAGCAAGATGGTTCTTCCCCATTTTCAGCCTGCGTGGGAGAGAGGCTTACATTTAAGTGAGCCTTTAGGTTCCTAGTATTTAACAATAGAGTTTTTTGCTCTATTAGGTGACCCCAGAAAGAAGTGTTTTTCTCTGACAGCAAACTTACCTTTTATAGGGAATTTTTAAAGAGAGGGGGTTCCTGGGTGGTAGAAATGGTTAAGGATCTTGGCTGTTAACAGAAAGGTTGGAGGTTTGAGTCCACCCAGAGTCACCTCAGAAGAAAGTCTGGTGATCTTCCAAAAAATCAACCATTGAAAGCCCTATGGAACACACGCTGTTGCCATGAGTCAGAATTTACACAACGGATCAGCAACTGGTTTAAATACTGGCACCATGTATTGGGGCTAAATGGCACAAAAGAGTTTGGGGGATGCCCCCAACAGTGTTCTTGAAAAGTATCTGAATGAATAATTTCTTTTAGAAGGATCAGCACAAAGCTAGTTCCAATGAGGCAGGGGTTAAAGATGTCCCAAATGTTGAAGTTTTCCATACTGCTGTGCCATGCCATCATCTCTAACATCAACTTCTCTTCCTTCTCTTAGTACTCTTCCTCTTGTCTTTGGGTTCCATAATTCATTGCAATGTCTCACAGAACTCATAAACCATCAAGGAAATGGCTATGTGGTTGTGGAGGCTGGCAAGTACCAAATGCTTGGATCAGGTGTCAGGCTGGAGGCTTCTCTTGACTCACATGATTGCAGGGGCTGATGAATTCAAATTGGCAGGTCAGACAACAGACTTCTGGCTCTCAAGGCTGTGGAAGCTGGAAAATCAGGCCAGACAATAGGCTGCTGGCTCAAGTTCCAAGAACCAGAGGTCAGATGATGACGGGCCATGTATAGAACTCACAGCAAGAGAGAGAGCTTTGCCAGACAGCTATATACATATTGGATGCAGATCATACCCTCAAGAGAACTTCCTTTACTTGAGCAAAGTTGTGCAATGTCATGACTTGCATGAGGTTGGAAAGGGTGGTGACTTTAGTCACACCCTCCAGTAAGGCTGTGACTCAAGATATAAAAAAAAAACCCACCCTAATTCTGCTTCACTAACATAATAGAAAACTCACACCTAAATGAGACCATAACCACAGGCATATTGCTGTTGTTGTTAGGTGCCCTTGAGTTAGTTCTGAATCACAATGCACCTATGTACAACAGAACGAAACTCTAACTTGTCCCTTGCCATTCTCTCCATCATTGCTATGTTTGAGAAGGTTGTTGCACCCACTGTATCAATCCACCTCTTTGAGGCTTTTCCTCTTTTGTGCTGACCCTCTACCAAATATGATGTCTTTCTCCAGGGACTTGTCCCTCCTGATAACGTGTCCAAAATACATGAGATGAAGTCTCGCCATCCTTGCTTCCAAAGAGGATTCTGGCTGTGCTTCTTCAAGACAGATTTGTTTGTTTTTTGGGTGGTTCATGGTATACACAATACTCTTCACCAACACCTTAATTCAAAGGCATCAATTCTTTCTTCAGTCCTCCTTATTCATTGTACAGCTTTCTCACGCAAATGAGGCAATTGAAAACACCATGACTTAGGTCAGGCATACCTTAATCCTCAAAGTGACATCTTTGCTTTTCAACACTTTAAAGAGGTCTTTTGCAGCAGATTTGCACAATGCAATATGTCATTTGATGTCTTGACTCCTGTATCCATGGGCAATGTTTCTGGATCCAAGTAAAATGAAATCCTTGACAATTTCAGTATTTTCTTCATTTACCATAATGTTGCTTGCTGGTTCAGTTGTGAAGATTTTAGTTTTCTTTATGTTGAGGTGTAATCCATAATGAAGGGTGTAGTCTTTGATCATCAGTAAGTGCTTCAAGTCCTCTTCATTTTCAGCAAGCAAGGTCGTATCATCTGCATATCGCAGGTTGTTAATTAGTCTTCTTCCAATCTTGATAGAAGTTTGGCTTCTCAGATCATCTGCTCAGAATACAGATTGAAAAAGTATGGTGAAAGAATACAGCCTGGATGCGCACCTTTCCTGACTTGAACTATGCAGTATCCCCTCGATTTTGTTCCAGTGGCTGACTCTTGGTCTATGTACAGATTCCTCAGGATCACAATTAATTTTTCTGAAATTCCCATTCTTCAAAATCTATCCACTATTTGTTATGATCCACACAGTCAAATGCTGTGATCATTAAGGTTGTGTGTCCGCTTGGCTGGGCCATGATTCTCAGTGGTCTGGCAGTTGTGGTGTAGTTTGGCAGTAGTATAATGATGTTATACCCTCCATGACAAGATCTGATATAAAGTTATCACCTCTATGATGTAATCTTCTGTGAGTAGCCAGTCAGTTGAAAAGGAGTTTTCTTGGGGGTGTGGCCTGCATGTGGCAAGGTTCATGGGCTTTTGCTAGCTCTGGATCCTGCAGCTGGCTCCTGTTCATCCTACCTCCAGGTCTTGGAACTTGAGCTAGTAGATTACCTGCCATCTTGGCAGCCGATGTTAAAATTCATTGGTCTCTGCTACCTGTAAACCAGAGGACTTCTGTCTGATCTGAGGATCTTGGGTTCATTAGCCCATGTAGCTACGTTTGTCAGGAGAAGCTTCCAGCCTGGCCCACAGACTTGGGACTTTCCAGATTTTACAATTTCTTGAGCCATTTCCTTGATACAAATCTCTTTATATATATTTGTACACTTTATGGGTTTGGCTTCTCTAGAGAACACAGCCTAAGATACACACCTTTGCATAGACAATAAAGCATAGGTGAACATCTTTCTGATATTCTCTGCTTTTAGCCAAGATCTATCTGACATCAGCAATAATATCCCTCATTCCTCATACTCTTCTGAATCTGGCTTGAACTTCTGGCAGTTCCCTGTTGGTACATTGCTGCAACTGCTTTTGAATGACGTTCAGCAAAATTTTACATTTGTGTGACATTGATGATATTGTTTGATAACATCTGCATTCTGTTGGATCCCCTTTCTTTGGAATGGGCACAAATATGGATGTCTTCCAGTTGGCTGGCTTGGAAGCTGTTTTCCAAATTGCTTGACATAGACAAGTGAGCACCACGAACGCTAAATCCATTTGTTGAAACATCTCAATTGGCATTCTGTCAACTCCCGGAGTGTTATTTTTCACCATTTTTCTACAGTGTAGTTTGAGTTTCTTCCTTTAGTACCATCAGTCCTTAATCATATGCTACCTCCTGAAATGGTTGAACGTAGACAAATTCTTTTTGGTGCAGTGACTGTCTGTATTCTTTCCATTTCTTTTGCTGCATCTTGAGTTGTTCAATATTTTCCCCATAGATCCCTTCAACATTGCAACTCGAGCTTCAATTTTTTCTTCAATTCTTTTGGCTTGAGAAATGCTGAGTGTCTTCTTCCCCTTCTAACTCCAATCCAAGTCTGCATATTTCATTTTAATACTTTATTGTCTTAAGCTGCCCTTTGAAATCTTCTGTTTGGCTCTTTTACTTCATCATTTTTTCCATTTGCTTTAGCAAATCTATATTCAAGGGCAAGTTTCAGAGTCTCTTCTGACATCCATTTTGGTCTTTCTTTTCTGCCTTTTTAATGACCTCTTGCTCTCTTCATGTATGATGTCGTTAATGTCAGTCCACAGCTCATCTAGTCTTTGGTTCTGGAGATGGTCTCTAAATTCAGGTGGGATATGCTCAAGGTCATATTTTGGCTCTCATGAACTTGCTCTAATTTTCTTCAGCCTCAACTTGAACTTGCATATGAGCAATTGATGGTCTGTTCTGCAGTCGGCTCCTGGCCTTGTTCTGAATGATGATATTGAGCTCTCCATCATCTTTTTCTACAGGTGGAGTCGATTTGATTTCCAGTGTATTTCATTCAATGAGGTCCACGTGTATAGTTGCTGTTCATGTTGTTGAAAAACGTATTTCCATTTAATAAGTCACTGTTCTTGTAAAATTTTATCATGCCATCTCTGACATCATTTCTATCACCAAAGCCATATTTTCCAACTAGAGATCTTTTTTCTGCATTTCCATCTTTCACGTTTCAATCACCAGTAATTATCAGTGCATCTTGATTGAGTGTTTGATCAATTTCAGACTGGAGAAGTTGGTAAAAATCTTCAAATTCTTCATCTTTGACATTAGTGGTTGGTGTATAAATTTGAGTAATAGTCATATTATACACCTTCCTTGTAAGTGTATAGATATAACCCTCTCACTGACAGTGTTGTACTTCAGGATAGATCTTGAAATGTTCTATTTGACAATGAATGTGACTCTATTCCTCTTCAATTTGTCATTCCTGGCATAATAGACCATATGATTTTCCTTTTGAAATGGCCATTATCAGTTCATTTCCGCTCACTAATGCCTAGGACATCTATCTTTTTGTGTTCCATTTCATTTTTGATGACTTCCAATTTTCCTAGATCATACTTTGTATATTCCATGTTCCAGTTATTAGTGGATGTTTGCAGCTGTTCCTTCTTATGTTGAGTTGTGCCACCTCACCAAATGAAGGCCCCAAAAACTTTACTCCATCTACTTCACTAAGATTGAGTCAACTCTGAGGAGGCAGCTCTTCCCCCATCTTATTTTTAGTGCCTTCCAACCTGAGAGGCACACCTTTCAACACTATTCCAGACAATGTTCCACTGCTATTCATAAGGTTTTCACTGGCCAGTTTTTTTTCAGAAATAGACCACCAGCTCCTTTTTCCAAGTCTGTCTTAGCCTGGAAGCTCCACTGACACCTGTCTAGCATGGGTGACCCTACTAGTATTTGAAATACCGGTGGCATGGCTCTCAGCATCACTGCAACACACAATTCATCATGGCATGACAAACTGGCAGACACATGGAGTTTTATATATATATATATACACACACACACACACACACACATGCATATGCAAAGCAAAAGAAAACCATACAGAAACATGTAGGTAAATTAAAATTAGCCTGATTCCGTCTGTCACCCATTTTGAATCAGTATAGTATTATTTAACGAACTCACCAAAGAAAACTACAGACTAAAAACTAAAAGACATTTGATCTCAAAGTTCTCATGAAAACAAGAATAAACACATTAATAAATACATGCCTCAAATATCCTTCTTAACTCTCCACCATAATATAGAATTGCTTTCAAAATTAGTTGGAAAAATCAACCTTGTTTTTATACTTCTTTTCTTGCTCTCACCTTTTAGTTAAAGTAAGTGTCCTGCTTCACTGGGCAGCACATTTTTATCTGTCTGACATGATTGGCAAGTAAGGCTGCTGCTCTTGGATTTTGGCTTTCAACAACCAGGTGGTGACAGGTTCAGTAATATCTGCACATTTAAATACACCATGTCTCATAAGAAGCTTAAGGGCCCTAACAGATTCTCACTTACTCATCCATGCAACACTTTTTTGGAGAAGGTAGGGTTTGGCTAACCATGCACTGGAGTATAGAGAAATTAGAGATACATGGATGCAGATATAGAGATGACAGGGAAAGACAGGACAATGGAGTGTCAGAAAGAAAACTTACCTCAAGAAATTAGAAATGCTGAAATATTTCTAAGGTCTAAATTGCACCTTCTAAGCATTTCGCCTCTGAAATTCCATTTCTATTCATAACTACTTAAGAGTGAAGAGGGTGGTTCATATTCCATCACTCCTTAATTTGGTAGATTGGTTTGCTTGACTGTGTCTGAGAAATCTGCAAGTCCTACAACGTCTTCCCTCTTCTTGGGTTTTCACCTCTGAGGGAAATGGGCAGATCCATTACAGATACCACAGGCTGAGCCTGATTTAACACTTGAAGTAACCCTGTTGCCAGAACTCTTAGGGACTTTACACCATACAAGCTACTACTTCCCGGGCTAAGCTGCTCATGTGCCGAAGTGTCAGCAAGGGCTGTGAACAAATTTGATCACCTTTTGATACTGAAAATTAATTATAGTTGTTATGTATAGAGTGCTGAGAAAAACCATTGCAATGCAAAGCTTTTAATTGCTTTATAATGTTGGTATATGTACTATCCATTCAAAACCTTTGTAGTTGTTTTTTCTTTGGATTTTCTAAGGATTAAAAAAGTCTTCTTAAGAAAAAAAAATTTGCATTCCTAAGTGAGGACTTGTTTCTACTTTTAAAGATAATAATGGTTATTTTTTTTGCCACATAACCAATGTGTATTAAGAATTTTGTATTTGATGCTAAGGAAACTAATGAAGGCAGTAAGCCGTTGCCGTCGAGCCGATTCCAACTCATAGCGACCCTACAGGACACAGTAGAACTGCCTCCATAAGGTTTCCAAGGAGAGCCTGGTGGGTTCAAACTGCCGACCTTTTGGTTAGCAGCCATAGCTCTTAACCACTATACCACCAGGGTTTCTAATGAAGGCAGTAGGGGACAGAGAATTACTCAATACCTTCTTTAAGGAGCTATACTACATCAAATAGATTTCTTGTGGCCTGAACTCACAAAGGAATAATACCGTAATAACCAAAAAAAAAAAACCCAGTGTCCTCGAGTCGATTCCGACTCATAGCAACCCTATAGGACAGAGTAGAACTGCCCCACAGAGTTTCCAAGGAGCGCCTGTATTAAAGTCATAGAGTAATAAAAAGTACATAGAATCTAATCCAACCATGTTAGTTAAAAATATTTTTCAAAAATTTTAGAATAGTTTAGATTTACAGAAAAGATGCAGTGATAGCACAGAGTTCCCATATAACCTGCTGCTAATTTCCTTTGTTGTTAACATCTTATGTTACTATGATAAATTGGTCATAAATAATGAACCAATATCAATACATTATACTTAACTAAATTCCATGATTTATTTGAATTTCATCAGTTTTTCCTTAACCCCCCTTTCTGTTCCAGCAGCCCATCTAGGAGACCACATTACATTTATTCACCATGTGTCCTTAGTGTCCTCTGGTCTGTGACAGTTTCTCAGATTTTCCTTATCTTGCAGGATATCCCTCAATTTGGGTTTCTCTGGCTTTTTTCTCATAGTTAGACTAGGGTGATAGGTTTTGGGGAGGAAGAGCACAGGGACAAAGTACCACTACCAACACATCATATTGTTACCTGAATAGGGCCTGTGCCCCGGAGCAGTCAAGCCAATGAAACATACTCCAAGTCAGAAAGAGTGAGAAGGTTTATTAAGGGGATGTACATTTTATACATCACCAGGACCCAGCAGCAACACAGGCTGCCTCTATGGAGTCCCAAAGAGCAATTTTACATTAGCGCTTACATAGAATCTTACAAGGGTTAAAAGTGCCTGGCCAGAGGTATGCTTGAAAGGAGTTATTCATTACAGGATAGTGACAAAAGATACCTGCCAGACATTTCTTTATTAGGCTGAAGATATACATATCAGATACCTGGGCTCTGATTTTCCTGTGGGGGTTGTAAGCCACAGGTGGTCCAACAGAACAAAATAAAGTTATTTGCATAAGTTTAAAACAAAGAACAAAGTCATTAACATTTGGTCAAAACAAAGTCATTAACAGAGGTATGTGAAGGAGGAGGACAGCAGAGCAAGGAGAAGAACTTATAGGTTTATCAAGGCATTAGTTATGTCAAGTTCTCAGTCAACCATTTTGAAAAAGGAGAAAACATGCTGGGGAGTATTGGGGTCACAAGATCAGGGGTGTGTACTACCACGATGACTTGTAACTGATGATGTCACCCTTGATCACAGCTAGTAGTGTTGGCCAGATTTATCT
Source organism: Loxodonta africana (assembly GCF_030014295.1). Classification (NCBI taxonomy): domain Eukaryota; kingdom Metazoa; phylum Chordata; class Mammalia; order Proboscidea; family Elephantidae; genus Loxodonta; species Loxodonta africana. The sequence continues at coordinate 64,586,019 of NC_087360.1, forward strand.
ACTGTAAAGTTATCTTTTTTCCCACTTTCCATATGGTACTCTGTGGAAGCAAGTCACTAAACAGAGCCCACACGTAAGGGGTGGGGAGCTATGCTCCACCTTCTTGAGAGTAAAGAATCAATATAAATTATTTGGAATCCTTCTTATGGAAGGCTTGTCTCATCCCTGATTCTGTCATTCAATCAATCATTTATTTATAATTATAAATGGGTTGTACTTTGTGTTACAATCCAATATCATGTTATTTATTTTCTTGCTCAGATTTTTTTCTAGCTTTGGCCAATAGGAGCTCTTTTAGTTGTTTCCTCTGTGCTCTTGTTTTGTTTCTTGGGTTCTTCATTACTTTCTGGCACTACAGGATGTTCCAGGCTCATCTTGTATATTTTCTGCCGTGGTACAAGAATCAGCTATTTCCCTAAGTAGCCCTGATTCCTTTTATTGAAGAATGGTATTAGAAGTCAAGATCTGAGTTCTTGCATCCATGTCATTTTATAGATTACATACATGAAGCTTAGAGAAGTTAAGGAATTTGTCATAGCTCAAAGGTGACTAGTAGCGAAACTAACACAGGGACACATGTATCTTGATGCCTGAGTCACTCACCTTCCTGTCACTAATTTTGCCAGTACACTTTCCTCTCACATTCCAGGGCATGCACCCTTCATGATCATATTAATGAGAAAAGGTGTCCTTTGTTCTGATAGTCTAGACTACTGAGTGTCCAGCCTTTACGTGCATTTGTATTTATGCGGGACTTTGAAGCCTTGTTCTGAAAGAGAAGATGAAAGCAAGAGGAATACAGTTATTTTAAAATGACAAAGGAAACAATGAAGAGCCATTTCCCCAAGCAGGGTGAGGTTTAGGTTACACAGGGAAGATCAGCTGTGTCCTTTAATGCTCAGAAAAGCTGCTGTGTAATACATTTGTGTACATGGCTTATCACTTCCAAGATCTTTCTGAGTTTGTCGCAACCCTTTTAGAGGTGGATCTTCAGTCCCAGAGTATGTATAACTGCATACATGTCTGTAAAGGGGAAAATAACTCTTATAGCTGGAAATTTGAAATCTGTTGTAAAATAATAAAGAGTAATACTTACTGCTTCTCTTTGGGGAGACATATAACACATTTCATTGTGATCTCTGAGATGTGCAGGATTTAGTCATCAATTAGTACATAAACATTATTAAGAATTGAAAATTCTTTTGTTCCAGATTGTCATGGATTGAATTGTGTTCCCCCAAACTATGTCAACTTGGTTAGTCCATGATTCCCAGTATTGTGTGATTGTCCTCCATTTTGCCATTGATCTAATTTTCTTACGAGTTGTAAATCCTAATCTCTGCCTATGGTTAATAAGGCAAGATTAGATTACTTTAAAGAGGATTAAGGCAGGAAGTAACACCCTTACTGAGGTCACATCCCTGATCCAATGTGAAGGGAGTTTTCCTGGGGTGTGGCCTGCATCATCTTTTACAAGAGATAAAAAGGAAAGGAAACAAGCAGAGAGTTGGGGGACCTCATATCACCAAGAAAGCAGTGCCGGGAGCAGAGTGCATCCTTCGGACACAGGGTTCTTGTGCAGAGAAGCTCCTAGTCCAGGGGAAGATTGATGGCAAGGACCTTCCTCCAGAGCCGGCAGAGAGAGAAAGGCTTCAGCTGGAGCTGATGTCTTGAATTTGGACTTGTAGACTACTAGACTGTGAGAGAATAATTTTCTCTTTGTTAAAGCTATCCACTAGCGGTATAGCAGCACTAGATAACTAAGACACAGAGTTATGCATACTACACACCTCACACCACCTTATTATATATACTGTATGTAGCTCGATTTCATATTGCAAAGGTCGGTAGATCATGCGAGTGTTACTGCCTTAGGCTCATTTTATTTTTAATCTGTACATGGTATGTGTGGAGTCCCAGTAGGGCAGTGGTTAAGAGCTACGGCTGCTAACCAAAATGTCGGCAATTTCAATCCACCAGTGGCTCCTTGGAAACCCTATAGGACAGTTCTACTCATAGGTTCACTACGAGTCAAAATAGACTTAATGGCAACAAGTAATGCCATGTGTTTCTAGTAGATTCCATGCATTTAATAAATAGTTATTGAGTAGTGGGTGTAAGCACTTTTTAAAAAAAAGGTTTTTTTTTTTTTTAGTCATTATTAAAACAGTTCTAAACATTATGGATAATACAAAGATAAGTAAGTCCCATATTCCTACATTTGAAAAAACAGTATCCTAACAAATATTTTCATGTTGTATTTGTATAATGTGTCACACACAATAAGCATTAAGAAGCAATCACTATTTAACAATCCATACAGTGTCAATCTATACAATACTGTGTTTTTTCAGTTTCCATTGCTAATTGTTTCAATTAATAGATTTACACTGTAACTGGTCAACAGGCAAATTCTGTTAGAACAGCTTTTAGTAATTATTTCTATATGTCTGTCAATATCTTTGCACTTTTGAGAATAACCTCTTTAAACTGATTAAACACATGACTCCCTCTCTTATTTATCTCATAATTAAAGAAGTAGTCCAATATTTCTGAGGTAACATTTTCTTGAATGATTATACCTACTGGTCGTCTTGATTGCTCCCAATAGCAAAAAGACTTAACCTTCAAGTTTTGCTCAATTTTTCTTTCCTAAAATGAAGATTATATTTTAAATACACATCTTTGAGAGCAATATTCTGTCAGTGACTCTAATTTTGATATGTGAAAGAAAAAGTTGATACAGTATTGAAATCTATGTTCATTGTTCAAATTCCAAAACGTTAAGTTCTTTCATCTTTTTTAATTTTAAATTGATATCTTCATAGGTGACTATAGTCAATTAATTTATAATCAATGCAAATGTATAGCATTTATACCTATTACTGGTCCCCAACCAACTGCCGTCTAGTACCAAATGTGTACTATAGACAGAGCTTCTCACTCAGTAGTAAAAATATTCACATTTCTATTTACATTTATAATGGCTTATCAATAGTTTATCTCTGTGTACAATTTTTTGGAACACTCTCTGGAGGGAGGTAACTAAGATTTTTTAATAACGTATCATTTTATATGGGTTTGTACTGAATAAAGCTAACTGGTGTCAAAGGCAGTATCTTCAGGGAGCTGGTTAAGGGATTTTTAGTCCCCAAAACGCACATATTAATTTATTTTTTTCCTGATTCATACAAATTGCATGTATTTATATCCATTCTAAAGCAATGCATCTTGAATCCCAGATGGATAAGGGTCATTGTTACTTTTACAATCCTTTTTGCTCTGTGCACAGGCTTCATAATGAGTGGCTGAATTTGGAGGGCAGTAGATGTTATTGGGGAACTTCCCCAGCTGGTGTGCATAAACCTTCAACCACAGACCTGGAAAGCCTGGTTGGAGGTGATGTGTACATTGGCTGGTGGTATTGGTGTAGCAGATACTGTGTCTTACCATACATAGGTCACTCTAGTTCCTAACTTTCTGACCTCAGAAGAAGAGAACATTCTTCAGAACTAATTTCTCAGTGAACACAAAACGCACATATTAAAAGTGGGCCATCCTTGATTTTATTCTTGAATTTTAAAAATGTTTAACACTTTTCTTCATCCTTGCCTTATTATTTATGTAGTCCAATAAAACCTCTTTGATTTCTGTTTAATTTTCTTCTGAAAGTTCAAGTGAGTCTTGGTTTGCTATTCCCTTTTAAGAACTTCTTTGGTAGCGCAAATCCAAAATAACTGAACAAGATCCCTAAACTTATCAAACTGGAATGAACTGATGAGAAAAGGTGAAGGTATTTGTGAAACAGAACTCAAAGTCCATCCTCCACATTCTAAATCCTGGTGAGTGCTCAACACAATAAAGGCTAATCTCTGGTCTTTGGTTTGAAACGTTATCATTCTCTGAACTGAAATTTGAACTAACTTCATTGATCTGTAAAGATTTCATTTTGCTCTTTGAGGATGAGATGAAATTCTTCCCATCTAACAAAGTAGCAGGATGTTAACACACCCCACAATTGCTTGTTTTCCTTTTGGTAAACAATGTGATTTGGAAATAATAACAATCCATGGCTAATGCTCAGATTACAGTTATATTCTGAATATCTGAAGGCTCATTTTCAGAAAATTTTGAACATCACCCATTTTTTCATGGTGCTAAAGTTGTCAAGTGTTTTATTTTACTTGAATCTACCATCAAAGCCCATGGAAGCAGCTGTCAAGACATCAAATGACATATTGCATCGGGTAAATCTGCTGCAAAAGACATCTTTAAAATGTTAAAAAAGCGAAGAGGTCACTTTGAGGACTTAAGTAAGCCAGACTCAAGCCATGTTAATTTTAATAGTCTCATATGCATGTGAAAGCTGGACAATGATTAAGGAAGACTGAAGAAGAATTGATGCCTTTGAATTATGTGATCGGTGAAGAATATTGAATATATCATAGACTGTCAGAAGAACAAACAAGTTTGCCTTGGAACAAGTACAGGCAGAGTGTTCCTTGAAAGAGAGGATGGTGAGATTTCATCTCACATAATTTGGACATGTTATCAGGAGAGACCAGTCCCTGGAGAAGAACATCATACTTGGTAAAGTAGAAGGTCTGGGAAAGAGAGGAAGACCCTCAACGAGATGGATTGACACAGTGGCTGTAATGATGGGCTCAAGCCTAGCAATGATTGTGAGGATGGTACAGGACCAGGCAGTGTTTCATTTTGCTATACATATGGTTGCTATCAGTCAGAACCAACTTGACGACACCTAACAAAGAGAAAGATATGTACGAAAATTTTATATCCTCAGAGCAATATAACTAAAATTGGACTTGCAGAACATAATCCTAAAGAAGTGTTGGTTTACTTTCATAGATAGAAGCTTTAGGAAAGGATATGGGATAAACATGTTGTTCAGAGGGAATTTGAAAGCATAGTGACAGGCACAATAACTCGGGAACCATTCCTCTTCTCCCTCTGACTCTACAGTCTCTTCTCAAGCTTCTGTATCATGGCCTGTTTGTACAGGGGCAAGTTTTAGTTGAATGCTTCTACAAGCAAATGTTGGCAAACTATGGCCTATTCGTTAAATCTGGCCCACTGCCTATTTTTATAAATAAAGTTTTATTGGAACATAGCCGAACTCATCCATTTACACCTTGCTATATTTTATGACTAAAAAAATAAAATAAAATAAAATTTTTTTTTATGACTGCTTTCAAGGTCCCCTAGTGGTACAATGGTTAATCTCTTGGCTGCTAACCTAAAGGTTGGTGGTTCGAACCACCCAGTGGTTTCACAGAAGAAAGACCTGCAGATCTGCTCCTGTAAAGACGTCAGCCTAGAAAACAGTTCTACTAGCGGTTCTACTTTGTCAGATATGGTCTCTATCAGTCAAAATCTACTCCATGGACCCTAACAACAGTAACATGACCGCTTTTGGGCTACAATGGCAAAGTTGAGTAGCTTCAGCAGAGACTATATGACCTGCAAAGTCTAAAAATATTACTACCTGGCCCTTTACAGGTAAAGTTTACTGACCCTGAACTACAGGATTGACTGGTAACGTTGGATTTGCAAACACTGAGGTGTTTGCTGGCTCAGAAGAGCAGCACTGATCATATACATCACCTATATTTCTTCATTGAGTAAAATATCCTTTCTAACCCTAGACCATTTTCACTTTGGAAAGAGAGCTAAGTGCAGCACGTAAAGAAAGAAAATAAATAGCCCAGCAGGAAGGAAACTTGAAATACTTCATCTGACTCCATTACTTTTCTCCACATTAGTGACTCAAAAACCCTTAGCATATCATGGATGGCAGCGTTCCATGTTTCTTTACATTTCATCATTACTTGGTAATGTGAGAAGACACAGACTTCTTGAGCCTTCATTGCAGTGCTGGGTTCTTTTGGATATATACAAGTGTGTATGCACACAGACACACGCACAGAGCTAGGCTGCATGGACACCCAGCCTTTTCACTCATTTTTTACGTCCACTTGGGTGCTGACTGCCAGCTGGCATAAATGACAGATGACGTTAACTTTCAGCAGATGTCTTCCTGACCCCAAAGATAATGGAAATGACAAATAATAACTTTGTAATTACCTTAACTTCAACCAAAGCAGAAGCTGAAAAATAACCAGATGAGAACTACAGGGAACATGTGGGAGCGACTTTCCCATTAAGCATGTTTAAGGGTCCCCCGTGCTGTGTGGCTCAGGAGCTGTGCCAAGAGAGCGTGGAAGGCAGCCGAATATGCACCCAACCATAAATCTTCTTGGTCCCATGATAAACAAACAAGATTTCAGCATCTGCATGCACAGCTGACGAGAAATGGAGAAATGAAGATTAAATGGCAACTAGGGCACTGTCAGAGCTTGGAGTTTTACTGTGCCTTGGATCATGGAGAAGCCCTGTAATTAAAAATACATTTTGAATGCTCACAGTTTGCTGGACCTGGTCTTTGAAGAGAGACAACAGGAAAGACGAAAAAAGCGAAAGAGAAATTTGAACTGATGTGAGGAGAGTTTGCCTTTTGCTGATAATCTTGGTTTGGGAAGTCTCTCGGAAAACTATTGTGAAACACAGCACATCATTTCTGATCTTGACCAAAAGATGGCATGGGTGCCTGGACTTCATGCTTGGAGGAGACTAGAGAGGCCTCTAGGCGTGGTGAAACCTTTATTTTCAAGAATCTGGAACTCATTTGAGCTAAATCTGTGAGTTACCACCCAGATGTGAATCTGTTTAGCTTGATTAAAAATCTATGCCATCTACTCCAAGACTGAGATCAACCAATTCCTGGGTAGAAACAATTCTCACTGTATCAGAGGCTAGTATCTTAGGATATGCAGGAGATAGCAATGATCTTATTAGTGAAATTTTCCCTGTAACTTTCTCCCATTGATAGTGGTTATCACCCTTGTAGCTATAACAGAGTTAACCAGATTACCTGCTGAAAGCTAAACAGTTCATCTAACCATTCTCCTTTTAATGTAGTTTTGAGTTCTTCCACCTTCACAGATGTACTTCTCCGAATGTTATTGTCTGTCTACATCCCTCTTAAGGTGTGGCACACAACCTTCTCTGAGAGTAGAGTGCCGTTATAGCCTCTTGCATTCTAGTTCAGGATATGTTAGCAATAGCTTTTTTGATGACTAGATAGTAGTTTTTGACCCACATTATCCTAAATACTGTTCAAACATGCCTCTGCTAAACTACATCTTTTTCCTTGTACAGTAAAAATATATTAAGTACAGAAACTAACTCATAAGCTGTAGTTTCAACTCTTACCTATAAGCTGCCCTGCCTTGGGTCTACATTTCTAAAGCCAATCTTTCATCTTAGCTCCAAAGCCAACTCAATCATCTCCTGATATGTACACAAATAGCCCTACTGGATGCAAACTCCACGAGGGCAGCAATTTCTGTTTGCTTTACTCACTGCCGTATGTCCAGAGCTTAAAACATTCTCTGGAATCTAGTAGGTTCTCCGCAAATATTTTTGAATGAATAAACAAATTTCAACTCAACATGCCCAAATACGATCTCAACACCGTCCTCCATGTACCGTATATCCTCTCACAAGAGTGGTACCACCATCTACGCTGTTAGCAAAGCCAAACATTTGAGTCATTCCATGTTCCACTCTATCTCACCTCACATATCCAATCAGATCTTAAGAAATGCTGTTTTTTTTTCTTCCTGAGCATCTCTGAAATTGATCCCGCTCTCTCTAGGTCCTCATAATCTTCCATACTAATGTTTTCCAGTGTCGCCCTAAATAACTTGCTGATCTCACTCTTGCCCTCATTCATGCAATCCATTCTTCATACTTCTCTCAGCGTTGTCTTTCTGAAATGAAAATTTGAACAAATTACTGTGTTGTTTAAAATCCTTAGTAGCTTCCCATGGTTATCAAAATTAAATCTAAATTCCTTAGTAAGGCATTCATCACTCCAATCTCCTTTATGATCTAGCCTTTTCCTATCTTCCCAGCCTCATTTTTATTCACTTTCCTACCAAGTACCCTATTCACCAGCCATAATGAGCATGCCATAGTCTCCCCTCTGGCCTTTGTATGTGCTATTGGCTTTGTTTCTTCTCTTTATGTGTAGAGTTAGCTAAACGAAAACAAAACAAACCTGTTGCTGTCAAGTGGATTCTGACTTATAGTGACCCTATAGGACAGAGTTTCTAAGGAGCAGCTGGTGGATTCGAATCACTGACCTTTTGGTTAGTAGCCAAGCTCTTAACCACTGTGCTACCAGGACTCCATGGACTTAACTACAACGCTGACTAGACCATTCAGGAGGTGTTTGTTGATCATCCTCAGATTGGGTAAGATGCCCTCGCCTGCATTCATAGAACACTAGTGCCTACTTCTATTTCAGACAAACATAATAAAGAGCGATAAGGGCCTTCTCTCACATTTGATTGTAAAAATGTGTGATTTTGTATCCTGAGAGCCCAGCCCAGTATTTGGGGCATAGTTAATTCTTCAGTAGAATGAATTAAACTCTATTAAGTAGGTGGCAAAAGGTGGGATAAAGAAAGGACCAAGAGTGTGGAAGGTTGTAGGAGAAGTGATCGATATGAGCAAAGTCACAGAGGCAGGTGGATGCTGCTTGTGTTTGGGGGATTGTGATCCAGGTACAGAAGGTTCAGCGAGTGAGGTGAGGAGCAGAAGGATAGAAAAGTAGGCTGTTCTTTACGAAGAGAATTTCCGAGGTTACTGAGTTGCCATCTGGCCTTCCTGTTGACCCAGTGTTCCACTTCTAGTCTTCATGCAAACAATAAATTATGCGCATCATACTGACTTTCCTCTAAATGTCCCACATCTCGCATTTTACACCGTCTCTCCTTCATCAGCAATAACAGACAAAGCTGCTGAATTCAGCACATATTATCTTGTTAGCAAGGTTTTCCCTTCAGTGCTGCCTCTTTGCAACTCAATCTCTCTAATGCTGACTGCTAAAATGGCTTGATGTCCAGATGTAGATTCAACATCTGAGTCAGGAGCTCTGAAATCTGTGCCTGCATTGTGGAAAGTGCTGGCAGATGTGATAATGATTTCTCTGTAGCACATTTATTTGAACATCCCAAAGCCCTAAATAAAAATAGCTCACACATATGGAGTAGTTTTCATGTACCAGGGACTGTTCAAAGTACCATGCATGCATTACCTCACAAAAATTCTATGAAGTATTTGCCATTATTATCCCCATTTTACAAATAAGGTCATAGAGGCACAGAGAGGTTAAGACAAACTTCCAAGGTCACAAAGCCAATACGTGTTGGAAATAAGATTTTTTTAAAAAAAATACAGCTCCAAATTTTATAGACTTAATTTTTTTTTTTTTAATCATTACTCCATGGTGTCTCTTTAAAATGGGAAAGAAATATAATACCAAAAGAAAGAGTATGACTTCTTATACTGACTTTACTGTAAAATATGTAGATTTGGATAAGTCAGAACCCAGAAAACCTTAGTTACATTCTCAGTACAATGAGAGTATGTATGAGGGAGTAGACGTCAAACATTTTCACTTCCATGGTCCCTAGACAAATTTTTTAAAAATATTGTATCCCCTTGTATATTTTAAAAGGACATATACATTTTAACATGCTGAAAAATTAAAATTTGCTAAAAAATGTACTCGGTAAAACCCAGAAAATGGTTAAGCACTCAGCTAATAACTAAAAAAAAGGTTGGTGATATAAGGCCACCCAAAGTTTTCTCAGAAGAAAGTCTGGCCATCTGCTTCCAAAAGGTCACAGCCATGAAAACTCTACAGAGCGTATTTCTACTCTGCAAAACATGGGGTTTCCACGAATTGAATTTGACTCCATCGCAACAAGTTTTTATCACCCTTAAATATATGCACTTCCACTCTCTTCTGGTTACTGTTTGCATCGTATCTACTTTTCCTTTTTTTTACTTTCAACCTGCCTTTGTCTTTGAATCTCAACTGTGTCCGTTCTACAGAGCAACTAATAACCAAAAAACAAAACAAAACAACAAACCCATTGCCATCAAGTCAATTCCAACCCATAGTGATCCTATAGGACGGAGTAGAACTGCCCCCAGAGGGTTTTCAAGGATCACCAGGTGAAGTCGAACTGCTCACCTTTTGGTTAGTAGCTCAGCTCTTAACCACTGCGCCACCAGGGCTCTGAGCAAATAATAGATCTTGCTCTTTTAAAATCTAATCTGACAATCTCTGCCTTTTGATTGTTTAGTACATTAATATCTAATGTAATTATTGATATGGCTAGATTTACGTCTGTCATTTTACCATTAGTTTTCTGTATGTCTCATGTAGTTTTGCTGTTGTTTTTTCACTGTTTCTCTTTTAGTGCTTTTTTGTGTTAAGCCAATGTTTTTTAGTAAACTAAATTACTCTTTTGAGATTTTTTCTATGGTTTTTTTGCGTTAATTTTCATAGTGGTTTGTGCTAAGGATTCCAATATACATCTTTAAATTAACACAGTTTACTTTAGGTTAATACTGACTTAATTCTAATAAAATACAGTTTCAATTTTTTCCCTTTCTTTGTGCTATTATTGTCATATATGTTACATCTATGCATGCTATGAGCACAGCAATACAGTGCTATAATCATTGTTGTAAACACTCCTCTGGGTATTTTTAAGGAATTAAGAGAAGAAATAAAACACCAAAAGCATATATGCAGAGATTATTTTATATTTCCTCACATATTTATCTTTTCTTGCTGTTCATTCCTACCCATGTATTTGAGTTGAAATTTGATGTCCTTTCCTTTCAGCCTACAGGACTTTCTTGTCGGAAAGTTATGTTAACAAAAAACTCCCTTGGTTTTTGTTTATCTGGGAATGCCTTTATTTTCCTTCATTTTGGAAGAATACTTTTGCTGAAAAACGAATTCTTGGTTGACAGTTCATGAACTTCTACAACCACTAAGCATAAGGCAATTAGAACTAGAAGCAGCATTGCCTGAAGAAGTATATTCTTTAGTGGGTAGAAAGAATCCATGGACTATTATAGTCGGAAAACACTGATTTCTTCACAAAAGGGATTCTCAGACTCTTTCCATGCTAATATGTTGCAATGTTTCCTGAATTTTTTTGACCACATGGAAGTTTTTACACTGAGTATTTCACCTTACTAATGTTCTATGGAAACGCTGGTGGCGTAGTGGTTAAGTGCTATGGCTGCTAACCAAAACATCGGCAGTTCTAATCCACCAGGCACTCCTTGGATACTCTATGGGACAGTTCTACTCTGTCCTATAGGGTCGCTATGAGTCAGAATCCACTCGACAGCAATGGGTTAGGTTAGGTTTAATATTCTATAAACAATATTTTTTTAAAAAATCATTAATCTAGTCTGGATAAGTCAACTGAGTCACAGAAAGGGACTGAGTGGGGCAGTGGCACAGTGAAAGGAAGAACAGGAGGGTTACATTTCTATCCTTTTCACTCTCAGCAATCTCCCAGCAAGGATCATGTTACTGGAGAAGAAAGTCTGTCCTTTCAGCAAGGGTTATGATTTTATAGACAGGCAAGAAAATATGCTGTGATTTATTTATTATTGTTTTGGGTTTTATGTCCCTGCGTGTGTGAGCGCGTGTGTGTATGTGTGTGTTAATAATTGCCGTGCTTTTAACTGCACAGCTTGATAAGCGATTTGGAACTGAGTTTGTTATCTCCACCTTAATGCACCTAGATGCTTGACTATTACAGTTCACACTAAAAAATAATAATAAAAAAAATTCTGCAATCTAAACATTCCTATTTTGTAATTACATTTTGATTGCCGAGGCGTTATCAGGGCATCCTGCAAAGCTCAACTAAAGCAAACCTAATTCTCCTTAATACCAATCCCCGGAGGAGTTTAACTTGAAAACAGTGAGATTTATTTTTTGAGTCTGTAGATTATTTTAAAGACTCTCTTGCTAGATTTTGTGTGCTGCATACAAGGGAGAAAACAGATAATCAGAGAATTCTACTCTTCTATTCTGAAGGGGACAGGGAAAGGTACAGACTTCACAGTGGTCAGCTCTTTACTCTGGACGGTGATTGTAACAAATCCAAGCAAACAGATGTGTCATTGTGCAAAGTATGCAACAATCCTTCAAGTAATATACATGAGAAAATAAATAGGGCTGTGTCTCATATAGGATTATAATTATTCATATGGTTAGTATTTATTGAACTCTTCCTATATATTATTTTATCCACAGAAAAATCTCATGAGGAAGCTACTTTTAATTATCCTCATTATAAAGACCAGTAAACTAAGCTAGAAAGATTAAGTAACATGTTTAAGATCTCATAGCCAGTAAGAGACAAAGCTGAACTCACCCTTAGTTCTTGTCTGACTCACAGCTATGCTTTTGAGCACTGTTTTATATTCTGGATTACCATATGGTTCTCAAAGTGTGATTCCCTGACCAAAACATCAACACGATCCCAGAACTTGTTAGAAATGCAAATTCTTAGGTCACACCCCAGGCATACTGCATCAGAAATTCTGGGAATGAGGCCCAGCAATCTGTGTTTGAATAAGCCCTCTAGGTGGTACTGATGCAAACGAAAGTTTGAGATTTAGCAGGACACTTGCAAATTTGTTTTTGGTTGAGGCATATTGTAAGAGGCAATATAAGGGATTTTTACTATGTATTGTAAATCCGAAAGGAACCCTGGTGGAGCAGCAGTTAAGCATCCAGCCACTAACCAAAAGGTCAGCAGTTCAAACCCATCAGCTTCTCAGTGGAAGAAAGATGTAGCAGTCTGCTTGATAAAGACTACAGCCTTGTACATCTGGGGTCTTAAAAGCTAGCGAGCAGACCATCAAAGATACATCAATTGGTGCCAACCCACCTGGAGCAAAGGAGGATGGAGAGCACCGAAGACACAAGGAAAACAGCTCAAGAGGCAAAAGGGGCCACGTAAACCAGGAACTCCACCAGCCTGAGACCAGAAGAACTCGATGGTGCCTGGCTACCACCAATGACCACCCTGACAGGAAACACAATAGGGAGTCCCTAATGGAACAAGAGAAAATTGGGGTGCAGAATTCAAATTCTAGTAAAAAGACCAGACTTAGTGGTCTGACTGAGACTGGAGGAACCCCAGAAAACATGGTTCCAGGACTCTGTTAACCCAGAACTAAAGCCATTCCCAAAGCCAAATCTTCAGACAAATATTAGGCTGGACTATAAGACATAAAATGATACTCCTGATGAGTGTGCTTCTTAGTTCAACTAGATACATGAGACTAAATGGGCAGCTCCTGTCATGAGGCAAGATGGGAAGGCAGAAAGGAACAGAAGCTGGTTGAAGGGACACAGGAAATCCAGGATGGAAAGGAGGAGTGTGCTGTCACATTATAAGGATAACAATTAGGGTCACATAACACTATGTATAAATTTGTATATGAGAACTAACTTGAGTTGTAAACTTTCACCTAAAGTACGATTAAAAAAAAGATTACAGACTTGGAAACCCTACAGGGCAGTTCTACTCTGTACTATAGGGTCTCTATGCATCAGAATCAACTCGATGGCAATGGGTTTGGTTTGGTTATTACAAATCCATTTCTCAAATTTCCCGTGTCAAAATACAAAGCACATTATAGCATACACCTTGAGTCTGATTTATAAAACTGCAGTGAGAGATTTTGTTAAGTTCCCTTAGAATTTTCTGTATCAGCAAGTGTTCATAGTACCACTGCATGCACGGGCACCTAACTCTGCTGCCTTAGGAGAAGTGAGTCCTGCTTCCATCCAACTCTTCTGAGCTTCAGTTTCCTCACATGTCTATCTCACCTATCTATGAGAATTCATCAGTGTCCAGCACAGTCTCTGGCACGTAACCAGTAACCAGTTGCCATCCAGTTGATTCCAACTCATGGCGACCCCGTGTATATCAGAGTGGAACTGTGCTCCATGGGGCTGTCAATGGCTATGATCTTTCAGAAGCAGATTGCCAGGCCTTTCTGAGGTGCCTCTGGGTGAATTCAAATCACCAGTTTCAGTTAGCAGCCAAGTGCATAACCATTTACACCACGCAGGGACTCTTCTCTGGCACATAACAGGCAGTTAATAGTTATTGAATCAAAAAATTTGTTAAAGTGCTAGATAAACTCCAATACATATTTTAAATTATTATTCTATATACTCTTTTGAAAGTGGAGCTTCAGTCTTTTTTGATTGTTTGATTGACTTGTGTGTAGCAAGAGTCTACCAAAGCCAGCTATCATCATATTTCAAAACGATATAAACGACAAGGGTGGTTATTAGTCCCTGCAGATGGACCCTTAATGAACTATGCCTCCTGGTATTCATGTTCTGTGTAGTTGCTGGGTGCTGTCCAGTCAATTTTGACTCATAGTAAACCTATATGACAGGGTCGAACTTCCTCCATTGGGTTTCTTAGGCTGTAATCTTTACGGGAGGTGATTGCCAGGCCTTTTATCCTGTGGAGTGGCTGCTGGGTTCGAATCACTTAACTTTTAGTTAGCAGCCAAGTGCTTAACCGTTGTGCCACCAGGGCTCCTTGTTCTGTGCAGGTACACTGTGAGTTTCAAAACTAGATCATAAAACACCGGGTAGTTTCTGCTTTGGTCTCCTGATATGCATTTTCGGGGGGAAACCAGCCACCACGTAAGAAGTGTGACTATTCTGAGACCTCCATGTTCTGATGAAGCCCTAGCTACCTAGCAATGTGGAGAGAATGTATGGATAGAAAGAAATGCCCATCCAACACCCAGTTGTTCTAGCCACTCCAGCTCAGGCACCAGACATGTCGTTAAGAAAGCACTGTGGACATCCAGCCCAGTTGAGCCTTCAGATGACTCTAGTTCCACCTGACAGCAACTATGTGTAAGACCTCAAGCAAGACATGCCCGTGTGAGCCCAGTCACCCCACAAAACAGTGAGGAACAATTACACCTGGATGTTTAAGTCACTAAGTTTTGGGATAGTTTGTTATGTAGCCATGGATAACAGTAATAATAGGTTAGGATTTAGAAGAATTCTATATGTTGAATATATGTGACGGTGCCTAAATATAATAGAATGAGTTAAGGAAGAAGGGTCAGCTCTACGCATAATTCATAGCCCCTTGCTAATTTTAGAAACACATTACTGTCGCTTAAATGTGGATTGTAAGTGGTCTATTGTAAGTATAAAAACTAAATTTGCGTGGCAGGCAGTGTTGTATATTGTATATTTCAGTCGAGTTAGAAAGTTCATTAACAGTACGGGGAATATTTTTATGAGTTTCCGTGAAAGAAAAAAGAATAAAATTTGTATCCTGCTTAACATTTTATAACTGGAGTTACACTGTACATTAAGTAGATCAGTTCCTAATACAACCAAAGGGAAGTGACAAAATGACTGCTACTGCTTCCATAAAGCTGTGACGACTTGGATCCTGTGAAGTGGCAACCCACCCTCCCCGCAGCAGCCTGTTCAGAGAGCAAGGTGTATACTTATTACACCTTCTACAGCGGGGCTTTCCCTATGACGCCTGGTAAACCCATCCGGTTAGCACAGGACAGCTTGAAATTTGTCAGATTCCTGACCCTGTGAAACTACATTTTACACTAAAATTATCTCTTTCTTCCCCATCTTCTTTTTTCTCCGATATAACTCAAAAAATATAGAGTGAACTAAATTCCTGCTTTACGTAGCACTTACGGAGTCCCAGCGTGGTGCGAACAGTTAATGTACTCTGCTGCTAACCAAAAAGTTGAAGGTCCAAGTTCGTCCAGAGGTGCCACAGAAGAAAGGCTGGGTGATTTGCTTCCCAAAATCCTACAAAGGCTGTCATGAGTTGGAGATGGCTGTACGACAACTGGTTTGGTTTTATGTACCACTCACTGTTTACCACAAGACACACGTGCTAGTTTTAACCTGCATGACTACATCACAATCTATTTACAGGCAAAGACCATTTTGTAATTCCCTTTCGTACACTCCACAGTGCCTAGTTATGTATATTAACAATTCTCCAATAAATTTTATGAATGAATGAATAGAATGAACGCACGGTATGCTTGAAAGATACTGCATCTTGTTTTTGAGATCCAGATGATTATAGGATTGCTGATAGATTTTAATTGTTACATCCTTAATCTCTGAGTTGTCTGCTGAGCTCTAGACTTTATTCTCACATTCTCCACAATCAATACAATGGGTTGATTTCTTTGGGGACAAGCACTTATTTTAATTCTGTAATGGAACTGTGGTTACTACTTTCAGCTCAACTTCTGGCTTGACTTAAGTAACAAACACTCCTAACCCCTCAGTGCTTTACCAAGGGTAAAGTCCTCCCTTAGAAGAAATATTGGGGAAATAATTTACAGAGTGATATGCAAGTACTCAAATCTTCATAAAATATTAAAACAGCATAGGAGGTAATGAGTGAATCATAAAAACACATGGTTTAAAACAAAAACAAACTTGTTGCCGTCAAGTTGATTCCAACTCATAGCGACCTTATAGGACAGAGTAGAACTGCCCCATAGAGTTTCTAAGGAGCGCCTGGTAGATTCGAACTGCTGACCTTTTCTGGTTAGCAGCCATAGCTCTTAACCACTACGCCACCCCAGGGTTTCCTTACATGGTTCAGATACACTTAAAAAAGATCTTGTTGTTGTTAGGCACATAATGTTTAACCTTGAGCAAATGAAGTAGGTGTTTTGCAATGTCTTCTATGTCATCCCAGAGCTTTGTCCCTTAGTTTATTCCATATGTTTGGTTCACATGGTGCTGACAAGGCCCCCTGCAAAGAAAGAATACAGCATGGACATATGTGCCCCATAATACCTCAGGCATCACAAATCCACACCTTGAAGTTCACGGCCACTAAATACTTGAAAAGCTTTAAAACAGGCAACCTGTCAGAGGGTCTTCAAACTATCTGAGCAAGTTCTACTAATATTTTCACATTATGTTCATATAATACACAAGCAGGTACACAAGCACACACACACAGCTCTCGCTCTGCTCAGTTCTCCAAAGAATCCAGACCAGTCGCCATGGACTAGATTTTGACTCATGGCAACCTCACGTGTGCCAGGGTAGAACTAAACTCTATGGGGTTTTCAATGGCTGTTTCTTTGGAAGTAGATCACTGGGCCTTTCTTCTGGGTGGACTCAAATCTCCAGCCTGTTTGTTAGTAGTCGAAAGCTTAACCGTTTAGCACCATTCAAGGACTCCCCCTTTTCCACAATGGGCTGGAAAATACAGTGAGGAGGAGAGCGTAGCTGGGACTGAAATTTCCTTCCTTTCTGTTTTCAAATACTTTAAGCTGCTTCCATTCCCCCTTGCTTTAGCACCTTATTGCTAAACCCTCTTTCCTCTCCCCTAAACTTTTTCTTACTAAGGTTCTCAGGATTCAGGGGGGAAAAAAAGTTCCCCTCATAAAAAGGTAAGAGAGTACTAGTAGGTGGCTGGTCGTGGACTGTTTTCCACTGAGCCCACAGGTGGGAAGAGGACGGAGGCATCAGGAACGCAATGGAATGCAACCCTGTGTGAGGAGGAGTTGAAAACTAAGGGATTGGTGGCTTAAAGAGAAAGGGGTGGGAAGGGACACAAAGGAAAGCTGAGAAGCAGGGCAGCCCCAGTCAAGGGACATATTTTGCTGTGCAAACTGGAGTCTTTATTCATGTTTTTCAACTTAATTCCTCTCTCCACCCCACCCTCTTCCTCAGAAATGATTTTGTAAACGTCCATGTACAACATTCTCAGAGTACACAGTGGCAGTTCTACCTAAGACTGTAAAGGTTAGGTTACAATGGTAATAATGTTAGTAAGAAAGATTAAATTAGCACTCCTGCATTTCCATTCCCGTCCCAGGAAAGTAGGCACATCTGTGGGGCTGCTGGAAATATGTGTTTGTGATTTTCAAACCAATAATCCTTAATTCCTTCCCAGAAAATTACTGGTGAGGCTGTTGAAGCATGGCAGGGTTACACTAACTTTCAGCACCCTTACACTTCAAGTCTGTTAGCTGTGGGAGTTGCTTCCACTTTGCTCACGAGCCTGTGTGGGTTCAGACATCCAGACACAACGGCCACTTGAATTCCAGTGATGATGAAACGGCTAATTCAGGGACCTGGGTTTTTCCTCCACAGCTCAATCCACATGTAAGAGTATCCTGGGGATCTTGTTAAAAAGTAGATTCTGATTCAGTATATCTGGGGTGGAAATGCAAATTCTCAGCAAGGAGTCAAACCGAAAATAACCAGTTCCAAGCCCTGGTTCAATCACCCTGATTGTTTCAGCCTGCCAAAAAGCCTACTGGCCCCTTCTCAGATGCCACCAATTCGTGAGCTGCTTTCTTCCTCCCCCGATCAGAGGCGATCTTCCCCTCCTGCACCTCCATCCCCTATGGCATTTCCTGCATCCTGCCTGAGATTCTCTTACGTGTTTATATCCAGCTCTCCTTGTAGACTTCTGTGTCTTGAGGGGAGGGATCATAACTTGTTAAATTTTGTGTTCTCCTTTCATTTTGATATGTAATAGGTTTTTGTGCCAGGTGCTACTTTAAACCCTTTATGCATTATCTAAATCAGCAGTAGCTGTTGTTAGCGTCCCATCCATATCCCTTTGGGCCTTGCCATTGTAGTGTTCCTAGGACTTCCAGCTGCCTTAACGACATCTCTGCCCGAGGCCTTAGCTCTGAAATCCTTTCTGCCCAGGGGCAGAGCAGGCCAGAGTGCTGGAGAATTATGCTTATTTCCAACACCATTCTTCGAACAGCCCTCAACCATGACGGATGAGAGTTGATGTATATATATCGCAGCTACCTTTTCCCTCTAGTAGGATAACTCTGAGACAGAGTTCCCTAGCTCATTAGTTCTCAAACTTGATTGTGCATCAAAATAACATGGAGTGCTTGATAAAACAGATTGCTGGGCCCATGTCCAGAGCTTCTGATTCAGTAGGTTGAGAGGAAGACCTGAAAATTTGCATTTCTAACTAGCTCCCGAGTGATACTGACACTGGTCAACCAAGAACCACAATTTGAGAATCAGTCCTGAGCTCCAGGTATCACAGTGATAACTTGCGTTATAGTCTCACCTTCACTACCATCTTACTTCTCCTATCTCACTTCCCTATTCCCCAGACAGTGTTTCCTGGGACCATTCCACAAGTAAACTATTTTTACTCAGTTCTTATTTTGGAGGCTGCTTTGGGGAAAATACAAAGTAAAACAAGAAAGATAGCTACTCTTGCCTTAACGCACATGAGAACCACCTAGTTTAGAGAGATTAGGCTACCACAAGATACTGTCTCATTGGCATGATGCTTTCCCGATATAAATTGCTTTATTAATGGCAGTAGAGTTAAATTCAGCGGTCTTAATCAACGGTCTCACAATATTGGGATCAAAACCTGTTTAATGTTTGGAAGTCTCAAAGGTATCCCTCTAAGTATTTCATCTTTTAGAGCAGATCCAGGCATCTGGAAAGGCGACGAGATTTTTTTTTAAGCATGTCTCCGAATACCTGAAGAGAAGAATTGGCTTGGCTCTGCATTGACACCATGGTCTCCTGGTGAAACTCAGGTCTGCTGTTGCTCTCCGAAAACTCAGATGTTAGCCTGGAGAAGTTTACAGCTGCTTGACAGCTGGAGTCCGAGCATCATAATGCCCCCCTCTGGAGATAATTAGACCCGCTGTCTGCTGTCACTGCTGTACTTTGATTCATCATTTTATATTAGCCAAGAGCCCCAATCCACCTCTCTCCAGTATGTATCAGCTTTTGCCTCAGCTCACCACCCTTAAAGTATTTTGTTGGTTTTTTTTTTTTTCTTCCTCTTTTTATGGATGATGGGAATTTTTCCCCGCACAGAACAAAGCGTATGTTGCAGTTTTTGAGTGGTCTTATGGTTCAATCATGACAATCTTTAAACAAGTCCTGTCAAAAATTTAGAGATGGTTGAATACTCAAAGCTCAAAATCAGACAGGACTCTGGCTTCACAGATCAGTCAATCACTGAGCATTGGGGCCCAGGGAGGGTTGTAACAGGAAAATCATATGTAATTGCATGAACAATTCACTTTATTAGTTTCCTTGGGATTAAGCTTGTATCATCTACATAGTAGCTTTGACAGCAAAGGAAGTCAAAAAAAAAAAAAAAAAGGAAAACCACATGCAATTTTCATAACTTATTCTGTAAAAAAAAATTGAATTTGAATTGATCTGCATGATAAGTTAAAAAGAAAAAGAAAGAAAGAAAAGAAATACTTAAGGTCAATATAAGTTCAAGCTGATTTATTTTTAATTAATTTCAGTGATAATGAAATGAGCCAGCTAGCCGGCTTGGGAGGTAGGGCAATACTCAGAACGATAGAAAAAGGTAAAAAAGGAAAGGAGTTTCACTTACTGCAGTTAAATGTCAGTATCACCTCCACCATGAGAAGAAATACTCTAAGTTAATGGTTTGGAGTTCTTATAGGCAGTCCATTGTAAAAACCCCATTGAATGTAAGGTGTCTCTGAATCAGGCTTGGTTTCTTAGGTCCATCTGTACAAAAGAAGAATAGGATTGGCATTCTGAAGCAAATAAGAATTTTTCCAACTAAGTGTCTGATATCTATAAAATATTACTATTATTACTAATAAAAATAATAGCAAACACATACATCTTTCCTATTATCAAGGCTAGCTTCATGGGTGTGGGACCTTTGGAGTCAGAAGGGGACCCATGCTTGGAGTTTAATGTTCTGCAGTTGTGATCTTGAAATTCTTAATAATTTTATCTTTGAATTTGTGTTTCGAAAGTAAAGTCTGATGAGAAAACGGGAGGATGTACTGGGGCTTGGAATCTTAGTTCAAGTGCAGTTGTCCCTCCCACTGGCTTCCCTCCTCCCCAGGACAGGCTCTTAGTTGACTGCTCTCCCACCAACCTGGTACTCTGGGACTCTGCTAGCACCTTTCTTCCTGTTCCTGTCTAGCAACCACTGCCACCCTCCACCCCCAGCGGGGGCCTGAGTGCAGAAGCAGAGAAGATTAAGCCCTGATCCTGAAACTTTTCATATGGTAAGATCTCAAGCCTGTGATTATGTTATTTTTCAAAGCAAAAAGGATTTTGAAGAGGTAATTAAGGTTACTAATCAGTTGACTTTGAGTTCATCAAAATGGAGATTTTCCAGGCAGGCTCACTATAACCGTATTAGACTTTTAAAGGAAACCCTGGTGGTGTAGTGGTTAAGTGCCACAGCTGCTTACCAAAAGGTCAGCAGTTCAAATCCACCCGGCGCTCCTTGGCAACTCTATGGGACAGTTCTACTCTGCCCTGTAGGTTTGCTATGGTTTGGAATTGACTAGCTGGCAACAGGTTTTGTGTTTTTACAGGTAGACCTTAAAAAGCAGTGCAATTTCTCTGGCTGGGAGCAGAAAGGCAATCAAAAAACATTCAAAACAAAAGAAGGATTCAACATGTCATTACTGCTTTAAAGATGCAGGATATCACACAAGAAGAAATTCAGGTGGTCTCTGGGAGCAGAGAGCTGACAGCCGGGAATAAAGCATGGACCCCAGATCTGCAGCCCCAAGGAACTAGATTTTGCCAACAACCTGAATGGGTGTAGAAGTGGATTCTTCTTCAGAGCCTCCAAATGAGTGCCCCACCTGGCCTTAATTTTGACGTTATGAAAACCCAGCCTACTCAGCTTGGTCTTCTAACCAATAAATGGGTATTTTTTTTAAGCTGCAAAATTTCTGGTAATTTATTATGTATTAATAGAAAATTAATACACTTCCATTGTTTCTAAATTGCCCTTTAGCAATTTTTTTTAAGGGAATGATGGTTGTTATATGAAATAATGATTGGTTAAAGTATACTCTTAAAAGAAAGCTTTTCTGTGTTTACATTTAATTACAAACAGTGTTCAGAGTTCCTCTATGAAATAATTTATGACAAGACTGAATAGTTTTATGAGTAATAACCTTTATTGTCGTGTTAAATAAAGATAATCAAATATGCATTAAAGGATAAGAAATAGGTAGTGTCCCAAAATAAATTCCTAGCCTCGCTCATGTCAAACACGTTTTGTGTAGAATATTACAAATTTTAAGAGTAAAATTATAATCTTTAAGGGTCAAGGATAGTCTAAGAAAAATATCAAAGAGAGACA
Source organism: Loxodonta africana (assembly GCF_030014295.1). Taxonomy (NCBI): domain Eukaryota; kingdom Metazoa; phylum Chordata; class Mammalia; order Proboscidea; family Elephantidae; genus Loxodonta; species Loxodonta africana. Next base: position 64,608,158 of record NC_087360.1, read on the forward strand.
GAGAGAGGGAGAAAATGGAGAGGGGCGTGTCATAGTTCTTTGACTTTTTTTTTTTAAATATTGTTTGGGTTTTTGTGTCTTTTAGATGCAAACAATTTTCCCCTGAAGTCAGAGGAGTCCTTAGTATGAGAAACAATGCTGGTGCACAAATAAGGCAAAGAAGTAGGAAGAATTTGTGCTGGACTGAAGGGGGTCCATTTCATGTACAGCCAGGATTCAGGCTTGGCCCAATCAAAATTGACACCAGTCACTAGCTCATTGTTATGTTCATTAACACTCAGTTTCCCTGCTATCTTTGTACATTAACCTTTCCTTCTTGGAATTCTACAATGTGAAACCCTCCAAAGCCTGACCCTTGAAATACCTGAGAACAAATTTTTATCTATTCCTCTGAACTCCCGTAGGCACTCACCCAACAACAGATACTCACTCCTCTCTTTGTGGTAGACCTTAAACATCGCTCCATTAGAATTAAACTCTCCAACTCCTCTCCTGAAGCATCTCTGTTGTCCAGGAAAAAGGAGAAAAAAAAGAAAAATTAGGTCAGTGATCCATTCTAAATAAGTGAAATTTAAGCCAAGACCGATATTATTATTTTACATTTAATCCTCAGTGGAAGAACATTGATTTCACTGTGTGCGTGTGTGTGTGCGCGCGCGTGTGTGTGTCACTTAGCCAGGAGACTCTTTAAAACACAGCTTGCTACCAACCATTATTTATGCTCCTTTTCTGAGAGGCACCTAATAACTGCTAATTAAGTCTTTTGTAGCCTGACTCTGAACTAATTAGGGTTAATTGCGCCTGCTTGTGCATTAGCTATTCTCGCTCTTGTTCTGATCGTCAGGATTTTGGAGCACATGGAGTATTTAGCCACTCTTAGGTTAGACTTCTCTCCACTGGGCATTCAGCTACAGGCCTTTGTCAAGTGTTAATGGACAGGTGTGGGCTGTTTGCCGCTTGATCTACTTGACGCACATCTTGCTTTATCTCGTGTATGTGTGTGTTTGTGTGTGTAAACACCCGAGGAATGTGAGTCCCAGAAGAATAGACAAGCAACAGAGTTGGTGTCATGTTATTTCAGCTTTTATTTTTAATCATTAAAGAGAATCACTAAGGAATATCTTTTCTCAGAGAACGAGAATGGGATTCCTGAGGTTCTGTGATTGTGGTGCACAAATAAGACTTTATATTAGTCTTTCTTCTTAGTTCAACTCCTAGTTGAATGGCTATGGCTATGAACTAATTTTGAATTGTGGTGTACCTGCTACTAAGGGACCAGGATATACATTATTATTCTTATTTTAAGTATGGTCATTTGATTCATATAAACAGGCCCTATGAGAGTCAGCTCCTTCACATCGTTTCAGACTATTGACAAGCCGGTGTGTTCGTGAAGCTATAGTAAATGATTTGGTCATTTAAGTTGGAATCCCATGCAATTAGTCAGTCATCTTTACCCTAAAAACAGTTCCTCATAAAAACTAGTTTTAAAACATCTCTACTCTTTGGTTTTTCACTTTTGGACTTTTCAAGGTAATTAAGTCGAACAGTAAGAACTGAAAGAGAATTCTTGTCATCAATTAACAAATAAAAATTTTCTTAATCTCACCAAGATGACTGGATATTCCAGTTCCATCACATATGATACCCGATAAGCCAGAATTCAGAGCAAATAATCTGACCATAGCAAAAGTCAAAATGGCATTTGTTTGATAGACAAATAGGGCAGTTCTGTTGGGGAGGTAGAAAGATTGTCTTTGAAGCAAAGACTGTCTTATGTTTCTTTTATCTCTAATTCATAATTGAGAAGTGTTTGTTGAATGGGGAGTGATTTAATGAATGAGTTAGGGAACGAATGTGTATGAACAATGCAGCAAAAGGTACAGTTCCCTTCTATAGTTCCATGTATGTGTACAATCTATGTATTCATGTCATGCAATCCCTTAACTCCATATTTTGTTAGGTTAACTAGTAGCCGTAGAGTCATTTCCAACTCATGGGACCCTGTGTGTATCAGAGTACTACCGCATTCCATAGGGTTTTCAGTGGCTGATACGTTTGGAAGTAGATCTTCAGGCCTTTCTTCCAAAGCACCTCTGGGTGAGCTCAGACCTCCAGCCTTTTGGTTCATAGCTGAATGCCTTAACCATTTGCATTACCCAGGGATGAAAAAACTTAGAGTTTTTTTTTTTTTTATCTTTTCCTTTATAGATGATGAATCTAAAGACTATGGAGGTCAAATAATGGGCCCAGATTCACTCACAATTAAATAGTGGCAAAGCTGGATTCAAAACTCAGGGGCAAAATTGGCCGCCTACTGAAGGTAAGTTGCATTGCGAATGAAGATTCTGAGCTCTGATGTTGTCTGTGTCTGGCTGTGGACAGATGGCTCCCTTACCTTCAGGAGTAAGACCAAGCCGGTTACAAAGGACTGAGTTTTAAAACTTCCCTTGCTGAATTAATGTCCATAAAGCATCCTGTAGCAGTCCATTAAGCACCAGGCTATTGATGAATTATTCATTCTTTTCACTTTACAAAATTTACATAAATATGGTTTAAAGAACAGACTCCATTACAAAGCTTTTACATTAGAATAAACCAAAAATCTATTGCCATCGAGTTGATTCCAACTCATAGCAACCCTGTAGGATAGACTAGAACTGCCCCATAGGGTTTCCAAGGAGCAGCTGGTGGACTCGAACTGCCTACCTTTTGGTTAGAAGCCATGTTCTTAACTACTGCACCACCAGGGTGCCTTACATTAGAAAGAGCTTACAAAATTATTGTAATTCTCCCGGAATCCAAATTTCTGCCTTTCACAAAAGTTGGGGTAATCCGCACAGGCCATTGCCCTTAGGTGTCCCTTTGAAACTTGACCCTTGAAAAACCTGGTTCCTAAAAGTTACTTTTGATTCTAACAATGGTCTATGTAAACCAGTAAGACCATTTTGCTTTGGGCATTGCACTCTTTTGAAGAATTTAGTTAGTTTTGGCAAACAGATGCCAAAGGTCAGACTGAGAGCTACGTTTAAGGTAAATTAGTAATTATTTTAATTGTTCTTCAAGACAATGCTCTATAAAAATCATTCCTGACTATAAATTTGTTTATCAGTTCTGTTCAGACCCTTTTTTCCCATGGCAATACATTTTTGACACTCTAATCAAAATGTTACCACAATTTCCAAATTGTATATTCAATAAACTTCAATCAATTTCTATTACTGGCTTAAAATGTTTTTTCATTTGTTTGTTTTAACAGTCCCTTTTAAAAACATATCTAAATAATATCACTAATTATCTATATATATGTGTGCCCATACATGTAAAGGCTTAAAGAAAACGATATATAAATGGGAGTATATAACTCAAAACCAAAACCCATTGCCATCGAGTCGATTCTGACTCATGAGATCTTATAGTAACTTTATAGATAAATACTGCGTATAGTTTTGGTTCCTTTTCAGTTGAGTTCAGAGCAAATCAATAAAATTAACACTTAATACATTGCCATTGGGCTTTCAGAAACTTCGTTTTGGTGGTTTTAAATCAATGATTCTTTTGCATGCCTTAAAAAAAAAATCACTGCCAACAATTGGCAGTGCTTTGAAATAATATCTAATTACTGTAGTAGGTAGAGGAAGTAATAGAATCTATAATTGTGGTCTGAAAATACTGCTGTTTACAGCATGCATGCTGCTGTTAAGATTTATGATCATACTAATCAAGTTGATGCCAGGGTTTATTTCATAATGGGAATTTTATGATTCCGGAAAACAACTATGATGGCTGAGAACAAGTTAAATAGACTTTTGTACAAAGTATTGTTTCAGAGAACGATGTGAACACATATCGCAGTGTTTCCTGGGGAATTCTTCCCTTTCCCCCCCCCCCCACAGTTTCCTGAATTCTGAGGGGATTAATATAACAGGCCATTTTGGATATTTCTGGTTTGATTTTTATTACAGGCAATTATTGGGGGAAAGAGGCATGCAGTGTACCGATAATTAAAATTAATAAAATTATTCAAGGATTGATCATGAGCTTCTGTTTTACCTACACCGAACTATCCCTTCAACTTTCTGCCTAAGTCAGCCTGTTCAGCTCCAAGGAGAAAGATTGGCAGAGGAAGAAGCCAAGATGAAATGAGGGAAATCTGGGGTTTTATTGGATGTTACACCAAAAGGTTATCTTCATATTTGGCTACATTGTGAGTGTGTTTCCCACTATTTGAATAAATAGAACATAAGAAAGTGGGCTTTATATGTAATAAACACCACAAAGGTGTGTGTGTGTGTACGTGTGTGTATGTTACTGTTTGCTAGTATTTAAACCTGTTAAGAGTTTACATCCAAGCCACTTAGGAATATGAGTCTTTCTTCTGAACATTCTTCTTCTTTCCTTCAGAAACAAACACACACAGAAGAAACAAGAATTGAAAACCCTAAATTTAAATAATCCCTAGATTTAATAACTGGAATGAGAATAGGGATAAACTAACACTAGATCATTTTGCTGGGTCCTTGAACTCATTGCATTTGTGGAACTGAATTCAAATAATTGTAGTTCATTATCTAAATATCTAAAGTAGCAATTTTTCTAGCTTTTCCCTTTTTTCCTCCTTTCCTTGCTTTTCCCTTTTTTCCTCTTTTCCTTGTTTTTCCCTTTTCCTTTTTTGATATGCTCTTTTAGCAAATATTTATAGAGCTCAAATAATACAATAAACTGGCTAAGGACTAGTGATACAAAGATGAAATGACATAGTCAAAGAGCTCAAGTAGAGGCAGAAAACCACTGCTGAAATGTGAATGCTTATAGGTGCAATTTTAAGAGTATACGAAGGAGTGGGTAGGGAAAAGAAAGGGTTGGGGAGAGCTTCACAGAGGAAGAAACTCAAGCTACCAAGGGGCACATGTACGACAGATAGACAAAGGAAGCAAAGACTTTCCAGGTAACAGCAGAAATATATACCCAGAGGTGAAGGGAAGCATGATGTCTTTGTTGTTGTTAGGTGTCACTGAGTTAATTTCAACTTATTATGATCCCATGTGGTGGAGTAGAACTGCCCCATAGGATTTTCTTGGCTGTAATCTATGGAAGCAGATCTCTAGGTCTTTCTCCCACGGAGACACTGGGTGGTTTCAAACCACCAACCTTTCATTTAGTAGCTGAACCCTTAACTTTTGTGCCACCAGAGCCCCTTGTAATGTCTTTCTGTTGCTGTCAAGTCGATTCCAACCCATAGCAACCCTATAGGGCAGAGTAGAACTGTCCTATAGGGTTTTCAAGGAGCAGCTGGTGGATTCAAACTGCTGACCTTGTGATTAGCAACCAAGCTCTTAACCACTGTGCCACCAGAGCTTTAGGGAATTGCAAATAGCTGAACCTGACTGAAGGGAAGGGATATAAAAATATAGGAAGTGGAAAATAAAACTGAAAAATAAGATAAGAGCCAGGTCATGAAGGGCATTTTATGCCATGCTAGAGAGTTTGGATTTCACCTATTCATTTAACAAGTATTAATTCAGAAATTATTCTGAGATATCATTTGAAACATTGGGGATATGGCAGTAAATAAGACATCCAATGTCTCGGCTGTTACAGTCCAGGATAAACGAGTACACAAACATGTATAAAATTATATAAAATGCTGACATATGTAAGAGGGCATACAGTGATGTTGGTGCCATCTTAAACAGGGTGATCAAGAAAGTTCTCCAGAGCACACATTACCTAAACAAGGAGACAGCATTTGAGCAAACATGAAAAAATGAGAGAAAACCGTGAGCATGTTCTAGGCAGAGGCAGGGATGAGCTTGGCAGGTTTGAAACAGCTAGGAGCATCCACGATATAGGAGCTGTGAGAGTGAGGGGGAAAATGGAGTGGGAGATGTCAGAGAGATAAGTAGGAAACTATCTAAGTAATTATATAGGTTGCAAATGGATTTTGAATTTCATTCTGTGATGGGAATCTCCTGAGGGTATGGCAATCAAGTAAGATAACATGATTTATGTTTTAAAAGGATAACTTTAATGTTTTATATCTTACCTGGATGGTGGTTTCACAAATATATATATTTGTCAAAATTTATCAAAACACAGGTAATATTTGTCATTTTATTGTATATAAATAACACCTCAATATAAAAGCATTTTAAACACATAACTTACTCTGTTCTATGAAGAGTCACATATAGTCAGGTGGTGAAAGTAGGAGCTTGACAGCCAGATTTTTTCTTAACATTAATTGAGAGTCATTGAAAGCTGGTAAGAGACAGGATCGGATTTACATTTTGGAAAAATAACATGGACAATAGAGTGCAGAATGGATCATCAGAGAACCTGGGAGAAGAAAAGCTGATTAGGAAAGCACTATTTCTTCATATATGAAGAAAGCAAGTGGTTACTAAAAAGACAGAAAAAAAAAAACCACCAAAATGTATGTCAGAAGAGACTCTGAAACTTGCTCTTGAACGTAGAGTAGCTAAAGCAAAAGGAAGAAATGATGAAGTAAAATAGCTGAACAGAAAATTTCAAAGTGAGGCTTGAGAAGACAAAGTATTACAATGAAATGTACAAAGGCCTGGATTTAGAAAACCAAAAAGGTAGAACATGATCAGCATTTCTCAAGCTGAAAGAACTAAAGAAAAAATTCAAGATTCGAGTTGGAATATTGAAGGATTCTGTGGGCAAAATACTGAACAACACAGGAAGCATCAAAAGAAGATGGAAGGAATACACAGAGACACCATATCAAAAATAATTGGTCACTGTTCATCACTTCAGGAGGTAGCATATGACCAAGAACTGATGGTATTGAAAGAAAAAGTCCAAGCTGCAGTGAAGGCATTGGTGGAAAACAAGGCTCCAGGAATTGACAGAATACCAATTGAAATGTTTCAGTAAATGGATGCAATGCTGGAAGTGCTCACTTGTCTATGCCAAGAAATTTGGAGGATGGCTGCCTGGCCAACTGACTGGAAGAAACCCATATTTGTGCCCAATTCAAAGAAAGGTGACCCAACAGAATGCAACTATATCATTAATATCACACACAAGTAAAGTTATGCTGACAAGTATTCAAAAGTGGTTGCAGCAGTACATAGGGAAATGCCAGCAATTCAAGAGGATTCAGACGACGACTTGGAACAAGGGATATCATTGCTGATACTAGATGGATCATGGCTAAAAGCAGAGAATACCAGAAAGATGCTTACCCATGTTTTACGAACTATGTAAAAGGTACTCAACTGTGTAGATCATAACAAATTGTGGATAACATTACAAAGAACGGTAATCCCAGAACACTTAATTGTGCTCATGAGGAATCTGTACATAGACCAAGAGGCAGTCATCTGAACAGAACAAGGGGATACAGCGTGATTTAAAATCAGAAAAGGTGTGTGCCAGGGTTGTCTCCTTTCACCACACTTATTTGATCTGTATAATGAGCAAAAAATCTGAAAATCTGGGCTATATGAAGAAGAATGCAGCATCAGGATTGGAGGAAGACTCATTAGCATCATATGATATGCAGATGGCACACCTTTGCTTGCTGAAAGTGAACAGCACTCAAAGCACTTACTGATGAAGATCAAAGACCACAGCCGTCAGTATGGATTACACCTCAATGTAAAGAAAACAAAATTCTTCATAACTGAACCAATAAGCAACATCATGATAAAAGGAGAAAAGACTGAAATTGTCAAGGATTTCATTTACTTGGACCCACAGTCAACACTGATGGAAACAGCTGTCAAGAAATTAAAGGATGTACTGCACTGGGCAAATCTACTACAAAAGAACTCTTTAAAGTGTTAAAATGAGAAGATGTGACTTTAAGGACTAAGGCCCACCTGACCCAAGCCATGATATTTTCAATCTCCTCATATGCACATGAAAGCTGGACAATGAATAAGGAAGACCAAAGAAGAGTTGATGCCTTTGAATTATGGTGTTGGTGAAGAATATTGAATTACCATGAACAGCCAGAAGACCGAACAAGTCTGTCTTTGAAGAAATACAGCCAGAGTGCTCCTTGGAAGCAAGGACATCGAGACTTCATCTCATGTACTTTGGACAGGTTATCAGGAGGGACCAGTACCTGGAGAAGGACATCATGCTTGGTAAATTAGAAGGTCAGTGAAAAAGAGGAAGACCTTCAACAAGATGGATTGACACAGCGGCTGCAAACTTGGGCTCAAGCACAACGACAATTGTAAGGATGGTCCAGAACTAAGCAGTGTTTCATTTTGTTGTACATAGGGTTGCTATGAGTAGAAGACAAGTTGAAGGCACCTAACAACAGACAGGTAATTATGAGGACCAGGGTTAGCGCAAGTATAAAGAGGTATTCACATGTTGGAAGCCTAGAGTGAAAAATGAAAGTAATACATGCCTTTATTATTTACACAGTAATTAGGATGGACAGGAAAGGATAAAAGTCCATCTCGGACTGGTTCCCCCTGAAAAGATCCTTTTATCCCAGGGTGAGCTGACAATGAAAACTTCTACATATGCATAACCCTTTTGATGTATCATCGTAGGTGAAGGGACCAAGGACAAAGGGACCGGGGGCTTATATACGAGAGGGGTCTATGTGCAGGGGTGCATGTAAAAAGGGGAAGGGGAGAGGCACCTCTTGACACAGTCTGGGCTCAGGGTGTGTGATGGTATTATGCTCATTGTCTTCAGTCTTACTTGGGTCAAAGAAAGACCATTTCCTCACCTCCTGGGATCTAAAATCAGATCTTGCTGGAATGTGATCATGTAGTTAATCACATACCTTAGCACTAAAGGCACTGGGGGAGGGGGCCTATTTCCCCTAGGGTATGGTCTTTTAGTATAATTTTGGAGTGTCATTAAGATGGTAGGAGACGAAACTGTTTTCTACTGCCTCTGCATCATGATTTGGCCAATTGGATTAGGAGTAAGAGAGAGAAGAGTATAAAATGGACAATTCTCAGGTTCTGGCTTTGGAGATTGGGTAGAAAATGATGCATTCACTGAGGTAGAAGCTATAAAAGAAAGGACTGATTTTAGGGTGCAGTTCCATTTGTGACAGGTTAAATTTGGGATATTTAGGTAACGCACAGTAGAAATGACCAGTACACAGTATACAAATAGAGGAAGAAAGTGGAGACATGGTCTGGACTGAAAATAAAAATTTGTGTCTTTAATAAATGAATATTAGTTAAAACTGTGAGTATGAATACTATTTCCCTGAGAGAGTCCTAAATCATAGTCTACAGTCTTCAAAATGTCGAGACAATTCTTCAGAGTGAAAGAATGACTTTACATTACCATGTTGTTGCTGTTGGTTGCCATCGAGTCATCTCGGAACAAAACATTGCCCAGCCCTGCAACATCTTCATGATTATTGGTATATTTGAGTCCTTTGCTCTACTGAATCCACCAGGCGTTCCTTGGAAACCCTATGGAGCAGTTCTACTCTGTCTTATAGGGTCGCTATGAGTCGGAATTGACTCCATGGCAACGGGTTTGGTTTGTTCATTTGGCTGTGGCTATTGTGTTAATCTATCTCACTGAGGATTTTCCTCACCTTCTCTGACCCTCCACTTTATCAAACAAGATATCGTTCTCTAATGATTGGTTCCTCTTGATGATGCGTTCAAAGCAAGTGAGTTGAAGTCTTGGACAGTGTTATGTTGTTATTCATAGGGCTTTCACAGGCTAATTTTTAGAAGTAGATCATCAGGCTTTTCCTCCTAGTCTGTCTTAATCTGGAAGCTCAGCTGAGACCTGTCGGATATGAATTACTCTGCTGGTATTTGAAATAGTGGTGGTATAGCTTCCAGCATCATAGCAACATTCAAGCCATCACAGTACGACAAACTGAAAGACAGGTGGTGGTTACCTCTCCATGCTCTTATTGTTAGGGTGCTGTCGAATCAGTTCTGACTCACAGCGAACCTGTGTACAACAGAACAAAACACAGACCTATCCTTTGGCTCTCCATAGCCCATATCATTTAAAGAAGTCTTTACTGTGTTCTCATGTGCTCAGCACTAAGCTAGGCATCTTGCTTGATTTAAAAAAAAAAAAAAAAAGCAAAACAAAAAAACACTGTAATTTACATGAAATTATGAAATTTTTCTCTTAAGGGAAGACAAATGCATAAATCAGTTACCATAATTATCATACCCATCTATGGGCTAACCCCATTTTATAGAGGAATTACCATTAGTTCAGTGCTGGGTTATTTTCATGTAAATTTTATTTCTTTGTGGTTGCACTCCTTGGAAACTCCATGGGGAAGTTCTACTCTGTCCTACAGTGTTGCTATGTGTCAGAATCGACTCAACGGCAACAAGTCTGGTTTTGTTTCTTTGTGGCCGACTGAATTCTAAGGTTTCCTCCAAGATTGCCCACCCTTGATGTACACGCTCTACATAATCCTGGGACTGTGAATATGATAGAATTTACTTCTATGATTAGGTTATGCTATATGGCATAGATGACCTTAAGATAGGGACGTTATACAGGTGTCTCTGACCTAATCTTAGGAGCACTTTACAAGCAGAGACTTTCCTCTGGCTGGTCACAGAAGAAGTTACAGAGATTTGCTGCACCTGGCCTGGAAGAAAGCATACATCTATCTAGGGAACTGTCCAAAAACTAGCAGGAAAATGAGGGCCTCAAGACTTCAACTAAAGGAAATGAATTCTTCCAACAGCCTGTGAGCTTGGAAGAGAATTCCAAGTCCCAGAAGAGAAACACAATCCCAGCCAACAACTTGTTTTCAGTTCTGTGAGGCCCTGAGCAGAGAATCCAACCATGCTGGGCCTGGGCTTCTGACCTACAGAAAGTGTGAAATCAAAAACAAAACAAAAAAATTGCTGTCGAGTCGATTTTAACCCGTGGTGACTCCATGTGTTACATGGTAGAATGGCTCCATTGGGTTTTCTTGACTGTAATCCTCACAGAACAGATCTCACCCGGCCTTTCTTCCATGGTGGTGGTGGATGGGTTCACACAGCCAATCTTTCAGTTAGTAGTCCAGGGCAAACCATTTGTGCTACTAGAGAACCTTTAAATGGTTGATATTTTAAGCTGCTAAATTGGTGGCAATTCGTTATACAGCAGTAGAAAGCTAGTAAGCACTTAATACTCAACTCTGAGCTGCAGCTCAGAGAGGTTGAATAAGGTGCTCGGACTCCCAGTGCTGCTAAGTGGAGCAGCAGAGATTCCTACGCAGGAGTACCTGACTCCAAATCCCTTGTTTCCTTCATATAGCTCATGCAGAAAGCTCACAGAATCAGCGGTACAGTGTAAGGTGTTGCCACGGAAGAAGTAAAACTTAGCCTCCTTGCTGTAAACTTTTTGTTTTCAACCTTTGAACTGCTTTTCCTTTGCTCATATCTACAACACAGAGCTGGCGTAATCTTCAGCATCTATTTACTGGGCTCCAGGAAGAGCATGGATCGCTCTTCTCCTGTACCAATTAATCTTTGACCACTAAGACTACCTAACAGAGGCAGGAAGGATGAAATGGACTCTTGTTTTTAGAAACTGGGCTGCAACCCCTGGTTTATTTCACCTTGTTTGTGAATCAGCAGCCAACGATTTGGGTTCACCACCTACCTGGACTAGATCCAGGGAACGTTGTTTGGATGGAATCACAGGAGAGCTCAAAAAGAGCATGAGCCAGCCGACTTCTGCTGTAACCAGAATACTTTAGGTTCCAAAGTCTTGAGTAAACAACAGAACTGAATCCCTAGGTGGTGAAAATGGTTAACATGCTCAGCTGCTAACCAAAAGTTTGGAGAACTGAGTCCATCTAGACGCACCTTGAAATAAAGACAAGGTGATCTACTACATTAAAAATCAGCCACTGAAAATCCTATGGAGCACAGTTCCACTCTGACATGCATGGGGATTCCATGAGTTGGACTTGACTCGATAAAAAAAAAAGATGGCAACCGGTAAATGGCAAACATTCACTATGGTCTTATAAAAAGGTGTCAATATCTTGACGACTCTTTGTGCATGGTTAAGTGTTTGGCTGCTAAACACAAAGTTGGTAGTTCGAATTCATCAGCCGCTCCTTGGAAACCCTATGGGACAGTTCTACACTGTCCTATAGGGTTGCTATGAGTCAGAATTGACTAGACAACAACAGGATTGGTTTGGCTTGGTTTATTTGTGCATGGGAGTCCTGGTGGCACAGTGGTTAAGAGCTTGGCTGCTAACCGAAAGATCAGCAGCTGGAATCTACCAGCCATTCCTTGGAAACCCTGTGGGGCAATTCTACTCTGTCCTGTAGGGTCGTTATAGTCAGGATTGTCATGACAGCAATGGGGTTTTTTTTGTTTGTTTTTTTTTAACTTGGGCATGAACAGGCATATGTTTCAGTTCTTCTTATACTACAGTTAGTATTCTGTTTCTGTCAATAACAATGACAAACAAAACTGGTTTTTAGCTTCTTTATCTATGACTAGAATAATACCTTACAGAAATATGATAAAGATCAAATGTACACAAAAGCACATGAAGAATTATAAATTACTACCCACACTTAAGATGTTATTAGACTAGGCTCAAGTTAAGTTTCTACAAAAAAAACAAAATTGAAAATGTAAAAATATTTGAAACCTTGAGCATGTAGAAACTGCTAGAGATGTGATCACTCTTACTGGTCAGGAGCTTCCTCTATTTTTCCTTTGATAAAGTTCTTTCTCTCTACACACCCACACACACACACACGCACACGCACATTTTCTAAAATAGGGTGATCCATTTTAACATCTTCAATCCATCCTTATGCTGCCTTGAAAAATGCTCATATTCTGTGTTAAGTGTACTCAGTTACACTGAGTATCCTGATCCTGACCTCCCGGAGACAGGTATGGTGTTACTTACAGCTGACTCTGCAGTTGTCTTGAGTTGAGTTGTCCTGCCTGGGATAAATAGGGTTGTATTGGTACCATCTATATCAGAAGCATAAACTAGGCTAGCAAAAACTGCTAAATGAGGTGCTGAAATTGGTAGGGAAAAGAAATAGAATTTTTCACCCCAAAAGAGAATTACCTTTAATAGTGAGTAAGGAAGGAAAAAAAAAAGAAGAAAAATTACTGAAGGAGCGTTGGAGAGTTACTTAAAACACGTTTTTATGCATTGGACAACAACAAGAAATTTGTCAGCATTGGTCAACATTACAGTTTGGCAGAGCTATAAAAAGGTTATGCAAACAGTAACCCAAAAGGAATAGAAACACATTACAGTTTGTTGGCCTAAATTGTTTGGTATGTAAATGAAGCTTTTAAATATATATGGTTTATGGAAATTAATGTCTTCTATTTATTACTCAGCTCCAAGATTAGAATTGGAGCCACACTGATTAGGTAACATTACAAATCAATTCCCATAGAGAGAAATATTAATAATACATCAAAGTACAAATGCTCTGATTAAACAGGTTGATCTATAAGAAGAAAAAAAGACGTGTGCTTCTCTTTGCTGCTGCTTTGGAATGCTAGTCAGTTTTCTCTTTCTTCCCAAAACAATGGGCTGAAAGTAAACAGACAAGCTGGTTATGACACTTCTCATTTCAGTAAACACACAGGGAGAAAAAAGAGGGAGAGAAAGATCTGGGCTCCTTTCCTGCAAGTTAATATCACATCATGTGAAGCTTGTATTGCTGAATGTGGCAACATTTCAAGTGCTACAATCAATGTAGCATTTAGCCAAAGAGAAGGCAGGGAAGCAAACAGAATATATTACTGGACCATCCCCTAATTCAAGTCTCCCCTCTCCTTTTGTTCTTTCAGACTGGGGAGGAGAGCTGGCAGGTAGACTGGCATTACTAAAGGATAGAAATATTTATTTAATTCAGTCAGATGTACTAGTGACCTATGAAAAGTGATAGAATCCATTATGTCCAAAAATATTTGAGCATTTTTCTCCCACAGCAGCGGGGGGTGGAGGGGAGGACATTTTACTAAAAGGTGAAAGAATGAAAGTAAATTTAAACCTCAGCGCCTTTCAGAGCACCATGGGAGGAAGGGGAAAGGGTCAGGAAAAACAAGGGAAGCCCTCAATGAGACGGATTGACATAACAATGGACTCAAACATAGCAACAATCATGAAGATGGCATAGGACCTGGCAACATTTTGTTCTTTTATACACAAGGTCGCCATGCATGAAAACCAAAAGACCAAACCTGTTGCCATCGAGTTGATTCTGACTCATAGCGACCCTATAGGACAGAGTAGAACTACCCCATAGAGTTTCCAAGGAGCACCTGGTAGATTTAACTGCAGACCTTTCGGTTGGCAGCCATAGCTCTTAACTACTATGCCATGCATGAGTCAGAGCCAATCAACAGCAACTGCATGTGGTCCAAAGACTTCCATAGGTGCATCTTTGAGCAGAAACAGTACTAGTGGGAATACTATATACCTAAATTATTTAGATCAAAGTCTCCTTTTATGAATGGGGGGGAGGGGTCCTGTCAAGGAAACCATCAGCAGACAAAACAAAATTGAAACAGATAAACAATTTTGTAAAAATAAAAGTGACTTCCTTCACCATGTTGCTTCTGTCCAGATCCAACCCAAGGGTCTGTTTTATGAAGTGAATCCATGATTGCTCACAGGTTAGCTGATCAGGAAGCTTTTTCCACTTCATTAAAGAAGGACATGGTCCAAACCAAAACCAAACCTGCTGCCGTCAAGTCAATTTCCGACTCAGAGCAACCCTACAGGACAGAGTAGAACTGCCCCACAGAGTTTCCAAGAAGTACCTGGCAGATTTGAACTGCTGACCTCTTGGTTAGCAGCTGTAGCACTTAACCACTATGCCACCAGGGTTTCCACCGAAGGACATGCTATACACCATTAAAGTAGCTTCAGTACTCTGTAGCAATATGATTTTTATATCATGGTCTTCTTTTACTACTCTAAGTATGGCAGTCCTATCCATCCCTTGTGTCAGGATGATCAGGTCTCACATAGATTTCTGTCTTCATGTCAATCATACCTGCATAGGTTGGTAGGGTATGCCAAGGGTTGTAGTCCTCACATTTCACTTAATCGTCTGTGGTGTCAAGGTACGCTCAGAACTGAAAAAAGATCTGATGGAACTTGCTGTCTAATTGGCACGCAGTGTATTGATTAATAAGATCTACTAAATTCAGAACATTGTCATTTCATCTGCAGAATGCTGGCAGAAGGGCAAGCATGTTTCTGGCCACCACGCTGATCAATCTTTGAATTCACTATTGCAACAGTGTTTAACGACATCAATATCATCCCCGCTATCAGTGCTTTGATGTCTCTATTTGTAAAATGGTGGTGTGAGAATTATGGGCATAGTACCTACTATCCTCCATGTTATAGACCCCCCCCCCAAAAAAAAAAAAAACCAAACCTATTGCTGTTAAGTCGATTCCAACTCATAGCGACACTATAGGACAAAGTAGAACTGCCCAATAGGGTTTCCAAGGAGTGGCTGGTGGATTTGAACTGCCAACATTTTGGTAAGCTGCCAAACTCTTAACCACTACACTAGCAGGTCTCCTCCATGCTTTAGAGGACACCAGAATGGTGGAGAAGAGAGTTCTGCCTTTGAGCAGGCAATAATCTAGAAGGAGAGATAAGGATGATAATTGCCTAGATATATTATTATTAATTTTAACGCCATAGGATAGATACAGTGAAAGTACTATGGGCATGTTGGCACTAAGTTGAACAACTCTTTTCCCTAAAATAGGAGTTAGAAAAGATTCCTCATGTTGTCCAACACCACTAGAATGGACTTGTCAAATTCCTGACTCTACTGCCCAGTATTCCTACTCCAGACCCTTATGGGCTCATAGTCACCCCTTGGGCTTGGGTAATCCCCCATTTAGGACCCATTCACCCACACTCTGATATCTGTATTGGATTATGACTTCACCTTGCATATGTAACTTGATTTTCTAGACTGACTTCTGTTGTTTTAGTACCAGCCATAAACTCATCTCAATTTTTTGGTTTTATTTTTCCTTATTCTTATCCTGCAATCTAGTGTTCAATAAGGATAGAGAAAGTCTTCATGAAGAAGTCAGCATAGTATCTGGTTCTTGAAGGACAGGTAGAATTTTGTCACATAGAAATCAAAGTGAAGGGAGAGAAGGGTGTTTTCCTCAGAGGGAACATCGTGAACCAAGACGTAAAAGGGGAAAAGCTTGTGTATTAAAATATTTTGCAGCTTGACTGTAGCACAAGGGGCATAAAGGAGACAGATAGGAAAGAAAATGTTAACAATTATGTTAGGGCCAACGTGGAGGATTTCTAATATGTAAGGTTGAGGACTTCACCTTATCGGCAAAGGGAAACCAGGACAGATTTTGGAGCCAGAGATCACGGCATCAGAGCTATGCTTGGGGAAGTGAAATCTGACAGCTAGCTATGGGATGCATCAGAGAGCAATGAGAGAGAAGTAAACTCAGACAGAAAGTAATTTTAACAGTTCCTGAAGCTCTATGCTGAAGTCTGGATTAGGGTCCAGGTAAGGAACAGGGAAGACTCCTCATCATTGCATCAAGAGAAGTGTGGCTGGGCAAAAAAGCACTCCATAACCAGTCCTCAAATCTTCTTGAGTTTTGTTTCCAACAGCCTAAGCCTATAGAATACCTGATAAGGTTTGCAGGAAGTAAAGAGATGAAAAAGCAGGATGTACAAGAGAGAGAAAGATACTTTTCCAGACTATAAAAGAGATTCCTGTGGACTGTAAGAGAGATGTTTGGGGCTCCTGGTGTTGTGGGACCAGCGCCTCAGAAAGATCCGGCTGCAAGGTCTAAGATAAGCATACAGGCACCAGGGTCCTAGTCTCCTCACATAAGATTCTTTCGTCCCTGCATGGCTAGGAAGGACCTAAAGACATCATGCAAACAGGGTGGAGGTACATCTCATCATCTCAAATATCTAATAAATGGGGGCTCCCTCCATCACCCCCTTATCATGGCTGCCTTGGAACGGCATATGGCTTGGGAAGAAGGCTAAGGGTAACACCCAGACACGCTGAGCTTGAATTTCTTGCCAACACAGCAGAAGAGGACTCAAGAGAGAAATGAAAATGCTTCAGTGAAAATAAAAGATGCTCTGTTTCTTTTCCACCTGGACTTGTGCATTGAAGTTCATATACTCTAAACATTTCATACATTTTGTCTCCTGCATGTTTAGCACAGCATGTACCAAGCAGTCTGTACTCAATCATTGAGGGTGCATATATATAAGGGGTAAGGTTCAGGATCAATTTAATTTACAAAAAATGTTGCCCTATCTTAGATAATAATAGAAACATTTATCTGTATTTTTCACTACTGATATTTACCTATATTTTTCTACTAAATATCTGATTTCTTTGTTATAAGAATCAAATTACTAGACCATGTAGAGACAAAATCCTATTTTCTAACCTGAAACTTTCTCAATTCTGTTTTGTTTTCCTTTTCTTTGTTTTTAAGATTCAAGTTAAGTCTAACAAATTCATAGATTTGTAATTCTGGTACATAAAAAATTGTTGCATTTATTGATGACATCAACTGGGAGAAAAACAGATCCATTTTGTAAAAAAAGAAATCTAATTATGGTTTTAACATCAACAAATATCTATTTTAAAAAAAATCAGGTAATCACTTGTTTTCCTTGCCATCTTTCACATTTTCTAAATTACTGGTTTGCATCAATTTACATGAGAATTGAGCACATTTGTTGATAGAGTCTGCCCCCAGATTTTTGTTTATTTATTGACCCAGCAACATCATACAAAAGCCAAACTCTTCATTAATTCCTATGCACTGAGAACATCTGGAAAGCCTCAACGTGGGGTGCAGCTGAGACCATCCTCTCCTGCATTTCCTGTCATTCAGCTTTGGCACCAGGTATTTTTCAATGAAAGGAGCACTCCTGTACAATGAATTGAAACTTTGTTATGCTAAATTCTGAACAAGAAAACTAGGGGCTGGAATTTTCAGGATTCTAATGTTTTCATGCGTGTGTATATATATATATAAAATCTATGTATATGATTCGCATATCATATATATGATATATACAGATATTTATTCTCATTTTTCATGTATATATGTATATACATAAATATAAAAACCAAAAAACCAAACCCATTGCTGTCAAGTCGATTCTGACTCACAGCGACCCTATAAGACAGAGTAGATCTGCCCCATAGGGTTTTCAAGGAGCGGCTGGTAGATTCAAACTGCCAACCTTTTGGTTAGCAGCTGTAGCTCTTAACCACTCCGCCACCAGGGCTCCATACATATATATGAAAAACGAGAAAAAATATCTACCAGCATTGGAAATCAATGATCAGTGCCAGTGGCAATTCTGAGAAATTCCTGGAAGGGAAAAACAAAAACAAAACAATGACCCTTGGATCAAGCCATTAAGAAGTTAATTGACATCTAGGAAAAGTCTTTATCACAGGAATGCAAGGATTATTTGATATTAGGTAACCTGTTGATACATTTCACTACAGAAACTTATAAAAGGAAAAAAAAGTAGAAGCTTAAAAAATAACTTTATAAAATTCCATTTCTCCTTGGCTCTGTCAGGTCCTGGTAAGTTCTCCACGTTCAATCAGCCTCCCTGAAGCTCTCTTTGGGGGAGCATCTCTTGGATTACAAACCAGCAATCAGCTTCTGAAAAGAAAAGGACTAAGATTCAAACCTGCCAAAAGGAGGCCGGCGGAATTCCAGGTCTCCAGATAATTGTCTGCAGTTCAGGGGAGGACTCCACTCTTACTTGGGGAACTGCAATGCTAGCAGTTGTATGGTCTGAAAAGCGATGGCAGGAATTAGGAGAAGACTTACTGAATGAGCCCCCCAGTGTCCAGGGCCCATTGCAATAACATTAATTCTACATCCTACCTCTTCGATTTAGTCCCTTTTGATAGTAGGGCCTGGATATAACCCATTTGGGAGGTTAGGCCAGGATCTGAAATCAGTTTTGGGTTCCAGGAGTAAAAACTATGATAAAAAGTACGTATGAGAGATAACCTGGGACACTAAGGCTAGAGAAATAGACAAATCCCTTTAATTTGGCTTCACTGGGAAATTCTACTATTAAAAAGCCAAATTCAAATTCCAAAGTAGAAGGCTGTAGTTATTGTTTATTGCCATCAAATCAGCCTCTAAGTCATAGCAACCCATGCACAACGAAACAAAACAGTGCTTGGTCCTGTGCCATGCTGATGGTCAACTGCGGATCAAACGATTGTGATTCATAGCTGTTTCATTGGCTGATTTTTGGAAGTAGATCTCCAGGCCTTTTTTCCTAGTCTTAGTCTGGAAGCTCTGCTGACACCTGTTCAGCATCATAGCAACATACAAGTCTCCACTACTAGACAGGTGGTAACTAGGCATGAGGTGCATTGGCTGGGAATCAAACTGTATCTCCCACATGGAAGGTGAGAGTTCTATCACTGAACTACAGGTTGAAATTGAGGTAAGAGTGACAAAACTTGCGAAGTAGAGCTGCGTAGGCCAACTAGTTCATGAAGGTGGTTTGGTTCAGTTTGCAAGGTCATGAACTGAGCAAATCCCATCAGTGGACAAATCTGAACCTAATGAGGTCAACTCAAAATTGCATTAGTGGTTGAGCCTAGAGTTGAATTTTCCGTTCATTCGAAGAGAAGTTAAAGAAGGAAAGGACTCACAACTAGGGCAGAACTCATTTCCTTATTCTGTCTTCAGCTCAGTGTATACGCACTATAGCTCCTCTCAAGCCAACTGAATGTCAGCGAGTTATTCAAGTAAAACTTACTCTTCCATGCCAAACTCTCCAGTCTATTTCACCACGAGAGCACAAAGTTTCAAGTGGCGATGGTACAGGGAGCATCATACAAAGTAGACTTCCTCCCTGAAACTCCAAGCACAGCTTTCTACTATATCCTAATCAAGAAATCATAGACGGGGCTTGACCTTCAGGAAAGTGAGTCACTAATGAGCATGGAACTGTGTACAAGTTCTCCCATGGGTACAGGTTAAGAGACAGAACCTCAGCAACAACTTTATTAAGCAGACACATGCCAGCAAAAGAACTCTGGTGGCTGTAGGGGGGAGAGTGCATCAGTCAAGCCCTTGACAGGAAGATGGAGAGAAGCCAAGGCCCTTCCAGCTGAATTTCATACTGACTTTATTGACAGGCAACCGACTTGCTCCTGGAGGCATGAGCTAAGAATATCTTTTCAGAACCTATTATCAAGAGATATATGTGATTTATCCTGTGCAAAGAACTAAGACTTGGAAATTGGCTACCACCTGACAAAAGTCATGCCGTTTCCTGCTGGCCTTTTGTCAGAAGATTAGGTTTATTGACTATTTCGGTCTTTGTTTCATGCATCTTATCTCGTGTAGGGTCTTCGAAGCCCACACACCACTCCCCCAATGGTATGAATTTATTAGAAGTCATATACCAGCTCTGAGAAGTGTCTTCCAGCCAATCAATATGCTGAAAGGCTCTGTAGAACAGGCGCTAGTCATCACAGTGTGTCCAATTTCTCTGTGTTTTCACTTTTACATCTGTGAAAGGTCAGAGACTATATTTATCACAACCAAACACACATGGATATCGCAAAGATATCTTTGTGAACATATTGTTTTGAAATGGGATGGGGTGTGGAAAGGCTTCCTTCTGGGTTCTGAAAAGTTCACATTAAATTAAAGTACATTACACGTTTATATGGTCCCTTCCATCAAAGGATTCCAGAGTACTTAAACAACTTTAATTAAGTTGCTCCAGCATCTCTCAGGAGCAAATCGATATTTTTCATACTTCTTGTAACAAGCTAGGGAAATAAAGCCCAGCCACCATAGCTCATATTTCACATTTTTTTCTTGAAATATGGAAAATTTGTCTTGAATACGTTTAATTACAAGGGAGTGAAATATTTTCTCTTAATGTACCTTGCTCTTTTTTCCTCAGAAATGAAAGGGGAAAAGCAGGCTCCAAATAAGATTTTAAATATATATATATATATATATATTCATTCTGTCACCAGAATGAATCAGAAATGGCTCTTCTGTAAGCCTGTGGAAGGGGTGGGGGGCGACATTTTCTTCTCTTCTTTTTGTAGGATAATTGGGTTTCCACATGTCTTTTGAATGAGGATCAAGATTATCCGCTCTTGAAATGTTTAATTGTCCACTGGGGAGAGACAAGGCTTCTGAAGCAACCAATAGATGTTGGGCTGTACTCAGCCTGACAGGAGGACAGGACAAGTCTGCTCTGCCCTCTCTGAGGTAGCTACGTGGGGATGCAGGAAAAAAATAATCTGGGAGAGAAAAAGCAAGTTAACAGCTCACATTTCTTCCCCTGGGGGCTGCTGTTTGTAGGAAACAAATTGCTGTAATAATGGCTACACTTCTGCTGCCTTCCAAGGTTCACCTTGGAGTCAGATTTAAGCTCCTGAGAGGGAGGATTTTTGCTGTAAAGTGAAAGCGTGAGTGCCTGCAATGCTCCCTTAATGGCCCCGGGAAGCGGAGGCCTTCTGCATTTCCTGCCTGGAAAAGCTCTGTATCTGAGAGCATCTTGCCTGAGTTGTATCTAGACTTGTATTTAAGCAGCAGTTTCAGCGCAGAAGGACACAGCCTGAGTTCTCTATTCATACCATGAAGCGAAGGGAAGCGGCAGCCATTTGGCATGATAAATTCAAGTTTTGGGATTATACACATTATTCTCTAAGGCAGATTTCATAGATCTTGGTGGTCAGGAGAGTGTTGGCATTCTGCCTCCCTGCTCCCACACAAACTACCAGGGAGCACAACCTTCCCCGAGAGAGGATAGGATTGTTTTTTGATCTGGTGCACACAGATGCAGTAGGATGAGTTAATGCATAAGGCAAACTAATGGCAACAATTTCTTACCCTACTGTTACCTCTAGGAAAAAGAAATCAACATTGAGTTTCTAAAGACTCATTTAGGGACACAGTAGTTAAGAATTTTTATGCCCATTCCAAAGAAACGAGATCCAATAGGATGCGGAAATTATCAGACAGAATCATTAAGATCACACCCATGTAAAGCTCTGCTGAAGATAATTCAAAAACAGTTACAGAAGTACATTGACACAGAACTGCCAGAAATTCAAGCTGGATCCCGAAGAGGGCTTGGAACTAGAAGGATATCGTTGCTGATGTCAGATGGATCTTGGCTGAAAGCAGAGAATACCAGAAAGATGTTTACGTGTGTTTTATTGACTATGCAAAGGCATTTGACTGTGGACCATAGCAAATTATGGATAACATTTCGAAGAGCAGGAATTCCAGAACTCTTAATTGTGCTCATGTGGAACCCGTACATAGACCAAGAGGCAGTTGTTCCAACAGAACAAGGGCATACTATGTAGTTTAAAATCAGAAAAGGTGTGTGTCAGGATAGCATCCATCCATCATACTTATTCAATCTGCATGCTGAGCAAATAATATGAGAAGCTGAACTATGTGATTGGAGAAGACTCATTAACAACTTGCCAGCAACATGCCGATGACACAATCTTGGTTCCTGAAAGTGAAGAGGACTTGAAGCACTTACTGATGAAGATCAAAGACTACAGCCTTCACTATGTATTACACCTGAACATAAACAAAACAAAAATCCTCGCCACTGGACCGGTACGCAACATCACAATAAAAGAAGGAAATACTGAAGTTGTCAAGGATTTCATTTTACTTGGATCCACAATCAATGCCCATAGAGGCAGCAGTCAGGAATTCAAACGACATATTGCATCGGTCAAATCTGTTGTGAAAGATCTCTTTAAAGTGTTAAAAAAGAAAAAAAAAAAGATGTCACCTTGAGGACTAAGATATGCCAGACCCAAGCCGTGATATTTTTAATTGCCTCATATGCATGCAAATGTTGGACAATGAATAAGGAATGTGAAGAAGAATTGATGCGCTCGAATAACGGTGTTGCTGTAGAATACTGAATATACCATGGACTGCCAAAAGAACCAACAAATCTGTCTTGGAAGAAGTACAGCCAGAATGCTCCTTAGAAGTGAGGATGGTGACACTTCGTCTCACGTATTTCGGGCATATTATTAGGAAGGGCCAGTTCCTGGAATGGAACATCTCGCTTGGTAGAGTAGAGGGTCAGTGAAAAAGAGGAAGACCCTCAACACGATGGATTGTCTCAGTGGCTGCAACAGTGGCACAAACATAACAGATTGTGAGGATGGCTCAGGACCAGGCAGTGTTTTGTTCTGTTGTATGTAGGGTTGCTTTGAATTGGAACCGACTAGATGACACCTAACAATGGCATAGGCTTTCTGGTTCTGAAAACTTTTGCCTGGCTAGGACATGAAATGGACCTTCACATGTGGCTAAGAGATAAGTGAAAAAGGAGGAATGGGTTTCATACTTTTGCCCTATGCTTATCCTAGCCATCCTGCCCAACAGGAACTGAAGCTAATATGCTTGGACTCACTAATTTGGTATTCCACCAGATGCCTCTCAGCGAATGTCTAATGACAATAATAGTAATCCAAATTAGCCGTAGCCTAGACCTTGAAGGGGCACAATGATTAGTATCTGTGCCAGGGCTGGTTCTCCAATTTGCAATAAGAGCCTTCAGAGTTAGTCCTGGGTGGTTGCCCAGGAGCAAATTGGATAAGTCCACTATTAAACTTACTGAGGCTTCCAAGAATCCATCAAGTGAAGGTGACCTTCAACCACAGTCAACTTTGGCTAGACTCAAACTGGTGACCTTGAATTGCCAGGCACTAGAGATGGACCATCTTCCCTCTGTTAGGCTAGGGGCTCTTGGC
Organism: Loxodonta africana; assembly: GCF_030014295.1. Lineage (NCBI taxonomy): Eukaryota > Metazoa > Chordata > Mammalia > Proboscidea > Elephantidae > Loxodonta > Loxodonta africana. The sequence goes on from NC_087360.1 coordinate 64,631,949, forward strand.
ATATAGATGATTTAAGCCTTGCAGCTGTTGCATTAAAATTGTTTTGTGCTACCACTAAAATTCTCTTGCTCCTTGCCCCTTCCCCAAATAATTATCAGTTATGGTACAGATATTAAAATGGCACTTTAAAAAATTAAAACGCAGCTCTAAAACAATGCCACATAAATGTAGAATTAATTGCTGTATATGCTTCGATTTCCTGAGAGGCTTTATTTTATTTCTGTCACAGCAGAAAGTGCTTCATCAGGAGGAGTTCATGTGGAGATCCAACCATGTCCTAGTTATTTGGTGTTTAATATGCTTGAGATATTTAATTATTTTTGATTAATTCACTTACCATTAAACTGCCCAAAGACTTTGACCTCTTCTGCACTGTGTGGCTTATCAATGGGGTACCCATCCAAGTCCAGTCTTAAAGGAGGCCACACAAAATCCTAGTATTGGGGTCAAAACAGACTCAGCTTCAGATCCTGACTCCATTACTCACCAGTTGCGTGAATTTAGAAAATAAATATCTCTGAGTTATGTCATTTGGAAAATGAATATTACAATGGATTCTTCCTCCTAAGGTGTTATGGGAATTAAATGAGAAAATGGATGTGAACATTTTGGACTTGTGACCAATTCAGGCAAGCACTCAATAAATGGTAGTAAATACTATTATTATGATTCTGTAGAATTGTATACCATGTACTATACACAGAAGTAAAATATGTGCACTCATTGCTATCTTTGCTCTAAAGTGTTAGGCACACCTTTTGGGGATGAGCCTCAACCCCAACCCTGTGCGGCTGAAGGATTCGAATTGCCAACCTTTTGGTCAGCAGCCAAGTCCTCAAACACTGTGCCACCAGGGCTCCCTAGAAGTCCCTAGGTGGTGCAGATGGTTAAGGCTGCTAACCCAAAAGCTGGTGGTTTGAGTCCACCCAGAGGTGCCTCGGAGTAAGGCGTGGTGATCTACTTCTGAAAATTAACCACTTAAAACCTTATGGAGCCCAGTTCTACTCTGACAACACAAGGTTGGTCATGAGTTAGACATGAGTCCCCGGCAACTAGCTACCACCATTCCTCAGCTGCCTTGGCTTGCTGATTTGTTTTAGTTTGGTAGTTTCCTAGACAAGAATAAATAAAAATAAAAATAAAGTAAATTTTTTTTTTTTTTTAGCTACTTAAAATTTCCTGAAGGGAGAGCTTGAGGGAAGCTTAAGTAGCAGAGCAGGAACGAGAGGAAAACGTCTTTGCCTCTGTCTTTTCTACCTGTATATAAGTGTTTGTCTCCAGGAGTATGTAGCCAACACTGCGCTGCCATGTCCTTTCATGGCCTCACATGTTCCTGGCTTCACGAGTCTGGATCTAAAAACTGGTGGAAATAAGTATCTTATCCCACAGCAGGAAACCCCAGTGGTGTAGTGGTTAGGAGCTAAGGTTGCTAACCAAAAGATCAGGAGTTCAAATTCACCAGGTGCTCCTCAGAAACTCTACAGGGAAGTTCTGCTCTGTTCTATAGGGTTACTGTGAGTTGGAATCGACTCCACAGCAATGGGTTTTTTTGTTTGTTTGTTTTGGTTTTATCTCACAATAATGGCATAGCCAGCTGTCCTCAAAATCCCCCCCATAGATCAATATTGAAGTGTAAAGGATTTCATTTTACTTGGATCCATAATCAACGCCTATGGAAGCAGCTTCAAGAAATCAAACACCTTATTGTATTGAGCAAATCTGTTGCAAAAGATATCTTTAAAGAGTTAAGACGCAAAGATGTCACTTTAAGAACTAAGGTGTGCCTGACCCAAGCCATGGTGTTTTCAATCGCCTCATATGCATGTGAAAGCTGGACAATGAATAAGGAATACCGAAGAAAAATTGATTCATTGGAATTACAGTGTTGGTGAAGAATATTGAATATACCATGGACCTCCAAAAGAGCAAACAAATCTGTCCTGGAAGAAGTACAGCCAGAATGCTCTTTAGAAGCTAGGATGGGAAGACTTCACCTCATGTACTTTGGATATGTTACAAGGAGGGACCAGTCCCTGGAGAGGGACATCACAATTGGTAGACTAAAGGGTCAGCAAAAAAGAGGAAGACCCTCAATGAGATGGACTGATACAGTGGCTGCAACAATGGGCTCAAGCATAGCAACAATTGTGAGAATGACGCGGGACCAGGCAGTGTTTCGTTCTGCTGTACATAGGATTGCTATGAATTAGAATCAACTCAATGGCACTTAACAACAAATCAGTTCTGGGCACCCCTGGGGGATGCCTCATATTTGCTAAAAAACACCTTCATAGGTGCCAAGTTGTATTCACCATCTTCCTGTCCTCTTACCTCAGATATTGAAAATTATTTTTTATCACCAATTAGCTGATACGTTGCACACTATAAGTCACCATAGTCCGAAGTCTTTTTGGTGTTTCCATATATGCAGTAATTTGCCTCACTAATCAAGTTGCAATATTTTTCTGTATCACTTCAAGCTCCACTAAGAATCCAAGAGGAGGGAAATGCTGTTTATTGGCACAAGTACTACATCTAGTTACAACACACCAGGCCTATATTCTCAGTGTTCATCTAGTGCGTGGTGGTGGTGGAGGGGGCGTGGGGGGGAGGCAGTTGCCTTCAAGTGGATTCTGACTTATGGCAACCCCTGGTGTGTCAGAGGACAACTGTGCTCCACAGGGTTCTCAATTGCTGTTTGAGAAGTAGATTTCCTGACCTTTCAACTGAGGAGGCTCTGAGTGGACTTGAACCACCAACCTTCAGTTAGTAGCCGAGCATGTAAACAGTTTGTGCCACCCAAGGGCTCCTTATCTACTGGAACAACTTTTTTAGAATTTTCTTTCCTCATTGCAGCTTTGCAGACCTCAGGAATAGGTACACATGGGCTCTGACAGATACTATATAATCCTGAGATCATTTTCCTACTCCAACGCTTCCCTCTTTCCTAAAACAAAATTGGCAACTAAACTTCTCATTTGCCTTTGAATGAGTTATCTTCCCCATCCCCCATGCAATTATTCTATCCTCACAGAAAAAAAGCACTCTGGATTGCAGGACTTCCGCACCAGCCATGTCTAAATACTAATATGAATTTATAGCCTACTTTATTAAGCTATACCAGATGCATTTGTGGTCCAGAGATAGAATTCTCAGCTTCCATGTGGGAGACTTGGGTTTGACTCCTGCCCAATGCACCTCGTGAGTACCCACCACCTGTCTGTCAGTGAAGGTTTGTATGTTGCTATGATGCTGAACAAGTTTCAGTGGAGCTTCCAGAGTAAGGCAAAGTAAAAAGAAAGGCTTGGTGATCTACTTCTGAAAATCAGCCAAAGGAAACCATATGGGTCACTACAGTTCGACCTGCAACCAATCATGGGGATGGCACAGGACTAGGCAGCATTTCATTCTGTTGTGCTTGTTGCCATGAGTCCGGGGTCAACTCACTGGCAGTGTTATGAATTGAACTGTGTCCCCTAGAAATGCATCACAAATTGGCTGGGCCAAAATTACCAGTATTGTGTGATTGTCCACCATTTTGTAGGCTGATGTGATTTTCCTCTGTGTTGTAAATCCTACCTCTATTACATTAATGAGGCAGGATTAGAGGCAGTTATGATAATGAGGCAGGACTCAATCTGTAAGATTAGGTTGTATCTTAAGTCAATCTCTTTTGAGATATAAAAGATAGAAGTGAGCAGAGAGACCTCATGCCACCAAGAAAGTAGTGCCAGGAGCGGAGTGTGTCCTTTGGATCCAGAGTCCCTGTGTGGAGAAGCTCCTAGAGCAGGGGAAGATTGGTGACAAGGACCTTCCTCCAGAGCCAACACAGAGAGAAAGCATTCCCCTGGAGCTGGTGCCCTGAATTCAGACTTTTAGCCTCCTGGACTGTGAGAGAATAAATTTCTCTTTGTTAAAGCCATCCACTTATGGTATTTCTGTTATAGCAGCACTAGATAACTAAGATAGGCAGCTAACAACTAAACTCGGCCTGTGTTTGTGTAAACTTTAAGTTATTTGATTTTTACAAACTCCTAAAGATAAGATGTATTGCTTCTGTTTTTCAGATGCCAGCCTGAGGACATAATACCAGTAACTCAAAACCAGGAGTTCACCCTCTGTCTGAGCCCATGCTCTCGGCACTGCACCACTACGCCTCCCACAAGATGTGGGAAAACCTCCATTCTCCACCTCCCAACCACAGTCCTCAACTATAGCATCAGCCTGGTCCTGCCGAGCCTACCTTCCCAGCTTTCTTTGTGACTTGTGGCTTTACACATCCCTGCTGTGAATGAATTAACTGCAATATTTTGAGCCTACCTCCATTATCCTTCTGACCTTGTTGGATATACTCTGGAGTCTCGGATGTTCTTTTATATTCCAGTTCCCACATCTACTGTTGGGCTTATTATATATTAAAGACAAGCATTTTTCAAAGAAAAACAGTCAAGCACAAGCCATTGTGTAGTTTCACATTCAAAAGGGAAGAAAGGACTCCTTGACTTTTATTTAGCCTGAAGTCACTGCAGACATCTAAAGCTTACTGGGAAGTTCTTCATAGGTTTTCCATGTTCAGAGGCCACTGATTAATGATGATTTCACATAAAGAAAGATTCCTGACACCCTGGTCTCTCAATATTTGAGGTTCTGTATCAGTTTCCAGGAATCGATGCCATATGGATGATCGCTCTGGATGGCAGACCACTATGGAAGGCAAGTTCAATAAGAAGCTACTCTTTGCCTTTTTTGTTCCATGTTAACAAAGTGTCAAGTTTCTTAACGTCCGGGGACAGATGCTATCCTTGATCATCTTAACTATTACCTCTTTACATGACTTGGGCATGGCAGAGGCATCATAAACTGTCCTGTCTCCTTGAGATTGGGAATGCCTAGGAGAACTAAGAGGCAGGGAAGGCCGCTCATTTATGGTATCTATTCTCCAGTTTGGAGCCCTGATGGTGCAGTCGTTAAAAGCCTGGCTGCTAACCAAAATGTCAGCAGTTCTAATCCACCAGCCACTCCTTGGAAACCTTTTGGGGCAGTTCTTTTCTGTCCTATAGGTTCACTGTGAGTCAGAATCAACTTGAGGGCAACAGATTTGGTTTGGTCTATTTGCCAGTTGCTTGCCTTAACCTCTGATCACTGAGAAAAGGGCATGTGCAAATAATATTAGCTGCAATGACTAAATATGAGTCCTTCAGGATCTTTGCAAAGTATTTTTGGAAACATCAGTGAATTTAATTCTTACTATATCACACTTTTTCTCTAATTGTCTATCCTCTTTTCAAGCACAAACCTTAACACACATAATCAGCCTCCAAAAAAAACCAAACCCGTTGCATTGAGTTAATTCTGACTCATTGCAACCTATAGGATAGGTATCAGCCTACCTCTACCTAAAAAGAAAAACATCCACCCCTTGACTTTTTTTTAACTGCTTTGATAGGGCCTTTTCTTTTTTTTTTAATTACGTTCTTTCTGTTTTAGCCACGGTAATATTTTCTCTAAGTGTCTAGATCTGAGTTGCCCAATGCAGTATCCACTAACCATGTATAATTTTTTTTTAATTTAAGCTTATTAAAAAAAAAAATCTTTTTTTATTAAAATAAAATATAATTAAAAATTCAGTTCCTCAGTCACACTATCCACATTCCAAGTGTTCAATAGCACATGTGGCTACAGGCTATTGCGCACAATAGTGCAAATATGGAACATATCCTTTAACTCAGAAAGTTCTATTGAACAGTAAGTGTTCTATGGTGAAGAACAAATTATTATCAATATTATTGCTGATATCATTGTTGTTTTGTTTTCCCAATCTGTCCCAAACAAATTATTTTGGTTTATGTTCTATTCAGGAATTCTGCTTCAGGCCATGATGGTGTAATAGGGGCCACATTTACCCTTTGGCCTTAAACAACTAGAGAACCAGACAAAACATGTGAATGATATTTTGGGTTTTCAGACACTGGAAAAGAGGCTGAATAGAACTTGATCCCTGAAAGAAGGGAGGCAAAGAGAAGTGAGACTTAAAATTGACCTGACTTATGCTTACTGGCAGTTCCCAGGTAGCATGGGAAGTTTCTAGGCCTCAGGGTGGTAGGAGAAAACCTAGACAGAGCCAAAAAGTTTCCAGGGGTAGAGGAGACAGATATTACAGAACAGTGAAGTCAATGATGCTAGATTTTGTGAGGCGGAGTGCCAATGAGAACCCTAAATGTTTGTGTAGGGGTCCTCTCAAGTCTTCGGCTGAGCACTTGTCTACATATGCACAACAGGAAACTACCAAGGACTAGAAAAAGAACCTTTGAAAAACAGTAAGCCAAACAATTCCCAGAGAGAGTTGTGAGTAGTTTTGTTTCCACCAGAGTGGAAAAATCACATAATACACAGGTCGTTTGGTGTGTTCTCAGAAGGGTATTGCCTTAGTGCCAAAAAAAAAAAAAAAAAAAAAACCCACTGCCGTCAAGTCGATTCTGACTTATAGTGGCCCTGAAAGACAGAGTACAACTACCGCATAGGGTTTCCAAGGAGTGGCTGGTGGATTTGAACTGTCGACCATTTGGTTAACAGCTGAGCTCTTAAAGGAGTAGAAATTAGCCCTAGACTACAGGCTGCTGTGATTCATTCTAACAAAGCTTCAAAGCATCTTAAAAAGATCCATCTGCTTCTAAGTAACTTAACTGTGTACTAGAACAACATTCAACACTATTTTTAAAAATTCAAGAAAATTTGACTCCCAAAAGTATAAAAAAACACAATGTCTTGCATCAAATCTAAAAACATCAGTATGAAAAGAAACGGGAAAATATGACCCAAAATTAAGAGAAAAGAAATCAATTAAAGAAGACCCCCAAATGGCAGAGTTAATGGAATGAGCCAACAAGCATGTTACAACAGCTATCATAAATATGTTTCATATGCTCATTAAGGTAAAAAAAAAAAGTAGAGGAAATAAATTAATACTATGTGGAAAGAAATGGAAGATATAAAAGTAACCCATATGAAAACTCTAGAGATTACAAATGGAGTATATAATGTGAAAAACAGACATTGGTTGGTATTAAGAGCAGGGTGTACACATAAGAAGAAAAGGTTGGTGAATTTGAAGATACAGTAAAATAAATTATCCAAAATTGAACAAGAGAAAAATACTGAAGGAACAAAATGAACAGAAGACAAGCGACATGGGGCACAAAATCAAGTGATCTCTGAAACATGTTTGGAGTTTCTGTAGGAAATGAGAGAGAGGAGGATAGAAAATGTTTCAAAAATTAATGGCCATTTTTTTTCAAATTTGCTGAAAACTGAAACCCACTGAAGCAAAAACATGAGTAAACTTGAAGCAGAAAAAACAAAAGGAAACCACATCAACTCACATCACAATATAAAATTTCTGAAAACCTGTGATTAATACAAAATCTTAAAAGTATCCAGAGTACAAGGGAACAAAGAAAATAATTTCATCAGACTTCCCATGAGAAGTTATGCAAGCAGGAACTAATGCAGCAACATCTATAAATGCTGAAAGAAATTCATCTACATAGGATTCTATACACAGCAAAAATACTGCTCGGGAATAAGACTACATAATGATTTTTTTTTTTCAGGAATATATAATAAAATGTATCTCTAGTAAACCTAAACTGCAAGAAATGATAAAGTTAATTGGGCAGAGAAAAGTAATACCAGGTGTAAATTTGGATCTATTCAAAGGGATAGAGTACCAGAAACATGAGAAAATATACAAGAGAATGTTTCTCAACTTTTTAATTTCTTTAGAAGATAACTGACAGTTTAATCCAAACAATAACAATATATATCATGAAATTTGTAATGTATTTACTAAAATAGAAAATGGAACATACTGTTTTAAGGCTCTTTGTTATGCATGAAGTAGAATAATTTTATTTGAAAGTAGTCTGTGATAAGTTAATGATGTATATTGTAAACATTGGGAGAACCACTAAAAAGTAAAATTATGGCTAATGAGACAACATTGCATAAAGGAAATAATAAAGATAATAGCAAAAATCAATGAAATAGAAAATACAAAAACAATATATAATATCAGTTAAACCACATGCAGGTTCTTTGAAAAGATTAGCAAAATTCATAAAACTCTAGCCAGACTGATCAACACAAATAGTCAATGTTAGGAATGTAAGAGAGACCATCACTACAGATCTTACAAATATTAAACATGTAAAAATTCTTTAAAAGGCACAGACTACTAAAGCTCACTCAAGAAGAAATAGATAACATAAACAGTCCTATATCTAATTTAAAAAATTGAAGTCATAGCTTTAAAAATTCCACAAGGAAAACTCCAGACCCAGATGGCTTCATTAGTGAATTCTATCTAACATTTAAGAAAGAAATAATGCCAATTATACATAAATTCTTCTAAAACATAGAAAAAAGTGAACCTTCCCAAACTCAGTTTATGAGGTAAACATTGCTCTGATTCTAAAACCAAAGACATTACAATAAAAGAAGCGACAGGCCAATATCTCTCATGAACACAGATGCAAAAATTCCTAACACACTTTTACCAAATCAAATCCAGCAATATATGCATGCATCCTGATCAATTGGTGCTCATCCCAAGGATGCAAGTTTGTTTAACATCTGAAAATCAAACAGTGTGACTCACCATGATGACAATCAAAAGTCATGGATGTATATGATGATGTCAAGAAAAAGTACTCGACAAAATTCAACACTCATTCACAATAAAAAGTCTCAGTAAACTTTGTATCAAAGGGAATTTCCTCAAGCTGATAAAGGGCATCTGTGTAAAACCTACAGCTAGCATCATATTTAATGGTGAAAGACCGAATGCTTCCTCCTAGATTAGGAATGAGACAAGAACATCCCCTCTTACCACTTCTACTAAACATGAATGGGACATGGAGGTCTCATTCAGTGAAAAACAAACAAGAAATAAAACGCATACAGATTGGAAAGGAAGATATAAAATTTCCCAATGAATCTACTAAAAAGCAACTTTGCAAGATACAAGTTCAATATAAAAAATATAAATGTATACCCCAATCAGTGGCATAAGTCTACTGATCACACATTTTGATGCTGCAGCAATGTCAAATTGCTATGACGGTTTTTAACACGTATTCTCAATTTCTGTACTTATTTCGTCACAGACTGGTAACTTATGTTCATGAACCAGTCTACAGACCATACTTGTAGAAACACTACTCAAGTAATACTTACCCTTTTACTAATAAAATGAATCATCCATTTATCCAGTAAATATCTACTATGTGTTAGGCACTGAGCTAAACAAACGCAGGGTCCCCAAAAATGATCAAGACTCAGATTCTATGATAATGCCCCAGTGTTATATGTTTATACGGGAGAAAGGAAAAGTGTATATATGTAACAAGTACTTCCAAGAATATGTTTAAAGCCATAGCTGAGGAGAGATTATTTGTGTCTCAAGAATGAGGGAACGAAATGGAAATGTTTTACTCATCAGTCAAATCTTAATGGTTGAGGATGTATTTGGGTATTTGAATAGGCCAGATAGCAGCAACACAGCAACCCAAACCCATCCACATAACAATGAGCTTTATGGTGACAAACTAGATGTCCCATGTGGATTATGATTTCAGGAAATAGATTTTTACACAAGCTTCTGGAATTTGTGTGTGTGCGCATGTGTGAATGTGTGTGTAACAAACTAACGGTGAATCTCCTTCTAACCTCATCTGAATACCCCAAATCCACTCCTACTTCTGATTATCAGATGGATGTTTCCATCTCTCTAGCCCTTCCCCGAAGAACGTTGCACTCTGTGACTTACACTACGTGAAAGCGGCAATCCTCCAGGGACTCATATTGTGCTCCTTTTAACTGTGGGAGTTTTGGAAACAAAAAGAAGTCTGAAGGAGCAAATCAGGACTGTAGGGTGGATGGGGTGAGGTTTCCCAATGGAAGTCTCGGAGGACGGCCCTTGCAACCCTTGAAGAATGACCAGGTGCATTGTCCTGATGGAAAAAATTTTTTTTCAGGGCAAGTTTCCTGGCCTTTTTCTCATCGATGCAGTTTTTCAGTTTTCTCAAAACTTCTTCATAATAAGCCCCCATGATTGTCCTTGTCCTCTGAGAAAACCTATCAAGATTGCCCCTTTGGGGCCCCAAAAACAGTCACCATAACCTTGTGAGCTGTCTCTCCTCTCTTGGTTCATCTTTGAGGTCTTCCCAAGCTTCCTTAAAACACTTGATCTAAAAGCTGTTGTTTTATATGGGGCAGCATTCTCATAAACTTGTTGAAAAGCTTCAATGATTTGGGAAGATGTCTGTTTGAGTTTTGTTAAAAATTTGATATTAGCCCTGACCTTAAAATCATTTTTTTCCCCATGGTGCAAAAAGTGTCCTTTTTTATGAAGGCACCCTAACGAGACTAAGTGTTTCCTGAGGGAGAAGTTGACTGCAGCCATACACTGATAGCAGAGACGTGTTTGAACATGTTTTGTTTGGAATAAAACTGTGCGTGTATCAACTGGAACCCTAGAAACAATACTTTTTTACTTACCTTCATACGCTGACTTTAATGAGGAGATGGGTCATTTTTATTTCCCCCCAAAAAGTACCTAAAGCCAGCTGCTCCAGGACAGAGGCCATATGATTACAAACACTTTTAAAGCAGGAAATATACTGGGGTCGATCCCAGCCCCAAATCTTGGCAGCTTTAACCCTAACCCCCTTCTGGAAGCATCAGTTAAGACAACTGCCTCCTATGACTGTTCCAGGAGAAACCAGAGCCAAGACCCTTCAGCCAAGTAGGTCCTGTTTAAGTGAAGAGCTCATTTCTACCTCTGGATGCTGGATGCCTGCTTCTCCCCTCCTTCCATCCCAGGCCTCTGTCTCTGCCAGTCTAAATCTCATCTATCCATCAAGTCTTAGTTCAAAGAGCTATTTTCTTCAAGAATAGTTCCTATAATTACTATTCAATGGTTTCTCATTATCTTCGGAATAAAACACGGACTTCTTAATGTTATATATTAGGCCCTTCATGATCCTGCTCAACTTTCCTGTCCAGTTTAACCCCTCACCGCCACTTTCCTCCACTCCTATCAATCTGTCTTCCAGCCCTGGAAGAACATCCTGCCTTCTCAGACCTCTGCATCTTTATAAAAACCTCTCCTCCTCTGCTTAACGTCTTTCATCTGTTGAGCCCAGGTCAGATCATCTGGACCCTGCCTTAAGCCTGGGGTCTAGCTATAATACTCCATTTACATGCTACCATTGCTTGCCTTAAAAAAAAAAAAAAACGCCCCACTCGTACTAATAGCTATAGCACTACTATGCACCTGGCAATAGACATTGTATTTATATCACTTCTTTCAATCACTGCAACGCCTCTGTGGTATGTACTATTATCTCCGTTTTCCAGAAGAGGAAAGCATGGCTTAGGAGGTTTAGCAATTTCTCTGCACACATAACCAGTACGTTCAAAAGCTAAAATTTGAACATAGGTCAATTTGACTCCAAAGCCCATTTACAATTTTGCGCTTAGCACTCTACATTTTACGTATGAATGAATGCATGACTGTATGCCTCACGAGGGCATGGGCCACATCTATCCTCTCAACTTTGTATGCTCATCCTACAGAGCAGTGCCTGGCTCAGTGAATTTTTGTTGAATAAGTAAATGAGTGAAAAAATGGTCTGTCCTAAGTTTTCTCCCTCGCCTGTGTGCTCCTTGAGAAGCTGGATAGACTATTCCAAAACAAAACCAAACCTGTTGCTGTCCAGTCAATTCTGACTCATAGAGACTTGGTAGGACAGGGTAGAACTGCCCCATATGGTTTCCAGTGAGTGGCTGGTGGATATGAACTCTTGACCTTTGGTTAGCAGCGGAGCTCTTAACCACTGCACCACCACGATTTGCGGATTTGAACTGCCAGCCTTTTGATTTAACGCCATAGCACTTAACCACTGTACCACCAGGGCTCTAGATAGGATACTAAAACCAAAAAAAAAAAAACAAAAAACCCAAACCCGTTGCCCTGGAGTCAATTCCGATTCATAGTGACCCCATAGGACAGAGTAGAACCGCCCCACAGGGTTTCCAGGGAGCGGCTGGTGGATTTGAACTGCCGACCTTTTAGTTGGCAGCTGAAGTTTTAACAACTGCTCGACCAGGGTCTGGATAGGATACTAGACATGCTTAACCCTGAGATGCCAGCACAGTATTTATTGAGTGAATGTATGAATACACCAAATATTCTGCCTCTTTTTCTGTCTCTTTCTCTGTATTTCTGCCTGTCTGTCTCTCTCACACACATACAAACACTCACACCCACACTAGTTTTTGATTGCTCATGCGGGGTCTCAGAATCATTCTTTCCCGATTTGGGACACGTATTAGTAACCAAACGCAGCACAGACTTCTAAAGGTCAAAAGCTGTCTTCTGGCTGGAGATCTTTCTGCATTTGTAGGCACAACACTTGGCACTTGTGGGGTACTTAAAAAACCAAATCTGAACCCAGTGCTGTCGGTTCGATTCTGACTCATAGCGACCCTATAGGACAGAGTAGAATTGCCCCATAGAGTTTCCAAGGAGCACCTGGTGGATTCGAACTGCCGACCTTAACCACTACACCACCAGGGTTTCTTAGAGATGCTATTTTTGTTGCTGTTCTTGCTGCCTCTAGAAGTAAAAGAGATGAGTCTTTTCAGTGGATTGTACAAAAAGCTTAGGTATCATTTGCTTGAGTAACTGTGGTTTATCCCGTCAAGTGAAACGTGTTTGGCTGTGGAGATTTGAAAGCCATCCGCCATGGACTGGCCTAAGCGATGCACTGGTTTTGAGAGAAATTCTGCCAGGTCATAAGCTTTGTGGTTTCCAGTGATGAGAGTGTTCCAGAAAAAGCCATACCTGTTCCTCAAAGCTGGTGGGAACCTGCATATGGGTGAGCGAGGAGCATTAACGTTTTATGTCTGGAAATGAGAGGTTTTGGCATCCCTGGGGGAAATAAGGATGTGGTCTTTTAGACCCGGCTGGAACTGCTGCCAAAGTCTTTCCCCTTGAAACAAAAACTGTGTTCAAGTCTAGATAATTACCACTGAGCTGTGCCAAGCCCAGAAATCCTTCTCAGCCAAGCAGCCCCACAGGGGGTTGAAATTTACATTTATAATCATTTACCTTCAAAGAAGTTCATTTCCAGGACCAAGCTTCACACACATAAACTTGGGGTGAGATCTGATTTAGACCTGAGGGTGGACCTACCCATATCAACCAAGGAAACTCATGCATCAAAAAGACAGCTTTTTTTTCTTCCTTTATAATTTAATAGAGGATGTTTGGAGGGGAAATATTGAAAGAATAGAACAGCTGAAATATCAGAAGCAAGGCTGCCTTTGTAGAACCATGTAGCCTGTTTTTCTGGAACTTTGTAATTCCAGAAATAAGCAGGCTGTTTTTCCTCTGATCTCCAAAGGTGTCTGATAGACTCAAGAGAGACACAGTTCTTATACCCATCTGATCCCCTTTGCCTATCTGAGCAGAATCAAAAAGCAGAGGCCCAAATATTTGGCCAAAGAACAGAAGTAGCCAGGCAACCCATTCTTGAAAAAAAAAAAAAATCAGCTAAAAAGGACAGAGTAAGTCGCCTGCCTTTTCTTCTGATAAAGACACAAACATACCATTGTCACTGAAAGCATTCATCAGTGTTATTCATGTCTGATTAATTCAAAATAAGTCCCTGTTTTCTGTTTTTGATCTCATTGGTTTATGAATTCAGAATCATTACTAAACTGTGCGGATACCTTAATCTTTTATTTCCTTTTCTCTCTTGGAAAATTAAAGGTCAGTCCCTGTGGATGTCTCCATCTTCTCTCAACGAAGATACCAAAAGAAACATGGAGACTCACAGTAGAGAAGCTGATTGTAGTGTGTGTGACGGAGCGGGTGGGTATTGGTGGTGAGAGAAGGTGGGGGCAAGGAGCATTCAGCTGTCAGCACTGCCTTCCTACTGGAATTCACCAACAGTAGAAAAGGGATTTAATTGCCCCGCCCTCCTGTTTGAAGTGTGACAAGGGTAATATATTACTGCCAAACCTTGTGAGAATGTTAAGAAACATCATTCCTGCTGTTAGAGTTGATGAGAAGAGCCATGAGTCTTGTTAAGTCCTTTTGCTATTTCACAGCATAAAACTGTCACTTCATTAATTAGATGAGCCTGTTGCTGGCCGACTCCTGCAAGCTCACTCCCCATCACTGATCTTTGTCAATTGTGGTAATAAAACAGCAATTTAATAATCCCCCCTCACACATTAGTAACTGTTTTATGATGGAATTTTAGTTTCCGGGTGCACTTGATTAATCAGTCTGGGGAGGACTTAAATAGATATATTAGGAGTTTAATTAAAAGGCAGGCTGCAAAGACACCAACTGGAAGGAAGACATAGTTTAAAGAAAACAAGTTCAAGTGACTATGTGATAAAATTAAATATAGTAGGTAATCAGTTGATTACAGTAGCCTTAGGCTAAAGGTGGACTCGCTTGGGGCACTGTGGACATCTGATGTTCTGGTCACACAAAACTACAAAAGTGTTCTGTTTACTGTGTGCACCATCCCCACCCCACTTGCTGTAGTTTCCCTCTTCCCCCCATGGCAGTGATGAGACGGCTCAGAGAGCTCTTTCGGAGTCCTGCAGATGGCACCTAGTGAGAACGCTATTTGCAAGAAGGACTGAGATACCTATTTCTTTCAGGCTATGAAGAGACTACATAAGGGAATTAAAAGTAACCTGGTGCCTCTCCTATGGAGTGGAATCTCAGGTACTAAGAGGGTGTACGTTAGAAACTTCTAGGTATAAACGGAGCAGTAAAATTTGGCTGCCTCTCTGGCACAAGTGGCTGGTGAAGAGCAGCGTGGTGAAACAGGCAGTACATTAGTCTGTAGCCAAGAGAAATGAGTTTTAGTTCTAGCTCCGCCAATATCCACAACAAACATTCCTTTAATTAATCGACGTGGTAGTGAATACGTGGGGTTATTATGCTTATTGCTTGGTAATATTCTATTGTTTGAATATACTATCACTTAATTATTCATTCTCTTAGGGTTGTTTCCAGCTTTTTACTCTTACGAAGATTGGTGAGGTGAAAGTTTTTGTTCATGCCTTCTAGTGATCCTGTACAAGTATATGTCTTGGATGTATATGAAAAAGTTAAATTGCTGGGTTGTAAGATATGTGACTGCTCAAAGTAATGCCTTATTTTCTAAAGCTAATTATACCAATTTACAGTTCTACTAGCAATTGTTAAGAGATCCAATTAATCTGCATACTCTTTTTAGTACTTGGTATCTTTGTTGTTGTTGGATGTCATCAAGTCAGTTCCAACTTATAGGGACTCCGTGTGACAGAGTAGAACTGCCCAATAGGGTTTTCTAGGCTGTAATCTTTATGGAAGCAGATCCCCAAGTCATTCTCCCACAGAGCCGCTGGGTGAATTCACACCACCAACTTTTCTGTTAGAGCTGAATATAGGTCTAAAATTTTTATCAGTGGACTGGGTAAAAGTGTTACATCATTATGGTCTTATTCTGCATTTTCTCTATCATTAATGAAGTTGAACATCTCTATATATGATTATTGCCCATAAAAGTTTTTTTATATGTGAGATGACAATTTTCTCATTTTATTATTGTATAAATTCTTTAACCATTTTTAAGACTACCTTTTTTTAATTGTATGCATTTGGTATTTTAAAAAGTATTTTGTGATTTTAGAGAAAATTTACAGAGCAAATTACATTCTCATTTAACAATTTCTGTACATATTATTCAGTGACATTGGCTGCATACAATGTGTCAGCACTCTTATTTCCATTCCGGTTGTTCTGTTTCCATTAATCTAGCTTCCCTGTCCCCCCTTACCTTCCCATCTTTGATCTAGGGTAAATGTTGACCCTATTAGGTCTCATATAGATGATTGTTTAGAGGAGCACAATACTAACAGGTGATTATTTATGAGCTCCTCTGTCTTTTGGCTGATAGGTGACCTCTGGGAGTGGTTTGAGTTCCAAGTTTAAAGGGTATCCCTGGGCGATAGTCTCAAGGGTTCCTCTAGTCTCTACCAATCCAGTAAGCCTGGTCTTTTTTAGGAATTTGAGTTTTGTTTTACATTTTTCTCCCATTCTATCTATCCAGGACCATCTATTGTGTCACTGGTCAGAATGGTCAGTAGTGATAGCTGGGCACCATCTAGTTCTTCGGGTCTCAAAGTAAGTGAGGCCTTGGTTTGTATAGACTAGTAGTCCTGTGGACTAGTATCTTCTTTGAGTCTTTGGTTTCCTTCTTTCTCTATTACTCTAGACACATTGAGACCAGTAGTTCCATCTTAGTACCCTTTGCTGTTTATAGCTTGCTTTTTGTTTGTTTGCTTCATTTTCTTTTAGTAGTTTTGATAACCAGAGGTTCTCATTTTAATACACACAAATTTACCTGTATTTTCCTTTATGGCAAATATTTTTGATATCTTATTTAAGAAAGTTCTCTATCCCTACACCACCTCTATTATTTACCAAAATTTAAAAATATTTACTTTTGATATTTTTAAGTCCTCAATGCATTTGAAGTTGTTTGTTTTATACGGTATGAAATAGGTAACCAATTACCTAGCCAGGGAAATGAGATAAGAAACAGAAACAAAGGTATAAGGTCTTGAAAGAAAAAAAACAAAAGCAAAAAACTGTCACTATTTGCAGATTATATGATTTTCTACACAGAAAATTCTAAAGAATCTACAGAGAATTATTATAAAATATATTTTACAAAAATTATTATTATTAAAAGTAATTGGAGAATTGAGCAAATTTTATACAGACAATATAAAAGTATTGCATTTCTATACATCGTCAATGAGCCAGTCTTTTTGGCTTCACCTTTCCAATATATCCTGAAGCTGACCACTTCACAGCACCTCCAGGGTTCCAACTCTAGTGATGGCACCGCGTCTCTCCAAGGCTGCTCTCCTTTCTTCCTCCCTTATCGCCTTAAAATCAATTTTCCTTCACTCAGCAGCTGAAGCAGCATGAAGCCTCAGTGATATTCAGAACAAAATCTACACACTTTACTGGGATCCTAGGACTCTACATGATCTGGCTATGCTCAATGGTCAGACCTTATCTCCTATCTCGTTCTCTCTCTCACTTTATTCTAGTAACACAGATCTTTTCTCTGTTCTTGGAACATACCAAGCTTATTCCTGCTTTTGATGCTGTGCATCTGCTGTTCCCCCTGCCTAAAATACTCTTGCCTCAGATATCTGCATGGCGTATTCCATCAGTTCAGTCACATCTCTGTTCAGATGTCACTTGTTCTGAGACGCTTTCCTCTTTCCCCTATTGTCACTTTCTATTTCCATACGTTGTTTTAATTTACCTTAATGCACTTAAACAACATTAAATTATCTATTTGCTTATATGTTTATGACCTATCGCCTTAATTAGAAATATAAGTTCCATGAGGACAGGCTCTTTGCCACTCATGTTCATCCCAGTATACCCAGTATCTAGAACAATGTCTGGTCCGAAGTCAATACCCAATAAATACCTCTTCTAAAAATAAAATGTTAAAGAAAATATTGTATCAGATGAATATAACCCATTAAAATCTGACCCAGCTTTGAGATTGATTTCTTACCTTTCTTACATGGCCTTCAACTAATTCCCTTTTATAAGATAAAAGAAGAAGAATGACTTTCAATAAAACAAAAGATATTCCAAGGCAAGTTTAGATTTAAATATTAAAAGCATCAATCATAGTAATGCCCAATGTTTGAATAACACAATGGTTTTATTCTCTATTTTTTTTTATTGGTACTTTCTTATATACTATCCTACTTAATTCTTACGACAATCTTTTGTGAATATTTCTGCTTTTCAGATGAGAAAATGAGAACTCAACAGAGCTAAGTGGCTTGAACAGGTTCATTGCTAAGAAATGAGATAGAAGATTAGAAGCAATGTTTATCCAACTCTTCATCAAGGATTTGTTCTACTATATCACACTCCCAGACCTAACCCAAATCCTTTGTACTCTGTGCCTGGTCCAATGTAAAGGAAACACATTTAAAATGGATGTTTCCTCATTCACATTGTGGAAATGCAGTACGCTCCCTTTATGAAAAAGACTTTTCTGATCCTGGAACTCTAAGAATGAGCTGTTCTCTGCAAATACAATTCACAATTATTGGGGGCTAGGGGGACAGGGGCTGTAATACAGGTGTTAGGCAGAAAAGAAACCTGCTGGGAAGGGGCATGCTTGGACCCTATCTGGTAAAAAGAATAGCAGGTGGATCAAGAGTCAGGTGAATTCATACAGAAGAAAAGCTATAAATGTGTATGTAGCTCATGGGCCAAATAAAGTCAGAGTATTTTAGTTTGGGGCTTTATTTTTCTTTGTTTTATAAAGTGGTGGAAATTATTTTTTATTTCTAAAATTAGTTTCAAATATTTCATATCCTGAGGGTTTCATATAAAATACGGATATTCTAGCTTGTTTTTAAAAATTGAAATGTAGAAACACAGCTAGTTTACCGCTTAAAATCATGACAAATTACAAAACAGAGTAGCAGCTACCCCTTTACATGGGGCATATGCTTTCTATTTGCCATACTTCCCGTTATTCAGTCATGTATCCCACCTTCCTCCTTTGTCCATTTACATTGTTTTCTGGGCCTCTGTAGATATTTGGGAGTCCCTGGGTGTCAAAAACGGTTAAGTGCCGGAATACAAGATGAAAGGTTGGTGGTTTGAAACCACCCAGAGGCGCCTTAGAAGGCAGGGCTGGTGATCTGCTTCTGAAAGGTCACCTCCTAGAAAACCCTGTGGGGCAGTTTTACTCTGAATGTATGGGGTCGCCATGAGTCAGAATCGACTTGAAGGCAACAAACAACAACAACAACAAGTGATATGAAGCAAGTGTGAGGTACTAGATAATCACTCATGAAATGAAGCATGGATGGGCTGTAGGAATGTGACTATTGTTTGTTCACCAAAAAAAAAAAAAAAAAAAAAATTACTCCTAGAAGACAGGATGTTAATACATGCATTGCAGCTAAGCTAGACAAGTAACCAGAAGAGAAACTTGCTAGTAGGGCTGATTCCCCATGTAATCTGCCACTTCTCTGTAGGAGGTAAGGGTGTTTATCAATCGCCTCCCTCAGAGTGTCTTCCACAACGGTCTCTCATAAAGTCTTGGTCAAAGCTCTTCAGAGGTACAACTTAATACCTTATTTTCGGGGTGGTAGAATACACTATCCAAATACAGATCAACTATTTCCGTTGGTTATAAAACCCATTGCCGTGAAGTTACTCATAGCGACCCTATAGGACAGAGGAGAACTGCCCTATAGGATTTCCAAGGAGCACCTGGTAGATTCAAAGTCCCAACCTTTTGGTTAGCAGGCATAACACTTAACCACTACTCCACCAGGGTTTCCGTTGCTGTAAGTAAATAGCGAATAAGACAGGGAAAGTGGGGAGACAACAGGGTATTTTTAGCAAATGCAGTGCTGGATAGGGGAATCCTGTGAAAGTCTCTGCATTACTTAGGACATCTGGGCATCAGGTTTCTGTGAAGACAGAATAACAGTTCTTGTCATAGGAGGGAATTTCTACTCTGATCCCCACAAGAAAAAGTATGGCAAGAGCGCTCTCCTTACTTTTCAAAGAGGAGGAGTCACTTACATTATCGGTATGTTTAGAAGACATGTAACATGCTCAACTGAGCTTCTTCATACCTGCCTGCCTGAAGAGAAGATACATTTTGGTCTGTTATTTCTCCACCATGTGATAAGCTGACAAGTACAGACTCTGCCCTCAAAAGGCAAAGTCCTTCAGTCTGCATGCAGAAGTTCAACTCAGGTGTGGGTGATAGGACAGCCACTGTGACCAGATGACATATCTAAAATTATTATCTCCAGTTAAAAATATTATAATTGTTGTCTCTATTTGTTGCTTATGTCTCAGTAACATATAAACATGGGAGAGGATTGGAAGATTTATTTATAAGAACCACGGAAACCCAATAGTGCAGAAAGAGAAATGAAGCATTTGAGAAGTAGTTGTCTATGTCTTTTGTCTAGTTTCCCTTGTGTAATTCAAAGGTTTTCAGACAGATAGGCTCTTGGATGAGGTGATATTCAATGTCCCTTTGAACTTCAAAGGTTGATAATTTTACAGTAAGATGTACTATTGTTAACTGATATGTATTTCATCTCTACAATGTAGAGAGAAAAGAGGTGGGATCTATGTTCATATTAACCCAGAAAGAGAAGCAAACAACTAGCTAATACAGGCTCACAGAATCTAAAGACTTGGAAGGACCATATAAAACCATTTAGTTCTCTGATGCCAGTGTACCCTTCACATTTCCCGCTAGTAAAATCCCTGCTTATGCTTGAACATATTCTACCGTTGGAAATGTAACATTCTTTTGAAATGATTGACTCTCAGACTGCAGACAACAGTAATGTAGATTTTAGCACCATGTAAGGAAAAACATCCATTTAACAGACATGCATTGGACACCCATAATGTGTCAAACATTGTGCAGTTTTTTGACAACATAAACGCACAGACAGTGAAGTCAAGGATTTCCCAATCTTCCTAACAGAAATCTTCCTAAGAGAAAATATGTAAACAAATACATGTTCATTTATGACAAGTAGAATAATGCAGGTGCGAAGAGCAAGTGACTAAGGCTGCCTGAGGCTACGAGTAGGATTTCTGGTGTGAGGTCTTCACATCTTCTTTGTTAAGTACCTTAGGATTTCGTTTAGAAACACTTTTCCAAAATTTTTTTTTTTCCCCAAAAGAGTTTTCACAGTATAAGTTTCTCTTTCCATTTTCAATTAATTACTTAAACCTCATTTATTAGGAAACAATCTGAAAGTTATTAGCTACTGGACCTATTCTCAAGTATCTCCTCATATTTGTGATGCTGACTCCATTTGGGTTCCCATTAATTTAAAGCAACTTGAGGGCTTATTGAAACATTATTACGTTGATGAACTTAACAGATTCCCAATGACCTTAACAGCACTCCACTTCAGCAACCCAGTCCAAGGTCATAGCCCCAAAGTGTAACCATCAGAACTCTTAAACCTTTGAAATCTTAAATTCAAATGCCTCCTCCCTTACCACTACAACCCCTTCAATTCTCTTGCTTTTTTACCCATGTTTGACTTGATTTTGTTCTCAGAGTGCTGTTATTATTGTAGCTGCCATCAAGTTGATTTCAACTCATAGCGACCCCATGTTACACAGTAGAGCTGCCCATAGGGTTTTCTTGGCTATAATCTTTACAGAAGTAGATTTCCAGGTATTTCTTCCACAGATCTGCTGCTGAGTGGGTTTAAACCATAAACCTTTTAGTTAGCAGTTAAGGACATAAAGCTTTGTGCCACCAGGGCTCCTTTTCTCAGAGGGAATGGGGTCCCAAAGAGGTCAATCAGTCTTCTGGCTTTACTTCCTTCCTTTCCTGGTCCATCGCTTCAGTCACAACTTCCTTATCTCTGCCCTCTTGCACCACACCTTGCAAATCCTTAGGCCCGATCATTCCAGTCCCCTGACGTTTCTGCTCAGACACAGTTTGCAGAGTGATCCTTGACACACTCTACCACATATAGACTGGCGGCACTAAACAGTCTTGCCTCAATAGTTAGCCTCAGCACAAAAAGAAAACCATTTTTTCTTTGCCAGTACTCCTTCCAATGCCTTACTATTCCATTACTAAAAAAAAAAAAAATCATTAAATTAAATCTACTATACAAATAATATGGAGAAACATTTTAAAAACTGTCTACAGTCCTTCAAAAAAAAAAAAAGCAGGGCGGAGCCAAGATGGCGGACTAGGGAGATACTACCTTGGATCCCTCTTGCAACAAAGACTCAGAAAAACAAGTGAATCGATCAAGTACATAACAATCTATGAACCCTGAACAACAAACACAGATTTAGAGATGGAAAACGAACAAATACGGGGAAGCAGCGATTGTTTTCAGAGCCTGGAGCCAGCGTCCCAGTCAGGTAACCTTTGGCGCCCGATTTAGGGCAGAGCCCAGGGGAGCTGATGGCGCAAACAAGGGGCCCAGCCCTACCCCCCTGAACTCACCCCGGGAGGGGGCCCAGCCGGTTCGAGCGGGTGGCGTGGCGATGCAGCCGGTGGGAGAAGTCCCTGGGAGGCAGTGACTGGTCTGGGAGCTGGGAGAGCAGTGTCCGAGCTGGGGAACCGTCCCACCGGGATTTTGACTGGGCGCTGGCACAGCACAAGCACGGAGAGCTGCTCCACTTCCCTGATCTAACCCCGGGAGGGGGCCCAGCCAGTTCGCGGGAGTGGCGCGAGGACGCGGCAGGCGGGACGAGAAGTCCCGGGAGGCAGTGACTGATTTTGGAGCCAGGAGTAAAGCGTCCCAGCAGGGGAACCTGCACGCTAGGATTTAGACTGGCAGCGGGTGGCATCAGAGGGCCAGACCCCCGGGGGCAATCTCCACACAGCCAGCACACATAGGCGATGCGCCCCACGGGAATCTCAGATATAATAGTCATTCCAAGCAAGACAAGCAACTCTGGCTATATTCTGAGGTGCTACTCTCCTATCTCTCTGATCCCTCCCCCACCATTCCCAGGCGGATTCATTAACATTGGAATTGCCTGAGCCAGAGGGAGAACAGCTCCAGCTCTGGCTCCGCAGCGGCTTTGCTTTCCCCCCCTTTTTTTTTCTTTTGGTCTTTTCCTAACCCACTCTTTCGGCCTGAGAGAAGGAACAACAACAACAAAAAAAAAACCCAGGGACCAAAAATCCACCCCTAATTGGACTAAAAACACAGAACCAGCTACAGCCAAGCATATATAATCCACATCTCAGACTTTCATCCTTACAGGGAACAAGGTGGCGGTTATAACCCAAAGGCAATTCTGATAGGGATCTGACTGCATTTTTTTTTAGCGGATTTTCTGGAAAAACTAGTTTCCCAGTGATGGCTCGGAGACAGCAGTCCATATCAAACCACATAAAGAAGCAGACCATGACAGCTTCTCCAACCCCCCAAACAAAAGAATCAAAATCTTTCCCAAATGAAGATACTATCCTGGAATTATCAGATACAGAATGTAAGAAACTAATTTACAGAATGCTTATTTTCAAGACATGACAAATGAAATAAGGCAAACTGCAGAAAAAGCCAAGGAACACACTGATAAAACTGTTGAAGAACTCAAAAAGATTATTCAAGAACATAGTGGAAAAATTAATAAGTTGCAAGAATCCATAGAGAGACAGCATGTAGAAATCCAAAAGATTAACAATAAAATTACAGAATTAGACAACAAAATAGGAAGTCAGAGGAGCAGACTCGAGCAATTAAAATGCAGACTGGGACATCTGGAGGACCAGGGAATTAACACCAACATAGCTGAAAAAAAATCAGATAAAAGAACTTAAAAAAATGAAGAAACCCTAAGAATCATGTGGGACTCTATCAAGAAGGATAACTTGCGTGTGATTGGAGTCCCAGAACAGGGAGGGAGGACAGAAAACACAGAGAAAATAATTGAAGAACTCCTGACAGAAAACTTCCCTGACATCATGAAAGACGAAAGGATATCTGTCCAAGATGCTCATTGAACCCCATTTAAGATTGATCCAAAAAGAAAAACACCAAGACATATTACCATCAAACTCGCCAAAACCAAAGATAAAGAGAAAATTTTAAAAGCAGCCAGGGAGAAAAGAAAGGTTTCCTTCAAGGGAGAATCAATAAGAATAAGTTCAGACTACTCAGCAGAAACCATGCAGGCAAGAAGGGAATGGGATGACATATTCAGAGCACTGAAGGAGAAAAACTGCCAGCCAAGGATCACATATCCAGCAAAACTCTCTCTGAAATATGAAGGCGAAATTAAGATATTTACAGATAAACACAAGCTTAGAGAATTTGCAAAAACCAAACCAAAGCTCCAAGAAATACTAAAGGATATTGTTTGGTAAGAAAACCAATAATATCAGATACCAGCACAACACAAGGTCACAAAACAGAACATCCTGATATCAACTCAAATAGGGAAATCACAAAAACAAATTAAGATTAATTAAAAAAAAAAAAAAACAGGGAATCACGGAAGTCAATATGTAAAAGATCACAATGATCAAAAAGAGGGATTAAATACAGGAGGCATAGAACTGCCATATGGAGAGTGATACAAGGCGATATAGAACAATACAGGTTAGGTTTTTACTTAGAAAAATAGGGGTAAATAATAAGGTAACCACAAAGAGGTATAACAACTCCATAACTCAAGATAAAAGCCAAGAAAAACGTAACGACTCAACAAACATAAAGTCATACACTACTAAAATGAGGATCTCACAATTTACTAAGAAAAACGTCTCAGCACAAAAAAGTATGTGGAAAAATGAAATTGTCAACAACATGCATAAAAAGGCATCAAAATGACAACACTGAACACTTATTTATAATTACGCTGAATGTAAATGGACTAAATGCACCAGTTAAGAGACAGAGAGTCTTGGACTGGATAAAGAAACACGATCCGTCTATATGCTGCCTATAAGAGACACACCTTAGACTTAGAGACACAAACAAACTAAAACTCAAAGGATGGAAAAAAATATATCAAGCAAACAATAAGCAAAAAAGAAGAGGAGTAGCAATATTAATTTCTGACAAAATAGACTTTAGACTTAAATCCACCCCAAAGGATAAAGAAGGACACTACATAATGATAAAAGGGACAATTGATCAGGAAGACATAACCATATTAAATATTTATGCACCCAATGACAGGGCTGCAAGATACATAAACCAAATTTTAACAGAATTGAAAAGTGAGATAGATACCTCCACATTTATACTAGGAGACTTCAACACACCACTTTCGGAGAAGGACAGGACATCCAGTAAGAAGCTCAATAGAGACACAGAAGACCTAATTACAACAATCAACCAACTTGACCTCATTGACTTATACAGAACTCTCCACCCAACTGCTGCAAGCATACTTTTTTTTCTAGTACACATGGAACATTCTCTAGAATAGACCACATATTAGGTCATAAAACAAACCTTTGCAGAGTCCAAAACATCGAAATATTACAAAGCATCTTCTCAGACCACAAGGCAATAAAACTAGAAATCAATAACAGAAAAACTAGGGAAAAGAAATCAAATACTTGGAAACTGAACAATACCCTCCTTAAAAAAGACTGGGAAAGACTGGGTTATAGAAGACATCAAGGAGGGAATAAGGAAATTCATAGAATGCAACGAGAATGAAAATACTTCCTATCAAAACCTCTGGGACACAGCAAAAGCAGTGCTCAGAGGCCAATTTATATCGATAAATGCACACATACAAAAAGAAGAAAGAGCCAAAAGCAGAGAACTGTCCCTACAACTTGAACAAATAGAAAGTGAGCAACAAAAGAATCCATCAGGCACCAGAAGAAAACAAATAATAAAAATGAGAGCTGAACTAAATGAATTAGAGAACAGAAAAACAATTGAAAGAATTAACAAAGCCAAAAGCTGGTTCTTTGAAAAAATTAACAAAATTGATAAACCATTGGCTAGACTGACTAAAGAAATACAGGAAAGGAAACAAATAACCCGAATAAGAAAAGAAAAGGACCACATCACAACAGAACCAACTGAAATTAAAAGAATCATATCAGATTATTACGAAAAATTGTACTCTAACAAATTTGCAAACCTAGAAGAAATGGATGAATTCTTGGAAAAACACTACCTACCTAAACTGACACAATCAGAAGTAGAACAACTAAATAGACCCATAACAAAAAAAGAGATTGAAACGGTAATCAAAAAACTCCCAACAAAAAAAAGCCCTGGCCCGGACGGCTTCACTGCAGAGTTCTACCAAACTTTCAGAGAAGAGTTAACCCCACAACTACTGAAGGTATTTCAAAGCATAGAAAATGACAGAATACTACCCAACTCATTCTATGAAGCCACCATCTCCCTGATACCAAAACCAGGTAAAGACATTACAAAACAAGAAAATTACAGACCTATATCCCTCATGAACATAGATGCAAAAATCCTCAACAAAATTCTAGCCAATAGAATTCAACAAACATATCAAAAAAATAATTCACCACGATCAAGTGGAATTTGTACCAGGTATGCACGGCTGGTTTAATATCAGAAAAACCATTAATGTAATCCATCACATAAATAAAACAAAAGACAAAAACCACATGATCTTATCAATTGATGCAGAAAAGGCATTTGACAAAGTCCAACACCCATTTATGATGAAAACTCTCACCAAAATAGGAATTGAAGGAAAATTCCTCAACATCATAGAGGGCATCTATGCAAAGCCAACAGCCAATATCACTCTAAATGGAGAGAACCTGAAAGCATTTCCCTTGAGAACGGGAACCAGACAAGGATGCCCTTTATCACTGCTCTTATTCAACATTGTGCTAGAAGTCCTAGCCAGGGCAATTAGGCTAGACAAAGAAATAAATGGCATCCAGATTGGCAAGGAGGAAGTAAAATTATCCCTATTTGCAGATGACATGATCTTATACACAGAAAACCCTAAGGAATCCTCCAGAAAACTACTGAAACTAATAGAAGAGTTTGGCAGAGTCTCAGGTTATAAGATAAACATACAAAAATCACTTGGATTCCTCTACATCAACAAAAAGAACACCGAAGAGGAAATAACCAAATCAATACCATTCACAGTAGCCCCCAAGAAGATAAAATACTTAGGAATAAATCCTACCAAGGACGTAAAAGACCTATACAAAGAAAACTACAAAGCTCTACTACAAGAAATTCAAAAGGACATACTTAAGTGGAAAAACATACCTTGCTCATGGATAGGAAGACTTAACATAGTAAAAATGTCTATTCTACCAAAAGCCATCTATACATATAACGCACTTCCGATCCAAATTCCAATGTCATTTTTTAAGATAGAGAAACAAATCACCAATTTCATATGGAAGGGAAAGAAGCCTCGGATAAGCAAAACATTACTGAAAAAGAAGAAGAAAGTGGGAGGCCTCACTCTACTTGATTTCAGAAGCTATTATACAGCCACAGTAGTCAAAACAGCCTGGTACTGGTACAACAACAGGCACATAGACCAATGGAACCGAATTGAGAACCCAGATATAGATCCATCCACGTATGAGCAGCTGATATTTGACAAAGGCCCAGTGTCAGTTAATTGGGGAAAAGATAGTCTTTTTAACAAATGGTGCTGGCATAACTGGATATCCATTTGCAAAAAAATGAAACAGGACCCATACCTCACACCATGCACAAAAACTAACTCCAAGTGGATCAAAGACCTAAACATAAAGACTAAAACGATAAAGATCATGGAAGAAAAAATAGGGACAACTCTAGGAGCCCTAATACAAGGCATAAACAGAATACAAAACATTACCAAAAATGATGAAGAGAAACCCGATAACTGGGAGCTCCTAAAAATCAAACACCTATGCTCATCTAAAGACTTCACCAAAAGAGTAAAAAGACCACCTACAGACTGGGAAAGAATTTTCAGCTATGACATCTCCGACCAGCACCTGATCTCTAAAATCTACATGATTCTGTCAAAACTCAACCACAAAAAGACAAACAACCCAATCAAGAAGTGGGCAAAGGATATGAACACGCACTTCACTAAAGAAGATATTCAGGCAGCTAACAGATACATGAGAAAATGCTCTCGATCATTAGCCATTAGACAAATGCAAATTAAAACTACGATGAGATTCCATCTCACTCCAACAAGGCTGGCATTAATCCAAAAAACACAAAATAATAAATGTTGGAGAGGCTGCGGAGAGATTGGAACTCTTATACACTGCTGGTGGGAATGTAAAATGGTACAACCACTTTGGAAATCTATCTGGCGTTATCTTAAACAGTTAGAAATAGAACTACCATACAACCCAGAAATCCCACTCCTCGGAATATACCCTAGAGAAACAAGAGCCTTCACACAAACAGATATATGCACACCCATGTTTATTGCAGCTCTGTTTACAATAGCAAAAAGCTGGAAGCAACCAAGGTGTCCATCAATGGATGAATGGGTAAATAAATTGTGGTATATTCACACAATGGAATACTACGCATCGATAAAGAACAGTGACGAATCTCTGAAACATTTCATGACATGGAGGAACCTGGAAGGCATTATGCTGAGCGAAATGAGTCAGAGGCAAAAGGACAAATATTGTATAAGACCACTATTATAAGATCTTGAGAAATAGTAAAAACTGAGAAGAACACATACTTTTGTGGTTACAAGGGGGGGAGGGAGGGAGGGAGGGTGTTTTTTATTGATTAATCAGTAGATAAGAACTGCTTTAGGTGAAGGGAAAGACAACACTCAATACATGGAAGGTCAGCTCAATTGGACTGGACCAAAAGCAAAGAGGTTTCCGGGATAAAATGAATGCTTCAAAGGTCAGCGGAGCATGGGCGGGGGTCTGGGGAACATGGTTTGAGGGGACTTCTAAGTCAATTGGCAAAATAATTCTATTATGAACACATTCTGTATCCCACTTTGAAATGTGGCGTCTGGGGTCTTAAATGTTAACAAGCGGCCATCTAAGATGCATCAATTGGTCTCAACCCACCTGGAGCAAAGGAGAATGAAGAACACCAAGGTCACACGACAACTAAGAGCCCAAGAGACAGAAAGGGCCTCGTGAACTAGAGACCTACATCATCCTGAGACCAGAAGAACTAGTTGGTGCCCGGCCACAATCGATGACTGCCCTGACGGGGAGCACAACAGAGAACCGCTGAGGGAGCAGGAGATCAGTGGGATGCAGACCCCAAATTCTCATAAAAAGACCATACTTAATGGTCTGAGACTAGAGAAATCCTGGCGGCCATGGTCCCCAAACCTTCTGTTGGCCCAGGACAGGAACCATCCCCGAAGACAACTCATCAGACATGAAAGGAACTGGACAGTGGGTGGGAGAGAGATGCTGATGAAGAGTGAGCTAATTATATCAGGTGGACACTTGAGATTGTGTTGGCCTCTCTTGATGGAGGGGGGATGGGAGGATAGAGAGAGTGGGAAGCTGGCAAAATTGTCATGAAAGGAGAGACTGGAAGGGCTGACTCATTAGGGGGAGAGCAAGTGGGAGTACGGAGTAAGATGTATGTAAACTTATATGTGACAGACTGACTTGATTTGTAAACGTTCACTTGAAGATCAATAAAAAAAAAATCTATTAACAAAACATTCTGCATCTCACATTGAAGAGTGGTGTCTGGGGTCTTAAATGCTAGCAAGCAGCCGTCTAAGATGCATCAATTGGTCTCAACCCACCTGGATCAAAGGAGAATGAAGAACACCAAGAACACAAGGTGATTACGAGCCCAAGAGTCCAAAAGGGCATCATGAACCAGAGACTACATCATCCTGAGACCAGAAGAACTAGATGGTGCCCAGCTACAACCGATGACTGCCCTGACAGGGAACACAACAGAGAACCCCTGAGGGAGCAGTAGAGCAGTGGGATGCAGACCCCAAATTCTCATAAGACCAGACTTAATGGTCTGACTGAGACTGGAAGGACCCTGTTGGTCATGGCCCCCAGACCTTCTGTTGGCCCAGGACAGGAACCATTCCCAAAGCCAACACTTCAGACATGGATTGGACTGGACAATGCGTTGGAGAAGGACGCTGGTGAGGAGTGAGCTTCTTGGATCAGGTGGACGCTTGAGACTTTGTTGGCATCTCCTGCCTGGAGGGGAGATGAGAGGGTGGAGGGGGTTAGAAGCTGGCGAAAAGGACACAAAAAGAGAGAGTGGAGGGAGAGAGCAGGCTGTCTCATTAGGGGGAGAGTAACTGGGAGTGTGTAGCAAGGTGTATATGGGTTTTTGTGTGAGAGACTGACTTGATTTGTAAACTTTCACTTAAAGCACAATAAAAGTTATTTAAAAAAAAAAAAAATTCAGAACAAACCATATATGTGGTAGGCAGAATAATGCTCCTGCCACCCCAAGAGGCCCACACCCTCATCCTTGAAACCTGTGAATGTTATCTTACTTAGCAAAAGAGAATTTTAGCTATGATTAATTTAAGAGTGCTGAGATGGAGAAATTTTCCTGTATTACTCAGATGGGCTTAATCTAATCACTTTAGTCCTTAAAAGGGAGATTTGACTACAGAAGAATGGTCAGCGAGATATAACATTGCTGGCTTTGAAGGTGGAGGAAGGAGATCACAAGCCAAGGAATGTGAGTGACCTCTAGAAACTGGAAAAGCTAAGAAAACAGACTCTCTCCCAGAGCCTCCAGAAAAGAACGAAGACCTGCCAACACCATGATGCTGGCCCAGTCTGACTTCTAATCTACAGAACTATAAGATAATAAAATTATGTTGTTTAAAAAAAAAAAAAAAAAAGCAATTTTTTTGGTAACCCTCCCCTGCAAAGCTTAGGATAATTTTACACTAGTGTATTCATGTAGTATATGCAATTTTGTATCCTACTATTTTTTCATTCTTTTTTTAAAATTCTACTTTAGATGAAGGTTTACAGAACAAATTAGCTTCTCATTAAAAAATTAATATGCATATTGTTTTGTGACATTGGTTGCCAACCCTACGACTACAACGTGTCAGCACTCTCCCCTTCTCAAACTTGGGTTCCCCATTGCCAGCTTTCCTGCACCGTCTTCACTTCTTGTCCTTGCCCCTGGGCTGGTGTGCCCCTTTAGTCTTGTTTTGTTTTATGGGCCTGTCTAATCTTTGGCTGAAGTGTGAACCTCAGGAGTGACTACTGAGTTAAAAGGGTGTCCAGGGACCATACTCTCAGAGTTTCTCCAGCCTTTATCAAACCAGTTTGGTCTTTTTTTGTGAATTAGAATTTTGTTCTACATTTTTCTCCAGCTCTGTCCAGGACCTTATACTGTGATCCCTGTCAGAGTAGCTGGTGTTGGTAGCAGGGCACTATCTAGTTGTTCTGGATTCAATCTGGCGGAGGCTGTAGTAGTTGTGCTCCATTATCATATCCTACTTTTTCAAAGAACACTGTATTGTAAGCAAATTACATGTTGTTATACTTCATAAGGATCATTTAAAATGAACCATTGTTTTACCATCAAGTTTCTTGAAAGAGTAGGTGTCATTTAACACATTTACTTACTCACGTATGACTATTATATAACACAGACGGATATAGCTGATGTCTTTTATTTCATGGAAAGTGGCCAATAAACTTCCCAATGACCTCATATCAGTAAAGATTAAGTTCAATAGCAAGTAACATTAAGACATGAAATAAAAATGGCACAAATGATATATTAATACATTTCTTACTCAAAATGAAATCCTAACATGAGAAGTCTGTGTCTCTAAAACACATCTCCTCTTCTACATGCTTAGGACTGCAGTATGGGGGAGTAATTGTGATTGTTATTCAGCCCCTAGGATCTCCCTTTTCAAAACCATATTCCACACTGCTCAAATGATCTTCTTAAAACAGATTTGTTCTTGCCACACACATCTTTAAAAATGTTTCAATGAGCCTATGTCGTCTTCAGAAGTAATCCCAAACTTACTAGCATTGTACAAAATGTTATTTGAGGTCAAGTGTGATTTAACAAAGGATGTATTGCATTGGGAGAATCTGCTGCAAAAGACCCCTTTAAAGAATTGAAAAGCAAAGATGTCACTTTGAGAACGAAGGTGCGCCTGATCCAAGTCATGGTGTTTTCAATCGCCTTATATGTGTACGAAAGCTGGACAACGAATAAGGAAGACTGAAGAAGAATTGATGCGTTTGAATTATGCTGTTGGCAAAGAATATTGAAGGTACCATGGACTGCCAAAGGAATAAAAAAATCTGTCTTAGATGAAGTACTACCAGAATGCTCCTTAGAAGCAAGGATGGTGAGATTTGTCTCACATACTTTGGACATGCTATCAGGAGGAACGAGTTCTTGGAGAAGCACATCATGCTTGGCAAAGTAGAGAGTCAGCAAAAAAGAAGACAACCTGTAACGAGATGGATTGACACAGTGGCTGCAACAGTGGGCTCAAACCTAGCAACCATTGTAAAAATGGCATAGGACCAGGCAGTGTTTTGTTCTATTGTACATTGGGCCGCTATAAGTTGGAACCAACTTGAAGACACGTAACAACACCACCACCTTTTTAACTATTCAGCGTCATTTCCCATTTATATCTCAACAAACACCTGATATGTCTTTCCAAGTTACTATTGAGGTTCTCAGAGTACATCATATTATTACATGTGGCCATTTTCTTCTAATACATATTTATTCACTTAGGTTATTCATTCTTGACCTTCAAAACGAATTAAAGACCATCTCCTTGGTGGAGGCTTTCTTAGCTCTCCTTCCTCCAAACAAGCAGATTTGAGCGCTCACTTTTCAGTCCTCACTTAGAATCTATGTGTACTTTTACAATAGCATGTATTACGTTGCCTCAAACATGATCATTTTTATCCCAAGCCCTTTGAACCAATGACTGCATCTCCAGTGTGTCATGTGATGTGTAGCGCACATACGTAGAGTAAGATTTATTTAAAGAGAATTCTGTAAGTGTTGCTTTGGCTTATTTCTCTTGCCTTTTCTGGGTGTCAAGCTGTTGCTTTCAACAGGTAGGGAGCATCACCAAATAAAACTGTCTTTTAAAAATAATACGTTAAAAAAATGTGTTTCTATATATATATATATAAAAATATATATATACGTATATATATACACACTCACATATATATATTTAATTTGGAACTATGATGACAATAAAATGATTTATTGAGAATAACCAAACCTATGTTTTATTTTCTGAAATGAGATTTCATATATATATACGGAAAGAAAAGAGAGAGCACCAGCCCTGGTGGTACAGTGGTTAAGAGCTTGGGTACTAACCAAAAGACCAGCAGTTCAAATGCACCAGCCACTCCTTAGAAACCCTATGGGGCAGATCTACTCTGTTCTGTAGGGTTGCTATGAGTTGGAATCAACTTGATAGCAACAGGTTTACATATATATAGACATAAACTGTACGTGTATATATACACTTACTCCTCACTTATCTCTACTTAGTTTTCTGACATTTTGCATTTGCAACAATAGTATATAATCTACTATCTGACTGACAAGATGTGAGGCAAGAGTAACACTGGCTGTGCTTGTTAAGATTATGTGTTAACTTGGATGGGCCTTGATTATCAGTGGTGTGGTAGTTATGTAATGAAGTAATTTGGCTGTTACATAATGATGAATTTGTCAGTTATATATGTAATGATGTAGTCATCTTCCATGTTGTGATCTGATTTGGTTGTCCTGCATTTTCGCATAATGCCGATTTTGCATAACAACCTGGTCTTTGGAACCTAACCATGTCAATAAATGAGTATATATATATATATATATATATATATATATATATATATATATGAGTTTTAGTTCAGTGTGGGCCCTTTTCTATGTTATACACTGTTCTTGTCTCATACAATCTGGTCTGCTTAAAAGTACTTGCTTCTTATTTCAAGTTCCTTATTAACTAATCACCAGGGGCTCTCAGGCTTTTCTAACTAGTCTTAGGTATGGCTTTTTGGTCTCCAGGAGAATCTACCGCAGCCTCAGGTGAGAGATTGCGCCCTACCTGTGGAATCAGAATTTTTAGCTCTAGCCTTTATATTTCTTTTATTGTCTCTACTTTTTTTTATGTACTGTGATGTTGTAAAGTGGCTTTAAACTCCTTTTAGAGATCTACATTTTCCTATCTATTAGGAGTGGGAGCTAAAACTGATCTCCCCCCATTTACAGTCCATGAAATTTCCTTCATTCCGTCATAAAAAGTGACTCAGAACATTACTTTTTAATCATTTTATGCCTAGTCCACTGGTCTCCAAATGCCTTCGTGTGGATGGGCTACATCAGAATTGCCTGGGAAGTATATTATGATTACAGATTTCCTTGCTCCCATCCAATTATTTGGCAGACTCTCCAGGGTCAATGTTTTTTACTCTGTGTTTTAAACAACAACAAAGGCAATTCTTATTCCAATTCTGTTTAAGAGTTTATAAAAGCATAATGCCTATCATACTTGTAAAGCCAGCAGTTACTATTTTCTGAATAAATAAATACAATGAAACGGTGACAATCATAAACATAAAAAGACACAAAGAACACTTTTAAGCCTTTTAGAGCCCTAATTCCAGACAGGCGAAATATTGCTATCTGTTTGTAAAACTAAGGCAGTGTAGACTTCTGCAAATAGGTATGATGTAGTAGGTAATGGTGGGCCACCCCTTCTAGGAAAAGAAAGAAAGAAAACAACAGAGTAAATCAGATAAATTAAAAACCACACACATACATGGACTTTTTAAGGCATCAAAGAGATATGGAAGTAACAAGGATTAGATTAATTAAGCTCCAGAGGGGAAAAATATATCCAAGGTAACCTGACCCCATATCCAGCCATCTTCTTCAGTAGAGACATTTGCCAAGTGTGGCCAAGTAATGGGCAAAGGGGTTGCTGAGACAATTTTTGAGGAGGATAAAAAAAAATCAAACCAAACCCGTTGCCGTCGAGTCGATTCTGACTCATAGCAACCCTATAGGGCAGAGTAGAACTGCCCCATAGAGTCTCCAAGGAGCACCTGGCGGATTTGTACTGCCGACCATTTGGTGAGCAGCTGTAGCACTTAACCACTACGCCACCAGGGTTTCTTTTGGGGGGGCAGATAGAAACCAGTAAAATTTTGGAAAGATTGTGTGATGGTGGACTAACAATTTAGAAATTCGAGGGAACAAAAATGCTAAAATATGGATGAAACTTGAAAACATTATGCCAAGTGAAACAAGCCAGTCCTAACAATACATGTTACAAAACTACATACGTATGTTCACAGGTCATAGAATGCTCACAACAGTAGTATTTGAAGTAGCCCCAAACTGGATTTTATAAAAATTCTCAATAAATAGTGGTATTCACTATGATTGAATACTATACGGTAATGTGAATGAATAATCTACAACAACTACACAGAAAAATCTCAAAAACTTTTGATGTTGAACAAAAGAAAGCAATGAGACCTAATCTACATTACAAAAGTCAGGATAATAATTAACCTCGTCAGGGATAAGAAGGCAGTGACCGAAGGAGAGCGAAGATAGCTTCTGTTGTGTCGTCAATGTTGAATTTTTTTTTTAAATCTATTTACTGGTTATATAGCTGTGTTTGGTTAGTGAAAAATCATCAAGCTCAGTGCTTATAATATGAACACTTCTTTGTACATATATTATATTTCGATAAAAAGTTCAACCGATCAATCAATCCAAGGAAGCGTAAATAATTGAAGAACTCTAAGCGAAAAGTCATTTCAAGTTCCACATAGGTGTTTCTAGCTGGGAGACCATCTGTAAGCACAATAATAATTATGACATGAGTAATAAATACATAATCCTGTAGGCAATCTAAAAAAATTTACTGAAAACCTACTGTACAAATGCTGTGATGGAAGCCAAACTGAACTGACCATAATTCCTTTACTCAAGGAGCTTACAGTACGTAAGAGATTACTCATAATAAAGCATTGTTAAAAGGTCTGATATAATGTTTTAAGGTAATTACGATTAAATTGTTGTAGGATTGCATTCAGTTGAGGGTGGGAGGGAAGAAAGCTTCTTGAAGAAGACAGTATTAAAATCTACCCTGAAAACTAAGTAAAATTTCACCAGCTGAACGTGAAGCCAAGGGAAAATAGTACTCTAAGGCTACTTATTTCAATTCTCATTTTAACCTTCCATATAAAGAGGTGATAGTTCAGAAAATGATACACTGCCTTTTACTTTAATTCTCTTGCTGGTTTAGGCAAATGCCAGCGCACTCCCCCATCACAATAACATTTTCTTTTTATAATGCCTCCCATCTGGCTTCATTCTTTTGTGCACAGTTCAGCACTGTATTTTTCACTATTGAACTGCATCTTAGTATTGTCAAGGTGATGCCAATTTTTTTTTTTTCCTTATGTTTCAGATTGTTAGCATTCATCCTAATTAACACCAGGTCTATATGATGGAATAGATTGGCTATGCCATGGTCGATTTCACATTTTTAACCCACCTAATGACTGGCTAGAGCTCTGGGGGCACAGTGGTTAAGAGCTTGGCTGCTAACCAAGAAGGTCAGCAGTTCAAATCCATCAGCTGCTCCTTAGAAACCCTGTGGGGCAGTTCTACTCTGTACTATAGGGTCACTGTGAGTCATAATCAACTCAATGACAACGGGTTTGGTTTTTGGTGTTTTAGTGATTGGCCAGATAGCAATCAATTGAGTTGAACACACAAAGATTCAGCTATTTTGGTCAATATAATGATCAGAATGGGTTATATGTCAAGGTCTATATATTTTTATTTTCTAGCTCTGGTAGTAGCTCTGGTGTCAAATTTAATTGCATCAAAATAATAACTTATGGTAACACATTTTGTTCTATGTGAGGCAAGATAACGTTCTCTATGAATTTCTCATGTGTCGGGGTGCTTCCTTATTAGATAATGGGTGAGAGATACTTGTGCCAATTCCAGGTCTGTTTGCTATCAGATCCATTGTGCTTCCCTTGCTCTGCTCTGTATTGCTGAGCACAAACAGGCTGACCCCTGCTGACTGCATTTCCCAGGCTGCAGTCTTTTATCAGTAGGAGGCCCAGGTAGAAGACTGAAGGTGGGAAGAAAAAAAAATATTCAGGTTATTTCTCTCCTTCCCTTCAGACAGCATATTCAAAGGCAGCTGTATCTCCTTGACCCTTTCAGCTGCCACATAACATGTCCATCATGGTTCTAGCTTCTGCTGGGACCTCCTGATCTTGGTTTCCAACAATGCCACTTCCTGCCTCTGTTCCTCCTGACTTCCCTCTGAGTGACCTTCCTGCCGGTTTTTGGCTTTTCAGTTCCTCTATCACCTATATAACAAATTTCCTGCTTTTAAGTCCGTCTATTGTAAATACTCTAAATGCCGTTTGCTGGATAGATCCTGACTAACATAACCCTCCATAATTCAAATTACAAATTTACAATAATCTTTTACTCACATAAGCATGAGATGATTATTTCATTAATGCCATCAGGAGCAGGAGGCCAATACCCTTATTTGACATCACGGATAGATCTTGACTCTAGAAATTACTGTTTTAGTTAAACTAGCCAGAGAAGCCCAAGATTGCTTAGAGTGCCCCAGCATGTCATCACATATATCTACCAACTTCATAACAAGATAGGAAAAAAACGTACAGCATTATTTCCCTTTTAATAGATGCAAAATGGAGTCAGAACAAGGTATCATATTTACAGACAGCTATGGTCAAACGAGACCTTAGTCAGATAATCTTAAGCAGGGTTCTCAACTCAGGGTAAAGTGTGGAGAATGTATTACTACTTCACCTAAAATATTTTGAGAACCAGCAATTCTCCAAATCTCTTATTTTATAAATGGATAGCTGAGATCCAAAATATGAGAAGGCTTGTTTAGGGTCAAAAGGTAGGCTCAAAACATTCGCGACTCTTGACTTCCAAAACCATACTTCCATCAAAGTAAGGCTTCAAAGACAGCTCTTATAGTTACAGTTCTCTAGTAGCTTCATTCTTACTCTGAAAGCTGAAGAGAATTAAGTTGTTGTTGTGATCATTTGCACTATATTTCATGATGGCAATGTCTTATATGAGTCAAAATCCTCACAGATCCTGAAACAATCCTTTCAATTTTATTCAACACATAACTATTAATTTGCTATTACATACGAGACACCGTGCTATGGACTGCTATAGCCAATCTAGCCTTTATATCATTTTTCCTACTATAATCTGCATCCAGTTACATGGATAGATAAGCTGGACTTTTTATATATATATATATACATACATATATATATTTAATCATTTAACAAATGTATTTCAAGAAAATACTGTGGAATAGGGACTGTTTTGGGTAATGATAAGAAAGCAATAAATAACATGGACTGGGTCCCTGCCCTTCTGGAGTTTTAAGCTAGTGGAGGAATCAGACATAAGTGGACAACAAATAATTACAGCAGGCAACAAGTGCTGAGAATGAAACAACCTGGATGCTGTGATAGAGAATAAAGGGTTGCAGGAATATCCCATACAATCATGCATGTAGTACACACTGCAACTCTAGGAGGTGCCATTCATGTTGCAGACATCACCCATTGCCGTTGAGTCAATTCTGAATCATAGTGACCCTATAGGACAAAGTAGAACTGCCACATAGAGTTTCCATGGAGACCTGGTGGATTTGATCTGACAACCTTTTGGTTGGCTGCCATAGCACTTAACCACTACCCGCCAGGGTTTCCATCGTAGGTTTGTATTTTTATTGCAAAAATTTCCGGCAGATGGCAGTAAAGTGTCTTGTATGAGCAAATTGGTATATTAAGACCATTTTCTGACAGGTGTAAATAGAGTCTTGAGGAAGGGTTGCATTCTTCCAATTGGCCCAAAGACACCATGTACACAAGGGAAGGCCCTGAAAAGGGAAGGTAACTTGAAAGAAAGTCAGATAAGACCCACTTGATGAAGTGACATTTAAGCTATTGAAGCTAAGGATGAGTGAGAGCCAGTCATTTGAAGAGCAAGGGTGAGAACACTCCAGGAAGGGAGAAAAGCATGTGCTTGACATTATCTACTCTTCTTTTGGGTTGTTTGTTTTGATAGTACAGTCTTACAATTAAAACTCCTGAAGCTCTTTGAAAATGAACATAATTTTCATTAGCCAAATCCACATTTTGCATGGTTTGTTTTTCCACTGGTGATGGCCTAATTTCCTTGCTCTTTCCCTCAGAATATATTTCCAGAACTTTTGCTGAAGTTAGGAATATAATCTTCACCCATAAAACCTCACTGGCAAGTTGTACCGAAAGACTGATGTGATGTCATCTGTCACCAAGGAAACTTGCATTGCTATTTATCCTTTCCATCTTTCTTTCTTCTGCCAAAAATCTACAGGGTGGTCTACATGCCAGGTGCTCTGTCTTTCTTCTATAAAACAAGGTTAAAATGCCTGCAACTTAATATTACTACGGTAATAATAACTGCTACCATTGGCAGAGCATTTATTAAATGCCAGGTACTGTGCTAAGAGCTTTATTAATGTTAGCTCATTTAAATATCACGACAACCCAGATGAAATATTATTTTACCCAATTTAGCATGTCTCAGATTTGTTGAGTTGTGATTTTAACTCAAGCAGTCTGGCTCCAAAGACCTGGTGGAGCAGTGGTTAAGAGCTTGGCTGCTAACCAAAAGGTCAGCAGTTGAAATCCACCAGGTGCTCCTTGGTAACCCTATGGGGCAGTTCTACTCTGTCCTGAAGGGTTGCGATGAGTCAGAATCGACTCCACAGCACTGGGTTTTTAGTTTTTGTAGTCTGGCTCCAGAATCCATGCTCTTGGCCCCTACTCTTAAAAAGGTAGTACTCTGTAGGAAGACTTTCATAAACGTTAGCCATTATTAGATGCAAAATAGTGTACTGATACAAAAAAAAAAAAAAAGCTCATGTTGTCAAGTCAATTCTGAGTCATAGCAATCCTATAGGACAGAGTAGAACTGCCCCACAGGGTTTCCAAGGAGCGCCTGGTGGATTCATACTGCCGACCTTTTGGTTAGTGGCCGAGCTCTTAACCACTGCGCCACCAGGGTTTCCAGTGTAGTGATAAAGAATAGAAATTCAATAAATGGAGATTCTTGCCTTCCAGGTGACTTTTGATAATAACCATAAAAGAAGATTTTCTATGTCCCCGAGGTTTCCCTAGAGAGAGAAGCCAATCTAATTCAGCTACCATGGGACTTCTTTTTGCTGTATGCATAAATAGGTTTCCTGTCCTTCCCTGTCTCAGGAAGAAGTAGCCACCTTCCCCAGTACAGTCAGGCTGAAGCGTCCTTCTTTCTCTCCTAGTAGTCCCTGATTCCAAGGCAGAGCATATGTACAACATGACTAAAATTTTCTTCATTCGTCCAGCTCTCCCCTGCCAAGAGAATCTTATTCTAGTCCCCTAACCAACCAAAAAACAAAAAAAAATTTACTGCAGTTGAGCTGATTCCGACTCATAGAGATCCTATAGGTCAGAACAGAACTGCTCCATAGAGTTTCCAAGTAGCGCCTGATGAATTCGAACTGCCAATCTCTTGGTTAGCAGCCATAGCACTTAACCACTATGCCACCAGGGTTTCCCTGGTCCCTTATCTCCCCGAAATATATAGGCGAAGAACACCAAATAATAAGGAAGCACTTCCTCCCGCCCCCACCTCCTGATGTATTTGAAAAATTCTGTTAGAATATTTAAAGTGTTGTGTGGGAGACTTTCACAGGAATCTGCAATTCTGAAGTACTAGGAATCATGCATCATGTTATTAATTTGATAAAAAGACAATTCAAAGCCAAGAGACTATTTAAACATGTCATTTTATTAAACATCATAAACTCCGTTGTGTTATAGGCACAGTGGAACCAATAAACCATTAATATGGCATCATGCAATAGCCAAGAGCAGAATCTGAACCAGCTTTGATCAAGAGCAGGTGTGAGCACAAAGCAGAACGTAAATTGTTCAATCAATTAATGGGAACAGAATTAAACATTCTTGTCTATTGGTAGGTTATAAATCATTGCATACCAGTGGGAAAGGCTATAATAATTCCATAACAAAGCTCAGTGATTCTAAAACACTCGGCAGTAAATCTTTCATCAGCCTCAGCCTGCCGTCTCTGTCCCAAGAGCCAATTTGTACTTTGTGTGCGCGGCCCAAATCAGTGCCCAGAAAAGAAGATTTCTGTGAAACGGCCTAGTGAGCCAACCTCCAAATGTTCATGTACTAAAATTGGATGCATACCCACAAGTTCAGTGGCCTATGTTAACTGTTGAAACATGTAAAACCAAGCTGGAAATAAGTGAGGATAGACATTTGGGGTGGAACTAAGTAAGCGCTTCAGAGAAGCCAGAGAAAATTAAGAGTCACTCAAGAAAATTACCATACAGACATTTTCAATTTTTAAAAGTTAATATTGGAAAAATTTTGCCTTTCTTTTTTTTTTTTTGTCTCCTAGAAAAATGTGCCCCCTGTGTCTCTAAAGAGGGCTTCCAAAGCTGGACCCCACCTCCTCCAATCCCAGCTGAAATCAGAAACAAGCACCCTGAAGGGCAGAGAATCACACCAGGAAATCCAGAAATTTTAAAATCACAAAGCATCACAAACAATTTAGAGCACTTAAGAATGGCTTCCTTTTCCTTCTCTGGGCTTTGTAATTTCTCTCCATATCTCTGCTTCTAGAAGTATAACCTCAATATGCTTACTTAAATAAATTCTGCTGAGAGACTTAGCATCTACACAGACTCTGGGCCTAATCTGCCCCAGTAAGAGGCATATACATGGAGGCTTAAGCGTGGCAGTAAATCACCACTTTAGCCTCAAGGTCAGTCTTACTACTGAGTCTTCTTGACTTTGGTAACAAATGACTGAATTCTTGCTCTTTAGTTATAATAATTAAGTTGGTGCTTTGAACTCCTATATACCAGTAGCTTGATTTTTGTTGCTGAACTTTAATTTCTTCAATATTTGCTCTAAGTCTCTACAAATACCACCAGACTACACCTTCTCCTCACTTATCGGCTATCTTTTTATCTGAGATTTAGTATTTACAATAATAGTCAAAAAACCTACTATCCAACTATTTTGCACATTAACAACGTAAGTCTGGCAGTAACGAATGCCAAGGCGTGAAGTGAGATAACACTGGCTTTGATGGTTAAGGTTATGTGTCAACTTGACTGGGCCGTGATTCTCAGTGGTTTGGCAGTTATGTAATGATGTAACTTTGCAGTTGTGTAACGATATAGGCATCTTCCATTTTGTGATCTGAGGTGGTATCCTCCATTTTGGCATAACACCTATCCCACGTAACCACCTGGTCATCTTTGGAACCTCACAGTGTACACAAGTGAGAAGAAGGTGAATTTGTTTATATCTGTTTCTTATTGCTCTGCATTATCTTGGCCTATATAGACGATACTGCCTCAAATTCATTAATCTCTGTTTTAGAGTTGAGTTCTGATTTCTTCCGTGCAAACATTTACTGAGTGCATATTTAAAGCTGGGGCTACAGAAAGAAAATGACGAAGTCCTTGGCCTTAAGAATTACTGAGTGGATCAACATTTGAATAAATAGTTCTGCCCTTGGATCTGCCTGACGTCGTCTGGGTTCTGTTCTACCCCTGCCTGGCTTAAGGAACTGAGGTCAAAATCCTAAAAGGACACTAAATGTATTGCTTACAACTGATAAACCTGATAGTCTTAATTTACAGCCTTTCCTAAGTGAAATCAATATTGCCAACTGATTTAACTGAGCTGCTTTCCTTTTTGTTCAACTATTTCACCTAATGAGGAGGCCTGGTGGTGCAGTGGTTATGTGTTTGGCTGCTAACTGAAAGGTCAGCAGTTTGAACCTACCAGCTGCTCTGCAAGAGAAAAATGTGGTAGTCTACTTCCTTGAAAACAATATGGGGAAGTTCTACTCTGTCTTAGAGGGTTGCTAAAAGTCAGAATTGACTTGACAGCAACGGGTTTATTTTGCCTAATGAGGTTGGACAATATCAGGGCTAAAGTTCAAATACAAGTCAATGTCTGCATTCAGAAAGTGTTTAGTAATTTTGACAATACTTATACCAACTTGACCCCTAACAAGATAGTTCTTTATTTAATTAGAATATACAGCCTTAGGTTGTGCTGTGTCCTTTTATCAAATGAAAGCGTGCTTGAAATTTTCCACACAGGCATTTAAATGGTAGGGGCTCAGTAACCTAGCCAACATCTTCTAACTCTAGTACTGATTAACAACACATATATTTACGGTTAAACTCAGAAATTATAACCCTTTGTAAATGAAAGGTAAACATAACCCATTCGCTTGTTTTTCTTTCTTGCTGTGAACATTTGTCAGCATTTCTCTAGCCAAGTGTAGTCTAAGCCTTTATTGTTGTGAAGAAACTTTTAAATCACAACTGATCCAATGTACTCATTCTCCTCCATTTCTCTCTCTGTACAGACATAGATGATATAGGTATAAAACCAAACCTGTTGCCATTGAGTCGATTCCAACTCATAGTGACCCCATAGGGCACAGTAGAACTGCCCTGTAGAGTTTCCAAGGAGTGCCTGGTGGATTTGAACCACCAAACTTTTGGTTAGCGGATATAGCTCTTAACCATTACGCCACAAGTGTTTCCGAAATAGATATAACCATACGTATAGACAGATACAGACACAAGTACACATATGTATGTATATGTATGTGTGTTTATATATATACTCAAACTCCATCCTCATTTTTAAACAGAAGATAAAGTTGAAAAGCAGCAAAAACGCAAGGACAATTCTGCCTGGAGAGTACAAGCCCCCCAGAGACCAAACAGATATCCTCTACGTCTCTGTAGTTCTGGCAATGACAGAAGATACACCCAGAATTGGAGACCTCAACACTGAGAACAAACACTCTGATGATCATTCCAGAAAACTAGCAACACACTTTAATGAGAAACAAATAACTATGCATCAGAACACTAATAATTACCTTCGAGGATTATGGATTTTACCAATTAGCAAGTTCTTGACAAACACATTACTTATTCATGGAAGTAGATTTGATTTTCTTCACCTCACCATCAGTTGCCTTATTCAATGACCTTAGAGATGATAGACCTGGGATTATTCTGAGCCCTACAGTGGGTCTGTATTTCTAAAAAAAGAAAATAGGTTTTCGATCAGAAGATGTGGATTTGAGATTCAGTCCCCATACTCATTAATTGCATAATATTGCAGAAGATATTTAACATCTC
This sequence comes from Loxodonta africana, assembly GCF_030014295.1. Lineage (NCBI taxonomy): Eukaryota > Metazoa > Chordata > Mammalia > Proboscidea > Elephantidae > Loxodonta > Loxodonta africana. Next base: position 64,675,903 of record NC_087360.1, read on the forward strand.
TGTGGCTTGGTGTTTTCATGTATTTAGAGGTTATTACTGGGATTAGTAATAACTATAAATTCAACTAGACTTTGGTGAGTTTTAAGTAAGTTGATAATTGCAAAAGAGCTCGGAAACTCCTTTATAAACAAAAGGCAACAACATAGTCTGTATTTTTAGAAATGTTTAGGCATTTCTTCTTTGCAATTCTCTCATCTCAAACTTAATTTCTGTGAGCCTAAAACTTCCCACTCTAAAGTAAGGCACATAATAACTATGTTACAAGGTTGTTGTGAAGTTTAAATGCAATAATGGGATGTTGAACGACACCAAGTGGTGTTTTTATAGATTAAAGGGGTTAAATAATGGCAATTTCATGTGCTTTAACGTAATTTTGAGGTGCCTGTTATTTCTCCTCTGCCCTTCAAGATCTATGCTCTACACTTTGACATAGACCCTGCCCTGTGCTCCACAAGACAGACCTGCATGGACTCTTCTCTTAATACCTGGCTCCCAGTTAATTCAGCCAGCCGCGGGGATAGCTAGGGGACTGAAGGGCAGAGGGATGTAGGTGGGATATTTATTCCCCGCCAGCTTCCTCCCTGCCTGATCTCAGTTTGACCAGCAACTGCATTCCTCCAATGAAGTCCACAGCTCCTCACAGGTTACCCTCTCCTCAGGGGCTGAGGGAGGGTGAGGGCAATGAGCCCCCATGGACAATCTCTAAATTGCTCCCCCTCCCCCCAGTATCAAGATGAATAGAAGTTGAGAGCAGCGACAGAAAGGAGAAGCCCACCGAGCCCTGGGCCTGTGCCAGATTTCCTGCCAGCCCGCTCTCAGGCGATGGGTGCACGGGCTAACAGGTGGGCTTGGGGCACCCAGGCCGGTGGTGGTGAAGGCAGCAACAGAGCCAGTGGCGCCTCTGGGCTGGTGAATCGTTCCAGCAGGCACCGAGAGTCCTGGCAGCAGAGAGCAGCACCAAAACATGGCTGAAGCAGGCATGGGTTTTCTGGAGGAGGTCAGCCCTGCATCATTTAGTCTTGGATGTATTTCTGGACACTGTGGTGTCAACCCATCTGACAGTGTCACCCAGTGTGGTTTGTACCCTCCTCCACCCTTCTAGTGATGCCACTGGTGCCTCAGAATGTCATTCCATATCTTGTCTGGTGACCCCTTGGACTTCAGCCTCAGGGGCAACTGCCCCCCTCTGCCCCAACCCCTCCTAGGCCTCTCCTAAGGCCCGCCTATGGCTACATACATAGGTAGCTTCAGGTCTATCCAAATGTTAGGCCCCTTCAGGCCTAGGTGTGCTAAAAGCCGGCCAAACTTAATAGCCCCAGGGTACTCCACCTTCTTTCTACTTCCTTCAAGCCTGATCTTGAGTAAATAATTCCTTTATTTACCTCTCCGGAATTACCCTTTTTGAGTGTACCATGTCTTTCCTGTGGAGACCCAAATGAACATGATATATAACATCTTTAATACTTTGCCTCGGTTTTAATAAATGCTCAACAAATAACAATAACTGTCATGAAAATTGTTTTCTTTGCTCTTACTTTTCTCTGTCCTTGGTTAATCATACTTTAAAATATACTTCAAAACGTACTTCAAAACTGCTTGTATGCTGGTGGAATGACCTTTGTCAAGGCCGTATATAAACACAAAAAAATTCCCTTAAGTATGCTTGTCAGATTCTCCAAGTAGCCAACAAGCTGGAAAACAAAATCAAGCTAGCTATCTGTGTTCTATGTCAAAACTGTACAGCTTGAAAAATAACCTACCAGAGGAGCTAAAATAACCCAAAGGTTAATTTTGGTTTCCACGTAAGGAAATTATTTGACCCATGTTGAGGATGAACTGTCCATTAACCTCTAGCTCCTACTCTGGTGTTAAGAAGCAGAAGAGCCTCAATGCGTTACTGGTTGAGATAGAAGGAAGAACAATAGATTTACTATGAATTTGTAAGGCTTAAACTACAGAGACCCTCATGTGTATATAAGCTCTTTCCAAGGCACAGGAAGCAGGCCCAGAAATGTGTGCACAAAGTCATATAATTTTCAAAAGTAGAACAAATGTCTCCTTCCACTTGTGAGTTCCGTTCTAAGGCATGTCCTCTTATAAAAGGACCTGAACTGAACTGAAGCAGCTATGGGAGTTTAGAGGATAGGGCTAAGGGAAAGTTGGCTTGAGGACATTTTTAGTTTGAATTTAGTGGGGTATATTTATGTTGTTTGGAAATCCTGGTGGCAAAGTGGTTAAGTGCTACGGCTGCTAACCAAAAGGTCAGCAGTACGAATCCTCCAGGCACTCTTTGGAAACTCTATAGGACAGTTCTATTCTGTCCTATAGGGTCACTGTGAGTTGGAATCAACTCGACGGCAGTGGGTTTTTTATTTATATTGTTTACAAGGATTTCTGAGTATAAAATTAAGTCTCACTATTAGTCATTCCGTAAAGAATGGCCACTTTGGTATTCTTTTACCATTTACCATTACCATTCAATGGCCACTGACCATTGGGTACTACCAACAGAGAGGCTGAGGTTTCTTCACAATATGAACGTGTCCTACAGCACCAGGTACGACAATAATGTGAGGAGTGGAGGAAAACCCAGGTTTGCTCCACCTGGATCCAGGAGTCAGTCTGCATAAAAATTATTTCTCACGTTAGACAGTTAAAGTTGTAAGCAGGGAACTCAGTTCCCATTGAGGCCTAGTTAAAACAAGAATATACTCAAACATAGCATAGAAACTTGTAAAAGCACCACCCATTTTTATTATTGGATGGGAATCATGCAAAATACGATTTATCTAAATTCTTATGATTTATAGAACTCAAAACTATGTAGAAGCATAAGAAACAGCGAGGAATAATATCATATACATGAAATAAGCTTGATAGAGGGTTTACAGCATTTGGCTACTATCCTAAAAATTTATATGACATTACCAGTAATGAATTTCAAAGCTAAAAGAAGTTTTTCTAAGCCTTTATTCATAATAAAACAGACACTGATCAATCATGGTATATAAACAACTGAATTATTGATAGACAATAATAGTTATTAGTAAGATTAAATATGTTATGATTTTGTTCTTTATTTTAAATAATAATGTCCACACTTGTTTTGTGTTTGTTTTCTGGCAGAGGTTTCCTTAAATTGTCTAAGCTTCAAGCACATTAAAACTTGATTTCACTGATGAGTAAGGGGGAAGAGAAAAGTCTATCATTCTACCTAGCAGAGACCTGCAAGATAGGCTGGGGAGCTTGCTTGCAATCTCTGAAGGTGACGTACCTCTCTCAGCACCTCAGTTTATAGTGACAGCCCCAAAATTTAGTGAAGATATTTCTACTCAGAACCAGAAAAAAATGAAAAAAGAAAGAGTTTATGCTTCTGGCTTGTAGAACTATGAGGTGAGGGCTCTTGCATTAGAAGCTCCAGAGAGAGGTTATTATAGGTTCTGTAGTCTCTTAACCTGCATAGAGGAAAAGGGCTGGGGGAGTTTCAGGCATCCCTTATAAGGTTTTCCCAGTCACAGTTTTAGTATCTCAGAAAGCAATCTGGTGGACCCAGTGAAGTAAACAACAATTTTTACATTAACAAAAAATTGAATAATTTGGGGTATGGATGGAGGAAGAGAAGGGGAACATTACTATGGCTTTCAGACCAGTTTGTCAAAGTTAGTTACTTTGTTCGCTCCCTAAGTGCTACTGCTTAGCTGGTACCTACTCTGGAAAAACATAAAGCCACAAGGGATGAGTTCATATTCTCCGCTATATCTCCTTGTTTCTGTAAATAAGGAGATTACCATGGATGCGGAGGCAATTAGCCTGTTGGCATTTCTCAGTTATGGCAAAGAACTAGAAAACATTAACACTAGTAGCATAAGAAGTTAAAATAATTTTTTGCTATTTGATTTTGCTAATGTAGCTTCTCCCTCAAGATTTCAAAGATTATTACTGGGACTCTTGCATTTATCTCCCCATTCTCAATAACCCAAGACAATTTCATTGATTTCCCTGAGTTTGATAGTTAAGCAACAAGAGCCATGGAATGCAATAATAAAGACAGTGTGAGTTACTAGATGACTGCATTCTTCATTAAACACATTTGTCTTAAGGAAGAAAGGGTAGTGTATGCCTGGGGGAAATATAAAATGTTAAAGAACTAATTTAATTGAATTAAAGGATGGTACCTTGATTGATACAATATTTTCTTTCGCTAAAACAGATCATGGCTATACTGGTAAAGTTTCAAGATCTATAAAATTATTGTTACTCCCACCTCTCAGAAAATGGAGTAGAGGAGTAGACATATTTTCACCTATTTTTCCTACTAAGTACAACTAAAAACACGGAACATCATATATAAAACAAGCAAAAGAAAACTCTGAATGATGGAGACAAGAAAGCTGGCTGGATAGGAACCTTGGGGCTCAAAGACATGGTCATGAGTTTCTTGGGTTTACTTTTTGCCTAATATATCCCAGACTTAGAGCTGAAGAAGCTAGTAACCTAGAAATGCCAATAGGCATGAACAAAAAAAAAGTTTCAATAAAATCTTGCTCTCTCTAGTCAAAGAATCAAAGAACAGAGTAGCATAAAATGACAAAAATTTTTTAGACAATAACTGCTCTGCTCCAGCCAGGCAACACAGGAAAAAAAAAAAAAAAAACAAAAACCTGTAGTCCTAGCCCTACCCAAACCAACGAAAGCTAAGTGCGGACTCTAGAATTCTACCCTCACCAGGCTGCAACAAGTTGCCCCCAAAACTCCCTGGGATGGTGTTAAAGACATCCAAGTAGAAAACCACATCTTTCTTTATTGCCAGGTAGTAACAAGGCCTCCCTTGTGGTGTCAGTGGATATTACATATGAAACCTAGAATCCTCCCCCCAAAAGAGGATGGTGCCCTTTCTCCTCCTCACTGAGGTGGTGTCAGAACAGGCCAGCAGAGAGTAAGGCCTTTTGCCACTGCCCAGCAGTAATAAGGCCAATCTCCTGTGGTATTCAGTGGAAGCCATCTGAGAAACAGCAACAAGGCACTCCTACCTCTCCTAGCAATGGTGGAATTAGCAGAAGCCTAGTGGGGAGCTAGAACTCCCACTTCTGCTCAGAAGTGAAGATCTTTCTCTCTTGGTGTCAGCTGAAGGAAGTAGGGATACTGGGCTTTTATTCCAACTTGACAGTAATGAGAGAGCTTCCCTACTCTTTCCCTGATGGAGCAGTATCAGAGAGAGCCAGCTAAAACAGGAAGTTTTGGGGGAATCACTGGACCTACTGTGAGATGGACCTGAGCTAAGACTCCACTAATAACCTGACATCCTTACACCCCTCCTCTGACTGGTGGGCCACAGTGATGCTTTGAGTCTCCTGGAATTAGTATCAGTTTAGAGACAGTGTCCGGTAATCCCCCAAAAGCCTGATTATTTCCTTTTCCCCAGTGAGCATGCACTTTCCAAAGAGGCCATAGATCACTGGGAGAAAGATTAATGGTATAAATTTTTTGTAGTGTATTGGGATCCTTCCTCAAGGGACTTCTGGCTTCCCCTTCATTCAAGGGGTTGAGGGTCTGCAAACTGGATCAAATCAGGGAATTGATTGAGTTGCTGTGACTCTCTATGTGGTGATTCAAATTAGACTGTAATTCACTTGAACTGGTGTTCCTCTGCTCATATAGATATAGTAAATATTTAGTGGTTTTTCCATCTATTTCACTCCTAGGGAAACCATGACTAAGTAGCTAACCCCGTAAGTCCTTTGGAGTCAGAATATTCTGATTACCGTTTTGACTTTACTGTTCATTATGGTAACCATGCACACCCTGTCGTTGGCAATTAAGTGCTGCCAATTGGTCCCTCCCACCCTGGGATCCAATAATCTCCATTGTAGTTAGGCGTCTTAATTCATTTAGGGCCCTTCCCACTGTATGGATGCTGGGGATCCCTTCACAAATTTAATCCTCACAGTTGTGGTGAAAAGGGTATCCTTTGGGCATTCCGTGGGTGGGTGTATGGGTCAAACATTTTAAGTCCACTTTAAGGTTCCAATTTCCCTGTTGTTGTTGTTGTTAGGTTCTGTTGAGTTGGTTTTGATTCATAGCAACCTCATGTACAACAGAATGAAACACTGCCTGGTCCTGTGCCACCCTCATGATGATCATTAAGTTTAAGCCCATTGTTGCAGCCACTGTATAAATCCATCCAATTGAGGAGATCTCCCTCAGCCTTTGTATACCTTCTTGTACAGTATAAAAAGGCAATTCTGCCTTTTCGATTTCTAGTGTAGGCAACTTTTTCATCCATATTTCAGTCAACCAACCAAATAAACTATTAGATCCTTTTGTAACCTCTTGGGCTGAAACACTGAAGAATCTCTGCTTATTGGTCCCATATCAATAAACTCAGACTGATTCAATTTTATGTTCTTTGCATCATTATCTCACACCTTTAATAACCACTGCCACACATATTACCCAGGTTTCTGCTTGTATATATTAGAAAAATCTAATGGTGCAAAGCATACCTCTTCATGGACCATACTTCGTAATTCACCTCTTGGGGCTCACTGGAACTGAAGTTTAGTTATAAATCTAGAAGGAAAAACAGGTAGTGGGGGTGAGTTCTAGAGACATTCAGCAATGTCTTTTAAGGTATCAAATACACAAGCACACAAAGCCTTGTCCCTTACATATATTCAATCCAATGGTGGTGAGATTTTGTGTATTTCTATTGCCACATCATGCAATGGATTAACATTGCTCTCTTTACTACTGGAAATAGAGTCATTAGTGCCTTTAAGTCTAGCCAGACTTGAGAACCAATATAGAAAACTCATCCTTAAGATTTTGTTCCTCTAGAACCACTGTCAGTACCATATGTCTCAGCCTAGGTTCTCTGGAGGAGCAAACTCAGTGAAGCGTATACAAACTTACATAGAGAAAAATTTACCCCAAGTAAATTCTTCATGCAATTGTGAGGAAATAGGTCACACAATTTTGGGGGCTGGCAAGTCCTAAATCTGTGGGTTGGGCAACAGACTGAAGACCTCTGCAAAATGATGTGGTTTCAGGGTCAGGCTGGAGGCCTCTGTTGGCTTATGGGGTTTCTGAAGTTGGTGAATCCAAAATCTGCAGGCCAAGTAGCAGTCTGGAGAATTCTGCAGGCATATGTCCCAAGAACTGGAGGTCAAGCTACACGAAAAGTGCAGGGTTGAGAAAAATAGTGAGCTGTGCCAGAAGATCCATTTTATATACTGGAGGCTGGTCACTCCACCTCCCCCAAGGAAACTCCTGTTATAGCTAATTGGTTGCTCACATCAGACCACAAAATGGAAGATGATTACATAGTGTCTGCCAAACCACTGAGAATCATAGTCTACTATGATTCTGACACATAACATTAACCCTCACAAGTAGCTATATTAATATCAGATGAACTAAAGTTTCTAGCAAAGAAAATCACCAGAGAAGGACATTGCATAGTGAAAAAAGAGTCAATTCACCAAGAATACATTTAATAAATAAATTAACAAACCTGTTGCCATTGAGTTGATACTGACTCACGTTGTCGTTGTTGTTAGGTGCCATTGAGTCAGTTCCGACTCATAGTGACCCTATGCACAACAGAACGAAACACTGCCCAGTCCTGCGCCATCCTTACATTTGTCGTTATGCTTGAGCTCATTGTTGCAGCCACTGTGTCAATACACCTTGTTGAGGGTCTTCCTCTTTTCCGCTGACCCTGTACTCTGCCAAGCTTGATGTCCTTCTCCAGGGACTCATCCCTCCTGACAACATGTCCGAAGTATGTAAGACGCAGTCTCGCCATCCTTGTCTCTAAGGAGCATTCTGGTTGTACTTCTTCCAACACATATTTGTTCGTTCCTTTGGCAGTCCATGGTATATTCAATATTCTTCACCAACATCACAATTCAAAGGCGTCAACTCTTCTTCCGTCTTCCTTATTCATTGCCCAGCTTTCACATGCATATGATGTGATTGAAAATACTACGGCTTGGGTCAGGCGCACCTTAGTCTTCAGGGTGACATCTTTGCTCTTCAACACTTTGAAGAGGTTCTTGGCACCAGATTTTCCCAATGCAATGCATCTTTTGATTTCTTGACTGCTGCTTCCATGGCTGTTGATTGTGGATCCAAGTAAAGTGAAATCCTACACATCTTCAATCTTTTCTCCGTTTATCATGATGTTGCTCATTTGTCCAGTTGTGAGGATTTTTGTTTTTTTATGTTGAGGTGTAATCCATACTGAAGGCTGTGGTCTTTGATCCTCATCAGTAAGTGCTTCAAGTTCTCTTCACTTTCAGCAAGCAAGGTTGTGTCATCTGCATAATGCAGGTTGTTAATGAATCTTCCTCCAATCCTGATGCCCCGTTCTTCTTCATATAGTCCAGCTTCTCGGATTATTTGTTCAGCCTTCTGACTCATAGTGACTATAAGAAAGAGCAGAACTGTCCCATAAGGTTTCCAAGGGTCTAATCTTTACAGAAGCAGATCGATACATCTTTCTTCTGCAGAGCAGCTAGCGGGATCGAACCACTGACTTTTTGGTTAGCAGTCAAGCACTTAACCACTGCACCACCAGAACTCCTTTTCAAGAACACATACCAATCCTAAATATGTATGCACCAAATAACAGAGATGCAAATATGTGAAAAAAATGGATACAACTGAAAGGAGAAAAGACAAACCAATAATTAGAATTGGAGGCTTCAACAACCTTTTCAAAGCAATTAATAGAACTAAATAGGAAATTGGAGCCCTGGTGGCACAGTGGTTAAGAGCTCAGGCTGCTAACTAGAAGGTCAACAGTTCAAATCCACCAGCTACTTCTTGGAAACCCTATGGAGTGGTTCTACTCTGTCCTATAGCGTCACTATAAGTCAGAATCAATTTGACGGCACACAACAACAAATAGGAAATCAGTAAGAATGTAGAAAAAAATCAACAACATTATCTAATCTAATCAGCCTTTATAGAACACTCCACAAAAGAATAGCTGAATACATACTATTTTCAAGCACCCACAGAACATATACCGACATAGACCATTTCCTGAACCATGAAACAAACAAACAAAGGAATTGAAATCATACATAGTATGTTCTCTGACCACTGTGGAATCAAGCTAGAAACAGAAATATAAAAGGGAAATCTCCAAACACTTGAAAATTAAACAGCACATTTCTAAATAATCCACGGGTCAAAGGGTAAGTTTCAAGGACACTACAAAAGAAAGAAAAATTAAACTAAATGAAAACATCAACTTTCAAAATTTGTGGGACACAGGATTAGCTATCATAAGAGGAATACTTACAGCACTAAATGCTTATGTTAAAAAAAAGGAGAAATCCAAAATCAGTAATCTAAGCTCCTATCTCAAGAAACCAGAGAACAAAACAAACAAAAAAAAAAAAAACCCAAAGCAAGGAGAAAGAAAAAATAATAAAAAGCAGAACTCAATGAAATTGAAAACATAAAAATAAATAAAAATCAATGGAAAAAGGAGCTGGTTCTTTAAAAAAGGTCAATAAAATTGATAAACCTCTAGCAAGAGTGATAAAAAAAAAAAAAGAAGAAGAAGAAGAAACAAATGACCAATAATTTCATTCATTAGATAGATAGATATCTGCCTCTGAGTGGCTCTGATTCATGGCTACCTATGTACAAAACATTGTCCAGTCCTTCAACACGCTCATGATTGCCAGCATGTTTGAGTCCATTGTTTCAGCTATTGTGACAAGTCATCTTAACAAGGATCTCCCTTGTCCTCATTGGTCCTCTACTTCACCAAAGATGATGTCCTCCTCTAGTGATTGATCCCTCCTGATGATGTGTCCAAAGCAAGTGAGTCAAAGAATGTTCTGTTGTGATCTATAAGGTTTTTATAGGTTAATTTTCAAAAGCAGATTGCTAGCCCTTTCTTCCTCCTCTAGTCTAAATGCTCCACTGAAACCTGTTCACTATGGTGACCCTGCTAGTACTTGGAATGCTGGTGGTATAGCTTCTAGCATCACAGCAATACATAAGCCACCACAGAAAGACAACTGACAGACAGGTGGTAGATTTCGTTCATTACCAGGAATGAAACAGGGGTTATCACTACAGAGCATTCAGGCATCAAAAGTAGAATAGGGAATACTACAAATAATGGCGAACACATAAAGTTCACAACTTGGACAAATTGGACCACTTTCTCCAAAAAGACAAAAACTTCCACAACTCACCCAATATGTATAGATAATTTATAGGCCTATACTTATTAAAGAAGCCCTGGATGGGCAGTGGTTAAACAGCTCAGCTGCTAACTAAAAGGTCTGCAGTTTGAACCCACCAGCTGCTCTGCAGAAGAAAGATGTGACAGTCTCCTTCTGTAAAAATTTATAGCCTTGGAAACCCTATGGGGGCAGTTCTACTCTGTCCTGCAGAGTTGCTGTGAGTTAGAATCAACTTAATGGTAATGAATTTTGGTGGTGTAATTATTAAGGAAATTGCATTTGTATTTTTAAGATAACTCCCCCCAAAAGAAGTCTCCTGGCCCAGATGGTTTTACTGTAGAATTCTAGCAAAACCGTAAAGAAGAATTAACACCAATTATACACAATTTTTTTCAGAAATTAGAAAAGGAAGAAAAATTTTCCAATTCGTTTCCTGAAGCTGGTATTACTCTGATACCAAAGCCAAAGAAAGACAATAAAGAAAAAGAAAACTTCAACCCATATCAACAATTCAAAACTTTATGACTACAGAGGAAAATACCCTTAACAAAATAGTAGCAAATAGAAGTCAGCAATATATAAGGTGAATTGTACACATGATCAAGTGGAGATAATTCCAGGGATGTAAGGCTGGTTTAATATTTGAAAATCTGTTAATGCAATCTCCTGTATTAACTGGCTAAAACAAAAAAATTATATGATTATATGAAAAAGTATTTTACAAAATGCAACATCCATTCATGAAAAAAAATTAAAAAACTCTTAAAGAAATGGGAATTGAGGGAAATTTCCACAACTTAATGAAGAGCACTAATACCTATAAAATAACTAGAGTTAGCATCATACTCAGTGGTGAAACACTGAATGCCTTCCTCCTTTGATAGAGAACAAGGCAAGTATGTCCACTCTCACCACTTTTACTTAACATAGTACTGGAAGAATGAGCTGCTAAAATAAGGAAAAAAATAAAAGATACACAGATAACAAAGGAAGAAAAAAACTGTCCCTATTTGTAGATGACATAATTGTCTACTTAGAAACAGGGGCTCTACAAAGAGAAACTGCTAAGAGCAATTTGCAAATGCTGTTTAAAAACCCTAAATAAAGTGCAAATCTATCAAAATATGTATAGGATTGGTATGTTGGCAACTACAAAATGCTAATGAAAAAAAAAGATTGAATTAAATAAAGGGATATACCGTGTTCATAGTTTAGAAGACTTGGCATAGTAAAGACGTAATTTCTCCCCAAGTGTAGATACGGTTTTAATGCAATTCTTATCACATTTCCGGCAAAACTATTTATAGGTATAAAGAAGTCTATTCAGAAATTTACATTGAAAAGCAAAGGAACTAAAATAGGTAAAGCAATTTTGAAGAACAGTATGTAATAAATTGAGAAGAATCAGTGCACCATATTTCAAGACTTATTATATAACCACAATAACCAAGACGGAAGTATTAGTGGAAGGATAGTCATATAGATCAATGGGACAGATAACCCAGAAACAGACCAACGCAATATGACCAACTGTCTTTTGACGGAGGTGCAGGAACAATTCAGTGGAGCGAAGATAGCCTGTTAAACAAACAGTACTGGAGTAATTGACCATCCATAGGCCAAAAAATGAACCTTGACCCACGTCTCACAGCTTATGCAGAAACAACTCAAAATGGATAACAAACTATAAAACTTACATAGGAGAAAATCTTCAAAATCGAAGGCTAGGCAAAGAGTTCTTAGATTTTACACCAAAAGCCCTATTGATAAAAGGAAAATTGATAATTTGGACTTCATTAAAATTAACAAATTCTGCTTAATAGTGAATGAAATGACAAGCTACAAACTTGGAGAAAGTATTTGCACATGACTTATCTGACTGAGAACTAGTATCTAGAATACAGAGAACACTTAAAATTCAACAATAAAAAAAAATCTACTTAGAAAGTGGGGAAAAGATAGACATTTTACTGAAGAGGATATACAGATGACAAATAAGCAAATAAAAAAAAAGTTCAACATCATTAGTCATTAGGAAAATGCAAATTAAAGCCACAGTATCACTACGCACATACCAGAGCTCCCAAAACATTCTGATGCCTAAACATCCCAAATGACTAAAACAGTGGCAACACCAAATGCTGGTGAAGATGCAGACAAACTGAATCACTCATATATTGCTCAGTAGCAATGGAAAATGGTACAGCCTCTCTGGAAAACAGTTTGGCAGTTTCTTAAAAATCTAAACTTTCAAATGCTGTATGAACAATCGTCACACTTCTAGTCACTTATTGCAGAGAAATCAAAACTTACATTCACACAAAAACCTGTACACAAATGTGTTCATCAGCTTTATTTGTAATAGCCCCAAACTGGAAACAATCCAGATATCCTTCAACAGTTGAATGGTTAAGAAAACAGTGATACAGCCATACCAAGGAATACTACTTACAGGGGAAAAAAAATGAATTAACTATTGATACATGCAACAACCTTGATGAATTTCTAGAGAATTATGCTAACTGGAAAAAAAATTCCAAAATGTGTGTGTGTGTGTGTGTGCGTGTGTGTGCGCGTGTGTGTGTGTGTGTGCGCGGTGTTGAGGGCAGTGGATATGGCTATACAAAGATAACTTGAAAGATTCTTGTTTAAAAGGAAATGTGTTTACTGACTGTATCAATGTCAATATCCTATTCGTGATATTGTTCTACATTTTTGCAAGATGTTTCCACTGGCTGGACACTGGGTAAAGGGTACATGGGTTCTCTCAACATTATTTCTTACAACCATAAGTGAATCTATAATTATCACAAAACTTTTAAAAATTAATAAAAACATCCACTACAAAAGAAAATCGTTATCTATGCCATGTGCTAATTCTTAAATATGAGGAATATAAAACATTGACAGTTCCAGGAGATAACAAACCACCTCCTAGGATATGGAGTTAGATACAGAAATAGCAAGAGTTAGGAAAGGGAAAATAAGGTCAAAACGAACAAACACCCAGCAAGTTTAGAACAAGATACACAGAATTTGCCAAAGCTGTAAAGATATCAAAAGGTGATTTTGAATCACCGTGGTGGGTAGTACTCCTGCAAGAGTTACTGGGATATGCAATCACTGAACAGATCCAAAGTAAAGTGGGAAAAAGCTTGTTTTCTATTCAACTTTTCCCTGAGATTTGGGGAAATGAGATCTAGCACAGGCTTGAATGGATAATATCCACCCTCCTCCAGATCTTGCAAATGAAAAAAAAAAAAAAAAATCGATAAAGTGCATACTAAAAAAGCAATCAGAAAATCCAGCTCATGGTGTGGCTAACTTAATAAAAAAAAATAAAATCTTGTGTGATTAAAACTATTTTTCTGAAACTCCACTGGAAAATGGAACAAAGAAAAGTTCCTATTTTGGATTCCTAGAACATGAATTTAGATCTCTGGTACAGCCCTCCACTTAAGAAGAGTCAAATGACACTGAGAAATACATATCGCATCTTTGTTTTTTTTCCAATGAGAAAAGCAATTTTCTCCCACAGATACACAAAGTGCTTCACAGAAAACCTGCTGTATACATACCAGAAAATCAGCTAACTTGAGCAGCATATCTTTCCATTTACTAAATTCAACACAGTAAGGCAGAGTGCTAAGCTCTCAGAGAGACCTCTTCTAGCCCCCAGAAAAGCACATTTGAGTAAGAGAACAACGCTTTAAAAGATATTCTTTTGCTAAGCTTCTCACTGTGTACAAAGACATTGTTTGATGATTCTTTTTTTTTTCTTTCCTTTAAAAGGATGGCTAAGTTAAAATTTCATGAATGTCGAAATTCAGGAGTGTGTACTGGACCTCTGTATAAACTCTCATGATATTTTTTTAAACGAAATATACAGTTGGTGCAAAATGCCTCCCAACCCCTGAACAAAAGAGTAGAAATATTTGTCAATAAACTTCGCTCTCCTCATTCTCCCTCCTTCCTGCTCTTATTCATTAGGCCCTGAATGAATCCCTCTCTTTGACAGCCTTTAATTCTGGAACTTGTATTGCCCTCGTGAGATGGACTCCCTAAGAACTGTTGCTGTCAGGTGCTATCGAGTTGGAACGGACTCGTGGAGGCCCTACATGTAACAGAACAAAATGTTGCCCAATCCTATACCATCTCACGATTGTAGGTATGCTTGAACCCATTGTTGCAGCTATTGTGTCACTCCCTCTCATTGAGAGTCTTCCTTTTTTTTCACTGACTCTCTACTCTACCAAGCATGATGTCTTTCTCCAGAGGTTGGTCCCTCTTGACAATGTGTCCTCTGTTAGGATATCTATCTAACCAGTTTAAGTAATTAGCACACAGAATCATAGACCTGTCAAAGACTTTAAAACTAACAAAATTTTTCTGGAGATATTTGGTATAGAATGGTAGATTGAACACATTTCTACTCTCTTCCCAAATACAAATGAAACTAAGGAACATAACAAGGTAAGAAGCTATATAGATTAGAAGAAGAAAAAGAAGGAGAAAAAGAAGGGAAAAGAGATGGAAAGAAGGTGAAGGCGGAAGGGGTAGAGGGGGGACCAAAAAAAAAAAAGCAAATACTAAAATAAATGAGAAATAATAATGTCAAAAAATAGAAAGTGGGTAGAAAAGCTTACCAAGAGTGGTGAAATCTGAAACCTAAGTTCACCTTATGTTGGACCTCAACATAAAGGAAACAAAAATCCTCAAAACTAGACCAATGAGCAATGTCATGATAAATGGACAAAAGATTGAAGTTGTCAAGGATTTCATTTTGCTTGGATCCACGATCAACACCCATAGAAGCAGCAGTCAAGAAATCAAATGATACATTGCATTGGGCAAATAGTCTGCAAAGGACCTCTTTAAAGTGTTGAAAAGCAAAGATGTCACCTTGAAGACTAAGGTGTGCCTGACCCAAGCCATGGTATTTTCAATCACATCATATGCATGTGAAAGCTGGACAATGAATAAGGAAGTCCGAAGAAGAATTGACGCCTTTGAATTGTGGTGTTGGCAAAGAATATTGACTATACCATTGACTGCCAAAAGAATGAACAAGTCTGTCTTGAAAGAAGTACAACCAGAATGCTCCTTAGAAGCAAGGGTGGTGAGGCTGTGTCTTACATACTTCGGACATGTTGTCAGGAGGGATCAGTCCCTGGAGAAGGACATCATGCTTGGCAAAGAAGAGGGTCAACGGAAAAGAGGAAGGCCCTCAAAGAGGTGGGTTGACACAGTGGCTGTAACAATGAGCTCAACCATAACGATGATTGTAAGGATGGTGCACCACAGGGCAGTGTTTCGTTCTGTTGTGCATAGGGTCATTATGAGTCGGAACTGACTCGACGGCACCTAACAACAAGTTCCCAAAGAGGATGTTACTATGGTATAAGGCAATTCAACTAATGGAATTCTCAATGGGGCCCAAGGTGGGGGGGTGGGGAGTAGGAGATGTGAAATGCTGAAACAAAAGTCTTGACTGAATTACTTCATAAGGAGACATTGGCTTGCTTGGTCTTCTCAACAAGGCAGCTACTCCTCTCCTATCAATATTCTGGCAGGAAACTAGGGGAATACTCCATATTTGGTGGGAGCAGATACAACAACAACAACAAAAATAACAGGCATAAGGGGCTTCTAATATTGGGGGATTAAGTGAAAATCTGCACAGTAAAGTGGAGACTCATAAACTAATGTCTTTTTTTTTTTTAAAGACATTAGCATATGTTTATTCCCCACGGAAATGACAAGTCTTTATCTAATAACACTTCCATGAAGCCCACAAGTCAGCACACTCTACCCTTGTATATACAATTTCAATCAGCACTTTGGTAATTTATTATGAAAAATTAATGAACAGACCAGATTTATCAGACTTTTCGGAAAACCTCTAAAATGAAAGATAAAGGATTAAATAAACACCATGGGGGAAAAATACACACACTGAGATAATACAGAGATAATACAGTAAACAGAAGTAAATATATGGTGAATAAAAGCTATAATATCCTCAGAGAAAGCAGAATTTCATTCACGAAACAAAAGCAGGAAGCTATAGAAATGGAACAGTTAGAAAAAAAGGAAAACCTTTTGAAATTTGAAAACACATTAGGAGAAATTTTAAAAATAGACATTTTGTTGGAAGATAAAACTAAGGAAATCACCTAATAAACAGAACAAAAGATAGAAAAAGATGGAAAGTATGAGATTAAAAAAACCACAAATTTAGTTTCAAGATGTTCAGTATACAAATAATAGAAATTATCAAAGGATAGAAGGAAAATAATAATAATAGAGGTAGAAAATAATCATAGAACCATTTCAAGAAATTTTCTCAGAACTGAAGGACGTAAGTTTCCAAATTGAAAAGACCCACTAACAAGACAGAGATAAAACAGTAAAATACCCACCTCACGATGCAGAATTATGAAATTTCAGAAAAGTTTGGATAAAAAGAAGATCCTAAAAACCAAGTCCCCAAGAGAAGAATAAAAACTAGTTATGCACAGAACATGTGAAATAAGAATATCTCTGATATTTTCAAAAATAATAAAAGCTGGTGGCCAATGGAATAATATTTTCATAAGTCTGAAGAGACATAGCATCTTCTTCCAACTCAACACAACTCACCTTTCTTCAAGACAAACTATTATTCAATTTTTAGAGCATAAAATCACTTTCTGGTCCTCAGACTGCATTTCTCAGGAACCACTGAGGAATATAATCCTCCAAGTAGAAGTCACCTTCAAATAAAGGAAACCCGGGAAGCCCTAAAAGGAGAAGATATGAGACAGGGGATCTCAAAAGGAGGCAAATGGAATTCCCAGGAAGATGATCAAGTGAGGTTCCGAGATGATTTCTATACTGAGGCCCAAAGAGCAACAACTTAACAGTGAATCAAAAGGAGAGAGTCCTCCAAGGAGTATAGGAAAGAAATTGAGATGGTTGATTACCCCATAGGTTTGGCCACACTGAGTGGAGGTCTACAGATCTGAAGATTTGAGAGAAGGGAACCCCTAATAAGTATAAACAGATCAGTGGTTTCTCAAAAAGTTAAATGAAGAATTACCATATGATCAAGCGATTCTATTCCTAGGTATATACCCAAAATAATGGAAAGCAGAAATCCACACAGATATTTATACACCAATGTTCACTACAGCATTATTCACAATGGTCAAAAGGTCAAACGGTCTAAATGTCCATCCACAGATGAATGAATAAACAAAATGTGGTACATACGATGGAATATTATGCAGCCATAAAAGAGAAATGAAGTCCTGATACCTGCAGAACAACAAATATTTATGATACTACTTATACAAAATACCTCAAATAGGCAAATGTATGGACAGCAATATTTATTAGCGGTTCCCACTGGTGGCGGGAATCCTTGGGTGGCAAGAATGGTTAAGCACTAGACTGGTTAAGCTAGAGCTATGGTAGTGATTTTTTATGGTAGTGAGAGAAACTGGGGTGTGGTATGCTCTCCTTTAGTAGATTAACTATTCATATATAGTAAGCGAGATTAAGGAAGAGAAAGAGGATAATTAATGGTCTTAGGAGACATGGTATTGTCCCTAGGTAGCACAAACCGTCACATGCTCAACTACTAGCTGAAAGGTTGGTGGTTTGAACTCACCCAGAAGCACCTCTAAAGAAAGGCTTGGTGATTTGCTTCCAAAAACTCTCAGCCTTGAAAGTTCTATGGAGCAATTCTCCTCGGCACACATGAGGTCTCCATGAGTCAGAGTTGACCTGAAGGTAGCTAACAGCAACAACAACCAGGCGCAGGCAGGAGAATGGGGGAAAAGAGGATCCACAGTTTAGGGGACACAGAGTTTCTGTTAAGGGTGATGGGGAAATTTGGAAACAGAATGGTGATGGTTGAACAACATAATGAATGTAATTATTGTCACTGAATTGTAGATAAAAAATGTGATATGGAAAATGTTTTGTTTTATATAACAATACATTTATATATATATGAATGTTTTGTTATACATATATATACTTACCATAGTAAAAAAAAAACTCAATATTTACAAAAGAAAAATCTTGATGCTATTATATACTCTAGGAAAATCAAAGAAAGAAAATGGAATCACAGTACACTATCTCAACTATGACTAATACTAATTTAAACCTTATAAGCTGTCAATAATTGACCGTTCTTATAAAAATCTACTTCATACAATTCTATCTAATATTTCCATAGTCATAAAAATGAAAATATTATATATTTACTTAGCAAATGCTGTGATATTAAAAGGATAAGGAGAAGGAAATTGGGAAATTGTATGTTTCTGCAAATGTATAACATGGCCAAAAGTTCATCTTTCAGAATAAGAACTCAAGAGATAATTTCTAAAATGGAAGAATAATAATAAAAAAAGATGTTAACATATTACTCTGAAACAATTAGGCAAATTAAAGAAGAAAGTGCTAAAATATTGAAAGTAACTGAAAGTGGCTAAAGGACTTGTAAATGATTTATTCTCTTGAATGGAACTTAGTAGTAAAGAAGGCTGTGACAGGGAATTTCATTTATTTATTTTTTTAGCTTTGTAGTGTAACCTTTTACTTGTTAAACCATGTACATGTATTATTTGGATAAAATAGCATTTTTTAAAAAGTGAAAACTTCATTTTACCCAAATACTTTGAAGATCTTGAATCCATGTTATAACTTTCACGAAGTCTTCCACCCTCTACTTGATGATCACCAGGGATGGGAAGCTCACTTCTTTCCCTAACT
This sequence comes from Loxodonta africana, assembly GCF_030014295.1. Lineage (NCBI taxonomy): Eukaryota > Metazoa > Chordata > Mammalia > Proboscidea > Elephantidae > Loxodonta > Loxodonta africana. The sequence goes on from NC_087360.1 coordinate 64,694,886, forward strand.
TCAAATCAAAAGAGAGAGGGAGAAAGAAGACTGTGTTTTTCTCCCAAGCATTTCTTTCCATTATAATCTCATGATACTTTCATGCTTATAATAATAACAATTTCATGTGTTAATTGAGTGCTTACTCTGACAATAATAAATCATGTGCGGCTTTATGTACACTATTTCATTTCCTGGTCTCCCAATAAAGCATCCTCCCTGAGACCTTGTTTCCTCAGTTGTAAAATACAAGGTCTAAACTAAATTTCTATTGCTGTAAAACACATGATAGTTTCATAAAAACTTCAAAACCAAACCAAACCCATTTCTGCCGAGTCAATTCTGACTCATAGCGACCCTATAGGACAGAGTAGAACTGCCCCATAGGGTTTCCAAGGAGCGCCTGGTGTATTCGCACTGCCGACCTTTTGGTTAGCAGCTGTCCCTCTTAATCATTATGCCACCGGGGTTTCCATAAAAATCTCAGTGATTCAAAAATCTTTAGTGAATGATTTTTAGCAGTAATGATTCTTCAGTCTGTTGTAGAATATCACAAACTGTCATCATAACACAGAGTAAGGAAGTGGAGAGTCAAGCGAGAATAACTGTTGAGGACAACATAGGCCCTGGTTCTGGAGATGTAGCTAGACAGTGTATGGTTCACAGTATTCTTAATGAAAATGGCAGAAATTTTTGTTGCGCAAAGGGCAACTAAGATGGAGGGCCAGTAGGGTGTGGTAGAGACGATTTTGGCCTTATTGGGTAATTGTCTTTGGGGAAACTTGCAATAGATAATATGATCCCAGTTATTAGCTCAAGACTTATGCAAAGACTGATGATTAGAAGACAGGAAAATGGCTTCAGTAGTGCAAGAAGGTTAGCAAAGAGCTCTAAGTCTATTTTTAGGAGGAGCAACAGGGTATTCTTTTTGATTTAATACACTCACTTAATTGCCCAGTACCTTTAGAAACCATAAACACAATTACCTGCTAACGGGAATCTTTATTAGTTGAGTAGCACAGGCTTTCGACTGGTGAGAAAAACACGTGGTTTGTTTTTGCTATATTTTAGTGGGGGAAAAAACAAACAAACAAAAATACAGTAAACTTCAAGAGGGCGGAGGAAAACTGATTTTCTAACTTTAAATATTATGCCTTTCTTCACCTTTTAAAGTACATCTATTTTTTTTATTGACATAAAATTGACACAATGTATACAATTTAATAACATTTGACATAGGTATACGTCATCACTCCCAGACGTTTCCTCAGGCCACTTTGTAATTTCACCTTCCCATCCTTCCCCAACTCCACGCAACCACTGATCTGATTTCTATAATAATATATTGCATGACATTTTCTAGAAATTTTATATAAGTGAACTTATACAGCATGTGCTCTTATTTGTCGTGCTTTTTTCACTGAGCGTAATTTTGTAGCATTCCACTGTGTGAATATAGCATGATTTTTGTGTTGATTCACTGTTGGTGGGGATGTAGGTTGTTTCCAGTTTAAGCCCATTATCAGTACAACTGAACATTCATGTTCAAGACTTTGTACGCACTTATATTTTATTTCTCTTGGGTAAACACATGCTAGTAAAATGGGCAGGAAATATAGTACAGGTGTATCTTCAATTTTTTGAGAAAAGGCCAAACTGTTACATTCCCAACAACAGTGTCTGAGAGTTCTAGTTGCTCCACATCCTTGTCAATACTTGGTATGTTAAAGCTGTTTAGTTTTCACTATTCTAACAGGAAACCCTGTTGGCATAGTGGCTAAGTGCTATAGCTGCTAACCAAAGGGTTGGCAGTTTGAATCCGCCAGGCGCCCCTTGGAAACTCGACGGGGCAGTTCTACTCAGTCCTGTAGGGTCGCTCTGAGTCAGAATTGACTCGACAGCAATGGGTTTGAATAGGTATGTAGTGATATTTCATTGTGGTTTAAATTTGCACTTCCTTAATGACTGATATTGAGCAGCTTTTTGCACACTCATTTCCATCTTTAGTCTTCTGTGGATAAATGTCTATTCAAATCGTCGGCTTGCTTTTTAGTTGATTATTTATTATTGATTTGTGTGAGTTATTACATTTTCTAGATTCAAGCCCTTTATCAGATAAGTGATTTGCAAATATTTTTTCCCATACTATGTCTTATCTTTTTAGGTTCTTAACATTGTCATTCAAAGAGGAAAAGTTCTTAATATTGATCAAGTCCTGTTTATCAACTTTTCTTTTTTTCCTTTTATGGATCACCCTTTTAGTGTTGTATCTAAGAAATCTCTGCTTTACTAAAGGTCACAAAAAAATTCTTTTTTTTTCTTCTAGCACGTTTACAGATTTAAGTTTTACATTTGGGCTTATATGCATGTGTATTTAACTTAACACTCTTTTCACTGTGTAGTAAGAGGCCACATCAGCTTGCTGCTAACATTTAAACTTTTATAAGTGTGAGTCTTTAGTTCCTGAATCCCACAAATTTCAGGGCATCTATGTTGATTTCTCTGAGAGCTTCCCTTGCCTGTGTACCACATCTTAAAACATGTGACAGCTCTCTAAGGATGTATTCTTTGCCAATCTACAACTTTTTATTAATTCTTAGACTTATTTTATATAAGCTGGAGGTGACTGATAAGCTAGGAGTCATAAAACCAGTGTTCCAAACTCTTACCACGTCCTGAATAGATCATGTAACAACTATTCTTAGCTTTTTGAGGCTCAAAACCCTAGACAGCAGGAAAAGGCACCTTTTCTAACCTGGTTCATGTGTAATATTTTATACATGCATCAAATTTTAGTGTGTTATCAAAAGTACATAGAAAACTGCCTGACAAGTAATTGACTTTCAATAAACAATAGTTATACAAATAAATGTATGCTTTTTGGGGTCACCCAGTTTTGCTCACATATTATAAAACCTACCAGGGTTTACATATGTTAAAACTCTCATGAAAAGGAATGAGAAATCATGAAAGATAAAGAAAATCTTAGAAGCAACCAAAAGAGAAATGGTGTACGTTTTGCTGTGTAGGGTCGCTATGAGTCAGAATCAACTCGACGGCAGCGGGTTTGGTTTGGTTTGGTTTTTTGCTGTGTAGCAGACTTCACAACTACACCAATTAATTCTCAAAGGCAATAGAAAATAATCACAAAAGCTCTGAGAAAAAGGAAATTGCTCTCAACCCAAAATTCTGTACCCCGGTAAGTTATCATTCAAAAGCAGAGAGCAAAATAAAAATATTTTCAGACAAAAAAATGAAATCATTTACACATTGTAGACCCCAAGTAAAAGAACTTCGAAAAGGATCTACTTCATTTAATAGGAAAGAAATGGAATCAGAAGGAAACAGGAATGCAAAAACAAGTATGACCAAAGAATTAGAAACTGTGTTGGTAGAATTCTAAATGAGCACCGACTGTATGCGTTATTAATAATGACCTAATTTGGAGTGTTTAAAATGAGATGGAACCAAAACAACAGATACAATAACATGGGAGATGTAGGTAGGCGCTAGAACATTCCAAAGGCCATGTATCATTGCAGAGAAGGATAGACATGTTGGCAAACTTTAGATTTTTAAGTAAAGAATGTTACAAATTTTAAGTTAATTTTTCACTTTCACTTTAATTTTAAAGTAATGTTAGAAAATCTTTTAAGTAAATAATGTTAAGGGGTAGCCACTAAAGCAAACAAAATATATAAAAGTCAGAAAAGGAGAAAAAGTAGAATAAAAAAATAACAAGTGAAAAATAAAAAATGAGAAAAGACTGTAAAATCAAGCACAAATATAACTTTGAGAAAGAAAACAGCAGCCTCTGATATCTGGGAACTGGTTTAACGATTACATCTAGCTCTCAGTGTTGTTAGTAGTAGGACTGGCACTCAACGCTAGTCCATTCTGTTTTCCTTTTGGACATAAATAATCTCGCAGAAAAACATCAGGCAAAGTTCTTCCAAGAACATGATCTGGTGAGACAAAACAAGATCACTTCAAAATTGTATCTAAGCACAGACAATAACTCTGTGTGAAACACAAAATACCAAACGATCCTGTCTCTGGGCTAACATGAGTGAAGGCTATTTCCTGACCAGCACAACTTTTGTCTCACTCTAGCCTGCCCTCCTTATTGGTAAGATTGCTTAAGATACCCAATCATAGAATCGCCCCCAATTTCTGACAGTCATCAATCCAGACAAAACCTCTTTTTTCTTAGACCCTCCCCCAAAACACCCAACCCAAGCACAAATCTGTTAATAGTTACTTTATAACATTTTTACTGAGGCACCCAACAGTCCCCATGCTGAATCCAACATGTTCAACTCTAGGTATGTTTCTGGTGGTCTTTGGCTGGAGGGCATTTACAACTGCAATTACAATAAAACTAAAATGGCATTCTAGTTCATTCTTCTCACCAATTTGTTCCTAGATGAATTTTAAAATAATCTTGTTAATAGTCCCCACACTCCCAAAACTCCTGTTGGTAATTTTCATTCTCATAAAAGTACAAAATAATGTGGGAGAATTGATATCTTTCCAATATTGAATTTTCCCTTTCAGGAACACAATATATTTCTCCATTTATGCACATCATGGTTTATGTTTTTTGTAGTTTTATTCATACAGATATTACATATGACTGGCTAAGTTTATTTCTAAGTAATGTATCAAATACTATTCCTTGATATTTGTGAGGTAATAACTACGTTTACATACATATATTTATATATACACACATATTTCTTTGTATAGTTTTTATACATGCCTTTCAAACTTATTCCTGTATATTCATTTATTTTGTGCTATTATATATCACTTGTTATTTTTGTTTTCTAATTTAGTAACCTCTTTTCAACTTTAAATTCTCTGGTATATATTCTTCATCTTTTTCTAGTATTTAGAATAAAATAGTTCATTTATTTTTAATAAAAAGGTTAGAATGTGTATTTTCCCAAGTATAGTAGATTTGACCGTATCCTTTATTTATGAGAGTTAATTTTCCCGGGTCAATCAAGGTTTTTCTCTTTCAAGTTTTGTAATCAATTTCCAGCCTTAGAACATGATGGAGACTCAGCTGAATAACTACAATTTCTTGTTTTCCCCACCTCATTATTTTTTTTAATAACTTTCCATTAATGTTTAAAAGTATAATAATATTAATAATATATAGTCTAGAGGGAGCAAATACATATAACATATTCCTGATACATGTCCTCAGTAGATACACAACTTTATGAACGTGGTTTATACACTCTAAGCTCCAAAGTATAAGAATTAGATTTGTCATTTACACTGTTGTATCATTTGAACTGAGCACAATGCCAGGTATACTCAAGACATATTTATAACTGAGTTCATAATTATTTTTGTTTATTCTTTTTACTTAAACTATCTGTCAAAACCTAAAAGGTGTCTTCAAAATCCCGCACTACCGCTATTGTTCTGTCGAATTTTCCCTGTAAGTTTAAAAGCATCCATTGGATAGATTCACATTCTACATTGTCTGCTGTACCAAGGTTTCATAACTGTTATATTCAATGTGGATTTTTCCATCAAAATAAAATTACCATCTTGTCCATTTATTGCTTTCAGAATTGATTTTTATTTTGATACATGCAGCAGGTCTGGTTTTCTTCTCATGGGTATTGCTTGCTATGTCTTTGCCCCAATTTTTAACTTTTTATTGAAATTTTTTTATAGTTGTGTTCTTGTAAAAACTATACAAATTTTGTGATTTTGGTTGTTTTTAACTAATATGAGCCTTTGACCTCTAACATGTCAAGGGGACATACTTTTAAGCTTCCATTTCCTTTGCTTACCATGTATTGTTTTACAAACATAAGGTCCTTTTTTTGCTTTTTTTCTATTTCCCTAATAATTTAGAAGATTGTTTTAATAGTACCAACTCTTAAATTTTTAAGCCATAAACTCTCAATTCATTTGATGTAATAAAGGAAATTATTTATGGCTTCTCACATACATAAAATGAGAAAGATAGCATACTTTTATTCTTCCTGCACCATTTCCACCAATTCCCAACACACATATTTTTTTTTTTTTAAATACACTCTGAGACATGGAAATACAGAGGAGAGAGGAGTGTGCTGTCTCGTTAGGGGGAGAGCAACTAGGAGTATATAACAAAGTGTATATAAATTTTTGTATGAGAGACTGACTTGATTTGTAAACTTTCACTTAAAGCACAATAAAAATTTTTTTTAAAAAAAAGACTACTTATATTTTAATTTTGTATATATTTGTAATAATTCTTTAGTCTGACTTCTATGTATAGGTAGTTTCAAGGTTCACCAACAGCTTTTATACCAAAATTTTCCCATTCTTAAATTACTTGTTTTAATTTATCTGTGTTACCCAGAAGATATGTTCAAATATGTTTCTCCACAGAAAAAAATACGTACGTAAACAGCGCACCTTCTGACCACATGCATATAACAATTCTTTCTCTCGCTTTCAGGTGAGTTATAACTGATTTATCTTCTGATGGTTAGGTTTGTTTGTGCAAAGTCTTTATACTTACCTTTTGTTCCCCTGCTTGTATGCATGAAGATTTTAATTTCTCTTGTGTAGACAGAAGCTTGTATTTGCTCTAGAGCAGGGCTGCGCAATAGAACTTTGTGTTGATAGACTTATTCTATATCTATACTGTGCAATATAATAGCCAGCAACCACAGATGGCTACGGAACATTTGAATGTGGCTACTGCAAATTAATTTTGTGTAGTTAATTTTAATAGCTACACATGGGTGATAACTAACATATTAGATAATGCAGCTCCAGAATGCTTCAGGGTGGTGAGGGAGAAGTGAAGTTCTACTCGGGTAATCTCTCCATTTGTTTTCATCTTCCTAGTCAATTCTCCCCTGCTTGAAGAAACTGGATTTTCTTCATGTTTCCTTTGTTGGGGTACAGCTATGAAATTGTGTTATTTTTTGCCACTTTTCCTTTCAGACGTCCTCCAATGGTCTTTGATCCCTCCATCTCCTTGGACCGCCAATGGAATTCTCACATTAGTTTCACTCCTTTTTTGTTACTCTCTTCCTTAGTTGCCCTTTCCTTGGACATGAGACTGAAACAACTTTTCCCCCACAACTGTATTTGACAGATGCCTGAAAAATGATTTTTACTTCACCCAAGGGTTTTTTTTTTTTTTTGCTTTTCTTTTTGACGCAGGGGTTGGGGGTGTGGGAGAGGTTATGATTACCTTAAGATGAGATCATCTGGATTTGGTAAGCTTAGGTATTGGAGAAGGAGAGTCTTCCTCCTATTCAATGGCTCATTTTCCAGGGTCTCCTCATTCTCTCTTCTTAGTGTTGTCATCTTTTCTGAAGAGGTTGAGTTCTCACGCTGCTATTACCGCATTTTTAAGCAAATAACACACACTTTCTATATTTGTTTGCCAACCATGCCTCCCCCCAGGTATTTTCATAAGTGTTATATGTAAATTTTTTACACCAACATGTAAAAAAAAAAATTGGCATAGCAGTGCTTATGAAAATACCTCCCAGGGGTGGGCACAGTTGGCAAACAAATGTAGAGGTGTGTGCATTATTTGTGTAAAAATACGGTACTCATTTCCAGTCCTTGACTGTTCAGGTTCCTAGATTCTGTTATGCCAACATGAGTGTCTTCTAACACCATCTTCCCAGTTTTGGGTATTCCAGCAAATGTTGCCATTTTTATTCCTTTTTTAGCTGTCTTTCTAACTCTAGTGCTTTGGCTGTCAAATCAGATTTTCCCCTACAGTGCCAGACTCTTCTTTCAAGACAGAGACAGCTCAGCTAGACAGGAAGGCACTAAGAAATACAGGAATTTTTCCTTTAAGGGTAATCCTAGCCTCTAATTCATTTGGGGTTAGGAGTAGGGTGGGGACATTTATACATTTATAGTCAAGTCTAAAATCATTCCAAGGAGTAATCATTTTGTGAGTTCCATGACTGATCTTTCCATCTATGAAATTGTTCTTTATATGGGTCTCTTTTGCTTTATAGTCCACATGTTGATTGTACCCACTACCAAGCCCTCTTTTGCCAAGGCCTATGCTGGTATTACACCATGCATCTGGCAGTTTGTCGTACTGTGGTGGTTTGTGTGTTGTGCTGCTGGAAGCTATGCCACTGGTATTTCAAATACTAGCATTGTCAGCCATGTTGGACAGGTTTCAGTGGAGCTTCAAGACTAAGACAGACTAGGAAGAAGGACCTGGCAATCTACTTCTAAAAAATATTGGCCAGTAAAGACATTATGAACTCTTGAATGCAGAGTAGTTAAAGCAAATGGAAGAAATGATGACATAAAAAAGCTGAACAGAAGATTTCAAAAGGTGGCTTAAGAAGACAAAGTAAAGTATTATAATGAAATGTGCTAAGACCTAGAGTTAGAAACCAAAAGGGAAGAACAAGCTTAGCATTTCTCAAAGTGAAATAACTGAAAAAAAAAAAAAATTCAAGCCTTGAGTTGCAATACTGAAGGGTTCTATGGGCAAATATTGAACGATGCAGGAAGCATCAAAAGAAGATGGAAGGAATATACAGTCACTATACCAAAAATTATTGGTTGAAGTTCAAGCATTTTAGAAGGTAGCATATGATTAAGAACGGATGGTATCGAAGGAAGAAATCCAAGCTGCACTGAAGGCATTGGCAAAAATAAGGCTCCAAGAACTGATGGAATACCAGTTGAGATGTTTCAACAAAGGGATGCAGTGCTGGAAGCGCTCACTCATCTATGCCAAGAAATTTGGAGGGCAGCTACCTGGCCAATAAATAGACAGGAAAAGATCCATATTTGTGCCAATTCCAAAGAAAGATGATCCAACAGAATGTGGAAATTATTGAGCAATATCATTAATATCATATGCAAGTAAAATTTTGCTGAAGATCATTCAAAAACGGCTGCAGCAGTATATCGACAGGGAACTGCCAGAAATTCAGGCTGGTTTCAGAAGAGGACGTGGAACCAGGGATATCATTGCTGATGTTGGATGGATTCTGGCTGAAAGCAGAGAATACCAGAAAGATGTTTACCTGTGTTTACTGAGAATACAAAGGTATTCAGCTGTGTGGATCATAGCAAATTATGGATAACATTGCGAAGAACGGAAATTCCATAGCATTTAATTGTGTTCATGTGGAACCTGTACATAGCAAATTATGGATAACATTGTGAAGAATGGAAATTCCATAGCATTTAATTGTGTTCATGTGGAACCTGTACATAGATCAGGAGGCAGTCCTTTGAATGGAAAAAAGGGATACTTTTTGTGGTTTAAAATCAGAAAAGGTGTGCATTGGGGTTGTATCCTTTCACCATACTTAATCTGTAAACTAAGCAAGAAGATGGACTGTATGAGGAAGAATTCGGTGTCAGGTTTGGAGGAAGACTCATTAACAACCTGTGATATGCAAGTGATATAACCTTGCTTGCTGAAAGCAAAGAGGAGTTGAAGCACTTACTCTTGAAGATCAAAGACTACAGTCTTCAGTACAAATCACACCTCAACATAAAGAAAACAAAAATCCTTACAACTGGACTAATAAGCTACATCAGGATAAATGGAGAAAAGATTGAAGTTGTCAAGGATTTCATTTTACTTTGATCCACAGTCAATGCCTAGGGAAGCAGCAGTCAAGAAATCAAACGATGTATTGCATTGGGCAAATCTGCTTCAAAAGACCTCTTTAAAATGTCGAAAAGCAAAAACGTCACCTTGAAGGCTACAGTGTGCCTGACCCAAGCCATGGTGTTTTCAGTAGCCGCATATACATGCAAAAACTGTACAATGAATAAGGAAGATCAAAGAAGAATTGACACCTTTGAATTGTGGTGTTGGTGAAAAATATTGAACACACCATGGACTGCTAAAAGAACAAACATATCTGCCCTGGAGGAAGCACAACCAGAATGCTCCTTAGAAGCAAGGATGGAGAGACTACCTCTCACATACTTTGAATAAGTTATCAGGAGGGATCAGTCCCTGGAGAAGGGCATCGTGCTTAGCAAAATAGAAGGTCAGCGAAAAAGGAGAAGACCATCAGTGAGATGAATTGACACAGTGGCTGCAAGAGTGGGCTCAAGCATAACAATGATTTTGAGAAAGTCACAGGACTGGGCAGGGTTTTCTTCTGTTGTACATGGGGTCACTATGAGTTGAAACCTACTCGATGGCACCTAACAATAACATCAACAAGGTCATTAGCGATCTAGACAAGTGCAATTTTATTTGAATGGTGGAGTTCGAAGGAACATGAAAGGAAGTTGAAAATGAGTAGCAAATTAAAAATTAATTTAAAATAAAGGAAGACGAAACAGTGAAAGACAGTTAAGCAAGTGGAGACAGAATGTGTAGACAATTGTTGCAAGGCCTTTGGCTCTGGAGGGGACAAAAAAGGGGCAATATCTAGATGAGGACAGGAGATCGAGGGAGGTCTTTAAAAGATGGGAGATTCTAGAGTAAGGTTATCAACTGATTACACTATCCAGTAGGGATGAAAGTTGCTAATGACATAATCCAAAAACGACTGTTTGAAAGAGTAGTATCTCTGGGAAGTTGAGAGGGAATAGGGTCCAAAATACAAACAGTACGTATTTTGGTAATAGGAGGGACCCTTCAGCAATTTCAGCAGAAATAACGAAGAAGAATAGATGCAGGCAAGTAGTCTTGTTGACCAATTCCAGACTTTACCAACCCTTCCTTATCTGTTAGCAGTGGCAGTAGACCCCACAACATGCTCAGATCAACTCTCAGAAGAGTGAACATGCTCTGGTTCTGCAGAAATGAAATAACTGAGTCAAGCAATGACACTCACTAACCCAGGGTGATTTCTCCTTGTTTTCTGATCAGCAGAGTCCTAGATTCTAATTTTTTCTCTAGCTATTCTCTGGAGGTAAGTTATTCAGGCTTTGAGTGACAGTGCAGCAGTGGTAGTAAATGGTATGTTCTTTTCAGCATCTGAAATAGCTTTGTCTGCATTTACCCCTACCTATTTTATACCTGGAAACCCTGATGCCATAGTGGTTAAGTGCTACAGCTGCTAACCAAAAGGTCTGCAGTGCCAGTCTGCCAGGCGCTCCTTGGAAACTCTACGGGGCAGCTCTACTCTGTCATATAGGGTCGATATAGGGTCTTTATGAGTCGGAATCGACCCGATAGCAACAGGATTTTTGGTTTAATGTATATCTGAGGTCCTGGTGGTATAGTGGTTAAGGGTTATGGCTGCTAACCAAAAGATAGGCAGTCTGAATCTCCCAGGTGCTTCTGGGAAACCCTATGGGGCGGTTCTACTCTGCCTTACAGGGTTGCTATGAGTTGGAATTGACTCAACAGCAATGGATTTGGTTTTGGTTATTGTATATCTGCTGTTGTGAATTCTTTCTGATAAGTGTTATGAAAACTAGTTTTAATGACAAGAACCAAAAGTTGCCACTTTTACTTTAGAAACCCTTCAAGTAGGGAAGTCCACACACATAGGCTGGGGGAGGGATGTACTACGTATTACGAATAGAGAACCACTGCACCAAAATGTGGAAGAACAAGACAACAACATGACTTAGAAGCCATTTGTACTATACTTTTATTTTTATGTTTTTTACGTTATCTTCAATGCAATGCCCTGGGATTTTGAGCTGTGGTTGGGCTAGCTAGCTGACACTGACATATTCCCTTATAGATATATCTGACAACTCATAGCCCACTAGTCAGTCTGCTTACAGGAATATTTATGGACACCTCAGTCACACAGTGAGTAAGACATACAGAAGGAGGAAAGCAATGACAACTCTATATAACACCCACCTTGTTTTTCCTCATACCTTAGTCACAAAGTCAAAGGTTAAATGCATGCATTGAGGGGGAAAAAAAAAATGCCTGCTATCAAGGAAGAGCAAACTGAGTTATAGTTAAAGGGAAATTCCAAGAAACATCACATAGTTTTAAAGGATTTTCTCTTCCCAAAATGAAACGTCATCTTAGGTTTCCACCTACCTTTGTCAATTAAATTATAAAATAGATTTTATAAATCAGAAGCGATGATGGGATGCTGGGTGAGTGGGTGTGTGTATGTGTGTGCATGCGTGTGTAATTTTTTAAATATTCAATATGTAGATTGTTCACTCCAGAGAGTTAATCAAACTGTCAGGCCCAAGACCAAAAACTGTAAAGCACACACAGTGGTATGTCATGGTAACTTAGCAACCAGAGCTGAAGAGGTTAAGACAGAAATTGCTGTCATTTTCTTATATTTAAGAATTGCCACCTTATACTTTTCCTCCCTACCCTCCTCGCCCCACTCCCCGCACGCATACACATTCTGATTCCTCCAGGTGGCAGTTCACCGAATCACATCTTTTATATATTTTAACGATCCTGTGTATGACAATTTCTATTTGTGGAGGATAATAGGAATCACCCACTGAGTTCTGAATTTCAGAGCATCTGCGGATACTTCATTGATCAAGATTATACGCCTTTTGTGCATAACACAGGTGCTGCCAACTGGCCTCATAATTCTCCATCAACCACGAAACACGTACAGATAACAAGCAATTCCTATATATAAGTACAGCACTGGAGGGACATAACCAGTGCCGTGGTAGGCCTGTCCTGGTGCTAAATGGGCAACTCTCTGTCAGTTGTGCAACAGTCCCTGAAGGGGTACCCTGAATGGGACCTTCATATGGTGGGTCAGGTCATCCAGGTCAAGGAAGTTCTGGCTTAAAATGTATAAAGGAATTCTTCACCCTGGGGCTGGAACGAAAGGCAAAAATGGTATTTGCAGGGAAAAAAAAGAATGTAAGCCCATTCTCATTGCCTAACCCATTGCTTTCCAGTCAATTCTGACTCATGGCGACCCCATGTGTTACAGAGTAGAACTTCTCCATACGGTTTTCTTGGCCATATTCTTTATGGAAGTAGATTGACAGGCTTTTCTTCTGTGGCACCACCAGGTGGATTCGAACCTCCAACCTGTAGATAAGCACCTGAACACAAACCGTTTGAGCCTCCCAGGGACCTTGTAAGTCTGTTAGGGTACATAAGATGATGATATAGTTAACAGTTTACTTAAGGGACTGAGTGGTTTGGAATTAATGAGTGGATGGGGGAGCTGCTTCTTAAAAAAAAGGTAAAATCTCAAGGTAATTTGGAAACAAGCGGAATGTGATCATGCCAGGTACAACGGCCCCATCTTATGAATAAACTCAGGTCTCTTAGGGTTCCCTAGCCTGCCCTTGTTCATCCAAAATAGTACATGATTCCCTGGGCCATCTTCTCCAAGGTAGTTGTTGTTGTTAGGTGCCACCGAGTTGGTTCTGACTCATAGCGACCCTATGCACGACAAAACGAAACACTGCCCAGTCCTGCGCCATCCTTACAATCATTGTCATGCTTGAGCTCATTGTTGCAGCCACTGTGTCAATCGACCTCACTGAGGGTCTTCCTCTTTTCCGCTGACCCTGTACTCTGCCAAGCTTGATGTCCTTCTCCAGGGACTCATCCCTCCTGACAACATGTCCAAAGTATGTAAGACACAGTCTCACCATTCTTGCCTCTAAGGAGCATTCTGGTTGTACTTCTTCTAAGACAGATTGTTCATTCTTTTGGCAGTCCATGGTATATTCAATATTCTTTGCCAACACCACAATTCAAAGGTGTCAACTCTTCTTCCGTCTTCCTTATTCATTGTCCAGCTTTCACATGTGTATGATGTGATTGAAAATACCATGGCATGGGTCAGGTGCGCCTTAGTCTTCAGGGTGACATCTTTGCTCTTCAACGCTTTGAAGAAGTCCTTTGCAACAGATTTGCCCAATGCAGTGCGTATTTTCATTTCTTGACTGCTGCTTCCATGGGTGTTGCTTGTGGATCCAAGTAAAATGAAATCCTTGACACCTTTAATCTTTTCTCTGTTTATCATGATGTTGCTCATTGGTCCAGTTGTGAGGATTTTTGTTTTCTTTATGTTGAGGTGCAATCCATACTGAAGGCTGTGGTCTTTGATCTTCATTAGTAAGTGCTTCAAGTCCTCTTCAGTTTCAGCAAGGAAGGTTGTGTCATCTGCATAACACAGGTTGTTAACGAGTCTTCCTTCAATCTTAATGCCCGGTTCTTCTTCATATAGTCCAGCTTCTCATATTATTTGTTCAGCATACAGATTAAATAGGTATGGTAAAAGAATACAACCCTGACGCACACCTTCCCTGACTTTAAACCAATCAGTATCCCCTTGATCTGTCTGAACAACTGCCTCTTGATCTGTGTAAAGGTTCTTCATGAGCACAATTAAGTGTTCTGGAATCCTCATTCTTCGCAGTGTTATCCATAGTTTGTTATGATCCACACAGTCAAACGCCTTTGCATAATCAATAAAACACAGGTAAACATCCTGGCATTCTCTGCTTTCAGCCAGGATCCGTCTAACATCAGCAATGATATCCGTGGTTCCACATCCTCCTCTGAAACCAGCCTGAATTTCTGGCAGTTCCCTGTCGATATACTGCTGCAGCCGTTTTTGAATCATCTTCAGCAAAATTTTGCTTGCGTGTGATATTAATGATATTGTTCTATAATTTCCACGTTCGGTTGGATCACCTTTCTTGGGAATAGGCATAAATATGGATCTCTTCCAATTAATTGGCCAGGAAGCTGTCTTCCATATTTCTTGGCAAAGACAAGTGAGCACCTCCAGTGCTGCATCTATTTGTTGAAACATCTCAATTGATATTCCATCAATTCCTGGAGCCTTGTTTTTCGCCAATGCCTTCAGAGCAGCTTGGACTTCTTCCTTCAGTACCATTGGTTCCTGATCATATACCACCTCTTGAAATGGTGGAATATTGACTAATTCTTTTTGGTATAATGACTCTATGTATTCCTTCCATCTTCTTTTGATGCTTCCTGCGTCATTTAATATTTTCCCCATGGAATCCTTCTTTATTGCAACTCGAGGCTTGAATTTTTTCTTCAGTTCTTTCAGCTTGAGAAACACTGAGCATGTTCTTCCCTTTTGGTTTTCCATCTCCAGCTCTTTGCACGTGTCATTATAATACTTCATTTTGTCTTCTTGAGAGGCCCTTTGAAATCTTCTGTTCAATTCTTTTACTTCATGAATTCTTCCTTTTGTTTTAGCTGCTTGACGCTCAAGTGCAAGTTTCTACTATGCTGGGAATGACAACTCGAAGAGGAATGGTGCTGCATTCATCGTCAAAAGGAACATTTCAAGATCTATCCTGAAGTACAACACTGTCAGTGATAGGATAATACCCATACACCTACAAGAAAGACCAATTAATATGACTATTATTCAAATTTACACACCAACCACTAGGGCCAAAGGTGAAGAAATAGAAGATTTTTATCAGCTGCTGCAGTCTGAAATTGATCAAACATGCAATCGAGATGCATTGATAATTACTGGCAATTGGAATGAGAAAGTTGGAAACAAAGAAGGACCAGTAGTTGGAAAATATGGCCTTGGTGATAGAAACAATGCCAGAGATCGAATGATAGAGTTTTGTAAGACCAACGACTTCTTCATTACAAATACCTTCTTTCACCAACATAAACGGCGACTATACACATGGACCTCGCCAGATGGAACACACAGAAATCAAATTGACTACATCTGTGGAAAGAGACGATGGAAAAGCTCAATATCATCAGTCAGAACAAGGCCAGGGGCCGACTGAGGAACAGACCATCAATTGCTCATATGCACGTTCAAGCTGAAACTGAAGAAAATCAGAGCAAGTCCACAAGAGCCAAAATATGACCTTGAGTATATCCCACCTGAATTTAGAGACCATCTGAAGAACAGATTTGATGTATTGAACACTAGTGACCGAAGACCAGACGAGTTGTGGAATGACATCAAGGACATCATCCATGAAGAAAGCAAGAGGTCACTGAAAAGACAGAAAAGAAAGAAAAGACCAAGATGGATGTCAGAGGAGGCTCTGAAACTTGCTCTTGAGCGTCAAGCAGCTAAAGCCAAAAGAAGAATTCCCCAAGATTAAAAAAAAAAATTCACTGGCTTATTTGAGCTTAAGATGAGCAAGAACTTAATTATTCACTCTTTGTTTTATCTTATTTAAGAAGACCCAGTTAAACAATTATAGAAAAAAAAATATTTGAGTTTCAAGATTTTACTTATTATATTTTACGTGTTGTTGCTTATTATATTTTGTGTTGTTTTGTTAAATTGTACTTCCTGAAGTCTTAAAAAAAAGTTACTTCTTGTTATTTTTTTCCTCATTTCCTATGTGGGATAGTCTCAATTGTTATTGTTGTTGTGAGGTGTCATCAAGTTGGTTCCAGCTCATAGTGGTCTTATGTACAACAGAATGAAACACTGCCCAGGCCTGTGCCATCCCCATGATTGTTGGTATGCTTGAGCTCAACTGTATCCACCCATCTCATTGAGGGTCTTCCTCTTTTTCACTGATCCTCTACTTTACCAAGCACAGTGTCCTTCTCCAGGGGCTGATTCCTCCTTTTGGCAATTTCCAAGTTTCCTAGGTTCGTACCTCGTACATTCCACTTTCCTACTGTCAATGGATGTTTGCAGTTGTTTCTTATCATTTTGAGTCATGCCACATCGGCAAATGAAGATCCAAAAAACTTGACTCCATCCACATCATTAAGGTTGACTCTTCTTTGAGGAGGTGGCTCTTCCCAGTCATAGTTTGAGGGTATTCCAACCTGAGGGGCTTATCTTCTGAACCTATATCAGACAATGTTCTGCTGCTTTTCATAAGGTTTTCACTGGCTCATTTTTTTCAGAAGTAGACTATGGGGTCCTTCTTCCTAGTCTGCCCTAATTTGAAAGCTCAGCTGAAACCTGTCCACCATGGGGGATCCTGCTGGTTTCTGAATACAAGTGGCATAGCTTCCAACATCACAGCAACACCCAAGCCCCACAGTGCAATAAACTAACAGGTGCAATCTCACTTCGATTTATGGAAATCAAATAGGTAGGCTGTGATAGATAGGTAGATATAAAGAGAGAGAAACAGAAGAAATGCTGTAGGGCTTCTTTCTTGTCCCCTCCTATACCGATTTGTATTTTTTCTTTTTTGGGTAGATACTCGCTGGGCATCAAATGTTGCTGGCTGAAGATACCATCCAGCTACTTGTACTTGTATCTAAAGTTCAATTACCATCATACTGCGTTTTACTGCCCTTCCCTGACATGGTTTTGTTCCTTTTTCCATCATTGATGAGGCTATTTCACAATGCCTTTTCCCTCTGTGGAGTGGGTGTAGTTATTCATTTAAGATGTATTTATTGATCTCCTTCTGGGCCAGATTCCATAGCCTCAGAAAGGAGTAGGGCGTTTTCTTTACCCTCAAAGAGCTCAAAGTAGGTGCACTTCATTGTATAAGGCATTCCATATATACCCCAGGGCTGTGTTTTCTCTGAGCTCTGCTTCCTAAGGAATTCCACCCTTGATCAAAGGACACATTGATCATCTTGCTGGTCCTTGACTTTAGTGGCGCCCAGGGACAGGGGTGCACACCTCCTGGCTTATGGATGACGAACATCTGCTGTAGTGTAGGAGGAAATATTAGAACTTCCTTTATTATTGTTATTCAGAGAAAGAAACTACATTATGTATAGAGTCACGTTAGTGCATTCTCCCTTTTCCAGCTTTCAGGTGATCACAAGTCATTTATACATACCCGAGGGACCCAGAGGTAAAAGCAGAAGTTTCAGCACACTGTTGGATCAACGGTGGCACCCTCATTTGCTTTTAGAGTGTTGCAATATCTTGTCATTTACATTTGCCCAGTTAAGTGGATTTATAAATTTTATTGCCTAGTTTTAATTAAACTAACCCTAAAAACAGTCTATATGACTATAAGATGACTATAAAAAATATAGTCATGGATAAATCATAAATCAAAGATGATAATAATAATGTCAATATAAAATAACAAAAATTAATAGAGGTAACAATCTACAGTCCCTGCATATTATTTTTTGTAAGTCTTATAAGGGAAAAACAATGGCAATGCAGTGAAGACTCACAAGCAGTTGCTAGAATTTTTAGAAATTGTCAAGAAGACCGCTTGAAATATGGGTTTATACCTACTAATGGGGATCACTTAGCTGTGCTCCCTAATGACTTCTATCCAACCTAAGTGAATTTTGTTCCTTATGATGTTAGTTAATGCAAATACTATATGTATATAACTTATGAAGAATTATTATGCGTTTAGTGGGGTGCATAGTCAACAAAATTAATGGCATGGGTTCATGATCGAACTGGAGACTAGAACTCCAAGCACTCAGACTGTACTTCCTTATCTCGTTGGACCAGAATTGGAACATGGTGACTTATTTCGTCAACTATTTTCTTAGAGCAGTTGGCAAATGCATTTCCTAAGTTGTAGAAATAACATCCCAATATAGCATTCCAGGTACAAGGCTGAGCCCCCTTGACCAATCTGTCCGTTGAACCAGTCTTGACCTGTTTACTCTTATGTTCACATGTCTTCTCCTGAGCAGAACAGATTATATACCAAATACTGATGCAAAGGTCTTGATTCTAGGAAGAATTATTTCAATAGTGCCTCATAGATTCTGCCTCCTGCTAAATTAGAAACATACGTTTTTCCTATGGCCTTTTCCTATTTTCACTTCAAAAGCCTATCAGTTGTAGCTCTGTCCTTAGATATGGCTGGATTATTCTTCCCCTTAATCAATATTTAGTGACCACCTGCTGCGTACCATGTGCTGGGTGAGATGCTGAGATGTACAACAGTGAGTAAGAGAGACATGGTTCTTGCCTTCTTGCAGCTTGTGACTTAACTAAGCCTAACACCATGAGTAAAGGAATTAGCAAATTTAAGTAACTGAACAGTGTTTCAAGTCCAAGTTAATCAACCTTGGTTCCGTTGGCATTTGAAGCCAGATAATTATTTATTGTGAGAGTCTGTCCTGTGCACTCTGGGGTATTTAGCAGCATCTCTGGTCTCTACCTGCTAGATGCCAGTAGCACCCCTTTCTCCAGTTGTAACAACTAAAAATATCTCCAGACAGTGCCAAATGACCTCTGGGAACAAAACCACCTCCAGTGTAACCACTCTGTGTTCATTCTGTGGATTTAGAAGAAAACTTCTGTGCATAGCCTTGTGTGGCTCTGAGGGAAATGATAATATTGGCAAGTCTTAGATGAGTTCTTCTTCCTAAAAGGTAAACAGTTTTCACTTTGGAGCCTGAAGAGAGGGACTAGTGAACCATACATGCACAGACACGCGCACAAACATACCCATGTACGTGTGGAAATTACTTTATGGACTTCGGCAGACTTTTGGAGAATTCCTGGAGATAAACAGATTATCAATTAACTTGTTAGTTGCCAAATTGATCCTGACTCCTGCTAATCCAACAGGTACAGAGTAGAACTGCTCCAAAGGGTTTTCAAGGGTGTGGCCAATTGGAAGCAGATCGCCAGGCCCATTTTCCGAGGAGCCTCTGCATGGATTCAAAAAGTCAACCTTTTGGTTAGTAGTAACTTAAACTTAACCGTTTGCACCATCCAGGTACTCCACATTTTAAGGTCTCAAAGAATATTCAAGTGTTGTTTCTAGAAATGAAAAGCTGGTAAGGGAGGAAAATTGAGGTGCTATTTTTACAACTTAGGAAATGCATTTGCCAATTTCTCTAATAGTTGAAGAATAAGTCACCATTTTCCAATCTGCATAACTAACTTTGACCAACCGCAGTTCTCTAAATTTGCCTCTTTGTGGGGGAATGTACTAGCTACACAGCATCAACCCTTTGGGCCTCAGTGCCTTTATTGGCAAAATGCTAGGGTCTTTAAGGTTTATACCACATCCAAAATGCTTCAATTTTTCGATCTGTCCCCCCAAAGTAAACATGATTTAAGTTTTACTGAGATATTCCCAACTATGTAGAATAATTGACAAAAATGTTCTCCATGATGTCCTTTGTGTGAATTTCTTGGATTTGAGTTTGAGGTGATAAACACTGCCATGTTCTCTTTCATAACTCAATTTCTTTATCAAACTCTAAGGTGAAACTGGCAGGTGTCTTCAGATAGGCAACCAGCCAAAGATATATCCAGGAGCAATTTGCTGAAAAGAAATAAGAAACTTTCTCTTTTGCCAAACTTCCTTATGCCTGCTGCTCTTGAAAGCTATTTCTATAAGAAAAAAAAAAAAATCTATAAACACAGATATAAAAAGCAACAGTTGCCTCTGTTCAAGTTCCCATCACATGCGACTTGATTTTTCAGTCTTCTGTGATGTCTGGACCCTTGTTTCCCAGTGAGAGCCAAAGCATACTGCTTTCAAGAGTCTCCATCTCTGCCTGTTTGCAAACCATACCCAGTTTGCTCATTAGACAGACATCTGGCATGGGGACCATGGCACAGCTTCCTCACGGAGCTTCAGTCTGAGACAGGGGCCAAGCTGTGGTCTGTCATCTGAAGATGTGGAGGTCAGTGTCGGCTGGGATAAATGGACTTATTTCTGACACTAGGGCTAAACAGAAAACATTTGGGGGATGATGGGTGGCCCAAGGCTGATACTGTTTCTGGAGAAGAAAGGCAAAGAGTACTGCAGTCTATCAACTGCCCTTAGAAAGCTATTGTAAGGAGAAAATGTGTGAGTGTGAGTGTGTGTGTGTGTGTGTGTGTGTGTGTGTGTGTGTGTGACAAACAGAGAATATGGGTATGTGATTGATAGCTGAAAATGATAAATTAGCACCAAATTCTTCTACAGTAATTTCCCTACTCCTTCAAATCTTTCTTAAAGGTTTTTTAAGAAGAGCTGTTTTGTAAGGAACAAAATATTCCTGTCTATTTCGTCATCATTTCTACCTGCCCTTTGCTGTAGTAGTTTCTTGAAGTTCCTGTCTAACATTTGGGACAAAACCAATGCTTTCAAAGCCAAATTAACCATTTTGAGTAAGGACGTTTCTGCACTTTGAAACAAAGAAAATTCTGCAGCTCTCCTTTGGGTGTTTGGGAAAGTGGTGAATCCTGGGATTACTTAAACTTGAGATAAGATCCTTGATAACTGAAACACTCTAATAAAAATATTACTTTATGAGTTTATTATTGCTGCATAATAACCAAACCCAAAACCCGTAGCCATCAAGTAGATTCCAACTCACAGCGACCGTATAGGACAGAGTAGAACTGCCCCATAGGGTTTCCAAGGAGCGGCTGGTGGATTTGAACTGCTGACCTTTTGGTTAGCAACTAAGCTCTTAATCACTGCGCTGCCAAAACAGGGTACATTAAAATATCGTCCTTTCATTTAGTTCGTGTTTCTGTGGGTTAGCAATATAAGCTGGTTTCATCTGTGTTTATTCTGGGCTTCAATGGACTACCTATACAGCCAAACATAGGTCAACCACGCTGCTCTGCTACTAAGGATTGCCTCGCTGATGAACAGGTGGTGGCTGGGCTACATTTCTCTCAACTTTCTTCCAACAGGCATGTTCCCTCATGTGCTCACAAGGGTCAAAGAAAGCCAGCAGAGGCCTTGCCTCAAGACTGCCACAATATCACCACCGTCTAATTCTGTCAGCCCAAAGCAAGTCACAGGTCTAGTCTCAATTCACTGTGTTGGGTTTAGAGTCTGTGGCTTGATGGGAGGCACTGCAAAGTTACACTGCAAAGGGTATGGATACAAAGAGGGGAAGGAGCCCTGGTGGAGCAGTGGTTAACCACTCAGCTGCTAACAAAAAAATCAGCAGTTCAAACTCACCAGCTTCCAAGGAAGAAAAGACCTGGCCATCTGCTCCCATAAAGATTTCCACCTAGGAAATCCCTTGGGGCAGTTCTACACTGTCCTATAGGATCCCTAGGAGTCAGAATCAACTCAAAAGCACACAGCAACAGGGAGAATGGGAATCAGTTTTCCAATCTACTTCACAACTAAATTAAAAAAAAAAAATTGCTGTTGAGTCAATTCTGACTCATAAAGACCCTACAGGACAGAGTAGAACTGCTCTACACTGTTTCCAGGAAAGGCTGGTGGATTCGAACTGCCAATCTTTTTGGTTAGCAGCTGTAGCATGCCATAGTTTTTAACCACTCCTCTACCAGGGCAGTAGTACATACTGTGTATGCCAGCTAATTTACATACATCTTCTAATTTACATACATCTTAATTTACACCCCAGTCCTTTCCTCCTACCCCTGGCTATCACCAATCTGCTTTATGTCTCTATGGATTTACCTATGCAGGGTATTTTATATAAATATGTTCATACAATATGTGAACTTTTGATTCTGGTTTCTTTGACTTAGCGTAATATCTTCAAGGTTCATGCATGTTGTAGCATGTATCAGTACTGTTTTTATGGCTAAATAATATTTCATTTCATGTATGTACCACCATTTGTTTATCCATTCATCTGTTCATGGACATTTAGGTTGTTTCCACCATTTTAAAAAATAATTTATTTTTTGTTGTTGTTGTGGAAAATATACACAGCAGAACATACATCAATTCAACAATTCAGTGACATTGACTACATTCTTCAAGTTGTGCTACTATTCTCACCTTCGTTTTTCTAATTATTCCACCCTATTAACATAAACTCAGCGCTCCCGTAAGCGTCCTTTTTGACCTTTTGAGTTGCTGTCTTCAGTTCGATCTCGTATAGATAATTCTCTAAGGAGCACAACGTTCAGGCTAGATATTCTTTACTAATCAAGCTAAACTGTTATTTGGTTTAAAGAAGACTTCAGGGGATACTTTTGGTTTAAGATTTAAAGATTATCTCAGGGCAATAGTCTTGGGGTTACATCTAGCCTCAATGGCTCTAGAAAATCTGGATTCCAGATTTTAGTTTGAAATTCTATTCCACATTTTTCCACCTTTTGATCAGAATGCTTCTACAAAATCTTTGATTAAAATGTTCAGTAATGGAAGCCAAGCACCACCCAGTTCTTCTGGTCTCATGGCAAAAGAGGTAGTTGTTCATGGAGCCAATTAGCCATGCTTTCCATTTCCTCTTCCTATTCTTACTGTCCCTTCTCTTCTGTTGCTCCAGGAGAATAGAAACCAACTGTTGCACCTTGGATGGTGGCTTGCAAGCTTTTAAGCTTCCTGTCGCTACACAATGAACTAGGAGGTAGAACAGAAGCCCTAAAAACAACATTAGGCATATTAAATGGGATGTGCCATGAAACCATGACCCTAAACCTCCAAACCGAGAAATAAAATCTCATGAGGTGTTCAGTTGTACAAAAGCAACCTCAGCCGCTGCTCTTTCTGTTGTTGTTGTAAAAATACATATTTCAGACCATTTGCCTTTTGACTATTGTGAATAATGCTGTTATAAACATGCATGTACAAGTACTTGTTTAAGTACCTGTTTTCAAATCTTTTGAGCATATACCTAGGAGTGGAATTGGTGGATCATAAGGTAATTCTGTGTTTAACTTATTAGGAACCACCAACCGTTATCCACATTTTACTTCCCTGCCAGAAATGTATGAGGGTTCCAATTTCACCATATCTTGGCCAACACTTGTTAGTTTTATATAAAATATATATTTTATATAAATGTATATTATAATTATAGACATCCTAGTGAATATGAAGTGGTATATCATTGTGGTTTTGATTGAATTTTCTTAATGACTAATGAAGTTGAGCGTTATTCCTGTGGTTGTTGGACATTTGTATATCTTCTTTGGAGAAATGTCTTTTCAATTTCTTTGCCCATTTTTTAATTGAGTTGTTTGTCCTTTTGTTTTTGAGTTGTACTTCTGAATATTAGACATTTATATATGATTGGTAATCAGCACAAATTTTTTCAGAAACACAACTTAAGTTAATCATTTTCCCATTTAACAGTTGAAGAATCTTAGGTTTAGAGGATCAAGTAACTGGTCCAAGGTCACAAATAATAAGGAGACAAACTCTGTCTTGGACCAGGGTTTGTCAGACTACAAAATCTTTGTTTTATTTTATTTTTATATATTTATTTATTTGACTAGTAATAAAATTCTGTTAACAAGTTCCGATTTAAAAAAAAAAAATCTGTTATCGATTTCTAGTATTTTTATTCTCCACCTTTGTTCAAAATCTCATTCGACTTTATTACTGCATCTATTGAATTTACTCCACTGTTTCTTAAGTAAAAAAAAAAAATTCGAGAGTTGCTGGATTTGGGAAAGTCTAAAATGAAACATTTTAATCTTCTTAAGTAAAACCAAAACAGTAATCTATGGTATAGCTTTTATTACCTATTGAAAATATCTCTTAACTATTATCTAGCCTTCATAAATATGCTGGTGACAGGGGTGAAAGGTGGAAGTGGCAACAAAGATAGCCCAAAGGCCATCAGATATTAATTATTAGGAGGATAATGAACAAAGAGATAATGAATGCTCCAGAATAGATGCCTAATTTTAATGGCTCCATGTATCTCGAATCTGTCCTGGGAAGATCTTTTGTGGCGAGTGCCTTGCACATGGTATAGTTGAAAGAACCATGTCCTGGAAATCAGGACACTTGCATCCTGAGGCTCCTTGCATGCTTAAATAGTTGTTTGAGGTTGATTTGTCGTTTTACCTCTGTAGACCTCAGTTTCCTCACCTATAAACTGAGGGTACCAGACTTTAAGCAGCCTTGGATGTACAATATTCCACCATTCCGGTCCACTGTACGGGGATACCTGGAGGAGGGGGCTTACAGCGCTGAATTTCCGGTTTACTTGCTGAAGGAAAGTGCAACTTCTTCAAACTTTTCAAAGAGTCATATTTTAATAAGAATATGAAAGTGCCTTGTGCCCACCAAGAGGAATGCCTTTTTAATTCTCCTGAAGTTGCCACGGAGCCCTGGTGATGCAGTAGTTAAGAGCTCGGCTGCTAACCAGAAAAGTCAGTGGTTCAAATCCACCAGCTACTCCTTGGAAACTCTATGGGGCAGCTCTACTCTGTCTTATACGGTCATTATGAGTTGGAATCGACTCAGCTGCAATGGGTTTAGTTTTGGAAATTTGCCTTGTAGACTAGCCGTTAGTACAGTCCTTAGCAGTCTCTACTCATTGTATCTAGTAAAAAGGGAGTGAGACCTGAGCAGATTTTATGCTCTCCTCTTGAACTGTGGATTAACATAATTATCGTTTCCTTCTAATTGAGTACAGGCACATGGTGACAGGAGCAATGTCTCATCCTCATAAAAATATCACCTAATGTTCACTAATTGTTAGTGACACTCTTCCCCATTATACCTGATGTCTGAGATTAACTTCCTCCTGGAAGAAACAAATTGAGGGAAGGCCTGGGACAAATGTTTAGGCAAACACTAGTCAGATAAGTTCTTCTCTAGATCTCAGGAGAAATGGGCTTTGCCTTGGTTTGTCTTTTTTTTACTACTTGTCATCTTCAGAAAATTTTTGGTGGGGGACTTTAGAACTGCAAGGCAAGGAGAATACCCAGGCTAGCAGATGCATAGCCAGGCACATCATGATTGGGGTTCCACACAATGGTTGGGACCAGAGAATCACCTTTTAATAAGAGTATTAATTTGCTGACTCTATGTCCTGGAACAATGGGCTGCAACAATGGGCTCAAACATAGCAACAGCTGTAAGGATGGCGCAGGACCAGGTACTGTTTCGTTCTGACGTACATAGAATCACTACCAGTTGGGACAAACTTGATGGCACCTAACAAGAATGACACGTCCTGTGCAGAATTTACGTAGGAACCTGTGACATTACTAGACACCCAAAATGTTCACAGTGTCAGATCTTGGTCGTTTCAGGTCCAAGTTATATAAATAAATAGTATTAGCAGTGTAAATTCTGAAAGAGTAAATGCTTTTTACAACTGAGATCCCCACTAATGCTGAACTTCACCACATCCATGAGCCAAGCATTTCCATAAATTTATTTTTTCCTTTTTATTTATTGTATTTTAGATGAAGGTTTACAGAACAAACTAGTTTCTCATTAAATAAGTAGTGTACATATGTTTTGTGACATTGGTTACCAACCTCATGACTTGTCAATATTCTACCTTCTCGATCTTGGGTTCCCAATCACCAGCTTTCCTGTCCCTTCCTGCCTTCTCATTCTTGCCCCTAGGATGGTGGGGCCCTTTAGTCTTGTTTTGTTTTATGGGCCTCTCTAATCTTTGACTGAAAGTTGAACCTCAGGAGTGACTTCATTACTTAGCTAAAAGGGTGTCTGAGGGACCACATTCTCGGGGTTTCTCCAGTCTCTGTCAAGCCAATAAGTCTGGTCTTTTTTGTGTGCGTGTGAGTTAGAATTTTGTTCTACATTTTTCTCCGGCTGTGTCCGGGACTTTCTATTGCAATCCCTGTCAGAGCAGTCAATGATGGCAGCCAGGCACCATCTAGCTGTGCCGGACTCAGTCCGGTGGAGGCTGTGGTAGTTGTGGTCCATTAGTCCTTTGGACTAATCTTTCCCTTGTGTCTTTGGTTTTCTTCATTTTCCCTTGCTCCCGACAAGGAGAGACCAATGGAGTATCTTAGATGGCCACTCACAGGCTTTTAAGACCCTAGATGCTACTCATCAAAGTAGAATGTAGAACATTTTCTTTATAAACTATGTTATGACAGTTTAGCAGGATGTTTCCCAAGGCCATGGTCCCCACAGCCCTCAGCCCAGTAATTCAATCTCTCAAGGAGTTTGGATATGTCTCTGGAGCCTCCATGACTTTGCCTTGGACAAATTGTACTAGCTTTCCCAGTATTGTATACTGTCTTACCCTTTGCCAGAGTTACCACATATCTATTGTCTATCTAGTGTTTTTCCATCCCCATCCCTTCCTGCCCTTGTAACCATCAAAAATTGTTTCTTTTTGTGTGTAAACCTCTTCATGAGTTTTTACAGTAGTGGGCTCATACAATATTTATCCTTTTGTGATTGACTTATTTCACTCAGCATAAAATGCTCCAGATTCATCCATGTTGTGAGATGTTTCCCAGATCCATCATTGTTGTTCATGGTTGCATAGTTATGTACCACAGTTTATCCATTCGTCTTGAGATGGGCATTTATGTTGTTTCCATCTTTTTGCTATTGTGAACAATGCTGCAGTGAACACAGGTGTGCATATGTCTATTTGTGTGGTGGCTGTTATTTCTCAAGGATATATTCCTAGGAGTGAGATTGGTGGATTATGTGGTATTTCTATTTCTAGCTTTCTAAAGAAGTACCAGATCATTTTCCAGACTGGTTGTACCATTTTGCATTCCCACCAGCAGTGCATAAGACTTCCAGTCTCCCTGCAGCCTCTCCAACATTTGTTGTTTTCTGTTTTTTTGATTCGTTCCAGTAATACCGTGGTGAGATGGTTTTGATTTGCATTTCTCTAATGGCTAGTGATCAAAAACGTTTCCTCATGTGTCTGTTAGCCACTTAAATGTCTTCTTTGGTGAAGTGCCTGTTCATTTCCTTTGCCCATTTTTTAATTGGATTATTTGTATTTTTGTTGTAGAGGTGTTGGATTTTCCTGTAGATTTTAGAGATTATACCTCTGTTGAATTTGTCATGGCCAAAAAATTTTTCCCAGTCCATAGTTTCTCTTTTTACTCTTTGTTGAAGTCTTTTGATGAGCATAAGTATTTAAGTTTTAGAAGATCCCAGTTATCTAGTTTATCTTCTGGAGTTTATGTGTTGTTAATTATGGTTTGTATCCTGTTAATGCCGTGTATTGGGGTGTCTAGTGTTGATCTTATTTTTGTCTTCTATGATCTTTATAGTTTTTTGTTTTATATTTAGGTCTTTGGTCCATTTTGAATTCATTTTTGTGTATGGTGTGAAATATGGGTCCTTTTTTTTTTTTTTTTTTTTGCAGATGGACATTCAGTTTTGCCAGCACCATTTGTTAAAAAGACTCTTTTCCCCATTTGATGAGCTTTGGGCGCTTGTCAAAGATTAGGTGACCGTAGGTGGATGGATTTACATCTGGGTTCTTAATTCTGTTCCATTGGTCAATCAGTGTATCTATCATTGTACCAGTACCAGGCTGTTTTGACTACTGTAGCTGTATTCTACTCTGAGTTCAGGTAGTGCGAGTCCTTCTACTTTATTCTTCTTCCATAGTGCTTTACTTTTCAAGGACCTCTTCTCTTCTCATATAAAGTTAATGATTAGTTTTTCCATCTCTTTAAAGAATACTGTTGGTAAATTGCTTTGGGTAGGATTGTCATTTTCACAATATTGAGTCTACCTATTCATGCACATGGTATGTTTTTCCATTTATATGTAGACCTCTTTTGGTTTCTTGCAGCAGTGTTTTGTAGTTTTCTTTGTATATAGGTCATGTATATCCTGGTTAGAATTATTCCTAAGTATTTTATTTTTTTAGGGGCTATAACAAACGTTTTTTTTTTTTTTTTCCCTTATTTCCTTTTCATCATTCTCTTTATTGGTGTATAGGAATCCAACTGATTTTTTATGTTTATCTTGTATCTTACTTCTCTGCTGAATCTTTCCATTATTTTCAGTAGTTTTCTGGTGGAGTCTTTTGGGTTTTCTATGCATAGCATAATATCTACCACAAATAGGGGCAGCTTTACTTCTTCTTACCAATTTGGATGCCCTTTATTTCTGTTTCTTGCTTTATTGCTCCAGCTAGGACTTCCAGCACAATGTTAAATACGAATGGTGATAAAGGGCATCGTTGTTTTGTTCCTGTTCTCAAGCGGAATGTTTCGGCATCTCTCCATTAAGAATGATGTCAGCTATTGGTTTTGTATAAATGCCCTTTATTATGGTGAGGAGTCTTCCTTCTGTATCTATTTTATTGAGAGTTTTTATCAGGAAAGTGTGTTGGACTTTGTCAAATGCCATTTTTGCATAAATTGAGATGATCATATGATTCTTTTTTATTTATGTGGTAGATTACATCAATTGATTTTCTAATGTTGAACTATCCTTGCATACTGGGTATGAATTCTACTGGGTCATGGAGTATTATTTCTTGATATGATGCTGAATACTATTGGCTAGAATTTTGTTGAGAATTTTTGCATCTATGTTCTTGAGAGATATTGGTCTGTAATTTTTTTGTGGTGTTTGCCTGGTTTTGGTATCAGGGTTATGCTGTCTTCATAGAATGAATTCCGAAGTATCAATTCCTGTTCTATGCTCTGAAATAATTTGAATAGTACTGGTGTAAGCTCTTCTCTGAATGTTTGGTAAAATTCTCCAGTGAAGCCATCTGGGCCAGGGCTTTTTTTTTTTTTTTGCTGGGATGTTTTTGTTTTAATTACCTTTTCAGTGTCTTCTCTTGTTATGGGTCTGTTCG
This sequence comes from Loxodonta africana, assembly GCF_030014295.1. Taxonomy (NCBI): domain Eukaryota; kingdom Metazoa; phylum Chordata; class Mammalia; order Proboscidea; family Elephantidae; genus Loxodonta; species Loxodonta africana. The sequence goes on from NC_087360.1 coordinate 64,724,152, forward strand.
GACTTCCAACATCATTTTGTGTTAGTTTATGTAGGCAGTGTATTTCTAGAAATTTGTCCATTCCTTCTAGGTTTTCAAATTTGTTGGAGTATAGATTTTCGTAGTACTCTGTTATGATCTTTTTTTTTTTTTTTTCTATTACATCTGTTGTAATGTCCCCCATTTCATTTTTTATTTGGGTTATTTGCATCCTGTCCTGATTTTCTTTTGTTGGCTTGGCCAGTGATTTGTCAATTTTATTGATCCTCTCAGAGAATCAATTTTTGATTTTGTTGATTCTTTCTATTGTTTTTCTGTTCTCTATTTCATTTAAATTTTTTTTTTTATTTCATTTATTTCTGCTCTGATCTTTATTACTTTCTTTCTTTGGGTGGCTGTGAACTTCTTTTGCTGTTCCCTTTCTATTTGTTCAAGTTGTGCAGCTAATATTTTGATCTCATCCCTTTCTTCTTTTTTGATCTGTGCACCTATTGCTATGAATTGACCTCTGAGCACTTCCTTTGGTGTGTCCCAAAGGTTTTGATATGGTGTGTTTTCATTCTCATTTGATTCTAGGAATTTTTTTATTCCATCTTTGATTTCTTCTATTACCCAGTGGTTTTTAAGCAGGGTGTTATTCAGTTTCCATGTAATTGATTTTTTTCCTTGCTCTTCCTGTTGTTAATTTTAATTCCATGATGTTTTTCGTCTTAGATTCAGGCTGTTGCCTGATGTTGTTTGCTCTCAAACTGCAAGACTCCTTTTAATAATTCTTGTAAATTTGGTGTGGTTTTTACATATTCCCTTAACTTCTGCGTATTTGGAAATGCCCTAATTTCACCATCGTATCTGGGACAGAGTTTTGCAAGATGTCTTATTCTTACCTGGCAATTTTTTTTTTTCAAGGTTTTGTATATGTCATCCCATTGCCCATTGCCTTCTAACCTGCAGGGTTCCTACTGAGTAATCAGAGCTTAGTCTTATTGCTTCCCCCCTTTATGTGTCTTTTTGTTTTTCTTAAGCTGCTCTCAGGATTCTTTCTTTGTCTTTGATCTTAGTGAGTGTGATCATGATTAAAAAAAAAAAAATTTTTTTTTTTTTTTTGATCATGATACTCCTTGTTAATTATCTTTTGGGATCTATCTTATATGAGGTTCACTGAGGTTCTTGGATGGTCAGCTTTTCATCTTTCATGATATTAGGGAAGGTTTCTGTCAGCACTTCCTCAATGATCCTCCCTGTTTTTCGTTTTCTCCCCATGTTCTGGAATGCCGATCACCCCAAAATTTTTGCTTTTGATTTTATCTCACATCATTCTCAGGGTTTCTTCATTCTTTTCTCTGATTTTTCCTCAGAGAAAGTGTTATCCACATATTTGTCTTCAATTTTGCTGATCCTGTCTTCCATTTTTCCAAACCTGCTCCTCAGACCTTCTATGACACTGTCCATTTCTCAACTCCTGTTGTTTACTGTTTGGATTTCTAATTGCTGGTTTTGTACGAGTTTTAGTTGTGAATTTATTTTGACATTTCGTTGCTGTATTATTTTCCTGAATTCTTCCATTGTTTTATCTGTATTTTCCATGATATTGTCAGCCTTTTTTCCTAATTTTTATCTACTTTTTCCTTCAACTCTTGGATAGCTCTGAATATTAAAGATTTGAATTCCCTATTTTATCAGGTAGTGCCATTGCCTTTTCTTCTGCTGGAAGGTCATCTGGTGTTTTATTTTGGGCGCCTACTGATTTTTTTTTTTTTTTACTGAAGCCATCCTGTCCTGTTTTCTTAGTATGTTTTGATATTGTCTGCTGTCTTCAGGACATTAAGTGGTTATTCACTGATTGATTGTAGATCTGTTTCTTTCATTCTGTATTTTTGTTCTATTTGGTTATGTCCGAGCTGGTGGGCTGTGCATTCTTTGCTGTTTGCTCATCTGTGGGCACAATACTTCTCACCAGCTTGTTCAATGGGCAAGGCCAGTCGCTCAGCTGTGGCACAGCAGGGTAGGTCCAGTGGAAAGGGAGGAGCTGGGATCAGTTGTTTGTGGCACATACTAGGGCCAACAGGGTGGGGCTGGGGTCAGTCCAGGGTGGGTTCTGTTAGACCAAGCCTGTGCTGCTCGAGGGTGCAATGTTCAGCACACAGTTCAGATAGGTGGGGGGGGGGGGGTTGCGATGTGTGGAGCTAAGTGGATGTGGGAAAGAGGAGAAACAGAAGCCAAAAAAAAAAAAAAATTGCTGAGGGAGCTTACCTTTGGAGTGGTGCAGACCCAGGGAAGCTGTGTGCCAGTGGATTTCTAGCCAGATGGTGAGGCAAAGCCCATCAAGAAGGGACAGATATGGCACATGCAGCTAGATGGGTGGGAGAAAGGAAAGGAAAGAAGGGAGAGAGAGATAAGAAACTAGATTTTTGAAAAAAGAAGAGAGAAAGGCACACACAGCTATGTGGTCAAGAGAAAGGAATGGAAGGAATGTAGAGAGAGATAAGAAACTGGGGGGGGGGGGAAGAAGCCAAGTGGTTGGGAGGAAGGAAAGGAAGGGAGGTAGAGAGTGACAAGGAACTGAGGGAAAAAAAGAATAAAGAAAGAAAAAAAATGACCCAAGGGAGCCCACCGGAAGGGGGTCCCCAGCTGAGCAGCACTGCACAGCCTATCCAAAAGGAGCAAAGATGGCATGTGGTGAGAGGTATTCAGGAGAAGGGTAAAGTAAAGGAGGTAGAGAGAGACAAGAAACTGCAAAAAAAGAAAGAAAAAAAATGCCCCAAGGGAGCTCACCAGAAAGGAGCTCCCAGCTGAGTGACGCTGTATAGCCTGTCAAGAAAGAGTGGAGATGGCATGGGGATCCAGGTGTTCAGGAGAAAGGTAAGGGAGGAAGGTAGACAGAGATAAGAAACTGAGAAAAAAAAAAAGGAGAAAGAAAGAGAAGAAAATGCCCCCAAGGGAGCCCACTGGAAGCAGGTCCCCAGCTGAGTGGCACTGCACAGCCTGTCAAGAAGGAGCAGAGATGGAACACATTGTCAGGTGTGCAGGAGAAGGGTAAAGAAGGAAGGTAGAGGGAGACAAGAAATCGAGAAAAGAAGAGAGAAAGAAAAAAAAAAAAAGATGCCCTGAGGGAGCCCACTGGTGTGGTGGCAGGGACCCCGGAAGTGGCTCCCAAGCAGCTAGGCACTACATAGCCTGTCTAGGAGGGGTGCAGATGGCACACAGTACCAAGTATTCAGGAGACAGGAAGAGAAGGAAAGTAGGGAGAGATGAGAAACCAAGAAATGAAGAAAAACAAAAAAGAAAAAATAATAATAAATACCAAAAAAAACAAAACCAAACCCAGTGCCATCGAGTGGATTCTGACTCATAGTGACCCTATAGGACAGAGTAGAATTGCCCCATAGAGTTTCCAAGGAGCACCTGGCGGTTTCGAACTGCCAACCCTTTGGTTAGCAGACATAGCACTTAACCACTACACCACCAGGTTTTCCAATAATAATAATAATAATAATAAAAAAGAAACGCCCCCAGGGATCCCACTGGCATGGTGTTATGGACTGGGAAAGCAATTCCTCAGCTGATAAGTGCTTCACAGCCTATCGAGAAGAGGTGGACATGGCACACGGAGCCAAGTGTGTTCCAGGGAAAGGAAAGGAAAAAGCAACCGAGGGAGAAGAAACCAAAAGAAGCTAAAAAAAAAAAAAAAAGCAACAATGGCATCAAAAAATGGCACTGAAGGAGCCAACTGGTGTGGGCGGGGCAAATCCAGTGGCATGGAGCCATCCTTTCCCAGGCCCAGTGACCGCGTCCTGCTGGGAAGCAGCGGAGGCCAAGCAGGAGAAAGAAGGGTGGGGGGTGGGAAAGTGTGTATTGCTGGTTACTGGGTGCTCTGCCTCTTGCTGGGAGCTTTGCAAAGCTGCCTTCCCATACTTCCTGTCCACCGATCTGGGTGGCTGAGGAGTCCAAGATGGAGAATCCAAGTCATATTAGCTGATAGAGGATTTCCACTCCATATCTCTCCTGGCTCTCTGTCCTCTGTCACTTTCTTATTCCACTCAGTACTTCGTTGAGTTCTGTATCTCTTCATTTGATCTTCATTTGATGCTTAGAGTTCTGGGATTGATTTTTGTCTCTGTTTTACTCAGTTTTTGGGTTCTTTGCTGTGGAGGGATGGCATGGTGCTTCTTTCTATAGTACCATGTTGGCTCTTTCCTCCATTTATTTACTTTTACCATCTGGGGTTATTCTTTTTCTAACGGGGCTATAGGCTATTAGAATATCAGTACAGAGTTACTATTCTTGATCTGAGGTTTGTGGCAATGTTTTTAAAAATCTCTTACTTACTTTTGAATAATAATGAAAATAATAGATATTATCATTCTTGGTTCTAGTCACTTTACATACATTAAGTCCAGGGCTTCTCAAACTCAGGCATTATTAACTTTTTGGACAGGAAAATTATTTTTTGGGAGGGTGGGGAGGCACTGTCCTGTGCATTGTAAGATGTTTAGCAGCATCTTTGGCTTCTACCCACAAGATGCCAGTTGCACTCCCACACCAATAGTGGTAAGCAAAAATACCTCCAGACATTGTCAAATGTACACTGGAGGACAAAATCACCCTGGTGAGAGCTATTAATAAGTCTAATCTTTGCCACCACACTCCAAGGTCACTTTTAATATTCCCACTTTATAGAGGAAGATACTGAGATTAAGAGAGATTAAATGACCGGCCAAGGTCACACAGGCACTAAGCAGCAGAGCCAAAATTTGAATTCCAGTGATTGTCTCTTGCATTCAGCTGCTCATTAGTGACTACCCTATACCTCTTCAATCTTCACCACTGTTACTAACCCAGTTAACACAATCTCTGAAATATTAGCCTCAAAATAATCAATAATTAACCATTTGGTGATACTTTTTTATCTCTGTGTGAAACTCCAACCATAAACTGATTGTGCCTTCCTCACACATTGACCTAAGGGTATTGTGTGATGTCAATGTTACCTCACACTTACACTACCCTTTAAAAATGGTCATTAATAATTGAGGATTAGACTGAAGGATACGTTTCAAGAACAAGCCATCCACCACTATAACACATGACACCGAAATTTTAAAGATGGAAAAGAAATCAGTGAAGATAAGTTGAGATAATACCTTTGACTATACAGAGAATTTGGTATAAAGTTTAAGTTCTGCATCTCACAAAAAAAGACCAGACTTACTGGCCTGATAGAAACTGGAATATGGTTCCCAGGCACCGTTTTAGCTCAGTAATGAAGTCACTCCTGAGGTTCACCCTTCAGGCAAAGATTAGACAGGCCCATAAAACAAAATGAGACTAAAGGGGCACACCAGCCCAGGGGCAAAGACTAGAAGGGAGGAGGGGACAGGAAAGCTGGTAAGAGGGAACCCAAGATTGAGAAGAGAGAGTGCTGACATGTCATGGGGTTGGTAACCAATGTCACAAAACAATATGTGTACTAATTGTTTAATGAAAAACTAGCTTGCTCTGTAAACCTTCATGTAAAAAAAAATAATAAAAATTTAAGTTCGGCATTATACCCTGATACTCCATTGCTGTCGAGTAGATTCTGACACATAGTGACCCTACAGGACAGAGTAGAACTGCCCTATAGAGTTTCCAAGGAGCAAAACCTGGTGGATTTGAACTGCTAACCTTTTTGGTTAGCAACCATAGCACTTTAACCAATACGCCACCAGGGTTTCCCAAATTCTGCCTTATATTGTTGAAAAACAAATATGCTTGAATGAATGATACTCACCCCAAAATGTGACAACTTCAGAATGACGTTCATTTTTCTTAATAGCCCTTGGGTTCGTCAAATATCACTGGAATTTTCAATACCCTCCAGAGAGGAGAGGAAACTAAATGATGCTGTGCAAGTGTGTAAGGTGCCATATTCTGGGACAGCTGCCTTCCTAACACTTGAGAGGAAATGTTTGCTCCCCCACCATGAAGCCAAGACTTGATTAACTTTATCTTAGCATACCAGTAAATGTTGTATTGGTCATAAAAACCATCAGCTCTAGTATAAATCCAACTCCAGTATTTAATTCCTTGACCTTCAGGTGTCAGAGATTCCCACAAGCAAACTACCTGCCCTGTGAAGTGTCTCCTTTTTATTGGCTCTAAATTTACCATCTGATCACTTTGTAACTCCTACACTCATCTTGCCATGAAACGACATAAAAAAAGGACTGTTCTAGAGACCTTCATATTTTGGAACATCTTTATCCTCCTCTGACTATTCCCTGTGCCCCAACTCTTCCATATGGTAATGAATCTCCTGGGGAAGGTGTGATTTTTATACAGAGAAATGAGAGAAAATCCTCATTTCAACTGAGAAGGATACCACGCAGAGTCCTCTGCAATACTGCTTCTGCTTTGTCAGGAACATAATAACTTACCTTAGAAAATTTCTAATCCCCATGGTTCATGCTACAATTTTTTAATGGTTCTATTTGAAAAGAATACGTTTTGGAGTTAAGTCCTAAAGAAAAAAAATCTACTTAGGGACTGCTAGTAGAGCCATTGTTTATTTATAATAGAATATAATAGTGTATTTTAAAGGGTATGAGGAAGCTACACATCTTTTTTGAAAAGAATTCGCCTTTTACTGTTTTCAATTTTTATTTCTGTTTTATAACACGGTTTTTTGAAAAATTCACCAGGGCAAAGTAAAACATATTAGTCAACTTTCCCTTGAAGCAACTGTACCTGTGATTCTTAACAGGGCGTGACGGAATCACTCCTAGAGTGTTTTTTTTCCTAAACTGTATCCCACCATTCTTTTTCCTGTAGAGATGCAGATATACCCCGCTATGCTGCGAATCCCACAGGTACCAATGAGAGCGCGTCATATCGCCCAGGTGTGTCAGAGCTATAAGAGAAAGATTGAGAGTCACTGGTCTGGATTAACATATTTTGATGAGTGGGGGATATTAGAAGATAGGATTTTAGGGTGTTTTTTTTGTTTTTTCCTGAGTACTGTATCCTTCTCAATGTATAATTCCCTCCTGCTAGATTGTCCCTCTGCTTTTCCTGCTCATCTGTGAGTGCCCAGCTCAGCTGCCTGCTTCAGGCTACCAGGTAGAGGTAGTTGTACTGGCCTCTGTGTTCTCATAGCCCCTTTCAAGCTACCTCTTCATCCCTTTCCCATAATTGTTTCAGAGCCCATCCTTCCTTTCACTTGATTTTCAGGTCTTCAAAGCTAGGGATGATACTTGATCATCTTCCCGCCCCTAGTACAAAGAAACATGTCTGGCACAGAGTAGGGGCTCAAACAATGACTGCAAAAGGATGGAAATGGGCACTTCAGCCAGAGGACTAGTAGAGTTTCAGAGAAATGAGAAATAAGAAGTGGGCAGAAAAGTGTGAGCAGTTCAAACATGGCCAATGAAGTGGAGGAGGACCAAAGACAAGCTTTGCTTACTTCACAAATCTGCTGCTAGCCAGTTAGAAAAGGACAGTAGGGGGAAAAAAAAAAAGTTGTACTTTAAGTGTCAAGGACAAAACTAATTTGCTTCTTTAACTTCCCAGTGTCCAGAAGGTTGTCCTTCCTAATATCTGGTGATAAAATTTCTCCCTCCTTGGAAGTACTTCTTTTCTTGTTCTGGCCTTCGCATGGCAAGCCAGAGGAAATGTCACTGGCAATGGGTTAAAAATAATAAAGATGTTCGGAAAAATGGGATGAATGCTTCGGGGTAAATGTTATTTTAACATCAGAGGCTACAGCAACAAGAAGACAAAATCCTAGAACTTATGAAAAAATGATGAAAAGGATTTGAGAGTGTTGTTGTTTCTAATAAGAATGAGGCTATCATTTAAGTCAATCAAAACTGGAACAGCCTCACAGAGTCCAGGAAAAAGCAGGGTCCCAAGAGCAGACGGAGGCTCCTGTGCTTTGCACAGGATGACAGAGGAAAATCTCCTTTTCCCCTTTACCTTTATAACAGAAGAGAAATGCCAGAGTAAGACTCAGCCCTCTGCAGCAAAAAGGAAAAGGCCAAAATCCTTAAACCATGTCTGACTTTGCAGATAGACACTTGCCCAGATGCCCAAGATGAGTGAAAATTAAAATGATCCTAGCCTGTGGTAAAGACAAGGTGGGTCATCCTAAAAATACCTTTAAAATATACATATACGTATATATATGTTTGTGTATATATATGTATGGAACCCTGGTGGCACAGTAGCTAAAAGCTCGGCTGCTAACCAAAAGGTCAGCAGTTTGAATCTACCAGCCATTCCTTGAAAACCTATGGGGGCATTTCTACTCTGTCATATAGGGTCGCTATGAGTCATAATCAACTCAAGGGCAATGAGTTTTTTGGGTATATATATATGTGAACTTTTTCCCTCGGGTTTGCTAGCCTACTTCTCATCTACGTACCCTTCTTCAAGGAAACAGTAAGTTGGCCAAGTCATAAATTAGAAGAAAGTTCTGTACAGAGAAAGCCTTGGGTAAAACCGCACACACCTGCATGAGACCAGAAAATGAAAACCAGGTGACAGAGCACAGGGAACAAGCATTCCAGTGTAGGAGGAGGGCAGGGGGCACAGAAACCCTGCAAAAGTGGGAAACAGTGAACACATTCTCTGGGCCTACATTTGTGGGTACCCTGCACATTCCTGGCAGATAGTTGGGTCTTGCTATTGAAATGGCAAAAGGGACCTTTCTTTCTCCCACAGAGAGGAGCTTCCATCCACAAATCATAGAACTGGGAAAAATACCTTACTAGAATTTGTGTTAAATCATTATCACAAACCTTAATAGGGAATGACAAACTTGTAGCTTTGAGGTGTCCCTATCAGCATTCAAATGCCCAGATTTGGTCAAAGCTCATTTTGCTTCTCTGTTACTGGCTGTTTCTTAAATCCTCTTGAGAGAAACTGTGACTTTTAGAATAACTTGGTGGATAGTGAAATAAATGGAATTTATGAATATGCCCTCTTTCCTAGGGTCCTCCCTAGGCTGAGGATTTGAACAAAATAAATCCTAAATTGGGCCTAGGAATGACTACTAGCGGAAGCAAAGTACTTTCATATAAAGAATACCCAAATGGTGACAAGCCCTAGGATTTGTCCCTGGTTGTGGCATAGACTGATATGTGTTCACCAAAACTCGGTTCATTTTCCTTCTGGGTGAAAGCTACACTACACCTGAAAATGGAAACTTGCTTACTGTTAAGTGTGGCCACTTTACTGAGTTCCAGCCAATGAAATGTCCAGGCCTGGTGCACAAAAGTAGGCTCTCTCTTTCCCCATCTATTAGCTGACTGAGTTAAATATTATGGAGATCTCCTAGAGAAGGGCACAGTCAATAGACGGAAAGATGCTGAGTCATTGAATGTCCACATGGAAGGTCTTTCCTTGATGGCAAACGTATATATTGGACTATGCATGAGTATGATTTTTTTAAGCTACTTGGATCTAGGGGTTTGTTAGAACAGGCTACCTCATATGCCCTAATAAGCCTGAGGGTTCGTTTTGGCTAAGGACTCTGAGGTTGAACCTCACGAGTTTAGTTTCCTCGTCTTTTAAATGGAACTACTATCTTCCTGTCCTTCTGTTTACCACAGTTTTGGAAGCTATTAAATGAACACATATATGTATCAAATTTTTAAAACATACCAAGTGCCATACAAGGTATTATTGCTTTGATACTTGACATACCTGGCACAATCTCCTAATATCCAAACTTTTGCTATCTCTTTTGCCACTCCGTGTGCCTCAGTACAGCTCTTCTTTGCAATGGGAGCAACTGATTTTCAAACATGGCTAAGCAATAGGACTCCCTGCTATAAGGGTTAATGCTATGTGTTAACTTCGTTAGGCTATGAATCTTAGTGATTTGTCAGACACTATGTAATCATCTTCCATTTTGTGATCTGATATGACTACCCAATCAGTAGAAAGGGGAGTTTCCTTGGGGATGGGGCCTGCTTCCAGTATGTAAATGGATGTTTTCACAAAGAGCGCTCTCTTTCTAGACCCTGTACTCTTCTTGTATTGTGACCTCCAGCCTGCGGAAGTCTCTGACCTGCCACCTGTTCTGCAAATTTTGGATTTGTCAACCCTGTTGATGCCATGAGCCAGTAAAGGTCCCCAGCTTGCTGCCAGACCTGCAGCTTTGGGATTTGTCAGCCTCTGCAACTACACGAGCCAGCACAGATCTTCACCCTGTTGCCTGACCCGTGGATTTGGGACTTGCCAGCCCTCACAATTACATAAGCTGTTTCCTCACAATTGTGTGAGCCATTTCCTTGAAGTAAATTTCTCTCTGTATATATCTGTATAAGCTTCATGAGTTTTGCTCCTCCAGAGAACTCAAACTAAGACATTTGGGATTGACAGTGGTACTAGAGGAATGAAATCTTAAGGATGAGTTTTCTGAATTGGTTCTCAAGTCTGGCCTGAATTAAGGGCACTAGTGACTCTATTTCCAGTAGTAAAGAAGACACTGTTGACCCATGGCATGATGTAACAATTGAAATACACAAACCATCACCACCGTTGGATCAAATATTTGTTGGAGCAAAGGCTATGTGTGATTATGTACTCAATACTTTTCAAAGTTTTTTTCAAACTGAGAAGTATAATGGAGCTGGCTGGTTGGTCCTACTTTTGCTAGACAAAGTGGAGAAAGAAAAGGTTGAGTTCAAGGTTTCAGAGTCCGAGCTCAAGCACTGCATAAAAGACCTGAAAGGTACTATTTGTACTGTGAAAGAAACCCTGATTTCCTGTAGTAACAGAGCTAATATTGCTAAAAAAAAGAAAACCAAACCTAGAGTCTTATCTTAAGAGTGGCTGAATTATAACGAAAATTGAATTCTCAGCCTTGAATTGTGTCTGAAGTTAAAGTGAAGGCATTGATTGGAAAGAAATGGGAGCCTAAAACTTGGGATAGAGACATATGGACAAATAATCTTGAAGCTGGGGACAATGAGCCCCTAAATTCTGTTGAATCACTCTTGCCAACAGAACCAACCCTCTCACTCTCATCTGAAGAGGTTACTTGAGCTTTGTTTGCTAATCCACCTTCCCCAGAAAACCACCCCTTCACCCTCGTCTGATGAGATTAACCCAGCTGTGTCTGAACCCTGGTGGTGTAGTGGTTTAAGTGCTACAGCTGTTAATCAAGAGGTTGGCAGTTCAGATCTGCCGGGCACTCCTTGGAAACTCTATGGGGCAGTTCTGTTCTGTCCTACAGAGTCGCTGTAAGTCGGAATTGACTTGACGGCAGTGGGTTTGGGTTTTTTTGGTGTCTGAAGAGTCCTTGCCTGGGACATCACCAGGGACAGCATGTGGGACATTGCCTGGGGCATCCCCTGAAGCTGATGCCCTGCAAGACATTGCTGAATATCCCTAGGACCCACCCACTCCACCCATTTTTGCTTCTAGATCTATAACTAAAGTGCTAGCGAGCCACACACAGGTAAATTACTAACTGTGACCCATGAGGAGGTTCACTACACTCCAAAAGAATTGCTTGATTTTTCTCATATATACAAATAGAAACCTGGGTGATGTGTGTGGCAATGGCTATTAAAGATGTGGAATAATTGTGCAAGCAACATGAAGTTGGATCAGTCTGAGTTTATTGATATGGGCCCACTAAGTAGAGATGCTTCATTCAATATTTCATCTTGAGAGGTTAGAAAAGATCTAATAGTTTATTTGGTTGGTTGACCAAAATGTAGAACAAGAGGTGGCCTATACTAGATGAAGCTGAAATGCAAGAGCTGCCCAGGTATTCTGTATAAGAAGGTATCCAAAGGCTTAGGAAAACTGGAATATTTGAGAGAATTTATCATGTCTGACACACATACACCCAGGGAGTAGCCAGAGGGCTCCCCTTTCACCACAACTGTGAAGATTAAAAATTTGTGAAGGGAGCCCCAGCATCCATGAAGACTGCTCTTCTATGTAGGTCATCCATGTGATTGCTCTTCTATGTAGGTGAGATTTTACAGTGGGAATCGCCCTAACTGAATTAAGAGACCTTAATTGGTTAGGTTGATTGGACCCTTGTGGTGGTAGGGGCCAAGTAGCAGCACTTAATCACCAAAGACAAGGTGGGCATGGTTACCATAATGAAGTGCAGAGTCAAAGCAGTAATCAGAATAGTCTGAGTTTCATGGACTTATGGTGTTGGCTACTTAATCATTGTGTCCCTAGGACTGAAACAGATGGGAAACCTACTAAATATTTACTTGATCTGTACAAGCAGAAGAATTCTATGTCTACTGAACAGCAGTCTAACTTGAATCACCACAATAGAGTCACAGCCCCTCAAGCAATTCCCAAACTAGAGCCAGTTTACAGACCCACAAAACCCTTGAATGAAGAGGAGGCCGGGTCCCCTTGAGGAAGGATCCTACTACACTGTCAAAAATTTATACTGCTAGTCTTTCTCCCAGGCTTCCCTAAAGTGATCTATGCCCTTTTATGAAAGTGGGTGTTCACTAGGGAAAAGGAAATAATTGGATTTTTCAGAGATTACTGGACATTGGGCCTGAACTGACACTAATTTCTGGAGACCCAAAACATCACTGTGGCCCACAAGTCAGAGTACAGGCATAGGGAGGGCAGGTTATTAATGGCATCTCAGTGCAGGTCCATCTCACAGTAGGTCCACTGGGTCCCTGAACCCATCCTACAACGATTCCCCCAGCATCAGAATGTGTAATTGTAATAGACACACTCAGCAACTCGCAGGACCCCCACATTAAATCCCTAACATATGGAGTAAGGGCTATTATGGTAGGAAAGGCCACTACCTAGGACAATAGCAAACCAAAAGCAATACCACCATCCTAGAGGGATTGCAGAGATTAGTGCCACCATCAAGGACTTGAAGAATGCAGAAGTGGTGATGCCCACCACATTCCCATTCAACTTGGCTATTTTGCCTGCACAGAAAACAGATGGATCTTAGAAAATGACAGTGGATTATCATAAACTTAAATCAGGTGGTGACTCCAATGGCAGCTGTGTTCCAGATGTGGTTTCATTGCTTGAGTAAATTAATACATCTCCTGATACCTAGCATACAGCTATTGAGTTGGCTGATGCCTTTTTCTTGATTCTTGTTTCTAAAGACCATCAGAAGCAGTTTGCCTTCAGTTAGCAAGGCCAGCAAAACACCTTTATATACCTACCTTTGGAATATCAACTCTCCAGCCTTATGTCATTATTTAGTCTACAGGTACTTTGATCAGCTTTACCTTTCACAAGATGTCACACTGGACCATTATATCCATGATATTATGCAGATTGGAACTAGTAAGGAAGAAGTATCAATGACTCTATACGTGTATTGGTAAGATGTTTGTGTGCCAGAGGGTGGGAAATTAATCTAAGAATAATTGAAGCATCTTCCAGCTCTCAAAATGAGAAGAAAAAGCTGCAAACATCCATTAATAATAAGAAAGTTGAATGTACGAAGTATGAATCTAGGAAAATTGGAAGTTGTTAAAAATGAAACGGAATGCATAAACATCGAGGTCCTAGGCATTAGTGAGCCGAAATGGGCTGGTATTGGCCATTTTGAATCAGAAAATCATATGGTCTACTATGCTGGGAATGACAAACTGAAGAGAAATGGGTGTTGCATTCATCATTAAAAAGAACATTTCTCCACTTTGACTCAATATCTTCACACTCCTAGCCCTTCTCCTCCTTCGCCTGATGCGTGGGTCCATAAAGAGGCAAGAGCCTTCCGTTTGAATCTCCATGGCAGCAAGACAGTTTCCCTCATCTGCACTGCATCCATGTGACCCTCTCCCAGCACCATTTGGTGGAGGAAAAACAGAACATGGGGAGCTTGTGCCTCTTTTCCTCTTGATTTTATTTTTTGGTACGTGAATGAAGACTTGATGGTTAATTTCCACTTGCCTCCTTGACACCTGACTGCTTGGCACTCTCCATCAATGTTGCAGGAACTGATTATTCACTCCTAATTCTCCTGTGTCTTCCCATTTTTTTCCCTTTTCCAACCCTCATTATCTTGGGGCCAGTAGAAAACATCACATTCTCTTGGCTCTCCTCTGTCATTTTCAGAACATGTTTTTTCAGTTTTGTTTAATAATCCTCCCTCCGTTGATGTTAATCCATCCACCACAAGCCACTAATGGCTTCCAATTGCACCAAGAATGAGCTTTAAATTCCTTATCATTGACAATGCCCCAGAGATCTGACTCTCACTTCTTCTCTAATCTTACTTCTTATTAGTTTCTGCCTCATTTATTGCATTTCAGCCACACTGGTCTTCTTTCACAAACACACTAAACTGTTTCCTGTCTCGTGATTTTGCATGCATATTTACTTCTGCCTAGAAGGTTTTTCCTCAGATCATAGCATGTGTAGCTTTTTCTCATGACTCAGCTCAAATTTCACCTCCTGAGCGATGTGCTCCAGAGTATCTTTTCTAGTGTGTCCCTCATTCATTCTATTACCTTGGTTTATTTTCATCATAGTTATCACCACCTTACATTATGTTGTTCACTTATTTACTTGTTTATGACTGTAATGTACTATCTCATACTCCAGTAAGTAGGAAAGTGCCTCATGCATGAATAGATGCAAGAATTAACGTACTTTCTAACTGCCTTGCTGATATTCACCAACTTCCAGATCCCTCATTGTATTCCTAGAATTCTATGTATGTGTTGTCCAGGTCACATTAAGGGTCTATTCAATAACCTATTATACAGCTCCTTGAATTTCTCTCCTTAAATGTATTCCACTTTCACTCTACCTCAAAGAGCCATTATTCAGAGCCATAATTACCCAAACTTCTAAAACTCTCCTCTCTTAGACGACAATTACCACAATTCTACCACTCCTCTTTCTAAATTCCTACTGAATCTTTTCTTGAACTTCATAGTGATTTGTAGACCCTTGAGTCCTTTTTCTTTTTCTAGTCCATGGTAAATCTCTTAAACTCACACTCTTCTCTCATCTACTTAGAACTCATGATTAAACATTTTAATGTAGTCTCTCAAGTTTTTTCAAAATTCTTGTGTTACATGACTATATGTTGATCTTACTTTGGCAATGAACTTGGACTTGCAATATATGTAATGGGCTTACAATGACAGCGTTCTTTTCCTTTATCCAATCCAGAGCAGAGAGCACAGCTAGATCTTCATCTCTGCTTGGCAATTCTTTAATTCACCCCTAATGTGCTCTTTCTCTTTCTTCAGTATAGATCCTCCTCTTTCCTCAAGCCTCCAATTATACCATCACCCTCATGCTCAACTTAACACCACATCTTTTATATTGAAAGAAAAAATAAAAACAAAAAAATTATCAGACAAGGAAACTTTCAATTCCTCTCTCCCTTAGCTACAAAATTATCTAAAGCATTTCCTATCCTTGTTTTCTTCCAACCTACCTCAGAAAATGAAGAGTATGATTTATTGGAGTCCTGGTGGCTTAGTGATTAAGAGCTTGGCTGCTAACCAAAATGTTGGCAGTTTGAATCCACCAGCCACTCTATGGAAACTCTATAGGGCAGTTCTACTCTGTCCTATAGGGTCACTGTGAGAGAATTGACTCAACGGAAATAGTTTTGGTTTTTTGGTCTAGTTTCCAGAAGGCATTTGTTATATATCAATTGGGAAAAAAGAAAGAAGAGAAACTACAGTGGATGGGTAGCTCAAACCTACATTAGTAGAAATTGGGGTATTTTAATTTTCTGAAGATTATTATGATGTGCCCAGACAGATCCGTAATGGGGACTAGAACAAAGCTAAATGCTAAATCCTTTTGACTTAGCAAAATTAGTGTGAGCAATTAGCCCTGCTCTCGTATGTTACTGCATGATTTAACAGACACCCCATTGGCCATGGGGTCAGATGACAGTTTATAATCTTGACTCTGCCACTAGCTGTCATTGGCTCTCTAGACTTCAATAACCTTATCTGGAAATGAAGGAATTGATAATCTCCCATCTCCCTTCTGGCTCTAAAAGTCTATGATTTTTTATTTCCTTGTCATTGGATCAAATTGACAGCTAACTGTAAGGACTTCATTATAGAGTGAGTGAACCCAGATAACAGGAAAAATATCTAAACTGGGATTCTGAAAGGAGAGAAAGCACCAAGGACATACTGGTTTTTTGTTACTGTTTTGTTTGGGGCTGGTAATAACAGGAGAAATGAAAACATAGGTCTAAACCTCATTCTATGTACTTAATTTATAAGGCAGCAGTAGACAGGAAGCATCAGGTAGGAATGTGTACTTTTAGTTTGGAAGCAAAAGGAAATCATCGAAGGGTTTTAAGGAATGACATAGATTTTCATTTTAGATGTCATAGATATAGTGTATTGAATACAAGGAGGCCAATTTTCCAATGATATCAAATGAAATATGTAACAGAGTTAATTATTGATCTTAAGTGTGAAAGCTCTTAATTTACTGTTTAATCACTTTTTAGTTATGGCCAAGAAAGATGAGGGAAAGGAGTAAGAATGGGTGAAGTCACTTTCCCCTATTTCTCTGAGTGTATTAATTGGTGTTCTCATCCGTCACAGATTCAAAAGCCACGGTTTTGATTATTACTTGTAAAACTTGTTCCATTTTATGTTTCTTTTCATCACTTAGTTCTTTCCCTGAAGCTTCTTATTAAGCCCAAGAGAAACATGTATAGAGCTTCTGCATTTAGTATTACTAGTAAGTTCTTTTGCAACCAAAAGGATACAAATAAACCACACTATATCCCTCCCCACCCCACAAGGATATTGTGTCTTCTGTGTAGTGCTGATGGCTGGAAACTAAACTCAAATGACAATGTCAGTAAGAAGAGAGCTATTTCTGAAAAGTTATTTATTTGCATTGTGTGTGTGTGTGTGTTTGGTAATACAATGTATTCAGTGTTCAAGGATACAAGTTAATAGGTTTTTTGCTTAATACTCTGTAGAATGTTAAGAACCTTGGTGGGGAAAGAAAAAGGGTATAGGGGGCACTACCCTAACTAGGTTTATAGGTTCAGAGTAGGCAATTAGTGAGAACAAGATGGCATAGCCAGTTTTAAAGAAATAGAATTTTTCTTTCCTCAAGAATCTAGACATGAGTGCTGTCATTTACTTTTACACAAGGAAAATTGGTCAAGTACGGGTAATTACACATGAATCCCACAAGAAATAGAGGCATGTCTGATGAACACAGGAGTAGCACTTTTACATAAAACAAAAAGTAGTTATTTGCTAATGTGTTGCTTTGCCATTTTATCAGTTGGTCTGTACTATTATTGGTTACTGACAATGGTGAATTCTCTAGAAGCAGGATATGAGTCATGCCTCAGAAAGGTGAGGGGAAAATTTGGGAATGGATAAGGCTGCCGGTTGGACAACAGTGTGAACATAATATCACTACACTGCACATGTGAAGATCGTTGAAATGGCAAATATTTTGTTACATATGTATTTACCACAATAAGGAAAACAAAAATTTGAAGAAAGCTGAAAGACAGATGGATGCTTAATAAATGATATATATATTTTGTAATTATCCTGACTCACTCTCACATGAATTTAGTTTCTATTTACTTGGTGGCCTTGGCGTGCCTGGCATCCTGCAAAAGACACAGTACCCACCGTCACAGTGAAAATACTCAGATTTGGACAGAGATGGAGATAATGTAGTTCATACACTGACAAAATGTGCTTAAGTAAATATCGCATGGACTGAACACGGCTTTGATTAGCTCTGGAAGCCCTGGTGGTGTAGTGGTTAAGAGCTACGGCTGTTAACCAAAAGGTCGGCAGTTCAAATCCAACAGGCGTTCCTTGGAAACCATACGGGGCAGTTCTACTCTGTCCTATAGGGTTCTATGAGTCAGAATCAACTCGAAGGCAACGGGTTGGGTTTGGTTTTTGGTTTTGGTTAGCTCTGAAGGCTGAAAAGTTTAAAAGTAAATGAGTGTTAGTTAAAGAAAAAAAAAAAGCAATGCACTCTCCCTTTAGCTTTCCACTGAATATCACTAAAAATGATGTCAAATGAATTTAACCACTGTTTAATTGAAGGGACTTGTTGAATCACCATCCTGAAGTATTCCTATCAAGTTTACGTGAGCTGTGTATTTTAAAACACCTGTAATATTTCCCAATCCAGCCCCTTTAGTCCCATGGCCGATGAAATACCAAATGAAAACAAAAACAATTTCCAGTTTCTTCTTTTCCCTTACAAGCAGGAAAAGCTATTTTGATACCTGAATATTCAGTTGTAATGTGTGTAATTTTGTAGCCCTGCTTGTAAAGAATATTTTTCCTCCTGGTACAAAGACATAACAGATGCAATTAGAGGATATTATATTGTCATATGCATCAGAGGAATAGAGTTGGTATTAAATCTTGCATATGGCACTCAGGCAGGAAGGCATCAGAAAAGGAAATGGCATTCCTCAGAACCCTTTTTCACCTTTTAACCCCAGGGGGCCTCGTTATATCTGTGGGAAGATATTTGCAAAAGTCAAATGCAGAACGGGTTATAAATTGTCATGGTGAGTGGTGAGGAAGGGAGAAACTCTCCTGAAGTCTGAAGCAGCACCCTCTCAAGGACCAAATCAAGTGCTGATTTGACATGCTTTGTTGAACCTCCAGATACTATGAGTCTAGGGAGGTGAGGATTGATAGAAGAGACAGTCCGTTTAAGATTACAGACAATGGTAGGTGACAGCATTAAATAACAATGACCAGAGAAGAGCTCATACACCTGTCACTTGCAAATCCTGATTACACACAAAAAAGGCAGCTACAAATGATTCTTTGAAATTTGGAGGTACCACAGTCCATGTTTGATCAACAAATTGAAGTGGTCTCTTTAGGGTGATCAACTGCCAATCTTCATTGTATTAATATTCTAGGTTTCATATTCATTCAGATGAAAAAGTAATGCAACTTCAAAACAATGTACTAGTATTACAGCACAAACCTACCTCCTAAGGCACCCCCGTGCTTTGGATAATGCTTTGTGTCATTCAACCAGACTTTTTTTTTTAATGCTGTATTAGACCAAAAAAAAAAAAAAAAAAGCCAGAGAGAAATAACAATGCCTGTTGAACTTTTCTGTTAGTTTCTTCTAAAAGTCCTCAAATATATTCTTCTTGCATAGGATTTTCTTTTTCTCTAAAAATCGGAAGAGAAGCTCTCTTGAAAGACCAACTGAGTGTCATGGATTGAATTGTGTCCCCCCAAAATCTATGTATCAATTTGGCTGGGCCGTGATTCCTGGTATTCTGTGGTTGTCCTCCATTTTATGATAGTAATTTTATGTTAAAAAGGATTAGGGTGGGATTGCAACACCACCCGTACTCAGGCCACCTCCCTGATCCAAGGTAAAGGCAGTTTCCCTTGGGTATAGCCTGCACCACCTTTTATCTCGCAAGAGATAAAAGGAAAAGGAAGCAAGCAGAGTTGGGGACCTCGTACCACCAAGAAAGCAGCACCAGTAGCAGAGCACGTCCTTTGGACCTGGGGTCCCCGCGCCTGAGAAGCTCTTCAATGAGGGGAAGATTGAGGACAAGGACCTCCCTTCAGAGCTGACAAAGAAAAAAGGCTTCCCCTGGAGCTGACACACTGAATTTGGACTTGTAACGTACTAGACTGTGAGAGAATAAATTCTCTTTGTTAAAGCCATCCACTTGCGGTATTTCTGCTATAGCAGTACTAGGGTAACCAAGACACTGAGTTCTTCCTAACTCTGAACATACACACAAATGAAAATGTAATTTTTAAAATATATTGAACCTAGTATGTATTTTTACATATGTTATTTATTCATTTAACAAATATCTTAAGAGCTAGACACTGCTCAAAGAACTGACGACAGCAATAAACAAGGCAGACAATCTTCCTTCCTTCATAGAACTCTCCTTCTTTTTGTGGGAAGCAATAGAGGAAGGAGTAAACAAATAAATAAAGACAAATACAGGTTGTAATACGTACTGTAATGGAAATAAACAGAACAAGCCAAACATTTATTGAGCGCCTCTGTGTATTATATACTTACAGAAACAGAAATGAATAAGAAGACATAGTTCTTGTTCTCAAGGAGCTTATAGAGGTGTAGGAAAAACAATTCTTCAGTCATTTTGTTCATGTTAATGTATCATGCAGATGATGTAGTTATTTGCTTTTATGTCTAAGTTCAGTTCCTTAAAATTTCTTCCACAAAAAGTTCCTATATGAGAGTGTCATAATAAGCAATTATTGGAGAGCTGCGTGCAAATCTGAATTAAAATCCAAGAGAAAAACTGTTTAAGAACCTTCATAGAAAATTTCATAAAAAATAATTTTTGTGTTGTCACCCTTTGTTGAGGGAAGGGCAGGAATTTGAATATCTCACTTCTTTCAAAGTTCCTTATGCTTTCATATCTAACAATCAAAAGTGATGATTGCCCTGCGTTTTGAAGGAAGGATAGAAGTTAACCAGGTTGTGGGGGATATTAGGAATACATCACAGACAGATGAAATGGCACAGATAGTGGCCCTGGGATGGTTGGTGTGGGAATTGTGAAACATTTAAGGAACTGAAAGAGAGACAGAGAGAGAGCCAAGATGAGAGCAAAGCAAAATACCGTTGTAGATGTAAAGCTGCAAAGGAGGCAGCCCACACAGGATTTTGTAAAATATGTTAAGGATTTTGGTCTTTATTTCAGAACCAATGTTGTTTTTAGTTGCTGATGAGTTGCCTCAAACTGTTGGAGACCTTATGTATAACAGAACAATATACTGCCCAGTCCTGCTTCATTTTCATTGTCATTGATTGATATATTTGAGTCCGTTGTTGCATTGTGTCAGTCCAGCTCATTGAGGGTTTCCCTTGGCCCTCTACTTTACCAAACATGACATCCTTTTTGAGCAATTGGTCTTTCTTAATGATGTTTCTAAAGTAAGCGAGTCAAAGTCTTGCCAGGAATATTATGGTTTTATGGCTTCTAATAGGAAGGGATTAAAGTGTTTTAGGCAGGGGGTCAGTAAGATGACAACTGCCTTCAGAAAAGATCACTATGTTGCAAAATGGAAAACTGATTGGAGAATAAGAACAATATATTCAGGTTGAACAATTAAGTGACTCTTGAGGTTGTCCAAACAAGGCATAATTGTAGCTTAGGCATAGTTACTGGTAGTGGAGATGGAGAATAGTGGATATTTGAGAGATAATGAAGATGTATAACTGATTGGATTTAGTGACAGATTATATAGGGATAGAGGAAGAGGAGATGTCCAGGAAGCCTTCTGGATTTTTTAGTTGTCCGACAGGATGAATGGTAATGGCATTCACTGAGATGACTAAGTTTGGGTGCACAATAAAAATTTACTTTGGGTCATGATGACTTTAAGTTGCCTTTGAAGCATTCAAGTAGCATTGACAAATAAGTAGCTATGTTACAGACACTGTATCAATTAAGGTTGAACCAGAGAAGCAGGACCATTAGGAGATATATTCTACATATCCATGTAACATAGATAGCATTATGGAAGGTGGTTAAGCTGCACAGTCTCTGTAAGATTGTTTTCCCTGTTTCTGATACTGGAGCTTGAAGTCCACAAGGCAGGCAGTCAGGAAAGAAAAATCACAAGCATGCTTGAACCTACAAATGTGAAGAGGAGGAACACTACAAGAAAAGGCTAAAACAAATGTCTCTTCATGTTGCCTCTGACCACAGCGATGGGAGTATTCTGCAGAAGCCAAGGTTCTTCATCACAGAGCGGAGCACAGGCACACATGTGTACACATATGTGCACACACACACACCTGGCCCAGGAGTTGGAGAATCCTTGGCAAGGTAGAGCAGTTGCAAGCTCAGCTCTGCTTCATGCAAACAAGATGAGTCAGTAGGTCAGCAACGTGTATGAACTACAATACAGAAGCACTGCTGCTGTCCTTCCTTCCAGATCTCCTATGAATCTCCTTTATGGCTCACCCTAATAGGAAATAAAAGACAGAGAACTCTGGAAAACGTAGTTCAGCCTAGCCGTGACAGGTGCTGTGCCACATCTGGTGGAGTACTGTAAAGATTGAGACTATTTTTTATGCCTTTTATAAATGATGATTCTCATGTTATATGGTAGTTTTACCCCCATGCATCTGTCAGTTTGTTGTACTGTGTGGGCTTGAGTGTTGGTGTGATGCTGGAAACATTGTCTGATATAGTGCAAGAAAATGAGCCCCTCAGGTTGGAAGGCATTCAAAAGATGACTGGGGAAGAATTGCATCCTCAAAGTAGAGTCAGCCTTAATGACTTGGATGGACTCAAGCTTTTGGGACCTTCATCTGAAGATGTGGCATGACTCAAAATGAGAAGAAACAGCTGCAAACATCCATTAATAATCAGAATGTGGAAAGTAAGTATGAATCTAGGAAAATTGAAAATCGTCAAAAATGAAATGGAACACATAAACATTGATATTCTAGGCATTGGTGAGCTGAAATGGGCTGGTACTGGCCATTTAAAATCAATTGTATGGTCTACTATGCCGGGAATGACAACTTGAAGAGGAATGGCTTTATACTCATCGTCAAAAAGAACATTTCATTTTACTTGAATTCACAATTAACACCCATGGAAGCAGCAGTCAAGAAATCAAAAGACACATTGCATTGGGCAAATCTACTGCAAAAAACCTTTTTAAAGTGTTGAAAAGTAAAGATGCCCACTTGAAGACCAAGCTGTGCCTGACCCAAGCCATGGTGTTTTCAATAGCCTCATAGGCATGTGAAACCTGAACGATGAATAAGGAAGACCTAAGAAGAATTGACACCTTTGAATTGTGTTGGTGAAGAATACTGAGTGTACCATGGACTGCCAAAAGAACAAAAAAATCTGTCCTGGAAAAAGTACAACCAGAATGCTCCTTAGAAGCAAATATGGCAAGACTACATCTCACATACTTTGGACATGTTATCAGGAGGGATTATTCCCTGGAGAAGGTCATCATGCTTGGTAGAGAGTCAATGTAAAAGAGGAAGACCCTTAACGAGAAGGATTGACACAGTGGCTACAATGGGCTCAAACTTTAACAATGATTGTGAGGATGGCGCAGGACTGGGCAGTGTTTTGTTCTGTTGTACATAGGGTCACTATGAGTTGGAACCAACTTGATGGCACCTAACAACAACAACATGGTAGTTTTAAATGTAAAGGTATACATAGATGCTTTGGGAGCCTTAGAGGGGCTTTTCTCCCAGCCTGGGAATTCAGAGAAATGCTGTAGACCAAGTTGCTTCTTAGAAAATGTGTGTGAAACTAGGAGACAAAAAATGATTAGAATGGAGTTGTAAACAAAGAAAGCATCAAAACAAAGACACAGAAGAAGTATACAAGTCATTTTTTCATTAGATTATAGTGTAACAAATTCCAAAATTCCAACGAAAGTTTATTTTGTGCTTGTTTGTTTTGCTCACATTAATTTCCACTGCAGTTGGCTGAATCATTCCTTCTTATCTTCTTCATTCCAAGACTCAGACTGAAAAAGCAGCCTCATCCCTCAAGGGGAATAGAAAAGAACAAATGGAACAACAACTCTTAAAGTTGTTTGGGAAAATTACAGAATTCATTTTCTCTCATATTTCATTGGCCAAAAATTTACATGGCCAGCCCTGACTTCAGTGAGGTAATCCAAAAGACACAAAGTAATAAATGTTGGAGAGACTGGAACACTTATACATTGGTGGTGGGAATGCGAAATGGTACAACAACTTTGGAAATCGATTTGGCACTTCATTAAAAAGCTAGAAATAGAAGTGCCATACAATCCAGCAATCCTACTCCTTAGAATATAAAAACCAGAAAAACCAAGCCCAGTGCTGTCAAGTCGATTCCGACTCATAGTGACCTTAGGATATATCCTACAGAAATAAGAGCTGTCACATGAAAAGATGTATGCACACTCATGTTCATTGCAGCATTGTTCATAAAAGCAAAAAGATGGAAGCAATCTAGGTGCCCACCAACAGATGAATGGATAAACAAATTATGGTATATTTGCACGATGGAATACTATGCAATGATAAAGAACAACCATGAATCTGCAAAACATCTCATAACATGGATGAATCTGGAAGGCATTATGCTGAGTGAAATTAGTCAATCACAAAGGGCAAATATTGTATGAGACCACTATTATAAGAACTCGAGAAAAGATTTAAACACAGAAGAAAACGTTCTTTGATGGTTATAAGGGTGGGGATGAAGGGAAAGGGGAATTCACTGACTAGACAGTAGACAAACGGAAGGACAACACACAATACAAGGGAATTCAGCACTACTGGAATAACCCAAAAGTGAAGAAGTTTCCTGAACGCAGCCAAACTCTTAGAGAGACAGTGTAGCAGGGGCAGGGGTCTGGGAACCATGGTTTCAGTGGATATCTAGGTCAATTGGCATAACAAAGTTTATTAGGAAAATGTTCTGCATCCCACTTTGGTGAGTGGCGTCTGGGGTCTTAAAAGCTAGTGAGCAACCATCTAAGATGCGTCAATTGGTCCCAACCCACCTGGAGTAAACAAGAATGAAGAATACCAAAGACACAGGAAAATATTAGCCCAAGAGACAAAAGGGGCCACATATACCAGAGACTCCATCAGCCTGAGACCAGAAGAACTAGATGGTGCTGGTCTACCACCAATTACCAGGAACACAACACAGAGTCCCTGACAGCACAGGAGATAACTGTGGTGCAGAACTCAAATTCAGGTAAAAAGACCAGACTTAATGTTCTGACTGAGACTAGAGGAACCCCGGAAGACAGAGCCCCTGGACTCTGTGTTAGCCCAGAATTAAAACCATTCCTGAAGCCAACTCTTCAGACAAAGAATAGTCAGGAATTTAGGTATTAAAATGATACTTGTGAAGAGTGTGCTTCTTAGTTCAAGTAGATACATAAGATTAAATGGGTAGCTCCTGTCTGGAGGTGAGACAAGAAGGCAGAAAGGGATAGGAGCTGGTTGAATGAACTCGGGAAATATGAGGTGGAAAGGAGGAAAGTACAGCCACATTATAGGGATAGCAACTAGGGTCACATAGCAATATGTGTATAAATTTTTGTATAGCAAACTAACTTGAGCTGTAAACTTTCATCTAAAGCACAATAATAATAATAATAAGGTTAAGAAGAGAAGGAAGGTTGACTATATTGAAGAGAAAGAGAATAATTAATGGTCTTAAAAAAATTAATGGTCTTAAAAAAATAAAAAATGGTCTTAAGAGACATGAAAAGGAATCAGTGCAGTACATCTACATTTTGTAGATGGTAGAAAGCTGGCTGTTTGTTTTGAAGGTTTCAACTTTCTGTGTGTGAAATATGCTATGTTTGCTTAGATTAAAGGATTTGGCAGTTGGATAGGGGGCTAGAATAGAATATAAAGAACAAGAGTCTCCGAGGGAAGTAGGAGAGAGAACAGATAAATGCTAGAACCTTCAGGTAATTGACAGCATTGCCTACTATGAGTTTGTAACGGCTTTAAAAGGCACATTTGTTTGATTTTCTCCACCAACACTAAGTAACCCAGGGGTTTAAAGGGAATACAAGCTTAAGGTTATAAGGGAAAGGTACAGTGGAAACACTGAAGTTCAAGGTAGTTGAAGATGTTGGTGTGATAGTGATTGAGGTAATAAACTAGGTGGTCTAAGCTACTTAGAGAAATGAATGAGCCAAAAAGTGGCTGATACCTGAAAGAAAACAGGCCAGCCATGGGGCCAAGACCTGTCAGCAGGTAAATAGTAGATGTAGTTGGAGTGAGGACATGAAGGGCATGACATATAAGAAGTTGAGTTTAGAGAGTGGGATATTTTCACTTAAGGTTTCTGATTTGGTACAGTTCTGATGTCTGGTTGATGATAAGGATTAGGACTAGGGAAGTGTGCAACTTGAGTGGTGCTTAGGGGAAGGTCTTTAAAGTTGAGTAAAAGAAAGAAATATGAAGATACTAGTTGTGGAAACGGGCATTGAAGTCTGTCTCAGTGTTATGAATGGTAGAAATAACATGTATGGCTTCTAAGAAAGGGGAAATTAAGGCAGGCTAGGAAAGAATGGGAAGGCTATTAAGTTGATTCCGACTGTGGTTGGACAAATCCTTAGATGACCCCCAGTGATCCACACCCTTGTGTAATTCCTTCCGTTGAGCGTGGTCAGGACCTGTAACTTGCTCTGACCAATAGAATATGCAGAGTTGATGGGATATCATTCCTGTGTTTAT
Organism: Loxodonta africana; assembly: GCF_030014295.1. NCBI lineage: Eukaryota > Metazoa > Chordata > Mammalia > Proboscidea > Elephantidae > Loxodonta > Loxodonta africana. Next base: position 64,750,348 of record NC_087360.1, read on the forward strand.
ATTTTATTATGTGCAAAAGTGAGTGATTTTGCAGATGTAATTAAGGTCTCTGATTAGTTGAGTTCAAGTTAATCAAAATGAGATTACTCTGGGTGACCCTGATCTAAACAGGTAAGCCTATGAAAGACGGTGTACAGGTCAGAGATGGGAGAAGTCAGATTGATGCTCTCCTGCTGGCCTTGAAGAAACAGAGAAACATATTGCAAATTTCTAATGGAGGCACAGTCTCTGAGAGCTAAGATTTCAGTCCTACAATCAGAGAAATTAATTCTGTCAATAACCACATGAGCTTGGAGCAGGACTCCAAGCTTCAGATAAAAACCCAGCCCCAGCTGTCACCTTGAATGTGGTCTTGTGTGACACAGAACAGAGGATCCAGCTAAGCCTTGCCTGGGCTCTGGATCCATGGAAACTATGAGATAATAAGTGTAAATTTTTACACAGCAATGGAAAACTGATAGACCACTTTCAACATACCACCTTATGTTAAGAGGTTAAAATGTTTTCATAAACCGTGGGTAAAATTCTATTAAAAAAAAGTTTTCAACAATCTCTTTTTGCCTTGAACTTTTATTCACTGAGACAAATATGAGATGGTTTCTAAATTAAGATTGTAGATTAGAGCATGGGAAGCAAGCTATGCAGTAGATGGGTATACAAAGATGTGACGGATCTCAGTCATAACCCTCATTACTCCTACTTGTCCTTAGTCAGCATGCCTGCATGGAGCAGAAACAAAAGGAACAGGTGCGTCCAGTCAGAGGGGCTTGATCTGCTGACAATCAACACCTCAGGAAAGGACTCTGGGCTAGGAGATGGGTAAAAGAAGGTGTGGGGTTTGTGGAGGGAGCTGAGGCTGAGAATGTGAAAAAGGTGGCAGAAAGGGAAGCCAGGAAAGGAAAGGAGAGCAGACAATCGCTCAGTGTCTGCTTTCAGAGACACACAAGGTTTCATGATGGTTTCTAACATTTCCGTTCTTCCCTAAAATAATTTACTTTCCAACCACTGTGGAAGAGTTTGCCTAGCCAGCCAGTAATGACAGCTCAATTTCATTTATAACCTGTGTTCTACATTCTGAAGTTATTAACAGTAACGTTCAGTCGTTCTTGGACACAAAATAGGTCTGCATAAAAGCACCTTCTATTTTCTTTTATTCTGGTGTATCTATAGGCTTCATTATAAGCAAGAAAGAAGAGGCGTTTTGTTGGCTACAACAAAAATTAATGACCATGCAGGAAGAAAGCATTAACAGTTAAATGGAGAGAAGTAGAAAAACGTTTAGTGATATATGAATTCACATCACTTCTACTTACGCAAAACACATTTAATATTTCCGTTTTGTTTTAAAGGTTCACTTTGGAGCCAGAATGCAAACTTTATGGAATTGTTAAGTGCTTCAGACTAAATTCTAAGTCATACTTGGGGACATGGTTAAAGATTTGTTAAACACACCACAGAGCAGATTAAAGTGGACGATGATTCAGCAAGGTACAGGAGATACAGGGACGCCTTTGATTCACTACTTATGGAATCAGGCTTGAGCTATCACTATAGAGTGATTTCTCGATGGTAAGCCTATAGTCTTGCCTGCTGAAGCTCATGATTATAGGAAGAGGGAAGCTGAGGTTGATTACCAATTCAAGATGGAAAAACAGTTTTTATTGAACTCAAAATGATCTAGTGACCACTAAGAGAAAGCAGAAATCAGAGCAAGAGCCAATATGAATGTATGACCACTGCGTGTGATTTGAGGGTTATTTCTGCATTTAAGACACTGCTTTTAAAACTGTTCATTCATTCATTCAACAAATGTTATGTGTTTACTCTTTATTCAGAGTGATAAAGTGTCTCAGTTATCTAGTGCTGCAGATGGTTTTAACAAAGAGAAATTTATTCTCTCACAGCCTTGGAGGCTAAAAGTCCAATTTCAGGGTGCCAGCTCCAGGGGAAGGCTTTATCTCTCTGTCGGCTGTAGAGGAGGGTCCTTATCATCAACCTTCCCCTGCTCAAGGAGCTTCTCAGTGCAGGAACCTCAGGTCCAAAGCATGCGCTCTGCTTCCCACATTGCTTTCCTGGTAGTAAGAGGTCCCTCTGTCTCTCTGGTCACTTTTCTCTTTTATATCTCAAAAGAGATTGACTTAAGATATAACCGAATCTTGTATATTAAGTCCTGCCTCATTAACATAACTGCCTCTAATCCTGCCTCATTAACATCACAGAGGTAGGATTTACAACACAGAGGAAAATCACATCAGATGACAAAATGATGGACAATCACAAACATAATGCTGGGAATCATAGTCTAGCCTAGTTGACACACAATTCTGGGGGATACAATTTAATCCATAACAATGATCTTGATCTTATTTTCAGTCAAAGGGGTAAATGAATTCCTTCCCTCTCCTGTTTATAAAAGCTATTTGACTAATTACACTATATAATTATTTTGCTAAAAGACTTTTACTTAGGTGAGAATTTGATCATATAGGGTTGGCCAAATTCATCACTATAATTTTACAGCCTGTATATCTACCTCCTTGGCAAGAGTGTCAGAAAAGAAATTTAGTGGGTTAGCATGTTAAATGTACTTATTTTGCAAGTCTGTGGTATAAACTGAAGGAGGCTGATGTTCAGAGTTGCATGAATTTGACTGAGCAAGGGTAGATATATAGAATTTCAGAGAATTATACTTTATATAAGCTACATTTGATGTTTTGTCTTAACATGAAGTAGAAAAAAATATATCAGCAGGACTAGGAAAACAATAGTCCCATTAATAAGCCACTTATGAAATACCAAAAATAACCAAACCTCTGCTGTCAAGTCGATTCCGACTTATAGAGACACTATGGAACAGATAGAACTGCCCCATAGGGTTTCCAAGGAGGTGCTGGTGGATTCGAACTGCAAACCTTTTAGTTTGCAGTCAAGCTCTTAACCACTGTACCACCAGGGCTCCTCTTACAGGGAAAAGGAATACGTGCCAGGGGGAAGCTGTACCAAGACTGAAATGAGACCACAAATTGATTTTGGAGATGGTCCAGTGAGTGCAAGCCCTGCCTCTGAAACCAGTGATTTTCAAAGAGCAATACAAGGAAAAAAATAAATAAATAAAAGATGTTCTTAGCACACTCAGTGGCCTTTTCCTGTATACAAAGAACTTTCAAACCAGAGAGCATATCTTTCTTGTGCTTAGTCTAAACCCATATATATCGTCTTGGTTATCTAGTGCTGCTATAACAGAAATACCACAAATGGATGGCTTCAACAAATGAAAGTTTATTCTCTCACAGTCCAGTAGGCTAGAAGTCAAATTCAGGGCGCTGACTCTAGGGGAAGGCTTTTCTCTCTGTCAGCTCTGGAGGAAGGTCCTTGTCATCCTTCTTCCCTTGGTCTGCAAGCATCTCAGCACAGGGATCTGAGGTCCAAGGGATGTGTTCTGCTCCCAGCGCTGCTTTTTTGGTGGTGTCAGGTCCCCATGTCTCTCCGCTCACTTGTCTGTTTTGTATCTCAAAAGAAATTAGCTTAAGACACTCCCTAATCTCGTAGATCTCATCAGTATAACTGCCACTAACCAGTCTCATTACATCATAGTGATGGGATTTACAAGACATAGTGAAATCACATCAGATGACAAAATGGTAGACAATCATACAATACTGGGAATCATGGCCTAACCAAGTTGACACATATTTTTGGGGAACACAATTCAGTCCATGACCTGTATCTTGTACTATATCATGAGCTGTCTAACTTCTCAATCTACCTTTCTGATTCTTTCTTTTTAAAGGAATATGCCTTTTAAGGAACTTCCCAGTTACCTTCTTCAGGGTAAATACTCCCAATCCCTTTAGGCTTTTGTAAGAACTATTAATTTCCCTACACTTTTAATCACCTCTCTTGTTTTCCTCTCTGGACTCGATCCAAATTCTAGACATCTCTTTTAACATACTGAAATTAAAAATGGTACAGTGTTATGTTAAGGCCTTGGCCAATTTTGAACAGCATCTATGTTTGTGTGTCTTATTAAAACATCAAAGTCATTGGAAGTCAGTCCTTTTGCACGCTCAAGGTCTGTATAGCTTGGCTGAAAAGCTGTTGCTATTGAGTCAATTCTGATTCATAGTTACCCTATAGGTTAGAGTAGAACTGCCCCATAGAGTTTCCAAGGAGTTGCTGGTGGATTCAAACTGCTGACCTTCTGGTTAGCAGTCAAGCTCTTTAACAACTAACCCAGTGCCCAGTACCCAGTGTCGTCGAGTCAATTCTAACTCATAGCGACCCTATAGGATGGAGTAGAACTTCCCCATAGAGTTTCCAAGTAGCCCCTGGCAGATTCGAACTGCCAACCCTTTGGTTAGCAACTAAGTCCTCTTAAAATCAGAATAATACAAGTGAGAACTCTGTATCTTGCTGAACAAAGGAATCTGCTGTGGGTGCTTAGAGAGACTTCAGCTCTCTCTAGACATTATTGGCAGGAGCCCTGGTGGCACAGTGGTTAAGCGCATGGCTATTAATTGGAAGATCAGTGGTTCGAACCCACCAGCCACTGTGTGGGAGAAAGATGTGGCAGTCTGCTTCCTTAAAGATTTACAGCTTTGGAAACCCTATGGGGCAGTTCTACTTTGTCCTACAGGGCTGCTATGACTCAGAATTGACTCGACAGCAGTGGGTTGGGTTTGATTGGTTTTAGACATCACTGACATTGTTAGTTCATAGGCAAAGCACTTTAAGCAGTGCTTATTTATAGCCTCTCCTTCAATGAAGTGACATGAGGCTCCCAAGCGCTGCTCAAATCACTGCATGATGAACTACATATTAGATGATCTTATGGCACTTCTGTTATTTACTCCCAAGAATCACTTTAGACACATGTATCTCCTTTCTCCAAACTGGGGATAAATCAAATAATGGTCGTTTGACTTCACAGGATTTAGAGCTGATCTAGAATGTGATTTTTCTGCCTTGTGGATGTCGTCATCACCTGGAATTTTCTCTGGCAGACTAATTAAGCTGCACAGATATATAACATTCACAGACTAAGGGGTAAAAGAGATCGCAATTATAGAAGGCTTTTACATTTGTTTTTGCATATCACTTATAGTCATCTGCATGCATTACATATTGCCATATTAAAAAAAAATCACGAGATGTTTACATCCTTTTAAAATGTTCTGACAATGGAATTGGAAAGAATCCTTGATTTAAATGTCGCACAAATATTAAATGTTTGAAAGGGTGATTACAGATGGGATTTGTATCCAAGCCATTTTCCCCAAACAAGTTATCATCTGCAGGCCACTTAAGTGCAGTTAATTCATTAGAACAAGAAGAACTTGAGTTAAATACATTAGCGATGCACTGTTCATCTGTAATAAGGCTGACTCATGCTAGTAATTTCTTGCACAGTTATTATTCAACATGTACTCTGGAGACTGGCTAAAAGAGAGAAAAACAATATGAAATGCAGCTTATTTTTAAGTGTCTAGCTTTGAGAATATTCTTTGCATGGTGCTGGCCTAATTCGAGTATCCGAGTATTATGTGCCATGGACAGGTCATAGAAGAGGGTAAGCACATTTCTATGATATCAGACCACCCAGAGAAGGCTGGAGGCCAGGAAATTTAGGAACAGTGTAGAGGATGGGTGGGTTTATTCTCAAAGGCTCATGTTTTCAACTCTGGGTTTGAAATTGCCTCTTTACAACAAGCAAAGCCCTCCCGTAGAGCCAGTGACTCACCAGCAGACCTTATTCCCTGAGCAAACGAATTAATTTGGCAGTTGCTGTTCTTCTCCAAGACTAGCCATGTGGTCTGACTGCCTATTTCCTCCTTCCTGGTTTGGAACGAAATGCCTCCCTATCACTTCCTATATTAAATCAAAGCGTGTGTCAGCATCTAGTTGCCTCTAACAAATATTCTCCCTTGTCTTACTCACCTCCTCTTCCGCCTCCACATCTTCCATCCCTAGTCAGTGAGCTCAAGCCCTTCTCCCCTTCCACCAGGCTCTATTGAGAGATTTAGAGTTTCCAAGGTCAGTCCTCCAAATCTCATCACCTTTTCTTAGGTTTTGTGCCTATAAAACTCAAACGTATAAAAGGATAACCAGTAACCCCAGTAGAGGTCTCTTTTTACAAACCCTATAATTCTTCCTTTAAAATCTGTGCTTTCCTTGCTAGTGGCTTTATAAACCTCTCCAAGTCTCTTCAATACTACTTCAGGTATTTAGAAATGTGTGCATTTGCAGGATCCCTGTAATCAATCAGCATCCCACTACTCTGGATTAATCTCTGATTTTGAGGAAAGCTAACCATTTTTTCCTACAGTTTAGCTTTAAGCAGACACTTATGTAAGAAGGATTCATGGATGAGGAATTACAAGGATACTCAATGAATTTGTACATGTTTAGAAGGAGGCAGTCAGTCTACTGTAGTGCAGTGGAGGTAAAAGATGACCAAATATAACAATGCTACCTGGGATTCTTGTTAAAAATACAGACTCAATAGCTAAATCCCCACCCCTAAAAAATCAGACTCCTTGGGGCTAAAACCTGAGAATCTTTGCATGTAAGCCCTATCACTTAACTATTGGATTTGCTCTCTGTCTCTGCCTTTTAAGATATAGGCTCCATGGGGACAGGGATTTTTCTGTTTTGTTCACTGCTGTTCAGTGGCTGACACATATTAGTTGCTCAGTATTTACTAGTTGAATGAATAAACTCTTGTTGTTTGGAGACAGCTTTGGAAAGCACTGGTTGGATGGATGGACCTTCGGAGCCAGATGATGCTGGGTTTGAATCCCAGCTCTGGCAATTATTAGCTGTGTGACCTTGAGGCCATCATTAGTCTTTCTGAGTTTCGATTTCCACATTTTTAAAATGGGGATACTAAATCCTAAAATACATACTTGTTGACTCAGGTCATTGTTAAGTATTGGGGATGATATATGTTAAAAACAATGCCTCACTAAATAAATGTTATCCAATATTACTATTTGGACACCGAAGTAGAGAAAGTTGGGGTGATTTTTATGAGGCCCTGAGGAAGTACATGGGAAAAAAACTGGACATAATGAGGTTGATGGCTGGCATAAGAACTGAGAAGGCTAAGTTTGTTTCATGTCATCTTAAAGAACCAAGCTCTCAGGTTCTCTCTACTGGCACACAGAACGTAAGAAGGCATGGGAAGCCGTCTTTTGAGTAGTGCAATAAAGCCTCCAGAAGAGAATTTGAATCTTACCTTTCAGACACCACGCCACCCTATTACCCCCACAGAATTCTAACAATTCCTCTTTCCACTGACTCTGCTCCATCTGCTCTGATTCTACTCTGCAGTTGCCAAGTGTTCTTCTGCATTATTTACTGTTCTTTCAACTTTCTTTCTGAATCTGTGTCTTTCTTTGATATTCAACCACCTTTCTCTACGTCTCACAATTGACTGTTAATATTAGATCCTATCTTAGAATGTCCCAGTACAGACCACATAGACTGAGTAGACTTTTCATGCCCAGTCACCTCACAGACGTTTGGGAAGCCTCTATAGGTGAGTGTTTGTGATTGAACGTTAACCATTAGCATGATCCTTGCTGCCCAGAACGGAAAAGTCTTATGTCCCAAAGTTTGGTAATGTGTGTGTAAGGAGTCTCTTCTGGTCATTTTGCCTGGGAGATTAAGGGGTTGTCATTTTGCTCTTATTGATTGGAGATTGTATAAAGAGATATACATGAAATGCTCAGTGGCTATCACCTAGGTCACATCAGGATCCATGAGGACAGAGTTTCTATTGAGGAAGGACATTTACATCATTATAAATAACCTTTTATGAGGATGCTTAACTTTATTTTTTGAAGATATACTCTAGCAAGATATTTTAGATCACATCATTATCAGTTTATTAAGTTCTTAAACCTTAAAACTATAATCACATCATAGTTCCATGTTACACATACGCTAAGCTGGTGGATAAGTTTGATTACTCAGAGAGAGGTGATATACAGATACTTGATCTGGGGCAGTGGTTGGCAGTCAGAGGGCACAGAGGATGTTAACTGCCTCAGGGTGTGTTGTCTCTCTGATTGTCTTCCAGCCTTCCCCTTCAGGAGCAAAGTGTATCAGTAGCGGCAGAAATTCAAAGTAGGCGAATTCTTAGAGGCCAGGTTAAAAACTAAATATGCAAAAAAGTTCTCTTTGTGGCTTCCGTGACAGAGTGTAGCACAGGTGAGGAGGAACTCAGCAGGATGAGAGTTGGCACAAGATCCAAGAATATCACTGTGACAGTAGCATATGGGGTGTGGTAAAGTATGAGGCCTCCCAGGACCAGAAGAGGCAAGCCAGATGGAAACACAAGGAAGAGTACCTTACATGAGCCCAGGAGTTCTGCCCCCAACTTACACACACACACACACACGCACACACACACACACGCACACACACACACACATCCCTACCGCTAACCCCTTGAATCAGAGAAGAGAATTTAGGGGCTAGAATTCAAATGCCTCTCCTGGAGGATAATGAACCTATTGTTTGTTATCTATTATTTCATAACCATTTGTCCCAAAACTTAGTGGCAGGAAATAATAAGCATTCATTACCCTATACTTTCTGTGGATTGTGGATTTGAGTGGTGACAATCAAAGTGATGGTTGGGACTTCAGTCATCTAAAGTCTTGACTGGAGCTGGAGGATCTGTTTCCAAGCTCACTCAGTGATCTTTGACGGGAGGCCTCAGGTCCTCACAACATATATCTCTCCATAGAACTACTTGAGTGTCCTCATGATGTTGATTTGGTTTTCCATCAGGAAAGTGATCCAGGAGAAGTAAAAAAATACAATAAACGGAAGGAAGCTACAATGTCCTCTTCTCAGAAATCATACACCGTCACTTCCTCCACACTCTATTTATTAGGCGCAAGTCACCAAGTCTAGTTCACACTCAAGCAGAGGGCTACTAAGCTCTACTTCTTGAAGAGAGGAGTATCCAAGAATCTGTGGGCATGTTTTAAAATCACAATGCATTCTCTCACTACAATTTATTTATATTCTTCCCACATGCAAAAAGGGATCCAACCCCTCAGAAGACTCTCAATATTAGCTTGAAATCAGGATGTAGTTATATAAATGAGATACAGGTGTGAGTCGAGCATCTCAAATGTTCCCTAAGTACAACTCCTCAAGTACTGTTACTCCTGATCTGAAGATCTGGGAACTAAAGAGACAAGCTATCACCCTGTCCCTATGCCCTATATTCAGCAGTGGGGTAGGCACCAGATAACCATTATAGACACCCCTGTTCAAAAACAGGGAACATGAAAGATACACAGGAGTCACTTTTCTATAGCAATTCTGAAATCCATTCAGATACAGGTAAGCAGTTTCTTGACTGGAACTAAAGACCTAAGGATAATTCCCCAGGGCTCTTAACCCCACCCTTGTCTCTGCCTTTTTGAGTCATCCATCCTTTTTCATGAAAGGTAGCATCTTGTGGTCCATGTTTTCATTGGCTTATTTTTGGGTGGATCACCAGGCCTTTCTCCCTAGTTTGTCTTAATTTGGTAGCTCCAGTGAGACCTGTTCAACGTCATGGCAACACGCAAGCCTTTGCTGGCAGATGGGTGGTGAGTGTGCATGAGGCACATTGGCTGGAAATCGAACCTGGGTCACCTGCATGGAAGGCCTAGGACTCGATCCTTCTGCCTGAATACTCTGCTCTCAGATCTCCATATGATTTTCTCCCTCACTCCCTTTAGGGAAACCCTGGTGGCATAGTGGTTAAGTGCTATGGCTGTTAACCAAGAGGTTTGCAGTTTGAATCCCCCAGGCGCTCCTTGGAAACTCTAGGGGGCAGTTCCACTCTATCCTATAGGGGGGCTATGAGTTGGAATCGACTTGACGGTAGTGGGGTGGGGTTTACTCCCTTTAGATTTTTGCTCATGTGTCACATTCTAAGGGAGATCCTAATTACCTTATTTAAAGTTGCTCCCCCAAAAGTCTCAAATCACCTCATCTGTATTATTTTATCCATAGCATTTATCATCATCTATCTATGCATTTTACTTATTTTTATGGAATGTTAGCTATAAGGGAAGTGGCTTTTATTGTTTTATTCACTGCTCTATTGTTCGCACATTGTCAGCAGTCACTAAATATTTTTGAAATGAATAAATATACTATCCACTCATTTCTTCATCCACATCTGCCTGGAATGTTCTTTCTCTCCTGAATTAAATCCAAACCTAGCTGATCAAGACCTATTTCCTCCAGTCACCTTTACCTCACTAATGGAGTCGTCATTGACTTTCTTCACTTTAACTTTCTCAGCACTCATAGCTACAGCTGAGGTCACATTAATACATACTTGCTTGGTGTGCTCCATTTTTCTCCATCTTGCTCATACAGTCAAGCCTTGCTTGTGTAAATAGATACTTGAGAAGCCATATTCACTTCCCTTTTTGAACCAATCTCTTGCCCCTTTGATGTCATGCAACACGTGCTTTATAAATCCCTGTTTCGTAAACAACTGTTAACCCACTGAAATGAACTTCCTAGCCCAGCACCACTGACTGAAGATGCTCCTTTCAGGACAACACAATGTTTTTGTGAAATGCATATAATCATTTTCCATTTTGTACAGTATTAAGTTCCAGGAAAAAGCAGCTGAGCTACACAAGCAACTCTGATCTAAAACTCACAGCCTTATTATATTCTTTTTAGGAAATGGAATCCACTTTTCCACATGGACTGGAAATCATAAGACATTAAAAATTTTTGAAAAAGCTCCACCGAGATATAGCTTTCTTGCCGCGGTACTCTAAATTGCTTCAGCACCGTGGAAGGCATTATTATAAAGCACCATGATTTATATGCTCCTGAGCAAGCGTCTCTCAGAGTGTTTGCCAATTAGTTCATTTCTGAGCCAGGTTCTGATATCCCTGCAGATAAATGAGAAGAATCCCTTCATAGGCAACCCAAGCATAAGACAATATCGAAATCAATTATGTCAGCTAAATATTGTCATAAGAACAGCTTTAAATTTTCTGATATTTTGAAATGTTAGAGAAGCTCATCAAAGGATTATATGAAGAATTATGCACATAGATTTTCTTTCTTCTATGGCTTTGACATCTTTCTCTCCTTTTTGTTTTTTTCTAATTAAAATTCCTTTTTATATCATGACTCAGATTTTGGCTAGAAATGAGATAGTTGGAAACTGTCCCAATCTGCATGTCTTTCTCTCTCTCTCCTTACCTTTGACACCATGCACGTCCACTTTGGTTCCAATAACTCTTCTTAGGTTGTTGAGACACACATGTTGTCTCCGTCATCTAGTGCTGCCATAACAGAAATACCACAACTGGATGGCTTTAACAAAGAGAAATTTATTTCCTCACAGTAAAGTAGGCTAAAAGTCCAAATTCAAGGCATCAGCTCCAGAGGAAGGCTTTCTCTCTCTGTTGGCTCTGGAAGAAGGTCCTTGTCTTCAATCTTCCCCCGGTCGAGGAGCTTCTCAGCTGCAGGGACCCCAGGTCCAGTGGACGTGCTCTGCTCCTGGTACTGCTTTCTTGGTGGTATGAAGTCCCCCACTCTCTGCTTGCTTCCCTTTTCTTTTATCTCTTGAGAGATAAAAGGTGGTGCAGGCCACACCCCAGGGAAACTCCCTTTACCTTGGAACAGGGAGGTGACCTGTGTAAGGGTGGTGTTACAATCCCATCCTAATCCTCTTAACATAAAATTACAATCACAAAATGGAGGACAACCACACATGGCCTAACCAAGTTGATACACACATTTTGGGGGGGACATAATTCAATCCATGACACATGTACATACCAGTTCTACACACTAAATCAGGAATGTTATACCTTGTGACTAACTTTTGTGAGAGCAAGAAAGTTAGTATTTCCAAAAGAAAAAATAGAAGTTTTCTCAACTATTTTTCACATGCTGAATTAGTACGGTCATCTAATGGCATCTGACTCAAATCTAAAGTTTGTTTCTCTAATTTACAAATAAATTCTACTGGATGCCCCTTCTTTATTTTATCAAAAAGACAACTCATTAACCTATGTTGAAACCTGTTGTTAGTTTAATATTTTAAATAATTTTGTAGAACATACACCACAATATGAGATATATGGACCCTATATACCACTTTAAGATTACTATAAATTTCTGATGTGTTATTACAGATATAATTGAAATGTGTTACCATTGTTCTTATCAGAGTCATTACTAAAAATATCATCTTATAAGCTAATTGTGAAGAAAAGAATTTATCATATTTAGCTATAGCATACATGTCATACATAGCATACATATGTATCTGATCCCGGAGCTAAAAGGGCCTCAGAGGTTGACTAATGCATAGATTTATGGCCTTTATTTCACCCCAGCACACCTGAGAAATGCCCATCATCAACAGTATCATTTTTGGTAATGTTTCCTAATGCCACTGTACTAAATTACCATACGTTTAATGACTTAACACAAATCTACTATCTTCCAAAACAAAACAAAAAAATCTTAGAGTTCTATATAGCAGAAGACTGAAATGAATTTTATGGGGCTAAAATCACAGTGTTGGCAGAACTACATGCTTTCTGGGGCACTGAAGGAGAATCTGTTTCCTAGCCTTTTTCAGTTTCTAGAGGCCACCTGCATTTCTTGGCTCATGGCCCCTTCTTTGCATCATTTTGACCTCGGCTTCCATTGCTACGTCTCCTCTGACTCTGACATTCCTGCCTCTCTTGTACAAGGACGTTTGTAATTACATTGGCACCACCCAGGTAATCCAGGCTAAACTCTTCATGTCAAGATCCTTAATTTCATCAAATCTGCAAAATCCCTGTGCCATGTGTAAGGACAAGATCATGAACCAGAACCAGCATAAGACTGGTTCCTATGAGGCTGAGGTCAAATAAACTTCTGCCTTTCCACTTCTCCATTATTTCACTTTTATTTATCTACTGGGTCTGATAATTCGCTGCAGTGGTCACAAAGAGCTCATATGGACTCACAGATTATATTCACAGTGACATAGTTTATTAGGGTAACAACTCAGAAGTAGCAGGATACAAATTGGGATGTGACTCAGAGTCAACATCAGGTAACTCAGGATGCAACTCAGGGAAAGGTATACAGATGAGGTCTGGGAAGACCCCCAAACAGAGAGTGTGTCTCTCCCTTTGTCAGATAAGCTCCCTGCTGCAACAGATCTCTTTCAGGGCAACTCTTGGGCAGCTCTCCTCTCAATCAGAATAGCTCTACCTTCAAGTTCCAGGGTTTTTATAGGCTAGCCCATGTAAAAAAAAAATCAATTACAAGGCAGGCCCCCTAAACAATCTGGGTAAAGGTCAGCTCCTCGCCCAATCCTGGTAAGATGAACTACAGGGTAGGTTGTAAACTAACAATTCCTTGCAAACTGCTTATGTAGATAGTAAACCACCCAATCCCTTCCTTGAAAGACTGCAGACAGACTGATCATTTTGGGAGGATTATGGATTGCTATGAGTTAGAATCAACTCAACTGCAATGGGTATAAACCCAGGGCCAGAAAGACTGTATAAGAGAAACCCATGACACCATGTAAGTTAATATATTCACTGATTATGGGGATCTGGATATAGACATATTTAAAGGGGGAAGAGCATTATTCTGTGGTCCACAGGTAGTAATTCTCAAGTAAGGTGGGGAAAGTATAGTAAGAAATATTATTTTGGAGGAAAAAAAAAACAGTATCATATTACAATTAAAACCATGAACCCTGATGCCAGAGAGCTTGACTTCAAATTCCAGTTTTACCACACAATAGCTATGACATCTTAAGCAAATTATTGTGCCTTTGTTTTATAATCTGTAAAACTAGGGATGATAATATTAGTATCTATGTCATAATCTTTTAAAGATTCTATGAATTTATACACTTAAACTGTGAAAAAAAATAAAAGAGGCCCCCAAATCTACATGTTTGGAATAGGTGAGGTTTCTACCCACGGTACAGGTCAAAGTCCGTTTTGCATTGTGCTAACAGACCTGCGAAATAAAAGGCATCTGAACTGAGCTCACAGTAATGGGTTAATTTACATTCATTCAGGGAGGAAAAGGAGGAGGAGACACGGAACTGTAGCTACCATCAGAAAGAATATTTTTGCAGCAACTGCCCTATCCTTGAAAGATAAGTAAAGTCGAAAAATGCTTGTACAAGCTAACTCCAGAACAGGACGTCTCTAGATTAGCTGATGTATGTATGACTTATAGCTACTAATGATTATTGTTTCTCTAAACTTATCCCATAAAAAAGCCCTTCTCATTTTCTGTACTTTGGAGCAATTTGTAATTTTGTGAATTTTTGCCCAACTGCAGTTGTAATATCCTTCAACAAATCTCTTTCATTTTAATTTTAACAGAGACTTCAGTTTTACGCTGACAAACACAGCTAGAACAATTCCTGGCATATAGTTAATGCTCAATAAATATTTGCTATTATTATGTGCCCCCTATTGTCTGAGAATGATTAATCTAATCCAAGCTTCTTTTATACATGAAAAAATTGAATCCCAGTAAAATTAAATGATTCACACGAAATAATATAGTGGCGTTGAATTAGAAAACTTGTCACATTAAGATTATTCTGTATTATTGAACCAGCAACTGAGAAATCTATGTTTTCAGTACTGTCAGAGTTGAAAAAGCACCTATTTTCTTATTACCAATAACTCTTAATTAACCTAGTGACATTGTCGATAGCATACTTTACTTTTGCATTAGTAGCGGAACCCTAAGAACACATTTTCCAATTCTTAACTTCCTGTAGCTTGATAGGATTGTACTACATGCTGTAAAGGGTAAGATATTTTGACAGAGTGACAAGAATTTGAGAACATTCCAAAACCTAGCATTTCACAGGATGATTTTGTCCTTGACATTTTTGTACCTTAATAACACTATATGTTGCCATTACAATGTTTAGATGACTTTTAACCTCCATTCAAAATGTGGTTGAGATTTACCCATATTTATAGATTTGATGTTGTCAGATCTGTCCATTAATTCTGCAACATGATCAATCAGCCACTCCACCACCAAATTCTGTCCATAAAACCAAACCCATTGCCATCGAGTCAATTCCGACTCATAGTGACTTTATAAGACAGAGTACAACTGCCCCATAGAGTTTTCAAGGAGCATCTGGTGGGTTCAAACTGTCAACCTTTTGGTTAGCAGCCAAAGCACTTAACCACTATGCCATCAGAGTTTCCATTAGAATAGTCAAATTCAACATACCATGCAAGATGATGAGTTCCAATTATTTTGATTTTGCAGAAACTGTCATTGGCTCTTCATTTTGAACCATGCCTAAGAATCTTTCCAATCTAGGAGTGGGATTTTGAGAGTAGATGTTATCTCTTCCGTGCTTATGATCCTCCCAACCCTATCTGGACTGAAATGAATTTTTCAAAATCTTTTTTTACTGATTTGCTAAGCATAGAGTACAGAGAGAACTATTTTATGTGGAGAATTACTAAGTCAAAGACATGTTATTTTATCTTTCTGACAAAATAGGAATTCTCTACTTACATTTAAAGTCTCTCTTTTCCCCCTTAGCTAACAAATTGAATAGAGTCATGACATTTAAGAGCTGGAAAGGAACATAGAGATTATCCGGTCAAAAGCTCTCATTTTGTAGATGACAAAGGATATGGGAGAAAAAACTTGAGCCAGTTAATTTTAGGAATTTGAAAAAAATCCAGTCATAGAATATTTTTTGGCTCTAGGCCCAAAACATTTCATTTGATTGTGAATAAGATACATTTTTATTCACTCTAAGCTCTTGCCTCTCTGCTCTGTTCTTAAAGGGGAGGCAAATGAGTGTTAATCATCATATGAGCCTTGATGGTACTGTACCCTTTTGCTAAATGATTTTGCTGTTGTTCTGCCAGCTAAAGGTGGCCTTGTGCTCTTGAACATATTTTCAATGACTATTCTACAAGAAATGTTTATATTTTTCTGAACTACTGTGCTTATTCAATTTGTCAGCCTCCACTTTGCATTTGTTTTCCTTTTATGCCAGTCTTTTTTTTTTTTTTTTTTTTTGCAAGCAGCTCTGAAAGAAAAAGTATAAGCCCTTCCTAGATTCTACGACATCTCTATTGGGTTTTTTTTTATTGTATGACCTTGATTAAGTCTCTTAAATGCTGTTTGACTTTCTTCATCTGTAAAATGAAGACAATAACACATACAAAACAGGGTGAGTGCTGTATAATTATAAAATGAAGTGAGGTATCCAAGTGGAGCTTTGGTGGCACAATGGTTAAAGCGCTCGACCGCTAACCAAAAAGTTGGTGAGTCAAACCCATCGACCACTTCATAGAAGAAAGATGTGGCTGTCTACTTGCGCAAAGATCACAGCCTTGCAAACTCTATGGGGCAGTTCTAGTCTGTCATACAAGGTGGCTGTGAGTTGAAATCTACTTGATGGCAGTGGTTTGGTTTGGTTTAGTTTGGATTTATCCAAGCAGACAGTTGCAAGGCACTCACTTAAGTATCATGAGTTAGGGGGATAAAGGGAGTTAGGGGATTTCCAGTAAGAAAGTTATAATAATTGGATTTCTAATGTATCTTAAATCATAGGAAGGGTCTTAACAAAATTGGGGTCTTTCTGTCATTGGCTTTGGAAGTACACTTGTCTGTTGGAAACTGGTTGAATCTGGTATAGTGAGAGGAGCCCTGGTGGCACAATGGTTAAGCACTTGGCTGCTAACCAAAAAATTGGCGGTTTTAACCCACTAGCCGCTTCACAGGAGACAGATGCGGCAGTATGCTTACATAAAGATTACAGCCTTAGAAAGCTTATGGGGCTGTTCTACTCTGTCCTGCAGAGTCTCTATGAGTCAGAACCAACTTGAAGGCAACAGGTTTGATTTCTTTTTGGTTTGTCTGACAGGGTCAGCACTTTAAACCATTTTAGACCTTATTTTTAACAGCTATTAAATAACATCATTATTCCTTCTGGAATAGTCTGAAGTTTCACCTCTAAGTAGAGGAGAGTTAGCTCTCCTTCTCACTTTAAGATAAAATCAGATCGTCACAATTTGCCTATATCAGAAACATTTGAAAAAATAGTGTCACAATGTCTTAGTTTCCTTTGGCTGCTGTAACAAAATACCACAAAATGAGGGCTTTAAAGAACAGAAATTTATTGGCACTTCTGGAAGCTAGGAGTCCAAATTTGGGTATCGGTCATGTTGATTTCTCCTCAGGACTCTGAAAGAGAAACTGTTCCATGCCTCTCTCCTAGTTTCTGGTGGATCCTGGCAATCCTTGGTGTTCCTTGTCTTGGAGCTGAGTCTGCCTCTCCCATCATATGACCATTCTTCCTCTCTGTATCTCTTTGTGTATTTTCTCCTCTTTTATAAGACACCACTCAGATGAAATTAAGACCTACCCTATATATATATATATATATATACCTTATTTTTTTTATACCTTATATTAACTGATAATATTTTACTAATACCTTTCTAAACAAGGTCAAGGTCACAGGCTCCAGGGCTTAGGGCTTCACCATATCTTTTTGGAAAGCACAATTCAGTCCATAACACACACAAACATAGAAAACTACATCAACACATATGATGGTGTGGTTTAAGTGGTTTAAGAGAAGGTAGCTGGTATGACTATTTAAACCTGTCCTGCTGTCGTGTGCTGTCAACAACCATTAAGCAACAGTGAGAAGAGTGTTTGCTCAGGTCCCAGTGTCCTAAATGCTCTCTTCATTCCCCATAAGAAGATAAACTGATTGAAGAAAGTAGTGTTTTCTACAGAGGGTATATGTTTGGCAATTCCCTTGTAAATCATTTTATTACATACAAATAAGTGTTTATTATATTTATATTTCATATAGAGTGAGACCACCCCTTGGCTTGTCTCAGTCATTTAGGGCTGCTATAACAGAAATACCACAAGTGGATGGCTTTAACAAAGAGAAATTTATTTTCTCACAGTCTACTAGGCTAGAAGTCCAAATTCAGAGCATCAGCTCCAGAGGAAGCCTTCTTCTGTCTGTCTGCTCTGGAGGAAGGTCTTTCTTGTCAATCTTTCCCTGGACTAGGAGCTTCTCTGCACAGGAACACCGGGTCTAAAGCACGCGCTCTGCTCCCATTGCTTCTTTCTTGGTGGTATGAGCTTCCCAACCCTCTGCTTGCTTCCCTTTCCTTTTTATCTCTTAAGAGATAAAAGGTGATGCAGGCCATGCCCCAGGAAAATGCACTTTACATTGGATCAGGAGTGTGACCTGGGTAAGGGTATTACAATCTCACCCTAATCCTTTTTAACATAAAGTTACAATCACAAAATGGGGGGCAACCACACTTGATTTAAGACCATTTCTTTGCCAACCAGATAAGATGAAAAAGAAGCACATATTCTCAGAGTTAGATCACACTGTTGTTTTCCAATCACATTTCAGGTTTTCCCCTCACTTCTTTGGCCATTTCTTAGTCCCCTTTGCTGGTTTGTCTTATCTCCATAACCCCTATTATTGAAATCCAACAGTCCTTGGACCTCTTCTATTTTCAGTTTTAGTCCCTCTCTTGGATATATCATTGAGCTTTATGACTGGAGATGCAGTCTACGCACTGATAACTCTCAAAGAGATATCTCCAGGCTGTTCTGTTTGTTGAACTTCAAACGTATATCCTATTGCCTACTCGACATCTTCACTTTGATTGCTTCCAGGCATCTCAGACTTAACAAGTCTCAACCTAAGCTCCTGATCTCCCCAGCCCAAACCTACAATCTAGCAAGTTCCACCCCCCCCACCCACTCCAGATAATGACATCTTCATCCTTCCATTGAATTCAGCCAACACATCGGAAGTCATCTTTAACTCCTCTCTTTTTTATCACAGCCTACATCCAAAAGCAAAAACTCCTTGGTGTTCCAGATTCCAACTTTAAAACGTATCCAGAATTCAACCACTTCCCACCTCCTCCTCTGACTCTTGCACCAGTAACTGTTACTAAGATTATTGCACCAGCCTCCTCATCTTCCTGCATCTGTCCTTAACCCATTTGCATCTATTCCCAACAAAGTAATCAACATTTTTTTGATAAAATATAAGTCAGGCCATGTCATTCCTCTGCTCAAAACTCTACAATGTTTTCATATCTTACGTAGAGTAAAAGCCAAAGAGCGGGCAATAACCTATATGTTTCTACACTATTGCACCCTTATCCACCTCACACTTCAATTTATCTCCTCCTCTTTCACTTTCCTCTGGGCACACTGGATATTTCTTAAGCATGCTAGGCGTCCTCCCACCTCAGGTCCCTGCCTGGGATACTGCTCTACCAGATGCCGCACAGCACACTGCTTCACTTCCTTTAGGTCTTTGCACTCTTGTCAAATTCAATGAGACTTTCCTAGGCATCTTGTATGAACGTACAATCTCTCCACCCCTCCCGCCCAAAAATTATCCCTGATTTATTTTTCCCCATAGCACTTATCAGCATCTAGAGTACTATGTATATTTATTAATTCTGCACATAGAGGTCTTCCCATAAGGATGTGTAAACTCCTACAGGGACAAAGGTTTTTGTTGGTTTGTTCACTCTTTTTAACTCAATAATTTGCATTGCTCCTGATACATAATAGGCAATCCATTGTAGTGTTGAATATTAATTATAGAACTTTTTTTTTTTGCTATGATCTGATAGGAACCATACATTTTACATATATCATGTTTTGCTCCTTCCTGTTAGCCATGACTTTATTAATTTAACATAGGTTCTTAAGAACCTGCTGTGTGCTGTCCATACTGAAAAATACCAAAGATACAGTGGTACACAGAGGAGATATAGTCCTTGCTTCCATGGACCTTAAAAGATACAGACAGAAATAGGCATTAATCAAAAACTCCACACAAATTATTGCATGATTTTGAATTAAATGTTTTTCACGAAAGAAGATGGTTTCAGAGACCACTTAACAAAGAAACCAGGCAGACTGAATTACACATGTAAAAATTGTTGAACTGGCAAATATTTTGTTAGGTATATTTTTACCACAACTGAAAAAAAAAAAAAAACTCAACAGATTTGAGGTAGACAAAACATAATGAAAGAAATGTTACTTGAGCTAAGATCAGAAGGAAAATGGTGAGGGAGATTTTCAGATGCAATAAGCAGTAACTGCAAAGGCCTCGTAGTGGGAAAATCATGGGATTAAAAAAAGACCTGTATGGCTGTGTAATTCAAGTGAAGGACAGAAACCAAGAGGAAGAATAATGTCATCAGAGGCCAGAGAGGTTTGCAGGTGTCTAAGAGACCTTTTCAGGGATTTAATCTTTATCCCAAGAGCAAGAGGAAGCCAGTGAAGACACTTACACAAGGGGAAGACCTCATCAGATGAGTGTTTTTAGAAAATCACTCTGAATCTGTTACAATATAGGATTGAAAGGGAGCCAGACTGGATACAGGGAGACGATCACGAGAGTTAGCATTTCCATATGGGGAATCCTTCCCACATTTCTGACTCCCAACATAAATGAGTTAAGAATTCATAAAAGCAGGAAAAAGTACCATAACTGGCCTGTGAGAATTAAAGCCTAACAATCAACATAGAGTCTCTTGTTGGTTTGAAGACATCCACTGACCAAATGATAAAGCAGAGCAGGAAACATTGACATGTGGAGTCAAAGGTTAAGGTCGACAGTGCTTGCAACCAGGACCTAGAGGAGAGAACTGGGCACAATCCGTAATGGATTGAGTTGTGTCCCCCAAAAATATCTGTTGTAAACTCTAACCCCTATACCTGTGATTAGAATCCCATTTAGGAATGAGTTTTCTTTGTTACGTTAATGTGGCACCTCCAGCATACAGTGTGTCTTAATCCAATCTCTTTTGATATATAAAAAGAGCAGATTAATTAAGGAAACAAGCAAGCAGAAACGGGAGAAGAGAGATGCCAACCCACATGAAGATCACCAAAGAACAGAAGTTCAAAAGAAAAAGAACTTTCCTTCAGAACTGACAGACAGAGAACGCCTTCCCCTAGAGCTGGCATCCTGATTTCGAACGTCTAGCCTCTTAACAGTGAGGGAATAAATTTATATTTGTTAAAGCCACCCACTTGTGGTATTTGTTATAGCAGGACTAGATAACTAAGTTGCAATCTCATCAGTTAATCTTACTTGTAGCTGTTGTCGCATTGTGAGTATGTGTCTTTGGCCCAGTCTGCTTCTAAAGGGTAAGCTGGTCTTATAAATAAAGAATATTAATAAATTTACATACATGATATAATATACACAAATCCTATGTGTGGTGTTCCCCAAAATAACAAGTTTTGGAAGCAAAGCCCTTAAGTTGGAATTTTGACATGTTATTTTGACTAAAGTATTAAGCTCATAAGTATTATTAGGAGATCTGAATGTTACCTGATTTAAATACTATTCGATAAGTTATTTGCTGTCATTTTCTAGTGTTTGAATGTTCACTTCGGGTTGCAGTTCAATGTAAACCCTTTAACAGAAGAAAGGCAGAGGGAATATTGCTGTGGGACATTTCAATGTGAAATCAGAAACTCATCTAAAGTTGGGATCACCAAAAGCAATATGGATTTTGTGGCAAAATCAAAACCAAGGCACAAGGACAGAATATTTTAACCAATAAAAAAGAAAATGAACTTAATTCCCAACTTAAAAATGCCCTCTTAAAAATTTAATCTCCAATGAACAATGTAAAAAAAAATTTTTATTTTGGCAGTATTTGTCATGAAATAAAGGTCAAATAAAAACAACAACAACCAAACCAGTCACTGTTAAGTTGATTCCGACTCATGGAATTCCCATGAGTCTCAGAGTAAAATTACTCCATAGGGTTTCCAAAACTGTGTCTTTTCAGAAGATCACGAGGATTTTTTTCTGAGGCTCCTCTGGTTGGGTTCAAACCACCAACCTCTTAGTTAGTAGTAGAGTACTTAAGCATTTGCATCACCTGAGGACTCTTAAGGGGCAATTCATATGTTTTTAAATTTCATATTAAGAATAATTTTTAAATATTAAATACCTGGGGTTTCTATTTCATTTTAAAATGATTTTATTTGGCATTTATTTTGTGCTAATATTCCCTTTATTTAATGTTTTTGGTAGCCATGTGTCTTTATCAGGGAGAGATCATTTTTACATGCTTTTGAAGTACAATCTTGTCACAATATGTTCGATAACAATAATAATAAAACCAGCATTTATTATATTCCTATAGAAAACCTCTGAAACCTTTAGTTCCTATCACAGAAAAAAAAAATGCAGTATTTATTATTATAGTCACTCATTTTTTCTTCACTCATTACTATTAATACATGTGAGTGCTGTTAAAATACTATTGCAACCTCCAAAATTACATAAACACAGTGTTATGAAAAATACATAATACCCCACGATTTTAAGATTTCCAAAGAATTCTCAGGAATTCTGGTCCTCATTGCCAAAACCTGAAGATTTGTGTCTGTCAGGAATTGAGAAACACCAGCAGGAGCACCGGGAAGGGAGGATAGTATCTTGTACTATGGTGGTAGCAATGAAGAAAGAGAAAAGTGGACAGATTCAAGAAATACCAGTAAGTAAAATTCACAGGAGGTATAGATGAACTGGAAACCTTGGAGGCATAGTGGTTAAGTGCTACAGCTGCTAACCAAGAGGTCGGCGGTCTGAATCTACCAGGCACTCCTTGGAAACCATGGGGCAGTTCTACTCTGTCCTATACAGTCGCTATGAGTCGGAATCGACTGGATGGCAGTGAGTTTGGTTTTTAGTTCGACTCGATGGCACTGGGTACTGGGAGATGAACTGGATGTTGGGAATGACGTAGACTGTCAAGAATCATGTCTATGTTTCTGATTTTTGTGATGGTGGGTGTCACTCATTACAATAGAGAGCACTGGAAGAGGAGCAGTATATTAGTCAGGTTAGGTTGAGTTACGTTTCATAAACAAGCACGTCCCAATTATTACTGAAGTAAAACAGCAGTGGTTCAGAGACAGAAAGTAGATTAGTGGTTGCCTGGAGCTGGGCTTCAGGGTGCCGGTGAGTGTGAGTGGGAGGTGACTGCTAATTTGTATGGGGTTTCTTTTTGGAATATTGAAAATGTTCTAAAATTATCGCGTGTTGATCGCTGTAGGACTCTGAATATACTAATTGTTTTAAGTGGGTAAATGTTATAGTATGTGAAATGTATCTCAATGAAGACATAATAAATTGGCTCATTTCTCATTCACACATTTCCATTTCAGGTAAGGAGAGTCTGCTCCATGGGATGCTCATTTAAGGAAGAAAGGGGATGGTGCTCCAGGCACCTGAAATGTTGCTGATCTCCTGGAAAGGGGTAAGGGAATATGGCAAACGCCACAGCAGCTCTTAAAGGTGTATACCTGGAAGTGATACATGTCATTTCTGCTCATAGCCCATTGACTACACGTCATGTAGCCACACTAAACTTCAAAGTGGAGGAGGGGCAGAGAAATCCAATCTTACTAGAAAGAAAAGACCCAAAACCAGCACTATTAACTACCAGAAATAGGATTGGATATGAAGAGTTCAACTGTAGTTGTTTTATTTGTGATGTCTTGGCAATGTCCAAAGTAATATGATTAAGTAGGCAGTGGCTTTGGGGACCTAGGCACTCAGAAGAAAGGTCTGGACTGGAGACGGAGATCGAGTGATGACTGATATATCGTTCTTGCTGTTGTTAGTTGCTGTAGAGTCAATTTTTGACTCATAGCAACCTTATGTGACAGAGTAAAACTGCTCTGTAGAGTTTTCTAGGCCATACTTTTTACGGAGCCCTGGTGGTGGAGTAGTTAAGAGCTACAGAGAGCTACAGCTTCTAACAAAAAGGTGGGCAGTTCAAATCCACCAGCCACTCTTTGGAAACGCTTTGGGGCAGTTTTACTTTGTCCTGCAAGGTCGCTATGAATCAGAACCAGCTTGATGACAACAGGCTGGGTTTTTTTTACTTATTTATTTATTTTTAATTTGTATGAGAGCAGATCGCCAGGTCTTTGTCCCTCAGAGACCCTGAATGGTTTCAAACCACCAACTTTCGGTTAGCATCTGGGCCCTTAACCATTGTACCACCAGGGCTGGTTATAAAGCCATTAGGAGTCCCTGGGTGTTGAAATGGTGAAGCACTAGGCTACCAACAGAAAGGCTGGCAGTTCAGACCTAACCAGAGATTCCTTGAAAGAGAGGCCTGGTGATTTGTTTCTGAAAGGTCACAGCCATGAAAACCCCATGTAGCAGTTCTACTCTGCATTCATGGGGTCACCATGAGTCAGAATTGACTCGACAGCCACTGGTTTTTTTTTTGTTTTTTTTAATTTAAAGCCATGGGCGTGGAAATAGATGTCATCTATAGATTCATTATTTCTCTATGCCATCCACACACACACATACAATCACTTTCTAGCATGACTTCTCTCCTGAGTCACGTGGAATTATAACTATTAAGGAAATATTGGGGTTTTGGGGGAGGGTTGTCAAATTCTCATTGATGTCTTAGAAGTATTGAAAGTGGATGAAAGGAATTGGTATTTTATGGTATTTATTGTTATTTTGGAAACCCTGGTGGCATAGTAGTTAAGTGCTACAGCTGCTAACCAAAAGGTCAGCAGTTTGAATCCACCAGGCGCTCCTCAGAAACTCTATGTGGCAGTTCTACTCTGTCCTACAGGGTCTCCATGCGTCAGAATCAACTGGATGGCAACGGGTTTGGTTTTTTTGGTATTTTAGGGTCCCTGGGTGAGGCGAACTGTTAAGTGCTTGACCACTAACAGAGAAGATTGGTGCCTCAAACTCACCCAGAGGCACCTTGGAAGAATGGCCTGGCAATCTGCTTCTGAAATGTCACAAACATGAAAACCCTATGGAGCAGTTTTACTTGGCACACATGGGATTGCCAGGAGTTGGAATCAACTTGATGGCAACTGTTTTGTTTGTTTATTGGTATTTTGTGTTTGTCAAAACTTATTTAAAAGGCCCCCTGCTCAATGAAGACTTTTTTATCCACTTATGTCACGTATCATCTCTTTGCCTCTCAAATTTCAAGCACTTTATTTAGCTCTTTTTTATAATAAATTCCACAGTCTGCTCTATTATTAAATGTGTTTACATACTTATTTTATCCCTCCTCCTAGTCAATAAGTCTCTTGAGTTGAGGTTTACATTTTAATATTTTCTACAGCCATCATAACACCTAGCATCAAGACTTCTACATTGTACTGCAAAAAAAAAAAAAAGTGTGTTACGTTAACTCATTTCTACAAAAAACTGTAAGCTCTGTAAGAGCAGAGAATGAACTTTTTAATCCTTCTTGTTTTGCTTGTGTTTATCATAGTAATTTCCACATAGTTGGTATTTGATAAATATATCAAATATGGATTGTTTCAGAGAAAGTAAAAAAAGTATTCCGCACATTGTATTTCGAGGTTATTTGCATTGTTTCCAGGTAAATATATATGTATGAAACGCCGGAGGTGTCCCTTTCCCTTTACACAACACAAACTGGAATATCCAAAGTTATTAGTTTCTGCCAAATACAGAATCAAAAATAACTTTGACTTCTCTGTCTCTGACATGTCAAACAGATAAGTTAATGTTTTGTAAGACACTTTTTTCTCTGTAAGGTATTCCATGTCCCTGGAACTCCACCTTCAAACCTCAATAACAATTCTCAAATCATTAATTTTTACAGACTAAATTTTATTTTTTTAAGTAAATATAGAATACATCTATTATATACACACATGTACATACATGGACATATGGATTAGCATATGATCATTATTGAAGGCATCGTAAATAATTTACTAAAAACTATAACTAGATGTTAGGATCACGTGGAACCAATATAATTACATACGTAATATCATTATATGTCATACAGGTAATTATAATTGGGAGCAATAATCAGCTCAAGTATACAAAAGCATGATAAAATGAATGTTGAGGTACAATGATTTACCTTATAAGAATTATTTTAGAAAAGTATCAATCTAACTAGAATGCCAAAATGTTATGAAAAACGGCAAAAATCTAAGGATAACAAATCTATAAGAAAATAATATTCAGATAATATATGCAGTATCTAAGCCAAATAGTTAAAAGGTTAAGGGGATACATTTTATTCGTATGTTTTACAGAATTTTGCAATAAAGCCCAAGTCTAGAGATCCAAGAGTATAGTCTTAAAGACATGAAACTAATTCAGCTGGTTAGTAATTGTTCCATCTTTCAGGCCTGTTGTTAAACTGGAAATTATTCTCATCATAAGAGACCCTCCCAGGAGAGATTTCTCCTCTTTGATTTGTATTGTTTCACTTACTGCTTTATAAATCAGATATGAATTAATATGTGTAAATAAATATATAAACATATAAATGAAATAGATTTACAGTATATAAATACATAAGTAATTATGTAAATGAAATGTAATACAAACAAATATGTATAAATAAATATAACCAATGAGAACAACCTTGTTATTGTAAATTTGACATTTTTTATCAGCATTGAGTAGCAGGGAGGTAGGACTTATGTGGGTACTGTTGAAACAAATTCATGAACCAAAATTCTTACAGCCCTAAATTGTGTTTTAGCTTTCTTTTTGAAATTTTGCTTCATTTGAACCTAACAAATATTTATCGGGCACTTATTAGGTACCAGTTAATGTTCTATGATAAAAAAAAATGAAGAGAAAACAGTTCTTGTCTTCAAAGACCTTAGATCTCCATCCCACTATGAATGCCAATCACACCAAGGATTGATTCTCTCTCGTTGCTAAAGACTTTGAAATTCTATTTCCCACCTCCTTCAAAACTACCAGCCTCTCTGGCCCCCATGGATAATGAATTGATTTAGACAAGTGCAGAGCATTTTATCTAGCGAGATAGGTAACTACCCACTCTTCCATTGGTGAAGAAAGCAGTCTGAGGTGAGGCCTTTATCCTTGAATGTACAAGAATAACCAACCATTGTAACTGATCCCAACAACACATTAGCTCTGTCATGTTTAATTGCCTCAGCTTTAGCACAGTGGGGAAAAAAAAAAAAAAAAAGCCTCACTCCCCACTTTTCACATATAAACCTTCCAGGCTGATATCTCCTAAATGCCTTAGCAGGGCTCTGGAGACAACCAGTCACATATAATGAACTGTAATGGAACTAGCTGCTAAACTAAGCCTGATAATCCCAGCCGTTGAGACTTATCCATGCTGGTGAGGCATGGACTAATTCCCAATCAGATACTAGCTCAGCATTTGCTGCTGAAGTAAAATCATTTCCAATTACCAACAATGTCTAAAGAGAATCATGCACACTCACCTATTCACACACATACAGCATACACGGAACAGACAGAGCTCACACACACAGACACACCTTATTCCTGGGTTGAAGCGGAGACCCACTGACTCTGAAAAGGCCGATAAATGACATAAAGCTGAGTCTCAGCAACAAATTCTTACAGTGCGTTAGAGAGGCAGGGCTTAGCCTGAAATCTTAAGATTCAAATCCCTTAATTTCATTAGGTAGATATAGCTTAAGAAATGTTTTTTCCCTGCTCTTCCTCCATCACTTAATCCTCCCCCCGCCTCCAACCAGGTCTCCCACCATCATCACCTACAGAGAGCCTGCAGATATCACCAAGTCCCTTGACACTGACCACTTTGCATTGTTGATTTCAGGTGCCATTGAGTCCATTCTGTGTAACAGAATGAAAGGTTGCCCAGACTCACACCATCTTCATGATCTTTGTTATAGGCTGTAGAAATACAACCTACATAGGAGAAATATAAAGACAAATTTGGACTTGGAGTGGACTCGAACAGGAACTATGGCATCACGGAATCTCAATTTTCTCTTCTGTGAAAATGGATAAATAATATCTGATTGTAGAAATTCTAAAAGAAGAGGCAGTTGGCCAAAAGAGCACCTGGTGGATTGGAACTGCCAACCTTTGGGTTTCACCACTACACCACCAGGGTTTCTGATCAGTGCTCATTTAGGGCTAATAGCTGCAGTCTTGTCCACGTTTTTAACTTTTCTGAGGTCCTGATCTCTTAAACAGTATATATAGGCCCTGTGACCAATGCATATAGTTCTTGTATACTAACTCAACAATTTAGGGAATTCAAGCATTCTTCCTCAGCACATTTTCAGATGATTTAACTTATTCCAACATAAGTAGTTGATGAATATATTATTTGAGTCAGATGTCATGTGAAGCTGTCATTAACTCTTACGAAGATGATTTCTTCTCTACTTCCTTAAAGAGAGAATACATTTGGAGTCAGTCTCATTTCATAGAAAGATGACTAGGCTTTAGAGGTCATTTTCTGATCCTTTCTCTGTCTCTTCTCGATCAAAGAAGATGAGCCCCTTGTCCTGGCAGCAAGCTTGTGTGTGAACCCTACAAAGTGAGCATTTCTTTGACTTCCATCTTCAGAGATATTGCAAAAAGAACACACCCTTTAGTGCCATCAAGAGGATAAGGCCGGCCACAGGTGATGATGAGTAGGTAGAATATATAGGGACTCAACCTTGACTTAGTGAACATGGCACACTGGGAATGCTGCCTTGGCTACAGATTCTGAAACACTTTTAAATGGTACCAACATCATATTATTCATTGTCCATATGCTATGAGCCCCAGAAATGAAGCCTGATTTATAGAAGGTTAAATCTGAGTAGCAAACATGAAAGAGTTTCTTGATGGTTGCCCTTCTTCATTTGATCCTCATTTTGGAGAATAATTACTGATGGATTTTTCCTTATTTTGTCCCGTACCTTGAGGAGTCAGTGGTCACAGCCATCTTAGAAGATTTATATACTTTGAGTAATTTTAGTGAAGTTTAAAGTGTAATTCTTCACAGTTTAAGAAAAGTAGTTGTTTCTGAGAAATATACACGTTGAAATTGGAACAACTCATTTTTTGTACTTTCCAGTGGGCAAGAAAAAGCCACTATTTTGCTGAACAAATTATTTTAGGCCTAGTGAACTTTTTTTTTTTTTAGTGAACACAACGGGCCGTTCACAGAACCCACATGTAATGTTACCAGAATGTGACGTTAGCTGGTTTCCTGGAAGATGATTATGGTCAATATGAATCTACCAACTTTCTCTCGGGAAACATTTATTGAGTGATTTCTATCTGCATAGTGCTTTTTCATATAATCTCTTACTTTTCAAAATAACCTTGGCATTATTATTCTCAATGTACACATAAGGAAAATGAAGCTTGCAAATGACAGGTAACTATCCCAATGTCACATCACAGGAAAGTGGCAGTGTCGGGGTTTTTTATTTCAGATCTGTCTGGTCTCTCCACTACACCAAACTGCCTCCCAGAAGAACACAGTCTTGTCTCAAAGCAGCTGTTCCTTTGTTTTGCTTCTTTCCTATCCTTTGGAACAGGCATGAAATTTCATCCAACATATACATTTTACACTACATGTTTACAGCTTTTCTAATCATCTTGCCTGTGGATTTTTAAAATTCCTTGTCTTTTTATTGTGTCTAATAAGCCTTATGAAAAAAAGATGGCCATGGCTTTGGTACAACCCCTAATCCCAAAGTGGCACTCAAGAAACCGCTGAAATTTTAGCATTAAGGTACACAAAGCCCAGCGTTATAAGAACCAAAGTCCTGCCGTATGAATTATTTCATTTACATAATATGATTTTGGGGCTGGGGAGAAGGATGTTTTCAACTATCTTAAAAGTTAATCAAGCATCACATCTGGGTAAAGTAAGAAAAGAGAGATATCTTAATATGGCATCACAAAAGGGCTTTATAAACTAAAAAAAAAATAAAAATTATGTATGCCCTTTTAAAATATGTTCCCTTTTTCTAAAAGCAACCCAGATAATGTAGGTGGAAAGAAAGTGTAAAAATCCAGATTTAATTCTGACCATTATTTTAAGTAGGTGTACTACCTTGGACAAGTCATTTCTCTTAGTTATTTCATTCTAATGAAGAAAATCAGAATCAAAGAGGTTAAATGGTGACTTCCAAAACTATAATTCTTGGTTTTTAGGTTAAATTAAAATCTCTAGGTACATAAGACTAAGAAATTAAAAAAATATATATTATAATTGCCCATTCTTCAATGGGTGCCAAAGTGGGCTCTTTTAGTAAAGAACCTACTTGACAATTATCAATTGCTTATCAGAATATGTAAAAGTTTCTTCACTCCAAATTTTTTGGTCAGATTATCTATTAAAGAAGTTATATGCATCATAATCCGAAAATGTGTTGGTTAATAAATAATAAAATACAGGAAACAAGCAGGCCATCAAGTTTGTATGATTCAATTGCTAGAAAAAAAATCACTCTTGTTTTATCCCACTCTAAGTCACTGTAGCATCCACCTACATTCCTTAAGCATTTGTTACCTTCCTGTGTCTCCTCAAATACCCTGACACTTACAATTGCCATGGCCACGAAAGATTCACGGGAAGTGTAGAATCTTGATTATTGGATAGGAAACCCACTACATAAGTATCATATGGTAAATACATGATGAAATTCTCGATTCTATCTACACAAATCTCTCTGCCAAACACTGACTAATCTCTGATCTCAACTCACCAATTTAGCTGGAAGCTGGAAAAACAAGCAAGTAAACAAAGGAACAAACAAAACAATTAAAAAATTCTAACAGAAGCCATCTTTAAAAAAACAAAAAGGGAACACATTGAAAAATAGTATGTTACTAAGAGCAAAATAAAAAAAAAAAAAAAGGCAACATTCATGTGATCTTTTCCAAGAACAGACAAATCAATTCCAATCCTTGCTTGTGAACATCATTCTTCGGTTCTCCTTAAGCCTGTATTGAGTAGCTATTTTTTGGAAGGTGCTGTACTCTTTTTTTATAGGAAAAAACTATGGCCCAATATCCTAAGGAACTTACCCCATAACAGGAGAGATAGAAATGTACATGTATTATAAATAAAAGAGAATGTGATGGAGGAAAAAATGGCAAAAACTGTATTTGGTGTATGATGACTTTATACATGTGGTAAAATAATTTAAGCCAGATTCATGAAATATTTTTTCAATAAATCAATGGTTAGAAATCAGATAGTTACACTATAATTACCTGAGAAGATTTTTAAAAATATTACTGACTAGGCCTAACACTTAAATGTTCTGATTCAGATGGACTGGGGTAGAGCTGAGACACTGGTATTTTACAAAGGATTCTTAGGTTATTCTAATATGCAGACAGGGTGAAGAACTAATGCATTAAAACATTCTGTTGGTTTCCATCAGACAACAGATGCCCTGTATCCCAACACCTGGCAAATAATAATAAGATCTGGTCTCTCTTTTAAAGGTAAACCCAGTCTAATGGAGATGCTTGCACAGTTAGTTAAATTTGTATCTAATTGGATAACTGGACCATTATGAACTGGAAGGAAGGATTCTTGTGGAGTAACACAAGGCTCTATCCCCTACAAAGACTTGATTAAAGAAAAAGTTCACCTTCATCACACATATGAACCACCACTGGCTGGTAGAGAAATTGCCTATTTGGGACAATTAAATCAAAACTCAAGAATATGCAAACAGAATAAGAAATAGGGTCTTAAAAGACCAACTTGGTCTAAAACCAACAGATCTAAGATCTTAAACTTGAGTTCCAATTATCAATTGCATAACTGCAGGACAGATGAGTTATAGCTTAAAAAATGCTAGAGAATCAATGGTAAACTCAGTTGGAGTCAGTTGAAATGATCTGTGAATTCATAATTGAATTAAAAGAACTGTAATATCTAATTTAATTGATGAAATAATCCCACTCTTCTTTTGTTCTTGTCATATTAAACCTGGACCAAGACATAATGCTTATGCCATCACTCTTGAAAAGAGATACAGATAAATGTAAACAAAACAAGACAAACCAAGACTGCAAAAACTATGTGGAGAATATTGAAGGAATTGAGGTGGAAATTTTAGATTTGGGATTATTGTGGCTGAAAGTAAAGAATGAGCAACTAAAAGTGGCTCAAGGAGTGTTATTTTATCATCTCAAAAAACAAGAAGTTGATAGTTCTGGAATTGGTTCAGTTGTTCAATGATATCATCAAGGACCCAAATCAATTCTATCATTCTGTTCCATTATCCTTAACTTATTCCCCTTCGTGCTGTGGCTTGTTCACTCATGTTAGCAAGATGGCGGCTGGATTATTTCTTCATACAATCTTGTCCAAATAAAGCAAGGGAATTTTACCTTTGTGTGCCTTTATTTTTTTTTAATTAGGACAAAAGAGCAATCTGTATTTGTCATTGGCCAGAACTGGCCCACTCACTTACCCTAGAATAATCTCTGGTACGAGGAAATAGGGCTACCATCACTAACTTGGAAGAGTAGTGATTCATCTTCAGGACTGGGACCACTCCTTTTTAATGTGAACCACTCCAATATCTAAACAAAAGTGAGGAAAAATGGGGAATGGAATTGGGGTCAGTGAATCACAGTGTCTGCTGCATAGAGGAAGGTCTCGATAGCTGCATTCCAACATTTATGTGAAATACACTGTGAGATATGAACAAAAGGTATAAGTAAGACCAATGGAAGAAACCCACAGAGACCAAGATTTTTTTTCATACAGTTGTGCAACAAGTTCCTCAGGAACTTTAGAATTTGATATCATCAGTAATGCAGAATAGAGAAGTTCAAGTATTAGAAGAGTTGTTGACTCAAAAGAACTTTATGATGCCTTTAAGCTCTCTACTTCCACAAATGGATATAATAAAAGTAACAATAGATTTTTTAACATGTCACTGAGCACCTGAGGTCTAAACAAATAATGTAAATAGGTAATTAGGTAATGGATAATTTTCTTCTTCCTCCTGCTCCTCCTCCTTTTCTTCCTCCCCCTCCTCCTCCTCCCTTCTCATTACACTTTATATATTTCCTGTTGCTGCTGTAACAAGCTCAGTGACTTCATAGAATAACAAATTTATTTTCTCACTGTTTGGGAGGTCAGAAGTCTGAAACGAGTAAATGGGGCTGTGTTTCTTCTGGAAGCTCTAAGAGACAATCCATTTTCTTGCCTTTACCAGCTTCTCAAGGCTGTTCACACTCCCTGCTCCTGACCCTGCATCCCTCTGACCATTTCTTCCATCATTACATCACCTTCTCTGACTCTGACACTTTGGCCCCCCTCTTATAAGGACCCTTATAACCACCTTGGGCCCACCCAAATAATCCAAGATAATCTCCCCATCTCAAGATCCTTAACTTAATCACACCTGCAAGTTCCAGGGATTAGGACCTGAACATTGTTAAACCAAACCAGTTGTTGTCGAGTCAGTTCAGACTCACGGTGACCCCACATGAGTCAGGGTACAGCTGTGCTCCATAGGATTTTCAAGGACTTATTTTTTTGAAGTAGAGCTCCAGGCCTGTCTTTCGAAGTTCCTCTAGGTAGAGTCAAATTGCCAGCCTTTCAGTTAGCATCCGAGTACCTTAACTGCACACTCACTTCAAATGTTTGTTTTTTATTTGATCTGTGTAGAATAGCCTAACCAAAAAATATTTAGGATCTGCTTCCCCCAGAAAACAAACATATTAGAACCATCCTTACATTTATATCAAAGAACAGATTTAACACATATTAAGAGTGATACAGATGTACAAACACTAGTGGTTACAAAATAAATATTGCACTGGAAAAACTGTATTTCAGGAACAGTAATGTAACATACGGAAACCCTCGTGGCCTAGTGGTTAAGAGCTACGGCTGCTAACCAAAAGGTCAGCAGTTCAAATCCGCCAGACGCTCCTTGGAAACCCTGTGGGGCAGTTCTACTCTGCCCTTTAGGGTCTCTATGAACCAGAATCAACTTAAAGGCAACAGATTTTTGGTTGTTTAATGTGACATATAACTTTGTGAATAGATTCACCTTCTTTGGACCACACTAACCAGAAGATTGAATGGTAGGAAAAATGTGTTCCCTGAGTGGTAGCAGAGAGAGGATTTTTCAAGTGTCTATGCGATGAGGTTGAGCCATATGGAATGGCGATTTTTCATAGTTCAAACATAGTTGAGTACAGTTAACTCCATATGGTTCAACCCAGTATTATCATTCTTTACCTAAGCATCTTCTATAATATTTTTATTATGAAATATTGAAAACACACTGAAAGAGGAATAATATAATGGACGTTCATGTACCTACCACCCAGTTCTGTCAAATCTTATATTAATAATGTAATATACTAGCTTGTGGAACTGTTTTAAAAGACTAGAACAATACAGTCGAAGCCCCTATATAGCCTTCCTCCAATCCCAATCTCACCTAGGGACCAGCAGAAAGTATTTTTTTATGGATTTTAATGCTCCCTCGCTGGAAGTAGGTTTATCTTTCTTCTATGAAATCAAAATTAATGTGCAGTTTTTATTTTTTGTCCATTGTGCCACTCAATTTGTTTCATAAAAAATTTCTTCCATACATTGGTTTAATCTGATTACACTAAAAAAAAGTTGAATAGTCTCTGTCCATTTTGTCACATATTATTTGCAAAAGGGGCAAAACTAATTTTTCAAGCTTTTCCAAATTATGTGATTGAGATTGGATGATCACACTGGTCCAAGCCACTGAGCCATCTTTTGACAGTCTCAAAAGCATTGTGCAAGCAAGATGGTTAAGGATAGAATTAGAATGTCATATTCAGATAAGACAATCAATTGATATAAAACAATTAGCCTATTTATTTCCTCTTTCTTTCTTTCTTTTTTTCTCATTATAGGTTTTCTGTTTGTGCAGATTTTTTCTCTTTTCACCCCTCTTACCAATCAGGTTGATCATCTGCCCTTCTTGGTCATGCCATCCGGGGCCCTGGCTAGGAGGTCCATACTACTTCCTCAACACAAATGGAAAAACCAGCCATGAACATTAAGGACGAGCATTCACAGGGCTCTGAAAACAAAAAATTCAAGCAGATGGGTTTTAGCAGATTATATCTAGAATGGAGCTCTTTGTATACAAACGCGTGTGGGCTTGAATGAGTTCAGATCCGAATTACATGTAGAAATTTTTTTAATTAAAATGTATTGAATGGTAGGAAACATCTACCTCTAGGGGAGCAACTGTTCAATATTCCTTTTAGTCTCTAATTTTGATTAAAGTTCACATCATTGCTTTCTATCTGTGTGCAAGTAGCCATTTCGTCCAGAATTATGCTGGCAGCCTTCGGAATTTAGTGGAGGATAGCAAGTTTCTTCTCGAAATGAATAAAAAATTGAAGTTCTTAATGTAAGATATGCTAGTTGAAGTTTAAAATTTCTGCAAACTTTTATTTGGCATTTGAAGTCTACAAACCTCAATTCCTTTGTTGAAACTTCCCTTGCCAAGGGACCCCTGCATTTCATTTCTGTTAAAACAATTTTAGAGGCCAGGAAGCAAGAGTGTTATCTTTGGAAGTACAGGAAGACAAAGTGGAATATTTGATTACTTATGTTTTAATATCCACTTTTTAATTAGATTCAGACAAAGAAAACATGATTATAGCTGTTTCTGATACAAAAACACCCTTTATTTCCACTGAGATAATTTGAAAACCACTGAACTGGTTATCATCAAACTTTTCAATGTGATTTGTCTCTAGCATTGGAGCAAAAATGATTGTAGACTTCACACTCTTAAGATTTGTATATGTGGGTGTGTTTAAATGTATATAATTCTAATAGAGCTGTACACTGGAATGTAGAAAACTTTCACTTGGCAAGTAATTTGCTACGTGTTGAGGCTTTGTGATTGGGTGATACAATATTTAGAATAAATGGTCACAAGTAAGGGTTTGAGAATGAAGCTCTCCAAAATCTCAATTATAATAACCCCACCCTCCAAATACTACCTTTCATTTTTCTAGCTTATTCCTTCTGGTTTGCTGATTCCAACAATCCATTGACCACATTCAAACTAATAATCCTTTGATCTTTCTACCCTGCACCATCATGTCTTCCTTTCCTTCCTTACACACCTGAATTCCATGGTCTGACATAGTTCCCTTGGCCCTCTATAAGCCCACTGCATCGAGTCAATTCCGACTCATAGCGATCCTGTAGAACAGAGTAGAACTGCCCCATAGAGTTTCCAAGGAGTGCCTGGCGGATTTGAACTGCCAACCTTTTGGTTAACAGCCATAGCACTTAACCATTACTCCACCAGGGTTTCCTTGGCCATCTATAGCTTTGTCTTTTTTGCTGTAGTGCACTTATTCTGATTCCCATTTCAGAACTGAGGTATTCGTTCACCCAGCACCCAGGACTATTGGCTGCTCTTGGCTCACAACTGAGTTCCTCCCCCAGGAACTGCCCTCTGCCAAAGGGAGCTGACTTCCCCAAGGTTGCATCTCCTCCTCCCCAGCGACAGATTACATCTAATGACTGATTGACTCAATTAGAGACATGTCTGAAGAGTCATTTCAGGTTCTACTCTCCAAACGGGATTAGCTAAGGCCTGTGCTTTTTGGCAACCACACTGCCTTTCTGCTTCTCCCTCTGATTGATATTACTCCCATTACTCCCATGCCGGTTTATTCCCCTGGATGGCAGCTTAATAAAATACCTGCACACAAGTGCCCATCTCAGAGTCTGCATAGAAGAGAATGAGACTTAAAATAGAACCAACAGTGACCTGGACAGCAGATTCTAAAGTCCGATTTTGAAATTTAATCACCTATCTGCAAGCTGGCAATGAGGACAACATCACTGGTGGGAGGTGGCATTATGACAGCTCCTGGCAGGGACAAGGTGCAATTGGTAAAACTTTCTCTAGTGGTAAACTGAGATGATACACCCATGAAAGAAAATACACTGACAGATACAATGTCTCAGGCCTGTAAGAGATATAAGAAAATACTAGTTATAATAACTATAGAATTGGATGGCTGGTGCTTGGGTATTATTAAAGCATTGTAGAAAGATCATGAAAGACTATGGGTGACTAATTTCTAACTTAAGGCAAAGAGCAAAAGCCTCCTTGGCAGCATGTATAGAGCCTCTCATCTACTGTAGCTGGAGAACAGAGAAAATTGAAGATCAGATTCAGGACTTAATTGATAGTGAAATGCCATAAAAGGTTGAATTAAAAACAAACAAACAAAAAACTGGCAAGTCTGCTATACAAAGGTTAGGGCCTTTGATACGAAGTAGTGTGATTTGAGATGGGGACAACCGTGTCCCATCAAATATATCAAGTGAATTTGAAAATTTTGAATGCTCAATTTTCCTTGAACATTCTGGGGCTGCAGAAGTTGCCCCCTTCTCCCTTTCAAAGGCTAGTTCTCCCCTCTTGCTTGATTGGAGAAGGTTCTTCCAAGCTCACACAGGTTGTTGGCAAAATTTATTTCCTTGCAACTGTAAGGCTAAGAACTTCCTTTTTTTTTTTTTTTTTTAAATCAATGAGAGATTGCCCTCAGCTACCAGAAGCTACCCACAGATCCCTACCAAGTGACCTTTTCCATAAATGGTTCACCATAGTGAAACTTGGCTTGTCATGACCAGCAGAAC
This sequence comes from Loxodonta africana, assembly GCF_030014295.1. Lineage (NCBI taxonomy): Eukaryota > Metazoa > Chordata > Mammalia > Proboscidea > Elephantidae > Loxodonta > Loxodonta africana. The sequence continues at coordinate 64,787,919 of NC_087360.1, forward strand.
ATAACCTATGACACCTGGCTAAACCACACAGTGATTAAATACAATTCCCTTCTCATTCATGTCTGCATTCAATCAGTTCAAGTTGGCTAGAGAAAAATGCAGAGCAATGCTTATGTCTATCACTTTAAATTCATGACCACTAACCTCAAGAACTTTTTTTTCTTTTTTAACCTCAAGTGGGTCCTTGAGGCTGCCCAGCAATCTTCCTACATTTTCTTTGTCCCATTAACTCTCATACTTTTTCAGACTACTATTTTATATCATTCCCTTTCTCCTCAAATCTTTAGCATCTCCTGCTCATTCTCAATTTCAGGGAGAAAATTAAAAAAAAAAAAAAACTTGCTTTTTATTTTAACGGGAAAATAGAAACAATCAGAATAAAAAGTTTTCATGCTTCTACTATCTCATCTGTTCACCTGTCTGCTTTTATTCATACCATCATGCTCCTGGAAAGGGCCACCTGCTCTGCCAGTAGAATTCTATTCCATTCCCTCTTTCCTCAAGGACATTGCTCCAGAAATTCTCACTTCACTACCATGCACAATATTGTTTTTGTCTTTCTAATGGATAGTGCCCCATCTGCATAGAAATATGCTTTCAAACATTCCTCCCTCTTGACACCATTACATCACCCCGCTACTGGCCATTTTTCTGCTCTTCTTTTTAGCAAAGATCCTTGAAAGTGTTGTCTACATACTTACCTCAATACAGCTCTTCACATTCTTTCTTGAGCCTACTATAATAAGGCTCTTACCTTCCCGTTCTATAGAAAAGACTCTTTTGAAGGTTGCCAGTGACCACCGTGCTATTAAATTCAGCAGAAAAGTCTCAATCCTCATCTTGTACTATAAGGAATATTCAATGCTGTTAATCATTCTCTCTTTTTGGAAAGATTCCATATTATTCTGGTTTTCCATCTGCCTCACCAGGCATTCTTTCTTAATCTTCTTTACCAGTTCTTCCTCACTGTCACGATGTTTTAATGTTGGAATACCCTAGTGTAATGTGGCGTATTCACAAGTTCTTGGTGAAGACTGTTTGGAACAGAACACAGATCAGAAACTGTTCTAATGACGTGGTCAACAGGTGTTAATTACTCACAGAATAAATAGGGCAGGAATGAGTAGAATAGCATACATCATCATCATCTAATTTTCCAACCCAGAATAATATGAGAGCACATCTAAGCACATTTCACATCATGTCTTGGGAGGAGAACGCCTGAGTCTGTCTCTCTGGGATTAAATACCAACAGGACAGCCTGTCTACATGTCTATATGCCAAGTAGCAAGTACAGAGTAAGGGGTAATAAAAGGTAAACGTGGAAGGGGTAATAAAAGTGGAAGGCCACCTACAGAGCAATGGACATTACTCATTGCCCTAGTTCAGGAAGGGCGACCATTTCCTGATGGCTCTTCTAGATTTACTGGCATCAGGAGCATCCTTTCCCCCTTTGTTCTACAAAAAGAACTTAAGAGAGTTCTAGATTTCTTCAGGGGGCAATCATCTCCCCCTAAGGCACATTCTTTACTTTGCATGCCTTAATAGCTATTATGTTCATTAGCAGCTAGGGGGACAATGAGGTGGCAATTATAACTTAGCACTCCTGTGCACCCAGCACCTAGGATTCATTCCTTGGACCTTTTCTATATCTAATGTTCCCACGATAAATTCATGCAGCATTATGGTGTTAAAAACAATATTTATGCTAATTACTTCCATGTTTATAATATCCCCCAGAACTCTCTTCTGAATACCAGACTAAAATATTCAATTGCCTTTGCAACATATACACTTGAGGTGTCTAGTAGACATCTCAGGCTTAGTATGTCCAAACCTAAAATCCAGTTTTTCACTCCCAAATATTCTCCTCCCACAGTCTCTTTCATCTCAGTTAATGGCTACTCCATCTTGCCGGTGTCTCAGTTCAGAAGACTGGGAGTTATCCTAGAATGCACTCATTTCATACCCTACATCCAATCTATTGGTAAATCTGATTGACATTCTTTTAGAGTCTATCCAGAAGATGACCACTGTTTACCTTCTCCTCTGTCATCTCCCTGCTCCATGCCACCATGATCTCTCCAATTGATTATTACAATATCATTCTAATTGGCCTCCCTGATTTCACACTCTTACTCTCTTACAGTCTGATCTTAATAAAACATCCAGAATAGCCCTTAGAAAACAGAAATTTCATCATGTAATTCTTTTGCTGACTACTTTCCAATGGCTCCTTGATCCACTCAGGGTAGAAATAAAAGTTCTTATAATATCCTACATGGCCCTATACATTCTGGTCCTTCTTAGCTTTCTGAACTCTCTCCCAGCACGTCCCCTCTTCTTCATTTCATTCTAGCCACACTGTCCTTAAATATTCCCGCATTTCTCTGCCTTCTGGCCCTTGCAGTTGCTATTTCCCATGCCTTTGCAGGCAATTACAGTTCTTGTTGCAGTTGCTTCATTTTTCCTCTTCTACAGATTTTACCAAATGTCATTTCTCTGTGAGAACTTCCCTAAAGTCTAAAATTACATCCCTTCCCTCTCAGCACACACCACACTTTCTATCTCTATTCCCTCCTTTATTTTATCTTCTTATCACTTTTCACCTTTTAGCATACTAAGCTTCATTAGGGCAGGGATTTCTTTGCTATCTTTTCACTGCACAGTACATAGTATGTGTTCAATAATATTTGCTGCATAAATGAATCAATAAAGTAATAAATGAATGAGCAAATTAATTAACTAAACTCTGTCAGCCAGGGTCACACCAGGAAAACAAACAAACCCATTCTTCTCTGTAACACATGGCAACCCCATGTGTTATAGGGTAGAAATGCTCCATAGGGTTTTCTTGGTTATCATCTTTATGGAAGTAGGTTGCCAGCACTTGTGTGTGGTGTGTGGTGTGTGTGTGTGTGTGTGTGTGTGTGTGTGTGTTACTACTGGGTGTATTCAAACTGTCAGACTTTAGGTTAAAAAGTCAAGTGCAAACTACGCCACCTAGGGACCACCCAGCAAGAAACAAATGGAAAATTCAAGTGGGGTATTTTAAGGGGTTATTTTCAACTTGTGGACAGAACAGGGTACCAATAAGGATGGTGCAATACCCAGGGAGCCAGGAACAGTGCGGGGTGGTTATCATCCCTATATTTAAAGGAACAAGGAGAAGAATCAGATACCATCATTTGAAGAAGGTAGCTGTAGGACAGAGCTGCCCAAAAGACATTGTGGCCTTCAGTAGGGAAATCAGCAAAGTCAGCAGCCAGTTAGAGGTGGCCCACTAGGAGAGGATCCTGGAAGATAAATACCCAGACCTCAGTCTCCTCTTGCCCTCATATTTCCTACTGATGCTCTGCTTTGGCCAAATCCAGCTGCAGGTCGGAGGAGAAGGAAGTCTCCTAGTACAGTCCCTAACAGCCAACCATCCAAGCACAAAGGGGTAGGGAAGGTTGTAGCATGAATCAGAAGCAAATGGCAACTGTCTCGCCTATCTGCATTTAACCTTGTCACTTACAGTTTCTTACGGAATGGGATAGAACCAACGTATTTTAAAATTAACATACTTTTGCTATAGGAGATAAGTTTAATTTATGCTAGACATTTTTATCCATAACTTTGTTTTCCCAGTGCCTATTCATCACTCATTCTTTTCCTTTTAAAATGAGAATATGCATTCATTGGAAGGTTTGGATTCTTTTTTTTTTTTTACTTTAAATCACTGTAGTTCAGATTGTTTTCTCAAATCAAATACTAACCTTTAAGAGAATGTCTGAAGGCTACATTCTCTGGCCTGTTCTATTTAGGTGAATAGGAAGAAATAGCATTGAAAGTTGCCAAAGGCATCTTTGGAAATTTTTTGAAATGAGTTTTTTTTTTTTTTTTTAAACAAATGGAAGCAAAGTAAAATAAAAGGAGCTGAAGCAACAGCCCTGCTGAGGAAAGATAAAACTCAGCCCTGGCTAAAAATAACATCCATGACCACTGATGAGAAAGAGGCACGTCTGGTAGAAAGGGTGCATTCATCAGGTGACACTCCCGTGAAGATGCCTACGGCATTCAGGAGATTGTAACTGTGCCAATCTGATGATACTCCTAAGGAGCTAGAGTAGAAGCTCGGCAAAGGTTTAGCATTACTCATAATGTTTAGGTTATAATATAAATATTCTTACAATTTCTTTGCTGTAGGGTTGAGGCTTTTTACTGGTGAAAGAGGCTTACCCTACCTTCATCACACCTTTATTTTAAAAAAGTTTAAACGCACGAGTGCGCACACACACACGGGTAATTGATGCCTCAACAAGTTGGTTAACCCATTGCCGTCGAGTCAATTCTGACTCATAGCGACGCTTTGTACTGAGTAGAACTGCCCCATAAGGTTTCCAAGGGGCGCCTGGTGGATTCGAACTGCCAACCTTTTCATTAGCAGCCAAGCTCTTATTAGAAGGACTTTGGCCCAGTTCTTGAGGCTAAAATGTGATTTCTGTAGACCTAGAGGGTAATGGTATAATACAAAATTGGATAATGCTACTAGACAATTTTAGAGTGATTTTGTTTGGAGACTCTTGTTTTGTGTGCATTATGCATTTGCTATGAAAATGCTGAGATGGTGGTTTTGTTTTCCTTCTGGCATTTTGTTACTCTGCAATGTATATCTCTCTCTTCTTTATACACTGAGCCCTTGGGATTTGCAATCTATTTCTGTTTGCTCCCATTTCTCTCTCACAACTCAGATGTGCTATCTTTTGCCCCCCTTCTTGTGTCCATGATTTCCCTTCTAGCATTCTTTATCAGCAAAGAAATCATGCTCGGTGTGATGGTTACTGTTGTCGTTGTTGTGTGCTGTTGAGTCTATTCTGACTCATAGTTAGCCAACAATACATGTTTGCTTATTTCAGTAAACCACAGTGCCATATCACTTGGATAATTTTTTCTCCATCTGTGAACTCTTGGTATCTCTGAATCAGTGGCCCTACCATATTCTTTTTACCCATCTCAGTAAATCCCAATTATAAATCACAAAAAAAAATCTACTTTTCTCACTTTTCTTTAGCCTCTGGACTAACTCAAAGCTTCATTTTCTTTCTCCACATGCAGCCCAGACCCCCTTTCGTGTCCATCCAGGTCTTTAATCAATCTAACTTACTTCAAACCCCGTTCCATCTGTTCTCTTTAGACACTAGCCGGTTATTTTTTCCATTGTTCTCCACAGAACTGGGTAATAATCGAAGACAACCAAGAGCAACTTATATAAAATGAAATTACTTGTCTAATTTAGCACTTCTCAACCCCCATTGCCCCCTGGAATCGTCCCTGTCATTGCTTCCCAGTATTTAATGCATGTACAAATCACCTGAAGATTTTTGGTAAAAATGTAAATTGTGACTTAATAGACGAAGGGTAAGGGCTCCAAGATTTTAAATTTCTAATTAAGTCCCAAGTGGTGCCAATGCTTCTGGTGGTCCACGAGGTATAGTTTGAGTAGCAAAGACCTAGAGTGCTTTTAAGAAAATGTTTATGCCAGGGCCTACCACACTAATTAAATCTTTATAGATGGGGGGCTAGGCACAGGTATTTGTTCAGTGCTGCCCAAGAGATTCTAATAAGTACCCTTGAATGAGAACCACTGGTCTAACTCCAAAATTTGCATGTATTCCACTATGAAACAATGCCTCTTAACAATCATTTATTTTTCTGAAGTATACCTATCTGGAGCCCTTGTGACACAGTGGTTAAGAGCTTGGCTACTAAGCAAAAGCTCGGCAGTTCGAATCCACCAGTTGCTCCTTGGAAACCTTACGGGGCAGTTTTTCTCTGTCGTAGAGGGTCACTATGAGTTGAATTTCATTTTGGGTTTTGATACCTGGCTGAGTATTTTGTTGCGTACTGTTTACCAATTTATCACGTAGTTAAAAAATGAAAAGAGGAAATACGTATTAGTTTCCTGGGGTTATCATAACAAGTTACCACAAATTGGGTGACTTTAAACAAATTTATGCTCCCACAGTCCTGGAGGCCAGAGGTCCAAAATCAGCACCTCTGAGCCAAAACAAGTATGTCAGCAGGACCACGCTCCCCCTGGAGGTTCTAGAGGAGAATCCACTCGTTGCCTCTTCCAGCTTCTGGTGACTGTCGACCTTCCTTAGTTTGTGACTGCATCATTGCTGCTTTCTCTGCCTTTTTCTTCACATCACCTTCTTCTCTGTTTGTCCGCTCTTCTTCCCCCTTCTTCTTATAAGACTATGCGTGATAGCATTTAGGACCCACCCAGATTGTACTTAATCACATCTGCAAAGACCCTTTTCAAAATAAGGTAACATTTACAAGTTTCAGGGATTAGGATCTGATATTTTGGGGGGCTCATTAATCAGCCTCCTACAGGAAGCAAAAGGATTTAGAATATCTAATGCAATTTTGAATAAAAAGAGCAAAGTCACAGGACTTACACTATTTGACTTTAAGACTTATTATAAAGTTACAGCAAACAAGACCGTGTGGTACCGGCATTAAGGGTTGCAAAGAAATCAGTGGAATCAAAAACAATCCAGAAACAGACCCACATATGATTAGTACTTTGTTTTGCACGAAGGAACCAAAACAATCTAGTGGAGGAAAGGAAAGTCTTTTCAATAAATGAAGCTGGAACAACTGAATGTTGGCATGGAAAAATATGACCTGTAATTCACATGGATCCCAGACTTAAATATGACCCCTAATTCACGTGGATCCCAGACCTAAATATGAAAGCTCAAATTATAAACCTTTTAGAAGAAATTGTAGAAGGATATCTTCACAACATGGAACAGGCAAAGGCTTATTAGGACAGAAAAAAACAGTAATTAGAAAAAGATGATGAATTACCCTTCATCAAAAATTAGAAATTCTCAATAAAGACATAATTTCAAAAATGAACAAACAGGTCATAGACAAGGAGAAAATATTTGCAAAAACTATATTTGACAAAGATTTAATATCCAGGATATACAAAAAACTCCTACAACTCAGTAACAAAGAGTCAAATCACCCACTTTAAATGGGCAAGATTAAAACAGATAGTTCACGTAGGAAGATATACAAATGGCCAATAGTCACGCGAAAAAAAGTCCTCAACATCATTACTCATCAAGGAAATGCAAATTAAAATCATGAAGAAATACCACTACACACCCACCAAAAGAGCTAAAATTAAAAAGACTGAAAATACTAAATGTTGGCAAGGATGCAGAACAACCAGAACTTTCAAACATTATTGGTGAGAGTCTAAAATGGCACAACGGCTTTGCAAAAAGGGTCTGGCAATTTCTTATAAAACTAAACATACACCCACCTATGACTCAATAATATCACTCAAAGGTATTTACCAAACAGAAACGAAAACATATATTCACAAAAATACTTGAAGAAGGCTGAGAGCTTAGTTCATAATCACCAAAACCTGGAGAAGCCCAGGTGCCCATCGACAGGAAAATGGATAAATAAACTGTGTTAAATTCAAGCAATGGAATATGACAACTCTGCAATGTAGATATTGTTCTCTCCATACTCCACATGAAAAACCTAATATTCAAGCAAACCGTCAATCGTGATCACACCACTGGTAAGTAGAGAAAAAAACAGAAAATAAAGCCATGTGTCAAATTTAGTGCTTTCGATTGGCCTTGCTCAGTTAAAAAGAACAAACTCCTGACACAGACACTAACATGGCTGCATTTCCAAAACACGATGCAGTGGAAGAAGCCTTACACGACAGCGTACATACTGTACTGCTCAGTTGCTATGACATTCTAGAACTGGCAAAGGGGAAATCTTTGGTAGGAAAAAATCTAGGGTGGGAAGAAAAATAGAACAGTGGTTGACTGGAGGGGGTGAGGTTGATGACTCTCTGGAAAAGGGCATGAGGCAATTTTTTGGGTGATGGTAGTGTTCTTATAAGGAGGTTGTGCTACAAAAGTTTACGCATTAGTGGAAATTTAACAAATGGTACATGGCACTGGGTTTTTGGGTACACTTAAATTTGTGCATTGCATTGTGTACAAATTTTACCTAAAGAAAATGAAAGAAATATTGAACCGTAGTTAACACTAAGGGAAAACATATTGATGCGTGCAATTCACTTGGGAATGCATCAAAGACAGGATGGCTTGAAGGATCGATAGATGCATGGATATGTAATAAGTATAGCAAAATGTTAATTTTAGAAAGAATCTAGGTGGTGGTTACAAGGCTGTGCACTGTAAAATTCTTACATTTCAAATTTATAACAATAAAATACTGAAATGAACAGGTTAGGACAAAAACCTTTTGGAGGTTCTGAAAACTCTCTTTTCTGTTAAGAATATCTCCTCTTCTCTACAATAAACAACCCCATCTGTTATACCTTTATATATTTTTTACCACATTTTTGCTATGGAGTTATTCACACTTGTTTCACATTTCTGAAGGAGACGGTTCTAATTTTTTATATGACTTATAAATTTCAGGGCATGAAATTTGGGGTCAGCCAAATACCAAGTTTTAAATTTTAAATCCACTCTGCCCTTCACTTATTAGTATGTAAGTTTAGCCAAGTTACTTTGTTGGTCTTGGTTTTATAATCTGTAATTTGGTAATAATGATAATAATAATATTTTCTTCATAAAACCAAACTGGCAAATTGACATATTTAAGGTTTCTGTTCTGTCTTTATCTTTTTTTAAGACCCTGAGCCTACCACACACTCTTTGTTGTCCCAAACAGTCATATTTCATGGCTTGTTGCTGCACAACCACTGTTTTCCTCAACATACTCACACAATGATATAACTGACTGGACAAGCTTTAAATCAGACAAGTACCCTCTGGCTCGTGGCCTGGCTCAATTAGATGTAGTAAGCCAGTGCCATCGAGTCAATTCCAGGCTAATAGCGACCCTATAGGAGACAGTAGAACTGCCCTATAGGGTTGTCAAGGAGTGGCTGATGAATTTGAACTGTCGACCTTTCGGTTAGCAGCTGAGCTCTTAGCCACTGCACCCCAAAGGCTCCATAAAACCATACATATGTTTCTCAAAAATATAAACTAAGAGAGTCAGAGAGAGGTAGTAGTTGGTAGTGGGTTCTGAGCTGGACAATCACTTAGAGACAAGGGCTTGGGATTATCCCCATTTGGGCCATATTTATGATTAGTAAGTAAATAATGTTGATTGTAAGCATGTAAGCAGAGAGAAACAAAAATGTGAGGAGATATGCAGCTTATAAGATATGAATAAAATAGCCTCTATTACTGACTGTCCAATTTCCTGCTCCAATGACGCCTAAGTGTTCTTGATTCTCATCTGCTGTGTACCTAAATTTTCCTGTGGAATTCTTTCACTAAACTCCACTTCCTTTGAAATAGGTTGAATGGATTTCTCATCAGTTAGGATGGACTAGAGTATGCTGCTGCAACACACACACACAGAATCTCAGTGGCTTAAGATAACAAACATTTCTATTCCCGCTCATGCTGCATGCCCGTCTCAAGTTAGCTGAGCCTCTGGTCCACAGTATCTGATGTTTGGAATAAAGAAGCAGTTTCCTTTGGAATCAATCACATAACGAACTACCATGAGCTGGCTCATGAAGCTACCTCACAAAAGACACACTTGTTGTTTTTGGTCCCATATTATTGGTGAAAGGAAGTCACATGTCACATGACCATACATGAGTTCATCAGGGCAGGGATGTAGATCTTCAAGGAGGGGCACTGATATGGATGAATGCTAAACCAATCCATCACAAGATCTATTTGTATAATAAAAAAGAGCACTAAGTGAGGGTAGTGTGTATAACTGGTAAATAATATAGGATAAGTCAGAATAATCTGTCTTTATGAGGGCCTTTGCACATCGAAGGCTTTTCCCAAAGTGTTATAATGGTTTTTATTCATTCATTCTTCAAACATATAGAACAACCAAAAAAAGAAGAAGAAAACCCCATTGCCGTTGAGTGGATTCCTGTTCGTAGAGACTCTACTCGACAGAGTAGAACTGCCCCATAGAGTTTCCACGGAGTGCCTGGTGGATTTGAACTGTTGACCTTTTGGTTAGCAGCCGTAGCTCTTAACCACTACACCACCAGGGTTTCCCAAACATATTGCTATATGCAAGGTAGGATGCAAAGTGCCAGAAATAAAATGAAGAATAAGATAGACACAGATCCTGTAGATAGACACAGATCCTGTACACATGGAGCATAGAAAATAATGGGTAATAAAGGCCAATGAAAAGGAAATTACATTGTCTATTAAGATGCCTATGATAAGACAAATACTGGTGCCTGAAAACATGGGAGGTGAATCTCACTGAGATCTGAGGCACACAAAAGGTCTCTTAGAGAAAGTAACAATAACTGAAAACTGATGAATGAGCAAGAATTAGCCAGGCAAAGGGCAAGAGGGAAAAAGAATTTCTTCTAGACAGAGGGGCCAATAGAATTGCAGACCCAGGGGTAAACATTCAAGGAATTGCAAAAAGATTAAGAGAGGTGGGCAAACAGTTGTTAGCTGTGCAAAGGAAGTTGGACTTTACCCTAAAAGCAGTGAGCAGGTATTAAACAGTTTTATGTAGGGAAGGAGCTTGATCAGATTTGTGTTTTAGAAAGATCACTAAGGATCTAGAAGTTTTCTGGGGGCTTTGGCCTACAGTTAAAGACATGCATCTATTGGCCAATCCTTGGCCTACACACATACTTGTTCATACTGAACAAAAAAAAGACTGGACACATGTTTCAACTAAACTGTGTGTTTCCTCCCTTTCTCCTCGTAACTGTTTTGTCTGTGGCACGCAGTCCTATGGTGTGCTCCAGTGAGGGCAAAAGCAATGAAATAGAAATTAGACAACCAGGCTCAGCCCCAATCCTGTCACGTTCCTCAAATATGATATTGGGAAAATGGCTTAACTAGTCTGAAAAGTGAGGATAACAGCCTAAATTAAGGGCTTTGAAAAATTATAAATCTATTTAATGTGGGCACCATTACTGGGAGATTTTGAATATTATTAGTAAAAAAAAAAAAAAAAAATGTGAAATAATATAACCTGTTTGGGAACAAACTAGTATGACATAATTTGCTTGTATCATCTGGATACCTCTTATCAATAATCTCCTTGGCAAATAAGATACTCAAGTGTTACTCTTCAGATAGTATTCAGATGTATTAAGTGAAATTTCCCTTCAGTTCTGTGGGTGAGAGAGTAAAACAAGAGCTTCTGAGAGACTTGATTAGCCTAACCCAGGAGCCATTTCTGAATACAGAACTTAGTCAATCCACACTCATTGTCCTTTCCTAGTTTGGGTTGGACTTTCCAATTTGCATTTGAAATTCAAAATGTCAGGCCTAATACTCCTGCTGCATCTCTGAGGGCATGACCTGGCCTTTATAACTAAATGTTAAAGCAGAACTCGATGCCTGAGAGTGGCAATTCCATTTTCCAATCCTTGGTACTGTCAAAGGCACTATGTAATGTGCTGTCAAGCCAGGTCGGTCAAGCTGCAAAGAACACAGCCTCCTTTCTGGATGTCATTCTTGGAATAAGGAGCATCCTGTAGCCACTCAGTAGGGTATACCAATCATAGTGTACCAACAACGTCATTTTCTCTCTACTAAAGAAAACTCACCAGAGAAACCCATTTGGAGGACCCAGAGAGTCAAGCACCCCTGAAGTTGCTAAAACATGTTTTATTTCCCAATTATGCAAATCATTTTTGTTTTTGAGGGATGAGGCAATTGTGAGATGGAAAACTATCCTGTCAATAGATAGATTCAGTCATTTGTCAAAGACGGTCTTTCACGGTCTGCATGATCTACCTGGGTGAGAACAGAAGTATAGTTACTGTGTTCCAGAAGAGAGGACTCCTAAAGATTTTAGAGAAACAGAACCAGTTAGTTATTAAAGGATTTTGAATAAGAGATGTTCACATAAAAGCTAGAGCCAAGATATTGTTCAGCTTATTGACTATCTCACTATGGAGATTATAAAAAAACCTACTTACTAAGGGGATGAACAAACACTGCCAAAAATAATTTTGCCAATAGATTAATGAGCGATGAATACTTTTGAAACCAAATCCACAGTAAAAGGGTATCTCTTGAAGGAAATAATGCAAAAGGGAAAAAATGTAGGGAAAAAAATGCATATGGCCCTGACCTGACAGTGAAGCTTAAATAAATGCAGAAATTTAGGAAAAGAAGTGACTTTGTAGAACTTTGGACAATCTCATGGGAATGAGATGACAAAAACAGAGCTCAGGGCCCACCGTGTTGGAGAGGCCTGGTAAATAACTTGAACTTCTAGGTAAGATGCAGAAGGGCCACACCCTAAGAGTAAGAACAACCAAGAACGGACCTGATGTTACAAAATTCTAAATCCCAAATTTGAAACAGCTCTAATTGCCTTCCCAAAAGCAAAAAAGAAATCTTTTCTGGGGAATGATAACATGAGCCAGAGCTTCAATATATCTATATAATTTTTCACAATAAAGTCTGGCATTCAATAAAAAATTATGAGGTATGCCAGGAGGAAGTACTGAAAACGAAGTGAAAAACTATATTCAATACAAGCAGATTCTTAAGCAATTCAAATATTATAGAAATCAGGTACAAGGTATAAAAGAACTGTTATTAATATGGTCATGATAATAGAAGACAGGATGGGAGGATTTACCAGAAAACTACAATCTGTAAAAAAAGACAAAAGGAAATTCTAGATCTGAAAAGACAATAATTAAAGTTAACTTGATAAATAGGTTTAAAAATAGATTACACAAAGCAGAAGGGAAAAACAGTGAATTCAAAGTAGGACAAAAGAAACACCTAGAAATAAGGATAGGGAAAACAGGCAAGAATGTAAGAACTATATGGGGCACAGTGAAAAGCTATGACATACGTGTAATTGGAGAGAAATGGGGGGGGGAACCATACTTAAACATACATTGAGCAAAATTTTTTTTTCAAAACTGACTAAAAACAAAAAAACCAGGCCATTGAAGCAAGAAACTGTCCATACCCCAAGCAAGTTAATTACAGAGAAAACCACATGTAGTGATATCATAGTATAATTTCCAAAAACCAGAAATGAAAGGAAAAGTCTCATAAGCAGACAAAGGAAAAAAAAGACTTGTACACTTTAAAGAAGCAACAATAAGCTAGAAGGCAGAAGCAATGGAAAATAACAATTAAAAGGATGGGAGAGATAACTGCCAACAAAGAATTCTATATCCAGGGAAAATATACTTCAAGAATGAATACAAATCAAGATGTCTGGAAATGAAGACTAAGTAATTTTTTTCTTTTTTTTCTTTTTTACCAGTAGACTCGTACTAAAAGAATTATTAAAGAGAGTGATTCAGGCCAAAGGAAAATGGTCCCACCTAGAAACACAGAAATGCAGGAAAGATGAAGGGCAACCGAAACAGTAAATATGTGAGCAGCCATAAACAAATGTTGATTGCATTAAATGATAATCATGCCTTTGGGGTAGAATATAGGTAGAATACAAAACATGACAGAATTACTTACAAATCTAAGAAGAGCAAAAGGCATTAAGTGTTCTTAGGTCCTTTCATTGTTTTGAAGTGGTAAATATTTCAGTTTATGCCACAATTCCAATGTCATGGATCAATTTTGTAATCTCCAGAAAAAAAGATATGAAGAATGAAAAAGTATATAACTGAGTAAAAAAAAGATGAAGATAATATACTTACTGATCAAAAAAAAAAGAGGCAAAAAGGAGAGGACTAGGATAGGTGGGTTAAAAAGAAATAAATAGGCTGGTAGTTTTAAAACCAAATACATTAGTAATTAGATTAAATGTAAATAGAATAAATACTTCAGTTAAAAAAACTAAGAATATAAAAATGAATTAAAATATATATATACATATTCAATCATACACTACTTAACAAAAGACACAGCTTAAACTAAAAAAGAAAAGACACAAAGAGATTTTACCACTAACCAAAAGAAAACTAGAGCACCTCAACTGGTAGATATAATGCAAGGAACATTACCAAAGACAAAGAAATTAATGATGAAAGTAACAATGTACATAGAGAATGAATTCTTTATGAAGATAGAATTAACTAAGCCTAGGTCTTCTCAAGCTTTTTCAAGATCTACTCGCAAAGTTAAAATTTATTAAACATTTATTTCTTTAATTATCAGTTTATGATCCATTTCTTTAATCATCTTATTAATTCTCTCAAGATGGAATTCTAATCATTATGATATGCCCAAGATCTAGCATAGTGTCAAGCATAGACTAGAAACTCAATAAATAATCTTTAATAGAATAGATGTAGAGATGAGTGAGTTGGTGGGTGACTGGTGGGTGAGTGGATGGATGGATGGATGGTCAAGGTCCTGGAAAAGCAGTATATTTTATTTACTTAGTAAATAATATCATACTGAAAAAAACTTGAAGTTGGCTCCGAGTCATGGCAACATTATGTATGACAGAATGAATAGTTACCTGAGCCATCTTTGCGATCTTTGGTATGTTTTAGTCCATTGTTGTGGCTATTTATCTAGCAATAAATTTTAGTAACATAGTTAGGAAGTATCGGGATTATCTGAGTTACAAAAATAATGTATTATAATAATTACAAAACTTAATGAGTGTAGCATGTTAGAAACTTCCAAACCTGATTAAACTTGGCCCCTCATCCTCTGTTTATCTCATTTACTACTAGGCTTTTGCATACACCTCCTTGGATCTTCATGGGTTGATGAGTTATTAGAAAGGCAGAAGTGAATGTTCCTGGATCCTGTAGCCAAATGTCATCAATTTCCTCTAATAGTTATACCAGCTAAACTTAGTTATACATGTTTGTTTGTTTTTCTTCCTGCCAGCTGCTGTCATCTTATTTCTTGTATTATTTAGATCTTAGGCAGTAGGATAAGATGGTAACCAAACACAATATGTATATAAAACTATGACTCTCATTCCATGGGTCTCACAGGCTCCTAGTTGAATCATTTTCTGTGGTTTTATTGCTGATCACTGGCCTCATCACCTTTTTTTGCTCTATTACATTCACTCTCCATGTCCCCAAACCAAGTGGTTTTGGACAAAGAAATCAAAAGATTGTTTAAGGAAATCTATCCAGACAACTCTGTGGTCTCTAAAACATTTAAAATCTTTAAGCATCTGCTCAATTTTCGTTCTTGCACAGAAAGGTACCTGCTGCAAAATCATAAATACACTGCACCTTCCTGCAGACCTATAATTGAGTTAGTTTGGTTTCCCTGGCAACCACCACGATTAATTAGAATACTTGAGCATGGTAGGTTTATAGATGCAGAAAATATTTCATGTATAAATAGTGCAATCTGTTTATGCTCAAAGGAATTTTCCCCCTCAGTTGAGACACAGGGGTTAGTTTTTTTTTTTTTCTTTTTGTGTGGATTAATCACATTTTCTTCCCCATAAACTCTGTAAGTAATACTCAAAGATTAATGCTGATTGAACCTTTTCAGCAAAATATGTCAGCACTGGCGCTCTGGATGATTTCTGGCCTGAGTCCTGGGCTCCTGCTGGGTGAGGCATGACTGGGAGCATGCTGTATTTAGTGACAGAGCTGATGAAATCACACACCTTTTAGTGTCCTCTGGGTCCTATAGAAGTCCCCGTTCTTTTTGTAAATTAGCTCATTGTACAAACAATTGGGTGTGAGAATATTTATGTGAAAATTGGCTTCTCCCGATGATAAACCTTGCACAAAACCAAAATGAGCTCATCAGTTTGTAAAAAATATATCTTCCAGGCAATTAATATTTCTTTCACTGATATTATTAGCAAAAGACATACAAGAGCTAATGCTTATGAAGGTTTACTCTAGAAATCAGTCATTTATCCTAGTGTTTCAGATATGCAATTTCATTTAATATTCACAGTATTCCTGTGAGATTGCTCCTATGAACTTCATTAGAGATGTTCAGCTGAGGCCTTGATAAGTTAAGCAAATTGCTCAGAGTCACACACTAGTACTAAGTTTGGAGTTGGATTTAGTTGTTGTTAGGTGCCGTCAAGTCAGTTCTGACTCATAGTGACCCTGTGCACAGCAGAACCAAACACTGCCCGGTCCTGAGCTATCCTTACAATCATTGTTATGCTTGAGCTCATTGTTCCAGCCACTGTGTCAATCCATCTCGTTGAGGGTCTTCTTCTTTTCCACTGACCCTGTACTTTGCCAAGCATCATGTCCTTCTCCAGAGACTAATCCCTCCTGACAACATGTCCAAAGTATGTAAGACGCAGCCTCGCCATCCTTGCTTCTAAGGAGCATTCTGGTTGTATTTCTTCTAAGACAGAGTTGTTCATTCTTTTGGCAGTCAATGGTATATTCAATATTCTTCACCAACAGCACCGTTCAAAGGCCTCAATTCTTCTTCGGTCTTCCTTATTCATTGTCCAGCTTTCACATGCGTATGATGTAACTGAAAATACCATGGCTTGGGTCAGGCGCACCTTAGTCTTCAAGGTGACATCTTTGCTCTTCAACACTTTGAAGAGGTCCTTTGCAGCAAATTCGCCCAATGCACTGAGTCTTTTGATTTCTTGACTGCTGCTTGCACGGCCATTGATTGCGGATCCAAGTAAAATGAAATCCTTGACAGCTTCAATCTTTTCTCCGTTTACCATGATGTTGCTCATTGGTCAGTTTTGAGGATTTTTGTTTTCTTTATGTTGAGCTGCAATCCATACTGAAGGCTGTGGTCTTTGATCTTCATTAGTAAGTGCTTCAAATCCTTTTCACTTTCAGCAAGGAAGGCCATGTCATCTGCACAACTCAGGTTGTTAATGAGTTTTCCTCCCATTCTGATGCCCCGTTCTTCTTCATATATCCCAGCTTCTTGGATTATTTGCTCAGCATACAGATTGAATAGATATGGTGAAAGAATACAACCCCGACACACACCTTTCCTGACTTTAAACCAGTCAGTATTCCCTTGTTCTGTTGAAACAACTGCCTCTTGATGTATGTAAAGGTTCCTCATGAGCACAGTTAAGGGTTCTGGAATTCCCATTCTTTGCAATGTTATCCATAATTTGTTATGATCCACACAGTCGAATGCCTTTGCATAGTCAATAAAACACAGGTAAATATCCTTCTGATATTCTCTGCTTTCAGCCAGGATCCATCTGACATCACCAGTGATATCCCTGGTTGCACGCTCTGTTCTGAAACTGGCCTGAATTTCTGGCAGTTCCCTATCGATATACTGCTGCAGCCGTTTTTGAATGATCTTCAGCAAAATTTTGCTTGCCTGTGATATTGGTGATATTGTTCTATAATTTCCACATTAGGTTGGATCACCTGTCTTGGGAATAGGCATAAATATGGATTGGATTTTAGGGAGGTTATCTAAATCAAAAGCCTAAGGTATTGATATATCTACCCTATTGTCACTCCTTTTCTTGCAAAGTAGTCATGGAAGAAGGAATAAGAGAGATTCTGACTTTAAATCAAACTAAAAGCCCATTGCTGTCTAGTCGATTCCAACTCACAGCAACGCTGTAGGATAGAGTAGAACCAGCCCACAGGGTTTCCAAGGAGCGGCTGGTGGATTCAAACTGCCTATCTTTTGGTTAGCATCTGAGCTCCTAACAACTGAGTTGGAATCAGCTTGATGGCAATGGGCTTGGAATTTACATCAAAATAGGATTCCCCGAATCCTTTGGTTTGCACGGAATCCATCTCCACCTTTCTTCTGAAACAGATGACGAGGAGTCAGGGAGAGACTACCCAATAAGCAAGGTACGCACGGGTTTACTTGTGCTTACTCACTAATCTGTAGTGCACGATTTCATCTGTTTTTTTTTTTTTTTTGTGGTGAAACCCATGTGAAATTGTTCACTGCACATCAGTAAATAAACACAAGTAAGCCTGTGCATACCTTGTTTACTGGTTAATCCACGCCTGCATGGGGTTCACGTATGATATGCTAACAATTTCTTTTACTGATACACATTTGGCCTAAAACTGACTTCTTTAGTCAGCTACAACTGGATTTCAAGCTGGATTTCAGCATATGTGGGTAAGCTGGGGCCCTGGTGGCACAGTGCTAAAAGAGCTCTGCTGCTAACCGAGTGGTCGGCAGCTCAAATCCACCAGCCACTTCTTGGAAGCCCTATGGGGCAGTTAGATCTACTCTATCCTGTTGGGTCACTATGAGTCAGGATTGGCCCGATGGCAATGGGTTTGGTTTTGGTTTTGGGTTAAGTCTTGTGTACCCAGCCTGTGGGGAACAGCAGAAAAAACGCTGAACTAATGCTAAGGAGTTCTTCTCACTAACCAGATGTTTAGTCTGGGGAAGTGCATTTTCTCACTCTAAAACAGATACCTGGGTGATCACTTATTACCGCTTCAATTTTAGAGCTGGTAGCGGCTCTAGGGATTACTCGTGGAGGTAGCAATATGAACTCCCACTGAATCTAGAAAATACCATCTAGGGTTATTCCATTTCCTTCCAAGGAAAAGGTACAATATTAACTGCAGAAATTCACCTTATTCTTCTCTTGGCTAAGTATATTCCAGCCCTGAGAAACAATGGGGAACTTAGCTGTTGTCTCAATAATTAGCATATTGAAACTAACACAAAGACTCAGGAAAGGTTAATTAAAGTCCTATCTTTTGTCACTTGACAATTTCACCATTTTTATCCTGTGTTAATGGTAATTTTTCTATTTATCACATAAGGATATCCAGTAAAAAAAAAAAAAAAACAAAACTGGTTCAATTTTATTAAATTCTAATATATAATGTCCTGAAACCTTAAGAGGGACTTAGGGTGTTTACTAATTTTTACCAGCAACTTGGTAGAACTTCATTGTAACTCTGCTAGCCTCTGTTATAAATACACATTCCTGCTTGCATATTTCAAACTAGGAAATGCATTTATAACATTTTAGAAACTAATTGAACTGCGCTAACATTGTTGATACAGAAACCCTGGTGGCATAGTGGTTAAGTGCTACGGCTGCTAATCAAAAGGTCAGCAGTTCGAATCCGCCAGGCGCTCCTTGGAAACTCTGTGGGGCAGTTCTACTCTGCCCTATAGGGTCGCTATGAGTCGGAATCGACTCGACGGAAACGGGTTTGGTTTTTTTTTGGAACATTGTTGATATTTCTTGGAAAACATTAGATTATTTTCTAATTTAGATGGATATTCAGTTTTAGGGTTATCATATAAATTGATTTTTGCTAGAGAGGTCTGAAGGTTGCCTTCATTAAATACGACCTGCTGACAACCAGAATCTGTACACTACACAGAATATCAGGCTTATTTGTGTTTTTCCTTCCTTCTTCCCCCGCCCCCGCCTCTCTTCTTTATTTCCCTCCCTTCTTTTCTTTTTCTTCCCAATTCTTTCTGCTCTGAAAAGTAACTGTTTCTCTTAGCCTCTCCTCCTTTACCATATCCCAAACTGTCCTTACTTTACCCCACTCCAGGTAGGAATACAGTTCAACTGACATACTTTATGAAGCAACTATAGCAATTTAGGTCCTGAAGATGATGGTGAAATAATTTCTGGAAGAGTGGACTGGCAGTTGGAGGTAAGACATTTAAATAAAATTATCTAAAGAGTCTATAACTTCAGCTTTATATTGGTAGCTCCTCTTGAGAGAAAATGAGAGAGCTCACTCAATGGGGGAATAAAAAGTTCTGAGAACTTGCAGGCATTTTTCTAGAGTCATGCTATGAGTGCCCTAAGGACAGGAGCCCCATCTTATTTAGCTCTACATTTCTAGTACCTAGCACAGGCCTGGAAAATCTTAGGGGATCAATAAATATTTGCTGAATTGAAATTTCAACATTTTAATACACTGAACATATTTATTTTTGAGAAACTTAGAACTAGACTTGAGGATTTAACTATTAGAACTAAGGGAATCAGTATGTTTTTGCTTAGCTCTACCGGCCTTTAGTTTGTTATGACAAACTTAACTCATACAAAAGTTACTTCTTTTGATATATGAAAGAATATGATTGAGTTCATGGATTATTAAAATGGTGCTGACAAATTTTACAACTATTATAAACACCAACTTTGATTTTGTTCCGTGCTTCATCCAACTGAAATTCTAAGACGGCTCCACCAGGACCAGAGTGGAGAGAACATAATCATCTTCTGTAATAGACTGAATTATTTTTATATGTGTTGAATTCCTGACCCTGTACTTACGGATATGGTTCTGTTTGGAAATAAGATTTTACTTTTTGTTATGATAATGAAACTGGAGTAGGGTGAGTCCTAAATCTAATCACCTCTGGGCAGAATAGACACAGAGACACACACAGGGAGAGGACTGATGCCATGAGAAGACCCATCTACAAGCAAAGGAATGCCAAGGATTGGCAGCACACACCGGAAATTAGGAAAGAGTCCCCCAGAAAGAATTGACATGATGGGGACCCTGATTTCAACTTTTAGCTCCAGAACTGTGGGAAAATAAAATTCTATTCTTTAAAGCCACAAACCTGTGATGTTTTGTTACGGCAGCCCTGAGAAACTAAGACATCTTCCATGGCATCAATCTCAGTAGGTAAGGATATTCCCAGATCGTAACCTTCTGCACTGACTCATTGCCTCAGACTATTGAAAATGTATTTTGAAAACTGGTAAAAGTAATAATGGCCAAAAGCTCTATAAAAAGTCCAACAAGTCTTTTATTACTTCCTATGTCGAGATGCTAATAAAACATTTATTAACTCTCCTGGCATTTGATTATTTTAATTGAAGCCCCTTAATTCTTTTAGCCTGTGCTTTGGAAAACAAACATTCTTTTTACCCAGGTACTTTGTTTCTTCATAGATATGTTATTATATTTCTGTTTGTCTTTCTATACTTAACGCTCTTCATCATTTATCTCCCCTCACATGGCAGCCCCCCAAACCTACAATATTTTGAGCATTTCACATTCACTCACTAGTTTTTCCCCATATCATGAATCTCTAGGCTTTGACAGTAGAAAGGGACTAAGTTCAATCCAGGGTTCAGGGAATTAATCCCATAGAAGTGCTTTTCGGACAACCCAATTAATATGTCCAAGGAGGAACAGTAGGCTCCAGGAAGATAAAAATTGGTGTTGGTAGTCTACATGTCCTCATTAAGGAACAGCAGGGTTTTCCAAACAACAGCAATCCTTCTGCATCAAATAGGTGGCAAAATTTTAGTTCTAGGTACAACCACAGTTCTCTTGGGCCAATAGACTCCAAATGCATAATACAGCAACATTTGTTCCCTGTGCTAATTGTCATTAGGTCTTCCAGTGATCCCCAAGACCAAGCATTTGGCTGCAGCCACCACACAACGTATACCTCCTTCTCCCTCTTCTACTCTGGCTCCCACTTGCCACATCCCATGAAGTACTCCCACCACCATGGCTTTGAGAGACTATGATGAATACCACAAGCGGATGGCTTTAACAAAGAGAAATTCACTCTCTTACAGTTTACAAGGCTACGAATCCAAATTCAGGGTGGTAGCTTCAGGGAAAGGCTTTCTCTGTCGGCTCTGGAGGAAGGTCCTTGTCATCAAACTTCCCCTAGTCTAGGAGCTTCTCTGTGCAGGGGCCCTGGGTCCAAAGGACATGCTCTGGTCCTTGGCTCTGTAGCATCTCAGAGTGACTCAGCTGAGTGTCTGATACGGCTTTTGAGAGATTATAAGGTGTTTGTTAAAATATACATGATAATAACATTAAAAATAGTAATAAAAACTGCCTTTTACTGAGTTACTGAGTTCTTGCTTTGTATTGATCAATACTTGGTGCCTGGGGGGAGAATAGCGTTGGGCCAAGAGCATCAAGACCAAGCTCACGGAAAGGGGATTTTTTCCTCTTCAGTGCTGTTCCCATGAGCATCACTTGTACTTGAAGTAAAGTTCCCACCTGTGATGTGAGCCTGCAATTTTCGTGTCTAATGATAATAACTAACTCATGAAGCACAACCCAATTTACGAAGCCTGTGGACAAATGGCAACTTTCTTGATGTCACAACCCTGAGACCAACAACATAAAGTGACCTGTTTTTTTTTTTTTTTATCCTCTCCTTTTTTTTTTTTTTTTGTAATGTAAGAGGGAACTAAGAGTTAAGGATTAAGGCCATACAGCAAAATGCATGTGGACGCTGTGTGACTGGAACCTATGCCTTTCCCTGCATGCCCCCTGTCCTCACCCTTGCCGTGGCCTTCTCCCTCCCATGCATCTGCCTGTTTAAGAAGACCTTCTTCAGTGGGTTGCAAGCAGGAATGGGATGGGGGGGGCCTTCCGACATCTTGGTAGAAAGAAATCTTTCCTTCTGTTTTCCTTTTAACATCACATTTTTGAAGGTCAAAAATAAACTCTTTGGTGGCAGGTTTTTGTATTTCTTGCTTCGTTTCCATATCACTTACCCTGACTAGGCCAAGCAGTTGGCGCTCAATACACATTTGCTAGTGGATTGATTGGCCAGTTGCAGAGATGCAGAAAATTAGTACAGATGGATCAGTTTTCAAGGGTATGTCCACGGAGGAGCTGCCTGGCCCGTTTGCTAGCCTTCTGTGTTATTTGTTTGCATTATTTGGCTTAAATTACCCAAGAACCCCTGCATCAGCTCCCATTTTCAGATACTGTTGCTCTATGTTTATTCATCATAGTTGTTATCAAAGCACAGAGCATGAATAAACTACTTAGTAAAGGCTTTCTGAACCTAACACAACAAATTGTTCAGCAGTGCAGAAACAGATGCTCGTTTGCTTCCTGAAAGCTTCTGCAAACAAGTTTCCGGGGTGCCACAGTAGAGGGGTGGGGAGTGGAGTGGCACAGTTCCATGCCGACGGGGCCCAAGTACCCACCACTGGGTAATCAGGTCATTCCCACCCACCTAGCAGCAGGACAGGTGGTGATGTTTTCTTCTTCTCACTGCAGATGCCTGGGATGATGGGAGACCGAAGTACCACACACACCCACAGCCACAGCAGGTGATGACTCAGCGGCGCTGCCAAGCGGGGAGAAGCAACTTGAGCAACTTGAGACCTCCTCTTACTCTGGATAGCAGAGTTTCCCCTGGGCCGCGCTGGGTCCCCTGCACACATACAGACATGGCCCCAGTACACATATGGCTATGTGTGTGATGACACACAAGCACACGTGTGCACACACACACACATGCAGGCATTAACATATCCTTGACAGAAATCTGCCAGCTTGTGCCTAACACACTGCTAAGACAACGACTTAGGTACGTTTCATGTCTGAAATCCAACAGATCTCCTTTCCGCTTACACCTGAAAAAGATGTTTTTAAAAGATGTTACAGGCCACACAGAGATGATTGGTTTAGAACAGGTGGCAGGAAGCAGGATGTGCCCAATGTCCCCTGTCCGCTGACTAAACTTAACAGGCACCGGGCCTCTCTCTGAGTGTCTGTCAGGAGGGAGAAAATTGAAACAGAGCAACCATCAGGATACTCCAGCCCAAAACAGTGAATAAAATAGTGATCTTCCTGTAACTGCTTATGAAAAGGGGACTCTTATATTCCATTTCCTCTGTGGTGCTCAGTGCTGTTGGATGTGAGATATTCTACAAGTTGTTTAGCTGTTTAATACCACCTAGGAACAGGCTGAGCTGTATTTGTGACATTTGTTAGCACATGCAGATCCATTCATCTCTGTCCTCTTCTTGCTTCAGGAACCAACCTTGCATGGCAAAAAAAAATGTACACAGAACCCATAAAGACTCACTGGTAGAGTGATAGATCTTTTTTAAACACTGAGGCATTACAGGATTTTATGAAGCAGTGAAACTTTCTCCAGGCATGGGAAGTGCAGACTGACAGAAACCATTTTATCTCCAAGGCCTTAAAGTATAAGTGTCACATCGGACAAGCATAATAGAAGAGGAAAGAAATAATAATTTCAGGAAAGATAGCCAACTCCTCATGCAAAAAGGATCAGACCAGGAAGTATCTAATGATCTTTGAGAGACTTGAGAAGAGGCTAGCCTATATAGCTCCTGAGTTTTTCAGTCAGAGGCACATTTACCACCTAGCCTGCCCCCCATTTCATTGCAAAAAACAGCATAAAATCAAAGTCATTCAAAATAAAATAAAAAAGCCTTTTCTGAAGTAAATAGTATAGACACTAAGAGAAAGAGATGATCCCATTTTCTTGCCTCATGTACTTCATTTCACCATCACTGTAACAGTTACATGTGTAGTGCTATTTTTCTACAAATCTTTGTTGAGCACCTACTATACACAAGGAGTCCCTGGGGAGGCATAAATGGCTAAGTACGTGGCTGCTAACCAAATGGTTGACAGCTCAAGTCCACCCGGAGGTGCCGCTGAAGAAAAGCCTGGTGATCTACGTCTGAAAAATCAGACATGGAAGACCCTATGGAGCACAGTTCTACTCTGACAAGTGAGGTCTCCAGCCAGGAGCTGGGGTTAACAGGACAGCAAGTAGTTCTGTTTGTTTTGGTTTTTGCGGGAGGACTGTGTGCAAGGCATTACATGCTGGGTGGGTAATGTCAAGTTTCTTGTCATATGAACCATAATTCTTATAGGAGAAGAGTAAACAAAGAAAATAAACAAGATACTTTCACACTGGTCATAATGACTGTGAAAGAAAGAAGGGCGATATGATAGATTAACAAAAAGGGATGAGTGGGGAGAATAGATTAAGTGATTTAAGAAGAAATGTTGTAAAAAAACAACTATGATATGAGCTTGACTAAATGTCCTTCCCTCCATACAGCCCATTTTTGGAAGGAATCTCCAGGGTCTTTAATTCATTCCCCTTCTTTATCTTCGGACAAGATGGCTTATAAACCATTGTAGTCAGAGGGATGGCTGCGCTATATGAAAGGCTGTAGATTCCACGTGTTGCTTTTCTAACATTTCAGCATTCTAAATGCCTTTAGTCATGATGTTTCTACTTTGATCCAATTTCCTGCATCACTTAATTTAAGCATCTGTCCTGTTTTGCCAGTTTTAGTAGTTGTTGTTGTTGTTAGGTGCCATTGAGCCGGTTCTGACGCATAGTGACCCTATAGGACAGGATAGAACTGCCCCATAGGGTTTCCAAGGAACAGCTGGCGGATTAGAACTGCCACCCACCTTTTTGGTTAGCAGCAGAGCTCTTAACCGCTGAGGGCCGAAAACTATTATTATCTCACCAGCAAGCCTTCCCTTCTTCAGACAGTAAGTTTATTTTCATTATAAACATACTGTTTTCCAAGCTTCCCCCCCGCCCCCCAACCTTAGTAGCCTCTTCTGGGATGCCTCAAATATTCAGTCTCGTTTGGTTGATCCAAACCCAGCAAGGATGGCTTGGCTACCTAGAGAGAAACTCAAATTACTGGCTCATTCAAGAATACAGGTCATCTTCAGAGCTGCCCATAGTGAAGTATTCCCTGTACATCATTTAACCGCTGTGCCTGCCCCGATATGACACTAACAGACTTAAACCGAGTGGCGGAAGTGATTCCTTAAAGCTGCCTTCATCATTTCACTTCACTGTCACAAACGTTCGATGCCTTCTAATTGTCTAAGACACTGCGTTTTCCCGGCCTCCAAACAGCCATGAGGCTGTTCTTAATTACAGAGCTTTCTTTAGGCTGTGTCTCCACATGGACTGCTCATTTCTCTCACTCTATTACCCTATTTTTCTCTACCTTTCCTCTTCCATTAAGTCATTCTTGTTTGTTTCAGGCCATATTGTTCCTTTTGTGTGTGTGTGAAATACTATTGGGACTATTATCCAAATACCTTTTTCAGTATACTTCATATATAAAAAACCAAGCCTGTTGCCATCCAGTTGGTTCCAACTCATCGCAACCCTACAGGTCAGAGTAGAACTGCCCCATAAGGTTTCAAGGAGAGGCTGATGGATTCAAACTGCTGACCTTTTGGCTAGCAGCCGAGCTCTTAACTGCTGTGCCACCAGGGCTCATATATTATATTACACATCATATATTATATGTAGCATATTATGTACTTTACATTCTTCTCAACATGGTAGTTGGCATACAGTAGGTACTCAGGAATACTGATTGACAAAGACCTTCAATGTTATACCTTAATTGAGACCCTTGTTGGGTTGAGTTTATGCAAATTAGGCACAAATATTTTCACAGAGGATTTTTGCTTCCTTGAAATTATTTTCATGCAAATTAACTTGAAAGGTTATACAAGCAAAAACATAATTTTATTGCACATTTATTGGAAGAGGATATTACATAATAGCTGCACATTCTGAAAAAATCCAAGAAGTATAGCACCAGAATTACAGCCTAGGCTGACTATAAAACCCATCTGATCAATATAAGTGGAAGGTGGCTGGAGGTCACTGAATTAAAAATATACCTTTGACTTGTATTGAAATCTGGCTAGACATTTAAAGGTGGCTTCTCTTCTGATGGCGCAGTGGTTAAGAATTTGGCTGCTAACCAAAATGTCGGCTGTTCGAATCCACCAGCCACTCCTTGGAAACACTACGGGGCAGTTCTACTTTGTCCTAGAGGGTCGCTATGAGTTGGAACGTACTTGATGGCAAAAGGTGTGGTTTTTGGTTTGATTTATCTTCTGACGAAAGGAGCCCTGGTGGTGCAGTGGTTAAAAGGCTCAGCTGCTAACTGAAAGGTCACGGGTTTGAACTCACAAGCCAGCTTTGCAGGAGAAACAAGTGATAGTCTGCTTCTGTAAAGATTTCAGTCTTGGAATCCCTGTGGAGCAGTTCTACTCTGTCCTGTAGGGTCACTATGATTTGGGATCAACTCAGTGGCAATAAGTTTGGTTTTTTGTGTTATCTTCTGATGAGCCCAGTGTATGAGCCACCTATATGAGTCTCAAGTCTGCTTGGATGTGAGATGTACCCAAGATAAACCCAACTCCGTTACAAACAGCGTGTCCTTAGTTATGACATGCTGTGACAGTCGATGGAGAACAAGTGGCCATCCTCTAGGGTAAACTTCTCATTTTTCTTGCACTTTCGCTGATCCTTATATCATTTAGTCATTGTATTCACCACCCTGTAGTCACACACACCAGGGAATTCTAAATGGTGTGAAAAGTGAACATCTGTCTGCTGCAGGATGGGCACATCTGCATCCATTAATTTTTCATCATTTCCCCAAATCAGAGGTCAGATGTTCACAATGTGCTAATGTCCTGGCATCACTTTCCCCTGGATTTCATGCCTGTAAAGCAGATCCTGCAGTTACAAGAAAACGGGGTAGCTTCAGGGGAGAAAGTGTAGAGTTGTGGAGAGCCTACCTCCCACTCTCAGTGAAAAAAAATGTATTTAAAAGATTGCATCTTCAAGAGGATAGAAACAAGGCATCAGCTTGCTTCTTATGAAACATGGCATGATCGCCTTTGTTAGTTCCTATCTGCTTGTTTGGAATAAAATAAGCCTGATTTACGTGCTTGAGAGTTCCTTCTTTTGTATTCTGTTCCTAGACATAATGGCCCATAACATTATCTTATTTTTCCTTCACCTTCTACCAGAACAGCTTACCAACTATTACCTCTCTCACCCTTTTTTTTTTCCTCCATGCATTTCTCCATATTTTTTGTTTTACTTCATCTTTTATCTTCTTATTCCAAAGAGGAAGGCAATGAGCTGATGCTTCCTGACCCCTCTGTTAGCCACTCCACTTGACCAGGTTTTCTCATCCCTTCCCTTTCCATCTGTCACAATTGTTTGGGTATAACGTAGAGAAACAATTTGCAGCAAGTCAGATAATCATAACCCTTTTCGATGGATATCAGGGATTAAAGTCTGCAGTGAACTAACAAACATTTGCTTTGGGGGCTGTGGGGAACCCTCATGAAAATATTACTATTATATTCTTTAGCAACCAACTGTTCTCAGCACATTGCTGTGGTTAATTACCAATCTCATGGTGTGTTAAATATCTAAAAATAACTATTGATTGTCCTTCTTTACAGGGAGTTGAAATCACAGCAGAAGGGCCACAAAGAGAAAAGGTATTTTTAAAACTTGGATGGTTTCCCAGGTTGTTTTTTTTTTTTACTTCCCACTTTCCAAAAATACGAGGTAACTTCAGAGATTTCCCAA
Source organism: Loxodonta africana (assembly GCF_030014295.1). Classification (NCBI taxonomy): domain Eukaryota; kingdom Metazoa; phylum Chordata; class Mammalia; order Proboscidea; family Elephantidae; genus Loxodonta; species Loxodonta africana. The sequence goes on from NC_087360.1 coordinate 64,815,995, forward strand.
GCTATCCTAAGGTTTGGAGAGGGCGTGTTGACATGTTCACTGCCCCTTAGGAAACAAGGCTGTTTTCCTTTCCAGTTTTGCAGTCCGTGTAAGCATTTTGTTAACACTAGGTCAGCTGTTCCAAGTTCACAGTCACTATCAGCATAGACCCCATTACCAAGGGTAAGAAAATACATTTTTGTGTGCCTGGTTTTCTTGAAGTTTCGCCTTTGTTACAACCCATAGCCGTTACTGCTTTTGTGAATAGATTTCCTCCAACAACCCTTCTTCCTTAAATAAAATTGCCTGGCTCCATTTCAGGTTTTTCACGGTAACTCTAAAACACTGCCAACAGCAGGTGCTGGCAACCTCATGGTAATTATCCAGTGGACATAGCACAGAGTTTTTCTTTTTCACAAAAAACAGCAGATTGGCATCCCATTATCAATTGAAGAGTTTGAGTACGTGCTTCCTTTACTTGATCAACCACTAGAAAAGTTCTGTTTGTTTCTGAGGAGCTAACTTTGTTCCAGGTGTTATGGACTACAAAAGGAAAAATAACGCTGGTGTTTTAGATATGCACAGCACTCTACAGTTTATAAAACATTTTCCAAGATGTCATGCTTACCTCCTAACTACCTTCTGTGTTACGGATTTGACTGTGTTCCTTAGGTTGAAACCCTAACTCCTATACCTGTAAATGTGACTGTTTGGAAATAGGTTCTTTTTTTTGAAGATGTTAAGTTAATGAGGTCATACTTGAGTAAAGTGTCTTAATCCCTTTTGCATGCTCTCTTATAAAAGTAAAGAACAGTTCATAATTCTTGATACTACTCAGAGGAGTTACCCGTCAGCACTAGAAACAGCACTGATCAGGCTGAAGACCTTGTGGGACACTGAGACTTTGGGAGTTATCTTTCCTACTGGGGTGGGGGAAGAGTAATTTTGGGGGCAACTTGCAGCAATCTCAGACAGTCCATGTTCTACATTAAAAACAAAATTAACAAACAAAAATACCTATCGTTGAGTCAGTTCTGACTCATGGTGACCCCATGTGTACAGAGTAGCACTGCTCGATAGGATTTCCATGGCTGTGGCTTTTCCCAAGCATATTACCAGGCCTTTCTTTTGATGCACTTCTGGGTGGGTTCAAACCACCAACCTTTTGTTTAGTAGCTCAACCCTTAAACTGTTTGAGCCACGCACGTACTCTTTGGTCTGCATTGGACTGAAGAGACTGCTATTATCTGACAAGAATTGATGCCTTTGAATCATGGTCCTAGCAAAAAATATTGATTATTCCATGGACTGCCAGAAGAATAAATAAATCTGTCTTGGAAAAACTATAGCCAAAACGCTCCTTCAAAGCGAGGATGGTGAGACTTCGTTTCATATACTTTGTACAAGTTATCAGGAGGGACCAGTCCCTGGAGAAGGACATCACGCTTGGTAAAGCAGACGGTCAGCAAAAAAGAGGAAGACCCTTGATGAGATGGATTGGCACAGCGGCTGCAACAAAGGGTTCAAGCATAACAATGCCTGTGAGGATGACACAGGATCTGGCAGTGTTTCGTTCTTTGTACCTAGGGTCACTATGAGTTGGAACCTACTCGATGGCACCTAACAACAACATTTTCTGATAACAGGGAGCTCATAAAGATCCTATATCAGAGCAAGTATGATGAAGGCAATTTGTTAGGTAAATTAATGAGATGTTCATTATCCATCCACCTGTTGATAAACATTTGAGTCATTTTAAGTTTTGGGATATTACAAACAAAGCTACTATAAATATTCATGTACAAGTTTTTCTGTGGACAGATGTTTTATTTCTCTTGGGTAAATATCTAAGCAGTAGAATTTTGTGTTTTGTAAAATGGGCTGTGAATCAATGGAACAAACTCAATCCAACTAACATATTGAGTACATACTAGGTACAAAACACTCTGGTAAAAAAAAAAAAAAAAATTTTTTTTTTTGGTAGGCACCGCAAATGATCTAGAAATGATTAAGATGCAATACGTCTTATAATTTGGTTGGGGAAATTTTGTATAAATATAATACAAGTTAAAACAAATTTAGTGAAATAAATTTCATAAATCCTATAAAAATAAACAGGTGTAAGTAAATACTAGGAATTAGACGTTTTGAAGGAAGAAAGATAGGTGGGTTTGCTTTGTTTTCTTATGGCTTCCTATGTGTGGGTCCCGCATCCCTGGTTCATCTGCAGGTTTCCAAAGAAAACTTAATGGGCAAGCCTCTTCCTACAGAAAGTCAGGGCAAGGATCTGAGAAAGAATTCAGTACAGTGTCTTCTAACCACAATCAAGCCTTCATGCCACTAACCTGGATTTACCCAGTTTAGGTATAAGAGTTGAGATCACTTATCCTTATCATTCATTATCTCTCCCCCTGGACAAGGGGAGAGAGAAGATGATGAATTTAAGGAAAAGAGGAGGTATTCAAAGAAACACATTTTTCATCTTAACGTAGGGATCTAGGCCTGTGCTTAAATGTATAGACATGGAGAGACCCGGAAACTCGATTTCTGCTTGTAGCCCTGTGATGGCTCACAGCAGCAGAGAGGCACCTCTGGGTAATCTTTTTGCTGGCATATATCAGGACGGTGGTTGTCCCCTGGCACCTACACACAGGGCATGTGCAAAGTGAGCCCACGATAAAGTGATTTTTTTTTTAATTTATACTTTTGAATAAAATGCTTCAATAGGTAGCTTTATCCGCTAGCAACTTTTAAACTCAAAATTTATAGTTTTACTCTAGCAGTAAACTCATTTGGGACCACTTACAGGGTTGTTGTAAGATTTAAACAGAGTTAATATATGTGAAAAACACTTGGTCAACAGTAAAATTCTAGACAAATTTAAGAATTTATTTATTTAGTCTGAGTCTTGCTACAGAAAGAAGTTAAGGCTGATTATTTATATTTCTATTAATAGCTGTTCATCTACGGTTTGGCCAGGAGCAAAGCAACTCAGATACTGACTTTAAACACTTGTTCTGATTCTACCATCTCTACCCAGAGCTCTCACGCACTGGAAAAACACTTCCTTAGGAGGGTACGTGTGCCTTTGTGAAGACTGTATGTATGTGCATCTATACACACATATATACACATGTGTATATATAGACTATATGTCTATATGTGTAAAAAAATAGTTGCTGTCACATTGATTCCGACTCATTGTAACCCCATGTAAGTCAGAGTAGAACTATGTTCCATAGGGTTTTCAATGGCTGATTTTTCAGAAGTAGATCACCAGGGTTTTCTTACAAAGTGCCTTTGGATAGACTCAAACCACCAACCTTTATGTTAGCAGCCAAGTATATTAAGTATTGCATAACCCAAGGATTCCATGTATAGCATTACATGTGTATTATACATAGTATTTTGTTTATATATATATATATATGTTGTTGCTGTTGTTTAAAAAAACCCGTTGCCATTGAGTCGATTCCGACTCATAGCGACCCTATAGGACAGAGTAGAACTGTCCCATAGGGTTTCCAAGGAGCACCTGGCAGATTCATACTGCAGACCTTTTGGTTAGCAGCTGTAGTTGTTGTTGTTAGGTGTCATCAAGCAGATTCTGATTCGTAGCAACCTTATACACAATAGAACAAAACATTATCTGGTCCCGTGCCATCCTCACAATTGTTGTTATTCATGTGTGTGTGTTGGAGCCCTGGTGGCCCAGTGGTTAAGAGCTCGGCTGCTAACCAAAAGGTTGGCAGTTTGAATCCACCAGCCACTCTTTGGAAACCCTATGGGGCAGTTCTGCTGTGTCCTATAGGGTCACTATACACACACACACACATTTAAAAAAAAAAAAAAAACCTGTTGCTGTCAATCCAATTCTAACTCATAACGACTCTATAGAACAGAGTAGAACTGCCCCATAAGATTTCCAAGGAGCACCTCCTGGATTTGAACTGTCTACGTTTTGTCGACGGCACTGGTTTGCTGGGTTATGTTTTGGTTAGCAGCCGAGCTCTGAACCACTACTCCACCAGCCGTTTGTCAGTTTGTCATACTGTGGTGGCTTGCATGTTGCTAGGATGCTGGAAGCTACCCCGCCAGTACTCCAGCATGGTCACCCATGTAGGACAGGTTTCAGCGGAACTTCCACACTGTCTTCCAGACTAAGACAAAGTAGATCTGCTTCCAAAAACTAGCCAGTGATAACCTTATGGATCATAACAGAACACGCTCCAACTTGCTTGCTTTGGACAGGCCATCCAAAAAACAAAACCAAACCCACTGCCATCGAGTAGATTCCGACTCATAACGACCCTATAGGACAGAGTAAAACTGCCCCATAGAGTTTCCAAGGAACGCCTGGAGGATTCGAACTGCCAACCTTTTGGTTAGCAGCCATTGCACTTAGCCACTACGCCACCAGGGTTTCCGGACAAGCCATCAAGAGGGATTAATCACTGGAGCAGGGCACCATGTTCGGTGAATTACAGGACTGACAAGAGTGTAGGAAGCCCTCAGTGAGATGGATTGGCACAATAGTCTCAGTGATGAACAAGCTGGCAATCATGAGGGTGATGCAGGACTGGGCAATATTTTGTTCTGTTGTACATAAGGTCATCACAAGTCAGAGGAGACTTGATGGCAGCTACCTACCTACATACCTGTCTGCCTATCTATCTATCATCATATATATGTGGCTCTATCTCTCCTGTCTTCTCAGGAATGACATATCAGCATTCAGTTACACTTATGGTACTTGTAATAGTTGGGGAGAAGCTCAACAAGGTGTTTTCATTTATGAGGAAGACTCCAGGGGCAATTCTGCAAGGCAGAGATAATTAATATCCCCCTCTCCTACGCCTCCCAGAGTCTAAGATGTTCCTTCCCCAACTGCTGAGGCTGTTGTTCTCCCTCTCCTGCCACAAAATGTGGCTTAGCCTCTATGCACACCCAGAGCTTTTGTCCAAAAGGGTCACTGCAGAGGAAAAGGGAATTTTTATCAGTCTTACAGAGACCAATTATGCCTCCCTACTCTTCCCTCGTGGGCCTCCCTGGGGGAATCTGCAGCAGTGTACTCAACCAAGTAGTCATTATACTTAACGATCTTGGTGATGTCAGCCAAACAAGATAATTCAAAGACCTGGGCCTCCTATTTAGAATCTCCTTGGGCCCCTTACAGCTGGGCTGTCACTTGGAGGGTGTGCCAAACATGCTGGCCTAGCATTGTCATTAGGGAAAAGAAGAAAACACCATGCTCAAGCATGGTCAGGGAGGAATCAGAGATTTTCAAAATAGGTCTAATATAATTTACAACCTCTTTTGTCTTGATCGTTACCCAGAAAGTGGCCAAAAGAAGAAGATTCTTCTCTGGGGACAGCTACATTCAATGACTAAACTGCCTTACTAAGATGTGTGGTATAGGAGAAGGTGAGGAGGCTGTTCCAAACTCAACAATAGCAGATGCCTGTGGATGGTAAGGAAAGCGGAAAGTCCATCAAATATATTTACTATTAACCCATTGTTGAGTGTCTGCTACGACAAAATATAACGACTTTTAGTCTGAAATAGACTGGAAAGGTGAAAAAACGTCATGATTAGTTTCGAATGCCAAAATGGTATGGCCAGAGTCAGCTGGCTGGATTGACACAACAGCACAGTCACCTGAAAATTCTGGCATATGGTGGTAAACTGTACATCAGTAAGATAGAGTCCTTTGTACCAAGTCTATGATGGTGTTTGTGTTGCCCGGTGATGATGATGACCCAGGCAGCAATATGACAATTTGTGCAGTGCAGGCTCATTCAGCAGCTTGACTATAGTTGGTCTCATCAGAGAATAGGTCCTTACTATGGGCATATAAGTGACACAGATGGCTCAATCAGCCGTTGCAGAAAGTATGTTTAATCTGCCCCAAAGAGTGTCTTTAATCTGTCAGTCTGAGGTTTTCCAAGTGGCAGATAGAACAGACGATTGGCAACAGCTCAAGAATCAGTAAAATGCAGCAAAGTTCATCAAGGGGGTTATAGGCCAGAGCTATGAGAACAGCCTTGCATTCTGCCCACCAAGTGAAGCAGCCACGTCCATTTTTAGCTCTGTGTAACTGGTGCAGCAGCCCAGTGGACATCATCAGGTTTCAGCTTAAACAAAACATCAGTTAACCAGGCCCAAACATTTAGAACATCTTTAAATCAAGGACCCCACTGAGCCAGTGGCTTCATTGCAGGCAACAGTGAGAGGAAGTAGTTCTTCCCAGCAGAGGTTGTTGTTTTTCTTAGCAGTCATCAAATTGACCCCAGATTCATGGCAACCCCATGCATGACAAAATGGAATGCTGCCACCATCACCATGGTGACTGAACCATCTGTGTCACTTATATTCTTACTATGGGGTAACGAAAGAATCCAAGCACCATCCCCATGATTGGTTGGGTGTTATATCCCCAGCAGAGAGAAAACTGAGATACGGCTGGGGTCAGACCCTTTACATTCTTGAAATGGGAGCGTTTCCCATTAAATAGCAAGTCTTGTTGGGCCCTTTTCACCTTGTCAGTCAATGAGTACGAATTGATCCAGGCCAAAATAGAAGTATCAGGTTACAGAGTACCAAAACCTCCATGAGTTAAGGGTCCAGTTTTGACAAGAGCCCAATAGCAAGCTAATAACTACTTTTCAAAAGGGAGGCACTGGGTCTGAATTCCCCATCACCTTCAGGTAGAGGCTGCCTCCTTTTGCCAGATGATCCAATGGGCACAATCCTAAGTCAAGGAGACTTGTAGTACAAAGAGGTCTTTACTGTTTAGGGGCCCCCAAAGGCACTATCACCTCTCTACATGCAACTGATCCCAACTGGGAGAATCCCCTATGGAAAAATAGAGAAGTAAAAGGATAGAAAGCATGAATTCATCCTGTAAGTTCAAATTTAGGAAAAAAAAAATCATTAGATTGAATTGGCCCAAAAGCCCTGACCCACCAGGTCATGTGAGCTTTCCTTTCCTACTGCAAACCTTACTCAAATTCCTAGAATTCAGATGCCCCCTCCCTCCACAGGATCGGGTAGGACGTTGACTTGGATGCCTGAAACCAGCAGAACTCTAACAGTTTGAGCCTTCCTCACCCTAAAAATTTTCAGCATATTAATACTGGTGTGTATAGTCTTTGGTACTCCTCGGGGACAGGGAGACCTTCGCCTTACTTCTAATTGTCTTTTGCTTTAAAGAAGTTGATGTTGAAGTAGAGGGAGGGGGAGAGGTCAGGTGGTTCCCATAGCAAGATATGTTTACTTCCAGTTTTGAACATGGTGGCTACTTCCTGCTCAGCCAAACTAATTTTTTTTTTTTCCTTTTTGGCCCACCTAGATTTCTGGAGGAGGACATCACGCTTGGTAAAGTAGAAGGTGAACGAAAAAGAGGAAGACCCTCAACAAGATGGACTCATTGGCTGCAAAAATGGGTTTAAGCATAACAACGATTATGAGCCTGGCACAGGACCAGGCAGTGTTTTGTTCTGTTTTACATAGGGTTGCTACCAGTTAGAAATAACTGGACAATACCTACCAACAACAACAAATTCCTACAATGGCCAGCAAGATCATCACTACTGACATCATCTATTTCAGCTTTGGGAAGCCTTGACACAGCAGCCATAGCCACGTTATTTTCTAGCCAGAACAACAGGGTTTGAGTCTTTGGTAGATTTGGGCTTGAATTGTACAGTTATATCTTTTTAAAAAAAAAATAGATAATTCAATGTAAAGATTTATTAATTTCATTATTTACTGCTATTGTGTATTTTTTTTACTTCTTAAATAGCTAAAATTGTTTTTCTTTTTTATAACAGTTTTATTGATATTCATATACCATAAAAATCGCCCTTTTAAAGTGCACAGTTCAGTGTTTCTACGTATGTTCACAGAGCTATACAACCAATTTTAGAACCTTCAACACCCTCAAAAGAAGCCTTATATCCATTAGTAGTTACTCCCCATTCATTCCTCTCCAATCTACCCGTCGCACCCTTCAGGGCCCAGGAATTATTAATCTGCTTTCTCTTTCTATGGATTTGTCTATTCTAGATATTTCATATAAACAGAATAATACAATATGTGACCCGTTAGCTTCTTCCACTAAGCATGTTATCAAGATTCATTCATGTGGTTTGGTGAGTTTTATTTACTTACGCTTTTAAAAAAATTTTTTTATCCTCAAGATATGATTCTCACAACATGAGACGCCCATGTTAAAGTGTTGGGTTCCTTTTTTTTTTTTTTTTTTGGTGAGGGATATATATTCACAGTGTCATACATCCATCATCACTATCTAATCCCAGAACATTTCCATCACCCTGAAAAGCAACAATGGACCTGCTATCAGTCAATCCCAATTCCCCACTCCTCTCATCCTCCGTCAAGGTTCATTCATGTTAAAAAACAAAACCAAACCAAAACCCACTGCCGTCGAGTCGATTCCAACTCATAGCGACCTTATAAGACAGAGTAGAACTGCCTCATAGAGTTTCCAAGGAGTGCCTGGTGGATTTGAACTGCTGACTTTTTGGTTAGCAGCCATAGCCCCTAACCACTATGACACCAGGGTTTCCAAACCAAACCCACTGCTGTCAAATAGAACTGCCCCACTGGTTTTCCAAGGAGTGGCTGGTGGATTCGAACTGCCAGCTTTGTGGTTAGCAGCCAAGCTCTGAACCACTGTGCCACCAGGGCTTCAGTTTCATGTTATAGCATCTCTCAATACTTCATTCTTTTATGACCGAATATTTTATTATATTCTTATTTCGTTTAGCCATTCATCAGAGGGTGGACATTTCAGTTGTTTCCACTTTTTGGCTACTATGCATATTGATGTTCTATGAACATTTGTGTTCAAGCTTTTGTGTAGATATATGTTTTCTATTTTCTAGGATATACACCTAGATATGGACTTGCTGGGTCATTTGGTAACTTAATGCTCAACTTTTTGAGGAACTGCCAAACTGTTTCCCAAAATGGTTGTACCATTTTTCATTCCAACCAGCAATGTATGAGGCTTATAATTTTTCCACATTCTCACCAACACTTGTTACTATCTGTCTTTTTCATCACAGTCATCCCAGTAGATGTGAAGGTATCTCATTGTGGTTTTGATTTGCATTTTCATAGTGATTAATAATGTTAAGCATCATTTCCCGTGCTTACTGGCCTTTTGCATATCTTCTTTGGAGAAAGATCTGTTCAGATCCTCTGCCCATTTTTTAATTGGGCTAATAGTTCAAGAAGCTGGGCTGTATGAAGAAGAATGCAGCATCAGGATTGGTGGAAGACTCATTAACAACCTGCAGTATGTACATGATACAACTTTGCTTGCTGAAAGTGAAGAGGACCTGAAGCACTTACGGATGAAGATAAAAGACTACAGCCTTCAGGTTACACCTCAACATAAAAAAAAAAAAATTCTTATAACTGGACTAATAAGCAATATCATGATAAATAGAGAAAATATTGAAATTGTCAAGGATTTTATTTTACTTGGATCCACAATCAACGCCCATGGAAGCAACAGTCAAGAACTCAAACAATGTATTGCATTGGCAAATATGCTGCAAAAGACCTTTTTAAAATGTTGAAAAGCAAAGATGTCACTTTGAGAACTAAGGTGTGCCTGACCTAAGCCATGACATTTTCAATCGCCTCATATGCATGTGAAAGCTAAACTAGGAATAAGGAAGACCACAGAAGAATTGATGCCTTTGAATTATGATGTTAGCAAAGAATATTGAATATATCATGGGCTACCAGGAGAATGAACAAGTCTGTCTTGGAAGAAGTACGGTCACAGTGTTCTTTAGAAGTGATGGGTCGCAAGACTTCATCTCATGTACTTTGGACATGTTAGCAGGAAGTACCAGTTCCTGGAGAAGGACATCATGCTTGGCAAGGTAGAGAATCAGTGAAAAAGAGGAAGACCCTCAATGAGATGAACTGACACAGTGGCTGCAACAAGGGTCTCAAACACAACAATAATTGTGAGGATGGCACAGGACTCGGTAGTGTTTTGTTTTGTTGTACATAGGGTTGCTATAAGCGGGACCTAACAATAACATTTATCCTTTTATTGTTTACTTGTAGAAGTTTTTTATATATTCTCTGTACAATTCTCTTAACCATTATGTGATTTGCAAATATTTTCTCACATTCCATGTTTTTTTTTTCCATTTTCTTGATGGTGTACTTTGACGCACAAAAGATTTTAATTTTATAAAGTCCAGTTTATCTGTTTGTCTTCTTGTCACTTGCACTTTTAGCTTCCTTTATTTTTTTATCTATGAAGGCTTTGCCTAACCTAAGTTCACAGAGATTTCTGTCTATGTTTTCTTGCAAGTGTTTCATAGTTTTAGCTCTTAGATTTAGGACCATTTTGAGTTAGTTTTTGGGTATGATGTAGGGAAAGGTTTCAAATTCATTCTTTTGCATTGATTGTACCATTCTGTTGAAAGAACTAACCCCCAATTTAATTGTCTTAGTATCTAGGTCTAAAATCAACTGATCATAAATGTAAGTTTATTTCTGGACCCTTAATTTATTCCATTGATCAGTATATGTCTCCTTTTACCACAACAGCACCTATTTTTGAGCCCACCTTATTTCCGAGCATTTACTGCCCCACTGTCAGTAACAAACAGGGGTGGATTCTGCAACAGCTTACAGTAAGCAAGGCACCCACAGGCATAATTGTGTTTGCTTATTAGTCTGTAATGCATGATTTCACATGGGTTTTACTTTATTGTAGGGAAAATGTGCACGACAGATTAGTAAGTAAACACAATTTGCTTATGTGATAATCCATCCCTGGTAAAAAAAAAACAAAAAACAAAAAAACACCTTATATTCCTACCCGATTTCAACATCAAGAGTAAGGGAGTTTACCGTGACAGTAGGGCTGATCACAATAATTTATCTTTGGGATAGTTCCTCATCTCGGGTTCCTTACCTTCATCAGCATGGAGACGTTGTCTGGAACAGCAAGAGCCCAAATATAATTCACTGCCTTATCTATGATATTCCATAGAATTTTGTTTCTCTCAGGGTAATCTCCCCAAGAAGTTAAATGCACTTATAGCTGCCAGATTCCACTGTAAAAAACTCTGAGACTTTCACTGTCATCTTTGGTTGGCTCTAAGGTTTACATAATAGGCTGAGTTATAAGATGGTTCAGCTGCTGCCAGCAGAGAAACTTTGGGAACCCAAATCTTTTCTGATGAGCAGTAAGCACCTCCATCTTTTCTCTGGAGGAAATACTACCTTTACCTTTCAAAACTATAAGCAAACTTGGCTTTTGCTTAAGAGGGAGACACTGTATTTTCCAGGCTATTCCAACAAACCCAGTGATAGCCTTAAAAACAAAGGTCACTTGCAAGATGGGCAGAAGTGTGAAAGATTCATAAAGAATTGTCTCTCACTGCCAATACCCAGACTTTTCCTCCTGCTTGTGGCATCTTTCTGAAGCACACCTCTTAACAGAATGGCAATAGGATATGGGGCTATGAACATAATCCCGTTGATCCTTTTTCTCCTAAGTTTCTCTACTACAGCCTACTTAGTGCCTAAACCACATGACAGAAGGTGTTTTCTTCACTTACCACTGCACACTTTGCTCATGCTTTTCCTTCCTACTTAAATGACCTCTCTCTCTCTCTCTCTCTTTCCCTTTTTTGTAACCTTTTCTTTCAAAAGTCATCATTCCTGATACCATCTATTTCAGCTATTTCAGATACCTCACAGAGGCATAACTAGGTATGGAGGTATAGCAGATATTGCACCGGCCCTGGGCATGTAGCACCACTGAGTATTTTCTATTGCAAGTACAGCCAGCAGTGTATTTATGGAAAACGGCACCTATGGCAAGCGCTGAAATGGTGCCCCTTCCAAACATCTGACACCCCTCTTTTAAATAACTTTACCACAACATCAGCTCAGAAATACCAGTCAAGCTCATTATTCTTTTAATTAACACATTACTGTGCTTGAGGAAAAACATTGGGCCATGCTAGGTTAATAGAAATTGCTCAGACGCACAACATGCCCAGGGCCAGCGTAATACCCTAGATACGCCACTGTCTCCATGAAAACTTTCCAGATGATAACTCCAACTTACATTACCTCTCAGTTCTCAAACTCCTTTGCATCTATTTTCTGTATCGAACACCTGACACTTTTTAATGGATTGTCCCTCTCTAGTTGTTTTTATTGTCCTACTTAGCTTTGTCTTGTTATTAATTTCTCTTCATTTCCCAATCAGTAAAGTAGACTGGGAAGACAATATGGGGAAGCTCTTAGTATTACCTATCTCAGTCACTGTTCCAGGGATGTAGCAGGTATTCCATAAACACCAGTTGGTAAATAACGGAAGCCCAATTTTACTTAGGAAAGGAAAAAAACCTGTGAAGCAAAGCGAAGTCATCCAGTCAATGTGACTCACCCTCCAGCTGTGTCAGCCATCTAGCCCATGGAAGCTTAATAGGAGGAGAGATATCTGGGGCAAGCTGCATTAGGAAAAGCTAATGAACACGAGAAGGGAAAGAATCCATCAGCAATACTCTGTTCACACCACTTTCCACTGTTGGTACTGCTGGGGAATGGAAAAGTGAGATATAAGTTGCTATGTTCTTGTGCCCAAAAGATAAACAAACAAGCCCAGCTTGCCCAATTCTGTGTTTTGGCATAACCCTCCTGATCCTAACCTTATGTGACATCCATACACATACTGCATATGTGTTTAGATTAAGGACGTGTCCTAGTGGGAAAAGACAGGATTTTGAAGTTAGTCAGCCCTGGGTTCCACTACTATCTTCTCAGCTTTATTAGCAAAGAAGTTATTAGAAGCAACATGTATACTCTCTGACTTTGTCCATCCATGTGTAAAATGAGAGATAAAGACGATAATCCTGAGAGACTGTTGTGAGGATTAAAGGAGAGGGAGGCAACAGAGCAGTGTGGTTGAGTGTCTGAGTTCGAATCTGTGACTTTGGGCAAAATTCAGCTTCTGCTCCTCATCTGTTAGAGAGGGAAGTTAATAAGACTTACCTCATAGAGTTGTCGTGAGGATTAAATGGGTTAATACACAAAAAGCCACTTAGGACAGTGCTTGGCACATAATAAGACCTCATTAAATTTCATTTTGACTGTGTTATTGCATCTTATAAAGAGCCAGTCCCTGGAGAAGGACATCATGCTTGATAAAGTAAAGGGTCAGCAAAAAAGAGGAAGGCCCTCAATAAGATGGATTGACACAGTGGCTGCAATGATGGCCTCAAGCATAACAACGATTGTGAGGATGATGCAGGATCGGGCAGTGTTTCATTCTGTTGTACGTAGGGTCACTATGAGTCAGAACTTATGAGTGCTAAACTTTGGGGACACTGAGCTAGAATAACAGAAAAAAACTTAATAAGAAAGAGGGTCTTTGAGGCCAAGTAGACTCTATGTGCAGCAACGGTTCCCAATCCAGGCTCCACACCATAACCACCTAGGAAAAAAAAAAAAAAAAATCAAATACCAATGCCCAGGCTTTAGCTCTAGAAATTCTGGTCTAGAATGGGACCCAGGAATCAGAATTTTTTTAGACACCTCAAGTGATTCCTGTTGAGACTCACTAATATTTAAACATCCATATGTTATAAGTTTAAAAAAAAAGAAAAAAGCTCTGAGAAATTAAATGACTTATGGAGGTCACAGAGATAATTTGGACACTAATTCAGCTATCTGCATATTTAATTCTAAAAAAAAAAACATGTTTATTGTACTGTAAGTATTTCATTAATCAAGCTTTATATTCACTCCTTCTTGGAAAATATCACAGAGTGAAAGCACTCCACATATTTATTTGCCTAATACGTTTGCCCAGGGAATGTCCAAATCCTTCCAGATTACGAGGGTATTGCGATTTCGCTTTTCATTGTGTCAATGGCTGTCCAAATACTTCCTGAAACACCCACCACCCAAAGTTCCAGTTTTCTATGTAAACATGGCTGTCTTCGTTTGTTCATAAGTTATATCAAACACTCTCCCTTATATTTAATAGTTAACAGCACAATAAAAAAAAACAATGGAGATGACAATTTGAAAAGAGCAATCCCCATCTGGAAAATTTCCAAACAGCCTTTCTAGAGGGAAATAGGGTAGAATGTGGTGTTTCCTGAGCATCCAACAGACACACAACTCATTGATGGCTTTGGGGGTCACTTACCTAGTCTGGATAATTTGAAAAGCAAAGTGAAATGATAGTTCTGAAAAGACCTGGCACTTAAACTATAGAAATATGAACTTAACCATAGAAATATAAACTTAAAGAAACTATAGAAATATAATCCTTTATACTACTAGTAAGCTAAACCAGTACAGCCTTTGCTTCACAGAAACTAGCTAAGTGACATGGAGTAGAATAGTGGCTTTCAGAGAATGTCCATTACTTGGAGGTGCTTTACAGTTTCCATAAATGATTCAGATACTTTTTTTTCCTTATTTCAAACTATTCTAAAACTTGAATTCAAAAGAAAACATGCAAGCTCAATGTATTATCTGAATGTTTAACACAGGATGCTCCGTGCATTCGCTTGAGCGCTAACTGATCAGCTTTATATGTAAATGTTACAAATTTGAATTTATGCAATATTTGTAAACGTGAAGTGCTCTTATTGTTATATATGTTGCAGGTTTGCACAGCATTTCATTACAAAATATGATTCTACGCTTACATATTTGAAAATCATTGAACTAGAGAAAGATCCACAGGAGTGCTTAAAAGCCTCAGAGCTACCGGCCACCATTGAAATAAAATAATAACCTGGAAAGAAACAAAATATTTCAAGGGTCTGAGGCATATCAGTGTCTACATATTTATTTGGATGGATTACTAGATAACACATATGTACATATATACTATTTTACAAAACTTATCCAGGAATAAATCTGTAGATCATTTCCTCTTTTTTTTTTTTTAAAGGATCTTGAATTGATGATACTTTTTTTTCTTCCCCCCCAGGTGGTCTGTAAATGAAGACTCTATTAGCCTTGGTGAGGAAGAAAAAAAAGATTCCTTTATAGTCTCTTCACCACCTGAAATCTATATCCATAGATTGAAAAGAGGAATACGCTCATGAATAGTAAATCCATCATAGAACACTGATGAATACTTAATGTTCTTATTCTCTTATTTATTGTATCACAGATTTCTACTGCTAGGATTTCCCACAGACTATTGAGGGAAATAGCTTTTGCCTGGGTGAACCACGGTTTGCTTTAATACAACACAGCCCCATGTCAGAGGTACATTAAATATTGCTGATATCTTCTCTCAGTTCTTACCACTGGTTCAGCGAAGACCATGCTTTAAGATCTATAACTTTCACCTTCTCTAGGTCAACCTCTGAGTTTCCATAATGGTGTCAATAATAAAGGGTCTGCTAAAAAAGGAATGGCCCAATAGAAAAACCCTATTCTTCCCCCCGAATTGTGCGTTAAGGATAATGGACCAAAGAAATCATTCCAAAGGACAAAACTCAGGGCAGACAAATACCTCCCCAAGCTCTGGGGAGCCACTCACTTTGACGAGTCTGTGCTTTTCCTAGACAGAAAGAAATGCTACTAGATATTACTTCCCACATTCCCCTCTTCTATATTGTAGTTCTTCTTGTGATTATTTGTTTATCTTTGAAAATTGGGAGTATTTTAAAGGTGGTTGCAGTTTTTATTTAGCCCAAAGTTTGCAAAATCCTGAGAAATGCATCTGGATCTGATAAAAGTTGAAGACGGATGCAGTAGGTATATGTGATTTTGGTTGTTCTCCAGTAAGGAAGATCAGTATGTTTGTGCTTACATATAAAGCATGACATTATGATAATCAGGGACAATTTTAACAATTACATGTAAAGGAAAAAGGGTGTGTGTGTGTGTGTGTGTGGCATATGTATGGTACACACACATGCACCTGTACATGCGTGTACCTATGCACTGAGCAGCTTTAGCTTGTAGTAGGTACAAATTGGCATCGCTGCCTTACTCCCAACACTCCCCCAGTGGTTATTTTTAAACCTTCTCCCTCTTCTTCTGATAACCTTACACCCTGGCCATAATTGGTTCCATTATGGACACATGGACCAAACCAACCCATTAGTTATCCTTCTCCAATATTTTTCAGGCAGGAACTGGTGGTAAAGAGGTGCTTTGACCTTTGGTCACAGCACTATGAAAATGTGTATTCAAAGCTGCCATCTTTATTATTTACATCCCCACTTTAGGACACTAGCTATTTTGTTCGGAATATACTTTCCTTGATTTTTGCATGGCCAGCTGCAGTTCATTATTTATTCTCAACTCAAATATCACCTCCTCATAGAAATCTTTTTTTATTTATAAAAATCTGAACTGATCTGCTCCTCACCCAACCACATGCATCTACCGTTCACTTTCAATCACATCATCTTCTTTTATTTTCTTCACAGTCCTTATCATTATTTAAAAATATATACTTGTCTTAATCTTGGCTTTGCTCTTTTATCTCTCTTTATCTTTTCCCTCCAACTTTAAGTTGTGATAAGACCTCATGACTCTCAATGCCTCAAAACCATGAATCTACTCTAGTTATTAATTCAGTTTCAGCTTTGTCTCCTATTGCCATACTTTCATCGATTAAATTTCTAAAACAATTTGATTGACTTTATTTTGTGTGTGTATGTGTGCTGCCATGTCAAAAGGAGGCAATCATCTTAAGAATAATCAAACCTGGTGCTAGGTATCTACCCCTGTATTAGGGGGATGATCTTTACCCTAGCTTTATTTTCCTAACTGGCTGGTTTTCCACCAGAAAAGTGGTTTTCAATATGTGGGCCGTAGACCAGCAATCTCAACATCACCTGTAAACATGGTAGAATGCAAATTCTCAGGTCTCACCTCGGATCAGATACACCCAAGTGTTTTAATAATCTATGTTTCATCTGTATTTTAATTAGCCGTCTAGGACTTCCAGATCACTGAAGGCAATGGTGGTGGCCTAGCTACTCTTCTCCCAATATTTCCTCCAGAAAATACAGAATAACAAATAAGGAAAGATCAGTCCATACAAAAGCCATGCTCTCAGCATAACTTGAAGACAGAGATTACCCAAACTTCAAGATAACTGTAAATAAAAAAGAAAAATGACCAAATCTCAGTGCACAATTTCTGAGGCATTCACCCCTGCTCTACAGCAAGGCTTTGTGGTGAGCAAAGACAGCTAAGAAAAACTGCTAGGAGGACAGAAGAGGGAAGCCAGAGAAGGAATCTTAGGTCCATCTAAAACTACCACCAGAAATATTGAGTTTACCCTATTTCCAAAAATACTAAAAGAGTATCCAGGTAGATCAGAGCAGAGACTACAGGTAAGTGGACTTAAAAGTATGTGAAATTTGAAGGTTCAGTCCTCAAAATACATAGATTTTGGAGGAGAGAAAAAAGAAGGAAGAAGCATCCATTGATAATAGGAAAAAGCACCAGGGAATTTAAGAGTCCTTCAATTCAAAAGATAACCATAACATTTTAGCGAGGTATAACCCCTTCTTCAAATCCACCAGGAGCTCCTTGGAAACTCTGTGGGGACAGTTCTACTCTGTCCTATAGGGTCGAAATAGGGTCACTTTGAGTCGGAATTGACTCAACGGCAATGGGTTTGGCTTGGTTTTTTTTGGTAACCCCTTCTTCACCATCAAGTGAGCAAACAAAGAAATGAAAATTCATTAAAGTGTCTGACAGAAGAGGAGCCATTAAACTTGTTAGGTGCCGTTGAGTCGATTCCAACTCACAGGGACCCTATGCACAACAGAATGAAACACTGCCCAGTCCCGCGCCATCCTTACAATCGTTATGCTTGAGCTCATTGTGGCAGCCACTGTGTCAATCCACGTTGTTGAGGGTCTTCCTCTTTTCCGCTGACCCTGTACTCTGCCAAGCATGATGTCCTTCTCCAGGGACTGATCCCTCCTGACAACATGCCATCCTTGCCTCTAAGGAGCATTCTGGTTGTACTTCTTCCAAGACAGATTTGTTCGTTCTTTTGTCAGTCCATTGTATATTCAATATTCTTCGCCAACACCACAATTCAAAGGTGTCAACTCTTCTTCAGTCTTCCTTATTCATCGTCCAGCTTTCACATGCATATGATGTGATTGGAAATACCACGGCTTGGGTCAGGCGCACCTTAGTCTTCAGGGTGACATCTTTGCTCTTCATCACTTTGGAGAGGTCCTTTGCAGCAGATTTGCCCAATACAATGCGTCTTTTGATTTCTTGACTGCTGTTTCCATGGCATGTGCAAAGAGCTGGAGATGGAAAACCAAAATGGAAGAACACCCTCGGCGTTTCTCAAGCTGAAAGAACTGAAGAAAAAATTCAAGCCTCAAGTTGCAATAGTGAAGGATTCCATGGGGAAAATAGTAAAAGACGCAGGAAGCATCAAAAGAAGATGGAAGGAATACACAGAGTCATCATACCAAAAAGAATTAGTCGATATTCAACCATTTCAAGAGGTGGCATATGATGAGGAACCAATGGTACTGAAGGAAGAAGTCCAAGCTGCTCTGAAGGCATTGGCGAAAAACAAGGCTCCAGAAAATTGATGGAATATCAATTGAGATGTTTCCACAAACAGATGCAGCGCTGGAGGTGCTCACTCGTCTTTGCCAAGAAATCTGGAAGACAGCTTCCTGGCCAACTGACTGGAAGAGATCCATATTTATGCCTATTCCCAAGAAAGGTGATCCAACTGAATGTGGAAATTATAGAACAAGATCATTAATATCACATGCAAGCAAAATTTTGCTGAAGATGATTCAAAAACGGCTGCAGCAGTATATCGACAGGGAACTGCCAGAAATTCAGGCCGGTTTCAGAAGAGGACGTGGAACGAGGGATATCATTGCTGATGTCAGATGGATCCTGGCTGGAAGCAGAGAATACCAGAAGGATGTTTGCCTGTGTTTTATTGACTATGCAAAGGCGTTCGACTGTGTGGATCACAACAAACTATGGACAACACTGCGAAGAATGGGAATTCCAGAACACTTTAATTGTGCCCATGAGGAACCTTTACATAGATCAAGAGGCAGTTGTTCAGACAAAGCTAGGGGATACTGATTGGTTCAAAGTCAGGAAAGGTGTGCACCATTAAACTAGGCTCTTGTAAAACATTCCAATAGCACAAACAGATGAACAAGGCAAAAATGTACAGATCCATACAGACAATGGATTCAGCACATACCAACTAAGGAGAATATACCTCCTAACACCCAGAAAAACAACTATGAAGTGGAAGAAAACCATAAGACAAAACTCCAAATGGAATTAAAAATACTCAAACAATGATCTGAGGACATGAAACAGTCTTCAATATATAAAAACTTAGGGAATTCTACACTCATGCGCTTTTCTTAGAGAGTCTGCAAATAGGAATTTAAGGATATTTTCATGAAATAATTCTGTCTCTCAGAAAAAAAAAGAAAAAAGGGCAGATCCATTGCCATCGAATTGATTCTAATTCATAGTAACCCTGTGGACAGAATACAACTGCCCCATAGGGCTTCCAAGGGTATAATCTTTATGTAAGCAGACTGCCACATTTTTCTCCCACAGAGCAGCCAGAGGGTTCGAACCATCGCCCTTTCGGTTAGCAGCTAAGCGCTTAACCATTGCACCACTACATATATATATATATACATAGTTCAACCTTAAAAAGGAATGAATTACTGATGTATTTCAATGGATGGACTTTGAAAACATCAATCACATATTCTATGATTTCATTTATATGAAATGTCTAAAACAGGCAAATCCATAGAGACAGAAAGTATATTAGTGGCTTCTTAGGGCTCAGGGACTTGGGGTGGGGGTGAGGAGTGGCTCTTAATAGGTAGGAGACTTCCTTCTGGGGTGATGAACATGTTCTAGAATTAATTGTGGTGATGGATGCATGACCGTGGTACTATGCTAAAAACCATTGAATTGTACACTTGAAATGAGTAAATTGTATAAGATATGAATTATATTTCAATGAAGCTATTTTAAAAAAAAGGCTGAGGAAAGGGAAAAAAAACCTTATGAAAGATGTGAGTTCAATTGTATTAAACAAGAAATTAAACAACCTCAAAATCTTTAAAATATTGACCATGATTATTTCTGGATGGTGATATTAAAAGTTATTTCTTCTTTAGGCTATGACTGCATTTTCAACATGCCCATATGCTATTTTTAATTTGAAAAATTAATAAACCTTTATTTTAAATTATTAAAAAGGAGAGAAAAAAACTGGCTAATAAAACCATTTCCTCAGCGTGTCAAAGAGAGCCATTTGTGATGAAAAACATCAATAGGAAAGATCTATTCTAGTAATTAAATCCTGGGATGGCTGTATATCAAGACTGGAATCCACTGGACCCATGGCTGAGTAACTCCAAGCTCCGGTGAGCTATAAGAGACTGGCATGCCTGAGAGAGCCAACCTTGACAAAGACCTCTTTTCTAACGATCACCTTGACTTGCCTCAGGTAGCTCAGACTTGGAATCAAGACACCTGGAGCGACTTACATACTGTATTCAGGCCTCAGTTTGCTCATCTGTACAGTGTACAGATAAAATATACAGAATAATGATCAGATTAGACTACGTCAGTGTTCCCAGGCCTGCAGAATCAGCATCACCAGTGAATTTGATGGAAATTTAAAATTTCAGTTTCCACCCTACACCTATTGAATAAGCAAATCTGTGAATGGGTCTGAGCAATCTGTGTTTTAGCAAAAGCCCCCTGGTGATTCTATGTCTGCTAGAGTTTGAAAAATACTGATCAATATTTCTAAAAAGGTCAGGGAAGAAAGTCATTAATCAGCACCAGGGGAGCTTTTTCAACTCATATATCTCCAAACCATATGCATTCTGAAATGCCCCTTTAAGCTTTTCATTAGCTCTCTCCAACACAGACATACAGGGACCCACATAGATGCACACACATGCACACACTTGAATTGCCTCCATAGTGAGCCATAGTGAACCATTTCACGTGTCCAAACCCAAATCCAAACTCACTGCTGTCAAGTCGATTCTGATTCATAGAGATCCCATAGGGTTTCCAAGGCTGTAAATCTCTATGGAAGCAGACGCCCACATCTTTTTCCCTCAGAGCTGCTGGTGGTTTCGAACTGCCAACCTTTCCGTTAACAGTCAATTGCTTTAACTGCTACACCACCAAGGCTCCTTTTTCATGTGTCCAGTGGTAGACAAAAGAGTTGAAAACCTTCATACAGCTTACCTCCAAATTCTTTCAACTCCAAAATACTGTGGTCTAGCAGTGTGGAAGGAATCATATCACCCCCCTGAAACTGCTAACAGTTTATGTAATTTCTAGGAAGTGTTGGCAGACATTCTTTTGGTTGGGAAAGCATTTTAACACCCCTGAATTCACAACCACTTCTAATTGGAATCAGAAGAAAAGCCTGGCAATCTACTTCCCAAAGGTAACTGCCTTGAGAACCCTATGGAGCAGTTCTATTCTGCAACACATGGGGTTGCCCAGAGCTGGAATAGACTCCATGGCAACTAGTTGTTATTTTTTCCCTGTATTTGGAAATACCTCCTATTGGAACTACTTACTCCTACCTTTTACTGTTTTGTTCTGTTGCACATAGTATTGCAATGAGTAGGAACTAACTCAAGAGCACCTAACAACAATACCACCTATTACTGTGGCCATTTTTTTTTTCCACAACATTTTTCAGTTCTTATATTTAACTCTTGAATTTTTCAAAAACTTCCTGCTGACAGATTAAATTTTTAGAACATTTTTCCTATCTTCCGCCTTCTTTCTGACCCAGTACTTCTTCCCTTCAAGTATGCGATAGCCTTTGGGGGCCAAAAGCTGTGATTTTGAGAGAAGTGTGTGCCATTTAAAATTGGTGGTCTGAGTAGCAGGGTTACAACAAACAACCGTGGCATTTGAGTTGATTCCGACTCAGTGCTGCCCCAATTTTTCGAGTTAGAGCTGCCTGCCACAGACAGCCAATTCTTGAGACGGGGTGAGGTGGGTAGCAAGAATGTTACTAGATATACAAGTATGTGGAGACAGAGAGGACTGATCTTCTCCTAAAGCCATCTGTCTCCCCAAACTACTGGCCAGCTAGGGTTTTAAAGGGAAAAGGGTCCATAAGTTTTAGGGACTTGTGGAATGTGCATTCTCTTTCTTCTGTTTGGTTTCGATGGTCATATCTCAAACATGTTGATCTTTTCCTGCCATTATTCCATTGGCTCAGGGGGTGGCTGGTGCCATCCTTCATCTTGTTTGACACGCTTAGATGGATATCACTTGTTTTCCATGGTCCTAGAAGAAACATTGGTTAACACTTAACATTTTGGAGGAACTAACAGCAGGACCTTACTTGGAGACAGGCTAGGGAACAGAAAGAAGAGAAAGAAGAAGTAAAAAAAATGACTCAGGAACAGTTCAAGATATGGCTGAGCAGCCTGTTTCAATAGCAATTCTATAAGACAGAGTAGAACTGCCCCATAGGGTTTCCAAGGTGGATTTGAACTGCTGACCTTTTTTTGGTTTGCAGCCCTAGCTCTTAACCACTTCGCCACCATGGCTGCACTTCACCACCATAGTTAGTTGGAAGTAAATTTCTAAATGCAATGCTGAGTTTACACACACACATGCACACACACACAGAGAACATACACACAGGCTTAAAAGAAAAGGTAATACAAAAAGGCAAAAGTTTCCAAACACATGACTTTTGCCCATTGAAAAGAATCTAAATTTGAATTCTGTTTGTTTTCCATTATTGCTCTCTTCCTTATTTGCTCAGCACATTGTACAAGGCCCAGGGCCTTCGATAAGTGCCTTGATCTAAGAAAAGGCTTGGAGGTTGAGCAAGGAAGTGACGATGGACCTCAAGTTAAATATCTTCTCTGACCTTTAGAAAACAACAGAAATAAGCAGATGCAATTTGTTATACTCACATTGTTGACAAGATTGCCATGAGTGCTACAGGCAAAGGCAGCAGCAAAGAGCTTACTTCATCTGCCAACTGTTCTGTGTCTTAAGGGAAGGTGCTGATGCACTCAGTGACTGAACTAAGCCATTTTGCAGAATACATGAATCTTGCCTCTGATCCTGGCACTTAATGACTATGTCGTGGGACTGTGTTCTCTGTGTCAGATACAATCTGTAACGTGAGAACTGCACTATCTCTTTTCCTCCCTTCCTCGTCTTATTTTTCTAAAGCTAAGGAGAAAAAAATTCTGTTACCTATCACTAATGCTTCTATGTTTCCCCAAGTTTCTGTGATTCAGCCTAGAAAAGGTTGATGAGCCTCATGATTTTGTAGGGTTTTGATAATTTCTTCTGCTCAGGGAATTTTTAATAATGATAAGAGGTGTTTGTCTATTTGGTAATTTCTGTCAGACCAGAGAGCTGGAAAGATGAGCCCATAACACACACTAAGAAACACTAGGAAACCCTGGTGGTGTAGTGGTTAAATGCAATGGCTGCTAATCAAAGGGCTGGCAGTTCAAATCTGCCAGGTGGTCCCTTGGAAACTCTATGGGCAGTTCTACTCTGTCCTATAGGGTCACTACGAGTCGGAATCGACTAGAGGGCACTGGGTTTGGTTTTTGGTTTAACACATACTAAATTGACTGGGAATGGCAACCACACTTGTTTTGCTCTCCGAAGTAATTTGGTACCCATTATAATAAGGATATTTATAATAAGGAATGCAATGTGAAGTCTGTTTATATTTGGAATTTTTTCACTTTTCTTATTAGATTTTCTGATCTATCTAATGCCTTTAATGGAAATATTTGGGGGCCTCAATTTATCCTAGTTCCTTGCTTTCTTCCAAGAAGATATGACACAACCCAGGGATATTTTTACTTTCTTTCTGGCCACAAAGCCTTATAGAACCAAAGGATAGACGAAAGAGTGGAACGACCTTGGAAATACTTGAAGCCTTAGCCTGTTCTCTCAAATCAACCCAAGAGCAATCGGTTGCCTTGAAAGACTGGCCTGACCTTCTCTTCCAAGTGATTATTATTTAATCATCTATTTGTCTGTCCTACAGAATCCTGGTTGGATGTCCTGAATTTCAGTAGCTTAACAGGTTACCAAGGAGCGTCCATCGTCTGGATCTCTTTCTCACTCTCCTCATAGTTGCGATAGAGTATATCCTCCTTTTTCACGCCCCACAGAATCTCAAGAGCAATGGCAATATTGAGATGGGTCCTACCACAAGTGTGCTGGATGGTCAGTGTGTTCATTCAACGTGGTGTAATGGAACAATACCCATACTTCACATCTTAACTCTGCAACATACAGGATGCATGATCTTGAGCAAAGTATCGACCCTTTCTAAGAATCAGTTTCTCCTTGTCTGTAAGGTACTATGCTACTGCTGTAGAATTCATCTGTAATTGAAAGCGTGCCAGGCGGTATATCTAATAAATATTAGCTTCTCTTTTTTTCTCCCTCAATTTATATCATTTAAATATATTTAAATCCTAGGGTACTAAACATTATAACAAAATCCCAGATCTCAAGGAAACTATCCAAAAATGGCGTAAGACTAAACTTCTTCTACTGGTAGAATTTTTTGTTTAATTATATAGTTCTTAAGAAAATAATTCACTTTCCTTTCTTGCCTCTCTAAGATTCTTAGGAAGAACAACTTACTGGCGATGACATCAAAATATTGGTGCTATACAGGTGAATGATATTAAAACAGCAGATAATTTTTAAACCCTGTACAATACAAAGACTGGAATTTTTATAAACATATTTATTCACCAGCTTTTGACCAGTTATGGGCTGAAATGTTTTTCGCTATTGAATCTCAAGGCCAGAAGCTTTTCCCTGGGTATCTGCATGGCTGCGTTTATGTATTATGTACAGCTAATCAGGGTAAATGTAATAGTGAGGACATGGAGCAATTGTCAGAGCTAATGACCCAAAACATTACCACCTAACACACTTTTGATGTTCATTTAGTTGGATTAAGTGTGATACTGAATACCAATTAAGAAATCTATTTCTTCGTATCCTGAAGCAGCAAGTATATATTGAGTTAAAAAATGAAATGGCAGCTCTCAGATGTTTTGAAGCTTACTTTTTCACAGATTATTTTCATATTCCACTATCCTTTGTCCCACATGTAATTTAGTGAGGTCATATGAAACTTAACAAAGAGCCCTTGTGGTACAGTGGTTAAACACTAGGCTGCTAACAGGAAGGTCGGCAGTTGGAACCCACCGGCTGCTCCGGGGGAGAAAGATGTGGCTATATACTTCCATAAAGATCACAGCCTTGGAAACCCTATGGGGGTAATCTACTCTATTCTATAGGGTTGCTATGAGTTGGATTCGACTCGATGGCAACAGGTTTGGTTTTTTTTTTTTGGTTTTATGAAACTTTAAATTCTGGCACTCTTTTGGGAAGTGCTCTGATTGGAGAAACTTCTTCATCTGAATAAACAGCTTCAGGAAAGTCAGAGTATGGTGTGAAAAGGAAGCACATTGATACTATTTCTAGCTGTACCAATTGGCCTTTTTCCACGTACCCATTAGCCACAACAGATAGAACGTGTTGATTTTCATGAATCCTGGAAAGTAATAAAAATCACAAAGCAATGAACACTGTTTCCTTGGTTCAGCTCTCATTTGTCAAACTTTAAAAATGTCACCACATGTTCTAAGATTTAAAGCTTATTTTTTCCAGCCAAATCTATAGGCCCAGCAGATTGATTTTCTCACTGAATTGTTTTGTTTTGTTTTTCCTGAAAAACATCTAAATAATTTCAGTACAATACTTATATTTGTGACTAAAATCAGAACAGAGGAATAGTCAGATCTTCAAAGTAGCCACTTATAATGATCACTGGAGTCCTCTGCCTGCCATTTTCCTTCAAAAAGTATTGTGCATGACAAATCGGGAGGCATGAAATCATTCTCCTGAAAGAACGGTTTATTGTGTCATGAGAAGCTGAAACTTGTCAACCTGTCACTGAAAAGGAAAAAAGGAAGGAGGGAGGAACAGAGGAGGGAAGGAAGGAAGGAAGAGAGGGAGGGAGGAAGGGAAGGAAAGGAAAGGAGGGAGGGAGGAAGGGAAGGGAAGGGAAGGAGGGAGGGAGGAAGGGAAGAGAAGGGAAGGAAAGGAGGGAGGGAGGGAGGAAAGAAGGAAGGAATGTAGGGAAGGGAGGAAAGGAAGTAAGGAAGGAAAGAAGGAAAGGGAGGAAGGGAAGGAGGGAAGGAAGGAAGAATCATTTAATTCTGTTGGTATTCTATTAGGTTTTCAAGTGTCAGATCTGACAAGTCCTGTGCAACATTTAACTCAACCCTCTTCTTAAACTGTCGGGCTTGTATTGATGAAATTAATGCTGGGCAATCAATCTTTTGAATGCAGATGGATTTCTAGTGCCGAGTTCAGCAGAACTATTAAGAGGAAAGTAAGGGGGTAATAAGCTACACCTATCAGCATTTCTTTATTTAATGGCTGAAAGATGACAGTTTTTCTTTTACTTCTTGAGTTGAAAGAATTATTCAAATGATCAATGCAGAAATGTAGCTTAGATTTTACCTAAATGCTAATGTTTTGTCTACAAGGTAATTCCAAAGTGGTAAGGTTAATGGGCATTCTGTTTCCTATTTGGATCAAGAAATGGTTTTTTGAATCTCTCCTGAGACGCTGTAACATTTCATACCTGCTTCATCATCATTCATCAATATTCATAGACACAGATAAAATTTTCAAGACACCATACAGAGCTTTGTTGGTGATGCAGAAAAAATAGTCCCCCTAAGGACAGTACTATGAAGGAAGTAAAGTGTGCCCTTAGGGACCCTATATTTCTGCCCCACCTCCCCCCTGACCAGTGCCCCCTTCCCCAGGTGCCCCCTGCCTTCTAGAATCTGCCCACTGCTACCCTGAACCTGATGCATTCTGCGTCCCTTCCTCGCTAATCCCAAAGCATCATGCTACAATGCTAAAGTGATTGTAATAATCTAATTTGCATACATGTGTTAATGGTTTAATGCATTCTCCCTCCCAGGCAACATACTTACATACTTGCATTTTTGCTGGAGCTTTCAGGCCTTTAATCTAAAGGAGAAATCTAACATCCTCAGGATGGTATTTGCTGATTTTAATAGAGCTCAGGGCTACCTCACAGTCCCATATCCAGCCATGTGCAGAAAGAGCAACCTCATGCCACCTCTTCTTTCCTGAAATATGACAAATCAATAGCCAGCTTCCCAAAATGCCTCTGCAATGAAAAGCCCACCGCAAGCCGCAGAAACACACTGTTCTGGTGGCAGCCTCTGGACATACACAGCCCCTGGCAGCACAACTGGCAGAAGCCTAGCTGTGTTGTCACACTGACAGCATTG
Source organism: Loxodonta africana (assembly GCF_030014295.1). Classification (NCBI taxonomy): domain Eukaryota; kingdom Metazoa; phylum Chordata; class Mammalia; order Proboscidea; family Elephantidae; genus Loxodonta; species Loxodonta africana. The sequence continues at coordinate 64,843,411 of NC_087360.1, forward strand.
CCATCCATATGAGTGCCTGTCAGTCCTACATCAGATGAAAGGTGCAGGCATCTCAGCCCAAACATGGAAAAGCACCTTCAGTAGTTATTGCTTCCAGGAAGGAGGACTCAGAGGATTGCGTATTCTCCCAATGCTGTGCACCCGTCCCCAGGTGGTGCAAATGGTTAACAAGCTCTACTGTCAATCTGAAGGTCGGAGTCTACCCAGAAGTGCTGCTGGAGAAAAGGCTAGCAGTCTGCCTCCAAAAAAAAAAAAAAAAATCAGTCATTGAAAATCCTATGGAGCATAGTTCTCTGACAGACATGAGGTCGCCGTGAGTTGAAATCAACTGGGCAGCCAGAGCAAGAACAAAGAACAGATATATCTGCAGGGGTCTATTTATCTCAGCCCTGACCGTTTCCCACTTTTTCAACTTCCTTGCACAGTTCCCTTTTCCCCTCATTCTCTGTTCTTAATAGCGGCATGAGGGTAGGAATCCATTTTAAAGATGATTTCTAGAAATGTATTCTTTTTTTTTTTTTTAACCCAGAGTTTTGATGCTAAAGAATAAGGATTTGCAGGCCTAATTGTTTTTCCAAAGAAAGGAATAATGTGCAACTATTTGGGAAGCTTTTCTTTTCTCTAAGTGCCCTAGCTTCAGACATCCATTATATAGAACTGTTCGGTGGAAGGGTTTTGTACAGAAGACACTGTTTTGTTGCTATCTGTCCCTTCCCAAGTAACAGTGGAACCATCTGGCAGGCAGTAAACAGGGCTCTGCATTAACTGGCTGAGCACAGGAAACCTAACAGTTAGCAATTAATTTTATCCCTGATAACGCAGTGGAAATGATAATCAATGGGACAAAAAATGGACAGCATTGGAAAAGGGCTTGGAAAACACTGCACGTCTACAGATGTAGAGCTTCCTACGCATCCACTCAGATCAGAAATCAAATCAATGTCAGATCATCTTCTAGTTTATGGATCCTATTTGGTTGCATAAGTGGCAGTGCACTGATTATAAATTCCACACAGTCTTCCCTTAATGACCTTAATGGGTTGCCATTATTTTACTGTGCTATCGCTCAAAAAAAGCCCATCTGGTATTCATAAATACATGCAGAGGAGGGTGGACTTTGACAGATATAAATGCAACTGAAGACAATCTTCAGTTCAGGTGGAATCAGAAGATCCTCTGATAAAACCATTTCTCCCTCAATGAGTTTTCATGACGCGTTTGATAGATGCAAAACATTAGTGAGATCAACCCAGGTGCCTAATACAAGGGATTGGTTAAGTAAATTTTGGTTCTTTTACATGACACATTATTATATTAAAATATGTTTACTTAAATTTAAAGGTCATAAAAATACATAAGTGATGAAAAGTATCTAAGTACCATCATCTCTACCATCTAACAAAACTGCATAGACCTAGTAGCAAGTGACTTTCGCTCGCTTTGTCTCCGTTTCTTCTCTTCTATGATGAGAAGTGCCTCAGTTTGAGTTCCTCCAGAGCATGCCTTAATTAAGAATTTGGGTACAAGTAGTTTATCAGGGCAATGACCCTCGGAAACACAGTGAAGAGTGAGGAACTGAGAAAAAGAAAAGAAAAAGCAAATCCAGCATGCTAGTGAATGAGCTAACCTTGTGGATAACTGGAGCTCGAGCCTGCTGGAGACCCTCTGAGATACTGTGTGTACCACTTCTCAGGATTGTCCACCAGGGTATTTATTCATCAGCTCTCATTCCCTATTGCTTGGCAGTTGCTCCTAGAACACGTTAGGCCTATTCCATGTGGTCCAAGCATGTTTCCGTGCCCAAGTAGAGAGCTTCAGGAAATCATCAGAGCAAAAGAGCACTGCCTGCAGGGTGGGCCAAGGGGATGTAGTCAGGGTAAAGACAGCGTCTTCTAGAAGGGGGTTGGATTAGATGACCTCTAACATACCTTCAACCCCGAAAAGCATATTTAGCACACAGGGATAATATTAAATGACCTTGCAGTACATTCTTTAGAATTTTCTACAATAAGCTGTAGAAAGCAGAAAATAAGAAAGTGCTAGAAAGTTGGCAAAATGCTGTCCTTGTTCGGGTTCTCCAGCAGCTGACTCCAAGTCAAGAATTCAATTGCAAGTTTCTTTTTTTTTTTTTTCTTATCTGGAAAGTTATTCTAGGAAAAATCATGGGCTACGAAGAAATCCAACAAAAGGCCTGCTATTAAGTCTATCACCACAGTTGTAAACTAGTCCTCAATCTCCCTGGGGAATTCTGGGAAACACTGTAGGTTATGTCCCAGAGATAATCTGCCTGAGAATCAAGGTAACTGAGGTATTGATTCATCCACTCCCTTCAATCATTTGTTGAAGACTGATTTTAGGGGCGTTATCTTCCCAGTATTTCTGGGCTACTCCATGGGTGTGCAGAGTAGGCTTGGGTGGTCAGAGGATATACTCAGGCAAAGAATTGCAGGTTCTCAGTGCTAGAATTCAGCCAGCTTAGATGGAAATGGTGAAGACAAGGGGATGAGTGCATTACCAGCAGCCATCTGCTACAGAATCAGTTGATAGCTTAAGCCTTATGGAATGCATGAGTCCCTTGGTGGTGCAAACAGTTAAGCACTTGGCTATAACTGAATGGTTGACAGTTCAAATACACCCAGACACACTTCTGAAGAAAATCCTGGCGATCTACTTCTTTAAGGTCACAGCTATTGAAAACCCTATAGAGCATAGTTCTACTCTGAAACACATGGGGTTGCCATGTGCTGGAATAGATTCGACAGCAAACAGTTTGTTTTATATGATATGCTTAGAAGCACTGAGGACCTTGTGACATCTCCTGCATACATCCTATAGCCTGCTGCATTAATCTAGGAAGGCCACTGGAAAAGTAAAAAAAACCTGAACACCAACTCAAGCCTACCGACTCCATTAAGACCCTTCCAATTGACTCTTTGCATGCAAAAGCTGGACAATGAAAAAAGAATAGGTACATCTGAATTGCGATGTTGGTGAAGAATGTCAAATATACCATAGGCTGTCAGAAGAACAGACAAATTAGTTTTAGAAAAGCACAACCGGAATTCATCTTAGAACAGAGGGTGGTGGGACTTGGACTTGTTTACTTCGGACATGCCATCAGCAAAGAGCAATTTCTAGAAAAACACATCGTGTTTAGTAGAGGGTCAGCAAAAACAAGGGAAACTTTAATGAAACGGATTGACAGGATAGCCACAACCACAGACTCAAACATACGAAGATCATAGGCACAGGACGGGCCAACGTTTTATTCTGTTATACAAAGTTCACCATGAGTTGGAGCCAAACAGCCTAGCTTCTTCCTCTTCTTCAAACTCCTCTCTAGTCTACACAAAGTTGTTACCAGTCTTCCTGAATATACAGCAAGTTTTTTGCAGAACAGAACCTCTGTCTCACTATTCTATCCCACTCTCAGTGCCTACCACACAGCAATGTTCCATAAATACTTGTTACCTTGAATATACTTTAAAACTTAAGTGTATTAAAAGCTGACAGAGAATATGCTCTTCAAAATGGTATCTATAGATGGTGGAATTATTTTTTATTTTATTTTGCTGTCTTTTTTTACTAAAAGCAATATATGCTCTCATGGAAAATTTGGAAAGTATGGTAAATTAACTTTTTAAAACTATATTTATATACTTTTCTTACAGTAATGAAGTAAGGAAACAGGCTGCCTCTTAAAATCAAATTTAACCTCACTCCCATGACTAGATTTCTATATCAAAAGTTTCCATTTTCAGACCACTTGGTGATTTGTTATTTAATAATTATTTTTATATGCCTACCTAAAATAACAGTATCATTGTTGAACAAAGCAAAGAAATGGTAAAATTGAAAAGATGACCTGTCCATGTTAATTTCCAGCTTTTCGAAGGGCTCTTTACCTTCTTGCTTCCAGACCTCTCCAGATAGTATAGAATACTTCCAGGGACAGCACTTGCCTGATTTAATTTAGAAACTAAAATACATTTCCGTGTAGTGCTGAGCTTATGAATGAAATTCTTTGAACTGTGATGTTCCCCCTTAATTTCAGTGTATCCGTATAACCACCAGTTTAATTTCTCATGTTTTAGAGAAGCCTAGGTTTCAATCAGCACATTATTAACAATTAATGGTCAGATTTAGCATGGGATACTCTAATTTTAATAAAAGACTTCACAGGAAAGGTCACTGAACTCTATAGGATCAATCATTTATCAGCAGTCTTTGGTTTTCACTGAAATATTTATGAATGATAAAATTATTTTGACAAGGCAAAGTTCAATATAGAGGCCATTTCTGACAACATGACATGATTTTATAACAAATTCCTGGGTACAATTACAGTCAGGCCAAATGCTAAGTCAGAGAAAATGGGTAATTTCATTTTCAACTCGCCAAGGCTAACCATCATTTGATGTGAACCTCCACATGGTCATATATGCAGCATGATCACAGGACCAGATCAAAAGACGCAGCCAAGAATGAAGCTTGAAATAAATATATGAGAAAATAAAACCGCTCTCCAATGTCTTAGCAAGCGGATGTTTCAGTTTCTAAAGTACATGAGTGTCATTCAATCAAACATGTGGTTATAGACAGGAAGAACCAGGTCAACACAATTTTTTTAATGTACAATTGCCCACCCCGCCCTCAACCAAATGGACACCATCGAAACTGACCATAGCATCGTGTTGTTCAATAAAACCGTAGCAGAGATCATAGATGGTTAGGCGGGATGAGAAGGCAGAAAGGGACAGGAGTTGCTTGAATGGACACGGGAAACAGGGTGGAAAGGGAGAGTGTGCTGTCACATTATAGGGATTGCAACTAGGGTCACATAGTAAATTTTTGTATGAGAAACTAACTTGAGCTGTAAACTTTCACCTAAAGCACAATGAAAAAAAAAAATATATGTGTACATGATGGGCATGGTGAATTGGGGCCTTCACCTTGGGGATCACTGGAAGAAAGAATTGTCTTTCAAGTTTCTTTATACAACATATGTAGAAAATTAGCCCATATGCCCTGGCAGCATCACCAAACAAAAAGGTGGGTCGCTTTTTCCACGCAGCCTCAGTCTGGAGGCTTTCGATATTCATTTTAACCTAATTTCACGTGCATACCCTGGGAATCCAGGAGGAAAAGGAAAACATTCTTAAATGTGTGAGCTCACAGTGTGATTTGCCGGCTGGCTCTTAAACAGCCCACACCTCCCAGACCCCATGGTAGGTCAAATCTACAAGGCCTTCCTGTTCAAGAGGAACTACATTTATTTGGAGAACAGAGTATGGTAGGGTGAAATGAATTAACCAACCTTAAAAACAGGTAATTTAAACTGCTTGGTTTATTTCTTTCCATATTTTCCTGTAATACAAAATATATCTACATAATTTGGACTCAGTTAAAAGTTTCTGGAGCCAGTCTGAACTTGTTTAACCTTGTTTAAACACAGGACTCCTTGAGTATATGGGCAAAATGAAAAGTGTTTTGGATTTGATACATAGACTTGAAGTGTCAGTAAATTCACATTAATTTAGATTAGACAGAAGTATCCAAAATATAGAAATGTTAACATGATTTTATGTCAAGCATGTAAATATAAAGTATTATACAATTAAACTAGTTCCAAAAGAAGGCTGGGAAACAATTTGTAATATTAATTTGTAATATTAATGAAACTTTTATACTTTTCGCATTAATCATATGCCAGTGAGTATTGTTTGAGTGGTTTTAGAATTCGTGAAAACAATTAATTTCCTTGAGATTTTGAGGATGACGCTTAGCCCATCTTTATTAGAAACCAGCATAAGAAATAATTATTTTCTACAGATGGTACAGGATTTCCAACTATTAGGCCCTAATATAATATAGGCCCTATGCAAGTAATCGCAGATTTCAAATTAGCTAAACTAGAATTTATTAGAATATTTATTACATTTCCAAGATGATTTATTTCTGGAGGAATAGAGCTGACGTTCCATCAAGACAATTACTAATATAAGAGTTAACTCTCTGCACCCGCGAAAAATGAGTTTGTGAAGGTGGGTGGAAACGCTGGTGGCGTAATGGTTAAGTGCTACAGCTGCAAACCAAGAGTCTGGCAGTTCAGATCTGCCAGGCGCTCCTTGGAAACTCTATGGAGCAGTGCTACTCTGTCCAATAGGGTCACTATGAGTAGGAATCCACTCGACGGCAGTGGGTTTGATTTGGTTTGGTTAAAGGTGGGTACCTGCAAAACTGATGGTCTCTGCCAACCTAGATTGAGCTCTGCCTACCTTTCCATTGCTGATCCTCTCCTCCCAAGCAGTCTCATCTCAAGTGTGTTCAATATCTCTTGTCTACAGTCCTCTCAAATGCATCCCACCCTTTTCTTTTCAATTACTGTCCCCCTAGTGCAGTCTCTTGTCCCTCCTGGGGGCCACCTCATCCATATCATTCTCCATGTTCCCCTGAACACAATTCTCCCGCTGTTATTTCTCTATTCAGAAATCTTCAGTGGTCTCCATTCCTTTAGGTATAACATTTGAATTCCCAAACAGTAAATTGGCATAAGTTGAGCAACATATTTATACAGCATATTTTTAAAAAACTCATTGCCGTTGAGTCACTTTCAACTCATAGCACCACTATAGGACAGAGTAGAACTGCCCCATAGGTACAGCATATTCCCAAAAGAAAAAAAAATTGCACTTGTTCCTGTGATTTTTCTTTGTCTTAATATTCTCATCTGTTGAAAGGGAATACCTACATTAACTGCCTTTCAAAACAACTGGGAACATTAATTAAAAATATGGAAGCGAAAAGGCCCTACAAAGTGTGAAACTCTAAACACATGCATGTTGTCATTATAATTATTCTCTAAAGCCTGTTGGCTTCTTTGCTTAGCAACGTTCCGGTAGAACCAGGGTTTTCATGTTTTCAGACATAACGTGAGCTGACACGCTTGCACTGGCCCTTAATTTCTGTTCTGCCACTGAGGTAAATAAACTAAAGTCAGACACATTTAGCCCCTTGCTGTGAAAGCCATTATTATTCTTTTGTATAATTATTGTGCTTACGGATTTTATAATTCTTCCTTTGCATTTGACATTTTACTTGGTGCTCTGTATCCAATTATTGTGCAAATCAATTCAATTTAATCTCACCATCAGCCTCTTGAAACAACGGTTGCAAAACACCAGGCTTCAAAGTCTCTCTCCCTCCCTGCCTTCTCTGAGTCTTCCCTTGGTATTTCCAACATTCACATGTCCTCTTTGGAGATGAACACATAAAGAAACAATGCAAAAGGCAATAAGAAAAGCTTCCAGGATTCTTGTAAGCCTAATTTTCTGAGCCTCAACTAAGAGTCACATTTATAAAATGTACTTCAACGAAAGCTCAGTTACCTATTAAAAAAAAAAACCCCAGGGCAGTTACAGTGCCTTAAACTTAACCCCCTGTGCACTTCTCTATCCCACTGAACTCCAACTTGATTAGACATCAAAGATCCCAAGACATTAACTCTGTCTAAAAGGGATGGACATACACACATACACGTACACAAAATCTTGCAGAAGGCATTCTAGCAAAGGTTTCTCAAAGTTTGAACTTGGCAGTTTTTACTTCCTGCATTTATGTGGCAGGTAATTTTCTTGTGTTTTATTCTTCCATACCCAAGGAAAAAAGATGGAATGGAGGAAGTAAAGGAAGAAAGGAAGACAAACAAGAAAAGAAATAAGGAAGCAAAGAAAATAACCAGTAAGTAAATGTTGAAAATAAAATAACGCAAATGAGTGAGATGAAATATATACATACATACACACACACACATATAAAACCTGTTGCCATCAAGTGGATTCTGACTCATAGTGACTCTCTAGGACAGAGTAGAGCTGCCCCATAGGGTTTCCAAGGAGCACCTCGTGGATTTGAACTGCTGATCTTTTGCTTAGCAACCAAACGATATCTATATCTTTCAAGGTCTCATTGCTAGCTTACCTCCTCTGTTTCCCACACAGAGAATCACGTAAGTGGTCACTCATTTCCTGGGTTCACTCTAAGTCTGATTTTCAGTCCTACTGATGAGAGAGTTTCCCTTGCCACAGTTGAAAAATAGTAATAATGAAGTACTGTTATTAACCCATGTATTTATGCATCAGCATGAGCCAAACCCTGCTTTTCCATCCAGGCTCAGTGTAGCTCATCCAGGTCTAAAACTTGAAAGGCAAACACATAGCATTTCCTTCCTTTCATTTCCGTGCAGAGTTGTGCAGTAGTAAGACCAGAGCATCAATGTGCTGTCTCAACTCTCTAACGTTCACGTTTTTTCCTGGCTGCTGTTGACACTTTACAATGTGATGCAAGGTAATTACAAAACGTGATTTGTGTTAAGAGCCTTGACAGAGGACATGAAGTATAATTTTCAAAAGAGGGAAGGAGTCAAGGCCATCTTTGTTATTTCAAAAAGACCTTACTAGGTGCATTTTAGAAATATATATTATTAATCTTTTTGTCCTTGCATTTGGTGAGATATTAATTATCAGTATGGAAAAGTATGTTTCTTTCCCTAAAAGATTATCAAAAGTTATTCTAGTTTTATTACTCACCTGAATGACACTACGAACAAAAGAAACCAAAATCAGTGAACAATGGCCGGGACAAGAAAGCCGACCAAGTTGCATTATAAAATATCATCTACATCACAACAGGAATACATTCATTTAGAAGGAAATTAGCGAGATTCTGTTAACAGAATAATGAATAGCTGCAAAGGTTTACCATATCAAAAACCTCTAATTGTGTTCATTAATTCTCAACCCAACATTACTGTGGGAAAACTAAATGTGAGCAAAGCAATCATCTCCCTCATATTCTCAGAAACCTGCACAAATGCTTGCTATCCATTGCCTTTACTTCAGAACGTCCCATCTTAATTACTCGGGCAATGTAATGAATACAACACAACAGCCTCTGAAGATAATGAGGAAATGCGTAGATTCAAAATGTGATTTTTAAGGGTTGTATGGGAAGAACACAAGAGATGTTTTAGGTCAAGATACCACTGTAGAGAAAAACAAGCGGTATACCTGAAGAATTCCCACCGTATAGCATAGATTTCAATCTGGCATATCCCAAATATGGGCCAACATTCAGACTCTCAAAGAAGAATTGAACTTACACGATTCAGTGGGAAAACTAAATCAGTCGAATGGGTAATTTGGGAACGTTCAGACTAAATGCCCAGATGAGTGACTGACATTTTCCCTTCGCAAACTGGTGGTTTTGGCAATATCAAACTCAACGTTGATGTCTGTGTTCCGGGGGAAATAAGTTGCAATGTTGCAATTTTTCATTTTTAATAATATTAGTTCTAATTTCTCTAGTGCCTTTTATTCCATTAGCTCAAAGAACTTTTCAAACCGCTAATGAATTATATTTTCTGACATTTCAGAAAGGCAGAAAGCATTACATCCATTTTCAGAGCAAAATGCTTCACTGCTAACAGCACCAGCCATTAGAAAGTAACCACAATTTTTAGAAAAATATTTTATCATTTTCTCACTTCCCATTTTATCTCCTGCTTCACAGGTAAATCTGAGGCATTAAGAGGTTTAACAAGATCATCCAAAAAATGGGAAGATCAGACCCTCAATCCCCCCTATTTTTTTGGTCCCACATTGTAAAGTATCCAAAAGAAATGATCTACCGAGAGTTTCCAAACTCTCAAGGGGAGAATAAAGAACACAGGAGAAATGCTCCAACTCCATACTCATCACTAGGCATCTCTATTATCCTTCCTGTATTCATGAGCCTGAAACAGGAAGCTTCAAAGCAAATAGGTTAGATGACAAAAGTTATTTCCCAAAACTGAGTGAATCATTGACAACATCGTCCTTTACACTGTGAGAGAGGAAGCAATTGTCAAAAGAGAGCAACATTAATTTCAGTTTCATTTAAATTCCAAGTCACTTCTTTATCGAAATCCATCTCGAGTGAGTCCTTTTGGGTTTATAAACAAACAAATGACATGAGAGCAACTGAATGAGTTCATTTGTCCCCACCTTAAACAAGAGACTATGAGACATTTGAAGGTTATCCTTTCAGGAATTTTTGTTTTTAAAACTTTTCACCTAGGCTAAAGGATGACTTTTATCTGTCCTGTGTCTACTGTACTGAACACGTGAAAAAACATAAAATAACCATTATACTCTCACCTGGCATTTACCTCCTACCTTTACTTCATTTAGATCCTTAATTGCATGTTTCCATCACTAGGAAATTAGACACTTTTTTCTTTTTAAAGCACATAGCTCTTCTTTTTTCCCTCTAGACCAGAAGGAATTGGAAGGGTCCTTATGACTCAGATGACATAATTATGGTTCCAGGAATATAAGAGTTCCACAGGCGAGAGTAGGGTGGAGGGGAACTTTATACTAATCTCAGAGGTCATGGTTTTCTGCTTTGTATGAAGTGGAGCAGAAGAGAAGATGAGCAAGTGGACTCGGTAGGGAAATGGAACAACTTACTAGAGTCTTGAGTCAGAACTTTGTGTACTACTGTTGTTGTTGTTGTTAGGTGCTGTTAAGTCAGTTCCGACTCATAGAGACCGGATGTACAACAGAAACATTGCCTGGTCCTGTGCCACTCTCACAATCATTGTTATGCTTGAGCCCATTGTTGCAGCCACTGTGTCAATGCATCCCGTTGAAGGTTTTCCTCCTTTTTGCTGACCCTCTCCTTTGCCAAACATGATGTCCTTCTCCAAGGACTGAGTACTGTAGGAATATATTATAAAATCTCAAATTATCAGATATATCCATAGTCAAATAGTAATTCAAGCATACCCTCAGGTTGAATATAAATCCTGTAAAAATTACAGTTACTATCTTAGCTACCTAGTGCTGCCACTACAAAAAATAACACAAGAGGGTGATTTTAAAGAACGGGAATCTATTTTCTCAGAATTCTGGAGACTAAAAGTCCAAATCAGGTTCTCAGCTGCATCAATTCCTTCTGTGAGCCTCTCTCCTAGTTTCCAGTGTCTGCCAGCAATCTTTGGCGTTCTGTTGCTTGTAGATAGATGGCATCTATTGTCCTCTGTGTGTGTGTGTGTGTGTGTTCATTTCTATCCTACTCTTTTTATAAGCCATAACTCAGAAATGACTAGGTTTAGGACCCACCCTGCTCCCCATGTGACCTCATTAACATAACAAAAGAAACCCTCTATTTCCAAACAGATCATATTTATAGGTACAGGGGGTAGGACATACTCATATTTTGGGAGGACATAATTTAATCCATAATTCTCCACTCTTTGTCTCTCCACAATTCATGTTCTTCTTACATGCAAGATACAGTCACCCTATCATAGGTACCATAACTGCTCTCTGTATAGATAAAGCAGCTGTCTGTACTGCCTGTCTAGATGTGTATAGCAGTGTATTTCTAAAATACGCACTACAAAGCAGAACAAGCGGGAATAAACACGTTTCCTGAGCTTCCACATAAACCTGTATTTACTCCCCACCAACACCAGATGGCCTTCCACAGCCACGTGTTCACTTTGTCTCTTTCCCCTCCTTAAGGAAAAGTGACAAATATTCAGAATGTTGTGAAAAACACTAAATATAAGTGTGTTGTGAGCACTTTTAGATGAGCATATCATCCATATCTAAAGCTATAGAAAAGCAGAGTCCCCCCGTACAAGTTTTTTCTAAAGAGCTCAATGTTAGATTAGTGATGTACTGCTATTATGTTTTTGGTATTCATGATAATTTCCTTTGGAAATAGAAAAATAGAATTTAGTAGTTCTACTTTACTGTTAGAGATCAATGAGATATCTAAAAAATTAAGTCCATAGCTAGAAGAACCCAGTGGAAGAGAAAGGCCAAGAATTTGGAGCAAGAGGGATCACTTGGATCTTAGAAGCTTAGGTAGAAATTGGCTAAAGTGTAAAGTAGTAAAAGTCATTTCCTATTACCTTTTTGAAATTATCTTTCAAAGAAAGATCAATCCCAAGCCTCAAGCAAAACATGTTAAGATCCCAGAATAAAGCATGCCTTATACTTTTGATTCTTACACTTGTACCCCCTCCCTTTGATTTTTGTTCTTTAGATGTTGCTAACTCTACAATATATACGAGGAGCCCTGGTGGTACAAGGATTATTCACTCAGCTGCTAACAGAAAGGCTAGCTCTTTGAAACCACTCAATGGATCAGCGGAAGAAAGACCTAGCGATCTGTTTCCATAAAGATTAAAAAAAAAAACCAAACCTGTTGCCATCGAGTCGATTCTGACTCATAGCAACCCTGTAGGACAGAGTAAAACTGTCTCATAGGGTTTCCAAGGGGTGCCTAGTGGATTTGAACTGCCGACCTTTTGGTTAGCAGCCACAGCTCTTAAGCACTATACCACCAGGGCTTCCCCATAAAGATTAAGGAAACCCTATGGAGCAGTTCTACTCTGTCACATACGGTCACTATGAAACAGAGTCGACCAGATGGCACCAAACAACAGAAAATATGCACTGATGATACTTTGCTCAAGATTTTGTGAGCACAAGTAACTGAGATATTCCTGTTGCTATGTCACTCAGACGCAACTTGAATAATTGGAATATATTAAGACAGAAAGCAAATGGAATTTCCTTGAAAGGTTTTTGTTTATGCTACTGAAAAAGTAAAATGCATCCTCAAATAATCCCCTTGACACACGATCTTTGTTAAAGGGCATGTGTTCAGCTACTCCTGTATGCTTTCCATGCCTTTATTAAGCAGTTAAAATGATATTACTAACAGCTTTCTGTAACTAACAAAGACTATTGCTTTTAGCTTGGGTGATGCGTGTTACTTTAAAAATGCGTGAATTGCCCAAAAGGGAGAAAAAAAATATATAATTTAGTCTGTGTTCTATGTGTAAATTTGGTGTCTTTACAAAAGTTGCCTTTCAGCTAGCAGGGACCTTCAGTTCCTCAGGTTCATGTGCTTAGCATAGTGCCAAACGTGTCTTTGTTGCCTATTCGGTTAAGTGCTTCTGAATGGCAGAGGCCATCTTTACTGTATCTATATCTTCCACAAGGCCTAGCACAGTGGGTCAAACTGGGATCAGTGAATATGGGTGAATGACTACATTGGGTGTGTTGAATGAATTTGTGTTGACTTTTTACATTAAGCCAAGAAAAAGAATTTTTTTCTTCTAGATGCTTGACAGGGTTTGAAGCACTCTGAAGGTGCTCTGGAAGAAGCAATACATGATGTGTGCGTAAGATTTCACCAATTGATAGAAATAGGAGTCATGCACCCTATCAGAGGCTCTGGGTTCCAGCCTGAAATCAGGATAGTATGGCCAAAGATAGGATTTACTCTGGCCTAAGAGCATGTAAAAAGCATGTGGGTTCCTGGAACAACTAGATTTCCACATGCAAAAGAATGAAGTTGAACCCATACCTCATACCATATATGAAAATTAACTCAAAATCTATCAACAACCTAAATGTAAAAGGTAAAACCATAAAACTCGTAGAAGAAAACAGAGGGTAAAATCTTCAGGATCTTGTTTTTGCCAATGAACTCTGTGACGTGACACCAAAAGCTTGAGTAACAAAAGACAAGATAGATAGATTGGACTTCATCAAAATTAAAACGTGATGCATTAAAGGACATTATTAAGAAAGTGAAAAGACAACTTACAGAGTGGTAGAAAATATTTGGAAACCATATATCTAATAAGGTCTTAGTAGTCAGAAAAAATAAAGAACTCTCAAGACTCAGCCACAAAAAGACAAACAACTCAGTTAAATAAATAAAGGGAAAATGACTTAAACATTTTACCAAAGAAGATACACAAATGGCCAATAAGCACATGAAAAAGATGCTCAACATCATTCCTGTTGCCCTTGAGTCGATTCCAACTCATAGTGACCTCATAGGGTTTCCAAGGCTGTAAATCTTTACAGAAGCATACTGCCACATCTCTCTCCTGTGGAGCCCTTGGTGGTTTTGAACTGCCAACCTTTTGGTTAGCAGTCAAGCACTTTAATCACTGTGCCACCAGGCTCCTTCAACATCATTACCCATTGTCATCAAGTTGATTCCGATTCAAAACGACCGTATAGGACAGAGTAGAACTCTCCCATAGGGTTTCCAGGGAGCAGCTGGTGAATTCAAACTGCCAACATTTTGATTAGCAGCCATAACTCTTAACCACTACACCACCAGGGCTCCTCAGCACCATTAATCATTAGGAAAATGCAAATCAAAACCATAATGAGATAACACTAGAACATATAAGTAACAAGTGTTGACAAGGATGTGAAGAAACTGTAATCCTGGTACACTGCTGGTGGTAAGGTAAAATGGTGTAGCCACTGTAGAAAACAGTTTGGAGGTTCTACAAAAAGTTAAACATAGAATTATCAGTGGCCCATCAATTCAACTCCTTCAATTCAGTCCCAAAAGAACTGAAAGCAGGGACTCAAACAGATACCAGTGTTCCTGGCAACATTATTTGTAATAGCCAAAACGCAGAAACAATCAAAGTCTCCATTGAATGGATGATCAAAAGATGGTATATACATGCACAGGAATACCTTTCAGCGAGAAGAAGGAATGAAAATCTAACACATTTTACAACATGGATGAATCTTGAAAAGTTTATGCTAAGTGAAATAAGTCAGTCACAAACGGACAAATATTGTATGGTCCCACTTATATGAAATATCTAGAATAGGCAAATGCATAGCTTCCAGAGTAGACTAGTAGTTACCAGGGGCTCGGGGTGAGAAATAGAGAGTTATTCCTTAATGGGTACAGAGTTTCCGTTTACAGTGATGAAAAATTTTGGAAATGCTGATGATGGTTGCACAACACTGTGAATGTAGTTAACGTCACTGAATTGTACACTTAAAAAAGGTTAAAATGGCAATTTTTTAATTATGTATATTTTACCATTTTAATTTAAAATGAAAGAAAAAGATACTTGGGACCTGGAGGAAGCTAAGAGGGCTACTAGAAACTGGCCAGGAAGTCACAGGAGTAAGTGAAGAAGATTCTGGGTCTCCAACAGATACATATACAGATAAGATATAGATGCATATATGCATATAAACACATACATTATCTTTACATATACATTGGAAACTCAAGAAAATCCTGCCTTGACCTGTCTTGTCCATCTCAATACATCTCCCACTTCCTGAAGATAAGACTACTCAGCTTGACAAGGGTGATTCCTCCCTGTAGTTCTGCTCCAACTGGAGAAACACAGAAGGTGATGGGACAAAAGCAGAAATTAGGGAAAGGGGAAAAGAGGGCCCAACCAGCTGCTCCTTTGTTCTCCTTAATCTCTACACAGAATATAGTGTTTTCCCCTGAAGTCCCCAGACAGAGTAGGGAGTAAGGGTAGCAATACTGAAGAGCTATTACTTTTTCAAGTAGCAGAAGAAGAGATTGACCTTTGAGGGTGAGGCTGGGTATTAAAATGTTCTGTCTGAATTTATCTTTAACATGTGGTTTCGGTCTATAGCTCAAAGGAAGTGAGGCCACATACATCTTTATGTTTTACTTAAGACCCACGGACCTGGATTTGAATTCCAGCTCTACAATCTACACATTTTGTAACCCTGGGCAATTTTAATTTTCTGGAGTGTCCTTTTATAAAATAGAGCTAATAGATTATAGAGTTTGGTTTTAGTGTTAGGTTTCGGGTTATGGTGAGAATTTACATAACATGATAAGCAAATGTGATGTAACATATAGAGGGTTTTGTATCATGCGTAGGACATAGTAAGTATTGGCTTTTTCTTCTTATAATCCCCGATGAATGAGGGCTCCAACCACTCTTTCCCACATTTTGAGCCGCATTAGCTCATCAGGGCCCAACATCTAACAAATAATTTATATTCATTCGAGTTTCTTTCTCATTTTTTGAAAAATATTATAAAGGAAATCATCTTATTAGGAGATGATCAAAGTCCAAACGTTTTCAGCTTTGTCACCAAGAACTCATTTTGCAAAGAGCATCCCCTTCCTTTCCTTTCTTCCCTTCCTTTCCTTTCTTCCCTTCCTTCTTTTTTCCCTCATTTCTTCTCCTTCCTGCTTTTTCTCCTTTCTTTCCTTCCAGCTCTTTTTTGTGTGTGTGCAAAAGTCACTCCCTAATTCTCTATCACCTTGCAGTTGCTTCATTGTCTCTCTCACACTCAAAATAAAATAAACTCGCCTTAAAATTTTTAAAGTAAAACAACATGTGAATATACACATGTGCATAAATGTTTTCCTTAGAAGTGGAATTACCGAGCCAAAGGGTCTGCGTTTCTTAGTTAATGCCAAATTGTTTTTCAACGGTTACTGTCTTTAACAATTCTTACCCCCACAATGTATGGAAGATCCTGTTTTTGTTGGTTCAAGCCAACTAGAATGGCATTGTTCAATTTGTTGCTTTTTTGCCAATCTGGTGGGTGTATAATGGTGTCTAATAGTTTACTCTGTATTGTTCTGATTACTAAGAGTTGGAGCTCCCTTTCAAATACTTATTAATCATTGAATTCCGTCTTTCCCAACATGCTTTTTTAAATCTTCTGGCCATTTTTCCACAGGATGATAGGAATTTTGTTTTTACTCTTGATACATACCCTTTGACAATTATATGCGTGTGGTGAATGTCTCTTTTCCACTGTGTGGCTTGTCTTCTCACTGTCTTTATGGTGTCTTTTTTATGAATAACCAAAAACTTGTTGCTGTTGAGTCAATTCCAACTCATACTGACCCTATAGGATAGAGTAGAACTGCTGCATAGGGTTTCCAAGGAGCAGCTGGTCTGTTCAAACTGCTGACGTTTTGGTTAGCAGCTGAGCTCTTAACCACTGCGCCACCGGGACTCCTTTGTATGAACAGAAGCTCTTAATTTTAATGTAGTCATTTTATTAATAATTTCCCTTAGAGTTAGTCCTTTTTACTAGTTTTAAAAGAAATTGCACCCTTCCCTGATTTCATGAGTTCAATTCTCTTTTCCCCTGTTTTCAAAAAAGATTGAGTTTACCAGGCACTTGAAAGCTGCTGATTCAGCCTTGATCCAACAGTGTTAAACCATACTTAGAACAATATTTTTCCATTAAATGGAAACTGCTTCAGTGGCAGAAATAATATGTTATCCTTTCATTGGTACGATGGCATTGTGAAACGTTCTCATTGCTTTAGACCTGTGGATTGCTGGTTTAAGGCAAAACCCTTCACACAGTATCATCAGGAAAAGATACATTCCTACTGACAGCTTGATTTTAGAGAAAATGCTCCAAAAAAAATATTGGTTCTTCACTAGACAAAGTAGTAAAGGACAGGAGAAATGGCAAGATCACTGAAATATCATTAAGCGTGCTTTAGTTTTATTCAGGATGTGAGATTTTCCTCTATGCTAATAAAGAAATTAAAAAAAAAGTAACAAAATCTCTAAGAGATGGTTAAAATCTCCTGATATCATTTAGCATCCCTTTCTGTGATCGATATCACCGAAGATGTATAGCGCTGTTTATTCTATTGCTTTCATTTTTAAAAAACACAGTCAAGACCTTCTTCTCAAAAGATACCTTCCACTTACTTAAGGGAAGGGAATGTTCCATGATCCACTTAGAAGCATACCACCCTTGTACCCCAGGGCTCAAAATGGACATTCAGACTGCCAAGGCACAAATCAGGAAAATACAGCCACAAATCACTATTTCAAAATAAAAAGGTCAACTAGTATTCAACTGATTCATTTACAGAGCTCGTTGAAATTAGCTGCATGTTCTTAAATTACGTCTTGATTGAGGACATTTGCCTCATTAATTCTAAACAACCTGATAAGACTGTTAAAGTCTCACACAAAAAAAAGACCAAAAGGACAAATGGCAAATCCTAGAAAATACATCCCCAGAGAGGAGCAATCCAGGACAAGACATCGTGACTGCCACATCCCCCTGTGAACGTCCACATTTTTTTCATTTATTTGTGCCTTCATTTTGCAGCCAGAGAGAACTTTCTAATACAAAAATTGAGTTATATAATTTTCCCCTTTAGTGGATCACTTTTGTCCAATGGAGAAAATCCTTGAGGATCTAGCTCCTGCTACACCTGCCCATTTTGTCTCCACCACACCAGACCCTTTTCTGTTCCTTGAGTTATTTATGCCATGGTTCACCTTTGTAGCTTTTCACCTGCTTTTCCTTCAGCTTCCTTGTTGTTGTTGTTAGGTACCGTTGTGTCTGTTCATAGTGACCCTACCTACAACAAAATGAAACACTGCCCAGTCCTGTGCCATCCTCACAGTCGTTCTTGTGCCTGAGCCCGTTGTTGCAGCCACTGTGTCAATCCATCTCTTTGAAGGTCTTCCTCTTTTTCGTCGACCCTTGACTTTACCAAGCATGATGTCCTTCTCCGGGAACTGGTCCCTCCTGATAACATGTCCAAAGTGTGTGAGGCATAGTCTCATCATCCTTACTTCAAAGGAACATTCTGGATGTGCTTCTTCCAATACAGACTTACTAGTTCTAAAAAAGATAGTTCTAGCCTAGACTAATTTCTGTTAATCTTTTAGGACTCAACTTCTTAGTCCAGAAAGTCTTCTCTGAACTGGACAAGTCTGCCCTAGATATCCTATTCTGCTGTTAAAAAAAAAAAAAGGTAACTGTCATAGAGTCAATCTCAATTTCCTTCTTTCCCTTAGTATCACAGTTGACACGAGCACTGCTGGGAAGTGAAAATCCACTGCAGCATGGGTCACGAGAACAGGGTTCTTCCACATGACATTAGGGCCATCACTCAATCTTCCCTTCCTTTATGGATTCAAAAGAATCCCTTGATCTGTCCAATTTCTGAGTATTTTAAATTGCAAATTATTACTTCCACCCCCAGTGCAGCCTCCAGTCATGCTTTAACCATGCTTTCCCATCCTATAGGTCAAATAATTTTACTTGGTCGTTATACAGCAACTTCTTAATTCTCCTAATAAATTCAGTTTCCTTCTCTTGATCTTATCAAGCAGTTTTTATCTACTTGGAAACGTAATCAAGGTCAACATTCCTTATAGGAAAGGCAAATATTCCTTGGTTTGAAAGAAGGATAGGTTTATATATTTGACTTTGACTCTAATCTGCCTCAGCGACACCTAGTATTGAGATCACCTTTCAGTCTACGGAACAGATGTAAACTTCAGGGGCCAAATTAATGTCTCCCAAGTTTATTTTTCTGGCTTATTTACTGTCATTTTGTGACCATGAGCTTGTGTAAATTTTTCCTTACAAGCATTCTCTTGGACATGCCCACAATGATAATACAGATAAATACCTTGCCATATCTTTAACCAGTCTTTGGGAAATTGATATCACGATGTTTCTGGTCCTGAAATTCGAAGAAAAAAAGAAAAGGAAAAGCACAAGCATGGTCCCCATCAGCATCTGCTCCTGAGCTTTACCTAGAACCTAGCTGACACTGACCTGGGAGGCATTATAAGGATCCTAGCTGACACTGACCTTGGAGGCATTATGAGGGATTATGTGCAAACACATGGCTCTGTTTGCACATGCACACACTGCTACAGATTGAATTGTATCCCCCTTTTTTTTTTTTTTTTTAAATAAGTGCTGTAACCCCAACTCCTAAGCCTGTGGATATAATCCTGTTTGGAAGTAGAGTTTTCTTTTTTTATGTTCATGAGGCCATATCATTGTAAAGTGTGTCCTAAACCTAATCACTTCTGAGTTATAAAAACAGTAGAGTAGACACAGAAGCAAGTACAAACTGAGGAAGACAGATGCCATATGAGGGCTGTCACGAACCAAGGAATTCCCAGGATTACCAACATGGCTGAAACCCTGATTTGGACTTTTAGCCTCCAGAACTCTGAGAGAATAAATTTCTCTTCTTTAAAGTCATCCACTTGTGATATTTCTGTTACAGCAGCACTAAGTAACTAAAACACACACTTAGATGATTATTAAATCTCTAAGGAACATACGGGTACACACACACGTTGCGTAGATGGAAACCTGGAAACACATTTTGGGGATAGTTTGGATAATGGGTGCTCCACCATGGCCCTTCTGCATGTCTCCCTCAAAGGTGCTGCTCTTCCACTGGAATAGCCTGGACTTTGTTTTGCTGTCATATCTAGAGATCCTTTTATGTCAAACTACATGTTTTCAACCCTAGATGGAACCGACTTACTGAAAAACTGCTTGTGCTTAGGCTGAGTTATTAATTTAGCCCCAAATTTCAATTTCAGACAGCCTGGGGCTGGCATCCCTAGTTACTAGTGCTCTCACCATCCAAAAGCCCTTTGTACACCCTATAACCTTTGGGTACCTCGTTACCCTTTTTGCATGAATATGAGCATGGAATAAAATGAGTGTGAGAGAAACTAGAGCAAAGCAATGCATAAGGCAGAATGGAGGGGGTTCTTTACTCTGCCACCCTCAACTTGGTGACAAACCGGTCAGCATAACGTGAGTGCCAAGATAATTAGTGGGAATGCTCTTTATGGATGCATAATTTCTAACATCTTAAAAAAATATATCTCTACCTGACACTGTGTTCCAAGGTTACTTTTTTTAATGAGCTGGTTGGTATGTGTGAAATATTAATCCTGACACATAAAAATGGAACCACTGCTGACAAGGAAGCCCAATATAGTTTTTCAAATCTCATTTTTATTATTTTTAATTCTTGGTTTTTAAATGCATATTAAGCAGTATAAGACATAAAGGATACCAGCAGACGCCAAAAATACAAATTCGAAACATTAAGACCTATTGAACGAGTTAGAGTTCGTGTCAAGGTTTCATCACAGCAGGGTTTTATGCACCCGCTGATGAACTGATGAAGATTTTAAAAATCTCTTCCTTTTAGAGAACAATACCGTCTGCTGCCCCTTAATTTCCACAATTTTCTTTACAAGCAAGTAGAAATACATTAAAATATATACATAAGAGAGTCCTATCTGCAACTGATATTGGTTCTTCTTTGCAAGACCCAGGCATGATTTTCAGCCAAACTAATTGTCAAAGACAGTTGAAAGGAAACACTAAAATAGAGTTCTGAAAGTACTATTTTGAATTTATTTATCTAGTTCTAACTTATGAGTGGCATGTATCATTTAGGAATGATTCTAACTGTAAGTAACAGATGACACATCGAAGACTGGAGTAAACAATAGAGATCTATTTATTATCTCATTTAAGTAGACAAGTGGTAGATAGACTGATCCAATAATTCAACAATGTGATTGGAACTTTCCCTGGCATTCTGGCTGCTCATCAACATCCTTGTGGTCTCTGAAGTGTAACACAGCTGTCAAACTTTTGCTAGCAAGGGTTTATCTTTTTATACTAAAAACGAAGCTGCCTGCACACACACAAACACAAACACACATACACAACACACACATTTCCTTTTATGCGCATGTACACACTTTCTTTTAAGTCTTATTGGCCAGAATTGGATCACAAGCTGACTCCTATGACAACCACTGGTGTATTTGGTGACAAACCGGTCAGCATAAGATAAGTGCCAAATAATTAGTGGTAATGCTCTTTAATGGCTGCATAATTTTCAGTACATCATAAAAAAAATCTCCACTACGCCTGAAGTTCTCCCTTCAGCCAAAGATTAGACAGGTCTATAAAACAAACAATAACACAAGTGAGGAACATGCTTCTTAGTTCTATTATGTATATGATACCAAATGGGCAACAACACCTGCCCAAAAGCAAAGACAAGAAGGCAGGAAGGGACAGGCAAAATGGATGGATGGAAGTGGGGAATCCAGTGTGGAGAGAGTGTTGACACATCATGGGAATTGCAAACAATGTCACAAAATAATTGGTGTTTGAATTGTTGAATGAGAAACTAATTTGCCCTGTCAACTTTCACCTAAAGCACAATTTAAAAAAAAAAACCTCCACCTGACACTGTTTCAAGGTTACTTTTTTTAATGAGTACTGGTAACTGGGCCAGCTTCACTGAGATGGAGGGTCTCTTTCTACCTCAAAATCAAGGGTCCACTAGAAGGGAATAAGAATAGGAGGCTATTGGATTGGCAATTAACTGTGTCGGCCCCACAGAGCGGACACTGTGCCTCCAACAAATTAGGTCATTAAGAAGTTCTTCCTTAGATTGGCAACCAGTTTGCCTCTATGTGCCTTCATCCTTTAACTTCAATTCATTATTTGCTCCTGGCAGGCCTCCAGGCCTTATAAACCAGGACTCTCATCTCAGAACCAAGTTTTGTAGAATAAATAAACAAACTGTGTTACATTCATACAATGGAATATTATTCAGAAATTAAAATCAATAAGCTATTAAGCCATAAAAAGAATGGAGGAATTTTAAATGCATATTGCTAAGTGAAAGAAGTCAGGTTGACGAAGTTACATACTGCATGATTCTAACTATATGACCTTCTAGAAAAGGCAAAACAATAGAGACAGTAAAAAGATCAGTTGCTGCCAGGGCTTAGGGGAATATAAGAGGGAAGGCTGACAGGCAAGTGTCCTACTGTGGTGGCTTGCTGTTGCTGTGACAGTGGAAAATTCGCCACCAGTGTTTCAAATACCAGCAGGGTCACCCTAGGTGCATAGGTTTCTGCTGAGCCTCCACACTAACATAGACTAGGAAGACGGACCTGACGGTCTACTTCTGAAAAAATTGGCCTATAATACCTTACGAATAACTGCGGAACATTGTCTGATATAGTGCCGAAAGATGAGCCCATTAGCTTGGAAGACACTGAAAAGATGACTGGGGAAGAGCTGCCTCCTCAAAGTAGAGTTGACCTTAATGACGTGGATAGAGTCAAGCTTTCAGGACCTTCATCAGCTGAGGTGACATGACTCAAAATGAGATGAAACAGCTGCAAACATCCATTAATAATAGGAATGTGGAATGTACAAAGTATAAATCTAGGAAAACTGAAAGTCATCAAAAATGAAATGTAACACATAAGCATTGATATCCTAGGCATTAGTGAGCTGATATGGACTGGTATTGGCCATCTGAATCAGAAAATCATAAGGTCTGCTATGCTTGGAATGACAAATTGAAGAGGAAAGTCATAGAGCTCACCCTCAAAAAGAACATTTCAAGACCTATACTGAAGTACAACGCTGTCAGTGATAGGATAATATCCATGCGCCTACAAGGAAGACCAGTTAATACAACTATTATTCAAATTTACACACTAAACACTAAGGCCAAAGATGAAAAAATTGAAGATTTTTACAAACTTCTGCAGTATGAAATTGATCAAACATGCAATCAGGAAGCATTGTTAATTACTGCTGATTGGAATTCAAAAGTTAGAAACAAAGAAGCATTGGTAGATTAAAAAAAAAACATGGCCTAGGTTTTAGGTGATAGAAACAATGCCAGAGACTCCGTGATAGAATTTTGCAAGACCAATGACTCCTTCATTGCAAATACCTTTTTTCAACAACATAAACAGCAACTATACATGTGGACCTTGTCAGATGGAATACACAGGAACCAAATAACTACATCTGTGGAAAAAGACAGTGGAAAAGCTCAATATCAGGGTTCTATCCTTTTTTTTTATCCTTTCACTACACTTATTCAATCTATATGCTGAGCAAATAATCCGAGAAGCTGGACTGTATGAAGAAGAACGGGGCAACAGGATTGAAGGAAGACTCATTAACAACCTGCGTTATGCAGATGACACAACCTTGCTGTAGCTGCAAGTGAAGAGGATTTGAAGCACTTGCTGATGAAGATCAAAGACCACAGGCTTCAGATGGGATTACACCTCAACATAAAGAAAACAAAAATTCTTACAACTGGACCAATGAGCAACATCATGATAAACGGAGAAAATATTAAAGTTGTAAAGGATTTCATTTTACTTGCATCGATAATCAATATCCGTGAAAACAGCAGTCAAGAAATCAAAGGGCACTTTGTATTAGGCAAACCTGCTACAAAAGACTTCTTCAAAGTTTTGGAAAGCAAAAATGTCACTTTAAGGGCTAAAGTGCACCTGACCCAAGCCATGGCGTTTTTAATTGCCTTATATACACGTGAAAAATGGACAATGAATACGGAAGACCAAAGAAGAATTGATGCCTTTGAATTATGGTGTTGGAAAAGTAAATTGAATATGCCATGGACTGCCAGAAGGATGAAAAAATCTATCTTGGAAATACTAAAGCCAGAATGCTACTCAGAAGCGAGGACGGTGAGACTTTGTCTCACATGCCGTGAACATGTTATCCAAAGGGACCAGACCCTGGAGAAGGACATCGTGCTTGGCGAAGTAAAGAGTCAGTGAAAAAGAGGAAGATCCTCAGCAAGATGGATTGACGTAGTGGCTGCAACAGTGGGCTCAGGCATAATGATTGTGAAAATGGCACAGGACTGGACAGTGTTTCATTCTGTTGTCCATGGGGTCACTGTGAGTCAGAACTGACTCAAGAGAACCTAACAACAACAGCAGGGTATATTTAGAGCAGTGAAACTATTCTTTATGATACTGTAGTGGTGGATACATGATATATGCATTTATCAGACACCATAAACTGCACACAAAGAATGAATCCTAATGTAAATAATGGACTTTAGATAATAATAATGCATTATTATATAAAAATGTACCATACTGTCTTAGTTAACTAGTGCTGCTATAACAGAAACATCACAAGTGGATGGCTTCAACAAACAGAAATTTCTTCTTTCACAGTCCAGTAGGCTAGAAGTCCGAATTCAGGGCACCAGTGCCCAGGGAAGGCTTTCTCTCTGGAGGAAGGTGCTTGTCATCAGTCTTCCCCTGGTCTAGGACCTTCTCAGTGCAGGGACCCCAAGTCCAAAGGACAGGCTCTGCTCCTGGCACTACTTTCTTGGTGGTAGGAGGTTCTGCTGTTTCTCTGCTCATGTCTTTCTTTTATATCTCAAAAGAGATTGACTCAAGACACAACCTAATCTTGTAGATTGAGTCCTGCCTCATTAACATAACTGCCTCTAATCCTGCCTCATTAACATCATAGGGGTAGGATTTACAACATAGAGGAAAATCACTTCAGATGACAAAATGGAAGACAATCACACAATGCTGGGAATCGTGGTCTAGCCAAGTTCACACACATTTTTGGGGAGCACAATTCAATCCACAGCACACACTAATGCAAGAACTTGATAGGAAAAACTGCATGCAGGGCTGGGATTTGGGGTATTGGGAACGTGTTTCATTTTCTGCACAATTTTTCCATAAACCTGAAAATGTTCTAATGTTCTAAACAATATTAATAATTATTAATTAAAAAGTAAAAGTAAAAGCCTGCATGACTCCAAATTTCACACTATTGCCAACTCGTTCTCTCTCGGTAACTTTTTGCCCTAAATGAGGTAAATTAAAAAAAAGAAGTAACAGAGAGGAAATGAAGCTTAAAATGCTATTTGTTTCTTCTAAAAACAGCAAAGAACAAAAAACAGCTGATCCAATCCATCTACTATCTTGAGGTTTGGGAGATTGGGCAAATGAAAATATGGGAGTTAAGACCAAACAGGATGATCTTATAACTTATTGTCCTAACTGGAATGTTTTTGAAAGTGAAAGAATACTCTAGTAAATATTAAAGTGGGACAATAGATATTGTTACAGGGTGGAAACCCCAGGTTCTTACTCGGCATGACTCGGATTGGCCAATAAACGAGAGACTGACAATTGATGCAACAAAATGTATTAAGAAAACTTTCTGCATTCCACTTTGGTGAGAGGCATCTGGGGTCTTAAATGCTAGCAAGTGGCTGTCTAAGGTGCATCAATTGGTCTCAACCTACCTGGAGCAAAGGAGAACGAAGAACACCAAAGACATATGGTAAAGATGAGCCCAAGAGACAGGAAAGGCCACATAACCCAGAGACTCCATCGGTCTGAGACCCGAAGAACTAGATGGTGCCCAGCTACCACCAGTGACTGCCCTGACAGGGAACACAACAAAGAGTCCCTGATGGAGCAGGAGAACAGTGGGATGCAGAGCTTGAATTCTCATAAAAAGACCAGGCTTAATGGTCTGACTGAGACTGGAGGGACACTGACAGTCATGGTTCCCAGACTCTTCATTAGCCCAAGATTCAACCATTCCTGAAGCTAACTCTCCAGAGAGGGATTGGACTGGACTGTAAGACAATGATACTAGTGAGGAGTGAGCTTCTTGGCTCAAGTAGACACATGAGACTATGTGGGCAACTCCTGTTTAGTGGCAAGATGAGAAAAAAGAACGGGACAGGAGCTGGTTGAATGTGTAACCGAAGGCCACTTGAGTTCTTGTCCTGTCTTATTAGCCGATTGAAATAAGACAGGCACTGATTGTAAACAGAAAGTGGCAAGTTTATTGTCTGCGCATACAAGAAGCGCGTGGGGTCTAGTGAACTTACGGCCACGTGCTCGCTGACTAAGGGGGCTGGGGAGCTTTTTGTTTCCAATGGTGTCAGGGAGTTGGGTTTGGTACCCGGAATTTTCTGCCTTTAGCCCTCCCATGCCTATATTTGGGGATGGGCGGGGGGGGGGTCAGCAGAAGGATGCGATTTCAACCTGTGCATGCCTCAAGCTGTAACTAGGGCTAGTCAGTAGAGGGAGCCACTACCTGCTGCGACTTCCTGCTCAAAACAAGCTTGTGGTTAGCAAGACAAAGTGGGGGGGAAGGGGTGTTGATTGGGGTTTTCAATATGGCTGAGCAGCCTGTTTCAAATGGACATGGGGAATACAGGGGGGAGAGGAGGAATGTGCTGAGACCAGGAGGAGCAGGAGCTGTGAGGAGAGCATCTAGGTGTACAGAGCAAGGTGTGTATGACTTTTTGTAGGAAAGACTGACTTGATTTGTAAACTTTCACCTAAAGCACAATTTAAAAAAAAAAGAAGAGAGAGAAAGACCGAGGTGGGAGAACAAGAAAAGCACATTTATTTTGTTCTACAAGGAAACGGAGTCAGTTGGATCTGTTGCTGCGAAGACTGCTCGCTAAGGGCGGACAGGCAAGTTACTTTTAAACCCACTAATAGTTACTTTTAAAGGGGTTTACAAGTAGGGAGTTCATAAAGTTACATCAGCAACCTCCTTAATCATACTAGGTAGACATAATGGGGTTTACATATATAACCTCCAAGCAAGAGCAGAATTCAAATGCAAAGCTCGGGGCACGTGGGGGGCAGGGGGTGGGGAGCCCAGCACAGGAAACAATTTTGCAATACAACACTGTAGGGGAGGAAGCCAGGTAAAGAACACAGCACTGTGGGGGTTCTGTCTCACCATGAACATAGGAAAATTAGGACCTATGATTGCCTGAACTGTAAACTGAAACAATAAATAAAAGCTTCCAGAAAACAAAACTTAGGGAGAACAAAATCAAGCCATATCCAATTTAGGGTTCTGGTATTGATGTTCACTTTCTTTGCTTCAATTCTATCTTTAAGAAACTATTTCCACCGCTCTGCTATTTACAAAGTATGTCTGAATTGCTTTTATGAAGTGTACCTCCCCTCATAAGATTTAAGTCAGGGAGGTTTTGGCTTTTTTGTTCCAGCAAATCTTGTTTATCTGCCTTTTTGGTCTTCCCAGCTTCATTCTCCAGGCCAAGCATTCAGGGAGGGGAAGTTCCAGGAGAGCAGTATGATGAAAAGAGCTTTATCTGCGAAAACTGCGGGGAGCCCGTGCGTCAACGGATCTGAAAGAGATTTTAAGAGTTGTGTTTGTGCTGCTTTTCCTTCAGTGCCCTCTAGGGAAAACTCTCTGGAAAGAAAATTGGCGCTTGAGCCTGACAGGATAGTGGGAAGATCCCTGCCTAACTTTATAGACTCTGTTGAACTATTTTAGGGCTTTAAGAAAATCCAGATAGAAGGGAAAGAGCCAGGATCCCCTGTCGGGAGATGCAGGTGTGATTCTGAGAAGGAGAATAAAACTTTTTTTTCTGTTAATTCCTCACGGTGTAAGTGAAATGAAAGCTTTTAGTCATTTGGTTCCTGAGACTGTGGGAAGGGCCTGCGGGGAAGGCTATCCCCTTTGTCTACCCTGGGAGTGTGGTTGTTAGTTGTTACAGTTGTTAGTTGTTACAGTTGTTAGTTGCCATGGTGTCAATTCTGATTCATGGCATCCCCACGTGTGCAGAGTAGGACTGTGCTCCATAGGGTTTTCAAGGCTGTGAACTTTTGGAAGCAGATCACCAGATCTGTCTTCTGAGGCACATCTAGGTGGGTTTGAACTGCCACCTTTTCGGCTAGTACCTCGTCAGTTTTGCATCAACCATCTGGTATCTGGGAAAACGGGGAGGGGGTGCAGAAGAATGCTATCCCCCATTGTCTGACTTCCTGGGAATGCCGGAGAAAATCAAAGATAGAGGTGCCTAAGGCAAGTCTGAATCAGACCGTCCAGGGTGGAAATTCCCCCATGGAAGAGCGTTGTATGCCCCAAAGGCTGAGGCTGACTTGGTCTCTCTGGTCATTTTCACTCTTGCAGGCTGCAGTGGCATCTTGTATTCCCACCAGCCTGGACGGCAGAGGTGGCATGTGTTGACTGGAACAGTCTGAGCCATTCAGTTGTTCAGCAGGAATGGAAAAACAAACTTAAGGCTCTGACCAAGCCTGCCTGCCTTCATACGCTGTTCCCCTGCTACTCAGCTCCTGATTGATGAGAGAAGGTGGTTAGAGGGTAGAGGGAGGGGGCAGGGAGAGTTTCAGGTGCTCCAAATTAGGGATAATTCAACATATTAGCCTAATGAAGTCAAAAAGTTAATTTGTAGCTGCCAGCTGTTGAAAGGAAAGTTATAAAGCTCCACAGCCCTGCACAGCCCAGTGGGGTAACCGCTGAGGCAGAGCGAAACACACAGAGGACTTTGAATAAACACAATCAACGATGTCAGTGGAGAAAAGCTTGGCAGTGGCCAGGTGGCCTCATGGATGATGAGATAATGGAAATAATGACTGTAGGTGGCCAGGTCTCCAGTGGGGAAAGAAAGGAATATTTCTTTGCTCTGGCGCTGGATCTAATCCCTGGCTTACAGCACGCTGTTTTCAGTTGGTGCCAGGCTTCAAGGCCCCTGTTACTACATGGATAACACAGTTAGTGTCAGTTCTTGGTTTTCAGCCTCCTCTGGCAATTTATATTCAGCTCCATCATCCTCCCTCCTTTTTTCTTTCTTTTTTTAATCCACCAACTAGACACTTTTTTTAACTGGCTAATCCCCTGTGCTAACTCTTTTAGGAAGTACGCCTTCTAAGACAAAAGCAAAATTTCCATTGTCATATGCAAACCCAGGTGGTGTAGTGGTTAAGAGCTACAGCTGCCAACAAAAAGGTCAGCAGTTCAAATCCACCAGAAGCTCCTTGGACACCATATGGGGCAATTATACTCTGTCCTACAGGGTCACTATGAGTTGGAATCAACTTGATGGCAACGGGTTTTCTTATGGGAGAGGAGAGTGTATTCTTTCCTATCTTGGTGTGAAGACCATAGTATCACTCACTCTTGGACTCACCATCTCCCACCTGGATGTCAGGCTTGCTAGGCATCAGAGTAGGCACCACCTTAAGGTAACAATCCACGTAACTTCTGACTCTAGGGAAAATGTAAGGGGGCCAGGCAGGTAGTAAGTCCACTGTACTTCAAAAAGAGTATGAAGCTTGCTTCGTCTGTAGAGATTTATTTGAATCCACAGATAGAGCTCCTTTCAACTCCTTCACAACTTTTAGTAGATAGCAGTAATATAGAACGTCTCACACTGTACTGAGGGGAGCCCTGGTGGTACAGTGGTTAAGAGCTCAGCTGCTAACCAAAAGGTTGGTAGTTCGAATCCACCAGCTGCTCCTTGGAAGTCCTATGGAGCATTCTACCCTGTCCTATAGGGTCACTGGGAGTCAGAACCGACTCAAGGGCAACGGGTTTGGTTTGGTTTTATACTGTACTGTGTACATGAATCTGTGAATGTTCTTCTCCAGTATACTACTATCTCCCCAAGTGAGTTCCAAGTGCCTGGAATTAAAAAATACGTCTGAGTGAATATCTATTGATTGAATTAAAAGCTACTCTTCAGATGGAAGCACCACAGCCCACCCTAGTTTTATTTTACCGTGGTCAAATATGGAAAGCTGTTCACAGCATGTGCTGGAATGCTTAATCACCTACAAAAGTTTTTTTTTTTTTTAATTACCTTATATACTCCTCTGCCCTGACAACTGCTTCTTAAAATGTGTGTACAACAAATTTGAATGTATACTTAACTGGTCTGTTGTCTCTAGACTCAGTTTGGGTCTGAACCTTAGAAAAGTGTTTCTACTAGATCAGGGACTGGTCATACGCAAAAAGAATACCCCCTTGCTTGTTGGAAAGTTATGCAATGCTGTGGTCGTAAGGTTGGGTCTTACTATCTGGCTGGTGATGAAGTCTCCAATCACTCACTCTGTGAAGTGATTTAGGAACTTGGTAAACGAACTGTTGAGGCTCTTTAGGCTTTTTCCCTGGGGCTGGAGGCTCCACCAGCTGCTCTGTAATGGCAACTAAGAGTTCGCTAACACCTAGGTCTGGCCAGGCGCTTGACATGGATCAATGCATTAAGCCCTTCCCACAGTTCCCCAGTACCGATTTTCTCATGTAAGCAGTGGAGATGACAGTCATTTTACAAGTAAGGAAAATGAGCTTCAGAAAGGGTAAGCAAATTGCCTGAGTTTGCATAGATTGTAAATGGTGAAATTACCATTTGAGCCCAGGACCAAGTAGATTCTAAACAAAAACAAAAACCAACAGTTACCATCTAGTCCACTCCAACTCATGACAACCCGATGTGTGTCAGAGTAGAACTGCACTCCATAGGATCTTTGATAGCTGATTTTTTTTAAGTAGATTGCCAGGCCTTTCTTCCCAGGCACATTTGGTGGACTTGAACCTCCAACCTTTCAGTTAGCAGTGAGTGTGTTAGCCATTTGTACCACCCCAGAATCTCATGTAGATTCTAAAACCCATTAAATCTGTGTTTTTCAACGTGGAGTACAGGACTCCTAGTCCCTAAGGCCAGTGAGGTCTCTAAGAAAATC
Organism: Loxodonta africana; assembly: GCF_030014295.1. Taxonomy (NCBI): domain Eukaryota; kingdom Metazoa; phylum Chordata; class Mammalia; order Proboscidea; family Elephantidae; genus Loxodonta; species Loxodonta africana. The sequence continues at coordinate 64,874,450 of NC_087360.1, forward strand.
TATCAATTTTGTGTTTACTTATAGTGGCCATTTATATGAAATATATAAGAAGCCCTGGTGGCACAGTGGTTAATGCTGAGCTGCTAACCAAAAGGTCAGTGGCTGTAATCCACCAGCCACTCTGTGGCAGAAAGATGTGGCCGTCTGCTTCTGTAAACATTTACAGCCTTGGAAATCCTATGGGGCAGTTTTACTCTGTCCTGTGGAGTCACTTCAGTCAGGATCAACTTGCGGGCAATGGGTTTTTTGGGTTGGGGCAGTTCCCTGGGTGACGCAAATGGGTAAGCACTCCACTACTAGCTGAAAGATTGGCGGTTGGAACCCACCCAGAAGACAGGCCTGGTGATCTGCTTCCGAAAGGTGACAGCCTTGAAAACACTGGGGAGAAGTTCTGCTGTGCACACACTGGGCCACTGTGGGTTGGAATCAACTCGATAGCAACTAATACCAATAAGAGTCATCACTTTGGCCATGTAATAATCAATCTGAATCAGTCATCTAATGTGGAAGTTCAAGTTTGTGCTTACAAGTATATTCCTTCCAAGGGATAATCAAGCAGTGTCACGGGATATTTTACATAAAAACCAATGTTTTACCTTGATTTGAACAGGGAAAATGAGTAAGAATGTAGAACCATCGCACGGCCCACAACCTCACAGAAACGAAACCGCACCCGAGCCGTCAAGCTGTAGGCAGATGGCCAGCCCGTTCCCAGCAGAGAGTCCCATCTCTGCATTACCAGCGCAGTCAGAGTACGGTGATAGTAAAAACGAAATACGGGCTATGTTCATTCCTACTGTCAGCAAAAATGGACGATTTTAAAGCACATTTCAGTAATGCACCAATGCTAAAATTACCAGAATCTTTAATTGAATAAGACACCTTTCCAGAACGAAACTTCATTAAAATTGGCAATCATGAATTAATTGATGACAGATTTGATTAAGTATGTGGTCTGATTAATCTGAACTAGCTAAAAGTGTCTTAAAGATATTAATACTATTTAGGAAAACACAATTACAAGTTAACATTTTCTGTGTCACTGAATTAAAAATACTGAAGAAGATTAAACATGGACCCAAACTTGAGGCTGCTTTTCAATCATTAAATCAAACATTAGCAGTTGAGTTACATCAAAGCAGCATCATGCATCATATTAAATTAATGTTATTAATCTGAATTGTATTGATTTTACCATGTTGTTTTTATACTTAATTTATAAACTTGCTTTGATTTTATGTAAGAGCTATCATCATAGAAACATAGGGAATTTATATCGAGTTATATGTTAGTATATATTTAGTAATATTTTAACAAATAATTAAGTCAACATTCAGGGCTTACATATATGTATTTTTCTTACTTTAAAATAGTCCATAAATACTTGTGTTTGAGAGAGCTTACACCTTAATATACTGCTTTGTCTAGAAAAAAAAATTAATATCTCAACCTGAGAAAGCCATGGATAAATATTATATACCAGGTTCATATCCTGGCTAGAGAAGCTGTGTTTTTATTTATTTACTTTTAAATGGTTCCAATGATAAAAGCCACCTGTATCATGCAAAGTTGTTTTTGAAAAAATATATATGCATGCATACAGTGATGGTTAAGGTTGTGTGTCAACTTGGCTGGGCCATGATTCTCAGTGGTTTGGCAGTTATGTAATGATACAGTTTGGCAGTTATGTGATGATGTGGTTTGGCAGTTGTGTAATGATACAGTTTTGCAGTTATGTAATGATGTAGTCATCTTCCATTTTGTGATTTGATGTGAGCAGCCAATCAGTTGAAAGGAAAGTTTCCTTGAGGGTGTGGTCTGCATCCAATATATACAGATATTCTGGCTCACTCTGTCTGGATCCTGCACCTGACTCATCATCTTCTGATCTCTGGTACTGGGAATGTGAACCAGCTCCCTGCCATTTGACCTGCAGATTTTTGGATTCACCAGCTCTCACAGCCCATGAGCCAGGAGCCTACTGTGTGTCCTGCCAATTTTGTGTTCATTAGCCCCTGCAACCACATGAATAAGAAGAAGCCTCCAGCCTGATGCCTGACCCACAGATTTGGGACTTGCTAGCCTCTACAACCATGTGAACCATTTCCTTGAAATAATCTCTGTCTCTCTCTCTATATGTATGTATATACAAAATCACAAGAAATATTAAAGAGAGTCCTCCAGTTAGAAAATCAATAACATCAGATAACAACCCAAGACTAGAACACAGGACAGAACAATCAGATATCAACCAAGACAGGGAAGTCACAAAAATAAATCGAAGCTGAAACACTAAAAATAGGGAAACAGAGACATCACTATGTAAAAGACAATAACATTAAAACAAAAAAGAGGTACTAAATAAGGTAGTCATAGAACTTTCATATGAACAGGAAGTCAAGTTGATATGAAATAAAATATTGGCTTAAACTTAAAAAACAGGGGTAAATATTAAGGTAACCACAAAGGAAACTAACAATCTTACACACCAAAATAAAAAAGAAGAAAAACATAAAGATTCAGCACATACAAAATCAACAACAAAAAAGATGAAAAGAAATTCATTAAAAAAAGACTCAGAACAGAAATTAAGTGGAACAGAGAAACTGTCAACAACACATGAAAAAATACAACAAAATGACAGCACTAAATTCACACCTATCGATAATTACACTCAATGTAAATGGACTAAATGTACCAATAAAGAGACAGAAAGTGACAGAAAGGATAAAAAAAACATGATCTGTCTATATGCTGCCTATAAGAGGAACACCTTAGACTCAAAGGCACAAAGAGGTTAAAACTTGAAGGATGGGAAAAAAACTATATATCAAGCAAACAACAATCAAAACAGAGCAGGAGTGGCAATATTAACCAATGACTAAATAGACTTTAAAGCAAAATCCTCCACAAAGGGTAAGGAAGGACACTATTAAGCACAATAAGTATTTATGCACCCAACAACAGGGTTCCAAAATACATAAAACAAACTCTAACAGGATTGAAAAGAGAAACAGACAGCTCCACAATAGTAGTTGGAGACATCAACATACCACTTTCAGTGAAGGACAGAACATCCAGAAAGAAGCTCAATAAAGACAGGGAAGATCTAAATGCCAATAGCAACCAACTTGACCTCATAGACATATATGGAACAATCCACCCAACAGCAGCCAAGTATACTTACTTTTCCAACCCACATGGACCATTCTCCAGAATAGACCACATATGAGGCCACATGAAAGCCTTAACAGAATCCAAAGCATTGAAATATTACAAAGCATCTTTTCTGACCATAAAGCCATAAAAATAGAAATCAATAACAGAAAAAGCAAGGAAAAAAAATCAAATACGTAAAAAGTGAACAACACTTTGCTCAAAAACTACTGGATTATTGAAGAAATTAAGGACTGAATAAAGCAATTCACAGAATTAAATGGGATGAAAACACATTGTACCAGAACCTTTGGGACACAGCAAAAACAGTGGTCAGAGGTCAATTTATAGCAATAACTGTACACATCCAAAGAGAGGAAAGGGCCAAAATCAAAACATTAGCCCTACAACTCAAACAAATAGAAAGAGAGCAGCAAAAGTAGCTCATAGGCACCAGAAGAAAGGAAATAATATAAATTAGAGCAGGAATAAATGAAATACAGAATAGAAAAATAATTGAAAGAGTTAACAAGACCAAAAGTTGATTCTTGGAAAAAATCAACAAAATCGATAAACCATTGGCCAAACTGTCAAAAGAAAAACAGGAGAGGAAGCAATTAACCTGAATAAGCAATGAGTTGGGCAATGTCACAACAGACTCAACTGAAATTAAAAGAATCATAACAAAATATTATGAAAAATTGCACTCTAACAAATTTGAAAACCTAGAGGAAATGGACAAATTTCTAGAAATACACTACCTACCTAAACTAACACAAACCAAGGTAGAACAACTAAATAAACCTATAACAAAAGAAGAGATCGAAGAGGTAATTAAAAAACCCACAACAAAAAAAGCCCTGGCCCTGATGGCTTCACTGGAGAATTCTACCAGATTTTCAGAGAAGAGTTAACACCACTACTACTAAAGATATTTCAGAGCACAGAAAAAGATGAAATACTCCCAAACTCATTCTATGAAGCCAGTATAACCTTGATACCAAAGCCAGGTAAAGACACCACAAAAAAGGAAAATTACAGACCAATATACCTCATGTACATAGACGCAAAAATCCTCAACAAAATTCCAGCCAATAAAATTCAACAACATATCCAAACAATAATTCACTATGGCCAAGTAGGATTCATACCAAGTACGCAGGGATAGTTCATCATTAGAAAAACAATCAATGTAATCCACCACATAAATAAAACAAAAAGTAACAACCACATGATTTTATTAATTGATGCAGAAAAGGCACTTGACAAAGTCTAATACCCATTCATGATAAAAACTCTCAGCAAAAAAGGAATAGAAGGAAAATCCCTTAACATAATAAAGGGCATCTATATAAAGCCAACAGCCAACATCATCCTAAATGAAGAGAGCCTGAAAGCATTCCCCTCGAGAACAGGACCAGGTAAGGATGTCCTTTATCGCCACTCTTATTGACCATTGTCTTGGAGGCCCTAGCCAGATCAATTAGGCTACATAAAGAAATAAAGGGTATCCAGATGGGCACAGAAGAAGTAAAATTATCTCTATTTGCAGATGACATGATCTTGTACATAGAAAACCCTAAGGAATCCTCAAGAAAACTACTGAAACTAATAGAAGAATTCAGCAGAGTAACAGGATACAAGATAAACATATAAAAATCAGTCGGATTCTACACCAACAAAAAAGGACATCAAAGGGGAAATCACCAAATCAATACCATTTACAGTAGCCCCCAAGAAGATAAAATACTTAGGAATAAATCTTACCAGAGATGTAAAAGACCTATACAAACTACAAGACACTACTGCAAGAAACCAAAAGAGACCTACATAAGTGCAAAAACATACCTTGCTCGTGGATAGGAAAATTTTCATATTGTAAAAATGTCTATTCTACCAAAAGCAATCTATAGATACAATGCAATTCCAATCCAAATCCCAATGACATTTTTTAATGAGATAGAGAAACAAATCACCAACTTCATATGGAAAGGGAAGAGGCCCTAGATAAGTAAAGCATTACTGAAGAAGAAGAACAAAGTGGGAGGCCTCACACTACCTGATTTTAGAAACTATTGTACTGCCACGGTAGTCGAAACAGCCTAGTACTTGTACAACAGCAGATACATAGACCAATGGAACAAAATTGAGAATCCAGATGTAAATTTATCCACCTATGAGTAGCTGATATTTGACAAAGTCTGTTAAATGGGGAAAAGATGGGCTCTTTAAAAATAGTGCTGGCATAACTGGATAATCATCTGTAAAAATATGAAAAAAGACCCATACCTCACACCACATACAAAAACTAACTCAAAATGAATCAAAGACCTAAATATAAAAACTAAAATGAAAAAGGTCATGGGAGAAAAAATAGGGACAACACTAGGAGCCCTAGTACATGGCATAAACAGTATAGAAGTCATTAACAATGCACAAATATCAAAAGAGAAACTAGATAAATGGAAGCTCCTAAAAATGAAAGACTTATGCTCATCTGAAGACTTCACCAAAAAAGTAAAAAGATAACCTAAAGACCGGGAAAAATGTTTTGGCTACAACATATCTGATCAGGGTCTAATATCTAAAATCTACAAGATACTGCAAAACCTCAACAACAAAAAGACAAATAACCCAATTAAAAAATGGGAAAAAATATGAATAGACACTTCACCAGAAAAGACGTTCAGGCAGCTAACAGATACATGAGGAAATGCTCATGATCATTAGCCATTAGAGAAATGCAAATCAAAACTGCAATGAGATACTATCTCATCCCAACAAGGCTAGCATTAATTAAAAAAATACAAAATAATAAATGTTAGAGAAGTTGTAGAGAGACTTGAACACTTATACACTGCTGGTGGGAATATAAAATGGTACAACCACTTTGGACATTGATTTGGTGCTTCCTTAAATAGCTAGAGATAGAAGTACCATAAGATCCAGCAATCCCACTCCTTAGAATATATCCTAGAGAAATAAGAGCCGTCACACAAATAGATATATGCACACCCATGTTCATTGCAGGACTGTTCACAATAGCAAAAAGATGGAAACAACCTAGGTGCCCATCAACAGAGGATGGATAAGCAAATTATGGTATATACATACAATGGAATACTAAGCAATGATGAAGAACAATGAGGAATCTGTGAAACATCTCACAACATGGATGAATCTGGAAGGCATTATGCTGAGTGAAATTAGTCAGTTGCGAAAGGACAAATATTGCATGAGACTGCTATTATAAGAACTCAGGAAAATGTTTAAGCACAGAAGAAAACATTCTTTGATGGTTACGGGGTGGGTAGTGAGGGAGAGGCAAATTCACTAACTAGATTGTAGACGAGAATTATCTTAGGTGAAGGGAAGGACAACACACAATACAGGGGAATCAGCTCAACTGGACTAAACCAAAAGCTAAGAAGTTTTCTGAACACAACCAAACACTTTGAGGGACAGAGTAGCATGGTTTCAGGGGACATCTAGGTCAACTGGCATAGCAAAATGTATTAAGAAACCATTCTGCATCCCACTTTGGTGAGTGGCATCTGGGGTCTTAAAAGCTAGCAAGTGGCCATCTAAGATGTATCAATTGGTCCCAACCCATGTGGAGCAAAGGAGAATGAAGAACACTAAAGACACATGGAAAATATTAGCCCAAGAGACAAAAGGGCCACATAAACCAGAGACACAATCAGCCTGAGACTGGAAGAACTAGATGGTTCCTGGCTACCACCAATGACTGCCCAACGGGGAACACAAGAGAGAGTCCCTGACGGAGCCAGAGAAAAGTGTGGTGCAGAACTCAAATTCACGTTAAAAAAAAAAAAAAAATACACACACTTAATGGTCCGACTGAGACTAGAGGAATCCCACAAGACATGGCCCCAGACTCTCTGTTAACCCAAAACTAAAACCACTCCGGAAGCGAACTCTTCAGACAAAGTCTAGACTGGACTATAAAACATTAAATAATACTCGTGAAGAGTGTGCTTCTTAGTTCAAGCAGATACACGAGACTAAATGAGCAGCTGCTGTCTGGAGGTGGGATGAGAAGGTAGAAAGGGGTAGAAGCTGGTTGAATAGACACAGGAAGCCCAGGATGGAAAGGGGGAGTGTGCTGTCACACTATAGGGATTGCAAGTAGGGTCACATAACAATATGTGTATACATTTTTGTATAAGAAATTAACTTGAGCTGTAAACTTTCACCTAAAGCACAATTGAAAAAAAAAAAAAACTCTATGGTTAAATTGGTAAATTTACAATATTAAAGACGTGATGTCAAAATCAATTTCAGCACTGAATGCCTTGGAGTTTTTCTACTACTTAAAAGCATGAGTCTCCTCCATGACCCAAGGACGCGAGGCCAAATTTCTAGCACTAATGAGATGACATCACGAGAAAGCCAAAGCCGCAAGCAACCACCTAAGATGCATCAATTGGTCCCAACTCACGTGGAGCAAAGGAGAATGAAGAACACCAAAGACTTAAGGTAAAGATGACCCCAAGGGACAGAAAGGGCCACATAAACCAGAGGCTACACCGGACTGAGACTGGAAGAACTAGACAATGCCCATCTACCACCGATGACTGCCCCAAAAGGGAACACAACAGTGAATCTCTGAGGGAGCAGGAGAACGGTGGGATGAAGATCTCAAATTCTTGTAAAAAGACCAGACTTAATGGTCTGAATGAGACTAGAAGGAAATCAGAAGTCATGGCCCCCAGACCCTCTGTTAGCCCAAGGCTGGAACCATTCCTAAAGCCAGCTCCAGTCAGGGATTGGACTGGACTATAGGACAGAAAATGATACTGGTGAGGAGTGAGCTTCATGGGTCAAGTAGACACATGAGACTGTGGGCAGCTCCTGTCTGAAGGCAAGATGGGAAGGCAGAGGGGGACAGGAGCTGGCTGAATGGACACGGGGAATACAGAGTGGAGAGGAGGAGTGTGCTGTCTTATTAGGGGGAGAGCAGCTCGGCGAACATAGCAAGGTGTGTGTACGTTTTTGTATGAGAGACTGACTTGATTTGTAAACTTTCACTTAAGGTACAGTAAAGAAAAAAAAAAAAAGCCAAAGTTTCTCTGTTCAAAAACAGTAGAACCATGTGATTTCTAGGGCCTGTTTTTACGTCAAGATACTATGGCATGAAGAAAACAAGATGCCAAAACAGAAGTTTATGGATCAGTTAATCATAAAGCTATGTTTTGACTCTTCAAGCTTCCACAAAGATGCCTGTGAAAACATCTATAGAAGCCAGTCTACACTCATCAATTCTGATGAACTTCTTCATTCAACTTCTTATTAATAATTTTTTTTTTAAGATTTAAAGTTACTTTTAGTTGAATACCATTAAAAATAATCAGGAAGTGCAAAAGAATGGCAAGAATTCTCTAGTGGTCTAAATGATCCTGTTATATTAAATATGCATTTCTCTGCTTATGATACTGCCCTATCTAGTCAACGTATATATGGTGTTTATAGTATCTAGCTAGTTAATTATGATGGCTTGATGACATTTCTGCATTTCTCTCAGCCTCTTGGCCAAAGTGAGTAAATTAAAGGCCAGCCTCGTACTTTATTTTTTTCATACTTTATTAGAGTTTCTACAGGAAAACCAGGTTTGACTGATAGCCCCTCTGCCAGAGATGTAAATCGCTGTGTGGCGGGGAGGCTCCCCACATGTTGCTCTGCACCAGTGTTGTCTCCCAATAAGCAAAGGCCTGTTGCAATAAGAGAAAGTCAGCCAGTCAAACTCTGCCACCTCGGCTGCTAAGATATATGAAGACTTCCTTCTCCCGGTCATCAATCCCTACTCACCAAGCATGGGAGGCACTGTCCAAGGCTCTCACTCCCGAAGTCTTGGTAGGGAAAAATGATTGCTGTGCCTTCACCTGTGCCCCACTAGTCTGATTGCATGGGGAGAAGTCAGCAGAACTGCTCCGGGTCCAGCTGCTTGGGCTGCTGTTGAAAAATGTTGAATAATCAAATTGCCCATTTCTGCTCAATTGGTCTAATATATTATCCCAGGCGTCCTGAATGCTAATGAAAACTACCTATCATGCCAGTCCATGTCACTCTACTTTATGATCTTATTAAAACCTCAGCATTTCTTCACCCAGTGACAAAGAGTAGAGAGTGGGACAGCTGTCCTCCTGCCTCCAGTGTGGTTCAGACACCCTCCCTGTCACTGCTAACACCTGAATGATTTAGGCCAAATGAGCAGCCTTGGAGTGATATTTTTATACCTGTGACAGGATTGTATAACTTAGAGAAAGGCCATTAGTGGATACAAAGGAATGAGCAGGAAGGGGAAGCAGGTGAAAAGATGGGCAAGTAAATCTTTGAATCTGACTCTTCATCATAAAATGCCCTTCGCGTTTAGATTTAATGAGCTGGTTATCTCATCGACAGGGAAAGTGGAACCGTCGCCTGAGCTTCCCAGCTTTTCTCAAGATGCACTCAATTACATAGGGAAGATCAGCCATATGCAGTAGGCAACAGAATCTCAGTATGGCCTTGTGGCCCTTGAGCCAGGAAAAGCCCTGTAGGAACAACTAACAGCCGTCGGATCTCCAAGACTAAGACTGGGAAGGAACCCAAGAGTTCATGTATTGTGACCCAAATATGATAGAAAGCTAACGAAATGTTAGCTATTTAGACACTTAATGTGCTGCCAGTTTCTTGTATCCTCTTCACTGAAATGGAAATAACGCTATTTGCCTAGCACAATATGGTAGAGACTATTTGACAGAGAGGAACCCCCGAATGGTACAAACAGTTAACACGCTTGGCTGCTAATCAAAATGTTGGTGGTTTCATTCCACCCAGAGACACCTCAGAAGAAAAGCCTGGCAATCTACTTCCAAAAAACCAGCCAGTGAAAATCCTGTGTAGCACAATTCTATTCTGACACACATGGAGTCGCCATGAGTCAGAATCAACTCAGTGGCAACTGGTTTGGTTTGGTTTATTTGACAGAAAGTCCCAAAGCCATATCTATTATCTGTGGGAGGAGAGAGGACCAAACCAAGATTTTCCTCTCAATATTGTTTCATATTAACTATGAAAATCATATGATATTAAAGATACCAAAAAATATATGAATTGTGTTTCTTTTAGACAGGTTTGTTTGTAGAAACAAAGAATGTGTTTCATATTTGTATGAACAGAATAAATACAATTTCCCAAATTTCTAATTTTTTTTTTAGTTGTAGAGCAAACATTAGCCTCTATTTTAAACAAGCCTTATATATAAAGCTGTGCAGTTTTAATTAGTTGTGGTATATTTATGTCTGTGTTTTCACATGTTTTTTCATATGAGAGTTAATAACCCCTAAGCTCACCAGCTAAAGGTCCTAAATCAGATTTCTATAGTCTTAGACCCTACGGAAACCCTGGTGGCGTAGTGGTTAAGTGCTACAGCTAGTAACCAAAACATTGGCAGTTCTAATCCGCTAGGCGCTCCTTGGAAACTCTATGGTGCAGTTCTACTCTGTCCTATAGGGTCACTATGAGTCGGAATCGACTCAATGGCGGTGGGTTTTTTTGGTTTGGCTAGACCCTACATTCGTACTATGGATAATTTCCAGGTACCAAATGGCAGGAAGTCATTGTCTTACATTTACTTTGGGCCCCAAACTACAACTCTGTTTTTCATGTCTTGCCCGAGTTGATACCACCTACACCTGCTCAAAATGAGTGGTGCCAATCCTCTTTTGCTTCCTGCTGCCTTCTCCCCACCCTGTACACAGCTTCTGTTCTCACCTCTTTTGCTGTTTGTAACTCCATCTCCTCTTCTCTCCAGATGCATACTGCTCATCTCTCTCTGGCTTAGAAGGAAACTCCTTCCTCCCTCTTTTTCTGCACCATATTTTTTTTACTGAGGGAGCTCTCGTAACGATTATAGCCAAGAACACCCTGTGGGGCAGTTCTACTCTGTCACACGGGTTCACTATGAGTTGGAATCAACTTGACGGCACCTTACAACAACACTAACAGGGAGATGGTTATAGTGGTAGGGCATCCCCCAGCATAAATGCTCACCACCACCTCAAAGAATACAGGTATTAAGGGTGTAACACACAGACCACTCTTCCCAAGGATGCTGACTCACCTTCGCAGGGCTGTATTGACACATATTCAGACATATCCTTACTGTAATAGAGTTACTTCTAACTGAGGCCTATTATTAGGCCAGATTCCTTCCTTCTTTACTGATATTTTCCCTCAAAGCCTTATAATCCCTCCCTGCAATCTGGCTTCTATCAGAGTCTATTCAGTTTCTCATAAATATCTGTACTTCTCTGTCTGCCAGTTTTGGTCATGGTTTAGGTTCTTGTTCATTGGGTCCTGGTCAAGTTATAAAAAGTGGCTGTTTTTGGGGGGAGAGGTAGCTGTGGTTAAGATGTTTCTTGTTTTTCCTTTTAATCTCACACTCTTGCATATCATACAGTGGATTGTATCCAGCTGGAGCCACACTACCAGTTAGGAAGAGGGCTAGAGAAAAAAGAGACTAAGAGAGAGAAAGTAAAAGGCTAAAGCCGGCTACCCCTGAGATTAACTGATTTATCTGGATGTTCAATAAATAATGTATTAGATCCAACCTAAGCAAGAGGAAATGTTGCAAAGTTTACCTGTGTGGTATTAAACTTTAGCCTAATGACCGTGTCAATATTGGTTATGGAGTTGTTGCATTCTCAAATTTGTTAGACATAGAACCAATATTGTTATCAAGGGAAATACTGGTTGTCTATTCCAAACATCACCTGCAGTTCAAACTTTGTTTTATGTGTCTGAAGGTGCCCATATGAATGCCAGAAAAGCAAAATTGCTTTTAATGTTAGGCTCTTTCTGCTTTTTTATTCTACTCACTCACTACCACAAAGAACACAGCCACAGAAGGAGAACGATGGAAAGCTGTGTGAATTTTTACTCTGCAGGCCAAAAACAAGACCTTTAGTCTATGTAAACTCTCCTCTGTGTGGTTCTGTGTATAGAGGTGTGTGGGTGTGGGGGTGGGTGTGGGTGTGTGTGTGTGTGTGTAAGAGAGAGAGAATCACCATTGCTGTTCACCTGTGAAGAGATATTTTCAGAGAGACTAGACTAATAGTAGTGGACTTTAAAAGCAAGGCCCATTTATTGTGCGTTCCAGGGGATAAAATGCTATAAATGTTACTGCTTCAAACCTGACTAATGTTCTCTCCTTTGGATGGCAATTTACTAAGGATAGAGAACCCTGTGGTGGAACTGGACAGAGTGAATCTGCAAAATGAGAAGACCTAGCTTCTGCGCTATTGCTGTCTGACCCCTTTTCAGCCTTTCTATGCCAACTCCCTCCCTCTGCTTTAGTGGAAGAAATATGCAAGATCCAGTCACTCTACCATGCCAGTTACTCAATGTGTTCCATCTGTTAAGTGTGCATGTATTTTCAAAGAAAGCCATCAGTAGAGCTTGATGACTGGTAAATGCCCTACCAAGAACAGAAGGAAATGAAGTATTTAAAATAAAACCCAAAATATCAATAAAGACACTGAGGTAGACATTTAAAGAGATCACTATGAGTTGGAATAGACTTAACAGCAACAGGCTTTATAGGAGGACATGCTGTGATTTTCCCAACTTTCACTGTGTAGACTGTCACCTCCTTTACCAACATTAAGATGCCTAATGGAAAAAATGCAGCTGATAGACTTTGAGTTTGATCATAGTGAAAGAAGTTTTCCAGTTTTGGCAGAGAGTTTGGAGATAGATCAGTGACATATATTTTAAAGCAAAATTCTGTGGAGGAAAAAAGAGAGGCAATCATTAACTCCAGGGAAATCAAAGAGTGGTACAAGAAGACAATATAATTGTACTACCCTGCTTGGCTCAGCTAAAACACTGGGTATTTAATACATATATTGTGAGGATGGTGGTGGTGGTAGAAGTTATGTGGAACTGGTAGTGTAAGAGTTAAATCCTCATTTTTCATCAAGGAAATTTTTAAAAATCCCTTAAACTAAAAATTTAAGAAATAGCAAAGTTATTTAGAAACATGGAGGCAAGTGGCAGAAGAAACAACTAAAAGAGTTAAAGCAGTTGCCTCTGCTGAGTGAATCAGATGGGAATGGGTGGGGCAGCCTCAGGTTCTGCTGTTTTTAAGTCTTGTGTTGTTGTCATTAGGTGCCATTGCATTGATATCAACTCACCTTGCAGGAGATGGGTCTGAACAGGTCTGCCTCCGCACCAGAACAGTTAGAATGCTTTCAATTAAAAATAATAGAAAACCTAGACAAAACTTTCTTAAAAATGAAAGTCCAGAGTAAAGGCAACTCCAAGATTATTTAAATCAATGATGTCATCAAGGTGTCATTAAGTCTAGTTCTCCTCATGCTTGCAAGATGCCTGCTGCAGTTCCTGGAAGCCAGACCCAAGAGTGACCAGTAGAAGAAAAGGGAATATTTTGTCCTGTGTCTCTCTTTAAGAATGAGGAATTCTCTTCTAGAAAGCCCCAGCAGGTCTCCTCTCTTATCAAACTATTAAAAACTGGGTCAGATACCCATGCTTAAGTGAATCACTATCAAGGAGATTAGAGAGCATAATTAACTTATACTAACAGGATTTAGAAAACCCTGATGGCATAGTGGTTAAGAGCTACGGCTGCTAACCAAAATATTGGCAGTTTGAATTCACCAAGCATTCCTTGGAAACCTTACGGGGCAGTTCTACTGTGTCCCATAGGGTCTCTATGAGTTGGAATCAATTCTATGGCAATGGGTTTTTGTGTGTGAGGGTGTGTGATATATTCAATATTCTTCGCCAACAACACAATTCAAAGGCGTCAATTCTTCTTCGGTCTTCCTTTTTGATTGTCCAGCTTTCACATGCATATGATGCGATTGAAAATACCACGGCTTGGGTCAGGCGCACCTTAGTCTTCTAGGTGACATCTTTGCTTTTCAACACTTTAAAGAGGTCCCTTGCAGGAGATTTACCCAATGCAATGCATCTTTTGATTTCTTGACTGCTGCTTCCATGGCTGTTGATTGTGGATCCAAGTAAAATGAAATCCTACACATCTTCAATCTTTTCTCCATTTATCATGATGTTGCTCATTGGTCCAGTTGTGAGGATTTTTGTTTTCTTTTTTTTTTATGTTGAGGTGCAATCCATGCTGAAGGCTGTGGTCTTTGATCTTCATTAGTAAGTGCTTCAGGTCCTTTTCGCTTTCAGCAAACAAGGTTGTGTTATCTGTATAACGCAGGTTATTAATAAGTCTTCCTCCAATCCTGATGCCCCTTTCTTCTTCATATAGTCCAGTTTCTTGTATTATTTGCTCAGCATACAGTTTGAATAGGTATGGTGAAAGGTACAACCCTGACGCACACCATTCCTGACTTTAAACCAATCAGTATCCCCTTGCTCTGTCTGAACAACTACTTCTTGATCTATGTAAAGGTTCCTCATGAGCACAATTAAGTGTTCTGGAATTCCCATTCTTTGCAATGTTATCCATAATTTGTTATGATCCACACAGTCAAATGCCTCTGCAAAGTCAATAAAACACAGGTAAACATCCTTCTGGTATTCTCTGCTTTCAGCCAGGATCCATCTGACATCAGCAATGATATTCCTGATTCCACATCCTCTTCTGAAACTGGCCTGAATTTCTGGCAGTTCTCTGTCGATACACTGCTGCAGCTGTTTTTGAATGATCTTCAGCAAAATTTTGCTTGCACATGATATTAATGATATTGTTCTATAGTGTCTGCATTCGGTTGGATCACCTTTCTTGGGAATAAGCATAAATATGGCTCTCTTCTGGTCAGTTGGCCAGGAAGCTTTCTTCCACATTTCTTGGCATAGACTAGTGAGCACCTTCAGCGCTGCATCCGTTTGTTGAAACATCTCAATTGATAGTCCGTCAATTCCTGGAGCCTTGTTTTTCACCAATGCCTTCAGTGGAGCTTTGCCTTCTTCCTTCAGTACCATCGGTTCCTGATCATATGCTACCTCTTGAAATGGATGAACATCGACTAATTCTTTTTGGTACAATGACTCTGTGTCAGGATGCAGGAAGCATCCAAAGAAGATGGAAGGAATACACTGCATCATTATACTGTGAAGGTAGCGCATTAAATGGCTTTGGGCCAGGATACACTTTCTAGTCCATGTAGTGCACAACTGTGCTTAGCAGCCCAGGTGAACATCATTTTTTAAAGACTCAAGCATAGCCAATGAGTGCTAACTTGAGGGCATGCCTAATAGCTACCTGAAGCCAAGGAGAATTTTGACAATAGGCTCAGGGTTGGGGAGAACCAATCTTGGGAGATCAATATATATCCCTGTGTCTTGGCTCCCTCATTTACTAGCTATCGAACAGGCAATTTAGATACTCTAACCCCTACTTTCTCATTTATAAAACAGGAGGAGAGAGAATAATACTAATCCAAAATGTATAGAGCTGTTGTGAGGATTAAACCATATAATTGAAGAAAAAAAATTATCACAACCCCTAGTATATAATTATCATCCAATAAATGTTTACCATTCATTGTGTTATTGTTACCTCAGGGTTACTTTCAAGATTAAGTAAAATAATGCATACACCGTGTTCAACATCCTGCCTAAAAAAGAGTAATAATATCACGTTGAACAATCCAGGGGACTTAAATTACAACTGTTGTTGTTGTTTTTAGGTGTCTTCTAGTTGGTTTGGACTCATAGCGACCCTATACACAACGGAATAAAACACTACCTCAACCTGCACCACCCTCACAATCTTTGCTATGTTTGAAACTATTGTTGAAGCCAATGGGTCAATCCATCTCTTTGAGGGTCTTCCTCTTTTTCACTGACCCTCTACTTTACCAAGCATGATGTCCTCCAAGGAATGGTCCCTCCTGATATCATGTCCAGGTACGTGAGAAGAAGTCTCTCCATCCTTGCTTCTAAGGAGCATTCTGGCTGTACTTCTTCCAAGACAGATTTGTTTGTTCTTCTGGCAGTCCATGGTATAGTCAATACAGCATTTACAACTAATACAATGCACAATGCAAACAATGCTACTCAGAGTTGGGTAGCTCAGTGGTTCTGCAGAACAAAGTTCAGTAATTGCTAGATACTATTATTGTTATTAATAATGTCCCATTCATCTTCTCAAAGACCAGATGAGTAGGGGTCTGCCCCTACTCCTTATGTACACATTTCTTGGGCTACACATTGCCATTAACTCTTTCAAGGAGGCTTTGAGGTCTTTGCTGTTTAATCAATTTCTTGTTACAATGAAGAAGGGCCCTGATAAAGTTTGGTCCTGAGACTACTACCTTAGGGGCAATCATGGATTTCCCTTGATGGATTTCCTTAAAAAAAAAAAAAAAAAGATAGGCTAAATTGCCCTCAAATATAAAACCTTACATGGTTTTATACTTCCTTGTACTGCACCTCATTTAATATCTATATTAGTAATAAAAACCGTCTGAGCAATGCCTCACTATCAGGAAGTTATTTTTCAGGCAACATCAACAATTTGTATAACAGGAGCATGACGTTTTTCTCAGTAGGGAAGAACCCAAAGAAACTCTAGACACAAAATGACTCTGCTCAAGAGGCCTGTAGGGCTGCCCCTTTCATTATCATATATGTACCACATTCCTTTTAACAAAAAGAAATTAAATTCTGTGTATATGTTCTATGGCTGTGTAAGTTAATATAAAAAAGCAATTTTTATCTTTTTGCTTGGCTGGAAATGACAAATAGATTTTATCATTAGGGCTAAATACTAAAGACTAGAGGTGGCTGCCCAGGATATCATATTGAAAAGGATTCTAATGCCCATATCAATGTTTTCATTGGTACCCAATGGAGAGGATTGCATTTTTGCTGAATCTAATCTAATAAGTTCCAGTTGAAGAAATAGAGCCATGGTGTGATAGGTTGATAAGATTACCATCCTAATTCTGATAACTTTCTCCATTTTTTTTTGGTTGCTTCAATACTCCTGGCAGGGAGGTTATTCTTTTTTTTTTTCCTAGTACATTTTGTTTTTTAGAGCAGTCTTAGGTTTACAGAAAGTAGAGAGAGTTCTCGGATGCCCGCTTTCCCTGGTTGCAAAAAATTTCCCGTAGTGTTAACATCTTGCTTTTGTGTGGGACATTTATGACAATTGATGAGCCGACAGTGGCACATTGTTATTAACGAAAATCTATGGTTTACATTAAGGCCCACTCTTTGTACTGTTCATTTCTATGAGTTTTGACAAATGTTAAAAAGTGTTTATAAGGGCAAGTTAAAATAGCTTCCCCGGGCCAAGAGCCAAACAAAAATTAGTCCCCGTTCACAAAAAAAAAAAAAAAAAAAAAGCCAGCTTTACAAGGAATCAAAACTTAAGGCAAGTTTTCCTTATCCACATGAGTTAGCAATTGTTATCAGTATGTTAGCAACACTCATCCAATCAAGATAAGCCAGCTTAGCAGTCAGTGACCAACTTTCCCAAAACAAAAGAAAAATTAACTGTGGTTAACCAATCAATGTAAAGGGAGAGATACAAAGTCATCTAAGCTTTAAAAGGGTGTTGTAACTGTGCAAACTCAAGCGTTCCTACCATTTTCTGTTTGGGGAGCTCACTGTTCAGTTTCTTGCTCAATAAACTTTGTTAACTCTAATTGACTCGTTAATTAATTTTTTTTTCTTTCGACAAAATATATGTCATGTATCCACCATTACAGTATAATACAAAATAGTGTCACTACCCTTAAAATCCCCTGCGCTTCACCTATTAACCCTCCTCTCCTTTCCCTGAACCCCTGGCAATCACTGACCTTTTTACTGTTTCTGTAGTTTTGTCTTTTCCAGAATGTCATATATTTGGGAACATACAGTGTGTAGCTTTTTCAGCCTGAATTCTTTCACTTAGCAATATGCATTTATAGTTCCTCCATGTCCTTTCGTAGCTTGATAGCTCATTGCTTTTTATCACTAAATAATACTCCATAGTTTGGATGTACCATAGTTTGTTTATAAATTCACCTGTGGAAGGATTTCTTGGTTACCTCCAGTACTTGACAATGGTGAATAAAGCTGCTGTAAACATTCGTATGCAGGTTTTTGTATGAGCATAATTTTTTAATTCACTTAGCTAAATACCTAGGAACATGATTGCTGGATCGTATGATAAGACCATGTTCAATTTTGTAAAAAAAAAAAAAGCTGCCAAACTGTGTTTCAAAGTGGCTATACCACTTAGCATTCCCACCAGCAATGAATGAAAATTCTTGTTATTCCACATCCTGTCAGTACTTGCTGTTGTCAAGGTTTTAGATTTTAACCATTCTAATTAAATAGGTATATGGAAACCCTGGTGGCATAGTGGTTAAGTGCTATGGCTGCTAACTAAAAGTTCAGCAGTTCAAATCTGCCAGGCGCTCCTTGGAAACTGTCTGGGGCAGTTCTACTCTGCCCTATAGGGTTGCTATGGGTCAGAATTGACTCGATGGCAGCAGGTTTGGTTTGGTTTTTGAATAGGTATATAGGTCCCTGGGTGACACGAAGTTTATGAAAAGTTGGTGATTCAAACCCGTTCAGCAGCGTCATGGAAGAAAAGCTTGGTGCTCTGCTTCTAGAAAGATTAAAGCCAGTAGAACCCTATGGAGTAGTTCTACTGTGTAACACACGGAATGGCCAGGAGTCAGAACTGACTCCATGGCAACAGGTTTCCGTTGTTTTTTTTAAAGGTGCATAGGGTTATCTCATTGTTGTTTTGATTTGCAATTTCCGAATGACATATGATGTTAGGCATTTTTCTTTGGTAAAGTATCTGTTCAGATCGTTTGGCCATTTTGTAATTGGGTTGTTTGCTTTCCTATTGTTGAGTTTTAAGAGTTCTTTATCAAGATGTTTACCAGATATTTGTTTTCCAAATATTTTCTCCCAGGCTGTGGCTTGTTTTTTCATTCTCTGAACAATGTCTTTTTTCCAGCAAAAGTTTTTAATTTTAGTGAAGCAAAACATTTTTTTTTTCTCTTTTATGGATCAGGCTTTTGGTGTTACATATAAAAATTCACTGCAAAACCCAAAGTCACCTAGATTTTCTTGTTTGTTATCCTCTAGAAATTGTATAGTTTTGCATTTAATACTTAGGTCTTTGAGTTAATTTTCCTGAAATGTGTAAACTGTGTGTCTAGATTTATGTTTTTTGCACACACAGTGGTTGCAGCACCATTTGTGAAAAAGACCATCTTTTTCTATTGAATTGCCTTTGCTCCTTTGTCAAAGATCTGTTAACTATATTTATGTGGGTTTATTTTTGGGCTTTCTATTCTGTTCCAATGATCTGTTTGTCTATTGTTTCACCAATACTGTCTGATCACTGCAGCTTTATAGAATGTCTTAAAGTTGTTTGGCATTAGTCCTTCGACTTTGTTTTTCTTTAGCACTGTTTTGGCTACTTGGGGTCTTTTCCCTTTCCTTATATTTTGTCAATATTCAAAACATAAGTTTCTTGAACCCTGTTTGGGATTTTATTGAATACGTAGATAAAGTTTGAAAAAATTAACATCTTGTTAACACGGGGAGTCCCCAGGTTACAAACTTCTGACTTATGGACTTATGGACAGCTCCTAGCTGCCCTTTAATGTTATGTAAATTTGCCCTCACTTAAAAAAGACTGAACCAACCCCTAATTGCAAAAAATTCTTCATCACAATCACCTTCATTTCCTGCATGTGCAGCATTGAAATCATTGGAAAGACTTTGAGCCTTCTCTTGTACTAAAATAAGGCTAAATAAAAGCCATATGCACCTGTTACTGACTAACAAATTTGACTTAAAGGCACAGTTAGGAATGATCCTGTTTGTAATCTGGGGGCTCCCTGTATTCAGTCTTCCTATCCATGAACATGTTTTAAATGAGCCTTTTTTTTTTTTTATATGATTCTATTTTCTTAGAACATCAGTTATACACTTCTTTTTTAATTTTATGTGTGTGCATGTGTGTGGTCACTCTAGAGTTTCTTTAGGTGATGAAAAAACAGTTTCTCTATAGGGCAGGCTATTGTGAAGGAGAACAAAGCCCTTTGACCATATTTCAAAATGATTACCTTCCCCTCCACTTGCTGAAACCGTGAAGGGATTTTTTTTATTCTTTTTTTATTTTATTGTACTTTAGGTGAAGGTTTACAGAACAAACTAGTTTCTCATTGAACAGTTAGTACACACATTGTTTTATGACATTGGTTAACAACCCCACGACATGTCAACACTCTCCCTTCTCAACCTTGGGTTTCCTATTATCAGGTTTCTTGCCGCCTCCTGCCTTCTTGTCTTTGCCCCTGGGCTGGTGTTTCCCTTTAGCCTTCTTTTGTTTTATGGGCCTATTCGATCTTTGGCTGAAGGGTGACCCCCAGGAGTGACCTCATTACTGAACCGAAAGGGTGTCTGGGGGCCATATTTTCAGGATTTCTCCAGTTTCTGTCAGGCCAGCAAATCTGGTCTTTCTTTTTGAGTTAGAATTTTGTTTTACGTTTTTCCACGAGGGAATTTTTATCTGATCTTTATGGTGAGAACCTGGTAGGGCTCCTGGAGGTGTAAGAGTGGGGTCCCTCTAAGGCTGAGCCTCCAAGAATTTTTATCTCAAGCTAGTCCATGTTTAGTCTCCAGCAACTAGTCAATTACCCTTTAAGTATTATTACCTGGTGCTGGACCCAGTGGAGGGTTCTGCTCCCAGTGAGCTCTGATTTTCTGTATCTGTCCGTATCTCCAGTTTTCAGAGCTGTAGTTTTCACTATGATCTCAACTATCTGATGGTTTTAAGAAAAGGTTGGTTTTCAGCTTTTTTCCTGTTGTGAAGATGGGAGCAATTACTTCTAAGCTTTTTTCATGTCGAACCAGGAAATGGAAGTCATTTTTTTTTTTTTTGCTAATTTAACATATTTAATTATTATTATTATTTTTATGTTGTTAATAATATTTGACAATAGAATTACCAGATCCTTCACTTTATTTGGACTTTTATCCTTTACAGACAATTTCACCAGTGTGATTCTAGGCAAATTGATGAGAAAAGGCAAATCCTGACTGAATGAATAATAACAATAGTTTCTTCATAAAACAGCTTCTGCTCCAAATGCCTAATACGAGACAAAGAAATTAAATACAACGTTATAGTGGGAATGAGTTTACCAAACATTTCTTAGGAGATTCAAACTAAAATAATGCCTACAGAATTAGTGCAGATGAGACCTGAAATAGTTTATGAGGTTAAAAAAAATGTATCCAGACTTTCATTTTTTTACAGTTAGTAAAGTGTAAAGATGCTAGGCAAGCTGTCAGGAGAGCTAACTTCTAAGTCAAATAGAAATTGGGTCTACAGACACCACACACTTATCCAGAGAGATGATTCACATATAAATTTATTAATTCACTGATTTATTCACTTAGTCTAAAAATCTGTACTTATAGACTAAATGAATGAACAAGTTAATACCATGTCCAGGGCAAATTTGCAGGCTAAACACTTAAAACATTGACCCATTAGGGGCTGTTATGGATTGAAGTGTGTCCCCCAGAAATATAGGTTGAAAAACTGACCCTTATTTGTGTGAATGTGACCCTGTTTGGAAATAAGAGTTTTTCTTTTCTTATATTACTCAGGTCATATCAAAGTAGGGTGAGTCCTAAACCTAATTCCTTCTGAATGCTGTCTTATAAAAAGGGAAAATGAAAGTGGACACACACACACACACACACACACACACACACACACACAGAGAGAGGGAGAAGTGGCCATGTGAAGAACCATCCACAAGCCAAGGAATAAAAAGCAATGCCCAGGGCTACTGATAAGGAGGGAATATGCCCTGGAGCTAATGTCCTGATTCGGACATCTAACCTCAAAAGCCTTGAGACAGTAAGTTTCTGTTCTTTGAAGCCACCCACTTGTGGAATTTTTGTTAAGGCAGCAGTTGGTATCTAAGGCAGGTGCTTTATCTTAATGTTGTCAGTTATCTTCTAGTGGGAGTGCATCATAATAAGACCAGTCTCTAGCTCTACCTAATAATAATAATAAAAATAGTAAGAGCTAATATCGATCACTTATAGTGCCAGGAACTAGGCTCTGTGTTTCGTGTATATCTAATCCAATTACTACTTCAAGTTTCCTCTAGATCACAAAAGTGGCAGCTGTGTCAATTTTCCCATTAAATTTTTACTTTTTTTAAACCCTTTCAAGACCCATGGGACACACTGTATCCCACTCACTTTTTATGGCTCTGGAATCCTTTGGAAGAGGTGTAGTGCTATATTAAGGCATTTAGCCTCAAGGTGAGAGCCTTTTCAAATGCATGAAACTCAAAAATCCTGAGTGGGAGCCTCATTTTTGTGTAGACTGAGCATTGCCTTAGGTGATTCCTCCCGGGTGTGTGAATTTTCTAAAAATCTGACAGATTTTAATAGGTCTGCCTTTACTTTTGTGAGATAAGCCCCCTCACTATGCTTCCCTTTTACTGTGTTCTTGTTAGAAAGGGCTTATGGTGAAGATAGCTACTGCAGTCTTCATTTAGTCACAGTGGTCGTTTTCTCCTTTATGCCATTCCTTGTTTCCAGGTGTTACTGTCCCCCTTCTTTTCTAGCTTCTTGAATAATGTCTTTCCAATAATGAATAATGCATCGTAGTGGCACTTTTCAAGAGATTGGATCGCCTATATGTTATTCTTGACTTGTACTCAATCTTAGGACCCAATCACTGCTCCCACATGTGACAGATAGAATGTAATTCTGCAATATTCCAGAACAGCTCTTTCTGCTTCTTAGCTGTTAGTACTGCTTTTGTTATAATGAAGAACACGTAGTAGTGGTAATTTTCCTGAGATTCAAGTTCTTCGAATTTTATTTATTTTGTCTCTAGATACTGCTTTTGCAGTAATGAAGAATGAATCGTGGTGGTAATTCTCCTGAGATTAAAAAAAAAAAAATCCCTTGGCTTTATTTACTTATTGGCTTTATTTATTTATTTCGGGCTATAAGTAATGCCTTTGCAGTGAGGAAGAGTGCATTGTACTGTATTTTGAAAAGCTTCATGAAAAATAATAAAAAGGCTAAGAAAAAGGTGACCAGAATAAAATGTATACGCAGTCATTGACAGGTGCCTTCATGTTTTACCTTATGTTTTGCAAACTTTCAAGGAAAAAAAAAAAAGGGTTTTCTCATTGACTCATATTAGCAGAATACATATCGTCCAGAGGACACTGGAACATTAGGGATCCCAGATAATGGGTATCAAAATCCATAACTCATAACAAAATTCTGAATCGATCCTTTAATTGGCATGTTTTCATTAGTGAAAACACATAGTATCAACAAATAATTCAAAGGAGAAAATACTTGGGTATCTGAAATGGTTAAAAAGGTGCTGATGTAGTACGGTAGCTATAACTACCCTTTCTTACTGCCTTTTCATAGCAGGTAAGATGTATCAGGAACTGTTTTAAGTACTTCGCATGTATTAACTCAACCCCCAAAAGGCTAAGTTACATTTCTATTACTTTAATCATTTCAAATACAAACAACCTGAGGTAATGTGAGATTTAGTAATTTGTCCAAGGTCCCACTAAGTGGTAGGGCGAATATTTTAATCCAGGCAGTCTGGATCTGGAATTCATACTTTTAAAACTACCCTATGATTATTGAAGCCCTTAATATCTTTTGAATGTTCTTTGCCCATAAGTCATCAGTTACACCAATGATGATGGCCATACCAATGAGGTACACAAACATTTTAAAGGTGTTTCATATAAAGGTTAATTTACATATATATGTAAATTGTTCTTGGGTGTTCTTAGGTACGGTCTAGTCGGTTCTGACTCACAGGGACTCTATATACAACAGAACAAAACACTGCCCAGTCCTGTGGCCATCTCATGATTGTCGTTATGCTGGAGTCCATTGTTGCAGCCACTGTGTCAATCCACCTCGTTGAGGGTCTTCCTCTTTTTTGCTGACCCTCTACTTTACCAAGCATGATGTCTTTCTCCAGGGACTGATTCCTTCTGATAATATGTCCAAAGTATGTAAGACATAGTCTCCCCATCCTTGCTTCTAAGGAGCATTCTGGCTGTACTTCTTCCAAGACAGATTTGTTTGTTCTTTTGGCAGTCCATGGTACAGTCAATATTCTTCACCAACACCACAATTCAAAGGCATCGATTCTTCTTCAGTCCTCCTTATTCATTGTCCATTTTTCACATGCATATGAGGCAATTGAAAACACCACGGCTTGGAACAGACTCACTTTAGTCCTCAAAGTGACATCCTTGCTTTTTAACACTTTAAAGAGGTCTTTTGCAGCAGATTTGCCCAATGCAATGCATCTTTTGATTTCTTAACTGCTGCTTCGATGGATATTGATTGTGGATCCAAGTAAAATGAAGTCCTTTGCAACTTCAATCTTTCCCCCATTTATCATGATACTGCTTATTGGTCCATTTGTGAGGATTTTTTTTTTTTTCTTTATGTTGAGGTATAATCCATACTGAAGGCTGTGGTCTTTGATCTTCATCAGTAAGTGCTTCAAAGCCTCCTCACTCAGCAAGCAAGGATGTGTTATCTGTATAGCACAAGTTGTTGATTAGTCTTCCTCCAATCCTAATGCCCTATTCTTCTTCTCAGATTATTTGCTCAGTATACAGATTGAATAAGTATGGTAAAAGGATACAACCCTGACACATACCTATCCTGACTTCAAACCCCACAGTATCCCCTGGATGTGTTTTAACGACTGCCTCTTGATCTATGTACAGGTTCCTCATGAGCATAATTAAGTGTTCTGGGATTGCCATTCTTCACAATGTTATCCGTAATTTATTATGATCCACACAGTTGAATGCCTTTGCATAGTCAATAAAACACGATAAACCTCTTTCTGGTATTCTCTGCTTTCAGCCAGGATCCATCTGACATCAGCAATGATATCCTTCTTTCCATCCCCTCTGCTGAGTCCAGCTCAAATTTCTGGCAGTTTCCTGTGGATGTACTGCTGCAACCACTTTTGAATGATCTTCAGCAAAATTTCCGTTGCGTGTAGTGTTAATGATATTGTTTGATAATTTACATATTCAATTGGATCACCTTTCTTTGGAATAGGCATAAATATGGACCTCTTCCAGTCAGTTGGCTGGGTAGCTGTCTCCCAAATATACACCCCAGCAGAGTACTTGCTATTCTCTGGTCACTTTTGCATATATTGTTAACATCAAATCATCAAAACATTCCATACTTAAGGCTGAATTCTTAATACCCCC
Source organism: Loxodonta africana (assembly GCF_030014295.1). NCBI lineage: Eukaryota > Metazoa > Chordata > Mammalia > Proboscidea > Elephantidae > Loxodonta > Loxodonta africana. Next base: position 64,899,889 of record NC_087360.1, read on the forward strand.
ATTATGCTGATGGAGAAGCTGAGATAACTAGGAGCATAAGTAGATTTCATGAGCTACGTGTTTGATGGGTGTCATGGATGTGACAGGAATCCAGGTTCTTTGACCTCTAGCCACAGGCTTTTGCCTGAGCAAATATGATCTAGACCTACAATAGAAGTCTCAGAACAAAAATTTCCCCAAAATGATTTTTAATTTTACATAATTAAAAACACAATTCTGTTAGAAAACCCCTCCTTTACATCATAGATGAAATGACCACTTTAAATTTCAGTTAAGGAGCCACTAGAGCCTGGGTGGTGCAGTGGTTAAGGGCTTGGCTGTTAACTGAAAGTTCAGCAGTTCAAACCTATCAGCTGCTTTGAGGGAGAAAGATGCAGCGGTCTGTTTCTGAAAAGATTTACAGCCCTGGAAACACTATGGTGGAGTTCTACTCTGTCCTATAGAGTTACTATGAGTCAAAATTGACTCAACGGTCATGGGTTTGGTTTTGGTTTTAGGGAGCCACCAAACAGGGGGAAGATGACCGTAGTATGAATTTTGGGTACCTCTTTTTTTTTTTTACCTAGGCCAGTCATAATAACAACAACTATATTTCCCAAAGGCCCCAGGAGAAGCAGTGTCACAGTTTACCAATGGAAATACATTGGCCCTAAAGAAGTGAAACTCCCAACTTGTGGTTTGTTTCCCTCCATGCTGCTTAAAATCAATGACCAATTGTTTTCAAATGTGCTCTTCATTTCTCAACCCCCAGACTTCTACTAGATGTCTCATTTGATGGTGTATTCAAGATTGCATTTACTGTGAGCAATAATTTTACTAGGCAATGACTTTGATATAAAAAATCACTCTTGCAATTAAGGAAATTTAAAAGTAATTCCCAGTTGGTAAGTATTAGGTAATTACATTGGACATTGCATCCCAAAGGAAGAGCTAAAGAAAGGGAAGGGGAAATGTACTCAGACTCTAGACTAAATAAAAAAGAAACATGATACACTCAATTTTGCCCATTTCCCTGTCTTGCCCATCCCCTACCCAGAATGTAATGGAAAGAATTGGTTCTAATTTGAGCTTCTAAACTACAAATAGTTCAAACTTCTTCCCATTCCCATCTCAACTCCACACTCATTTTCAAGACCTCATTCAAGTCCACTTTCTCTATGAATTCTCTTGTTACTTGTTTCCTTACTCCGAGCTATGTACCACACGTTTGTCTTTAATTTTGGATATTCCATTATTTATTGTAAGAGTTTCTTAATCCTTTACATTTCATGTCTGCTAACCAAGTCAACAATCATGACGATGGTGCAGGACTGGGCAATGCTTCCGTCTGTTGTATATAAGGTTGTCATGAGTCGGAGCTGACTCAACAGCAACAAAAAACAACAGTCGTGTCTTGCCAACTAGGCTTCATGATTCTTGAGAACAGGAACCATATCTTATACTCCCCCTGTATCTTCTGAAGAACCTCACACAGAGAGAAGACCATAGGTGATTTTGTTGAATGATCTAATTCCTTGCATAGCTCACGTCTCTTGACCAGACTGTCCTGAGCATTCACCTTCTGGGGCTTGAGACACATTTTTTAAATTCATAAGAGGCTTTTTGATGTATGTGATGGGATCCCTGGTTGTTCATGTTTCTGGTGATTTAGGCAATTTATCTTTCTTGTTACACTGGGCTCTGACCTATCTTGGCTCTCAAAGCCTGAAGTAATGTTACATCATTGAAGTGACTTGGATTGAATTTTCCACATGTCAGAAAAAGTCATCTAACAATAGTGTATTTTTCAGTCAGGCTTAATACACTTAATGCCTAAGTACATCAAACCTAAAACCAAACCAAACCCACTGCCGTCGAGTGGATTCCAACTCATAGCGACCCTATAGAACAAGGTAGAACTGCCCCATAGAGTTTCCAAGGATCGCCTGGCGGATTCCAACTGCTGACCTCTCGGGTAGCAGCCATAGGTGTTAACCACTACACCACCATGGTTTCCAAGTACATCATTTAGGTTGAAAATAATTGTAATTTCAATTATATCTGTAAAAGCATACTTGGCACTGAAAACGGTGGAAGAATGGTGTAAAATCTCAGAGCAAAGATAACCTTCGGCCTCATGCTGGTTTCTGCTTCAATCAAGACTTTTAAATGTATTGAAATTTATAATTGGCGATGTTTCTTTTTTTCCATTCTCTAGTTTAACCTTTGGTGCCCAGCGATACATATAGCAACCATGAACATATTCTGTCTCTGGGGTTATTGGGAAGCTGCTTTCCCACTGATAGCATGTGATGCCTCAAGGCAGGGAACGTTATGACAGTTTGAAATTGGAAAAAAAAAAAAAGAATGTGTGCTGCAAATTACTGTTTTTATATGAGGTGTTGAACTTTTAGTAGAAAAATAGAAATTTTGAAAGTTTTTTACACATACGTACCAATAGACCCTGGTGAGAACTCTCGAGTATAATTAGTGGCACTTCATATGTACCACTAAACACTTTGGGTAGGCTTGTGGGAGAGGGCAAGGAAAAAAAAAAAAAACTCTACCGCCTATCAAAAATTCAAACCCATTCAATGATTTAGCATGCTTCCATTAATAAAAATGCATGGTATCAACGAAACATTCAAAGCAGAAAATGATTGTGTCACCAAAGGGTTAAAGTGAACAGATAGATGTAAGGGGTGTTCCACTTCAGTTAGGCACTCATTCTTTCCCTCTATTAGAGAATTGTGCTGGCTGGCCATGGAAATGTTTTTCTTCTTATCACAATGCTTCATTGTGTAGTCATGTATTCATTTCTTTTCTTTATCACAATAAAATATAAATACAAAATTTTCAAAAGCTAAATTGTACTTCCAAGCTTGCACTGAAAAACAGCAGTTTTTTTTTTTTCCACCATCCTATTCACTCCTACACAATTCTTGCTCCCCTGAGACAACCACTTTCAAATGTTTTAGCTGATTCTTTTATTTTTACTTCTGCATTTGTATTTTGATACTACTTTTTGTTGAAATCATTTTTAGTTTTTGTATTTCCTATTGAATTCCTTACTAAAGAGGATAAGCATTTAGTTCTCAATACAAAAACAGCACCCACACGCATGCGCACGTACACGCATATCTACAACATAGCCACGTTCACTTACAAATGCCCCTTCCCTCAGTATAGTATCTTCTTTCCCATTACACTTATATCACATTTTTGTTAGATCAATATTACGTGTTCATATTATTAAGATTGTGAAACAATTATGCACAGTAGGGCCATGTCCTTTATCACTGCCACATTTTTTTGTTGTACAACACTGAGTTTCTTTCTGAGGTCCCTCATAACCACAGTTAATTTGGCTTAGTTATATGTGTCACATTCACAAACTTATCTTCAGCTTCTCTAAAATATTTGAAGATATCGCATATTTTATCTGTTTTATTTTCTCTCTGGCGATATTGATTCTCGAACCCACAGACTTTCTGCTCCAATTTTGATTGGTTGCTCTCTAGGCTTGAAGCACAGCCATCATCCTAGAGCTGCTTTTACCCAAATCCTAGAAATTCCTTTTACTTCTCTTGTTTTAGGTCAGCTGTTTCCTGGATTCCAGGCTTTTCTCTTGCTAGATTTCTCTTTTATTTAATTTTTTTTGTGCTTTAAGTGAAAGTTTATAAATCAAGTCAGTCTCTCATACGAAAACTTATATACACCTTGCTAAATACTCCCAATTGCTCTCCCACTAATCAGACAATCTGCTCCTTCCCTCCACTCTCTTTTCGTGTCCTTTTCACCAGCTTCTAACCCCCTCTACCCTCTCATCTCCCCTCCAGGCAGGAGAGGCCAACATAGTCTCAAGTGTCCACGCATCCAAGAAGCTCACTCCTCACCAGCATCCCTCTCCAACCCATTGTCCAGTCCAATCCATGTCTGAAGAGTTGGCTTTGGGAATGGTTCCTGTCCTGGTCCAGCAGAGGTCTGGGGACCATGACCAGCGGGGTCCTTCTAGTCCCAGTCAGACCATTAAGTCTGTAGATTTTTTTTTTATTTCATGAGTTGATCCTCCTGTAGTTCCCTAAAAAAGAAAATATTAAGACCATTCCTGTCTGAAAATATCTTTATTCTAGCCTCCTAATTTAATGATAGCTAAGCTGGGTACGGAGCCCTGGTGGTGCAGTGGTTAAGAGCTCGACTGCTAACTAGAAGGCCAGCTGTTCAAATCCACCAGCCACTTCTTGAAAACTCTATGGGGCAGTTCTACTCTGTCCTATAGGCCAGCTATGGGTCAGAATCGACTCCATGTTTTTGTTTAGACAGAGTACAGTGTCTCAGGTTGTAATCATTTTTTTTCTCAGAATAGAAGATCCCAACATGTTCTTTTGTCTTTTTTTACTTTGGAAACATTTAGAAACTTCTATCTTACCAAACCAAACCTGTTGTTGTCAAGTCCATTACGATGCATAGCAACCCTGTAAGACAGAGCATAACTGCCCCATACAGTTTCCAAGGAGCCTGGTGGATTTGAACTGCCAAACTTTTGGTTAGCAGCTGTAGTACTTAACCACTACACCACCAGGCTTTCTTCTCTATCTTAGGTGTTCTAGAATTTCAAAATAATGTTCTGATCGTGGTTGTTCTTCTTTTCTTTTTTTTCTTTCAATGGGACAGATATCAGCTAGTCTCATCAATTTAAAAGTCATGACCTGCCATTTTAGGTTTTTTTTTTTTTAATTTTGCTTTGAGAATGTTTTTCTCTATTTTATCTGTTCTCTCAGGAACTCCTATTATCTTAATAGTAATTTTCAGGTTTGATTCTTTAGTTTTCTTATACCTTCACACCAATTTTCATATTGTTTGCTCTGTTTATGGGAGTTTTTCTCAACAAAAAAGTTGGACCTACATATATTTCTATGGAATCATTTTAAATTTTGGTATCATAATTCTATATCCCAGAGCTCTTTTTTATTCTCTGACACATTTTTATAGTCTTTTTTTGTTTTTTAGATACATTCCTATTGTATCCATTTGAGAATATTAGTTATAGATGTTTTAAGGTTTTATCCTTTTTAATTTCAGTGTTAATCTTCTTCTCCTTCTATTGTATTTTTCCCACTTACCAAACCCATTGCCATCTAGTTGATTCCAACTCATAGCCACAAAGTAGAACCGCCCCATCCTGACCTTTTGGTTAATCATTGTGCCAGCAGGGCTTTTTTTCCCTCTTAGTTCCTTTTGTTCTCTTTTTCTATTTGGTATCCTTTTATGTTGGGGATCCTTTTATGTTAGAGGCTTTCCTCAAATGCCTATTCATCACTGGCTATCCATTCATATTTTAACATGAGTTACACACACACTAAAAACATCAAAAAAAGAAAAACAAAGCTGCTGAATAGCTCTCTGAATGGACAGGGCTTGTCAACTAGTGGACTTCATGGTTGGGTTATCAGGCTGACCCTGCCTGTCTTGTTTGAGGACCTCCAAATATTAGTTCCCAATGGCCTTTTAGGAGCCCTAGCGGTGCAGTAATTAAGTGCTTGGCATCTAACCAAAGGGTTGGTGGTTTGAACCCACCAGCCACTTCCTGGGAGCAAGATGTAAGCATCGAGAAAATATAGGAAATAAGACAAAGAACATATGTATCTGCATACGCTTTGAAAATCATCTTAGTCATCTTTGCTTCAGATTTTTCCTCTCTGTCTCTCTCCCTCATTTTTAAAGAACTGGAATATTACAGATGTGTATAGTTAAAGCCTCCTTTAACTTTTCCCATTTTGATTTTTTTTTCTTCACTCCTGAAAACTAATTAATATGACTTCATTTGGTATGTTTTATTCTCATCCATGGTTATGTATTAATGTAGATATATGAAGCCCTAAATAACATGAGGTTTTACTTTGTATGTTCTGACATTCTATGTAAATAATACCATATTGTATGTATTGTTCCGCAAGTCTTTTTTCTCTCAACATTGTTTTCCAAATTTATCCATGTTGATATATTTAACAACTGCAAGTCATTCCTTACATACGTTCTTTATTTATGTCTGTCTTTTAGTAGAAGCTTTATAGGACTTGAATCAAGTCTGTAAAGCCCATTCCTTACGTTCACTAGAAGAAGTAATGTAGGTTTAAGGGCCTGGGCTCTGCTATGAGATAGCTCTGGATTCAAATCTAAAATCTTTCATTTACTACCTGCATGATTTAGGGCAAGACACCTAACCCTTTTTAGGCCTTGGCATCATCACTTCTAAAATTTAAATACCAACAATACGGACTTTCCAGTTGTTGTAAAGGTTAAATGAGATAGAATATAATCTTTGGTACGGTATTTGACAATAATAAGTAGTCAAATAATGGAGCAGCTATTATTATATGACGAACAACAGTTCTGTGACTCATAGAATCTAAGAACAGATAATTCAGTTATTTTAGGAGGTTCGAATTCTCTTTGAAGCCCTGGTGGCACAATGGTTAAGCATTCGGCTGCTAATCAAAACAGCTGAAGTTCGAATCCACCAGGCACTCCTTGAAAACTCTATGGGGCAGTTCTACTCTGCCCTGTAGGGTTGCTACGAGTAGGAATCGACTTAATCCCCTCCACTTAGTATTCTGTCCTTTGCTTGAACACCGTCAGTGACTTGAAGATCTTCTAAGACAGCTCATTCCAGTTTTGGACAGTTCTGCAATAAATGATGCTCACTATAAAGAAAAAAAAATCCCTGTAGTTTTTGGCACAATTGGTCTTAGTTCTACCACACAGGACCATGCAGAACGAGTGCAATCCACCTTTCATATGACACATTTTCAAATATTTGAAGACAAACTCAGGTCCCCCTGAGTCTAATTACATTGAAGAAGAGAACAAAGAAAGAAAAGGAGGGGAATTGGTACATGTCATTGATGGATGAAGCCTCACATATTGAAACAAATAGATGAAAGCAGAGATAAGTACCTTAAATCTTCCTCTTCTACTAGTTCTTCCGAAATGAAAAGCTGTCATCAGTACCTCCCTTTGAGGAAATCTTGTACGTGCTCTTGAAATTTTTTGTTACTTCCTTTTGGGGACCTACCTAGATGGTATTAACGTAAGTGTTACCAAATGGCCTGGGAAATAATCTTTAATCATATCTTTTAAAAAGATTCTTTATTGTAATCTATTATACTTTAAGCCTGAAATGGGTAATGGTAGAAGGGGATGCTCTGATTTTACGAGGCAATAAACTGGTTTCTGAACAGTCAAACTTTATTGTGAGGCTGACTGCAGATCACTGTATCGGAAGAAGCTATCTCTGAGAATTGTAGAGCTGCTCTCCTTGTAGAGCTATGGCCACGCTCAAAAGAGTTTTGTTAACAAAAACAGTTCTGGTTCCTACTTCCTTATTTGAGTTGCTGACTTTCACTCCAGGTATTATGTTCAAAACATACACATCTGTCTGCACACCTTCAACTGAAACCTCTTTCTTAAACTGCTTACTTAGATAAAAACATTAAGATATAGTATTTCTGATTGAATATTAGAAATTCCCCCCCCCCCCGCCCCAATCTTGGCAGATTCTTAGTCTTCAGGGTCTTCTGTGAGATGTCAATGAATCTTCCTATGTCCTTTGGACAAGTTGTCCCTCCTTGGAGTCTAAAATGAGAGATCAGGGCAGGGTTTGGCATGTTACATCCCTCTGGCCAAATCCTGCCTACTGTCTGTTTATGTACAGCTCACGAGATAAGAATAACATTTACATTTTTTAAATGGTGGGGAAAAAATCAAAATAAGACTGATAAAAAAATACTATCTGAAAATTTATATTAAAATAAAATTTTAGTATCCATAGCCACATCCATTTGTTTATGAATTGTCTGTAGCTGTTTACTCGTTATAATGTCAGAAGTGAGTAGTTTCAACAGAGAAGTTGTAACATATTTACTATGTGGACTTTACTAAAACAGTTTCTCCATTTCTGGGCTAGGGAACAAAGACCCAGTAAGCGGGAGAAACTAGGAGCCTCAATTTGAAGGTAAAAAGAATGAGTGGGGACTTGATAGGAAAGACTCATCAAAGAACTGAGTAAAGTGCCAACAAAGAAAGCTTGGCACTATTTGTATTTCAATGAAAGTCATGGATCACAATTACCAGAAGCTTTTATGATTCCTTAAAAGCTCATCCCGTTTTTGAATAGCTCTGTGAAAATTATACTCACAATAAGGAAAAGCTCCGCAGTTTCTGCACTATTATCCTACCACTTGGGACCATGCAGAACAAGTTTAATGCCTCTTCCGTATGACAGACTTTCTAATATTTGAAGATAAATACCAAGTCTCCCTGAGGTTAAATATATTGAAAAAAGGGGAAAATAGGAAAGAAATGAAAAGATGGGAATTGGTAAATTTTAGTGATGGATGAAGCCTCACATATTGAAACATATTTTTTACCCCCACGGGCCAATCACTTTACAATAACTATGAAAAACAACCCTCAAATAAGTTCAGAACTGGCAATTAGTTAGATTTAGAAACAGGGATGGAGATAGTAGGGGAGATAATAAAACTTCTTCCATTAGTTGCTTCAGATGTTGAGCTACTGATGTTGGTGGCAAAGAGAAAGAGGCCTGCCAATTTTGGAGCTAACAGAAGGGAAAGAACCCAGAAAAGAGAGTTGGGGAGTTGAGAGATGGTACCCAAAAGACAGGCTCTTAAGACAACAACACACTGAGTATTCTCAAGAAAAAAATGTCAAAGACTTGAACATGGGTGAAAGAAAGTACTGGAGGTCTTTTCAGTGAAGTGCTGAGTGTTGTCTAGGAAATTCTCTAGGAATTATCTGATTCTATGGGGTGTTCTTTTTTTTTTTCACTTGTTCTCTTGTTTTAATTTTTTTTAATAATAATTTTTATTGAGCTTTACGTGAATGTTTACAAATCAAGTCAGTCTGTCACATATAAGCTTATATACACCTTGCTCCATACTCCCACTTACTCTCCCCCTAATGAGTCAGCCCTTCCAGTTTCTCCTTTCGTGACAATTTTGTCAGTTTCTAACCTTCTCTACCCTCCTGTCTCCCCTCCAGACAGGAGATGCCAACACAGTCTCAAGTGTCCACCTGATACAAGTAGCTCACTCTTCATCATCATCTCTCTCCTACCCATTATCCAGACCCTTCCATGTCTGATGAGTTGTCTTCGGGAATGGTTCCTGTCCTGGGCCAACAGAAGGTTTGGGGACCATGATGGCCAGGATTCCTCTAGTCTCAGTCAGACCATTAAGTCTGGTCTTTTTATGAGAATTTGGGGTCTGCATCCCACTGGTCTCCTGCTCCCTCAGGGGTTCTCTGTTGTGCTCCCTGTCAGGGCAGTCATCAGTTGTGGCCGGGCACCATCTAGTTCTTCTGGTCTCAGGTTGATGTAAGTCTCTGGTTCATGTGGCCCTTTCTGTCTCTTGGGCTCATAGTTATTGTGTGACCTTGGTGTTCTTCATTCTCCTTTGATCCAGGTGGGTTGAGACCAATTGATGCATCTTAGTTGGCCGCTTGTTAGCATTTAAGACTCCAGACACCACATTTCAAAGTGGGATACAGAACGTTTTCATAATAAAATTATTTTGCCAATTGACTTAGAAGTCCCCTTAAGCCATAGTCCCCAAACCCCCGCCCTTGCTCTGCTGACCTTTGAAGCATTCAGTTTATCCCAGAAACTTCTTTGCTTTTGGTCCAGTCCAGTTGAGCTGACCTTCCGTGTATTGAGTATTGTCCTTCCCTTCACCTAAAGTAGTTCTTATCTACTAACTTATCAGTAAATAACCCTCTTCCACCCTCCCGCCCTCGTAACCACAAAAGTATGTGTTCTTCTCAGTTTATACTATTTCTCAAGATCTTATAATAGTGGTCTTCTACAGTATTTGTCCTTTTGCCTCTGACTAATTTCACTCAGCATAATGCCTTCCAGGTTCCTCCATGTTATGAAATGTTTCACAGATTCGTCACTGTTCTTTATCGATGCGTAGTATTCCATTGTGTGAATATACCACAATTTATTTAACCATTCATCCGTTGATGGACACCTTGGTTGCTTCCAGCTTTTTGCTATTGTAAACAGAGCTGCAATAAACATGGGTGTGCATATATCTGTTTGTGTGAAGGCTCTTATTTCTCTAGGGTATATTCCGAGGAGTAGAATTTCTGGGTTGTATGGTAGTTCTATTTCTAAATTTTTAAGAAAACGCCAGATAGATTTCCAAAGTGGTTGTACCATTTTACATTCCCACCAGCAGTGTATAAGAGTTCCAATCTCTCTGCAGCCTCTCCAACATTTATTATTTTGTGTTTTTTGGATTAATGCCAGCCTTGTTGGAGTGAGATGGAATCTCATCGTAGTTTTAATTTGCATTTCTCTAATGGCTAATGATCGAGAACATTTTCTCATGTATCTGTTAGCTGCCTGAATATCTTCTTTAGTGAAGTGTGTGTTCATATCCTTTGCCCACTTCTTGATTGGGTTGTTTGTCTTTTTGTGGTTGAGTTTTGACAGAATCATGTAGATTTTAGAGATCAGGCGCTGGTCTGAGATGTCATAGCTGAAAATTCTTTCCCAGTCTGTAGGTGGTCTTTTTACTCTTTTGGTGGTCTTTAGATGAGCATAGGTGTTTGATTTTTAGGAGCTCCCAGTTATCTGGTTTCTCTTCGTCATTTTTGGTAATGTTTTGTATTCTGTTTATGCCTTGTATTAGGGCTCCTAAGGTTGTTCCTATTTTTTCTTCCATGATCTTTATCGTTTTAGTCTTTATGTTTAGGTCTTTGATCCACTTGGAGTTAGTTTTTGTGCATGGTGTGAGGTATGGGTCCTGTTTCATTTTTTTGCAAATGGATATCCAGTTATGCCAGCACCATTTGTTAAAAAGACTACTTTTCCCCAATTAACCGACACTGGGCCCTTGTCAAATATCAGCTGCTCATATATGGATGGATTTATATCTGGGTTCTCAATTCTGTTCCATTGGTCTATGTGCCTGTTGTTGTACCAGTACCAGGCTGTTTTGACTACTGTGGCTGTATAATAGGTTCTAAAATCAGGTAGAGTGAGGCCTCCCACTTTCTTCTTCTTTTTCAGTAATGCTTTACTTATCTGAGGCTTCTTTCCCTTCCATATGAAGTTGGTGATTTGTTTCTCCATCACATTAAAAAATGTCATTGGAATTTGGATCAGAAGTGCATTGTATGTATAGATGGGTTTTGGTAGAACAGACATTTTTACTATGTTAAGTCTTCCTATCCATGAGCAGGGTATGTTTTTCCACTTAAGTATGTCCTTTTTAGTTTCTTATAGTAGTACTTTGTAGTTTTCTTTATATAGGTCTTTTACATCCTTGGTGAGATTTATTCCTAAGTATTTTATCTTCTTGGGGGCTACTGCGAATGGTATTGATTTGGTGATTTCCTCTTCGATGTTCTTTTTGTTGATGTAGAGGAATCCAAGTGATTTTTGTATGTTTATCTTATAACCTGAGACTCTGCCAAACTCTTCTATTAGTTTCAGTCGTTTTCTGGAGGATTCCTTAGGGTTTTCTGTGTATAAGATCATGTCATCTGCAAATAGAGACAATTTTACTTCCTTCTTGCCAATCTGGATGCCCTTTATTTCTTTGTCTAGCCTAATTGCTCTGGCTAGGACTTCTAGCACAATGTTGAATAAGAGCGGTGATAAAGGGCATCCTTGTCTGGTTCCCGTTCTCAAGGGAAATGCTTTCAGGCTCTCTCCATTTAGAGTGATGTTGGCTGTTGGCTTTGTATAGATGCTCTATGGGGTGTTCTTTTTATTTATTTATTTATTTTATTGACTAGGCTACACTACAGCTTTGTCAGGGTAGAAGTTAAATTATAGAAAACTGATAGTAATGCAAATGATTTTTGTTCATAGAAATGCAAACAGATTTTGTCCAGATGCAATTGATTTCCACGCTATAGAAAAACTAACCCCAAATACTACATTTTATTGCCCTGTAGAATATCAATATATAGGTTAGTATTGCCCGACAGCATATTGAACAATTTTGCATCTATTGTTGCCTTATAGGATATTAACCAGTTTGTTATCTTTTAGAAAATTTATTTCAGAATTCCAAATTTCATGTGTATTGACAAACAAACAAAAAAAACCTGTTGTCATTGAGCTGATTCCAACTCATGGTAAACCCCAGGTGTTACAGAGTAAAGCTGCTCCATAGTGTTTACTTGGCCTTACTCTTTAAGGAAGTAAATCACCAGGCCTTTCTTCCGTGGTGATGTTGGTGGGTACAAACCACCAACCTTTAGGTTAGTAGTAGAGTGCAAACCATTTATGCCACCCATATATACATGACACACATTGTAAATAAATAAATATTAAAAAAAAAGAATTTTTCTTTTTTTATGTGTGTGTATATCAGCTCTTCAGATTCTTCTTTGAACTACTTTTAATATCTTACCAGTTTCCTCATTAATGAATGAATTATATAAAATCTGTGACATATATTCTTTTGATATTTCCGTAAGAGTTATGTTTTTAACTGAAAAAAAAAGTGATTTTAACAGTATGAAGAGTTGTATCAATGTATTCCCTAGAAAATTTCTTCTGACAGATGAATAGATTTATTTTCCTTTTTATGCATTTATTTCCTCTGATTGCACCAAGAAGGAAGCCTCAAGAAGGTGCTAACCTGTCTTGACCATCCTTAGTGTCTTTTCATTTTACCTAGTCTGTCAGGTCTGCTGATCTCACTTTCCCTCAGAAGTATTTGTCCTCGGGAAGTCTTTGGTGAGCTGCAGCTTTGGAGAAACTTAGATAGGAACTCAGACTTTCACAGCCCCAAGAAGCTGCAGGTAGTTGAACTCCTTAATTGTGTGCCTTGGTAGTTTGTCCTGTTAGAAACCCTGAATTCCAAGTCCTTACACTTAAGAAGGCTCTGTTCATATATTGTGGCTGAGAAATATCAAGGCAATTTTTTTTTTAATTTAAGAAATAGCACTGTGTAAGAAGACTTGATTTCAACTCTGTCACCAACTATCTTTATAACCTTTGACTAAGCTCTTCATTTCTGTGTTCTACAGCTTTTTTGCTCAATGAGATATTATTACCTACCTCTCAGTGCTTTGAAGAAAGTTTCTAGACACAATATATTTTCTTAATAAATGTTTAAATGTATTACTTAATGTATAAACACAAATAACTTTTATTCAATCCATTCCTTTATTGATATATTCAGTGTTAATGACTGTTGTCATGTCCTTCATCTCCGTTGAGGTCAATCACCAAAGGATGCTCGTGTCTCCCGGGAAATTCCTATCCCCTGGATTACAGTGCTTAGAAGGTTCTGTACATCTGACCCATCTCCCATCCTACTCAATTTATGAAACTCTTCTCTGGTGCCTTCAGTCATCAGCAAACTTCTCATTCATTTTTCTGATTATTCCCCCTTTTTACTCTTGCTGAAATTGGAATCTCACTTTAAAACAAACAACTGCTTCCTCTGTAGCCCTTTTAGGTAGTGACTCTTTTCTCTCCTATCCTTTATCACTAAGGTAGGGGAGGAGTTCTCCTTCCTTCTCATTGCCACTTCCAGACCCTAGAATTTTCCATTTTTGATGCTTATATATTGAGATAATACCACCCACTATCTCTCCTGGTTGCAATCATCTACTAATGCCTGGGTCACTTCCTCTGATTCACTGAAAAGTTATATTCTGGCTCACTGTCATTCTATTCTACATCGTCTTCTGTTTTAAGTTTTGGAGATTTCAGTATATGCATAGACGATTCTTCCACCTCCCTGCTCTCTTACTTCTTTGAATTTTGATTCTCCAATGATTTTTACCTTCCACCCTACCTCAGCCACTCATTGTCATCATCACATTACAGACCAGTAGTGCACAAGCAAGGGCAATTTGGGAATGTTTAGACACATCTTTTGTTGTTACAACTGGGAAGGCCCTTTTGGTGTTTAAAGGGTAGAGGTAAAGGGCATGCTGCTAAAAAAAACAACCAAACCCATTGCCACTGAGTTGATTCTGACTCATAGCGACCCTGTAGGACAGAGCTGAAGTGCCCCACAGGGTTTCTAAGGAGGGGCTGGTGGATTCAAACTGCTGACCTTTTGACTAGCAGCCAATCTCTTAACTGCTGTAACACCAGGGCTCTTGGCAGGCTGCTAAGCATCCTAGAAATCACAGGGGAAGCACCCTACAAATCACAGGGGAGAAGCACTGTACAAATCACAGGGGAGCCCCACAACAAAGAATCATCTGGCTCCAAATATCAATAGGCTGAGGTTGAGAAACCCTCTTATAGACCTAGTCATTAACAACAAATACATCCCTCCATAAGCTCAGCTTCAAGCTTCTCACTCTCTGACATGCCTTGCAAGAAAACAAGTACCAAAAAAACCCCAGTTCTTCTGTCTTTACAGCAAAGCGTCTTAAAAGAGTAGGTCATACTTGCCGTTTCTTTTCTGCCTCATCAGTTTTTCTTTCATCTACTTCAAACAGGCTTTCTCCCACATTACTCCATTTAAACTGATCTTCTTATGGTCATAAGTGACATCTATATTGCTAAATTAAAAGGTCAGTTATTAATCTTCATCTTACTGGACCTATGGGCAGCATTTGACATAGCGATTGTACTCTGCTCTATCACATTTTCTTCACCTGCTTCTTGGACTCCACTCTTCTGATTTTCCTTTTATCTCACTGGCCACTTATTCCTGCTCTCCTTTGTTGATTCTTTCTCATCAGAAGTTGTTAATGTTGGAGTGCCCCAGGACTTGATGCAGTCTTATGGTTTAAAATGCCATCTTCATATTGACAACCACCAAATTTATGCCACTCTTCTGAAAGCCAGACTGTCATAGTCAGCTGCGTATTCCAAATTTCCACTTGGATGTCTAATAATATTTTGAAACTAACACATATGAAACAGAGCTCCTGGTCTCCATCCTCTCCCGCAGCTTGTTCTTTATTCTGTATCTCCATCCCAGGTAATAACACCTACATACTTCTGGTTGCTCAGACCAAAACTTTGGAGTCATCCTTGATTTTTTTCTTCTGTCACAATATCCATCTATTACATCAGCAAATTGTGCCAGCTGTACTTTCAGAATATATCCATAATTCAAACACCTCTCATTACTTCCACTGCATCTACCCTGAACCAAGCAACAATCATCTCTTGCCTGGATTGTTGTTGTTGTTAACTGCTGCTGAGTCAGCCTCCAAAGCATGGCGCCCCTATGCACATCAGAACAAAATGTGGCTGATTTTAGGAACTAGATCATCAGGCCCACTGACACCTACTTAGCATCATAGCTGAAGGCAAGCCTCCACTGACAGATGGATGGTAGCTCCACATGAGATGCACTGGGTAGAAATCAAACCTGCGTCTCCCATATGAGAAGCGAGAATTCTACCACCGAACCACCTCTTATCTTGCCTGGAATACTGGAGTAGCAATCTCCCTGATTCCCCCTTTCCCGCCACTATAACGTATTCTCAGAAAAGACACCAAAATGATCATGCCAGCCCTGGTGGCACAGTGGTTAAGAGCTCGGCTGCTAACCAAAAGTTCAGCAGTTCGAATCCACCAAGCACTCCTTGGAAATTATGCGGCGGTTCTACTCTGTCCGATAGGGTCGCTGTGGGTTGAATCGACTGGACTGCAACAGGTTTGGTGTTTGGTTTTATAGGGTTGCTATGAATTGGAATCAACTCAACTGGCAACGGGTGCTCAAATTCCTACAATATCTTCCTTTTTCATGCAGATTGAAGCCAAAGCCCTGTGAGATCAAATATGACCTGCCCGCCTTCACTGAGCTTGTCTCCTACACTCTCACACTTGCACTGCTCCAGGGGCACTGACCTCCTCCCTGTTCCTTGAATACGCCTGCATGCTTCCACCTCAATGCCTTCATAGTGTGGCTCTGTGTGGCTTGAATCCTCTTCTTCCAGGTATCTCTTTTCAGTGAGACCTTGCCTGCAACCGTATCTAAAAATACAACCCTATTCACACCCCTTGAAGCCTCATTCCTCTTTTCTGCTTTATTTTCTTCACACTAATCATTACCATATAACATGCTCAATATTTCACTTATTTAGTTTTTACTTTTTATCTCCCCCCACAAGAATGGAATCTGCGAGAGTGGGGTATTTTGGTTGTTTTGGTCACTGCTGCATTTCCATTGCTTAAAATAGTGCTTCCCCACGTAGTAGACACTCAATAATTTTTTTTTTTCCCCAATAAATAAAGTTAGCACCTGGATAAAGTAGAGGGACAATTGAATACACAATTAAATAGTGAATAGTGTTGCCTTGGTTTTAAAGAAGGTAAGAAGATACCATTGTTTGGGCCATAAAAGCCCAGAAGACAAGTGGTAATTCTTACCTCTTTCAGTGATAACAGCAAATATACTGTCATTGATTGAATTGTGTCCCCCCCCCCAAAATTTCTTTTTTTTCCCCAGTATTATGCGGTTGTCCTCCATTTTGCAATTGTCATTTTATGTTGAGAGGATTCGGGTAGGATTGTAACACCACCCTTACTCAAGTCACCTCCCTGATCCAATGTAAAGGGAGTTTCCCTGGGGTGTGGCCTGTACCACCTTTTATCTCTCAAGAGATAAAAGGAAAGGGAAGCAAGCAGAGAGTTGGGGACCTCATACCACCAAGCATGCAGCACCAGGAGCACAGCGTGTCCTTTGGACATGGGGTCCCTGCGCCTGAGAAGCTCCTCGACCAGGGGAAGATTGAGGACAAGGACCTTCGTCCAGAACCAACAGAGAGAGAAAGCCTTCCTCTGGAGCTGACACCCTGAATTTGGGTTTGTAACCTACTGGACTGTGAGGAAATAAATTTCTCTTTGTTAAATCCATCCACTTGTGGTATTTCTGTTATGGCGGCACTGGATAACTAAAACATATATAGTTAAGTTTTAGGATGTAATATAATTTTTCACTTATGGCACTGGCAGGAACGCACGAACATTAATGACCCTTCTGAGTATTTGGATTTCTAGAGCTATGTGGCTAGGAAAGCAAACCATCATTGCTTCTCTAGGTATTCTAACCACATTATTCGCCTAGAGCTCCTAGGAGAGGACAGAACAGGCCAGGAGTCACTTAAAATTTTTTATTGTATTCCCAACAATTAATTTGGTTTGAAAGTGTTACCCATTGACAGTCACTGTGAAGTTTCCATTCAGTTAAAATACCTGCCTGTTTTTTGTGTAGTACTTACTAGAATACAAAGCTTTTTGCACACACAGTGCTTCATTTGATTTTTGCCTTAGATGGATATGGAAGGTGGGACAGGACATGGATGAAGCTGATTTTACAGATAAGGAAAATAAAGCTCAAAAAGATAAAATGACTTGTCTGAGATTCCACTGGTATGCATGAAAGCCAAGATTAGAACATGTGCCTTCTTAGTTCTAGTCTGGGCTCTTTCTATTTAACGGCACAGCATTATACCCATGGCTGGAGACCCACCACTCACTCCTTTGAAAGGAAGGAAACGCTGAATTTTTCTCTGAGCTTAGAGGGAGCAAGGTTACTTGACACAAGTCATTAATTGCTTGTAAAGATCCCTCTAGCTTTTTTAAACAAGTCATCTTTACAAGGTTAAGCAAAATATAACTCATTCCCATCAGTTCTAAGGATGCACTTTCTAATGAGTTATAGAGAAACATGGTTAAATCAAGCATTCATAGGCAAAATTTAAAATGTTAAAAAGGTTGCCCTGGGCTTATCACATGTTTGGGGATACAAAGTTCTTCAAACTGAAAAGAAATGAGTGGGTAAAAAAAAAGGTGGGTAGATGAGAAAAAAGCAACTGAAGAAAATCTGAAGTAAATTAATTCAGGATGGAGGACACAATAGGTCTCTTACTCCATCTTTGGAAAAGTGAATTCTAAAATGTGAACTGTGAGATGTTACTCATATTCATTGAATAAGAGTTATTTGGTAATAAACACACGGAAAATGCTTCAAACCATAGTCTGCCCTGGGTGATTAAAAATCAACATTAGCATAGTTTCTCTTTTCCTCAGTTTCCTCATTTACAAAGTGTGAGTAATAATGGTACTTACTTCATATGGCTATTAGGGGATTATATTTTTTTTTTATGAGTGAATCCATGCAAAGGGCCTGGCACATTGAAAATATTCAGTAAGTGTTAACTACTATTGTTATTTTAAAGTCTTTGAGAGGTCTCACAACTAAGAAATCTCTGTAAATGTGATTGACTCAGTTTTTCCCAAACATGGTTAACCAGATCAGTACCTATTAATGGCATAGCTGTTTGGGGTGTGCTACTGCAGAAAATTCAATGGGTCATAAGGGCTTGAGACACAAAAAAGCAATATGGTAACCTCTTCTGAGTAAGATGCTTACCAAACCAAAACCTGTTGCCATCGAGTTGATTCCGACTCACAGTGACCCTATAGGACAGAGTAGAGCTACCCCATAGGGTTTTCAAGGAGTGCCTGGTGGATTCAAACTGCTGACCTTTTGATTAGCAACCATAGTTCTTAACCACTACGCCACCAGGGTTTCCAGTAAGATGTTTAGTAGTATATTTACCATTGCTAATCTGTTGAATGCTTTTCCCCCTTGTTTTTGTCTGACATTCTTAATCATTGGTGGTGGAGTGGTTGAAACAATGGGATAAATTCTCCACCCCGTCTGTACCCACAGCCATTACAATGTGCCTTTGCAACCATTTTCCATCAAGAGGTTGATTCCATTTCCCTACCCTTTGAGTCTGAGCTGGTCTTGTGAGGTAATTTTGCCATTAGAGTATGACAGAAATGATAGTTCTCCAGTTCCAAGACTAGGCTTTGAAAAGCTGTGCACGTTTCTATTCCTCTGCTTTTAGAATGAGAATATACTTCAACCTAGCCTATTGGACAATGAAATACATGGAGCAGGGCTTAGTCTTGTTTTCCTAGCCAGAGCCCTAGATATATGAGGGATCCCAGCCTGGAAGAGTCAGCCCCAGCCACCCCTCCAGCTGACCACAGATACATGAATGAGCCTGGCTGAGATCAGCGAAGACAAGTTCAAATCATCCATACGTCCTAGTTGACCAATTGTGAAAACAATAAATGATTGCTATTTTAATCCACAAATTATAGTTTGTTATGCAGCTTTGTTATAACAATAGCTAATACATCATTTTGAAATCTAGCCCAATGGCATTTTTCCCTCACTCAACACAACCTAGATTAAGTGTCACTCCTCTATGCTTCCTTAACAATCTACACTTTTCTCTGTCATAATACTTTTTGTTTGATGGTATGATAATTTCTTAACTCAGAGCAAATCTCTTCAGGGCTGAGTTGATTCTTTCATTTATGAATGGCTGACTTGTACAGAGGATTTGGAACATAGGAGGTGATAGTGCCTGAGTAACTCTTTAATGCTTAGTTGGTACACATTCTCAGCCTCTTAAGGCCCTTGTGTCCTCTGAAAACCAGAAAATAGGTCATCTCAATGATGGAGCACCTACTATGTGCAAGAATGCTATCTTTTTTTTTTTAATGTTATTTGTCTTAGTGATAGATATACGAGGAACATGTATATGACTCATTATCTGCCTCAAGTTCCTTCTCTCCTAAAATCAGTCATTATGATATGAACACATTATTAATTTTGAGCTCTGTGTATTGAGTACTAACTTTTATATGTGAAAAGTAGTAACACATGCTTATCTTTTCTTGCAGGTATCAGAAAGACACTTAGGTTGAGTACAGAGTTAGCCCTATTGTCATCTCACTGTGGTTATATAACATGCACTCTAGAACATCTCTCTTCAGAACCAGAACTAGCCAGAGACAGGCTGAAATATGCTTATTCATTATAATACTTTTTGAAAATTTACTTTATGCCCACTAAGCTTGATATGATTACCCAAGACTTGGCCAAGCTCGTATAAGCACAGTAGCCAACTGAGTATACTATCTAAGCCTGTCTGGCTCCTAAACCCATTTTGATAACTACTATGCACACTGCCTCTCTAAAAATAAAATAAAAGCTAACACTCATTGATGGCTTACTACTAAGAGCTTTGTGTGCATTTTTTTCTTTGTATTTTCACAGTTTGGATAGAATCTAAAATTCTATTATCATCCACATATTATAGTTGAAGAGAAATGTTAAGTAACTTGCCTGATATCAAATTCTAAATGACAGTCAGGATTTGAACACCGGACTCTGTTATCACACAGTAAATTGTAAATAAATATTTTTTGAATGAATCCATAAACCACTGTCAGAATAAGTTTGATCAAATTCTACCAAATTTTGGCAATTATAAAATGCATAAATTAGCCACACTGACATAATCCATTCAGAATTAGTTCCTAACTAAATAAAACATTTTTTTAAATGAAGGTTTTTATTAAAAAAAATATTTTGGACAGTTTTTACAGATTCAAACTGATCTGTTAAATATTCATCAGGATGAAGTAGTTATGTCTGGATCTTTAAGCTAGTCACGGTCGTAGTTAAAACCAATTCTGACCAATTCAAACTGGATACATTTGCTTTAACTATTCAAATAATTCTGAAATTTTTGACCAGGTTTTGTCTAATTATTTACCTAGTTTAAGTGAATTAGAACTAATTCTTATCCTACCAGTAGCTTGGAAATCCTGGTGGAGTAGTGGTTAAGAGCTACGGCTGCTAACCAAAATGTCGGCAGTTTGAATCTGTCCTATAGGGCTGATTATGAGTTGGAATCGACTCAACGACAACGTTTTTTTTTTTTTTTACTAGTAGCTTAAATGCATTTTAATTAGCTTTAAAGCTCTGCTGAGTTAAAGTAGGCAGAACAGTTGAATGCTGTAATCATAGCTGGTGTGTGTATATTCATACCCTTTCCTACCAGTCCAATAAGATGGTACAAAAGAATTACATAATCAAAAAAGTTTAGGCAACACTGCGTATCTCCCACTCTTACAGATTCATCACACCCATGAGGAGTTTAAAGGTTTTGAGAAATCTAGAGAATTATACTTAATTTTCTTCCATAGCTTTCCAAACTTAATCTGAATAAAATTTATTTTCTGTGCAAGCAGTATTTTATAAAACAACAAAAACAATTTGGAAAATACTGGTTGAAACCAATTTTTGACCTTTGGAATTATAACCAACTAGTTTAAAGAGATCAGAATCTAACCTTGTGTAGATCTAAATAGCTTTAATAGGTTCTGACCAGACCTAAGTAGTGATGATAAAATTTTGGGGGAGCTTTCAGCATCTTAAAAACCATTTAAAATAGATGCAGTCAGTTGAGATGTGGAACTTGGTGATTATTTTCTTAATATTTTCCCATGGAGAGGCAGAGAATGTTTTATGCAGTCTGTAAGAATAACCCAAGCATCTTGGGGAATAAAATAAATGATGTCACACTCATGGTATGGCTAAGATTACTTCAGGGTATATCCAACTATATCTCAAGGAAAGGTTGTGCGTGTGTGTGTGTGTGTGTGTGTTAGGATGGGCATGTTAGGAGAAGATTTTTGCTTCCTGTAACTTCAGAGTATCTCATTCCTGAAGCCAAAGGGAGAAATTAGGATCAATACAATAACACATATCGGAAATTATCCTTGCGGAGAACATTCTAGCTCCTGCTAGAATGTGGTGGGAGGAGTGTAAAGGGCATCCTCATTGGGATTTCAAAGTTCCACCCATGCAGTATCCTACAATGTCAATAAAAGACTCTTTATTCATAAATAACTGATATGCAGTAATTTACGTCTGTACATTTATCTTGAAAAGTCTGTAACCATCCATTTTTTTTTTTTTTTGCAAACTCTACATAAAACATCCAAACTGTCCATTTTGTTCAATATAACACAGCTGTTTGGCATTACCAAATATATATGTATAGATATTTATAGATATGTACATGTGTTGAAAAAGAAGCCAGCACAGCCTTTTCTAAGAATTCCATCCAAGTATTTACTGTACAACATTCAAAATTTACATTGATAATACAAGGCACAAAAAGTGTGGTATGAAGCCAAGGCCATGCTTTATTCAAACTCTCCCTTCTGGCTTGCTCACTCCTTCAGCTTCATGTCAAATTAAGTGTTCAGCCCTGCTCTTTTTTGGCATTGAACACATCAAATAAAAGTTGAGAGTGAGATGGGTTTGAGATATGAGTCACTTGAAAGAAGCCCCCACTCCCCCCACCCCCACACACCTTCCAAAAATAAACAGAACAAAATGAAATCTGGAAGTTCTTTCATGCAGACACGGAGGTAAGCAATTACTCATATTGTTGGAGTTTGGGTCAGAAGAATCAGCCAGTTTTCCTCTAAATGCTTATGTTTGCGATATTTTGAGGTTGAGTCTTCCTGAATTGCATGTACCAATCAGATACAATTATGAAGAACGGGAAGTTTTAAGTAGGAGTCTTTATTCCAATTTAGAAAAAAAGAAAATTGTTTTCCTGACTAGAAGATTTCCAGAGTTTTTTTTTTTTTTCCAGCAGAGGGGAGTCTTTCTGAGTGAAATTTTTCGGCTACCCTCTGAAGAGGCTTAGATTGACATCTGGTAAAGGGTGATTTTCTGTCAGCATCATCAGAACTCACTAATGGAAGGATATTGGAATGATTGCATCTATTTCTGATTGTAATGTCTATCTTTTAGTAATGAGGTCAGAAGGCATGATATTCAACTTACTAACTTCCCTCAAATATCACCCCTCTTTTTTGTGATTTCAACAGAACTACAGCTAAATCTTTAACCACCATATATATAATATTTTGAAGGAATTTTATAATTTGTCCAATTTGGAAATCTGTACGTAAATAGTGCTTGAAATAAGCAAAATACTTTTGGGGCTTGGCAAAAACTGAGGCCCAGGGCTTTTTCATTTTGATCACGTCATTTTTAAGGGTACTGATATACATTACCATTCATGCAAGGAATTACATTCCCAAGTATAATGAGATCTTTTATAATTCAAAGCTGTAACTCTGAGAAAAGGCTCACCTCCTGTGGAATTCAATATTGGGGGTGGGGGAGGGGACATTTTTAGCCCAGGCCTCAATATGAAGCTTACTGCCTTTTCTATCTTTGGGTTCAGGCGGAGGGTGGGTTTTAAAGACATGAAGTTTAATGTTATTGTCTTAGGCCCACCTCATGAGGACATTCGAAATCCATGATCTTCACAGCAAAAGGAAAAAGCGATGAGTAACTGCTTCAAAAACCACAATTATTCTATGTGAGTTAAGTTTCCTACTGGAGATCACATTTCTATACACTAGTGACTAACGGGCCAGGTCTGATTTTCATCCCCTTTTGTCTTTCAGAAAAATACAGCACACAGATTGCCATTTCGATTTTGCTGATGACCCTGGAGCGGGGATGTGAAGTCCATGGTAGACACTGGCTCTCCTAAAACTGCTTTTGTAAAAACACCACATGCTGTCAATACAGCCAAACAGCTTATTAACTGCAGCTTTTGAAAGAGTTTGAGAAGTGAAAACACAAAATATGCAACACGTCTAAGATTAGTAACATTTTCACTTTTGTGACACTGGACAAAACACATTCTGCTCGTAGTTCAGAAGAATTCCTATGCAGACAAAACAGTGGAAACTGCGGAAACGGTGGCCGTTCAGCTTTTGGCTAAAGCGTCAATTTTCAAATACAGCGCTATGGCAGCTAACACCAAAGGGCTAATAAAATTTTGTCACTATCTTTAGGACAATATTTGGCTCTCCCATTTGCTGTGGCTGTCACCTCTTGTCCAGGATGTGGGGATTACTAAGGAGTCAGAACTTGATAATGTTTCATGAGGAAAAATGATTAAGATGGCCCTGAGGGGCACATTTTCCAGTTCCTTCACAGTTCCTCTAACCTTCACAGAACTGGAATAAAGGCCTCTGGGAGAACCTGACCTAGTATTCGCCACACTTAAAGGCGGAGTGACTAAGAGATTGAAGAGAAACGGCTAAAAGGGAAAATAAAAGCACACTGAAAAATTTTATAACATTTTGAAATTCACAGGTAAATTTGCTAGAAGTTTGCCAAGTGGAGAATACTATCTCAAACCAAACACTTATACCATTTTAATAATCTACCTTTGCTTATTAATCGTGATGTTGAGAATTCCTGTCAAGGAAAATTATTATAGGAAATCCAGAACTTTTAATCCAAAGAGAACCCCTGTTTTAGTGATTTGACATAATATCCTCTCTCCACGCCAACTGAAAGAAAAATATACGGACCATGGCAAAGGATAAATGTTGCAGTTGGAGA
This sequence comes from Loxodonta africana, assembly GCF_030014295.1. Classification (NCBI taxonomy): domain Eukaryota; kingdom Metazoa; phylum Chordata; class Mammalia; order Proboscidea; family Elephantidae; genus Loxodonta; species Loxodonta africana. The sequence goes on from NC_087360.1 coordinate 64,924,152, forward strand.
TAGAACATAAAAAAGAGAGCACTCCCTCTTTTTAAAGAGAACTACATCTATTCCTTTTCATCTCTTACAAAAAGGCTAATAAAATTTTTGTGAGAGAACATAGGAGTTTTATGAGACTCCCTGCACCGGTAAATGAAGTTTGCATTTAAATCCATACAGTGAGCTTCCTTTTGGCTTAAAAGATTTTAATGTAAACCAGTAAGACTGCTCAAGCAATGCTGTAAAGTCTGTAAATTAACTTTATAATGCTGCAGTCGGGTGAAGCTGTGAAGTTCACCATTTTGGTGGCATAATTTTAAGTCTTGTTCAAAGCATGACTATTAGACACAGATGCCTTTGAGGACCGACAGATTTGGCATGTAAGTGGGCTATTTCATAAAAATTTTCAGTAACCCACCAAGTATTAAAGGCCACTTTTAATATTTTGGTTTCCGTTGCACTGGGAGAATAAGACATTCAAAGTAAGTGCTCAAACTGACAAATCTTTTTAAAGAGGAGTATTTGCAATATGCAAATGTCAAAAGAGCACAAATGCTTAGGTCACAGTAATTAACCAGAAATTCCAGCGTGAGCTAAGTCTTTATCTGATCTGCAACTCCCCTTGGTCTTCTATCACGAAAACATGGGTTCTCTTTGAGTTTCTATTGTAATTCTGCACAGCCTTGACATGCAATGGCCACAAAAGTTCATCTGCTTCTCTAGAAATTCTGTGTACGACCCTAACAGAAACAAAGAGAAATGTAAAAGAAGGGGAAAAATGGACTTAAAAGTGGATTTAAACCTTGGGCTGAAATCAGAGGTGAATCATGTTGTTTCCTTTGTTACTCTATATGATATCATGTTCAAGTGCATTTTCAAAATTCAGGCATATATATATATACATATATATATATATATCAGAATTTATATCAGGGATGTCAAGTGATTTACACTCTCATACTTTCTATTGTCCCCTAGAATGAATAAACAAGTTGAGCAAAGTGTGTTCTCCTGATCTAGATATGGTATTTTGAAAGTATGCTTGAAAGTTCTAAGGATTTTTTTGTTCTGTACAATAAGCCTTTGGTTCCTGAGAAAAGCAAGATGCTTTTGAATTTCATGTAGCAAAGCCTTCTATCCAATACAGGGGACCATATATATACCACACATTAGTTAGAAACAGTGGCCAACGTATTCAAGTGTTCTTCAATACCTTATGCTTGGTATCATAAATTCAACCTGTCTTTAGGTCTTCTTCACATGGGTGAAGATTATACCATTTTTTTAAACAAAGGGATGGAAAAAACATTGTTTAAAAACATTAATCATATCCCCACTGCCAAATACTCCCCAACTTTTTTGACTCCCTGCCTACTTTTTTTTTATTCTAATACAGCCAACCACTAAGTAGCTAATTAGTTGCTTTGTGGTTAATCTAGGTCCTTGACTTTGGCGGTCCTGAGTGTGGACAACTAATTAAAATATCCATCAGAAGACGAGCAGGAGCAGATGTATTTATCTTTAGGCTACCGGGACATCTTGTCAAAAATGATTTAACAGGATTAGAAGTGGGAATAACGGGTTAAGATGAAGGTTATGAATTATCTGTGGATTTCAATTCTTCATAATGTCCCTGCCTCTTATTTAAAAAACAGATAATCAGATCAGAATTGATAGCCGTATGTTAATGGCCCTGTAAAGAAAGCATACTTGGTGAGGTTGAGTAATCAGTAATGGGAAGCTCCCTGAACAAGGCCTCAGTTTCTGGAACAGTGCGGTAGAGGTAACCCTCAGGTCTATTTAGATGGATACCATTTAGAGCAAAGACTTGTTTCCCGAGAGGCAAAGGGAGAATGATATACAGCCCTACTGAAAGATTTTGTGATGACATAATACCAAAAAGCCAGAAAATTTCAGGAACCTAGATTTTAAAGTACAGCAAAATCTCTCATGCCATTAAAATAACAATATTGGGGAACCAGGTCAACACCTGTCTTAAAATTTGAGGCCTGAGACATCTGCAGTTCATGCTTCCTGGGGCCTGATTTGACCTCTCCTGTCTCCAGTAATAAGCTGTAATAAGCTGTGCTCTAATAGTACTCTATGCTGCTTGAGTGGCTTAGCTGGGAATGGAGACGGTCTTGCTTTGTGGAGTTAGGAGAAATAAATTTCTATATTGGAAGATCTAAACATAGTCCTTGAAACCTCTCCTTCCTGCTGTAATGGATTTAAAAAAGGGGAGGAAAGAATGTGGGTAGGTTTGTCTTGAAGAAAATGAAGGAGGGGTTCACGTCAAGAACTTATTTGTGGTCTATCTTACCTTTCGATCTTGTCTTCGTTAAGTGGCTAGCATTTACAGGGAATTGGTGCTGGTGTAACGTACTCAGATTCTAAATTCTAAATGCCCTCATTCTCTCCTTGATGTCCTTGAAGTCATACAAATGGGTCGGCAGCCCAGTTACACTTCTAAAAGCAAGTTTTTCAACGATTCCCAACATCACAGTTGCCAGTTGGTAGAAAACTCTGACAATCTGGTATCAGAATCAGCTGCTCCTTTGGGGCACATTATTAAAAACCTGTTTCAAAACATGCACTTATTCAGTGTCTGCCTTCCCAGCTTTATTGTAGCTAATCTTTTCCCACAGCCACTTTTATCTAGATATGCCCCTCACTTTTATCCTTGACTCTCCAAATCTGAGGAGTTCATCAAGTCTTAACCCGAGTGTGGATTCAGAGGGGACAGAGGAGCCCTCTTATATCTAAGGGAGCTTGCATTTTCCCTATTGACACGTTTTACCTATATAAAATTCAATTTCTTCAACCAGGGATTCTCACTGATTGGAAATAAAGGCAAAATTCCCCAAATGCCACTGGGCAGAAAGCTGCCTCTTTCTTTCCCATTTAAAGCAAATGTCCCAAAGCTGGTCGTTGCCTTGTCTCTGGAGAGGACATGGACTAGAGTCCATTTTGCCTGCTGTAGTTGAAGTCGGCTTCATCCAGCTGGGATTCTGTAATATTTGAGAGTTTCATGTGTGTCCTTCCAATCTCTTCAAGGGCACAGGCCAGGGAGTCAAGATCACCATCGTGTTGATGACGAGCTTCCCACAGGTTCAAAATGACAGCAGATGGGCTACTTTGTGTAGCAAAATAAGATAAATTCCTAGACAGAGTTAAACAAACAAACAAAAAAGAACAAAAGAAAAAATAAAGGAAAAAATAAAAATCACCATAAAGGACTTAAAAATGAATTTTAATGGGTATTATTACAATAGAAGTAGAAAGCTACACAAGGCAGGTCTAGGCAGTTTAGTTTTTACCCCAAAAGGCAACAGAAAATACACTCTGGAATGTTATCAATGGCCTCCTCATTCTCCAAGCATTTTCTTAGTCATCACTTTCCTTGAGCTCTTTGTGTGTGTGTGTGTGTGTGTGTGTGTTTCCCTCTTGACCATCCTATCCTTGAAAAGCATATGTGATGATGTAACTTATTTTTCCAAAATATGTACCACCTTGTTATCTCTCCCTTGGTAAACATTAGGGCTGTCAAAGTTTATCTTTGGTTGCTTGTTCTTCCTTTCCTTCCTCAGTGGGCTCATATACTAGGTGGAGTAGTTATCAGCTCCAAATGGAAAGTGTTTAAATCTGCACCTCCAGTTTCATAGGTTAATGGGAACTAGTTACAGATCTCTAAGTGACTTTCGAGTTAGAGATTGGATTGCTTCAATTAGATGTCCCTCAACATTTTCAAACTCAATGCATCAAAATTTGATATCATCTCCATGCTTTCAAATTGTCTCCTTTTCTACCTATAACAAGTATCTCAGGAAATCCAATTTTCCTCTCATTTTTCACTCAAGGAAACTTATTATTATTAACTTTTATTGAGCTTCAAGTGAACGTTTACAAATCAAGGCAGTCTGTCACATATAAGTTTATATACATCTTACTCCGTACTCCCACTTGCTCTCCCCTAATGAGTCAGCCCTTCCAGTCTCTCCTTTCGTGACAATTTTGCCAGCTTCCAACTCTCTCTATCCTCCCATCCCCCCTCCAGACAGGAGATGCCAACACAGTCTCAAGTGTCCACCTGATATAATTAGCTCACTCTTCATCAGCATCTCTCTCCTACCCACTGTCCAGTCCCTTTCATGTCTGATGAGTTCTCTTCGGGGATGGTTCCTGTCCTGGGCCAACAGAAGGTTTGGGGACCATGACCGCCAGGATTCCTCTAGTCACAGTCAGACCATTAAGTCTGGTCTTTTTATGAGAATTTGGGGTCTGCATCCCACTGATCTCCTGCTCCCTCAGGGGTTCTCTATTGTGCTCCCTGTCAGGGCAGTCATCGATTGTGGCTGGGCACCAACTAGTTCTTCTGGTCTCAGGATGATGTAGGTCTCTGGTTCATGTGGCCCTTTCTGTCTCTTGGGCTCTTAGTTGTCGTGTGACCTTGGTGTTCTTCATTCTCCTTTGCTCCAGGTGGGTTGAGACCAATTGATGCATCTTAGATGGCCGCTTGTTAGCATTTAAGACCCCAGACGCCACACTTCAAAGTGGCATGCAGGATGTTTTCATAATAGAATTATTTTGCCAATCGACTTAGAAGTCCCCCATAACCATGGTTCCCAAACCCCTGCCCTTGCTCCGCTGACCTTCGAAGCATCCATTTTATCCCGGAAACTTCTTTGCTTTTGGTCCAGTCCAATTGAGCTGACCTTCCATGTACTGAGTGTTGCCCTTCCCTTCACCTAAAGCAGTTCTTATCTACTAATTAATCAGTAAAAAACCCTCTCCCTCCCTCCCTCCCTCCCCCCCTCGTAACCAAAAAAGTATGTGTTCTTCTCAGTTTATACTATTTCTCAAGATCTTATAATAGTGGTCTTATACAATATTTGTCCTTTTGCCTCTGACTAATTTCACTCAGCATAATGCCTTCCAGGTTCCTCCATGTTATGAAATGTTTCAGAGATTCGTCACTGTTCTTTATCGATGCATAGTATTCCATTGTGTGAATATACCACAATTTATTTACCCATTCATCCATTGATGGATACCTTGGTTGCTTCCAGCTTTTTGCTATTGTAAACAGAGCTGCAATAAACATGGGTGTGCATATATCTGTTTGTGTGAAGGCTCTTGTTTCTCTAGGATATATTCCAAGGAGTGGGATTTCTGGGTTGTATGGTAGTTCTATTTCTAAATTTTTAAGAAAACGCCAGATAGATTTCCAAAGTGGTTGTACCATTTTACATTCCCACCAGCAGTGTATAAGAGTTCCAATCTCTCCTCAGCCTCTCCAACATTTATTATCCTGTGTTTTTTGGATTAATGCCAGCCTTGTTGGAGTCAAACTTATTTTTGACTCTTCCCTTTATGTTGATTCTTCCTTTCTGACATACTCATCAGACCCACCCTTTTCTCTCCAGTATGTTCTTAATCGCAGCAAGAGCCTTGAAGCTCTTGTTTCCAAACTTTATATCCAATATTGCCTGCATTCTATCTCCACAATCACTAGGTATCTACTCTCTCTCTTTTCAATGCCTTCCATGGTCTTGCTCAAACTAGCTATAGCAATAAAGATACTTTGACTCAGTCTTCTTCCATCATCAACCCTGACTTAGTTAAAATATTGCTTCTTGCTTTCATTCCATCTATTCTGTTCACTAGCATTGCCCACTTCTTCCCCTTAACCTCTGATTACCAAGATCTTATACTCTTTCAGTAACAAGTACAATATTCATCTCCTCTTTGCTCAAAACGATTTATGTCTTCTCTGAGCTCTATTTATGCTTGTGTTGAAACTTCCATGAGTAAAATGATTATCTATTTCATGTGAGAGAACTTTGCCTTTCCAGTGAGACTACAAACTCCTGGAGGGCAAGAATCACATCTAATAATTTTCTGAATCCACTACAACACTTATCATAAAACTAGACATATGTGACAGGCATTTATTCAATAACCACCAACTAAGTAATGGATTAGTATGAGCTTTTTTTTAGATATATGATCTTCAGTGAAAAATAAAAAAAAACCTCTTGGACAATAACTTGCTATGATGAAGACTAAGACCTCACCAAGGACTAAAGGTCACTGTTTTTCTTAGGGGCTTTTACATCAGGAATAGAAATGCCACCTCTGGTAAAATTCTAGTGAGTTGAAGAGATTTTCCAGACTCAACCAAGATTTGTCTATTTTGAGGATGGTACCACTTTCCACAACCAAGCCTGACATGTAATAACAAAGCGGACCCATGCATAGAAAAGCACTTGGATGACAAGCAAGCTTTTAACAGCATATTACTGTGAAGATGGCCCAAGATGGTGGCTTAGCCAGACACATCATGTTGTCCCCCTACAGCAAAGACCCAAGAAACCAAGTGAAACAGATAAAGATGACAATCCTGGAATGCTGAGCTTCAAACGGAAGGATAAAGAATGAGATTGAACACCGACTGGAAGGAGAAACTGAATGAGAACAACAAACGAGGAGAGATACAGGGGAGAGATGCCTTGCCAGCTGGCCTAGCACAATGTGGCCATCTTGACATAAAGCCAGCAGTGATCCTGGGTGAGGAGCACAGGAAGGCAATGTCACAGAATTCCCAATAGGAGACAGAGAAACTGTACAGACATACCAGGAGTGAACCAAAGTGAACAGGACATGAAACGTATCTAAGGAGGGAAAGTACAGGAATAAGGGTGAGAGCTCCAGGGATCTATAAGTACGTTACAGCAGGGAGGGAGCCAGGATCCAGAGACAGGACTACCTACCAGCAGCAGTCCCTGACCATTAGGGTGGGTGATGCACACCAAGTAATAGATCTATAGGGTGTCAGCATGAGGACATTTACCCAACTGGAACCCAGGCAACCCCCTCCTCCTCACGCTTGGTTGGGACCAGGTCCTGATTGCTGGCTGCAGCCAACAGGGAGCACCCAGGCAGGTACCCATGCCCGGTGACCAGAGAAGCATGCTTCTCCTCCCCCTGCCTCACTGGTGTCATGAACCCCACCAACTCTGCCACCCCACCCACCCAGGGATGGTAGTATGTGCCCCTCTCTGTCCCCTCACCCAGCTTGCTCTACTTGCCACCTCCCCACCCTGCCAACCTGGCTAGCATGAGTGAGTGCACCTGTGCTGCTGGTCATCTACCACATCCTGCAACTCACCATAACCCCCCACCATCCCTCCATCCAGCAAGCAGCAGAGAGTGTCCCATGCCCCATATGCCTGCCACACCCCCTACCCATCACAACTCTATGCCCACTGCCCCACCCATCTAGCCAGCAGTAGAAAGCACTCGGTACCCTGGTCACCCACCACGCTCTGATGCCCCCCACCCAGCATGCCCCAGTAAGCTTGCCCACGCCCCTGGCCACACACCACGCCCCCCCCACACCTCCCCACCTACCACCTCACCCACCTGGTGAGTGACAGTGAGTGCTTCTGCACTGCTGGTTGCCTTCCACACCAGCTGCCTGCCACCCCGCCCACCTGAGAAGTGGTGAAAGTGCTCCTGTGCTCCCCATCCCCTGCCACAACCTCCTGCTCTCCTGCCTGCTCACATGGAGAGTGCCATCCAACACTCTCATGCCACTGGTCTGATGACAGGTGGGGGCCCACGTACACCCAGCCCACTCCTATCTGCCCTGCACACCCAGTGAACAGTGATGCATGCTCCTCCTGCCTGCCACCGTCCCACCCACCCGGTGACAGCTGGTGAGTGCTCCTATGTCACCAGTGATCACCTGCCCCGCCCCGATATATCAAAACAAAGCCAGACAAAAAATCAGCACAAAACAAATATAAAATCAATCAATACATAAATAAATAAAATAGCTCCTTAATGCCTTGGAGAGAGCAGACAATAACAAATCATATGAAAAAACAGGATAAGATGGCTCAGACAAGTAAACAAAAGGAAAGAAAACCTTCCTAAAGAAGAAATGATAATGGAACTACCTGAGAAGGAATTCAAAAAACTTAAATTTAGGATCCTCAAAGAGATCAATGAAAACAGAAAAAAACCCTGGAAGAATTTAGGAAAATAATACAAGAAGAAAGTAACTGACTCAAGAGACAATAAGAAACCATGCAAAAACAACAACTAGAAATTCAGAAGATTAACAATAAAATATGAGAAATAGATAAGTCCATGGAAGGACACTGAAGTAGAACTGAATCAATAGAAGAAAGAATCAGTGAAATAGACAACAGATCCCTTTATACTAATTTGTTTGAGGAACAATTAAAAAAATGAAGTAAAAATGAAGAAAGCCTAAGAGTTATGTGGGACACCATCAAGGGGAATAATTTACACCTAATAGGAATTTTAATAGGAATTCCAGAAGAGGAAGGAATAAAAAATACAGAGAGAATTTTTGAAGATTATCTTGGCTGAAAACTTCCTAAGTATCATGAAAGACAAGGTTACCATACAAGAAGCTCAGCAAACCTCATACAGGATGGCCCTCAAAAAATTCACCAAGACATATGATAATCAAACTTTCCAAAACCAAAGACAAAGAAATAATTCTGAAAGCAGCCCATTAAAAATGAATTATCATTTACAAAGGGGCACTAAGAAGAACTAGATTGCATCTGGCTACCACTACCAACTACTCTGACCAGGGACACAATAGGAGGTCCAGGTTAGAATGGCATAAAAATATAGATCAAAGCTCCAATTCACACAAAAAAAATCAAACTCACTGGACTGATAAAGATTGGAGGAACCCCTGCTATTGTCCTAAGACACTCTCGTAATCTGGAACTGAAGCCACTCCCAGAAGTCACTTTTTAGCCAAATAATAGTTTGGCCTATAAAATAATAACACCTGTGAGGAACGTGTTCCTTAGAACAATCAACTACACTATTCCTCACTTACCAACTCTCTCATTATCTGGCATTTTACATTTATGGACAATAGTTAAAAGTCTACTATCTGACTATTTTGTGCATTAACAAGGTGGTGGGCATGGTGGCAATGGCTGTGGAGCACCCCCTCCCTTAAGGAGGGTCCTGGTGGCCTCCTAGAAGCTGGGCTGTGCTGCTCTGTGCTCCCTCCTGGTAGCAGGGGCACCATATCCAGCTGCCAAGAGGGTCCAACTTCCTCCTTGGCCATGGCCTCTGAGTGGAGGCGCAGGCAGCACAGAGCCGGCGGGCACCTGCTCTGCGTTACCAGCTCCTATGTGGCCTGAGGGCCTGCAGCTCAAAATTGCTATGGGGTGGGAAGGGAGGAAAGAAAGAGGCACGGAAGAGGGTATTTGGAAGAAATGCATGCAAGCGAGTTTAATGGCATCCCCAAATTAGCCAAACTGGACCTGAAACCTCTGCCTCTGTGGGACTGGTGTGTGGCCAGGCTCCCAGCACCCTCGCAGGAAGCCCCGGCCCTTGGGACTAGACAGGCCCGGAGGGCACAGCAGGATCTGGGATCATGAATGCAGAGCTTTCAGGGGTGGAAATGAGCCCTGGGTGCAGCTTTGCTGGGGAAGCTCTGACCCAGCACAGGAGGAAGGTAAGTAGTTAAGCCGTGGGCCCTCCAGTCACACAGCCCGGCTTTATCCAGCTTTGTCTCCTCCAAACCTCCTTCTCCACAGAGGAATAATCCATATTTGGACTCATCACAGTGACGAGCACATCAACAAAGCTTAGCTGTTATTATTTCTATGATCATATTTTCTTTAAAAAAATTAGACAAATGGGTGGTCTAAGGAAAAAAACCCTCCATTTTCACATAATGCCAATTTTGGCATAATGACATGGTCTTAGGAACCTAACTATGCCGATAAGTGAAGAGTTGGGTATAGGAGCCCAAAAGCAAATAAGAGAATGCAGGAGGGGCAGGGACGCTGGATGGATAGAAATGGGAAGACAGGATGGAAATGGGAAGAGTGCCGGCACGTTGCAGGGATAGCAATCAATGTCACAGGACAATTTGTGTATAAATTTTTGAACGGGAAACTGATTTGCTGCGTAAACGTTCACCTAAAACACGATAAGTGTTCAAAAACAAAAACAAAAAGAACCCATTATCATTTACAACCAAAACACCAAAACCAAACCCACTGCCATTGAGTCGATTCCGACTCATAGCAACCCTACAGGGCAGAGTAGAACTGCCCGATATAGTTTCCGAGAAGCCCCTGGAGGACTCGAACTGCAGACCTCTTGCTTAGCAGCCGTAGCACTTAACCACTACGCCACCAGGGTTTCCAACCAACACACACACACACAAATAGTAGTTCTGAGTGAATAAAGTATTGTTTTATTTCAAGGCCTTAAGAGGCTGATTAAAGCCAGTCAGTTGTCAAACAGCAAAAATATAATGGGTCACTATGACTCGGAATTGACTTGACGGCACTGAGTTTGGTTTTTGTTTTATTATATATAGTTTCCAATCCATATGAATCTTTACTAGAGAGAGGAAGGTCAACTTTAAAATGTTCTTTCTAGTTTTGTTTTGTTTCTCTCTTCTTTCTCTCTCTCTCACTTCTTTCCTTCCCTCCCTCCCTTCTCTCTCTTTCTCCCTCCCTTCCTCCTTTTCTCTTCTTCCCTTCCTTCCTCCCTTTCTCCTTCCCTCTCTCCCTTCTTTCTTTCATGCTTTCTTTCTTCCCTCCTCCCATCCCTCCTTCCCTCTTTCTCTCCACTCCCCTCTCTCTCCCTCCTTCCTTCCAATCAAATATGATCATTTACATCTACACAAATAGAAATATCAATGCAAACCTTCCCTGAGTAGTTGAAGGGATCCTAGTTCTTCTTACTTAAGAACTTGGTTTTCAATATTGCTTTTTTTTTTTCTTGGTCATATGGAAATGTTTGCAGGGAAAGTTGCTATATCTTCAGGTCTAAAAGTAAACCAGTACACCCCGAGTGGCATTCAAGGCAGAACACAAACTGAGGGAATAGCTGGGAGAGGGGCAAACTCAGATACTAGGCATGAGAAGACTCTGGGTGGTCTGCGTGAAAATCTCTTTTAATGTACATCTCTAATCATGACTGTAGGCATACTTTTGTTTCTGGCATAGGTAATAATTCTTTGGGATATCCATTGTTGCATTCATGAAGTAAAATAAAGACAGCAGCCACAACAAGAAATGTATCACCAGCTTTCCCATCATTTTACTGAGGATTTATACTTTGCATTTACTCTTGAATAACAATGGACTAGGACCCTGGGGAGGTGACTGGAATCAGTTATACTTTATTAAATACCTGGGGTTGACAAACTTTCTCTGTAAAGGACCAGAGAGTAAATATTATTCTTGCCTTTGCAGGCACATGTGATCGCTGTTAGAGCTACTCCATTCTGTCACTGCAGCACAAACGAAACCATAGACAATACACAAATGAAGGAGCATAACTGTGCTTCAATAAAACTTTACAGCTACTGAAATTTTAATGTCATATAATTTTCACCTGTCAGGCCATATTACTTTTCTTTTGATTTTTTTCAACCATTTAAAAATTGAAAAGCTCACAAGCTCTAGAAAAACAGGTGGTGGGCCAGATTCAGCCTGTTGGGCACAGTTTTTCGACCCCTATTCTACACTGTCTTTCAACCCAAACTAGATTCCCAGAGCTGATAGCTATTTGAGAGAAGGTGAGATTGAATTTTCAGCTTTGTGCATTGGAAAGAAGGCACCTAGAGGGCCAACTTACTGAATTCCCAAGCTACATGTCCTGCCTCCCGCACTCTGAGAGCTTTGCCCTCAGTAAATGTTTAGGCAGCCTGGATATTTCAGGATTTGACAGGAACACCTGGGCATAAAAATGTGACAAAAAACTTTAAAAGAGGCATAAAGGATTTATGTTTTGAAGGCTGTGATGAATCTTTGTCCTAACAGAATATTCAAAATATCCATGAATCCGTGGAAGGTGGAAGGATGTGTTACAAGTGCGCTCGACTAGAGGAAGAGCTGCAGGGCCGGAGAACGTCTCTAGTGAGCCAGCTGGTTAGGAAAAGTCCTACAAATCTCCTGGTTTGCAGAACAGATACCTGAGGCTAAAGGAAGTTAAATGACCACAAGAGGCAGAAATATAATTCTCACTTGGCACAGGTCTCTGAACATACTGGAGCAAGTAAAGTGTGCCCGCTAAAGCAAGTTTTAAATTTATTCTTTGAATTTACACAAGCCCACTCAGCATAACACATACAAAGCTCAATTTTCACGGATAGATAAAAGAGCCTATCAGCCTTATTAAAAATAATACAATCAGCCACCAATCTCATTATCAGACATCCTATTCAACTATTTTTACCTGTTTCTACAGGAGAATAATCAATACATAAAAAGACCCTAAAGTCTTATACTGTACTTTTGTATTCCTCAAAGATAAGCGAGTTACTTTTCCTGCTCACACGCGTACAAGCGCATTGTGATTTTTTGATAATTGGTACATTTCTTTACCTCCATGCTACCTTTTTGGGAGCTGCTAATTTTATTAGTTATGCCCTTCCTACCTTCTTTTATGAAGCAAGCTGCTAATCCCTATCTACGTGACCCACTTCTCTTCACAATAATGCCAGTGCATTTGATCACCATCAGACAAATGCACACACAATTCAGGGAACGTTGTTAGTACTACAAAATGGAACTCACAACAATAGTTGATTTTAAGCAGTGTCCTGAGTGTCTTTGATTTCTTTGGAAACATAACTAGAATATTATCAAAAGCATTATTCCTGAATATTCAGGTGGATGCTTGAAATAAAATTATCTTTTTTTATCTTTGAAAAAAAAAAAGAAAGTTTAAAGAAGCGAATGTTTAATTGTGCTCATCTCAGATGCTTCAAATTGTTATTTTTTTAATGCACTGAACTTTAGCTCATCTTTTGTCGTACCCTTTTCAAATTCTGACTGACATGAGGAAATTCTGAAAAATAAGATGTTTTTTCATGGCGTCATACTATGCAGAAAAGATGATCTGATTTGTAAAAATTAGAAATTTACTTTAGAATCATTCTCTCTCTTCAGCTCACATTCAGTGTAAACCCTGTAAACTCAATGAATTTATTTTTGTTTTTTGAAACATTCACTAAAGGAGGTTGATAAACCATAAGAGCCACATACAAGCAGGCAGCTGAAAGTGTACCCTAAGACAGTTGAATAAACTTATCCATGTAAGTTCATAGCATAGTAATGGTTTATTAAATTTAATTGTGCTTTGTTGAACCTAAATGCTTTCTATACACCTGAGTTTCTGGGGGTTTGTTCTATTACCACGATTAATTTCATCTTCCTGAGACTTCCCTATCCCCATTCCTCGGCCCCAATTAAAATCCCATGCTTTATGTGGAAGCCAGGGCGAATCGTTAGCAATTTCACTAGCTAGACACAGGCCAACTTATAATAGCGTATATGGGTCAAAAACGGAATTTTTGCAGAGTATCAATTTTCAAATACACCTTCAAATTAAGCATGTTAAAACTAATAATGGAACTTATTAGGTTAGATTTGAGGATTCTTGGAACCAGTTATTATGCTTTCTGTTTTCTTTTTCAGCACAAAGAGTAGTGAAGAATTGAGAGACCGTGATAAAGGTCTGCCACTTAGAGTCTTCATAAACCGTTACAACACAGAACCAATTTTATGAAAAGGAAAAGTACCTAGATGACCATTCAGTTGAAATTCAGAGATATCAGCATTTCCAAAGTACTTTGAAAGCACGTAAGTCTTCTAGAATCTGTGCAGTATTCAAATGCAAATATATTAGGAAATAACCCAAACTCACTGCCATCCAGTCTACTGGGACTCATAAAGACCCTGTAGGACAGAGTAGAACTGCCCCATAGGGTTTCCAAGGCTGTAAATCTTTATGGAAGCGGACTGCTACATTTTTCTTGCATGGAGCAGCTAGTGGGTTTAAACCATCCACCTTTTGGTTAGCAGCCCAGCTCTTTAACCACTTAGCCACCAGGGTTACAGGGAATAGCAACATCTAAATCTTCAATCTGTTAAAAAAGATTTAAAAAAACCAAACCCATTGCCATCCAGTTGATTCTAACTGGTGGCACAATGGTTAAGAGCTATAGCTGCTAACCAAAAGGTTGACAGTTTGTAGCCGCTCCCAGGAAATCCTGTGAGGCAGTTCTACTCTGTCCTCTACGGTTGCTATAAGTTGGACTTGATGGCTAGGTTTTGTTGTTGTTTCTCAATCTGGGACAGTTTCTTTGTTTCTCAAACTGGGAAAGGAAAAAGCAAGAAAAACTACCAAATGAAATCAGCACTTCTCTTTGAATTAAGATACATCATGGAAAAATAGGTCTCATTTCAGTGAATTTTCCTCTTCAATAATCTCAAGACATTTTCCAGAATCCTCAGTTGTGAAGTGGAATGATCACTAGTTATTCAAGAGAAAAGACCACAGTGCTACACCTGAATGAGGAAACAGTGAAACAGTTAAACCCCTCATCTCGCAAAATATTTAACACGTATTTCAATAGAAAGGGGCAGTAGTGGTTGACTGGTAGAAGTCTCACCTGCCATGAGAAGGGACTCAGGTTCAGTTCCTGGCCAACGCACCTCACGTGTAGCCACCACTTGCCTGTCGGTGGAGACTTGTGCGTTGCTGTGATGCTGAACAAGTTTCAGTGGAGCTTTCAGACTAATATGGACTAGGAGGAAATGCCCGGTGATCGACTTCAGAAAATCAGCCAGTTAAAGCCCTATGGAGCACAACAGCCCGATCCTGCTGTGCATGGGGCTGCCATGAGTTGGAGGCCCCATGACAGCTAACACCATTCTGACCAACCTCACAAATAACTGAAAATAAATATTTACCATAAAAGACACCCTAATGAATAAGGTAAATTCTTATAACTCTATTCAATTTATTAAGACATCATAGTTAGATATACTGACCTCGTTAGCTTTTCTGTACCATTTGAGACAGCGTTTGTGAAGGGGTTATTTAGGCTATAAAGGGGCTTTGACATGCCCACCTTTCCTGAAAACTACATTAGCTTAAAGGAGGGAAACCTATTCCTTCTAAGTCCAGCACAAGCTCACCCCTTTGCCTAGGGAGAATGGAATACCCCTTGTGACCATCCCCTGCAGCTCACAGTAGGAACCTGACTTTGTTTTTCTTGGAGGAACATAAAAAGCGTCTTTCCATATGGCCTTTAGGATGGACACCTGCCACGTGCAAACCATATACAGCTTGTTCATGGCTAAATTTGACCCAGAGCTGCCTGCTTCTAGCTTCATGTTAGTGGACACTTTCATGAGTCATTGGCTTCGGTGGAAAGAAAAGAAGCCCAGCTACTCACTACTTTGTGGTGCTGGTCCCTCTGGGTTGACTAGAAAAAAAAAAAAAAAAAACCAAACCTGTTGCCATTGAGTTGATTCCGACTCATAGCGACCCTATAGGACAGAGTAGAACTGCTCCATAGAGTTTCCAAGGAGCGCCTGGTGGATTTGAACTGCTGACCTTTCGGTTAGCAGCCGTAGTTCTCAACCACTACGCCACCAGGGTTTCCAATAAGGGCTCTTGAAATTTCAGATCCTGTGTAAATCCACTGGGCCAGAACCAGAAAATCTGATCTGGGCTTTATGGCATTTTGCCTTCAAAAACCTATGTAATTCTATCCCCTTAGGTATTAATTCTCCTGAGAAAAGTCACAAAGATAGTTCTTT
The DNA here is from genome assembly GCF_030014295.1 of Loxodonta africana. Taxonomy (NCBI): domain Eukaryota; kingdom Metazoa; phylum Chordata; class Mammalia; order Proboscidea; family Elephantidae; genus Loxodonta; species Loxodonta africana. Next base: position 64,939,769 of record NC_087360.1, read on the forward strand.
GGAAATGACAGCCTCACATCCATTTTTATCATTTAAAGGTTAGAGCGTGTTTTCTAGCCTCCAGCCAGCAAAACAAAGAAAGTTCAGTTTGGTATAATCCTTAGTAAATCCCGAAACACAGGAATGAAAATGTCTAGTCACAGCAGTTGCGAGGCACCCCCTCCGTGGTCACCTGACACTCAAGCAATTCTGTACGCATTCTGTACTCTTCTGTCTCCCTCGCTCTTCTCCTCCCTCCTTCCTTCTCCCTAGAGGAAGCTGGCACTGGGTCTCTTTCTCTTCCAGTGAATTCTCAACAGTTATTCAGAGAGAGATTAATAAGCTGCTTTTTGACCGTCTGCCCTTGCCCACTGCCCTCTGGCCATTTCACTGCTGGTTTGCATCCAATTAAGAGGGTGGACAGAGGAAATGGAAGGATATGACCTCAATGTGAGAAGGTTCTGCTTCTCATTAGAGGTCCTGTTGAAAAACTTGGTGGAAAACAAGTTATAGCACTGCGTAGCAGCCATGAGTTTCGAAGATTTGCGCATTTTTTTTGTATACCGCGACCCATTACCATTAACATCTGAAGAATGTTTGAGCTCTTTTTACCAGATGACCAATAAGAAACATGTTTCTCAGGCAGGGCTTATACATTTTCAAGCCAGTGCACTATTAGGGAGGATGCTGGGGAACAACTGTTAAGATATAATTTACCTGAACTTTCCATCTTGGAATCCTTTCTTCCATATCGGCTGCTTCCTCCCGCTACCCACCCTCGTGTCTCGTGCATTTTCTCCAGCACCTGTTCCCATAGCAACTTGGTCAAGCTGGCTGTGTATTCACAACAGCTTTGGAATACGAAAATCATGAGCCCTTAAAGAATTCTCTAACAGAGGAATTTCAGGTACTGTGTAAGACCTGAGGAAAAAGACAGTCTCCCTACAGGAGCCATATAGCCTTTTTTTTTGTTTGTTTTTGTTAAGACCAACTTTCAAAATCCTTTGATGCTTGCTCATAATCAATTTTATTCATTAGGAGGCACGTCTTTAGGGTGAAGCACATTATGCTGTAACACTGGTCATGTCATGCCATTCAGGAATAGTTATTGAATTCCCCCTAAGTTGATGGCACTATCTAAGTGCTGTTTGTAATTAAAAATGAAAATGAAAATACAAAGCTGTTGTTAAGAGCTTGGCTGCTATCCAAAAGGTCGGTAGTTCAAATCAACCAGCCACTCCCTGGAAACCCTATGGGGCAGTTCAAAACTCTCCTATACAGTTGTAATGAGTCAGAATTGACTCAAGGACAAAGAGTGTGTATGTGTTTTATGAAAGTTTACCGTATTTTATGCAAATAATGCATGCATGCCCTCTACGTTTGTTTACCAGCTGCACCCTCCCTCCTAGAGGCACCCTCACAAATGCCACCAAGTCAATCCTCTTCCACACGTTTCTATTATAAAAACAAGCATAGGGCGCTTTATGAAACTGCCCCACAGGGGGAGGGCACAGCTAGCAAACAAATGCCTAAGTGGCGCGTTATTTGCTTAAAATAGGCACATATGGGGGAATATTTCTAGCTGAAGCAGTTAGCTTTAAATATTATTTAATTTTGTTTAGTCTTTAGCAATGCTGTCTGCCACGCACAACTACATGTTCAATTCCTTATTTCTCATTCCCACCCGCCTACCAATCACAAGTGGCCAACAGCCCTAAAGTAGAGAATTATTACAGCTGAATTTACGGAATAAATGTGCAATCTCAGCTTCGAAAGGCAGCAAGTATGGAATGAGTAATAGTCAAAGCTTGTTCACAGAATCTATAATTGCAACTGTTATCTGTGACATTCTTTGCTAGGTTCTGTAGCTCATTTGGTGTGATCCATATGCCAGGCAAGTTGCAAGGCCACCTGTGATGCCAGCCTCCTAGCACACACCACTGACATTTCTCACATTCTCATGGAGTGCTGAGCTTTTAACTTCATATTTCCTGTCTTTCCTTTCCCATTCAGATCTAAGTGGAAGTGCCTGTGGCGAAAAGGCAGGTTATCATCAATGACATTTGTATTTACCAGAAGGAAGGTAAGAGAATATTTTCACAGGAAATAAAATAAAAGCCAATGTTTCCCTCTAATGCCTTTGCAAACTCTTCTTTCATAATTTGAAGGCTCCTGCTTTACTAGCTTTTTAACAATGGAAAATTGAAAGGAGTGGAAGATGCAAACAGAAGCGTCACAAGATCAAGGAAGGCGAATTCTCTGTAGAAAGATTGGACTAAGTGCTCAGTGAGCATCTTCCTGTTGTGATCCCAGAGTTGATGACATCTTAAGCTACGGAACAGCTTTCTTATTCAATGATATTAGAATATCGATGTGTTTAGATTTGTATGTTTTAACACATATTTATTATTATTACTCCTATACTGTATTATTTGTGACCATCCAAAAAAAGCCCATTGCCTTCGAGCTGATTCTGACTCATAGTGACCCTATAGGACAGAGTAGAACTGCCCCATAGAGTTTCCAAGGAGCGCCTGGTGGATTCGATGTGCTGATCTTTTGGTTAGTATCCATAGCACTTAACCACTACGCCACCAGGGTTTCCAACTTTGTAACCATAAAAGAGTAAAAATAGTAATGATTTGGGAAGTTGCGATGAATTATATTTGAAAATTCCCACCAGGCTTGTCACACGTGTTTCTTTCCATGTAGGAGAAGACATATTTTTGGTACAGTAATGAAAACATCAAAGGAACTTGATAGTTTCTGCTAATGTAATGAGAATTGGCTAACACGATGCAAGATGGTCTTCAATAGTCTTTTTCCTAGTCTGCTTTTCCAAATATTTTGATGAATGTTTCTGCTGAAACCACACCACTGCATGAGGAGCCTCAAAAAAAAGACCTCATCCTGCCCATCATGAAGAGGCTTGAATGTGGACCTGTGTGAGCAGGCTCAGCTCTCAGTGTTACCTTAATGGAATCAACAGGATCTTATGAAAGTTCTGCTACATGAAGGTTGTTGTTGGATGTTGTGAGTTGATTCCAACTCACAGTGACCCCATGAGGGGGACTTCTTGGCTGTAATCTTTTCTGAAGCAGACTGACAGGTCTTTCTCCTGAGTGGGACCCACTGGGTGGGTTCCAACTGCCAACCTTTCAGTTAGTAGCTGACCACTTAATTATTGTACCAGCTGAACTCCTTCTGCATGAGGGCAGGCTCTTTTAAATCAGGGGCCAGCAAACTAGACAGCACAGGCCAAATTGGGCCACTGCCTGTTTTTTAAATAAAGTGTATTATAACACAGCCATGTCCATTTGTTTACATGTTTCCTATGGCTGCTTTCTCATTATAATGGCACAGTTGAATGGTTGCTGAGTAGCCTGCAAATGCCTGTATATTTATTTACTATCTGGTCTTTTACAGACATAGTTCGCTGACCCCCGGTTTAAATCCTTCCCAACCCACAGTTAGATCACTTTTGGAGAGAAAAGCTACAGAAGAAGCTAGGAAGTACCACTCACTAAAACAAAACAAAAGCAAACCCGTTGCTGTCAAGTCGATTCCAACTCATAGTGACCCTACAGAACAGAGTAGAACTACCCCGTAGGGTTTCCCAAGAAACAGCTGGTAGATTCAAACTGCTGACCTCTTAGTTAACAGCCAAATGCTTAACCACTGTACCACCAGGGCTCCCCTCTCACTGAAGTTGAGTATCTATTAACGAAATAAGATGTAAAGACAGAGGAGATTACATACACTTATGATACTCTAGATTGTTATTAATTGAGAAAATTTTAAGGGGAATAACCAACATTCAAGGAGCCCTGTCATGCAGTGGTTAAGCTCTTGGCTGCTAACTGAAAAGCCAATGGTTCAAACCCACCAGCTGCTCCGTGGGAGAACTACGTGGCAGTCTGCTTCTTAAAGATCACAACCTTGGAAAAACCCTATGGGCAGTTCGACTCTGTCCTATAGGGTGGCTATTAGTTGGAATTGACTTAATGGCAATGGGTTTGGTTTTGTTTAACGAACATTCATCGAGAATCTACCACATAGACACTGTGTTAGAAACTTTCCGTAAGGTAAAAAAAAAATTTAATTACTTATGTCAAGGAAATTTAGGCTTTCCAGGAGATGAGGCCTTAGGGAAGAACACAAAAAACAAACAGATGAACAGACACACCAAGTGCTCCAGTGTCATAACTCCAAACACTGATGGAACATCTGCTCTAATATGGCCATTTACTACTTGTTAGTGCCCAGAGAAAAAAGGCATACTAAACTTAGTCTCCCAGGTGGAAAGGCATTTTTCCCTACTGCGCAAGGCCAAGATGAGATGACTTTGGAGGCAGTCAGTGTAGTTTTCTTATGTATACTGTAAATGGAGAATAAAACAGGAGGTAGGAACATGCACACACTCAATCAGCAAATGAATGACAGCAATGGAGTGGACATTATCTATGTTTGTGGGCATTATCTATGTTTGTGACAATTATTTTTTCTCAATGGTAACTAAAAAGTCATATACTTTTAGAGTCAGATTGGATTATAGAATTAATGTAGTTCAAATTACTTTAACTGCACTTGAAGAAAAAGAAACACAGGTATGGTCAACGATCTGTCTAAGAATACTGGTATTTGGGAACAGAGCCAGAGCCGCTACTCTATCTTCTGAGTCCCTGTCCAGTGTTTTTTTTCCACCAAATTATGCTCTCTGGGTTACGTTTTCATTCTTGTCCCCAGGTGGATGAGAAACTACACTTGACATTGTCATCATGTTCATGGGTTATAAACGAGACATCTCGTTCTTCGTAAAAGTTGCTGGAAATTACTCAGCCTAATTCTTTTCTTCCTGTACACTCATACATTTTTGTATTCTTTCGTTTTCAATATATGCCTTCTCAAGACTGTATCTATTCTTTCTGGGCCTGCCTGTCTCTGTAAATTCAGTTTTCTCCTGCAGCAATGCTGCCTCTCTTGACTGTCCTCTCTGAGCCTGACTGCTTTCTCGTTGGGCCCTTCATTCTTGGATTCTGGATCCCTTTTGAAACAGGGAGCAACACTATCGTTTCTTGGCAGACATCCCCCCCCGACCCCGCCAAAGAATAAAGAGTCAGATAGGATGTCTGTGGAAATAAAGAACGAAAATTGGAACTGACAGAGCAAGCCAAATAGTAAGAAAATAAGGCTTCACTGCAAAAGAAAGAAAGACAAAAAAAAAAAAAAGTATTAAAGGAAAGGGGAATAAAATGGTCTGGCAACATTATTTCTCTTTTCTATTCATTGTGGGGAAAGGGGAGGGGAGAATGACTAAGGATTTTATTTGTCAATGCTTTCTCCTTGCTAGCTACACCTCAAGCTGAGCCAAAACTTGCCTGCCCCATCCCTAATTCCCTGCTTTTCCTCATATGAAGTAATAAAGCCCATTATAAATCTCTCTATTCCACTCTCAACTCAACTACAACGTTAGCACAGTAATGGGTAGTGTTGGTTTTATCAGCATAATCATTTGCGGTGCTTAGGCATCCTTTCATTTATTTAATGTCCTCTGGCTTCAGCTGGAGAGTCATCATCCTCAAACTGTCCTGTTTTTATGCCGGGACCCACTTTTGCAGGCTAAGCATATCCCCATTAGAGGATAAATAATGCTAAGGTCGCCCTGTGGTGGGGAGGAGGTATGAGAGATTTACTTCTCTATGAAGCATATCTGTGCTCTGATCACTTAGAAGAACCAAGGCAATGTAGTCTAAGTCCCATTTGTCTGGCCCAACTAGTGAACCTGGAGATGGGACCAAAGGATGACCTTGTCCATGAGGTCCCCAAAGGAGAGAGGTGGCAGGAAATACTATATGGTATCAGGTGCGCTCTTCTCCCATTAGCCAGACCACAGATGAAATATGGTCAGAGGAATCCATAAACACATCAGGGACCAGAAACCAAATGGTTACACCCAACCCACTTTATTTTTCAAAGTTCTCTTTAGTTAAAAAAAAAAAAAAAACTTTTTCAGCATTGTCCACATTTACCTGTTGATGCTGTTTTTCTGTGCTAACATCTGCCAGTCTTTGCCTTTGGCATTGGGGGTATCAAATGTAGCACAAATTCGTTGTCTGATGGAGTAGGGAATTTTGAAGGCTTTGGGGCCAGTCTGTGCAGGGAAAGTGCTGTCCTCTTGTGCAAAGAAAGTGATGGTTTCTCTTTCACTCTATAAACAATATAAGAAAAGTATAATCAGATCCAACTGAAAAATCTGTGTTAACATATAATGCACAAAAGGCTTGCCTGTGGTGATAGACTCAATAAAATACACTGACAAGTTCCCCTCCTTTCTAAAATAGTAAAGAACTTTTCTGGTAGCCTAGTAAATTGTGTACAAGAGATTTACAACAGCCTCTTTCACTCAGAGGAGTCACAATCACCAGCTTCCAACATCCAAAGAGCTGTCACATAAGAACATGCTTAGCCTTTTCCTGTTTGGCTCTCAGGGATAGATCTAGAATCAGTAAGAAGAAGCTATCGAATGACAGATTTCCGTTCGGTGCAACACATGACTCTCTGGTACTCAGAAGTGACCAGAGATGAATGAGCTTGATCAAAGGAGTTGACTGCGAAGCCATATGGCAGGAGAGCTGTAAAAGAAAACTGCCTGTATGTTGATCATCTTAAAGTTGTTTTTTTTTTTTTTTCTTTTCCTCAGTTCTAAAGTTGCATGATTCTACAGTAAATATTTTGGTCTTGTTTCAGAATTAAATTGCTTTCATAAAGCAGAGCAAGCCATGAGACAGAAATAACATCCGGACTAGCTTGGGGACTTATGCGGTCTGAAAGGCTTTTGCCTGCTGTCTGCCCACCCTGCTTCTAGTTTATACCTGTCCGATGAGATTTAGTCACTGCAGGACATCATAGCAATTAGCATCCTATTCAACATGAAATCCAACAGAAATTGGTCAGATTGGAGCAGGTTGCTGGTGAATTTATATAGACTGACAGAACTTTGGTGCAGTGGTTAAGAGCTTGGCTGGTAACCAAAAGGTCAGCAGCATTTAAGGTCCCTAATAAAATTAAAAAAAAAATTTTAATCAGCTATTCTAATCAAAAGAAAAATTATCTTGGGAAGGGCCAGACCTAATTAGGTAATCCCTTAAAAGAAACAAGAGGCAGCTCTTGAGAGGAGGAAACTCTCCGGCTGGCTTTGAGTAAAGCAAAAAGCCATGTTGTGAACTGCCTATGAAGGGAGCCATGTGGCTAGGATATGAGGGTGGCCTCTAGGAGCTGAGAGTGATCTCTGGCCGATAGATGGCAAGAAAATTATGACATCTGTCCTATAGCTACAAGGAACTGAATTCTTCCAAAAACCTGGAAAAGTCATCTCAAGATGAGACCAGATCCCCAGTCAACACCACTTTAATTTCAGTCTTGTGAGATCCTGAGCAGAGAGCCCAGCTGTGCCATGCCTAAACTTCTAATCTACAAACCTGTGAGATAATAAATGGGTGTTGTTTTAAATTGCTAAATTTGTGGTAATTTGTTAAGCAGCAATAAAAGAGTAATATTGTGGCTATTGTTGTTAGGTGCCGTTGGGTCAGTTTTGACTCATAGCGACCCTATGTACAACCAAACAAAACACTGCCTGGTCCTAAGCCATCCTCACAATCATTGTCGTGCTTGAGTCCATTGTTGCAGCCACCATGTCAATCCATCTCATTGAGGGTCTTCCTCTTTTTCCCTGACCCTCCACTTTACCAAGCATGATGTCCTACTCCAGGGATTAGTCCCTCCTGATAACATATCCAAAGTATGTGAGGCGAAGTCTTACCATCATTGCTTCTGAGGAGCATTTTGGCTGTACTTCTTCCAAGACAGATTTGCTCATTCTTCTGGCAGTCCATGGTATAGTCAATCATTCAAAGGCATCAATTCTTCAGTCTTCTTTATTCATTGTCCACCTTTTGCATACATATGAGGTGACTGAAAATACCATGGCTTGGGTCAGGCGCATCTTAGTCTTCAAGGTGACATCTTTTCTTTATAATACTTTAGAGAGGTTTTTTGCAGCCAACTTGCCTAACGCAATGCATCTTTTGATTTCTTGACTGCTGCTTCCACGGGTGTTGATTGTGGATCCAAGTAAAACGAAATCCTTTAAAACTTCAATCTTCAAAGTAATACAAAGGGAAACTTAAGAATCTAATCTAAGATTGGGTTAGAGGGCTAGTTAGGACTGTTTTAACTCCAAGAAGCTCTTCTTCACTTCAGGAACAGGAATTCTCTGTCTTCCTTCAAGTCAACACATGCCCTTTCCGAACTATCTGCCTTCAGTGATTCATGCCTTGATTATTTCTTCTGACCTTTGAATGCAGACATCCCAACCACGGCAGGTCTTCTCAGGTAGTACAAAGGTTCACACAGCTATAAATCATCAGACTGGGTGTATCTGAATTTCAAAAAGGTGCTAATTGAGGAAATTGCTTCACACAGAGATTTTATCAATTTGAGTGATAATGTTTTTTGTCTGTGACATAGCTGAAACTAGAATTCTTAAACCAGTAATCATTTCACGACACCACCCTGCTTCAGGACAAGTACAAAGAAATCCACAGAGTAGAGTGGTTAAGAGAAACACTCTCAGAGTAATATAAGCATTATGTTTCAGGAATTTAAAGTAGGGAAGGCTTCAAGGAGGAGGCGTTTGAGTTGACCTCAAAGGATATGTGAGCATTGGGCACTGACTAAATATAAATTGGATGGATATGTAGTCATTGCAGGCAGAGCGGACAACCTGGTTCCCATATATTAGATGGTGCTAAAATAAACCAACTCAGGCTCCTTACTGCATAAAGCAGGTTACACGATACATCATTTTTTTTTACCATGGTTTGTAAAATTTCTTCTAGGCTCTAAAAATGCAAATGAAGTTAGAACAGCTTTCTTGAGTATTTCCTGACTTGAGAGTAGAAACTGGGGGATGGGGGGAAGAATTCTATCCACCTTAACGTGGTAGCTGTCATAGTAAAACAGCACCTGAGGGTATCAACCAGAGCAAAGGTGGCTTGCCAATGAAACTGAAAACTCTGAGTGTTCATGCCAAAGGATCGCAGTAGACAGAGGACTGGCTCTTGAAAGGCCTCATGGCACCTGTGAACTGTCGGCTGAACCCTGTCTTTACTGTCGGCAGAAGAAAGAACACCTGAAGCAAGACATCTTCAGAAAAAACTGGACAACGTGGTCTTATTTGAAGGTGAATAAAATCTTATGTGAGACTACGCCTAAAAAGAAGTATTTTTTTCTATTTATTACACTTTACTGTGGGCACCCATTTCACTCATAAAGCATCCAAATTTAAATGATTTCCATGCACAAGGATGACACTTTATGTAACATTTACGATGCATTTTAAAAGACATCTGGGCCAAGTAATAAGAATCCTGTAGATACATCACATTTTCTGATTGTTTAAATTAAATATGCAAGAGGAACTGTAGATTTTCATGCTCTGCACATCTGAGATAAGAGGCTGCTACCTGGTTGGCTTAGGGAGTTGTAAATCCATGAGAAATTCCAAGTATTTTGTCTATTCTGTAACAGGCAAATTATCCCCCAACTTCCACCACTTTTGAAAGATAAGAGAATTGCTTGAAGGAAAAATTGTAAAATCGTAACAAGCAAGATTCTCATTTAAGTTGCTTTTACGGGGAGGGGGGGAAGTTTTCAATAATATTACATTAATAAGAAATGATGAAATAAATTTCTTAGGGATTCTTTCTTTCTCTTCAGTATTCGTAAACTTGCTTTGTTCAGGTCTATAAATTTTAGACTGGTCTCACTGTTGTTTTATAGGTTATTGATGGGTAATAATCACTGTGAAATTCAGCTGAGTTCAATTAAAGAGGAACCAACCTATATCTATAGGTTGACATGATAATGACTGCTGTAAAGAACAGGAAGGATATATTACTTCTGCTACTGAAATAACATTTATGCCTGTGGATGAAATGAAGGATCGTATTTATTTGGAAAAGCATTGACATTAGAGGCATAAAGAAACATGATGGATGTGATGGGGAACATAAAGGATCAAAGGCCTTCAGTGAGGATGATCGCTGCACTGATGTGGACATTTAAAAATCAATATCATGATATGTTAAAAAATATATAGAGAGGCCTAATACCTCTTATGCTTTGATCATTAAATTTATGAACCAGTGATACTAAGAGAACCCATTAAAGTAAATATAGGCAGTGGGATCTCTGAGCCTAAACGTGCAGGGATTTTTCTTTTTTTGCAGAAGAGATTAAAAAAATTAAAAAAAGAAAGTTGTCATAGATATCTCCGGAAAGCTTCAAAGTGTTTTGTTCCAGATTATTATTATTGTTGTTGTTTAATCAATAAATCTCTTAGGAGCTTATTCAAGCTACTGAAATGCAGTCTTTTTCGGCCTCCTAGCCATCAAGTATGATGCACTTTAATAACTGAATTATCATTCATAACTCACCGACTGATATAGACCCATGTAATGGATTGAATTGGGTCCCTCAAAATATGTGTCATTTTGGTTAGGTCCCAGTGGTTGTCCTCTATTTTGTTTTTTCCTATGTATTATAAATCATAATCTCTGCCTGTGGTTAAAAAGGATTAGGGTGGGGTGCAACATCCTTACCAGGTCATATCACCGATCCAATGTGAAGGGAGTTTCCCTGGGGTGTGGCCTGCACCACCTTCTATCTCTTAAGAGAGCGAAAGGAAAGGGAAGCAAGCAGAGAGTTGGGGACCTCATACCACCAAGAAAGCAGCACCAGGAGCACAGTGTGTCCTTTGGACCTGAGGTTCCTGCGCTGAGATGCTCCCAGACCAAGGGAAGACTGATGCCAAGGACCTTCCTCCAGAGCCAACAGAGAGAGAAAGCCTTCCCCTGGAGCCGGTGTCCTGAATTTGGACTTCTGGCCTACTGGACTGTGACTTCTCTTTGTTAAAGCCATCCACTTGTGGTATTTCTGTTACAGCAGCACTAGATGACGAAGACAACCCACCTCTAGAATTTATCCTGCCTCCCCCTGCCCCCAGGTACTCTTGATTTTTCAATTTTTCAGAGCTATCTGTATCCTCACTTTTAATTTAACCATACCCCACAAAAAACAAGCAGACAAACGAAAACAACAAAAGGGCCAAGTAATTTTTGGGTGAAGAGGACAGTTTTTATTCACTAGATTTATCACCTGACACAGGCTCTTTCCTGGAGTCAGACAACCCCGGGGTTGAAAGGAGCTTGAGTGGTCATTCAATCAAGACATCCATTTGCAGGCACATCTACACGCAGGAAAATCGTTCTATTCTTGAAGCTCTTTAGAATGGACACTTGTTCTGGTCCATCACGCAATGGGTTACATTCAATCTTTTTGTAGTTCTCGATGAAATTATTTCCCAATTTTCATACACTTCCATGCACTTCAAGACAAAATCATTGCTACTTTGATGTTTCCCACTGATGCCTGACCTCCCAAAGAGAAGACATCCATTATGGACAAGGCCCACACAGTGAAGACTCTGATAAACTAAACAGCCTTGATTGGAATCCTGAAGCAGTGTAGTGTGATAGTCAAGACTGGAAATCAGGTGTCTTAATTCGGAACTCTGGCTCCCATCTCACTAGCTTTATGAAGGTTTATGTCTTTGAGAATGTTGTATCATGTAAAACTGTGATAGTAATGATACTTAACTCCACAGAGTTGTGGTGATTAAATGACAAGTGTGAAAACATACAGGACTGTGCCTGAAATGCAGAAATTATTAGTTTTCTTCTGACGTACAAAATATTAACAAATTAGACTTGTTTAAGAAATACAGTTTATTACAAAGTGATAGAGACACTCTGGGCCAAATTTCTGCAATAATCCGCCAAGCAATTAATAAAGTGTTCCTTGACAGGATCAAAAGGGTGACTGAAGCGTCCAAAATGCAGTAGGCTATAAATTGCATGACTGTAGTCCAATGTTGGATATCTAAATAGTATTCTGATATTTGCCTCCTATTATCAAGAAATACTGTGATGCCACCTTCAAGACCTTTCAAAGTGACTCTAAACTTGCAAAACATTAGAAAACGGATTGAAAGATAAGGAATAAGATTGTGTTTATTAGCTACTTTTCCTTCCATGTACTTCAAGAACTGATTTAAGCAAGCAGCAAAGATACCAGGATGAACCAACGCCATTACAGTCCTCTTTATATAAACATCCTGTACCAGCAGAAGCTGCTCTCCGATACCCAAACCCAAAAACCAAACCCATCGCCATCGAGTCAATTCTGACCCATAGCAACCCTAAAGTACCGACTAGAACTGCCCCAAAGGGTTTCCAAGGAGCACCTGGTGGATTCAAAACTGCCGACCTTTTGGTTAGCAGTCATAGCTTTTAACCGCTACACCACCAGGGTTTCCCTTCAATATCCAGGTGCATTAATAAAAAGAAAAAAAAAAAAAAGAAGAAGAAGAAATTAAAACCTGGAATTCTTTTGTTGACCTGTTAGCAGACATTCAGGGCAACGTGCATCAGAGGCAAACAATCCCCTTTCGATTCTGCCTTTTCACACTTGCTCCTGAATACCAGCTCTCCTTGGATTTTTCTTTTGTTTTGATTTTAAAACATTTCTACAAATTTTATTTTACTTTAAAGTGGATTGTGTTAAGTATGCCATGACTACTCAAAAAGGAAGTTCTAAAAATATCCTACCCTGGGCTTCCTGATCTACCTTCACTATCAAAACCATCTCAGCACATAACGCAAATTGGCATTAATGAATGCAAATACTGCATAAACATGCCAGTTAAGACAGCTATCAATTTTGAGGCATGATACTTTGGAAAGTCATCTACTCTTCAGAAAAACTATTTGGGGAATTAGCAATGGCAAATTAGGAATTTGCATAAACAATGAATTGAAATGAGAATGGCAAGAAGCGATAATGTTATAAGGCTTCAAGATTTCAAAAAAAGAAAACAACCTGAAATTGAGTTGTGTATGTATAAATGTCTTAAACCTTCTGCCAAGCCTAAATTATTTATATATATAACCAAAAAAAAAAAAAAAAATTGCTGTCAAGTCAATTCCAATTTATGGAAAGAGTAGAACTGCACTCCATAGGGTTTTCAACAGCTGTGATCTTTTGGAAGTAGATCATCAGCTCTCTCTTCTGAGGTGCCTATGGGTGGATCTGGACCACCAACCTTTTTAACATTTTTTTGGTTAGTAGTCTAGAGCTTAACTGTTTGCACCACCCAGGGACTCCTACCTACATGTGTTTGTGTGTGTATATATATATGTACATATATCCCCATCCTACAGGTGGAGCCTAGGTCTGATGGCACAGTGGTTAAGAGCTTGGCTGCTAACCAAAAGGTCAGCAGTTCAAATCCACCAGCTGCTCCTTGAAAACCCTATGGGGCAGTTCTACTCTTGTTCTATATGGTGGCTATGAGTTGGAATCGACCCGATGGCAATGGGTTTAGAGTTCTGGTGGCGCAATGATTAAGCATTCTGTGCTAACTGAAAAGTCAGCCTTTTGAACCTACCCAGCTGCTTTGCAGGAGCAAAATGTGGCAGTCTGCTCCCATAAAGATTTAAAAAAAAAAAAACCAAACCCAGTGCCGACAAGTAGATTCCAACTCATAGCGACCCTATAGGACAGAGTAGAACTGCCCCATAGAGTTTCCAAGGAGTGCCTGGCGGATTCGAACTGCCGACCCTTTGGTTAGCAGCCATAGCACTTAACCACTATGACACCAGGGGTTCCCATAAAGATTACAGCCTAGAAAATGCTACAGGGAATTTCTGCTCTGTCCCATAGGGTCTCTATTAGTCAGAATCAATTCGAGGGCAAAGGGTTTGTTTTTTTGTTTAAGCCAGGAATTACCTCAAAATTACTAAAAAAAAACATTACAAACCTCTCCTCCCTTTATTCTGCCTCTCTGCTACTGTCCCCCTTTACCCCCAAATAACCTCTGAGAAAGGTTTGCCACTGTCCTAGTGTCTACTCTATAAACCCAAGTTCAGAACCAGGAAGTCATTCAGTGGTTTGGGGTAAATCAGAGCCATGGCAGAGAGCAGGTGTCTTTTTGCAAAAGTTCCCCAGTGAATTCTCTTTTGGCTCCCATTTTAATTCTGCCCTTCAATAGCGATATGCCCTTGGACAAAGTCTTTTACCTTCTGCACCTCTAATTCCTTATTTTGTAGAATGAGGTTAATATCTACCCTGCCTATAGGGTCACTATGAGTCAGAATTGACTTGACAGCAATGGGTTTCGTTTTTGGTTACCTTATATCATTGTACTGATGAATGTAGGTTTGATGGAAATGTGGGTATGAAGAACCCCAAGACTGGGGGGCATGAGAAATTATAGGACAAAAAGGAGCCAAGGCCCCAAGACTAAATAACACATATGCAGCAAAACTAGTCAGAACCAGCAGAAAACAGCCTGACGGTGACCTTGTGCCTCTTTATGCTATGTATCTCAACTGTACCATCGGGAGTCAGCCAACAATGAATTTTAGATAATATTCTAAGCCTACTGGGGCTATGAGACTGCGGTTTTGTGTACAAAGAGCCCTGTACCATCTCCTTCCCCAAAGGTCCATTCACAGAGCCTAAGCTGGGCACAAACAAGTAAGTGCTGGAGTATTGGCCAAGGTTTGGCAGTTTGAGCCCACCCACAGATGCCTCAGAGGACGAGCCTAGTGACCTGCTTCTGAAAACCTATGAAGTGGTTCTACCTTGCTGCACACATGGGGTCTCCCTGAGTGAGAATCAACTTGATGGCAACTAACACAAGAAGGCCTTCTGATGGGTTGAATTTCTCTGCCCAGCCAGAAGCTCGCCTCCCTGCTCACTTAACTAGTTGCCCTGTGTGTCAGACTAGACTTGTGCCCCATAGGGTTTTCAATGGCTAATTTTTCAGAAATAGATCATCAGGTTTTTCTTCCGAGGCATCTGTGGGCTGTCTCGAATAGTCAACCTTCTGGTTAGCAACCGAGTGCATTAACCATTTGCAGCATCCAGGAACTCACTTAGCCTCAGAAAAGTCTTTAGTTTACTCGATCAGTAATGAGGGTTAAGAGTAAGTACATTTTGAAGCTCTTTCTCAACCTCTATAGCAAGGCTGAGACAGCTTTGTTTTTCTTATTGTCCTTTAGAATTGGTGTCGAATAACCGGCAGACCAAAGACTCACCTCTAGGATTGATGTCTGCACTTGGAGGATCTGTTCATGGCCTTTGAGCTGCCGGATGCAGATTTTGCAGGACAGCTGGGTGGTGGTGGGCGTGTAGCGCTCCAGGGAGAAGGCACAGTGCAGGGGCTGCCGGTTACTGCACCACACGCGGGAGAAGGGGACCTCCTGTAAGGGAGATGGGGGAGAGAAGAGGGGCATGGTGTGCAGAGCCCAGCTGACATGAGTGGAGAACAGAAGAGACTTAACAGCAATAATTGAGACGATGATGACCACGATCGCAGCAGAAATAATTGCATAAGTGACTTTGGTGGAATTGTTGTAGAAATAATGTTCCAGTATACGCCAAGTAGCACAAAAGTAATTAATGTCAATGTCAACTGATAACATTTGAATTCCAAAACCGCACTGCAAGAGCTGAGATTTCACTTGGTGACTCACACAATTAGAAAAAACACCATACAGTTAATCATCGGCTTTTTTTCCAGTTAAAATATATTCTGCTTTTAGAAAATGCCGATGGCCAATCTTCTTTCCTAAGCCTGGGGTAGGATGATATCTTCCCACTTAAATGAAAATTATGCTCAATAATTGGTTGATGGAATTTATCTCCACACCACAAACTCATTCAGACAACTCACACAATATTCCTAATGTGTCCAACAGAAAGATTAATACCTACTGCAATATCACACACACACCCCCAATGGACCACTCCAGAGCAGTCTAATTTGCCAATTCCTCATTCATCCATCCATTCCACAATTATGTATATGGTGCCAGTTAATGGCCAGACACTACATTATTAGTTTCTTATCAGATAAACAATAAGACACTATAAGGAACAATAAAAAATTAAGTTTGGTCTCTACCCTCATGGGTTTTACAAGCAATTTGGTGGCAAAAAACAATTTTTACTAAATGGGGAGTGGGGGAAGTATTATAAAATCTACACAGATCACTTTTTTCCCCAATACCAGGTAGTGTGTGCCACTGATTGGGTTGTGCTCAGACATATGGCTTTGCAATAATGTGGAACAGAAGTCAGCCACTGGTATTCTCTCATGTACTAAATGCTCTGTCCTCCCTACTCAAATCTGGCAGAGCTCTTAGCAATGACCGTATATGACCAACCTCTAGCAATCCTTATCTCACTTTTTCTTTTTCTCATCTCATTAATTTGCTCCTTTGCCTGTTGCTATAAATATAATTTTCTCAAATACTAAATCAGAAAGGTGGCAAAAGGTTTATCAAGTGTGAAAGTCTGAGACTCTGAAGTGTGACTGCTGATGAAGCCAGCATGTGCTACAGGACCAAGGGCCATGATTAAAATTCAGACTCTTCACTTGGAGGAACTGAGCTATCCAGTTGAGCTCTAATCTGCATACTTGTTTCCATACCTTCTTTCTAAATTGCTATATAGAAAATCCCACACATCTTGATTTGAGGTATTGCACTGGGGGAGCCAGCCAGGAGGGATGGATTGTAGAGTGTAGCACACTTGAAGAAAGGAGACTATGGGAACCTAGTCAAACATTTACTCCCACCATGCATCTCAGTCACCAATATATATGGACTTTCATTTGTTTGCTTTTTCTTAACCCTGAACCAAGGGAAAGGCAGTGAACTTCTGCAGTGGTGTCACTAGGTTTGGTGTCATATGGCCTGGCCTATCCCCACCCCTGTGCAGGGTGGGGGCGAGTGACCAGTTACCGCACTGGGTCATGGGTGACACCAACCCCAGTAACGTCACTGCCTTGGTGTCAATTCTTCCCCCTCAACACAGGTGTCCGCCGCTGCTGCTGCTGCTGTGCACCCTGGGGTCATTTTGGTGTCACCTCCTCTGGCAGTGTCAGGGGGGTGCAATCAGCACACTCCTAGTGATGCCACTGAACCTCTGTTTCAGGAAGTAGAGGAAATGACCCAGAGAAGGCCTGTATGTCTGACACTAAGTGACATTTCATTAACATTTCTGTGCAAGGCGTAGTCTGTTAGTACTCAGAACTATCTTTCCATTCTCGCTTCACTTCTCCATGTCAGGGGCTGGAAGCCTAAAAACTACATTTCACAAGTTCTCTTGTCCAAAAAACCCAAACCCCTTGCCACCGAGTGGATTCTGATTCACAGCGACACTATAGGACAGAGTAGAAACCCCATAGGGTTTCCAAAGAATGGCTGGTGAATTCGAACTGCTGACCTTTTGGTTAGCAGCTATAGCTCTTAACCACTACACTACCAGGGCTCAAATTTCAATTCTGCCAATCGGAGTCATTCAAGCTAGATATAGGAGGGAGAGGAGAAGGAAAAGGCACCACTGCTCCTCCAGTCAGCAGGAAGACCCAAAGGCTTTGACAGTTAGTGCATGCGAAGTTCTCCTGAGAATCAGCTTCTTCAGAGCTTTTGCAGTTTTCTGAAATTCCTGAACTGGCTGTTTCCTAATATCAGGAGTAGTTTTCTCTGACCCTGGCTCCCCTAGCCCTTCCGAAGGTTTTGTAAGCATATAAATCCTTTGACTAAATCTCTCTCTAGCTGAAATACCTTGAGTAGTTTCTGTTTCCCTGGTCAAAATAATTATCTAATGAAACTACCAAGATTTGAAGTTCTCTTAGAAAATTCCACAAGCTGGGAAACAATGAAACGTACCATTAGTGGGTTCCACAGGGTGGCTGTCATCTATCTATAGGAAACCCTGGGACAAGCCCTACACTAATGGTCATGAAGGAAGCTTTGCTTGGAGCACAATTTGCTCAGGCCACCAGCAAGACGGCACAGGTCCGTTTTAGGGAACTTCCTTCTCACTTTCTTCCTATATAGAATTTTTTACTTAGGTTTTCTCTGTTCCCTTCCTGGTAGTAGACATTGCAGCAGAAGACACTTCTGTATGTTGTAGCCTCCCTCTAATCTTTAAAGGAAGTAATTTTCTCTAAAATACTCAAAAGTACTTTTCACCTGCATCAAATTCTATAACCACATAAAATAAATAATGGTATGTATTTACAAGCTCTGCTATTTCTTTTTGTTGTCTAATCTGATCCTTTTCCTACTTCTCCTCTGGAACCTTCTTACACTTAATAAACTCATGGGTAACCCTTACTTCACATGACAGCCTTCTATGCTTCTCTGTCTACTGAAATTTTCAAGACCTCATATGTTTACATGTGCCCAATCACCATCTCTCTGTCGAGAACTCCAATAGCTACATCAATGTCAGTCTCTGACATTACACCTCTAGTTACTATAAATAATTTTAAATGGACTTTACTTTCCATTGCAATTTTACCATTTCAAAATTAATTACCACCATATTTCTTCTATTGCCATTCTTCTCCAATTTTCCTATCTCCATTAATGGTCTTCTCTCTCCTCACAATAGCTAACTGTAGTAAAAAACTGATCAGTCTTCTGTTCTTCAGTCTACTGTACAGAGCTATTGAGGGTGTCGGAGCTTGACTGGAGAGGCAAACAGAGCAGTTGATTGGTATTCTTGGTGTTACTGGTATTATTTAGGAATAACATTCATTTTCTTTTACCCCTGACCATGGTGGGGTACACCGCAGTAATCAGTTCACCTAGGAACTCTGCTTTAGTCACATAATTCCTTTGTGGCAAAACCATGGTCCCCTGTTGCCCCCCATGTTAAATCTAGTCCTCTGCCTGGCCTTCAAGGGTGTCCGCCATCTTTTGTCCTGTCTTCATTCTCTCCTTTCTGATTTTGATTAGCCCTCAGATGAACTCTCTTCTCTAAACCAGTAAATTTTTTGTAGAGCCTCTTAGTATGTGATTCTTTAATGCAAGTAACTGTAATATAGGGCTCTGTAGTTAACAGGTACTTTTCCCTAACTTTGTTTTTTTTTTTCTAAAACAACTTTGAGTTATTACAGCGTCATGCAAATCTGTGGACTTCAGAGCCAGGTAGAGCTGAGTTCCAGGTCCAGCTTTAAGCAAGCCTACATTTTCTGGACGGGATTTGAATCCTGGATAATGCTTACCTTCCTAAAAAATATGGCACAGAACTCTTATTTAAAAGAGTCCTTCTCTGGTATCACTTGCTAAATTTTCTATATTTTCTCCTGAAAATATTGGAAGAAAGAAAACTGAGTCATACCCACTGTAGCGATAATCTTTCCTGAGAGAAACACATGACAACCAGCAAGAAAACGCCTCTCTTTTCTCTTTCCACTTCTGACTATGACAGTATCAAAGAATATTTCTTTTAATTGTTGACTTGAGTAGCAGCTGCCAACAGTGCTCAACAAAACATTTAAAAATAATGGAATTAGCAGCACGGAGATTCGTTTGTTTTTAGGCCAATCATCTTTGCTTTCATTTATTCAAAACACACACACACACACACACACACACACACACGATGCTCACTGAGCTGAGCGGAATTATGTGGCAAGTAATCTGGGAGGACAGAGTGTAGCAAAGTTATGGGTGTTTAAAGAATGGTGGAAATGTTTTCATTTGGATTCCCATTATAATTAGGTTCCTAGCAGATGGAGAGAATGTAAATCACATCCTAGCAGGAGACTGGCACTGGGTCCTCCAAGATACACAGCATGTTGAAAAAGACAGCTGCTTGTATTCTAGGGAGGTGACAGCCTGACTTTGTGTTTTGTTGGGTTTAAAAAATAAATGAATATTTCACTGTATACTGTTTATTACAGCTTCCCCACCCCACAGTTAGCAAGGATTAAAGCTTCAGGTCCCAGCAACCTATTGAAAAAAAAAATAAATAAAGCTATTTACTTCCTAGACGGGTGTTGCTGACTCTGGAAGGGGACAGTGGCTTACCTCTAATTGTGGAAGAGTCTTAAAGCCTGAGAAGATAATGAAGAATAATTAATTGTTGACTTTGGGGGGACTAGCATTGTGGAGGAAACCCTGGTGGCATACTGGTTAAGTGCTACGGCTGCTAACCAAAAAGTCAGCAGTTCAGATCTGCCAGGCGCTCCTTGGAAACTCTATACGGCAGTTCTACTCTGTCGTATAGGGTCCTGTTTCCTTCTGTTTTCCAGAAGGAAACAGGAAGATTTCCTGGGAGGGTAGGGTTTGGGTACCAACCAGAATATGTCAATTCCCAGAAGGCTCATTTGAAGTTAAGAGAAGGCAGAGAGGAATGAAATGACAAAAGATGCTAAAGGTCTTCTCTGCACTGAGTTGGAAGATGACAGGGAGAATTATTAGTTGAAGGGAGGCCTATAAACTATGTCGGAAATAGTGTGATTTTCTGTCTCTACAATGGCTCTCTGGGATAACAAGAGAAAGGCCCTGTTCGTTCCTAACCACTAAGCCCTAATGAAAAGCTATTGTCCATTGTCTGCGCCAAGTTTGCCAGTACCCAGGATGCTTTACATGAGGTTCAAACAGGCCTGAACACAAACCCTCCCCAAAGCGCTTACATCTACCGCCTGGAGCAAACACAGCATGGCCATTAGGCCAAATGCAATATGCATTCATATGAGCTGGAGGGCTGCAATGATAATGGGGCAAGGAAACTGGTGGGCTGGGGTGGTGAAGGGGAAGGAGGAATAGAGCAGAAAGCCATTTCTGGGTAAGAAAAATGAAGTGAAATGAAAACTCAGTGGCAAGCCTGGTGCAGAGAAAATTAAACTGTTTCTCAGCCTTCCAAGACTCTTTCAAATTATACTCAATTATGAAAGGCAAATATTTATAGACATTCACAACCTTTAAGTAATCCAACCCATCCCAGCAGTAAAAGGTGTTGGGTTTCCTTGCAAGCCAATGCCCTTTGGTGCTGGCTGTCCCTGTTGTATCCTACGAACTCAGAGGGCACTTAGCCCTTCAAGCCTTTTCTGCCCGTGACTCTCTTTGGAATCCCTGGTGTTGAAATTATTATTTAAGTGCTACTGCAAAGTAATAGTTCTTTCATCTGATTTTTTTTTTTTTTATCTCTGAGCAATAAACTTAATAGTTACTTTGGACTGAGTCACTGGTATTAAATAAGTGAAATAAGGTCCTTATAACCTATAAAGATGAATAAAGAGAAATTTGCCTGACTATCAGAACTTGCTTTAATACCCTGAAGTTCAATTTACACTAGAAACTTTGAATATTGCTTACGGGAGAATGGAGCCACCTAGGTCTTGAATATCATCAACAACACATTTATTCATAGCGAACATCTCTCCATAAGGAAATGTGCTGAATGTGTCAAAAAAAAAAAAAAAGTTTCGGGCCATGATTGTTGTTGCTTTGGATACACTAAAACAATGCAGAAAGGAGCAGTTTCCCAAGGTAATGAGAAGTCTGAGAAGGTAAATAGAAAAATGCAGCCTTCTCCAACTTGGAAATTCTGAATTTTAGCAGGTGACAGGGCTGGTGGTTCACCTTGCCTCTAACTCTCATGCTGCAGTCAGGGTTCTCTCCTTCAGGTTTGGCTTGGTCCCATTCTGACAGGCTGGTATACTTTGTATATAGTTGTAAAAAATAATAATAATAAAAGAAAGAGTGTTACAAGGATGGAAAGGTTAAAAAGCCCCCCAGGGCTCTGCAGGTTAGGCTGATGGGGAGAACAAAGAAGTGTGAAACCCTTCTGTGAATCCAGGCCAATATGAGTCCACCAGAAGCTTCTCCGGAGTTTTGGAAACACCCTGTCACATGAAGCACATATGCCTCTGGCTTAAGGAATTACAGCATTATTAGCCAGCTCCTTATAATGGCAATACTTATCACTGGGAATTTTCATGGAATTCAGTGGCAGGTCACAAATTGATAAGAGAGCTTCTCATGCTAAGCAGGTAGGGAAAAGTCTGTAAAAATGATACAAAGAGTCTCTAAGTCACCCTGAAACAAAATTTTTTTTTTTAAATCCAATAAAAAGGCCTGTGGACAGTAATATATAAGTATCTTTATTTATAAAAGGTTCTAAAGAGGCATTAGCCTTCCTTTGCTTCTCAGTTTACGTCTTCTTCCCATTTTGCCCAATTCATTTGACAGCAACCACTTCATATATGGCTGACAGAAGCTCTTGCTTCCACCTAGTCATAGCTCTCTAACTCAAAATCATCACTCTGAAAAGATTTCTCCCAAGGTTAAACATTGCTGCATATCATGAAAACAATGTCTTATATAATGGGCTGATTTTAATAAACCAAACAACCAACAAACCTTGCTCTACGTTGTTAAGTTGCCATCTTCAACTTATACTGGGCAGCCACTCATAGAGAGAGAAATGTCGTATTACCTGACAACCTTTTTCCCTACTGGTTTGAAACTTCTGAATTTAATATAAAATATTTTATTTCTTGTGTGTGGCCCAAACTGTTACATTTCTGCAACAGTTTTGAAATTAAATCCATACTTACAAAGGAAGAAGAAAATCAAGAGGACCCTCACCAGGGTTGGGGACAGGCTTGTTGGCTAAAGCAAAGATGTTTCTTTAGAAACCCATTTGGCCAGTACCTGGCATGCAGTGAATGGTTTAATTCTCCAGAGGAATGGGGGGATATCGAGGACAGAGATCTGAAGACTAAAGGTGTTCCCTTTGAAATGCAGCAACTTTGGTTCTTCCAGTAGTTGTCCACCATGATGCCTTTCATCTGAAACCACTTCCTACAAGAGAGGAAAAACAAAAAAGGAGCCACAATGAAGCACCCAGTTTCTTACACATTTTCTTTTCTTTTAATTGTGCTTAAATGAAGTTTTACAGAACAAATTAGTTTCTCATTAAACAATACATATATTGTTTTGTGACACTGGTTGCCAACCTCACGACGTGACAGCACTCTCCCCTTCTCGACCATGGGTTCCCCATTACCAGCTTTCCTGTCCCCTCCTGACTTCTTGTCCTTGCCCCTGGGCTGGTGAGCCCATTTAGTCTCATTTTGTTTTATAGGCCTGTCTAATCTTTGGCTGGGGGGTGAACCTCAGCGAGAACTTTAGTACTGAGTTAAAAGGGTGTCCGGGGGGCATACTCTCGGGGCTTCTCTAGTCTCTGTCAGACCAGTAAGTCTGGTTTTTTTGTCCTTTTCTTTTGAGTTAGAATTTGTTCTACATTTTTCTCCAGCTCTGTCTGGGACCTCTGTTGTGATCCCTGTCAGAGAAGTCAGTGGTGGTAGCCGGGCACCATCCAGTTGTGCTGGACTCAGTCTGGTGGAGGCTGTGATAGTTGTGGTCCATTAGTCCTTTGGACTAATCTTTCCCTTGTGTCTTTGGTTTTCTTCATTCTCTCTTGCTCCAGACAGGGTGGGATCAGTGGAGTATCTTCGATGGCCACTCAGAAACTTTAAGACCCCAGACACTACTCACGAAAGTAGGAATGTAGAACTTTTTCTTTATAAACTATGTTATGCCAATTAAGCTAGATCTCCCCCGAGACCACGGTCCCCAGCCCTCAGCCCAGTAATTCATTCCCTTGGGGAGTTGGATGCGTCTATGAAGCTTCCATGACCTTGCCTTGGTCAAGTTGTGTTGAATTCCCCAGTATCTTACACATTTTCTACCTATGGATATAGATGCTCACAGCCATGTGTCTCCCAGAAATGGCCAAACAACACAATGGGCACATACTTCTTTTGCATCCCTGTATCACTTGAGGTTCAAAACCAAGGGCTAAATACCAGGTAAGGATTTGGTCAGAAAGAAACAACTGTTCTTTATTATGTGTGTTAAAAACAAACGAACAAACCTGTTGCTGTTCAGTCGATTCTGACTCATGGTGACCCTACAGGACAGAGTAGAACTGCCTCCTAGGGTTTCCAAGGAGCACCTGGTGGATTCGAACTGCCAACCTTTTGGTTAGCAGCTGTAGGTCTTAACCACTATGCCACTAGGGTTTCCATTATGTGTGTTACTCAGGCTTTAAAATGCACTGAGCCTTTCTTTGAAAGAAAGAAGACTTGCCTTTCCCCAAGTAATTGTAACACTGTTGAGTTTCCACAGTTGTGTGCATTTCATTCTGAAATGAACATGATCAAGGGATGCGTTCCTGCTTAACCTACCACATCGTATTTCACAATAAACGTAGCAACACCCCCTTCCACTTTGGTTCAATTGTTCTCCGCTAACACAGGCATTATCTGATATTTATTGATTTCTCTGGCTCAAAATAAATGCTACAGAGTGAATGTATTATGTTTATTTTTAGTAATGTTCATAAAGTTATCGTACCAAAGGCCAAGGGAAATTAAGTTGCTTATCAGGTTAGTTTTATCTCAGAAAAAAAAGAAATCAAATTCCTGAAGTAAATATTCTCGTATCTTCCACTGAGAGGTCTTTAAGTTTATATTTAATGTGAACACACACACAATTCACATATATTCTATTGAGTATGTTATTTAACTGGTCGCAATTTTGTGATGTTGAGAATCACACTGGAGAGATAACAGGACATGTGATGTAAATGTATTCTAGAAAATGTTAAACTAAGGGGGCAAAATCTTTAGTGTTACTGGAGATTAGAGATCTTCCTAAATCCATTTTTAAAATCACCATTAATCGACTTCTAATTTCATTGCAGAGGCAGGATAAATAAGAAAACTGAAATCCTTTAATTATGTCCTATAATCTTCCCAGGCTCTCAAAAAGGTAAGACAAAGAGGTTTATAAATACATAAAACTAAAATTTCAATTACCAACAGATAAAAGCAGCTTTAGAGGTTATCTAATCCATCTCATGTCTCCACCTAGAATGACATTAATGAAAACATGTCTGACTACGATGAAGCTACCCACCTTCTATCCTTCACATATACATAAATTATTACTAGGTTGTTAAAGTCTTTTTTTTTCCAGGATGAAATGATTCCGTTCCAAGTTCTTTTCTTCAGCTCTTCGGTCGTGCTGGTAGGAGGGGTGTTTTGAGGACCCTCCAAGTCAGTGCTGTCCAATAGAACTTTCTGTGATGATGGAAATGTTCCGTATCTGAACTGTCCAATATGGTAGGTGTTAGCCACAGGTGGCTAGTAAGCACTTAAATGTGGCTGGAGTGACTAAGGAATCAAAGTATTATTTTAATTAATTTAAATATTCATGTGTGGCTAGCGACTACTATACTAGACTCTGCAACTCTAGGTAATTGACAACGTTGTGGATAAGAGTTGGGTATATTAACATGGTAGCCAGTGTCTGATGGGGGCTACGAACAATGAAGGAAAGTGGCAGGGTGGAAAGGAAAGAGAAGTAATTTTGAATGGTTACCACGGGAGAGACGTTAGGCCTTTTACAGACATTTTTCACTGGTTCCTTCTTTTGAGATTTAATGAGCGCCCACCAGAACTATAATAGAGCTAACTGCTGGATGTACACAGTTAAATAATCTCTTCCATCAAGGAGCTCACAGTCTAGTGAGAGGGTCAGAAAAGTAGACATATGGCTATAATATAATAGGCTAAGTATTACAATCCACCACCGATTTGTCAGTTTGTTGTACTGTGGTGGCTTGCATATTGTTATAATGCTCTAAGCTATGCCACCTATAGGAAGCCCTGGTGGTGTAGTGGTTAAGTGCTATGGCTGCTAACCAAAGGGTCGGCAGTTCAAATCCGCCGGGTGCTCCTTGGAAACTCTACGGGGTAGTTCTACTCTGTCCTATAGGGTCACTATGAGTCAGAATTGACTCGATGGCACTGGGTTTGGTTTGGTTTTTATGCCACCTATATTTCAAGTACCAGCAGGGTCATCCATGGTGAACAGGTTTCAGAGGGATTTCCGAACTATCACAGACGAGGAAGAAAGGATTGGTGATTTACTTCCAAAAATTAGCCAATAAAAACCCGATGGATTACAGCAGAATACTGTCCTATATAATGTTGAAAGATCAGCCTGGGTTGGTAGGCACTCAAAATACACAGTGGCCACAACAATGGGTTCCAAATACCACCAGTCATGAAGATGGCACAGGACTGGAACAATGTAGAAAAGGAGGGTGAGAATGGTAGCACAACTCGAAGAATGTAATCAATGTCACTGAACTGTACATGTAGAAAGGGTTGTATTGGTGTATGTTTTGCTGTGTATATTCCCAATAACAACAAAATAAATAAAATTTAAAAAAAAGATCTAACTTGCCCTTGATGTACAGAGAAGTAAACTGAGTTTAGGAAATGATTTCTTCAAGGTCATGAGTTATTTAGTGTAGAGTTATGTTAATACTTATAACCACCCAGGATCATCACACTAGAAGGAAACAATGAATTTCGATTGTTAAAAAAAAAAGTTGTTGTGACTCCATGTGTGTCACGTGTGTCAGAGTGGAACTGTAAGCCATAGTGTTTTCAATGGCTGATTTTTTGGAAGTAGATCACCAGGCCTTTCTTCCAGAGGAGTTCCTGGGTGGTGCAAATCATTAAGCCTGTGATTACAAACCATAAGGTTGTCAGAACATACCCAGAGGTGCCTTGGAACAAAGGCCTGGCAATCTGCTTCTGAAGGGTCATAGCCTTGAAAAGCCTATGAAGTGTAATTCTACTCTGCAACACATGGGGTCATCATGAGTCAGAACTGACTCCAGGGCAACTGATTTGGTTTGGTTTGGTTTTCTTCCAAGGCCCCTGTGAGTGGATTCAAACCATCAACATTTCAGTTAGAAGCCTATCTCGTTAGCCATTTGTACTACCCAGGGACTCCTATGGATTATTCAGTACCTTATTTATTTTTCTTTTATTTACAGATATAAACATGGAGGTCCCCACCAAGAAAGTGATTTGCCTGAAGCCACATGGTTAGTGTACAATTTGATTCATGGTCTAATGGCTTTTCGTACTAGATTATCTTGCCTTTGCTTATACTATAGTTGATTTTTTTTTTAAGAGTAATTTCAAGGTCTGACTGCTATTAACTTAGCCCCATAAATAAATTTTCATTGGTGCAAGATATGTGTACAGGATAATATAAATCAGTCTGTATCTGCCCTGTTGTTGCTATTGGGTGCTGTTGAGTCCATTCTGACACACGGTGACCCCATGTGACAGAGTAAAACTACCCAACAGGGCTTTCTTAGCTGTAATCATTATGGAAGCAGATCACCAGGTCTTTTTCCTACGGAGCTGCTGAATGGGTTCGAACTGCCAGTCTTTTAGTTACTGCCCAGTACTTAACCATTGTACCACCAGGGCTTCTTGTATTTGCCCTAGAATTATAGATTGTCTAGCAGCCCCTGAAATGCAGAATGGAGAAAATTAGAATTTTTTTAAGTGAATATTTGCTTATATTTAGCACAGTTCAAAGGGGTACACCTTTTTAAATTTATGCTTTAGGATTCAAAATTTAAATACGACCATGATTCATTTTTTCTTTTATTACTGTACTTTAGATGAAGATTTACAGAACAAACTAGCTTCTCATTAAACAATTAACACACATATTACTTTGTGACACTGGTTACCGGCTCCATGACATGTCAACACTCTGCCTTCTCGACCTTGAGTTCCCAATCACCAGCTTTCCTTCCTGTCCCCTTCTGCATTCTAGTCCTTGCCCCCGGGCTGGTGTGCCCCTTTAGTCTCATTTTGTTTTATGGGCCTGTCTATTTGAGTTAAATGAAGGTGAACCTCAGGAGTGACTTCATTACTGAGCTAAAAGGGTGTCTGGGGGCTGTACTCTTGGGGTTTCTCCAGTCTCTGTCAGACCAGTAAGTTTGGTCTTTTTTTGGAGTTAGCATTTTGTTCTACATTTTTCTCCAGCTCTGTCTGGAACCCCTCATTGTGATCCCTGTCTGAGAAATTAGGGGCAGCAGCCAGGCACCATCCAGTTGTGCTGGACTCAGTCCGGTGGAGGCTGTGGTAGTTGTGGTCCATTAGTCCTTTGGACTAATCTTTCCCTTGTGTCCTTGGTTTTCTTCATTCTCCCTTGCTCCAGATGGGGTGAACCCAGAGCAGTATCTTAGATGGCCGCTCACCAGCATTTAAGATCCCAGACACTACTCACCAAAGCAGAATGAAGAATGTTTTCTTTAT
Organism: Loxodonta africana; assembly: GCF_030014295.1. Classification (NCBI taxonomy): domain Eukaryota; kingdom Metazoa; phylum Chordata; class Mammalia; order Proboscidea; family Elephantidae; genus Loxodonta; species Loxodonta africana. Next base: position 64,967,886 of record NC_087360.1, read on the forward strand.
AAGCTATGTTATACCAATTGAGCTAGATGTTCCCTGAGAACTTACTTACTTTAATCTGCACATATGGAACCAACTAAATATGATTAACAGTATCTCATAATCTCATACAAAAATATGAAGCAATTCTAGTTAGACTTCCTCATTATACTCTAGACCTAGTGAACTACTGTCCAGGACTGGGCTTGTACATCTGTATTTTAAAATGCTCCTCAGATAATTATGATGCCTAACCAGGTAGGGAAGCAGTGATACAAACAACTCTAAAGAGCTCGTTCTGAATCACTCGCACGAATCTATCACCCCAAGCCTGTAGTCTCACATGCTCTGGATTTTTCCTATCTGCCACCTATGCAGTTAGAACTTTCTGTTAAATCTCTGGTTCTGTTGTTAAACTGATATCTGAGGTAATTAAACTAAAAAACAGAGTCTGGCCAGATTTTGGTGTATAAAATGTAGCTAAAGGCTCTGGATGGTGATATTTCTAGTCTCTGCACTTCATCAGCTCACACTGGGAGTTACTAGTCATTCAATTCTAGGAGTTTTGGCCAGGAGAAACTTGTGCTTTGTGCCTTGCTGAGCTCTTTACGTTGATTTAATGAGGCAGGCAGCAATATTTAGGTGTGCTGCAGGGGTACTAAAACAGGCAGGCGGAATTTACATATTTATGAGACAAAACTGTTTGAACACACACACACAGACTCACACACACATGCACACACAAATTGTGTCATTGTGGTATTTGCCTTTAAATGCTTTAGGCGAACAATCCCTCTCGAGGTTGCATTATTGATAAACACAAGAACAACATCTGGAAAGAATCCTTCAAAATTAGATTCTAAATCTCCATTAATGCCAAGTAAGTAATGAGTAACGAGAGGGACCGAAGAGGAGTGTTGGGAGCGACAGAGCAAAAACTCGTTTTTTTCTCTGTTTTCTTTCAAAGAGAAGACAAATCCTTAATCCTTTACCTTCCCTATGTCAAGGTTTGTTTGAGTTAAATGTATATGTGTGTGTGTGTGTAATTAAACACAGTATAACAAAAAAAGAAAAAAACTAGGCCTTAAAATTTTACTCCTTCAAAAACATATCACCATTCCTGGGTCCCTCCTTCCTTTGGTTTGAATTTATCAAAGGGGGCCAAGTCAAACACACGAACAGGAAATGGCAGGTCGCATTATGACAGAAACGCAGAAGCAGGAAGGACGAGAAGTCAAGTCACTTGGTCCTTCTCTGTCCAGCCTCCTCTCTCCCTCAGGCGGATGACATTTTTATTTATTTATTTTTAACACACCTGAGCTGATTTAATTTTCCATAGAGACGGTTTGAGGTGCGTTTATCAGAACATATCTTCAAACATCTGAAACTAAATGAATTACGTCCTAAGTGAGGTACAAGAGGTACTTTTTGTCATTCACAGAAACGGCTACTCTTATTCAGATATAATTATCTCCAGAGCAAATGAAAGGCAAGCAGAGTGGCCCTGAAGGAGGACTAGGGGAAGGAGGGCATGACTGAAAATAGAGAATGTTTCTGTTTAATTATGGAAATTCTCTAAGGGATTTTCTTTCTTTTTTCTTTTTTTTTTTGATGGAGCCTGGCCCCACTAGTTCTGAGAGGATGGAGTGTAGGGTGTGAAAGATGTCCCTCTTGTAAGGTCTCCCAGAGAAAGCATAGACGTATTTTGTGGGATATAATTTTCCAGTGAGATACAAATAAAATTAAAGACACAGCCATGCACTTTAACCAGATTTTCTTCTTGGTTAAGCTCACAGCTCTGGTTAGGTACATATTTGTTATTTTTTTTTTGAGATATAACAGAAGCACTACAATAAATAAAGTAGCTGTCACAACCATGTTTGTATTTCTTTCCAAATCAAAATTTGAGGCAAATTCCAAGAGAAGCAACTTCTGTGGAAACGCTCCATGAAAAAATACATACGAACTTTAAGGAGTCAGGTTCTATCAGAGTTACCGAAAGTGAGTCCTGGCTGTACACACCATTTTTAGCTCATACCACATGACTTGGGGGAGCTAATATCAATCCGTGAAGTTTTGTAGAGGTTGAAAAAGTGAACTACGGCCAGGGCTTTCTTAAAGTGGAATTGTCTTAATGGGTTAAAGGAGTTACGGTCAAGTTGACTCCAACTCACGGCGACCCCATGTTTGTCACAGTAGAACTGTGCTCCACAGGGTTTTCAGTGGCCGATGCTTCAGAAGTAGATAGGCAGGCCCTCTTCTAAGGCGCCTCTGAGTGCATGGTGATCTCCAACTTTTTGGTTAACAGTCAAGCGTGTTAACCGTTTGCACCACCTGGGGACTCCCCTTAATGTGTTACTAACTAGATAACTTTTCCTTCTAATTAAATACTATATAAGGAGCCATGAAAAAATATTGCATAGATGATTTGGGATATTAAACTGGTTAAAATGAATCTGCAGAAGGTCCTAAACACAAACACTCAGCAAGAGGAAAATCCAGAAACAAGGTCTTTTCAGAAACAACAACAACAAAAAAAACAGAGACGAAGAGCAGGGAGTAAATGGTTGTTTTCTGGACTAGGAAATCTCAGTTCACAAAAGCTACAAGTTACATTTTAATCTAACAGTGGACCTGAGAAGTTATTCAACCGGCTGTTGGTCTCACAGAACCCTGGGGGAAAGTGTGGCCTTTGCTGGTCATGACAGCTATCACATACATCCTATCAACAACCAAACTCAACTTTAGCAATCAGCTTCATCTGACCTAACAGGAGAAGGGAAGAATCGCTGGAAGTAAATAGATTAGGATGAATGGGGTCAAAGGTATTCCCACTGAAAAACATTTCACGAAATTAAAGAGTTTTACCAATTTAAGAAATAGCTCTAAATCGTGAAATGAAGATATTTAGATTCAATTAGAGGGAGAATAACATTTTTCCTAGCCTCCACTAAGAAAAGTATGTTACCAAAGGGATTGGACAGTAGTTTGAAAAGCTGGGCTTCCGGCCTTGTTTGCAAGACTTCCACTGTAGTTCATATAGCTGAGCTGCCATAGGGTCTGGTAACAATCAACAGGCATGGTACCAGATGATCCGAAAGTCACTGAGAATAAACTCTTCGGGCAAATGCTAACCGGACAGTATATACGTTGGCTGTGAGGCCACTAGTCAAAGAAAATTCCAAGGTGGTTATGAGGGTTGACTTCTGAGGCAGCTGTGGAAAGTAAGTCTGGATAGTCTCAGGTATCAGCAGTAGGTTATTCATCTTTATGCCAATGTACTTGGTCTTTATGACTTGGCTGAGTTACTGAACATCCAACTTGAGTCATGGTGCATTCTGAAACTGTTTAGTGGTACTAGTGATCTGAGGATGAACCACTCCGTTCACTCAATTTTTATGTTTGCTTAGTGAATGCCTGCTGGGAATTTTCTCTTAGAAGAAGACTTTTATTGGAGTGCGGGGGAGCAGGTGGAAAGTAGAGAAGGGCAACCACAGGATGTGGTTTACTACTTACACTAAACTTCTTTACAAAATAGCACCCTGACCAACGAAGCCCCTGTTTTGAGCAGTCACAGATGAAGTGTGTCCTTCGTAACGGCCCGTGCTGCTCGAGAATCAGTCAGGGAAGGTCTGGGGACATAGGCTGGCACTGTGTCACTTTCACTGGCTTATGCTCAGGATCCAGGTCACTGTATATTTCTATTGGTAATCATGAATTTCCAGCTCAGTGTCTCAAACTCTAGTTACTGTGTAACAGACTTAATGATCCAGGACTGGAATAGCTGGGATATGGAATAAGGTGTGTCAAGAGAGCTATGCTATTTATATCTATGGGCACAGCTTACGTAGGCTCTTCTGCATTATTCTTGCTGCTATTAATAAACTTGCACTCTTCGTGAGTAGCTAATTTACAATGAATCTTACATGATTAAAAGTCCCAGAAATGGAAAGGAACCTTGAACCATCTCTGCCCTAGTAGCCCTGATAATTAATAGACTATGTGCCCAGGATATATAATACAGCTGCTTGGTGCTAGGAATAATTTATAATTGTCGTTTTCCAACTACAATCTTCAATTGATTCAAGTAGTTTTCTCACTGCCCTCTGCGTATCATGGAGCCCTGGTGGTGCAGTGGTGAAAAGCCTGGCTGCTAACCAAAAGGTTGGCAGTTCAAATCCACCAGCCCCTCCTTGGCAACCCTATGGAGCAATTCTACTTTGGCCTATAGGGTTGCTATGAGTCAGAATTGACGCAACGGGAGCAAAACTCTGTACATCAAATAACTCCTGTTGTTTCTGGGGATCCAGTCATTTCTTCTTGTCCATGGTATCCCTTTCTCTTTTGCTGCAAAATCTTATTCATACATCAAGGTTCACAAAGAGTTTCCAAAAACTCTCCTCTAACTCCTCCGCCAAGGCTAGGTTTCTGTTTTCTGATAAGTCTCTTTGTGAAACCAGTCGTACGGATTCATCTTTTAGTCCCACTGTAATAGAACTCTCCATTGCTACTGATCTTTAGGGAACCCTGTGCTTTGGTGACAACAAAAGAAGAATTTTAGAAAGAAAAAAAAGGCTGACCTGAAATGCACAAGGAGTATTGTCCACACAATAAACTCTTAAGTTGTAATCCAGGGAGTTACAGGACATGCAGCCAAAAACTGCCACCTTGAGCTGCTTCACGGCACAGTCTGTGATTGGTTCTCCAGTGAGGGCATATGTCCCAAAGCTGTCTAGGAGCACATGGCATGCAAAGGGGTCCAAAAGGCAATAGCAGGATGTCGACTCATCCTCTACTGACATCACTTCCTGTAGAGGAAACACGTGTTAAGTTTTCTCAGTTTAGAAATAAGATGTGACATAACAATTACTTTGCAAGGACATATATACATGCACATAAATTTTTTCAGACTACTTTTATCCTCCTAATTATCTTGATATATATACTGCTCTTTCTTCTATCAACATAATTGTTTAATTCAGCAACTCAAGAAATGGTTATATTCTACATGCTGGAATTCTTGATATAACAAATGTCACTTTGAATTTCCTCCCATTTTTAGTTAATTTGTGCAATGTCAAGTTTAAAAAAGGTGTCTTGGACATTAGCATCAATATACCAGCTCTTATTTATTTATTACCAAGGTCTACTTCTAAAAACCTCATTCCTATCCTTAAGATAATGCTGATTTGTATTCAAACATTTTATCCCCTTGCATTCTGCTAAAAACATTCACAATGGAACATTAAATAAATGACTGTTTGGGACAGGGACTATAATATCTCATCCTCCTTGATAATAACTTAGGTACGTGTGACTGGTTTGATAGAGTACAGGTACAGCACCAGCTGGATGTAAAAGATAGCCAGAAAGAGAAGAAAAAACTAAAGTGGTAAAAATCAAGGCAAAGCAAAATATAATGAAAAGGGGACTAAAATATGGTCCCTTTTTGAAGCTCATGGAAATTTACGCCCCAGGAAACTTACCTGTGGTTGTACTAGAACTGAATAAATAGCAGAATGCATTTTGGAACAAAGGAAACGGACTTGTTTTAAGACATGGATGACCAGGGTCAATGTAATCCCTTGCAGCGACTGGGCATTTTCTTCCTCCAAAGAAACATGATTTTCCTTCTACCTCCTTTGCCTGAAGCACTTCCTGGGAGCCAAGATCCCAGGGCTAGCTGAAACAGGTCATTGTGTTCCAACAAGATAATTCACCCGCTTTCATGCAAACTGACTTCAGCTGAACATAAAAGGAATCCCTATCAGACCGCTAGATCAGAGATTTCACTTAAAGTAGTAATTCAACTGCAATCTGTCTTTGCTGGGACTGTCTCCCTTATTGTTAGCCTTCTATTATTTATCTTCATTTTCCTTTCTTGTCTCTCTCTTTTCTTCTCTCCTTGTACTATCTCTTTTACATGTCCTCAAATACCAAAGGAAAGAGACACTCAGAATTCTTTTCAATGCAGTCATTAATTCAGCAAACTTCCATCTCGCACCAACTGTGTTCCTAAAGGAAATCCTGATGGCATAGTGGTTAAGAGATATGGCTGCTAACCAAAAGGTCGGCAGTTCAAATTCACCAGCCACTCCTTGGAAACCGTATGGGGCAGTTCTACTCTGTCCTAAAGGGTTGTTATGAGTCAGAATTGACTCAATGGCAACAGGTTTAGTCTGGTTTTGGTGTTCCTGAATACGAAAATCTAGATACGTTGTAATCTCCGAGATGTTCTTTTCTGAACAGAGCCTGCCTGCCCTATGCCTTCTCCCTACACCACAGAGGCCACAGAGTAAAGTCAATTCAGAAAGGAACAGGGCCTGGAAGGAAGGGAGGCATAGGCATCCATGTCTGTGTGGGTGATGACAACCGCATTCTGAAAGCAGATAATAACAGCTCTGGATTATCTCTTACTTCTCTTTTCCATTATCACGGAAAATAAAGGAGCCAGTACCCTGAAGTTTGAAACATGTGCTCCCGACTCTCTGGAAAATAAGCAAATTTGCTCAAAAATGTCACAGTTGATTCATTGTGTTAAGAGAGGGTAAGGGGAAATCTCTCCCATAGCTGGAACTCAAATCCCATTTTTTTTTTTAAAGGAAGAATTAGCTCTCACCTCCCACTTGCCCTGCTGTGTCCTCTTCTTTAAATGGATAGTCCAGTGCTCAGAGCTGACATCTGCACAGTGTGGTATGGTCAGTGCAAAAGGAGTGGTGACGATCATGTCTGGGGGTCCACAGGTGACTTCAGGACTCAGGAGTACCTCAGATCCATCTGACTGGAGGCTTTACAGTTGGGAAAAGCATCAAAGGCAGAAGCATGTAAAGGAGGTAGCATATTTGAATAAAACTTTAGTTGCAGGCTGGGGTTTGCCTAGGCTGAAAAAAATCCCTCCCAGACGCCCCTCTGGTTTGCCCCCCACACAAGCAAAGGGTTGGTCTGAATAACCTCCAGTTTGGTGGTGAAATGGCAGGCGTTTACCCTGAATGGCTCAAGCGCACAGACTGAGTTAAAGCCTAGATTTCAAATCTAGGTTTTGACAAACAAGCAAAATGACAATGTGCTTCTTTAGGAATAAAGGGCAGAACTGGAGAAATTAAAGACCTGGCTTTTGCGTGATACAGTAGCTGCCGAAGTTGTACTCTTGTTGATAATATATCGATAGTCAAAAGACGAAAACTTTACAGAAATAAGTGATCTGGTAATCTTACCATCAGGTTTTCTTTCCCCTACCAACACATTCTACAATATTTCCAATGCCAGTAAGTGATAAAACAAATTATTACGGAATAAAACAGCACTTCAAACATACCCAGATTATGTCGATTTTGAAAACATTTGTCTTCTGCCAATACACAAATATATAGGTTATACAGTGACAGCATAGTAGATAGTTATACACGTACATAATCGAGTACATTAATATATATCCCTCGACTCTTTCCCATTTTAGATCTAAATTTGAGATCACTCCACCGAAACCTGGTGTTCAGATATTTCTGTGCTGTAAATTATTTACAATGGGGAGTGCGGAGTCATGGAACATAAAAGAAAATGAAACTGAACTAATGGAAAATAATACCACTTCATTGAATGCCTTCCTCTTTCACTTTTTTGTATGTATTTTTTTTTGTTACGGTAAATACATATGTAACAAAACATGTGCCATTTTAACACCCTTCAGGCGTTGTCTATTGTTTCTAATCCCTGCTCACCAAATAGTTAGGAGGAAGGGGTACATTATAGGACAAGAATCAGTGAGAAGAGTCCAGAAGTCTGCTCATTCTTCCCCAATGCCTCATGTGATCTTAAACAACCTATTTCACCTTCCTTTTGCTGGATTTTCATTGGTAAAAGATAGAGTGATAGACATTATAGTGAATAAAGCAATTCAGGACTTTCAAACAAACAATGCTACATCTGAGCTAGGATGGTGGGTACTACCACCAAAACTTTCATCACATCCAGGAAGGATATTTAAATATGTCAACCCTGATCAACAAAGCAACCCTTTGGGCCACATACCGGTGAAACTTAGTATTAAAACAAACCTTCTTTCCTGTGATCTTGTATAAACAAACAGCTTTTCTCTGACGGCGTTTAACATGTTACTAATCTCTGAATGACTTTTGCTGCCATCTTTCATTCTCTGTCAAGTTACCAACGGTCACTCTAGCTCATTAGCTATAATTTGCTGCTGCAATAAATCCAAGCCTTATAACTGAACAGGGACATCTTACATCTACTTTATCTAAACCAGGCTTCAATGTTTTCACACCCTCCTCCCCAAGCAGCACTGGAAATGCCTTCCAAAATACTCAGTCTTGCACACAGCTAGCCACAGTCCAAAGCTGACAATTCTTCCTATAGAAGCAAAGTGTAGGTTAGCCTGAAAACATGCCTGCATTTACCTATAAGCAGGGCAGGCGAGAGCAGAGGGGGCTGGAAAGCCATGCATTAGCCAGAGCAAATGCTCCACGCAAGGCCTAGAACAATATACTAGAGGTTTGAAAACGATGTAAAATGTAAATGTGAGCCCTAACATCCACAAAGCGGCAGCCCAAATGTGGATGCCTGCCAGCAGCCATTACAGAGGGTTAAGCGCATTTCGTGTCATTGGCGCCTGCATTCATCACAGACAGGAATAGCAGGGATGCTTATGAGTGACCAATGACAAGCTCTGCGAAAAGAACTATTTAATTGCTTTTAGAGGATCATCCCCCTTGTTGAACATATTGTTTAAACATATGGGAATTGGGGGAATTATTTAATGCTAAATGCACTGAAATCAGCTAATTAGATGAACTCTCACACTGGTTGTGAATAGCAAGACTTCTCTCCATAACAACTTACATGGTATTAGGAGTCAGAGGCAGTGCGTATTGAGCGTCAGCCAGAGCATGGGATGGGAGCTTTGCGTTAAGCTGGTAGTGGGTATTTCCATCAGTGCAAAGTAAGTAAATCAAGATGTACATCTAATCTCCCAAGTGTGAAAATAGTGTGAGTTGGTGTAGGGTCTCTGGTGAAGGAACAAAACTTAATCTTTTTTTTCATGATTAGTAATAATTTGCCCTTTTCTGCCACCTTCTATCTGTGCCAATCAGAGAGCTTTACAAATATTAATTAAAACTCTTCACACACCTGTGGAGGTAGGTGGTGCCAGCAGAAGGTTACAGTGAAGTCAATCAAAGTAATGAGAGCAAAATAATCCTAAGTTTCTGATTCACAGGCCCCTGCTTTCCGTGGCCAGATTGAACTTTCCTTCTCTGCCTCCACGAGATTTCTGCACAAACCGTTGGCTCTTGTGACATTCTAGGAAACCCTGGTGGTGTAGTGGTTAAGAGCTATGGCTGTTAACCAAAAGGTCGGCAGTTCAAATCCACCAGGCACTCCTTGGAAACTCTATGGGACAGTTCTACCCTGTCCTATAGGGTCCGTATGAGTCGGAATCGACTTGACAGCAATCGGTTTGGTGACATTCTAAGGAAAGATGGGGTGCCGCTGGCAGTGGGGGTGTAGGCCAAGGGTAGCCAAGGCTACAGATTTAGGACATTTGAGGACAGAGGGCTGAAAAGAGACACATTTAGTTTGGTGTGGGCAAACATGAAGATTCATAGATGCCATTTAGGTTTTTCCACATGATAATACATGACAATGGAGCCCTGGTGGTGCAGTGGTTAGGAGCTCAGATGCTAACTCAGACATTGGCAGTTTGGATCCACCAGCGGTTCCTTGGAAGCCCTATGGGGCAGTTCTAGTCTGTCCTATAGGGTTGGTATAAGTTGGAATTCACTCGATGGCAATGAGTTTTGTAATACATGATAAGGAAGTAGTTATGCCCCTGCTGAGGAAAAAACAAAAAAAGGCAATGCATTTTTCTAAACTACTGTGAGCTAAGAACAACTGTGAACTGATAGCAGCAGCAATTTCAGAATCGTGATACCAACCACCTCAAGGTGTCACATACCCTAGTTTGGACTGTAGATTAAGAAATCTTGTCACATGGGACTTCTGCTGCGTATCTTCTTCATAGCATGCCCTCCCTCCCTCCCTCTCTCCCTTTTCCTCTCTCTTTCTTTCACCTTCTCTCTATATAGAGCCTGAGTGGATAAGTGGTTTGCGATTTCTGACCTAAAAGTTGGTGGTTTGAACCACCCAGAGGCTCAGCAGAAGAAGGCCTGTCAGACTGCATCTGTAAAGATTATAGCCTAGAAAATCCTACGGTGCAGTTCTATACTGCAATACACGGGGTTGCCGTGAGTTGGGGACTGACTCGATGGCAGCTAACCATCTATGTATCTATCTGTATGTATGTACATAAATATATATACATATACATACACACACATATACATATATATGTAAATAGAGTTTGAATGCTGTCCATGTTTATGGATATAAAAAGGCCAATCGTTTAACAGCCTGGCCTGCATAACCTGGTAGCTTTTTGAGCAACTGTATGGAAACATGGCTGTGAAATCAAATATCTGCTCACACAGTGTGGCTGAGGGTCCTGGGGAAAGCTCTGCCAGGTTTGCAGTTTTGAGCCCTGGAACCTCAAAAGATGCATGCTAAGACAGTGTGCACATGAAGGCCACAGCAGCATTGCACAGGTAATCGGGTAATACAGAAAGACCCACAGTTACCAGAAATGGAAACCAAGCCTATCTCCAGAGAACACATGAAGCGGGTAAAAGCAAACCCCCATATTTTCACTTCTGTCCTTACTGTGCTCCTCATGGCTTCATCCCAATACCATGACCTTTCTATGACCTTTTCTCTGTCATGAAAACCAGACAGTGTGACAGAGGGCAGAGTTCATGGCTTTGGAGCCAGGCAGCCCTGGGTGTAAATCCTGGCTCCCCCTCATGCAGCAAGGGGGTTCTGGACAGGTTAGTTAACCTTTAAGCCTCACTTTCCTCAGATGCAAAATAATACCTACTCTCGGATTCTTCTGAGAGTCAAAAGAAAGAAAGCATAAGGAGCACCTAATACTGTTTGCTCAACAAGTGGATGTTCTGCCTCCCCAGCCCCAAACACCCACCTTTCTTGCCTTCTTATGGGCCTCATTTCTATGGGAACTCTGCTTTCTGAGATGGCTAATTTATTCAATAAACTGGCACTGTATCAATGTACCCTTTAACAAAATTTTGTGCATTGTGGGAATTTGAGGCACACTGGCAACACTACTGGTCTCCCTGCTTTCATCCTTGCCTTCCACAATCAGTCCTCAAGCCAGCAGAGTAATCCCACAAAAAATGCCAGTCTCTTCCCGCCTCAAGCGATAGCTGCTGTTGGTGCTGCTCTGGAGTGCTCTGGGCTGCCTGGAAGTGTTCCCCCAGATACCCACATAATTGGCTCCCTTGTGCCCTTCATGCCTTTGCTCAAATGACACCTACTAATGAGGCTATATTAGGAACCCTGGTGGCATAAGGGTTAAGCACTTGGCTGCTGACCTTTCTAACCAAAAGTTCGGAGGTTCAAACCCAAAAGCCGCCCTGCAGGAGAAAAGAGCAGCAATTTGCTCCCTTAAAGATTATAGCCTAGGAAAACCTATGGGGCAGTTCTACTCTGTCCTGTAGGGCCGCTATGTGTCGGAATCGACTCTATGGCACACAACAACAACAACAGTAACAATAAGCCTTTCCTTGGCCATTATATGTAATCGCAACATTTCTCACTCCAGCAGCTGATCTTTGTTTTTTACCTCTTTTTTTATCCTCCACAACACTTAGATGCCTTCTAATATGTTATGTCATTTGGTTACTCATTTTCTGTCTCCTGCCAAGTAGAATGTAGGCTCCACAGGGCAGGGATGCTTGTCTGTTTTGTTCATTGCTGTATTCCCAGTGACTAATATATGCTGGTTGTAAGCATGCAAAAACACTTGTTGGAAAGGACACAAGAGTTAGCTTGAAGCAGTGCCCACTGATCAAATCTGAAGCATTTTGAGAACCAAACTAAATAATGGTAGTAAAAGATTAAAACCCGCTGAATAATAAGAATTCAGGGAATACACTGATACCAAGAAATGAATGAATAAATTCATGAGAAGGGAAAGCCCTTCCTCATAATAGGAAGCCAACTGGAAAATGTGGACAGAGTGATGGAATTAGAAATTATCATCTGGCAACCAACCAGATTGCTACTTGATCTAGTCAAGAATCATCTAATGATGCTAACCTTCTGGGTGAACGTTTGAAGAGTAACAAGAGATTACGTACACAGTCTCAATGTATCTCACCACAAAGAACTTACTGATTACTAAGGGTAAAATATCACTTTACGGTGGGGGAATTTGGAAGACACCACCTAAACCAAGTTAACAAAGTTGACCTTGCCAATAATGGGGCTGATTGGCAGAAAATACCTCCTGATGTGACACACCGAAAAGAACTCAGCATCACTTCCATGCCTGTCCTGCCAAAAGTGCATACCTGGATCTAATCATAAGGAAACAGAATCTAATCATAAGGAAGTATCAGACAAATCCAAATTGAGAGACATATTATAAAATGACTGATTTGTACTCTTAAGAAATGTCAATGTCATGAAACACAAAGACAGACCCAGGAACTGGACTAGATTAAAAAAAATAAGGAGTCTAAAAACACATGGGCATTGAATGGAATGAATGGGCTTGGATTTTCATTTGATCTAAAAGATACTATTGGGATAATAGGTGAAATCTGAATAATATCCACGGAGTAGGTAATACTATTATGCCAATGTTAATTTCTTGATTTTGGTAATTGTGCTGTGGTTATGTAAGATAATTTCTTGCTTTTTGCATATACACATTGAAGTGTCTAGGAGTAAAGGGAGGTCTTGTCTGCAACATTCTCTTAAATGGTTAAAATACACACACACACACACACACACACAAAGGGAGAAAGAGAGGGAGGCAGGCAGAGAAGAATATAGCTAATGTTGGGATATGTTAACACTGGTGAATCTGGGTGTGATGGTTAAGACTGTGTGTCAACTTGGCTGGGTCATGATTCTCAGTGTTTATATGTGATCATTCCCATGATTGAATCTGCTGTGAGTAGCCAATCAGTTGAAAGTGATTTTCCTTGGGGGTGTGGCCTACATCCGAATATAGCAGATGCTCTGGCTTTTTTGCTCACTCTGGATCCTGTGGCTGTCTCCTGTTCATCTGACTTCTGGTTCCTGGGACTTGAGCTATCAGCTTATCTGCCAATCTTGGGATTCGTCAATCTTCACGGCCTGTGAGCAGAAGCCCTGCTCACTGACCTGCCAATCTTGGGTTCACCAGCCCCCGTGGGTACGTGAATCAAGAGAAGCCTCTATCCTGATCCATGGACTTCGGATGTTCCAGCCTCTACAATCTCATGAGCTCTCTCCTTGATATAAATCTCTCTCTTTATTTTATTTATATACTTCACTGGTTTTGCTTCTCTAGAGAACCCAGCCTGAGACACTGGGTTATGATACTTGGGGATTCTTTGCACTATTCTTGCAACTTTTATTAAGTCTGAAGTTATGTCAAAGTAAAAAAAAAAAAATTCTTGAATGAATGAAGATAGAAGGGCCAGGGTAGGAATATTTCCAAAGTTCTTACAGTGAAATCAACAGGGCCACTGACTACTGTATAAAATGTGTGGAGAGGGGTGATGAAGGTGCTTCAAGTGTCATGGTAAGGTGAGAATCTGAACCATGCCAAGCCGTAACCACCACTCTGCAGAACTCACCCCCACACCAATGCCAATGTCTACAAAGTCAGCTCCATGGAGGCAGCTGCTCATCATGGCAGGTCTGGAGGTGTGTCAGTGCACATTTTCCTTTTGCTCCATTTCTTGACCTGATGCTAGACTTGTAAGTTGTCACTTTCTTCATGCTAAACAACCAGTTCCAGGTTCCAAAATCAGGTTTTTATTGTTGTTTTTGTCTGCCATGCTGCACTCGGTAATGATCGTCCCCTCCTTTCCTTTTTATGGTCTATATTAGAGATTAAAGTAGGTTTGATCACCTTTACCCAGACTATCACTCAGGAATCCAGGCAGAAGACCCAGGGTCGATACATAATTAAACTATGTTTTAATGGAATAGATATAAAAAGCAGATGGATGGAAGTTGTAGTTTTAAAATTAGAGCTCAGAAAGGAACGTGGCTCCAGCTTCCCATTGTTTTCTGCCCAAGAAGATACCCAATTTTAGCTATTATTATGCTCTTTCTCTTTTGATTAAAACTCTCCTATTTTGACCTGTTGTTGTTGGTGTTGTTGCGAGCTGTAGAGTTGATCCCCACTCGTAGCGGCCCTATAGGACAGAGTAGAACTGCCCCATAGGGTTTCCAAGGAGAGGCTGGTGTGTTTGAACTGCTGGCCTTTTGGTTAGCAGTCTGAGATTTTAACCACTTTGCCACCAGGGCTTCTATTTTGACCTAGGTTACTAAAATTGCTGTGGGTAAACATCTAGGTTTTTGGGTTAGTATTTCCGTTGTTGTCTTTGAGTCATACACCTGACTCACTTTCAAACTCTGATCAGAGGTTTCAGTTCAGTCCCAGGAAATGATATCATAGAATCTTCTGGAGAGCTGGGGCCTTTACAGTCGGCCTGGCTCATCAGTCAACCTCTACACTGCGACTCTGCCTCCTGAGGACTTTAATTCGGTGACAACTATGTATGTTTTAAGAAAACAGAATTCTGGAAAAGGAGAATACGGGATGAGGAACAGAACAGAGGAAGAAGAGTGAAGTTATGCAACATCTTCCCTTTATATTAAAATTAAAAAAAAAATCACCTGCTGTTGATGCTGGTGAAGCTTAAATGCTCAGTATTAAGGCCTTGGCTAAAATCACTATGACTGAAAATTTAACTGCACAGGGATTATTCCTATAACCTCTTTCTCTAAGAAAGCACATTAAGAAGCAAGAATGTCAGGTTAGGGGGTTGATTAGCAGTAACTGAATATCATAGCTCATCAAACCGTTCATTCCATTAGCTGGGGCAAGGAAGGGAGCAGTTAGAACCGTGGATTACATCAAGCAACAAGAGCAATTTACCAAGGATAGAAGCATATGGCTCTACTATTAAAGGGTTTAAAGATCGGGGTCACTCACACAGCATTATCCGAAATACCATCACAGGAAGGGAGATGGCACAAGGGGGGTTTGAGGTGGAAGGCGAATTACATACACACTGGAATGCCTATCAGAATTTGCTGAAATTTGAGCAACACCATGCTGAGATATTAAACTGTTTGCATATGTTAAACGGTTTTAGTTTACACACACTTTCGTAGGGTGTTTATCAATTTATATACTCAAGGAATCACAAATCATGTGTAAATCACCAGTTCCTAAACGCAATTTAAGCCTCATCTTTCATGCAGTGTCTGGCTTGCGATTAGCTTGTTTTCTAGAAGTGATACGGTGCTTCACTGCAAGTGCCGTAAAGCGAAAGATAGTGAGGGGCAAAGGCGGAAGACCAGATCCATGCATCATGCTGCTGTGACACTTTCTGTATCTCCTAAGTTTACTCATTTACATTTCAAATCAGGAAAACCAGCTTCTTGGGAGGAAATTTGAGTCCTACTGCATAGAATCATTTGACTTTTGGCTGGGAAAGGACGTAGGAGTAATCAGGTCCAGCATCGTCATTGCTCACATGAAGAAACCAAAGGGCGTGGCATGGGGGTGGAGGGACATGGCCAAAGTCCCAGTATAAATGTCCTTCCCAGTTACTGGTGGTGGTGGTGGTGGAGGTGTGTGTATGGGGTGGGGGAAGGGACTGTGGAAGGAACAGATGTTCCCTGGGACATATTCTCCAAATGTGGAAGTTTTAGGGCAAAATGGTGCCATGAACGTAGTTAATATTTTATTGATAGATGCTGGAGAAAGCCTTAGGCAAGCAGGACTTTGAAGCATACAGAGTAGTCAAAACGAAAGCTTATTAGTTTTCTAGTGCTGTTATAACAAATTGTCACAAATTTACTAGCTTACAACAACACAAATTTATTATCTTACAGTTTTGTAGGTCAGAAGTCTCACTGGGCTACAATCAAGCAGGGCTGAGTTCTTTCTGGAAGCTAGAGGGGAGAATCTGTTTCCTTGCTTTTTCCAACTTCCTTTAAGACCACCTGTATTCCTTGACTCCTGGCCCCTTCCTCAATCTTCAAAGCCAGCAGCATAACACCTTCCAATCACTCCCTCCTCTGTTTTATAAGAATCCTTACTTTGGGCCCACCCAGATAATCCAGGATAATCTCTTTATCTCAAAGTCCTTAACTTTAATCACATCTGCAAAGTCCCTTTTGCCATATAAGACAACATATTCATGGATTCCAGGGACTAGGGCTGGACATCTTTAAACCAAAAAAACCAAACCTGTTGCCATCGAGTCGATTCTGACTCAGAGAGAACCTGATAGGACAGAGTAGAGCTGCCCTACAGAGTTTCCAAGGAGTGCCTCGTGGATTTGAACTGCCGACCTTTTTGGTTAAGCAGACATAGCTCTTAAATACTATGCCACCAGGGCTTTGGGCCTTTATTAGGACTACCACAAGGCTTTTTACTGCTTGCTCACTTTGGTGTAAGAACTTAGAGACATTTCTGCTGCTGCTGCCTTCTGGTTGTTTTTTAATTTCCCAGACACCACACATTCTGACCAAGATGTCTCTTTACTTCTTCAGTTTTTTTGTTTTGTTCCTTTTCTGTTTTCCAGAGTGAAACTCCATATCTGCATATAACTTTATGGAGTCCCAGGCTGTTGTTATGGTTTGTATTAAAGATTGTAACCAAGGGAGTAAGGGGGTTGGTTGATTGCCCCCATTTTCAAAGGGCTATGTGGATTGTCTTAGAAAGTACAAAGGCAGACTCAGCTTGGGCAAGTGTCTTCTCCCAGCATTTTTATTAGGCTATAGTTCTTTTTTTTTTTTTTTTTATAGCTAAGTGAAGTGGAAAGGATGATATATATATTAAATATTTTAATAGGACAGGTTATTTCTACTTCCAGCATGGGCAATAAAAGAGATGATACATACAAATAAAAATAATTACAGTATGTGGTGTTCCTTTACAATGTGCAATCAAGCTCGTGAACCAATGACTTTCCCCTTATGGAAATAAGGCACACCTTGCATTCACATCTATTAACAACATTCACAAACCATTGTTAGCTTGTCAACAGCATCTTTAATTAAACCCTCCCCTGGACAACTCCAATCACTTCATATTGTGAGCTCACATGGGCTTCTAAGGTACTTTGATTAAAATGATGGCACTTTTTATTTATGCGTGTTTGTTGGTTTTTTTTTTTGTTGTTGGTGGACTAAGGGGGTGTGGGGGTGGAGTGAGGTCGAAGGAAATCTAAATCTAAAGGGCAAGGTATGGAGAAATTCTCTGTTCAAAAAAAAAAAACAAAAGAAAAAGATCATAAAAATGAGATTGTGAGAGTTCTTTTTTTCCCTTTTTGTTTCTCCATTTTGTTTCTCCTCCTCTTCTCCCTTTTTGGGGGAAATGGTATTATATTTTAACCTAAGTGACTTTGCGACGAAATCATCATGATTTTCCTGGGGAAAGGAGTACAGCCTTCAGCTAAAGGTGCATTAACCCTTCTAGGCCATTAAGATGCCATTTGATAAATTGCCCTTTTATCATACCGCATGGCACGGATAGCCTGAAAGAATTAATGCATTTCCCAAATGGTAGCAATTTTCTCCCCTTGCACTACCAGGAAGAGCCCTTTTGTTTGCTACTTAGAAAGTGCCTTTCCTTGGCAGTTTCCTAAGCATGATATAGAGTTAATTAGTGTCAAATCTCTTCAAAGGTAGTCCATTCTTCCCATAAAAACTTCTAAATCCGACTTTAAGCAACAAACTGGAATCCAAACTCATGATCCACTACTGAACAGAAACAGTGACAAGGCTAGTTCATTCATTTCCATCCACTGCCATCCATCAAGAAAAGCCTGGTGAAGTGGACTGGGACAAAGCTCTTCCAGGAGCCACCTTCCCAGCTTGACTGGTCATTGATCTCCTAATTGAAATGCCAGCCCACCTGGAGTGCATTGTTTGGACCCAAGAGGATACCTTCGAGTAAAATCATAGACTAGAGTACTATAAGAAATAGAAATAGATGCTAAGAACTTGATGCTGGGAGTTGTTTGTATTTTTACAAGGCTCTTGACTTTACAGTAAATAATATGTTTACTTCGAATTAATTGTTCCTTTCAGTCTAGGGATGTGATAAACAGTAAAAAAGGAAGAACTCATCATCACTGGGACAGAGCTAAAGCAAATTCCATGGGTCTCCCAGAACTTCCATTATCTATGCAATTAGAAAAATTAAGGAGGCACAAAGAAATAATAATATCAAAAGTTAGCACTGATATAACACTTTAGGTTTGCACCAGACTTCAGATATATACAGTCATTTGATTGCCCTTACCCAAATCTTGCAGCACAATTAGTAATATGCCAGATCCATAGATGATAAAACTGAGACCTAGAGGAAAAGAATGATACGCTCAAAGCCATACAGCCTCTAAGTGGCAAGGGGACTGAAGCGCAGTCCAAATCCCTCTGTCCTCCCCACTCTACTGTGTCACCTTATTTCTGATAATTCTGTATTTCTCAATGTCTAAGTCTGTGCTACTTTCTTGATAATTTATGTATATTATCCATTCACTTCACTGAGTTCAAGAACGGGCCAATTCTTACCTAGGAAGTCAAACATACACACACACATGCTCACACCTACAAACACTAAATAACAAAGGAAGGCAACGGATTTAGTTTGGGGCCCTGGTGGGATAGTGGTTAAGAGCTCGGCTGCTAACCAAAAGGTCGGCAGTTCGAATCCACCAGCCGCTCCTTGGAAACCTTACGGGGTAGATCTACTCTGTCCTGTAGGGTCGCTGTGAGTCAGAATCGACAGCAACAGGTTTTGTTTTTGTTTTGTTTTTAAGGACTGTAAGTATTCTTTTTTAAGTATATTCTATGCCCAAGATCATGACATCTCACTAGTAAGTAGGTTGCTGTCAAAAAGCAGATGTGGGATTTCAATTCAGCAGTCTCTTCGTTCTTGGTTATAAATACTATTTTTGCCTTTTATTTATTTATTCTTTAATCTATTTTTCCCCTTATCTTTTTTTGTTTTTTCTTAGAAGTCAAAGAGCTGTGTATATTCTCTGGAAAGAAATCCAAAGCTGCTCCCGGAGCGACTATTATCACAAACTCTCAAGTGACCTTCAGCTGGCAAATCTCTCTCTACTAATTAATCACCAGTTCCCAAGCCAGAATGCTGGGAATTATCTTCAACTCCTTCATCCCTTTCACCCCATATTAAACACACACACACATACACCCCAGTTGCCAAGTTCCTGTGCAAGTCTTTCTCAAATCTCCCCACTGATAGCGCTGTGGGGATTAGTGAACGGACTTAAAATGTTCAAAACTGGAGATAAGGACACTCAAACACAGAGTGACCCTTATTTCTTGCCTAACATGACGTGTTCTGAAGTTGAAAGGGGACATTATTAATAACAGTGTCAGCAAAATGCAACATATTTTACCCAACTCACAAGGACAGTGCTCGTATACTGAAGGCTTGAACTAGGGCAGTGGCCATGGAGAAGGAACAGAAGATATACCTAGAATGCCAACATGATCCTGTGTCCTTAATCTCAAGGCTTAGCAATCCCTACCCACCAGCTGAATTTCAACTTCCTCTAGGGAGAAACAACACTCTACATGATCTGCCGTTGTTAGGTGACTTTAGTTTGTTCCGATCCTATGTACAAGAGAATGAAATGCTGCCCAGTCCTGTGCCATCCTCACAATCGTTGCTATGTTTGAGCCCATTGTTGCAGCCACCGTGTCAATCCATTTCCTTGAGGGTCTTCCAATTTTTCACTGACCCTCTACTTTACTAAGCATAATGTCCTTCTCCAGGGACTGGTCCTCCTGATAACTTGTCCAAAATACGTGAGATGAAGTCTAAGGTGCGTTCTGAAGTTAGAATATCAGGTTACTTAATTCTGTGTGTGTTTAATCAGCTCTGAGCTTTTGCTGTCAATTCCAGGAATACAGATAATGTCCACTGTGTCCCAAACACCACTCTGCCACACATGTATCACTGTCTACTCCACGATATCCGCCCCCACTACCACAGCTGGCAATAAACTCCTCAAGCGTAAGGTACCGTATTCTTTTTACTCCACTGTACTCCATGTATTTGGCACTTCATAGTCATTGAGCTGAACTGAGTTCCAAATATCAGCTGGGAAAACCATCTGATTGGTGCGTAATACCTTGCAATGAGAAGGTGCGGTGTCTCTTGCCTTTTAGCCAGACTGTCTCCCATGCACCAATATCTGGCATCTGATCAGTTACCTGGTGTCAAGGTATAGCCAAAAGCAGGTATTCTTATTTGGAATTCAAGAGGCAAGGTTTTGACTGGGGACCACTACGTTAATCACAGAAACCTCGTAGCAGTGGCTTCGTACCATCCGAGATCTCAGAGCCATCGAACGCTCCAGCAAGGATAGAAGCAATTTCATATTTTACTGGGGATGAGAAGTTGTAGAATGATCTCAAAAGTCTGATTTAACATAAAGAATACTTTACTAAAACAGATTAATTTCATAAAAACTCCCTTTTTAATAAGTAGGCTGGCCAGGTGGACGGTATTTTAAATCTCATTGATAAAAGATAAACATATACATGCATTCTTTCTAGTCTTCTAGTAAGGATATTCTCCCAAACAGTCTAATCCCACTTCTGAGTGCTTATGTCTTCTGTTAGGCATGATGGGTGAGTAGTTGTGTGTTTAGATGTTTGTTTTGGTTTGTTTTATTCATGCTACCATGAAAGAAAAGCCACATGGAGCCATTTCACAGAAGTAGCCTCTACTACAGTGTTTAATTGTGAGCCCATTATAGGAAGGAAATTCTATCGTCTCCTCCATTTCCCAAAGCTACTTTTTTCTTTTTTCCTAGGCTTGTATTTGGTCTTATCTCATATTTAGCTATTAAAACCAGTGCAACATTTAAGTACCCTAAAAAAGATAATTTTTTATATCACTATTGCCTTTACCTTCCCAAGCTTTACACCAAGATGCACACAGTGGACAGGCCTTCTATATATAGCATTGTATAGCAAAACACACACACTCATACATACACATGTGCACGTGCACACACACAAACAAAAACGAACAAAAAACTGGAAGACAAATTAAACTATCACATTTGGGCTGAGCACAGATTCTAAAAAGTCTCCTTTTGTAAAAGAGTCAGTAAGATCACTTACAACATTTCTGATTCTAGCCTAAGCATCTGGTCAGGAATATCCATATGACAGAATAATTGGAAAAAATAAATGAATGTTTGCCTTTGGTTTCATTTTATTGCTTCTCAGAAGAAAGCTCCATATAATAATTTTCTGGTCCAGTTCTCTACTCTCTGACCATGCGCTGGGGAGGCTCCCAGATGGTGGGAGAGACGGAGTGGGAAGAGAGGGCTACCTCTATGTCATCATCTTATTTGAATACATATTGGGAGAATATCTGCAGTGAGACATTTGATTTTTTAATTCTCTGGTTTGAACATCCTATTTTTATATATTAAAAAACATGATCAAAGCCTTATGACAGAAGATAGAATGAAAACATTTCCCCCAAAAGTACCACAAATCCTTCAATTTGGAGTTTGGGAACTGAGACAGGCATTTTGCATATTACTACTGCCTTTTTTTTTTTTTTTTTTACTGCTGGTTTTCTCTCCTCCAAAGGCCTGTGATAGGAAGCTGGGTCTAGCACTGAGCTCGCTGCTTGAATTCCCTGAATCCAGAAGAAATCCAAAGGTTTCAGATTAGCAAATAATCCTGGCAGCCTGGTTTCATGCCACAGCCCTTCCATGAGGCAGCTCTAGCTCCTGTTTCTGCGATGTCACCAAAAGTCGGCTATTTTGTAACTTGGGAAATGCATGGAACCTTACTCTTTGTTCTGTCTGTGGCAGGGCCTGAGGTTCAGTGGAAGGAAGCTGCTTAAGGGAATGTTCTGGCATCCAAGTGACTTGAAAGCAAGGGAAATTATCTGCACTTAGCCACTCTTGAAGACTCCCCCACCACAGCCTTATAGAAACCTGCTGGAGAATGTTGTACCGGAGGCTGGAAATCATTGAGTTATAGCCCTTACACCGGTTTCTTTGTCTGGCTAATTCCTACTCACCTTTTAAGACTCAGCTCAGGAAGCCATCTCCAGGAAGCCATTCTCCCCCTTCTCTCTCCCTGCCTTCCCCTAGAATGGAGTAAAGACTCTCTCTTTTTTCCATTGTTCTGATGAAAGCCTTGCTTCTCATCAAGCACTCTAAAAGCAAGTCTTACTGAACTTGAGACTAGCATGCCTAGCTATTCCTTAAAGAGTTGGGGGCAGGGGGGAGGTGATGTGATGTAGTCTAAAGAATGCACTGTTAGTAAAACATCTGCTTTCATGCCCAATTCTGCCACCACCCACTTGTAAAACCTAAGGCAAACCCGCAAACCTTTCTTGGTCTTAATTCTCAAGTTTATAAAATTGGGATTTTATTATTATTATTTACCATGCAGGATTAGTATAAGAATTAGAAGATATACTGTAGGTAAAATGCTTTATAAAATATACATGTATCAATTGTTGTTGTTAGGTGCCGTCAATTTGGTTCTGACTCATAGTGAGTGTATGCACAACAGAACAAAACACCGACGGGTCGTGCGCCATCCCCACAATTGTTGCTAAGCTTGAACCCATTGTTGCAGCCACTGTGTCAATCCATCTCATTGAGGGTCTTCCTCTTTTCTCCTGACCCTTTACTTTACCAAGCATGATGTCCTTCTCCAGGGACTGTTCCCTCCTGACAGCATGTCCAAAGTATGTGAGACATAGTCTTGCCATCCTTGCTTCCGATAAACATTCTGGGTGTATTTCTTCCAAGACAGATTTGTTCATTCTTTTGGCAGTCCATGGTATCTTCAATATTAATATTAATAATAGTGTATTGATTAGGCTTTCTTATTTTATCACCTTTGAGACTGTTGTGTTCACTGTATTGTATCTCATGCAACTCAGCAGCATCCTTATAAGGTAGGATGGAAGTAGCTACTATTATTTTTAAAATGAAGAAACAGAGGCACAAAGAGTTCAATTAACCTCCCTAAGGTCACATGAAAGGAGCCCTGGTGGCACAGTGGTTAAAGCGCTTGGCTGCTAACCAAAAGCTTGGTTGTTCTAAACCACTAGCCGCTCTGCTTGAGAAAGATGTAACAGGCAGTCAGCTTCTGTAAAGATTTACAACCTTGGGGACCCTATGGGGCAGTTTTAACCTGAATTTTTTTTTTTTTTTTAATAGGGTCACCGTGAGTTGAAACTGACTCAGCAGCAATGGGTAAAGTCCCATGAATAGTAGTGAAACCAGGGCCTCTGCGCCTGAGCCCACATTCTTAGCCACTGAGGTCAAATGTTTTCTAACATGGTCTTTACTAAGATTTGCACTGGAGTAAAACTTATTTCTAGCCTTTCTGCTCTCAATTCTGTAATGTGTAACAATTTACCCCCACAGACTTTTAGCAAATTCTCAACAGGCCTCAGACCCTGCCTGCCTCACTCTCAGAGGTCTTACAACGCTATCTGCAGGATGCCTCTTTACAGAGGCCAAGATTTGCGACACAACTTCAGAAAGTTGTTCTCCTAAAGCCTGCTACATCAAGGAGAGGTGGGATCATTTAGTACATGAGCGTTGGAATTGAAGCCAGATATCCAGAGTTCAAGTCTCAATGCTGTCATTAAGTAACGTGCCCTTGGGCAAGTAGCTTAGCTGATGCTTTTTAGTTTTTTTTTTTTTCTCCATCTCCACAATTGGTATAAAATCCTCTTCCTCAAATGTTATTGTGGAGACTAAATGAGTCAAATGTGTGGGAAGATATTTGGTAAATTATATAATACAGAGGTGAGCAATGATTACTTTTCCAAGAATGCAAAGCCCTGTTTGAGCAATTTAATGTGTGTGTATACACACACATACATATATTTCACATACATACATATACACAAATATGAGTGCATGTGTGTGTTTATATACATACATCTGGAAATTCTGGTGGCACAGTGGTTAAGTGCTACGGCTGCTAATCAAAAGGCCAGTAGTTTGAACCCACCAGGTGCCCAGGCGCTCCTTGGAAACTCTATGGGGCAGTTCTACTTCATCCTATAGGGTTGCTATGAGTTGGAAATCAAGCCAACAGCAAAGGGTTTTTTTTTTTTTTTTTTGGTATATATATATATATATATACCAAAAAAAAGTCAGCAGAGATAATTTCCTAAACATTATAATCAACCAAAGCTCTTGATTGCTGGCAGAAGTTGGAAAGATTCGTTATAATGGTTGCTTAAGTCTAAAAATGTAGAGGTAGACAGAGAAAGGAATTTTGAAGAAGAAGGAAAGTGACATCCTTTCACTTAAAGTACAGAGTCCCCTCTTGCAGGCTTACCGGGAATGCAAACAGAATCCCTCGAGAGAGACCGGGTATGATCAGTTCAGACATTGAACGACCTCACGTTAAGCTTACCAAAAAATCAAAGTATAAGCATACGAAACTATTTGAATACGGGGGCTGCTTTGAGTCTTTGATTCATTCCACACTGCCGTGTCCCTGGAACTCTGGTACAGAATTTGGACCAATGATATCAGTTACAGTTCCATTAAATCGTCACTCCGCTATACCAGGGAGGTAAGTTAGAAACAGGCAATAGGAAAATATCATCCATGTGCAAATGGAATAGCCTTCAATTTAAATAAAGCATGAAGGTGTTGTTTGGGAGCTCCTACAATATTCTGTGTGTATGGAGGTGTTGGAGAGTCAATAACTCCAGTTGTCACATCTATGAACTAAAAGGAGGGAACTCTGGTGGCCCCGAGGCAAAGATGAAAGACTCTCAGTGGTGCTGTTCCAGCTCTGAGGACTTGGAAGAAAATGGGCCTTATCCTGAACACAAGTTCAAAATGGCAGAACAGTATAGAATGAAAATGGATTTTCAAGTGACATTATGAAGAAAGAATGACACTAAATAGCTATATAAATGGTCTTTTCCTGATAAATCACAGGATTAAAAGCTGAAAAACTCAAATCCAAGCAGCTTCCTGGCAGAGATGGAAAAAAAACACCCCAGCGTAGAAAAACGAAAAATAAAAGTAGCGGAAAGACATTTGCTATTTTTAATGGTTTTATAAGTAGTTGAGAGCTACTCAAAAGGGAGAGAGGATTGCCAAGGAAGACTAAATGGCCTGTAGCCCAAGAATTGGTCATTTTCTTAGGAGATAAGAGTATCTAGGAAGATTTCAGCAATGTGAAAAAGAATGTGTGCTTCCTACAATTTTATTTTAACCTCAGTCTAATACATAGGAAAATGTACACCTCACCAGTCTCATATTTGGATAAACTGCTCCTGTTTCCTTCTGCTTTTCTAGACAGCAGTAGTGAACTCACATCTTAGATACAGAAGAATAAATTGAATCGGTTAACACGGGACATACAAAGCTACTGATGTTCCAGGGCACGACCACACTTGGTCCAATCTGTCTTTCGAGGTCTGAAGGCTTTACTGAGTTCTTGGGTATCTCTCCCTCCTATTTCACAATTACCCCATGTCAAATGATCATTATTTTGCTATGCTCTTAAGTCATTTTATTTAAGTCCTTATATGTTTGATTTCTCTTGCATATTCTACCTCTGACCTTCTAAGAAGGATCATCTAACAAGAGACAGGGATTGGGGTAAGTTGTAAATTAGATGCCTGTGAAAATGACAAAGAGCCCTAGGCTGGTTTTCACAAAATGAGGTAGAAGATACTGGTGGTGGGTTTGAGAGGAAGAAGTTGAACATAGGCTCACTGGATCAATGACAATGAAGAAAAGAGGATGCCGAGGTAGAATTTGCAGGAGGCTGTGGCAGGACTTCTGTAGGATGATGTGTTTAAAAGTGTACAGTCGATTGTCCATGACCTTAATTTCGAACAGGTATAGTTTTTTTTTTTATTTTTATAGTTTCCTATGTAAATCAACCAAAGGGATAAAAAAGAAGTGACTCCCACTCAGGGAACTCTGCTTTTAGATCTGCTTACCCGACTTATCTGACACTTTGAATAAATGCTTCAAAACTCTCCAAGCCTTGATTTTCCTCATTTGCCAAATGGAGGTATGTAGATACCAGCACCTTTTCAGTTGCACAGGTAAAGAATCTAGCTTTGCTGGACTAAGGAAATGTCATGAGAACCCAACATGGTACAGCTACACAGAGATAAGCCCAGACCCTCACCAACAACTGGCTGGCAGAGCTTTTCTTTCTACTACTCTCAAGCCCTGAAGAGCAGAAAGTTAAAGCCATTGGTCATCAACAAATTCTATAGAAATAGTTGTCGAAATCTGTTAAAACCATCTGTTTCTCTGGATGTTTTTCCTTGCAGGGTGGTTCCTTCATGTGTTTTTTGCTAAGAACAAAAAAATCTATTCTAAAATAATCAAGATGCTATGACTAAAAATGCCGAAGCTATCTACCCAGTTTATGAGAAAAATTGCTTTCTGAAGAAGAGTTCGGTTTATCTTGTGTAGAAGAAGGCAACGTTTCCACAAATGTTATAGTTGCACTAAGAAAACAACCAAATTACTTTCATTAGAAGAATATGCGATAACTGAATTATTTAATTCTGTTGGATTTTGTCAGACCTGAAAGCTTTCAGTTCTACTCTGTCCTAGAGGGTCACTAAGGAGCCCTGGTGGTGCAGTGGTCAAAGTACTCAGCTGCTAACCAAAAGACTGGTGGTTTGAACCCACCAGCTGCTCCACGGGAGAAAGATGTGGCACTCAGCTTCCATAAAGATTACAGCCTTGGAAACCCTATGAGGCAGTTCTACTCTGTCCTACAGGGTCCCTATGAGTCGGTATCGACTCTATGGCAACAGGTTTAAAGATTACAGCCTTGGAAACCCTATGAGGCAGTTCTACTCTGTCCTACAGGGTCTCTATGAGTTGGTATCGACTCTATGGCAACAGGTTTATAGGGTCACTACGAGTTGGAGTTCACTGGACAGCACGCAACAACAACCAAGGCAACATGTGTGTTTTCATTCTAGCCAATAGTTTGGGGACTGTTTTTCCCCTCTGTGTGGTCAAGTCACTCTCTATCTCACCCACACACTTTTATGTCTTATTATCTTAATAACTTCCAATTTTCTGCAAAGGTTCCATTCCATATCTAACATGTCATTAATATGCCATTCTTCTCTGTCTCTTACCTAGGTTCACCTTGGTTGATGGACATATAAATCTCCCAGGAATTCTCCTCAGGGATGGCACCATGTGGTATGAGTAAACTCACCCCTAAAACAGAAAATCCAAGAGGTTATTCATGAATTTTCCAAATATCTTGAAGCAGCTCAAAATATTATGGATGGTCAAAAAAGGACCTTCTCACAGCAATTCACGAAATCCCAATCCTTGGAAAATTTATAAAGTCCTTAAGTCTATAACAGTGACATAAAGAGGAGCATATTATTTAACTGAGTGTTCAAATTAGTTTTTTTATTGTAAACTGTTGCAGCATTTTTTGGATCTTTTAAACGATTGTGTGCTTTAAGCCAGGCACTTTCAAACACAGCTGGGGATATAAAAGTTTAGGAGTTTATCAAAGCGTTAGTTAGTCTGCTTCAGATTTTAAAAATGTATTTATCTTGTTTCTGTCCACTCATTTCTGGAAAAGGTACCTGAGATGATGGGTGAGCCATCTAATAGTTTGCTAGATCCTGGGATGAAATAGTTCTACAAATTGTGTATCTGAGTGTAAGTGTAGGGAAGTGCTCAATGCAGTACCGCACTTTGTCGAGGAGACTGGAGAAAGGGTATCTAAGAAGCATAGGAGCTTAATAGGTTGTTGTATAGCCTGTAGTTGGCCCTAAATTTGAAAACAGAGGCTAGAAAGGGCTAAAGTTAGCAGTGACTTAACCATATTCATGCCAATGTCAAGGTGAATAAAACCCAATAGTCTTATTTGAGTAAAATCAGATAATGCAGCGAGGGCAGACACCAGAACCACATCAGGCTGCATTGACAATGTCCCTCTCTCCTCCTGAGTGCTGTCAAGTAAATATTTCATGTTGACCAAAAATGAAAAGTCTAGAGAGAGCAGGGATTCTCTTTAATGTAGCTTCCTGTTTATAAGAAGAAATAAATTAGAGACACAGTAAGATCTTTAGGAAATAAAATCTCAGGGCATCTTTCTATTCTTTGAATAATGCGGCTCTCACCCATTCTCCTTTCATTAGAGCTAATGTAATTGCACAGAAAGCTTTCGGGTTGCTGATGATAATTTAACTCGAGAGATGGCAGGCTTTACTGATACCTTCTACGTGCCTGTTAGCTGCTCTTGAGTCAAGGAATGCAAGACTCATTGCAAAACAAGTTATCTGTAATTCACATTTATGAGCATTATTCAGTAACACACTAGTTATCATCAGTATCTTTCACTAGCACTAAGAATGAGGCACATTTAAATCTTGCTTACAGCCTTTTAACAAGATCCATTTATATTCTGGACCTTAATGTCAATATAGAAGAACTGTAATTGCCATATTTAGGGGCCTTCATTTAAGCTTCTCCTTCCATTTCCTATCCTTCCTTAAATGTGGCTGCCAAATGCCGTGGCCTCTATATAACATCCTTCCCTGCTGTTGAGCAGAAGTTGTAATGCACAGGATATTCAGTGTGCTTGGACACCAAACTAAATACATGCCCTAGACATTTTGTCTGTACCCTTAGTTTGACATAGTACTTCCTCTCTGTTGCCTCTCCTTTTAGGCTGTTATAACAGAGACATCCAGTCCCTATTCTTCATATATAGAAGCATGGGAGACCATCATCAAACAATAATGCTATTTTACATCAATAACACTTAGCACAATGCCTGGCACAGAGTAGGCACTCAATAAATATATCATGAATAAATGAATGAATGGATAGGATTCAAAATTCTTACTGAAAACACCATGTTATGAGATACCAGGGCCTGACGGTCAACTCCTACATCAAATCAGAAGAAATATAGGTATGGACATTTGAGAAGCGCTGTTTGTACAGCAGATCAGATCTCATTCCTTTCAAGTCAGCTTAATTTCCTAGGTTTAGATTGAAACAGTGTTCATAATACTCCCAAATTCAGCCTGAATCAATGGGATCATTGAAGCTTTAAACTGTTTCTTCTTTCCTTCAATCAGAAATTGTACCATTATCCTTTGGATATACTTCTCTCTTGCTACCCAAACAGGCAAATTGTACACAGAGACTGAAGACAGCTCAACAGAGAAGCAAGGGTCGTAGGGGTGGTAATGGTGGCAGCAAGTTTTGTTTTATAAAGAATGAGAGGCACTGTGGGAGAGCTTCATGCCTATGGTCCCCTAAAGAAGCATCCGTGTTCAATATGTCATTCACCAGTTATCTTTGATTAAAGAAAAATATACTTCCCCAAACTACACCTGCTACCTCGACAGCCTTTTATTTGATATGACAACATAACCACCTGTCTGCGTTTCAGATTTCATACTTTGCATAACAAACCATCTTTAAATTGTAGGGACCACCCTGATCTTCTTAGGAAATCATTGCCAGACACCATACGACAATTTTCCATGGATTGCATTAAAACAATCTTATTTCTGTGCCTTGCTTTCTTTACATACTAGCTACCCAGGGCATATTTTGCATTTATGCCCTGCAAATAATAGAGCATAGGTTTCAATTCCCTACACTTATTGGTCCTCAAACTCATTCCCAGGGAACAGCTTCAATCTTGTCCAAGGCTCCTTGTTAGGGGCTTGGAAAATTCTCCTTCCACAAAGGAACTCTTTGGTAATCACTCGTAACACCATCAGAACCTTTTGTTTTTGGCATGAGTGCTTCTCGAGCCAGAGGGAAGGAAGAAGAGCCTCTGGTTCATCCTGATTCATCTCTTCGCTTTCTTTGATTAACATTAAAACAAACGTAGCCAATGAATGTGTTGGCTTTGGCATTCCTCCACGTGCGTATAAATGAGAATGTGTACAAATGAGAAGAGAGAGTGTCGGTCAATTTATTCATCCAATAACTACTGAGAATCTTCTCAGTGCCCAGCACTGAGCTCGAAGGTGAGGAGGAGATAAATGCACAATAACTCAAAGTGTATCTTTATGGGATTCTGCTGTGTATACCCTAGTCACTTTGAGAGGGCAGGAGTTGTGTCTTTTACTTTTTCCAGAAACCATGCTCCTTGTTTATGGATTATTACACAAGAGGGCACTTGGTAAATGTGGCTGATTGGCTCATTTTGAAATGAGTCTCCCATATTCGTCTGCTGGTTATCACCAGGGATGACTGCATTGCACGCAGACCCTCAGACATATTTAAATGAAGATCTCTACCACGTCCTAATCTTCCTGAGGATGAAAATAGAGAGAATTGGAAAGTTAGAAAACAACATCATTGTTAGGGCTGTACTGAGGGGGATATTTGCCTGAAACGGAGTTTGTAAGGAAGCCATTGGTCTGGAACAAGACGACATTCATCAACTCGAATGAATTGCAGTCTCAGGTCACCAAGCTACAAGGTGGATCAGCTGGGTGGAAGAGCAGCATTAGACTAGTCCTATTAGAGACTTAATTTTTATAACATAAAATGTTTGATTTGGAGGGTTCTTTAGCTTCACCCTAGAGAAAATCTGCCAAGGAACATGGCCCTAAAGACCATGATTCAGTGCTAACCTAGTGGACTCTTTTCCCTCTTAGGAGTAAACAGATCAGCCTACTATCTAATTCTCATTGCTCCAAAATCAGGGAAGATATTCACCTCTTCTGTCACCCAGTTAGGTCTCAGATGGAACCCGAAGACTAATCCATAGATAGACATTTTAAAAATGATCTGGTCTGGGCATCTTAAGTATCCTGCCAAAGCATCCAGAAAATCTTCTCCCTCCCAACCAAAAGGAGGAAAAGAAAAAACAAAAAATACTCAAGAACTACTTGTGCTTATGACATATCCCTGAAACTGAAGTTTAAATCCTTATCATTATAGCATTATAGCCAGGTCTAAGGACACTTTTTGGTTTTTAAGGACACTGACAGTGGTTATTAGGTCAGTTACTGATAAAAGTACACTCTGAGTGTCATTTCACTAAATTATCTACTAGTGCTTGGGTAAATATGATACCTGACAGTCCTGGCCTTGGGCTATATCAAAGAATGTTTTCAATGCTTGCTTATCATATCATTGGAAATGTATTTCCAAGGAGTTTAAGCCTTGAGGAACTACTCAAATCTTTTGAGCAAATATGGCTATCAACTCTAATTGGGTATCAAATGGAGTGTTCAGTCCATTCTGAGATGAAGAAAGCAAAAATCTAATCTCAGTGTCGGTTCTAGTTTGCTGTGTAAGTCACGTGGACTTATGGAGCCATGGTGTTTGTAGCTCTGACAAAGGAAGAGCAAACATCGTAACATGGATCTGAGGGGACATGATCATGTAAATATAAAATGTTTACACAAATGCAAGAAAAATACAGACATACACGCTTGTCACTCACCTGTATTTGGCATTACTAAGCGGCCCCCTAAATGGCCAAAGACACCAGTTGTCCTTAGTTCTGTCCTTGTGGGAAGTGATGATAGATTTTGGATGTATGGTGTTTTGTTTCTAGGATGCATTGTACTAAAGCCATGGTTGTTTCCATGGGGAAAAGTCCCAGGATGATTCTTGCCATGGTACTCGGCTCTCTCAGGCACTCCCAAAGAAACCACGAATGAGCTCTGGACTTTGACTTTGATGTCTGACAAAGGGTTAAAGAGTGAAGACTCTGTCATGAGTTCCTTATCCAGAGGGTCCTGTAGGCATATGGGCCCACTGTATGTTCGGCTCACGGTCAGGTCTGGTTGCATGGAGGAATTCAGGAGGAGGGAGTTACCTGGTTGAAAGAAAAAAAAAAAAGGGTCTGTCACTCAAAAACTATAAGGCACTTCTGTTACCCCTTTCACATCTGCCTCTACTAACTACACAACAAGCTGTGTGGTTGTCAGCTGTTCCACTCAGAACTGGCTCTTCAGGCCCAACCTGCATATCTAGAGTAGTTGTCACAGGCTGGACACCTGTGACCATGGCCGTGGACTCAGGAGCTCTGGAGTCCCTGAATGCCACTGACAAAATCATTAATTTCCCAGAGCTCCTCACGTGTTATCTTTTCAAAACAAGTATTTCTGGCATTCCTTCAGGCAACTACCTCAGGTATTATTGTTCATGTGATTATTTTAACTGGCAAAGAGAAGCTAAAAAAAAGAAAAAAAAAAAAAAGGCAGAAGAAAGATGTTTTGTAATCCAGCCTGGAACAAAAATAACACCTGTTCATTTCAAATGGCAGGAGATGACACAGCATGGCGAGTAGGTATTGCTGTTTATAACCGAGGCTGTGTGGTTTCTAACACGTTTCATGTGGAACTCCGGGTGGTTTCTAAACCTGAAGGAAGCGATGATGTGTCCTCAGAGTGAAAGGGTCAGGAAACTTCACGAATTGCTCCACGTCTGAGCGGCCAATTTGCTCTAATAATGCACATGTCACTCTGAGAGTGAAAGGACGCCATTGAGGGATTTTGAGGGACTCGAATTCTACATGAGGAACAAACAGCTTAGAATGGCTTCCTTTCTGTTGCCAAACAAATGAAAAAAACAATCTTTGCAAAAACATAAGAAATTGGACTTTGTCATCTGTTGCGGCTCACCAACTTTTTGAAAGCCAAATATTAAAAAGAAATGCTGTGATATTTTCTTGTGATGAAGTAATCTCATTTTTTAGTAAATAACAAAATAACCTTCAGTCCCAAACCTCCCACCCATATCAGTCCGTCAATGTGACATCTCAAATTGAAACGCAAACCATATTAAACAATTTTCCTTTGGGGCCTGACAAAGACATTGAAGTACGATATTTCTGAAAATGTTACAATTCTAAGCCATACTGTATTAGCCTCTATTTTTTTTCCATTTTCATAATTTGTAGCCATGCTACCACAAAATCTATAATCCTGGATTTTCCCACCTCTTATTCTGATGCTCTAAGAATCCACAATCACAGAGAATGAGATGCCAAATGAGATGAAGTAATTCTGTAGATCTAAAAGATCCTTGGTGATGCATTTTTCATGTTTGAGGCTGTTAAGCCAAGACACAGGCACAATCAAGGAACTGAGCTTTTTAATAGAAGTGTATTGAGTTCTACACGTTACAACCTCGCTCTTGTTTATGGTCTTCCCAGGCAAGGAGTGCAACTGAAGAACCAGCCCACATCCTAAAAGAGTTTTTGGTGTATAAGTTTCCACTGAGACCTGAACAGTCTTTGAGTCTCCTAATTTATCTCAAGCCCTCACCTTCTGAAATTTAATTTTTGCCTATTCTTATAAGACCCTCTTAGCTTATGTGCAACAAAGAGGCAAATACATTTTCCAGAGGCAGACAGCACTTAAATACAAGTTGTCTGACTATACAAGTATTTACATACGATAAAGTCTGCAACTGAAGCAAGCTGACTGCCAACTTGCTTCAAGTCTGATCAGGGGCAGTTCATTAAGTCACTTCAAGCTTCTCTCTGGTAGTACTTTTTAAATTCCCTGATTTCCTTTAAAGCCTCACTGTTCATTGTCCTGGTGAACCAGTTGTACTGCTCAAGAAAGGAAGTCGAATACAGTGGAGGTAAAATCATGTGACCGTCGATGTGAGATGTATCCGCACAATAAATATAGGGTATGGTAGTGTTTACCAAAGAATTTTTCCTTAGATCATTGATTTTTTTAAATTCCTGGCCCAAATTAAAAATGGTCAAGTAAGTTTGGAAAGGCTACATATTTCTCTTAGCAATTCATAATGCATGTAAGTTTTGAGAAGCCCTGAAGTAAAGAGATCTATTTAACCTTATCAAAATCAGCATTCCCCAAACATATTTATGTTAGGAAATCATCACCCTCACCTCCTACCTAGTGCTCTACGTTATATACTGATATTCTGTGCTACGATAAGAAGAAACAACCCACTTTTAGAGCAATATTCACTGCGTTTATTGAGCACCTTCAATATGCCAATGGCTTGTCCATGTTATTCCAGGGAATTTCATCCTCACAAAACCCATGTGAGGTGGGTGTCGGTATCCCCATTTTATAGATGTTGCATAGACGTAAAAATTGAAACTCAGTGTAATTAACTAGGTCATATAGTAATTTGGGGCCCAAATGTAGATGATTTCAAAACTGTCTCTCGCACTACTCTATTTCCTCTATTTTTAAGTGTTATGATTTAAGATATGAATACCTTGTTATTTCCTGGAAATATATTTCTAGTTTCTTAGGTAGTATAAAAATTAGTTCCTTTGGATTTATTCCTAATTAAATCACACAGACTGTATAGTCAAGTACATGTGGAATGTTCCTATCTAGGGCCGAGCAGACACCTCACACTGAGATTCTCTAAAGTAAGTAGCAAGGACTAAAAACACTCTGGTCTTCTCCGTCCACCTCCCGGTTTGTTTGGCTAGCATGCTTGGGTTTCCCCTTCTGAGCCCTGTCAGCTCAAGCACTGCTGAACAGTGAGACCTCCTCTTCTCGGGTGTTATGGGCACTTCCGACACACAATAAGCAGAACTAAAGATGACAATATTGACGATGAGAATCAAGGTAGAAAACTTCACCCCTTAAGGGAGGCGGTTTCATTTTTTTCTGAAATGCAAAGATGTGTGTGTCTCACTGGCACCTGGTGATCAGGAATAGATTTGGTCCATAGAAAAGAATTAAATGACTGCTTTGAAAATGAGTATTACTCTACTGTGATGTGACAGATTTTCCTTCCTCGACAACAAAAGGTTGCTTAGATTTGGCAACAATTGAGAATCATGTAGCCTGGGAATTTCATTTTTTCACTTGGCTAACTGACCTATCATATGTCTTCTAAATTCCTTAAACATTTAGAATTAAAAAAAAAATGCCATCGAGTAAATTCTGACTCATAGAGACCCTACAGAACACAGTAGAACTGCCCCATAGGATTTCCAAGTCGGTAAATCTTTACAGAATCAGACTGCCACATCTTTTTTCCTTGGAGTGGCTAGTGGGTTCAAACCACTGAACTTCGGTTAGCAGCCAAGTGCTTTAGCCACTGCATCACCAGGTCTCCTTCGTAATATTTAAAGTAGAAGTAACAAAAATAACCCCACCTAATAAATAGTGTATACGGGGGAAACCCTAGTGAGGTAGTGGTTAAGAGCTACGACTGCTAACCAAAAGGTCAGCAGTTCAAAATCCACCTTGGAAACTCTATGGGGCACTTCTTCTTCATCCTACATGGTTTCTATGAGTTGGAATTGACTCGATGGCAATGGGTTTTTGGTTTAGTACATAGTGTGGAGCCCTGGTGGTGCAGTGGCTAAGAGCTCAACTGCTAACCAGGGCAGTTCAAATCCACCAGCCACTCCTTGGAAACTCTATGGGGCAGTTCTACTCTGACCTTCAGAGTCACCACGAGTCAGAACCAACTTGATGGCAACAGGTTTTTTTGGAATATATAGTGCAATAAATATATACCTGGGAGGTTGTGGCATGGTAGCTGGTCTCCAACCTTGGATGATCTCTAGTTAACTAAATGAACCATAAGCCCTCAAAGTGGGCTTCTTAAGATACAAAGTTGTATAATCTAAGATGAAATGACTAGTTAAGCTCAACACATATCAAAGGTAGAAAACGTTCCTAATGGTGAACTGAGTTACATCGGTCCTCGTAGTAGCCAAGCACTTAAGCAGTTCACTTTATTGAGCCTGGTCTCCTAATGTGTGAAGATGACTCGGCAGCAGCTCCCAGTACCAAGAGCTACCTTCACACAGGACCAAGGCGAGCGCTAGGGGTCCTGTGTGAGTGTAGTCTATGGCACTGAGGATGAGCTGTTGGGGGGACCTACGCCGCTGACCTTGACGGACTGTTTTGAAGTTGAAGGTCTGGAAGCCACCTGTCAATGCAGAAGAGTCAATGACGTCCACGCCATAGTCACTCTGGCTCCGTCTATAAAGAGTGACACCAATGACCAGGACTGCAACGGCCACGACAGCAGCACCCAAGCCCGAATACAAAGCAATGTCGCTGGCATTCTCGATGCCTGAAAAACAAAAGAGAAATCCTAAATTGGCAACATCGACACAGAGCCAAAGAGCCACCGTGGAAGACAAAACGAAAGGCTATTGGATTTTTGGAACTACTGCACGGAGAAAATGACATTATAACTAACTACAAGTTGTACTCCCCTTCACACAATAATCACATTTCTAAAATGCCTTCTATACATCAAAGGGATGCTAGTCAAATATCTCAACTGCGTTAAGTAGTTTAACATTTAGTAGAATCTTGAAGAGAGTAAATTTTGCAAAGAAAATATTTTTTTCTAGTAAAAAAAAAAACAGCTCTATAATTTACTTGTTTTTGGAAGTCAATGTACTTTTTAAAAAAATTCTTTATTGTTATTCAAGGGAGGACATGAGACCCACACACAATGACAAAATATGGGTGGCCTCCTCTGCTTATATATGACCTGGGCACATGCATTCACAGAGGGCATTCTAGGGAGAGGAGATAACGCAAACGTCCATGAGTTAAAGGAGAGAAGACCAGAGCTCACAACAATAAATTTTAACGTTGGCACAAATCATTTAGTTTGAGAGAACACCGGCAACATCGGTTTAGGATACACAATCATTGTGAGAGAATTTTTGTTGTGAGATAGGCAGGTCTGTGGTCCTGGGCGTGGTAGGTCGATAATGGATGTTTTCTGGCATCAATTCAATGCTATGTTCTAAGGCTTTTTTTTTGTCAAAGAGAACTGAACTCTGAGGGGGCACATGCTGTTTCTCCCATACCTCTCCTACTCCATCCTATTGAATGCATGGGCAAAGCAAAAATAAAAGCGTTAGTTTGAATTTAGAGTTTAGGGGTCTCCCCACCCCACCACAAAATGTTTTCTAGGTGTCCTCTGGGCGTGTTTCATTTCCAAGGCACATTCATAAAGGTTACTGCAACTCAGCGTAAGAGATTTATCCGAGACCACATAATCCTAAAAGAGGTGTAATCCTAGAAAGTGTGTGGAAATGGAAGGTGGCAAGTGGTAAACTACATAATCAATCTTCCCACAGATTATGTGGTACGTACACTTAATAGGCCTAAAAGTAATTACTATGTCACCCCGTGTTGGGCTTAGAGAATAAAATAAACCCATCATATATTTACCTTGTAATTGCATGGCACTTACTGTGCCTTCACGGCTTCCTAATATGGTACTTATGTTATCAAATGAGTACTACTAACCACACAAGTAAAGTGAAATTTATTTTCAGCAAGGTTAGCGGACTGTAAAATGAGGTGCTACCAAATGAAAGCGTGAACAAGGAAATCAAGCAGAACCAGTTCAGTAATCAGGCAGTGAACACATAAAAATAATTCACAAGGTAGAGTGCAACCAACAGAAACAACAGTATCTGAAAGGTCAGAGGTTTATCCAGTACTTTTAATAACCAGAACAGCCAGGTGGGTGTTGAGAAACAGTGTGTGGTGTAGACTTTAGTGCTGCCTTCATGTCGGTCGAAACAGGAGAGGGACAAGGATGGAGGCAAACTTCTCAGACTACCCAGAATCATGGGCATGGTGACTGACGCTAACCTTGGAGTTCCAATGTCTGCCTACGTCTACGGGGGTAGCAGGAGAGCAACTATCACTCCTCTTAAGCTCCCACCCTCCCTCTACTCAATTTGTCTTAAGTGAAGCTCCTTGGAGAACATAATTCTACTAAGAGTAGAGAAAGGTCACAGAACACAAGAGATGGCACCAAGCCAGGGGAGCAGGAGCAGTGAGGGCACTTTGGACCAATTAGCCTCTTTTCTTCCCCTTCCTTCCAGTTCCTTAGGCACTGTTGACTGATGACATAATCACCTCCAAAAGGTGTACCCAGGGAGAACACACCTGCTCAGCAACTGAGCACATACCAAGAAACAGCCTGACAGTGTACTGAATGCAGCCGCTCTACTGCTGAGTTGGCAAAGAAGAGACAAAGACCTCCTTTGAGTCTCAGGTACTAAAACAGGAAGGGCCAGCAGCCAGAGGGTAACCAGGGAAAAAATGCCTCTGCTGGAAATGGACATCACTGGACACGACCATCCTAAGACAAAACTGAGTAGCAGGAATAGGTTGTGTTTGTTGCCCTGGGTTCCCACTTGGTCCTTTATGTTCCTTCCCTCTCGCAACCCAGGTAAACAGAATTCTCATTCTCCCTCCAGACACAAGCCTTGTTTTTAGGAAAAAATCTTTATGTATGCCTTCAGACTGAGACATAAATGTTTTAGATGGCTCCACGTGTTTTCTCTCCAGGAATTTTTTCAGATTCTATTTAAGTCAAGAGAATGAAATACTAAATCACAGAATTTTTAAAAAGTGAGTAAAGGGACTTTGGGAATAGAATGTGGGAAGAAGGAAGAGAGACCTGTATAGAAAACACTGCTTCTTGTAAAGCTTATTCTGACACTTGGTAGGACGGACCTATCTAAAAGCTGGGAGTCAATGGAGGGGGACTTCTATAGAAAGATAATAGATGTGGTATTTATTTTACAAGAACAATCTGTTCTGAGCATTAAAAGTTCATGATATAATAATTTTGTTAATTCAGTAAACATTTGTTGAGGGCCAACCATGTAGTGGGTGGGAGGATGCATAGATGAATTAACACATGGCCCAAATCCTTAGCTGTTTCTTGTCTGAAAATGGTAGAAGACCAGTCAGTAATGAGATTCTGGTATTTCAGGTGCAGTTACAGGGGTCTACTCAAGTACTAAATCCGTTGCCATAGAGTCAATTCAGACTCATAGTGACCCTATAGGACACCATACAACTGCCCCATAGGGTTTCCAAGGAGCAGCTGGTAGATTCGAACTGCCGACCTTTTGGTCAGCAGCTATAGCTCTTAACAACTGTGCCACCAGGGCCCCCAAGTACTCAAAGCCACATGCTTAGCTCTCAAGGAATTTAATCAGATGTCTTTACCCAGAGCTCAAGTTCTTCTAAAGTTGGGTCACTGTGCTTCTATCTTCTTTTCCTTTTTTTTTTTTTTTCTTTCTTCTCTTCTCTGTCTACTCACTTTTACTTCACCTCTTTCTTTTTTCTCTTTTTTGTCCTTGGTCTCTCCCTCTTCTAATCTTTCTTTCCAGTGAAGAAGAGTGGCTTTCTCTAAAAATTTCTGCATGTTTACAAAAGTTGCAGTGGACACTGTTTTTGTGTGTGCTCAAGACTGACCCAAAAGTATCTGAAGTCCAGTTCTACATGTTCTACTTTGGCTTCAAGGAAGAAGGAAGAAAGTTGTGTATATGTTTGTGTATGAGCACATGTGCACTTGGGGGGCGTCCATGAAAATCATTACATTCATGTGTGTGTTCATGCAAGCACACAAACACGCAACTCAACTCTTGTCAGAACACTGGAAGCCACTGCCATTTCTTCCCAGGAAAATCAATCTAGCAACATGACCACATGGTAGGGTCAGCTTTGGGGGCCTCACAGCCTTTTCCATGTCCATTCCTGTGCTCAGGCTCTTTTTTGCTGCATTGTTATATACTCCAAATTCAACTGTATTTAATGTACCTACTAGGTGGACCCCTGCTAGTGAAAGGTGCTCTACATTCATCACTGAAATCTCCTTCCATCCCCACCAGGCATCTAGCTCCTACTGTTCTCTATCTACCCATCCATCAGGTGCCAGCCCAGCATCCTCCCCCCTTGAAAGTGACTCTGCCCCAAGCCAGAAACCCTGCCAGCCTACTGTGTTCTGAACTCTTATATAGATGTGGTCTCTAACACTCATTTTCCATCATACTTTTTAGTGTTAATTATCCTAGTACCAGAAATCCTGGTGGCCTAGTGGTTAAGAGCTGTAGCTACTAACCAAAAGCTCAGTAGTTCGAATCCACCAGGCACTCCTTGGGAATCCTATGGGGCAGTTCTACTCTGTCTTATAGGGTCACTATGAGTCAGAATCAACCAGACAGTAACAGATTTTTTTTCTGTCCTAGTACCAATGAGTTGGTTTGTTCTCCCTAACTGCTTTAAGCTCTTGAAAAGCAGTGATATCTATATAATTTCTTGCAGAACCTTGGAAATCATTGTGCACAACTATTCACCGATTGCTTGCCTGGCCTCAGACTGTGTGAAGAGACATATTAAAGTAACCACATTCTTGGGTTGATTTTGGAGTCTCCGCTGCAAGGACTCCCTTCCATTTGCATTTATACTATGTTTGTTTAGACCCATTTGCTCTCTCACATAGACAGCACTGATGGCTGGTTTGCTCAAAGTGATTTTGAACAAAAGTGTTGACACCTTGTGACTGAGGAGTTTATTCTGCCTTTTGTGGACACGAGATGCTTTTTTCTGATTTCATGTCTCCATAAACAGAAGCTTTACATATCGATGAGTTACTGATGTCTTTCCTGTCTCCTTTACCCCCATTTTCCTCTATCCGAGGGCCACAAAAGCTTAAGGCAAAGCTTGCAAGGATCCATAATGCGGTTAAATAAAATAATAATAATGTTGTATATAATCTACAGCTTAAAAGCAAAACAAACATAATTGTTTGAGAAGTCTCTTGAATTCCAAACTAGTAGGAACTATTGAGGAATGTGTTCATTGCCAGAAGGGGTATGGGACATCTGCAGAGAAAGGCCCCAGAGATTAATAGAGGCTTGTAAACTGGGACCCGGGAGAGAATATGTTTATGGGTTCATTTGGTCTGGAGAAAAGAGAGCTATAAAGTGACTTCGTGGTGATCTTTAATGCATAAAAAGTTGTTATAAGAAGAGACCACAGTAGGTGCCCAGTGACCATTCATTTATGATGAAGCTAGTAACCAACTCTTCACCGTCCCTAACGAGAAGTGAAAAGGAGGACGTGGCCTTTTATTACAGCAATTGGGACTCTGGTTAGATATTAAAATGACCTTTTCTACAATGAGAGTTGTTAAAAAACTGAACTGTATTTCTGAGGGAGATTGTGAAATCTTTCAGGAAGTCTCTAAAAAACAGCATGACTTTACAATAGTCTGCAGTTATATTTTATTATTTTTGGTCAAAGCTGGTGAGTAGGGCTAAATGACCTTTCAAAGTCCCTTCCAATGTTCTAGTTCAAGAAATAGGCATTAACAACCTTAAAGGTTTTATGAATTATAATGACATCAGCCATTTAAGGAACCACTATTTCTGAGGGACTAACCAGAAGGGCTCTTTACTTCGTTGGCCTTTCTGTTTTCAACTACTTCCCGTCTAAGAGACATATTAGTGACACTTATTAATGGAAAATTTACTCACTTCCTATGTTATAAACTTAGCTATAAATCAGATCAGAATCTACAGGATTAGAATAAGGTACACAGAATTAACAAAGGAGCATAGCAAGTGCATTTCAAAACATTCAGTATTGTATGTGATTTCTTGTTAGATGTTACAGAATGACCATTGGTCCCATTTCAGAAAAAAGAAAACAAACTTGAATAGAGGATATAAGAGTCAGTAAATTGCTAAGAAATACACACGATAAATGTTCACAAATAGAAGGCTGAGAGAGGCAATGCAAAGGGAAGACAAGAGAACTTGTACTCCCACGGCAGCAGCCCTGCCAACAAGCTCCCTCCACGTAGCCAGTGCTGTGGATACGGAGTCTCTGTGACAAAATATGTAATTGCATGCTGAAATATGATACGATAGAAGTTATTTTAGAGTTGATTGTACTTGCTCCCATCAAGAAGCAAAACTTTTTTCCTTTAACGCATCAGAAAATAGCTTTTAAAGGTCAGCCATGGTCAGCAATTTCAACTATCTTTGGAAACACTGGTGGCGTAGTGGTTAAGAGCTATGGCTGCTAACCAAAAGGTCAGCAGTTCTAATCTACCAGGTGCTCCTTGGAAACTCCAGGGGGCAGTTCTACTCTGTCCTATAAGGTTGCTATAAGTCCGAATTGACTCGTCGGCAATGGGTTTGGTTTTTTTGGTTTTTGCATTGCTTGGTATCTCATATCGCCTTAACCAATCATCATCTCTGCTTTTCCGGTCTCCCATCCTTGAAAACATCATTATTGTTACTGTGGCGGTTGTTGTCTTATTGTTATAATCAATCACAACAATAGCTAATCTTTAAATAGCACTTACTATATGTGAAGTACTGTTCTAGTACTTTACACTTAATTAGCTCATTTTAACCCTCCCAACAACCCTGGAAAACTTCTCAATTTAGTTATATAAAGCAAGGCAAGACAATCAGTTACCTTGCCCAAAGTCCCACAATTGGTAAGTGGTAGAGCTTACCTGGGTAGAGCCCAGGCAGTATGGCTCTAGAATCAATGCTCTTGACCACTCCCTATTTAGCCTATAAAGCCTCATCCTTCTGATCATGTCACCTGACTAGTTCAGTTCTCAACAATAAGAGGAACTCATTACTCAGCACCTACCTTATGCTCCATTCTTTGAGAACTGCAGATATGACCTCATTCTCATTCTCACAACAAAATCTATTAGGTAAGTATTATATTTTTATTTTACAGCTGATCAAACATAGGTTCAAGACTTCATAATAAGAACTGGGAAAATCCAGGATTTGAACACATATCCATCTTCACGCCCAAGCTGCTTAACCATCACACTGCACTGCACCCTTATTTTCCTCTCTGCTCTCTCCACTCCTGTACCCCAGACTAACCTGCTATTACAGATCAAATCATGCCCCCTGCCCCACAATATAGTTGGAATTCTATTTTTTTTTTTTAACTCCTATACCTGAGGTATAATCCAGTTGGGAAAGTTGTTTTGTTGTTGTTATGTTCACGAGGTCATACCAGTGTTGGGTGTGTCCTAAACCTAATCACGTCTAAGTTATAAAAAGAGCAAATTACACACACACACACACACACGCGCGCGCGCGCGCACGGGTGTAGGGGGTGGGGTGAGACAGATGCCATGTGAGGGTCATCTATAAGCCGAGAAACCAAGGAAGGTTCAGGGCTGCTAGCAAAGAAGAAATGGGTATAAATGAGACCCTGATTGGGAGTTTTAGCCTCTAGAACTGTGAGGAAAAACATTTGTTTGCTAAAGCCACCTATTTGGGGTATGTGTGTTACAGCAGCACTAGGAGATAGACACTTGCCCTGCTGAAGGACATCACAAACTATAAGGACTGGTATCATCAACAGATAGATGGTAGGCAACCTCCCCTGGGCCTTCCTTGCAGCTAATTATTTTATTCATTTTCTGGGTCCAGATAACACTTTTATCAAGACAGCTTCTCTGAACTTTGCTCCCTTCTTTCAAGATCCTTACTTCTCGCCTGTCCATCTTTGTTGCTGGAAAAAAAAATGGAGGTAAGGATATGCAAACGCACTCTCCTACAACCCCAAATTCCTCTGCTCCTTCACACATCTTCCTATCCTTTTCTCTGTTCCCTGAA
Source organism: Loxodonta africana (assembly GCF_030014295.1). Taxonomy (NCBI): domain Eukaryota; kingdom Metazoa; phylum Chordata; class Mammalia; order Proboscidea; family Elephantidae; genus Loxodonta; species Loxodonta africana. Next base: position 65,011,422 of record NC_087360.1, read on the forward strand.
GAACTGCTCTCCTTCCGTGTCAAGTTGGCTCTGATACAGCCCTCTCCTTCCTCCATGGGGACCTGACCTTATTCATTATTCTCTTTTGGTCTTGCATCTTCAAACTCTTCCTCCACGCTTGGGCCTTCCCCTCTGCCTACAAACATACTCTAGTCTCTCAAATCACTCTTCCCAAATCCTCCCCTCAACTTACTCTCTGATAAACTTCTCAGAGATACAGCCTTCATTACATCTTCTGATTTTTGTGTTTTTTTTGTTTAAAAGAACTTAAAGCGTTTTTTTTTTTTTTTAAATTAAGTATTTTTAATACATGTTCCTTAATTTCCTCCAATGGTTAACACCAGTCCCAGTTGAAAATAAACAAATAGAAATAATCATTTGTGTAAGATTAGAAAATGTTCTGGGAAGTATAAAAATAGTTACAAAAAGAAAGCTTTCCCTGCAACGACATCTCCTCCAAAATAACCATGCTTGATAGTATCTCGTGATTCCTTTCAGAAAGGGAAAAAAAAAAAAAAAATGCCCTTAGTTTTTTCTTTTTCTTTCTTTACACTAAAAGGGTAATGCTGTACTTCCTTTTCTGCACTTGCTTTTTCCAAGTGTGATATCTTGGAGATCTTTCCTTATCAGAATATACAGACCTACTTTATTCCTTTTTATATTTGCCTAGCAATTTTTTTTTTTTTTTAGCCCATTGCCAGGCTGTATGATAATTTATTTAATTAGTCCTCTATTGTTACATTCTTTGATTGTTCCCCTAACCCTTCAAAGTCTGTCTTTCACCTAAATCACAGTTCCCTTTTGAAGGTCATTTGTAACTGCAAATGACTTTGTCTTATTCTTGACCACCACTGTGCAGCAAAATAGCCAGCCCTCCTTCAAGAAACACCTGTCCCTTAAATTTGATTCTCTTGTCTGCTCCTTCTTTCTTGTTTAATAACTACCCTTTATTCTCCTAGTTTTATATACGGGCTTTAAAGTTCAGTTTTTGGCCCCTTTTCCTTGTTCTATTCTAATCTAATTGGATAGTCACTCATACATAGCGTGTCAATTATACCTTCACACCGAAGAGACTGAAATCACATCTCTCCTCTCTGAAGATCTGGTCTCATATTTCCTTCCTGCTTGCTGGACAAAACCACCAGCATCTTGTGATAACATTTCAAATTTGTCATCTGAATTACAGATTTATCATTTCTACGTTCTTAAATATTTGCTTCTGATAATGACACCACAAGTAACAAGGCTTGAGATTGTTAAGAGTCATCTCTGATTCTGTTTCCATGGACTCCCTCTCCAGTGACTCACATGCCTTACTTACTGATTGTGTCTCCAGTGCCTTCAATCTCAATTTCCAATAGCAGACAGCCCAGTTGACACCTACATTGTACAGTTTCCTCGCTCCTGGTGTCTATGCCCCAATGTTGGATCATTCTAAGCCATATTACCAAAAAAAAAAAACCAAACGCATTGCCATGGAGTCCATTCTGACTCATAGCGACCCCATAGGACAGAGTAGAACCGCCCCGCAGGGTTTCCAAGAAGCAGCCAGTGGTTCCAAACTGCAGACCTTCTGGTTAACAGCCAAACCCTTAACCACTAGCCCACCAGGGCTCCTTAAGCCATATTACATGTAAGTTATTTTTTCCAAAGTATTGGTACTGTCACTCCAATACTTTTCAATGATTCGCTGTTGTTTCTGTTAGGTGCTGTTGAGTTGGTTCCAACTCATGGTGACCCTATGCAAAACAGAAGGCAACAATGACTCTCTAGCATGTATTAAGTCCACTGCAAGGTCTTTATCTTACTGCTGCAGTCACTTTATGCTCCCGCCCCATATGTCAACTCTTTTCACCTACTTCACATCTATAGGGTCCCTATACTGTATCTAAACCTGGTAAGTCAACTTTTTCAAGTAGAAATTGTACTTCTGCAGACTTTTTTTTTGCTCAGGCTCTCTTCTAATATCGTCTTCAATTCTAACCATTCTTCCAAGGTTGACAATAAAATCAGCTATTTTATAAAATATTTCTTGATAGTTCACATTCAAATATGTTTTCTTCTTCAATTTAATAAGGTTGCCAAATTTAGCAAACAAAAATAAAAGATACACAATTAATATTGAGTTTCAGAAAAACAATCAAATTTTTAGTGTAGGAACTTCTCATGCAATATTTGGGACATGCTTGTACTAAAAATTTGTTTGTTGCTTACTTGAAATTCAAGGTTAACTGGCTATCCTGTTTTTTATCTGGCAACCCCATCTTAGAACTGCAAAAGAGCTAAGCTTTGGCCCATCAGGCAGGAAGAAAGGTAACAGAGTAAAATAGACTAGGACTTGAACTCCATACCTTGAGAAAACTAATTCCTTATGCTTAATTTCTTATCTGAAATTTGAGAATATAAGATCTGTAAAAACTTTGAAAATACCAGTAAGTGTAAGGGTGCAGCCTGTGAATTCACATTTTTAACAAGTACTCTGGGTTATTCTGATACTAAAGGACATACTGGTCCATTTCCTATTTGCTGTGTCTGTGCTTGGTTTTGAGGTATTTAATGAACAAAATTCCATCAGGTCCATTAAGGGCAGGGTCAGCGATACCACTGAAAATGGTAGTGAGAATAAACATACACTTATGATGAAATAAAAACTAGATAATATAAAAAAATGAATGTGGTAAGGAAACTACAAATGTTTCACATATATATGGGCTCGTTTGAGTCACAGCAGGAATGATTTTGAAGGAGAAAGCAAAACATGCAATTTGTAGAAAGTGCTGTATTCATATAATTGAAAATGATCAGGAGAAGATGAGGAAAGATGATGGACAAAATAGAAAAAAAATTTTTTTCTAGAATGTGGCTAGAGGATCAGCAACAATGCCAGTAACCTAATGTTAACTTGGGGGACCCTAAAAGTCTGTTGAGAATTTAAAGATATGGCTCAAAGATGTTGTGGTGTTGAAGAAGAATATTGACTATCCCACGGACTGCCAAAAGAATGAACAAATCTGTTCTGGAAGAAGCACAACCAGAATGCTCCTTACAAGCAAGGCTGGCAAGACTACATTTCATATATCTTGGACATGTTGTCAGAGGGATCAGTCCCTGTAGAAGGACAGAGGGTCAGCGAATAAAAGGAAGATCCTCAATGAGATGGACTGACAGTGGCTGCAACAATGGGCTTAAGCATAACGATTGTGAGGATGGCACAGAACTGGGCACTGTTTCATTCTGTTGCACATAGGGTCACTGTGAGCCAGAATCAACTCGATGGAACCTAACAACAACTCAAAGATGCAGACAGTTCTATGGGTTCAAGGTCCTATTCAAGTCTACAAGGCCTGAAAAATGTTAAGAAGCCAACGCATGTCCCTTATCTTCTGAGGAATTCTCTACCCTGGTGAAGATCATAGAGGATAGGGATTTCTAGGGTCAACATTATTCTATTATGCATGAAGCCAGAATATTCTGGGAAAAGATGGCAAATGGAATGTGTATTAGTGAGAAGACCATATCTAGTTTTCAGACTTTAAAAAGATATTCAGACCAGTCTTCGGTGGGAATGATTCTGGGAAGCATACACTTTGGGCTTTCACCTAGTGCTGGCACAGAGTAGATAATGACAAATGATCACCTCCTTCCTTACCTTTTTCTCAAATCACTTATTTCTTCTATCTTTATGCAGTTGTTGGAAAGAAGTGTTTTTCCTTTTTTTTTCCACATTTCACTAGGTCAAAACTAGGCTTTGTACAGAATAGTTTCATAATAAATAATACTGCATAAATAGATAAAATAAATGAATACTACATAAATGAATAAAAGTGAGTACATAGAGGCAAAAAAAAAAATCTTGCAAGAAGACTGAAGACCATAATTCAACATTTATTGAACATCTAGTACATACTAGGCACAGTGTGAAATACTACAGGTATAATGATGAATAAGACTGTGTACAGAATACCAGGTAGCAGGGACTATGTCTATCAGGTCTAGAATCCAGACTAGTATACAGACAATGAAAATATAGTATGGAAATAAAGAAATAGTTTGAAAGTGGGGTGAATTACAGGAACAACTAACCCAGATCTGGGGAGTGGTCAAGGCCTTATGGATGAAGTTGAAACCTAAAAGAGGAATAAGTTGAATAGGTTAAGGGTGATGTGCAGAGAACATGTTTTCAAGCAGAAGCAACAGATACCAGGTGCCACTAGATGCCAAAAAAGGTATTCAGAGAACTAAGAACCTTTGTTTAGCTGAAGGATAGAGTGAGTGGTGGTGAGAGGGTAGGAAGGGTAGTATCTAATGAGGCAGTGGATTAAGTGAAGGTGATATGATTAAGGGAAGTAGGTAGGGGCCAGATTATGTACATATTAATTGTTTTGGACTTCATTTGAAGACTAAAGGTGATCTATTGAAGAAATCTAAAAAGGGAAGTGATATGATCAGAATTACATTTTAGAAAGATCAGAGAAGTTCATGTAGGGCAAGACTGGACACAGTGAGGCAACTGTAGAAATTCTGGTTAGGAATGATGATGGCCTGAACTTTAAATTTTTTTCTTCTGGTACATCATTTTACTTTTGTTTTCTCTCTTACTACCCTTACTGTTACTTTTCAGTCTCGTCCTCTGACATCCTCTACTTCTAAATGTTGGTGTCCTTCAGGGCTCAGTCCTCAGATATCTTGTCTTCTCTATCAACACTCATTATCTAGTGATCTCATCCAATCTAATGGTTTTAGGTATCACCTGGACACTGACAAGTTCCAAATTTATGCCATTAGCCAAGATCTTCCCCTGACCTCCAGTCTCATATATATTCACTGCCTTCTCAACCTCTCCATTTAAACGTTTAATAGCTATCTCAAACGTAGCATTTACAACACTAAACTTCTGATTCTCTCCGCAAATTTGCCATACCAGGTCTTGTCCATGTCAGTAATGGCAACTCCACCCTTACAGTTGCAGAGCCGACATTTTGGAAACATCTATAACACCTTTCTTTCTCTCACACTCTATATCCAATCCATTAGCACATTTGCATTTTGACATTGCCTTCAAAAGACATCCAGAATACAGTCCATTTTTACAATTTCCATTGCTACCTACCTGGTCTATGCCATGATCCTCTAGAGCCTATATTATTGTAATGACCTGCTCACAGGTCTCCTAGCTTCTGCTCTTGCTCCCTATAAGCTTATATTCTACCCAGTACTAGGCCATATCACTCTGTATAAGAGTCCTCAACTGCTTCCCATCTCGCTCAGAGTAAAGGTCAAAATCCTTTAAATGGCCTGTATAACACACTCCATAGTTTGCCTGCCCCCCCACTACTTTTAATTCTGAGCATTCTTCTCTTTGCCGCTGTGTTCCAGCCACCTTGACCTCCTTGCTGCTCCTGAAATACTCCAGCCTAGCTTTTATTGTTCCATTTTTCTGGAATGCTCTTCCCCCAGATATCCTGAGTATTTCCTTGATTTTTTTTCAGGCCTCTTCTCAAATGTAATTTTATTACACAGACATTCTCTGAACACTTTATGCAAAAAAGCAATACTTCCTGGAGCCCTGCCCAAGGTCTCCTTACCTTGCTTAATCTCTCTCTTTAGCACTTATCACCATCTCCATTGCACTTACCTGGTGTAGTCGAGTCAATTCTCACTCATAGTGACCCTACAGGACATAGTAGAACTGCCCCATAGGGTTTCCAGGGAGTGGCTGGTAGATTTCAACTGCCAACCTTTTGGTTAGTAACCCATCTCTTAACCACTGTGCCACCAGGGCTCCTTCCATAGCACTTAGCACTGTGTATTTTCTGGTTGGTTTGTGTATTTCCTTACCCCCCCGCCCCCGACTAGAACTGTGATCCTTGTGGAAGCAGGAACTGTGTCGTTTTTGCTCACTGCTGATTTTCCACTCCAGAAAACATCTTCGAGCACATTCCAGGGACTCAATAAATAGCTGTTGAATGAATGGAGGCATGGGTTTTGGCAGAGTGGAAATGAAGAGAGGGTGATGAACTTGAGATCTGTTTAGGTGATAGAATAGTCGGATTGAGTCAGAAGCCACTCAATGGCAATGGGTTTGTGTGTGTGTGTGTGTGTGTGTGTGTTTTGGGGGGAAGGGTACAGGCAATGCATTTTTTGTTGTTGTTGTTGTTGTTGGAGGAGGATGAGGAAGAAGGAGTAGGGAATGCTACCCAGGTGCTGGATCTAGACAACTGAGTCGATGGTACGCTATTCACTGAAGATGGTGGGAGGAGGACAGGTTTAGGGAGGGAGAGGATATGGTCAATTTTGACAAAATTGAGATTGAGATTGCAAGGAGCTAGGCAAGTGATGTCCAGTAGGTAGCTGCCTATGGAACTATCCATTGGATTCATGCCTAACACTCATCTGTATTAGGAATGAAATGACTATGTGGGAAGGAGATAAAGAGCAAATATAGGACGCTGAGTTATTTTCTAGAGGGAAGCTAAATCCTTTTCATCCTGAAGGTGAAATTGCTAAACCAGCCACTCTTCGGGAGCTCACAGCCTTGCAGAACGCTGCATTCCCCAAGCCTCCAAGGAGTCTCACTGTCGGAACACTACCATTTTTCAGTCTGACTCTGGGGGTGCGTGTTTGCCATTCCGAACCTACTATATTTTACTGCACCTCCTGACACTGTTACACAACATTTATTGAAAGCACATTTGACGGTAATGAAGTTTCTATTAACTATGATTAAATCTCATAAAGCACCTGAAGATAATTTAAGATGTGCAGAAGCAGAAAATGAAACATTCGGTTTAGTACATTAGGAAACGTAATTGATTAAATTATCTCATTTACAATAAGTGCTTTCATGAGCTATGCAGTGCACACATTTTCCCCAGTTTGTCATTATGATTTGCCAACAGATACCTTAAGACTTCACTTTCTTCTAACACCTCCTTGCAACTCAAAACTGCCTCCTCTGCCCGCCCGCTCACAGAGGCTTGTGTGCCAGGCTCTGACGGATGCCTTCTCTCCACCAGGTCTTGCCCGGGGATCATGTGTGCAGCTATATATGGGAACAGGTTGTTTCTCAATTATCTTCATAATTGACTTTGATTTTGCATCAGCGATGATTCATATAGTCTTAAACTAAATCCCCTCTTTCACTGAACAGCCGCAACCTGAATTTGTATAATGCTCTCCTAACCATGCAGCTTCAAGAACCTGGATTGGATTCCTCTGGGAGCCTTTTGCAATCACATTGACTCTGTTAAGGTTTTATTTTTAGGAAATCACAAATTAAAACAGTTTAAGCGATTCCACTGGCAGTATCCAGCAATTAAGCATGGCGCTCAGGAGTGAGAACCCCAAGCAAAAACTAATTCAGCTGTCCCCGAGGACTAGAAATAGCTACTGTGGGGTTTCTGGCTAGAAGTACAGATGTAACAAAATTAGAGTGGCGCAGGACTCACAAACTAAGCGTGAAATTAATTTAAAAAACATACTCATATGTTTCTAAGTAACTCTCCCATTGACCGCCACACGGTCTTGCTTGTGCTGCCCACCAGAACCAGCAGATGGCACGTACTCCATGATCGGGAGGAGGTTAAGAATCCACCCACTTGGGCTGTCACCCTGAGGGGCCTGACACAGGCATGGGCCAGGCTGCTTCCTCTCGCCCTTAGCACGTGCGCTCCCACACACAAATCCACCCGTCCCTAATCTTCCTACGAGGTTAAAGTCAAACATGCATTATGTCGGGGGGCTGCTACTTAAGTATTAATGATCCCTCTATGTGCAGCAGACAGCATGGAAAAGAAGTTAAGAAAGTCTGTTTTATCCTGGTGGCCTAATGGTTAAGAGTTTGGCTGCTAACAAAAGGTCAGCAGTTCAAATCCACCAGGTGCTCCTTGGAAACTCTGTGGGGCAGTTCTACTCTGTCCTATAAGGTCGCTATGAGTGGGAATCGACTGGACCTAACAGGTTTCTTTTTGTTTTGTTTTGTTTTCTGTCTTTGCAAGTAATGGCATCCTTCTATCAACAGCCTGCCTGAAGCAGCATCATGAAGTATGAACGGAACGGGATTTGTTGGACCTTTCTCCCGTGTTTCCTGGCAGCTGTCTTGAGGTACCTGTTTTGCTGTCTATTCTTACAGGGTGGTCTTAGTTCTGCAAAGGAGTTAGCTAATAAAAGCTGTTAATTCTCCTGAGTGATTTGAGTTTGATTCCCTTAGGATTTAGAAGATCAAACGGCATACCTTTTGTACTAGAAGAGGGTCCAGGGCCATCTTCCACAAGCTTGATAAACCAAACCAGTCAGGCAGCTAGAGGCTGCATTGCTGATGCTCTTAACAGCTTGAGCTTTTCCTAGTATGCTTTACATATTTCTGAGTGCATGAGGATCTCCTGGGATCTTATTGGAATGTAGGTGCCCAGAAGCTCCACCATTCCCAGGGATCCTACTTCATTTGTTCTGAGGTGGGGCTTATTTAATCTTATGCCCCCCACCCCCAGATTCTGATTCCTGTGGTCTATAAACACCCTTTTAGGAAGTATTTTTCTCAGATATGGTTCTCATCTTGGGCTACCTCTTGGAATCACCTGAGAAGCTTTAAAAAATAGATTCTTGTGTTCTAAACCAGTAACCAGTTGCTGTCCAGTGGATTTGAACTCATTGCAACCCCATGTATGTCAGAGTAGAGCTGTGCTCCATGGGGTTTTCAGTGGCTGATTTTTTTCTTTGGAAGTAGATCATCAGGACTTTTTTCCAAGGCACCTCTAGGTAGACTCGAGCCTCCAACTTTTGGTTAGCAGCTGAGTGTGTTAACAACTTATACCACTCCAGGGATCTGCCTGTGTTCAAACCCTCCTCTCCACTCTACATTCTGATTTAGTTGGTCTGAGGTACAGCCTGGGAATTAAAAAGCCTCCAGGTGATTCTGACATGCACCCAAGGCTGAGAACCATAGGGTCATATGTCAAGCTGCCAAGCATTCTGGCAGTGCTCTGTTTTCCATATCTACCAGATGTACAAAGTGGAGGTGATGCAAAACTTGGTGAGCTCAAGCCAGCCTAACACCCAAAGTCTCCATTTATAATTATTTCACTGTGGAATACTGGTTCCTAATCTACCCAGTTGCCATGGATTCAGTGGGAGGTACGGGTTCCAGTTTGCTTCTCAGGCCCCTCGTCCTTGTAGTCCAGTTTTTGCCAAAGGCTGCTCTGAGGAAAGCGTGTACTGACAAATATTTATTAATTTTAGAGCTATAAATCTCAGATGTAAGACTCCTAGATGACATTTGCAGAGAAATGGACATACAGGCAGAAAGCATCAAGAGGAGAGAGTTACTCTTACTCTGAGAGAGGGGAGGGCTGTGCATATTTCTTTTTAATTTAAACCCTCCCACATGCAACTCCAAACTCACTGAGGAGGAGCTGTGAAAACCCCGGATCATTGGTATGACCTTCGATTCTGTTCGGCTCCTAAACAAATACAACAATAAGGCAGCAAATATGAGAAGAAATTATATCCATAAGTGGAAAAAAACTTACTTTGGGGTTTTATTTCATGAAGAGGTTTTTTATCTAAAAGAAAGAAAAAAAGAAAGTTGCATTTAATAAATTTACATGGAGCAGATATATTTTCTTTATCAGTCTATGTCAAGCTCTATAAATGAAATATTTTCTCAATTTTTACAGATGATATGACTTATGGTATCCATATTTTTCTTTGCATTCTAAATTTTTAATTTTTCTCTTTCCAAATATTTTTCTAGGATGATTCCTTTTTTTTTTTTTTTAATTCTCTTTCAGGTTGGCTTGAATTTCTCTCAGTTGCATTTACTAATTTCTTTATCAACAGGATGAGAGCAGTGAGCTTGTAGCCTATCCCTGTTTTATAGACAGCCAGAAGACGGCTCAGATGAGGGATGCCATTGGACTATATATGAGGATAGAAAAACGAACCCGTGGATACATATTTAAAGGGATCCTGCAGTGGTTTGCAGTAACCACTTGCTTGGATAAAAAGTTCCAAATTCTGACTGCTTATCATTTTTGGTGGGCTTGGGGGTGTTGTTGTGAGCGTGTTGGAGCTTTGTTTTTCAGAAATCACTCTTCCTGGTTTCACATCTCCATGATCTGTTAAAATCTGTATCATTTTGTAATCACACTTATTTGCAGAGCACAGGTCAGGTGAGGTGCATAAAGAGAAAAGACATTTAGCTTTATACTTACAGGGCAGTGGGTGCCAGAGCTCAGGAGAGATTTTAATCAATTCTCCCCACCCACTCTGTCCCCTCATCTCCCATCACCAATGTAACTCTGCAAATTATTTTGAGACCTGGGACCTGTGGCTTACTTTGGGTTTTATACCACCCTGCTTCCAATCCCCATCCTCCCTTCCATGGCCTCTCCCAGGCCAACAGAACTCCACCACAATGCAGACACCTGGGAAAACCACACTTTTGACACCATGTCAAGATTTCAAATACTTTGCACGGTATTTCATCTTTCTAACTAGTAGTTCCTTCTGAAGGTAGAGAAGGGATACCATCAGACTAAAAGGGCTGAAAAGTCTCCAGGTAGTACAAATGGTTAGCACATTCGCTACTAACCAAACAGTTGGAGGTTTGAGTCTACCCAGAGGATCCCAGAAGAAATGCCTGGTGATGTACCTCCGAAAAATCAGCCATTGAAAACCCTGTGGAGCATAGTTGTATTCTGACATACATGGAGTCACCATGACTCAGAATTGACTCAATGGCAACAGATTTACAAGGACTGAAAGCCAAGGTGGGGGAGGGGAACCCATTGCCGTTGAGTCAATTTCAACTCATAGCGACCCTACAGGACAGAGCAGAACTGCCCCATAGAGGTTCCAGTGCCTGGTGGATTCGAACTGCCAACCTTTTTGTTAGCAACTGTAGCACTTAACCACTATGCCACCAGGGTTTCCAAAGCTGTTGCTAATCATTCACAGAATCACACAACAGTAGGGCACCTTGAAAGGTCACCTAATGCTGTCCCCTTCCTCCATTTGCCTGAAGGCAAGGCAAGAGAGGCGAGGCTGTGTCATGTTGGATTACGTTTGGAACTGAATCAAATCTAGCACCGTACACATTTGAAAGCTTCGTAAATGTTATCTGACTGACTGCGCCAGAACACCTTCCAGGGAGGCCAACAAGACTATACTGAGAGTCCTCCATGGAATACTCCTTGCCCTAACCCACTCCTGTATTTACTACTGATTATAACAGACACAATGAGCTTTCAGAACAGCTCTTGAGTATTTTACAGCTTGATTTGTTGTGGAAGTAGCTTTAAAAGTTGTGTGTGAATCATATTCTTGCCAATGGCCTGCCATTTTTTTTTTTTTAATGTAGGGTGAAAGTTAGCAGGCAAACGGTAAACCTTTCTTTAAAATGAAAAATCTTCATAAAATGTAATAACTTGTTCAAGTTGATATTATCAAATTCAGAGTTTTACACAGTCAGGTTTCTTAAAACAGAGCACATTTGTATTCTCCTAACTGCATAGATTCAACATTACTGTTTTCCCCAGAACAGGTGGTACCTCCTGAAGTCCAGATGCTAATGCCCTCAAGAATTAGAATAAAATGACTTTGGTTGTTTTAACCTAACTTCAGTTTTTGCTTATTGCCTGGTATCTGAAAGCATTTGGCATGGGTACAGTGATGCTGGCAGGCCAGGGCTAAGATGTCTGAAAGTGATGCATTGCTAGAACTACAGAAGCAGACATGCAGAACATCTGTTTAGAACTCCGGCTGAGCTTAATAGTATTTTCTTATTTCTAAACCACAGGCACCAAGATTATCTTGGGTAGCAAAATGAAACTCCATTAAAACCAGGTGAGATATATAACACCTTGTCAAAAAAAAAATAAATCTAATATAGCTGGTCTACTAAAAAGTTGGGGTGGTGGTGGAGTTCTACTGGGTATAGCTCTGAAGGAAAAAACAGTGAATGCGGCTGAGAAGCCCAGGGCTATGATCCCCAGACAGAGAACTCAGGCCATGGAGGGTACCAGGGCCAAGGAGAGGGACCCTTCGTCCTCTGACCTAGCTCTGGTGTCACTGCTATTGGCTGGGTGGCACTGTGGCATCAGTGGAGACTCTCAGAGTCCTGGTAGTGCAGTAGTTAAGAACTCGGCTGGTAACCAAACGGTTGGCAGTTGGAATCCACCACCCACTCCTGGGAAACTCTATGGGGCAGTTCTACTCTGTGTTTTATGGTCGCTCTGGGTTAGAATCGACCTGATGGCAATGAGTTTTTTTTTTTTTTTGGTAGCTAATAAATAATAATTTCAACATGTTATGATCATGATCGTCAACATGCCTCCTTCAGAGTGAAAAAAAAAATATTTATGATACTGTTTGGAAACAAGTCACACCTTCAAACCAGGAAACTCTAGTGATTTTTCAGAGATAATTGAATGAAGCTTAAGAAACTTGTGTCTACTCGTGGCTCTGCATTATAAGACCAAGAGCAAGTCAAGACTTGTTTCCTGATATGTAAAAAGAAAAGGAGAGACAAAAAGACCCCTGTGAGTCCTCCAAGCTTTTGTTGTTGTTAGGTGCTTTCGAGTCAGCTCCAACTCATAGAGACCTGATGCACAAGAGAACGAAACACTGCCCAGTCCTGCACCACCCTTACAATCATTGTTATGCTTGAGCCCATTGTTTCAGCCACTGTGTCCATCCACCTCATTGAGGGTCTTCCTCTTTTCTGCTGACCCTGTACTTTCCAAGCATGATGTCCTTCTCCAGGGACTGATCCCTTCTGACAACATGTCCAAAATATGTAAGATGCAGTCTTGCCATCCTTGCTTCTAAGGAGCATTCTGGTTGTACTTCTTCCAAAACAGATTTGTTCGGTCTTTTGGCAGTCCATGGTATATTCAATATTCCTTGCCAACACCACAATTCAAAGGTGTCAATTCTTCGGTCTTCCTTATTCATTGTCCAGATTTCACATGCATATGATGGGATTGAAAATACCATGGCTTGGGTCAGGCACACCTTAGTCTTCAAGGTGACATCTTTGCTCTTCAACACTTTAAAGAGGTCCTTTGCAGCAGATTTACCCAATGCAATGCATCTTTTGATTTCTTGACTGCTGCTTCCATGGCTGTTGATTGTGGATCCAAGTAAAATGAAATCCTTGACAACTTCAGTCTTTTCTCTGTTTATCATGATGCTGCTCATTGGTCCAGTTGTGAGGATTTTTGTTTTCTTTATGTTGAGGTGCAATCCATACTGAAGGCTGTGGTCTTTGATCTTCATTAGTAAGTGCTTCAAGTCCTTTTCATTTTCAGCAAGCAAGGTCATGTCATCTGCATAACACAGGTTGTTAATGAGTCTTCCTCCAATCCTGATGCCTTGTTCTTCTTCATATACTCCAGCTTCTCGGATTATTTTCTCAGCATACAGATTGAAGAGGCATGGTGAAAGAATACAACCCTGACGCACACCTTTCCTGATTTTAAACCAGTCAGTATCCCCTTGTTCTGTCTGAACAACTGCCTCTTGATCTTTGTGCAGGCTCCACATGAGCACAATTAAGTGTTCTGGAATTCCCATTCTTCGCAGTGTTATCCATAGTTTGTTATGATCCGCACAGTTGAATGCCTTTGCATAGTCAATAAAACACAGGTAAACATCCTTCTGGTATTCTCTGCTTTCAGCCAGGATCCATCTGACATTAGCAGTGATATCCTTGGTTCCACGTCCTCTTCTGAAACTGGCCTCAATTTCTGGCAGTTCCCTGTTGATATACTGCTGCAGCCAGTTTTGAATCATCTTCAGCAAAATTTTGCTTGCATGTGATATTAATGATATTGTTCTATAATTTCCACATTCGGTTGGATCACCTTTCTTGGGAATAGGCATGAATGTGGATCTCTTCCAGTCAGTTGGCCAGGAAGCTATCTTCCATATTTCTTGACATAGATATGTGAGCACCTCCAGCGCTGTATCCGTTTGTCGAAACATCTCAATTGATATTCCATCAATTCCTGGAGCTTTGTTTTTTGCCAATGCCTTCAGAGCTTGGACTTCTTTCAGTACCATCAGTTCCTGATCATATGTTACCTCTTGAAATGGCTGAACATAGACTAATTCTTTTTGGTATAATGACTGTGTGTATTCCTTCCATGTTCTTTTGATACTTTCTGCATCATTTAATATTTTCCCCATGGAATCCTTCACTATTGCAACTCAAGCCTTGAATTTTTTCTTCAGTTCTTTCAGCTAGAGAAATGCTGAGCTTGCGCTTCCCTTTTGGTTTTCTATTTCCAGCTCTTTACACATGTGATTACAATACTTTGTCTTCTCGAGCCATCCTTTGAAATCTTCTGTTCAGTTCTTTTATTTCATTATTTCTTCCTTTTGCTTTAGCTGCTCAACATTCGTGAGCAAGTTTTCAGAGTCTCCTCTGACATCCATCTTGGTCTTTTCTTTCTTACCTGTCTTTTCAATGACCTCTTGTTTTCTTCATTTATGAAGTGCTTGATGTCATTGCACAACTCGTCTACTGGTCTTCGGTCACTAGTGTTCAATGCATCAAATCTATTCTTGAGGTGGTCTCTAAATTCAGGTGGGATATGCTCAAGGTTATATTTTGGCTCTCCTGGACTTGCTCTAATTTTCTTCAGTTTCAGCTTGAACTTGCATATGAGCAATTGATGGTATGTTCCACAGTTGGCCCCTGGCCTTGCTCTGACTGATGGTATTGAGCTTGTCCATTGTCTCTTTCCACAGATGTAGTCAGTTTGATTCCTGTGCGTTCCATCTGGAGAGGTCCATGTGTATAGTCGCCGTATATGGTGGTGAAAGGAGGTACTTGCAATGAAGAAGTCGTTGGTCTTGCAAAATTCTATCATTTGATCTCCAGCATTGTTTCTGTCACCAAGGCCACATTTTCCAACTACGGATCCTTCTTCGTTTCCAACTTTCGCATTTCAATCACCAGTAATTATCAATGCATACTGATTGCATGTTTGATCAATTTCAGACTGCAGCAGCTGATAAAAATCTTCTATTTCTTCATCTCTGGCCTTAGTTGTTGGTGCGTAAATTTGAATAGCAGTCATATTAACTGGTCTTCCTTGTAGGTGTATGGATATTATCCTATCACTGACAGCGTCGTACCTCAGGATAGATCTTGAAATGTTCTTTTTGATGATGAATGTAACACCATTACCTTTCAAGTTGTCATTCCCAGCATAGACTATATGATTGTCCATTTCAAAATGGTCAATACCAGTCCATTTCAGCTCACTAATGCCCAGGATATCAATGTTTATGCATTCCATTTCATTTTTGACTAATTTCCATTTTCCTAGATTCATACTTCCTACATTCCAGGTTCCAATTATTAATGGATGTTTACAGCTGTTTCTTCTCATTTTGAGTAGTGCCACATCAGCAAATGAAGGTCCCAAAAGCTTTACTCCATCCACATCATTAAGGTCAACTCTACTTTGGGGAGGCTTCTCTTCCCCAGTCATCTTGTGAGTGCCTTCCAACCTGGGGGGCTCATCTTTCAGCACTATACCAAACCATGTTCCGCTGCTATTCATAAGGGTTTCACTGGCTAGTACTTTTCAGAAGTAGACTGCCAGGTCCTTCTTCCTAGTCTGTCTTCGTCTGGAAGCTCAGCTGAAACCTGTCCTCTATGGGTGACCCTGCTGGTATCTGAATACCGGTGGCACAGCTTCCAGCATGGCAGCAACACGCGAGCCCCCACAGTATGACAAACTGACAGACACGTGGGGGCTTCCAGCTTTAACCCTCTGTAAATCTGGAATAATGGCCAAAGACATTTCCCAGAGATCCACTTGAAATCATTTGCCAGATTGTAACAATGTGGTCCATCATAGGTTGTGTGTCAGCATAGATCCTCTTACCGAAAAGGCAGCGGGCCTCTTGTGTCCAAAGGACCTTGTGTCCCCTGACATCAGCATTAAAATTAGGTTCTGTTGGATTTTGTGAAATACGAGTGTCTTTACAGCAAGCTCCTACCACAGACATTTTTCCTGCTTGAATTTTCCACTCTAAGACTGTTCTATCATGAGTGGGAGGGAGGCATCCCAGTGGCCTCATTATTTTTTCTAAGAGTCCCCCTCTCCTTTCCACGTCCTTTGCATAATCATTTTCTCACAAGGGTTGGGGCCATGCATCCACTTGGCCTTGATCAACCAAATCCTCTCCACTTTAATTTTACCTCTTTTCAAAGGCCATATTCAAACGACCCGTTAGTAAATTAATCCATTAGGGTTGCGATTCTCAATGTTGGCTGCACATTAGAATCTCTGGGGAGCTTTTGCAAAAATACTCATGCCTGGGCCCCTCGCCAAGAGCTCATGATTAATTGGGGTTTGTGGTTTTTTTTTTTTTTTTGGTTTTTGTTTTTGATTACTGAGGGCATCACCACTTCCTGGCAACATCACTGGTCTGTATAGTCAATGTCAGTCTCCCTGAGAGGTCTGGGGGTAGCTATGCTATGCAGATGAGCCCAGAAGGGTCCCTCTTATACCTAGCAGACAGAGAAATGTTAGCTGAGCTGTAGTTTGGGAAAATCACATTTTCCCCAGAGTTTAACTTGTACAGTGAGAGGTACCTTCTGGGTAAATAGAAATTGAGTATAAGTAATTATAGCTTGTAAGTAAATTATAACTTCTGCTTGTTTCAGCAGCACATATACTAAAATTGGAATGAGACAGAGAAGATTAGCATGGCCCCCACGCAAGGATGACATGAAAATTTGTCAAGTGTTGCATATTTTTTTCAGCCCTGGTGGCGCAACTGTTAAGCACTTGGCTGCTAGCGGAAATGTTGGCAATTCAAACCCACCCAGCAGTTCCGTGGGAGAAAGATGTGGCAGTCTGCTCCTGTGAAGATTACAGCCAAGAAAACCCTGTGAGGCAGTTCTGCTCTGTCCCACAGGGTCATTACAAGTCAGAATTGACTTGAGAGCACTGAACAACAGTTATAATCATTTTATGTTATTTACAAGTTAAAGATGCAAAGTGTTTTTTAGTGTAATTCTGTTTTTAAATACAGTTGTAAATTGTCATGTTTTCTTTGAAAATCATATTTACTTATTTACACAGCTACTACACAATTATTGTATCTAAAATAAAAAAAATATATAAATAAGCACAAAAGAAAATTCAGCACTAAGAGATAATCACCTTTAACACTGTTATACGTACAAGTTCAGACCTTTTTTTCCTTATTTTATATATTATATATACATACACATGTATATAAACATGATTATAAAAGTCAGCAGTTGGAAACCACCAGCTGCTCTGGTGGACAAAGATGTGGCAGTCAGCTTCTGTAAAGATTTACAGCCTTGGATACCCTATGGGACAGTTCTACTCCATCCTATAAGGTCTGTAGGGGTTTGAATTAACTCAGCGGCAGTGGATTTGGTTTATATAATTATATACATGTACACATGCTTAAAAGGAGCCCTGGGGTGTGGTGGTTCAGTACTCGGCTCCTCCTCAGGAGAAAGATGTGGCAGTCTGCTTCCATAAAGATTAGAAAAAATAAAAACATTGCCATCCAGTCTATTCCAACTCACTGCTACCCTATGGGACAGAATAGAACTGCCCCATAGGATTTCTAAGACTGTAGTCTTTAGGGAAGTAGGCTGCCACATCCCCCTCCCATGGGGCAGCTGGTGGGTTCAAAGTGCCAACCTTTGGGCTGGCAGCTGAGCACTTTAATCACTGCACCACCAGAGCTCCTTTCATAATGATTAATTAACTAACTAACCCATTGCTGTTGAGTCCATTCTGAATCATAGTGACCCTACAGAACAGACTAAAACTGCCCCACAGGGTTTCCAAGGAGTGGCTCGTGGATTCAAACTGCCAACCTTTTGGTTAGTCTTAACTGCTATGTACCAGGGCTCCTCCATAAAGGTTACAGTCTTGGAAATCCTATGGGGTAGTTCCACCCTGCCCTGTAGGTCACTGTGAGTCAGAATTGACTTGACGGCAATGGGTTACGCTTATACATATACATAAGCATGAAACCACATGAAATTGCCAATAATTGATCGTTTTCACCTACAAAAACATGGAATTGTCTTTTATATATTTTTCTGTGATCTGCTTTTGTCATTTAGTACTGCGGCGCAAATATCACTCAGTGTTTGTTTCTCTGTGTGAGGCTATATATTGTTGTTGTTAGGTGCATCGAGTCGGTTCCAACTCATAGCGACCCTGTGCACAACAGAACGAAATACTGCCCGGTCCTGAGCCATCCTTAAAATCATTGTTATGCTTGAGCTCATTGTTGCAGCTACTGTGTCAATCCACCTCGTTGAGGGTCTTCCTCTTTTCCACTGACCCTGTACTCTGCCAAGCATGATCTCTTTTTTCAGGGACTGATCCCTCCTGACAACATATACCCATATGCATATACGGACAGAAGATGGGGCGGGGGGGAGGCGATAGAGAAGACAGAGAACAACACACCTTTTTACTTTTTGGTGATTCATTTCTTTCCCACCTTCCTTTAATTTCTGGC
Source organism: Loxodonta africana (assembly GCF_030014295.1). Classification (NCBI taxonomy): domain Eukaryota; kingdom Metazoa; phylum Chordata; class Mammalia; order Proboscidea; family Elephantidae; genus Loxodonta; species Loxodonta africana. Next base: position 65,029,965 of record NC_087360.1, read on the forward strand.
TTTGTTTGTTATATGCAAGGCTCCCAACGCATTTCCATGGTATCCATTGTTCTTAGAAGCTGTTTATAGCTGCACCCGTACTCATCCACCCACCACCCACCCCCCCCACATCCAGCCTTATCCTACCAAGGAACAACTGTGGCCAGCTACATGCAGCCAAAGCCTGCGGATCAAGGAGAGCAGGGCAGAGCAGAGACAGCATAGCCCATATGGATGGATGGGCTCAGTCTCCAAGCCATGGAATGGAACGGGGCGGGGGCGGGGGGGTGGGAGAGGGGGAGTGGCCCCACAAAAGTTTTTGGTTTTGATTATTTGCAATCTGCTCCCATCCGTTCTGAATACCAAACAGGTACGTTTGGTACCAGGGTCTATATAATTTTTGAGATTCGGGCAGAGATCCATTAAATGTATACTAAACACTCACTAAATATCAGGAAGGGACCAGTCCCTGGAGAAGGACATCATGCTTGGTAAAGCAGAGGGTCAATGAAAAAGAGGAAGACCCTCAACTAGATGGATTGACACAGTGGCTGCGACAATGGGCTCAAGCATAATAATGACTGTGAGAATGGCGCAGGAGCAGGGAGTGTTTTGTTCTGTTGCACATAGGGTCGCTATGAGTTGGAACTGACTCAATGGCACCTCACAACAACACAGCAAATACCCAGCAGAAGAGTAAGCCCAGAAACAACTCTCTTCTTAGACAGCAATTCAAATATACCATTACGGTTAATGTTTATCATTCTTTTCTTTCACAAAACCCGTCATTTCCCACATTTTCCTCTCCAAGACCACTTTTATTATTTCTTTCTTCAGAGATCTTATGCTTTGAAACCTTTTCCCACTCAAAGCAGATACTTATTAACTATTTTAATTTACCCTTCACATTCTTTGCAATCTGAAATTACAAATTGATTCTGAAGTCTGTGGAATAGTCGGTCTTCTTTTCTGTCCCTTCTCTATCCCCTTCTGTGCCAGAATAATTCTCTAGCATCAACATGAAAGAATCTACCATGATTCCACATTGCCTCCAAGTCAGGTCCAAGTGCTCTGTCCACCTTTATGGCCTTCTATCAAGTGGTTCCACCACACCAAATCTAACTTAATCCTCACTACACCTCAACACAAACCCAATGCTCTAGTTAGATAAATCTATCAGCTCTTAAGTCTCCTCTCAGACATTTTGCCCATGTTGTTGTTTCTCCTTGAGTTGTTCTTTCTCCTCTAAGCCACCTGTATAACAATTTCCTGCCTTCAAGGCACAAATCACTTCCTAATTCCTTTATGAAATCTTTGTTCATTATTCTGTTTGCAGGGATCTCCTCCTTCTCTACACAATTTATCTTACTTAACAGTCACTAACATTTTTTTTTCAACATACAATACTTGGGTCCACAATCAATACCCATGGAAACAGCAGTCAAGAAATCAAAAGATGCATCGCATTGGGCAAATCTGCTTCAAAGGACCTCTTTAAAGTGTTGAAGAGCAAAGATGTCACCTTGAAGACTAAGGTGTGCCTGATCCAAGCCATGGTGTTTTCAATCCCATCATATGCACGTGAAAGCTGGACGATGAGTAAGGAAGACCGAAGAAGAATAGATGCCTTTGAATTGTGGTGTTGGAGAAAAATATTGAATATACCATGGACTGCTAAAAGAACAAACAAATTTGTCTTGCAAGAAGTACAACCAGAATGCTCCTTAGAAGCAAGGATGGTGAGACTGCATCTTACATACTTTGGACATATTTTCAGTCTCTGAAGAGGGATGTCAAGGTTGGTAAAGTACAAGGTCAGTGGAAAAGAGGAGGACCCTCAATGAGATGGATTGACACAGTGGCTGCAACAATGGGTTCAAGAACAACAATGGTTGTAAGGACAGCACAGGACCGGGCACTGTTTTGTTCTGTGGTACACAGGGTCGCTATGAGTCAGCATCAACTCCACAGCACCTAACAACAACAACAACAGACAATGTGGATTTTTTTTCCAAAAAATTAATTACTCTAAGAGTGTTAATTTTATTTTTTTTTATACTTTAATAATCATTGTTAGTCATGCAGTAGTTAACAGCTGTGGCTGCTAATCAAAAGGCGGGCAGTTCAAATCCACCAGCTGCTCCTTGGAAAGCCTATGTGGCAGTTCTACACTGTCCTATAGGGTCGCTATGAGTCAGAGTTCATTGAAAAGCAATGGGCTGGGTTTGGTTTTAACATGTAAATCATATTTAAATGATCAGCTGGTGAATAATTGTGACTGCTGATAGAGAGTCAGAGCAAGCCAAATGGGGAGGGAGGGTAAAATCAAAAGTTATCTGCTTGATTATTTGCTGATCGGTAGAAAAGAAATTGAAGTTATTGATTATCAGCGTGTTTGGTTTATGCAGACTCTTCCTCTTCCCTGTGACGACAAATAATTAGGGGATGATGCTACACCCTCGGAATGCTATCCAGGACTGCAGGAAATCCCAGGAACTGGCAGATCAGCCTTGGATTAGCACTGGAGAATAATTAGATAAACACAGGGCCTGCTCTGAATTGGCAACATCATCGCACTTGAATATGTCAGGCAGACACTGGCAATGGCAGTGGGGAATCTCTTCTCTGCGCGTTAAAACCTAAAGTTCATTGATGCAGTAGAACACGCAGAAGCATAACCACTAGCTCTTGGATGCACCCTAAAACTCTTCCAAAGATCAAAAACTCAGAAAAATCGCAAGAGCATAAAACATTGCCCATCTCTGGTTTTTGCTGTTTGTATTTTTTAATTTCCTCATTGTATTTTGTTCATTTTTTAAGATCCTGTTCAGAAATTACTCTTCGGAGATCACATTTACTATCCCACATATTACTGGGTTAGTTCAATTCTTGCTTTCTCCTTGCCCGCTTCCGAGCCTGTACAGACATCACAAGATCTAGTATCTCCTTTTAAAATGCAATCTGAGCAAGTCCATGGAGGATATGTGCTGAGAATATGAAGTTTTTAGAGATCCCCCCCGGTTTTCCAATTGGTGATGTGTGTCAGAGAAATCACTGGGCTCCCCCAAAGACATCTCGGTAATAAATGAAATTTAAGGGCAGGGAATGGCGAAAACACCCACATGAATAAAAACTTAATATCTGAGATGCACATGAGTAAATGAATAAACAGCTCTATTGACATCTTCCACCTAAGAGTTCTTCAGGCTCCTAGCATGTTAATTAAGTGAAGTCAGAAAGGTACCACAACAGATAGCTTATGGGTGTCACTTTTGATGACAATGACCTTCCAGAATTGTCTCTTAGCCAAAGAACACAATTAGTGTGCATTTAGGAGATATAATTTCACCTTCCCCCTTTCTTTTCTTTCAGTTGTGGGGTCTCTTTTGCATTTTCCAAACTCAGCTAAATAATGCCAGTAATGGCCATGTTCATAAGTGATATTTGCATATTTTACTTCTGAGCTAAATCATTTCAATTTCTAGATTATATTTGTATCAACTGGATCATGATGTTCCACCCATTCTTGTTGGTTCTGTATATGTTAGTGTGCTTTTGTGATGCAAATAGAGGATAAAAAATGCTCTTGAGCCACTGCGAACACTTTTAAGCAAGTGTCTCCTAAGACTTTCTTATCAGAAATTGGCCTCCATGTGGTAAAATGCTATTTCCAACTCTGCTCCAAGGGAAGATGCATATTAAAATCCTTTTTCTATCTTATGAATTATTTTGCTACGAATCCCTCCCTCCTATCCTGCTACAGAAATAGATACTCAAAACTGAACAAAAATGTCCAGAGTCTATAATTCAAGCTTAAGGAACCGAGTTTTTGATTAATATCATGGTGATCACATCCTTTTGGGCAGGGGTGACATTCAAATTATTTACAGTCTGGAGTGACACAGATGCCATCCTGTCAGTATAAGCACCAGCCTTATTGTAAGATCATGGTGGCTCACAGTTGTCAAGGTTGTCACTTTAGTTGTTGGAACACAGGGAAGGCTGGGTAGGTAATGGACGGTGGAAATGAGATTTGGAAAGATACTTTTATGACTCTTTACCAATTGCTAAGGAAATATTTTAATATTTTAACAACTGGTATATACAAATTACAGTTCTGTCTTAAAAAAAATGCTTGAAGATGAAATGTGAATTTAGGACTCTTGGTTCCTGAATTGTTTAAAGCTTCGTCAGTCTTCATGCTGCCGTACATTCACATAGCAATACAGACTAAGGTATTCGTGTAGATAGTCTATGTCTGTCTTGTTCACCCGCATTCCTAGTACCTAGAATAGCAGATGGAATATTGTGGGTGCTCAATAAATACTTGCTGAATAAATGAGTGCAGAATGAATGAGTGCTACTAAGCCTTATATATAAATTTCCTAAGTTTTATATGAATTCCTAGGTCATTGTAGCTTCTTGATGGAAGTGATTGGAGTGGAATGATAAAGAGGTCTGTTGTGATGATTGAGCCGAGTCCATAGGTAAGGCTGGCATGTATTTTGGTAGGGAAGGGCATGGGGTGACCACCTTTGTTTCATAGCTACAAGTTGCTCTCCTCATTCAAATGGTTAATCTTAAGTGTGACTGGATTAGAATAAATTTTTCCGACAAAGTGGTTAAAAACGAAATGAATTGAAAGTCTAATGTGTGTGTATATGTGTATGAAAACTGCTTATTTAGGATATAGCATAATGATTTTATGTTTTAAAGCTAAGATAAACTTAGAGATCATCTTGTCCAGCCTCCTCATTTTGTAGATATGAACACTAGGCACACAAAGGATGGTGAGACATTTGCCCAAGGTCACACACTAGTTAGTGAAACATCTGAACTGGGACCCAGAACTCCTGACTCCTAGCTCTGAGCACTTTTAAATACTTCCTGGTATCTCTTTAAATGATTATGGCAAATTCACATTCCAGTCCTGTGCCAAACACATGTGCATAAGGCCAGGTCTTTGCTTAATAATGACACTAACTCCAGAGAAAGGGGAAGGTCAGGGTTAATGGAGTTAATAACTACTGATGATGTAAATATCATCCTCAATTTATGTATCTTCCTTCTCACTGATCTTGAAGAGACACATGTATTTAATTTAGAATTTAAGGAGAAAAGGTAAAATCAAAACAAAGAGGCTTTCTCTATTAATTCACTTTGCTCAGCACAGCCCAGAGGCCACTAAATTCTTTAGAGGGGTAGATTACTCAGTTGTAAATCACTTCCCTGATTGGGTTCTTCCTATTTCTTTTACAGCCAGACCACTCTATGATCTCAGACATTAAATCTTTCTCTGATCTAGACTAAAATTTCTTACCCCGGGTTTTGTATTGTTGAATCCCAATTGGATACAGTCCAATACAGAATTTGGAATTTAGAACTGATAAAACAGGGGGATAGTATGTTTTACACGACTAGAGAGCCTTAATTTTGGAAACTTCCTGACTAGATGGAACCTTCAATGTTAGTGGTTATGGACAACCACAATTATTATCCATTAAAAAAAAGAGAGCAACAAAATAAATTAACAATAAATAAATACATACAAATAAAAGAATAAAATACCTAGGAATAAATTTAAGCAGGGATGTGAAAGACTTGTAAACTGAAAAGTACAAAACATTTCTCAAAGAAATTAAATAATAAATAAACGAAAGACAGTCCATGATCATGGACTGGAAGACAATATTGTTAAGATGTCAATACTACTCAAAGTAACCTACATATTGAACACAATCCCTATAGAAATTCTAAAAGCCTGTGTTGTGGGTTGAATTATGTCCCCCCCAAAATGTGTGTATCAGCTTGGTTAGGCCATGATTCCCAGTATTGTGTGGCTGTCCTCCATTTTGTGATTATAATTTTATGTTAAAGAGGATTAGGGTGGGATTGTAACACCCTTACCAGGTTGAATCTCTGATCCAATGTAAACGGAGTTTCCCTGGGATGTGGCCTGCACCACCTTTTATTTCTTAAGAGATAAAAGGAAAGGGAAGTAAGCAGGGAGTTGGGGACCTCATATCACCAAGAAATCTGCGCTGGGAGCAGAGCCTATTCTTTGGACCTGAGGTTCCTGTGCTGAGATGCCCCCAGACCAAGGGAAGGCTGATGACAAGGACCTTCCTCCAGAGTAAACAGAGAAAGCAAACCTTCCCCTGGAGCTGGCGCCCTGAATTCAGACTTCTGGCCTACCGGACTGTGAGAGAATAAACTTTTCTTTGTTAAAGCCATCCTCTTGTGGTATTCCTGTTGTAGTAGCATTAGGCGACTACAACAACCCACCTCTAGAATTTATCCTGCCTCCCCCCCAGGTGCTGGAAAACTGGATCTCCACATGCAAAAGAATGTAACTTGATCCATACTTCATATCATATATGAAAATAAACTCAAAATGGATCAGTGACTTTAAACATAAGAACTAAAGTCATAAAACTCTCAGAAGAAAATATAGGTGTAAAGCTTGAATTTGCCAATGGTTTCTTAGATATGACACACAAAGCACAAGCAACAACAAAAAAAAATAAATAGATAAATTGGACTCCATAAAAAAAAAAAAAAAACAACTTTTGCTCATCAAAGGACTTTTCCAAAAAAGTGAAGAAACAACTTACAGAATAGGAGAAACTATTAGTAACCATGTATCTGATAGGAGTTTAATTAATCCCAAATATATGAAGAACTCCTACAACTCAACAGCAAAAAACACAACTCGATTAAAAAAATGGACAAAGGATCTGAATAGACATTTCTGCAAAAAAAGATATACGAATGACCAATGAACACATGAAAAGATGTTCAACATCATTAATCACTAAGGAAATGCAAATCAAAACCACAGTGAGAAACTACTTCATCAGAAAAGCAGAATATAATAAGTGTTTGGGAAGGATGTGGAAACTTTAGAACCCTCCTGCGTGGCCGGTGGGAATATAAAATAGTGCAGCTGCTATGGTAAACAGTTTGGAGGCTCCTCAGAAAGTTAAACATAGAATTACCATAAACCCAAAAAAAACCAAACCCAGTGCCGTTGAGTCGATTCCAACTCATAGCGACCCTATAGGACAGAGTAGAACTGCCCCATAGAGTTTCCAACGAGTGCCTGGCAGATTCAAACTGCCGGCCTTTTGGTAAGCAGCCGTAGCACTTAACCACTATGCCACCAGGGTTTCCAGAATTACTACACAACCCAGCAATTCCAATCCTAGGAATATACCCAAAAGGCTTTAAAGTCGGACTCAAACAGATACTTGTATATCAGTGTTCATTGCAATATTACCCAAAATAGTCAAAAGGGGAAACAACTCAAGTGTCCACCAATAGATGAATGATGAATAAAATGTGTTACATGCATAAAATAGAGTATTATTCAGCCATAAACTTCTCATACATGCTACGACATGGGTCAACGTTGAAAACATTATGCTTAGTGAAATAAGTCAGCCACAAATGGCCAATTATATAAGACCCCATTTATATGAAATATGTAGAATAGGCAAATGCATAGAGACAAAAGCTTATCGATTTTTACCAGGGGTTGGGAGGAATGGGAATACCAAGGAAGGGGAAATGAGTCCTGAGTTTCTGTTGAGGGTGATAAAAAAACTGTTGGAAATGGATTGAGGTGATGGTTGCAAATCATGGTAAACTGAATTAGGGTCACTTAATTATATATGTAAAAATGGTTAAAATCATAAATTTTTTTTGTTTGTATATTTTACCACCATTAAAAAAGAAAAAAAAAAGGCTAAAAAAAAAAAAAAAGACAGAAAAGAATATAACAAGATTGCTAATATTTGGAATCTGGGAATTAGAATAAGGGAAGTACCGACATGCAAGAAATTTCATTGTTCCAGAATGGCTGACAAAAAAAGGGTAATTCTGGGGTCTGCAAATTGCTGTAGGAATTATTCTCCTATCACATAGTCTAGCAGTGTGTGTGTGTGCGTGTGCTTTCCAATGAGAAAGGATTTCTGAATTGCGCTGACAAATTAAAATTTGCTTTATTAAGAAAATTATTTTCTATCAAGGTTGTTAAAACATACATATTTCACAATATGAGAGAACATTATATATCCCACTTCTAGTGTTGTAAGGTCTGATTTTCTCACTTGTGAATCATCCAGTCTCCTTGGTTTTCTTCCTTCCCTCTCCTGGGCCTTCTCCTTGAGTTATTTCTCTAAATTTTATTTTGGTAAAAATATACTTAACGAAACATATGTCATCTCAACAATTTCTACATGTATAATTCAGTAACATTTATTACATAATTCAAGTGATGAAACCATTCTCGCTATCCTTTTCCAAATTATTCCACTACCATTAATATAACTTCAATACCCCTATGCAAAAACTCCCCTTTTCTTCCTCTCTCCCATCAATGTTAAACACTAATAAGCTTTGGTGTCTATGTTGTTGTTGTTAGGTGCCTTCAAGTGGGTTTCAACTCATAGCGACCCACAGAATGAAACACTCCCTGGACCTGCTCCATCCTCACAATAGTTGCCATGTTTGAGCCCATTGCTGCAGCCACTGTGTCAATACATCTTGTCAAGGGTCTTCTCACTTTCGCTGACCCTCTTATCAAGCATGATGTCTTTCTCCAGGGACTTGTCCCTCCTGATAACATGTCCAAAGTACGTGGGACAAAGTCTTGCCATCCTCACTTCCAAGGAGCACTCTGGCTGTACTTTTTCCAAGACAGGCTTGTTCCTTCCTCATGGTATATTCAATATTCTTCACCAACACAATTCAGAAGGCATCAATTCTTCTTTGGTCTTCCTTTTTCATTGTCCAGCTTTCACTTGCATATGAGGCAAATGAAAATATCACGACTTGGTTGAGTCGCACCTTGGTCCTCAATGTGACATCTTTGCTTTTCAACACTTTATAAAGAGGTCTTTTGCAGCAGCTTTGCCCAATGCAATAAATACGTCCTTTGATTCTTGACTGCTGCTTCCACAGGTGTTGATTGTGGATCCAAGTAAAATGAAATCCTTGACAAGCTGAATATTTTCCCCATTTATCATGATGTTGCTTATTGGTCAAGTTGTGAGGATTTTCTTTTTTTTAATGCTGAGTTGTAATCCATACTGAAGGCTGTGGTCTTTGATCTTCATGAGTAAATGCTTCAAGTCCTCTTCGCTTTCAGCAAGGAAGGTTATGTCATCTGCATATTACAGGTTGTTACTGAGTCTTTCTCTAATCCTGATACTGTGTTCTTCTTCATATAGTCCTTGGATTATTTCCTCAACATACGCATTGAATATGTATGGTGAAAGAAAACAAACCTGATGCATATGTTTCTAGATTTTAAATCATGCAGTATTCCCTGTTCTGTTCAAATGACGGCCTGTTGGTCTCTGTGCAGGTTCCACGTGAACACAATTAAGTGTTCTGGAATTCCCACTCTTTGCAATGTTATTCATAATTTCTTATGACCCACACAGTCTAACGCCTTTTCAGAGTTAATAAAACCCAGGTGAACTTCTTTCTGGTATTCTCTACTTTCAGTCAAGATCCATCTGACATCAGCAAAGATATCCCTTGTTCCACATTCTCTTCTGAATTCGCTTTGAATTTCTGGCAGTTCCCTGTTAATATACTGCTGCAACCATTTTTGAATTATCTTCAGAAAAATTTTAGTTGCTTGTGATATCAATGAATTTTTTTTGATAATTTCTACATTCCATCGGATCACTCTTCTATATAATTGCTTATTTTATATAAGTGAAATCATACAATATTTATCCTTTTGTGACTGACTCATTTCACAAGGCATGATCTTCTCAAGGCTCATTCAAGTTGTGGCATGCTTCAGGACTTCATTTCTCTTTAGGGCTTAGTAGTATTCCATTGTGAGTACACATCACATTTTGTTTATCCATTCGTCTGTTGGAAATTGTGAAAAGTTCAGAAACAGACACTCGTTCTATTTGCCGTCCTACCTTCACTTCTTCGGGGTAGATACCCAGGACTTGGGTTGCTGGGCCATATAGGGTTCTAGGTTCAGCCTTTTCAGGAACAACTGAACTGTTTACTATAGTGACTGTACCATTTTACATCCCTTTAGCAATGGATAAGGGTTCCACTTGAGTTGTTTTTAACTATTGGTTAGAATCACAAAATTTTAGAACTGGTTGGGACTTAAGAGATCACCTGGTTTCTCTTTTCCTCAACACCAAATCCCAACTCTCTGACACAGGAAAGCTGGAAAATAGAGAGCTGATCAGTAGTTCCATGGAAGGATATTGGAATTCTTGTTTGACACAAAGTTTAAGAATCCTTGTGAAATTTTAGCATTCTACTATAAAGTCTGTTTTCCTACAACTGACAGTATGTCTCAAATTACTGCTAAGAAGTGGTATGTATAAAGAGCATAATGTCTCTAACAGATTTTAATGACAGGTACATTTCATTGCGTTAAAAACACTGCATTAATCAGGTATATTAGGAGGTGTATTAACAAAAGATCTAAAGTATTACACTGTCAATACTTTTACAGAACATGGTAAACGTACTTTTTTTTTTTTTTTTACCACAAGCATCCCTTTAATAGAACAACGCACACACATACACACAGGATATTAGTATTTATATTATTATTTATACTAATAGAGTGCTTCTTATGAATGCCAATTCCTTTACACCAATTAGCTCATTTCCTCCTTTAAGAGAATTCTTTATTATAGATGCTATTATAATTTCTATTTGATAGATGAGAAAATGTTGGCTTACAGTAATTAAGAAACTTGCTCAAGGTGTTCCTGCTCATAGTATTCCAATCAGAGTTCAAATGCAAGCAATCTGATCCCAGTGTCCTGATTCTTAAACCTCTTCTGTATCTATGGGATGAGAGTGTTCAAGTAGGCTAAGCTCATATATTTCTCCAACTCTAGATTCATGTCCATTTCTTGTCTTTCAAAAAAGAGAATCGACTTACACTGTGAGGGCTGGAACTCAATGGGCATCTTAGTCATTTAGTGCTGGGTCAGCAGTTGGAATCCACCAAGCGCTCCTTGGAAACTCTATGGGGCAATTCTACTCTGTCCTATAGGGTTGCTATTTGTCAGAATCGACTCGATGACACTGGGTTTGGTTTTGGTATAACAAAAATACCACAAGTGGATGGCTTTAACAAAGAGAAGTTTATTCTCTCACGGTCCAGTAAGCTAGAAGTCCAAATTCAGGGCTCTGGCTCCAGGGGAAGGTTTGCTCTCTCTGTCTCCTCTGGAGGAAAAGTCCCTGTCATCAGTCTTCCCTTGGTCTGGGAACATCTCAGCGCAGGAACCTCAGGTCCAACGGGCACGCTCTGCTTCTGGCGCTGCTTTCTTCATGGTATGAGGTTCCCAACTCTGCTTACTTCCCTTTCCTTTTATCTCTTGAGCGATAAAAGGTGGTGCAGGCCACATCCCAGGGAAACTCCCTTTATATCGGATCAAGGATGTGACCTGGTGAGGGTGTTACAATCTCACCCTAATCCTCTTCAACATAAAATTACAATCACAAAATGGAGAACAACCACAGAACACTGGGAATCATGGGCCAACCAAGCTACTACACACATTTTTGGGGGGACATAATTCAATCCATGACAACGGGATTGCCTTGTTTTTCTGGGTCTTGCAAGTTTTCCATTCCTTTTAGTGGGAAATGTTTGCGTTTTCACTCTCTGACAGGTTTCTGCCTTACACAGGTTCTGGTTTCACAGGTTTTCTTGCAGTTGGTTTCAAGTCCAAATCACAGAAGATTTTGGAAGGGTATTTATCCTCTGCTGTGAATGCCAAATCAGCCAACATGGCTGCTCAGTCTCTTCGTTTTAGAATGCTCCTTAGTTCAGAGTGCTTCTTGGGGGTGTCACCTACAGAATCTCTTCTCTTTGTACAGTGAAACTTGTGAGAGATGAAACTCAACAAGATTTCCTTGTTTTCCCACATCTCACAAGCTTTCTTCTCTGAAAGGACGTAATCGTACCACTTTTCTATCACTCATTTTAGTGGTTCTGGCTTTCGCAGGCTTTACTGTAGTGGATTTGAATTCTACAGTTTCACTTCCTTATGAAATGTTTTTAAGCTTTCTAACGGGTTTCTCTCTCCAGTGTGCATGGTCACAGGAACCTCTTATTTGTTTAGTTTTTCTGGGTTTTTATTTTGTTATGTTTTGTTTTTGTCTTTTTCCTCCTTTGCTAAGTAATGTGATCTAGGTACATGTATCCGGCTCTCCAGCTGCCCAAATTTAGTTTTAGGGTCCTTCCTATTTACAGTGGAGGTGTTTCATTTCAATTCCTCTCATAAAACGAACAAAGTTAATAAGGTGTGCTTGAGAGAAACAACCTTCCAGGGAAGATATTTGCAAAGATAAAACAGCATTCCCTGTTCAATTTCCCCCAAAGAAATGTAAGCATAGTGAAAAAGCACATACTGGATACGCTGAGGGAGGTGGAATAGAAGCAAAAGGTGGATGGAAGGAGAAAAAGAGAGAGACAGGCAGAATAACTGCCTTGATACCTATTACCTGAAAAACCAGTCATTACTTAAGTTGCTCTGTCATGACTATGTACAGATAGCACAGATCCATGAGGAAATAAAGACAACATGGCTCTCTCAGATGACAAAAGGCATCTTGAGTATTTCAGAGCTGGCTGATAAGAAAGGCCACAATTTTTTTCAATGGTTTATGAAAAACACATCAATCACGGATGAATGGATGAAGGCCAATCCTCATTTGGAAGGGGAATTATGTTCAAAAAACAATCAAATGTCTTCATTTATTTATTTATTTTTTATTAACAAGGCACATAAACAGAAAAGTCTATAGTGGGAGGACATAAGGGGTGAAATTTTATGGAGGTTTCTCTGTATGTGGTTTATCCTTTTTTTCTCTTTACACTAAATTCCACTCAGGATATGGCAATCTAGTGCAAGTCTTCTTATCGCAAGGCACAAAAATGACAGTTTTAGCTTTCTAGAATTAAAACAAACAAAAACGTTTTCACTAAGACACACGATGCTTGAGATCTCTCTGTTTTATTTTCCTTTTTAATTAAACATAATGGAAACTTTAGTCTTGAGCCACTCCACTCTGTCTTGTTAAAGCTTGTTGCTCGCTGGTCTTCTCGTTGGGACCCATAATGGGAGAGCGTTTATCGGGACATAAGGGGGAGTTGTCGCTAAGCTGCTAACGACACCGTATGTGTCCAAAGCTACAGCGTTACTACTCCCGTGGGTCTGCAATATTACACTCCCATTTGCCATGTAGTCTACAAGAAGGCAACTCTCTGAATTAATCGTTTGTTAGGCAGAAAGGCAGCTCTCGGGTATTGCTAGGAATAATGTATATTTAAAAAAGAACACCTACAATGTACCATAGAAGTCCTGGGTGCTGCAAATCATTACAGTGCTGAGCTACTAAAGGCGGGTTGGCAGTTCAAGCCCACCCAGAGGCACCTCAAAAGAAAGGCCTGGTGATCTGCTTTGGAAAGGTTACAGCCATGAAAACCCTACGGAGCTCAGGTCTACCCTGCAACCCGTGGGGTCACCATGACATGGATTGGACTCAAGGGCAGCCGGTAAGTATGTACTATACATGGAATGGAAACGGATTTTTAATATTAAAACTATCTGGGGAAATTAGCACGCAGTAGAGAACTTCACGGAGTCCTCGGGTGGCGTGAAGGCTGACACGCTGGGCTGCTAACTGAAAGGCTGGTGGTTTGAGTCGACCCAGAGAGGCCTCAGAAGAAAGTCCTGGGAATTTACTTCTGAAAAATCCATAGCTCTGCTCTGACCCATATGAGCTCTCCATGAATTAGAGCCGACTTGACGGGAAGAGGAAGCCCTGGGGGCGTAGTGCTTAACGGCTACGGCTGCTAACCAAAGGGTCGGAAGTTCAAAACCACCAGGCGCTCCCTGGAAACTCTATGGGGCAGTTCTACTCTGTCCTGTAGGGTCGCTAGGAGTTGGAAACGACTCAATGGCAATGGGTTTGGTTTTGATGGCAAACAACAACAGGGAGCTTTATGACCACGTGTGAATGCACTGTGCTAGCATATATCTTGCTGATGCCGTTTTCATTTTTTGCTACATAGCCCTTAATCAGGTTAGTATTAAGCAATTGAGCAGTGCAGCTGGTTCGGAAATATAAACTTATTGAATACAAAGTTTAAGAACAAATCAAGTATGATTCATAACTCTTTGCCCGAGGAAAGGAGCTAACGGGGCTCGTTTTGGTAAACGGACACCCATTCATTTTAATGCTCTACACTCAACAGCCCCGCAGGTTTGTCAGTTTGTCGTACTGCGGTGGCTTGCATGTTGCTGTGATGCTGGAAGCAATGCCACTGGTATTTCAAACACCAGCAGAGTCACCCATGGTGGGAATCCAGCAGAGCTTCCAGACTGATAAGGAAGAAGGACCTGGCAGTCTACCTCTGAAGAAACGGGCCAGTGAACGCCTTCTGAACAGCAGTGGAACACTGTCTGATATAGTGCCAGAAGATGAGCCCCGCGGGTTGGAAGGCCCTCAAAATAAGACTGGGGAAGAGTTGTCTCCTCAAAGTAGGGTCAGCCTTGCTGATGTGATTGGACTAAAGCTTTCAGTACCTCCACTCAACGATGTGGCACGACTCACGATGAGAAGAAACAGCTGCAAAATCCATTAATAATCAAAACATGGAATGTGTGACGTATGAATCTAGGAAAATTAGAAGCCATCAAAAATGAAATGAAACTTATACAGGTCAATATCCTAGGCATTAGTGAGCTGAAATGGACTAGTATTTGCCATTTTGAATCAGATGATCATATGATCTACTCTGCCGGGAATGGTAAATTTAAGAGGAATGGAGTTGCATTCATCGCCAAAAAGAACATTTCAAGATCTGTCCTGAGGTACAATGCTGTCAGTGATAGGATAATATCCATACCTACAAGGAAGACCAGATAATAGGACTATTATTCAAATTCACCCACCAACCAACAATGCCAAGGATGAGGAAACTGAAGATTTTCATGAACTTCTGTAGTCTGAAATTGATCAAACAGGCAATCAAGATGCAATGGTAATTTCTGGGGATTCGAATGCAAAAACTGGAAACAAAAGAAGGATCAATAGTTGGAAAATATGGCCTTGGTGATAGAAATGATGCTGGAGATTGCATGACAGAATTTTTCAAGACCAACCACTTATTCATTGCAAATATCTTGTTTCAATAATACAAATGATGACTCGACATGTGGACCATGCTAGATGGAATACACAGAAATGAAATCGACTACATCTGTGGAAAGAGACAATGGAGAAGCTCAACATCATCAGTCAGAACAAGGCCAGGGAACAACTTCGGGACGCACCATCAATTGCTCATATGCAAGTTAAGTTGAAGCTGAAGAAAATTAGAGCAAGTCCACGAGAGCCAAAATATAACCTTGAGTATATCCCACCTGAATTTAGAGACTATTTCAAGAATAGATTTGATACACTGAATACTAATGACTGAAGACCAGATGAGTTGTGAAATGACATCAAGGATATCATACATGAAGAAAGCAGAAGGTCATTAAAAATACAGGAAAGAGAGAAAAAACCAAAATCGATGTTAGAAGAGACTTTGAAAGTTGTTCTTGAATGGAGGGTAGCTAAAGCAAAAGGAAGAAATGATGAAGTAAAAGAATTGAACAGATTTCAAAGGTGGCTGAAGAAGACAAAGTATTATAATGAAATGTGCAAAGACCTGGAATTAGAAAACCAAAAGGGAAGAACACATTAGGCATTTCTGAAGCAGAAAGAACTGAAGAAAAAATTCAAGCCTCAAGCTGCAATACTGAAGGTTTCTACAGGAAAAATACTGAACGACATAGGAAGCATCAAAAGAGAATAGAAGGAACACACAGAGTCACTATACCGAAAAGAACTGATCAATATTCAACCATTTTAGGAGGTAGCATATGATCAAGAACCCATGGGACTGAAGGAAGAAGTCCAAGCTGCACTGAGGGCATTGGTCAAAAACAAGGCTCCAAGAATCAGCAGAATACAAATTGAGATGTTTCAACAAATAGATGCAATGCTGGAGGTGCTCATGCATCAATGTCAAGAAATTTGGAAGACAGCTACATGGCCAAGTGACCGGAAGAGATCCATATTTGTGCCCATTCCAAAGAAAGAGCCAACAGAATGCAGAAATTATTGAACAATATCCTTAATATCACATGCAAGTAAAATTTTGCTGAAGATCATTCAAAAGCAGTTGCAGCAGTACACTGACAGGGAACTGCCAGAAATTCAAGCCAAATTCAGAAGAGGACGTGGAAGGACGGATATCATTACTGATGTCAGATGGATCTTGTTTGCAAGCAGAGAATATCAGAAACATGTTTACCCATGTTTTATTGACTATGCTAAGGCATTTGACTGTGTGGATCATAACAAATTATGGGTAACATGGCGAAGAATGGGAATTCCAGAACACTTAATTGTGCTCATGAGGCAGCTATACATAGACCAACAGGTAGAGGTTCAAACAACAAGGGGATACTGCATGGTTTAAAGTCAGGAAAGGTGTGAGTGAAGGTTGTGTCCTTTCACCATACTTGATCCTTCTGCATGCTGAGCAAATAATCCAAGAAGCTGGACTATATGAAGAACATAGCATCAGAGTTAGTAGAAGACTCATTAACAACCTACAGTATGCAGATAACACAACCCTGTTTGCTGAAAGTGAAGAGAACTTGAAGCGCTTACTGACGAAGATCAAAGACTACATACAGCCTTCAGTATGGACTACACCTAACACAAAGGAAACAAAATTCCTCACAAGTGGACCAACAAGCAACATTATGATAAATAGAGAAAATACTGATGTTGTCAAGGATTTCATTTTACTTGATCCACAATCAACACCCATGGAAGTAGCAGTCAAGAAATCAAAAGATGTATTGTACTGGGCAAATCTGCTGCAAAAGGCCTCTTAAAGTGTTAAAAATTAAAAAGTGAAGATGTCACTTTGAGGACAAAGGTATGCCTGACTCAGACCACGGTATTTCCAATTGCCTTATATTTATGGGAAAGCTGGACACTGAATAAGGAACACCAAAGAATTGATGCCTTTGAATTATGGTATTGGCGAAGAGTACTAAATATACAGTGGACTGACGGAAAAATGAAAGACTCTGTCTTAGAAGAAGTACAGCTAGATTGCTCCTTAAAAACAAGGATGGCTCGTCTCTTGTACTTTGGGCATGTTATTAGGAGAGACTAGACCTTTGAGAAAGACATCATGCTTGGTAAAGTTGTGGGTCAGCAAAGAAGACAAAGACCCTCCACAAGATGGACTAACACAGCGGCTACAACAACGGGCTCAAGCATAGCAACGATTGTGCGGATGGCGCAGGACCAGGCAGTGTTTTGCTCTGTTGTACGTAGGGTTGCTAAGAGTCGGAACTTACTAGGTGGCCCCTAAAAACAACAAGAACAATACTCTATAGGCAATTCTATAAACCACTAGCAAAAAATAAATAAGTTGTTTCAGATGCAATGAACTAATTGTAAGATGAAAGTTTTCAGTCAATATCCCAGGAAATACAGGAAAAGGACCCAGGTAATTACTTTAACAGATAACAACGATGCTTAGGATGGTCCAAGAGGAAACACTTAACAAGGCAACTATTACTTGATGTGCTTGTAGGCTGACCTTCTTACGTGCTTCCTCTAGGTCATTTAAGTAAACATTCAGCAGACAACGTAGCCTGATCATTAGTTGTAGCTGAGGGATGCCTGCTTGCACCTGCTACTGTGAATATATTTGTTCTTGGTGTGTTTTCCAAAATGTCAGTTCACACTTTTCCTATCAATGTGCCCAAGAGAAATACAAAATAAAACAAACAAAAACCCATCTTCTAACTGATATTTCGGTTTTTGAACTGTCAGTGTTGAACTGACCTATCTTATATTATGACCAAAAGGGCAAATTAGCTATCAGGTGGCTCAGCCCTTGAAGATTTCCTCCCTCTTTCAGGCCTCACTGGAACGTCTCTGGCTCTATTCTCACTACATATGTAGGCACTAGTTTTCTCTGAAGCAGATCCATTTAACCATTTTAAGCCAAAGCTCTTAGGTCCATAAATGAAAAAAAAAAAAAAAAAAAAAGATGCCGACAAGTTGATTCCAACTCATAGCAACCCTACAGGACAGAACAGAACTGCCCTATAGGGTTTCCAAAGTGGTAATCTTTACAGAAACAGACTGCCGTGTCTTCCTCCTGCAGAGTGGCTGGTGGGATGGAACCGCTGACCTTTCAGTTAGCAGCCAAGCGCTTAACCGCTGTACCTGCAGGGCTCCTTAGTTTCAAACCTGTTGGAATAAAGGCAGAAGGAGCTGGCTCTTCTGGTTCCTTATGATCAAACTAAATGCTTCACCATTTGACCTTTCTATTCCTGTCACGAGGCAAGTACACATCAGTTATCTCTGGCCGGGGTTCTCAGAGCATGTTTTTGTTGCTGGGTACTGTCAAGCAGATTCCAACTCATAGCGACCCAATGTGACACAGTAGAACTGAAGCAGTTAAGTTCAGCTGGTATACAGAACAATGGTCAGGAAGCTGTCTGATTCAAAGTCAGAAAACACTCGTCCACAAGTTCTTATTTCCTGACTATCACACCAAATAATTATCTTTCTTCTTGGGGAAAGCAATGTTCTAGCATAAAGGTACTGGGTATTCAGTTTATGCTTGCAGTTTGGATCCTTGGACTAATTGCTATTGGCAAGAATTGCCTAATCTCACTTTCACCAGCCTTGGGCATTTATTTTCTTGTTGAGAGCATTTAGGTGTGGCCACCTGTGATAAACAAAACAAAACTAAGATTCTGTGCTACAGTCACAACTGGCCAAGAAAAGATCACATCCAAATATTAAAGTGATTATTCAGAGCTGGCAGCTCCATCACTAGGAGGAATGTAGCCATCACGGACTACAAAGGAAATCCAGATACCTCGCTGAGACCTAAGTAAAATCAAAGAATTGTAGGTCATCCAAGCACCAAGCAATGTCATTGCTAACTCTCCAAGAGAAGTTGGGAATTGGGGAATTGCTTTAGGGCCATGTTTGGCATAAAGGAAAAAAAAAATTAGGGGAAAGAAATTCTCAAATTGTAACATGACCTAGTTCCTTCAACAAAGCAACTGCTCCATAAAGCTGTTCCAAATGCTATTTTAATCAAACCCAGCCTTTGCTGGAGTTATACTCTCAGGGCACAGCTAGTTTCACCAAAAAACTCTGACAGAGTACCAGCCAGAAGCACTGAGTGATGTGGGCATCATGACCACTTCAGTGTCATTTAACTAGACTGCTGTTCATCCCTTCCTGCAGAGACAGTGAAATATTATTCCTTCTTGTTGACGTTGGTTGGTAGCCACTCTACAAATGCAGAACTCTTTCTGTAGTTGGACTCTTATGCGCATACCTTTTCCCACTGACGTGCAAATATAACTCATTCGCCACTATGATTTCACAGGCTTCACCCTCTCTCCCTCGAAAAGCTCAGTCACTGTAGTCCCCAAGTATCTCCAATCATATTTGACAGACATTCTAATATGAATACCATGAACGCAGAGGATGCTAGAAAAATCATTCTTAAGTAGAAAAGGGAATACCAAAAAACTAAACCCACTGTTGTCAAGTTGATTACGACTCATAGCAACCCTATAGGGCAGAGTACGACTGCCCCATGGAGTTTCCAAGGAGCACCTCGTAGATTCGAACTGCTGGCCTCTTGGTTAGCAGCCATAGCACTTAACCACTACGCCACCAGGGTTTCAAGAAAAGGGAACAGAAGGAATAAACAGATACAGGGGTTTTGCAGAGAGTTTACCTACAAAGCTGAACATATTCCAAGCCTCACTGTCGTCCTAGCTATTTTATTTCCAGCATAGGAAAACAGAAACAGAATACTTACTGTAATCTGGGCAGCTAAAACCACCCACGGCCATCGTCCATGGGAAGGGTTCATTCAGTAAACCAATGAAATGCTTTTAGCAATTGCCTGGATTATGGCCATGACTGGCTCTGAAAATAAGAACTGAGTTTTGAACTTCACAAGTGTGTGTATATCTCAGATTTTGGAGCTGGAATCTATGCTTGCCTTACATTCAGTGCTAATAATTCCTTTCACCAGTAAACAGAACTCTTACTCAACTGATAGATGGCTGTACACTTCAATACAAGTGCAAATAAATAGCATTCCACATAGCCAAAACAAAAACTAGTTATCGTTGAGTCAACTATGGTGACCCCACATTTGCAGAGTAGAACTGCTCTGTAAGTTCTACTCTGGGTGTAACCTCTTGGAAGTGGATCGCCAGGCTTTTCTTCCATGGCACTTCTGGGTGGATTTGAACTGCTAACCTCTCAATTAGTATCCAAGCGCTTAAATGTTTGTACCACCCAGGGACTCCCTAGCATTCACAACAATTACTTTTTATGTCAGGGTCTAGCCGTTGTTCTGTCTTCCATCAGTAAATCTGAGACTAAATCTCATTTTAGTGGTTGAAATCTGATATCCACAGATTTTACCAAGTTAAGTCTAACTGATGATCAATAGGAAAGGTTATTACTATGATCATCCAAAATTGAACCAGGAGCCAAATAGTTATATTATCACAGTTCATTAGCAGACATGAGTTTCATGATTTTAACTCTATAAATTTACAAGTATGGCTACATGTTTAAAAAAAGAAAACAAACAAACAAAAAAAACAGCCATATGTCAAATAAATGTTTCAGAAAAATCTGGTATTAGTTAAGGGTGGTCCTTTTGCTGTTGTTTAGTTTCATTACATTTAGGAAGGGGGAAGGCAGGAAGGCATTTTCAGGAAAGCAAATGGCTAAAATATATGTATTAGAGAGCCTGCTCTTTCATCACTGGGATTGGTGGTTAACTTAACTTTTATTATAGATCTTTGCATTGTATCTCACACATGCAGGACAATCAATACTGGGAATAGTAAATAAAGGCACTATGGACCACCTGTTGGTAACTGATGTCGAGTCGGCCCCCAACGCATGACTACCCCATGTACATCCTACTCCACCCCCATGATTGGCTGCAGATCAGACCACTGGAATCCAATGTGTTTCTATTGGTTTGTTTTAGGAAGCAGATCACCAGGCCTTTCTTCCTAGTCCATCTCAGCATCATAGCAACATGCAAGCTTCCACTGACAGAAGGGTGGTGATTATGCACGAGGTGCACTGGCCAGGAATCGAACCTGGATCTCCTGCATGGAAAGTGAGAATTCTACCACTAGTGCCCTAACAGACTACAAGTAAGTGCTCATTTCAATGTATTAACCATTTGATACTGATTTGTTTTGAAAATACAATATTTAGCAAGTTTGAATATATTTGTTTTGGCCATATCAATGCAGAAGAATGACTCTAACTCAGATATTTTCCTAAATACTGCTATCTTCCCAAAGAAAAAGTGACATATATGCCTAAAAAGATTGCAAACTATTGAGGTACACTGTTTTTTGCTGCATGTTTTACAAGGAATTTCCAAGGAAGGCACCTTAGTTCCAGAAAATGAGCACGTCTACATTTCACGTTTCTTAATGATCCCAGCAAAATCAATACACCTTAGCTCATCTGAATGGGCAAGTGGAGAAGGGATTAATATTTGTTGAACACCTACTCTGTGTCACGAATTGTTCACATATGTTTTATCATTTAGTCTTTAAAATAACCAAAAATGGGTATTATTTTTGGTATTTACAGTCAGAGAAATTAAGCAGTTTAGCAACTTGCCAAAGGTCACAGAGATAATGACGAAAATACCAAATGAAAACATATCTCTGTTTGACTCTGTTTGATCCTTCCATCCTTCCTAACCCAGGTAGACAGCCACTTGGGCATGGTAATAGTGTAGTCTCCAGAATAAAGCAATGACTTGGGAGTTTTTTTTTTGGGGGGGAGTTTTGAAATGAACATTCTCTTTCCTAAGCTCTGTGGGACCAATCTGATACAAAGCCACCCACCTCCTCAGGTGTAATATTTTTTTTTCCCATTTGTAAGATAATAGTCACAACACAGGTCCCGTGCCACACAAAAACGGTCTCTAAAGATTTATTAAATACTTTAGAGTGCTATAAAATTCTTAGGAGAAATATAAACAGACAGTCATCAGTATTAGAATTTCACCAAACTTAAAAATGTGGCTCCTGAAAGGAACAGTGAGACTTGATGAGCAGGTTTTCTCTTAAAACATGGTGTGATTAGATTAATAATAAGCATACAGATTTATAGAACCCATAGTAATAAAATATTTAAAATTATCATCTTCACTAAAAAGCAGCTGTACTTTCCCATGCCCTTATTTTCTTGTCATCACTTTTTTTTCTTGCTTGTTGATTGGGCTTTAGAGTAACTTACTTGACCAAATTAAGTTGTGAATGTTGGTTCTTTTTATATTACGGACAAACAATGAAGAAATTAAACAGAAGGTGTTACCTAGAATGCAGAGTCCATCTGTGCAGTTTTCAGATTCCTGGCTTAGACCTTCACAGAATTTGCCCCCATTTCTCGGGGGTGGTGCCGTGCACTCCCGAATCCGCAAATGTTCACACTCTGGGCTGCAGACTGACCATTCACTCCACACTTCCCAGCTCCCATCCACTTCAAAGAGAAACAATGAAACAAAAAAAACCTCATTAGGGTGCATCCCTCAGCTGTCCGGAGACTCACCCCAGGGCTGCTGTGGTTCTTAGAACTGGATTTTAAAGAAATAACCACCATCACAACAACAAAACAATGTATCAGTTTATGTTCTCTCCAAGGTTTCTTTCCTAAAGAGATGTGCTAACAAAAGCAGCAATATAATTCTTTTGCTATTTTAGGATGAGAACAATTACCAATTTTAGGCAAGCATTCCAATTACCAGCACCCTTGGGTTGGCTAGTAATGTCATTATCCATTCTTTCTCAGTCTTTCATTCTCAAGTACATCTTAGACAGACAGATAAACTACATGCAGTAACCACTGGTAATCATCCACTTCCTTCTGAGCTGACAATTTAGGGAAGAGAGTAGAATGAACTCTCTTTAAGTCGTAAAAGCCTCTACACAATAAAAAGTTAAACCCACATATATTGATAGTATTAAACTAAAACAGGTCAGTCAAACCCCAAGACACCAGGACTTACATAAATAGAAATTCTTGGGTCATGGATTGCTGCAGTACAGAGAAATGAACAAACTGAATTTAATTCTACTAGAAGTCAACCCTAGAGATTATGGCAGCTGTTCGAGGCAACTGTCCCACTATCTCCTAGGAATTGTTCAACCATGCTTATGTAGGTTATTTAAGATATTGCAATTTTTAATCTAAAGCAATTAGTTCACAGTACAATAATATAAGAAATACTGAACTCAGAGCAAAATGTCTGAGTTCTTGTCCTGGTTCTATCAACTTGGTGGCTGAGCAACTCTGGGCAAGTTACTTAGCCTCATGTTACCATTGCTGTCAAATGAGGATAATAAAACTCACATAGCCTCACGTTACCATTGTTGTCAAATGAGGATAATAAAACTCACAACACAGCGTTAAATGACATTATATGCATAAATGTATCTTGCACAGTGTCTGGCACAGAGTAAGCACTCAATAAATGTTTATTGAATATGAATTCTAACTGAAACGCCAAGATGCTGCTGGTGAGAGCCTCACCTTATCTTTGAGTGAAACTAAATTTGAAATTTTAAGGAAATGAGGCTCTAGTCCAGTGCCTTGGAGTCAATGTTCTGCAGTGTGCATGAGACCCAGGATCAATTTATTTCTCAGTGAGAGTATATCCTTTCCACAAAGAAAGTCATCTTCCATTTCATCTATTTCTCACTGTGTAAATTGGGTGAGAGCCACTAAGAGATGAACAAAGGAACTTACAAAAGCCATCTTTGCTAAATGAAGTCTCTCTCTATTCAGAAAGAAAGGCGAGCATAGTTCAAATGTAATATATAGGCTACTGTGATAGTCTGTGATTTTTGCCAATTTCATTGTAAATAAATACAAAGCTAAAACTCATAAGGTCCATTGGGTGGTTGACGTCCAATGATAAAGGGCCAGATTTTTGGCACCTGTTGTTTTGTGCTTGCAAAGAACTCTCCTAATCCCTGCTAGCTATTATACAAATGCATGCCACAAAATGGGAGAACCCAAGGAGAGAAGGGGATGGCTTAGCATAGTCAAACACTGGTAGATAAAAATACTTCGCAGCATCTGACGTACGGATGGTGAGTGTCCAGTGTCATCTGAATATTTAAAAAAATATGCCCTAAAACATTGCACGGAGGTAGTTCACCCATGTTCTTGGCATTACAATGAGCTCCACAGTAGCAACCTTAGACAAAGGCTCCATCCTAAGAACATGGGCGAGGGTAACTTTGGAAAGGAAGGATACCAATTGTTTCACACCAGTTTAAAAGTGTTGGTGGATCAGAAGGGAAAATGGAATCTGCATGTATCTCACCAGGACAAAGAGAAGTGCAGGTTATTTTCTGCACTGACATTCCCTCACAAAAGGCTCCACCATTGAGAGGAGCTGGGTTGGTGCAGGTCCGGGAACGTTTCTGCCATCCTCTACCACAGGGAACATTGCAGGCTGACCACTCTGTCCAGGAAGACCAGCCTCCATTCACTGAGAGAGAAAAATGGGGAGGGGAGGAAAAAAAAAAAAAGGAGAGAGGTTTTTACTGATTGCCTGCTATGTGCGAGCCACTGTGCCAGGTGTTGTGAGTCGGGCATCTAGGAATCAAGAGACTATACGGACCCACACTGGCTCCTCTGTCATGACGCAACAGTGGGGTTTACCTCATCTCTGCCCCTTAGCCTACTCATCTGTGATAGCAAGGATGCTTAAAATGTGCTTTGCAGGGAAATTATGAAAAATAGGACGAGCTCATTAAGATAGCTCCAAAGCACTTGAAAATCCACGCATAATAAAGAAAGACAAGCATTTGAAATTCTATCACTTAAGGGCTTCAAAACTAAAACCTGGACTCTTACAATGTGGAAGGGAATCCTTTCCTTAAATAGCTGGGAACTTCTTTTGTACAATACCTGAGATAGTCAGCAAACAGTAGAGTTCGTTTTGGGTGAATTTCATATGCCAGGAGAGCAACAGGAGGACAGCAGATATGGGGAGGGTGGGAGTGGATGTTGGGTTGGAAATGGGTTGGAAGATAGAAGCTGCCCACTTCAATTTTTTTCAAATGTAAACATGATGGTAGAAGATAAACAAGGTTTTATTATCTTAAAGACAGAGAGTGATTGGAAATGTCACTGACTTTCTCATGAAGTCCAATATTGGATGGAACAGCAAACACATTAATAGCAATAAGAATGAAAGATGTTTTCTCACCTACCAATGGGGAGGCAGGACAGAGGGCTGCCATGGATGACCCCCAATGTCCTTTCAGCTCTGAACATTGAAGGTTTTAATAAAATGTACAGCCCCTCCACTTCTCTGCTTTCCACCCTCCCAATCTTTTCCTAGCCTTTGGGCTGGTCTTACCATAAACCACCACAGTGGCTGAGAGGCTCCTCCTCTTGGCCACGATGTTGGCTGCCATGCAGGTGTAATTCCCTGAGTCCGAGAGCCGCGCTTGCCTGATGATCAGGTTATGGTCAGCCCTGGTATCAATGTTCTCATCTTGCTCAGAGTCAATGGGCTCCTCGTTTTTCAGCCATTCCACCTAAAAGAAGACAAGAATGTAAATTTAAACAGTCATGAAAAAATAAAGATGCTCTTCTGGAATTGGAAGGTGGGAAGCTCTGGTGAGGAGGGGAGAGAGAGATACTTAAATGATAGAGCAAGATAAGGGATTCTTTTCTTAATTTCATATTCCATCCCTTTTCTGTAGTAAATTTAGTATATTCAGAAAATAAATACTCAAGTTAGTAAACAGGAAGCAGGAAAAGAATGCAAATATCCTATTGACTTTGACCTCTTTTCTAAAAATGCAATGGAAAAAAGAAAAGAGGTGATTGCAATTAGGTCGTTTCATTACATTTTGTTTTATTACAACTCTAATGATAGTGTTCTAATAATCGTTCCAAAGCCCCCCCTCCCCAAAAAACCCATGGCTGTCGAGTCAACTTCGACTCATAACAACCCTACAGTACAGAGTAGAACTGCCCCATAGGGTTTCCAAGGAGCGCCTGGTGGATTTGAACTGCCGACCTTTTGGTTAGCAGCCGTAGCTCTTAACCACTATGCAACCAGGGTTTCCTGTTCCAAAACGGAGCTCAGAAAATCAATACATATATGCAGAACCTGTATTCTGTGCTAAAGAAGGCACAGATGGTAGGCTTCTGCTCCCCAGATCCTTGTCCCCTCCAAGTTGAGGTGCCCCTTCCTTAGCTCTACTGTTTCATTGAGCAGGCTGGTTTCCCCCTGTGTTAGATGCTTTCTTTTCCTATTTGTCCTCCACTTCCGCTTCTGAACAACATCTCCCCTCTCTGGTGTCACCTCGGTGCACTGGACACATCTCTTGTTTGACAATAACCATTTAGCTATAGTCATTAGCATATGTAAAACAGTCATTTAACAGATGCATAAGAACTGTAATTTAACACAGAATGCAACAGTGGTGAGTGCACCAAAGAGACCTCACACAGATACATATGTATCTGGGGGCATTTCCACACACTCTGCCCGCCATTAACATAGATAATTGAAAGTTGGTTTTAAAGTAAGTCCCCTCGTTTCATTTCTGTATTTAAATCTAAAAAATTCTAATTTATCATCAGTAAACAGGTGGCATCCGCTGCAGAGCAATTTGGTTTAATAATGATTTGTTGGTCTCTGTAAAAATGAATTTATTTAGAAGAAAACCTATAATGATCCTTCAATGTTTATCCCATCTACCACCCCATTAATGAGAGCTCAGAATACCAAAAGTCGTCGTCAGCCAAAATTTACCTTAGTAGAGATAAACTTGAGAGAAGAAAATTATACCAAATAGCCAAGAGATGGGACAGCTACTTTAAAACATAGAGAAGAATTATAAAAGCAGAGTAGTGCAGAGCCATTAAGAAGCAAACCACAGAACCAGCTCCAGGAGTTCCTACGGGATCACCGTGTTCCAGCCTGGAGGTGTAGATGCTAATAATGACCCAGACTCAAAAATACTTCCCTGTTTGGTGGGGATGGAAAAACACTAAATAGACGATAGATAAGTAGTAACTTTGGTGAAGGATAAGACAGTATGCAACACTGGGGAAGCCTGCACGACTTGTACAAGGCGAGGTCATGGAAGCTCCATAGACACATCCGAACTCCCTGAGGGATCAAATTGTTGGGCTGAGGGCTGTGGAAACCACGGTCTCAGGGAACATCTAGCTCAAATGGCATAACACAGTTTATAAAAAAAAAAAATGTTCTACATTCTACTAGTAACATCTGGAATCTTAAAAGCCTGCAAGTGGCCATCTAGGATACTCTACTGATCTCAGTCCTTTGGGAGCAAGGAAGAATGAAGAAAACTAAAGATAAAAGTGAAATATTAGTCCAAAAGACTAATGGACCACATCACCATCAGCTCAATATTATAAGGAGTCCCTGGTTTAGCAAATGGCTAACACATTCAGCTGGTAACTGAAGGCTTGGAGGTTCAAGTCCACCCAGAGATGCCTCAGAAAAAAAAAAAAAAAGAAAGGCCTAGTGATTTACTGCCGAACTATTAGCCATTGAAAACCCTGTGGAGCACTGTTCTCTGACACACATGGGTTTGCCAGGAGTCGGAATTGACTAGACAACAACCAGTTTTTGTGCTACATCACTGGAGAGAACAAATTTTGCTAAAATAGGTCTGGAGAACTTTTGGTCAGCCCCTTCTGTCTTTCTTGTTCAGAAATTCAGGGTGTAAATTACCTGGTTTTCTGATTAGTAATTCCCTAGTCTTGCTATTTGAAGCACCCAGAAAACTCAGTACTCCTATACTTCCTCCCAAACAGCTGATCAGGGATCAGGGAATGTCTGGTACTGGTTCATAAGTAAACTTTATTCATTTTAATAGCCAGGAAGAGCTCTGGGGACAGGGTCACTGAGACCTAAACAAAAAGCTTTCCTAAGTGGATCTCGGCGCAGGAAGAAATTAAAACCACATTCATCAACTAGAGGTATGGCTTCAAATTAAAAAAAAAAAAAAAATTACTTATAAATCATACACAATTAAATGATCAATACATTAGAAAAAACACTTGCCACAAATTTGATTGATAAAAGCTTAATTAAAAAAAAGTAAAAAACCATTGCTGTTGAGTTGATTCTGACTCATAGCGACCCCATAGGACAAAGTAGAACAGCCCCCACAGTTTCCAAGGAGCGCCTGGCAGATTTGAGATGCTGACCTTTTGGTTAGCAGACGTAGCCCTTAAACACTGCTCCACCAGGGTTTCCAAAAGCTTAATAATATGAATAGCTTACGTTCTCATGTAAGTTGATGATAAAAACCCACCCAAGTAAACATAAAGATGAATATATAATTCATTTAAAAAAACTTGCCATTAAATATTTGAATAAGTATTTAACACCACTAACAAGACAAAATAATAATAATAATACAATAAGATTTTTCCTTCCACTATAGCAAAGTCAGAGCCCTGGTGGCGCAGTGGTTAAGAGCTTGCCTAATAACCAAAAGGTTGGCAATTCAAATCCACCAGCCACTCCTTGGAAACCCTATGGGACACTTATGCTGTTCTACAGGTCACTATGATTCAGAATTGACTAGGCAACAACAGGGTTTTTTTTTTTTTTTTCCCCTTGGCTTATAGAAAAGATTAAAATTATACACACACACAAACATACACACACACACAGAAGCAGCCCTGGTGATGCAAATGGTTAAGCACTTGGCTGCTTATGAAAAAGTTGGCAGTTCAAATCCACCCAGTGGCTCCAAGGGATAAAGACCTGGTTTTATGCTTCCATAAAGATTATGGCTAAGAAAACCTATGGGGCAGTTCTACTTTGTCTCATGGGGTCTTTATGAGTCAGAGTTGACTCAACAGCATCCAACAACAACAACAACACACACACAGATACAGCTTTTGTTTTTCTTGCTGAGAGTGGGAGATATGGGACATTTCACTTGTTGTTGCTCTACCATCTTAACTAACTGGTCTGTCTGCAGCCTCCATTCTTGGTCCTACAGCCAATTCTCCACAAAGTGATCAGAGTATGCCACTTTTAGCTTGGAATCTTTCAATGGTCTCAAATCCCACTTAGAACAAAACCCGAAATCCTTACCAGGCCTAACAAAATCCTTCTGTGTTCTGAACTCCAATCAGTTCTCCACCATATTGGATCCCCCAATAACCTTCTGCTCACTCCATTCCAGCCATTCTGAACTCCCTCCTGTTCCCAGAAGGCTCAAAGCTAGTTCCAACCTCAGAGCCTTAAAAGCTGCTTTCTCTCCCCGGGAGGCCTTTCTCACAGGTATACCCACTGCTGAATTTCACTTTTCATTTAGGTTTCAGCTCAGACGTTACCTTCTCAGAAATGCCTTCCCTAACAACACTTTCTAAAAGAGCAAACACTCACCCCCCACCCTGCTTTAATTTTCTTCATAATACTTATCTCCACCTGATAGTATCAGAGATGATAATGACTTCTGCCCTTTTAATTATTGTCCTAGGAATGTACCAAAGGAGAATATTAGAGATACAAACAAGGACTTATCCACAATCATTTTTGGTAGGGAAAATAAAATGGGTGGCCAAGCTTCTTGCCAAATAAAACAGCTTTATTTGAATCAATTATGATTCAGAAATATGATGTAGTATTACATAGTCATTAAAAGTCAAGATTTCAACTAAACACAAAAAATTCTCATAATATATGAAAAAGTCAAAATACAAAAACTGTATATTTGGTATTATCACCAATTTGTAAAACAAACAAAAATTTACCAACACAATTATGCTTAAACAATGGTTGAAAGAAAATACATGTTTCCAGAGGTTTTAAGAGAAGATGGTTCTTTTCTTTCTGAGGGTTAACTGTGGCACATTCAACTAAAAGCTTTATTAATCTAGAAAAATCACTTTGGTTTAAAAATCTCTCTTATTCATCATGTAGCTCAATGATTTCAAATTTATGTTTGGACATAGAATATTTCTCCAAAGCTTATCTGAAATCCCAAAATGAAAAACAGATGAGCAACGAAGGATTTTATGATGGGTGCTGTCATGGATTGAATTGTGTCCCCCCAAAACATCTGTCAGCTTGGCTAGGTCATGATTCCCAGTATTGTATGACTGTCTACCATTTTGTCATCTGATGTGATTTCCCTATGTGTTGTAAATCCTATCACTATGATGTAATAAGATGCAGCAGTTATACTGATGAGATCTACAAGATTAGATAGTGTCTTAAGCCAACCTCTTTTGAGATACAAAAGAGAGAAGCGAGCAGAGAGACATGGGGACCTCATACCACCAAGAAAGCAGCGCCGGCAGCAGAGTGTGTCTTTTGGACCTGAGGTTCCTGGGCTGAGAACCTCCTAGGCCAAGGGACAATTGATAACACAGACCTTCCTCCAGAGCCGACAGAGAGAGAAAGCTTTCCTCTGGAGCTGATGCCCTGAATTTGGACTTGTATCCTACTAGACTGTGAGAGAATAAATTTCTCTTGGTTAAAGCCATCCACTTGTGGTATCTCTGTTATAGCAGCACTAGATAACTGACACAGATGCAAAAGTAAGGGCATCTGAGCCACAGAAGTGAGAGGCCCAATGCTGCATCAGTTGGTCCACAAGGCAGGGCCTCTGTTTGCCTAACTCCAGAGGGGATCACTCACATCCTTGGCTGTCTATGTGAATGATACCCACTAGGCATGTTTCCACCACTTGTCTGTTAGTTTATTGTACTGTGGTGGCTTGACTGTTCCAATGCTCAAGAGGTTTCAGCAGAGCTTCTGGTCTAAGACAGACTAGGAAGAAAGGCCTGGCACTCTACGTCTGGAAATCAGCCAGTGAAAACCCTATGGATCACGACGGTCTGATATGCAATCTATCATGGGGATGGCACAGGGCCAGGCAGTGTTTTATTCCATCAGACCTGGGGTTGTCAGGGACACACTCCATAACAGCTAACAACAACGACTACAGGGACGTTTAGTGCATAACCTGTGTCATTGCTATACAACCTACCCTCACCCCACAGACATTGTACTATGATATATACTGGATGGTTTGCTGCTAGATCTCCCCAGATCATAGTTTGAAAGCAATATAGGATACACGAAGTGTCATAGGTTCATATACATTCTGGTATACTTGGTGTCTGTAGTGTCATGACTGAGATCCATCGATCCAATTATGTCTATAAACAATCAGTACCTTAGTAGACTCCTAACTATGGGGCTATTTTTTACTTGTAGCTTAATAGTTTATCCTTTTAACTGATGGCAGGATCTCTATAAGAAAATCATTTTGGTATTTTCCAGGCTTATAAAAATGACAAATTGCACTTGGATTTATGCATTTGTCACTTCGAGAAATTTCAAAACATTTTTGATGAGCTAAGTGCTCCTAATGTAGAATAGCTGAATAAATAAGATAGAGAAAAAACACTCCCTCCACCAGCAGTTGCAAAAGCAAAGGTTCCTGGGGACCTGGGAGGTGACATAAATTAGCGAAGTGGTGCTGGGTGCGAGGCATCCCTGTGCACGGCTTGCATATTAAAGACAAGGGACTGTTCTTCATTTCCATGAAGGAACGAGCTCACTTTCATTTTCTTTAGAAACGTTGCACTTTTTGTCTTCTCTCGTTTTTCTACTTGAGATAGAGACACAGATACAGAGAAATGTTGTTCTATGAAAAACAAATAACACTGATAGCACAATGAAAAATGGCAATGAACTCCTCTTTGCTTAATGTATCACTGTCATGGATTGAATTATGTCCCACCAAAATGTGTGTATTAACTTGGTTAGGCTATGATTTCCAGTATTGTGTGGTTGTCCTCCATTTTGTGATTGTCATTTTATGTTAAAGAGGATTAGGGTGGGATTGTAACGTCACCCTTGCTCAGGTCACCTCCCTAATCCAATGGAAAGGGGGTTTCCCTGGGGTGCAGCCTGCACCACCTTTTATCTCTCAAGAGATAAAAGGAAAGGGAAATAAGCAGAGAGTTGGAGACCTCAGACCACCAAGGAAGCAGCACCCAAAGCAGAGCACGTCCTTTGGACCCAGGGTCCCTGCGCCTGAGAAGTTCCTTGACCAGGGGAAGATTGAGGACAAGGATCTTCTCCCAGAGCTGATACAGAGAGAAAGCCTTCCCCTGGAGCCAACACTCTGAATTTAGACTTGTAACCTACTAGACTGTGAGAAGAAACCCTGGTGGCGTAGTGGTTAAGTGCTACGGCTGCTAACCAAAGGGTCGGCAGTTCAAATCCACCAGGTGGTGCTTGGAAACTCTGTGGGGCAGTTCTACTCTGTCCTATAAGGTCACTATGAGTCGGAATCGACTCGATGGCACTGGCTGGGTTAGACTGTGAGAAAATAAATTTCTCTTTGTTAAAGCCATCCACTTGTGGTATTTTTGTTATGGTAGTACTAGGTGACTAAAACAATCACCAAAACAACTAAGCAAAAAAAAATACTTTGCCATCAAGTTGATTCTGACTCATGGTGACCTCATGGGTTAGAGTAGAACTTCGCTCTATAGGGTTCTCTAGGCTGTAATATTTATAGAAGTAAATTGCTAGGCCTTTCTTCCAAGGCACTGCTGTGTGGGTTCAAACTGCCAACCTTTAGGTTAGCAGTTGAGCACAAACTCTTTGTGCCATCAGGGATGCTATTCGTGGAGTAAGCCTCAGTATTAGGAAGGATGAGAGTGGTGGGGATTGTGGCAAAATGTAGAGCACACTTCTGAGACAATGTGCAGCCACTAATCAGCTTCAGGCTAGATCCTCAATTTTTTATGAGAATCCAGAGACGTGTATTTTTATGTTATATGTCTTGATTTTTACATTATGGTTCATATATAACAAAACAGATTGTGAGGGCAAAAAAACATGATGTAGATTTGCCCCTTCTCCACAGAAAGTACAATACACCTGCTTTCTGACCCCTAGTAGATGTTATTACAGAACAGCTCAATGTCCTTCACCAAAGTTAATTCTTTTAATTAAATCTTCTTCCCCCAGCATCCTAGAATGTCACAGTTCATAGGTGTTTTTACCCACTCTCAAGGCTTTGCCATGGAAATGACTGACAAGCATCAGAGAACTTTTGAACCTATATACAATATTCTGCACGTGTTCTAAGGGCGTAGCATGTATGCTGAGTTCAGAAATTACATGAGATTGCCAGTGTGGGAAAGCCCTAATTATGCTCTTAACAACAGCAATACAGATTTTTAAGTTAGCATTGTGGGATCGATACACTGACCTCCTGGAGGCTAAGGGACATGAGTATCACTGATCCAAATGACCTCACACTATCAGGTCATCTCTTTGACAGAGAAGCTTAATGCTCCTGAAAGGCTGTTGTAGGCATTCATTCCTCAGAGAAACAAGTCTTCATCCTGCTTCAAGGCATTTGGTTCAGATGGATAATCCCAGTTAGGCACTTGTGAAGAGACTAGTTAACTTAGAGATAATGAGCTTATGGATTTGCAGGATGCCGGCATTCATTAGCATAGTGTTATCTACAGATGGTCTGCAATTTGTAGATTTTCCAGTTTATACACAAATCTGGAAAAGCAGACCATCAAAGACAACTAGGTTTCACACTAGACAGTAGGTTCCTGATCAGCCACTCTGGTTAGCTGGGGACAGAAGGTATGCAATTGACAAGCCTATGGATTTTCTCACCAACTGGCCGCATGGTATAATTGCATGGGGAGCCTGCTTTAGAACAGTGATGGACAGATGCTGTGTGGGAGATTTTCTTACCTGCCATCTAGGTTGCATCTGTGTTTCTTGGCATGAGTCATAACATTTCACTTATTTGACCTTTTGTCAGCAACAACTATGTATGTATGCACAGAAAGCTTACATTTAAATGCTCATTTTCATCAGACAGTACTTCAGACTTCTCACGCTCCTGTTCTTGTTCTTGATGTAGCATAAGAGAATGAGGTTGTGAGACAGAGTTAACTGTGCTGGTGGCTGAACAAAAGAGCTTTAAAAAGATTATTATCTAGACGTTGGTAAACAGGAACCCACCCTGTCAACATGAGATAGGACTGGGAGAGCCCATGAATTACCATCTCCTTCTTAGTGCCTTTCTAGTCCCCTCCTCCTTTGCAGGCTCCCTATGTTCAGAGGAGCAGAGTGTGACTGCTGCTTGACCTTCCTTAGCCCTCCAAAGATGGTGATGTAGTGCCAAAGATCAGTGTGCTTGCACTATATCTCATAATAAGTGATGCCAAGGGCTGCTGAGAGGACTCCATCTTGAATATCAGCGGGTTCCATCTTAGATTCCAGATGCATGTGCAACCTAATTAACATACACTGCCATTCTGAGAAGTACCGGCTCCTTGAAAGAAGCCCACTAAATTTTCATCACTCTATTGTCTCCACAGAGCCCACAGAAGCCCTAGTCTTTCCTCCCTTTTTGAGTCAGTCTTTTGGGAGGCTTAGATCCCCCCCACTCCTTTTGCTTGACTCAAGCAAAACAAAGCTTGCTGAAGATAAAGCTTGTCTTTCGCGTATACTCTTGCTCGGGAAAAGACAAGGACCCTTTGTGTCAGACTGGTAATTGGTAGCAGTTGCGAGAGTTTTTATTAGCCCTTTAGAAAGGAAGAAACTGGGTTATAGACAGGAGAAAGCCACTTTAATAAGCCAGTTCTCCTCCCATGAAGTATCCCCAGCCTTCTGTTCTTTGAATTCTAGACAGTGTCAACCTGGAAAACTCCCTTCGCATCCCGCAGAAAATGCCAGTAAGAGCCCTTCATTGACGGTATCTACCTCATGCTCCTATCGCCTAATTCCAATTCACTTTCTTGGGATTTTCTAGACTCAACATAAAAATGGAGTTGCTCATATGTATTACAGACGGAACCTCAGTTTTACAACTTTTGAAGCTTCTCACTTCATGTGCTCATTGCCTGTAATCATTTTCTCTCCACTCTACTAGTTTGAAAGCTCCTTAAGAACATGAACAATATTTTGAAGATTCTTTTATCTTGCATAGAGTGTACTTCTGAGGAAGTTCAGTGGCACCTGCTGAATAAGTTTTCTAGCCCAAATTAGTGTTCATGCAAATCTAGGGACTGCTTTATTTTATGTGTGTGTAATGTACATACACACATACATTATACACAGATATACACATACATACTATAAATGTTCAAACTGCATTTTAGGGGTAGGGTTAAGAGAATAGGATATTATTTTTTTATTTTAGACCCCAGGGCTAAGCATAGAGTGTGATCTGGAGAGAGATTTCTAGTATAATTACTCTTAAAAATATTCTGGGAGCCACTAACGGTCCATAATGGCTTGATGAAGTCTCATGTTGAATTTCATGCATTCACTCAAGGCATGAGTTATTTAAGAGTAGTACATACCCTTCTCCCCAGTAGAATCAAGGATGGCTCGGGAAGGCAGCCTTGTTGATGGGACAGCTCCCTTCAAGAGGAGCTCTGGGGTGGAGAGACAGGACTACAGAGGGAGTGTGAGCCAAGGAAATACAAGCCACTACAGTTCACAATGTGGTCACTGCCTATATCACCTCTCAAAACTTTTGTGACGTTACCATCTTACAGAATGACAAGCGAGACTAGCATTCTCTCAGAAAACAGACAGAAGGTCGAGGTCTACGTTCTAGCTGGTGAAGAGCTGAACTGAGATAAGTATAGAGGTGGAACAGAGTAGACCAGGAAGAAGTAAAGACGTGATTACATAGGAACCATGAGGAGGGCTCTGGACTTCTACTACCTAGGAAACTAGTGTAATTGAGAAATTTTTCATTCAGTTTAAGCCACATCCTGAGTTTAGATCAAATAGATGTTTTCCAGCCTATTAACAATAAGACATAACATTTCCTGATCTCCTACTATGTGCCAGGTACC
The DNA here is from genome assembly GCF_030014295.1 of Loxodonta africana. Lineage (NCBI taxonomy): Eukaryota > Metazoa > Chordata > Mammalia > Proboscidea > Elephantidae > Loxodonta > Loxodonta africana. The sequence goes on from NC_087360.1 coordinate 65,066,019, forward strand.
CTTTTAAGCACTCTATATGTGTTAATTTAATCCTCAAAAATGGCTTTGAATTGCATGCCATTCTTATTACCTTCATTTCATAGACAAAGGAACAGAGATATTAAATAACTTGCCCATGGCCATGTATACAGTAAATAGTAGAGTCGAGCGTTGTCCAAGTTTTTCTCTTACCCACTAAGCTCAGTCATCCATATCATTCACCAGATTTGGCTGGAATGACCATAGGCTATTTGCAAAATTACACGGAAATACTGATGTCTGTACCCATTAAGCATCATCTGAAAACATGCTACTTTTATCTTTTCTAAGAAAGAGTTGAAAAAATTTTCTTGACAATGGCAAGGTTGTTAAAGTAAGTATATGGTCTCCCTGGGCAGAAGGGGTGTGATTTAAAGGACAGCTCACATTTGATTGCACACATTCCAGTTATATTACTGTGTCAGGATGTTCTGAATGTGACCTGAATTATCTGTGACATCAAAAAGCACTTGAACTTAATATTTGTCCAGGTATGGCTCCTGGGAAGTTATGCTAGCCCTCTCAAAGATATCTCGTGTTTTCCTTTGCTCTTTGGCAATGAGTAGAAATGAGTGAAGCAAGAGCTCCATGAGATCTTCCTGTGATGATACACCCTCAGTCTTAAAATATTTCAGAAGAACAATTACATCCATGTAATAAGTCTGTTGAGTGACTTATGGTAAAATTTTTTATTTTCTGAGAAAAGGAACATTTATTTCTAGTCTTTTACCTGTCTTGGATATGAATGTAACAATGAGGAATAGGCAAAGGGAATCACAGAGATACTGGCCAATGTCTTGCAACTTGTGAATAAATACATTCCTATACAAAACATTTGCTCACTTGATCCTCACAACAACCCCAGGGTAGGCACAGAACATTTTATTCTCTCAGTTTTACAGATTATGTGATTTGTGTAAGGCCACACACTTGAGAAATGGTAGAACTAGAAATAGAACCCTTCAGCTAATTTTTCTACCACCAGACATTAGCCATTTTCTTGTTGTATCTTTTGAATCACATTCATATCCAAGACAGGTAAAAGGCTAGAAAGAAATGTTCCTTTTCTCAGAAAATCAAAAAAATTTACCATAAGTCACTCAACAGACTTATCACCTGGACACAGTTGTTTTTCAGAACTATTTTAAGACCGAGGGTGTATCATCACAGGAAGGTCTCATGGACCTCTTGCTCCACTCATTTCTACTCATTGCCAAAAAGCAAAAGAAATCCCTCTTATTGAGTACACGATGAGGTGCTGGTCCTTAACTTTTCCTACAATTGTGACTTGGCATTCTCAAGTAAGTCTTAATTGGGACTTAGCAATGGCATGGTATGATGCCCTTCTATTCAAAATAGGGCATATATTCTTCTAATGGAAACCCTGGTGGCGTAGTGGTTAAGTACTACAGCTGATAACCAAGAGGTCGGCAGTTTGAATCCGCCAGGCACTCCTTGGAAACTCTACGGGGCAGTTCTACTCTGTCCTATAGGGTCGCTATGAGTCAGAATTGACTCAACGGCAGTAAGTTTGGTTTTCCTGGTTTGATTCTTCTAATGTTAGTTTAGGCCATTACTTGCTCTGTGACTTTCAGATTACACGTTGCCTGTCCTCTCCTCTCTCCTTGATAATATTTCCTTCAAGTTATTTATAACAGTGCTATCGTGTTTCCTCTTTCATCTTGCTTTTCTTTCCAGGCTCTATAGATTGATTTTAAAGCCACCTACACTGCACTTTCTTCAATTGAGCTCCACTTATCTGATTATGCATCACAAAAGGAAGCAGAAATTCAGCTTAACTGTGAACCCACACAGCTAATGCTCAACGGCAGAATCACACTCACGCAAGTAGCTCCATAGAAGCCTGAATTCTGGTTATGGAACTCCACGTTCTGACATCGTGGGTCTCCCGTCAGATCGGTGTTGCCCTTTCACATCCCAGTTTCAGTTATGAAGGCCAGGTGCGGCCTCATGAGATTTTTTTTTCTTAATTCATTTTGACAACTAAATGGTCTCTGATCCACTGTTTACTGAAACTGTAATGTTGTCACAAGTGAAGAAAGAGACATGTTTTACGTTAATGTAAAGCATTTACAAGAATGATCAGAGGGAAAGGAGAACGGTAAACAGATGAAACAGAGAGGAATGGGGCGAGATGGGCAATCTAAGATGATTTGTAAGGGCTGGTACATGCTGCCGTTTGCTTTTCAGTTTTGTTTTCTAGAGCGCAACGGATCTTGGGCTTTGCTAATTCTACCTTTCCTTGCTCCCATCTGCTAGAGGAAAAAGAATTCTGCTCTTAAATCTCTGATGATGCACCACCTCAGACATGCTTCCGACGCTTGATATCCTGAGGAGTGTTCGGAAACATAGTGCAAGGTGCCACTCCTTTTGAAGGGATGATTTTAAGGTGGGGAGAACTGGAAAAAGACCGCATAAAGTGGGCTTTCAGCAAGACTCAAAACTGTTGCTGTATTCACATTTCCCCCCATAAATGTCTGCTATGTCAAGAAGGTTTTAAGGTTGGCTGGGGATATTAATATTTCCCTTTTTCTGCTCCTTGCTTGCACTGCCAAGTAACATATACTCAAGTGCTGAGAAAATAACCATCTTATGAAGGATTAAAGCATTAAAGACTCTAAATGCTCATATAATAAACTGGTTCTAAAAGCTAATAGCTTGTTACATACAATTAGATAAAGACACACACACACACACACACACATCACTTACCCATGCATGTACACACACACCATTTGAGAAATCAAATCTGCTCAGAATAAAAATGTTAATATCAGCCCCAGTGAAAGGCTAATCATCTAATGATCTACAAAGGAAATGCAGGGACACATATGGATGAGTTCAGCTTCCATATATTGAGTGGCTAAGAATGAATTAGCATAATCATAAATTTGTTCCAATTACAGAAGACAATTATCAGAGATCAGCTTACAGCGTTATCAAAATGAAATCAGCAAAGTGCATCTACATTCCAGGTAGATGCCACTGAGTTAATGGTGCTTAAAAAAAAAAAAAAAAAAAAAGACCCCACACTCATCCATCTTCTATCCGTTTGATCACCGCACACTCCACACAAGTTTTCTCTCAGCTGAAAGGCACAAAGTCATCATATAAAAAGGAAAAAAAAAAATCATATTGTAAGGGGAAAAAAATCATGCTTAATGTTCTAGCACAATAACTGAATCCAAACTCTAAAGTTTTATGTGGATAATTTACCTAGATCAATGGTACGGGTGCTGCTTTAACATTTTAGACAGGGATCTGCATAACCTCTTGTGTTCTATCTGAAATATTGATTAGAAATAAAGTTCTGATTAAGGCTGTCATTACCTGCCCCCAAACAAAAGTTCTTTGTGCAGAAATGTGGTGTTGTTTGCAAACATAGCCCCAATGGTGTTCATATTGTTTGTTTTCATTTTGCCTTGTTAACCATTGCCAACCTGAAAAGAGCACAGGAGAGTCAAAAGGATTTTGTAAAGGAGGGAACAGATTTATTCTCCAAACTGTAGAGCTGAAAAGAACAATTAAAGTAACTATATATATTAGAATACACCCAGCACTTATGGAAACAAAAATTAATAAGGTACTCAAGAGATCACAGATCAGTAAGAAAGATGAAAATGTATTTCGAGTATAATGAAATGTATTGAATTTTGCTTATACAAAGGATGGTAAACCCAGTGGAGCTGAGGTAAGCAAAAAGAGGTTGGAAGGAGGAGGAGGAAAAGAGGAAAAGAAAGAAGAAAACATTTAACTTATATAGAGGGTCTGCTATGTGTCAGATACTATCCTACGCGTTTTCACATCTTAGCCCACTCGATGATGCAGACATTGTTGACTACATTTTCACAGTTAAAAAAACAATTAAGGATCAGAGAAGTTAAATATTCAAGCATGCTCAAAATTCTGCCATCCCAAAACAAAAAATCCTTTCTTCCTCTTCATGGTCGTATCTCTTGAATTCTTCACCACTTCTTCATCCCTCCTCATCACATTTCAATCTGACTTCTACTCTGTTGATTCCATGAATCTGCTCTTCATAAGATTTCCAAGGATCTCCAGGTTGTTAGGTTCAGCGCATGTTGTTCTACCTTCTTACTTACTTGGACTTGAGCAGTAACGATGGCCATTCTTGAACTTCTTTCTTACACTGGTTTTAGAACACCACATGCTCTCTCCTCCTACCTCTCTGGCCACCCACGTGGTGTCTCTTTAGCTGCTTTCACTTTCTCTATACACACACTAACTGTTGTGTTTCTTCAAGTCTCAAGACTAGACCCTTGTCTACTACTCATCATATGCTGTCTCCCCACATGATCTCATCCGGACTCATGGGCCATTTATAATAATACACTGAACTTTCTCAAATTGATATCTTCAGATCACTGGCCCTATGAGCTACAAACTCTAATATTCAGTTACCTACTCAGCATCTCTTTTTGTATGCTTCAAAGGCACTTCAAGTTCAATATGTTGAGTTGGACTTGTTTTTTTCTTTTTTTTCCCCTTGCAGAAATATAAATGAAGAGATGACTTCCTCACCTATCTGACATTAAAATATTTGAAACTTATCATCTGAGAAATGGAGACTGAAAAATTTGAGGAGTTGGTCACATAAAGAGACTTTCACATTAGGAAGATCAGTACTTATACATGATATAAAATATATAGGATGAGACAGGAAACCTTGGTAGCGAATCAACAGCGGGAGGATGAGACAGTGTGGACAAAGCTAGGAACAGAAGGATCCATAGAAGGCTGTGATGATAATGTAGGGAAAGATTATGGTAGCTTGAACTGAAAGTGTTACAGTAGATAAATAATAAAGAGCCTTGAGAAGAAGTTAGAGGATAAAATAGAATGAACAGAAATTTCTGAATGGCTGATATAGGATTAAAGGAAAAAAGAACCAAAATTTGGCACTGATATTTCTGATTTGGACAAATGACATAGGAAATACCAGGTGAAAAGGTAGTTTTTAGATACTGTACTGGTATGTACTGACTGAATACCAACTTGGTTCCTAATAAGCAAACAACTCTTAGAAATGAACAGAAAAACAAGCAAACATGCCAACAGAGAGATGGGCTAAGTAGGTGAATAATTACTATAATGATGAATACAGTTAACCCTAAGAAGCCCATGTGACAACCGAAATAAATATCTTCAAACCAGATCTCTGCTATAGCTCCAGACCTATACAGTCAGCTACATTTTGTTTTGGTGAAAATTACTCCAGAATCTTCAGCATGAATTGTAATCATAACTATGAGAATACATGAAATCATACAGAAAAAGTTAAAAGAATAAAAAACAGACAAAACAACAGTTTAGGACATAACCCTGAAGAGCAGGATTTTAAGGCTAGGAAGAAGAGACTGCAAAAAAACAAGTTGTGGACTATGAGTTAAGAGAGAAACCAGTAATGTATGTATCATGGAAACCAAGCAAGAAAAATGTTGTAAGTACTGAAAAATCACCCCTGAAGTGACAGATGAGTATAGGTAAAACCCCAGCTTCCATTTCAACATGAAGCTCCTTCTCCAGCAAGTTAATTAAAATCAGTTTAAATGATTCCACTCATGTCCTTGTTGTTTTTAACGTGTATCGTCATCATTCACCATGTCACTCTTTGCTTCTTTTTCTTAATATTCACTAAAACTTTACCAGAATCTACTGGCCTCTTAAAAATATAAATGCCAATTGGCATAACAGAGTTTATAAAGAAAACGTCCTAAATTCTACTCTGGTGAGTAGCGTCTGGGGTCTTAAAAGCCTGTGAGCGGCCATCTAGGACACTCCACTGGTGTCACCCCTCCAGGAGCAAGGAAGAATGAAGAAAACTAAAGACACACGGGTAAGACTGGTCCAAAGGACTAATGGACCACATCTACCACGGTCTCCACCAGATTGAGTCCAGTACAACAAGACGGTGCCCAGCTGCCACTACTGACTGCTCTGACAGGGATCATAATAGAGGGTCCCAGACAGAGCTGGGGAAAAATGTAGAACAAAATTCTAACTCAAAAAGAAAGACCAGACTTCCTGGCCTGACAGAGACTGGAGAAACCCTGAGAGTACAGACCCCGGAAACTGTTTCAGCTCAGTAGTAAGGCCACTCCTGAGGTTCACCCTTCAGCCAAAGATTGGACAGACCCATGGAACAAAACAAGACTAAACGGCCCACCAGCCCTGGGGCAGGGACTGGAAAGTAGGAGGGAATGGGAAAGCTGGAAATAGGGAACCCAGGGTTGAGAAGGGAGGGTGCTGACATGTCGTGGGGTTGTTAACCAATGTCATAGAACAATGTGTGAACTGTTTGATGAGAAACTAGTTTGTTCTGTAAACCTTCATATGAAGTTTAATTAAAAAAAATAAATAAATGCTACCTCTATCTCACTCCTTACACCAAAACAAATTCCAAGCATATAAAATATAATAAATATAACACAAAAGTACCAAAAAAAATAAAAAATGAGTGAATATTTTTGTAATATTAGAGTGGGGAAGGAGTTCCTGAATGGTATGAACACCAAAAGATTGACTATCAAAATTTCAAAAGTTTAATATGGCAGAAAGAAGTCATAAGTCAGGTTAAATATGTTAAAAAGATGTTTGCAACATATGACAGAGTGTTTTTATACCAAAATCGGGGGAGATCTTAAATATATTTTGTAATTTACAAAATGGGACCAGTAGTCACGGCAGATGCCCATCTAATAAAAATAAATGCCAGTCAATATCCTATACCAATATGTATTGCCTAAACATCTACCTGGTCCCTAATATACAAAGAATACCCTTAAATTAATAGGAAATAAACATTCTAACAGAAAAATGGGCTAAGTACTTGAAGGGATACTTTAGGGGGAGAAATACAAATGACATGTGAAAACATATGAAAAGTTAGCTTAACCTCACCATTAATAAAAATGAAAATGAGATCTTATTTTCAGTTTATCAGCATGGCAAGTATTGAAACTATAATATCTAGGTAAGGGTGTAAGGAAATTATATTTTAATTCGCTGTTAGTGATGGTCTAAATCAGTATATCCCCTTTGTAAACAATCTTGTACTTTTTAGCAGAACTGAAGATATCTATATAATTTAATGAAAAGTGTATTGGTGTCCAGGGAATAATTAGTAAAAATGCAGAGACATGTACTAATATATTAATCACAATTTGTTTATAATAATAAAGACACTGGAAAGAACCCAAATGTTGATTAATAGAGTAAATCAATTATGACCCATTTCCTCAATGGAATAGTATGCAACCATCAAAAATAATGAGGTATATTTATTTTAATAGAATGGAAAGTATCTCCTTAAAATATTGAGTATAAAAAGCAGATCCTAAAACTGTGTTTTTATTACATCTACAATCAAACATATATACATTAATATCTAGAAGACAGTTTGCCAGATGTTATTTGTATGGTGGCATTTTGAAGGTAATCAAAATTTTCTTCATAGGGTCCTATATTGCTGTCATTTTCTGTAGGAGCTATTCATCAAATATTCCTGGTTCTGTGCTTTACAGGTATAATTGTACTTCCTGGTCACTTTGTAGTTGGTGGGGTCATGTGACTAGTTCTGGCCAATCAGTTGTCAGTAGAAATGACAAGTCAGTTCCAAGAAGCCAAAAACCAAACCCGTTCGCTATCCAGTTGATTCCAACTCATAGTGTGACTCTACAGGACAGAGTAGAACTGCTCCATAGAGTTTCCAAGGAGTGGCTAGTGGATTTGAACTGCCAACATTTCGATTAGCAGCCGAGCTCTTAGCCAATGTACCACTAGGGCTCTGTTCCGAGAAAGAGCAATTAACTTCCTGCGTTGAGACTCTCCAAACGTCTCTCTTTCTCTCTCAGCCACAACAGCCGACAGTATTTTGGACAATATCTATTCCATCAGCCTCTGTCCTGGAGCAAAGGTGTCATGGAACAGAGAGCCCAGCTGACCCGTGCTGGCATGCAGCATGAGAGAGAAACACAACTTTCTTATTTTAAGCTACTAAGATTTCTAAGTTGTTTGTTATTTTATCGTAAAGTCTATCGTCTATTCTATCTTATACAACCTATATTCAGAAGCGGGGGGTGGGGAGAGTGATTGTCACCAAACAAACAAATGTATACTCTCAAGCTGAAACAAAATCTAATACTCCTGATCTCTAAGAAGTAAACAAATTCTTATAAATTACATAGCCTCCTGTTTCACAAACTAATACGGTAACAAGAAAAAATCCATTTCTAGATGGCTGTCAGACTAAGCGACTATCCCACGTCATGTTTTGTCTTCAGAGATGTCCTCAGTTGGCTATTTCAGACAACCTTGGATTTTGGCAGCATCTTACACAGTGCAGATAATTGTGTCAAAACTCTAGCCTCTAAATCCATGGAGAGAGAGTTCAATGAAATTACATTGCTTTTACATGTCACACTTACTTCAGTTGACCATACAATTTTATTAACAAAACTGAGTGTTTTTACTTCCATTTTTATTTTTTAAGTAACATCGAGAGCTGCATGGTTTCAGACATTGAAGGAGGATTCTAAAAAGAAGTGGCTTTGCATGTCCAACCTTTCTCATTTGGGGAGGGTGTTTATGTTTCTCATTTTAATCAGCCTGGTCAATTAAATTGGACTGTTTTCCTATTGGTTTCTACCCAGTTTATCTTCCTCCTTTTTGCGTTCTGGCTTTTATGAACTTGCTAGCTCAAAGCTGCTTGTCTGGGCTTCACAACACTACAGGGAATGTTTAAAAAATAAACTAAATTGCCTTCGTGACTTCTTTTTTTTAACTTACTGAAAATGAGATTTTCTAACACAAAACCCCCTTCCTTCCTTTTTAATTTAAAATTTGGTGCTAAAATGAACTTACAATATTCCATTAATATCACTAGGGGAGACACTTGTTTTCTATGCAATGAACAGATTAGTTTACAATTCTTCCCTCTCCCTTCCTTTATTGTTATATGACTTTAAAACTGTCTATATAGCAGACATTTCTTAGTGTATCTGCCTTAATAATTAAAAAAAAAAAACAACACTTTTCCATATTACCTCTTGTTTCCTGAGCATACATTTACAAAAAAATAAGTAAAATCACTGGGGAGCCCTAATCTATTACAAAACATTGTTTGCTAGAGGTGTGGTTATAGATCTTTCTCAGGACACTTGGAAGGCAATTCTCAATAATCCATTCAAGAAAGGAAAACCATGATCAAAATTGTCAAAAAAGAAGAAGAAGAAAAAAAACATACTTGACTTTGGAATTAAATATCTGATTATTTATTTTGGGACAACTAAATGTATGTATGTCTATACTAAATGCATGTGTCTTAGTCATCCAGTGCTGCTGGAACAGAAGTACCACAGATGGAAGGCTTTAACAAAGAGAAATTAATTCTCTCAGTCTAGTAGGCTACAAGTCCAAATTCAGGGTATCAGCTCCAGGGAAAGGCTTTCTCTCTCAGTCAGCTCAGGATGAAGGCCTTTGTCATCAATCTTCCCCTGGTCGAGGAGCCTCTCAGGTGCAGGAACCCCAGGTCCAAAGGACACACTCTGCTCCCAGTGCTGCTTACTTGGTGATATGAGATCCCCCACTCTCTGCTCTCATCCCTTTCACTTAATCTCTTGTAAGATAAAAGATGGTACAGGCCACACCCCAGGAAAACTCCCTTTACATTGGATCAGGGATGTGACATTAGTACCCAGTGCCATAGAGACATTAGTAAGGGTGTTATAATTCCACCCTAATCCTCATTAACATAAAGTTACAATCACAAATGGAAGACAGCCACACAATACTGGGAATCATGGCCTCACCAAGTTGACACATATGTTTGGGGGGCACAATCCAATCCATGACAGTAAGTATATTCCCTAAACAATCAACTGAAAATTGGGTTAAAAAGTCCACTAGTTTCCTAGAACATATAGACATACGTGGTCCTTTCTCCACAGATGATTCACAAATTGGATAATTTACCTAGAGATTATCTAGACTGGGTTCTGTGTTTAGCTAATGATTCAGTGTAGAGTCAATCTCCTGCTCTGCCTCTGTAAATTGAGGAAAATGGCACCTTCTCTCTCCTGCCTTCCAGGGCTCTTGGGAGGTTCAAAATAAAGCTGTGGCTGAAAGGATTTCTGCAGAAGTGCAGAGTGATAAACTAACATCATGTGGTAGCAGAATCCAGGAACACAAGGTCTTTGTGGGCTCACTCAGAGTGCAAAGGCAAAAATCTGAGGAGATAAGGCCAGAACAACAGCATCTTGTAATGGCCCCTGCATGCCAATCAAGGAGATCAAACCGAACCCTGAAGGCACTGAGAAGCCATCAAAAAATTTAACCAAAGGATTTTTGCTTAGGATAAATCATTCTGGCAGTAATGTGGAAGGTGATGGATGACACTGGGGGCTAGTGAGGCCAAACAGGAAGCCATTACTCCATTAAGGGAAGAGAAGAGATGACGGCTTGGAATAAGGCAGCACAGTAAAGATGGAGAAGACACAGTGCATGATAAATAAACTTAGAAGTAGTGAAGATCGAACAGGAGAGAAGTGGGGAGTGAAGGAACCTGAGCACAGGTGCATGACTCAAAAGTTCCTAGATGAACAACTGAATTGACATTGGTACCATTAACTGAGATAAGGGGAACAATCAATCGTCTACTAGATGCAAGATAAAACAGTAGGCAGTTTAATATAAAAAAGGCCAACAGCTGGCTGATGGTCACAACCCACTTTCTTATAGCCTGCTTGTTTCAGTTAATAAAGGTGACCTTGTTCAAAAATAAAAGTTAGTGGAAGGCTATCTACTCTGTCTTCATTTCCAACCAAATCACCTCTTATCTGCATTTTCTCTGTAAGGACACATCAAAACAAACCACCATCCAATACTACATTTTCTGTGTAAGTAAGGACACATCAAACAAACCACTATCCAATACTTCTTTTAATCTTTTTCCAACACGGATAGTACCTGAGATAGAAACGAAGGCATTATGTCTGGGAACAATAATGATCAAATTCTTTTTCCCATTTTGAAAAAGCATTCTATCTCCCTGTCTTTATCTTTCTCTCTCCGTCTTCTCTGTAGCTCTCTCTCCCCACCATGTAGGAATACTCCCGCTAACCACCACTCACCACTGTCACCACCACCACCATCACCAATGCCATGGTGTGCCAGTCAGACTTACAAACACTGCCTAGTGAAAAAGGGCACCTTTGTTTATTTCCCTTGAGAGTTGTTGTTAGCTTGTCATGAACACTCAGGTTACCTTTTGGGCCAAAAGGCTCAAACCATCAGATGCTCCACAGCTGCCAACGCAATCAATGCTGTCGATCTGTCTAACAGCATTCAAGATTAGGCAACAATGTGAGCTGATTAGAATACAATGAATTGGAGTAAGGACAGGACAGGTGGCTCAGCCAGGAGGTGCTAACATGCCCAGACTCATTTTTTACTAGGCTGTGGGCCACCTGAGGACTAGGAACGTGTCAGCTGATTTTCCTCAGCTCTGAGCAATGTGTCTGGCACACATCAATAACTCTGCAAGCCCATCTACCCACTGGTGTATCCATACACATTGGCTGGTAATAAGTAAACCGTTCTCACAATGCCCTCGAGGAAACGCACTGTAAAAGCTTCCCCTCTTCCAGACAAACTTGCAAGTGCAATTGACCATTTATGACTTCTTCTCCATTTTAGAGCTGTTCATTTTTAGCCCAGATTTGCCAGTGTAGAATGCTAGTGGGGTGTGATAAATTTATGTCCGGAGGACTTGGCGTCACCTTCTCTGGCTTCTGCATCTTCCCTTCCTCCTCGTGACCCTCGAGCCCCATGACCCTTTCCCTGTAGTATTTACTTTACTTTAAACTAAGAGCCCTCTCTTACGAGCTCTTATTTTTTACACAAATCATAGGTTGAATGTATTGCTCACGTTCTCATCCACACATCTGCAATCCATATCAACTTTAGCAGTAATGCAGTATCACCAGAGGGCATCGTCTGCTTTATGAACTACTGCAACTTGAATAAAGCATGGGGCATGACTTTACTAGACTGGTCTAGTCTGTAATGCTAACTACAGATGAGGCTGCCAGACTACATCTTATTTTAGAGCCTGATTTCACTTAAATCAATCTAAACTACTGTGGATGGCTTTTTAAAAAAAATTCTTTAAGATTCTGCTTTGTTCCCTTTTGACTTTGATAAAAGCAAGAAACACAAGGAAGCACCCTTCCCTTGTTGTGCGTATAGAGAGAAAGTGCTGGAACTGATAAACGTTTATGAAAATAATCAGTCCTGGTGGCAGAAAACATACGCAACTCTGTACCCCTCTCTGGCTCCCTTCTCTCCCTTTTCCCTTGTTTTACTTCATAAACTAACTCCCAGCAGAATCAGAGTGATGAAGGAGTGTCTTTGGTTCTGCATACATTAAAGGGATCAAAACTAAGTGCTGGGTGAGAAACACCACCAGAGAACAGCGAATATTTCAGATTTCTCTGACCAAACAAAGGACTGGCTGTAGAATCTGAGGTAGGGATCAACTGAAAAGTGAGAGTTAAGGCACTTGACCATGACTTAGAGCAGGATAAGGGCAGGAAGGAAAGCTAATAGTTGAGGTAAACGTTAAAGTAGTAGATTTATCTTGTTCCTCAGTCTCTTTCCATCAAACTCTGCCAATACAGGGCCCATTTCCCAGTCTTACCTATCCACCAGTTAAAAAAAAAAAAAAAATTCTGTTGCCACCGTGTTGATTCCAACTCATAGCAATCTCACGTGTGTCAGGGTAGAATTGTGCTCCATAGGGTTTTCAGTGGCTGATTTTTCGGAAGTAGGTCACCAGACTTTTCTTCCGAGGTATGCTTCCTTGGGTAGACTCAAACCTCCAACATTTTGGTTAGCAGCCAAGGGCACTAACTGTACAACTCAGGGACTCCTATCCACAAATACCCCTCAAGAATGCCAACCTAAAATCAAACCAAAAACAAGAAAGGCACTAGCACTGACTTCCTTAATCCAAAACTTAGATTCACTGTCATTTTTAGTTTTCTCTAGTCTCAGAAAAGATGGTCTCAAAATTTCCATCATTAGAAATGAACAACAGATCCATGTGCCAGCACATTTCATGTAAGTCTCTCAACAACAATGGATCTCATAAACATTTATTGTTTGAGGCCCTAAAAAAAAAAAAAAAAATTTTTTTTTTTTTTTTTATGTGTGTAGCACTGTGTCCTACAGTAGCTAATCTGAAAGCAATTCCAGAGGAACTCACACACTATCTTTTCATTGTCCATATTTACCTAAGGGAGCCCTGGTGGTAAAGAGGTTAAGAGCTCTGGCTGCTAACCAAAAGGTCAGCAGCTCAAAACCACCGGGTGCTCCTTGGAAACCCTATGGGGGCAATTCTACTCTGTCCTATAGCGTCACTATGAGTCAGAATTGACTCAAAGACAACGGGTTTGGTTTTTCGTATTTACCTAAGACCTTCAGAATTTCCAAATACATACATTAGGCAAAGAGGTTTACAGGGAGCAGGGGAATGGTGGCTTGCTCAAAGCTCACTTCCTGGAATAAGAGAAATTAGAACCCAGCCAGACTCAGGCATTAAGCAGTTGGTTGTTGGCAGCCAGAGTTTGCTGTATATGGATGGCCCTAAGGGGAGAGAATCCATCTGTTCCCATACCTCCTCCTCAGTTGCCTAGTCCTATGGCGTTATTTTAACTCGATGGATTATTATACACACACACACACACATACATATACATATACGCAACTCTGCACCCCCTTTGGCTCCCTTCTCTCCATTTTCCCGTGTTTTACTTCATAAACTAACTCCCCAAAGAATCAGAGTGATGAAGGAGTGTCTTTGGTTCTGCATACATTAAAGGGATCAAAACTAAATGTTGGGTGAGAAACACCACCAGAGAGCAGCGAATGTTCTCCAGGATAAGATCGTTTTTAATGGAGTTGTTCTAAAATGTATCTGCATGTGGAAACGCTAAATACCAGGAAGTCTCGGTTACAGATCACAGACCTCAAATGCATTAATATTGAAGAAGAAAACAGCAGTGGAGCAGATAAGACTGCGTATAGGAACCTACTAAGAAAAAGCCACATTCATCGGGTTTACTTCCTTTTAGTATGGCTGGCTCTAGGTCCAGCCATAGTACAGACACAACCATATCTTCTACATTCTTTGTTTTTACCCTTTCTGGACCCTTCCCTTATACTCCTTAATCAATCCATTTCTATCATGTTCTGCCCACAGGTATAAAACGCACCCAGTGCCGTTGAGTCTATCTGAAAATATTTATTTGGAGAGTATATAAATATTTGGATATTAGCTGGGACAAAAGTTTTAACTCTAAGGAGTCAATTTCTGATAGTGGAATTTCAGGCATGATGGGCAAATGAAAGCTAGGTGAGAGTGGATGGAAGTTTCAGGAAATGAAATCTTTAAACCCCCCACCTTAAATGGCTTTCTTCATCAATGCATGTTCTTTTCCTCAGGGCCTGTTGCTATTCTAACTCCGGTTACTCTACTCTTTCGCAAGAACCGGGATGGGATGTGCTTATAGCTTGGGTAATCAAGCTTTTCAAGTACGGAACCTGTAAAAGTCCAGTTACTACTGATGCCCTTCCTAATATTCTCTCCATTGCTTTAGCAATGACATTAGCACTGTGGAGGATGCCATTTAGAAGCCGTTCATGTATGGCATCAATACCTGTTTAAATCACTGTCATCCTTAAGATGGAGCATGAGCTCCTGCCTCTGTGTATGTACATGTAGGTATGATGCATATGTGCCTGCATGCGTGAGCTTGCACAAATATATCTTGAAGAGGAAGTTAAAGGATAAATAGAGAAGTCTACAGGAAATGCTGTGAAGAAGTCAGCAGTCACCATGAGATGTAACATTGGTGATTAAACAAACCTCCACAATACCTACATCACTTGATTTGGTAGTTCCATCTTGCTCAAGTGTGCTTTTATGATCATATTGTTATGTCATCAGAATGATAAAAGACATAAATTTTCATTCCACAGAATTGATCACAAACTAGGAGAAGTAGGAGGTCACTTTACCTGCTGTACTGTCTAAACAAATCCATCGAGGGCTCTTGGGTTGTTTAATCACGGTGCTGTCATTTGGTTTGGGTAAGCGTATTTTCCCTTCATTAGATTTAATATATAATGTCATTATAGAATCTGACACTCTGTACTGACTCTTAACTCATAAATCCCAGCCTCTACTTCTATTGCTAAGAACGAAGAAAGGAAAAAAAAAAAAAAAAAAGAAAGCAAGGAAGTGTGATAAAAACGTATAATGTAACATAATCTTCACCATTCAGATAATGCTACCTCGCCATGCCTCGCCACTCCACTTATTCTTATTGTTGATTTCTCCTGGTTCCACTGTCACATTGGCTATCATGCTGACTTCTGTTTTCTATGCAATAAGATATGTTCTTTTTAAAAAATGTTTGACTCATGAATCTTTCCAAAAGGTCACTTCCAAACCTTTCCCCACTGATGATGTCAGCTGTTCTTTTTTTTATAACATTGTGCAATCCCTGGGTACTCTCGGACCACAATTTGCCTATTTATAGAGCATCTATAATATATACTAATATAATATGTCCTATCTTTTGTCAGGTGTTAAATGGAATGGAAAGGAGTACAAGACACAGTTCCTGACCTCAAAGATCATGCAATCCAGTTGAGGAGATGTTTCAACAAATGGATGCAGTGCTGGAAGTTCTCACTTGTCTATGCTAAGAAATTTGGAGGGCAGCTAGCTCTCCAACCAAATGGAAGAGATCCATATTTATGCCTATTCCAAAAAAAGGTGATCCAACAGAATGGGGAAATTATCGAACAATATCATTCATATCACCAAAAAAAACCCCAAACCAAACCCACTGCTGTCGAGTCGATTCCGACTCACAGCGACCCCATAGAACAGAGTAGAACTGCCCCATAGAGTTTCCAAGGAACACCTGGCAGAGTTGAACTGCTGCCCTCTTGATTAGCAGCCTTAGCACTTAACCCCTATGCCAGCAGGGTTTCCATTCATACCACGCACAAGTAAAATTTTGCTAAGGATCGTTAAAAAGCGGCTGCAGCAGTACATTGACATGGAAACATCAGTTCAAGCAGGATTCAGAAGAGGACATGGAATGAGGGTTATCACTGCAGAGGTCAGATGGATCTTGGCTGAAAGCAGATAATACCAGAAAGACGTTTATCTGTGTTTTATTGACTATGCAAAGGCATTCAACTGTGTGGGTCATAACAAATTATGGATAACACTGGGAAGAATGGGAATTCCAGAACACTACTTAATTGTGCTCATGAGGAACCTGTACATAGGCCAAGAAGCTGTCACTTGAACAGAGCAAGGGGGTACTGCATGGTTTAAAGTCAGGAAAGGTACGCATCAGGGTTGTATCTTTCACCATACCTATTCAATCTGTATGCTGAACATAATCCGAGAAGCTGGATTATATGAAGAAGAATGGGGCATCAGGATTGGAGGAAGACTCATTAACAAACTGGGATATACAGATAACAGAACCCTGCTTGCTGAAAGTGAAGAGGACTTGAAGCACTTACTGATGAAGATCAAAGAGCACAGCCTTCAGTATGGATTACACTTCAACATAAAGAAAATGAAAATTCTCACAAGCGAACCAATAAGCAACATCATGATACATGGAGAAAGACTGAAGTTGTCAAGCATTTCATTTTACTTGGATCCACAGTCAATGCCCATGGGAGCTGCAGTCATGAAATCAGACAACGTATTACGTTGGGCAAATCTGCTGCAAAAGACCACTTTAAAATGTTCAAAAGCAAGGATGTCACTTTGAGGAATAAGGTGCACCTGACCCAAGCCATGGTGTTTTCAATCACCTCATATGCATGTGAAAGCTGGACAGTGAATAAGGAAGACCAAAGAAGAACTGATGCCTTTGAATTATGATGTTGGCAAAGAATATTGAATATATCATGGACTGCCAGAAGAATGAACAAATCTGTCTTGGTAGAAATACAGCCAGAATGCTCCTTAGAAGCGAGGATGGCGAGACTTCATCTCATGTATTTTGGGCATATTATCAAAAGGCACCAGTACCTGGAGAAGGAAATGATGCCTGGCAAAGTAGAGGGTCATCAAAAAAGAGGAAGACCCTCAACGAGGTGGATCGAGACAGTGGCTGCAACAATGGGCTCAACATAACAATGATTACAAGGATGGCGCAGGACCGGGCAGTGTTTCATTCCGTTGTATGTAAGGTTGCTATGCGTTGGAATTCGATGGCATCTAACAACAAGATAAAAACATATTTTAAAAATAATATCTTATACTGACCAAATAAAACTGTTTCTCCATTTTATATAATTTTGACTGTCTAAGATCGTTAATCTATTGAGGCCATATATTTTTCAGCTCCAATGGTGAACAAAATCAACCTAAGAAGATGTGAGTTCCATTATGGTTTAGAAAATATATTAAAAAAAATACATTTGTTAACTCACAAGGTAATATTAAGATGCTTTCTCATGCAACATCCATGTAGTTACTATGTCTTTGAATGGTAATAAATTACAGAACGTTTTATTTAAAACCTTTCTCTTCTTGCTGCTTGATTTTCCAAGCTCCATTTAAATTTTCATTTTATTAATGAAGCTGTAACACTGTGTCTGATCGGTAAAATGATTCTTTAAAGGTTAAAAAATCCCCTCGCTTGATACCAAATTTCTTAGAAGATCTTCTAATATTATAATATCATAAAAATAGTTACAGTTTCAGGCAAAATGGCAGTAATGTTCAAAAATTATAATATACAACTGGAGCTTAGCTCTTCAGGTTCCTTGGCTATGAGAACCATAAACTTTCATACTTTTCTTTTTTACATATGGATTTAGAATAAGAATACCACTGCACCTAAGAATCTGATTTGGCTCAAGGTGAAACAAAACAAACAAACAAGAAACCCCTCAGCAATTTCAAACACTTAGCCTGGTCTTGTTTAGACAGAGTATGATCATCAAAGACCTACTATTACTTTAAAATAAAAAACATAAGCCTGGTAAAGAGTTGAATATGGTTCTAGACTACTGTATCTGAAAATTAATACTTGTTTTCGATGGTGTGGGTGTGCGCGTGTGGGTGGGCGCATGTGCATATTATTCAAAAGTTGATGAAAGACAGGAAGAAAGAGAAGGCATACCTACAGTTCACCGGAACCGTGCTCGTAAAGTTTCCTTGTGTGTTGTCTACAGTAAATAATTCATAGTTTGGGAAATAATACCGCCATTGGTTCTTAAATTCTTGAGACTGCAAAAGTAATAGGTGGGAGATAGATTCTGGATTAAGACAAACCCTTTGGTGAAGGCTGAGCTTTCCAGAGTGTTAAGGTTTGCACTGTGGAGCTTTACAAAGAGTGACTCTCTTGATGGTCTGACCTAACGACAGGAAGGAAGGAGAGCAAGGAAAGAGAAGAAGTTTCATCCTTTCTGGACTCTTCAGCTTATACTCCTTAATCCTGTGTTCAAGAGTGAAGAAAATGCAGTGTTTAACTCTTTATGCTGTTCCCTTGAACAATGGGGGGAATCATATTTAATCTACAGTATTAAAGTTTTATTAACCTTCAACTTCTGAATAAAACCTGGTATGTCTTATAGCTTTGTGTGATTATATTAAAACCAACTGCCGTTGATTTCAACTCACAACAACCCAATAGGACAGAGTAGAATTGCCCCTTAAAGTTTCTAAGGATGTAATGTTTATGGAAGCAGGATGTTGCATCTTTCTCCTGTGGAGTGGCTGGTGGATTGGAACCTCTAACCTTTAAGTTAGCAGCTGAGTGCTTAATGACTGTACCACACCAGAGTTCTTCATGGTTATACTAGAAGGAGTATGTGTTGGAGTCAATAAAATGAAGTATGGCTTGGTAAAACCCACCCCTTGCATTGAGAGGGTTGTATGGCAGCAGGTTCAGAGGCGCTCAGGAGCAAAGTAAGTAGTACTCTGGCCTGGAGAAAGGAATGAGGAGAAGGAGTCCATGACACACCCAACCAGCTGACAGGTTGATGGCTCAGGAGTGGCTATGAGACAGATCTTATTTTTCCCAAATAAAGAAGAAGATGATCCATGAGGGGGAAGGCTGATACTTGGATCACGTAAGTAAAACTTAAAAAGTGTACCATGTTCTTTGTGCTGAGCAAAGAAAGGTATAATATCAATAGTTCCCAAATGAGTACATGCATATTCAGATAACATTTTATATAAATATATGACTAAATCTGGATGCAACTTTACACTATCCAAATTTAGAATATAAAGTTACATCCAGTACAAAATGCTGAATTGTAGACAAAAGCCTACACATTATGGCTATTTATTATAATTGGGCTGCTGGCACCTTTCCTTCTCTTGCTTATTCCATACCATCTGCATGGAATGTCCTCTCATAATGATTTGTCTCCTGTGATGGTTTTACTTTCCTCTTCAAAATTTCCATAGCATTCACTGTCTATATTTCAAATCTGAGACTTAGCATATTCTATATCATTAGTTACTTTTCCATAAATGTGTTGTGTCTCCTCAGCTCAATTGGAAATCTCTTATAAAAATGAAATCTGTGAGAATCCCTGATACCTAACTATGTTTATTATGAAATATTTATTATTAAGCTGATGACAATATTGCTTCTTCTTATGAGTAAATTCAGAAATGATCAATGCCGTTCTGATACAGAAGCTGAAATACAAAAGGAGTTAGAGAGATCATTATAAAGCCTATTACCTCTATGCATGACTCCTTAGATACCAATTAAATATCCTAAAGAAATGGGCATTCATCCAATGTCACCAATTGAGAAGGCAATGTCTATGAATATATGTTGTCAGCTAACCCAAAGATTTTCATCTCAGTAAGTGAAGATGACAATATTTCTGGCTAGTACCCCTGTGATAATTGCCAAAAAAACAGATGAATATGAAAAACTTAATTACAGACAGGATAATAGATTGGGCATTTTGGGGCTTCATATGAAACAATTTGATAATCAAATGAACTCTAAAAATTACATGTATGAAGCAGTTTGAAAAAGATTCTGCTATATTATTACCATTTTTCAAATTAGGGAGGAAAAAATAACCCTGCTGAATTTCAGAAGCAAGTGTATTATACACAATCATTTACTTCTGTTGAATGTTCCAGTCCATTCAGTAGTTTAATCTATATTCCACCTTAGAAAGTAGGTCCTGTGCATCATTTTTACCACTTTCGAGACAAAATTTTAGAAATAGAAGTCCATCTGGCTCAATTCTCTTGCTTTTGATCTGAGAAACCGTGGAGTGAGAGGAGTAAAGCAAGTTACTTAATTAGTAATTTTTAGCTAGTATATTAACTGAAGTTAGCCACTCACACCATGGAAAGATACACCAACCCATACAAGAAGAAGAAAGAAAGAAAGGCAGGAAAGAAGGAAGGAAGAAAAGAAAAGAAATAGCTGGGAAAGTTGTTTCTGAAAATATGTGCAGAGAAACCCTTACTTGTAGAGAATAACAATTCTACACAGCATACAAAAAACAAACAACCTTTTTTAAAAGAGTGGTGAAGTACAACAAATAAGGAAGTTTGATTCCAGAGGGTAAGTGAGGTGAGAAACAGGCAGTTTTCACTGGCATATTTGCACTCCTGGGTGAATTGTTTCACACACACAGAACAGGAGACAAAATTTGCTACACAAGTGTAGTACGCAGTCAGATCAGAAACCCATGCACAAAGCAGGTACCATCAAAGGAAAACAACTCACAAAGGATGAACTGGAAAATACACACACACACACAAAACAAACAACCCAAAAAAAAAAAAAACCAATGCACAGGAAACTTGCCTTTTCTTGGAGTTAACATTAAGTAAAGCAGGGAAAACAAAAATTCTCTCTTAAATTTTTCTCACCCCAAGTCCATTTTCAAAAGAGTAAGGACAGAGAACTCATGTGATATTAAAGAAGCCTCAAAGGAAAATGTAAAGGGGTAGCAAATAAGAAGTATCCCTAAGTACCTAGAAGAACCAATTACAAATCCTTTCTAGAAAAGCACACTCTAAGCATAGGCCTCAAAGAATTCCTGCAGATAAATTTCAATAAACATGAGCTCACTATAAAAATTAGAATCGTGTATATAAGGAAACCCTGGTGGTGTAGTGGTTAAGTGCTACGGCTGCTAACCAAAGGGTCGGCAGTTTGAATCCGCCAGGTACTCCTTGGAAACTCTATGGGGCAGTTCTACTCTGTCCTATAGGGTGGCTATGAGTCGGAATCGACTCCATGGCACTGGGTTTGGTTTTTTTTTTTTTTTTTTATATAAGGAAACAAGTCCTATGAATAAGAGTCATCAGAAACAACATCGGAAGTATGAGATTTGCAAAGATTGGCAATATTGTAATTAACAAGTCTTTAACATGTTAACAATATTGTAATTAACAAGTCTTAATGGCACTGGGTTTTCTGGGTTTAACATATTTAAACAAAATATGTATGTAACCATCACACATAGCAATGACTCTTTAAAATGGACCAGGAAAGACTGAAATAGAACCAAATTTAAAACTTAAATGAGTAAAATTCAAAATGGAAAATTATACACAGTTGAAGAGAGAGTTTGTGAACTAAAACAAATATAATTAAAACATAAAAAACCAAAAACCCACTGCTGTCGATTCTGACTCATAGCGACTCTATAGAATAGAGTTTCCAAGGAGTGCCTAGCGGTTTCGAACTGCTGACCTCTTGGTTAGCAGCCATAGCACTTAACCACTACACCACCAGGGTTTCCAACTAAAACATACGTAATAACAAATTACACACAATGTAACACTGAAGGAGAGAGAGAAAAAGATGGCATATATGAGCAAGTGGCTAAAAGACATGAGAAAAGTAGATTAAGAAGGCCTAATACAGTGTGATCCAAGTGCAGTCCACGGACTATTAGCATAAGCATATTCTTAGGCCAGAGCCAGACTGTGGCAGCAATCTGTGGTATAAAAAGCCTTCCAGTTGATTCTTACACAGGCTAAAGTTTGACAAGCATTGGTCTAACAAATCTCTCATCTAGCAGAAAATATATAAAATATGAGAAATAACATTAAACAAATAATGGCTGAGAATTTATTAAAATTAATGAAAGGTACCAAGCTTCAAATTCAAGCACAATGAATCCTAAGTAAAATAAATAAAAAGGAATTCTCATTTATAGTGAAACTGAAGAACACCAAAGACAAGAGGAGGCCTCAAAAACAGCCAGAGAAGAAATTCAGGTAAGAGTCTTGGAAGATTGTAAAAATACAATTGTGAAACTAGTTTAGAGAGGCACCAGTTCATATAAAAGAAGGTTAGATGGTTAGATTAAAGATTTCTTCACAACGATAAAATTCACTGAACACTTAATACCTGATCATGTGTGAATAGATAAAGAGAAGATTTTCACACGTGGGGGAAGTTTAGGGATTGAATTAATGATAACCACATGAAAAACTAACAAAATACATAATTATTCTCTAGGGAAGACAACATATTGTGTAGTAGTAGAAGTAATCAGGCTCTATGTGGTTATCTGTAAATAAATTTTATATAGCCATAGTAAAAAAATGCTATATAATGATCTAAGAAAAAGTATAATTATATTGAGAATCTGGGGGGACAGGAAGTGTGCTTGCGTGTGGTGAGGTTCAAGAGGTAAGAGAAAGGTAAATTCACGTTTTCTATGAGTAATATAATAGGTAATGCCCCAGTTTAAGAAATCTACATATAATAACTTAAGTATTAAGGAAAATACCAAAAGAAACTGCTAAAATGATTTAAAAAAGGTGTCTCTGAGGAGCAATAAAGATCTTTTACTTTTTTAGCAAGCCTTGTTAATTTAGTTGACCTTTTAAAAGCATACATGAATCAATTTTATAAAATATTAAAATTTTTGCTTCACTGGCAGCAAGTGGAAATTTTAAAAATGTCCAGCTTTGCTGAGTTTGTGAGGCAATGGGGATCTTTTATAGCTGTTGAGAGTTACTTTGATATAACCACTTTTAAAAATAACTTGTTTTTGCATGGCAAAGTGGGCTATGCATTAACTTTACTAAGCCTGTACTCTAGAGAAACTCCAGCACATCTGCACCAGGACATGTGTACAAGAATGTAAATAGCAGTACTGTTTGTATATAGCTAAAACCTGGAAACAACCCACAGTTCTAAAGTAGGACAGTGACAACATATTGTGATATATTCACACAGAGGAACAGTATACAACAGTGAGAAGAAATGAACTAGAATATACACATTGACTTGGATGAATCTCAAATACATGAAGTTAAATGAAATAAGCAAGACACAGAAGTGTACGATTTTACTTACATAAAGTTCTAAACTAGGCAAGATTAAATAATTATATATCGTATATGATAAATCAGAAAAAAAAGACAGGAAACTAAAGGAATAATTAGCTCAAATTTCAAAATAGAGGCTACAGGAAAGGATGGTCACAGAATAACGTTAAATTTCTTAAATCGTTTGAGGAATACATGGTTATTCAATATCTTATATATTTTACACTGAAAATATAATATGCTCTCTTTTGTATTTTCCATTAAAAAAATTAAAACATAACCTGGTTCATATTACATAACCAGACTTTATAATGTCTGAAACTGTAGTATCTCAAACTCTCCAAACCATGCTGTTAGCTCTATCCTCTCAACCCTGTTCACTCTTGAATTTTTTATCTGTTCACCATTCACATCCTCCCCTACACCCTGCCAACTGTTAAGATGAATCTTATCTTCTAATTTTGTTGCTGTTGTTGTTAGGTACTGTCCAGTCAGTTTCAATTCACGGCAACCCTACGTACAACAGAACGAAACACTGCCCAGTCCTGCGCCATCCTCACAATCGCTTTGCTTGAGTCCATTGTTGCAGCCGCTGTGTCAATCCACTTTATTGAAGGTCTTCCTCTTTTTCACTGACCCTCTACTTTACCAAGCATGATGTTCTTCTCCAGTGACTGGTGCCTCCTGATAACACGTCCAAGTATGTGAGATAAAGTCTCACCATTGTCGCTTCTAAGAAGCATTATGGCTGTACTTCTTCCAAGATAAATTTGTTTGTTCTTCTGGCAGTCCGTGGTATATTCAATATTTTTCACCAACACTATAATTCAAAGGCGGCAATTCTTCTTCAGTCTTCCTTATTCATTGTCCAGCTTTCACATGCCTATGAGGAGATAGAAAACACCATGGCTTGGGTCAGGCACACCTTAATCCTCAAAGTGATATCTTTGGTTTTGAACACTTCAAAGAGATCTTTTCCAGTAGATTTGCCAAATACAATACGTTCTTTGATTTCTTGACTGCTGCTTCCATGGTCATTGATTATGAATTCAAATAAATTAATATCCTTTACAACTTCAAATTTTTTTCTGCTTACCATGATGTTGCTTATTGGCCCAGTTGTAAGGATTTTTGTTTTCTTTACGTTGAGGTGTAATCCACACTGAAGGCTGTGGTCTCTGGTCTTCATCAGCAAGTGCTTCAAGTCCTCTTCACTTTTAGCAAGCGAGGTTGTATCATCTGCATAATACAGGTTGTTAATGAGTCTTCCTCCTATCCTGGTGTCCCATTCTTCTACATATAGTTCAAATTCCCAGGTTATATGCTCAGCATACAGACTGAATAAGTATGGTGAAAGGATACAACCCTGATGTACAACTTTCTTGACTTTAAACCATGCAGTATGGCCTTGTTCTGTTCGAATGATTGCCTCTTCATCTAAGTACAGATGCCTCATGAACACAATTAAGTGTTCTGGAATTCCCATTCCTTGCATTGTTATCCATAATTTCTTATGATCCACAGAGTCGAATGCGTTTGCATAGTCAATAAAACATGGCTAAACATCTTTCTGGTATTCTTTGCTCTCAGCCGTGATCATCAGATATCAGCAATGATGTACCTAGTTCCGTGAACTCTTCTGAATTCGGCTTAAATATCTGGCAGTTTCCTGTCTATGTATTACTGCAACGGCTTTTGAATAATCTTCAGCAAAATTTTACTTGTGTGTGATATTAATGATATTGTTCAATAATTTATTCATTATGTTGGATCACCTTTCTTTGGAAAAGGCATAAATATGGATCTCTTTCAGTCTGTTGGCCAGGTAGCTCTCTTTCAAATTTCTTGGAATAGATGAGTAAGAGTTTCCAGCACTGCATCCATTTGTTAAAACATCTCAATTGATATTTTGTCAACTCCTGGAGCCTTGTTTTTGTCCTTTCCCTTCAGTGCAACTTGGACCTCTTTCTTCAGTATCATTGGTTCTTGATTATATGCTACCCCTAAAATGGCTGAATGTTGACAAATTCTTTTTGGTACAGTGATTCTGTGTATTCCTTCCATCTTCTTTTGGTGTTTCCTGCATCATTTAATATTTTCCCCATAGAATCCTTCAATATTGCAACTCGAGGCTTGAATTTTTTCTTCAATTCTTTCAGCTTGAGAAATGCTGAGCATGTTCTTCCCTTTTGGTTTTCTATCTTCAGGTCTTTGCACTTTTCAGTCTAATACTTCATGTTGTCTTCTCCAGCTGCCCTTTGAAATTTTCTGTTCAGCACTTTTACATCATCATTTCTTCCTTTTGCTTTAACTACTCTATGTTCAAATGCAACTCTCAGAGTCTCTTCTGACATTCATTTTGGTCTTTTCTTTCTTTCCTGTCTTTTTAATGACCGTTTTCCTTTTTCATGTCTGATGTTCTTGATATCATTCCACAACTTGTCTGGTCTTTGGGTCATTAGTGTTTAATGCATCAAATCTATTCTTGAGAACAACAACAACAAAAAAACCCTGAGAGGGTCTCTAAATTCAGATGGGATATACTCAACGTAATACATGGGTCTCCTGGACTTGCTCTAATTTTCTTCAGCTTCAAGTTGAACTTGCATATGAGCAATTGATGATCTGTTCCCCAGTTGGCCCCTAGACTTGTTCTGACTGACGATATTGAGCTTTTCCATCATCTCTTTCCACAGACATAGTTGATTTGATTCCTGTGTGTTCCATTTAGACAGGTCCACATGATAGTCACTCTTTATGTTGTTGAAAAAGAAAAGGTATTTGCAATGAAGTCGTCGGTTGCAAAATTCTATCATGGGATTTCTGCTGTCGTTTCTACATCCCAGGCTATATTTTCCAACTACCAACTTTCTTCATTTTCAACCTTTGCATTCCAATCACCATTAATTATCAGTGCATCTTGATTGCATGTTTGATCAATTTCAGACTACAGAATTAGGAAAAATCTTCAATTTCTTCATCTTTGGTCTTAATGGTTTATGAGTTAGTTTGGATAACATATTAAGTGGTCTTCCTTGTAGGCGTATGGATATTATCCTATCACTAACAGTGTTGTACTTCAGGATAGATCTTGAAATGTTCATTTTGAAGAGGAATGTGACACCATTCCTCCTCAATTTGTCATTCACAACATAGTACACCATACGATTATCTTGTTTAAAGTGGCCCATACCAGCATAGTGGACCATATGATTATCTGATTTCAGCTCACTACTTGCCTAGGATATTGATGTTTACGAGTTCCATTTAATTTTTATGACTACCAATTTTCCTAGATTCATATTTTGTACCTTCCATGTTCCAACTATTAATGCATGTTTACAGCTGTTTCTTCTCATTTTCAGTCACCCTACATGTAACTCTGGATCCTCCTAAACCTTCTTTTCTTCTTCTTTGGCTCTTTGTATTCACACAGAGCCTTCCTGATGTGGCTTGACACCTTGGGATCTCCTATTCTACTGCTTCCAATGAAAACTTCCCATCTAGATTGACGGAGTTTATATGTAGATCCCAGAAAAACAGATATCACATGTCTTTACTCCCAACTCAAGGATGTTTCCTTTACACCAGACTGTGTGTGGTGTGTTAAGCAATATAACAGGGACCAGACCACATGAACATCACACTAATCCTGATAGATAAGGGAACTTCTTCTATAAGCAGAGCCTGTCACATGACCAAAAAGCCAAACACCTGTCAGGCTATTGAAAATACACAACCGTGAAGAGATTTTTATATATATATATATATACACACACACATGGAAACGCTGGTGGTGTAGTGGTTAAGTGCCACGGCTGCTAACCAAAGGGATGGCAGTTCGAATCCGCCAGGCGCTCCTTGGAAACTCTATGGGGCAGCTCTACTCTATCCTATAGGGTAGCTAGGAGTCGGAATTGACTCGACGGCACTGGGTTTTGGTTTATATATATATATATATTTCTTGAGAAGGCATCTATTTCTCATTGAAAATCATCATGATTTGCAAAGATGCTTGGCCTAGCAATACAAATTCTAGCTCACTGATTTCTGTGCCACAACTGCTGGCCAAATCCTGCATAGCGAGGATAGCAATTCTTTTCTTCAGTGCCTTCATTTTGCAATCCAGGGTAGTGATCATTAAGGGTAAAATACTCCTGCTCAGAGCAATCTATCATATCAGTAACAGCTTTATCAAGGCTAATGGAGGCCCCTGACACCCACAGAGTGTAAGAAATGAGAATAGGAGGGGCTAAGTGCCCATAAGGCTTATACCAAGCCAATGATAGAACTGACGCCAGAGCCTTAATCATCAACCACTCTCTATTTTAAATTCCCAGTGCTATGAAATTATTCTTTAGATATGGGTTAAGTGGTTGCTTTTCATAATCTCAGTCTGGTTTGAGTTGAGGGGTTGTGACTTCCCCTGCCTGTTCAGTATAATAGCTTCCCTATATTGTTTTGAGAAATTTTCCCATTTCAGAAATATTATCATCCAATAATTCTAGAAATCTGATTTACAAATGTGATTATGGAAATAAGACCGGATTCCTTTCCTTTGTTCTTTCTCTAAGAATATAATCTCAAAGACAAGCTGAATCTTAGTATGTGACATAAATGCAATATTACCTCCTTCTGATTATTTTTGTTCTTGACATTGGATTCCCTCACTAGACACTATACAGTTGCTTGTACTTTTTATGTATGCCTAGGTCAGTGTTACATAGTTTAGAATATAATCTCTTGGCTATAGGGGAAGTATTTACCTTGTCCAATAAACCTCCTTGGCACAACATCATGCTGAAGTATAATGAACCCCATTTGTCAATGACATGAGTTTACATTATCAGCCCCAAGTTGAACACTACCAAGAGTTATCACTTTACCTCTTGTTCTCTGCAACCTCCCTCACTACTGACTTTAGACATGGTTGGAAAATCTCTACTTTCTTTGAGGATTCAGGTCTGTGAGGATACTGTGGGAACAAGTACTCCTGTCCCATTTGTTAATGATGTTACCAATTGTAAAAATGGCATGGCAGCGGCATCTGACTTCCTCTAATTTCACAAGGCAGGAGGTGAATCAAGATCAACAGCCCAAGGCTGATTCCTATGAGGCGGAGGCCACACACACCTCCTCTTACCAGCCCTTTTTACCAATTCTGACACCATTTGTCCCTCCCACAGTGCACTCTGCTTCTCTGCCGAGCTGTAATGGTCACACAGAACTCATAGACAATACTAACAACTATGGGGTTTTTTAGGGAAGTAACAAGTTACAATTCAAGTTCAGGAATGCTTAGGATATAGTTCTTTGATCAGGATAGGCTTTTCTCAGCCATGCCCTCAGGCAGGTCTTTCCCTGGCCCTCAGCCCCTCAGCCTGTCCACCTCGTCTTTGCTCTGCCAAGGCAAGTGTTACAAAGCTCTTTTAGCTCTGCTGATAAGTGCCCAGAGGTACCTCACTCTGCCAGTAAGCCTCAGCCCAAAGGTGCTCAGCTTTCTAGCTCGGTGGGTGGGCAAACCCAGCTCCACCAAGTGCCTGGAGGCACCCTACTCTGTCAGCAAGCCTCCTGCCTGAAGGCACTCAGCTTTCTTGCTCCATGGGCCAGGAGGCCCACTGCACTGTCTCCTGCAGTCTGCTGTTAGTCTTTTGGTTTTGCTGCCACTGTTTCTCTGCCTCTGCTTCTCGCCATCTCTAGTGTTATACCTCTCTCTCTCTGTCTTCCATGTTACAAGCCCTACTCTCTCTCTCTCAGTGTCTCCCTTTAAGCCTAGCAGGATGGCAAAACTGACCAATCCCCTTGTTAGTGCTCAATACATCTCATTTGCATAGCTCCATCTAGTCATTTGGTGGGAGTTACAAAGACTAGGGCTAGAAGTGCCATATTAAGTAATTCACTGCACTGCATGAATAATAAGACGAATATTATTCAGTTACCTTATATACATGCTAAAGTGGGACAATGAAAAAGGAAGACAGAAGAATTGATGCATTCAAATTGTGGTGTTGGTGAAGAGTATTGAATATTCCATCAACTACCACAAGAACAAACAAATAAGTCTTAGAAGAAATACAACCAGAATGCTCCTTAGAAGTGAGGACAGTGAGACTTCATCTGGCTTACTTTGGATCTGTCATCAGGAAAGACCAACATGTTTGACAAAGAAGAGTGTCAGTGAAAACAAAGGAAACCCTCAATGGGATGGACTGGCATGATAGCTGAAACAATGGACTCAACATATCTGCGATCATAAAGATTGTCCAGGATGGGGCAACGTTTAGTTCTCTTGTACATGACTTCGCCACGAGTCAGAGCTGACTGGAAGGCAACTAACAACAAAAACAAAATGGCAAAATTCCTAGATTTAGGTCACATCATTATATATAAGTAATTTAGGACTCTAAAGATGAGACAAAATGGCTAATGGAAGATCACATTCTATAAAGGAGAGCTATTCGTCTTTTTTTTTTTTTTTCTGTTTTAATTGGAATGTCTACTCATTTTTTCATTCCTGCAGATAATGCACTATGGTTCATTGTTCTCAGAAGGGACTCCAGGTTGTTTGGAAGGTATATACTGTGTACTTTCAAGTGATACAACACAGGAATCAGTTGACTTCAATTATTTTCCAGTAAGAAATAAATAACCTGGCTATTTTGCTAGAGCCCTGGATCTCTTGATTATAGTTCATGGAAATGAGAACAGCAAATTACCTGAGTTGTCTTTGGAATACCACTTCATCTTGCTAACTTGGGAAGCAAAGATATAGAGAAACATCCAGGCTTCCTTTCTACACTGCTTATATAAGCAGATTTCTCTAATCTAGATCAAAAGATAAAAGAAGTCCAAAACCATTGTCTATACTTCTTTCTAGTTTGTCTTCATTCATAATTAATCAGGAAGTGCATGCACATTTCCACTAGATAAACCATGGAAAAGGACAGCTGAAGATAAGAATATAGGCGATCGTATTTTTTGTACAATCTACTAAGACAGCATTTATCCACTCATTTCAAGATTAGAATCTGGACAATAATCATAAAAATCTAATCCCATAAGCCAGTAAACTCCTTCTTGCCTACCTCCTAAACGTGAAGATTAAGCATTAAACATAATGGAGAAAAATTTAGGAAAAAAATGTGATGCCTGTATAACGTTGGGGTTTCCTAAAGACATATAACTGAATGCACACACACACGTGTGTGTGCGTTGTTCTCTCTCTCTCAGACACACAGGCACACACTCAAAACCAGAATTATTAATGATAACTAAGCGTCTTGATAAATGTACCGTGGCCTGAAGTAATAAATTATTTTCTACTGCTGGCTTGTGTGATCCTTATTCTTGATTACAGCAGCAACTTGAATCTCTCTACACTGTGTATAAAAGCCATCGAACCTACATGTGATTATGTTCTGAGTTATAGCTAGCCAGAAAGGCTTGGGTACAAGACATTTTCTCTTGATAAACAATTACTTTCAAAGAATATTTTTTGTTGTTGTTTGTTTATAAGATGCA
Organism: Loxodonta africana; assembly: GCF_030014295.1. Classification (NCBI taxonomy): domain Eukaryota; kingdom Metazoa; phylum Chordata; class Mammalia; order Proboscidea; family Elephantidae; genus Loxodonta; species Loxodonta africana. The sequence goes on from NC_087360.1 coordinate 65,096,986, forward strand.
GGTGAAGTCAGACTGTAGAAACAGCATTAAGATCTGCTAATGAATCATCCTTTTATTTGCACTGGGAATAAGTATTTGAACTCACTGCTGTGTCTATGTTTGAAGAAATACAATTATTGGTTAACAAATGTGCTACATTTAGGTGGTATGACTGGATGAATACTAACTACAAGCAAGCATTGGGTCTGTTATGCTAGAAAAATACAGCTCATCAACGCAAATGTTCCATTTTCACCTAAGCAAATACACATTTATATTGTTAGGTTGAACGTGTTTATCAAGTCAGAGTTATTCTTTTAAAACTAATACTGCTCTTTTCACCAATGACACGTTTATTATGAAAAATGTGGAAAATAAAGAATAAATAATCATCATCAATGATTCCATCATTCAGTGATATGCACTGTTGTAATTTTGGTGTCTATACTGTCTATCTTTTATTACAAATATAAAAACTCATCTATATGTGCACATGTACCCAGTAGCCATTCCCTGGGAACCCTATGGGGCAGCTCTACTCTGTCCTACAGGGTCACTATGAGTCAGAATCGACTTGACGGCAATGGGTTTGGTTTGATACCCATATAGGAGTAGAGGAAAGTATTAGTCTTTAAGAACTATAATGTTGCTGCTATTGTTGGGTGCCATGTCATTTAATTGTCCCCATCGGAGCATTACTGACAAATAACAACAGTGCACAGATGCCCATGTTTTTACAATCCTGGGTCTCTCAATGATAGGGTTGAGGCAGCGTGGTGGCATCAGGAGAAAAGAGAGACAGACAGACAGTGGTGAGCTCATGTTAGTTGACCCACGACCACCTCCTAGTGTTCTCCTGTGCTTCACTCAATAGTTTTTCTGATTCAAACTGCTCCTGAGATCATCACTTTTGCAAAGAAAGTTTTAACCTCGTGGCATAAAGTGTAGTATGTTTCTCTTTGATTTCTCCACGTCTAAACAGGTAACTGCTGATTCTCAACTTCACTTATTCCCTAGATATTTGTAAATTTAAAGCAGAGATTATGCTTTTTTCTGCCTTCCTCAAAACTAGCATAAAGCCTGACCTGTATTACGTGCTCAGAAAGTGTTAAGTTTGCTACAGTGTATGCTAACCTCCTGCATTATATAAAACTTACTTAAAGAATGTTAGTCTATCCTATTTTTTCTTCCAGTTGTTTTTTCATGTCATTTATATTACTTTCAATAGTCTCTGCTGAATTCAACAGGCAGGAAATCCTTTTAGTTTAATTTGAAAATCTTTAGCACAATCACTTTATACATACAAATACACCCATAGACATACTTTTGATTTTAAAAACCCTAAAACACACACACAAGGATCTCATTTAACAGACCTTGCTCTTATCAAGCACCAGTGGGCTTACGTCAGAAGACCATCTGATGGGAGTTGGATGTCTAGGTCTTACCAATCTTTGACTTATGTGCCTCATTCATCTAGACCTTGACCAGAAAGTATCTTGGAGGCCAGAGCGTAGAACAAAAACCTTTAATAGCGTAACCTCCTTTGCTCTGCATTTTAGATCTTCTAAAGGACACCCATACCTACAACTCTTAACCTAATGGTACTGCAGGGAACTGAGCCTCCAGGTTTTCTGCTCTGGCCCAACACTTCACTCAGATCACATATGCTGAAAAGAAGAGCGTGAGGACAAGAAACAAGCAAGAATTCACTGAAAAATACAGATTTTTTAAATGGAGAAACATTGAAAGTAGCTTCATTAATCTGATGGTTTTCGTGCATTTTTTACCCTTGTTTCTTTCATTACTCTGTTAGGGGGTCGCCAGGAGAGTAAAATGCAAACCAGGCAGCAGGCATGCACCTTCCTAATAGAACACAGTGCATGGACAATGGGCTCAATGATTGATTGATTAGAGAGACGAGGCTGCTGCTTCAGCTTCCTCAAAAAACAGCAAATTAAGCCCAAATAAGGGCTCTGGCTCCCATCCAGAGGAAAGTGCCCTATGCTTCCAGTTCAGGGAAGCTCGTCCAAAGGGTTCTAAGGTGCCTGAAAGAGACATTTACACGAATACAGCATAATCAGATCTGTGCAGAAAGATGGGGTGGAGCGGTGGGCAGGTTGTAAGTGTATCTGTGTGAACTCTCCAAATGCCAGAAGCGGGAGGCACTGAACACAGGTAGCGGATATTGGAGCAGCCCTGGTAGCGCAATGACTAAGCACTCGGCTGCTAACTGAAAAGTCAGCAGGTTCAAACACATCCAGAGGTACCTCAGAAGAAAGGCCCGGGGATCTTCTTCTGAAATGTCATAGCTGTGAAAACATTACGGAGCAGAGTTCTACTCTGCAACACAAGAATTCACCAGGAGTTGGAACTGAATCAACAGCAGCGGGTTTTTAGACGTTACTATACTTGTATTCAGAGCCCTGGTGGTGCAGTGGTTAAGAGCTATGGCTGTTAACCAAAAGGTCACCAGTTTGAATACAAGAGTGGGTGTTACAGGGTGAGCACTCTTAGTGCTCAGTTATTTTCAGTCTTCGATAATTAGCCCAGAGATCTTAAAACATGCTCAGAGTGGTTATGGACCTATGAACTGAGTGTAATAAGCCGTTTCAATTCCAAGGCCTACAATGAACTTTAATTCTTGGGGTCTCATAAATATCTGGGATGGGGGGGTTAGCAGGAGAGGGAGGAGATGTTGCATCACCATAAATCAGCACAGCTAGTGAAGAGAGATTTACCGGTCCCAGTTGATGTGACACATTGGTTAAAAGCTACGGCTGCTAACCTAAAGGTCAGCAGTTCGAATCTACTCTTTGGAAACCCTATGGGGCAGTTCTACTCTGTCCCATAGGGTTGCTATGAGTCAGAATCGATTTGATGCCAGCAGGTAGGAGGCACTAAATGATTTTGAAGTCATACATGGATCCATTTGCTTCTCAAATCTCAACTGTAGAGCTTTTAAAACAGAGATGGGCTGCACAGAAAAGGAGAGTGAAGAAGTGGGGAAAGACTCAGGGCAGTTGTTCCCAAGTGATAGTGATTTTGCCCCCAGGGGACATTTGTTATGTCTGGAGACATTTTTTGGTTGTCACAATGCGGGGAGAGAGTGCTACTGGCACACCTGGCTAAAAGTCAGAGGTGCCGCTAAACATCCTACCTTGCACCAGACAATCCCAACAACGAAGACTTATCTGGCCAAGTTGTCACTGATGACAAGATGGAGAAACCCTGAATTCAGGAGTCTAATAACTCTCCCCTCTCCTGTAGACAGGAATTAGCAGGACCACAGAAGCTATCGTGTTCTCTCCTAGTGTGTCTCTAGGGTTCAGAGATTTAACCACTCACTGAGTGAACACCTGTTCCATGAGGATACAGATTGTACCTGATTTGGAGTGGGGCAGGGAGAAGGAGGACACAATTCATTACAAATAAAGATGGGGTAAAAAGTATTTTGTAATTACCTAAGAGTGTATCAAAAATGTCTCAAAGGTAGCTAATGTCTGATTAAAATTAAATCTGTATCTGCCAAAAACAGTACTTTCTAGTAATCTTTGAAGTGTGTACTAATTAAACTTAGCAAACGCCTTAAGATCGGCCAGAAACCCAGCTAATAAAGCAATCTGTTGATACGCTTCCTCTCCTGATTAATTTGACAAGTGGACTGAACCGATTTGCACTTAATAGGGTTCATAACAGCACTGTTAGCCAGTGCCAGCTACTTGGTATCAGGGAAAACATAAACCGACTGGTTAAAGCACCTTTCAGAGTCTGAGTGTACGTCTAAGTGTGTAACAGTGGTTTGTCTAATGAAAGGTTTCAGTAAGAGAAAAGACAGAAAAATCTCTAAAACCATATCGTCTCGTATCATTTGTTATTTTTGTGATGAGAAACTTGTAAAAACTTCAGAACATGATGTAAAATACAGTATCAGTAAAATATGACCAAAGCGAAAAGGTACAGTAAAAGAAGGGCCTCTTGATCCCAACACCCGGGTTCTAGCCCTGCTTTCATTAACGCCCAGGTCCTATAGATAATGTGGTTAATTTAACAGTGGTTAAATTTAAGCAGTGAGAGGCAGCAGCACTCCATTTAATTCTTACCATATTAATATGATGATATTGCATTAAGATTTTCCATTTCTACAAACCAACAAGAATAAAATAAACTCTAGGAAGAGGGAGAGAATCCCATTCACACAGAAGTTATTCCTGAGGCTAACCAGCCAGAGGAGAGGCATGTCTCAGACTGGAAGTGGAAACTAACTGCCTGCAGTGGGCCTTACAGAGAGCTTCCAGGTCCTTGTTCTAGACCACAGGTCTCAGGGTGTTTGAGAGAATTTTCAGGCTAATAAATTGTGAGAAGGCGCTACCGTATCTACCATACGCACCTAGGCAAGGGACTGGGAAAATTAGGTACCTATGAAATTGTGCCAGCCCTTTATATTTTGAGTATAAAAATCTTAAGACAGCACTTGAAGTTGGGATCTGTGAGCCTGGAATTTGAGTTACATGCAGTTCCTGGGTTGCGAATGAGATCTGTTCCTCAGTGTGTCTTTAAGGTGAGTTAGTAGGTAAGTCAGAACAGGTGCATAGGAGCCCTGGCGGTACAGTGGTTAAGCGTTCAGCTGCTGACCAAAAGGCAGGCAGTTCAAATCCACCAGCCACTCCTTGGAAATCCTAGGGGGCATTTCTACTCTGTCCTATAGAGTCCCTATGAGTTAGAATTGACTTGATGGCGATGAATTTGGTTTTTGGGTTTTTAGTGCAAGAAAAAGCTTGAACTCTTCTCAGTGAATTAAAAGCTCCATGTGCGGCAAGTGAAGGTGATTGTGATAAAGTATTTCTTATAATTAAGGGTTGGTTCAATCCTTTCAAAGTGAGGGCAAATATACATAACATTAAAGGGCAAATATGAGCTGTCTGTAAATCAGATGTTCGTAACCTGAGGACTGCCCCTAAATGTATTGCTTTTAAGATCTTTTTTTTTTTTTATTACTCACAGAGCCTGTGCTCGTCTTTCCCAAGCCACACTGAGATAGCAGAATTTGTGTACAGGCTATGTGAACCGAGCCCAGGAACCTGAGCACTAGCCTCTCTTTTCCTTTCTTCCTGTCCAGGAAATGATCCAGGATGGGTTATACTGACTGTCATGAAATGGTGCAAATTCTAGGATATGACTCAATCTTTGATGAAGGCTAATGAAGGACTTGGAACAAGGGATATCACTGCTGATGTGAGATGGATTTTGGCTGAAAGCAGAGAATACCAGAAAGATGATTACCTGTGTTTTACTGACTTTATAAATGCATGTGACTGTGTGGATCATAACAAATTAAGAATAATATTGCGAAAAATGGGAATGCCAGAAAACTTAATTGTGCTGATGAGGAATCTGTACATGGACCAAAAGGCAGTTGTTCAAACAGAACAAGGAGCTACTGTGTAGTTTAAAGTCAGGAAAGGTGTGTGTCACAGTTGTATCCTTTCACTGTATTTATTCAATCTGTATGCTGAGCAAATAATCTGAGAAGCTGGACTATATGAACAAGAATGGGGTATCAGGATTGAAGGAAGACTCATTAACAACCTGCAATATGCAGATGACACAACCTTGCTTGCTGAAAGGGCTTGAAGCACTTACTGACGAAAATAAAAAACTACAGCCTTCAGTAGGGATTACACCTCAATATATAAAGAAAACAAAAATTCTCACAACTGGACCAATAAGCAACGTCGTGATAAATGAAGAAAAGATTGAAGTTGTCAAGAATTTCATTTACTTGGATCCACAATCAATACCCATGGAAGCAGCAGTCAAGAAATCAAATGATGTAATTCATTGGGCAAATCTGCTGCAAGTGACCTCATTAAAGTGTTGAAAAACAAAGATGTCACTTTGATGACTAAGGTGCGCCTGACCCAACCCATGATATTTTCAATCACCTTATATGCACCCGAAAGCTTGACAATGAATGAGGAAGACTGAAGAAGACCTGATGCCTCTGAATTATGATGTTGGAGAAGAATATACCATGGTCAGCCAGAAGAACGAACAAATCTGTTTTGGAAGAAGTACAGCTAGAGTGCTCCTTGGAAGTGAGGATGGCAAGACTTTGTCTAACATACCAGGAAGGACCAGTCCCTGGAGAAGGACATTATGTTTGGTAAGGTAGAAGGTCAAAGAAAAAGAACAAGACCCTCAACAAGATGGATTTACAATGTGGCTGCAACAATGGGCTCAAACATAGCAAGGACTGTGAGAATGGCGTGGGACCGGGCAGTGTTTCGTTCTGCTGTACATAGAAACGCTATGAATCGGAACCAACTCAAAAGTATCTAACAACAAAACAGCAACATTACTTTTAAAGTGAAAACTGCATGTGATCTCACAGAGGGAAATATAATTATGCCCCTGCAAGCTGTCGATTTACTTCTGATCAGTCCCTCCATCCAGTGACCTATGACTTATATGACCTAGGACTTATGTTGTAGACTTACACGTTTCCTGGTTGGCAGTAAGATATGTCTTATAGTCACAATGCTGCCTGCTGAAAACTGAAAAGAGATTGAATTATCAGCAGCTTTGGGCAGCTGTAAAATACTGTTTGATAGACTTCTTTGTTTCAAATGAGTGGATGGATATGAACATGGAAAAAAATCCTGTTCATTAGCCATACTCACACATATACGACTTCCAGAAGTAGGAGATACTGGTCTCTTCGAGGAACCATTATTTCTAAACCCTAAACTATATTTTGTGAATGTGGACTTAACAATTCTAGGCATTGATTGAGCACAACTCTAATCCAATTTCCTGTTTCAGAAAGCCATGTAAGTAAAGAGAAACTGAGAAAAGCACATGCTCTAAGGGATTAAGGACATTTCAGTGTCCCTAATGACAGTGAGAGAGTGAGAGAGACAGAAAGAGAGAGAAAGGAGGAAATAGTTTTAAAAGGCTAAAGAAACGTAACAGGAAAAAAAAAATTTCTTCCAAATTATCTATTCTACAGAAAATATTTCTTTTAGTAGAATAGATGAATTTGGGCATACTTTTAAAATTTATAATCCATTAAATAGGAACTGTTAAATAGATCAGAGCTCAAGAGACATGATAGTTAAGATCACAACTGTGAAAACATCACTGACTTTCCAGGATTTTTTTAATTTTAGAAAGAATAATTAATTGAAATCGGGTAAAAATGGAGTATTTTTTTTTTAATTTTAATAACTCAGAATATAGAGTTCCATTTTTGACTGCAATATCCTTTTAGGTGATCTTTCTCAAGAAAGGCCTATGATAACGGAAGCTGCCTAAGATTATTAACCCCAAAGCTTCTTGCTCATGTAGAATCAGTCATGACAGATTTATGTCATCCACTAGAGATTAAACTCCAGTATCTAAATTTAAGCTACTCAGTCCACATAGGAACAGACCAAGGGAAAAAAAAAAAAAGTTTTGGCCACACTCTAATTGTGAAGTACATCCTTTTGGGTATTTGAAGTCTTAAAGGGCTGTGTGTTTTCACTCCACAATCTAAGTGAACAGATCATAGTGTGATCATACTATGAGGGTTCAAGGTCAGGGAGTGAATAAAACCATTTTGTGTAACTGAGGAATCCTAAGAGCAGGAAAATATGTGGGCTGGTTTAGATTTAACCTCATTACACATAAAATAGGAATTAAAGCATAAGCAGAATCTACGAAGCCTATTGCCATCGAGCTGATTCCAACTCATGGCGATTCCATGGGTTCTAGGGTTTTCTTGGCTGTAATCTTTGCAGAAGGCAGGTCACTAGGCCTTTCTTCTGCAGTGCCACTGGGAGGATTCGAAATGCCAATCTGTAGGTTAGTAGCCAATTGCAACCTGGTTGCACTACCCAGGGACCTTATGAAGACCCATAGGGGATGCATTAAATATTTTTTAAATGAATCAAATGAATCGTGTATAAGTACATAGTGTAAAAAAGGCAAATGGTTCACATGGCTTATAATAAAAGAGTAGTTCACCTACCCTATGCTTTTGTGTTATATCTCTAGTATTTATATCAATATTATAAACTAATGTACTATTATGGTTATTAGTTGGTTTTTTAGATTTTGGTAATTACCTAATCCTTTCTCAGTACTGAGGATAAGGATTTAATATTATAACACCCTCACTAACACATTTTTCCTATATATCCATATATATATATGGACTCCCTGGGTATGCACAGTTAATGCACTTAGTTGTTAATTGAAAACTTGTAGGTTTGAGTCCACCTAGAAGTGCCTTGGAAGAAAGGTCTGGTAATCTATTTCTTAAAAAATCAGCCATTGAAAACCATATGGAGCACGGTTCTACTCTGACACACATGGGTTCTCTGTGAGTTGGAATCAACAGTACTATATCTATATATAATTAATATTTAAGATTTGCAGTATTAACACTATTTAGCACTGTTTGCATTTAAATTACCTAGTATGCCATGATTACTTTTCTTTCTTGATAATTTTCCCCTCCCCCTTGAATTAATAAGTGCATTGATTTTGGTGTGGTCAATTTTTCTCCCCAATCTCCAAGAGAACTATAAACCTTTCTTAATATAAGCATATAAATCAGTGCTACTTTCTTCTTTGTAATGTCCCTCTTGACCCCTCATTCCAACCAGGGCTACTTGCCTTGCTGCACGGGCTGTTTACCTAAGTAATTGGTCCTGGAATTTTGTTCCCTATCATTCTGGGCATTCCATTGACCTCTGTCTTACACTGGGTCAGTCCCACGCATGTTTGAAAATTTTTTATTCCTTCTTATACTTGAGGCTTACTTTATGTACGCAATCCAAAGTGAGAAGGATGTATCTATCACCGCATCTGAATCACCCTTCCTGATACCTGGCCCACAGGATACTTCATAAGCGCTCACTGGAATAATGAAATGAGCCAAAGTAGGTAAAACTCATTTGCCCTTGATTGCTTTTAGCAAAGTCTTAACTAAGTTTCACTACTAATTAAGAGTGTTCATTTTCGTTTTTTTTTCCCCCTCTAATTATGGTACAATGACTGAGGCTATTTTCAGGCAACATTACATGAAACATTAATCCGTACTTTATTTGAAGACAAAAAACAAAATATAAATGAATATAATAAAAGTAAAAGATGCAGATAATTATGGTCTGTCCTTCCAAATGTTACCCCAGCTGAGTACCTACTGAGTGCCAAGCAGCACTGAATTCGTCTTCAAGAAGTGCTTTCTGCCCTCCTCCAGGTCTTCCCACGCATACGCAGCATTAATTTTCGTTGGTCCCCATTATCATTATCATCCCCAGTATTTAAGCTACTTTAATTGCCATGAGACAAGGTTTGTTCCCCCTACCAAAAAAATATATATATATATATATATACATACATACATATATATACACACATGCAGGAAATGTGGGTGAATTGTCTTTGTTCACTGTTGTAAGTAATTAAAAAAAAAAATCCCCTCTTCTTAAAGACGGAAGAAGTGAGAAGAACCTTTAACTGGTAAATACATAATAACACTTGAAATAAAAATAAACAAAGGCAAGATTTCATAAAAGAAGGTACCACAGCCGTTTTCAGCTCTTCCTTTCCATCTTTCTCAAGACCTAGAGAGCACTCTCTTGGAGACGCACTCACTGAGGCCAGGGACGAGAGTGACAGCTGGCGGGAATCAGGAACGTAAAAGATTGACATGGTCTATCATGTTGTACATTGGCGTGTGCCTGGGGACTAAAAAGCAGGGTCAGCAATACTCACAGTTCAAAAAGCAGCACTTGAATACTATCACCAGGTGAGTGTCTCTTGAAAGCACCCTCATTACCAGGCAGGAGGGAAGAAGCCCTCTGCTAGGAAATGGAACATACCATTTTTTCCCCCTTTGATTTAAATCTGTGAAGAATTCCAATTAGCACAAAGAGACGCCGAAGCCAACAGAGCAGGCTGAATTCTCCATTTAAGACATTACCGCCATGTGTTTATTTCATCATCAGGGTTTAATACAAGGATACTGTCCAATCCTGGACTATCCCCAGACCAATTAGAGAGGGCTCTCAAAATTTATGGGAACTCTAATCCCATCTCTCACATCCATGCCGAAAATGGGCTCATTAGAGCAGGTACCCTCTCAATTTTACAGTTGTATTATAAAGTTAAAAAGGCCACTCCACAAGTGATTTGGGGCTTTTAAATGGAAAGTGAAATAGAACTACATATGAACTAATTTATTCTATGTACCCAGGCAGCTTTGCTTTCACATAACACCTAAGAAAGATAATTAGTAGTTTTGATTGGTGCTCCAATTGAACCTGTGTGGAGCCAGAATATGTTTGTGACCCAATCACAAAGAAAAGGTGTGATTAAAAAAAAAAAAAAAAGACAAAAGGGGTAAACTCCTTCAGACTACACATCTGTTTATGGACTTGACATATAACAATGTGTGCAACTAATTAGGAACTACTTTAGGAAAGCAGTGATTTGGAAACTATTAGGAAAACAAAGAACAATTAATTGTACTATGTGTTTGGGCATAATCATATTGCAATTCGGCTTCCTAGGTTTCAACCATTTCTTCCTTATTGGTGGATTTAGAGAGTTTTATTAGCGTTTTCTCTATAGGAAGTCTGAAGGACTGCAGGAAAAGAGCTTCTTGGGCAGGCTTGATGCCTTGGTCCCACTATGGGATAGAACTTGTGACACTGACTTTTGATCTATCCACTGTCAGAGTAGACATACAGGGGTATTGTTGGGGTCATTTTGAATGTTACTGGGATTACTTGCATCTGCTGAGTTGGCAGGAATGCAAGCAGATTTGCCAAAATGTTGGTATGGCAAAGATACAAACAGGACTCATGAATATAGGAGAGATCGGTATGCTTTTAGAGGGCCTGATGGGAGTCCTCACAACTGGTTATGTATTGCACTGTGTCCCCCAAAAAGATATGTTGAAGTCTTTATCCTTGTGCTATGAATGTGATTCTGTTTGAAAACAGGGTCTTTGAAGATATTATCAATTAGTTTAACATGAGGTCATACCAGAATAGGGTGGGTTCTAATCCTATATGACTGGTGTCCTTATAAAAGAAGAGAAGACACATGGAGACAGAGAGAAGACGGTCATGTAAAGAGGCATCTACAAGTCAAAGAACACCAAGGATCATGAGCCATCACAAGGAGCTAGGAGAGGGGCACAGAAGAGATTCTCTCTCAGAGCCCTCAAAAGGAATCAACAGGGCCGACACCATGGTTTCATACTCCTAGCCTCCAGAAATGTAAGACAATAGATTTCTGTTTTTAGAAGCCATCCAGTTTGTGGCATTTGGTTATAGCAGCTCTAGGAGACTGACAAATACCTATTGTGCACTTGCCTTGGCAAATGGGTTCCCTCACTGAGGAAGATGGAGTCAGGGAAGGATTCTGTGGTGTCAACTGCTCTCGGAGGCAGTCTGTGTACAGCTAAGCTCTTATACTCTTTACCTAAATCAATGGTTCTACCAAAACAAAACCAAACCCTTTGCCATAGAGTCAATTTGGATTCATAGCAAACCTATAGGACAGAGTAGCATTGCCCCATAGGGTTTCCAAGGAGCAGCTGGTGGATTCAAACTGCCAACCTTATGTTTCTACCGGGAACAATTTTTTTTTTTCTAATTTTTATTGTGCTTTAAGTGAAAGTTTAGAAATCAAGACACTCTCATACAAAAATTTATATACACCTTGCTATATACTCCTAGTTGCTCTCCCCCTAATGAGACAGCACACTCCTTCCCTCCACTCTCCATTTTCATGTCCGTTCAGCCAGTTTCTGACCCCCTCTGTCCTCTCATCTCCCCTCCAGACAAGAGCTGCCCACATAGTCTCATGCATCTACTTGTTCTACCAGGGACAATTTTATCAATATCTGGAGACATTTTTGATTGTTATAGCTGGTAGGGGGGAGAGGGGGGTTCTACTGGCATCCAGTGAAGAGAGGGAAAGGATGCTGCTATCTACTCTACAATACACATAACAGCCCCCTATAAGCAAAGAATTATCCAGCCCCAAATGTCAATAGCGCTGAGGTTGAGAAAACCTGACCCAGATTAAAGGCATGTTATCTTTTACTTCTTTAATTTTAATTTAATTCACCATCTGCTTTGCGACAGATGCATAGTTACTAAAATCTATTACTGGTAGGTACAAAACCCACTGTTAGACTCTATTTGCTTTTTTTTTCTCTCTATGAAATTGATTTACACAAATGAGTACAGAACAAATCAATGGCTCCTGCATAATCCCAGGCAAGTGCAATATAGAATTAGGCGGTAGGTAAGCAGAACTCTAAACGATTAGGGAAAATATAACCACCATGTAGTTTGCTTACTCCATGCCCCGCCCCCCCATATCTCCTCTCAGCCGAAAATGAGATTGCCCAAGATTTCTAGTTTCTTCCTCCCAAATGCAGTTTCCTCCCCTATGTCTACCATATTTTCACTTGGTTTATTCCTGCAAGGGATGGATTGCCTCTCTCCTCTTCAGTGCCCCTCAGTGAGCCTGAGAGAGGGAAGCTGAACACATAGCCTTCTACTGCCTGGATGAGGAGGAAAAAGCTACAAACGTAACTCTTCTCTTTCCTCTTTTCCTTAGGAATTTTGATCTTCAATTTCAACATACATAACAATCTTATTGTATATGTGTCTTTTATTGTTAGCCAGCTCAAATCCTTTCACGAAAGCAGGCAGGGTATAAATTACAAATAAATAAATGTTGCACAGAAGAGCCCTTTACTACATGCATCATGTGCTATTTATAGCGGGTTTCACGTAGTCTTCATCAATGAACTGCCACCAGTTAGTGTCGTTAAAATGATTTCTTACAACTAAGGCGCATTATCATGTTTTCCAACCAGGCAAGGCAATGAGTTATTGTAACTTCTGCTCAACTTCTTATTAAGAGCTGAACTGCTTCAGAGCAGAGCTGATTTCCCTGGTAGGTGAGGAGACCTTGGCTGAGCGACAGGAAAAGAGCAAGACTATCAATGGGTTAAGATAATATGTGTATCCCTGTCAAGGTCAAAGACTGTTGCCTACCAATGTGCTGAGTGACAGCACCCCTCCACAAAGGTATCCCTGTATCCCAAAGGTGACCCTCAGTGCAAGTACTTAAAATGAGACCCCTGAGACTGTCACAGCGGAGGGAGAAGCAGAGGAAGATGAGAAGACCTGTAGGTTCTCCCCAGACAAGAACGTATATCATGGTGCCAATGGACAGTGGGGGGCGGAGAGGGGCACAGTGGATTCTTCCAGAAGACTGCATCTGTTTCGTGTAACTTTGTAGAAAAACTCAGAGGGAGAAGAACAACTGTAAAAATTGTTCCCTTATTTACTTGATAATTGTACAAGAAGCTCTTCAGAATCAATATGTGCCATCCCATCATCTGTTTTTTCCCTGATTTGTAACCTTTCAAAATGAAATAACTTGTCTCTAGGTACCCTGGAACTCAGTACACTTCTTCTAAATGCTCTTAATTCTATCAGGCAGATCCACGAAGGTCACTGTAGGCCCAGGAAATGAATTCACACAGCTCTGATGGGAGCTATCGCAAGCTGGAGGATCTTGCGATGCAAATCTTTCTCACGTTAGCACTCCCATTAGTAGGAATGTGTCTTGCTCCAGCGCTCCTATTTTGTAACCTTTGCTACTCCTTTGTGTACTGCCTTGTTTAGTTTACAATTTAACACAAAAGTAAAAAGTGCCAGCTTCCTGGTTCTTAGGGAATAGGAGTACCGTGTTCACTTGCCTTGACTGAATGGAAATTTATGGAATTTGGGGGGGAAAAAAAAAGCTTAACAGCTCAACACAAACAAAACGACTAATATTTTCATCTTATTCACAAGTTTACAAAGCAGATTCTAAATAATCCTGACTTAAAATTTGAAGAACTGAGAGAGAGAGATATTGTTATCTGGTCTAAGGTTCAGAGACGTTAAGATACCACAGGTCAAAGAGTGGCAGAGTTAAGATCAAAGGCTAGTCTTCTGACTACAGATTTTGGACTCTTTCTAAATTCTAACGGATGACTGGTTTGAGCAAACTACCTGGCTTTGACTCAGCTTCTTACCAAAATTCTACCTTCCATATTACCCTCCTTAGTGCTATGGACTTTGACCTGTGAGTAAATGACTACCTATCTCACGCCTAACCTTGGCTCTGTGATGACAAGTACCTGCCTGGACCCACTGCTCTGAGCCTCTATGTGATTGGGAAGTTATACTGGACACTGGGACCTGCAGGGATAGCGATTTGCTCAAATATTTCAAAGGTTGTACTTGGGATCCCCACAGAAAAGAACTTCTCATCCCGGGGAGCAGAAAGCAACTAAATTTTAGACTGGAAGATGAGTGGCCCTAAAATTATTAGCTGGGGTGAGAAAAAAAAAAAAAGGCCCTTGTAAATCAGAAAAGATGGGACATAAAGGAACACATATAAGGGAGTATTTAGGTTTTTAAATGGGCAGCAAGTTAACAACCACGTAAAGATGTACTCTCGATATACCTGAACTTTACGGAGTTGTAATCCAAACATTTTACGTAGTGAGTCATATCCCAGGTAGGGCACAGAATATCAAGGATTCCTGAACTATTGCAGGCAGCATGGCTGCAGGCTCTCGTGTCAGTGGTATCTGGGCACTACTGGAGGGAGGCAGGTGGTCTTACAGAGGGAGCCCCAAACACTGATGTGGAAGGAATTACCTGGGAACCAGACTATTGGAGGAGCCTTGGTGGCATAGCGGTTAAAAGCTCAGCTGCAAAACAAAAGGCCAGCAGTTGGAACCCATCGGCCATTCCTTGGATCAGCTCTACCCTGTCCTATAGGCTTGCTACGAGTTGGAATCTACTGGACAGCAATAGGTTTGAGTTTAGACTATTGGAGGAGCCCTGGTAGTGCAATAGTTAAATTCTTGGCTGCTAATCCAAAAGTTGGCAGTTCAAACCTATGCAGTGGCTCCATAAGAAGACCTGGCAATCTGCCCCCGTAAAGATTACAGCCTTGGAAGCCCTATAGGGGCAGTTCTACTCTGGCCTATAGGGTTGCTATGAACTAGAATTGACTCAACGGCGCACAACAACAGACTGTTGGAAGTCCATTTTGGTACCCGAGAACCAAATTCTCTTCTATGTGGAGGAAGAAAATTATTAAAGCTAGAGCCCCAAGAAAGGAGGCAAGAATCCATGGACAGGCTGTGGAAGGGTTGGATGTCAGAGGTAGTTCTGCACTAGGGAAGTGCCTCCAAAGAAACCACAGATTGTAGCTGAGAAACAGAGATGGCTGAGCGGGGCAGGGGCTTGACGACACGCACCCTTGTGGAAGAAGGTGAGTCAGCCTAGTCACCTCTCCTTGACTGAGGCCCTCTGGCCTGTACTGTGGTAACAGCTGGGCAAGGCTGGTGTCCCTAGGAGTCTAGGTACACCAAGGCAAAGCTGAAGTGTATTTTTGGATTGACCAGGTACACGGTCCTGCCAAGGACAAGAGAGAGAAAAGAAGGGAATGCCCTGGCTTTGGGGATGTGATATTCAGAGGAGAATTCTGCTTTTCCTCTTACCTTTTTAGTTGCTATTGGTTTAACAGTATACCAGCCACTTTTTATGCCTCTGGACCTCACTGGTAGTAAGTCACTCTGGTTCTAATACATTTGGTGTCAAGGTGGGTCCCTTTTGAAATGTGTGAAGCTCAGCAGAACAGAGTTGGAGCCTGATCGTTGTGTAGGCTGAAGATTCTATTAGGTGATGGGTGATGCTTCTTGGATGTGTTAGTTTTGTAAGTGTATGTCTTCTCCCCTTTATTTCTGTGAGATAAGGCTTGCAAGCATAATTACGGCTTTCCTATGTGGTAGTTAGGGAGCCCTGATGGGTTTGTTTTGTTTTTTTCTGTGTCATATTTGGAAAACCAGAGATTCCCCATGTAGCCTAATGGAAAGATGCTCACAATAAATTTTCTATTTAGCTCTTACTGGTATACTGTCATACCATAAATTGGTAGCGCCAGAGTGCCACTCATCTTATTGGTGGCTTCTATTACCAGATCATATTTCTCAAAATTCATATTACCAATGAAAATTTGAACAGAATTATTGAGTATGCATTCCAATACTGAAAACACATACCATCAAGTTTTTTTTGTTTATAAGTAAAAATTTGGTAAAGAAAGGGTTAAAGGAATGTGAACCTTGGGCCCAGGGATGGATCAACCAATAAGCAAGGTACGCACAGGCTTACTTGTGTTTACTTACTAACCTGTAGTGCACAATTTCACATGGGTTTCACCACACCAGAGAAACCTGTGTGTACCTTGCTTACCGGTTAATCTGTCCCTGTTTGGTTTGGAGTGCTCTCTTATTCCCTTAGAAAAGAGATGACCTCCACCAGAGGACAATCAAATAAATTTGAGGTTAAATGACACTCAGACTTCAGCATCCCAGGCCCCCTTCCTCAGCCTTCCTAACAGTTGTGGTCATTTGGATATTCCCAAACCAAAAACTAAATCTTCAGCCTAACCCCACTGAAAACACAAAAGAGATTTCTACGTCATCATGTATAACAAACAAAATAAAAGCGGCTGGTCTTTCAGTTCCAGGTTATGGGGGGAATCAAAGTCATATTAAAGGGATGTGTTTTCCAAATAATGTAGGATTTCCTCCTTTGCCTCTTAACAAGGAAGCATAAGTGGAATTTCAACCCAAATAGGAAAAAATGCAAACTTTTCTTCCCAAAATTAATGCAGATCCAGTGACAGCAGGGTTACACGTTTGCCACTGGTTTCCTCTCACAGATGCAGATACCAGGGTAAATAGTTTGGTTACAGCTAGTTCTTGGTCTTAAGTGCAAGGAGGCTCTGATTGCTCTGTGGGAATGCAATAGATTTCTGTGCTTGAGCCTGGAAAAATAGTAAGGCTTTTATGATGAGTGTGATGGACGGGAGCAACACCGGACGCACGTGGAGTGCAAATGCCTATACGTACCCCAGTTAGGAACCCATCTTGATATTTGGGTATCGGACAAATAATGCAGCGGAACTTATTTTTCTGGCTAATATAAAGTCACATTAAATAAGGAAATAAGTAAGTCAAAGTCATGTTAAAACAGGCTCTCAGGAAAGGGCAAGAGCACTGGAATGCAGCTCCCAAAGCTCTATAACGACTGTCAGTGATCCTCACATAATCATACAATAACAGGCCAGAGGATTAGCGTGCTCAATACCCTCACGTTACAGATGAAGAGACAGAGTTCCAGGGAAACCAAATACACTATCTAAGAGCCATAGGCAGGATCAGAATATGTTCCTTATTCACCTACCCTGTTCAGACTACTTGTTGTATGTGTGAACGTCTTAGGTACTTTTCTGCTTCAATAGACTCTAATTCCCCTAGTCTGTGCATGTGCAACAGTGACAAGGACAAATGAGGCTTGACATCTAATGATCTGCAGGAATTAGGTCGACTCTCCAACAGTGGAGAGCTGAAGCTGCCCAGTAGAGCATGGTGCAGTTGAAAGAACATTCGACCACGAGTCAGAATAGCTGTGTTTAGTATCTCCCTGTCATCGATCAACTGTGTGACTTTAGGTGAAATCATCAGGTCACTCTGGATCTCATTTCCACCTTCCATAAAACTAGACAATGAGGCCAAATGATTTCCAAGACCACTTCCGGCTCAAACATCCTGCATTTGCACAGAGCTGAGGTCACAGATTCACCGTCAAAGGAAACTGCTTCCATTCACAAATGATGGCCCTGTGCACAAAGACGTCAATGTGCTGTCTTCAATCCTAATGCCCTTGGGAAGCTTGGCTTAAATTAGGGATAAAGATTGTAACCTACTGGAAGATTTCTTTTCCAGAAGTAAATTATCTTGGATCTGAACTAAACTTAATAGCTTTGGTAGCACTTTAACAAGATAACTGAATTGGACATGGAAGACAAACCTAGCCAAATCCCTTCCCCATCCCCAAAGGAATCAGTACATTAGAGAGGGAAATCTGATCAGGTGTGAAGTCTGAAAATTCTAGAGAAATCCTGGAACATAACCCAAAATAAGAACATGCGATGTGGTCCATAGTGAGAGGTAGGCCATTATCCAACATGCTTCACTGCCATGACATTCCTGGCTTGATATCACGCTGAAACAGAGGACACTGCTGCTGCTCCTGCTTTGGTGCTAGTAAGATTTTAGCTTTGCCTGTCTCCTCTACCCCAGGTACGACCAGTCTGAACAACTTCGTCAATGTCCAAGGAACAGAAAGCTGCCCAAGAGCTAAGCCTTATTTTCTGCAAACAGGACAGCTCATAATTCAAATGAGTGGCTATTAACCCCTGATAATACAGTGATCACACAAAGTAATTTTAGGTAAGGGGAAAAAAAAAAAAAAAGCTGCAGATCAATGAATACAAGAGCATTTGTATATGGTCCAAGTCGAAATAGAATCTTTATCAACTAATTCCATTACCATAATATTTCCTGTTTAAAAAAATAAAAAGATAAAGTTCAGTCAGTAAAAGCCAGAATTCATCTGTCGTCATGGAAGCAATTATTGAATTTGTTTCATCAGATTAATGAACTTTGGTTAAGAAAATAAAGCCCCAGATAAAGCCTTTTCCACCCGTAAATATCCATGAAATATTTTCAAGGAAAAATGAGAAAGACGTTGCCAGGTGAGAAGAGCTCTAAGCAATTCATTTGAGGAGAGAGAGAGAAAGCTACAGAAAGAGAAGTAAATGACAAAGCAGGGAAAACAAAAACAAACAAAAATTATTACTACCCCTAAATTACAACAAAACTATGAGAGGAGACACCATATGATTACCTCATTTATAATGATCTCAACACTTTTATGACTTGGATGGGGTAACTTAATAACATGGGTGATAAACAGAAGATGCATTAGAACATAGAGGTTTCAGTTATGTGTCCGAATTTGTATTCACTTTTCTGAACCTAAAGTATACTTCTAAGTCTGGGATGACTGAGTTATTTAAAAAGTAGTAAAGTGTCTATGTTCAAACAGCTTTCTACTACTTTGATGGAAACTTGTTGCCGTCGAGGTGATTCTGACTCATAGCAACCCTATAGGACAGAGTAGAACTGCCCCACATGGTTTCCAAGGAGCGCCTATTGGATTTGAACTGCCGACCTTTTGATTAACAGCCGTAGCTCTTAACCACTACCCCACCAGGGGTTATACTTTGACTGAAACAAACCAATAAAAAACATTGTCACCATTATTTGGGGGTGGAGGGGAAGGCTTGTTACTGAAACAGTGCTGGCAGTTGGGGAGAAAAAAGCCAAAGGCTTTGAAGCTCTGGATATGTACACACATTTGTAACTGGACTACGGCTCCCCTCCCTTTCTCTGCTAAGGTACCCACAGGAATACCCACACAGAAAAAAAAGGATCACCAGACAGGAATTTGACTGTATCGTTATTCTGAGATTGATTTCCTCATTTGTACAATGAAGTGCCTGGACAAGTCTCAATAATTATTATGATTCGACCCAGATTAGACGGTCTCTAAGTCTATGAGATACATAGGTTATTTTCTTTAAGGGGCCACTCTGTTGGAAATCTCTAATTATTGTATCATGAAGAGTAAGTCTAATACCATGACACAGCATTAGGCCAGCTCCTCGTAGTGTCTATGATAACAAGTTTGTTCTCTATCACCTTGTAAAACCACTTTCTTTTGGAACCTATAAAACCTCTCACTCTAGGGTTATGTGGTGCCTAGTAATTTTAATACCTAATCCATTCCTGAACCCATCAAGTTCAGAGTATTTTGAAAAAGAGGATTGTGTGCAGAGTTGCAAAGTTTTTGTTTCAATACTAAAGAAAAGGGAAGAAAGAATGCAGAAGCGTAGACACAGTACACATTTCTTTGAGTTCAAAATATACATGCACACTTTTCATATTAACACCTTTGAAGCCAGGATGTTTTACAGTAGATGACTTCTTCAACTAAAAAGCAGCATTTTTAAAAATATTATTGTTGCTGTTACGTGTCATCGAGTCAGTTCCAACTCATAGTGACCCCATGCACAACAGAAGAGAACACTGCCTGGTCCTGGGCCATCCTCACAATCGCTGTTAAGCTTGAGGTCATTGTTGTGGCCACTGTGTCAATCCGTCTTGTTGAGGGTCTTCCTCTTTTTCACTGGACCTCTACTTTACCAAGCATGATGTCCTTCTCTAGGGGCTGATCCCTCTTGATAACATGTCCAAAGTATGTGAGACGAAGTCTCACCACCCATGCTTCTAAGGAGCATTCAGGCTGTATTACTACTGCATTACTTATTTTTTAGAGCAGTTTTAGGTGTACAGAAAAATTATGCAGCAAGTACAGAGTTCCTATATGCCCCATCTCCCTGCTGCACACAGTTTTTCCTATTGTTAACATCTTTGTTACAATTTTTTAAGCAAAAGTGATGCAATTAACTAAAGTCCATAGTTTACTTTCAGGTGCTTTCTTGGTATTGCACAGTTCTGTGGGTTTTGACCAATGCATAATCATGTATCTGTCATTGCAGTACCACACAGAACAGTTTAACTGTTCTAGAAATCCCCTGTGCTCCACCACTTTTTTTGTGTGTGTGGTATATAAAGTAATGATTCTTCTTGCGATTGATGTCATGGTAAAGTCTATAAAATATGGTCTTATCTCTCTCATGCATACCAGTGCACACCTTTCTCCTCCACCAAAACAAAGCAAAACAATAGATACTGACAGGAAACAAAAAAGAGGATTTTTATTATTATTATTTTTGTGAAGGACCATCAACTGGAGAACAGCATTTGGAATATTTTGTAATGATGAATATTTAAAAATCTTGGGTCATTTTCCACAGGAACAGAAGGGCTGAATTTTGCTAAGTAAAGATGGCTGCATTCTCAGAAGACCCACACAGTATAAATTATTCACCAGGGTAAAAATCGGCATGCCTGCTATGAAGGGAATGGTGACAAATGAATACAATCAAGATGTCCTGAGTGTGCTGAGAACCTGCAGCCCCCTGCTCCTGTCAGTGCAAGACGATGCATCAAACAAATTAGGGCAGAAATTACTGGAATAATTAAGCCAGGTGATTATGTCTGAACGTTATTGTTCAGTACTCGTAACTCTGTCTTAAAGGTCATTGGGTTTCACTCTAGAGGGTATGTATAAAGCTGATAAGAATTAAGGAAGAAGAGGCTAATATGAAGGAACCTATGGAAAGCTTTTTTCGGTTGTTCCTGCTTGAAGTTAAAAACTCCCCTGAGTAAGTTTTGTTCACATCTGTGCTTAATTACCTCAGGAAGATTAAAGAAGTTGTTGTCTTTTAACCACGTCTTAGTAGATAGGTGTTGGAGGGGTAGATGGCAATGGGGAATCAGTTTCTATGGATGTGTAGTTAGCACATAGTAAGTTGTGAGTACTGAGTGTTCACCAAAGTGCTAGTTAGAGTAACAGTCCCTCTTAGATGCAACGGCAACCTCTCACATTGACAGCAGTATCAGAGCCAGGTTACAGATTTTTCCCAAGTGAACAAAGAGACGTGCAGTTCTGAAAAGTCAGACGTCTGGGAGGAAACACCAGCAATTACAAATCACCAAGGCAATTTCATACATAGATTTGGACCCTACATATGTGATGTGTATGCAGGTCAGCCTGATAGTATTATCCAAAAAACGTTTGAACTCATACAAAGAAATAATGAAACATCTCTGTGGTGAGAGCACTGAAGACGCCTGGATGATACATATTCCCAGCATGTGCTCTAGGGGAAGTAATAGCAACCCCGCGAGTAGAGATTTTACCTCCCTAGCTCTGCTTTAATCATTTTCAAGCACTCGTATCTTTCAGATGGCTTTGAACCCAAATGAGCTGAAGGCTACATATGCCCTACTATAAACGCAACACCTTACAGAATCTAATTAATCATTTTCATTCACTTCTAGCCTAAGAGCATGGTTTCCATGGCTTACCAAGCACCGTAATTACATATATGCAGATAGCTAATCACAGTTAAATTCCAAAGGGAGGCTACATTGTAATATTTTGCTTATAATTACAATTTGAAACCAAGTCCAACACAAAATACGGATGGCTATATGTATGGGTTTTTAGGATATTATTATTTTAGCATTTGTTAGATACACTTGAGAAGCTAAGAGTAGTATCTTGAGTTTACACGTTGACTTAATACATCAAGATTTCCTCCTTTTCCTTTCTTAATCTAAGTAGCCCAAGGGAAAAAAGTCCATGTGCTATTTTGCAGACAAGGTAGAACATAGGATCAGCTGCCCCTTTACTGACACAGTTCTCATTAGCATTAATAAGAATGCTACCCACACATCAAGAGGAAAAAAGAGACCCACAGGTTCTAAACCAAAGCTGCAAGACAGTCCTGCTATCTGCCAAGGAGCAATTTAATTAAACTCTTATTTATGGCCGCTTTCTCCAGTTTTCTAGGTTTCAGAGAGCAGTAGCAAGCAGCACCTGTGTTTGCTTATTACAAAACCAGCCTTACTTACTTTCAACAGGGTTTTTAGATCAATAATCATCGAGACATATTACGCACTCTGACTTGAGAACTGAAGTCAGTATGTCTTCAATGAAAAATGAAACACACTTACTGTATTTGTAACTAATGTTCCTTAAAAGTAAAGCAAGTATTGATATTCCAGGCACACATAAAAACCAAGATCTATAACTAAGTGTGGAAAATGCACACGGCACGCCTTTAATAATCATATCCCATTTCCAATAATGGGAAACAAGGTACAATGACTGCTATAATTCACCTACCCCTTTTTTTTCTTCAGCAAGCACCACATTGTTTTATTACAATGTAGCAATCCTGCTATGTTACATTTTACAGTATGTGTACGAGAACCATAAATACACTAGCCCATCAAAAATGCGCAGCAATGACTCTCCCGGCTTTAGTGATACTTGCAACTTTGCGTTTTATGTGAATTTCACATTTTTGTTGATGTGTTTGCTATGAAATCGGTACTGCCCAGAAAACAAATTATTTTACATTTCCATTAAAAGCTACAGTAGTAAATAAACCATCAGAGTTTATGTAGATACCCACTAGAACATCGAGGGGAGCCCATTAAAGTGCCAAACCCTGTGTTAAGCATTTGATAAAAGAGTAGCTATAAGGTGCATTTCTAACATTTTTTTTTTCAAGTGATAGAGTTTTAAAGATATTTTATAATACTGTACCAACCTCTGCAGAACACTCAAAAATCAACTGAAGTTTATGTTTGTCAGTAAAGCAGCTGTACAGCTCATCATAACGGAATGCCCTGTCAGGACCAAAAAGGAAAGGGTGATACTGGAAAAGAGAACAAAACGTTTCCAGAGACGGCTGGAGTTCATAGACTGCCCGGTTAAAACACAGAAGCGCGCGCGCGTAAGCACACGCGTCCAAAATAAGCATGCAATAGATTACGATAATTAAGGGGTGATAAATAATAATTAACACTCCTGTAATTGAAAAGGCCCTATTTGAAAGAATAAATTAACAAGGAGGTGGATGTAGTCAAATACATAGACAGCATGTGATTTCGATACAGCTGGCTGACAGTGGAGAGGGAAGTACCAGGGCAATTTGTTAATTTAAGGAGATACTGTGAATAGTTTTGAGACACCCCAATTAGGTTTTCCCTTGAAAAATGTGGCTGTAGTTAAATGAAAAGGTGAAAAGGAATGAGGGAACTCATTTGTATATCATATGACTATGTACCAAGCACTGTACCCATCTGTTTTTTTTTTTTTTCCTTTTTCTTTATTGTACTTTAGATGAAGGTTTACAGAGCAAAACTAGCTTCTCATTAAACAAGAAATACACATATTATTTTGTGACACTGGTTGCCAATCTCACAACATGTCAACACTCTCCTCTTCTCAAACTTAGGTTCCCTATTACCAGCTTTCCTGTCCCCTCCTGCCTTCTTATCCTCGCCTCAGGGCAGGTGTGCCCATTTAGTCTCATTTTGTTTTACGTGCCTGTCTAATCTTTGGCTGAAGGGTGAATCTCAGGAGTGACTTCATTACTGAGCTAAAATGGTGTCCAGGGGCCATACTCTCGGGGTTTCTCCCATCTGTGTCAGACCAGTAAGTCTGGTCTTTTTTTTTTTGAGTTAGAAATTTGTTCTACATTTTTCCCCAGCTCTGTCCAGGACCCTCTATTGTGATCCCTGTCTGGTGGAGGCTGTGGTAGTTGTGGTCCATTAGTCCTTTGGACTAATCTTTCCCTTCTGTCTTTGATTTTCTTCATTCTCCCTTGCTCCAGAAGGGGTGACACCAGTGGAGTATCTTAGGTGGCCGCTCACAAGCTTTTAAGACCCAGACGCTACTCACCAAAGGAGAATGTAGAACATATTCTTTGTAAACTATGTTATGCCAATTGAGCTAGATGTTCCTGGAGACCTTGGTCTCCACAGCCCTCAGCCCAGTAATTTTGTCCCTCAGGGAGTTTGGATGTGTCTGTGGAGCTTTCATGACTTTGCCTTTGTCAAGTACCTGTCATTTTTTCTTGCTTTCTTTCATTCACATCACAGAACAACCCAGATAAGTAGGTGTTATTATCGCTTTCATTTCTGTGCAAGGGGAAATCAACTTAGAGGGAGTAACTTGTCCAAGATCACAGAGCCAGTGATTGACAGAGGTAGGGTTTTAATTCCTGTCTGCTGACTCCCAAGCCCAGGTCTTTTGTGCATGAATGTGCAAGTCAAATATGCGCTAAGAAAGCTATTCTTGAAAATTAGAATAATGCTGAGGAATTGGTTTGAGAACTATACCAAACAAACAAACAAACAAACAAAAAAACAAATCCTTTGCGTCGAGTCGATTCCGACTCACAGTGACCCTATAGGACAGAGTAGAACTGCCCCATAGGGTTTCCAAGGAACGCCTGGCAGATTTGACCTGCTGACACTTTGGTTAGCAGCCATAGCATTACACCATAGAGATCTTTAATTACTGCTTTCACCATAGAAGCCAAATAGCACTAATCTTATCTCTATTCTAGTCCACTAGTGTTACATGCAGACAGGGACGGATTACTGAATAAACAAGGTGCACACAAGCTTAATTGCGCTTACTTATTAATGTGTAATGCACAATTTCACCTGTTTTTCACATCTTTGAAATTGTGCACTACAAATTATAAGTAGGCACAGTTAAACCCATGCATACCTTGCTTACTACAAGCTGACGCATTCCACGCTTACTGATTAATCCTCCCCTGAGCAGGACTTCGACCTGTTCATTCATATCCGAACCCCTGCTGAGAATTTGCATTCCTAACAAGTTCCTTGACTGGACGGCACTGGGTTTTTTTTTTTTAACAAGTTCCCAGGTGATGCTAACGCTGCTGGTTAAGGACTAATTCTGAGAACCACTAGTAGAGCAAAATTTATATACATAACAATCACCTAGGGATCTTGTTAAAATGTAGATTCTGATTCAGTATATCTGGGGTGGAAATACAAATTCTCAGCAGGGATTCGAACCAGAATGAACCAGTTCAAAGCCCTTATTACGTAAGTGGAGATGATTAGTCTTTACAATTGACGCTATATATCATTCACTTAAGGAGCCCTGGTAGTTCGGTGGTTAAGAGCTCTGCTGCTAACTGAAAGGTCAGCGGTTTGAACCCACTAGCTGCTCCATGGCAGAAAGATGTAGCAGTCTGCTTCCATAAAGATTTACAGCCTTGGAAATCCTATGGGGCAGTTCTACTCTGTCCTTTAGGGTTGCTATGAGTCCTAATCAACTGGATGGCAATGGATTTGGTTTTTGGCTTGATCAATAGCTCACAAAGTGCCTGATCTATGGTTCTCTCTCTCTGTTTTTTTCTTTTCTTTTTTTCAGTTTTGTAGAGATATGAGAAAAATGAGAGCAATATCATGCATTTGCTATAAAAGGTAGATTTATATATGATTTCTAATTCTGAGATTGTATGTCATCATTACATGTCCTTCTCTAAATGAAATAGTGGTTACAGAAAATGACTATTATGTCTTAATGTCCTTCCCTGAAAAAATACATTAAAAGTTGGCAACACTAGGCCAGCCCCTTCTTTTAGGGAGGGAGCAGGTGAGTCACGTTACTGGTCTGTGAAATCCAGACATCTGGGAACCATTCACTGCTCTGAAGGTGAGATGCCACACAATGGCATAAGCTCACTTGTGTGCAGCTGGAGGAAATACATGGAGAAGCCAAGGGAGAGGATGTTGAGGTAAGAAGGCAGAAAAACAATTCTGGCAAAAACTCAGGCATAAGGGAATAATGAAGCCATCACAAAAAATAATAAAAATAAAATAAAAGGTATGCCTCGGGTGTTCATAGCACATTCTCTGTTCCTGCACCCAAAGTAATAGAGATTTTACTCAGCTAAAGAAAGAAATAAGGAGAACAAACGAACATCCCCATGACTCAAAGTGTGACACGCTGGATGTATTGACCAAGTGCTCCCCAGCCCATGGGTTGTGACTGGTCTGACAGCTGCCACGGAGAACACCATGATGGCTATCGCAAATGAGACAGGAAGAAGAAATTACCATCCAAGAGGCACGAGGGAAAGGATAATTTATCCTTTTTGCTGACTCTATCACTTGGAGCTAGGATCCATTAGTTATATTGATTCTGGATCTTCCACCTTGACTGGTACAGAGCACTTCCAATGACAAAATCAGGCTGTTCACATTCTTCATTGTTTTACTTTGAAAGTAAATGGATTTGTCGCCGAGAAAACATGACTCCAACATTTGCTACATCCTTAAAACTGAGGGAGATCATGGTTGTTTGGAAAGAATGCATTAGCCCTGACTGGAATATGATGAGCTATCACAGGTTAAACGAGGCAAGTATGAAGGTAGACCAAATTGCTTTAGGAAGATAGTGGATGCAAATCCCACCTCAACAACATCTTACAAGGTGAGAAGAACACACCAAAAACCAAAACCAAACCCAGTGCCCTTGACTCGATTTGAACTCATAGCGACCCTATAGGACAGAGCAGGACTGCATAATAGAATTTCCAAGGAGTGCCTGGTGGATTCGAACTGCCGACCCTGTGGTTAGCAGCCATGGCACTTGACCACTATACCACCAGGGTTTCTAGAACAACACACAGGTAGAACTAATTCCCTAACCAAGCCAGTGGAAAGCTATGGAAAAATAGTAAAATAAGGAGATGAACATATTAATAGAGTTTATTATCTATCTAATACTATTAATAACAAAAATATTTATTGTTTGCTATGTGCTAGGAACTAAAGTAAATGTGAAGTTTTAAATTATCACATTTAAATTTATCTTCACAGCATTCTTACAAGTCATTATTGCGCTGCTTTGCAGATGGAGACACTGAAGTTGAGAAAGGATATATGATTAAATGAAAATTGCACAGTTAATAAAAGGAGGAGCTTGAATTGGACCCCATGTTCCTGACTTATGATTCCAACACCCATGCTCTTAAGTGAAATGCCTATGATGCCTCTTATGTATTACAGGGCCCCCAAAAGATGGTGTTTTCCAGCCCCTTGCCTTTCAAATAGAAAAGGCAATGTCTTCACTTAACCGGGGCGGGGGAGGGGGGTTGCGGGGGGTTAACTTGAATGGGTAGTGAGATCGAGGAGAGGATCTGGAACCACGTCTTCTGCCTCCCAGGGCTCTTGCTGTCAACATGTCACACTGCCATGACAATCACGTCAAGTGGAGCTTTGGGATGAGTGTGTTCACCTTGGGTTTTGAAAAGATTACAGGGGTAGAGATGGAAGCATATGTTCAAGGAATATGGTATACTCCCCGCTGTGAGCCCTTCGCGTTCTGATATAATTCTCATCCCTCTGCAGGCTCTCCACCTTGAGGTGATTTCTCTGCAGGGTGGTGATTTGATGCAATTCAACCATAGTGTGCATTTTTGACCAGCCAGTCTCAAGTCAGAGATGCAGTCTAGAGTCGTGCAGTGTGGATTTTTTCATGTGAAGTTAATTAGGCCTTTGGAGGGGGAGAGAACTAGAGGCAGACTGCAGACAACGGTCGTGTTACAGCAGCCAATCTGATTTGCTCCATGGCTTGGGGGATGGATATTATAGCTTCTTGACTCACCATGCTTCTCATACTGATTTAAAAAAAAAAAAATTTATTGACTTTTAGGATAAAGTTTACACAGCAAATTAGGTTCCCATTCAACAATTCATACACACATTTTTCTGTAACACTGGTTACAATCCCCGTAATGTATCAGCACTCTCGCCATTTCTACTCCACCTGCCCTGTTTCCACCCATCCGGTTTCCCTGCCCCTCCTTGCCGTCTCATCTTTCCTTTTTTTGTAAATGTTGACCATTTGGTCTCATACAGTTGATTATTAAAAGGAGCACATTCCTCAGTGTTATTGGTTATTTGTTTTTAACTATTATTTGGCTGAAAGGTGACCTCCAGGAGTGGCTTCAGTTGCAGGTTAAAAGGGTGTCTTAAGGCAATAGTCTCCAGGGTTCCTCCAGTCTCTATCAGTCTAGTAAGTCCTGGTCTTTTTTATGAATTTGAGTTTTGTTCCTTATTTTTTCTCCCATTCAAACTGGGACCTTCTATTGTGTCCCTGGTCAGAATGGTCAGTAGTGGTAGCCAGGCACCATCTAGTTCTTCTGGTCTCAGGTTGTGGTTTCCATGGGCCATTAGTCCTGTGGACCAGTTTCTTCCTTGTATCTTTGGTTTACTTCACTCTCCTTTGCTCCAGAGGGAAAAAGACCAATAGTTGTATCTTAAAGGGCTGCTCGCAAGCTTTTAAGTCCCCAGACACTACTCACCAAACTAGGATGTAGAACACGATCTTTATGACCTAAGTTATGCCAATTAACCTAGTTGTCCCAAGATGCAATGGTCCTGAGCCTTCAAACCCAATAAATCAATCCCATGAGGTGTTTTACTATGTCTAGGAAGAATTCATAACTGTGCCCCCTATGTGCTTTATTGTATATATGAATATATATGTAGCACATATAATATGTATATACATATGCCCACAAACATTCCTATGTATGTATGCAGGCACATGTACTCCCATTCGTCTTCCCACACCCATACAGCACGCATATCTATGTAACCACTCATATGTTTTTTGCTTTCATCACTGTTGTTGCAAAATTGTTATGTTAGCCTTTACTGTAGTTGTCCTTTACTCTTGTGTACCTCTCAATATCTTCATTTACCTTGGTCAAGTTGTGCTGGCTTCTACCGTATTGCTTATTGCCTTTCCCATCACCAGAATTAACATGTATCTGCTATCTTGTAAGTGATTCCTCCTCTCTCCCACTCCCATCCCTGGAAACCATCAAAGGTTGCTTTCTGTGTGTATACTTATTCTTGACTTTTTATAAAAGTCATGTCATGCAATACTTGTCCTTTTGTGTTTGACTTATTTCACTTAGCATAATGTCTTCCAGATCCATCTCTCTTCTAAGGTGTTTTCCAGACTCATCATTATTCTTTAACAACGTGTAGTATACCATTGTATGTATATACCACATTCTGTTCATTCATTCATCCTTTGATGGACACGTACATTGTTTCATCTTTTTGCTATTGTGAAAAATGCTACAACGAACATGGGTGTGCATATGTCTATTCATGTGACTGCTCTTATTTCTCTAAGATATATACCTAGGAGTGGGATCATAAGGTATATCTATTTCTAGCTTTTCAAGTAAGTGCCATACCGTTTTCCATAATGGCTGTACCATTTTACAATCCCACCAGCAGTGTATAAGCAGGGTACAATCTCTCAACCTCACCAGCATTTGTTGTTTTCTGTTTTCTGAAGTGCTATTTTTGCAGGGATGAGATGGTATCTCACTGTAGCTTTGATTTGCATCCCTTTAGCGGCTAATGGGAAACCCTGTTGGTGGAGTGGTTAAGTGCTACAGCTGCTAACCAAGAGGTCGGCAGTTCAAATCCGCCAGGTGCTCCTTGGAAGCCCTATGGGGCAGTTCTACTCTGTCCCGTAGGGTCGCTATGAGTCGGAACCGACTCGACAGCAGTGGGTTTGGTTTTGTTTTTTTTTCAGTGGCTAATGTTTCGAACCCCAGTCTTCTGTGTGACAGGCAGGGGTATTCACCACTATACTAACAAGGATGCATGGGAAACCTTGTGGCGTAGCGGTTAAGAGCTATGTCTGCTAGCCAAAAGGTCAGCAGTTCAAATCCACCAGGCGCTCCTTGGAAACTCTGTAGAGCAGGTCTACTCTGTCCTGTTGGGTAGCTATGAGTCTGAATCAACTCGACGGCCATGGATTTTTTTTTTTTTTGGGGGGGGGTGGTTTAATGGCTAATGGGAAACCCTGGTAGCAGTTAAGTGCTATGACTGCTAACCAAAAGATCAGCAGTTCAAATCCACTAGGTGCTCCTTGAAGATCCTATGGGGCAGTTCTACTCTGTTGTATAGGGTTGTTATGAGCCAGAATCAACTAGACAGCAACGGGTTCTTTTTTTTTTTTTCCAAAATGGCTAATGATCGTGAGCAACTCTTCATGTTCGTTAGCAAATTAAATGCCTTCTCTGGTTAAGTGCCTGCTCATGTGCATTTCCCATTTTTTGATTGGATTGTTTATCTTTTTGTTGTTGAGTTGCTGAAGTTTTCTATACATTTTAGAGATTAGACTCTTATCAGCAGGGGCCAACTAACCAGTAAGCAAGGTACGCACCAGTTTACATTAAGCAAGGTATTTACCGGTTTACTTGTGTGTACTGACTGATTTTTAGTAAACAATTTCACATGGGTATGTGATGAAAAAGAGGTGAAATTGTTCACTATGAATCAGTCAGTACACACAAGTAAACCCATGCATACCTTGCTTATTGGTAATCCAGCCCTACTTGTCAGATATGTTGTTACCAAAAAAATATTTCCCAGTCTGTAGATTCTCTTTTTATTCTGTTGGTAAGGTTTTTTTGATGAACATAAATGCTGAATTTTTAGAAGGTCCCAGTTCTCTACTTTATCTTCTGCTTTTCATGCATTTTTAGTTGTGTTTGATATTGTATTCACTGCAAAAATTAGGACCCTTAGCTTTGTACCTATATTATTTCCAACAGGTTTTGTCAATTTTATTGATCTCAAAGAACCAACATCTTTCACTGATTCTGTTTTTTTTTTTTCTATTTCATTTTTTTCTGCTCTGATCTTTATTATTTCCTTTCTTCTGGTGACTATGGACTTCTTTTGCTGCTCCTTTTCTGTTTGTTCAAGTTACCAGGTTAAGTTACTGATTTGGGGCCTTTTTTTCTTTTTTGATGTATGCATTTATTGCTACAAATTTTTTCTCAGAAAACAGCTTTTGTTGTGTTCCAGGGGTTTTGGTATGTTGTATCTTCATTCTCTTTAAGAATTTTTTAATTTCATTTTTAATTTCTTCTATGATCTAACAATTTTTTAGTAATGTGTTTTTCAGTTTCCATGTATTTAATTTTTTTTCCTTCCTTTTTCTGTTATTGATTTCTAGTTTTATAACATTATGGTCAGAAAAGATGCTGTGTATTATGTTGATGTACTTTAATTTATTGAGTCTTGCTTTGTGGCCTACAATATGGTCTACTCTGGAGAAGGACCCACGTGCATTGGAGAAGAATGTGTACTGTGCTGCTATTGGGTGGTATGTTCTCTAGATGTCTATGAGGTCGAGTTGGTTGATTGTGGTATTTAGATTTTCTGTATCTTTATTGAATTTCTTTCTAGTTGTAAAAAGTGGTATGTTAATTCAAATATCCTACTATTATTGTAGAAATGTCTATTTCTCTTTTCATTTCTGTTAGAGTTTGTTTTATGTATTTTGGAGCTCTATCACTGGGTGCATAAATACATATTATTGCTATGCCTTCTGGTGAATTGACCCTTTAATCATTATATAATGTTTTTCTTTGTCTTTTATAATGGATTTGACTTAAAGTCTATTTTTTCTGAAATTATTATTGCTATTTCTGCTCTCTTTGGGTTAAGGCTTTCTCGATATATTTTTTT
Source organism: Loxodonta africana (assembly GCF_030014295.1). Lineage (NCBI taxonomy): Eukaryota > Metazoa > Chordata > Mammalia > Proboscidea > Elephantidae > Loxodonta > Loxodonta africana. The sequence goes on from NC_087360.1 coordinate 65,129,012, forward strand.
CTATCCTTTCATTTTTTTAACTTATTCATGTCTTTGTGTCTAAGTTCTGTCTCTAGTGGGCAACATATTGATGTGCCATGTTCTTTATCCATTTGCCACTCTTTATCTCTTGATTGGTGCATTTAATCCATTTATATTCAGCGTGACTAATGATAGGTCCGTGGTGGCGCAGTGATTAAGAACTTGGCTGCTAACCAAAAGGTCAGCACTTTGAAACCACCGGCCGTTCCTTGAAAACCCTATGAGGTAGTTCTACTTTGTCCTATAGGGTAGCTATGAGTCAGAATCAACTCCATGGCAATGGGTTTGGTTTTGTGTTTTATGAATTCATTATAGTCATTTTGTTATACTTTTTTTGTGTGTGTGTGGTGTTAACAATTTCTTTGTTCCTCTTAATTTTCTGTGCTGAGTTCTTTTTGTGTATGAATTTTCTTTTTCCATCAATTGTTGTAGTTGTTTTTGGTTTACTGAGCCATTTTGATTTTCTTCTTTATTTTGGTGAGTAGATTTATTAATTTTCTTTGTGGTTAACCTGAAGTTTACCTTTATCCTCCTAAATTTAAAATGGACAGTTATATCTTGGAATCGCCTTACCTTCCTCTCCATATGGAAGTTCTATAACTATAACACCTTTTATTCTCCCTTTTTGTTTTGAAGTTTTTCTCATTTACAGCTTAATACCTTAGTTCCCTGTAGTCAGTTTTGTACCTTTTTTTTTTTTTTTTTTTGGTTTTGTGAAATCTTTATCTGGGTTGGTATCTGGGTGATACTGCCTTTATCTCAAGCTTTTGTCTGAGGTTGTCGGTTCTCTCTCTGAAGGACTCCCTTTAATATCCTTTGTAAGGCTTCCCTGGATTTTACAAGCTCCCTTAATTTCTGCTTATTTGGATGTCTTAGTTTCACTATCATTTTTGAAAGACAATTCTGCTGGATATATGATTCTCGAGTTGGCAATTCTTTTATTTCAGAATTTTATATATGTCATCCCATTGTCTTTTTGCCTGCAAGGTTTCTGACAAGAAATCAGCATTTAGTCTTATTTGCGCCCCTGTGTAATCGATATTTCATATTTCATAAACTGCTTTCAAGATGCTTTCTCTGTGTTTGGTTTTGAAAAGTTTAGTTATGATATGTCCTGGTGAATTTCTTCTGGGGTCTATCCTGTATGAGATCATTGGAATTCTTGGATGGAAACCTTCGCATCTTTCATGATATCTGGGAAATTTTCTGACCATATATCTTTAAAAAAAAAAAAAACTCTGTATTTTCTTCCTCTTCTTCTAGAATTCCTGTTGTATGTGAATTATTCCTCTTGATAGTGTCCCACATATTTCTTAGGCTTTCTTCATCCTGTTTTCCAACAAATTAATGTCAAGGGATTTGTCCCCTATTTTGCTGATTCTTTCTTCAATTGACTTGATTCTAATTCTGTGTCCTTCCATTGTGTAATCTGTTTCTGATATTTTATTGTTATTTGTATGAATTTTCAGTTGTTGTTTTTGTCTGGTTTCTAACTGTCTGTTGAGTCTGTCATTTTATTCTTGTATTGTTTTCCTGAATTCTTTTAGGGTTTTTTCTGTGTTTTCCTTGATCTCTTTGAAGATCCTAAATATAAGTCATTTGAATTCCTTCTCAGGTAATTCTGCTATCATTTCTTCATCAGGAAGGTTTTCTTTCCCTTTATTTTCCTCACTTGTTGAGTCATTCTGTTTCTTCACATGGTTTGTTATTGTCTCCTGTCTCTGAGGCAGTAAGGTGTTATTTTATTTATTTATAATTTTATTGATTGTTGTATGTTTGTTTTGTCCTGATTTTGTTTGTTTGTTTGTTTTGTTTTGTTTTCATGTATCAGGGTGGGCAGGTGTGCATGTGCTGCTGATCACTGATCTGGCAGAATAAGAGTTTGTGTGGAGCGGCAATGGAGTGTGCGTGATGGGTGTGTGTCACTGCCTGTCATAAGTTCTGTGGCACAGGAGTGAAGGCTGATGCTCACTGGGTAGGTGACATGACAGCAGGGGAGGCAGGCAGGATTGGTACGCACTGCTGCTGGTCATTGGTCCAGCAGCACAGGAGTGCATCTGCCACCACTTGTGGGTTAGCGGAGGAGCAGGAGGTAGGTGATGGACAGGATGTGTGTGTGCCACTGCCAGGCATCCCTCCAGTGGCGTAGGACCACATGCCTCCACTTGTCGAGCAGGGGGTAATGGCATGGTGGTCACTCACCACCACCAATGGTCCGTCTGGAGGCATGGAAGCATGCACCATTGGTCATTGGGTGGGTGAGGCAGCAGGTGGAAGGGTGACAGGTGGAGTAGGCTTGTGCCACATCTTGCTGGGAAGGTAGGGAGATGTGGTGGTGGTGGCGGGGCGGGCACAAGTCACCACAGGTTGTCTGTCCGGTGGCACGTGTGTTCTGCCATTCATCAAGAGGGCACGGTAATGGTGGGGGTGATGGGTGGGGCAGACACGTGCTGCCACCTGTCATCGGTCCAGCGCCACACAGCCACACTCTGCCTCTTGCTGGGTGGACAAGACAGTTGGAGGGGGTGGCAGGCAGGGCAGGAGGGCATTGTCATTCACAGGCAGGTTGGGGCTGGTTTGGGGGAGCACAAGGGGGCTGTACCACAGTTTCCAGGCAGGTAAGGCAGCAGGAGTGGGAATGGGGCTCACGCCGGTGGTCACTGGGAGGCCAAGGGAGAGAATGTGTTCTTTCCATAGACTGCAGTGCCAACGCACCTTTGAGAGAATATCTGCATCATCTGGATGAAAAGATCCTGGCTCATCGAAACAATAATGGCAACACTCCACAGTCCTTTTTCTGTCCTGAACCCAGCCTTTAGTGAAACACCCTAACAACTTGGTACAGCACTAAGTGGATGAGCTTCACGAATCCCTCTAATGGGATCAAAGTCACCAAATGTGGATGCCAGGGCACTTCCTTAGGCTGCAGCAAGCAATTGGACCTGGCCCCAACCAAATGGGAGCATGGGGGTGCTGCCCAGAGGCTGGTTTGGTAGGGGACCTCCTATGACATCTATGGATCTACTATACTGTGTGTCCCAACCACCCTAGTGGTCGGGGACCACTGCTGGTGATTGGTCCCATCTCTGGTATCTGGCTCCCTCCTTGTTCTGTGATTTCCATGCTCCGGAGCTCTTGCTCACCTTCCCATACTTTCTCTTCTCAGACCTGGTTCTTATCCTGCTCACCTTGCTTCACATCGGGTTTGTCTACACAGTTTCTCTATTTCCTATTTGGAATTCTGTGGAGAGGCCTTCCTGTGCTCCTCACCTAGAGTCATTGCTCGCTTTGTCTCAAGATGGCCACACTGCACTGGGCTGACTGACAGGGCACCTCTAATCTGTAACTCTCCTCATTCGCTGTTTTCATTAAGTTTCTCCTTCCAGTAGGCGTTCAGTCTAATTTTTCATCCTTCCTTTGTAATGCTCAGAGTCCCAGGATTGCCATCTGTATCTGTTTTACTTGGTTTCTCAGGTCTTTGCCGTAGGGGAACGGCACGGTGTGTCTGACTAAGCCACCATCTTGGGCCATCTCCCCATCTCACACAATTTTGTTTCTTCTTATACAGACCTATGTTAACCATCACAACTCAGTTCATGCCCACTCAAACCATTAACTTCTTTGATTACTCATCAATATCTAATGTAATCGCTTTCATTTGAGCACTCTGCCTACTCTTCTCATTTAATCATCCCTTCAACATATATTTTCAGAGTGTCCATTCCACGCCAGTTACTCTGCTAAGGGCTGGCTATGGAGAGACAAATGTGGCATAATATTTCCTGCCTACAATGTGATCACAGGCCACCTATCTGTTGATGCTGGGCTTAATTTGTCAAAAAAAATTATTGAGAAATTTCTATATGCCATTCATTGTGTTACGCACTGTACATAGCATCTTAATGAGGTTATAAGCTTCTCGGAGGCAAAGGCTATCTCAGAGACTGTCAACTGGGGGCAACATTTGGAAATATCTGAACATTCGTGGTTGTCACAAGTGGGAAGAAGGTGCTACTAGAATCTAATGGGGTTAAAAAAAAAAAAAAAAACAGTTGCTATCAAGTGTATTCCAACTCACAGTGATCCCACATGTCAGAGCAGAACTGTGCTCTAGATTTTCAATGGCTTTGCTCTTTCGGAAGTGGATCACCAGGCCTGCCTTCTCAGGTACCTCTGGGTTAAATCACTAATCTTTCAATTAGCAGCCAAACACTTAACCATGGGCAACACCCAGGAACTCCAATCTAATAGGTAACAAAACAAACAAACCCGTTGCCATCAAGTCAATTCCAACTTACAGTGACCCTATAGTAGAGGTTGTTAAATATTCTACAATGTACAGAATAGCCCCCACAAAAGAGAATTATCCAGCCCAAATGCCACCTAGTGTTGACATGAAAATCCCTGCTCTTGCATAAGCATCTTCAAGTCAGAGTCAGTGATGAGTGGCAGAAAAGGTAGGGGATTTTCTTTGACTGAAGCTGTCCCCAGTATCCTCAATGATCCAAAGTTGCTTTTGGAAACCAGGAAGCCAGGAAACTCAGGGCTGAAAACCCAATAATAAGGGCATGATTAGGCCAAAGTACAGAAGTGAATTAGAGCTAAATTTCAGACTTGAAAGCCGGAGTATGAAAGGAATAATGGCCCTGATACTTCACATACAGAAGAAAAGGTAAGCCATAACGACATGAGAGAGTCTTGACTGAATAAGCCCAACGGAACAAATGCATCCGGGGTAAAAGTAAATGGAAAGGGTAATTGAGACAATGGCGGAACGGTATGCTGTGAGGAGAAACTCAGTTCACGTGATGAGTTGCAGAGGTGATCCGAGTGAAAACAAAAGGTCTTTCCCTAGACTGCAGTGCCAACACACCTTTGAGAGAATATGTGCGTTACCTGGATGAAAAGATCCTGGCTCACCGAAACAATAATGGCAACACTCTGCAGTCCATTGTCTGTCCAGAACCCAGCCTTTAGTGAAACACCCTAACAACTCGGTAGAGCACTAAGTGGCTGAGTTTCACACGTGCATCTAATGGGATCAAAGTCACCGGTAAATAGAAGGATCTCAGCACGCTTCAAGGATAATGTGGAGTAAGTACAAAGGAAGCAAAGGAAACTTCAAAGGCTTTGTCAGATAGTTCTGGAAGTCCAAGCTGAATACAGAGGCGAAGAGGTGGTGCGAGGGCATCTAATGACATAAAGCTCTTTGACCCTATCTTCTCCTGCTACTTTTGTTCTGAATGAAGCAAGAGGGGGCACCATTGGAGAAGCTGTGTGGAGTGAACGGAGGAGAGTCGAGCCGGTCATGCTTAGGGGCAGCAGCATCAAGCCTGGCACTGGGCCATGCTGCCCTGGGTCAGAAATACGAAGCGTGTACAGAGTCTACATTGCCTCTAACAAGCTCCATGTAATAGGTACACCAGAAAAGACAAGAGGACTTGGTAACTCAGGCCTGCTGCTTGCTGTTGCTCTGGTGGTGGTCGCAGCACTTGGCAGTGCACTACCGAAAGGAGGCTGCTGCTGTGCGTTTCTTATTTTCATTTTTGAAATTTTTCTGCAAGTTTGAAATTATTTACAAATAAACGCTTTTTAAAAGTTCATCCTGACACTGATATAGAAACACATACTTAAAACTTTGTACAGATTTCCCACTTGGAGTCTACAGGGTGCTTGAAGTAAATAATAACAGGGACATTGAAAAACAAGCAAACAAACAAGTACGGCATATCACTCTGATCTAAATCATGCAGGGGCTCCCACTACCTATGAATATTAAAAAAAATCAAAGATTTTCAGAATGGCAGACAAGACTTTTTTGTGACATAGCCTCTGCCTGCCTCCTAGAATTCCAGCTTCAGTGATTCTCCCACTTATTCTTTAACCTCTCTCAGAATAAAGCTAATCGTTCTTTCTGGGCACCTGTGTGCCTTTGACCTTGCTGATCTTGTTCCTTGAGCTGCAATCTCTTGTTCATCCTTCAAAAATTTGTATGGGAATTATATTTTGTGAAGTCTTCATTGACCATCCTGGCCGATGCAAATGATCATGTTCCCTTCTATTTTATTGTTGTTGTTGTTACACGTAGCACACTGTGTTTCTGATACGCATTTACATGTTCATTTCATTTATTAGAATTGTGACCATGTTTCATTTATTGCTGTATCCCCAGAGAAAAAAAGCCATTGATCAAATGCACTGGAATCTACAGAAAGAGATAAAATAAGAAACTGTCTTAGGCTGGGTTCTCTAGAAAAGCAAAACCAGTGAAGCGTATATATATACATAAAGAGAGAGAGATTTATATCAAGGAAATGGCTCGCATAGTTTTTAGAGGCTGGGTAAGGTCCCAGGTGTGTACTGTAGGGGCAGGAAAGAGGATTCTCCTGATTGACATAGCCGCAGGACTGGCGAACCCAAGATGGGCAGGCCAGAAAGTGGGCTGTAGCAGGCTGTGAAGATCGACGCATCTCAAGATCGGCAGTAAGCTGCTAGCTCAAGTTCTAAGAACCAGAGGTCAGATGAACAGAAGCCAGGGGCAGAATCTAGAACATGCAAAAGTCCCAGCAAGGTGAGGAGAAAGGAAGAGGAGGGGGGAGAGATGAAGGCTGAGGCAGCAGTGAGCCGCCACAGGCCCTGTCTCTGCTGGTACCACTCAGCAGACTCCATCATGGTGGTGATTGCATATCAAATTTCAACAGGGAAATGATCACAACATTGTACAACTCCCCAAACACTGAGAATCAAGGCTCAGCCAAGTTGACACAAAAACTTAACCATCCCACTGTCCAGGAATTATCTTTGAACTAAATCATTGGACTGAAGGCTTTGATATCAGCAACAACAAACTTTACCTGACACTAAAAGGAAGGTGTCGTTGTTGCTAGGTGACATGCAGTGGGTTCCCACTCGTAGTGACACTATGTACTACAGAACAAAACACTGCCTGGTCATGCACCATATTCACAATTGTTATTATGATTTAGCCCATGTTGCAGCCACCATGTCAGTCCATCCTGTTGACGGTCTTCCTCTTTTTCACTGACCCTCCACTTTGCCAAGCACGATGTCCTTCTCCATGGACTGGTCCCTCCTGAAAATATGGCCAAAGTACATAAGATAAAATCTCGCCATCCTTGCTTCCAAGGAGCATTCTGGCTGTACTTCTTTCAAGACAGACTTGTTTATTCTTTACATTCATGTGAGGTGATTGAAAATATCATGGCTTGGATCAGGCGCACCGTAGTCCTCAAAGTGACATCTTTACTTTTAAACACTTGAAAGAGGTCTTTTGCATCAGATTTGCCCAGTGCAATATGTCATTTGATTTCTTGACTGCTGCTTCCTTGGGGGTTGTTTGTGGATCTAAGTAAAATGAAATCCTTGACAATGTCAATCTTTTCTCCATTTATCATGATGTGGCTTATTGGTCCAGTTGTGAGGATTTTTGTTTTCTTTATGTTGAGGTGTCATCCATACTGAAGGCTGTGGTCTTTGATCTTCATCAGTGAGTGCTTCAAGTCCTCCTCCGTTTCAGCAAGCAAGGTTGTGTCATCTACACATTGCAGGTCATTAATGAGTCTTCCACCAACCCTGATGCTGCATTCTTCTTTATATAGTCCAGCTTCTAGGATTCTTTGCCTAGAAAGGAAGGTAGTGGGATAAAACAGAAAGGCCCCACCACTGGTCTCACATACACCACTACGTGAATCTCTCCTTCCTCACTTATCAAGTATATGGCGTGTGGTAAATCAGAAGAGACAGTCATGCCATGAGTTTGGGCTTCACAACCGGAGAGAACTAGGCCCCTTACACTCTGAGGGATTCTGGGGAAGTTATTTAATCTAAACTTCAGTTTCTACATCTGTAAGTGAAAATGATAACAGCACCTAACTCAATTGAGAAGATCAAGTAGGATGATTTATGTTACGTATTTAGCATGGAGGGTGGCATGTGTTCCTTAACATATAGTAACTAACAATGATGATCATTAATGAGGGTTCTATCATCTTGTTAGATCACAGTGTTGAATGAAATGGCATAAACAAAACACAGCTCCCAATTCTACTTTCATTCCTATTCTCCCCACTAATTTTTTTTACTTTTATCTTTTTTTTTTTAATTCTTGCCATTAGAGTTCCTGAATGATGCAAACATTAACTGCTTGGCTGTTAACTGAAAGGGTAGGAGTTCAACTCCACCCAAAGTTTCCTCAGGAGAAAGTCCTGGGAGTCTACTTGCAACAAATTAGCCACTGAAAACCCTGTGGAGTGCAGTTCTACTCTGACACACATGGGGTCGCCATGAGTTGGAGTGGACGTAAAAGCAACTGATGACGGTGGTGGTGGGTCATTGCCATGACACATCAACAGCACGAATATTCGTATTGCCTGTTACCTGAATGACTTAGTTAAAAATGAGAATGTGTGTTCTCTAAATAAATGTTCTCTAAGTGTTTGGAACAATGTTCATCGCTACATAATATCCTACTTCTAAATATTCTGAGGTGTTGTAACTAAGGCATTTCAAGTAGTACATAGATAGCACTGTTGAGAGAAAAGAGATTAAACTGACAACCTTTGTTGTTGTTGTATGGCATTGAGTCGATTCTGACACATAGTGACCCTACAGGACAGAGGAGAACTGCCTCATAGGGTTTCCTAGGCTGTAATCTTTATGAGATTACACCTCAACATAAAGAAAATAAAAGTCCTCACAACTGGACAAATAAGCAGTATCAGGATAAACAGAGAAAATATTGATGATGTTAAAGATTTCATTTTACTTAGACCCCTAATCAACACCCATGAAGCAGCAACCAGGAAATCAAACGACACATTGCATTGGACAAATCTACTGCAAAAGATCTCTTTAAAGTGCTAAAAACTAAAGATTTCACTTTAAGGAATAAGGTGTGCCTGACCCAAGCCATGGTGTTTTCAACCGCCTCATATGCATGTGAAAGCTGGACAATGAATAAGGAAGACCAAAGAAGAACTGATGCCTTTGAATTATGGTGTTGGCAAAGAATATTGAATATACCACGGACTGCCAGAAGAATGAACAGACCTATCTTGGAAGAAGTACAGCCAGAATGCTCCTTAGAAGCAAGGATGGCAAGACGTTGTCTCATATACTTTGGACATGCTATCAAGAGGGACCAGTACCTAGAGAAAGACATCATGCTTGGTAAAACAGAGGGTCAGCAAAAAAGAGGAAGACCCTCAAGGAGATAGATTGACACAGTGGCCACAATGACAGGTCAAACATAGCAAAGATTGTGAGGATGACCTAGGACCCAGCGGTATTTCATTCTGTTGTACATAGGGTCACTATGAGTCAGAACTGACTCCACGGAACCTAACAGCAACAATCTTTATGGGAGCAGATGGCCAGGTCTTTTCGCCTGTGGAGCTGCTGATTGGTTCGAACCACTGACTTTACGGTTAGCAGCCAAGCACTCAACTACTGTGTCACCAGAGCTCCTTACTGACCATCTAACCCCTTAAATAACTGACACAGTGGAGTGACTGCACCGGTCAAATTTTGGTAGGAGTAAACAGACCTGTTCTTTCGTTTCCCCGCAGTGATAAACGTAACCTTACCAAAGCCAGAGTTGTCTCCAAAAGGTGCTCTCCAAGTGGTACTGTTGAGCCAGCACGTGAATCATCAATCTGACCCTTCTGCACACAGAGATCAAGGCTTAGGCTGTCGTTTGTAACTTGCAAGGGCAAGTGCTGGCAGTCCAGAGGAAATGTGGAATACTGCATTCAATTAATGAACATATCTTTAGGGAGAATATGTTGGGAGGACCGACAGCCAGATCTGTAAGCCAAAACTGAATCAGCAATTCAAAGAACAGTTCCAACTCAGTTAAGCCCGAGCCAAGAGAGACTCCGGTACATTTAAATCAAAATTCACCACAGCAGGGGATGATCAGCTGGTCAGCTCTGAATGTTGGGAATGCTGGATGCTTTTCTTGGAAGCAGAACTGATACCACCAAGTGACTCTGCGTTACATGGGGATGTGAGCTGTGCAGCTGCTGACTTAGGACCATGTGCCTGTTAATCTGTGGAGTGGAAGCCACAGCAACTCACACAAACCAAGGCTCTGGGAGGATCAGTAAGTCACTCTTTTAGTCAGTGGACTAACTGTGCTGAATCTGAGGTGGCTTTGTGGGAAGATCATAGCTCCTTAAGATATTTCAGAGTGGAGACGCTTGAGAGCTGTGTAGCTCAACGAGAGAGGCCATCTAGGATTCTTTCAGCAGGTAAACATTCTGCCACTGACGCTAAACTGCAGTATAATCAGCTGGGTGTACCCCAGTAGTACCTGTAGGCCACTGCTTATTCTGTAGTCTCTAAACTTCACCATGAAGAGAAATGAGCACATTCTCTTTTACTAGCAGTTATGTGAAAAATCACCCATGGTGTTACTGTACCTTCCTTCTGCCCACAGTTAACCAACAGCAAAAGGCATTCCAGAAGGCGACATTCCTTCCCAACAGACTAGATAGAGCGCCATTAGGATCTGGAGAGCATGGCAAAGGTTTACCAGAAGCTGTGGTGGTAGGTTTATTGTTTCTGTTTCCATAAGCTCTGCCTAACACACAAAGGCAGTCTGGATTTGCTAAGTGACTCAGGCTGCTGCGTGGCGCCCTTCATAGAAACATTAAAATTGGTGCTGTCCCAGCAGGATTGGGCGGGAGTTCTTGATTCAGGCCCACAGAGCATTACCGCTGAGTTACAAAGCTGCAGCGCTTTACATGGAGGCCTCCCAGGCGGCTTTCACTCCTGCATAATTCAAGATATAAAGACTGTTTATGGCTGCTAAACTGTGGAAGAAGACATAGGGCAGAGAAATAGCTCTACGCCTTCATTATGCTAATTGTGAAATCATGTATTTCCTTTCCTGTTATTTTTTGTTTTAATTGTTATTATTGATTGAGTGACTGAGCGACGAATTCTTTGCTGGGCTTCTGACTCTTCCCCCAAACTGCCTTTGCTTCCTCTTCATCCATTTGTTTCTTCTCCCACTTTGAGAAATTTTAAGCAGCAAAAGCAAACCCACTGCCATCGAGTCGATTTCTACTCATGTTGTTATTGTTGGGTGTCCTTGAGTTGGTTCCGACTCAGAGTGACCCTATGTACAACAGAATGAAACATTGCCCAGTCCTGCACCACTCTCACAATCGTTATGCTTGAGCCCATTGTTGCAGCCACCTTGTCAATCCATCTCATTGTTGAGGGTCTTCCTCTTTTTCGCTAACCCTATAGGACAAACTAGTGGATTCGAACAGCTGACCTTTTGGTTAGCGGCCAAGCTCTTAACCACTGCACCACAAGGGCTCCATTTTAAGCACAGTACACAAATGTTACATATTTTTAAAACTCCGGGTTGGTATAAGGAGCCCTGGCAGTGCAGTGGTTAAGTTCTTGGTTGCTAATGGAAAGGTCGGTGGTTCGAACCCACCCTACAGCTGCGGGGAAGAAAGACCTGAAGATCTGTTTCGCTAAAGATTACAACCCTATAGGGAAGTTCTAGTGTCACATGCGGTCACTTTGAAATCAACTCAGTGGCACCTAACAACAACAACAACGGGTTGGTATAGGATAAAGGATGTAATTTCCTGCCCCCCCAAAATGGGGGTGGAGACAAAGGGAACGGTAGATGCTTTGTCAGCAGTGTTTCTCCACCCATCCACGCTTCTCAAAGGAATCACTGACACGGCGAAGATCTACACCATCATCTCTAAAATCCAACGAAAACACAGATCCCAGCAGCACCAGATTAGAGGGGGGTAAAGTGCAATCAGGGAACAACAACACTCAGATCTTTCATCACAAAAGTGGGCAACAAAAGTGGAGGGAAAGCTGGGACCTTGTGTGTGCACATATACATATGCAGATGTGTCATCACCTTATCTCCATGCTCCTAGCTGTATATGTGTGAATTAAGATGGTGAACTAATAGAGGACAGGCTTGCTTTCTGACGTAGCTGGTGCTTAGCATGCAATGCCCAACAAATAAAGAAGCTTCATCATGGAGCGTCGAAGAGAACAGGCTCTGAAGCCAGATGATCGGGGTTCAGATGTTGGCTCAGTCACTCAGTAAGCTACTGAGTGTCCCTGGGTAAGCTACTTAACCTCTCTGTTTCCCGGTTTCCTTATTTATAGAACTGGTATGCTATTAGTATCCACTTCAAAGTGAAGGGTCTCTGGGTAGTACAGACAGTTAATGTGCTTGCCTGCAAACCAAAAGGTTGGAGGTTGGAGTCTATACCGTGAGGCACCTAGGAAGGAAGTCCTGGCAATCCACTTCCAAAATATCAGCCACTGAAAACCCTGCAAAGCACAGTTCTGCTCTAACACATATGAGTTTGCTATGAGTCAGAGTCCACTTGATAGCAATTTTGTGTGTGTGCTTCTTTAATTTCAGAGTGCAGTTGGGAGAATTCAGTGAACAGCGCCTAGCATAGATTATGCACGCAAGCACTGCCTTATAATCGTTTCTCAATGAAAAATAATACATGTATGTGTGTGTGTTTTGGACATATGTATGGAATAAATACATATTTATGTTTATTCCATGTGGAATATATATATATACCAAAAACCAAACTGGTCGCTGTTTAGTCAATTCCAACTCTATTGACCCTGTAGGGCAGAGTAGAACTGACCCATAGGACTTCCAAGGAGTGGCTGGTGGATTCGAACTGCTGACGTTTGGGTTAGCAGCCGAACTCTTAACCACTGCTTGGAAAATAAAGGTTCTACTTTGTGGAGCTGACCTCAGCAGGTGTAGAGAAAAAGGGAAGAGAATGCAAAGGCTAGCAACTAAGGAACTTTGTAACCTCATGCTGGGCCTCTCCCTTTGTCTTTGAAAAACACAATTCTAACATCCGTGCTTTATGCCATCTAGGAATACAGAACAAGAAGGAAGAGAAAAATAAATACAAATCAAGAGCTTGAGATGTCTTCCATCCTTTCTTTTCCAGTAAGGACGTGGAGCTTACCAGCTAAGGATGTGGTAAAAGTCAGTGCGTTAAAAGGATTTGTTTAAGGACCACTATTAATGATGAGAGTATTTGGGCTAAAGACATTCATTTTTTAAATAACTTATATTAACATCATTTCCCCATCGTTCTTATGATAGCAATTTTTTTTTGGGGGGGGGGCAGGAATGTTTTCAGAGAAGTAATTTACTGGCATTTAATTACTAGTATTTAACCAATTCAACAGTCATTTTTTCTTTAGAGTCCATTAGGCTTCTATTACAATATTATACATTCTAATCAAACGTGGCTTTCTGCAAAGGTCCTCATTGTCAGTCTCCTCAAAGCAAAGTTTATCTGGACTATTAGACATTCCCACTGCTTTGGCTGCACCAAATTAGATTAATTATTTATACTTGAGACCCACTGCTTCAGAACTTGGGCACCTCACTTAACATTTCTCTAGTGAATTATTAATGGTTTTTTTTTTTTTTTTTTTAAGAAAATCCTCGTTTCATTGTCTGTTTAATTGAGGTTAACACAGTAGTGATTCTTGTATTAAACAGTCCAATGTCACAAGATTCTCTCCTGAGTTTTATGCCAATGAGCACATTTGGAACAAATGAAGCTTTCATTAAGAATAGCCTCACAGAGAAGAAGGGTGAAGGGCTTCTTACTTGAAAACTGGCACCAGCCTGGGAAGAAATATTAAAACCGCGGGCAAGCCATAGACAGAATCCAGAGTCTACTGTTTATATATCAGGAATAATTAGAGACATGAACGTGACCCTAGGAACTCTCTGCCCCACCCCTTCCTTATTTTCCAGATGAAGAAGGAAGATTATCCTACAAATAGCCCTTATCTTATAGTGACTTGCTTTGTTCTAAGGACCACTTCCAGGTATCTGTCAAAGACAATCTTAACCAAAAATATCCACTGAAGTCCTAAAACCAAGCCATATGTTAGCTTAACTAGACAAAAAAGTCTGCCTCTCAGTCTCTGCTTTGGTATAGGAATTAGGATAATTTCTCCAGGGCGCTAGCTTGGGCAATTTAAGGACTTCCTGCTTGCAGCCTTTGTAAAAATGATGTAAAAGACTTCTTCTAATTTTAGGAAGTTTTAAGAAAGTGAATTTCTTTTAAGTTTCATCATTTTCAGTGTGAAACCTATTAACAGACCAAAATTAAGACTGTCGGTTAGGAAAATGAAGTCAGGAAACTAGTAGAATGCATAGAATCTGAGTAGTGTATCTGAGAGTAGTGTTTCTGGTACCCCTGTGAGTTTGCTGTCTAATAGTCACAGTATTTTTTTATTTTTAGTGTTCTTAGCTTTTGATAAAGGAGCTCTGGTGGCTCAACGAGGGTTAAGCACCCAGCTGCTAACTGGGAGGTCGGCGGTTTGAACCCACCCCGCCGTTCCTCTCCTCAGGAGAAAGAGCTGGTGCTCTGCTCCTGTAAAAATTATAGTCTAGAAAACTCTATGGGGCAGTTCTACTCTGCCCTATATTATGAGTCAGAATCAACTGGATGGCATCTAACAACAACTTCTATTAAAGCACTGAAATTTGCAAATTATTTATTTATAAAATAAGTTACAGCAGTAATCCTTGTCCTACCTTTACTAATTTGCATTCTGATGTAATGCCTTGAGTGAGAGAATGGAACGGTATTGGGGTTAGGTAGGCCATCTTGCCAGCGTAGGGGGAGGGTGGGAAAAGGGAGTCATTTAATCTAACTTCCTACGCTGGTAGAAAGCTCCTTGGGTCATCAGTCTGCCCTTCCCTGATGAGATGTTCACTGCCTGTCCAGGTGTAACCAGTCTACTTATGAACAACTCTGATCTTTGACATATTATCCCGTGCATTGAACTAAAATTTGCCTCTCTCGATTCTATTGCTGTCGCCAGAAACTACACAAATAATTCTATTCCTCACCCACATGTCAGCCCTTCAGACATTTGGAGACAGCAGTCTCTCTTCCTTCCCCTTCCAAGTGTGTGACTAATCTTCTGACTCTTACCACAGGGGTGGGGAGGGGCTCCTTCAGACGCCCTGAGTGTGTCGTTGATCCTACTAGAGTGCCGTACCCTGAAACATCTGCAGCACAAACTTAAGTAGAGAAAGTAGCTTTCTTGGCAATTTAAAATTTGTAAATGCAGCTTAAGATTGAATTACCTTTTTGTGGGGCTATATCGCTGTTGGCATATGTTAAGCCTGCTTCTACATTCCTTCTAAGTTTTTTGCATGAATCGCTCTGAATCCTTGACTTCTTCTCTGGTGCTAGTTTACTGACTTTTTGAGGCTTTATTTCAGGATCTTACATTTACATTCAGTTGTGTTACATGGAATTTAAATGTACCTGGAACAACACTGGCTGCCTTTTTCATATTTCTGTGAGTTTATGCAAATTATTGGTAAATAGTTGAAAGCGGGTGGAGCCAAGCAAAGAACTGTGCCTCCAGACACTGGTGACTGTCTACTCCAGGATGGCATCAGTTCTTTCATTGGTTTTCCCCTCATTCAGGCCATGCACCCAAAAATAATGATGGCAGCCTTTGTCAAGTGCCCTCCTGTTGGAGTTATTTATTTGGAAGGGTATGGAGAGTCTGTTTTAAGGTCTACTTTGAATTTACCGCTGTAGCCTACTTGGTACATTAAACCATCTAGTTTATTTTTAAAAAAAAGAACAAAACTTTAGAACTGAAATTATCACCTATTGCTTGGGATTTGAGAAAAACCTCTTTCATTAAAACCAGTAAGTAGCATTTTATGTTGTTTAAACAGATTCAAGGACATTAAACATAACCTTTGGGAACCTGGGAAACACCACCAGTTGATACTCAATATAGTTTGCTTCTGCTGTAGCCTTGGTGTCTAACATACAGGGAGCCAATGTCCCTAGATGACGATGACGTGTCTTTAGAATGGACTGCCGTTTAAAGCTATAGTGTGCGGCACATAAGGCATTAGCGTTTGCTTACAACCGGTGTTTATCGCGGATGCTAGTGTGAGTAACTTTTAGGAATACGGATGAGACGAGTGTCATAAATTAGGCTAAGGCTTTTTGAGCATATTCAGGACTGGGGTTGTAAAAAGCTGTTCAATTTTGTTGCTCTCTTAACTACGCAGTTGCCATTGGAAGGAATATTTTAGTCTGACCACTTGGAGATTTTATTTACAGGTTGTTTTTTCCTCTAAGGTCTCAGCATAATCACATCAAAGGTCTTACTGTGACTTTTGAGAAAAGAGAACAAAATAAACGATATTTAAGAAATCTAAACAACCATTAGGTGTAGGTATTTAGTCTATAAAGTTTATACTCCAACTTAGGGGGGAAAAAAAGTCTGCCTGAAGCATTGTGCTCTTTTAAGATCTATATGAGATCAGAATGACAACAGCAACTCAAACGGTTAGATACCTTAGGGGACAGTGGGTTTATGTTTATGGAGGAGGAATAACTCAGAAAAGGAGGGTGAGGATGGCTGCACAACTCAAAGAATGTCACTGAATTGTACATGTAGAAACTGTTGAATTGGTCTATGTTTTGTGTGTATATTCTCAACAACAATGAAATAAACTTTTAGAAAAACAGCACATTGGAACATATGTTCCATAATGATCAGAGTTCTTGGCTGCAAGCAACAACTCTGCACTGGTTGGTTTATGCAGGAAAGAACTTTATTAAAAAATATTAGTAGTTCTCAGAACCTCCCAGAAGGCCAAAGAGCCAAGATAGGCTGCTAAAGCAGCAGAAACAATGTTCAACCACAGCATAGGGACTGCTTTAACAACACTTGGCAACACCACCACACTTCAAACACTCTGCATAGCCCACGGCAATGAGATGTGAGAGAGATACCAGTTCTTCCAGGTGTCCCTAAGTGCTGGGCACCTCCATCACCACCACCCTTTCCGGAGGAAAATTTCCACACAAATACTACAGCACATTGCTCACTCTTCAAATCCGCGTTGTGTGGGCAGACCTGACTGGTGAGATTCAACTGCAAAGAAGGCTAGGAAAGTCATTTTTTTTGTTTTTTACCTTAAGGAGGTGAGACTCAAGGAAATTCCGCAAACACGAGAAAACATGACAAGATATCTACCGAGTGTACCAGGTCCAAAAGGGCTACTTAAAAGGGCATCTGGAGGGTAAAGGATCACATCTTTTTCTCTCCCACACTTTTGCTTGTAACACTTGGATTGCTCAGGCACACTTCATCAAACAGAAAATATGTTCTTTTATTTGCTCGTGGAAACTACCCTTGTTATATATGTATTCAGGTCTAGTGATCAGTCAGTGAGAAAACTGATTTGGTGCTGAGAGAAAGAAGAGAAGCTTCTTCTTACCCACACTGCATCCACGAAAGCTCTTGACCTTCAGTTTTCGAATTCCAGCAAAGGCTTGACTTCTTGGTGAGATAAAAACAAGAATAGTGCCTGCCATGCAATGGCTCAAGGCTAGAAACTGTCGGTTGCTTAGCTTTGGGGCCTTAATTCTCAAAGACATTGAATTATTTTGAGTAGGCTGTTTACCTTGATGTGAGCAGAATTAGCCTTAGACACTAAGCCTTTATGGCAAGTTTTATTGTCCGAGGCAAATATAACCTGTTAAGATTTACCGGCTTTATTAACAGCAATAACCGTTTTACAGCCAACATCAGTAAATCAGGGTTTATTGAGAACTCTACAATTTTAATCTGTGGAAAACCATTAAAATGTCAGATTTTCATTGGACATAATTTCTAACTTTTATGAAAGATAGATTTTCCATTTAATTGGGGAGTATAAAAAAGTACAGGGTGGGATAATGAATTGTTTTGAAAAGAGCAAATTGGTTTTAGCTAAACAACAAGTGTGAAACACTGAAGTTACTATCTTTAGTTAGAACTGTCCCAAGGTTAAGGTTAAAAGTAAATGTAGTCACAAGCCTGTTCTAATACAGTTAGCTTAGTGGATGAGCTCAAGGAGTTTGAAAGCGTTTGAATTATCATCCACTCGCACTTGAAGTGTTTGGAAAAAAGTGTATGTGACCTATTATTTTATCAAACTGGTATCTAAATGAGTCTCATGAGAATGTTCAAGCCCATATAACATCTTTGAAAAGATGTTTTTGGTGACAATAACGCCATTCATAAGATTCTTCAGCGGTGGTAAATAAGGCAGACAAAGCATTTATAGTTACCAGCCTCCGTCACTAACCATTTATTGCTTCCGTGTGATAGATCGCAAGAGAGGGGGAGAAGAATTTTTCGTGTCTTTGTCCTTTGATGGACTTAAAAAGCAAGAAAAGAGGGCAGCGCTGGGAGAGGCAGAACTCAGGGGCAGCACATAGTGAGGTGGGGTGGTCTTAGCTGCTCCCTCCTTCTTCACAGGGCTAAAAGCTAGTTAGGTATTTCAAGAAAGTGTTTTCAGTTTTAATCTGATTCCCCAACAATAATGGGGCCCCACATCCTTTTCTGAGAGCCAGAAGTTCATGAAAAACAGATGGAAAAACTTCCATGCTCATGGGCTGGAAGACTTAACACTGTGAAAAATGTCAATACTACCCAAAGAGATCTATAGATATAATGCAATCCCGGTACAAGTTCCAACAGCATTCTTAACTGAAATGGAAAAATGGATCAGCTAATTTATATGGAAAGAAAAGAGGCCCTGAATAGAATAGCCAAAGCAATATTGAAGAAGAACAAAGTAGGAGGCCTTATACTTCCCAATCTCAATAGATACTATACAGCCAGTCATTAAAACAGCCTAATACTGGCTCAAGGAGGGACAGAAACACCAATGGAACAGAATTGAGAACCCAGGATTGAATCCATCTATCCATGGGCAGCTGATTTTCAACAGGGTTCAAAGTCCATTCAATGGGGAAGAAACAGTCTCTTTAACAAACGGTGCTGGCCAAACTGGATATCCACTTGCAGAAAAATAAAACAGGATCCATACATCACACCATACAAAAAAACTAACTCAAAATGTATCAGAGACTTAAATGCTAAATCTAAAACTATAAAATTCCTGGAATATAGGGACAAAGGTATAGAGCCTAATTTTCTTATAGAAACAGATTACCAACACAGCTACAAATGCACAAGCAACAGAAGACAAATTAGATAACTGGGACCTCCTAAAAATTAAATGATTATGCTCATCAAAAAACTTTATCGAAAGAGTAAGAAGAGAATCTACAGACCGGAAAAAACACCTTTGGGAATGACATATCTGATGAGCGTCTAATTCCTAAAATACATGGAAAATGTCAGCAACTCAACAACAAAGAGGAAAAAAAAATCCCATTAAAAAAATGGGCAAAGGACATGAACAGACACTTCACTACAAATGACATCCAAGTGGCCAGTAAACACATGACAAGATGCTCATAATCAGTGGCCATTAGAGAAATGCATCAAAACTACAATGAGGTACAATCTCACCCCTGCAAAAATGGCACTGATAGAAAAAAAACAATAAATGTGAGAGAGGTCGGGGGGGAGATTGGAAACCTTATCCACAGCTGCTGGGATTGTTAAATGGTACAACCACCGTGGAAAATAGTACGGTGCTTCCTCAAAAGCTAGAAGTAGAAAACTTTATGATCTAGCAATCCAACTCCTAGGTATATGCTAAAGATCTAATAGCAGTGAGAGAATACACATATCCACACCTATGTTCATTGCAGCACTGTTCACAGTAGCAAAAAGATGGTAACAACCTACGCACCCATCAACAGATGAATAGATAAACAAAGTATGGTACATACATACAATGAAATATTACGTAGCTATAAAGAATAACGATTAGTTTGTGAAACATAACAGGGATGGACCAGGAGGATATTATGCTGAGTGAAACAGCTCAATCAAAAAAGGACAAATATTTTATAATGCCACTTTCATAAAAAGACAACAAGAGGTATAAGAACAGAAGTCAATGTTCTTTGGTGGTCACCAGGGATGGGAGGAGAAGGGAGGAGAATCACTCTCTAGAGAGTAGACACTTGTTATTATTATTTTTTTTTAAATAATTTTTATTGGGCTTTAAGTGAAAGTTTACAAGTCAAGTCAGTCTCTCACATATAAACTTATATACACCTTACTACATACTCCCATTTATTCTCCCCCTTAATGAGCCAGCCCGCTCCCTCCTTCCAGTTTCTCCTTTTGTGACCATTTTGTCAGTTTCTAACCCCCTCTCCCCTCCCATCTCCCCTCCAGACAGGAGATGCCAACATAGTCTCGAGACATTTGTTGTTTTTGTTGATGGGAAAGGCAATACTGAATGTGGGTGAAGTGTGCATAACTTGACTAAGGTTAATGATGACACTAAGAAGTGTCATATATATAGTGCTACAGCTGCTAACCAAAAGATTGGCAGTTCGAATCCACCAGGTGCTCCTTGGAAACTCTGTGGGGCAGTGCTACTCTTTCCCTTAGGGCCGCTGGGACATGAAGAGATGTGCACTTACATGGTATTGGGCAAATATGCTGCAAAAAAACTTCTTCAAAATGTTAAAAAAAACAAACAAACAAAAGATGTCACTCTGAGGGAGGACTAAGGTGTGCCTGACCCAAGCCATGGTATTTTCAGTTGCCTCAAATGCATGTGAAAGCTGGACAACGTATAAGAAAGACTGAAGAATTGATGCCTTTGAATTATGGTGCTGGTGAAGGATGTTGACTATACCATGGACTGCCAGAAGAATAAACATTTCCAAGTGGAAAAAGTACAGCCAGAATGCTCCTCAGAAGCAAAGACAGCGAGACTTCATCTTATGTACTGTTATCAGAAGGGACCAGAATGGCATCATAGTTTCTAAAGCAGATGTTCAGCAAAAAAGAGCAAGGCCCTCAAGGAGATGGACTAACACAGTGGCTACAACAATGGGCTCAAACACACCAGCTATTGTGAGGACGGCACACGACCAAGCAGTGTTTTGTTCTGTTGTACATGAAGTTGCTATGAGTCAGAAACAACTTGACATTACCCAAAACAATAACATGATCTTCTCACCTACCCTTTTATATGACCCTTTTTCTTCTCCATGACCTCCTCCCTACTATAAAAAAAAAAAAAATAGGATCCTCCTAATTCCTAGGATGCCATCAATCCCAGACTCCAGGCCTTGGGAGGACAGAACGCTCTAGAGATGTCAGCCCCAGATGCCTTGCCCTCCTCAGATCCCAAGCCTCCATTTTCTCAGTACTCTGATCTTAGTTTTGCCACCTTATTATCTTTTTAAGAGAGACACAGAATTTACAATAGTTTTAAAGTTAGAATTATTTGTTAGAACAGATTTTAATCCAAAAAACTGTATCTGTAAGGATGGAATGTCAGGTAGCCTAAAAAGCAGATGAACTATCACTGGCCAAAGAGCTCTCAAGCTTCAAAAAGGATAGATGAAACCAACTAAATCCATGTTGTTGTTGTTGTTTGCCATTGAGTTGATTCCAACTCACAGCCAACTCATGTGACAGAGTAGAATTGTCCCATAGGGTTTTCTTGGCTGTAATCTTTACAGAAGCAGATTGTCAGATCTTTCTCCCACTGAGCAGCTGGGTGGGTTTGAACTGCCAACCAGGTTATTTAATCATTGCACCACCAGGGCGCCTAACAAAATGGAGGATGACCACACTGGATCACAAAAACGGAGTATGACTACATTATTACATAATTGCCAATTACATAGTTACATAACTGCCAAACCACTGAGAATCATGACCCAGCCAAGCTGACATATAACCTTAACCATCACCGCCAGTGTTACTCTCGCCTTGCACCTCGGCGTTTGTTACTGTCAGACATACATCGTTAATGCACAAAACAGTGCGATAGTAGATTTTTCACTCTTGTAAATTCAAAATGTTGGATAATGAGGTAGTCAATGTTGTTGTTGTTGTTGTTGTTGTTAGTTGTCCTCAGGACAGCTCCAACTCATGGTGACCTTATGGATAAGAGAATGAAACGTTACCCAATCCTGCACCATTCCCACAATTTTTGGTGTGTTTGAGCCACTGCTGTAGCTATTGTGTCAACCCATCTCATGGAGGCTTTCCCTCATACTCACTGACTCTCTACTTTAACCAAGCATGATGTCCTTTTCTAGTGAGTTCTTATCATGCAAACTACTTTCTCAGATGATATGGATAAATTAATTCCCAAGAAAGTTCTATCTTTTAGAGAGATGTCAATTGTATATGCCATATGAAAAAAAAAAAAAAAAGACTTGAACACGCCTCTAAGGTGCTTATCAATGTACCACCTAGGAAATCTCCTATTCTACTGTGGAACAAAGCCAGTCTATGTATTGTTGGGCCCTGCTAACCACATCCTCTTCCAGTTTTCACCCCATGGACTCTATTGGAGGTGAACAGGAAGAGGACCAAGAGGCATGGTGGAGAGCGTGGAAAATGGCATGCCCAGGGAAGGTAAACTATGGCTGATAATATTTGATACTGACAATCACATAACTGGTGGATATCCAGGCACAGCTTCCAATCACTGTCACATTGAAGCATCATTCACGGTAGGATTTCGGCATCACTATGAAGTCAATAACCACACTGATCCACTTGGTGATCAGAAGACCACATGGAAAGCATAACAGACATCTCCACATTGAGGGAGACCCCTGCTGTGGAAGAGGATGAACATTTGCACAACATCTTTGTCCTTCTCTCCTTCAACTTTCTTCTCTCACTCTTCCTTCACTTTAACAAAAACACAGATGCTGGCAGTAATAACACTGTGTTAGTATCTATTGCTGAAAGTAAAATAGCTGTAAACATTGGTGTACAGATATAATTAGTATCCAAGTCATGAACAACGGAAATTCCAAAATAACTCAAGTGTTTGGAATTAGGAATGCTTTTCTGCATTAAGATGATGTTATAAATGTTTTTTAGGGTCCCACAATAGCCGATTTAACCCGTAATGTAGCTCACAGACTCTTCATCTATAATACAAAATGTAGAAAACAAAGCTTTTGCCCCTTCTGGCTCAGAATTTCTGTTTTAGACCAGTCTACAACCCCAGCTGCTCTCTGGAATAGGCCTCTGTTTAATTTCTGCTAGCCTGGCTCTGAAATTTATTCCTAATAAAATATACATGATTAAAATTAAAGAGTGATGAAACATCAAAGGGAGCCTGGGAAGTGAATATCTACGGTCTGGCAACTGTAAAAATGTACATTCTTTCTGATGTGTCTATACTGTGATCCTTCCTCCCCTGGTCAACAACTCTCCCAAATACATTTTCACTAACATTAGGTTGTGCTGTTACTGAAATTTTTTCACATCCCATTCCATTCCTTGTGGCTCCAGCTGAAAAGGGCCATCAGAAGCAAATGAAAGAAAATGGATTGAGTCAGTAGGCAGAGTTCATTTGCTTCATGAGTAGGTTGCTGAGGCGAGGAAGGAGGGTGTGCCAAGAGCTGCTCCCAAGCCACAGCCTAAGTTCAGCCTTTCCCAAGTGGTGGAACTGATAGGAAGCTGTTGACTTCCTAGAGGCTAGCCTTTTCTCCACAGGGATCCCGTCAATCACAGCTCAGAAGAGCCCCAGAGTCCTTCAAATTCAAAATCCCCTAAATTCTCTAGGGAGATGCTTCACTCTGTGTGTGTGTGTGTGTACATGCTTAGGTGAGCACGTACACACACATGTGAATGCACACTCATATATCCATTTGCAGACCAAAGCACGTTGTTGCTTTCAGCCACTACCTTACCAGTCTGCACATCCTTTATCCTTCTCTCCTTTTTTTTTTTTTTTTTTCCAAAAGCTGGTGGAGAGTATTTTATTCACCGTCATGCTAGTACCCAGTACTCCAAGGGAAAAAAAAAAAAACTTAAGATTTCACAGTTTTTTCTAGAGTTGGTCCTGGTATAGTTTCAAATATCGACCAACATAGTTAGGAATACTAGTTTTCATTAATATTTAACAAATATTTATTGAGCACTTGCAATGATAGAAGCACTGTTTTATGTTATGGGAATACAGAAATGAGCAAAATAAATAAAAATTCTACCACTAATCCGAGTAGAATACAGGCAAGGTAAATACAGTATTTTTGTATATCCTCAGGCAGAATACAGGCAAGGTAAATACAGTAGTTTTGCTATAAGAGCTAAGGGGAAAGCAGATAAGAGTTTTAGCAAGTATAGGTGTGGAGTTGGAGCCCTGGTGGCTCAGTGGTTAAGAGCTCGGCTGCTAACCAAATGGTCAGCTGTTTGAACCCACCAGCTGCTCCTTGGAAACCCTATGGGGCAGTTCTACTCTGTCCTATAGGGTCACTGTGTCGGAATGACTCAAGGGCAATGGATTTGGTTTGGTTTTTCTTTACGTGTGGGATGGGGGATTGATATTTTCAGCACAGTGTCCAAAGAAGGCTTCACTGGGCAGATGATATTTCAGCAAGTCCTGAAGGAACAAAGGAAGCAATGTAATAATTGGGAAAGATGGTTCCAGCAGAGAGATCATCACATGCAAAGGTCCTGTGGTGAGAGCAAACCTAGTGCATTTAAGGAAAAGCAAGGGGGCCCATGTGGCTACAGAGTAGTAGAAGATAAGGTCAGAAGTAATAGCAGGCCAAGTTATTTTGGGCCATGTAAGGCATCAAAAGAACAAAGACTTTCACTCCAAGTGCCCTGAGGAATCCTTGGAGGATTTTGACCAGAGATAGCCCTTAAATGGCTATGAGACCTTTGGTAGGCCATTGATCTGAGTGTCAGTTGTTATGCCTCTAAAATGCAAAGGCTGTGCTAGGTGAGTATCAAAGGTCTCTTACAGCTGTAAAAATTGATTATGAGCCATCTATAGAATGTAAGGTTCCCACAAACAGCCAGCTATTAAAAAGCATCACCTTTCTTGGTACTTCACTCCTCTCTACTGCTGTCAAAATTGACAGTAATGACCCAGCACAGGCTTAGAGGGATGTATGGGTGCACCAGGCACCTTTTCCCATAGCGAGACACAGGCTAGATATCTTTCTGCATGAAAAATCAGTAAACAGGAATGTTGAGAGATGGGCAGTGACTGTGGCAAACTGCTGACACCTAAGTTAGACTCCCAGAAGCCTGTGGGATGTCACACATGAGATTGAAAAGATCACCCGTGCTGCCTCCCACCCTGCTTGGGAAACTGTGATACACTCTTGGTAGGAAACAAGGAGGAAGCAAGAGAAGATCAAACATCTTTTTGTTCCACATGAAATACCAATCTAAAAATAAGCATTTTCCTTTCTAATCATTTCATATCATGCATGGAGTATTCACTTTAATTTTCAAGTCTGTTTACTTCATGTCTTGGAACCATCTGAGCTTTGAACAGTGTCCACCCAGTATGCTTTCTGTCTAAATATGCAGGTATGTGTGCTTTTTTCATTCCCCTTTATTTTCTCTCCTCCTCTGTCCTTCCAATTACAAAATACCATAGCAATTTTAGCTAAAATGAGAAGCAAAGGATCCTGGATTTTATGTCTGTAATCATCAATGAATAAACAATAGCGTTAAGGACTGTTTCCTAGCTTCCTATATAAGAGTCACAACTGGACTGCTAAACTAGGTCTAAATTTATAAACGAAATGATCATTGTACTAAGCATTCTTTATACTTTTCAGTTTTTTTTTTTTCCTCCCAATATTACCTTAGTATCTACATGACCAGTCTATCACAGTATCTCCTAAAAGGTTTCAGGAAGCCTTCCCTATTACTATCGTGCATTATTAGTGACAATTATATTCTAATAGTATGGCAGAAGTTCTAGAAAACAACCAAAGAGCAAAAACCAGATTCCAGATGCCTTACTGTGAAGGCTAAAAGATCAGAGGCCTTATATAGCTCTAAGGCCAGCACAGTGCCTGAAACATCACAGATGCCCAAAGGAAAAAAAAAAGTTTGTAAAATGAACAAATGAAGAGTGAGTGAGTGCAAACACCAGTGAAGCTTGGGACTAAGGGCTCACCTCTTTCCCTGTGTACTTTTTCATGTGACTTTGTTACTGTGAAGGTGGAGATAGGATCCATAATCCAAGGTGTATATCAGGGGGCCCAAGATGTTCCCACCTGCAAGATCTGAGGTCACCCAAAGCCAGAAGAGAAACTAAATCCTACCCGGGCTTCCTCACAAGAGCTTCACATCAACAAAAAGCCAATGAGAGACTTGTTTCCTTCACAGTTTCTTCACCATCTTTAGTAAATGGGTCTGACAGCAAGAATACCAGACAAAGGCTCTTTGTGACTTCACTATGGGCACACAGGACACCGCCTTCTTCCTTCGGAAGAGGCCTGGCTCCTCACCATAGTTGGCCAGAAGGATCTGTCTTACCTCAGCAGCAGGGACTCCCTCTGGGGGCCGGCAGTGCAGGACAATCATGCCTTCAATGGGAACCTCCCTTCCTTGTGGATCTTGTTCAAAGTTTTTCCGTAAATCTGTAAAGAAGCGTGAGATACATGACACTGCTTCCAGGGCCAGTATTATCCACATTTGCCAATAAAATAAATGCAATAAAACACTGAGCTTCATGCCACAATCTAAAACAAAAAACCCAACCTAGATACACGCAAAAACAGTCATTTATTTCAGGGTTTCCAGAGGAAAAAAATTCATTTTTCTGAAATATTCAGAAACAAGGTAAACCTTAAAAAATCTCTTTCTAATGCCCTACATTATGTGAAGGATTACAAAAAAAAATTACTGGGGGAACAGGGGAAAGGAAAAACAAATTTAAAAACGTGTTAGTTCATGAGTCTTTGCCAGCATTGTCTGCTTAGCATCTAATGAAACACTTAGCCTAATAAATTGCCCTCCACAGGTATTATGCTATTGAGATGCTCATGTATTGTTTTAACTAAAGAATGCATTATTAACCTGTAACCTCTGCTATTCCCTTAACCCTCTAGGGGGCTCTAGAAGACGGTAATAGAGTGAGATTATCTACTAGTCTTTTTATTTGTAACCGGGGAGAAGGGGCAACATTCAACCACAACAAAATCTATAACCTATCCAACCAAACATATAATTAAAAAATGCAACGCCCCCCCAGTCAAACAGCAATGCCGTGTATTTGTGTAGTGCCCTTCATGGAAGGCTCTAGGCACTTTGCAAACAAGCTGCGCTATTAACCTTTTACACATGAATGGGTGAAGCTTGGAGAGGTTAATTGTCTTGCCAGTGGTCACAGGGAGCATCAAAGGCAGCGATGAGAAAAAATTCACTGGGCTTCCTAACACCCTCTCCATTGCAAACCAGCTATACCTCCTTGTCATGGAAAAGGACATACTGAGACAGTATAGAAAGAGCTTCATTTGCATTGCTTTCCAATGGAGCATAGGCTTCATTAAAAATGGTAGGGAGTTGGCCTTTTCTTCTTTAAAAAAAATTTTTTTTTTTTTTTCTCTTGAGGTGTCATGACAACACTTTGATAATTTTACAGCCCAAGTGTAATTCTTGCTGTCACTTGAAAGCACGGGGTAGGAACGCCAAGACAGGCTGTTTACAAGTCTTCCTGAGTAAAAGATTTCCTCCTCCCTCCATGACAATGTATTTTTCTTCAAATTGAGTGTCTCAAATTACGGGCTGTGGATTTATTGATTTAATTTTCTTCAGTGCTTACAATAACATGAAATATGTTCCCTGTAAAGAGCAGAGCTCCAGAATCAGTTACGTCTTTATAAATGGTATAAATACATTAAACTTGCTTTTAGCAAGTCAAAAACACTCAATGAATAACAAGTACAGCCATCCACATATTCACTTTCTTTTGAATTTTGCTCTCAATGTTTTCCTTCCCAGAGGCAACCACTGTCTTTTTTCAGTAGTACTATATTTTTGGAGGCATTCATTAGTATACCAAAACCAAACCCATTGCCGTTGAGTCAATTCTGAATTACAGGGTCAAAAGATCTTAAAAGGACTTGCATTAGGGGCAGGTGGCATGATCTCCTCACACCGGTGTCCACTGAGTTATAAAGCCAGCTTGCTTGCTTGCATGCACAGCCCTTAGGATTCAGAACTTGTATGCCAAGTGTGGTAAAGGCCATATAACTGAAAAGACTAACTAGAAATACTGTCGGTAAACCACCAAATGAAAAACCTCATATTTCCTGCACAATTTGACCGAACACTCTCCTCTGCTGTCTCCTAAGGTATTTTCGAGTCAAAAATCCCTTCTTCAGACCAGGCTTAATGGTCTGAGACCAGAGGAACCCTGATGGTCATGGTCCCCGGAGCCTTTGATAGCGCAAGATTGGAACCATTCCGGAAACCAACTCTACAGACAGGGACTGGTCTGGTCTATAAGATGGACAATGATGCTGGTGAGGAGTGAACTTTGTGGCTCAAGTAGACACGAGACTATGTGGGCAACTCCTGTCTGGTGGCAAGATGAGAAGCAAGATGGGAACAGGAGCTGGTTGAATGGACATGTGGAATACAGGGTGGAGAGGAGTGTGCTGTCTCATTAAGGGGCGAGCAGCTGGGAGTGCACAGCGGGGTATGTATGGCTTTTTGTATGAGTGACTGATTTGATTTGTAAACTTTCACCTAAAGCACAACAAATAAATTAAAAAAAAAAATCCCTTCTTTATATGACTCATTTATTCATCACAGTGATGTCAAATTTAGTCTATTCAGGTTTAGAGTGAGGAATCCCTGGGTGGCCCAAGTGGTTAAGCACTCAGCTGCTAACAAGAAGATTGGTGGTTCAAATCTCCCCAGAGGTATTTCAGAAGGAAAGCCTGGCAATCTACTTCTGAAAGATCACCACTGAAACCTCAACGGAGTGCAGTTCTACTTTGACGCACATGGGGTCACCATGAGTTGGAATCAACTCAATCGACTCCATGATGGCTGAAAAGGGTTAGTGTGACTCTAACATACAAGATGTCAGTTTGAGAATGAAAAGGGTTGTGTTTTGTACCTTATGTTGTTTTTCTTTTCTTTGATTGCTTTGTCTTCTAAAAGAAGTCTCACTTGTTGCTGCTATATGAAGACTGCAGCTTTGACAACAGCAAATAATATGTATTCAACCAGAAGATGCACCAAAAGCCAGTACTAGGAATTTCTATTTTATTTTCCAGTTCCATTTCCTGTCTGTGCTCAACAGAAATAAAAAAGGTAAGAAATGTATAGGTTACAGTTACCTCAACCCTCTAAAACTACATTAGCTGATGGAAAGACAACATGAATGAACTCATTTTTCCTCCCCATTCCCAGTCTCTCAATGAAACAGATAATTTAATACACATATACAAAAAGCCAAGCCACCATACATCAGTCAGTTTGTCATACTGTGGTGGCTTGTATGTTTTTTTCAATAACATAAACAGTGACTACATACGTGTACCTCACCAGAAGGAAAACATAAGAATGAACCACTACATCTGTGGAAAGAGACTATGGAAAAGTTCAATATCATCAGGCAGAATAAGGCCAGGGGTTGACTGCAGAACAGACCATCAATTGCTCATCTGCAAGTTAACGCTGAAGGTGAAGAAAATTAAAACAAGTCCACTAGAACCAAAATACAGCCTTGAGTACATCTCACCTGAATTTAGAGACTACCTCAAGAACAGGCTTGGCACATTGAAAACTAATGACCGAAGACCAGATGTGTCGTGGGATGGCATTAAGGATATCATAAGTAAAAAAAAGGTCATTAAACAGACAGGAAGGAAATAAAAGACCAAAAGGGGTGTCAGAAGAGACTCTGAAACTTGCTCTTGAAAGTAGAGCAGCTAAAGCAAAAGGAAGAAATGATGAAGTAAAAGAGCTGAACAGAAGATTATAAACGGTTGCTCAGGAAGACAAAGTATTATAATGAAATGTGCAAACACCAAGAGTTAGAAAACCAAAAGGGAAGAACACACTCAGCATTGCTCAAGCTGAAACTGAAGAAAAAATCTGAACCTTGAGTTGCAATTTTGAAGGACTGTATACACAAAATATTGAACAAATTAGGAAGCATCAAAAGAAGATGGAAGGAATACAGAGTCCTTATACCAAAAAGAATTGGTTGATGTTCAACCATTTCAGGAGGTAGCATGTGATCAAGAACTGATGGTATTGAATAAATAAGTCCAAGTGCCACTGGAGGTGTTGGTGAAAAACAAGGTTCCAGGAATTGACAGAATATCATTGAAATGTTTCAAAAAACGAATATAGTGCTATAGGTGCTCGCACATCTATGTCAAGAAATATTAAAGACACCTTCCTGGCCAACTGACTGAAAGACATCTATATTTATACCCATCCCTAAGAAAGGTGATCCAACAGGATGCAGAAATTATCAAACAATATCATTAATATCACATGCAAGTAAAATTTTTTGCTGAAGATAATTCAAGATAATATAGACAGGGAACTGACAAAAATTCAAGCCAGATTCAGAAGATGACGTGGAACAAAAGATATCATTGCTGATGTCAGATGAATTCTGGTTGAAAGCAGAGAAAACCAGAAAAACGTTTACTTGTGTTTTATTGACTATGCAGAGGCATTAGACTGTGTCCCAACCCAAACCCCAGTGCGGTAGAGTCGATTCCAACTCATAGCGACCCTATAGGACACAGTAGAACTGCCCCATAAGTGTAGATCATAACAAATTATGGGTTATATTAGGAGGAATGGGAATTCCAGAACACTTAATTGTGCTCATGAGGAATCTGTACATAGACCAAGAGACATCTGGTCGAACAGAACAAGGGGATATACTTCATGACTCAAAATCAGGAAGAGTGTGTGTGTGTCAGGGTTGTATCTTTTCATCATATTTATTCAAACTGGATGCTGAGCAAATAATCTGAGAAGCTTGACTATACAAAGAAGAACGTGGCATCAGGATTGGAGGAAGACTCATTAACAACCTGCCTTATGCAGATGACACAACCTGGCTTGGTGAAAGTAAAGAGGACCTCACACATTATTGATGAAGATCAAAGACTACAGCCTTCAGTATAGATTACACCTCAACATTAAGAAAACAAAAATCCTCATAATTGGACCGGTAAGCAACATCATGATAAATGAAGAAAAGTTTGAAGTTGTCAAGGATTAATTTTATTTGGATCCAGAATCAATGCCCATGGAAGCAGCTGTCAATAAATCAAATGACATACTGCATTGGGCAAATCAAAAGACCTCTAAAAAGTATTGAAAAGCAAAGATGTCTCTTTGAGGACTAAGATGCCCTGGCGTGAGCCATCATATTTCCAGTCGCCTCATATGTATGGGAAAGCTGGCCAATGAATAGGAATATCAAAGAAGAACTGATGCCTTTGAATTATGGTGTTTGCAAAGAATAGTGAATATATCATAAATTGAAAAAAGAACAAAAAAATCTGTCTTGGAAGGAGTATGGCCAGAGCGCACCTTGGAAGTGAGAATGGCAAGACTTTGTCTCATATACTTTGTACATATTATCAGGAGGGATTTGTCCCTGGAGAAGGACATCATGCTTGGTAAAGTAGAGGGTCAGTGAAAAACAGGAAGATACCTCAACAAGATGGATTGACACAGTGGCTCCAACAATGGACTCAAACATCACAACAATTGCGAGGATGGACAGGGCCAGGAAGTATTTCATCCTGTTGTACATAGGGTCGCTCTATGTACCTAACAACAGCAACATACAAAAAAGGAAAACTCTTTATTGACACTGGGACCTAGTGGATGGTATGATCTATAAACAAGAATTTTTGAAGAATTTCTAGTAGATCATATGCAGGCAGGATCAGATTGAAAAAGGCCTAACCGAACCTGCTACTGTTCTCACTTGATTTTTCAAGAGTCCCTCGAAAATACACATCAAAACTCCTTAATGTGGAGATTAAAAGCAATGGTGGAGGAATCCAGAAAAAAACGGGGTGTCAAATATCTGAATTCAATAGTGACACTGGACAGCCTACCAGGCATCAAAGATTATACCGATCGAGAAAGTCAAGTGTCACTAAGCCTTGGCTATACCTGATACTAATGCTAAACAAAAGACACTGGCATTTCTGACTCCTAAGAGGGCAACCATGCCAGTTAAATTCCAGATAGCTACTGAATCTAACAAAACTCTGAAAATAAGCTCTTAGACACAGAAGTAAATGCATTCAGCTCCACCTAGAATTTTCATTGTAGGTTACCCAACATAATTCGCTTCAGAATTTTCAATCTAAATACTTTTAACATCTGTTATTTCCTAGGCTTAAAAAAGTGACACACAAACCCATGCAGTTTCTAATAGTAGAGAAAACATCCCTCACCACATATGAAATATTAGACTACCAAAAGGGACAAAGTGTAGAACTCAAATTAAATGACTTCCTCTAAGAAGACAAGAAACAGGAGGTATTTTTAGATGGTTTCTAATTTTAAGTTCTTAAAAGTCAAAAAGGAAAATGCAACTGAGAATCTAGAGTAGAGCTATAAATAGGATAACATCTGAGATCAACGAAGAGTCACCATCAAGAAAAAGAACATAACTGCTGAATTAGAAATATATCATGGAGACAGTAAATAGCATATGGAATATTGCAGAAAACTGAACCAGTGAAACAAAACACAAGCATATCCCTCAGGACCCAGTCGGGAAAATAGGAAACATGGCAGTTCTTTTAACAGAAGGTACTAAGATAAAGATTTAGAGGACTAAAGACGCAAAAGAGGAACAATGGCAAAAGCAGATCCAACGCCTAGGGATGGGTGAATACATAGAAGAAAAAAAAAAAAGAAACAACCCACCGCCGTCAAGTTGATTTCAACTCATAGCAACCCTACAGGACAGAGTAGAACTGCCCCATAGAGTTTCCAAGGAGCGGCCGGTGGATTTGAACTGCCGACCTCTTGGTTAGCAGCCGTAGCACTTAACCACTATGCCACCAGGGTTTCTGAATACATAGAAGAGGTTGGTGTTATTAGAACTTTGAAGCTAAGTAAAGGCTCTGTGGAGTTGAGATCCAATCTTCCAAGGAGAGGGCACTGTGAGCTTGGAGCTAGCACCTCAGGAAATTGGTGGGCCCAGGAAGTCACGCACCAGTGAGTACTCAGATCTCTGCGGAGGGGGCACAAACCTGCCTGGTACTGACATCTCTAAGTGGCAAATTGAAGCAGGTTCCAAGAGGATTTGAAAAAATAAGCAGAAGACAGGAACCCACTCCTATTTACAGATTTAAGAAACTCTGCTGGGTTGATGCTGACAGGGAGAGAAATAAACAGGACTTAGTGCTTTCTCCCTGTTCCTCGTGTCCAGTCTCATCGAGCGCTCCTATTGGTGGATCCTTGCTGGGAGCTAGCAGCAGGCAAGAGTCCCAGTCTCAGCTTCACAAACTGTAGGCCAGTGGGTTTAGAGCTCGGAGGCAATAGCTTGGTAACCAACACAACTCAGGTTAAGAATATTCCTCTAATAGGCCTCTATTAGAGGGTCAGCAAAGGAAAAGAAGACCCTTCTCGATACGGATTAATACCGTGGCTGCAACAACGAACTCAAGCGTGACAATGACCATGAGGATGGTGCAGGATCAGGCAGTGTTCCGTTCTGTTGTACACAGGGTCGCTCTGAGTGGGAACCTACTCTGCGGCACCTAACAACAACGACATATTCTTAGGGGAGCACTGTTAGCATAATGGTTAAGAACTTGCCCGAAAGCAAAAGGTCGGCAGTTCTAATCTTCCAGCCACTCCTTGGAAACCCTATGGGGCAGTTCTACGGTGAGTTGGAATCAACTCGACAGCAACAGGTTTGGTGATATCACTAGTACCTACTGAAGTAACTGACACAGGGCAGATCCATAATACATACTGTGAAAAACTGAGCTAAGAGGAAAACGATAAAATCAACACAGTTTGGCAGAAAATGTTGAAATAGATGATAAAATTAGGACTTCAAACTGGTTCATTCCATTTCGACCCCCTGCTGGGAATCTGCCTTTCCACTCCCAGATATACTGAGTCAGAATCTACATTTTAACAAGGCCACCGGGTGATTCTTTCTTCTTCTTTTATTAAATTTTACTGTCATTTAGGTGAAAGTAGAAACCTTGGTTGCATAGTGGTTAAGAGTTTGGCTGCTAACCAAAAGATCAGAAGTTCGAATCCACCAGGCACTCCTTGGAAACCCTAAAGGGCACTTCTACTCTGTCCTGTAGGGTCGCTGCCAGTTGGAATTGAGTCGATGGCAATGGGTTTGGTTTTATTTATCCACTTATTGTTAGGTGAAAGTTTACAGTGCAAATCAGTTGCTCATTCAAAAATGTATACACAAATTGTTTTGTGACATTGGTTACAATCCCCACAATGTACTAACACTCTCCCCCTTTCCACCCTGGATTCCTCGTTTCCATCCATCCAGTTTTCCTGTCCCTTCCTGCCTTCTCGTCTTTGCTTTTGGGCAGGTATTGCCCATTTGGTCTTGTATACTTTACTGAACTAAGAAGCACATTTCTTACATATGTTATTGTTTGTTTCATAGGCCTATCTAATCTTTGGCTGAAAGGTAGACTTCAGGAGTGGCTTCAGTTCTGAGATAGCAGGGTGTCTGAGGGCCACGGTCTCGGGTGTTCCTCCAATCTCTGTAAGACAAGAAAATCTGGTCTATTTCTTTGAATTTGAATTTTATTTTACATGTTCTCCCACTCTGTTTAGGACCCTCTATTATGATCCCTGTCAGAGGTATCGGTGTTGGTAGCCAGGCACCATCTAGTTCTTCTGGGCTCAGGCTGGTGGAGGTTTGGTTCATGTGGTCTATTAGTCCTCTGAACTAATATTTTCCTTGTGTCTTTGGTTTTCTTCATTCTCCTTTGCTCCAGACAGGATAGGACCAATAGATGTATCTTAGATGGCCTCTCGAAAGCTTTTAAGACCCCAGACACTACTCACCAAAGTAGGATGTAGAACATTTTCTTTATGAATTATATTACGCCAATTGACCTAGATGTCCCCTGAGATCATGGTCCCCAGCTCTCAGCCCCAGTAACTCAGTCCCTCAAGGTGTTTAGAGGTGTCTAGGAAGCTTCTATGACTTTGCCTTGGTCAAGTTGTGCTGACTTCCCCTATATTGTATGTTGTCTTTCCATTCACCAAAGTTAACACTTGTCTACTATTTAGTTAGTGATTTCCCCTCCCCACCCCTTATGGATACATAAGAATTGTCTGGGAATCTATATGAATCCATGGAGATCTTGTTAAAACGGAGATTCTGATTCAGTACATCTGGGGTGGAAATGCAAATTCTCAGCAGGAAATTGAACCAGAATCAGCCAATTTGAGGCCCTGGATAAAATATAATGTAAAGATAGTAAAAAAACACACTAAAAAATAAATATGTGTGTGTGTGTATATACATATAAAATGAGAATTTTAGGCAAGTATAAACAGAGAAAATATTGAAGTTGTCGAGGATTTCATCTTACTCGGATACACAATCAACACCCATGGAAGCAGCAGTCAAGAAATCAAACAACGCATTGCAAACGGGCAAATCTGCTGCAAAAGAACTCTTTAAAGCGTTAAAAAGCAAAAATGTCACCTTTAAGACTAAGGTGCACCTGACTTAAGCCATGCTGTTTTCAGTCGCCTCATATGCATGTAAAAGTTTGGCAGTGAATAAAGAAGACCGAAGAAGATTTGACACCTTTGAATTATGGTGTTGGAGAAGAATATTGAATATACCATGGATTGCCAAAAGAACGAACAAATCTGTCTTGGTAGAAGTACAACCAGAATACTCCTTAAGAAGCAAGGATGACAAGATTTCATCTCACATACTTGGGATTTGTTATCAGGAGGGGTCAGTTCCTAGAGAGGGACATTATGCTTGGTAAAGTAGAGGGTCAGCAAAAAAGAGCAAGATCCTCAATGAGGTGGACTGACACAGTGGCTGCAACAATGGGCTTAAGCATAACAACGATTGTGAGGATGGCACAGGACTGGGCAGTGTTTCATTCTGTTGTACATAAGTAGGGTCGCTATGAGTCGGAACCAACTCAATGGCACCTAACAACAACAACAATATAAGAAGTTGAAAGAACATAGACAATAGTTGATTTAATAATAACAATTATAATAATTCTCTGAGCTCAACAAAAATTTGAGTTTGCAAAAGGGCTCATCACATACAAGGCAAAATTAATTTATAAACAAAAAAAGTAGTTACCACATAGATCATAGTTGAAAATTTGAATGTTTATAGAATTAATAATATTGTAAAAACAATAATTTAACAACGATCTTTGCAGAAAAATGAAGACGTGATTAATAAAAGAACAAAAATACGCTATCTCTAGAACTTTGCCCTATTTTATTGTATAAAAATACCAGAGTACAATTAATCAAAGTCTGTGTTTCTTAGAAAAAATAAATAAAAAATAAGACCCAATTTTCTATTCTCAAACAAGTTATTATTCGTGAAGAAACGAACAACAATATAGTCTCAGTCATGACAGGGCTAGGAGACTGTAATCAGTCATATACGCTTCCTGAAAACATTACCCTTAAATAGACTAACTAATGGAAAGGTGGGAACTAATGGGAAGACCCTCAACAAGATGGCTTGACACAGTGGCTGCAACAATGGGCTCAAGCATAACAACAATTGTGAGGACGGCACAGGACCAGGCAGTGTTTCCGTCTGTTGTGCATAGGGTTGCTATGATTCGGAACCAGCCGGACGGCACCTAACAACAACAAAAAAGGAAAGATGACTCAAAGTAATGAATTAAGTATTTGGAGGATGAATTTTTAAGAGCCTTGGCACTTAACATTTTTTAACCTAAATACTTTTTATAATATAGCTGAAATGTTCATGCAATTATCAAAAATCTGGAAACAGAAATACATGTTATATAAGAAACATGCATAAGAAATAAGGCTGTGGATTTAAACTGGTGGATCGTATGTTCCAGAGCCCCATTAGGCAATACTGAATACCACCGGAGAAGGTGGGGCTGGATCTGTTACTTCCTAGCTCCTTGACTCAAGATAAGTATCTTAACCTCTCTTTGTCTCGGTTTCCTCATTTGTAAAACGAGGGTGATAATCCCTATTGCTTATAGTTATGTGAGCCTTAAGTGCTCATATGTGTAAAGTGCTTTCAACCACACTGAGTGCCTAATGGTCTTAATAAAGGCACATTTTTTTTTTTACTAAATCCTATTATGAAGCCGTGATGATTAAAATGGAGTGGTTTTGTCATAGCTTAGACATACAAACTAAAACTAAACTAGAATATTTTTCAAAGACACACAAAATAAGTAAGAATAATTATTATATGATAAGAATGACATAAAATAAGTGGGAAAAGGTATTAGAATGACTACCAGCCCTTTTGGAAAAAAAAAAATTAGATTTTGTCTTACTACGTATCAAAATGAATCTCGTATTTATAAAAGTTTTTTTTTTTTTAACATAAAACCAACAACAACAACAATAAAAACCATTGCTCCCAAATCTATTTCAACTCATAGCAACCCTATATAACAGAATAGAAGTGCCCCATAGGATTTCCAAGGAGCAGGAGCGGCTGGTGGATTCGAGCTGCTGACGTTTTAGTTAGCTGCCGTGCCCTTAACCACCGTGCACCAGGGCTCCCATAAAACCACAACAGTAATAAAAGAAAATATTTATTGGTTCATAGGATGGAGAATGCCTTTCCAAATCTAAAACTGAAGCCAGAACCTTAAGAAAAGGATTGATCGGTATTTTTTAACTAAAACATTACAATCAAAGTTATGAGAAAAACCAAAACCTAGTGTGAACTTTTCTGGTGTATAGACAAGACAGAGGGTTCCACACATAACAGCCTTAACATATAAATAACTGTACGCAACAAAATAAGAAAGATAAATAGTATAAAATAAAGTGGAAAAGGGGCATGAAACAGAATTTACAAAAGAGGAGACACAGATGGTTAATATTTAAAAGGTCAATATTACTGTCATCGAATAAATGTTAACTTAAAAAGGCACCAATATGTCTCTTTCCCCTTCCATAGGGGCTTAATTTTGTTTCTTTTAAGTGATAATTTTCACTGTTAGAAAGAGTATGGCAAACTAGATCATCTTAAACATTGCTAGAAGAAATAACAACAGATAAACATGAAGAGCAAGCTGTCAATATGTATCGAAATTGTTCTAAAAGCTCATTTACATGCCCATCAGCTGATGACTGGATAAACAGTAGGTGATCTATCAACACAATGAAATATTATTTGGCAATAAAAAAAGAGTGATGAACTGATGCATGCTGCAACATGGAAGAACTAAAAACATTAAGCTAAGTGAAAGAAGCCAGTTACCAAGGACCACATGTTGTACAATTCCATTTATATAAGATGTCCAGAATAGGTAAATATACAAAGACAAAGTAGATTAGCGGTTGCCTAGGGCTAGTGTAGGTGGGGGGGAAAGGGAACTAACTGATAATAAACATTTTGGGGAGGGGGTTTTATGAAAACGTGCCAAAATTGATTGTGGTGATAACTGCACAACTCTGAATATACTAAAAACCATTGAGTTGTATATTTTAAATACATGTACGGTATGTGAATTGTACCTGCTATTTTAAAAAGTTCATTTCCAAGATTCAAAAATTTCATTTCTGAAGTTTCCTAAGAAAATTATTGGAGAGCTACACAGAAATACTTAGGCATAGTGATATAACTCAAAGCATCCTTTATAATGTTGAGTAATTAGTAACAACCTAAATATTTAATAATAGCAGAATAGGTAATATCTTCTGGTGCCTTCATATAATGAAATACTATACAGACATTAACAATCATGAACCAAAGAACATTTAAGATAGCAGGTAAATGTTTTTAATAAACTGCTAAATAAAATAAAATAGTATGTAGCAATGCTATTTTCTTAATATACTTTTTAAATATTAATAAACTTTCTCCCCAAATGTAGTACTGTACTTTACACAAATAACAGACAACTTCTGCATCTGTTTGTCAACCACTCCCTCTCCCTGTGAGATATTTTCAAATGCACCAATATGCCAATATATATATATTTTTTTACAGCAACATGTATAAATATAAAATGTATGTTATTTGCATAAAAATGCAGTGATTATATTGTTATAGAATTTGTTTATTTTCAAATAAAAGGAGGAACATCTGTGTAAAAAAAAATTCATTTTTCAGGTAGCTCTTCTCTTAAATTTGCCTTCAGCTTTTAATAAGTGTGCAATAGCCTCCTTCATTCACTCACACTGTGGGTCGAGGGCCAGACACAGATGCAGGAAGTGGGTGTACACTGCTGAACATGATGACATAGACCATCCTGGCCCTCCCATATAACATATACTGTAGCAGGGAGGATAGACATGAAACAAGTAATTAACAGGTGCAGGAATGAGTGATGAGTAGGGAAGTAGAAAGTGCCCTATGAATGTGTCCAGTAGGACCTATCTTAATCTAGGGATTCTCGGGAGGTTTCTCACCGGAAGAGATACCTGAGGCAACACAGAGCATCTCACATGCCTAGATAATACACATGTACTATACTTCATTTAGGAAACCCTGCTGGTGTAGTGGTTAAGAGCTATGCCTGCTAACCAAGAGGTCAGCAGTTCGAATCCACCAGGCACTCCTTGGAAACCACATAGGGCAGTTCTGCTCTGTCCCATAGGGTCACTGTAAGTCAGAACCAACTAGACGGCCATGGGTTTTTTTTTTTTTTTTTTAATACCTCATTTGGGGACATCAGGTGGTTTGGTGGTAGAATTCTTGCTTTCAGTGCAGGAGGCCAGGGTTTAAGTCCCAGCCAGTGCACCTCATATGGAGCCACCACCTTCTGTCAGTGGGGACTTAAAAGATACTCCACAGGTTTCGGTGAAGTTTCCAGACTACGGTGAACTTGGAAGAAAAGCCTGGTAATCTACTTCTGAAAATCAGCCAGGGAAAGACATATGGGTCTCAATGGTCTGATCAGCAATCCATCATGGGAATGGTGCAGGACTGGGCAGTTTCCTTCGGTGTGCCATGAGTCGGGAACTGACTTGATGGCAGCTAACAACAATGTACCTCATGTATAGTCTCAATCAACCCTTTACTGGCTTAAAAATTAACCTTTTCTGCATATGTATATTTATATATGTATACATACACACATATTTTATATATATATAAAATTTCTTTCTTGCAAGCCTCTGCAAAATGCTTGCATAGCTACCTCTTTTTTCATACGTGACCACGTTACATAAGGACACTTTTTTATTTGACTTGG
Source organism: Loxodonta africana (assembly GCF_030014295.1). Taxonomy (NCBI): domain Eukaryota; kingdom Metazoa; phylum Chordata; class Mammalia; order Proboscidea; family Elephantidae; genus Loxodonta; species Loxodonta africana. The sequence continues at coordinate 65,169,232 of NC_087360.1, forward strand.
ACTTCTACTCATACATATTGAAAGTGTGGAGTGTACATAGATTTCTACCTCTGATCTCACTCACAATCATATTCACTTGGTCTATGGGAAGAAGGAAAATAATAGTTGTCACATTATTTTGTGTAAGGGAACTGAACGGAACATATGCATAAAGAGTGAAGATCTTAAAATGTGGTTTAAAAATATAAAACCCTATCATTTTAAAATAGTAACTGGGTGGGATTATTATATATGTTATAGAAAAAGGCCTAAAAAGAAATCACTCAACATTTCAAAGAACTGTCATTGGATGATTGTGGGTATGTTGATTATTTTTTTTAAATCTGTTTCTGCAGTCTCAAAATATTTATGATGAACATGGATTACTTAACTAAAAAAAACAAAACTCTTTCCTATGTGTTGTCAAGATTGTCTTTACCAGACCACACTCAATCAGAAGCCAGAAGGCAAGTACACTGTTTCATTTTATTGTATCAAGTTTCACTCCTACAGTGTCTATTAAAGAAGGAAGCAAGAAAGACCATATTCTTCAAGCTTTAGTGAATCCTAAAATATTCTTCTTTAATTTGATTTTCGTCATGGAAATCTGTACACATGAAGGTAAAACTTTTCATCTGTCTTGTTCTTTGCTGTAACTTAATAAATATTTGTTGAATAGATACATAAATGAATTTAAAAAAAGTTGCCATCAAGTGGATCCTGACTCATAGCGACCCGATACGACAGAGTAGAACTGCCCCATAGGGTTTCCAAGGAGCACCTGGTGGATTTGAACTGCCATCCTTTTGATTAGCAGGTATAGCCCTGAACCACTACGCTACCAGGGATTCCACATAAATGAATAAAACCCATTGCCGTGGAGTCAATTCCAACTCATAGCGACCCTACAGAACAGAGTAGAACTGCCCTATAGAGTTTTTAAGGAGCACCTGGTAGATCTGAACTGCAGACATTCTGGTTAGCAGCTGCAGCACTTAACCATTACGCCACCAGGGTTTCCACATAAATGAATAGGAGTTCCCATTCCAACTCGTCTGAATGATCATTATGAACTAACAAGCAACTAAATCTCTAATAGTGAAGGTGACTAGGAAAAGCAAAAACATGAACAGACAAATGCATTGCAATGATGCTAAAATAACATACTCATTCCCATCTTCTCTCTCTCTCTCTCTCACACACACACACACACACACGAGCGTGTGTAAGTGTATGAATGATACTGACAAGCATCGGCACAGACTAATTTGAAGCATTACTTTGTCCACTTGTTTTCATTCTCCACCCCATCACCCCGTTCACTTCCACAGCAGCAGAATACCAACCAGGTGCAAAATGACTGGAAAATAAGATACCAGAAGGGAAGAGGAGAGCCAGGTGATGAAGGCAGGTACTCAGCTAACCTGTAAATCATATAATCAGCAACAGGGTCATCCAGAGTCAGCAGTACCAGCCAATTAAGTAGTAGATCTGGGGCAACGCAACGGAGAAGCAGCAGCCTCTCCTTCCTCACCCCATGGCCTATTTGGCCTTTTTCTCATTTTCCTTTCATGCTACTATGTTAGAAAAGTCATTGTAGCACAAGAAAATCAATAAAAATTCAATTCCGAATAATAGTTCTTTGCAGCTCAGCAACACCAGGGAGTTATCCGCTCATTCAGTGTTCTGGCAGTTAATGCAATGAAATAAAAATAATTTACTCATTCAAACCAAATCAGCCAGTGAAAAATCATAGTCATTTGTTTTAATAGTCATAGTCACATACATTTTTTAAGATTGCAGGAGGATGGTACGATGTCCCTTTAGATGTCCAAATACACTGATATTCATATCAGCTTTGAGTCTTTCCCACCGATGTTTTTCTGAAGGAACAACAAGCCACATTTGTCATACATAAAAGGAATTTGTAGCTCAGCCAAACAGAGATCATTTGTTGTAATAAAAGCTCTAGTTCAAATGCAGGACAAATGCACGCCAGCAAAATGAAAGTCAAGGCCTTGTGCCTCCATTTGGTTCTGCCTCAGTCCTCAACCCTAGATGGTCAGGACTCGAGAAGTCAGCTACTGACTCCAGTTCCCAAGGGAAGCATATAAAAGGCTACCTGTCAGGTCAGTTCTTTCCTTTTGTGATAAAACCAAAAAACCTGCTGCCGTTGATTCCGACTCATAGTGACCCTACAGGACAAAGTAGAACCGCTTCATAGGGTTTCCAAAGAGCAGCTGATGGATTCAAACTGCCAGCTTTTTGGTTAGCAGCCAGGCTTTTAATGACTGTGCCACCAGAGCTGTATTTGGAACATTATATACGCTTCCTTTGTTTGCCTGGCTTAAACCCTCTGCCTTGTTTAGATCTATGAATTTCAAACAGTCCTTGACCTGCTTATCTGTATTGATGCCAGGTTGCTCCTACTCTTTATTCATGTATCTTTGCTTTGGATATTCTAGTTCTGATTTCAGTCTTATCTCCTTGAGTGATGAATGGTAGCAAAGCACAGTTCTGCATGTGGGTCTCATTTCGACACATATGTTCCTGACATATATGACCCATCTTCTCATTCCTAAGATTCTAGAATATTGTAGTCATAACTCCTGCTGAGTAAATCTTGCAGAAATAGTGAAGTAGAAAAACCTTTGGTCGTGGTTGAATGTCTCTGGTCCTCCCCACACCCAGCCCCTCGAAGCCAGGCAACGAGCAAACCAAACAAAAAACCTATTGCCCTTGTGTCAGACTAGAACTGTGCTCCACATGGTTTTCAATGACTAAGTTTTTAGAAGTAGATCACCAGGCTTTTCTTTTAAGGTGCCTCTGGGTGGACTCGAACCAGCAGCCCAGTGCTTAACCTCTCGCATCACCGAGGGGCATCTAGGCAATGAGTAGGCTTTGCTTATTGGGGCATCCAGCCTGTGCCTACTGTTGTGGTCCTGCCATGCAGAGATTCCTCAACACTGTTTCCAGGGACACAGACTAACTCTGGGGCTTTATGAGCTATACTGTGCTCTATAGTTCCTCTGCTGGTAAACAGATGTCATCAATAAATCTTTCTATAACTACCACTGTGTATCATTCAGTGCTTGGAACTGGTTTGTTCTGGTTTGAACCCCTGCTGAGAATCTCCATTTCTAACAAGTTCCCAAGTGATGCTAACGCTGCTGGTTAGGAACCAATTCTGAGAATCACTGGTAGAGCAGTGGTTCTAGAAATTTATTATACTTAAGAATTACCTAGGGATCTTGTTAAAATGTAGGTTCTGATTCAGTATATCTGGGAGGTAGAAATGCAAATTCTCAGCAGGGGTTTGAGCCAGAGTAAATCAGTTCAAAGTCCTGGTGCCATTATTCCTTTCACAACAACTAGCATAGTTTATCAGCCAAAAGTGGTGTTGCAAAGGCAATAGTAGGGACATGTTATGGTGGGAAGAAACAACTGCAGTTTTCCAAAATGCTTTGAGCACTAATTTAACCTGCTCTCTATGGAGCCATTCTCAACTCAATAAATCCCATCGTTTGGCTTCTTTGTTTACAAGGACAATAAAACAAAAAATGTATTCAGATTACATCAAGAAATTGAGGATTTACTGAAAAACAGGTAGACAAGAACACTAATTATGAGTCCAGGGCTGATTGGAAATTAAGAAACACCACAAGACCAGGCTTGAATGAAAGAATTAGAACCATAATACTATCAAGTCTTAAAGAGTCTGTTACGTTGCTAAAACAACAGGATGAAGAGATCCAGTGTAGTTCTATTAACTGGGTTTATTCCATAGCCCTCTTAGCACAGACAGAGCTTTTGCCACTCCTGGAACTCCCAGTTAGCTGCAACTCCCTCCAGAATGTGTCTATGGCCTCTACTTATCCGTTGCTTATATTTACTCACAGTTTCTGCTGCCTATTTTTCTTTTGGAGTCTTTCACCTTCTGATGTCACTACAACCGCTGATTCTCTTTCAGGATCAGATGATAACTCAGAAAAATGGGATTCTGTAATTACATGATCATTTTAATTCCTCTTTAATTAATCTCTTATACTGAGGCAGCTCTTTAGGCAACTAACCCACCTAATGAGTGGCTACCTCTGGATCAGGTGTACATGCTTAATCCCATGGCCATGGTAGTGGTTGTATGTGGTAGACAGCATGGCCACCTAGGACTAAGAGGCCATTTAGCACCACTTTCCTCAGCAAGGGACCAGAGATAGGGTCTCCGCTGAAGAGAACCAGGCCCATGGAAGGATTTGTGAGATTTGCTTTGCCCTGAAGTTCCATAAAAGGAACTTCCTGTGTACTGATTGAATTGATTTGGCTGTGTCAATACTCAAAGGGCAGTGGGATTTTGACCTGAATTGCAGACCTCAACAATCTTCAACTAGAAAAGTTATTAGGATAAAATATAGAACATTCTCTGTTCTCTTGTATTCAAGGCATTAAGTAAAACTGAAAGCGGATAACTCACGTTTTCTATCTTTGCACCACGTTTCACCAAAAGCTATAGGGACAAAAGCTTTAGGGACAAGTTTTACTTACTGCACATTTGGGAGTACTATCGCTTTACTTGCCGTGCTAAGGGGAACATTGAGTCTTAGGTGGATGCAGGAATAGACACTTAACCAAGTGTTTTTGATGAAAAAAGGTAGAAAGAAAATATAGTCCCACGAACCAAAGACTACACTAGGTTGCTCAGTTCACGAAGTCTATGAAAAGACCATGCTGTTCATTCATGAGACTGCTTGACCCGTGGACGCAGCGCTACAGCCCATTGCAGTTCAGCATCTTGAGGAACACCCCAGTGCAAAACAGACATCATGGTTGATGGGACAGACAAAGTTTTAAGGACAACACTGACATGAAGAATCATCCCTGTCTTTCCTCAGTGCCTTCCCAGCCTTCCACAGGAAAACAGAGGGATGGAGACTAGCAATGAGTTTAAAAAGAAATGACCTAAAAATAACCTTAAGTTTTCAATATTCACTGCCTGACTGTAATTCAGTAGCAGTATTGCAGAGGGGTGGAAGGCTGAAAAAAACAAAACAGAGTCAGAAAGAAAAAGCCAACCTAGCAGTAAGAACTAACCCACTGCTATCGAGTTGATTCCGACTCACAGGGACTCCAGAGGGTTTCCAAGGATGTAAGTCTCTACAGAAGCAGACTGCCACATCTTTCTCCCACAGAGCCCACGGTGGTTTCGAACTGCCGACCTCTTGGTTAGCAGTCGACCGCTTTAACCACTTCTCCACCAGCAGTAAGAAGAAATTTATATTTTTAACTGCACTATTAGCTTTTTGATCTTCCCCTAACAACAGGTCTTCCTGCAGGCTAGGAAGGTCAATCAGGATAGCGTGTGTCTGGTGGTGTGAGTCTGTAAACGTTGGAATATGCCACCAAACATCCAGCAACCTCCTCGCTTGCTTGGCCCCATACAGCAACTCTGTGGCAGCAATGGAAGTTACCATTTGATTGGTATGAAACAAATCTAGCCAGAGCAATAAAGACCTAAGAGGTCACTTCAGCCAGAAGTTTTTCACTTTGCTTTGTAGTGAAATCCATATTATATGTGAAGTCTTGTAAGGAGGCCTAATAAATATACAGATACAACTAGAGTTGACAAGAGAAAGTCCATCACTTGGAGGCCTGGGAATGCCTTCCAGGAAAAGGGAATGACAAAATGACCTGAAACAGGAACACTGCCACTGCCAGTTGCTGTCAATCAACTCTACTCATAGCGACTCCCCACACGTCAGAGTAGAAATGTGCTCCATCGGGTTTTCAATGGCTGATTTTTTGGAAGTAAATCGGCAGGCCCTTCTTCTGAGGCTCTGGGTTCATGAGAACCTGCAACCTCTCAGGAGCTGAGTCCTTTAACTGTTTGCATCACCCAGTGACTCTGAAACAGGAATAATCGTAGTGTATGTGAAGAAGAAAAAATGTCGCTCTAGTTAGAACACAGGAAGTGGTGAGGAACATTCTAGAATAAGATAAGGTAAGAGGAGGCTGGGGGTCTCAACTCAAGTCTAGTGACCCTTAAATCTCTCTCATGTGGTAAACAGTAGGATTTACAAAATATGACCTTATCATTGTCTTGCTTAAGGTACTTCAGGGGCTCAAACCACATCTTGGATGAAACTAAATTCTTAGCAGAGATTTCAAAGGTCCTCCCTAGTCTGACCTACATAATTTTCCTGGATACCACATCTCCTGCCACCTTGCAATGTATCCATCATCAAGAGTGCCATGATTGCTTGTTTTCCACACGGCCAAACTCTTTGATCTTTCTGTGCTTTTCCTCAAACTCCTTCCTTAACCTAGAATGCACGTTCTTTAAATTGTTAACCTTCCTTCTTCCTCAGGAATTAACTCACACATCAACCAGGAAGTGTACCTTAGGCCCCTAGAACCAGCCAACTGTCCCTCTTGTGGGTTCCTCAAACATATCATACTTAACACTAACCACACTCTATTGAAAATACTTATTTATAGCTCTTCATGGCACTGTAAACGCTTCAAAAGTAGGGACGGTATTTTATTATTGTGCTACCTAGAACATGCTAGATACATAATTCTGCACGGACTGATGTCTGCCACACCTTATTTAGCACACCTTTGCTACTTAGCAAAGATGAACAAACAAGATGTAAATTTTGTTATTGTTGTTGTTTCCTTATCAGCTGTTTGTATTGCCTGTCATAAAGTGTGTTTTCTTTGGTGGAGAAAATTAGAGATGAAGTGAAATAAAATCTATATCCTTTGCCCTGATAAACTTCCATTGAGTAGGAAGATGGGGGCTGAGAATACGCTTCAGGGAGGAGAAAGAAGACAAGGAAATCAAAGAGGGGGAAAGTGAGTCCCATGTCCCAGAATCTAAGCCATGCCCTTCCTTTGGAGCACAGCACACTAGCATGGAAGTAATGGTAGATAAGCCTGGAGATGCAAGTTAAGGCTGAATTTGAATGGCAGGCAGATACACCTATATTTAATAAAAAAAAAATTAAATTTTGTAGGGTGGAGGAGGCTATTAAAAAATTGGGGGGGGGGGCAGGTACAATTATTTATCAACACCATAAAGAAGAGATCCATAACCGAGTTTTAACTAGATGTCTCTCTTGCCTAGTTTTCAAAAAGACCACCCCCAAAGAAGCAAATGAAAATAATGCGATTTTTACGATAAGCCTATGTACAGAAGTTAGGGGTTTCATAGCTTTTCAATGGCTCTTCTCCAAGCTCTTCTCTCATTTTTGGCACTGCTGCATAGATATTCTACAGCTGTCTCAAATAAGTGACATATTTGAATTATATTCAGGATTCACCCTATTTTATAGTCGTTTTTTTTTTTTAAATCAACAAAACAATGGCTCCATGCTGTGTTTTCTCTCAAGTGGCAAACATGATATGTGACTGTAACAAGCAAATGTTTCCTTTATTCCCCAAAATCCCAACTTCCATGTGGAGAAAAGGTCCAAGTGTTAAGAAGGGTTTAACCAACCAAGGGTTAATGGTATAGTCATACCATTTTGTAAGAGATGAAGATGGGAGAGAAGAACAGGGAAGAAAAGCAAGGGCTAAGCAGCCAAATGTTCACACATGAAAATAAACAACTACGAATAATTGACTATCTCTCGTTTTGTCAACCGTCCAGCAGCAGAAGTAAAAGATGCCACAGCACGCCCGTCTACCTCCAGCTCGACTGAACCAGACAAACGAGAGAGGGCCTGTGAGAATCCTTCTCCAGAGACGGGCCCCTGCCAACATTGTTGGGGGAATGTGGGTTATTTATTTTTACCTTTATAAAATCACTTTTGAAAATGGGTCTCCACTATTTCCAGCCCTAGGCAGTTGGATGGGCAGCCAACATCTACCTGACACAGTGTGGAATTATTAAGGAAAAAACAACAGTGTAAGATGACAGGGTGGGTGGTTTGGCTCCTGAAGCAAAGCCTGTCCTATTTTTTTGTCCACTAAGGTAGCAATGTGCCATGATATATATACACACACACACACACACACACACACACACGCAAATTGCTGTCGAGTTCATCTAGATTCATGGTGATCCCATGTGTGTCAGAATAGAACTGTGCTCTACAAGGTTTTCAATGGCTGATTTTTCAGGAGTAGACCCATAGGCCTTCCTTCTGAGGCACCTCTGGACGGACTTGAACTTCCAACCTTTTAGCTAGCAGCCAAGCACTTAACCATTTGCTCCACCCAGACTCTACACCCTACCGTTCCCTCTCTCTGTCTATATATATACATATGTGTATATGCGTATGTATGTACTACGTATGTATGCATACATATATGCATAACTTGACCATCAGGAGGAATGCAACTTACTCGGATATGAAATAAAAAAGCGATCCCTGCTTTCCTCACGGAAATACTCAAGAACACAGAGATTTTTCTTTCTATGATGGTTTTCACAGTCTGATTTAAAATGACAGATCAACATGGCTTAGTAGCAACAGCACTCAGATAGGAGTAAAAGGATATAAGATCTGGTTCCACATCTGGGTGACCCTTGGTTAAGCCCCTGAACCTCACTCAGCATCGCTTTCCAGCTATTAAATGAGGAAGCTGAGCAGATGGATTAAATCAACATTGCCTAACTAGTGGTTCATAAAGATACTCTACAGTCTTGCTTCTCCAAATATGGTCCAGAGACTGGCAGGATCAACATCACCACGGAGCTTGTAAGAAATATATAACCTCAGACCCTGGACCAGGTTCACTGAGTCATGTTAAGGGGATTATCTACATTTTAACAGGACGCCCAGTTCATTTGTATGTGTGTTAAGAGTTTGAGAAACACTGTTCCTGGGCAGTTGGTCACACATTTATCTGATCAAAAAATCACCTGAATAATATCTTGTTAAAAACAGTTTCCTTAGCCCTTGCTTCAATGTCTGATCCAAGAGGTTTGGGGTGAGAGGCAGAGATTTGTATACTTAACAAATATTATTACGGTTGTTGTTGTTGTAAGGTGTCGTCGAGATGGTTCCTATTCATGGTGACCCTGTACAACAGAATGAAACACTACCTGTTCCTGCACCATCCTCACAATCATTGCTGTGTTTGAGCCCACTGTGGCAACCACTGTGTCAATCCATCTCGTTGAAGGTCTTCCTCTCTTTTGCTGATCTTCTAATTTACCAAGCATGATGTCCTCCTTCTGCTAACATGTCCGAAGTACATGAGACAAAGTCATCCTTGCCTCTAAGGAGCATTCTGGCTGTACTTCTTCCAAGACAGATTTGTTTGTTCCTCTGGCAGTCCATGGTATATTCAATATTCTTAGCCAATACCATAAATCAAATGCATTAATTATTACGGTGGGTGGGTCTATTTCAATGAAAATATGAGTTGCATAGATAAAATACTTCTGTTTACCTTTAAAATGGAATCATCTCTAAGTGGCTGTCAGCCCAGTGGGCTTCTTGGAGCAGTTTGTAGAGATCAGCTAAGCCTGATCATGTCAAGACACTCCAGTCCATCCCTTGGCTGAATGTCCCAGCTGCCATGGGTTTTGACCACTGCAGTTTTTAAATTGTTAAATTCTTAATGAATTATTGGTTAAATGGAGGAAACATAAGGAGCTCTGATGTTGAATTACAATGATTTAATGAATAATATAAAAAAATGATAATAATTTTGCAAAGTCCCCTCAAGATAATTGTCATCAGCTTCATAAGCTACATTCATCTATCAAAATCCATACTTTGCACATTAAGATGTCTTTAGTACTTCAAAAACCAATCTTAAAAGAAGAAACATAGTGACAATTAAATCCAATTTGGCTTTTCATTTATTGGGAATAAAGCCTATCCTCACGCGTAATGTGTTATTTGAGAGAAGTGCTTGCAAATAGCAGCCAGAAATCTCTCTTATCCCAACATTTAGAAACAAAACATGAAAATTATATTTAAAAATAAGTGATTTTTTTTCCTACAAGCAAATCAAAAGAATTCCAATCAAGATCCTAAAGGCAGTTCCCCCTCCCACCACCACTCTTGGTGCCTTTCTACATAGTTAAATTTCAATTTACATTTTAATGTACATTGGTCCCCAAGTCAACTGCAATGTTTAATGACAAATCATGCCTAGAGTTGCATAAATAATTCTAAATAAAGAACTTGTCTTTTCTCTACATGAGAAGAAATTAAAAATATATCTAAATTATATGAAAGACCATATTAATTGCATTTCGTAACATAGGTTTTAAAGACTTTCTGATTTTTTTTAATTAACAAGCACATCTTTATTATATACACTCCTGTATATCATATATGAGAACAATAAATTTTTTTTCAATCCCTTAAGAGAGTTCTCAGGTTATTACCATGAAAGTATTTCATGGCTTTAAAATCACTGGAAATGATAGAATGTAAAAGTGTTTTCCAATGTGTGTGTTAGGTTGTTGTTGTTAGGTACTGACTCATAGAGAGAGACCCTACGTACAACAGAACAAAACATTATCCAGTCCTGTGTCATCCTCATGATCGTTGTTATCCTTGAGTCCATTGTTGCAGCCACTGTGTCAATCCATACCATTGAGGGTTTCCTCTTTTTCACTGACCCTCTACTTTACTAAGCATGATGTCCTTCTCCAGGGACTGGTCCCTCCTAATACCATGTTCAAAGTATGAGAGACTAAGTTGCTTCTAAGGAGCATTCTGGCTATACTTCCTCCAAGACAGATTAGTTCTTTCTTTTGGCAGTCCATGGCATATTCAATGTTCTTCGCCAACACCCTAATTCAAAGGCATAAATTCTTCTTCCATCTTCCTTACTCATTGCCCAGCTTTTGCATGCATTTTTCAAATGTTTAGCATCATTTAATTTTATGACGCTGAAAGACTTAGACACATAGGACTGGCCTAAGATGATTTCTTTTTAAGTACATATATCTATAATCTCCACAGGATTACTAAGGCACTAAAATTGTCATTCATTTCAATTAGTTTCAGTATCTATTAACACACCCACAGGTGAAAGATGCTGGTGCTATGGGGTATCAACTAGGTCATAAAATAATAGTTAATGGCTGATGAGTTCAAACTCTGCACCAAGCAGTTTTATACACTTAATATTTATTAATACTTCTAGCTCTCACAGTAACTCTATGCAGTAGGTACCATTGCTCTCCTTACTCTGGTTAAAAAACCAAACCCGTTGCTATTGAGTTGATTCCAACTCATAGTGACCCTACAGGACAGAGCAGAACAGTCATACAGGGTTTCCAAGGAGCAACTGCTGGATCCGAAGTGCCAACCTTTTGGTTAGCAGCCAAAACCTTAACCACTGTGTCACCAGGGCCCTGTTACTCTGTTTAGAGCACAGATAATACCTGCTTCCGCTTCACTAGGGAAAAACGTCCTGGCTGGCCTAACCCAGGCCATGCAGGAGAACAGATCTGGACTTGTTAAACAAACAAACAACAACAAAAAACAGTTGCCATCGAATCCGTTCCAACTCCTGGCGACTCCATGAATGTCAGAGTATAACTGTGGTCCAAAAGGTTTTCAGTGGCTGATTTTCTGAAGTAGATTTCCAGGCCTTTCATCTGAGATGCCTCTGGGTGGACTTGAACCTACAACTTCTCAGTTAGAAGCTCAGCCCATTAAATGTCTTTGCCACCCAGGAACTCCTAAAACTCGTTAAGAGAGAGTGAACAGAAACATATTCCCTATCTTGGCTCACTTGTTACTTTAAAGCCATAAAAGATTTGTTGGCCCAAATTAACTAACTATATAACTATAGGAAAATTATTTAGCAGGGCTCTCACATCAAGAACACGGCGGCTTACGAGGTGACCTCTTCTCCCTGGCCTATGAGAACCAAGGCAACATCCAGAGAGGGCCTCCCAAATTGCTAGTATAGTGAAGGTGAAATGCATATTTTAAGAGGAAGATCTCATTTCCCAGGAAACTCAAGTATCTCTGCAAATAGCAGTTCGCTCCTATTCTTAATCCCTAAACCATCTACATCTGCTATGAAGAATTTCTTGAGCCCTCAGATAAATCCCCCTGGTGCTATATTCTTTATAGCACACTCCAAAGGCAGCATTTGAATAAAACAACAATAACCATTTCAGCTCTCCATCTCCTGATTTCTTTCTGGAGGGACTTTTACACTCCTTGGCATAAACAGGGCTCCGTGGGGTTGGGATGATGGGATGGATGGGATGAAGAAGTTGTAAAGGAGAAGAAAACAAGTTTATGTACTTACAAATCTTTTTGAGATTATAAAAGACACCGATGCTGCGCTATGGTGAAGAAATCTTGGATTCGCCTGAAAAACAATGCCCCCAACCCCCAAGTCTCTATCTATCACATCTATCCCTCTCCTTCTGTCTTCTCTCTCTCTCTTTAGTTCTACTTGGGCCAAACAAATGTAGTTTTAAAACCCAATTCCATGTTCTAAGATTCAGAGGGAAGGGATTTAAGAGTAGGCTATAAAAATGCCTTCACGTCTTTAATGTCTCATTTTTTGCAGATTTGCTGGAAAGTACGGTAAACAGTTACTGCTCATCTTTTCCCATCGACGCCCCTTGACCTTTGTCATTGATGGTGTATGGCAGAATCCATTTTTGTGGGTTTCTTTCTCACAGCAAGTTTTTCCGAGCATTGTTGAGACACCTGTGCTCTGACAATCTATGCAGAATCTCTTAGCCAAACTGATTGGCTGATTGTACTCCAGAGAAAATTATCAAACATTTCAAATATGATTTTAAAAGAGTTAATTTAGGAGAGCTACAGGCAATTCTAATGGTTCCTTGCTGTCATCTAATCTATATTCTGCGGAAGCATCTGGCATCTCTGAAACTCCTCTTCAGTTCTGTTTAACTCTTTTTCATTTCCCTACGCGACGAGAAGGTCATTAAGGGTGTACTTACAGGCTATACGCACGGAGGCCTTCCTGCTCTTGGAGGTGCCCAAGTGGCTCCATGCCACACACTGGCACCAATAGTCCTCCGGCCCATGGAAGTCCTCCACCTGCTGCCTAGTGACATTGATGAACACCTCCCGGACTTTCAACCCTGAGGGAGAAAGATAGGGAAATTCAGCTGAGACCACCATATTTCTCCAACAGAAAGTTAAGGTTAGCCAAACCTTTTCTTTTTAATTAAACAATTCTGTTTTTAATCAAGGCAAGGTTTTAATTACTTTGACAATAATATATCACTGCTAATTAAATTCCAACAGCTGAGTAGGCTGGAACACCCAAGTGTAAAGTAAGAGCAACCAATGTGGCTCCAATACAAGAGTTTTCACAGTCCCTTGCCTTAGTGCTTTTTCTTTGTCTGTCTTTGTGTAAAATCTACTATGAGGAATGTAGCAGCAAAGTTAATTAAGGCAATCACCTGAATAACTTGTACAAGCTCGGAATTCTAGAATCTAAACAGAAAAACTCCAAAGACACAGTTCCAGGCTGTTCTAAATGCCCCTATCTCTGGTTATGGCAGCGACACAGGCTCACCCCAGCAGTGTAACTTAAAACAAAGAGAGGCTGGTGAACACACGGGCAGGAGAGGGTGAAAAGGTGGAGAATCTAAAGAAGGGCCAAAGAGTGGGCTTCAAAAGCTCGGGATAACAGAGGCAGTGGGATCCAAAGGGAATGGAACAGTGGGCAAATAGAAAGCAGACAAGTTGAACTACCCTGGTCTTAAAGGCCTGGGAGGAGAGCCCAAGGAGGCCCCAACACAACTGTATGAGGAGGTGAGGAGAAACAAGCCTTTTTCAGAAAGATGACTAAATCCACATTTGTGGACTAGGATAGAGCTATGAAGACTTTGACCTTTTAATGACCCAGTGCCGTCGAGTCGATTCCAACTCATAGCGGCCCTATAGGACAGAGTAGAACTGCCCCATAGAGTTTCCAAGGAGCGCCTGGCAGATTCAAACTCCTGACCATTTGGTTAGCGGCTGTAGCACTTAACTACTATGCCACCAGGGTTTCCACCTTTTAATGAGTTTTTTTTCTTTTTTTTTTAATTACTCTGCATACTCTTTCGAATGGAAACCCTGGTAGCTTAGTGGTCAAGAGCTACGGCTGCCAACCAAAAGGTTGGCAGTTCAAATCTAACAGGTGATCCTTGGAAACCATACAGGGCAGTTCTACTCTGTCCTGTAGGGTTGCTATGAGTCGGAATCAACTCATCACCAACAGGTTTGGTTTGCTTTTCTCTTTTAAATAGTTAGAAAGTTTGCTCGGTGCTTCTCACTGGGAGGTATAGCATCTTTCTTTTCATAACTCTCACCAAGGACTATGGGCCTTTCTTTCTTTGGGAAGAACTGTCACCTTGCATGGAGTGCCAAGGATGGAATGGGACACTCTCCTCATCAGTTAAACCAATGGCACACAGGGTAGCAGCTTTTACAGTCACCTTTCTTTCCCTTTCCATTCCACACACATTCAGGGAGGCTGCGCCTTCCTCTAGGAGAGAAAGTGTGGGAAAAGAGGAGTGCCTAGCATCAGGATAAGCCTTTTACTTAGTCAGTCACTGGAGCCCTGGTGGCACAGTATTTAAGAGCTCAGCTGCCAACCAAAAAGGTCAGCAATTCTAATCCACCAGCCCCTCCTTGGAAACCATGTGGGGCAGTTCTACTCCGTTCTATAGGGTAGCTATGAGAAGGAATCAGCTAGGTGGAGCGGGTTTGGTTTTTTTGGTATTCACTCATTACATTTCCACAACACACAGATGCAGTAGATGCTATTGTATTCCCACTTTGCAAGCCAGAGAACTATGACTTAGAGAGGCTGAGTCATTTGTCTACAGTCATACAGACAGAAAATACAGGTCCCAGGGTTTGAGCCTTGCTCTGTCTCACTCACATCAAAGCCAGCACGATGATCAGCCGCCTCTCAACAATTCAATTCTGGGCCCATTTTTTCAGATTCTTATACTATTTAATTATGAAAATGAGACCAACGCATGGGCCTTTAAAGAAAAATTAAGTGCCTACCTATGCTATTTTCTTTAAGTTCAAAAGGCATTCACAAGGCAGAAGCATCAGTGTAATTTAAGTGAACCAGGCGCTCTTGGTGGAGAAGGGGGAACATGATTATATTTTGAGGGTGGTAAGACTTAAAGAAAAAGAATGGAGGTGTAGCATTAATTAGGCTGTGGTAACATTCCCTTCTACCCAACCCATAACATCTTATTTACAGCTTGTGATGGCCACATAAAATATTTATAGTTATGGCCACATAAAACAACATATACAGTTTGAATTATACTTCCTAAATGTGGGAGGTACTACCCACATACTGAAAATCAGCTTGATAACCGTTGAGAATTCACTTGGCTCCTTTTGTGAAAAGCACAAAAGGATTCCTTTTTCCCTGTCAGGGAGGTAAGGGTTTTGAAAGGCATCTGCAACATCGCACAGGAGGAAAGAACCCTTAGTGGTGGTTTTGCTATCATTATCGTTGTTGTTTTTACTTTGCACTTAAATAAAAGAAGACGTAGGAGGATGGGGGCAAGAAGAAAGAGGAGTTGGCAGGCAAAGAGGAGGGGGGAAATACAGAAAGAGTAATAAAGTAAGATTGTTGCTGTTACTAACGTCTAGGCAGCCCCCAACTCATGGTGACCCCATGTACAATGGGATCCGACTGCTGTGATCTACAGGATTTTCTTTGGCTGTTTTTTTTTTTCCCTAAGAAATACATCGTCAGACCTTTCTTCCTAGTCTGTCTTAGTCTGAAAGCTCTGCTGAAACCTGTTTAGCATCTTAGCAACACGCAAGACTCCACTGACAGACAGGTGGTGGCCTGAAGTACATTGGGCCAGGAACCAAATCCAGGTCTCTCACATGGAAGGTGAGAATTCTAACACTGGACCACCACTGCCTCTAAAGTAACATTATCCTCCCACCAAAATAAAAAGGGGTAGGACAGAAAGCTGAGAGTGGTTGACTAGAGTGGAGCATCCATTTTGGGGATTAAAATGTCAGGTTGAATAGGCAAAAATAGACTCTGGAGAAGAGAGCCTGTTTTATATTTTTCTCTTTGACTTGAGGTAAATGGTGGATGATCCACTTTGAAGAGTTAAATGGAGGTGAGAACAGCAAATGAATGCATCCAGGTGAGCAGTGGAGCAGTTTTACCCAACCAGAGCTCCCCTGTGGCACGACATGGACAGACTACAGAGGCAGAACATCCCACATCCTGGGAAGCAGGGTCTGACCTAAGAAGTGTTTGATATACCTGAAATGTCAGAAATATGTTCAAAGCTAATGGGGAACAGTTCTATTTTTGTCGCTTACTCTGTCTTATAAAACTTTCTTAGCTATCAATTTCCTCTAGGTTGGAAATGAAGACAAGCACTATCTCAAAATAGTTCAAGGTTACCATGTTTATAAAGCAGGCAGTTTCCACATCGCAACCTCAAAACTTGGCTTTGATTTCGTCTAAGAGTCATGTGTAGAAAACTGTACATTGTGTTTCTGAAAAGCATACACAGCAGACCACAGTACCTATTAGGAGGGTCACAACTGATCTTACACCATTCTGTCAGGAAGTTTCCAACTCCCTCATTCAGACTACATAACCTCAATCGAAAGGAAAATGTTGAGGGCGTGATTTCAAAATTAGGGTGGCTCAATGTGTGGTTCAATTACAAATTCTTCACAGAGACTTCCCATGGGATTGGAAAAGTAAAACATATAAAACCCAACAGCCACTCCCCTCTCCCCCCTACCCAGTTTTTTCCCTACAGGTAGCATCAAAGTAGCAAGTTTCTTTAAAAGGTCAAAGGGATATCACCATGTTCGAAAAAGAATATTGTCTTTCTGGATCAGGCCTTCTTTTTCTTATGTGAGGTCTTCAGCCTTGTCTAACTATCCCCTTTAGGAAAAATAACTCTATTGAATACACACACACACACACACACAGACGTATGCATATATGACACTGAGCACTAACGACAGAAGAACAGATGAGTTATGGAATGAAACCAAAGATATCACACATGCAGAAAGCAAAAGGTCATTAAAAAGAAAGGAAAGAAAGAAATCAAGGACATCATACATGCAGAAAGCAAAAGATCATTAAAAAGAAAGAAAAGAGAAAAATGGATGTCAGAAGACACTGAATATTGCTGTTGAATTTTGAGCAGCTAAAGCGAACAGAAGAAATGATGCGGTAAAGAGCTGAACAGAAGATTTGAAAGGGTAGCTGGAGAAGTCAAAGTATTATTATGAAATGTGTAAACACCTGAAGTTAGAAAACCAAAAGGGAAGAACACACTCAACATTTCTCAAGCAGAAAGAACTGAAGAGAAAATTCAAGCCTCGAGTTACAATACTGAAAGATTCTACAGGGAAAATATTAAACGATGTGGGAAGTATCAAAAGAAGATGGAAGGAATACACAGAGTCACTGTACCAAAAAGAATTGGTCGACATTCAACCATTTCAGAAGGGAGCATATGATCAAGAACCGATGGTACTGAAGGAAGAGGTCCAAGCTGCACCAAAGGCATTGGCGACAAACAAGGCTCCAGGAATTCCATGAAATAGTAACTGAGATGTTTCAACAAATGGGTGCACTGCTAGAAGCGCTCACTCATCTACGCCAAGAAATTTGGAAAACAGCTCCCTGGCTAATCGACTGGAAGGCATTTGTACTTGTACCCATTCCCAAGAAAGGTGATTTAACCAAATGCAGAAATTATCAAACAATACCATCAATATCACAGGCAAGTAAAATTTTGCTGAAGATCATTCAAAATCGGTTGTAGCAGAACATCAACAGGGAAATGCCAGAAATTCAAACTGGATTCAGAAGAGGATGTGGAACATGGGATATCATTGCTGACATCAGATGGATCATGGCTGAAAGCAGAGAATACCAGAAAGATGTTTCCTGTGTTTTACTGACTATACAAAGTGGTCGACTGTGTGGGTCATAACAAATTATGGATAACATTGTGAAGAATGGGAATTCCAGAATACTTAATTGTGCTCACGAGGAACCTAAACTTAGACCAAGAGGCAGTCATTCAAATAGAACAAAGGGATACTGAAAGGTATGTGTCAAGGTTGTATCCTTTCACCATACTTATTCAATCTGCACGCAGAGTAAATAATCTGAGAAGCTGGACTAAATGAAGAAGAAAGAAGCATCAGGATTGGAGGAATACTCACCAACAACCTGAGATACGCAGATGACACAACCTTGCTTGCTGAAAGTGAAGAGGACTTGAAGCAGATGACACAACCTTGCTTGCTGAAAGTGAAGAGGACTTGAAGCACTTACTGATGAAGATCAAAGACCACAGCCTTCAGTATAGATTTCAACACAAAACAAAAATCCTCACAACTGGTCAATAAGCAACATCACGATAAATGGATAAAAGATTGAATGAAGCTGTCAAGAATTTACTTGGATCCGCAATCAACACCCATGTAAGCAGCAGTCAAGAAATCAAAAGACACATTACACCGGGCAAATCTGCTTCAAAAGACTTCTTCAAAGTGTTAAAAAGCAAAGATGTCACTTCAAGGACTAAGGTGTGCCTGACCCAAGTTATGGTGTTTTCAATTGCCTCATGTACATGTGAAAACAGGACAATGAATAAGGAAGACCAAAGAAGAACTGATGCCTTTGAATTCTGGTATTGGCAAAGAATATTGATTATACCACGTACTGTGTAAAGAACGAACAAATCTCTTGGAAGAAGTACAGCCAGGATGCTCCTTAGAAGCAAGGATGACGAGGCTTTGTCTCACATGCTTTGGGCATGTTATCAGAAGGGACCGGTCCCTGGAAAAGGACATCATGCTGGGTAAAGTAGAGGATCAGCTAAAGCGAGGAAGACCTTCAATGAGATGGACTGACAGCGGCTGCAGCAATGGACTCAAGTAGAACAATGATTCTGAGGACGCTGCAGGGCTATATATATATATATATATATATATATATACTTTCTCTTTCCGATCTTCAATATAACACTCTCTTGTGATACAAAGATGTGTGCATATTCCTTCTACCTTTTTATTTTTCTGTCTTTCTACCTATCTATCCATCCATGCATCCATGCATCCATCCACCCATCCACCCACCCACTCATCCACAACGCAAATGTATATACCCAAGAGAAACATCTATGGAAAGCAGCTCTATTTAAGTCCCCACTCCCCCCTCTCCCTGCCCCAACCTCCTCCACTGAAGTTCTTCCAACTGTGATGCTGAAAGAGTGCCTATTTCTACATCTCCCAGGATGGTGGCAAACTTGTTCATAGACAATGGTTCAGGAGAGCCCAAAATTTTGGGCAAGTAAAAGATGGCATCTCATAAATAAGAGTAGCATTGTACCTGATAACTTCTATAACTCTAATAAGCATGGAAAAGTCCAACCCTTTAAATTATTGTGCAAATTATAACCATCAGCCTTTGTTAGGGAGTAGAGAGTTACAGAATATAAAAAATATGACTATGGTACTGATATGCTAATAAGCTTTCTACGCTGTTGAATGGTTTAGTTGTAGATAGACTAATGCTGGCAGGAGATGAATAATTGCTCTGCATGTACTAAACATAACAGAGCAGCACAGAACTTCATCATTTGTCAGCTTTATTTGTTTAAATGAGAAAAATGCTGACAGCAGTTATTGCTGTAATCCCCTTATTTATCAGAGAGAAAACACTAGTTACTCTGAGCAGGTCTAATCCTGTTGGGGGACTAAAAGTTATAGAATTTTCAAACTAATGGAAGGCATATCCTTCACAGTTCAAAGAAGAAAACTGTAAAAAAAAGGAAAGAAATGGAGAGGAAAAAAGAACTAAAATAATTACTTCTGGTCAGCTTTTAATAAAAGGGCTACAGTGTTTGCCTAAGATCATAACTTGTTCTGTTGAAAACAAAGAATTCTGGAATAGTGTTTAACGTTCAGTACCATGCCAATTCCAGCCCAGTGCCTACTAACAGCTGTCCCCAAGCCTTTTATCTACAGCTCATTATCACACTTCCACAAAGCCCATCAGTAGCATCCTGCTAGGGGTATTGTTGCCAACCAGTTCTCAAATATTCCTGGTGATGGGCACTTGGGGAGGAATTTGAAACAGTTCTCCAATGCATACCTCCCCTCACAGCTTTATGTTCTTCAATTGTTTGGAAGTTCTCTGTCGTAGGATGCTTGACTTACTAAACTGAATAACTAGATTCAAGAAGGGAAGTGAGAATCCCTCTTCTTCCTCTGAGAAGTATTTCAGAATCCACACCACAAGGACATAGTAAGAGACTAGCAAAGTAGGTTTGGGTGAATTGTTTTCTCATCCAGTCTTGAAGACTGTTTTCACCCAATATTCATTTTTGACAAGGGTTTTACCCTCTCTGTGCCTCATTTTCCACATTGTAATTTTTTATGCTTGTTTGGGGGCTAACCAAGGGACGGATTATATAGCTTTCCATAGACAAAACTCCAAAGAACTACTTTAATACAACCTCTTGAAGAGCATAGGGCCTTGCTCAGTTCTCTGGGAGCGAGGCGGGGGGGAATTAAACTCCCCATGAAAAACAACAATCTCTTATATTCAAGAGCCTAAGTACCTCAACTGGGATGTGGCTCAGAGATAGCCCCTTCTTATTCCTCTGTTTCCTGAGGAGACAAAAAAGAGCCCGTTCAGCAGAACTGAGCCCACCATTTGTGAAAGGGAATGTTTTTCACTTGTTTCTTACTGATCTGGGATCACCGGTTAAAAAAAAAAAAAAAATTTCCATCAAGTCAGTTCTAACTCATGACTACCCCTTGTGTGAAGAGCAGAACTGAACTCCATAGGGTTTTCGATGGCTATGATATTTTGAAAGTAGATCCAGGCCTTTCTTCCACAGTGTCTCTAGGTGGAATTGAACCTCCAGACTCTGGTTAGTAGACAAATACTTAACCGTTTGTGCCACCTGGAGACTACCATCCCCACTAGAAAACTTACTTGAACAATAAGAGAAAAGCTTCTCCATATTTTGCCTAATAGTGTGTTATCATTACTGATTAATTATAGTAACATTTGTATGACCCTTGAATATATTAAGGTCCCTGGGGGGCACAAATGGTTTGCGTTTGACCTCTATCCAAAAGGTCGGTGGTTCAAACCCACCCATCAGTGCCACACAAGAAAGACCTGAAGATCTGCTTCTGTAGAGATTATAGCCAAGAAAGCCTATGGAGCTCAGTTCTACCTTGTGACACTTGGGGTCACCATAAGTCAGAATCAACTGGATGGCAATGGGTTTACTTTTATTAATGCTATCACACGCATTATCTTATTTCATCTTAACAACACCATGTTCTTATTATTTATATTTTTATTATTACTGTTTTGCCACAAGTCCCATACCATGGGAAATAGATCAAGGGCGCCATGATGTTTGTAACACATATTTATTCTAAAAAAATCTGAGTGCCTCTCCTGGGCCTGCCACTGCGCTAGGTGCTGAAGATACTGTGAAGGAGAAGATAAGATCCCTGCCCTTAAGGAGCTCACAGCCTAGGGATGGAGACATTTTAATCAGCCCCAACAAGGTAAGGTGACAATTGCTACGACAAGAGAAGCATATACTGCTACAAGGTCACATGGAAGGGGTTCAACCTGAGACTGTGCTCTCCCACCTAAGAGTTGAAGACTCTGTCCTCACCCAAGATTTAGCTTGATCTCTAGGGCACAGCTCTGGGCCCCTGGTAAAGACACATGAACTTGACACACATTTGAAGTTCCAAAAGTCTGAGATATAACGAAGACTTGTCATGGGACTTTAGATCCATTTCTTGGAAGAAATTAGACGTCTTCAGGCCAACATGCTACCCAAAATCCTAAATTAAATATAGATAATTAAAAGGTAGAGCCATATTTCATTTTAATGACAATTAATTTGGGCTAAATGCCTTTTGCTACTTCATCCTAGCAACAAGATTAAAAAGTATTTTGATTAAAAAAAAAAAAATCATTCTTTTCACGTGCACTATGCCTAATGAATACTCTTTTGTTTCCCCTGGATAATAACTACCACATGTTTTCCTCAAGAGCACTACAAGTTCAGTCTTAAGTACAGAAACTAAGAATACACCCAAGCTCTCCCGTTTCTTCTACACCAGAGATTAGAATTAATCAGCACAGAGGTGTCTGCCAGAGGAAAGCAAATTAATTTGATGGTGTTGGTTGATAACAGGGAAACTTACGAAGCAGAAGTGAACAAAGTAGGATTATTTAAAGGACAGCTGGTTCCCTGTGAATGACTCTATCCCATCTCATACTCACAGCCTTGTGGGAAGCATGGTCATGATTTCTAACCCTGCTGCCTCAATCAATGCCTTTCCTTTCCCGCAAACTCTGAAATCACCTCCTGCTAGGGGATCACGGCCTGCCATCAGGCACGGATCTTACAACTTGTATCTCCCACAGTGCTAGCATTGGCTCTGAGAATACCACATCAGCTAAATGTAAAGGAAATGAATAAATCCCATGCAAGTACTATACTGCTGTGCTATTCTATGGGTGATGATCATTTAACCTGTTTATAATACCAACACTTTTATCTGCTTTTGAATTGTAAAAGCCCATAATTAGACATCAGGTTTTTGAGGCACAATTACATGTCCATTCAAAAATAATAACAATTTTTATTTATCATTAGAAAGGGTAATCTTGATCAAGTATTTTTTTATTTTTTAGGAGCCCTGGTGGCACAGTGATTAATGTGCTGGGCTGCTAACCAAAAAGTTGGTTTGGTTTGAACCCAGCAGCCGCTTCATAGGAGAAAGATGTAGCAGCCTGCTTCCATAAAGATTTACAGCCTTGGAAATCCCATGGGGCAGTTCTACTCTGTCCTATAGGGTTGCTATGAGTTGGAATGGACTCGATGGCCGTGGGTTTGGTTTTCTGGTTAGGTCCTGGCTAAGCACGTTATTTGTTTTAGGTTAAATAATCCTCACAACAGCTCTATGTGGCAGATAGAGTGCTTATTGCCATTTTGCACATGGCAAAACCTAGGTGAAGTAGGCTAAGTAACACATCTACCCCAAAAGAGCTGGTCAATAGAGAGCCAGACTTCCAACATGGCACCCATGCTGTGAACCACCCAGTTTTTTAAAAGATACTTATGATTCCCATTCCAGATAAATAAATGTAGTTCTGAATGGTGTATAAACAGAAAACACTGAAAAAGTTCAAAGATGTTGCTCAAGAATTTGGGGTGTGAGACAAAATCTCTGGTCAACATCATGAGTTGTTATTAAATTACATAAAGTGGTTAGCTGTTTCCTATGTCTGCTAAGGGTGAAATAGTAGTAAATGGTCTCCAGATTTTTGTAGGAAAGATTACAGTAGGCATAAGAGACCTTCATACTCTGCCACAGGATATACGGAGAACTGATAATAATTTCCAGAAAAACTTTTGAGAATATGTCAGTGCTGTCTGAGAAGCAGAGTACTGAACAAAATCAACTCCGAGATGGGGTGGGGGAATGCATCTATCAAAGTGAGTTTTAAACCTACAAACTATCAATGGACCACTTGAGAGATTGATTATTTCTGTGTCATGTGGCCTAAAATATATGCTTCCCAAATGTACATTGGTGGTTTGTGAATCACTGAAGGTAACTTTAAATTAATGACTTTCTGGAAGATGCTATACTCAAATTCCTATCACCACCACAGAAAAGTTCTTAGATATAAACTTTAAAGATTTAATACATTTTTATTTCTACTCATCTCCCTTTCCTCAACACAATCCATTAATCTCTTATCCCCAGTTGTTTAAAAAGGAAATCACACACAACAAAATCCCCGAAATGATATTCTTTAAAAGGAAGAATATTAGTTTACCGGAGTTGAGACTTTTCCCATAACACATTGGAATACGCATTATTTCACTCATTAGGTTCAATATCTTAGAGGTAAAATAAGATAAGAGCCATTGAGTGTTGGTAAGGGAGCCCCTGTTTTTATTGAACAATAAAGATGTGGTTTTGCTGATTGATAACTCAACTTCCCACAGGCAATATTATCTTGATTGCCCAGATGTGTTTTGCTTGGTGTTATTGTTGTCTGTGTGTGTCTACACGTGATATCGAAGCTCTCAATTTCTGTGTTACTGAATACTTCACCCTTTTCTCAGGGACGTGAATCCAGGGCTGGGATTACCTCTTAACTCTAAGCTTCCAGATGTTAACAGGAAAAAAAACACAAGGAAGAAGAGTTCCCATATTTCCAAATGAAATGAGGCAGAACAAATGAAAGAAGATCCCTTGGCTTGTGGAGAGAACTGAAAGTGTACATTACTAAGAGGTATAGCCATGTCTGGGCAAACACAGTAATTCACATCAAATAAATTGTACTTTCTGCAGGAAAGAACTCTAGCTCTGGGTTTTCCAAGCTAAATTGCATGAAAACACACAATCCTTTTTCTTCTTATTTGAACTGTTAGATGACGGGGCCAAATTACCACAAAGACCAAAGGCAGTTTGCAGCCTTTAACAGCTGAAAGGACTTATTGCTTTCAATTTGGAAATACAAAAAGATTCTGTGTCTATTCTAAGCACTCCCATGTCCTACGATTTCCCATTATTTCCCTGAAGAAAGAAAATCTATAAGTAAAATGAGCATCAAAATTCTGTAGGAATTCAGACATGGAGAGTATGTTGTCCAAAGATTTATAAGGTGCCACTTCCAACAGGACTTAGAAAAAAATAGTCACTTTTCTCTCTTTGGTCAAAGGTGGTCCCACTGTCCTTGCCTCTGCGCCATTTACTCCTGCCGGACTTGGAGGAATTATTTTACAGACCCAATCAAAAGCCATTAAGTCTGTAAAGTTAGTCGAGTCCTAGTCTCCAGCTCTGCAATGAAGAACCCAAGGGAGGTAATGCATCTATTTTTCAATACCTGAGGCCATTTTGGTTTCAACCTTAATTGCACTTATGTATTGGTTTGGGGTATAATATCTCCACTCATCTTGCTCCAGTTTCCACTATTGCACTATTAATACAGAGCTTAGGAAACATAATTGCAATGCGTGGTAGACAGCAATTTTCATTAACTATACAGAAGAAAACTGTTTAGGGAGAGACATTTCTTTCCTATTGATTCAATCAAAATAGCTTGGAAGAAAAGGTTAGGCTTATTAAATTCTTTTCAAAAAGTAACCTGCTAAAATTTAAATTCTTTCACAGCTGCATTTAAAAAAAATTGGTATATAATCTCTTCAGATTTTCTCATTTATGATTTTTTGTTCTGCCAAGCGACTTTGAAATATGTGACTTTTATTGGCCTTTTCTTTTCTTTTTTTAAGGAAGCGGAAGAGGCAGAGACTTTTACATGGAGGCAGAGAATGCAATCAAGGGTGCTATCTGCAAGACATGCAGTTGCCTAGCAATGCTGTAAGAATTAAAAGGGAAACAATAACAAAATAGAATGCTGTGAAATTACAAGAGGCTGCAACGTTAAATTGGCTTGCAATACTTATCAAGAGGTTTTTAAATGAGACTGGATACAGGATTTGCTAGCAGTGGTATAAAAATTGGCTAATCGTTTTTCAATGTTCTTCTTGTCTTTCCTTTGGAGCAGTTTTGCCCAATGGGATTCTGCTATTTTGAGTTCATTACTGGCAAAATCTAGGGCAAAGACATCTGAAGCTAGGACATACAGCCCCACTGAGCCATTGGTATTTGAGTTCTTTCCAGTTAGACTAATTAAGAATAAGACATATAAGACTTTCATACTCTTCCATTGTTTTGTAGGCTTTTTCTTGCATGGGAGATATTGTTTCCTTTGCCGTCTTCCTAATTTCAGTCTTTCTTCAAAACTGTCATGCCAACCTAAGCAAGACTAATATTGTCACTGATTCAATCTCTTCCAACACCAGCTTTATCCACGTCTTGTACCAGGTGCCTTACTTGGGAGCACAAAATCAGAAACTTCCCTGATACCAAGACTCAATTTGCCCTCTTCTTTTACCTTGATTATGCCAACTCCTTCTTTCAGAATGGAAACTGTCTGCCATCCTGGGAATGTCTCTATATCTTTTGTTGTTACAAACTTTTGTCGAGCAGTGTCAGAAATATAACACAGGAAAGGGGTTAGCCCTTACAGATAGAGTAAAAAAAAAAAAAAAAAAAGCCAGGAATAAACTAATAATCCAGTAGAATAAGTACAAGATTAGACACTTGACAACCACAAAACAAGTTCTGATGGAAAATTATAAGCCATGTGCTCAAACCCTCCCCGCCCTCCCCCCCCACCCCCATCCAGCAAGCTAACTCGTCAATATTTTGATTAGGAAGGAAAGCACAGGAACATGTTAGTAAAAGTGGCTTATACTGTCAAGGAAACATGCCCTGTATCTGTTGTTGTTGTTGGGTGTCATCAATTAGATTCGTAGTGACCCTATGGGACAAAGTAGAACTGCCCCATCAAGTTTTGTAATCTTTTATGGAGGCAGATCACCAGGTCTTTCTCCCATGAAACCACGAAGTGGGGTTTGAACTGCCAACCTTTTGGTTAGCAGCCAAGCACTTAACAGGGCTGTTTACCTTACATCTATATATTATATTTCTATATCCAGATTGCTACATAAACCTAGGTTCTAGAAACAGCTATGCCATGAACTAGTTGCACCTGTTGATTCTTAAGATGATTAATTTTTAAAGTAGGAGTGTTAAATGTTCACTAAGCTCCCTTCCAGCTCTCGCATTCTGATTCAATACCCTAAGCATGTTTTTGGATACTGAAGAACCAAACCTCTAAAACAAGGTTTTGTATGTTTTTTTCCTCATACTCGATCCATCTGGAATGTGTAGGGAATTGTGATAGGGTTTTAGGTCTTTCCCTACCTTTTGAAGTTATGGGTTTATTCTGCATCCCCAAATCAGCTTAGAACTGTATAATGCTGGCACTGTTGCTATATACAATGTTTAGTGCTTTGTCCTCTTCTTCACTGATTTCTAGGCAGAGGTGGATTAACACATGAAGACCTTTTTGAAATGATTTTCTCCTTTTGCTTTTAGATCACAAAAGACTGCTTATTTCTTTGCTGGCCGGTGAAGCTCCTCTTCCTGACTCCTAAAGAGATATGTCTCTAGGTTCCTTTCCTTTTCATATTGCCCATTCTCTCTTGACAACTCTGCATGGCCTTATTTTTTTCCCCCACTGATAATGACCAAATTTATTTCCTGTCTCTGAATTCTACCAAGTTTTATACCTACATATCTTTGTTACATCCCATAAGCACTTTTTTTGGGGAAAATGGTCTACTGTGTAGCTTTCTGAACTTCCCCTGGACCATCAAGGGATCCTGGAATATTCCCTGACAATGGAGGCTGGGAACTGGGCCTCCCTCTGTGCTAGTTTCTTTTTCTTCTGTTCTGGGTACACAGGCTACTTACTGCTTAAGCGTGAGCATCATGTGACACCTAGCCAACCTCACTGCTCTATCAGTTTCTGGCAGGGAGGGAAAAAGGTGCCTCTTCTGCAGCAAGAGAGGAGAGTGTGCAGACCATCATCCTTGCATCGGCTGCTGTGGGGAGTGACCCACTAGCCATTGTCAACCAACACCCACTATTGAAGCTGATTGTGCTCTGTGTCCTTTCTAGGTAAGTAAAGTGTTGTTCCACACAATGCCTGTGTGTAAGTCATGTCTTTCTAGGTTACCTCAGACCTTGGCTCAACAGTTTGGCATAGCAAACAAGGTCAGCACAGATCAAATTCAACTTGCCTAAGAAATAACCTCAGATTATTCTCCTTGCCGACTTAAGTATTTATAATAATTGCATCACCATTCTTTAAAGATTTCAATTAATTTTATTCTAACTTCTTATGTCATCCATTCAATTAGTTACTAAGTTCTGTTTATTAAAATGCTTCTTATATCAGTTACCTAGTCTTATTTCTGGGGCCATCACTCTTGGACCAAACCTCATTCTCTCTCACCTGGATTACCCAGCAGTTTCCTAACTTCCCCATTCTTCTTTCTCCTTACCATTCCACGTATTTCTGCCAAGTTTATCCTTCAAAGCGGAGTTTTAGTCACTGGACTCCTATATTTCAATGGTACTCCACCACCACCACCCAAATATCCATAAAATTATATTATAAAGAACTCCTCACTCAAGCTATGAACTGAATTAATATTTCCAGGTATCTGTTGCAACTCTCCGACATTAATTTTATGTTTCAACCAAACCAAACTTCTTGCTGAATGCATAGTAAGTTTTCTCTCATTTGCTAATACTGTGTTCTTTGGACCACTCACCCTTCTCTCTCACCTCCTATCAGTAGTTGTTAAGTCCAAGAAATCAGTGGCAGTATCTTAACCCATTTTTCAACACTCTGAAAGGCCTAGTCTAGTGTGTTAAAAACCCTTGGCATAGACAATATTTTTTGTTTAAATAAGCTCACTTGAAACTTCCAAATTATATTGAAGTTTTCTGACTAATTCGTAGTCTGATATCTAGTGAGCTGATGGAGTCTGGACTAGAAACAATGTCAGCTGAAGGCCAACCCAGAGTTCTTTCTATTTCTTCACACAGTCTCTCTATCTTTGTTTACTCCTTTGACTATTCCTGAGACCTGATCAAATGAAGGGGGAAAGGCATACTCTACTTGTCCTCTGGGGGAACATAAAATCAATAATCTACCAGGGTTCCACACTGAATCAGAGTAAGGTTAAATTTTCAGGTAGTTTCAGAGTATCCAAAATTGAAAAGCATATACTATTTCTGTTACACGTTCTAATATACCCAGTAAACCAGTGCCGTCGACATTCTAATATAGACAGTCATAAATTCTGAAGGTCTTAAGTCAAATGACTTTGCTTTGAAAGCCAGCAATAATTGTACAACCTACTCCAGAGGGTTTTTGTAAAACTGAGTGAGATAATGCATGTTAAATACTTAGATAAGGCCTAGTATATGGTAAGT
Organism: Loxodonta africana; assembly: GCF_030014295.1. Classification (NCBI taxonomy): domain Eukaryota; kingdom Metazoa; phylum Chordata; class Mammalia; order Proboscidea; family Elephantidae; genus Loxodonta; species Loxodonta africana. Next base: position 65,198,130 of record NC_087360.1, read on the forward strand.
ACTCAATAAACATTAGCTGGTATGATTATTATTAGTATCATCACCACTGGTCACCCAAACAGCTCTATAGTTAATAAAGTGAAGACAGTCCTGAAATTCTTTCATATTTTAGAGAAATTAGAATATGGTATCCTAATTCGGGCTCTGCTGCTAAATAATAATCAAAATAACTTAAAGAAGACTCAGAAACCACCAACTGTGGAGAACAAAGTACAACGGAATACTACCCAGTACAAGGGAATACTGTCTAGTTTAAAACAACTGAAATTATTCTGCCTAAAGACAGGTTTGGTGAAAGATTTAATATTTGTCTTCTGAGATATTTAGAATTCAGAAAATAAAACAGTGACTGCCTAGTTTTATTTTAACTAAGGATATTAACTCCCATAGCAGATGAAATGTTAACGTTATATAAACCAAACCCATTGCCGTCAAGTCGCTTCCAATTCATAGTGACCCTATAGGACAGAGTAGAACTGCCCCATAGAGTTTCTAAGGAAGTGCCTGGTGGATTTGAATTGCCAATCTTTTGGTTAGCAGCCATAGCACTTAAACAGTACCCCACCGGGGTTTCAAAAAAAAAAAAAGTCCACATACCACATCGGGATAGACTACCAAGAAAGCCACGGAATTATTTAAAGATAACTTTGTATCATATATATCTGAGATATTGTAAATATGACCACATTAAAATAAGATGACAGGCAGCTTACACAGTCTTCCCCAGCCACTAACAAAGTGAAGATCCAAGAAGTTACCATGGCTTTTTCTGATTGTTCCAGCCTTGTTATGGATTGAACTGTGTCCCCCAAAAATATGTGTTGTAAATCCTAACCTCTATGCCTGTGGTTATAATCTCATTTGGGAGTGAGTTATCTTTGTTATGTTAATGAGTCGGGATTAGCATAGAGTGTATCTAGAGTCAATCTCTTTTGAGATATAAAAGAGATGAAACATGCGAGCAGAAGATAGATGTCAAGACACACGGAGATCTTCAAAGAACCAGGAAGCAGAAGCTGAAGAGACAAGGGTCTTCCTTCAGAGTCAACAGAGAGAGAAAGCCTTCCCCTAGAGCTGGCACTTTGAATTCGGACTTCTAGCCTCTTAAACTGTGAAAAAATTAATTTCTGCTTGTTAAAGCTATCTCCTTGTGGTAGTTCCATTATAGTAGCACCAGATAACTAAGACAACCCTCTTACCTGAACTTTCATCCAGACTCTCCTCAGAGACATGCTCATTTTGATGGACCCACTCCCCATTGCATTTGAAGAATATCTGCATGGCTGGCCTGGCTTTGCACCTCAGAGCAATGGGGTTGCTCTTGATTATATAAGCATCATCTGGCTCCTCTATGAAATGAGGCAGTGTCCCAGGAGCTGATGGGATGGATTCAGGAAGGACTTCGCCATTGTCGGTTCCTGCAGAATTGAACAAAACATAGGAGCATCAGAACACAGCCTACCCTGGCAGCACACAAAGCAGAACACAAAGCCCAACCCACACCAGCTCTAAGCTTCTATGCCGGGAAACTTTTCATCATATTAATACAGCATGTTTCTAAGACCTGGGAAAACTAATTATCTTCTAGACGCTGAACTGGCATTAATTGGTACCCCTGCTGCAAAACACCTCTTTAAAGCATTAAAAGGCAAAGATGTCACCTTGAGGACTAAGGTGTGCCTGACCCAAACCATGGCATTTTCAATCACCTCATATGCATGAAAGCGCTGGACAATTAATAAGAGAGACGGAAGAAGAATGGATACATTTGAATTATGCTCTGGTAAAGAATACTGAACATACAATGGACTGCCAGAAGAACAAACAAATCCATCTTAGAAGAAGTACAGCAAGAGTGCTCCTTAGAAACGAGGATGGCGAGACTTTGTCTCACATACTTTGGACATACTATCAGGAGGGATCAGTTCCTGGAGAAGGACATCGTGCTTGGTAAAGCAGAGGGTCAGTGAAAAAGAGGAAGACCTTCAGTAAGATTGATTGACACAATGGCTGCAATAATGGGCTCAAACATAGCAATGATTGTGAGGGTGGCACAGGACAAGGCAGCATTTTGTTCTGTTGTATATAGAGTCACTATGAGTCAAAACTGACTCGACAGCACCCAGCAACAACACAAAAGCTGGATATATTTTCTGTGTTACTGGGGAAGTGAAAATTGCAAATAGAAGACCCCTCAAACTGAATGTCTTTACTGAGAGATCTGAGATAAACATCTATGGAGTGAAGAGCTAAATCTCAATACTCGCTCTGGCGACCAGTTACCTCAAAGGGTTCAATGAGGGCTTCAAGCAGCTCTGAAATTTGGAAAAACGGTGGGAATAGTTTGTTCTCTGTGAATGATGGTGGTGTTGGTAATGCATGCTCAGCTATAACTCCATAACATTTCAAATTATCTTTTCTCTTTAGAGATGAAACTTTGGAGATTCTCTGGTATTCTACCTTGAAGAGAATTTCCTCCAATATCTCACCTACATACTATACCTTCCAAAACATGTGAGTTTGTTTTGTCTACTTTGGCTATGACTCTTTGCTCCCAAGCAACAACTTGCTCGCCATATACTATGAATTATACTACTAAAGCTGAGAATATAATCAAATCACTAAAATAGCTAAGAGTTTGCATTTTAGGGCCTATAATCACATCTATTCAAAGGGATGAGATAGATATGATTCTCCCTTAACTTTAAGGAACTGATGAGCAGACAGAAGAAAAACAGAAAGGGACAAAGACTTTGCTTCTCTGCCTCTTTACTACATTTAACAGGGGTTTTTAAAGCCCAGAAGACATAAAATCAAGAGCAATAAGGTTTGACCACTGAGCAATATGGAGATGACCAAGATGAGTGATATCTTGTACTGTCCAAAGACAATTCCAGTGAAAGAATAAAGGAACCAAGAACCTCAATAACAACATCAACTATGCCTTCAAAAGTATTATTCCCATTGGGGCCAAACCAGTCTTTAGCCCTAGAGTGGGGGGGAGGTACAGATGTTTAACTTGCTCAGCTGCTAATCAAAAGGTTGGAAGTTCGAGTCCACCCAGAGGTGCCAAGGAAGAAAGGCCTGCTGATCTACTTCTGAAAAATTAATCCTTGAAAACCCTATAGTGTACAGTTTTACTCCAACACACATGGGGCCACCATGAGTCACAACTGACTCGATGACAGCTCATTTACTCAGGGGTAAAGGGAACTAATGAAACCACTGGAAGAGCTATCGTGTTCATCAGGTCCAGATCCCAGGAGAAAACCTGGGAGTGGGGGCCCTTCTGTGACCTAATCTGGCTGTCCGTGTGCCACCAACGTAATTCTGGACAAAAATTGCTTCTTACTACCCATGCTCAAGTCAGATCAGTAAGCACTGTCAAAGGTAAACATAAATCTTAATAGTAGGGATAATTTTCTGGGTTAAGAACATTTAAGGGACATTCTCAAATATATCTAAAAAACAAACAAACAAAAAACGAGTATGGACTTCAAGAGATATGACTGCCCGTAATTTCTTTTTGTGTGGGGAAGAAAGTAAAAGACATTGACTTATGAAAAAAAACTCTTGTGTGGGAACACACAAGCCATGTTTGAGTCTGCAATGAATTAAACGTAACAATAGCTTGATTCTCCCAAACAAGATTTTTTTTTCCTTACATACATCAATCTAAGATTAAAAAAATTAAAAAAGAAAAAAGCCTCCTATAACAAAGAGTTTAAGACTCTTTTTTTTTTAAGCCTTAAAATGTATTTGTAATGGAAAAGCTCACTCGAGTGTAAGTAATCCAAAGCACCCAAAAGCATCATAAAGTACATATTATAAATAGTACGAAAGCAAAGAGTTTATGTCATAAAAGTACAAGAAAGTCACTCAGAAAATAAAACGTGTATGTGTCACATGAAATAAGAGGAATTTCAGGATAGAATCCCAGGGATTTAGGTTTTTTTTTTTTTTTTTAACATTTTAAATTATATTTAGAATGGACTTCATAAAATACATCATATATTAATTCATTTTGTTACTGGCTGCTCGTGCCAATTTTCATCTTCCAAAAATACCAAGTCCCCGCAGGCTTTCATAAATCCATGCATTAGAGTAAATGACAAAGGTATTAAAAGATTTTATATGGGCATCAAAAGCTCACACTCCCATCAAGGGCTTGAGTTTTGTCCAAAGTAATACATTGTTGCATAAGAGGGTCACCTGATAAAGCATGGAAACCTTGATGGCACAGTGGTTAAGTGCTTTAGCTGTTAACCAAAAGGTCAGCAGTTCGAATCCACCAGGTGCTCCCTGCGAACTCTATGGGGCAGTTCTACTCTGTCCTATAGGGTTGCTTTGAGTCAGAATCGACTCAACAGCAACAGGTTTGGTTTTTGTTTGATAAAGCATGTGAACGCAGCCCTATGGCGGTAGCCTGAGAGAACAGTCACATTTTATAATGATGCATTTTCTTTAATTAGTAACAACGCATGAAGGAATTATGCGAAAAGTGTGAGGGGGTGTCTTAAATCATGTTCTCTAATAGTGAGAAAATGGTAATCGACGTAAAGGAAATGCCAAATAAAGTCACTAGATCATTAGACAAATCAAGTTTTAACCATCCAACTCACAAAACAGAGAGCAAGATCTAATGGTTACCTAATGGTTACCCTTCTGCCATTTTAAGAAATGCCTTTAGATGAAGTGACAAGTTAAGCCCTGACCTGAAACACAGAGCAGGGAAGTGGAATAGATATGTGTGAGGGTAGGTGTGATGGCTATCTCAAGGACCTCCATTAAGGATCAATCAATCTTAACTATTAATGAGGCAATGTTAAAATCACATATGCATAGGAAGAGGGCTGCGATCCACAAAAACAAGGAAAAAATGAAAAAACTCCATGTATTGGAGTAGTGGTGGGAGGGAGAGATTCTAGGCATACATTTACATATGTATTACCATTTATTTGCACAGTCCCAACAAACAAATGAGACAAGTAGAAGTAGGTTGTTAGGTGCCCTTGAGTTGGTTTCGACTCATAGTGACCCTGTGTACAACAGTACAAAATACTGCCCAGTCCTGCATCATCCTCACAATCCATGCTATGTTTGAATCCATTGTTACAACCACTGCGTCAATCCTTCTTGTTAAGAGTCTCCCTCTTTTTCATTGACCCTCTACTCGAGCAAGCATGATGTCCTTCTCCAAGAACTGGTCCCTCCTGATAACATGCCTAAAGTACATGAGATAAAGTTTCGCATTCTTAGCTTCTAAGGAGTGTTCTGGCTGTACTTCTCCCAAGACAGATTTGTTTGTTCTGGCAGTCCATGATATGTTCAATGTTCTTCACAAACACCATCATTCAAAGGCATCCATTCTTCAGTCTTCCTTACTAATTGTCCAGCTTTCACATGCATTTGAGGCCATTGAAAACACCATGGCTTGGGTGAGGTGCACCTTAGTCCTCAAAGTGACATCTTTGAGTTTTAACACTTTAAAGGGGACTTTTGCAGCAGATTTGCCCAATGCAATCTGTGGTTTGATTTCTTGATTGCTGTTTCCATGGGCGTCGACTATGAAGCCAAGTAAACAACTTGACAACTTCAGTATTTTCTCCATTTATCATGATGTTGCTTATTGGTCTAGTTGTGAGGATTTTTGTAGTCTTTGATCTCATCAGTATGTGTTTGCTCTTCAATTTCAGCAAGCAAGGTTGTGTCATCAGCATATCGCAGGTTGTTAATGAGTCTTCCCCCAATCATGATGCCATGTTCTTCTTCATATGGCCCAACTTCTCGGATTATCTACTCTGCATACAGACTGAATAAGTGTGGTGAAAGGATACAACCTTGACACACACCTTTCCTGACTTTGAACCACACAGTATCCTTTTGTTCTGTTCGAATGACTGCATCTTGGTCTAAGTACAGGTTCCCCATGAGCACAATTAAGTGTTCTGGAATTTCCATTCTTCACACTGTTATCTATAATTTGTTATGTCCACACTGTCAAATCCTTTGCATAGTCAACAAAACGCAGGTAAACATCCTTGTGATACTCTCTGCTTTCAGTCAGGATCCATCTGACATCAGCAATGATATCCCATGTTCCACGTCCTCTTGGGAATCTGACTTGAATTTTTAACAGTCCCCTGGTCAATGTACTGTTGCAACCCTTTTTGATGATTTTCAGGAAAATTTTACTTGTGTGTGATATTAATGATACTGTTTGATTATTTCTGCATTCTGTTAGATCACCTTTCTTTGGAACTGGGCACAAATATGGTCCTCTTCCAGTTGTCTGGCCAGGTAGCTGTCTTCCTCGGCATAGATAAGTGAGCACTTCCAGTACTGCACCAATTTGTTGGTATTCAATTGGTAAAAGTAGGAATATGATATATTTACTCTTTTATCTATTTATTTTTGCTTTATATGGTAAAGCACTGGGAGTGGTTTACCTAAGACCACCTATATACCTCACTCCTTCTCAAGTTCCTCACTTGATCGAGGCTCTAATTCCAGGCTGCCACCCATCTGTAATCTTCTCTTACTGTGGTGGCTTGCTTGTTGATATGATGCTGGAAGCTATGCCACTGGTATTTACAGTACCAGTTGGGTCACCCATGGTGAACAAATTTCAACAGAGCTTCCAGACTTAGACTAGGAGAAAGACCTGGAGATCTACTTCTGAAAATCAGGCAATGAAAACCCTACGGATGGCAACAGAGTATTGTCCTATATAGTGCGGGAAGATAAGCCCCCTAGGTTGGAAGACACTATACAATACCCTTAACAAGAGACTCAGACATACCAACAATCATGAACATGGCATAAGACCAGACAATGTTTCATTCTGTTACACATGTGGTTGCCAGGAGCTAGCCACCTATTTATTCAAACTACTGATAGTCAAATTCTCTGCTACCGGTGGCCAAAACCAGTTTTCATTGACATAGCTGGATCTTCCTTCTTAATAAACAGTCCCTGAGCTCCAAGCTGCACTTAATTAAAACCCAGTGCCTCCCGCTATTAATGAAAGAATTTTGGTAAGTTAAGAAAGGTGGAAATTATGTTAGCAGAAGGTAAAAATAAGACCTGCCATTTATTGAGTGATTATAGGTTATGGTAATAAGCCTTTTACATGGATTAAGTGTTTAAGCTTCCCAACTCTCTCTGAGGGGAGTACTTTAGAATCCATTTTTCACTAGAAGAAATGCTTCCATCATGTATCTTTCCAAAGGTCAAATAGCCATCAGATGGTGGATTCAGAATTTGAACCCAGGTCTCTGACTTTCAGTTCAGATGAATGGAACCTTGGGAGTCTGATGTCCTTTTTTTTTTTTTTTTTTTTTGCCTTGTGGCAAGAGCAGGCAGTGCTCAAAACCAAAAGACAATGATACAAAATGAGACGTTCTCTGTGTGACCATCCAGTACTTACATTAAGTATGATCCCATTGCCTTCAAGTCCATTCTGACTCATGGCAACTCTATAGGACAGAGAAGAGCTGCCCCATAGGGTTTCCAGGAAGAGGCTGGTGGGTTCAAATTCTGGACATTTTGGTTAGCAGACAGACTTTTAACCACTGTGTAACTAGGGCTCCGATCGGTATGACTAAAAAGAACAAAAACAAAAAAAACCCGTTGTCATCAAGTCGATTCTGGCTCATAGCGACCCCATAGGACAGAGCAGAACTGCCCCGCAGGGTTTCCAAGGAGCAGCTGGTGGATTCAAACTGCCAACCTTTTGGTTAGCAGCCCAACACTTAATGACTTCGCCACCTGGGCTCCAATAAGTATGATACTCAACTTAAGTACCACTCAGTTATCCTATTAGCTGATCTGTGGCTTCAGGTCACATGGGTGTCTTAAAGACACATTCCAGAGAAGTTCTTGAGGAGAAAAAAAATTTTTTTTTTGAGAGAACAGGAAGTACTCAACCAATCATATTCAACTGGCTAGGTGTTCACACCAAAGTCAGAAACAGAAAAAGAGCTAAAGGAAAGTGGTGTTTGAGGTGAAGAAATAAAATAATGAGAAGAATTTTTGAATGTTTCATTCAGATATAGTTTCATCTCTTTTTGAACAGGAATACGTAACAGCGCTGAAACAAACTCTGGTTAAAATGCAAGGAGTACAGCAGGAGACAGTTTCAGCAGGAAAAAAGGGACTGGGGACGAGGGTATTGTCATTCTATTAGGTTTAGCCATCCCAAAGTGCCAATATTTGAACATTTAGATCTATGATGTTTGTAATAGACATGGGTACATGCAGGCCAGAGTCACTCCAAATTTGGTTTCATAAAACCCTGGATAATCAAGGAAGTAAGCTGCCCTGTGGCACAGTAGTTACATGCTCAGCTACTACCCAAAAGGTTGGTGGTTCAAACCCACCAGCTGCTCTGAACTCACAAGCTGCTCCAGTCAGCTTCCATAAAGATTACAGCCTTGGAAATTCCATGGGGCCGTTTTCCTTTATCCTACAGGGACACTAGGAGTTACAATCGACTTGATGACAGTGGGTATCAGCTAAGTAGGCTGGCAATCCAGTGGGTTAGAGTATAAAAGAGGTTAAGCTTCAAGAGGTTTTGAGAAATTTTAACTTTTTTTTGCATTATTTCCTGAGAGGACATTATTTTTAAATACATTTTTTTCCTTTCTATCTCCAAACTACCCTTGTCTTCTCACTATATTGGTATTTGTTCCAAAGCACAAGCAGTGACACTGCCATAGAGCAAAGACTAAATGGGATATGACTAAGGAACTTTAGATGGAATTAGATACCCTGACTTAACATCTGGGCGAACTCTGTGACCTTGGGTGAACGACTGAACTCTGAGGTTCTATTTTTATCATCCCTAAACTCAGGGATTTAAATTTACTAGTCAGTGTTTTGTGATGTTAAAATGAGATAATTTACATAAACAAACAAACAAAAATTAATGGTTAAACGCTACATAGCTACATAAATATAGTCTGTCACCACCACCACTGCTACCACCATCATCACTCCTGCCTGGATAAGAAACAGCATAAAAAGAAAACAGAGTTATAATTACAATCACTATGATCAGGGTCCCTGGATGGTGAAAACAGATAACACACTCACTGCTAGCCCAAAGTTGGTGGCTTGAGTCTACCCAGAGGTGCCTTGGAATAAACGCCTGATAACCTACTTCTAAAAAATCCGCCACTGAAAACCCTACGGAGCATAATTCTACTCTAACACACACAGAATTGCCATGAATAAGAATTGACTTGATATTAACTGGTTATTCCTACGATCTTCATTCCCAAATATTATTATCCTAATCTTTCTATTCTATTATATATTATTATCCTAATCTTTCTATTATATTACAAATCATAAATATATATTATATTGAAGAGTCATTAGCAACCTGCGATATGCAGATGACACAACCTTTTTTGTTGAAAGTGAGGAGGACTTAAAGCACTTACTGATGAAAATCGAAGACCAAAGCCTTCAGGGTGGATTATGCCTCAACATAAAGAAAACAAAAATCCTCACAACTAGACCAATAAGCAACATTATGATAAACAGAGAAAACACTGAAGTTATAAAGGATTTAATTTTATTTGGACCGACCACAATCAGCGCCCATGGAAGCAGCAGTTAAGAAATCAAACAACGCATCACAGTGGGCAAATCTGCTGCGAAAGATCTTTTTAAAGTGTTAAAAAGCAAAGACATCACTTTAAGGACTAAGGTGTGCCTGACCCAAGCTATGCTGTTTTCAATTGCCTCACATGCATGAGAAATCTGGACAATGAATAAGGAAGAGAGAAGAAGAACTGATGTTTTTGAATTATGGTGTTGGTGAAGAATATTGAACATACCATGGCCTGCCAGAAGAATGAGCAAATCTTTCTTGGAACAAGTACAGCCAGAGTGCTCATTAGAAGTGAGGATGGCGAAATTTCATCTCACATACTTTGGACATGTTGTCATGTTATCCCTGCAGAAGAACATCACGCTTGGTGGAGTACAGGGTCAGCGAAAAAGAGTGAGACCCTCAAGCAGATGGATTGACATAGTGGCTGCAACAATGGGCTCAAACAAAGCAGTGATTGTGGAGATGGCACAGGACCGGGCAGTGTCTCGTTCTGTTGTACCTGGGGTCACTATGAGTCAGAACCAACTCGACGGCACCTACCAAGAACAATTATTGTTATCTTCTCAGATCTGTCATGACACAAATTGATGATTGTAATGTATCTGCTCTTTGCTGCCCATATGCATGTTAGCAAAATTCTATTAAGCCAAAAATCCTGAAAGCATGCTGTGAAGCATCTATTTATTAACTAAACACGTAGTGAATGGTTAGACCATACACCAGGCACTTAGATGTCCTACAAATCAATGTGCTAATACACAACGGATTTCCCATTGGCCAGATCCCAAAACTACTGGCTTTAATAGGCAAGTCATTATTAAATGAAGATTTTATAATATCCCAGGGCCTCCTTACTGCAAAATTTAAATGAAGTAAGCCACCTTAGAAATAGCCCTTTAAATTCTACTTGTTGTCTGTGAGCATATTGGTCGATGGCAGTATGAGCGTCAGAGCAGAAAGTCGTACCCGGGAAACCAAGTTACATAATCTAAAAGACAACACACTAGAGCTGAGTGCAATGCTTTTGTTTATGTAAATCTGACTTGTCTCCATATGGTTACTTAATTAGGCAGGGGATGCATTCTACCCATTTATTTCAGAACAACAGCCGGAATTTTACATACCAAATATTTAATGCAATTTATGAAACACAGACTTTTTCCCCAAGCCCCAATAAAAATTTTCTTTTTCTCCAAACTCAGAAATGATCATGCCTCCTTCTAAATCTCTAATAAAAATGGAAATGCTTTCTATTGCTGCATTTCCATAGCTCACCTCACCTGTGTCGATCTCACATCTTGTCAGGCTAGGATATGATTCCAAAGAGCAGATCTTAAATTCTGCCGAATGAAAGATGGTGAACAACACACACATTCAACGATACTTGAAAAGCCGTTCTTAGTTCCCAAAACAAGTAAATTCAGATTTTAGTGGAGTTTACAAAAGCACATTCAATACTTCCCAAATTGTCACAATTTACCTCATTGCATTCAACCTTTTTTTTTTTGGTGGGGTGGGAGAGCTGATATACATGCCTTTGCTTACTAATGTTAGACCATGTTCTAGGCACTGGGGATTCAAAGATGACTAAGATGTACTGCTTTCCTCAAAGAGCTCAGAAACTAAATATAAACACATAGAATTCCAGAACAATGACAAACATGCTAACAGAATTATGTACAAAGGGCCACAGGAACAAGGAGGAGTGAGAGCCTAACTGTGCTTGGGAGGGTTTGGGGCAGGCCTAACAGTGAAGATTACATTCTAGCATTGGCTGGATATATGAGTTGACCAGGAGGACATACGGGAGGAAGCATTCCAACCTGGAACATGGCATGAGCAGAGATACAAATGTGAGAGGGAAACTGTAGGGAGTGGGCAATGGCTGAAACATACTGTGTTATGAGGGAGTGCCATGGAAAGGAAGTTGGAAAGTTAGGTAGAGCTAAATACCGTCTTCATTAGAATACACATTTTATTTTTCTTTTTTTATTGTACTTTAAGTGAAAGTTGACAATTCAAGCCAGTTTCTCATACAAAAACTTATACACACATTGTTATGTGACCCTAGTTGTTCTCCTTACAATGTGACAGCTCACTCCTCTCCACCCTGTATTTCCCATGTCCATTCAACCAGCTCCTGTCCCCCTCTGCCTTTTCATCTCACCTCCGGACAGGAGCTGCCCACATAGTCTCATGTGTCTACTTGACCTAAGAAGCACACCCCTCACCAGTAGCATTTTATGTCTCATAATCCAATCTAATCTTTTTCTAAAGAGTAGGCTTCAGAAATGGTTGTAGTTCTGGGTTAATAGTTTGGGGGCCATGACCTTTGGGGTCCCTCCAGTCTCAGTCAGACCATTAAGTCTGGTCTTTTTACTAGAATTGAGGTCTGCATCCCACTTTTCTCCTGCTCCATCAGGGATTCTCTGTTGTGTTCCCTGTCAGGGCAGTCATTGGTGGTAGCCAGGCACCATCTAGTTCTTCCGATCTCAGGCTGATGGAGTCTCCGGTTTATGCGGCCCTTTCTGTCTCTTGGGCTCATATTTTGCTTGAGTCTTTGGCGTTCTTCATTCTCTTTTGCTCCAGGTAGGTTGAGACCAATTGATGCATCTGAGATGGCTCCTTGCTTGTTTTCAAGACCCCAGACGCCAGTCACCAAAATGGGATGGAGAATGTTTTCTTAATACACGTCGTTATGAAAATTGACCTAAATGTCCCCTGAAGCCATGGTCCCCAGACCCCTGCCCCTGCTACTCAGTCCTTCTAAGTGTTTGGTTGTACTCAGGAAATTTCTTAGCTTTTGGTTTAGTCCAGTTGTACTGACTTTTCCTGTATTCTGTGTTGTCCTTCCCTTCACCTAAGATAATTCTTGTCTACTATCTAGTTAGTGAATACCCTTCTCCCTTCCTCCCCACTCTCGTAACCATCAAATAATGTCGTCTTCTATGTTAAACCTTTTGAGTTCTTATAATGGTGGCCTCTTACAATATTTGTCATTTTGTGACTGACTAATTTCACTCAGCATAATGCCTTCCAGATTCATCCATGTTACAGGATGTTTCACGGATTCACCATTGCTCTTTATTGTTGTGTAGTATTCCATTGTGTGAATATACCATAGTTTGTCCATTTACCCATTGATGGCCACCTTAGTTGTTTCCATCTTTTTGCTATTGTAAACAGTGCTGCAATGAACATGGGTATGCATATATCTAATCACGTGAGGGCTCTTATTTCTCTAGGATATATTCCAAGGAGCGGGACCACAGAATCATACGGTAGTTCTATTTCTAGCTTTTTAAGGAAGCACCAAATCCATTTCCAAAGTGGATTAATGCTAGCCTTGTTGGGGTGAGATGGTATCTCACTGTAGTTTTGATTTGCATTCCTCTAAAAAAAAATGGCTAAAGATCATGAGTATTTCCTCATGTATCTGTTAGCCACCTGAATGTCTTCTTTAGTGAAGTTCCTGTTCATATCCTTTGCCCGCTTTTTTGTTAGGTTATTTGCTTTTTTGTTGTTGAGGTTTGCAGTATCTTGTAGATTTTAGAGATTAGACACTGATCAGATTTGTCGTAGCCAAAATTTTATCCTAGTCTTTAGGTTTTCTTTTTAAGTTTTTTGGTGACGCCTTTGGATGAGCGTAAGTGTTTGATTTTTAGGAGCTCCCAGTTATCTAGTTTCTCTTCTGGTGTTTGTGTATTGTTAGTGATGTTTTGCATACTGCTCATGCTATGTATTAGGGTTCCTAGCATTGTCCTTATTTTTTCTTCCATGATCTTTGTCGTTTTAGATTTTATATTTAGGTCTTCGAACCATTTTGAATTAGTTTTTGTGAATGGTGTGAGGTACGGGTCTTGTTTCACTTTTTTTTGCAGATGGATATCCAGTTATGCCAGCACCATTTGTTAAAGAGACTGTCTTTTCCCCAATTAGCAAATCTTGGACCTTTGTCAAATATCAGCTGCTCATAAGTGGATGAATTTATGTCTGGATTCTCAATTCTGTTCCATTGGTCTATGTATCTTTTGTACCACTGCCAGGCTGTTTTGACTTCCGTGACTGTGTAATAGGTTCCAAAATCAGGTAGTGTGAGGCCTCCCACTTTGTTCTTCTTCAGTAATGCTTTACTTATCTGGGGCCACTTCCCTTCCCATATGAAGTTGGTGATTTCTTTCTCCACCATTGGAATTTGGATTGGGATTGCATTGTATCTATAGACCACTTTGGGTAGAGTAGACATTTTCACAATGTTGAGTCTTCCTATCCATGAGCAAGGCATGTTTTTCCACTTATGTCGGTCTCTTTTGGTTTCTTGCAGTAGTATCTTGTTGTTTTCCCTGTATAGGACCTTTATATCTCTGATTAGATTTATTCCTAAGTATTTTATCTTCTTGGAGGATATTATAAATACTATTGATTTGGCAACTTCTTCTTTGATGTTCTCTTTGTTGATATAGAGGAATCCAACTGATTTTTGTTTGTTTATCTTGTATCCTGATATTCTCCTGAACTCTTCTATTAGTTTCAGTAGTTTTTTTGTGGATTCTTTAGGGTTTTCTGTGTATAACGTCATATCATCTGCAAATAGAGATACTTTTACTTCTTCCTTACCAATCTGAATGCCCTTTATTTCTTTTTCTAACCTAACTGCTCTGGCTAGGACCTCCAGCACAATGTTGAATAAGAGTGGTGATAAAGGCCTTCCTTGTCTGGTGCCTATTCTCAAGACGAATGCTTTCAGACTCTCTCCATGTAGGATGATGTTTGCTGTTGGCTTTTTATAAATGCCCTTTATTATGCTGAGGAATTTTCCTTCTATTCCTATTTTGCTGAGAGTTTTTATCACGAATAAGTGTTGGACTTTGTCAAATGCCTTTTATGCATCAATTGATAAGATCATGTGGTTCTCGTCTTTTGTTTTACTTATGTGATGCATTACACAGATTGTTTTTCTAATGTTGAACCATCCCTGCATAGCTGGTATGAATCCCACTTGGTCATGGTGAATTATTTTTTTTATATGTTGTTGAATTTTATTGGCTAGAATTTTGTCAAGGACTTTTGCACCTCAGGTCATGAGGAATATTGGTCTATAATTTTCTTTTTTTGTGGTGTCTTTACCTGGTTTTGGCATCAGGGTTATGCTGGCTTCATAGAATGAGTTTGGGAGTATTCCATCCTTTTCTATGCTCTGAAATACCTTTAGTAAAAAAAAAAAATTTTTTTTTTTTTTTTTTTACTTAGTAGTGGTGAATTGTGATGTTGGCAAAGAATATTGACTATACCATGGACTGCCAAAAGGACGCAAAAATCTGTCTTGGAAGAAGTACAACCAGAATTCTCCTTAGAAGCAAGGATGGCAAGACTGTGTCCTACATATTTTGGACACATTGTCAGGAGGGATCAGTCCCTACAGAAGGACACTGTGCTTAGTAAAGTACAGGGTCAGCCAAAAAGAAGAAGACCCTCAAAGAGATGGATTGACACAGTGGCTGCAACAATGGGTTCAAGCATAATAATGATTGTGAAGAGGGTGCACGACCAGACGATGTTTCGTTCTGTGAGTTGGAACTGACTCGAAGGCACCTAACAACAACAATGAGGGCCTACGCTGTTGAAATGGGCCCACACAGGTCTATGCAGGGGTGAAAGACATTCAGAGTCCATGGACCCCTTATGCCTGTGCCTAGGCAAAGGAGTTGTTTCTGCCCTGAGTTCCCAGTTTAGGGAAGTCAGCAGATTATTCTTCCTTGTTTGTTAATTTGTTCCTTCTCCAAGGTGGGGAGAATGGGGCAGGGCATGTGTCAAGTCCTACTTCTGGCCCAGGGAAAGCGGCTATCACTGAAGCCCGCTCTCGACCTGGTAGAGAGTAGGGAAGGGTCAGGTAAAAGGGAGAGAGTTTTTACTCAAAGGAGTGTTTTTTAATCTGCATGGTAGGTTAGACACACATACTTATCTTTTGCCAATTGAGTGTAGCCTTTGCTGACTCTGAAGGCATGAGTGGACTTTCCACCTCTCGGTCTCTCCTGATGTGGAAAATGCATCCTGAACACCACTGTTTGCTTTACCAAGCTTGGAGTGGTGGATCCAGCCTGTGGGACGCCAGTTTCCGCCATGTGAGGTCTGGCAACTCCTCGCTGCTTCTGAACCATCTCTGCCTCCCTCTGCTACTCAGTGCGACTCCTCTACTTTGCCCTTGATGTTCAGGGCTCCCAGACTGTCATATATAATCAATTCACTTGTTTATACAGGTCTTTGTTGTTAGAGGGACCACAGGAAGCATCTGACTACTCCACCATCTGGACCCAGCTACCAGAATATATATTTTAAGTAGTTTACTTTGAGATTTGTACTAAAGCTTTAATTCTACTTGACTCTAACATGCCTTGCAGTAGGAATGTTTAGAGACATAGACATAGTCTATGAGTAATTACCAAATTATAGAAGGACAGCTGTCCTGGTTTACAGTACAACCCTGAAACCAGTTTTAAGTGATTCTGTGTGCATACTTTGAATGAGGGAGAGAGCATGTTTGTTCAAACGCAGAGGACAGCCACACTTAGTATGAGGGACATATCTCCCAAGGTGGCCATAAGAAAGGGTTTTTGTTTTTAAATTGAAACCACAGTTTTTGCCCTCAGTTATCTCCAAAGTTGAGACTAAGCCAAGAGATCTTACATGACTTTGTCTACTTAATGGAAACATCCATTAAAACCCAGTGCCATTGAGTCATTTCCAAATCATATTGACCATATAGGGCAGAGAAGAACTGCTCCAGAAGGTTTACAAAGCTGTAGTCTTTACAGAAGCAGACTGCCAGATCTTTCTCTCCCTGAGCAGCTGGTGAGTTTGAACCACCAACCTTTTGGTTAGCAGCCCAGTGCTTAACCATTTTACCAGCAGGGCTCCTTACTGGAAACAAGCAATGAGCAATCAGATGTAGTATGAGGTCTATTCCCATAATAACATCTTTTCTCTGGAGGGATTTTAAAACAACACGTTCAAATTAGCCCAATGAATGATTTGGTTGTTGGTTATTTAATATTTATTTATTTATTTATTCTACTTTTGTATTTTAAACTTCCTAAAATAAATACTTTTATAATTAGAAAAAAAGATATGAACGATTCTCTTTACCAGTGAATGAATATAAAAGGCTCTATTGTACTACAACGTCTTCTAGACTTTAATTCACGGGGTCTAACTTCTGGTACATCAAAATCTATAAATTAGGGGAAAACTGAAAAACAGGTACATCTTTAGGAAAAAATAGAAGAGAATTAAATGAAAAGATTTATAAAAATTATTCATTTTCAAAAGTAAAAAAAAAGTAATATTCTGCTGAGAGTAATGGATGAAGTGGTGCTTATAAATTTTTTCTTAATTTTTTTCCCCAACAATGAATAGATACATTTGTGTATGAATGTGTAACACTGACTAGCTTTCAAATTCTTTTGAAAACCTAGTGGGATTTGGGAAAGGTTTTGCTTTCAAAGTGTTATCGCTTTTCATTTGTAACTGACAGTTTCCAAGAGTGAGGCCATTCATAGTGACGGAAAAATGGTTGTTTTAAGGCATCATTGAATGACAGAAAACCAAACAATCAAACACCATTCTCATATATTTTATTCTTGGAAAATTACCTTTCAGGAAGAGCTTGGTGTTTTATGTTCTGCACACTAATATAGCAGGGACTTGCAATCTTTTTATGACAAAAAAGAAGAAACAAAAGAGGAAAAACAAAAAGCATAAGGAACAAACACCAACTTCTCTTTGAAATAAATCTACTTCTGTTAGATGTCCGGTCACATTTTTAAGTCAAATTGTGACCATTTAGCCATATATCTCAAAATTTAAATGTGGGCTGAGTTGACCAGAATATGTTTGGATAAGATTTTTTGTGTATGGCTCAGACACAGGCAATATAGAGTGGAAGGTCACCCGAGATGAAATTTCAGCCAACTCCCTTATCTTAGAAGTCACTCAGGCCATAAGAGGTTAGACAACTTGTCAAAGAGTTCTAGGGAGCAGTTTTGGGTTAAGGCCTCTTTCTATTCCCATCTAGAACAGTATTTTTCCCTCTGTTATGCTATGGTGCTTGTGTTTTGTGGGACACAAAACATTCAGTTTCACAATTGAATATTATGTTATTGTCTATTGAGACGCTTTACCCAGAAAACAACCTTGTCAAATCTCTTTTATGAAGACAATGTAACTTGCAAATATTCAAGCAAAATCAAGTAACACTAAAAATATAATATTTAACATTTTATGATATATTTTCTACTGCAAATTATGGCCTATTGTTTAAAAATAAAAAGCCTAAATTACAGAAACATGTAAATAATACGCATTTAAAAAATTGCTAACCATTGTCACCAAATTCTCAAAGACTGATGCTATTAATAATTTGACACATTTCATTCTAGTGTTTTTCTTTACGGATGCAATGTTTAAGTTTGTGCACATAGGGCACATACGCATTTGTGACATATTACCTCATTTTGTCACAGTGTTATGAATTTTTCATAAAAGTAGTTCTTGACTGCTTGAAAGTTAGGTATGTCAGTGCTGACCGAACCATTTCCTTACTATTTAACTTTTAGTTATTTCCAAATTTTAGTTTGTTTGTTTTTAATGGATTAGGTCCCCCCAAAATATGCATTGAAATCTTATCCTTTGTACCTGTAAATAAGACCTTGTTTGGAAACAGAGGTTTTCTTTTGTTATGTTAATGAAGCCATGCCAGAGTAGGTAGGGGTCCTAAACCTAATCACTTCTGAGTTACAAAAAGAGCCGAACAGATGCAAAGACACGCACAGGGGAAAGAGGAAGACAGAAGACAGAGACAGATGCATCTACAAGCCCAGGAATGCCAAGGACTGCTGGCAGTAACTAGAAGCTGAAATAGACAAGGAAGGACCTCTCCCTAGAGCCATGCCCTGAATTCAAACTTCTAGCCTCCTGAACTAGGAGAAAATAAAGTTCTGTTCCTTAAAGCCACCCATTTGCGGTACTTGGGTTATAGTAGCACTAGGTGACTAAATCAGCTTTATATTGCTGTTATAATTCTCCCTTTTCATTTATATTCTGATTCCTCTCAAACGTATACCTTCAGCTCAGTCCTCTCTCTGCAACTTCAAATCTGCACATTAAAGCATCTCTATATATATTCAACTAAATGTCCCATAGACCCCCTCAAACTTCATATGCTGAAAACAGAACTTATTGTCTAGCCCCCTCAAAACTGTTCCTTCACCAAGGTCACACGATAACTAAGAGCCCAAGAGACAGAAAGGGCCACATGAACTAGAGACTTACATCATCCTGAAACCAGAAGAACTAGATGGTGTCCGGCTACAACCGATGACTGCCCTGGCAGGGAACACATCAGAGAACCCCTGAGGGAGCAGGAGATCAGTGGGATGCAGACCCCAAATTCTCACAAAAAGACCATACTTAATGGTCTGACTGAGACTAAAGGAATCCCGGCGGTCATGGTCCCCAAACCTTCTTTTGGCCCAGGACAGGAACCATTCCCGAAGACAACTCAGCAGTCATGAAAGGGACTGGACAGTGGGTAGGAGAGAGATGCTGATGAAGAGTGAGCTAATGATATCAGGTGGACACTTGAGACTGTGTTGGCATCTCCTGTCTGGAGGGGGGATGGGAGGATAGAGAGAGTTAGAAGCTGGCAAAATTGTCACGAAAGGAGAGACTGGAAGGGCTGACTCATTAGGGGGAGAGCAAGTGGGAGAACGGAGTAAGGTGTATATAAACTTATATGTGACAGTCTGACTTGATTTGTAAACGTTCACTTGAAGCTCAATAAAAGTTAATTAAAAAAAAAAAAACTGTTCCTTAACCTAAGTTCCCTAAGTAAACAAACATCCCCCAGCATTCACTCAGTTCTCCAGGTTAAAACCTGAAAGTTGCCTACCCCTACCCCAGCCCCCACATTTAATTCATCACACATGAGCCTGCCATAAGTCACAATGGATTCTATGACAGTGGGTGTGCTTTGGTAAGCTCTGCTGATTCTGTCTTCTAAGTATCTTTCAAATTCAGCAGCTGCTCTTCATTCCCATTCCTACTATGCTACAATCAATCGGTCGTAACTTTCTCCTACCATTATTCCTGTTTGTCAGCCTCCAATCCATTCTGTACATTGCAAGCAAAATGAGCTTTCCAAAATGCAACTTCAACCATGGTATTGTCTCAAAATCCTTTAACCTTTTGAAAAAATTCCGTATTTCTAAATATAATTTACAAAGACTTTCATGATCTAATTCTTGCTTATATCTCCAGCTTCATATTTAATCACATCACCAGTAACATTCTTTCCCATACTTGTCTCTCAATTGTTTCAGGATGCAAGTGCTCTCCACCTGAAGACTTCACACATGGTTTCCCTTCTGCCCCGTGACACTACTTTCTCCCTCTTTTGCATATAGCCTGTTCTCTTCCTTCAGCTTAAACTTAGTTGACGCTTCTGTGAAGTCTTCCTTATGCACACATTCTGGATTACCTTTCCCTTCTTTGTCCTTCCATAATACTTTGTAGGACTATGCAATCATTCATGTATATCAATGTATCTTCCTCTATACTCTAGGGTCTATCGAGGCAAAGGATTTGAGAATCTTGTTCATTATTTGTGTCTTCACAAATAATGTCTAAACAGGTTTGAGCTCATGTTTGTGGAAGGAAGAAACGGATGCAAAGAGGAAGGGTGGAAAGGATGGAAGGAAGAGGAAGAAGGGAAGGAAGGATTTGATGAAGCTTCTTGCTAATTACCTTCACAATACATATGTATTAAACACCTAGGAGAAGCCGTTAAATTTCTTTTCAAAGGACTCTGCAAATTGACATAGCCACCAGCATTATATGAGTTTACCTATTATCCTCTTCCTCACCAGCATTAAACATAATTTTCTTTGGATATTTGTTAATTTATAGGTAAAAGGAATATGAATTCTTTAATATACATTTCTTTATCACTAGCAAAGCTGAATATTAAAACATAGTTGGCAACTATTTTCATTTACCTTTTGGTAAATTGCTTATTCATATTTTTTAGCATTTCAATTTTATGTTTCACAGAGCTTTAAGAACAACATAGCTGTATCGTATCTAAAAATTGGTAAAACAAAACTCGAATTTATAAAATCTGTTGGATTTGTATCAAGTGCTTAAATAATACCAATAGCACCTTGCTTTCTATATCATTGCTTCCAATTTGTTAATTTATTCATTTATCACCACAGTTGTAAAAATAATTTTGGGTTACAGTAGTCAGAGATAAGTTTCACTATTTCAAATGCAACAGAATTTTGACCAGAGGGTTAGTCCTATACAAAAAAAGCTTTCATGCCTGGAAGAATCTACGTCTTTAAAAAAAAAAAAGTCATTATTTCATGAGGGAGATTCATAAGCGAAGGCAGAAGGAACAGGATTTGTCTTCCATCCCTTAATGAGATGACCCTTTTTTGCACAACAAAATCCTTCTTTTGGAAATCATCTAAGATGCTGATATGAGGATGAAGTTTTGATGCTCATATGAAATCCTTTAATTCCTTTGTTATTTTTTCTTAATACACAGATTTAGTTGAGTCTGCTGGGATGTAGTATTTACCAATGACTGACAATACACCACATGACACTGGTGTCCAGCAATAGAATCCTAGTCCTGATTTGATTTGACAGTTATCTCATTGGGATGTGGAACTCCTACTTTTTTTTTACAATACTGGGGCTTAATTTCCTTATCCTCCTCAGAGAAAATACTAGACACTGCCAGAACCAGATTTATACCAAGTTGTATTTGAAGCACAAAAATATTATTCCTCATGCTATCTTCTATCAAAGGGACAGCATAGTGCAGGGGGACAAATGTGGGTTTTAGAGTTAGACAGAGCTATATTCGAACCCAGCCTTTTACTAATTAGCTGTGTGATCTTAGCCAAGATATCCAACTTACTTGGCCTCCATTCTCTTCCTCGGACAATGAGAATAATATAGTACTACAAGGCTATTGTGCTCATTTAAGCAGGTAAATGTAAAATGACTAGGGTGTGATATGGCATATAATAGACATTCCATAAGTAATAGAAATTATTACTAGCAATTATTAATTTTTAAAGAAAAACTAAGGAACACAGGTGAAGGATGAAACATAGAGGTGGATTTGCATCTTAGAGATTATTTTTTGTTTGTGAGGGAGAAATTGGTACGGTAAGAGCCCAGTCTACTCAGCAGCATTTCAGGAAATGTCTGAAATTTTGCATGCATTTTTCCTACAAAGCAATATTGAAGATCAAAACCCACTGAGCAAGTCTGAGAACCAGGATGATCTTGGAGGATTAAGGCCACTCGCCTTTGCTAACGTCTTTGGTAAAGGGCTTTACGGACATCACTTAAAGGCCTGCAGTTATGCTTCCAGAATTTGGCATTTGATTTATGAAGCTTAAAAAAAGAAAAGCAACAACAACAAAACCCTACTATACACTTGAGTGGCTTAGTATTACCTAATCAGTTTAATTGCACTGACGTGAAACCTGGTATGCAAACTGTCAGCAAGAAGAATGGGGAAAAAAGAGCACTCTAATAGAGTAAGTTTAATTGCATTATGTGATTTAATTATTTAGCTATCTCAGCACCCTACCTCCATGTACAAATGAATATGAATCAGACAATCATGTGCATATTGCTAGTTCAGAAAACGCATTACAGTTTGCTATTTATCACTGGTTAGGTTGTTAGCTTGCAGGTATCTATGGCTTGTAGCAAGCACTTAATTTTGTTGGCACCCAGGGTCTGGGTCAGGAGATCGGTAATGACCTGTATTACTATTAAACGGGTTTTGAAATGAAAAGGAACAACCGACGCTAGTTGCTACTTTGAGGAAGATATTAAACTATCAATCAAATGGGTCAATGTGCCCAAGAGGAATGAAACATTCCCTAACATTTAGAGGTGACTTACAGAGTAAATATCTGGGGAGTACAGAGAATAAGGAAACTTTTCTGGTCAGGAAAGTGGGGATGGAAATGGAGAGGTTAAGAGTGGATGTTGGTATCATTACACTATGATTTTACTTTGCTGCCTCTCAGAACCTTTTTAGTAGCCCATATGTACATTAAAACAAGTTTGAACATCAATGTTAATTGCAGCATTATTCACAATAGCCAAAAGGTGGAAACAATTCAAATGGCCATCAACAGATGAATTAGGTGTCAAGGATTGAAACGTGTCCCCCCAAAATATGTGTCAGCTTGGTTAGGCCATGATTTGCAGTATTGTGTGGTTGCCTTCCATTTAGTGATTTTCCTATTGTTATAAATCATAATTTCTGCTTGTGGCTAAAGAGGATTAGGGTGGGATGTAACACCCTTGCTCAAGTCACATCCCTGATCCAATGTAAAGGGAGTTTCCCTCAGGTATGGTCCATACAACTTTTTATCTCACAAGAGATAAAAAGAAAGGGAAGCAAGCAGAGAGTTAGGGGGACCTCACACCACCAGGAAACAAGCACCAGGAGCAGACTGTGTCCTTTGGACCCAGGGTGCCTGGGTGGAGAAGCTCCTAGTTCAAGGGGAGATTGACAAGAAGGACCTTCCCCCAAAGCCAACAGAAACAGAAAGCCTTCCCCTGGAGCCGACACCCTGAATTTGGACTTCTAGCCTTCTAGGCTGTCAGAAAATAAATTTCTCTTTTTTAAGTGATCCACTTGTGGTATTTTTATTATACCAGCACTAGATGACCAAGACAATGGGTAAGCAAAATGTGGTATATACATAAAATAGAATATTTTTTCAGCCACAAGGAGAAATGAAGTTCTGAAACATGCTACAACACGGATGAAACTTGAAAACAAGCTAAGTGAAATAAGTCTGGCACAAAAAATAAATATTGTATGATCCCACTTATCTACAGCAGGCAAATGAATACAGACAAGAGTTTACTATTGGTTACCAGGAGCTGGTGAGAAGGGATAGAAGAGTTACTACTTATGGAGTATTAAGTTTATGTTTGGGGTGATAAAAAACTTTTCAAATGGATAGTGATGATGGTTGCACAAGCTAGTGAATGTGATTAATGTCACTGACTTGTACACTTAAAAATGGTTAAAATGCCAATTTGAAAAAATGGGCAAAGGATATGAACAGACACTTCACTATAGAAGACATTCAGGCTGCTAACAGATACATGAGGAAATGCTCATCACCATTAGTCATTAGAAAAATGCAAATCAAAACTACAATGAAATTCCACCTCACTCCAACAAGGACGGCATTAATCCAAAAAACACATAATGAATGTTGGAGAGGTTGTGGAAAGACTGGAACACTTATGCACTGTTGGTGGGAATGTAAAATAGTACGACCATTTTGGAAATTGATATGGCACCTCCTTAAAAAACTAGAAATAGAACCACCATACGATCTAGCAATCCCACTCCTCAGAATATATCCTAGAGAAATACGAGCCTTTACACGAACAGATATATGCACACCCATGTTCATTGCAGCACTGTTTACAACAGCAAAAAGTTGGAAGCAACCAAGGTGCCCATCAATGGATGAATAGATAAATAAATTATGGTATATTCACATAATGGAATACTACACATAAAGAGCAATGATGAATCCATGAAACATTTCACAACATGGAGAAATCTGGAAGGCATTATGCTGAGTGAAATTAGTCAGTTGCAAAAGGGCAAATATTGTATAAGACCCCTATTATAATAACTGGAGAAACAGTTTAAACAGAGAAGAAAGTATTCTTTGATGGTTACGAGAGCGGGGAGGAAAGGAGGGAGAGAGGCTTTCACTAATTAGATAGTAGATAAGTTTTATTTTAGGTGAAGGGAAAGACAATACACAATACAGAAGAGGTCAATACAACTGGACTAAACCAAAAGCAAAGAAGTTTCCTGAATAAACTGAACACTTCGAAGGCCAGTATAGCAGGGGCAGGGGTCAGGGGACCATGGTTTCAGGGGACATCTAAGTCAACCGGCATAATAAACTCTATTAAGAAAACATTCTGCATCCCACTTTGGAGAGTGGCGTCTGGGGTCTTAAATGCTAATAAGCGGCCATCTAAAATGCATCAATTGGTCTCAACCCACCTGGATCAAAGCAGAATGAAGAACACCAAAGACACAGTGTAAGAGAGAGTCTAAGAGAAAGAAAGGACCACATAAGCCAGAGACTATATCAGCCTGAGACCAGAAGAACTAGATGGTGCTCGGCCACAACTGATGACTGCCCTGACAGGGAACACAACAGAGAACCCCTGAGGGAGCAGGAGAGCAGTGGGATACAGACCCCAAATTCTCATAAAAAGACCAGAATTAATGGTCACACTGGGACTAGAAGGACCCCGGAGGCCATGGCCCCCAGAGCTTCCGTTAGCCCAGGACAGGAGTCATTTCCAAAGACAACTCTTCAGACAGGGATTGGACTGGAATATGGGATGGAAAATGATACTGGTGAAGAACGAGCTTCTTGGATCAAGTAGACGCATGACTATGTTGGCATCTCCTGTTTGGAGGGGAGATGAGAGGGCAGAGGGGGTCAGAAGCTGGCCAAATGGATACAAGGAGAGATAGTGGAGGAAAGGAGTGTGCTATCTCATTAGGGGGAGAGTAATTAGGAGTGTATAGCAAGGTGTATGTAAATTTTTGTATGAGAAACTGACCTGATTTGTAAACTTTCCCTTAAAGTACAATAAAAATTAATTAAAAAAAAAACACTGAGAAAAATAAAATTGCTAATTTTCAGGGCCCTGATGGTGCAGCGGTTAAGAGCTACAACTGCTAACCAAAAAGTCAACAGTTCGAATCCACCAGCTACTCCTTGTAAACCCTATGGGACAGTACTACTCTGACTACTCTGTCCTATAGGGTTGCTATGAGTTGGAATTGATTTGACAGCAATGATTTTATATATATATATACACATACACATACACATACACATATACACACACACACATATATATATATGTGTATTTTTATGTATGTATGTTATCAGGTGCCTTCAAGTCAGTTCTGACTCAGAATGAAAGACTGGCTGGTCCTGAGCCATCTTCATGATCATTGTTATGCCTGGGCTTGTTGTTGCAGCCACCGTGTCAATCCATCTCATTGAGGGTCTTCCTCTTTTTCTTTTTCACTGTCCCTCTACTTTACCAAGCATTATGTCCTTCTCCAGGGGCTGATTCCACATAATAACATGTCTGCCTTAGTTATCTAGTGCTGCTATAACAGAAACTCCACAAGTGGATGGCTCAAATAAAGAGAAATCTATTCTCTCACAGTCCAGCAGGCTAGAAGTCTGAATTCAAAGTACCAGCTCTAGGGGAAGGCCTGGTCTCTCTCTGTTCGTTCTGGGGCGAGGTCCTTCTCATCAATCTTCTCTTTGTCTAGCAGCTTCTCAGCACAGGGACTCCAGGTCCAAAGGACTCTTTCTGCTCCTGGCAATGCTTTCTTGATGGTATGAGGTCCTCCTGTCTCTCTGCTAGCTTCTTTCTTTATATCTCAAAAGAGATTGACTTAAAACACAACCTAATCTTGTAGATTGAGTCCTGCCTCATTAACATAACTGCCAGTAATCCTACCTCATTAACAACATAGAGATGAAATTTACAATACATAGGAAAATCATATCAGATGACAAAATCTTGGACAATCATACAATACTGGGAATCATAGATTAGCCGAGCTGATATACATTTTGGGGGGACACAATTCAATCCATGACAATGTCCAAAGTATGTGAGACAAAGTCTTGCCATCCTTTCTTCGAAGGAGCATTCTGGTTATACTTCTTTCAAGACAGACTTGTACGTTCATTTGTCACTCTGTGATAAATTCAATTTTCTTTGCCACCACCATAATTCAAATGTGTCAATTCTTCTTTGGTCTTCCTTATTCATTGCCCAGCTTTTGCATGCATATGAGGTGACTGAAAACATCATGGCTTGGGTCCAAACCAAACCAAAAAATCAAACCTTTTGCCACTGAGTTGATTCCGACCCATAACAACCCTAGAGGACAGATTAGAACTGCTTCAAAGAGTTTCCAAGGAGTGGCTGGTGGATTTGAACTGCCAACTTTTTGGTTAGCAGCCAAATAGCTTAACCACTGTGCCACCAGGGTCAGGTTTACCTTAGTCCTCAGGATGACATCTTTGCTTTTTAACACTTTAAAGACAGCTTTTGCTGCAGATTTGCCCAATGCAATGCATCATTTGGTAAGTTCTTAACTGCTGCTTCTCTGGGTGTTGATTGTGGAACCAAGCAAAATGAAATACTTGTCAACTTTGATCTTTTCTCCATTTATCTCATAAATTTATCATGGAACGCTGGTGACACAGTGGTTAAGAGCTCGGCTGCTAACCAAAAGGTTGGCAGTTTGAATCCACCAGCTGCTCTTTGGAAAACCTATGGAACAGTTCTATGGGGTCACTATGAGTCAGAATCAACTCGTTGGCAATAGGTTTTAGGTTAATAATTCCCACAATAAATTGTTTTTTTTTAAAAAAATAAACACATTTGACTACAGTACTAGCCTGGCCAAGTATAATTTATCTTGCCATTTCAAATACTAAAAAAAGAGAAAAAATGACTTATTGCAAAATCACAGGAAGAAAATATTTTTTGGTATCTTTTCTTAAAACTGGGGCAAGTACTTTTTAGATACAGTTTTACTTAAATATCTTCAGTTGTTTACAATTTCTACTTAGGTACATCCAGATTCATCAAACCAAAGCCTCTCAAACAGAAGACATGTGAAGTTGTTCCTAGCTGACTTTACATTATGGTTAGTATTCAACGTCAAAATTGCAAAGTAGAAATAAAGCACAGTTAGTACCTGTATATGAAGACAACATAACAATGCCAAAACTTTAAAAATCAATGTCAAGACAGTTTTTAAAGTGCAAAATATGATAAATGCAATGCACAACAATAACTGAGAAAGCTGAAGAGAACGATATTACAAGTGCTTATTGAAAAAAAAAAACCAAAAAACTCCAGCTGTAGAGTACATTACCATTTCTTCCCTATAATACAGTGCCTAGACAGAAAACAGAAAAAAACAAACTGAGGCCAAGAAATAATTTCCTCAGTGGACAGATAAGACTATAGTAGGTCAATTGTAAAAATGCCCAGAACATTCCAGAAGTCACAGTAACCCGACTGGCAGTTGTCCATCTTTTGGGAAGGAATCTCTGAAGTACAATAATTATCACATGTAAGGGATTCAAATCAAAATAACACCTCCTTGGTCACCTGTTATATATAATGCTACTAGTAAGAAAAGGGAATAATATGGGGGTCTTATAGGTAAAGGAATAAGTAATCTCCTAAAAGTCTCAATTCAGAACAAAGAGAAAAAAGAACCAAGGAGAACATAATTGTTTACTATGCAATGTCTCACAGGCAACATAGAAGGTTTTCTTCTGTTTTTATTTTTATTTTTTCAGGTGAGTCTCCATTACAGAAGGGAACTCATAATAAAATGTGATGAAAGTAGAAGTGAAGACACACAAAATTTTGACCCATGATGAATAAAAGTAGTCATTTACTCCCTCCTTCACAGGACAGGGTCAGGCAGAAGGCAAGAGTGTCTGAGCATGCGTCTGGCACACATGAAGCCATGGGTGGCACTGCATGATCAGATATATTGATATATAACATTTACTGGAACAAACTGGATATTTAAATGCCATTTAAAAGAAATGCTGGGGAGTGAATACTCAGAGGTGGCCCATATGTATGAGATAAACATTTATCCCTCCTGGTTGATCCCCTTTTCTTGGATGACAGAAATAGAAAATTTCTCTTCGAATGAGAAAGAAAACAATCCTTCCTCTCTGAATTTTCAAAGTTCTTGGAAATCATTCTGAAGAGATTAAAATGTTAACATTAAAAAAAAAAAAACTCACTCTCCTTCCATTTTACCCTGCACCTGTAACCCCACCCCCATCCTGCCCCTACCCAGGAGAAACAGCCATAACGACACCACCACAGCAACTTGGACAGAAGACTAAACCGATATAGGACTCCACTTAGCTTCCAGGGTACTACACGCTTGTGAGGTGGTGCCCGCGTCACAGAACCAGGCGAGATTGATGAGGCCAGTTCTCGGCCTTATTATAACTCCAGTGTCCAAGGACTCAAGAAGCCAATTTCTGACGAATGTGCTGTTCTTCCTATGACTGCAGGGAAGAACAGAAACCTTAAAGATAAATGTGGACCCTGGGTTTGGCTGAAGGTCTGGGCCTGTCGCAAATGCAGATTACTAGTTTTTCTATTAGAAAGTGGAAAACACTAGACTTCAGCTAGATTAATTATATACCAAAGCAATGTTCCCAATTGACAACTATGGACTTAAAGGTAAAACTACTCAAACAGAATTTGTTTCTTTCCATTTTTCACAGGGAACTTATTCCACTGCTGGGCCATTGTCATACTGCAGTGATTCACAGAGAATGTAATGTTTAATGAGCCAAATATGAAGATAATTATGCCAGTTATATTTGGGATACACACAAAATAACAGAACATATTTGTAGACTTTTTATGAACACTCCAGGGCAGAGAGAAAAGAAGATTTTCTTTTTTAATAGCTGAACTGGATTTTACTATGACTAAGTACCTTTGAAGTAATACATTGCTTTTCTACCCAATTAAAATTAAAAAGCTAGAGTCAAAAGAGCGGGTTTCTAATTTCAGAGGTTCCAAAAGGATTTTTAAATTGCTTGAAACTCCAACTAGATTTTATCCACGTGACCCTCGAAGTGAATAATCAGATCTGTCATTTCTTGAAAATTATCTACCAGTACAACTGTATCTCTTCGAAGTTGTTTACCTTTTTATATCGAATTAATATTCCAGATAAACCAGCACAACAGTACCATGTAACTGAGTAAAAGTTAATTTAAATTACAAAAGCATTTGAAGAAAGACACATTTCTAGACCCATTTAATAAATTTCATTATGTCAAGTTGGTGGACATAAAAAGATAATCATTAACTGATAAATATTGTTAAACAGGTTTCTTCAAGCAAGTGCTCAGAGCAAAGGTGGAAGTCAAAATTATGCTGTTTTGAAAAATACTTCAGAAAATACTTTAGATGGAAATACAGGGTATCTGTTATGAAAAGGGCAGAGACAGGGTAACAGGCTTTGTGAGGCCAAACATGAGCACCCTCATGAAGTCTACTAGTTCACTACAGTTTGCTAAGTCATTCTTATGTAAGTTCCTGGTGTGTAGCTACCACTGTCCATCACCACTATAAAGCCTCTGCCCTCCCACTGGGGAGCACAGAGATTTGCTTTGGTCCTGCCGCTGCCCAGGACTTGCACTGTATGTAAGCATCCCTAATAAACTCCTTTGCTGCCACCCTGGAATTTCCAGTCTCTTCAGTCTTTCAGTGCCCTCCATTTTTGCAGCCAAGTTTCACGTTACACGTCCATGCCAGGACGGGGAGGAAAGGGCAGAGTGGTCCAAACCTATTTTTGGAAACACTGTATATTAATGCTAGAAGGAACCAGGAGTCAATCATCCAATTTAATTCACAGTTCACAGACCAGAAAGTTGGCAATCATAGGATCCAAGTACGTTGTCTAAGTTTACTCCAGTAGTAAATAGTAGAGTCAGTGTTAGGAGGCTAGAAACACATCTCTCAATAGATTTCTTTCTATCATATAATATAGAGGTTCATGTGAAAAACCTGACATTTGCACCCATAGTTGCTTCAAACTATTTCTTTCCTTCCAGATGAAACTTCTTCTCTTTGCATAAACAGCTTTCAGGGTAAAAATATCCCAAGGCATTTCAGGAATTGGCTTGAAATCACAGACCTCATTGCAATCACCTTCACAAGCACATGGAGTTCTGTGAGGGCTCCACTGATCAGAAAAAGGGCAAGTGAAACATTTACCTTCAAGGGAATTTACATTTGGCTCCAGATGAGAGCTCATCAAAGACTAAGGGAATTGAGTTTGGATCACATTAGTGTCAAGTGGGTGTACAACTGATTAGGAAAGTGATTCTTAAAATCAGATTTTAGACACCCAAGGACGACACACCAGTTATCTAAAGCATTGTCACAGAATTTATGCCAAACAACTCTCAGAGCAAAATGAATATTTTTAAATGTTAATTTTAGAATTAGCAGATATTGTAGGAGGCTAGTGGGAGGAATAAGGGGTGTTGCCTGTGATGTTTGGAGGGGCATGGTGTTCTGAAATCTAAGACTTTGGATACTCAATCGTGTGGATGGTTCCTCCAGGGATCTGAAGTTTAATATCTAAGGGAAGCACACGGAGCCTGATAATGCATCGCTGCTCTAAATTTTAACATTTTGATTAAGGTTGGGTTATACAGAATATTCATTAAGGTGCTGATGAGACCCAATTTAGATAAGCATGTTACAACCTTAGAGCAGCTGATTAGAATATCATGTAATTTTTACCATTTTGAAAAGTGGGTATACAAAAAGAGAAGAAACATAAAAGAGGTCAGTGGAGGCACTTCAAATGAAAGAACAATTTTGTAACCCAGGCTTATACTCTCTTTTAAGATTCAAATGGAATTTCAAATCAAATTCCACCAACCAAACTATCCACTGGGTTGGAAACCATGGGATTAGTATCAACTGCTCCTAATTTCAATACCTGATGGGATAGAAGAATGGAAGGCTGAACATTTTCTTAGCTTAGATCTTTTTTTTCCTAATAATTTTGTATTAGTTCACTTTATCAATCACCTTTCCATGTCATTTATGCCATCCCTCTTCTGTAACACATCAGTCAGTTCTAGAACAAGGTCCTTTCCCATCATTTCCTCAAAATAAATAAATCAGTAAAACAATACAAAACAAAAAATTTCCCTACCTTACTTACACAAACTCTTTTTTGGATAGCAGAAATTATTTAACGTCCTGAGAGCTGGAAGATATTTAAAATTCAGGAAAACATAATTTAAATTGGACATCAGATATTTATATTCATAAAAGTAATCTGGCCAGTCCACTGTGTGGTTTGTCCTTCACTCTGACTTTTCACCCTCATCTATTCCCTCTCAAACAGAGAAGAAAAAATATGTATGTTTTTAGGAAAAAAAAAAAAAATCATTTCCTTCATTTTGTAATACAAAGCAATTTAGATTTGCATAGCCAAGAACTCATTAATACACTGGCTAAACAACAGACTCGGAGCCCTGATGGTACAGTGTTTAAGACCTTAACTGTTAACCAAAAGGTCGGCAGTTCGAATCCACCAGCTGCTTCTTGGAAACTTTATGGGGGCAGTTCTACTCTGTCCTAGAGGGTCATTTTGAGTCTCAATCAACTTAACCGCAATGGGTTTTTTTTTTTTTTTTTCATTTAAACAATGGGCCAACTCTACCTGATCTTACCCTTCGTTCCTCCTTACCAGTCTCTAAAGGAGCAGGGACAATATAAACAGATATTGTTTTATTAATATAAAATATGTCACCTCTTTTAAAAAGAAGAAATGGCTGCATTCAGACTTTTTTTTTTATGATGAAGTATTTGATGCAATTAAAATTTTTACTTGATTAAATCGATTTGATTAAAATAATATATGTAATGTAGGAAACCCTGGTGGTGCAGTGGTTAAGTGTTACGGCTGCTAACCAAAGGGTCGGCAGTTCAAATCCGCCAGGTGCCCCTTGGAAACTCTACCGGGCAGTTCTACTCTGTCCGATAGGGTCGCTATGAATCGGAATCGACTCGACGGCACTGGGTTTTTTTTTTTTTTTGGTTTATACATTAGGTGACTCTGGGTGGTGAAACTGGAAACCGTGGTGGCCTAGTAGTTAGGAGCTATGGATGCTAACCAGAAGGTCGGCAATTCAAATCCACCAGGCGCCCCTTGGAAACTCTATGGGACAGTTCTACTTTGTCCTATAGGGTAGCTATAGGGTCCCCATGAGTCGGAATCAACCCGACGGTGACAGATTTGGTTTTTTGTTTTTTGTTTTTTTTTGGGTGGCATAAATGACTATTAGCTGAAAGGCTAGTGGTTCAAACCCACCCAGAGGTGCTTCAAACCCACCCAGAGGTGCTTCAGAACACAGGCCTGGTGATCTGCTTCTGAGAGATCACAACCTTGAAAACCCTATGGAGTAGTTCTACTCTGGACACATGCGGTCATTATGAGTTGGAATCAACTCTCTGGCAACTGACAACAAGTACAATGTATAGATTAGAAACGAAGAAGCTTGATAATAAAAGGGACCTATTTTTTTTATTGCTCAGCCTAAGAATACAGAACTTTCCCAACACTATCACTTTGTAATACTACTTAACATGATTCCCTGCCTCACACTCGAGGGGAGAAAAACACCACTCTATGCTAAATTTTTCTTTTCTTTCTTTTTTTAATCACTCCATCTTTTATGTTTAGAGTTTTACTACATTGGTATACAACCCTAGACAACATACTGCTATTGATTGTTTTTGAAATTCATAAAATTTTTAGCAGAATGTGTAAGTTTTTCTGATTGCTTTTTAAAAACCTTTATTAAATATAACTCACGTACCATAAAATTCACCTATTGAAAATGTACGATCAGTATGTTCACGGAGCTGTGCAACCATCACATTTCTCCACCCTAAATGAAACTGTGCCCTTTAGCACACGCCCCCTCTCCCCTCTCCCCCAGTCTCTGGCAATCACTAATCTACTTTCTGTCTCTACGGATTTGCCGATTCTGGACATTTTGTATAAACGAATCATATGATATATGGCCTTTTATGACTGCCTTCTTTTACTTAGCACCATATGTTCAAGCTTTATCTAGTTATAGCATGTCTCAGTATTTCATTCCTTTTTATTATGAAGTGATATCAGCCATTGAAAACCCAATGGAGCATATGGAATTGCCACGACTCGAAGTTAACAGCAACTGATTGACTATTTCATTGTATGGATACACGCCACATTTTGTTTATCCATTTATTAGTTGATGAACATTTGGATTGCTTTCACTTTCTCACTACCATGAAGGATGCTGCTATAAACATTCGTGAACAAGTGTTTTGTGTGGACATACGTTTTCATT
This sequence comes from Loxodonta africana, assembly GCF_030014295.1. Lineage (NCBI taxonomy): Eukaryota > Metazoa > Chordata > Mammalia > Proboscidea > Elephantidae > Loxodonta > Loxodonta africana. Next base: position 65,231,868 of record NC_087360.1, read on the forward strand.
TCTCTTGGGTATACACCTAGGTATGGAATTGGTGGGCTCAAACACACCAGCAACCATGAAGATGACATATGAATAGGCAATGTTTCGTTCTGTTATACATAAGGTTGCTTGGAATCGACTTGAGGGCAACTAACAACAACATCAACATCGCAGACGCTCTATTTTGACTTTTTAAGGAAATGCCAAACTGTTTTCCACAGCAGTTGCACCATTTTATATTCCCACTAGCAGTGAAGGTATGAAGATTCTAAAGTTTCCACATCCTTGTCAGCACTTGTTATTGTCTGTCTTTTAGACTATAGCTATCCTAGCGGATGTGAAGATGTATCTCACCGTGGTTTTGTTTTTCATTTCCCTGACAGGTAATGATGTTAAGGATCTTTTCATGTATTTACTGGTCATTTGTATTCTTATGATTGCTTTTTGCACTCAATATTGTTTTTAAATTCACCCTTGCCAATGCATGTGGAGGTAGTTTACGCATTTTCGTTGTTGCACAGTATACCATTGTGTGGATATATCACAATTTACTTATCCATTCTCCTGTCAATAGACATTTAGGTTGTTTATTTTATTTTTTCTTGTTTTGTTATTTAAAACAATCTGCCATGAACATGCTTTACACCTCTTCTGCTTTACTTTACATAATCACACTCCCCCTTTATTATCAACTAAATAAATACCTAAATAGCAAAATTGGCCTTCATACAACATATCAAAATGCATAACTGGCCACCCTGTAGGCTACATGCTAAATACAAGCCATTCTCCCAGTACAGTTTGTGTTTGTGTGTACGTGTTATAATTGCATGAAGTCTGCTAAACAAAAAAGGACACACGATGTATTTCCTGAAGGAATGAAGAAATATACACATATACATATTCTTATTTATACATACTTATACTTAAGTATGTATAAATAAGAATATGTATATGTGTGTATTAAGTAAATATATAATTTATATATAATATAATATATTATAATATATAACATTATTATATATTATAATATATAACATTATATATATATAATATATAACATTAAATATAATATATGATATAATATATACAAATATGGAAAGTTCTATATAAACACTGTGAGGTAATCTTGTCATTCCCATTTAGGCCAGTATGAGGTCATATTTTTTTCCATTTTAAGCCCTAAAACGTAGATAGAGATAAACCTGAAAGAGCCATGATTGGAACATCACAAATGATCTAGAGGATGAAACCCTGGGAGAAAATCTAAGGGGAAGCTGGACTTAGGCTGCCTAAAGGAAAAAAAGAACTTAAAATCAGTGTATCAGAATACAAGGGGTTATTTTAACAGGGGAGGTCAGCAGCTGCTCTTCATTACCTTTGGAGAAGGCAAGACGGGATGGGGCTTCAATTATAGAAATAGGATTTTAGATCAAACGTTATGAAAAACATTCCAACTCTAGCATCTGAGACACTAAAATATGTAACCAAAGGGATTTCTGGGCTCCTACTCTGGGATTTTTCAAACGGCAGAATAAAGAGAGAAATTTTCTAAGATGACTTAAATTTAGCACTGATCACAGGCAAGAGGTGAATTACATCAATGACATACAATTCCTTTGACTATTTATTTCTTTGGAGTCCATGTTTTCGAGGTTTCTGCCTACCAAACAGCATTTGTTAAATAATAACTAATTCTTCCCTATGCTTTTTAATAATTGGGACATATAGAAATTTCCACCTGGACATGAGCCAAAGAAAGCAATCATAATACTTATCTAGATGTTTTCCAGAGAAAATTAAAAACAATATACCTGTTTACTAATAGCAGAACTAATAAATCACCAATGCCATATTCATTGAATAAAATGCTATCTAGCAGTCAGATGGGATAATTGACCTATTTGCCAACATGGATAAGTCTCCCAAAATTTATGTTGCATGAAAAAAAGCATGTTGCAGAAGGATATATTCTATATGATTCCATTCTTATATTTTTTTTATACATTATAGTCATAAGGCAATGCACCTGACCCAAGCCATGGTGTCTGTAATTACCTCATATGCATGTGAGAGCTGGACAGTGTAGAAGGAAGACTGAAGAAGAATTGATGCCTTTGAATTGTGGTGTTGGTGAGGAAACTTGAATATACCACAGACTGCCAAAAGAACGAACAAATCTGTCTTGGAAGAAGTACAACCAGAATGCTTCTTAGAAGCAAGAATGGCAAGAAAACATCCCACATACTTTGGACATGTTATGAGGAGGGATCGGTCCCTAGGGAAGGACATCGTGTTTGGTAAAGTCAAAGGTCAGGGAAAAAGAGGAAGACTCTCAGTGAGATAGACTGACACAGTGGCTGCAACAATAGGCTGAAGCATAACAACGATTGTGAGGATGGCTCAGGGCCCGGCAAAGTTCCGTTCTGTTGTGCACAGGGTTGCTATGAGTCGGAACCAACTTCATGGCACTTAGCAACAAGGCAATGCAATATAAATGTGTCTAAAAATATAAAAATAAAATGGATATCAAATTACTGACAGGAGATCCTTTGGGCAAGGGAAAAAAAAGGTATAAGTGAGTGTTAAAGAAGAAAGCATTTTAGTGCTATCTGTACTGTTTTAAGGAAACCCTGGTGGTGTAGTGGTTAAGTGCTATGGCTGCTAACCAAGAGGTCACCAGTTTGAATCCAACAGGTGCTCCTTGGAAACTCTATCAGGCAGTTCTACTCTGTCCTATAGGGTCACTGTGAGTCGGAATCGACTTGACGGCAGTGGGTTTGGTTTGGTTTGGTTTTGATTTATACTGTTGTAAACTGAAAAGTTTCAAACTATAGGCAGTTGTGTCAGATTAAGAATGATGGGGCCAATATGCATTCTCAGGAACAGAAGGTCAGGATGTAAACCATTTAGGAAGAGTGTGTCAAGATGTAAATGACTGTTCTTGGGAAAAATGTGTTCATAACTAACAAAACTGGTCAGGATGTAGATCATTGGGCAAGAATGTGTAAACAACTTGCTCCTGGAACCTATTACAATCATGAGTTACAAAAAAAAAAAGGAAACAAAACAAAAAACATTGCTGTCAAGCTGATTCCAACTCATAGTGACCCTATGGGGGACAGAGAACTGCTCCATAGGGTTTCCAAGGAGCGACGGTGGATTTGAACTGCCGATCTTTGAGGTAGCAGTCATAGCTCTTAACCACTACACTACCAAGGCTCCAAGATCATGAATCCAAAAAAACAAACCCATTGCCATAAGGTCAATTTCGATACATAGTGACCCTCGTAGGACAAGGTAGAACTGCCCCACAGAGTTTTCAAGGAGCAGTTAGTGGATTCAAACTTCCAACCTTTTGGTTAGCAGCTGTAGCTCACCATAGCTCTTAACTACTGTGCCACCAGGACTCCTACAATCGTGAATAAACCAAACCAAAAACCCGTTGCTGTTGAGTCAATTCTGACTCATAGCGACCCTATAGGACAGAGTAGAACTGTCCCATAGGGTTTCCAAGGAGCACCTCGTGGATTCAAACTGCCAACCTTTTGATTAGCAGCCAAACTCTTAACCATTAGGCCACCAGGGTTTGCACAATCATGAACAGCTAACTACAATTCCACAATCAAGTATAACCTAACCAGCTAGTGTCTCAAACCTAAGTGGTAACTCGCTCCTCCCTAACCAAGTAATCAACTTTTACATTTCAAAGGATTTCAAGCTGAAGCTAATCTTATTTACAATCAGTCGTTAAACCTCTACCTTTCCTTTCTTCTTATGTGTAGAGATCCCTCTCTTCCCTTGAATGGTGGAGCACTTTGTATTTTTACCTAGTGCTGTCCAGCTATAGCTGTTATTATTCCTCAGTAAAACTCGTTTTCTTTCACGCCTAACAGAGTATGAGGTTTTCTTCTTTGACACTGTTCATTTCTCTTATTAAAAATATGTCAAGCATATATGGAAAATAATACTATTTAATAATTAATAATAATAAATATTAATAATATCAAGGTTAAAGATGGGTACATAATGCTGATTTTTTTCTGCATAAAAAAAACTCAGACAACAAATAATCAGAGTCTCAAACTAATAGTAATTATCAATATAACTCTACTGAATTTCAAAAGTTCCAGCCCAAATTAAAGAAACATTGTGGGTAAATACACATTTTTCCTTATGCTTTTCGAAATCCTGAAAATAGTACACGAGCCCCCAACTGTTCTGCATATGCCCCACAGAATCCTCGGACTCCAGGTTTGAAATCAAGAGGAAGGTGGCCTCCCTCAAATCTCTTCCAGCTTCAGAGCAGCACAGTTCTGCACACTAACAATAAATGACACCCTCCCATTTATAGATCCATCCCTGCTTCCTACACCTTAAAAGCAAAAAGTAACAATGACAAAAACATTTCCAAGTTTCAGTTGTCCCTATATTAACATTTTCTTTGTTACAGAATCACCATTCCACCAGCCAGAACTCATTCCTACCTCCTTCCCACTCTGCACCCATGCATCTGTTTCCCAAGTTCTTTGACCAAGATTGTAGGCCAGTCTAGCTATTCTATAAACCTTCCAGCTGCTGTAGTCATGGAAGTCAAAGAGACACATTTCTGGAGATGGTGTAGTTCAGTTGGCTTTGGGGCAAAGGAGAGTAGATGGAGGATCTTGCAAAGGGAGACAGAGACCCAAAAAACCCACTCCCGTTGAGTTGATTCCGACTCATATTAACTCTATGGGAAAGAGTAGAACTGCCCCATAGAGTTTTTAAGGAGTAGTTGGTGGATTTGAATGACTGAGCTTTTGGTTAGCAGCCACGCTCTTTAACCACTTTGCCACCAGGACTCCTCAACTATAAAAAAAAAAAGTTGGATAACATCAAAATTTTAAATCAGTCCTTTTTAGATTTTCACACTGAGGTAACCCTAATGGTGAAGAAGAGTGGATGCAGATACCTTAAGAGCGCTGATGAGAACAGCCTGATCACAACCAGGAAATTTCTCTGGTGTCAGCTATTTTATCTTAAAATTCAGGCAAAATCTGCATTTTGTTTTATGATATAACTAGTTAATCAATACGACAACAAAAAAGGACCCCATATTTTCAAGTAAAATTAACACTCCACAAAGATGTGACCTGTTCAACTGGGATACTTACATACTTGCACACTGCCACTCACCCAAGATAGCTCTTCTTGGGAAGCACAAAATGAGCAAAGGTATCCTTGGGACTTGTTCTGGGATAGAGAAGGGATGAAGGAGCCCAGAGCCTGAACGGTGGGTGCATCTGGGAGGGAGAGTAGGGCGTAAATTAGGAGGGAAGTTGAGTGCTTTCCCATTTTACTACTTGGGCCTACCCAATGTCAATGCTGTTTTGCTCCCATTAGTTGATGAAGTGATACAGGAAAGCTTATGATCAACACAGTAGATTCTAACAGATAGGAATGGCTCTGCAACTGGTAGACCACCACCAAGTGAAAAGCCAGGTGACTGGAGCTGCGGAAGTAGACACATTGGTGCAAACAAGAGCAGATTTTCAGAAGCAGAATAGGCAATTCAGATTGAAGCAAGCCATTATTTCCACACTAACCCAAAACAATGCTCTTTATGATAGTATCTGTCTCATTCCAGATTTGTATACAACTTACGGGAATAAAAAAGATGAAATAAAAAAAAAATCCCATAAAAGATGTTTATGAAGTGGTCTGCAAGTTAGGAAAGTAAGACACTATTTCCAGCTGCATTTTTCATGGAGGGCTTTATGGAGAGAGTAGAAGAGTTCAGCCAAGAAGGATGGTCAAAATGTAAATTTGAAAGATTAAGGAGGATGATGAAACGAAACAGCAACAAAAGCCTGGGGGTTAGGAAATTTACAAAGAGTACACAGGAGACAATAGTCCATTTTGACTGCATCTTGTAGGATACACGGGGTTCTTGGAAATAAGACAGAAAAGCTGACTCAGGTTCTTAATATCCAGAGACATAAATGTCAGCCCATGAAATTGAGACCGTCCTCTGAGGCAACAGAAGGGTCTTGAGATGACATGGTAAGATTTATGCTTCAGAAAAATTCTGACAGCAGTAATATTATTACTACTTATGATGCCCATAAAGCATTTGGAGAAACAAGGGAAAACCAGTTTTATATTTATTCTGACAGTTTAAAAGGTTGCTGCCATTATGCATGGATTTTTGAAACCTGGTTTTGGTTGATTGTACTGACTTTGCTGCTTATATACCTCACAGACCACAGAGGAATACAGAACTCAGTGGAGGCAGTAAATTACGTGAACCTGAAATCAAACGACAATTTCACCTATACCCATGCACTAGTGTTTCTTTTAGGTTCCATTTACCAGGAAGATGAACAACAATAATTCCAGGCAATGAATTCAGAGCTTTGGCAAGGCCACAAGAGTTTTGCTGAACACAGGAATACAGTGACAGCATGAGGGATGAAAAACAACACTTGCCACGTGAAAGTTCAGAAAAGTACGTGTGTGTGTATGCGTGTGCGCACGTCATCGAAGCTAGTCTTTCTGAAATTGCTCTAACCACCGGAAATCCATCCACAGCTTCACAGACACTTTAGCAAGCTGGACTCTGATATGAGGCTAGTAGTTTCACTAGACCTTCTCACTTCCAAAGGATCCATAATATAAACTTTCAGAGCCAGCAACGTAATCCTTCTCATCAAATATTTGGGCGACAGGTGGAAAATTGTTCTGCCAGCTGAAGAAGACAAAATCCATTCCTTCTGGCAATTTTCTGCAATGAAAACTTCAGAAATGAATGTGCAATAACTTGTGAAAATAAATTTCAAATATTATCACACAAAAGCAGTGTGCTCAAAATCTCTAACTGTAAACCAACTCCTGCTTCTCTGAATTTTAAAATGTTGATTTCTCTTTGTGTTTGAATTGCCACTAAGAAAAAAAAAAATTTATATGTATATATTTTTTCCTCCAGACATAAAAAGCCAGAGAAATGATAAATTCAAACAACTTAAAGCAGTAAGGGAAGCTTTACTTGGTTAGTAGCATCGCTCAGGCCAGGGCGCGATGATCAAAAGACCATTTTCTATCATTACCTCCTTCCCAGCAACGGTAAGACGATGTCCTTAGAATCGTGTACTGGTTGTATACAAACCAGTCTGGAAACGTACGTGGGCTCCGATTCTTCTTGGCTGATTGCGTGGACTTCCATCTGCTTTCCGATGCAGAGATGGATCACTCTACGCTGCCTATAATGGTTCTAATTTTAAAGGTTTCTCTCAAAAGCCCTCATTTGCTCACTTCCTAACTGTGTAAGAGTCTGGCAGATGGGTACATGATGGCAGGGGGAGGCTAAAAGGGTTTGCAGCAAGTTAATAATAGGAAAAGTCTGCACGCCGCCAGTCTGAGCCTGCAGTCTTGCACATGGCTGCTCAACCATTCTTTCCTGCCTGGGTCTCCTGCCTATCAGAGTTCAAGTGGGTGCTGAGATGTGTAATATCTCCAGCTGAGGGCCAGGTGGGGATTAAGAGTTCTACTATTGAAACACCATATTGAACAGCTTAATTAAATCTCCTCACTTTCATTTGGAGAATTTTTTTTCCTCCTTTTCACAAATAGTATTATTATGTGGCTTGTGTTTGTAAGGAAACCCTGGTGGCCTAGTAGTTAAGAGCTACGACTGCTAACCCAAAGGTCACCAGTGTGAATCCACCTGGCGCTCCTTGGACACCTTATGGGGCAATTTTACTCTGTCCGCTAGTGTCGCGATGAGTTGGAATGGGCTCGACAGCAATGGGTTTGGTTTTTTGGATTGTGTTTGTAATGATACCCAAGTAATTCCGATTTACTTAGTTGGAATTTTATAAAATCCATTAGTGAAGCATAGGTTTGAAGATAGCTTAAAATGTTAAACTAACAAATAAAGTGAACAAAATCACCAGTTTAATGCATTTGCTAGTTTTAAAAAGTAAAAACTTTTCATGGATTTTAAAAGAACCCGTTTAATAGGTAAACAACCGCGCGTGTCCTAGTGGCTAAGAGTTCGGCTAATAACCAAAATGTCTGCAGCTCGAATCCACCATGCGCTCTCTGGAAACCCAATGGAGCAGTTCTGCTCATAGTGTAGGAAGTGGGGCTGCACAGGCTGGGTGCTGTACAGAGGCCTCGACCAGGGGGCAGCTCGGCAGAGGCAAGTGTTGCCCGTGACCCCTTGCCCTGCTCCCGGTGCCCGCCTGCCCGCCTGCCGGTCACACCGCAAGCACAGCGAGGGTGGGCGTGCAGGGAGAGAGCCAGGTGGTGGGAGGGGAGGTGGGAGGCTGGAAAAGCTGGAGCGTGGGTTCCAGACGGGGGTTAAATACCTTGGGGGTGGCATCGCTCCACTCTCCAAATGCCCTGGACGAGCTGAGCTGCAGGATTGCGAGGGTGTGCGGGTCAGCAGAGTTGTTCACGTGCAAAATAATCAGATAGTAGATTTTTTTATTCTTGCCAGAAATGCAAAATGTCCAATAATGAGACAGTTGATAAATGAGGAGTAGGTGAACACACATTTTTAAAAAGTAAAATATATAGCCTGTTAGATGGTGATATATGCTGTAGCAAAAAATAAAGCAAGAAAGAGGAATGAACAGTGTTGGGGGAACTGCAACCTAGGATAGTGTGGTTAAGAAGGGCCAGGGAAAGTAAAGACCAAAGGAGGTAAGGAAGCAAATCACGTGGATAACGTTTCAAGCACAGGAAACAGCAAGTGCAAAGGTCCTGAGGTGGAAGCATGCCTGGCACACTGGAGGACTCACAGGAAGTAAGTGTGGGGCAGAGTGTGTACGAGGAGTGGGAAGGTAGGGAGATGCAAAGATGGGGAAGAAATAAGAATAAAGGAGGGAAGAAGACACAATACACATGTAAGACCTTTTAGATCACTAGACTTTCAAACTGAGTCTGGAGTGTGATAAACTTTTGTAGGTTCTGGACTAAAGAGTTCATGATCTCACCTTCTTCATGTCTGAACTCTAACCTCTGGCCTACCCTGACAACAGTGCTCAATACTGCAATCTGTGACCCCCTCCACTCCCAGCTCCTCATACCCTGATCTACAATTTCTTTCTCCATAGCACTTTTCATCTTCTAATTTCATTTACTTATTTATAGTGACCCCCCCCCTTTTTTTTTCCAGTCTCCTCTACTAGAATGTAAGATATACAAAGCCAGGGATTTGTATCAAGTTCTCTCATTTATGAATCACAAGCACCTAGAAGAATCTCAGCAAACATGTGAACCTTATAAACTGTTCTTATTGAGACATGAAGGTGAATTTTTAAAATGCTAAGAACCTTTTCAACACAGCTCTAGAAAGCTTCCATGTTTTGAATGATAAAGGGAAGTTTTGAGGAAGTGAGTACTCAGTAGAAAAAAGCAGTTCTTGGTGCTTCAGTGGTAGAATTCTGGCCTTCTGTGCGGGAGACCCACGTTTGATTCCTGGCCGGTGCTCCTCGCCACTTGTCTGTCAATAAAGATTTGTGTGTTGCTATGACACTGAAAAGGTTTCAGAGGTGCTTCCAGATTAAGAAGGATTAGGACGAAAGGCCTGGAGAGCTACTTCTGAAAATCAGCCAGCGAGAACCCAACGCATCAGAACAGTGCAATCCACAACTGATCTCAGGGATGGTGAAGGAGCAGGCACCATTTAGTTCTGCTGTACATGGGTTGCCATGAGTTGAAGGCAACTTGCTGGCAACTGACAACAACAACAAAGGGGAAAAAAGAATGGAATGAGGTTGAAAGTCCTCATCCCGAGTGAGCAACAGTGAGACGGAAACTAAAATAGTTTATCTGCTGATGTTTTTCCTCAAGATTTCAACCCCATCCAAAGCTTAAGAAAATGCTCATGGTCGGATTACAAACAAATTGTACCTCAGGATTTCCAATGGAACAGTGTAATTTAAATTTTCCTTTAAGATCTAATTCTTTTTTTTTTTTTTTATGAATAATGGTAGAATTTTCCAAGAACCAAAGAGAATGCAACCAGCTAACTAATGAAGTGGCTGAAGCACCGATTAGTCAATTAATGTATAACACGTGGACAGAGAGACCTCCACTTCTTGCTTTCTGTTTCTATGTATGTGTCTTTTGTTCATGGTCTTCAAAATGTGTGGTGAACTGGGTACAGTACCACACAAACACATCTGAAACCTGGCTCAAATTCAATAATTTTAATAGACAATATGCATTTTTACATTGAAACGTCCTTAATTTACACCTACTATTTTAATTTTAGTTTTTTAGTTAATTAAAAATTACAATAATTTAAATTAGGCTGATGTAACTCTGTACTATCTGTAGAAGGAAGGCTGGCCAAGAAAATTAAAAACACAAACAAGACTCACGGGAGAGGGGACCGTTGAAGCTAGTTAAACGACAATCCAAACCTGTTGCCGTCCAATTGATTCCTACTCATAGTGACCCTATAGGACAGGGTACAGCTGTCCCCATAGGGTTTCCAAAGCTATAATCTTTAATGAAGCAAACTGCCATATCCTTCTCTGCAGAGTGGCTAGAGGGCTGGGATCACCAACCTTTTGGTTAGTAGACTAGTCATCAACCACTTTGTCACCAGGGCTCCTTAAGCTAGTTAAAAGACCCCTGTATTTCAAGGATTTCAGATGCCTCCACTCCAAATGGAGTCCAAGGATCTCCATTTAGTAATCTATTCGGATATCCCCTTTTAAATTTTATTTGCCTGACTATATGAAATGGGAAAGTACTCAATTATCTTTTTTTTTTTTTAATTATACTGCAGATTTTTCATGTGTCTTATCATGATACAACCTCCATTAATTGATATGCTAAAGTAGTGAGGTGTTGTTTGGTTATGCTTTCTGGTTTGAATCATAGTATCACAGAGGTGGAATAAAATTGAAATATAATCTCATTGTGACATCCTCTAGACTTTTGAATTCCCACTAACATATTGCCCAGTGGGAATTTTGCTGGACTGTATCTGATGATGAGGCAGTCATGGTGTCTCAAGACTGGCTCTTCCTCCTTCAAAGAGCCAGACGCTCAGAAGGTCTTTGCAGAGGTTAGGCAAATCCATTCTGGAGTGAGACAGACAGCTTGGGTTCAGATCCCACCTGCTAGCACTGACTAGTGTGAGGCCATCAGTAATTTATTTAATTCCTCTTAAATCTCTGTCCTTCTATATGTAAAATGGGGATAAACCAAGAGCCTTTCTAGGATGGCTGTGAAAATTAAGACCAAACCAAACCCAGTGCAGGTGAGTCAATTCCAACTCATAGTGACCCTATAGGACAGCGTAGAATTTCCCCATAGAGTTTCCAAAGAACCCCTGGCAGATTTGAACTGCCGACCCATTGGTTAGCAGCCGTAGCACTTAACCACTACGCCACCAGGGTTTCGGAAATTGAGACAAATTATGTAAAATGTTTATTTTAGAGCCCATTACATAAAAAAGATAGGGGACTATTATTATATCTTGTCCTATAGTGTCACTATGAGTCAGAATTGACTCGACGGCACTGGGTTTGGTTTGATTTTGATTTATCTAATATTGGATAACTTTATGTCAGAAATCATGTCCATTGCACTTATACAAGACTTCATTTCAGCTTTTTCTTGGTGTCTCAGGATTTTGCAGTACATCATGGTGTTAGGTAGTGGCAAAGATCATACTTCATGCTGACCTTAGAGTACAGTCTAGAAGTCACGTTTGAGAGGGGAAGCCTCTGAAAGTTTGATTTTTCCCAAGAGTTGTAAGTTCTTTTATATATGAGGGAAGGCCAAAAAAAGATTAATTGTGATCTTCTCAGTTGGATTCCAGTTAACTGAGTCTTTACTGTAATTGGCCTTTTCCTCAATTAGCTCAAATTAGTAAATTTTACTGTACATTTATTTCTGTCAAGAATTAATTAATAATTTAGGTGTGACATTAAGTAAATACCAGTCATTGATTTATGTGTGTCATCTTTACTAACTTTTTTTTTTTTTATGTCCTTGGAAGTGGCAAGGTGATCAAAAGGAACTTCTGCTTTACCTGTGTGAACCATTTGGAAAAGAAAAAAAGGTAAATAAAAAGAGAAAAACTGTATGCAACTTACACACTGTGAAACTGAGTTGCCTTCCCAAGTGGAGTTGCTGGACAAGCCGTTTGTGTGCACTGAGCACTAGTAAGGATCATACGTGGCTGTGCATGACACACTTCTTGTCCTCAGGGCAAACTAATGGGATGGGATGCTATGTGTCACAACCTGAACAATGAAGCCTTATTTTCCCCAACAAATCAGAGCCACAAGGTGATGCCTGGTCACGGGTATGAAAACAGGAACACACAGTTGGTGATACCTATTTCAACACAGGAAACAGTGAGATAGGATGGAGGGAGGTATTCAGGCAGAAGAAGAATTCAAGGGAAGGAGCCCAGAATGAGGTCCATCCCTGGGTCTCCAAGAACCAAGTCTGCACTGATTAAAACACACACACACACTCATATATATATATATATATAATATATATGTTGTTGTTAGGTGCCATCAAGTCAGTTCCCACTCATAGCCACCCTATGCACAACAGAAAGAAACACTGCCCTGTCCTGCTCCATCCTCACAGTCTTTGCCATGTTTGAGCTCATTGTTTCAGCTACTGTGTCACTCCATCTCATTGAGGGTCTTCCTCTTTTTCACTGACCCTCTACTTGACTAAGCATGACGTTCTTCTCCAGCGACTGGTCCTCCCGATCACATGTTCCAAGAAAACAAGATGAAATCTTACTATCCTCAATTCTAAGGAACATTCTGGCTATACTTGTTCCAAGACTGACATGTTCATTCTTCTGGCAGTCCATGGATATTCAATATTCTTCTCTGCTCTTCCTTATTCATTATCCGGCTGTTGCACGCGTATGAGGTGACTGAAAATACCATAGCTTGGGTCAGTTGCACCTTAGTCTTCAAAGTTACGTCTTTGCTTTTGAACAGTTTAAAGAGGTCTTTTGCTACAGATTTGCCCGATGCAATACATAGTTTGATTTTTTGACTGCTTTTTCCAAGGGCACTGATTGCAGATCCAAGCTAAATGAAATCCTTGACATCGTCAATATTTCTCCATTTATTATGATGTCCATTTGTGAGAATGTTTATTTTCTTTTTGGTGAGGTATAACCCATAAGGAGTACTGGTGGTGCAGTGGTTAAAGTGGTCAGCTGCTAACCAAAAGGTCGGCAATTCAAACCCACCAACCACTACGCAGGAGAAAGATGTGGCAGTCTGCTTCCATAAAGATTACAGCCTTGCAAACCCTATGGGGCAGTTCTGCTTGGTTCTATAGGGTCACTATGAGTCGGAATCAGCTCAACAGTAGTGGATTTTTTTGTAATCCATATTGAAGGCTGTAGTCTTTGATCTTCATCAGTAAGTGCTTCAAGTCCTCTTCACTTTCAGCAAGCAAGGTTGTGTCATCTGGATATTGCAGGTTGTTAAATGAGTCTTCCTCCAATCCTGGTATCACGCTCTTCTTCATATAGTCCAGCTTCTTGGATTATCTGCTCAGCATATAGATTGAAGAATTATGGTGAATGGATACAACTCTGGCATGCATATATATATATATATATATACACATATACACACATATATATATTTCTCCTCCAGAAAGTCAGACAAGCTACAAATCTTTACATGGGATACGTATTTGGCCCTGTGCTCCTTCCTGATTGCCGGGCCCTAGGAATTTGCATCCTTTCCTCCCTTTCCAATTCTTAGTCCTGGCACACCTCCCTGCATCCAATGAAGGAGTCAGCCCAGACCTAAGACTTTCCATCTTAGGACCAGGGAGTGATAGAGCAAGGACTTCTAACTTGAGGCATAGGGTTGGCTCTATTAAACCACAGCCCTTGTAATTTACCTAGCTCCCAGCAAGCAAGACTCCTCTCTGTCTTTTTTCTTCTAGGCTCCTCTTTATTGATAACGGAGGCGCATGACAATCTCACCACCTGCCTGACCATGTTGTCTTTGTCAGCACTTTGACCGTGAAGTTGTTCTTAATTGCACACAACCAAGGACAGATGCTTCTAATGGCACCAACATCCACTGTATTTCACCTGCACTGCGGGTTTGTCAATAGGGATTGATGAGCAGGGAAGCCCTGATAGAGATGTGCCTAAGAGGCTCACCCCTATGAAAACATCTTCAAAGGAGATGGATTAATCTGACAAACAGAATTCTGAAAAGCTAGGGCAACATTAAATATATCAGTGATAGCAACACAGCCAGTCCCATTTACTCCTGAAGGTTGACAGCCCTTTTCCAAATGCCCAGACTCAAAAAGCAGTGTCTATGCCACTTGAGATTCACAGGCCCCTTCTAACACACAGTCCCTAGGTGCATACAGTAACCAGCTTGTCCTAGACCACAGCTGCTCTGCCCTGGATCTGTCTTCCCATCATATTCCCAGCAATGATGGAATCAGCATCCAAAGTCACAAAGATGTGACTTTGAGGACTAAGGTGCGAATGACCCTCTCAGAATCCTCATTAGATACGTGTCCCGCACAAAGCAAACAGTCCTGAGTCATGTCACAAGGTATAGTCTTTAAATTGTGAGCTTCATTGTCAGAAATGCTTTAAATTAAAAAACAAAACTGGCCCATCCTTTTCTAACTATGTGAACTTAGGCAAATTATTTAACCTCCAAATCTCAGATGTTTATACATATACACTTAATGGATACTATCGTTGGCTACAGAAGCCCTGGTGGCACCATCGTAAAATACACGGATGCCAATCAAAAGGTCAGTGGTTTGAACCCACCAATGGCTCCATGGGAGAATAGATCTGGTGATCTTCGCCCATAAAGATTACAGCCTTGAAAACCCTATGAGGCATTTCTACTCTGAACTATAGGGTCTCTATGAGTTAGTATTGACTTAATGGCACATGACAACAATGACGATTGTTGGCTATGTTCCTCCTTTTGACGAAAACCTCAGTCTAGTACACTGATATAGGAATAGGCATAGGAAGGAATGTTGGCCGCTGAGATGTGAATGACAGTATGCTACAGGATCTAGGAGAAATGTTTTTCTCCTAAAAAGATGCACCCAAGAAATGATGGCCTTTTCTTCTGCTCCTGCACAGTGTTGTGTCTGGTGCTATTGCAGCTGTCTTGGCACCATGAATGGGGCCAGCCTGAAGACATAGTAAACACACTGATGATCACAGAATATGAAAACTGAAATTACTGGGTTTCTGGGAGCCTCACTGAACTGCAGAATTAAGAACCTATGTTACATTAAATAATAAATAATAAATATCATTTAGGCCATCTGAGAGCTTTTTTTTTTTCCTGCCACTTGAAGCTGAAAGGATTTAGTTGGAAATAACGACAATAGCATTAAGACATTTCTCAATGTCAAGGATTATTCTAAATATTTAGTATACTTACTCACCTCTAAGGTTTTTAAGGAAACAGAACAGAGAGCTTAAGTAACCTGCTCAATATACCTAGTGTTGTTAGGTGCTGTCGAGTGTCGGTTTTGACTCACGGCAACCTCATGTGACAGAGTATAACTGTCCCATAGAGCTTTCTAGACTGTAATCTTTACAGAAGCAGGTCACCAGGTCATTCTCCTGTGGAGCATCTTGGTGGGTTACAACCTCCAGCCTTTCATTTAGAGCCCAGCACTTAACCTTTTGCACTACCAGGGCTCGTATGTCACCCAGAAGGGAGCAGTAAAGTAGGCATTTCAGTCTAGCCAGTCTGGCTCCAGAGCCAACCATTACGCTAAACTGCCTGTCTACTGACAGACACCATCTCATTTAAGAGTATGTCAGTCTTTTGTATTAGCCTTCATTTTCTCTTTCTTGTTTCCCAAATAGTATCATTTTTTTCGACATCCTATCATTGTTCCCAAGTGACTGAGTCCAAGTCATCCTGAAGACAGAAATGTTTTGCCCTGATTCCCTCATAAGTTCAGCACCATGATCGTATCTTACATAGTCTAGAAAAAAATTTTTTCTTTTGAGTGATATCAGTGTCTTGACTAAAAATTTCTGCATTTCTAACAAGTTCCAAGGAAGTTATACATCTGGGGATCTGGTTAATCTGTGGATTCTGATTCAATATATCTGGTGTGGAAGTGCAAATTCTCAGCAAGTATTCGAAACTGAACAAGCTGGTTTGAAGCCCTGATTCTTACTCATAGGAGGGAGTAGAACTGCCCCATAAAATAGGGATTCCTAACTCATAATCTTTACAGGAATAGATCGCCAGGTCTTTTCTCCTAAGGAGCAGCTGGCAGGTTCAAGTCACCAACCTTTTATTTAGCAGCTGAGTGTTTAACACTCAGCATCACCAGGGCTCCTTGATTTAAATGAGAGCTAAGCATCTGCATATGACATTTAAGGCTGCCTTCCTCATCTTCTCTTCCTTTGCTCTTACAAAGAACTCATCACATCCCACCTTGTGACCTCTCTACCTACCTTTCATAACTAGGTTGGCAGTTTCATGAGAACCAATGGCATATCTAGGGTATCGCACTGGCCCTGGGTGCACAGAGTCACTGAGCAGCTTCCATTAACTTGGTACGGCCCAATGTCCTTCCTGAAGCACGATAATGAGTTAATCAAAAATTAACAAGTTTGATTTGTATTTTTGAGCTGATATTATGACAAAGTTATCTAGAAGAGGGGTGCAAATTCAGTGCTTGCCATAGGCACTGTCTTGGTCATGTAGTGCTGCTATAACTGAAATACCACGAGTGAATGGCTTTAATGAAGAGAGATTTTTTTTTTTTCCTCACAGTCTAGTAGGCTAGAGGTCCAAATTCAGGGCGTCAGCTCCAGGGGAAGGCTTTCTCTGTCAGTTCTGGAGGAAGGTCCTTGTCATCAATCTTCCCCTGGACTAGGAGCTTCCCAGTGCAGGAACCCCAGGTCCAAAGGATGTGCTCTGCTCTAAGTGCTGTTTTCTTGGTGATATGAGGCCCCCCCTCCCACCCCGCCCGACCCCGCTAGCTTCCTTTTCCTTTTATCTTCTAAGATAAAAGGTGGTGCAGGCCACACCCCAGGGAAACTTCCTTTACATTGGATCAGGGATGTGACCTGAGCAAGGGTGTTACATCCCACCATAATCATCTTTAACATAATCTAATCCTGCCTCATTAACCACAGGCAGAGATTAGGATTTACGACTCACAGGAAAATCATATCAATCACAGAATGGAGGACAACCACATAATACTGGGACTCATGGCCTAACCAAATTGGCACACATTTTGAGGAGACGTAATTCAATCCACGACAGGGACCATTTTCTGTAGATCCACCACTGGCCATATAAGGTTAATAGAAAGGTCAGCGGCATCATGCACCCAGGGTAGTCCAATACCTGCTATACCTGCCATACCATAGTTACACCTGTGAATTTATTGAGGACCATATCTCATACTTCTTGGTTTTTCCAAAGTACCTTGATAACTAAGGCCTAATGTTCATATAGCACCATCTCGGAGACAATGCCTAAGCATGTATGTGCGCATTATATATATATATATATATATATATATATATATATAGTCTTTTAATCATCACCATAACACTAAAAGGTCAAAACAAAAGTTTAAGTAATTTGAACCTAGTCATGGCTGATCCAGAATTTGACCCAAGTTTCTGGCTCCAGAGTCTGTGCCCTTTAAGAACAAAGCTGGAATACCTGAACTAAGTGAGAATCGAAAAGCTATTATTTCACCTTCATCTAAGGGTCCCCTGAATATGTGACACTCTCTCCTTCTGAACTTCTCATGCCTCCCCCTGCCTGGACTGACCTCACGTCTTCATTAACTTCTACCTCTTACCCATCCGTCAAGTTATATAGTTAACTGAAGTCAGCCAAGCCTGGCAACCATTTCATAGGTTGAAAGCATGGGAGTTAATATTTCCTACCTTATAGGTTTGTTTTTTAAGGATTAAATCATCTATATATCAAGTGCCAGGCACTTGGCTAGCATGCAGTACCAGGTAGCTATATTTTAATGTTCTTTTCTCTGTCCCACTAGCTTTTTTTAGATCTTAAGATAGCAGATCCAGACACAAGAAGGCAACTTGAATGCACACTCATTATTGATGATGATTCAAAGGGTGTCACATCAGGAGTGGGAGTGGGAATTAACATTCTATCTCCTTTTCTATTAAGTAAACTCCAGCTCAGCCCTTAAGCATTTTAATTAACCAAAACTTACCCTGCTCATTATCTCAGTTTCTCTATGGGAGAATGCAAACATAATGGGGAGAATTAAAAACACAAAGTCCTGAGTGTAAAGTTTAAATCCTCACACCAACTATGCGATCTTGGGCCACTCATTTTACCCATGATTGGTTTTGGGTGCCAGCCACACCGGAGTTTGAGTCTTGGCTTTGCCATGGTAGCTATGTGTTCTTGGCCAGTGTTTCAGGTCATCCAAGGGTCTTATTAACATGCAGGTTTTGATTTAGTTGTTCTGGGAAGACATGAGATTTTGTGCTTCTAATAAATTTTAAAGTGATGCTAATGTGTGTGGCCTATGGAAGGTACTTTCACTAGGAAGGAGTTTAAGCACAATTTACTAGTCTGTTGGAAAAAAAAAGATGAAAATAAGAATATCTACATAATAGAGCTTTTGTGAGGATTAAATGAAATAATCATATAAAGCACTTACTATAAGTCCTTAGAAAGCACTAGGGTGATGTCTGAGATACTGAGAGGCTCAGGGAGCCTGTGCTTCCATTCGGGGTTATAATGGCAACCCTGAAATTTGATCCTGCTCACAGGCCTATGTGCCAACTCTGCTTAGATTCAAACAGTACTTAGTCTACATAAAAAAGGACTTCAGTTTATAGAAAGGGTAATCTTTATGGAAGCCCTCATCTCCAAATTCACCCCGACCATGAGACTATTTATCTGGTCTTCTGTGCACTTTAAGTAGACTCTGACATGACGCCCTTACACTAGTCAGACACTGCAGAAATTCAGAAGGGTTGTCCTCCCATAAAGCACATTTGTAATTGGCTGCGGGTGACTAACACATTTATCTCTACCAATGAGAATTAATATGCTCATAAAACCCTGGTAGTAGCGGTCTCTTCTCAGCTAAAAGGAATGTGTCATACCCTTGTAGTCTCTTTTGTATTTCAAATCTGTATTTTATTTATACATATTTACAAAATATACACAATTTAAATATTAAGTGGAACGCAAGGTATCACCAATGATCAACACCCCCACCTTTATTTAATGCCAAGGGTAAAAAAGGAAACCACGTTCAATAAACATGAACCAATTCCTCAAACACACAGGAAGTTTTATTTGTTAATACATCAAATGAAACACTTAAAAAATATTTGCTCATAAATAAAATTCCAAGGCAGGAGAGGTCTATGAGGCTCATGAGAATCCTGTACTCACTAATAAATGTTCTGAAGATGGTAAGAATGCGGGGGCAGGGGGGTAATCTAATCATTTATCTCGATTCCTTCCTTTCTAGCTTTCTTTTCTTTTCTTTCTTTTTTTAAGATTTAAACTATTTAGGATTTGGGAGGCTTCGGACCTATTCCTTTTACAACTGTCCTTCTGCCCTTGCACAGACAGGCTTCAGAAAACCAAGACAGATGCACATAAGCTTTGGCTGTGGATAAGAGATAATGCTCCAAAAACAAACCAAAAAACCAAACCCAGTGCCATCCAGTCAATTCCAACTCATAGTGACCCTATAGGACAGGGTAGAACTGCCCCATACAGTTTCCAAGGAGCACCTGGCAGATTTGAACTGCCAACCCTTTGGTTAACAGCCACAGCACTTAGTCACTACGCCACCAGGGTTTCCAGTCCTCCCAAGAGAGACTTATTTCTACCTCCCTCCCAGCATGCCACCCCCTCCAATACAAGGTCTCAGCCCACTGTGATCTGCATTTGAAAGCTTTCCTTCCCCTCCTTTAAAATCCATGTATGGAAACTCAAATGAAAGGTGCCATCAGCACAAAAAGCAACACCTAGGGGACAAACACTCAGTAGGCAAGCCAGGGAGGGCTCTTTTGGCTTTGACACTTGATCAGGCAGCTCCTGGCAGTGGTGTCACTAAGGGGTTGCAGGGAGGAGGGGGAAACCACACAGGGTGACAGTATCAAAGCAGGTGACACTGAACCGTATAAAATTTTTTGTGCAGTGTTTCAGCGGAAATTTATTATTTTTAATAAAAATATTCCTGTAGTTAGTTATAACAACAAAAAATACTTTTTTGTAAGCCCAGCTTACATGCATTAATATACCTACAAGGCTAAAACTCTATGCTAATTTACTTTTTGAACCTTCTAATGTGCTCTGCTCAGGTCAGAGCTGTCATTATTACCCAAATACAAGGATGCTTAAAATCACCTGGTTTGGTCTGCACGTGCTAAGCACACGCTATTGTTTTCGTTGCTGCTGGTGTTTTTAAGAGTCTCTGATTTCGCCAAATTTTCTGGTGTTTTAGCTGCAGTATTGTGGTAGTTAGCATGTGGGGGTGACACCGTGAGTTACTACACTGGGTGACACTAGCCCTAGTGACACCCCTGGCACCTGGAAGTGATGAAGTTCTTCTGAGAACTTATTTCTGACACTAAGCCTCTCTATAAAACATAGATAGCTTATTTCGACTGTCTCGGTAATGGCATTTTATGAACTCTGAAAACTTTTCCACAGAGCAGTTTCATGTCTGACTGTCTGCCTGTCTTTGGCCAGTCAGACATTACATATTTATTGAGCACCTACAATATACCAAGTGCTGTGTTAGGCAGGGTGAACAAATCAGACACATTCCCTGACGTCACCGTCCAGCTAAGAAGTGTGGTGCTTTAAACGCCTAAGGAAATCTTTCATGCTAGCCCCCCCCCACTACATACATACATACACAACTCCCATTTACTTTATAATTTCAACAGTTTTTGAAACTCCTGTCACAGAGATATTTTTGTTTTGTTTTGGTTCGTTCTGTTTTTAACTAATTAAAAAAAATTCTTAGCTCTTTCCCCTCAAAGTAGACAATATCAGGTGAATTTCACAATGAATTTGGCCTGATTATTTTATTTATGCATGCAGTCAGTCAGTCATTGAGCAACCACTGTGTGCAAAATGCTGCGCTAAGCATGAACATAACAACCAGCCCTCAAGACCTTCATGGTTTAATAGGCAAGGTGGAAGCACTCCCAGTGGGTTAAAACATACTCTGAATAGTATAATTAAGGTTTATACAAAGTGCTATGGGAAGTTCATAAAAAAGAAACAAGGAAAGAGATGTCAAGGATGGCTTTACTGAGTTACCAGTTCATTAAAAAAAAAATAAGTAGGTGTCCTAATATACATAGCTTGACTAGGAACTTTGGGGTGGTGATGCGTGCCTTTAATGTCTTAAGAACCTAATATAATCAACAAAACAGATAAAGACAAATCTCATTGAAAATTAAGGGACACTGATAAAACACTGGAGCCCTGGTGGCGTAGTAGCTACGTGCTCAGCTAAAAAAAAAAAAAATTTTTTTTTTTTTTGGCTACTAACCAAAAAATCGACAGTTCGAATCCGCCAGTCACTCCTTAGAAGCCTTATGAGGCAGTTCTACTCTATCCTATAGGGTTGCTATGAATCGAAATCGACTAGATTGCCACAAGTTTGGTGTTTGTTTGTTTTGATAGAACACAAGGCCTAACATCACTCAAAAATGACATCAATAATTTAAAATGAAAGGTGAAGGTGATAATTTGGTTTTTTGTTGAACGCTGCTTTTGGTTTGAGCAGTGCCCAGTAAAGTTTACCCATTCGCAACTGGATAATTTTACTCGCACAAAATCCCATTAGAGTATCAGATGCTTTGCATTTCCAACACAAGCACTAGTGAAACATCGGGAATGAGTGGGCATGAGATGTCTGAGTCTGCGTTATTCACTGACATTTCTCAATATCTTGCGATGTTCCAACTAACAAGCAATAGCTGAGAATCAATACAGGGTATTAACTGCTACATATTATGAATGCCCTGCTCGGGAAGGAAGACAGGCCTTTTGCACACAGCTTATAAACAGCGTGTAGTGCTCCCATAGCTAAGCCCCGCTTCCCTCCTCCCTGGAAACTATGCTTCTCAATAGTTTTTCAACACAAAAAAACAAAACTTTCAAAGGGCAGTTATATGGGCTTCTCAAAAACTACTTCCTCTAGCTAAACGATGCCAGCAGAGACAGAATTAAAATACATTTACAACATCTGTTTAAAAATTTTCACCCCAGAGGTCAAAGTTTTCCCAACAACAGAACTTGACGCAGTCACTGAATCATGCTTGGTTTGGTGGGAAAAGTTCTATGGTTTGGTCAGTTAAGTTACGATGAATCAAAGAGATAAAATCTCCATGTGGGAGAACGGACTGATGGCAAGGCTATAATATTCAATCTTCCACAAAGGACAACTCCAAACCAAGTTTCTTCCCAAGTGCAATCACTGACTTAGCATAGACGCTTATCAGACCTCCCGTGAATTGTGTGCAAATGTGTGGACTTGCAAACTGGCAGGAGGATGATAATAAATGAAATGGAACCCTGCCCTGATCATAATTGCACCTTCGGTGTGGTGTTTATTCTTAGCTAGAGAAACATTTCATCTACTGAAGCTATTCGTCTGAACCAATCCCCAAGCTCTTCCCTCAACTTGGTTTGCAGATCAATTGCTATGATTAAAGTTAAGGGAATCGAAGGAGCCAACTGCTGAGTCAAATGTTAGGGGTGCTTACTGAAGTGCTATTTCAGCTTGCTTTATAAACCAAGCTGGTTGAGTTGCTGTTTCTAGGCAAGCAAGTTTCAAAACATTGCTGAATGCTTGGAAGCAAGTCTTGGGGAGCAGGATGTGCAGAAGGAAAGACGAACACAGAAATGAAAGCACAGGTAATCCCCAACTTACAACATATCTGAGCTACTCCGATCATCCATGTTTGTTTGTTTGTTGTACATCGTATCGTAATAGGTACTACATACAATGTTGAAGCACACAGTTTGCTGATGTTATCACCCTCAAATGTAATGTTTCCAACCCTCAAAGACAAAGAAAGATCGGATTTATAAAAATATGATAATAAAAGGCAATAATAATGAAAAAAATGAGATACTGGACTTATGTCAGAACTGACTTATGAACAGGGTAGTTGTCGGAACAGAACCCTGTCATAAGTCAGGGACTACCTGTAATGAGATATACAGCCCTGTGAAACAGTGTAGCTTCCTTATCCCCACTGAATCCAAGTAAACTGAGGATTGAAATTAACAAGACAGTAGGTCTCCGAGAGACCCAGAGAGCAGCGGTAGGGTGAAAATACAGTGAAGCTGCAGGCCCCTTTACATCAGACAGAAATTACTTGAAGGCCTGTCTCTAAGTCATGCTTTTCTCCTTTTTAATCTGTCAGCCAAACAGAAACATTCAGACTCCTCCAAAATTCTGGTAGGAAAAAAAAAAATGTTTTGACATCCTTTCCATATCTCTACGTACACTGACTTCTCCCAGCGCTTCTATTCCATAGTATGACAGCACCTACGGCAAGTCCAGATTTCTGAGGCTTGCTCCTTTCCCTGTGATTAAAAACAAGCTTCCAACCATCACCCGGCAACAAGGTTAGCTGTCAAGTTTCCAGTTCCAACTCGGTCTTCCTTTTAATGCCCTGGGCTGAACCCTGAGGCTCTTTGGTTCAGTACCCAGGGAGAGAGCTTGCCTACCCCCTGACTGCTAGTCCCTCAACCAAAGTCCAGAGTCCTCCAAGGCCACATTGAAAGATTCTGTAGAAAAAGTGCCAAAGCTGTGTTTCTAAGAGTCTTCCATCAGAGTTTTAAAAAGGAAATGGGGCTGGGAAGAAAGGTAGAATGAAATGAAACCAGGGCAAAGCAAGTCTCTTTTTACAAAATAGGACTAAAGTGCGATTGAAAGATGCAGAACTAAAATCAAAGAAATTATAACTGACAAATTTTAATGATAGAGATGGGGGCAAATTTCTGATCCGTCAAAATTATTCTGGGCAATTGCACCTGACTAAGTATTCCAAACACTTGACTAAGAACTTAGGCAAGGCACACGGTTTAAATATTAGAATTCTGCTAGTGTATACGAATGACTGGAATAGCAAACAGTTGAATGGGGAAATATACTGCTTTATATTATAATCGCTATCTACCTGTAATTTCTAGGAAATCGATTCTTTCTGTAGATTACAGATTTTCCATCTGTTAAATGAATCTAATAATACTTGGCTTTCTCACAGAATTGTTTTGAAGACTAACAAAAATATCATACAAGAAATAAACGTTCTAGGCATCCTAGGAGAGAGGAATATTATAGTAGCATACTTCTATTCTTGAGGTAAATAAGCCTCATCTGCCAATATTAATTCATTATATTAATTCATTATAATGTAAAAAATTGTTAACTAGACAATAAGAGCATGTTCAATAAATTATTTCATTTTTTTTAGAAACATGTTACAATAAACTCTTAAGGTCTGTTCCAAAAAGATGTCCAAGTTTTAATTTGGCACTTCAATATCAAACAGAATAATTTTATATTTAATGTAATAATACAAGTGTCAATAATTTCACAGAGAAGGCAGCTGGCATATTTGTCTACGGTTCAGGAGAGTGAAAACCAAAGGAAAACTAAAAATTTAGAAGAGACAAGAAAGTTAAGGAAGATGGGAGATGTCAGGTTGAGGTCTTGACAGTGTAATGGACTTTCATATTGTTGAAGGGATCCATCTACTAGGAAAACATCGCTGAAATCCCCTTTCAGTATATCCAAATGTTAGTTATTTGACAACAATATAACTAAAAATAAAATTAAATCCTAAATTTTTTACATGCACTCCCTTTGTTTAAGAGAAAAATTCACCTATCACTTTAAGTAATTTTCTCCCTGAGACATTCTACCAAAACTTAGAAATGCTGGGTTTCTTGTTCACAGAAAGATGGAGAATCGTTTAATTATTAATTAGAGAAAGAAAACAGGGTATCCAATAAGACTTACTATAAAACAGTCAACAAAACAAACTTGGCATAAAAAAAAAAAATTCAACAATGTTCTCTTGTTTTAAAAAATCCCAAACACTCAATACTACGTATTTTTCTTTCATACGTCTCTTTGGTTTAATTCTACTTGTGGGTTTGGATTTTTTGTTTGTTGTTTGCTTGTTTTGTTTTCTGATACAAACACCCTACAATCACCTTTAAATTGTTTTCCAACTGATAAAGCACATTTACTAATTATAAAGACAGAACCAGAAACACAAAGAAGTGCTGCTGAGTTTTAAAGCAATTGGTTTGCAGAGCCACTTTGACACAGCACTTGCCTGCAGTGAGATGGAAAACATGCTTCCTATTTTCCAGGACCAGGAACAGATGCTTCACTTCAAAGCAAACTGTCTTTTGTCACAGGCTTCACTGAAGCAAATCTTAATTGTTAATAAAATTAAAGCATGGATAACAGCAATGTTCAGTTTTATCATGCACACAGCAGCTTCAGGGACCCCAAGCTCTCAATCACTGATGGCTAGTTCTAGCATTTCCTCAATGAAGGATGAAAATGCTAACAGTAACTTTATATTTTCCTCCTTTGCACGCCAAGAAAAGCATCATAGCCCACTGACAAACTATTTTCTTCCAACCTACATTTTGTCTTGGTTAAAATTTAAAGAAAACAAACAAAAGATAGGAAAAAGGAATCTCTAAGCTCTGAGGGCAGAAGTATTAACATGGCTATCTGTTTTATTTGAGCAAACCTTGAAGCTCATTCTTTGCTTAAGGAAATAATGGCAATAAAATATAGACTCACATATGGGTCCTAGGAAAGAAGGCAAAAAAGAGAAGTGCAGCATTCAAGAAAAAATGACAGATAAGAAAAGTAGCTAGTGAAATATTTGAGGCTATTTACTAAACTTTTATCAAGCTCTTGCTTCATAAAAAGCTATCCACCAAAAGGGAGTTGAATGAGACACTTGTCCTCTTATAGGGTTGCAAGAGTGATGAGAAGGAAATGGGTAAAAAAAGCTAAGGTAGAAGGGACCCAATTAATAAGTATTCTTACATAAGCTAATGATAGTAATATACATGGACCTGCTAAACCGATGGCCAGTGGGGTGCACTGAATTGCTATTATATTGCCCTTCTAGCCATGGTCTTGTAACTCCTACAAAATGATTGGGTGGGGTCTGTAAATAAGGTATTTGTGGTCCACCAAGGGGACTGGAAGGCCTGCTAATGCAAATAAGGTGCACAGAACTCTCGTGGGGGTGGGACTTTGCAAATAAGGAGCATGGAACCCTTGTCGGGGGTTGGCCAGTTTTGCTATCCAGCTTGGTTTAAAGAGAGCTAATCCCACAGGTTGGAGGGAGACCTCACTACCATGAAGAAGAAGAGCTGAGATTGGAGGGCAGGTCCTTTGGACCCAAGGGTCCCTGCACCAAGAACCTCCTAGACCCAGGAGAGAGAGAGCTGTAACACTGAAGACCACACAAGACAGCAGAGTCATGGACTAGGCTTGCTGACCCACACAGAAAGAAATCTGAGCACATTCACACAGGAGGCTTCCTTGCAAAGTGAGGTGTCTCTAGGCACTAATTGGCAGAGCTAACTAGCTTTGCAACACTTGCCTGATCAGGGTTCAAGGCCAAGATCAAGGGCCTGGTGGCAGAGGCCAGGCCCAAGCAGGACCTGGTAGCGGAGGCCTGTCTGTGGGCATGGCCAAGAAGAAGTTGTCGAGGTTGAAGACCTGTATCCTGAGTTGTTCCTGTTACTTCCAAGTTAATCCTGATCCTAAATTGTAACCTGCTACTTCTCTAAGAAACTCCGTAATTGTCAGTATGGTCTGTGAGTTCTATGTGGCCACTGCAACAAATTATCAAACCCAGCAAATAACTACCGGGCACCATGGGAGGAACAACTGATGTCAGAATTGGTTAAAAAAAAAAAAAACAAGGTCTGATAGTGGATGTTATGTCTGACATCCGCCTCATAGGAATCAGCTTTGAGATGCTACTGATCTTGGTTCTCCTCCCCCTTCCTACAGTTAGACAAGAAAGTCTTACGCTGCCGCCATATTACAGTCAGTTTCTGACAAATAAAGGTCTGCATGTAGAATAAATAAGAAAATACTGCTTAAAATACTAGATGCACAAGGCAGGCTAGGGGGCAAAAAAAAATCAAACCAAAGTATCCACTGTGTTACAAAGCACCCTCTCATCAATGCATAAGCATCACTCTTAGAGGCTGTAAAAGCCATTAATTATTTCAAGTTGTGGCTCTCCTCACACAGGGAAATAATTTATATGGTATTGCCTCCTTCCTCAAGTATATTTCTGAGTATGTTATGCTACTAATTACCAAGTACAATAATGCTAGGATTCTTCATTTTATGGAAATTCATATATAAAATATTTAGTGTTTAAGAATTAGTTAAAGTTGAAGGAAATAGATCTAGTACTGGAGTTGCTTTAAATAATGACATCTCTTGTGTAAGTCAAGTATCATGTAATTTATCGTTTAAAGCCAAGTCTCTCCTGTAAATAAGCAACTTAATAGTCAAAATCATCCAAATCCAGTTAATGATTATTTTGAAAAACTGGATATAGTAAATAAATAACCACATTTTTCTAGGACAGACCGTTTCCATTTTGCTTCAGGAAGTCTTCAAAGATAAGAGCTATGGAAAAAAGTACTTGTTTGATGACACCTACTACAGAAATACCTTATTTATTTAAAATTTACTTATCAACCTCAACTACCCAGATGTACACAAACAAATGGAAAACCCTGGTAGACACTTAACAACCAATATTAATGCTGCAGAGTTCACGCATGAAAATTAGACCTATAATTTTTTTTTTCTTTTTATCTGTGCTTACTTTTCAAACAACTTTCAAAACTTACATTACTTAAGTATGCTGTGATAAAAAAAAAAAAAAATTGGGGGAAAGGAATGATATAAGTGAATGGATGAAATGGAAGGGGAAGAAAATGCTAAAAACCATTAAGAAAAACTTTGGATAAAAAAAATTACAAAACTCTTTCCTAGAACTCAAGGTGCCATTTGGTGAAATGTCAATCAGCTCTAAACACTTTCACTGAAGCCTCTCTTTTCCAGAGACTGGTAGACTAATAATGTGCATAATAAAAACCTTGAACCACCCCAAAATTTAATAAGGGTCCATTCTATGTGACAGACCAAACTAAGGCATGGTATAAGAGCCCTGGTAGCGCAATGGTTAAGCCTTCTGCTGTTAAGTATAAGGTTGGTGGTTCAAACCCATCCAGAGTCTCTTTGGGAGAAAGACCTGAAGATTTAGTTCGATAAAAATTACGGCCAAGAAAACCTTATGTGGCAATTCTACTCTGTCACATGGGATCACTATGAGACATAACTGACTCGATGGCACCCAGCAACACCAAGGCATCATATGACGCACTTAAAAATATTTCCATTCAAGATTAGTGGGGTGTTTGCTTCAGTTTAAAAGGATCCTTTCAATTTAAAAGGATACTTTGATTATCTGGAAATTTCTCTTCCATGAGCCTACAAAATCCTTAATAAACTATGATAAATAAGGCATTTCTATACTAGTGTTTCTGGTGGCTGCCAAAACAGAGAAAACAGAATTGCTAAATAAGGAAACCCCTGGTCCTAATTAACAAACAACTCAAAAATTTTAAAAATAAAACATTATTGGCTATCCTTTCCACTGGGTTATATTTAAGCAAGGTGAAAGATTATAGTGGTATATATCTACTTTTATGAGCAGTATTTATTACCTTTAGAAACTAAAAATCTACAACAATATGCATAAAAATAATCAAAGCTGAATGTAACTGTAACAAAGCATAAACTCTGAACCTGTCCAAGATCATGTCTCATGGCTCCAGAGCAGGCGAAACACCACAGACTGCACCGATTATACTACAGTTGCAACAACCCAAAGCATTATGTTTGTGGAAGCAGACATCACCGATACAGCAGACTCTTTAATAAACAAACAGTTCAGACTGATACAACTGGAAAGTTTCTCAATTCCACAGGCATACGCATTAGGTGCAGTGCTATCATCTACTATAAAGTCAGCAGAAATGGTGAGGTCCCAAAGATTCCGATGATATTTACCTTCTAAGAAGAAGAGTAACTGGATTAAAACTGCTAAAGTTTTGAGCATAATAAAAACCATCTACCAAGCCATAGAGTGGTGAAATGGTAAAGCACCTGACTACTAACAAAAAGGTTGGCAATTCAAACCCACTCAGGGGCAACTCAGAATACAGGCCTGGAGATCTGCTTCTGAAAGGTCACAGCCTAGAATCTCCATGGAGCACAGTTCGATTCTGACACAAATGGGATCGTCATGAGTCAGAATCGACTGGACAACAACTAACAATAACAGACACAGAGAGAGAACTACTCAGGGGGAGACGCCTTGGTTGGCAGTTGGAAATCACCCAGAGGCATCTCAGAAGAAGCCAGGCCTGTTGATCTGTTTCCAAGAAGTCACAACCTTGAAAACCCTATGGAGAAGTTCTACTCTGCACACAGGGGTTCACCATGAGTTGGAATCGACTTAACAGGAAATAACAACAAGTCAAAATTAAAACACTATGGAGTGGAGCTGGATGATAATGTCTGGGCTTCTGCCTCTGTCCAGTAGAAGAGCTCTGCAGGGGGAGTCTCAAGACCCAGAGTCCTACCTTATGGGAGGTTAGTTGTTTGACCTAGAGAAAGTCACTTCACGTCTCTGAGCCTGGGCCTCCTCAACTGCTCAGTGAGGAGGTGCACTAGAAGATAAAGCTTCTTCCATCTCTAAAATGCTGACCCTCAGAACAGTCTCAGGGAATCTTCTTTGAATCAAAAATTTGAAACGTGTGATCCTTTCATATGGTCAATAGTGATATTTAATTGGCTAAAGTAGGTACTCATTTTGCTTTTTTTCTAGTTTCAAAGATAGACTTACATTACTTAATCACATTTACCCAAATCATAGTGACAAATCATAGACATTCTGACCAGCACTGACTTTGATCTCATGGAAGAAACTAGTCTGGATGACGATGACAATACACTCAAGCTTATTATACTAATCACTGCTATTTTAAAGTATAATTTATAAGTTTTTTATTTTTCAGAATAAAATCCTCGTAAGTGTCCTGTGGAATAGGAAAGACCAAAGATCATTTTCCCACTTATCCAAAGGAGAAGCTTAGATTTATAATGTCTTTCCTTGGGTCCCACTACGAATCTACATCAGTACTGGGATTTGAACTCTTGGCTCAGTGTCACCACTCTGGGCACTTGGATGTGTGTTAAGGGATGAAGTCCTTCAGACTGCAAGAGCTGGATGAATCACTATTGCAGAGAGAATCTAGCCATACGTAGGCATAAGAAATAGAGCATGCTCCGCGCAGAGCCCAGCAAATGGCTTTTATACCTACTCGTGCTAATTAGGAAATTACTGAAAATATTTCCCATATTAAAACAGCAGCACTCCTCATTGATATGCCACTCTTTCCTTATATGGCAACTCTGCATGAATCAAAGCTGAATAATAATCCATCACTGTGAAAGGTAAATTACTGCTTAGAAAAAAAAAGCAATATGACATTTGAAGCACTCACTGAGAAATAGGCAGCCAGTTCCCGTGCAATCTCCAAGCTGCAGAAGGCCCTGGTGACCTCAGCACCATGGAGGAGCCAGGGCCATGGGATGCCATGTGTGACTGGTACTCAAGACACCAATGTAAATGACGGAGACCACGGGGAGGGAACATTCTTTGATCATTTCCCCTGCGTCTCGCATGTTTTTACATATGCTATCCCATTTGATTGTCACGACACCTCTTGGGTTCTGATCATCTCCCTTTTACACACCAGGCAACTAAATCTCAGCAAAGTTAAAACTGTGATTAGGGTCTCACTGTTGCTAGACCGCGGAGCCAAGAATGACAATCGAAAGTCTGCACGACTTCGAAGACTGTTATTGTTGCTGCCCTGTACCGTGTGCTGTTACTGTTGTTGTTGTTAGGTGCTGTGGAGTTGGTTCTGACTCATAGCGACCCTGTGTACCATAGAACGAAACACTGCCCAGTCCTGCGACATCCTTACAATCGTGTTATGCTTGAGCCCATTGTTGCAACCACTGTGTCAATCCACCTTGCTGACGGTCTTCCTCTTTTTTGATGACCCTCTACTTTACCAAGCTTGATGTCCTTCTCCAGGGACTGATCATTCCTGATAACATGTCCAAAGTATGTAAGACGCAGTCTCACCATCCTTGCTTCTAAGGAGCATTCTGGTTGCACTTATTCCAAGACAGATTTTTTCTTTTTGGCAGTCCATGGTATATTCAACATTCTTCGCCAACACCACAATTCAAAGGTGTCAATTCTTCTTCAGTCTTCCTTATTCATTGTCCAGCTTTCACACGTGTACAACTTCAGGGTGACATCTTTGCTTTTCAACACTTTTCAGGGTAGCACAAATGGTTTTCACTCAACTACTAACCTAAAGGTTGGTGGGTTGAAACCACTCAGTGTTGCCATGGAACAAAGGCCTGGTGATCTGCTTCTGTAAAGGCCGCAACCAAGAAAACCCCCATGGAGCAGTTCTACTGTGTAACACATGGGGTCGGCGTGAGTCAGAATCGAGTTGACGTGGCAACAGGTTTGTTTGTTTGGTATTGCGTACTCTGTGAAAACTTGAGGTATCCTTCTGAATAGTTCCACAAGGCATTAGGTTAAGTGGGTTAACAGACTAAGTGTTAATCTAGGCTCTAGTGTACAAAATTATGTAAAGCATCATATGCACTCAGCATCACAGAGTGCAGTAATAATTGCCTACTTATAACGTTACAAAGATTAAGTGAGATAGTCCTCATATAAAGTCACAATGCATTGCACATAAAACTAAAATCAAACCCAATGCTGCTGAGTCGATTTCAACTGACAGTGACCCTATAGGACTGAGCAGAACTTCCCTATAGTGTTTTTATGGAAAAAGCTATAGGGTTTTTATGGACTGCCACATCTTTCTCCCTCAGAGGCTGATGGGTTCAAACTGCTGACCTTTTGGATAGTGGCCGAACTCTTAACCACTGTGCCACCAGGACTCCCCACAAAGCACATAGCAAGGATATACTAAATCTGGAGGTAGAGTCCTACATCTTTCTTCCTCTCATTCCAAATTATGGAAATATTAATACATATAGGAGAAATACATATTATTGTTGTTAGTTGCTGCTGAGTCAGCTCCAACTCGTAATAACCTTATGTACAACAGGGCAAACTGTTGCTCAGTTCTGGGCCATCTTCGTGATTATTGGTATGATTGAATACACTGTTATAGCTATAAAAAAAAAAATAGTAAGGTTATATCCATAAGGTTTTCATTGGTTGATTTTTGGAAGCGGATTGTCACGCCTTTTGTCCTAGTCTGTCTTAGTCTGGAGGCTGCATTGAAACCCGTCCGCAATGGGTGAGCCTGCTGGTATTTGGAATACTGGTGGCATAGCTTCCAGCATCACAGCAACACACAAGCCACCTCAGTAAGACAAACTGACAGATGGGTGGAAGAATAACAAATACTCAAGGTGTTCTAGAAACAAATTCGGAGTGTCCCGGAGAAGTAGGAACCACTGTTGTTATCATGATCACCAGCATCAGAACAAACTTGAAACCAAATAGGAAAGTGGAAGGTTTCAGTCTTTAATCACACCACAAACTATCCTTCCTTCTACCCCTATTTCTGTACGTTTTACTTCATAGGGTTTGCCTCTCATGAGTTTATAGATTCCTCCTGTCCTGGAGGAAAATGACTCAACGCAATTATATAAAATATGTTCTGAGTTAGTGGATTACAGCCACCATATTCTTGCCTCAGCAAAATAAATAAATAAAGAGTAAGCTCTTGAGAGTGTTTATATAAGGCAAATATATTTATTACAGTTGTTAAGAGATTAAGAACTGGAGTCAGAGTGCCTGGCTTAGAATTCAGACTCTAATGGCTGCATCAACCTTGGGCAAGTTGCCCAACCTCTCTCTGCCTAGGCTTCCTCCATTGGACATGGCAATAACAATAATACCAACCCCAAGGGTTCTTAAAAGCATTAAATGAGGGATGGGTGGTGCTTGCCATGGTGGTAGCCACATGATACGCACTCGATACATTTTAGCTCTGGTTGCTGAAATGTTAACCTCATGGCAGTTAAGTCAAGGGGGGTTTGGGAGCACTAGGCTGATCCTCCATCCAAACCACACCACCCACACTGGCGCTGCCTAACCATACGATTGGCAGCGGTCAAACATGGAGGATGCGTGCACGGGCTCAATAAGCTAGACTCGGACTCTGCCACAGATTCTGAGGCAGGATATAGAACTGCCTTGCTGTCTCCCTAGGGGAATATCATTAAATTAGTTCTTCCCTCTGGCTCCACCTGTAGATAAGAACATAGATTCTACTTCTCAGCGGAGTGATGGAGAAAAGGCAGTTCTTGCTTGGGGGGAATTGAGTTTATATTCATGGTGGTGGAATGTTTTGGATGAGGGTAACGATAATGGTGGCATAACATGAAAAACGGAATCCATGTCATTGAGTTGTAAATGCGGCAGTTGCTGCATTGGTGGATATTTTGGTATATATGTTTTCACCACAATATAAAGGGGGGAGGAAAACTCCTATCTCTGATTATTCTTTCAATAAGTATATATATTTAATGAGCACGAAATGTGCTCATGGAATTCTCAGGTAGTGCAAATGGTTAATGCATTGGGTTGCCAGCCAAAAGGCAAGAAGTTCAAGTCCACCCACAGGTGCCTTGGAAAAAAGCGCTGGCGATCTATTGCTGAAAAGTTAGTCATTGAATGCCCTATGAAGCACAGTTCTACTATGACACGCACGGGGTCACTGTGAGTTTGAATTAATTCGACAGCAACCAGTACAGGGAAAACCGTAGGTACCCACTGGGCTAGGTGCTTGGGAAAACAGCAACGAATGAGACATAGACACGATCCCTGATGTCATGGAATATATGTTTTTGTGTGGGAGAAAGACCCCCCAAAAAAGGTAGATAAAATATAAAATATTTTGTGACAAATGATGTGAAGGAAATACTCAAGATAGAAAGACAAACAAGTTAGAGAACGATCATTGGCCTATTTTATAAAGGGTGGTCAGGGCTGCCTCATGGAAAAGGTGACATTTCAATTGAAACCTGAAAGATAAAAGGAAGAATATTCCAAGAAGACAAAGGGTATTTGCTATGGTCCTGAGGCAAGAGAGAGATGGTGTGTCCAAAGAACTGAAAGGTGAGTATTGCTGGAGTGACGAACAACGAAGAAAAACTCAAGAGGAGGCCACACTGGTATGGTATGAGCCAAATCATGCAGGGCTTTTTGTGGGTTAAATTGCATGCTCCAAAAAGATATGCTGAAATCTTAAGCTCAGGTAACTGTGTTTGTGACCTTATTTGGAAATACGGTCTTTAAATAAAGTTAAGGTGAGGTCATAATAGGTTGGGGTAGGCCTGGACACAGACACACTGAGAATGTCATGTTAACATGGAGGCAGAGATTGGAGTGATGCTGCTGTAAGCCACATAACACCAAGGATTGCCTACAACAGCCAAAAGCCAGGAAGACGCATGGAAGGAACCGCATTTGGGAAGAGAACATGGCAGACGCCTTAATTTAGGGACTTGTATTCTCTGAACTGTGAGAGAATAAATGTCTGTTGTTTTAAGCTGCCCATTTTGTGGTACTTTGCTACAGCAGACTTAGAATTCTAACTAAGCCAAGGGCCTTGAAAGATATGGTATAAATTTTACTGTAAGTTCAGTGGGAAGCCATCAATGGGTCTAAACAGGGGTGTGATGTAACTCAACGTAACCTTTGAAGAACATTACTTTTTTAGGAAGTGAAGAATGGCCTTCAATGGTGCCCATGTGAGAGCAGGGAGGCCTTTAGGAAGCTGCTGCAGGGGAAGTAGGAAGAAAAGGGCCTGGCATAAGGAACTGGTAGTGGTATGTATTTAGGGTCGCTATGAGTAGACTCGATGACACTGGGTTTGGTGGGTTGGGTAGTGGTATGTAGAAAATAAGAGAACAAAGATATGTTTGGGAAGATAAGAGATGAAAGCTACTGGTAGCTTGGAGTAGGGTGAGGAAAAAGGAGAAAATGAGAACAACTCTAGAGACTCTGGCCAGACTCAGTGGAAGCCTAAACCATGTGCACAGCCAACACCAGTCACACTAGTCTTTGGCTTTTTGCGGAGCTTCTGACTAAGTAAAATACAATAGAGAGGTTCTGTGAGTTTTCTGTTGTTGTTTTCCTTTTTTTTTTTTAATTTCCTTTTTTTCCCCTTCCCCATATTCTTAACAGGCTTTTGACAAGGAGGCTGAACTTAATGTCTTGGTGATTGAATATAAATTTGCTTAATTCATTACAGGCAGAGATAAAGGAACTCAGCCTTCCCTTAAGGGTCATTATCTAGATGTGATTATATTGTAAATTGAAGGCAGGTCTCTGGAGGCAGCCAATCGATTGGCCAGTTCATAAGCCCCTCCTCATCCCACCCCATTAGGAAGCAGCACAGATTTCCTGCCTAGAATCTCTACTCTGGCAGCCATTGTGTCAACCACACTCTGAGCTTCTGATGTCAGAAAAGCAGTCTAACTGAATGCCTAGAGAAAAACATTAAACTGTTTTCATCTGTTCTTAAGAGCATCTTAAGCTAATATATTGATTTAACCACTGCTCCTGTCCTGTGGATGGTGTTTTTTAATCAATACTTTCCAGGCTCATGGAGATTAGGGGAGCACAAAAAAATAAAAATAAAAAAAGGCTTAGTTTTATTTGTGCCTTGACACTTACCTGTTACAACAAATGAAGGGATATATAACATCTTTGGTCTCTGGTAGAAGGGAGTCCAGCACTGGAGAAAGAACCATATTACCATTTGGGAAGAGGTGAGATATATTAAAACGCTCTGCATTCTGAGACTAATTTCTACATTTCCGTCCTGGTAGGTGACCTAATCTGATGTGTGCTTCAGGAAGCCTACCCAGGAGCAGTGGGCAAAACAGAGAGAGTAGGACTGGCCTCTCATACACACCTTCTGCAGCGAATGGGGAGATAGAGGGATTGAAAATCATGGATACTTCACAGTAGGTAAATTTAGCAGATGATAAGCAAATTCATCTAATTTGGCCACTACTAGTAACCGCACTACTAGTTAGTTGTGGGATGTCACTCTAAACGTATGAAATGAAAAGTCTTTCATATTCCCAAGGGTTGAAGGAGATTCTGTATCAACTTGTGCTGTAACGCATATATCTGAGATTTGGAGGCTTGCCTATCAAGATTCAAAATAAAAATCCTGATGACCAATTTGTATCTCACACAAATTTCTGTGTGTTAAAGCCACCCCTATGGTATTTCTGTTAGAAAAGCGTTAAGAAACTGAGACACCATGTTATCAGTGGATTGTGATTTTTCTGACTGATCCCCCTATGGGTGGATAATCAAGTTGATTCTGCCTTTTTCTGCTGATTGTAGTGCTAGTAAAGCACCTTATACAGTGCCTCGTGCAGAGTAAGCACCCTAATCAATGTTGGTTGCTATTATTGGCAATTTTGACACAGATAGTAAGTGCTGAAGCCATAATTAGACCAATATTTAAGTACCTACATTGTGTTAGATTCAGTGGCAGGTGCTAGAAAAAAACAAAACAAAAGCAATGAAACAGACACAGATACTGACCCCATGGAACTTAGTAGCTACTAAGGTAGCTACAATTACTTATTTCCATGAATCGTTGGAGAAATCCTTGCAAATTTTTAGTGATGCTATGTTTCTAGGGTCACTATGAGCCAGAACTGACTCGACAGCACATAACAACAGCAATGTTTATTCTGGAGCCCTGCTGGCACAGTGGTTAAGCCCTCAGCTGCTAACTGAAAGGTCGGTGGTTCAAACCCACTAGCCACTTCACAGAAGGAAGATGTGGCAGTCTGCTTCCATAAGGATTACAGCCTTGGAAACCCACTGTGGCAGTTCTATTCTGTCCTGTAGGGTTGCTGAGCCAGAATCAACTCAATGGCAACCTTTTTTTAAAAGTTCAGTCCCACAGTTCTACTCTGTCCTATAGGGTTGCTATGAGTCAGAATTGACTCAATGGCACTGGGTTTGGTTTGGTTTTGCTTTACCCAGACACGGTGTCATTAACATAACAAAGAACTGCCCCATGGAGTTTCCAAGGAGCACCTGGTGGATTTGAACTGCTGACCTTTTGGTTAGCAGCTGTAGCTCTTAACCACTACGCCACCAGGGTTTCTTCCGCAAGTATAAGGGTAAGGATTTACAACACATAATTTTTGGGAGACACAATTCAATCCATAGCACATGGAATAGTTTGTTAATATTTAAGACAACGGTTACATTTATGTTTATAGACCTGGGGAAATATTCATCATTCAGTGCAGAAAACTGCATATTGTATGATCGTACTTCAGGAATAAAACAAAACACCAATTATGTACACATTATATCATCTATATATCTATCTCTCATATGTTTCAAATCTAATTTATCAGGAAATTCTTCTGGCTCCCTCTTTGAAATACACCCAACACCATACATAAAGCGGTGGAGGGCTATTTATTCATCAGGTTCTTAACACTGGTTTATCTTGGAGGGAGTAGGGAGGCTAAAGTGGGGATATTTAAAAACAAGACAATAATAAACAAACCAAAAAACACTGACATGTTATAATGTTAAATGAAACTGTAGCATATAAAATTCTATACATACTATTATAAAATCCAATTAAGTATGTGTATGGACAATGTTTAGAAGATAACATTTTTTAAAGGAAACCACTGATGAGATGACAGGATTGTGATGAGGCTTTATGGGATTTTAGCCTTAGATTTCTATTATTTTATGTGTATGTGTGTGTTTTTCAATAATATTATACTTTTTAATAGACTAAGCCGTGTTTTATACCTGAATTCAAGGGTCAACAAGGATGGTATTGCTAGGGGTGGGGGTTAGAATATTTCTTCTAGAGTTCAATGCTGTATAACACAGAAAACAAGCCAACATGTCATCAAATGTTAAGTACGTGGGGTTTGGAGAGCTGGAACAAATGTACTGCATCAGATGTGATAAAATAAAAAATAATTTTTTTTTGTAGTTGTTTTCCATTTTCCTAATACACACTGCCTCAGCTCCTGATAAGAACAGTTATGATATTACTCCTCTGCCTCTGCTCTGTAATCCTCCATCCTGTCAGATGGGCTATGAGCACTTTATTCAGTGTTAAAGGTCAATCCTCTCCCCTGGTAGGATATGTTTGCCTGGTAAAATATGTGCATGGCTTTACATGTTAAAAATCAAATAAAGTCAGTTGGTTTCAACAATGATTATTTCATCCACAGAATCATTTAAGAGACTTTGCCACAGAGACTTTTTGAA
This sequence comes from Loxodonta africana, assembly GCF_030014295.1. Taxonomy (NCBI): domain Eukaryota; kingdom Metazoa; phylum Chordata; class Mammalia; order Proboscidea; family Elephantidae; genus Loxodonta; species Loxodonta africana. Next base: position 65,270,365 of record NC_087360.1, read on the forward strand.
AGAATCTACTAACTTCTTAGGCTCTCATTCAGTTCACAAAGCACAGGCTTTCCGATACAACTCCCCATCTCCTTTTGGAACCTCTCCACTTAGAAGTCTAATTGCCATCTTAACACATAGTCAAAACTAAACTTCTAATGCCTTACCGCAATCCAAACATGCTCTACTGAATTCTCCTCTCTTACCAGTTGCAAAACAGTCGATTCAGATTCATGGCAACCCCGTATGTGTCAAAATAGAGCTGTGCTCCATAGGGTTTTCAGTGGCTGGTTTTTCTTGAGTAGATCACCAGACACTTATTCAGAGGTTTCTCTGGGTGAACATGAACCTCCAACCTTCAGGTTAGCAACTGAGGGTGTCAACTGTTTGCCCCACCCAAGGGTTTCTCCCTTATCTTAGTTAAGAGTAACTCCATCCTTCTAGGCAGTGAGACCAAGATGTCTAGAGACTTTTTTTTTTTTTAATTTAATGACTTTTAACTCTGTTTTTACTAGTACAAACTAAGTTTAACAGCCCTACAATTTAATGTACTTCTGAACAATCCTACACAAGTCCTACCTTTAGTAGAAGCTCAGAAATGTTTGATAAGGTACAGATTTATTAAATTGTATTTTAATCCAACCTCTATAATTAAAACAAGTACAAAACCATAGTCATATTATGAAGATAAAAATTGAAAAACACCTCTGTGTACTAACATATAATTAATGCAGTTTTTGAGAATCAAAATATCAGCTGGTTTACTTTGCTTTTATGATGCGTATTAACACCTTCCAGTATGACAATATGAAGAATGGAACATCAGGATTGGAGGAAGACTCATTAACAACCTGCTATATGAGGATGACACAACCTTGCTTGCTGAAAGTGAAGAAGACTTGCAAGAATTTACTGATGAAGATCAAAGACTACAGCCTTCAGTATGGATTACATCTCAACATAATGAAAACAAAAATCCTCACAACTGGGCCAATAAGCAACATCATGATAAATGGAGAAAAGGTTGAACTTGTCAAGGATTTCATTTTACTTGGATCCACAATCAACACCCATGGAAGCTGCAGTCAAGACATCAAAAGACGTGTTGCACTGGGCAAATCTCCTGCAAAAGACCTCTTTAAAGTGTTAAAAAGCAAAGATGTCACTTTGAGGACTTAAGGTGAGCCTGACCCAAGCCATGGTATTTTCAATTGCCTCGCACGCATGCAAAAGCTATATGATGAATAAGGAAGACCAAAGAAGAATTGATGCCTTTCAATTATCATGTTGGCAAAGAATACTGAATATATCACGGACTGTCAGAAAGAACAAGTCTATCATGGAAGAAGTACAGCCAGAGTGCTCTTTGAAAGCAAGGATGGTGACACTTCATCTTACATACTTTGGACACATTATTAGGAGGGACCAGTCCCATGAGAAGGACATCATGCCTGGTAAAGCAGAGGGTCAATGAAAAAGAGGAAGATCCTCAATCAAATGGATTGACGCACTCGCTGTAACAATGGACTTACACATAGCAAAGACTGTGAGGATGGCATGGGTCCAGGCAGTGTTCCATTCTATTGCACATAAGGTTGCTATGAGTCAGAACTGACTGGAGAGCATCTAATAACAACAACAACAATAGCATGACGATGCCACAAAAAAGTATTCACCATTCTTTCAATAACTATTAATTTCCAGTATGCACTACCAGTTGGCAAACTCATTTTTTAATGCCACTAAAATGAGAATTTAAAGGAGCCCTAGTGGCACAGTAGTTACAACTTTCAATTGTTAACTGAAAGGTCAGCTGTTGGAACCCAGCAGCTGTTCTGCAGGAGAAAGATAAGGTTTAAGATTTACAGCCTTGGAAACCCTGTGGGGCAGTTCTACTCTGTCCTATAGGTTTGCCATGAGTTGGAATCGACTCAACACCAGTAGGTTTTGTTTTAGGTATTTTTTTTTTTTTTTTGAAATGGGAATTTAGTCCAAAGATCAAAAGATTCATTTTCATGAGCTATGTGATCATGAAACATGCAGAAGTGAATTTTCAATTCATAAACTACTTCTATTGTTCAGTGAAGATTATTATTATTGTTGGCATAATCAAGAGGTTTTTTTTTTTTTGCTTAATTGAAAGCATATCTTACCGTTAGATTAGCTATAGCATGCAAGAGATCTAATAATTCTGCTAAGGCCATGGCAGCCACTTCACCAGCACAGTCTGTTTATACAGTAACAGCTGCCTTGATTAAGCGTCACACACTTCGAGGCCTTCCTCACTATCTAACCAGACATGCGTCATCATTGCTGGGCTTGACTTCTCCTTCCAGCAGCAAAGTCATCACAACCTTTGTCAAATAGCTGCATGATTCTCTTTTTCTCAGAGGGGGAGTGTTGTAAAAGGAATTCATGTCACTTGATTTTCAGCTTCTTTTAGCCAATTCGCATCTTTCTGAAATTCATGAAAAGCTTCTTTCACCAGTTTGTCTAGATCTACTTTGTCTTGAAATTCTAGCTCAAGGTTTCTTTCCAGTACAATGAATACAATCATTAGTAAATCCACAGTGACCTGTCTGTACATTGGTTGGTCAGTATTTCCAGTGTGTCTTCAGCAAGAAGACAGAAATTCATCTCATACATGGCCATATCTGACTCGGTTGGTTGCTGTGGCAAATGCTTACAGTGATACTGCTGGATATCCACTATGGGATCTGCCACACACAGTCATAAAACCCAGTGGGAGTTCTATTTAAAGACCAATCCGTCTGACACCTGATCAGCCAACATCTTCCACTCTGTTGAGGCTGGAAATATCCAACAGGAGTTGTTTCACTTCACTAGGTGACAGCTGATATAAGTCTATGGCTAGCTTGTCTCTGCCAGGGACCTGTAGCTTATACTCCATAGCATGGATGGTTCACCCAATATGAATTTTCAGCACGCCAATGAATAACTCAGGATTATTGGAGATAATCCAGCCAATATGGATGACCAGTTCTTGCTGGATGATTGTTTGCCTCTCATCATAGGTGTTGCAATTATAATAGATAATTATAAGTGAGCTTAATCACTCTTGGAGACAAAGAATTAGAGATAACCTCTTCTTCATGCCCAAAAGTACCCAGAGTTAACTTGTCTGCCCTGCACTAAAACATTAATGATGGATGGGGCCAGGCTGTCCACTACTTAAAAGACTTGCTGCACAGCGTACAACCAACCAAACTATTTTGCTACCAGTTCTTCTAAAGACTCTCTCAATGTGATAAGAAAATACTACCTTCCTCTGTGATAAAGTTGGGAACCTTCTCTTTTGAGCAGTATACCCAGCATAGTCATTCAGTTTTTGAAGAATTTCATGGGTGACTTTGTTTTTCCATTCAGTAATGGTGACATCCCACACTGTTCCAGTTCAGGAGCATTGGAGATGCTGCTTTGTCTTCTGACTTTGAATGTTTGGGAAGTTCCAATTCTTCAAAACTCTTAAAATTCTGGAAGCTCTTCTGTGTCACTGATTTGTAGAAAGTCAAGTTTTTCTGCTACAGCCCCAGATATTAGTGTCTGTAGATGACCAACATGAACTTCAACTTCTCCAACCATTCCGTTTTCAAAGGCTGCCAGCACATCTAAAGTGGGATTGAACTGGCTACCTCTTATATTATCTTCCAGGATGAAAGCAAGGAAAAGTGGACATCCACACATTTTCCAGTATTTCTTAATGGACTCTACTGCATTCTTTATGTCATCTATGAGCAGTAAAATATCTTGATACATGCAGAAATCACTTAGGTCAAAGATGACGAGGTAACAAACTACAGTCTTCCCCAGAATGCCATAAATTTTTGATGTACCGAGGCAGCCAATGGGCCTATCTGGCCTTCCAGAGAGTTCTAATTTTTTCACTGATATTCTGGTGAAAATAAGCTTTCACAAGCTCCTGCAGAGGCCAAATCTGAATGAGTTCTACCTATTGAGGAGTTTGAGCTTGAATACCATGTTGGCTTTCTGCTATAAGTGCTACAAGAACCGCCAAATCATTTTCCAGCGGGCCCTGATTGGAAGACCTCATACTCACATTACATGGATTGTGTAGCGGGACATAGTGCTGGACTGAATTAATGACTTAAAAAAAATTTTTTTTTTTAAATGACTTTAGGACTGATTAATTCACCAACCAGGAGTTTTGCAATGATACAAAGGGCTTGACCCCCAAAGAAATAGTTTTCCATCATGGCCACAGTTGCTATGAAATTGCTTTTGACTACCACAGTTTCTTTCTTCAAGTTCTACAGAGTCAGCTGGCACATAATAGTACTTCAGTACAAGAAGATATCCTTCTGTGGTTTTATGAAGTACTGGAGTCAAAAGATCTTGATGTTCCTTTATTTATTTGGGATCACCTTTAAAAACTCCATCGAGAATCAGGTAAAGAAAAAATATGGGAAATTCACATTCAGTTCCATCAAATAGCTTAATTTCAGTTGGTTTGCAGTAGCGTCTGTTGGGATCTTCCAGCGATGTTCTATATTCTCAAGGAACACTTAGATCCATATTTCCCTTTTTAATTTCCTAACAATTTTATCCACTTTCTGGCTAAACACAGCTGCATCATCCAGGGCAAATGTAGGATAACTGATGCAGGGGAGCAGGGCAGCATTTGTGTTATGAGATCTTGATTCTCTGGGTAACAGTGAGCACACGGTTTGCCTGTTGCGATTGTGAGCATCAAGATCCACAAATATAACCGACCAAGAACAGCCCTGATTGCCAAAGGGGTCGAATCCATTAATTGCTTCTAGAGCTGCTTTTGCTAAGCCAACAGAGCTTAAATGTAGCTCAGTACCATCAGTGTTATATTTGTTTCCACCTTCCCAAACCCCAAAGTAAGACACACAGTAAACTCTTTCTACAGAAAACACAAAATTTTGAATGAACGAGACCTCACCCATGTTGCAGATAATATGGAGTCCTGAGGAAATAATTACCACAAGGTAAAGGAGACAGAGTGGTACTGCATTTATCCGAAGATGACCATAATCTTCATATAAGGAGAAATCATCTCCAGCGTGCACACTGAAAATAGAGTGAAGCACGCTGGGCCTGGATCCTTCTTAAACTACTGCACCTTATCAGCCTGACAAACGCATGCAGCAGTAGAGAATTCCTCTCATACGTTTTACAGCCTAACGCTCCAGCTCATGGGTCCTTCTCTTGTCATCATAAATGCACCTGTATGCAAGAGCCAAAGCCCAGGCCCCAGCAGCATAGTACAGGCTGTCCCGGATCTCGGCCTTCTCATCATTTCCTCATGTTTTCATGGGAAAAAGACCTGTGTTTGGACTTTGATACAGCAACAACGTTGACTTGACAATTCCATAAAAATGATTCAAATTCTGTCTTAGTTGTCTTAGTTATCTACTGTTGCTATAACAGAAATATCACAAGTGGGTGGTATGAACAAACAGAAATTCATTCTCTCACAGTTTAGAAGGCTAGAAGTCTGAATTCAGGGCTCCAGCTCCAGAGAAAGGCTTTCTCTCTCTATGCGTTAGCTCTCATGCTGTCTCAGGCTGGTGGTCCTGGTTCTGCTGCGCCAGTTCTCTGCTGCTGCTTCTCGCCAGGTATACTGTCTCCGGTGTTACTGCTCTGCTCATTTCCTTCTGAACCCTCACCAGAATTGTCTTTGATGCCCATAATTCCACTAACGGTCACTTCAAGGCAGTCTAGGTTTTACTATTGTTGTTGTTGTTAGGTGCCGTCGAGTCGGTTCCGACTCATAGCAACCCTATGCACAACAGAACAAAACACTGCCCGGTCCTGCGCCATTCTTAAAATCGTTGTTATGCTTGAGCTCATTGTTGCAGCCACTGTGTCAACCCACCTCGTTGAGGGTCTACCTCTTTTCCGCTGATCCTGTACTCTGCCAAGCATGATGTCCTTCTCCGGGGACTGATCCTTCCTGACAACATGTCCAAAGTATGTAACACACAGTCTCGCCATCCTGGCCTCTAAGGAGCATTCTGGCTGCACTTCTTCCAAGAGGTATTTGTTCGTTCTTTTGGCAGTCCATGGTATATTCAATATTCTTCACCAATACCACAATTCAAAGGCATCAACTCTTCTTCAGTCTTCCTTATTCATTGTCCAGCTTTCACATGCATATGATGTGATTGAAAATACCATGGCTTGGGTCAGGCGCACTTTAGTCTTCAGGGTGACATCCTTGCTCTTCAACACTTTGAAGAGGTCCTTTGCAGCAAATTTGCCCAATGCAATGCGTCTTTTGATTTCTTGACTGCTGCTTCCATGGCTGTTGATTGTGGATCCAAGTAAAATGAAATCCTTGACAACTTCAATCTTTTCTCTGTTTACCATGATGTTGCTCATTGGTCCAGCTGTGAGGATTTTTGTTTTCCTTACGTTGAGATGTAATCCATACTGAAGGCTGTGGCCTTTGATCTTCATTAATAAGTGCTTCAAATCCTCTTCACTTTCAGCAAGCAAGGTTGTGTCATCTGCATAACGCAGGTTGTTAATGAGTCTTCCTCCAATCTTGATGCCCCGTTCTTCTTCATATAGTCCAGCTTCTCAGATTATTTGTTCAGCATACAGATTGAATAGGTATGGTGAAAGAATACAACCCTGACGCACACCTTTCCTGACATTAAACCAATCAGTATGCCCTTGTTCTGTCCGAACAACTGCCTCTTGATCTATGTAAAGGTTCCTCATGAGCACATTTAAGTATTCCGGAATTCCCATTCTTTGCAGTGTTATCCATAGTTTGTTATGATCCACACAGTCAAATGCCTTTGCATAGGCAATAAAACACAGGTAAACATCCTTCTGGTATTCTCTGCTTTCAGTCAGGATCCATCTGACATCAGCAATGATATCCCTGGTTCCACGTCCTCTTCTGAAACTGGCCTGAATTTCTGGCAGTTCCCTGTCGACATACTGCTGCAGCCATTTCAGCAAAATTTTACTTGTGTGTGATATTAATGATGTTGTTCTATAATTTCCACATTCGGTTGGATCACCTTTCTTGGGAATAGGCATAAATATGGATCTCTTCCAGTCAGTTGGCCAGGAAGCTGTCTTCCATATTTCTTGGCATAGATGAGTGAGCACCTCCACCGATGCATCTGTTTGTTGAAACATCTGCATCGATATTCCATCAATTGCTGGTACCTTGTTTTTTGCCAATGCCTTCAGGGCAGCTTGGACTTCTTCCTTCAGTACCATCGGCTCCTGATCACATGCCACCTCTTGAAATGGTTGAATATTGACTAATTCTTTTTGATATAATGACTCTGTGTATTCCTTCCATCTTCTTTTGATGCCTCCTGCGTCATTTAATATTTTCCCCATGGAATCCTTCAGTATTGCAACTCAAGGCTTGGATTTTTTCTTCAGTTCTTTCACCTTGAGAAACGCCGAGTGTGTTCTTCCCTCTTGGTTTTCCATCTCCAGCTCTTTGCACATGTCATTATGATACTTTACTTTGTCTTCTCGAGAGGTCCTTTGAAATCTTCTGTTCAGTTCTTTTACTTCATCAATTCTTCCTTTTGATTTAGCTGCTCGAAGCTCAAGAGCAAGTTTCAGAGTCTCCTCTGACATCCATCTTGGTCTTTTCTTTCTTTCCTATCTTTTCAGTAACCTCTTGCTTTCTTCATGGATGATGTCCTTGATATCATTCCACAACTCACCTGGCTTTCGGTCACTAGTGTTCAATGTGTCAAATCTATTCTGGAGATGGTCTCTAAACTCAGGTGGGATATACTCAAGGTCATATTTTGGCTCTCGTGGACTCGCTACGATTTTCTTCAGTTTCAGCTTGAACTTGCATATGAGCAATTGATGGTCAGTTCCACAGTCAGCCCCTGGCCTTGTTCTGACTGATGATATTGAGCTTTTCCATCGTCTGTTTCCACAGGTGTAGTCAATTTGATTTCTTTGTGTTCCATCTGGCGAGGTCCATGTGTGTAGTCGCTGTTTATATTGGTGAAAGAAGGTATTTGCAATGAAGAAGTCGTTGGTCTTGCAAAATTCTATCATTCGATCTCCAGCATTGTTTTATCACCAAGGCCGTATTTTCCAACTACTGATCCTTCTTCTTTGTTTCCAACTTTCGCATTCCAATTACCAGTAATTATCAATGCGTCTTGATTGCATGTTTGATCAATTTCAGACTGCAGCAGCTGATAAAAATCTTCTATTTCTTCATCTTTGGCTCTAGTGGTTGGTGCCTAAATATGAATGATAGTCGTATTAACTGGTCTTCCTTGTAGGCGTGTGGATATTATCCTATCACTGACAGCATTGTACTTCAGGATAGATCTTGAAACGTTCTTTTTGATGATGAATGCAACACCACTCCTCTTCGAGTTGTCATTCCCAGCATAGTAGACTATATGATTGTCCAATTCAAAATTGCCAATACCAGTTCATTTCAACTCCCTAATGCCTAGGATATCGATGTTTATACATTCCATTTCATTTTTGATGATTTCCAATTTTCCTAGATTCATGCTTCATACATTCCATGTTCCCATTATTAATGGATGTTTACAGCTGTTCCTTCTCATTTTGAGTTGTGCCACGTGTCTGTCAGTTTGTCGTACTGTGGGGGCTTATGTGTTGCTGTGATGCTGGAAGCTATGCCACCGGTATTCAGATACCGCAGGGTCACCCATGGAGGACAGGTTTCAGCTGAGCTTCCAGACTAAGACAGACTAAGAAGAAGGACCCGGCAGTCTACTTCTGAAAAGCATTAGCCAGTGAAAACCTTATGAATAGCAGCGGGACATTGTCTGATATACTGCTGGAATATGAGCCCCTCAGGTTAGAAGACACTCAAAAGATGACTGGGGAAGAGCTGCCTCCTCAAAGTAGAGTCGACCTTAATGACATGGATGGAGTAAAGGTTTTACTATTAGGCACTTTAAAACTTTTTGCGCCTCCATGCATTACTCAATTCCAAAACCGCTTTCTTATTGTAGGTACCAGAGCTTCATTACCAGGTCTTGGAATAATGCTCTTAAGAGGTTCATAAACTGAGCCAGACCTTAAGAAAGCTGGTGGAAAGGAGACAACTGCATCAGGTGAGCTGGCCATTTCAAATTGTTGACTCTAAACATAAGCATTGCAGGCTAAATAAACTGCAGCAATTTTGGAAAACTGAGCACTTGGCCTAGGCTCTTTGCTTCACAACCTTTCAGCTCACTTCGTCCATGAGACCCATCCCATCATTGCACTCAGGCACATGCCTTTCTAGAGTCATTCTTGACTCACTCTCTTTTTCTTATAACCCAAATCCAATTTGACAAGAAATTCTGTTGGCTCTTTCTTCAAAATATTTCCAAATCCAAACTGTTTCTTACCACATCCACTGCTCCTATCCTGATCCATCATTTCCTGCTTGGACAAATCACTGTAATACCTTCATAACTACTCTTACTTCTCTCCCTCTTCCCCCACCTTGGGCTCCAACAGTCTCTCCTGATCACAGTAGCCAGAGTGATGGTTTTAAAGGTACATCATTCCATACTTTGTTCAAAACCCTCAAATGACTCCCCATCCCTCGTATTTCTCCTGTCAATCGTAAATGCATTCTCCTACCACCCACCCAATGTCTTCTGCTGTAGAGCCTTTCTGTGGGCTTTTCTCTCTGCCTGGAATGTTCTTATTTCAGACATCTACGTATTAATTCCTCCTAGTTGTTTCACAAAGAGTCCTTGTGGCACTGTGGTTCAGCATTAGGTAAATACAACTCTGGAAATCCTACAGGCCAGTTCTCCTTCATCCTATAGGGTCTCTGTGAGTCAGAATCAACTCAAAGGCAACCTGCATTTTTATTGTTTCACAGGTTACCTTCTCAGTAAGGCCCACCCTAACCACTCCTTACAAATGGCAACCTCTCGAAATCTCCTTTACCTTGCTTTATTTTTTTTTTCTGTAGCCCTTATTACCTTGTAGCCTTCTCTATAATTTAATTATTTATGAGATTCCTTGTATATTTTCTGTCCCTCTCTTCACACTAGAACACAAGCCGCAAAGGAGCAGAGATCTTTGTTCTGATGTATCCCAGAAACGTAGAACAGACCTTTCCAGACCTCAATAAGTATTGCTTAGTGATGATTTCTGCTCTGTTTTGTTTTACCATACCTACGAGGATTTCACTACCAGAAAACTTTCTTCAAGGCTCCTCGGTATTTCTATCAAAGAAAAAAGATCAAATTGTTCTAATGCCAAAATAAAATAATCCTCAAAATTCCGTGTGAATTCTTAACCTCATCAACAGCCCCCTAAGAAAACACAGCCTTTATTCTTCCACTTAATCCAAAATGTCTCAGGGTTGTTTAGTTTAGTTTTTTTAATTCGTAGCGTTTTCACGTATTTCTTAAGTGGCAATAGTGTATATTGTTGTTTATAACTTTAGTTTGTCTTTTCTTCAGAAGAATAATACTATGATAGTGCAACCACATACAGTTAAAGGCAAATATAAGGAAATTTATTATCTATAAAGACTGTGTGCTGAATATTCTAAATCGAAATCACTAATGTGTTACTAAAATACAACACAATAAAATACTGAAGGCTAAAATTATCCTTTATTTGTTTACCAAGCTGTTGGTAACTTCATGGATCACCGTTAGAACCGTGGTAGAGGTGGAGCAATTAATAGTCCTGTCCAGAGAACAGAATGATACAGTCATCACATTTTAATGTATATTTTGTTAATGGAGGTGTCAACAGTCATAGAACAGAAACTTTCACCCCAGTAATCACATCTAGAACATCAATCACTAATTTCTGATTCCTTTTTTATGCCTTTTCTAATAAAAGAATGTTACCTTAATAAAGAAGCAAAGCAACCCTATGTCTAACAAATAATTTATCAGATATCCCAGGTGACTTTCTGTCTTAGATTTGAGGCAAAACAGAACTCTCAGTTTTGTGTAGGTCCACACTCCCGAAGGTCAAGGAGAAAGTGCCCCAAAGCCTCCACCATATTGGTTAGACACAGAAAATGCAGTAGTCTATTACTGAAGATGTTGCTATAAACTACACTTATATTTCTGAACTCCAAAGACAAATAAAATCTAAGTCTCTCATTCTAAAGAGATATCATGTTCTCCAAAGAGTTGCCCTTTATTTTGGCTCAGAAAATCCTTAAAACCGTCTTGTACAATGCCTGATTTGAAATGTAATTTAAATAAACTCAGTAGTTAAGAGTGAGGAGCTACAGTGTAATTCAACCAATAGAGCCTTAAATCCCAAATGATCTAATTAAAAGTAGGTTTAAGAATGTTATAGTTGACTTTTTGCTTCCTCAGATACCTCACACTTGATCAAAAAGCATAGAATGTTTAATGTTATCAACATATTTCAATACCACCAGTTTCAGATCTCATATTCAAAAGCATTTAAAATAAAACCCAAATTAAGGATCAGAACTCAGTGTTGATTTCTCCTTTCAGAGACTGATATACTCCTGTAAGTAAATCATGGTCTTATACTTCAAACTTGGTTCCCTTAGGAACAAATGCCCCATCCGTCTGTCATTTTATTGTACTGTGGTGGTTTTCATGTTGCTGTCATGCTGGAAGCTGTGCCACTGGTATTGCAAATACTGGCAGGATTACCCACCTAAATAAACCTGTTGCCATTGAGTGGATTCCAGCTCATAGCGACCCTACAGGACAGAGTAGAACTGCCCTATAGGGTTTCCAAGGACGTAAATCTTTATGGAAGCAGAATGCCACATCTTTCTCCCTCAGAGCAGCTGGGTGGGTTCGGACCACCAATCTTGCAGTTAGCATCAAAGTGTTTAACCACTGAACCACCAGGACTCTTGGGTCACCCACAGTGGACAAGTTTCAGTGGAGCTTCCAGACTAAGACATATTAGGAAAAAGGCCTGGTGGTCTACTTCCAAAAATTAGCCAGTGAGAACTCTATGGACCACAACAGAATATCTGTCTGATACAGTGCTGGAAGATGAGCCTCCTTGGTTGCAAGGCATTCAAAATACACAGTGACCACAACAATGGAGTTAAAGCATACCAACGATCATGAAGATGGTGCAGGACCAGACAACATTTCACTCTGTTGTACATGGGGTTGCCATGAGTCAGTGCCAACTTGATGGCAACTAACCACAACAGAAGCAAATGACTTTAGCATCAAGTCAGCGAGGGCTGGGAGAATACAAGACTTTGAAATAAGAATCTTAGTGAGAACAGACTGCAAATTAAGTTTGGACATGTCTTAATCCAGCATATTAGAGTACAATTTTGCAGCTTTTTATGAAGACAAGTCACTTTTTGTAGAAGCTGCTCAAGGAAAAAGGGTTTTCATAGGTGAGTTTCTAAGCTAAAAGTTTTCATATGTGAGCCTCTAAACGACTATGGACTTTTGATATCAAGTTAAAGGTTGTTTAGTTGTCATCCTAAAATAGCAAAGTCAGCCTTATCACCATTTAAACCAAGACCACTGTGTGTTGGCTTTCTCACATTTGTTCACTTAATGTTTTCACACATCACGAAATAAACTGACCAAACTACAAACATTTTGGAAACACCGTCTGTGTTAGTAGTTTGTTTTGCATGTAATTTTACCACAGAAATTCTGAAAGTTGACCTAAAAACTGTCAATATCTAACGGCAATGGCAAGGAAGAACTGGCAAAGGCATGAATTACGTATCTGCAAATATGCCCTTTCTTAAAACAAAATTATCTGTTCATTAATGTAAGGCCTTCTACCTATCTTCATTAGTGACGTTAGCTTCCTGGCTTAAAATTCAAAATTTCTTATGGCTATTCATTTTTATTTACAAATGATCATGATAAAAAAGTTATCTTCCTAGTCAAACCACTAGCTTTAGGAATAAAAATATAAATAAAAACTCAAAAAAGAGGCAATTCTACTATAATCACCACCAAACATTCAAGTCATTGTAGAGCTATGTAATTTTATGAGTTGCGCCGTGTACCTAGAGATGACCATTGTGTGATAAATTCGTGGGTGTTTGGTAAAAGACTCAGAATAATAAAGCAATGTTACGTTGTTCAACCAGGAGACCCTGAACGTAGCTGCTTTTTAGTTTTTAATATTTTTCCCTCCCGTGCTGTGTAACAGCCACACTTGATTGTCTTTGGGCCACCAACGAAGTGTCTGTAGCTCCATTCAAATTTTCCCCACACTCACAAATTCACAAACAATTCTTTCTCACAAAAATAACATCATTAGCACTTCATCTTTAAACAACAAGCATCATAAACATCATCCTGTGAAGAAAGAAAGGAGGCTGATTTTCATTCGTGTGATACAGACTTTGAAATTAAGCAAGTAAATGGCAAAATGATACAGAATGGATGAGAAAAAGATGAGACAAAAGAGAAGATAAAATACCACAGGTCTCAGGCTTATAGAAGCAATAGGTACACCAGAAATCATTATTACAGAAAATGAAAAGGAAATTCTTAAACTAATCAAAGACAGAGGGAGGAGAAAAAAAAAAAAAAAAGGCTACATTCTAAGGCGTGATCACATTGAAATGAGGCCTTGGGATGATTTCAAAATTAAGGGAAATGAATCACAAAAGCAGGCAAATGCTTTTAAAGTACAAAGCAAATTACCTCAGAAGAGTAGAAGATGTGTCTTTTCAAGTACAGCACATCAGATAAACCAGAAGGACCCACAAGAGGGCTGCCTGGGAAATGCAATGGACATAGCTAAACAGTCAAATGCATGCCCCACTGTAAGGATCACAGAAAGAAGAGATTCAGACATTGGAGGTTGGCACTTATTTTCAGAAGCAGGAAGAAGATTAAAAAAAAAAAAAAAAGGCAGTAGCAGCAGCAGAGTGGAAATCAATATTAATGCCGGAATGGAAGATCAAAGCATCACAACCGAACGTCCAGACCCTGGGCTGTGGAGCCTGAAAAAAATGAAAAGCTACATATGCATAATGCTTCATTTATTTTTCCAGCCCGAGCTTTGAGGAGAAAAATAAACAGCAAAGAACTGCTGGAGATGGAAGCTGCCCTCATTTTCCGGGAAGGTCTTAAATTTCACTGGAGGCTAATCTAGGAGCTTGGTCTTGTAGAACAGCCTTGTAGAACCAAAAAAAAAAAAAAAAAACCACTACCGTCGAGTCGATTCCGACTCGTAGCGACCCTATAGGACAGAGTAGAGCTGCCTGATAGAGTTTCCAAGGAGCGCCTGGCGGATTTGAACTGCTGACCTCTTGGTTAGAAGCCATAGCACTTAACCACTATGCCACCAGGGTTTTGGCCTTCTAGAAGGTAGGAATAACTGAGAGGAGTGAAACAGCCTATAGGGGGCGGTATTGAGGAACGCTGCTTTCTGCTCTAACTCGATGTTGTAAGGTTCAGAGATAAGGCCAGAGAGTATTTACATTCTGCATCACAAGAGGGAACCCTGGTGGCGTAGTGGTTAAGTGCTACGGCTGCTAACTAAAAGATCAGCAGTTCAAACCCACCAGGTACTCCCTGAACTCTATGGGGTCACTATGATCCGGAATCGACTGGACGGCAACTTTTTTTTTTTTTTTTTTTAATCACAGAAGATGCACAGTTTCTTTCTGCTTACAGGCCTTCATACACAACACCACAAAACACTCTCCTCAGAAAATGCTGAGATGAAGAAAAAGATAATCAGAAATTCATGAAATTTAGAATTAGAGGGAAACTTAGCAATCATTTAGTAGGGAGCCTTTACAGCTAGAATAATAAACTAAAACACAGAGAGTATTGGTGGAGTCTGGTAGATTTCACAGCCAAGTCAGGACTAGAACTCATGTTTCCTAGCTTCTAGGCTGCCATTTTGCCTAGTACACTATGCTTGTGAAGTTCTATGACCTAATTTAGTGGTTCTCAAACTTGTGTTTACAGTAGAGTCATTTGGAAGTTGCTAAAAAGTGATGTGTCAATGGCTGTCACACAAAGCAAGAGACAGCAAGCAGGCCCGAATCAGAAGGAAAAATTACTCTAACTCCCACACAAATCCACTACCTTAAATTCAAACCAAGAGACATTAATTGAGCTCTTACTTTGTGCAACATACTGCCAGATGATGGAGAGTCAATGATGGCAAAAACATTGTCCTCAAAGATCTTTCAATCCAGTAACTGCACTACTTATTCCAGGCCAAGCACCCAGTGGGTGCTCCAAAACATCAGTTGGAAATGATGGTGCTAGAACCTGCCAACTGGTGCTTAATAGATGTTTAATAATAAAGAGAAATGATACTTCTCCATATGGACTATCGGTTACAAACTCCCAACAGATGCACAAAATAGGAAAAAAGATGAGTCATTATGATCATAAGTGTCAATAGCCTGGATCTACGCTGAGATATTTTGAAACTGAAACAAGACAAGAAATTTGAATCCAGACCAATTTGTCACCAACCCCTTGTGAAAATAAATACAAAACAGTCTGAATGTTTTCTGGACAAATAATTCTGGAAGAAGGTTTTCAAATTTGGCTTCCTCACCCTGATGACAAGAGGCAGTTGTTCAAACAGAACAAGGGAACACTGAGTGGTTTAAAGTCAAGAAAGGTGTGTGTCTGGGTGGTATACTTTCATAATACTTATTCAACCTGTATGCTGAGCAGATAATCCTAGAAGCTGGACTATATGAAGAAGAACAGAGCAACAGGATTGGAAGAAGACTCATTAACAACCTGTGTTATGCAAATGACACAACCTTGCTTGATGCAAGTGAAGAGGATTTGAAGCGCTTACTGATGAAGATCTGTATGGATTACACCTCACCATAAAGAAAACAAAAATTCTCACACCTGAACCAATATGCAACATCATGATAAAAAGAGAAAAGACTGAAGTTGTCAAAGATTTCCTTTTACTTGGATCCACGATCAACAATGGATGGAAGCAGCAGTCAAGAAATCAAATGACCTATTGCATTGGGCAAATCTGCTGCAGAAGATCTCTTTAAAGGGTTAAAAAGCAAAAATGTCAGCTACGGTGTTTTCAATCACCTCATATGCACACGAAAGCTGGACAATGAATAAGGAAGGCTGAAGAAGAATTGATGCTTTTGAATTATGGCTTTGGCAAAGAATACTGAATATACCATGGACTGCCGAAAGAATGAACGAATCCATCTTGGAAGAAGGACAGCCACGATGCTCCTTAGAAGCAAGGATGGGAAGACTTCATCTCAAATATTTTGGACATTTTAACAGGAGGGATCAGTCTCTGCATAAGGGCATCATGCTTGGCAAAGTAGAGGGTGAATGAAAAAGAGGAAGACCTTCAACGAGATGGGCTGACAAAGTGGCTGCAACAATGGGCTCAAGCACAACAACAATTGTGAGGATGGTGCAGAATCAGGCAGTGTTTTGTCCTGTTGTACACAGGGTCACTATGAGTCGGGACAGACTCAACAGCATCTAACAACAACACAACCACTACCCTTCTACCCACCAGTTCTGACGGGTCACGCCTGGCAAAGCAGCCAGTGCTATGGGTGGGCTCCCTTCGGAAATCACTGGGAAGGTCTGATAAAAAGAGAGGCACAAAATAATAAACCCTGAGTGCCCTGCACACCGTGAACAGAAGCACAAGCAAGCCCAAAGTCTGAGTCTTGAAACAGAGCCAGCACAGGCAAGGAGGTGACCAGGCTCTGGGTGGCTGTCGTGGCTGCTTTTAAGTCACCTCCTGGACCTATATTTGCCTGCTGCATAGACATGTCTCTCAAGAAAAAAAAAAAAAAAAAGGAAGAAAGAGAGAAAGACAGGCAGACAGACAGAAAAAATAAAAAAGAAAAGAATGGCGGCATGTAGAGAAAAATAGATGAGCAGTAGTCCCAGATTCGGCCCTCCTTTATGTCACTGTTTCATTGGGGTACACCCATTTTGATTTTCACTGATGCCACTAAGTCTAGGGTCTTGAATTAAGCCCCTTCTTGTTTACTTAACTTTTTTGTTGTTGTTGTTAAGTTTGGAGAAAATGAAAGCAAGCAAAACAAAACCAACCAATCAAACACCCTTCCCTTTAATTCTCCTGGATACATTTTCTTCTTCCCCCAAAATGCTAAAAGCC
The DNA here is from genome assembly GCF_030014295.1 of Loxodonta africana. Classification (NCBI taxonomy): domain Eukaryota; kingdom Metazoa; phylum Chordata; class Mammalia; order Proboscidea; family Elephantidae; genus Loxodonta; species Loxodonta africana. The sequence continues at coordinate 65,287,447 of NC_087360.1, forward strand.
CAGATAAAAACCCCCAGACTCTCTGGAAAGGAACACTGAACTAAATCCCTGTGTCCTCTCCCTCAGTTTAGACCCCCATGACTTAAATCATTTACATAATGATGACCTCACCTACTCAGGCTCTGATTATCAGTCCCACCCACCTAAGGAGATGTTTATGATTCATTCCTTTCCACCACTATAAGGTGTTTTTATTCACTAAACCTTATATGTTAGTCAGGGCAACTGATCTTTTTTACTGCAACAAGAATGGAATCACAGTGGCCTAATCCAAGAAAGCGTTGTTCCTTGACCTTCAAAGCAGGGCAGTTAGTGGCCTAATCCAAGAAAGCATTGTTCCTGGACCTTCAAAGCAGGGCAGTGGGGGTCCTCCTCCATCCAGGACTCAGGGACCAATAAACTGGCTTCATCTTGTGAGGCCACCATCTTAACATATAGCCTTCAAGGCTGCTGAGGCAAAAAAAGAGAGAGATGAGGAAACAGACTGCCTTCTTAACGGGCGTCTGCCAACAAGGGACATACCATACTTGTGTTCACTGCCCAGGATTGGTCCCATAACCTTGCCCTAACTGCAAAAGAGGCCAGTACAAATAGGAAAGCTTATGGATTATTTAATGCCCACAAACTCTGCCATGATAACAATAACTATTACTTGCATATAATAACAATCAGCACATATAACATAAGTGGAAGGATATTTTACCCACATTCCTGTAGTCTATCACTCAACTACTGTTATCCCTGTTTTAGGAGCCAGGGAATATTCTGGTGTTCTAATGAGGAACCTCAGTCAATTGAAAGCCATTTAAAAAATCAAACTAACAAACAAAATCCTTCTTTTTCCTTTACATACATTAATGATCAGAAAGCAGACAAAATTAAGAACGAAATGTGGTAAACCATCAGGAAAGGGGTGAGCAGAATAGAGAAGAAAAAAGGGACAATTTGTAATAACTTAGTGAATGCATTGCATGAATATACATCTGAATGTAAACATCTCATAAATACAAGTACCATACACATGTAGGCACACACATGCACATGCGCACACACAGTCTCTCTCACACATGCATACACACACACACACACCAAAAACAGCCCAAAATAACACTGCTATATTATCAGTTGTGTGCACATATGGCAGGTTTTTATTTAATGCCCCAAAGCAAATGGAAAATAATTATTACCCTGGTGGTTTCTACCTTTCACCATTCAGTGCTCTTGGTTGAGAATGCTGCCTTAATAAGAAGATGAAAGATCAGAGGAGTCTCACATCATTCTTGGAGCTGCAGGGGGCTCTTGAGCTTATACAGGGAATTCTTTCCAATTTAAGGAAAAACGTTTTTAAGATGTATCTTTCAGCTGGTTGGGAAAAAGAGTCTGAGCGAATTGCTCATCATCTACCCATCCATCCAACCATTCAATAACCATTTATTGAATGCCTACCATGTGCCAGGTACTATTCTGAATGCCGGTGATACAGAAGCAATCAAAGCACACAAAAATCCCTGTCCTCGTGGGACTTACCTTCTAGGATAAATCTGGATTCCCCAGTTTGCAATGTATTTTCCTAGTTGGTTTTCTTTTTATCTACCTCTCCGCACCCCCTGATGAACCTTTTGCAGATACTACACAACCTTTACCCTTTCTCCTTCCTCCCACATTGTCAACTGAGGTTGGCACCTTCCCTGTAATGGAGGTCATCAGATCTCTCATTTCTTAGAAGTTGTGTTATGCACTGTCAAAGCAATCATGTTCAAAGAAACACTATATTCTACAATTGACAACCTGAGTAGCATTTTCACATTCTGTTTAGCTTGGTCCACTGCTCACTCAGCCTGGTAAGATCACAACTCTGGTCTGCCTTTAGGGTTTGCTGTTGTTATACACACACCCAAGCAACTGAATACCTGTGGAAAAGTTGGCTTCCCACACTACATCTTTACACAATGCCTTCCATCCCAGTATCTTCATTTTCTATTTTTCATGCTCTCTCTCCTCTCTCTGCTCACATTTCCTCAGGCAAGGACGAGCAAGGTGTCATGGAAAGGTCCAGGTTGACAGGAAACCTGGGTTCTATACTCATCTTGAGAGCTAGTTGCTTCTCTGACTTTAAGCAAGTCTCTTTCACACTTCTGTCTTGGAAGAAGTACAACCAGAATGCTCCTTAGAAGTAAGGATGGTAAGACCACATCTCACATACTTTGGACATGTTATCAGGAGGGACCATTCCCTGGAGAAGGACATTGAGCTTGGTAAAGTAGAGGGTCAGAGAAAAAGAGAAAGACCTCCAACCAGATGGACTGACCCAGGGGCTGCAACAATGGGTTCAAACATAACAATTGTGAGGATGGCGCGGGACCGGGTAGTGTTTCATTGTGTTGTACATAGGGTCACTATGAGTCAGAACTGACTCAATAGCACCTACCAACACAACTTTCACACTTCAAGAGATTCTTGGTTCATAGTCTCGTAAGAAAAACCCACTTGCTCTCTTTTTTTCACCAAGGGACTTCATGGTGATACAGACTACATGCCCCATTTTTATTTATTTTTCCCTGAATGATCTCTATTTCCACATATCTTCCCATAAGTATAATATCATTTTATCAGGCTGTGTCTTAATTTCCATTCAAAAAGCAAGGCTACAGTTCATCTGGTTGCTTACCAGGGCATTGTGCATTAGAATCAAACGCTTTATATTTTTCTCAATTTTTGTTTCTCTAAGTAGCTCCTTTTCTAGGTCCCTCCCATGCCGTCATTCATCACAGGTTAAGACCACTTATCAGTTTTCTGCTCATCCTGGCAACCCACTCATGTCCCCAGGAATCATGCCCTCATTTGTGAGCTGCTCTCTTAGTCTGACACTCACCAAATCCTCTCTCTCTTTGCAACGCAGTTTCTAAACTACTGGCTGTTCACTCCTCCTGGCGCCATTCCACTGACTATGCCCAACACTCTGAACATATACACTCTCCCTCACCATGACACACTTTCTGACCTATGGGAATACTGAGTGTTGAGGAGATCTTCTTGTCTAAATACACAAATCTCAAGACTCCCTTTGCTTTCTTATAATAGGGATTTGATCTCTCATTTCCGCATAAGTGGGAAACTTCATTTAAACACTACATGCTTGAGTTCTATCTTACTCTTTCCCCTTTATTTTTGTTGTCTCAACTCCTTAAAACAGAGTCTGAGAAAAATTCAACAGCTCTACCTGTCTAGTACTGAATCACAAAGAAAGCACTGACTTGCTTGTTTTGTTTTTATTTATATAGCCATTACACGGTTGGCAGTAATTTACACTAAGGCATCAATATAGCTCATTGTAACGGCGGCTTCCTCTTTTAATAACTCAGTGGATCTTTAGATACTCACCAAACAGCACATTCTACAATAGCCATCAGGCAAAAGATGGTTCTAACAGTATGTGTTTAATTCATTAAGAAATACATAAAAAAGTGGTTGTGGTCTACTGCATCACAGTAACACTGCCAGAACCCATAGTATTAATTAAGTCTTAACCATGAAAAAGGAAAATAACAAGGATACACACTATCAAGAGAAAGATGTGATAGGATGGAATGTGTTAAGGCAAAATGTTGATGCTTTATTGCTTCTCTCTGGTATTAACTGCTTTGAGGTCCACCAGGGAACTTGAATTAATAAAGCAAAAATTATTTACTGATTTTCCTAATATTTTATATGTTGGTTTGTGAGGCCTTGTAATTTATTTTAATTACCAGAGCCTTCACTGAATGTTTTCTTAGCTAAAATATGACAAGCTTTATGGAGTACCTCCAGTTACAGGTATACGAAGAACTGGGAAGCTGATTTGCCTAATTCGAAAATTCCCTGCTCTTTGTGCAATCTTTCAATCAATGCTTCTACATCATAAAAGAAATCAACAGAAGGTATTTATTTATATAAGGAATGTCTTAGAATGATCATTCCCCTGGATACTGGGGGGCTGAAATAAATGTCAGGACAGGGTGTTCATTGCTAAAAATTATCTGACCCGTCTAGGTGTAGAACGAGTTCCCAAAATACTCCTTCTCAAATGATAGCTCGGTATGAGAAGTGGGGGTTAGGTGTGATCTGGGCAATCAGTTTCACATACTAGAATCAGAAAATCCAAGTTCAAGTGCTAGAACCCCTAATAGCTGGCGTTGTGAACTCAGACTAGTATTTAAACCTCTTTCGGTCAGTTACTATAGTAAAAATATGAAAATTTATCCTTAAACAGTTATTTCAAGGATTATGTTAGATAATCTATGTGAAACAAGTTCTAATGATATAAATAATACAAATGCAGGGCCTTGATGGTAGCGGTGGCAGTAGTGACCGTGGTGGTTTTCTCACCCAACATGGCTGTTATGCTTCACCAGTCAATGCCACACCAACACTATGCTAACTCTTTGAACTAGGTATACACAGGTATGCCTTCCTTCTTCAGCTACACCATGACCTTAATAGTCAGAATTCATGATCAATTTCCTCCAGGTCAACAAAACACCGTGTCCAGAAGAAAAGATGCTCAATAAAAGTTTGTTATATTAATGAGTTAATTACACAGAAGTTCATCATGTTATATCCTGGCAGGCATATGTAGAGAAGGAGATTCTCTATTAAAATCCCACCACCATGTTGAGGTGCTCCCACATCATTTTAATGAGACTGACCTTAAGACCTAACCAGACCTGAGTACATCTCCTCAATTACTAGTTGTATTTATTTACTTCTCTATTCCTGGCTCCTGGCTGAATGATTGTTCATGACTCTATTTAATATTATACTGGAAAGTCATTAGAAATCAAATTCAAAAAGTATTTACCGAGACCAGAGATTTGCCCAGCACCGTGGATGGCAACTAGCAACAACAGATTTACAACACCTTTTATCAATGGTACCCAAAGACAAGGAAAGGCTTAGTGATTATGTAATAGGTGTCATGCATTTAAAGGAACAGAAGGGTAAAAAGTTCGAGCATGCTGTCATTCATTCCCACACCCTAGAAAATTCCTTTGTCATGTGCCTAAATCCTTGCTATCATATTGAGATTTCTTCCTCTCTTAAGGTACAAAAACTGATGCCTGCCAAGCACAAATGTAATAATGGGATCAGGAGATCTGATTTTGAGCTGAAAACCTCATATTGATCATTCGGGTCTTCTTGGGGGAAATGTGTTATATTTTCCTTCAAATATCCTACTCTGGTCAAATAGAAATATTATACAGATTCATAATATCTACCTTTCTGATTTCTCTGTGAGATAAGTAAGCAGTTAGCACAATCAAGCTCCTAGAAAAGTAGAGCAATTATAGCATAGAAAGGATATTAAATATGTATTTAGAAGGCAAGCTAGTTATTAAAATCAAGGCTGCATAGTTCCTTTCCCCCAAAATTTAAGCACTCAGTATACTTATCTGAGTTGCAAAGGATGACTATTTGGGGGGACAGTTCTCCCCTGTCCTATAGGGTCACTATGAGTCAAAATCGACTCAACACAACGGGTTTGGTTTGGTTTTTTTTGGTATGGGTTCCTTAAGGAACTCTGGTGGCGCGTTGGTGAAATGCTCAGCTGCTGATCAAAAGGTCAGCAGTTCAAACCCACCAGCCACTCTGCAGCAGAAAGATGTGGCAGTCCGCTTCTGTAACTATTTCCAGATTTGGAAACCCTATGGGAGCAGTTCTACTCTGTCCTACAGGGTCTCAGGAGTAGGAGTAGACTCGATGGCTGTGAGTTTATGGGTTCCTTAACTTTGGTTCAGAATATACTATTTCCTTCTATTTATTGACCAGTCTTCATGTGATGTGTACCACATTAAGCCTTTTCTATACATTTGTTCACTTACTTTAACAGTAAAACAATTTTTTTTTCCCCAGTGGCCTTCAAGTCAATCCTTACTCACGGCGATCCTATGTGTTTTAGAGTAGAACTGCGCGTAGGGTTTTCATTGGCTGTGACCTGCTGGAAGTAGATCATCAGGCCTTTCTACCAGGGCACCTCTGAATACGTTAAAACCACCAACCTTTCAGTTAGTAGCTGAACGTTTAACCATTTGCGCCACCTGGGGCTCCAACAAAACTATTAAACCAAAAAAAAAAAAACCAAACCCATTGCCATTGAGTCAATTCCAACTCATAGCAACCCATAAGACAGAGGAGAACTGCCTCATAGAGTTTCCAAGGAGCGCCTGGTGGACTCAAACTGCTGACCTTTTGGTTAGCAGCTGTAGCACTTAACCACTACGCCACCAGTTAGGTGAGTATTACTATTATTACTTTAAAGATAAAAAAAAACGAAGCTTACAGATACTAAATGAATTACCTAAGGTTAAGTCAAATCTATTTGGGTTCAAGTTTTCAGTTAGTTGGTATATACCCTCCTGATCATCAGGAACTTTTACCTGTGCTGGTCTGGTAAATGAATGACATTCATAATACCTGCTTTCCGTTTCATGAGAATAGGCTAATCACTCCCTTCCCATCACCAGAGCATTTTGAACTTGCTGAGGAAGATGCAATAATAGATTATTTCATATTATCAGCTACCACCCTCTCCAACTCCCACCTTCCACATAGCGTGAATACTGTCTTTATTTTCTTTCTGCAGAGGGTTCTCTGACTACTTTTCTCTAATTCCTAACTCCAGTCAAGAACTTTCCCATTCCCAAACACTCCCACTCCCTCTGTTTTCTCCAACCACCTGTTAATGAAGCGTGCTAAAGAAAAAGATCTTAATTAAGAAGTCATCAACACAGTCCCCTGGAACTCACACCTTCTTTGCCAGGGGCTCTATTTAATGACACCAAGCATTGTTATTCAGGAATGAGCGCAAAATGTGATTCCAATCACTTTGTAAGATTAAAAGCCCCAAAGCCAGTTGCCATCAGTGGCCAGGTGATAAGCCAGTTATTGTTGGAGATCATACTGGGTTGTGACACACCTTTAAGGAAAGGAGACTCTTGACCTCCAGGCTTACTCATAAATACAATCCCTCAAGGAGGCGGAGGCTACAGACAATAACACTATCAACACTGGGATCACAGCTGTGCAAAGGAATCGCTCAGAACTTAATATCCAAGTTGGGCAATTCATTTCTCCTTTATAAAAAAGCACTGAAATCCAACTTTCACCACAATGAGTTACTGTACGCAACATGAGGGATGATTTTGATTTTCCAAAAAGTGCAGGCAAAGCAAGGGAATGCAGGAAGTGATACAAAGAGCTGGTTTTAACCAGTCATAAAGAGAACTGAAGTTCTTATTCATGCTACAACACGGATGAACTTTGAAAACATTTTGCTGGGTAAAATAAGTCAGACGCAAAAGTACAAACATTGTATGATCCCCCTTCTATGAAGTATCTAGAATAGGCAAATACATAGCGATCACAGTAGATTAGTAGTTACTTGGGGAAAGGGGAGAACGGGAAGTTATTGCTTTATGGGGAAACTGAGTTTCTGGGGTGATGTAAAAGCTTTAGAAATTGATAGTGGTGATGTTTGTACAACACTGTGACTACAATGAATGCCACAGGATTATATACTTAAACGTGATTAACATGGAAATTTTTGTTATACTTATTTTACCACAATAAAAAAAAAAAAAAGAGGTCGTGCTCTTGCGTCTCCATGACCCATCAAAAGCACTTCTGTAACTCCGTGTACCTGAGTCTTCATTTTCATATGCTTTCAATGATCAGTCATGACAGTAATATTGGTAATCCCTTATTCCAAAAGCATGCATTGCATTCATCAACTATTCCATTCTGAGTGCTATCTTGATTTTGATGTCAAAGGACTTAAGTAAAAACTAGATGGAGTCTGGTTAATAGTAATTTAAACTTAGGTTGCTATTTTAAGGAATAAGTTGGCATATTGTAGATTTCTTTTAAAGACATGTAACAAAGACTTCTTAAAGTGTGTGTGTGTATTCTTTTGATAATATTACAGAATTTTACATTTCAGTAGGAAAAACAAAACAAAACACAAAGGTCATCCGATACCACTTCCCACCTAGCTTTCACTAAAAGGTGATCTTCCAGCCTTTTGGTGAAAGCCTTTTGGTTATCAGAAGAACAATCCATGATTACAAAGCTCTTGTAGTCAGATAATGCTTTGTGATATTGGACAAACCCTCCTCCCAAACAACTGCCTGTAGGTTCTGGTTCTGCCCATAATGCCAAATTGAATGAGATGACTTTCTTCCTTCTCAACATGAAAATTCTTTAAATATTTGGAGACAGTACTCAAACACACCTGAATGTTTTGTCTGTCATCATTTCATTATGGCTGGGATGCTTTCAGACATAAAATAATGGCGCTGGATTACTCTGAACATTAGTCCTGCATACCTAAAAGGATGACTCCGACAACCTCAGGTATTACAGCTGACTTCAAATTATCTTCCACCCTGCCTTCATAGCTTTACTTGTTTTTTCAACCTGTCAATCCACTCATTTTGAAACTAACTAAGTCACTGTGTCCACACACTCCCCGCACTTCCTCTTCTCATCCGCCCAGAAGAGGTATCTCCATGATGACTGTGGCATTGGGAAGGGAAGAGCAGGTAGCTTCAGCTGAGGTCTCAGGAAAGGGTGTTAGAAATGAAAAAACAGCCATTGCTGCCTAATGAATAGACAAATGGCCACTGAATTTGGGGGACTTTTCTAAGGAAGGAGCCTTGAGGAAGGGTTGGTGAGAACATATGAATCTGAACTTATATATTCAAAGCCTACTCGTCAGAAGAAGCTTCTGAGGACATGCTAATTTTACAGTCATATATGTTCACATGACCTGAAATTTCACCACTGGTCAAACTCTCTTCAGATGAGGGCACCCCTGACTTTAATTTTTATTCCAGTAGAAAATCAAAATTAAATAGCAGTAGGCTAGAACACTGTCCCCATTTTCTTCTGACCCTTTGCTAAGGGGGGCTTGGAAAAATGTACTATACAACACACCCACACTCAATGAACCACAATCTCTCATTGGCCTACACTGCACTTGTTAGTGTGCAGTTGTGCTGTTTACAAAAGTCCCGTGAGACAAGGATATGTGTGTGTGTGTATTCATTCTAATATATGTACACGTCCATTTATGTTAAAATGGTCAATCAATGAAATTTTCATTATATGAAATACAAAAAATATTGACATTAGGATTGCAAATACAGGGTTTTTGAAACCCCAAATCTTTCTCATTTTCAACTAAAAATGATGAATTCTGTTTTTGAAAGGGGTCCAAAGAGAAAAGGTCTCATGCTACCGCAAGGAACTTAACTTTCCTAAGGAAATACCTCCATCTTGTGGGGATTTAGGACTCTTATGATTAGCACCATTTTCAACATGTTGCATTTTTACAATTTGATTCAAAACACATTGGCTCAAGTGTAAAGCTTTTGTATTAGACATTGCGGGGGTATTCAGAGATAAATAATATATAAATCCTATCTTCTGGACATTCACAATCCCAGGTTAGGCACACACACACACACACACACGCAGGCACACATGCACGCATGCACATACACAGGTATCTAATAAAAATGTATTGATGCAGGACACAGATTTATGCTAGGTCTTGAAGCCTTCATCAGACTTCAGTAAGTAGACGTGAAGAACAGCTTATCTCCAACATCATGAGCAGCTTAAGTAAAATTATAAAAGTGTATGTATTAGTTTCCTATCACTGCTGTAACAATCTAGCACAAACCTAGAAGCTTAAAATAACACATATTTATTATCTTAGAGTTCTGTAATTTATAAGTCTGATATGACCATCACTAGACTAAAAATAAGGTGTCGTCAGGGCTGTGTTTCTTGCCAGAAGCTCTAGGGGAGAATCAATTTTCTTGCCTTCTCAGAGTCTAGAAGCCACCCACATTCCTTCACTCATGGCCATTGTCAGAAATGGTGGATAGAGTCCTTCTCATGTAGAATCACTTTGCTTTTCTTCTGTAGTCACATTTCCCTCTCACTCCCCTCTTCTGACTCCCTTTCCCACTTTTAAGAATCCTTGTGATTACCTTGGGCTCACCTGAATAATCCAGAATAATACCTCTATTTCAAGATCAGCCAATTTGCAACTTTAACTCGTTAACCAACCAACCAACCAAGAAAAAAAAAAAACCCACTGCCGTCGAGTCAATTCCTTAATTACCCTTTGCCTAATATTCACCTAATATGTGAGTATGTTAGGTAACATGGCAAAGGTAATTAAGGTTCATAATGAGCTAATGGATTAGGATGTGGAATATGTGAATATATATGTCCTATATTTGGGGTGCCATTATTCTGCCTACAACAGTGGGAGAAGACCATATTAAGAGTGGTGAATAGACTGGGTTTCGTATAAAGAAACATAAAGCACATGGGAAGAATATAATGGTAGATACAATGGAAATGAGAGAACTCTGAGCCTTTGGAAGCTTTGGGGCACGAAGAGATATTATTTGATCTTGTTATAAAGAAGATAACCCTGGCAGCAACATGGAGGAGGGGTTGGAGGAGGCATCTAACCGGAGGTTGGAAGACCAAGTAGATGATCCAAGAGCCCAGGTGGTTACTAATGAACATATATGGTGAGTATGTGAAGGAAATGCCAGGGATGAAAATACTGTAATGGGAGAACAGACAAGATTTTGACAACTATCACAGCTCTGGAGGGGGAAATTGAGAAGTCTAAGATCACTCGCATTTCAAATGTGAGAAAAAAAACTGATTCTATTATCAGACTTTGGGAGCATAGTAGATGTTACAGAATGGCAGGAGGTGGTTGGGGATAAGAACAAAGGTAGATTTACTTGAAGCTAGAGGAGCTGAGAAGATCAGCCAGGAAGACTAGATGAAGTGTGAAAATAAATAGTCAAGGATCGACCTTCGAAGACTGCCTCCATTTAACACGTGAGCAAAGGAAGAAAATAGGGGAAAAGGCTGAGGGAGAATCAAGGAAGACTAGGTACAAGGGGCTTCCAAAAACAAAAAAAAAACAGTGAAAAATGAAAGCTGCAGAAATGTTGAGCAGGAGAAGTATAATGACCCACAAATCCAGAACACTGCAAATTATGTAGGCACCTCAGCGTAGAAGTAATTCAGCTTTACCAAGGTTTTTTTGTTTGTTTGTTTTGTTTTTTCCCTGTAGGTGAAAGTATTATCATACACCACAAACAAATACAGGTATAATCTCTGGCGTGGGAATCATTAGTCAACTACCTTCTAATAAATCAGTGTAAGATTAAGAATCTGCAAATGATTGTGGGCAAGCTGTCATCAAAACATGATTAAAAAACAACTCTCGTTGCACATTTTCTACAGGTCAATCACCATTTATGCACTTTACATTTAATTAAATAAACAAAGGCTTTTGGAGCACAGACAACATCCAGACATTATTATAGGTGCTGGTGAGTGTATCAACAATCAAACAAAGACAGTTGACTTCAGAAGTTTCCATTCTCTTGGATCTAGTACACACAACAACTATAAGACATATTCTACTAACATGTTTTATAGAAGAGTTACCCGAAGCAGATGTTATTGCTAAAGCAGGTATTATTGCCCAACTTGCCTGTGATGGTAGATGTAAGAGGTGGAATGGGAGCAAAAGCAGGTCGTTTGACTTCAGAGCCCTCATCCTAACCACTGTAGGTACTGCCTCTTCCAGTATTTTGGTACTGCCATCAGTACACATTTAGAAAAAAATGAGACATAACAGACTTTTTTTGGTTAAGGTTTATATTTCTATATGAGCTTTAGCGGCTTTCCAGATTTATATACATACTTGTATTTGCCTTCGTATTTTCTCTCTTTTAATTTTTTCAAAAGTCTGGTAGCTAAACCAATAGAAGCAAATGCATCCTGGGAGTCAGCAAGCAGCAGCACAGAGGAGGGGGTGTGCTATGTGGTAGAAATAGATAGAACGTCAATTGTAGGAAGACAGTCAGGTGAAGACAGGACAGACATGCAAAGCCAACTAGAAATCCTTTCAACCTCTACCTGTACAAGTCGTTGTCCTGTCAGGACGAAAACATCTGTAAAGATACAGATCCAACCTCTACTCAATCCAAAGAAGCATTGGAAGTATAGTGTTGTAAAGTTCAGAGGGCAAAACGTTCTACGTCTTATGAAAGACCAAACAATTAAAAAAATCCACCTGAGCTAGCTACACCCCTACAGATGGTTATAACTGTGTGAGGGAAGACTAAGGAATTAAGTTACAATATTATTTAATGCTGGGGTTGGAGCTATAAGACTTTTTAAAACTCTGGAGTAGCTACTTTATAACAACTATCCATGAGGCAATGTCTTTGGCAATAATCAAGTTGTTTGTTCCAGCCTATTTTAATCAATAATTCACCCATGCTACAACAGGGACCTCATCTTCCTTGGTGTGACATTTTCTTTCCTTGTTGAATGAAAGTACAATTTAATTCTAGGGAAATTAAGAATTAAGTGCCGAAATAAGGAAGTCAATCAGTCCCTGCATATTACTTTATTTTTCATTAAATTTAAGAATAATTTAAGAATACTCTGGTATAATTGGTATTTTAAATCCATCCTTTGTCTTAAGAGAATTTGCAACAGTAGGCTATCCAAGAGATCACTTGTATCATTCAAGTTTGCACACTTGAAAGACTTTTAAAGCTACAATTTTAAGTCGATAGTTACAAGCAGATTTTTTGTAATTTGTGAACAGTATTGTAACATGAAGAATTAAGATACATTACATTTATAACTTTAATTTATGAGATTTACAAGTGTAATTTAAGCACATGGGAAAGTTTATTTCTTAATCAGACAATTGAAGTATTTAAAAAGAAAACCGAATATATTAAATTTGTAAGTGCAGTTTAAAATATTTAAGTGATTTAATTAACTAGGTTATGAAAAAAAACCCTTTAAAAGTTGCTAGATTTAGGAAAAGAATAATTAAATTTGTAAATTAAATTTAAAGGCTTAAGAACTGAGGTTTTGAATTTCGTTTTAATTAAATTGATTATTAATACCCAAAACCAAACCAAACAAAAAACCAAAACTGTTGCCATCAAGTTGATTCTGACTCATAGTGACTCTATAGGACAGAACAGAACTTCCACGTAGGGTTTCCAAGGAGCACCTGATGGATTCGAACTGCCAACCTTTTGGTTAAACAGGCGAACGCCCAACCACTGCAACCAAAAAAAAAAACAAATCCATTGCCATCAAGTCAATTCCGACTCACAGCAACCCTTTAGAATAGAGTAGAACTGCACCATTGAGTTTCCAAGGAGTGCCTGGCAGATTCGCGCTGCCGACCTTTTAGTTAGTAGCAGTAGCACTTAACCAAAAAGCTCACGCAGATATCATGCAACCACCTGGAATGTCTGTTTCCTCATCTATTATGAAAGAACTGGATTAAAGAACCTCTAAAACCTTTTCCAGCTCCTCTTAAACATCTGAAGGTCTGTGTCCAGCCTGCTGGGCAGAGTTTGTTAGTTTATACATTGTTGATCATATTTATAGTCATCTACAAAGGGCAGCAAGGTCTAATCACAATTCTTATCATGGCGCCACGGGTGTGACCTTCAGCAAGTTGTTTCTCATGTACTGTTACATGACCTCTCCCCCATGAAGTGGACTCCCCAGCACCTGGCTCCCTGGGGTGCCATGAGGAGTAATGAAGCAGGGCTTATAAACTGCCTAACTACAAGGTGTGCTTGAAACAGCTTTCTTTCCTCTTGCTTGTTCCCGTAATGCTAAAAGGCATGTTGTGAACAATGTTCAAAGGGTGGGAAGGATGCACCTCTTTTCCAGCTGGAATGGAATTGCTGTTATTATGTGTTACGATCCATTAATGGTCCTGTATATTGGATTTTTTCAACTCCTCCAGGTGATGAATGGGCTCTCCACCACTGCACACAGCTCCGCTTTGCTCATGGCACCTTTCCAGGTGCAATCCTGAACAGTCTTCTTCCATCAAAGCATAGAAATAGGACATTCTGAATACAAGCAATGCAGAAGTGTGAGATAGAAGCTCAGCAGACGGGGAGCTCCAAGATAGAAAGTTCCCAGCTCATCTCCAGGCACAACAGCACTACAGAATTTGTCCGCAAATATCCTTCATCTCTACCCAGCTTGCGCATCACCACTGCTGTCAAAGATTACCACACACTGTGACTTTTGGCTAACCAGCCACGGCAATAACTCACCATTTCGAAAATACTGTAGTTTCTGTTTAGGGGTCTGGGGTCTCAGAGCCGCCATGTCTCATGCTGAAAACACAGTGTCATGTGTAACAATCCCAAGCAGAAGAATCTAATCTGCTTCATTTGCCTAAATGCAAAGGTGAGATAATTAAAAAGTAAAGATCTGCTTCTGAGATATCAGGAACGTCATTCTGACCATATTTAAACATTCCTGTTTTGCTTCTGAAATAAAATAGACCGCTGAATGACCACAGTTAGAAAAATGTAGATATAGTGATTCACCATTGTTGATGGGGAGGACAAGCAAGCCTTTGCAATGTACTGAAGTAAAGGGCTGAGTGACTCAAATTAGCCAGAGGGGCTTATGAACAGGCTAGAGCAAGAAAAAAACAGCCAAAAAGAAGAAGATAAGGAAAATTGCCTCCAATATGCGAGCGAAGGCTTCACGCAGCCTGCAAACATTTAAGGAACTCTGCACCTCATTCTAAACAAAGGGAAAAAGATGCAGAGGTGATAAATAAAACAACCCCTCCAAAATCAATGAATAAAAATTAATTGGCATTGTGGTTTAGCACTGTAGCCATTGCATTTCCTTGGTTTAAACCTTATCTCCTCATGGGATTTTAAGTAATTTGATGAAGCCATGTGTATTTCATGGGCTTTGTGGTCCTGGTGTCATTTCCTGCTAACAAGTTCAGGCTTTGCATTTCACGTGGCAGCATCTGGAACATTTCCTGATGAGGAGTTTGTTTCAACCTACATTTCCAGGAGGAATTTTGAGTTGCTCCACTCTGTTGTCTCTCCAGCTGTCAAGAAAGTCTCCCTGGGGAGAGTATAACCTCTTCTAGGGAAAGCAAGCCTCAGGAAGATAGTGAAAAAGGGAATGTTTCTCCTCTGTGGCTCAGAAAGCAGCAGAGCCAGTATTTGCCAGCTCACTGGCCAATTAGGAATCTTTCAACTTTTCTGGAAGTGAATATAATTTGAAAATCCAGGTTTTACAAGCAAATTTAGGGTTTGTGCATTCAAGGGAGAGGTTATTTTTCTGCTCCATTCCTCCCAAAATTGCAAATCATTCGGGGACGGGCTCTCTCGCTTAGACAGCTGGCAGACACTCACTTGTCACTCCTGTCACTTCCAGTGTTGGGGAGTTCTGTATGGACTGAATCGTAGATGACGGGGCCCTCCAGTTCAGCAACATTTGTCTAAAGACCACGGTGGATCTAAAAATACTTAATGAGCAATGGTCACGCAAATGTGTGTTAGTTCTAGAAGGGCTGTCCAATGGCATAAGATCAAGCTAAAAATATATGCTACAACTTGTTAGAAATCAAAACAGAAGGCTCATTAGTGCAATAAGAAAGTTCCAGATTTGAAATTAGATGCTTTCCCATTTGACAGTTAGTACAAGTGGACGCCACCCTCACCCACATCTAAGCTGCATTAAAAAAAAAAAAAGAACGAAAGGGGGGAAGAAAGGAAAGGACTGAAGGAGGGAGGGAAGAAGGAAAGAGAAGGCAAGAAAGAAAAGGAAAGACAATATTTGCCTCCACCTAATCTGATGAATAATGCATCGGTGAAGGTGACAGGCTTGTAAAGATGGTGCTAGAGAGTGGGGGCCATGCATCTTCTTAATTTTTCCCTAACACATGCCACGACCTTCAGCTTTGTGACTGGAACATTTGGCCTCAAATGTCAAAAGGCTTGCGCAGTCAGCCCAGCAAATTCAGTGATGTTTTATTGGATTCAGCACAAATTTCAGAATTAATGTGTGCTTAAGCAGTTATACTTCCATAACATTTCAGCCTGAAAGAAAAATGGGGCCAAAGATCTAAAAATTAAAATGTTATTAGCCTGGTTTCCTTGTTATTGGCAACACTATCATTTCTGGTTAGAGGCTCAGGACTGCTGCTTGCAGGTCTCCAGAATCACCGAGCTGACTGAGACAACTCCACGTGCGTGAATGCAACAGCCGCTCTTCGACACTAAGGAACCAAATGGTGTTATCCACAGGGAACCAGGTCTACTTGTAAAATCAGATAGATTAGTCTCTCCAAGAGCTAGGAAAATGAGTTATTAATACATCAATCAATAACTTCAAATGAGATATTCCATCAGCTCGTGGGCTTTCTGAAGTATTCCCCCCCCCACACACACGTAAGGGAGTAGAGCCAAAAGCGGGAGCGGGGAGATGGAGGAGCCACAGAAAACTCAGGAGGGGGTGGTTTTTAAACGTAGGTAATCAAAACGCTGTTTATTTGGACAATAGGAAATTACAGAAAAATCTATAAAATCGGAAGTTTGCATGAGGTACCTTGGCCTTCAAAAGGGTACTGGCACTCTAGCTTTCCTTCTCGATCACCTCTCTGAACCTGGATGTTTACCAACCATTTTCTATATCACTGGGCTCTGGTCTAGGTGCACCTGTTTTCATCCATCTGGAAGTGTCTCGTGATTTAAGATCGGTGTCTTGGTTTTCCTTTGTGGCATAAGGGTGTGCTTTCCATGCCAGCTTTGTTCTCTTATTTGTTTTCCTTTAGATGCTATTAATTAGAGATGCTGTGTTGCAGTGAAGAGGGACTGAATCCCACGGTCAACAGGTCAGTGCTGGTGGCCTCGGGAAATGGTAGCACTATTCCTACTACCAATTGTGGTGAGCTTTCAGGGCAAGCAACTGACAGGGTCAATAACCACCATTAGCAGTGCTCTGCTGTGGAGTGTATCCTGGAGATCATTTGTGCTCAATTACAGAACTCATGGCTGGGTTCATTGCAAGGCAGGGAAAGGTATCGTTAGGCATTTCTGTGCCAGAAAACACAGTCTCCCCATGAGGGAAGTAAGTTTTATCATCTGTACAAAGAGGGTTACCCTGGGTAATCTCCAAGGTCCTGCCCAAACATTCTGTGCTTGCGAGTGGGAGGGAGTTGTTTGGCTGCCATATCACTACAGTGCAGAGCAGTCAGCAATGCTCTTCAACAATCAACCACCATAGAATCAACTCCAAGCCCACTATTGAGTTAATCAACTAATGAAGCTTCACAGAGTTTTCACAGGACTGTGATGGTTAATGTCATGTGTCAACTTGGCTAGGCTATGACTTTCAGTGGTTTGGCAGATACTATGTAATCACTTTACATTTTTGTGATCTGATGTGAGCAGCCAATCAGTTAAAAGAGTTTCCTTGAGGGTGGAGCCTACCTCCAGTATATAAATAGATGTTCTGGCAAAGCTCTCTCCCCCGGTCCTGCACAATTCTAGTTGCCTGACCTCCAGTTTTGGGGCTTGAGCAAGCAGAAGCCTTCAGCCTGACGCCACACGTGTAGACTTTGGATTTGCCAGCCCCCCGCAACTACGTAAGCTAGCAGAAGCCTTCAGCCTCTCCCTGATACGTGGATTTGGGACTTACCAGCCCCCACAACTGTGAAAACAATTTCCTTGAAGTAAATACCCCTCTACACTTATACATGTGCTTCACCGCTTTTGCTCTTCTGCAGAACCCAGACTAAGACAAGATGCTGCATGCTTTACTACCAAGTTGAATAGATCGTTGGAAAAATCACTTGCCAACCTTTCAAAAGATTCTTGGATCATTTGGGATTGTACAGAAATCCCAAAGGCATAGTGCTGTTTTAATAAACTCCTTGATTCAAACATAATCACTGTGCTCTTTTGGACACGGGTTAGGCACTGGGAATAAGAGAATAAATAAGACTTAGTCAGTGACCTCAAGCAAATTTTTCCCACTGGATTCCCAAAATGCTCAGGGGATGAGTATCCTGAAAACTCATAAAGAGAGCAGAGAACAGCCCTCAGGTATGCCCCTTCCCCACAGGTTTGGGGCATTAAAGCACCATTCCAATCTTTCTCCAACTCACTCTCTCAGAATAAGACTCCATATCCCAGACGAAAAGCAAGAACGCATTCCAAAAACTTAAACGACTCATTCAAAATGAGAACACTTGGTTTTATCACAGCAGAAACTGATAAGTTATTGTATCTATTAGACCTATAAAATTACAGGCTTGTTACCTTGGGAAAGATAAATGGTAGATAAGAATCAGCAATACTTACAGAAATTTAGATCCTGGCCTTGCCATTATGTTGAGACTGAGAGGAAAAAAGTATAACGGTACTTGGTGGTCAATTAAAAGTTTACCAGTCTTTACACTGGGAGTACTATCTAATCTGAGGCTTGGAGAAAACTATAAAACCTCATGAGACCAAAGAACCTTTTCAATTATGTCTGGAACCAGGAATATCAGTTAATTATTTTTTAATATTTTAAACATCAAGCAAATGAAATATAGAGAAACAGAAAGGAAAGGAGTAAGTATTATATATGCCAGGCACTTTACAGGCTCTCTAATATTAAAACAACCCTAATTAGAGGTAGATATTATCCCCCTTTCACAGCAGAGGAAACAGAGACTCGATCGGAGGCAATAAGAAATTCGCCTATGGAAATACGTCAGCAAATTCCTGAGCCAAGAATCAAAAGCTTTGTCTAAAAGCACTACAAGTAAAAATAGGTGGAAGCATTTCGTGCCTTGCATAGATTATAGCTGCAAAGAAAGTTGAAGCAAGACCCATGTTTAGTGGGTGTGAACTTACAAAAAAAAAAAGAAAAAAAAACCTAACCCATTGCTGTCCAGTTGATTTCAACTCATGGTGACCCTACAGAGCCAGTAGAACTGTCCCATAGGGTTTCCAAGGTTGTAATCTTTACAGAAGGAGCCGTGGTAACCCAGTGGTTAAGTGCCCAGCTGCTAACAGAAAGGCTGGCGGTTCAAAACCACCAGATGCTCCAAGGAGGAAAGATGTGGCAGTCTGCTTCAATAAAGACTACAGCCTTGAAAACCCTATGCGACAGTTCTACTCTGTCCAGTAGGGTTGCTATGAGTCGGAATCTACTCGATGGCAATAACCAAAACCCACTGCCATTGAATTGATTCCAACTCATAGCAACCCTATAGGACAGAGTAGAACTGTCCCATAGTTCCCAAGGAGTGCCTGGTGGATTTGAACTGCCAACCTCCTGGTTAGCAGCCATAGCTCTTAACCACTAAGCCACCAGTGTTTCCTCGATGGCAATGGGTGGGTGTAATCTTTACGGAAGCCATATCTTTCTCCCATCAACCTTTCATTTAGCAGCCGAACACTTAACCACTGTGCCACCAGGGCTCCTTCCTATCCTAGTAGAGTGGTCCGATACCCACCCCATAAATCCCATTTCCCACGTCCTTTTCTAACAAGCCATAAAATATCACTGAAAAGTGCAGCATTTAGGGCGTAGATTCCTATGTAATGAAGTGAGGTGCCATTGGATTTAACAAACATTCTGACAGGTAAGGTCAATTACATCAATAACTCTTTCTCCCATAGCCCGTTGTGGTCAGGCGGGTCCTGCCTCACCTGACACATTTTTATTTTAAGCAAAGTGATGTTGTGACAAGCCACCCTGAAATACAAGCTTTCTGGGAAAGCATTACTCCCTCCATTCTTACCCTGTTTTAAGGACACAACGCTAAATTTTAGGTAGAAGGAAGGATTTGCAATTGAACTCTAAGCTGCTTGGGCACCCACAAACAGGAGTTAATTTCACCCCAACAAATCTAATTGTTGTGACTTCTTGTCTCCTATACAGAAGTAGATCTCAGAGTGTGGTCCCCTTAGTCAGCAGCAGCAGCATCACCCAGGAACTGGTAAGAAATGTAAATCTTGGCTCTACCCCAGACACAGACTCACAAATTCAGGGCGTGGGACTCAGCGGTCAGTGTTTTAACACGCTCTCCAGGTGATTCTGATACACACTGAAAACTGAGAACCATTGACCTAAAGAGAACAAGAGTCTAGTAAGCCAGGTTCTAAATTAGAGGGGAAGAATCAGAAGCTCCATCTGAATATTACTGCTAGGGAATGTTCTAATGACAATTCTTTCCAAAACGTGGGGTCAGAAATGAGCTTGTCTCTTTTGAAGAATGGGTTCTCTTACTTAAAAAACAGAACAAACAAACCAAACCTTAAATCATGTAGGCCATTCAGTTTATCTTGACTGCTAGGAAGTACCATCTCTATGTGCCTGCTGTTTTGTATACTTCTTTCACAACTGCCACTCTGCACTTTTTACATGGTATGAGAATATCCACTTTAAGTTTAAAAAGTTTATTTTTACAGATGAATATTATGGTCACCAAAGTCAAAAAGTTTTTAATACTTCATAAAATGTGCTTACTTCATATTTGAAAACAGACTGAATTAAGTGGATAGATAGAGTAACCCATTGCCATTCGGTCGATTCCGACTCTGTGACCCTACAGGACAGAGTAGAACTGCCAACCTGTTGTTTTAACAGTTGAGCTTTTCACCACTGTGCCTTCTATATTGCATATTATATGTATATATAATTTTGAGCAGTGTTTCGTTCTGTTGTACATTGTGTCATTACGAGTTGGAATGCACTCAACGGCACCTAACAACAACATAGTTTTGATATATATAATTTTCATGCACACACATATAGATCAAAATTACATAGTAAATTTCACAAACAAAAATTCTCTAGACTCTAAAAAGACTGTACAAGACTGTCAACTTCATGAGAGCAAAAAGTAACCCTTATTCATGAATGTGCTCAATAAATGTTTCTTGGGTGATGGAATGAAATCCATGACAGGAGGGGTGTGTGTGTGTGTGTGTGTCTGTGTTTCCTTTGCCTTATAAAGGAGTTCTAGAGAACTCTTCTCAAGAGTCAGTTAAAAAAAAAAAAAAAAAGCTGCCAAACGACAAACAATTCTTCAGCAGGAACTACTGAGCCTCTTTAGCTAGATGAAGAGATTGCCTGTACCGGCTGGTTCTCTTTTCCTTGTGTGTTCCTGTTCATGATCTCCTTTCTGCTCTTGAGTGCCCCTCTCTCAGCTGAAGAGGTCTGAGAACCACTACAGCAACAATCACGGCCACGGGTTCTCCTTTCCTCTCTACTCGTGTTCCATTCAACGTGAAGAAAGTGAGGCGAAAGAGGGGAAGTTTGTTAAGGGCATATGTGATAGATCACATGGTACATCACAACCCAAGGATTCAAAGATCCAAGTTCAATGTGCAATTAAATACGCTGGCTATGAAAAAGAAATGGGTTCAGTATTAATATTGTTCTAATAGGCTTTCATGTATCTCCCAAGGCTGTATTTTCCTGCCATTAGCAGAAATAGGTGTGGGGGGGGCGGGGGATGGTTTAGAAAAAAAACAAAGCCAGCCCCTTCTACTGAGTGTGGGCAGGAGGTTAGTTTTACACTCCAGCTAAAAGTAAGCTGAGGAATGTCCTGGTAGGCAGAAGAGTGGGTGGGTGGCAGATGTCTCACTCTGCAGTTTAGGAATACACATTTGAAAGTAGAGTCCTGAATATGCTACCCTCTTGAGATATAAAGCAGGAAAGAGGCCTGCAAGGAGGAAAACCAGACAAAAAAAAAAAAGAACTAGGCCAAACAGCAATTAGGAGAAGAAATTAAGTGAGAAAATGCCAGAGGCCTTTATTTTCTGTTTCCTGTTCTCCCACACAAATTTAAAACTCAGTGTTAAAGAATCAGAACTACATTCTTCTTTGACTTGTTCTTAATTGTTTACAGAACTGGGTAGCCCAGATGGCCCCAGGACATCCCTCCAATCATAATCATCTACATTTGGGGGGCCAGGGGCTGCCGGAAGTTTGAACTTCCATATGTAATACTACAGACTTCTGCGTTAACTCTGCCTTAGACTTCTTTTTTAGAACATCTGTTTTTCAAAGCTCTCAAAACACAACACATGTGCTTCATAAATCATAAATCTGCATTCGGATGGAGATGGTGCACAGGATGGGCTCCACTGGTAATGACTGAAAAAGACCCCTGGAATTCTGGGATAAGAATCCAGTGTTCTCATTTACAGAAAATGTTATTAGTGACAGGAACAGAAATTCAAACATAAAAATGCAATTTCGCCCTTATGTCACTCACTGAGGTCAGTAATTAAACAGATTTCCTCCTTTTCCAATGAAGACATACAGAATTCAAAAAAGACACCATGGGTATTCTACTGATCTTGAATAAGTGTTAGAGGCAGAAGGCTGCAGGACAAATGCATTATTTAATTTTCCACTATCACACGCTAAACAGCTTTTTTGGACTCTAGACATCAATTTGTTCCAATACTAAAGGGCCCAGTGGTAAAAAGATATGAAAATATTCAAAGTAAACAAATGCCTCCTGAAACTCTTGGATCAGAATACTAATGCTTCCATCTGAAAAGGCCGTAAGTCTGTTATCCTTCCATTAGAAACCTTTCACACAAGTCCATTTGGACAATAAATACCTGCAGCTCATGGAGAGGTAGTCAGTAACATCCATTTATTTTTCTGTGTAATGCCCTTCTTTGTCTGCCTATCTTGTGGAAATTCACCAGCAATACTGTTTTTGTGCTTCAAATCATAAGGAATTCAAAGACAGATAATACCATGTCTCTTTTTAGCCAACTCTGGGTGGTAACTAGGATAGCATCATACATGCTTAGGTGCCTGATAAAAGTTCGTTAACAAAAGATATGAGAATTCTTTTTTACACACACACACAGAAATTCTAAATAATTCAGTTAATAGATTGGCATGGTGCACTTGTGATTCACAATATTGGTTCACAGACCAAGGCATCAGATATTTATTAAGTGGTTAGTATGTGCCAAGCACTGGGCACTGTGCTTTGAACCAGACAGGAGCTGCCCTGTCCATTAAGACCTCATAGAGAGAGAAGTAATGTCTATAAGTCTTTAATTAAATAAATGTATTAAATTACCACTCATTGTCCAAGGGTAGGGTCAGGGGAAGGAGGGTCACAGGAAGTATTAAGGGCTTCCCAAAAGGAAGATCGACTATAGGTTTGCCCCCAAGCAGGAGGACACTATCTCATCATAGGGATTTCAAATTACTTCTCTCAATATCAATGTGCACAACTATGTGAATTTGGGGACAGAACTCAGCAATAGAAAGCTCAACAACACCAAGAGAGAGAACTACAGGTAATTTCAGCCACAAGGGCAAACTGAAATCTCTCTATATTCAGTGATTTTTATTAAAGAGGCATTCTGCTAGGGCCCAGAGAAGAATACAGAATGAACCAGAAGGACAACCCCGTATACCGTTCAAGAACGTGAAGAGATTCAAACTCCAGGACAATCCTTCTTGGGTTGGAGCCTTAGCTCAACCACCTACTTGCTGTGAGACCTTCGGCAAGTCACCTAATCTCTCTATGCTTCCATTTCTTCGTTTATAAAATGGAGCTAATAATAGTGTCTACCACTTTATACAGTTGTAAGGACTAAATGTCTGAATACATATTGTTGTTAAGTGCCCTCAAGTCAGTTCCGACTCATAGGGACCCTGTGTACTACAGAACAAAACACTGCCAGTTCCTGCACCATCCTCTCAATCATTGCTGTTTGAGCCCATTGTTTCAGCCACTGTGTCAATCCACCTCATTGAAGGTCTTCTTTTTTGTTGATTTCCCTACTTTACCAAGAATGATGTCCTTCTCCAGGGACTGGTCCCTCCCAATAACATGTTCAAAGTACGTGAGATGAAGGTTCACCATTGTTGTTTCTAAGGAGCATTCTAGCTGTCCTTCTTCCAAGACAGATTTGTTCTTTCTTCTGGAAGTACATGGTATACTCAATTTTCTTTACCAACACCATAATTCAAAGGCGTCAATTTTTCTTCAGTCTTCTTTATTCATTGTCCAGTTTTGCAGGCATGAGGTGATTGAAAATATTAGGGTTTAGCTTAAAATTGTGCTTGGCACACAATGGGTATTTCATAAGTAAACCAAAAAAAACAAACTCAGTGCCGTCAAGTCGATTCCGACTCATAGCGACCCTGTAAGTATTTGTTAATAAATAGACTATTCACTTAGTCATCTAGGTTATAAAGATTATTACTAGCTCTCCCTAGAGAATGAAGTTAATAATAGTACCTGTGTCACAGGGTGTCATGAGAATTATTTTATCATTGGACATATTAAAAATATTTTTCCTTCCTGAAGTTCTGAGTTAAAGAAGTAATTTAGATATTATTGAAATAGATATCAATATTATGAATAGATAAGCGTGAAAATGGTGGTGCCCAGAATAGGAAAACTCAGGTAGGCATACGGTTGCCTGTCTTACTGAGGATTACTTTCTACATTGGTTGTAGATATTATTAAACTCCTCTGGGCAAGGCACAGGTCCTGTAAACTAATGGTCACCACAAGTGGCATGCACAAATGGAATTTTAGTGAATCATCAGAGTATGGATTTCCTTGACCCAGACTTACTTAGCGCTTAGGAACAAGACATCTCACTCAGGGCTAAGCAGGTCACATTCGCATTTTCTGCCCTCGAGGAGCTTAACATTAAGCTTTGGTATCATGTCAAGTATGATACAATCTAACAGAAAGCGTCACTAAATAGTTTCAGAATAATACAAATTCAGGTCCAGATATTAGAGTATTTCATAAGAAAGATTAGTATGGGTGAAAATGGTCCAAAAATGCATTGTGGAGAAGGAAGATAAATGGTCATTGATTCTTGAAGGATGGTGTCTTAGTCATCTAGTGCTGCTGTAACAGAAATACCACAAGTGGATGGCTTTAACAAAGAGAAATTTATTTTCTCATAGTCTACCAGGCTAGAAGTCCAAATTCAGGGCCTCAGTTCAACGGAAGGCTTTCTCTCTCTGTCGGCTCTGGAGGAAGGTCTTTCTCATCAATCTTCCTCTAGACTAGGAGCTTCTCTGTGCAGGAAACCTGGGTCTAAAGGACGTGCTCTGCTCCCGGTGCTTCTTTCTTGGTGGTAGGAGGTCCCCAACTCTCTGCTTGCTTCTCTTTCCTTAAAAGATAAGAGGTGGTACGGGCCACACCGCTGGGAACCTCCCTTTACATTGGATCAGGGAGGGGACCTGAGTAAGGGTGGTGTTACAATCCTACCCTAATCCTCTTAACATAAAATTACAATCACAAAATGGAGGACAACCACACAATACTGGGAATCATGGCCTAACCAAATTGATAGACACATTTTGGGGGGGGATATAGTTCAGTCCACGACAGACGAGGATGCACAGAATAGTTGCAAAGAAGGGGTAAGACATACTGAATAGACACCACTGGAGGCAAAGACCAAAGACTGGGACACGCGACACAGAGCAGCACATATAAGAGGTCAGTTTAGTTACAATACAGAAAGGCTTTTGATAGGGCTTGTGATATTAAATAACTATCATGTACAAACCTTATGCCAGGTACCAGAGGCACTGAGTTAGAGCAGAGAGTATGGTGAAAAATAACACAGTGTTCTCGACCACACAGAGCTTTCAACACAGTGAAGTACATAAAACAAGCAAAAATAACAAAATGATGGTATGAAATGAGTTAAGCTACATAAAAGAAATTCCAGTTCCCAATTGCATAAAATACGAACTCCATGACAGCAGGAACCAAGTCTGTTTTGTTTATTGTATTGGCAAAGTAGGTGCTCAATGAATATCTGTTTAATGAATGAACACCAAAGAGATATGAACTGTTCTAGAAGGTTGTGGGACGACAGGCCAATAGTGCTGGGAGGGAGTTTGAGAGTCAAGAAATGCTTCATGAATGAGCTGGCACCTGCACTGAGTCAGGGGAAGCAGGCAGCATTTTCGTGACAGGCAGAGTGAAGAGGGAGACTCCAGTGGAGAGGTCCAATGGTGAGTGGAAAAACAGTGGGGGGTGGCACAGGGTTTGTTCTAGGAATAATGAGAAGTTCAACCCAGTTGATGCCAACTAGCAAAGAAGAAAACCTTGACACTCAATACTAAAAAAAGTACACTAATCTCTGGGAGGGTATGTTAAAACATGGATCCTAGGGTCCCGGTTACAGATATTTCAAGTGGAAAGTACAGAATGGGGTTGATAATTTTTTAATGTAAGATAGGGCAGGTATCCTCCCTTTTTTATTGTGGTAAATATATATACACACTTGCCATTTCAACACTTTTATGTATACAATTCACTGACATTAATTACATTTATCAGGTTGTACAACCATCATCACTATACGTTTCCAATTCTCTCCATCACCTTTAACAGAAACTCAGTGTCTCTCAAGCAATAACTCCCCCTTGCCCTCTCCTTCCCACCCCTGGTAACCACTAATACACTTTGGTCTCTATATATTTGCCTATTCTAGATACTTCATTTAAATGAGATCATACAACATTCTTCCTTTTGTGGCTGACATACTTCACCCACTACGATTTCTCAAGGTTCATCCACGGTGCAGCATGTATGAGAACTTCATCTCTCTTCATGGCTGAGTAATATTCCATTATATGCACATAGGTACCACAGTTTGTTTATCCTTTCACACGCTGATGGAGATTTGGGTTGTTTCTACCTTTTGGATGTGGTGAATAGTGCTGCAGTGAACACTGGTGTGCATGTATCTGTTTGTAAAGATTCTGAATTTGCAAGGCCTCTCAGGTGTTGCTGATGCTGCCTGTCCTCACCCTAATCAAAATCAAATCCATTGCTGTCAAGTTTATTCCAACTCATAGCAACATCATGTGTTACACCATTGAGCCACGACCCATAGAGTTTTCTTGACTGCAATCTTTGCTGAAGCAGACTGCCAGGACTTTTTCCCATGGCACCACAGGGTACATTCAAGCTGCCAACCTTTAAGCGGTTGCGTGCAAACGCTTGGTGCCACCCAGGGACTTCCTGATTTCACAACACTCTTTAAATTACTCTGACCTAAAGGGCATGAACTTAAAGACCAAGAATTTGAGTCAAGTGATGACTATATAGGAAAGTAATGAGAAGGGGGGGGGGGAGCTATTTATTAAAAGAACAATTAAGCATTCTATTTTAGGCTCTTTCCCAAATGTTATCATCATCACAATTAAAGCAACTAGAATAATCCGTCATTTACAACCTTTCCTCAAGACAGTCTTAAGAACCCAACATAATATGATAACTAACAGAGTGGGACCCAAAACTCCACTGGGCAGAAACCACATGGGACAACTGTCACTCTGAGATCTTTAGGGGTAGGCCTAGGATAGGAGTGGAAGGAGTCTGAAGGGAATTTCTCTTTAGCATTTATTTATTTACACTAGGTCAGCAGTTCTTTAAAGCAGGTTAATTTCAAATTGATGACAAAACATGTAGCTGCAGCTATGAAGCTCTACAACAGGAGAGGTTTTGGACAGTGCCAGAAGAGAACTGTAAAAAAGAGACGCCTGTTTCAGGGGAGAGTTCAGAAACGTTCAGAGAAGTATTATTTCCTGGCAGGACAGCACTGAATTTCCACACCCTCTGAAGTTCTTCGGTGACTGGTTTTGCAGTCTAGTTATAGCAGCGGACTCCAAAGGAAAAGGATGGGGGAAAAATCTGGGAGCTAGATTTTCTGAAAATCTCAAGCCCTGCATGAAGACGAAAAATGAATAATAAATGCTCTAAGGTAATTCCCCCCCCCCGCCCACATTATGTCAGTATCCTGATAGGATACACAAGTCAGCTCACCCAAACCTTCTACTGTTTTAGTAGAAATTTCTGATGTACTGGGGATGATTACCTGCCAGGTACATTTTTACATTTCTTTCTTTTTGTGTGTGTGTGCTTTACAGAGCATATTAATTTCTCGTTAAACAATTAATACACATATTGTTTTGTGACACTGGTTGCCAACCCCACAACATGTCAACACTCTCCCCTGCTCAACCTTAGGTTCCCCATTACCAGCTTTTGCATCTCCTCCTGCCTTCTAGTCCTTGTCCCTGGTTGATGTGCCCCTTTAGTCTCATTTTGTTTTATGGGCCTGTCTAATCTTTGGCTGTATATACTAATCAAATAATAAGAGAAGCTGGACTATATGAAGAACAGGTCATCAGGAATGGAGGAAGACTCATTAACAACCTGCGTTATGCATATGATACAACCTTGCTTGCTGAAAGTGAAGAGGACTTGAGGCACTCACTGATGAAGGTCAAAGCCACAGCATTCAGGATGGATTACACCTCAACATAAAGAAAACAAAAATCCTCACAACTGGACCAATGAGCAACAGCATGATAAATGGAGCAAAGATTGACGTTGTGAAGAATTTCATTTTACTTGGATCCACAATCAACACCCATGGAGACAGCAGTCAGGAAATCAAAAGATGCATTACATTGGGCAAATCTGTTGCAAAGGACCCCTTTAAAGTATTGAAAAGCAAAGATGTCACCTTGAAGGCGAAGGTTCACCTGACCCAAGCCATGGTATTTTCAATTGCATCATATGCATGTGAAAGCTGGACAACGAATAAGAAGTCCAAAGAACTGACACCTCTGAATTGTGGTGTTGGTGAAGAATATTGAATATACCATGGACTGCCAAAAGAATGAACAAATCTGTCTTGGAAGAAGTGCAACCAGAATGTTCCTTAGAAGCAAGGATGATAAGACTGTGTATTACATACTTTGGACACGTTGTCAGGAGGAATCAGTCCCTGGAGAAGGACCTCATGCTTGGTAAAGTACAGGGTCAGTGGAAAAGAGATGGATTGACACAGTGGCTGCGACAATGGGCTCAAGCATAACAATGATCGTAAGAATGGAGCAAGAACTGGCAGCATTTCGTTCTGTGGTACCTAAGGTCACTATGAGTTGGAAGTGACTCAATGGCACCTAACAACAACAACAATCTTTGGCTGAAGGCTGAACCTCAGGAGTTAAAAGGGTGTCCAGGTAGGCATATTTTTATTAAGCACTTAAATGTCATCTAAGCATCACAATATCTCCCAGGAAAATACTAATATCATCTACATTTTACCGATGAGGTAACAAAATTAAACACCAAACCCATTGCTGTCCAGTCAATTCCAACTCATAGTGACCCTATAGGACAGAGGAGAACTTCCCCATAGGGTTTCCAAGGCTATAATCTTTATGCAAGCAGTCCGTCACATCCTTCTGCCACTGGCGGGTTCAAACTGCCAACCTTTTAGTTGGCAGCCAATTGCTTAACCAGGGCTCCTCGGTAACAGGATTAGAAAAGTTAAATGACTTGTTCAAGGTCAAAAAGATAATACATGCCAGTAGAGGGATTCAACAGGTTTCCATGCTTCCACAGCCTGGAATCTCTTGCCTGTGCTCTGGTACACTAATCCCTTTCTGCAGTTGATAGAGAAATCTGGGGTGGGGTTGCATTTCTCTTACCCCCCTACTCCCCACCAAAAAAAAAGCTCCCATTGAGTCAACTCCAACTCATAGCAACCTCATGTGTGTCAAACTAGAACGGTGCTCGACGGGATTTTCAATGGCTGATTTTTGGGAAGTAGATTGCCAGGCCTTTCTTCCAAGGCTTCAGTGCGTTAACTGTGTGCACCACCCAGGGACTCCTCTCTTACCAGCTGGTTATTTGTTCTGGGGCAAATTACTTAACCCTTGCGAATGTCAAGTTCTTTGTATGTCAAATGGCTTTTATCAATTCAGTAAGTGTTTACCAGATTTGATGACAAACATTTAGCAAATACCTAAATCTACTCAAAATTCAGCTCTCCCATCTTCCTCCACAACTGTTATCATTGTGAAAAATAAGAATAGCCTAAGAGAAGCAGCAGCGTGACACAGTGCCAAAACCAAAACACCAAACCCGTTGCCATTGAGTAGATTCTGACTTATAGGGACTCTACAGGACAGGGTAGAACTGCCCCATAGGGTTTCCAAGGAGTGACTGCTGGATTAGAACTGCCAACTTCTGGTTAGCAGCCAAACTCTTAACCACTGTACCACCAGGGCTCCATAACGTACTGCAGTGTTTCTCAAACTTTCAGGAGCATCAGGATTACTCAGTGAACTTGTTGGTGGCCCCACCTCGAGAGTTGTTCAGCACGTTCCCAGGTGATGCTGTTGGTCCTGCACTGGAGAATCACACTTAAAATTACCGCGTACAGAGTACCTATGAGTCAGAATCAAC
The DNA here is from genome assembly GCF_030014295.1 of Loxodonta africana. Taxonomy (NCBI): domain Eukaryota; kingdom Metazoa; phylum Chordata; class Mammalia; order Proboscidea; family Elephantidae; genus Loxodonta; species Loxodonta africana. The sequence goes on from NC_087360.1 coordinate 65,317,637, forward strand.
TTGATGGCAATGGGTTTGGTTTGGCTTGGGCTATATAAGATCACGGACTCATGAGCCATATTGCCTGGGGTTGAGTCTCAGTTTTGATACTGTTCTTTCTAGATGTGGTCAAGTTACTTAATCTCTGAGCCTCTATTTTCTCACCTATAAAACAAAGATAATAACAGCACATAATAGACCTACCTTTTAGATTTGTTATGTTAAATGAATTAACATTTTAAAATACTCAGAACAGCACTTGCTACATAGTAACCAAACCAAAACCCACTGCCATCGAGTTGATTCCATAAAGATTTACAGCCTTGGAAACCCTATGGGGCGGTTCTACTCGGTACTATATAGTTGCTATGAGCTATGAGACATGGTAAACATTTTATGTATTATTCATATTTCCCTAAACATATCAGATAACAGTTTCAAGATTTCTAACACTTTTTGTAACTTGCTTATATTTATTTGTTAACTCCTTTTCAGTTCTTTTGTAATTACTTGCGAGAAAGCCCTTCAGAACTTTACTTTCAGAAACATAAGTCCTTCAAAAATAGAAGGATAATATGTTTACTGAAAGGCTGGGAGTGGATGGGCGTGAGGAAAGGCTAGTTCAGCAATGGACCCATGAAGTCTTACAGGGTGGAATTGGGGATAGACAGCAAGTGAGCTTCCCTCTGAAACCAACACACGTGTATATGGGTTAATGCTTACATCTCTTGTCAGAATGAGGTATTTTAGATTTAAATGATATAATTTGACTCCAAGATGAAAATATCATGGGCCACAGCTAGGGTGATACTATACTTTATCTCCACACCAAGGTGCTTTGGAGATGTTATTACTAATACCTAAAATGGGTCAAAAGGCACAAATGAGACAGTTCTACCTACACCAAAACCAAACCCAACCCATTGCCACCGAGTTGATTCCGACTCACAGTGACCCTACAGGATAGACTAGAATGACCCCATAGGGTTTCGGAGGATCAGCTGGTGGATTCGAACTGCCCAACTTTTGGTTAGCAGCTGTAACTCTTAACCACTGTGCCACCAAGGCTCCGCTGTTCTACCTATAGACACCACTTTTCCATATCATAAATCACTAAATAAAAATCCCTTATCCTCTCCCTGTACCTGATCAACACGGATGAGTCTAAAAAGGTTTGACTTGCGATAGAGGCTTGGGATTTTGATACAGCCTTCGGGGGGACGCATGGTAGAGTTAAGAAAAACAGAGAGTATGCAGTCAGAGAGTCCTGGGTTCAGGGCAGACCAGATCAGAAATTTCTATTCTATATCCACATATTTTTTTTTTTTTTTTATCCACATATTATCTAATTTCTGTTGCCACTGATCTTCCAAGGTTAGGATTGTTTAAGACCCTCCTCCTCCAACTTGATTTCGGAAGATGAATGAATTTGGGGACATCAATCAATCTCTCTCTTTCTGTGTTTGTGTATGTGCATGTGTGCACGAGAAGGGAGTGTATCAATTACACACAAACATGCACACTGACATATACTCACTCATTTTATGCATTACTTGAAAGAGAAAAAGAAAATCAATCGGGAGGGGGCCGCTCTAGTGCAATAGACTGTTTACTTTCCAGGAGGTAAACATTTAAACATTCTCGAAATGTTTTGAGTAAACTCAGATTGAATGTACTTCCAAAGTGAAATTAGCCAAGTCCCCCAAGAGTTTATCACACGGTTCACTAGGAAGACCTAGTAGAATGTGCAAAGGGCAGAAAACCAAGCATTGTAACACATCCATGCTTCTGTAGGGCAGAAAGGAGGGGGGAGTTGATGTTTCTTCCAGTGATGACTGCAAACTCAGTTCTGCGTGGAGGAGGAACACTCAGAACTGGGAGGCCGAGACTGGGGAAACCTTTCTCTATAAGTGATAGAAAAAGATGTTGCCGTCACATCGATTCCAACTCATAGCAAAGACCCCCGAAATGCTTCTGATCATTAAATGATAATACCAAATAAAGTTAGTTTACTATGCCATATCAAATAATTTCATTTTTAATAAAAATATGTGTTTACACGCCTTTATATATCCCTTTGAATTATGGTGTTGGCAAAGAATATTGCATATACCATAAACTTCCAGAAGAATGAACAAGTCTGCCTTGGAAGAAATACAAGCCAGAATGCTCCTTGGAAGCGAGGATGGCAAGTCTTCGTCTAGTGTACTTTAAATATGTTATCAGGAGGAGCCAGTCCCTGGAGAAGGACATCATACTTGATAAAGTAGAGGGTCAGTGAAAAAGAGGAAGACCCTGGATGAGATGGACTGACACAGCGGCTGCAACAATGGGCTCAAATATAACAACGATGGTGTGGATGGTGCAGGACTGGGCAGTGTTTCTTTCTGTTGTACATAGTGTTGCCATGAGTTGGAATCAATTCAACGGCACCTAACAATAACATATGTGTTTAAATAATGAGTGAGAAAAAAATCCTACAACAATAAATATCAATGTCCCTATCAGAAATAATAAAGTGACCGTTTCTTTTACTTCTCTTCTAAAAGGACTTACATATAGCAAACAATTCCTGATTCTTTTCATGTTACAAAAGAAGATCAGCTATTTCCATCTAATATATCACTTTGGAGACATCTGGATATGGACTTTTTATGCAAATCTAATTTTATTCCACATCCCAGGTGTTTATGCTATAATCAAACTTAACATAAGAAAGTGCAAATTCATTAAAAAAAAAAAATCTCATACTTGTAACCACAATTTGTTAAAAAGAGATTTATTTCTAGTCTGAAGCTTATACCATCAGCAGGCAAAGATTAGAAGCAGAAACAATGTAGCGCCCTCCTTCTGGACCTGAGCTAAATATGCTTCAGATTTTCTACTGAAATTCAGCATCTATCTTTTGAGAATCGCCAAAGAACTACACTCACCAACATCATCTACGCTAAGCTCTATTAAATCTTCTTATTCTCTGCCGTTGCCTAACACAAAAATCATGTTTGTGAGGACCATGAAGGAGGGGCGGGAAAAATAATTTGTTCATTCACTCAGTAACTATTTTTGGGTGGTTATTATTTTATTTTTTTTTTTATCAGGAGGGACCATTTGGTGGAGAAGGACATCATGCTTGGTGGTGGGTCAACAAAAAAGAGGAAGACTCTCAACGAGATGGATCAACACAGTGGCTACAGCAATGATCTCAAAAACAGCAATAATTATGAGGATGGCACAGGACTGGGCAGTGATTTGTTCTCTTGTACAAAGGTTCGCTAGGAGTCGGAATGGGCTCGATGGCACCTAACAACAACGATAACTGTATAGTCACATGCTATAGTTGGGCTGTGTGACAAAAGAGGTATTGCTTCTAAGCAACATTGCCAAAAAGGACTGAGAGACTCTTCCACTGACATAGGAAATTCTTAAACTTGGTTTTGACATTTGTATGTGACCTATTTTCCCATGAGTAGCTCCAATTTTGCCAGATAATCAGGGAGAAGTCAGTAGAACACTATAGTAGGTATTGTCTGCCTGTCTAGGTACAGAGAGTTGGGTTATAAAATTCTAGATGATTACTTTCCTGTTCTCCCTATTCAGATTTAAACCTAAAGATAGAATGTGGAACAAAAATGAATAATGTCTCCACTCCAGGACCTTCAGCGGCCTCTGCTGCATCAAGATGGAACAAGTACATGAGTCTTCTGTGTGCTTTTATGTTCCCATTTCATCTAAACTTTTCCCATTGATTTAAGTCTGAGCATGCCAGCTTCTGTTTCTGGCTTCCCCCTGCCAGCAGTGATTCAGAAATCTGTGGAGATTCTGACTCCTGTACTACGTTGGCCTACAGAGCAAACCGATTCTCACTAACATTCAGAAATCGCTATCTGCCCCAAGACAGGAGATATGGTAGGTACATATTTTATAGGACTTCTTAGAATATCCTTCTTGGTACTAATAACTACATCTTTCTTAGTAAAATAAACTTGGATTTTAATGCTCCCTGGTGGTACAGTGTTAAGAGCTTGGCTGCTAGTCAAAAGGTTGGCAGTTCAAATCTACCAGCTGCTCCTTGCAAACCCTATGGAGCAGGTCTACCCTGTCCTATGGGCTCGCTAAAAGTCAGAATTAACTCGATGTCAATAGGTTGGGCTGTTTTTTTGGATATAGAATAAGCCTCACAGTGTATGGTGTGGCAGAAAGAATTGGTATGGATACAGACTCCAACATAATGAGATCAATACTTTTCTTTTGCAACTGCCACTTCTAAGTCCAGAGAGGCAAGTTGCTTAACCTCTCTGAGCCTAGACTTCTCATCTATAAAATGGTGTCATAATGTCTTTAATTTACTTAAAGTACTGTAGCATAGTGGTGTGTGTATGTGTGCGTGTGTATGGGTGTGGATCTGTGCACGTGCACGTGAATGTGTGAAAGACTCTTCATTTACAGCGTAGGGCAGTTACTTGTCTGAAGTGGTCTGGCTTGGGTATAATCTAAAGGTTACAGCAGCTACCACAAGCACTTCAGTTACCTGTCTCTGATCAGCAGCTGAGGTTTATTAATTAACATAATAGATTTTTGCAATTGGTTGTAACTGGTGAATTTTGTGATACTGAAATTGTTGTATTGGTTGGAAATGTTATACATACTCTTGCATGAACAAGTTATAAGAAGACCATACCTTTGAAATGGGATCTGAACTTTGCTTCTTAAAAAAAAAAAAAGCTTCAATTCAGCCATTATTTCAAAAGGTTCCGGTTACCAGTGCTGATTATAAAGTGAAATCTTGCCTTTAGAACAACTGTGTTTGCTGCACTCAATCCTTCATATACGCTGCAGTTGCAACACTTAAAAGAACAAAGTGCTGCATGCTATTATTTACCCAGCATGCAATATGACTAATTTCATATTTTCTTGTTAATAAGTGTTTATATATGTAATGAGATTTGGTCCAAAAATATGTGTGTATAGATATAGACATAGGCATAGGCGTAGGCGTAGGTGTAGACGTAGACGTAGACATAGATATATAGATATAGACATGTATTTATATGGCAGCCAGGTTGTGGGGGAAGATACATATTAACCCTCACGAATGCTTGAAGGTTACTGCTATTAAAAACCAAACTAAAACCACCACCAAAAAAAAAAAAAAAAAAAACCCTAATAATTAAGAATAACCAAATTTGGTTAAGTCAACTCACCACAGTAAAAATAAAAGTAAACGTAACTTTGTATTTTACATGTATATTAGGACAAACAAGAAATACAGAATTCCATGAGGATAAGAGATACATAGAAAGTAATACAAAACGAGGATAAGAGATACATAGAAAGTAATACAAAAAAGTATTACTGTGCAAACCAAACAGTGATTGGAGTCAGAATTTTCCTGGCACATGGGCTGGGGCCTGCCCTCATTAAAGTCCTAGACGAATTTCTATTTCTTACTGGTTGCTCTTTCTTCTTCCTGTTAGATGATTAATGGTCAGACAGTGAATTCTGTTATTTGGCCCTGACTCTCCAGCAGCCCGCACCAGTAGGTGCCATTATATTAAACCCCAAATCAAAGAGATCCTAAACTACAGATACCACTTTGAAAGCTGATGACCCATGTGTAAGATATTCAGTTTCTCAGCTAAATTTCTGACCTACTTCTGCTCTAGGATGTTCCAAAAGTCACAATTTGAGGCAACAATGCAGGGGATGGGGGTTGGCAGTGAAATAAACTGACTTCAAAGTTTCTCTGCTTCCTGGCTACATTGGCAGCTACAGCAGTGAAGAGTAATTAAAACAAGCCCAATCAATAAGCCAGCCTTAGGTAATTTCAGGTCAAGTTCTTCCATTAGAGGAAAACCCAATGCTCACGACAGAGAGTGGGAGTCAGCCACACCAACTGGGCACTGCATGCCCCATACACCTGCAATCTTCCACCAATCAAAGTTGTGGAAAATGTCTAAAAGTCAGGCCTTTACTAAACGTTACTTACAGATCCAGAAAAGCTAGTCACTGCTCTCATCTTGGAACGTTCATCGTCTAGTCAGGGAAACAAGATCACCACATCTGAATCACTGAGCTATATACGTAAAAGTACATGAACCAGGAATAATGTTGTTGTTGTTAGGTGCCGACGAGTTAGTTCCAACTGATAGCTACCCAATGTATAATGGAACGCATCACAGCCTTCACCTGTCCTTCGCCATTCTCACAAACATGGCTATGTTTGAGACCACTCTGTAGCCAGTGTGACGTTACATCTCATGGAGGGTCTTCCTCTTTTTTGCTGCCCTTCTACTTTACCAAGTATGGTATCCTTCTCCAGGGATTAGTCCCTCCCGATAACATGTCTAAAGTACATGAGATGAAGTCTTGCCAATTGCGTTTCTAAAGAGCGTTCTGGCTGTACGTTTTCCAAGGCAGATTTGTTCATCCTTCTGGCAGTCCGAGGTATATTCAATATTCTTTTCCAACACCATAATTTAAAGGCATCAATTTGTCTTTGGTCCTCCTTATTCATTGTCCAGCTTTCTCATGCATATGAGACGACTAAAAATATCCTGGCTTGCGTCGGGTGTACCTTATTCCTTAAAGCGACATCTTTGCTTTTTAATACTTTAAAAAGGTTTTTTGCAGCTGATTTGTACAATACATCATTTGATGCCTTGACTCCTCCTGCTATGGGTGTTGGTTGTGTATCCAAGTAAATTGTCCATTCATTGTACTGTGATGGCTTGTATTTTGCTGTGATGGTGGACGCTATGCCACCAGTATTTCAAATACTAGCAGAGTCACCCATGGTGGACAGGGTTCAGCGGAGCTTCTAGACTAAGACACACTAGGAAGAAGGACCTGGCAGTCTACTTCTTGAAAAAAATTGGCCAATGAAAACCTTATGAACAGCAGCGGAACACTGCCTGATACAATGCTGGAAGATGAGCCCCTCAGATAGGAAGGCTCTCGAAATATGACTAGAGAATAGCTGCCTTCTCAAAGTAGAGTCCACCTTAATGTCACGAATGGAATAAAACTTTTGGGAACTACATTTGCTGATGTGGCATGACTCAAAATGAAAAGAAACAGCTGTAAATATCCATTAATAATCAGGTGGTGGGATGTTTGATGTATGGCTATAGGGAAATTGGAAGTCTCCAAAAATGAAATGGAATACATAAAGATCGATACCTTAGGCTTTAGCGAGCTGAAATGTACTGGTATCAGCCATTTTGAATCAGACAATGACAAACTGAAAGGATGGTATCGCACCCATCATCAAAAAGAACAATTTGAAATCTGTCCTGAAGTACTAAAATGCTGTCAGTGATAGGATAATATCCATACGCCTATAAAGAAGACCAGTTAATATGACTGTTATTCAAATTTACACACCAACCACTAATGCCAAAGATGAAGAAATTAAAAATTCTTACCAACTTCTGCAGTCTCAAATTGATCAAACTTACAATCAAGATTTACTGATAATTACTAGTGATTGGAAAGTAAAAGTTAGAAACAAAGAAGAAGGATCAGTGGTCGAAAAATATGGCCTTGGTGACACAGACAATGCCAGAGATCGCACGACAGAATTTGACAAGACAAATGACTTATTCACTGCAAATACCTTTTTTCAACAACATAAACAGTGACTATGCATGTGGACCCTGCCAGATGGAATACACAGGAATCAAATCGACTACCTCTGTGGAAAAAGATGATGGAGAAGCTCAATATCATCAGTCAGAAAAGGGCCAGTGGCCAATTGCAGAACAGACCATCAATTGCTCATATGCAAGTTCAAGTTGAAGTTGAAGAAAATTAAAACAAGTCCATGAGGAGCAACATTAGGAAGACAAAAATAGCATTCATTAATCAATGAACATACACAAATTAACTCATGGCAAATGTTTTATGCAGCAGAGTTGTTTAGGGAAGATACAAATTGGCAACAGCAACTAACATTTGCATAGCACTTTCACGCACATTAATATTCCATGTCTTTAATAAGGGCGAGACTTGGCAAGGATGGCTCAGTGAAGCAGGTGAGATGGAAATGGCTTCTAAGTTAGGTGTGATGGGAGTTTAACAAGGGGACCCAGAAAGTCACCAACAGACACAGGCACTGGCTAATCCTCTGGCTGGATACAAGTTCAAAGTTTCAAGAAAGTCACAACATAGAACACACGTACAAAAAATAAAATACACTTTTTTTTTTTTTTTTTAATAAAGCAGGCTTCATGAAAAGCTGCCAAAAGTGGATATATTTTCCGAGAGACGGGAGATGACTGAGTCTGGAAGAGTGCACTCAGTAACAGTGATTTTGTTCTTACGATGTGCTCCAGCAGTGCACTGGGGACTTTGAAATAAGACCATTGACACACTTTCAGAAGGCTTTTAGGATCTTAGATAAGCCCAAATGGTGAGATGCTTTGTTTCCTACCTATGAAGAAACAGCTCTGCAAAACAAAAGAGTAAGTTAGAGCCACGAGGGGTAGATTACCACTGCTTAGCAATGCAGGTCGCCAGAGTGAAGGAGTTGAATTTGTGGACAACGGTGGTAAGAAGAACACAGTGAGGATTAGTGGAGGGGATGGGGAGAAAAAGTACTGAGTCTGAAATACACCCAGTCCTCATATATCGACATGGTTATGGTCCAAAGACCAGGTCACTATGCAAAAAGTGGTGTTGTTTGAAAATGGAGAAAGCCCACATCAAATTACAAAATGGAGAATGACTACATCATTACAAAACTGCCAAACCATTGAGAATCATAACCTAGTCAAGTTGATGCATAACCTCAAGCATCATAGACAGCATTACTCTCACCTTGGCATTCATTACTGCCAGACCTTATATCGTTAATGCTCAAAACAGAAGGATGGTAGTTTTTGTTTTTTGCTATTGTAAATGCAAAATGTCAGATGAGATAGTCGGTAAGCGAGGAGTAGGTGTACCTACTTTGTGACCTTTATATCCTATATCACTGCAACTGGATATGGCTTCTTACAACTAAACATAATTTCCCTAACTCCTTTACTTTATCTTAAAAAGTGGATTATGCCAACCTGACAGATTTTGATACTTTTATTTCTGTCAGGAATTCAGTAATAGTTTTGTTTGTTTGTTTTCTTCCTTCAGAGCTACAAAGAGTCCTAGGAAAGATACCTCCCGTATTTAGAAACTGACTCTCTTATACCAAGAATCACAGTAAACTCAAATGCATTTCTGTCTTGTTAGCTGCTGTTGAGTCGACCCTGACTCATGGCAACCCCTCGTACAAGGAAACAAAATGCTGCTGTTCCTGCACCATCCCCATGATCAGTTGGGAATCAGACCATTCTGGTCCACAGAGATTTCATTGGCTGACTTTTAGAAATTAAAAAAAAAAAAAAACCCTCTGCCACCAACTCAACTTACAGTGATTCCATAGGATACAGAAGAACTGCCCCATAGGGTTTCCAAGAAGCAGCTGGTAGATTTGAACTGCCAACCTTTTGGCTAGCAGCTTGAGCTCTTAACCACTGTGACACCAGGGCTCCCTTTTGGAAACACTCTTTTTGTAGGTAGTGAAAGTGAAGCCTGGGAAAATGATTTAGGATGTGGCTTCCTCTGACCGAAAAAGGGACTCTGGCTAATACAAGTATTCATTATGTCACAGAAACCAGGCGCTGGCTCTTAAACTTGCCCAAGTAGTAAGACACTTGGAGTTTGTTGATTTGGGAAGAATACCATGAAATATTGACACTCCTCATGCGTTTGTTTTGTCATCTGTTGCCACTCACTGGCAGACAAGCAGCAGTAAACACCAAAGGGAAAAACATCGATCTGAGAGAAACTGTCAATTGAGAACATTCCAACCAAATTAAGGCTGTTGCAAATTAGGAAAAGGCTACTCCCATGTTATTTATTACTATGGACACAGGCTGTTATCTGCTTGCTTAACACAGGCATTGTGCTGGGACACACAGGGCATTACTATTCATTGAGGGCCAGCTGGGCAGCAGGCACTATTTCAAGTACTTTTCAAATCTTATTATTATCTGCATTGTAAGATTTGGAGATAGAGGTTCAGAGTGTTTAAATAACTGGCCCAAGCTTGGGAAATAACTCAGATTGGTAAAATCAATATTTGAACCAGAGTTGTCTAATTTATCAGGCCAGATCCCCAGCTTTCACAACCTTTCTCTCCCAGAAGAGAGGTCCCTTTGTCTTCACTGCAGGAGAAAGATATGGCAGTCTACTTCCATAAAGATTTAAAAAAAAAAAGATTACAGTCTTGTAAATCCTATGGGACAGTTCTACTCTGTCCTGTAGGGTCACGAGTAGGCATCGACTCAACGGCAATGGATTTTTTGGGTTTGTTTATGGCCACTGATAGGATGTATAGGCTTAATCTTGCTGTCTCCATAGCTAGACCTAAACTTGGAATTACTGAACTTTGGACTATAATCTCATGCCCTAACTCGAATAAATGGGCTTCTGATAAATATTTCCTGCTCTTGGATAAGCTGATATCCCAAATTCCCTAGCTATAGGTCTTTGCCAGGCAAGTTCTTCATCATTAACTAGTTTGAACCTGAACTCCAGCCTTATGTTTGAAGTTTTGCAACCTACTGCCAACTTTACCAATGCAAATTGTTTGAACGCCAGGATCAGGTTTCACGCTAAAGGGAGTTTTTGTCCTATGTTAAATATTCTCTGCAAAAAAATTATAGGGTGATCCTTGATAGAATATGTGAGTGTAAAGGCATTATAAAGAGTAACCTTTACACAAGGAAACCATAAATCTCTGTTTAAAACAGCCTTGGCTTTATGCAGAGGGCTCTGTCATAGTTTTAAATAATGCCCCTTGGACTCTCAAAACAGTGTCGGTGTGAATGATACATTTTAATGTTATCCTAACTATGTGCACTATTAAGCCACTGGGACAGCATGCAAACAAACTTCATTTAGTCTACTTTTAATTTTCTCATGAGTCTAAAATTGTAGTCTTATTTCCTTTACACAGATGAGTTAAGTGAAAATCAGAGCCGTTAAAATACTTGATTCAAAGTCGCACAATTACTAAGTGGAGGAAAAATTCAAAGCCAGGAAATCTGAACTCAGACCCCATGCAGCCTTTGTGTTCTATCATATTGATTTCACACATGGCTTCCTTAAAAGTCTCTAGAACATCAGCCTGTCTGTCTGACTAGCCAGCAATCCGTGTATTTTTTGTCTTTTACAAAATGGATTCACGGTGATAGCATAAATGGGATTGAATTTTTAAGCAGGTAATCAAAATGGAGCCAGATATAAAAGTAACATCAAATTATGTAGCATAAAATCCAATATTCTTGTTTCACACAAGAGAAAAGCAATAAGTGACAAACTTGAAGTATCTATATGAATAATAATAATTTCAAAAAATCAGCTGCTCGGAAGAAGCACAGCTCTTCATGATATTAAGTTCAAAAGGAAGTAAACCATTTCTCCTTGAGGGTACTCATAAAAGGGACAACGTGTAATCCAATGAACAAAGATCATAACAGCAATACAGTGGACCCAACAACTTTTTATAGGTCCCTTTTCTATAACGTCCTTCAATATTGGCTGATGGCCCCATTCCAAAGTATGATTCAGAGAGAGAGAAACTGATTTTACAACAAGGCAATAAAATGCCATTCAGGTGTACAAATGCTGGCTTGACTTAATTCTTAAGTAGGTATCAGCACATTAATTGTTTAGATTATTTAATGGATATTCTCCAAGCAATCATGTATTGTGTCATTCAGCTGAACACTGATAAATACTGGAAACAACTATCTGCCTGTCTATCTACTACCAAAAAAAGAACTTTGCTGATCTTTCTACATAGATCAAAAGAATTGCTTTTTTTTTTTTCTTTAATTGCAGTTTTATCTTACAAATTCACCGTCCATCCACTCATTCCAAGCTGGGGATGCACCATCCATCATTCTACACTGGAGAGGCAATTTAACACGCTGACAAATAAGCCAGCGATCTGGGCAAAATATGACGGTTTTCAGGAAAACACCTAAGAGTTATGCCATATGTTTAGATTTTTATAATAAGAATGATATATGTAATATCCATCCTTAGGACAGGAGGGCATTATTTGTCACTTAGAATAATCAAGTATAAGAAATGAGATTTTTCTTTAACAAAGTATTATTGGAAATTACAGTAATATGTTGAACAATAACATCCACATATTGCTATTAAACATGCATTTAAAATAGTTGCTACGTATTTTCTTTTATCCCAATGGAGGATCATATACCAGTTAGAACTGAATATTTCATGAAAAAAATAAAATACTGAAACATAGTAGGGATTCAAATCTCACACTAAACAGCCATCTGTTTAAGATTATAGCCCCTCAAGAGTTTGAGCATTATAATAAAACTGCCACAACCATCTACTGAAAATATTCTGTTTCTCGCTTATTATGACTGAATGTGGAGTTTTGGCTACTATTTATACGGAGATGCTAATCTTAGTACTTCTGTCTTCTGGATAAGTTCATCACACAACCAAACTGAATGCCAATTGTCGAAAATACCAGAAGCCTTCTCAGCTTCTGGTTTTTGGTGCCCTTAAGAACAGTTTCTGAATGTAGAAAGGCTATATTCAGTTTAACTTTTGTTTCTATAATAATAATTTCTTTAAAAAAATTATAAGCCCCAAAGCCAATCTTTTCTTTAAATTTTTAAATACAATTAATGAATCTTATTATTCTATTTAGAAATCAAATAAAATTTAACAATGATTTTTAAGGGAGTTTTGACTAATTTTTATTCTCATTTCAAATTCAGCTAAACATCTTCCAACATTTGAAACTGCATTTAACATTTCTGAATGTTTCAACAGTCTCTCAGACAGAATTTACAGAGTAATTAAATTATGGCTAGACTCAAAGATGTTTAAATTATAATGTGAAAAAATACAAAATTTATAAATCAAATGTTGCCATAATATTTACAAGCTTAGTAAGAAACAGCTTAAAATCCAAATCCTAGCTTAAGTAGTTAAATTACAAATTTAAAATTAGAATCATGGGCTGATCTATTTTTCTAAAATTCCAAATATTCTCACACATTGAAAGTAGACAAAATATAAAGTGTTAACAAATTCCTTAACATATAAATAGTAATACAATGGAATTAATGCCTTACTGAGTTGGAATGGACTCCATGACAACGGGACTGGTTTTCAGTTATACTTCATACTAAAACTTGCTAAGAATTTGAAAAATACTTATTCTCAAAGAAATAATTATGTCAGAACCCACAATGTAACTAACCTTCCAGTCTAATTTTAGAGTGGATTTCTAGGCATTCTTTGGCTCACAAAATGACCAGAGATACAAGCTAAGTACGTGGATGACTGCATTTTTGATAATTATCCTGAAAGGAAATGCTAAAACTCTTCATGGTTGTCAAGTCAATGACTCTATAACCTAAAAGAGTTGGCTTCCAACACCTGTGACTCAAGTATTACAGCATACCCTTTATAGACACACACACACAAAGCGCTAATTTAGACACATCAGTGAATTAGATTTTACATTTCTCTGGCCCTCAAGCTATCTTTTCAATTTACTCCCAAAAGTTATTCCCCTGCCGGAGTGAAATCTTGCATCCTCTCATATGCTTAGAAAAAAAACACAACTTTTATAGGTATTATAACAATGTACCTAATTAGATGATGGTTATCACACATGGCCTGCTACACTACTTAGTCACGCCACCCACAGTCATTCTACTTATAATCTATAGTTCCTGGCAATTGGAGAATTATTTAGCCAGTCATAGTTTAGCTGGCATATGTATTTTTCCAATTTTCCTCATTAATGGATCAGATGGTCAGAATTTAAAAGTGAAGAAAAAGAGTGTTTTGATACCATAGTAAAATTATATCACAGACTCTTCACTATTATCCTTTTAGAAAGCAAAAATGTTATCCCTGGTGTCTGCATAAGTATGTGGATCATATTTAATTGTTCTTAAATATTTTTGAATTAATCTGTTTATACCGTTTAATATTTTTCAAAACAAAACTAAAGATCCACCATATAGGTGATCATATATAAAATAAAAATACAGTTATTTGAAGAAGCCCCCATAAAAACAAATAAAAGAGGATTTTTTTTAACCAAAATCATTGAACTCCCTACAGGCAAACCATGCTCTGAAGTCCTTCCAGCTTTAAGGTAATTCACATTTTATTTAAACAAAGTTTAGCACCAGGTAATGTAAAAAGATTCATGAAATACAGTTTGAAAGGCAAGACAAAACACACACACACACACCTACACACACAGGGGCAGATTAACCAGTAAGCAAAGTACACGTGGGCTTAATTGTGTTTACTTACTAATCTGTAGTGCACATGGGTTTCACCACATCTTTGATCTGGTGAAAAAGAGGCACAACTGTGCACTACAGATTAGTAAGTAAACCGTTGCAGTACCTTGCTTATTGGGTAATCCGTACCTGCACACACACACACACCTTGAACAATAGCAAAGGGCTGATTCCCATCTCTTCTTTAATAATTGACAGTATCATTGCTCTGAATCTATTGTTTTCCTGGGAAAATCTTTTTACCGTTACAACATAAATTGTTGATGTTTCTGATTTTTTTTTAATAGAAATTGATCTAAGAAAGAACTTTTATGCTTTTCAGGCACCTCACTTGCTTTTGAATTTTAATATGTCATCAACAATACATGTTATCTCCTAGTTCACTGCATAGTACCTGGGTTCTAAAAAGCTTGGAAGCAGCCGTGCAAGGCACAAATATTGGTGTCTATTCACCTGGAGCAACAGAGAAAGGAGAATCTGGACTAGGACGAGGATATGGGATGCATGACTAATTGTCTCCATGAACAACTGTGCCTTTGCCGTAAGACCAGGAGAAATGGATGGTGCCAGGCTACCATCTGTGACCATTTTGATCAAAGATTCCATAGAAGGATCCTGATCAAAAGGGGGAAAATGCTGAACAGAATTTAAAATTTGCAAAGATGCCAGACTTTTTAGAGCTATGGAGGCTGGATGAACCCCTCAAACTACTACCCTAAGATAATCTTTAAACCTTAAACCAAAAATATCTCCTGAAGTCTTCTTAAAACTGAACAACAGTTTATCTTAACTAGTAAAAAAAAAAAAAAAAAAAAAAGGTCTGCCTTGAGCATTATATGGAGCTATGGCGTCACAGTGGTTAATAGCTCAGCTGC
The DNA here is from genome assembly GCF_030014295.1 of Loxodonta africana. Lineage (NCBI taxonomy): Eukaryota > Metazoa > Chordata > Mammalia > Proboscidea > Elephantidae > Loxodonta > Loxodonta africana. The sequence goes on from NC_087360.1 coordinate 65,332,851, forward strand.
TAGCCAAAAGGTCAGCAATTCCAATTTACCAGGCGCTCCTTGGAAACCCTATGGGACAGTTCTACTCTGTCCCATAAGGTCACTATGAGTCAGAAATGACTCCACGGCAACGGGTTTGGTTTGGTTGGGCATTATGCTCTGTTAAGAACTATCTATATGGAATCAAACTGAACAACGGTGACTCAAAAGATTGGACAGGAAACTTAGGGGGCAGTGAGTTTATGTTAATGAGGGAGGAACAACTCAGAAAAGGAGTGGGAGAATGGTTGCACAGCTTGAAGAATGTAATCAATGTCACTAAATTGTACATGTAGAAACTGTTAGCTTTTGCTGTGTATATTCTCAACAACGATAGAATAAATAAGACTTAGGAAAAAAAAAATGTCAATACTTCCTAATTAGTATACCAGCCACTTCTGAATAAAATTCTGGCACTGTATTTAATAATCACTCAAGATTTATAGCAAAATTATAACATATATGCAAGGAGGAAGAAGAGGAGGAGTTGATGAGAAGAAGAAAAAATAATCATTTTAATGTATTTCTAGAAAACAGTTCCTTACCGAAAGAAAAAAAAAAAAGGCAAAAGGCTAAAAGCAATCGTTCTATTTTTCCAGGTCAGAAGTGAAAAAGACTTTTTCTGCTGTTACATAGCTATTACTTAAAATCACAATGATTTAAAAATCATTCACTTTAATTTCCAGCATCTTCTTCCCAACAGAATAAAAACATTTTTATTTGGAGAGGACTTTAAGGCAACATTTTTTTTTTTTTTAAACAAATGGAACCATTGGTTCTCATTAGTGGAACTTGGTACATTTTCACTAAAATATTTGCAAACTTAATCCCATAGTTCAGTTTTGTGGATAAGCTAATATATAAAATCAATATGAAATTTATAGGACTTAATTTACCATCAATTATAGTTTAAGATTTCATACATGCTATCAGGTTTTTCAATAAAGCTTAAAACTCTTAGTTTCTGAAACAGATTTTAGTGCTTTAACTTAAGCAGTATATAAATATGTTACATATTCTAACTCCTTAATGTCTAAAGACGCATGCTGGTTTTATGAATAAATTAGCTCTAAATGAGGTGAAAATAATAAAATACACTTTCAGCATATATCATAAACTGACTCAGAGTCTGAAAAAGATAGCTTGATAAAGGTTATCATTTATTTGATAAAGTTACACTAGTGTAAATTAGAAGACAGTGTGATTATCAGTGAAAACGTTCCTCTTCCTTGATATGAAGCCAAGCTTTATATTATAATATTTTACCATAGCATCTTCCTTATTTTATGGCCTCTGAATACTGGCATTTTATAACCAATTAAAATGATATAAGAATTAAACATAAATATGCTACTCATTACTATTCTATTCATTTCTGTTAATATTCTGCACTAATAAAATGTGGAACTATTTTTAACAGTAGTCTTTTCACAACGGAAGTAAGTAAACTGTTAATGACTGTTTTTGTTGAGGTGATTGATAGAAATTACTTTATTTAAACTATCATTTATTTCTTCAGCAGTCCATTAGTGCATTTTCCTTCATATCTCATTACCATAATAAACCAAAAACAAAAATTTTAGAAGATCCAGATACAATTTGGAACTCAATAATCCCTAACAAACAGATCATGGATCCAAATATTGGAAGAGAAAAGAAGAGAAACCAATGTTCTTGTGAATACTACTGACCAGGTGAATCTATCTCATCACAGGCCCTTACCAGTGCGTCACATTATTCATCCTACAATTTGATTCCTGTTCCTCTTGGAGAAATTTGGCATACCAATGGGATTTCATCATGCAAATTTTCATGGAAAGAAGACAGTTAATGAAGACAAATGCTGGCTTTCAGACAGAGTCTTGGAAATCAGGTAAGTATTCAATTACACAAGAATTTATGTTGCACAGCCTCCACCAGACTGAGTCCAGCACAACTAGATGGTGCCCAGCTACCACCACTGACTTCTCTGACAGGAAGCACAATAGAGGGTCCCGGACAGAGCTGGAGAAAAATGTAGTATAATATTTTAACTCATAAAAAAAGGCCAGACCTACTGGCCTGATAGAAATTGGAGAAACCCCAAAAGCATGGCTCTCAGACACCCTTTTGGCTCAGTAATGAAGCCACTTCTAAGTTTTACCCTTCAGCCAAAGATCACACAGGCCCATAAAACGACACTAAAGGGACACACCAGCCCAGGGGCAAGGACTAGAAGGCAGGAGGAGACAGGAAAGCTGGTAAGAGGGAACCCAAGGTCGAGAAGGGAAAGTGCTGACATGTCATGGGGTTGGTAGCCAATATCACAAAACAATATGTGTACTAATTGTTTAATGAGAAGCTAGTTTGTTCTGTAAACACCTATATCTAAAGTACAATAATAAAAAAGTTAAAAAAATTGTTACTAGTATGTGCACTGATTAATTGTTCAGGATATAACAGCATAAAAGGCATAGACCCTGATCTCCACTCCAGATGTTTCAGAAATAATCTGGTGAATATATTTTTTATTTATTTGTTCCTTTAACTACACACACACTATTTACCTGAGTAGCCAACTGAAACTTTCTTTATTAGGGTCTCAAGAAATTAATTGTTCTTGGCAGTAGACAAAACTGCCTTGGCCTTGAAAGGAACTGCAGATCAAAAGAACTCAAGCAGGGCAGCCGACTATTTGGAGAATTGAATTGAGAAACTAGAAACCTTTGCTGTCATGTAAATATGAAAAATACACAAAATGTGATTTCAATGCAAGTGAGATAGAGATGGCCCTTATTTATCCGACAAGTGACCCACTTTTACAAGCCTTTCCACCATCAAACACTGTTTCCCTGCTTTTCCACCACTGAACAGACAACATTAATTTCATAGAAATATGCACTAACTGCAGAATGCTCTACCCTGAAATGATCCTAATTAAACCAACAAAACCCATTCTGTTGAGCCGATTCCAACTAACAGCAACCCTACAGGACAGAGCTGCCCACAGTGTTTCCAAGGAGCGGCTGGTGGATTCCTGCTACTGACCTTTCTGTTAGCAGAAGAGCTCTTAACCACTGCTAAGATATTCAGTATAAAGTGTGATGCTGATCGTCAAGGGGACAGTACGCTTTCAGCACCATGGACAGCACCACAGAACACGGAAGGGAAGGAGTTATTTCAGAAAACAAGGCAATGGAAATTAGAAATCATCTAGTTGAACACATTCCAAGGCTTTATGGTATATAAAACCCTATCACAACAACATATCATCTCATAAAAATGGGAGAATTAAAAATAACATTCTTTAGGGGAAGTCAGGTATTAAAAACAATTACAGAGGTGATTCTATGTGCCTGATGGTATTTTAAATGTTTTATGTGGATAAATTTATTTAATCTTTACAATAACCCCATGATGTATGTGTCGTTACTTTCCTTATTTTATAGATAAGCAAACTGAGATTAAATAACTTGCCCAAGGTCACAGCTACTACAATGCAGAGTCAGGATTTCAAGCCAGACATTCCGATTGGAGCCCAAGCTCTTAAGCACTCTTCCATGATATGATAAAGAAAATTTATGTTAAAATCAATGTTTTTAAAGACTATGTCATAAAGTTCATTTTAATACTCTAAATTTAATCATAACTTATAAAATAAATGGATTACTTTCATTTAACAAGTGGACAATGCCGCTTAATTTATTTTAAAATAATTTACTATTACTACTATTACTTGAGGTCCTTGGGTAGTAAAAGCCGTTTGCAATGGCTACTAACCTAGGGATTGGTGGTTTGAACCCACCCAGCAGTACTGCAGGAGAAAGACCTAGTAATCTGTTTTCATAAAGATTACAGTCAAGAAAATCCTGTGGAGAATTTCTACTCTGTAATACATGGGGGGGGGGATTTTTTTTTTTTTTTAAATACATGGGGTCACCATGAGTTGAAACTGACTTGATGGCAACTTTTTTTTTAATTTTTATTTGAGACAAAGAACAATTTATGAATTTTTTAAAAATAAATATTACATTGTATTAGACTTGGAAACCAGACATACATTAAGAAAATGTAGACCGAAACTTAACTATGTGTTATGGTGTCAAAAATAGTAGAAAACTGTTTTCATTATCTTATGTATAGAATTCTTGGATTTAATCATAAAAAGTATCCTTTGGTATACATTCACAATGTTTTTTTTTTTTCTAAATCATGGCATTTAGATTTTAGGGTGTTATTTCAAGCTCTTCTCAACTAATAATCTGTTGTATTTATAGTTCTTTTACTCCCCAAGGAGCCCAAGTGGCGTAGTAGTCAAGAAGTTAGGCTGCCAACCAAAAAGGTTGGCAGTTTGAATCCATCAACAGCTCCTTGGAAGCCCTATGGAGCAGTTCTACTCTGTCTTATATGGTCGCTATGAGTTGGAATCGATTGGATGGCAAAGAGTTTGGTTTTTTATATACTCCCCAAAGGATAAGAAAATCAGAATATAATTTTGACTGCATTTTTTATTTCCAGTATTTTTTTTCCAAAGTCCTAAAAACATTTTATTATGTTCACATAGTGGACCTTGAAAATATGGTGAAGTTCATCTCGAGATAAATTTTTAGAGCTGTCATCTTTCTTATGCTCCAAATTTCTTAATTTAGGCACAGTATTTTTTTTTTTTATGAACATAAGTTAAAGAATATGGTTAAGCATAAAATTCAATATATTCTAAACCTTTCATTTCATTTATAGAGACAGATAAGGAGGCTGTGACTAGTTCAAAATCACCCAGGGAATTAATTACAATAATGCACTTTCTGAAACTTTTTCATACCATACAAAAAAAACATTGCTGTCGAGTTGATTCAGACTCACAGTGACCCTGAAGGACAGAGTTTAACTGTCCCACAGGGTTTCCAAAGAGTGCCTGGTGGATTTGAACTGACAACATTTTGGTTAGCAGCAGTAGCTCTTTGCCACTACGACCATGAAAATATTTAGCATTTTATGAGAATACTCTAGGTGATTTTAAATAAAATGTCTCTTAATTCTTGTCACCAAGGTGCTGATCCCATCTTTTCTCGCTCTGTTTATGTCAGGCTTTGAGGTATACCTTACATCTCAAGATAGAAAAAAAGTTGAAACAGGGTTTTTGTCAAAGTCTGAAGAACCACTATAGATACAGAAATGAAATATAGTTGCTTCCCAAATGCAAAAACACTAGGTCTTGAAAATTTTAAAGGCCGTTATAAGGCAAATTAAAACAAAACATGAGACTCTTTAATGACAAATAGCAGATTATCGGTTGTCAGGGGCTAGGAGCTGGGGCAACAATATACCACAAAGGGGTACTAAGAAACTTTCAGAAGTTATCAAAATGTTCTGTATCTTGATTGCAGTGGTGTCAAAACTCATCAGAGAGAACACTAAAAATTGATAAATGCTTATTATACATAAATTATATCATGATAATTGTAATAAAAATGAAAGAAATACATATTTTCTTATACCTTGTAGAGTATGCTTATAAAACTCATCTTCCCAGAGCATTTTCAGTGTCAAAGGCTAAATAATAACACAATACATTCAAGAAGGGTTAGATTCAAGATATTAGACATCCTCGGGCGTAAGTATGTAAAAACTTGAGGTTGACATAGTAATAACAATTAGGGTTGAACAGAGCAACTTGTCTACACTGCCAGAGATAAAACACAAAACTGGTAGAACCCTAGCTATCCACTGAAATATTCTGAGAAGAGATTACAGGAGAAAAATCTAATAAATTGCTTAATTTATGACTTTGGTTCACTGCTGTGTCTATAAAAAAGCTACAGTTTGAGATTTCTGGCTGAACACTTCCTGACCTCTAAAAGATTGTATCCGCCCCCTTTGTTTCTGCTTTCTCAATGAAACGGGGATACAAAGGAGGAAGAATGCTGCTTTTGAAAAACAGTCCACATTTATGCTGACAATCAACTACGGTGTGTGTTTTATACAACGTAAATGAAGCATAAAATAGCCAGGAGATTTCACTTTCCTTGCTACCAAATTTTCCATTTAACCAGCAAACTGGGGCAATGGCTTTTAAGAGGTGGATTAACTCCAGTGTAGCAACTTCTCCCATTCTCATTCCCTCGATGACTAATCCATTAGCATATTAGATTTCTTTGTAAATTGCCTACTTCTTTTCCAGCGATTATTTACTGTTTATTCGAAGGTGGGAAAGCTTTTTACAAAAAGTAAAAATTGTCAGGAGAGCAGCCACCATTTCCCAAGTGAGGATTGGTTTTTGTTGTGTTCTGTGTTTTTGTTTTGTTTTTTCGCTATTGATGTGTCTCTTTGTCACTACTGAAGGTTGGCTTGTTTGTCTTCCCCCAGCTAAGTTAGAAAACTCTGTAAGGATTCTTGCTGGTTAAGGGATCAATATTAACTTGGTAATTAATCTCAGGTGTTCATTAAGATACATGGGTATCCAACAAAAATGTATAAGTGGTGTGTGTGTACCTGTGTGTATGTGTGTACCATTGTTTCTGTACCCCAGTATATCACTATTATGTTGTACAAAAGAAAATGTATTCTAAGTGGGACAGAAGGGAGCCCGAAAGGAGTTCCATCCACTTCATTCATCCTGTAAGAAAGCAGTGTAAAAACTATGATCTGAGATACCCTTGGTTTCCACAGAATTGTGTAAGGGGATAAGGGAGAAGCAACCTGATCAAGGTTCTTAGCCTAGCCACACCTTGAGTTTCTGGATCATCCATTGTCAGTTTCTCAGGACTTCATTTACCTATTTAAAATATCTGGCTTCCACAAAAGATCTAATTTGAGGGGGAATAAAGCTTGATATCGAAAAGCATCTGCAAATGCAACTCTATGACACACGTCAGATTCCCTACAACACTGGGTTTTAGATGCAAAAGCCCTAAAATCCTCACAACTGGACCAATAAACAACATCATGACAAATGGAGAAAATACTGAAGTTGTCAAAGATTTCATTTTACTTGGATCCACAAACACCCAGGGAAGTAGCAGTCAAGAAATCCTATGATGCATTGCATTGGGCAAACTGGCTTCAAAAGATCTCTTTAAAGTATTAAAAAGCAAAGATGTCTCCTTGAAGACTAAGATGCACCTGACTTAAGCCATGGGGTGTTTTCAGTTGCCTCACATGCATGCGAAAACTGGACAGTGAACAAGGGAGATCAAAGAAAAATCGATGCCTTTGAATTATGGTGTTGGTGGAGAATATTGAATACACCATGGACTGCCAAAAGAAGGAACAAATCTATCCTGTAAGAAGTATAGCCAGAATGTTCCTTAGAAGCAAGGATGTTGAGACTTCTTCTCACATACTTGGACATGCTATCAGGAGGGATCAGTCCCTGGGGAAGGACATCATACCTGGTAAAGTAGAGAATCAGCAAAAACGAGGAAGACCCTCAAGGAGATGAATTGACACAGTGGTTGCAACGACAGGCTCAAGCATAACAATTGTGAGGACGGTGCAGGACTGGACGGTGTTTCATTCTGTTGTACATAGGGTTGCTACAAGTCAGAACCAACTCAACAGCACCTAACAACAACAACAACAAATCCTAATTTGCCCTGATGCAAAGAGGCTTGTGGTTTTCATTAGCAGCAAGGGGAAAATACATCCCAGAAGCATATGCCTTATGGATGAGCACTCCAGAGAAAACCTCAGTCTGGTCAAGTTGACTTCATACTAGAGATTATCAGTGAGGGCAAAATTGTCAAAGAGACCCAAGGACAAGTTACTCCAGCTTAGTCAGAAAACAAGAGAGGGAGGGGGTTAAAAGAAACTCTGTCAGGGCCAAAGAGGAAAAAGGATTCTAACTGAAATAGTCTGTGAAAAACAATCTCTCCCTACTTTTCCCACACATCATCAGTACATCTGATATTCCTACTCAGTCTTCAAAGAGCAGCATAAATCCCTTTATCTCTCAGGGCTGATAGTGGACGAAGATAGCTGGCTCTATTTGGCTTCCGTCCTACTAAAACACATGGGAATTTCCTTGATGATAACAGCAGTTCAGCAAGTAGAATTTCATACACCAGCAGGTGGAAAAGCCCTGGACTCCTTATTCTGTTTCCTCATCTGGTGGATCCAGCCCAAGGCAGACACAGGTGGGTCTGTGAGGACTGGTGTTCACTTGTATGCATACATGTATATGTGCAGAAGGAGAGAAAGCAACTTAGGTAAGCAGAGATAAAATTTGGCATTGAATCCCCAGCATGTCAGAATCTCTTTACTAGGTGATTTCACCCAGCAGGTTGGACAGAGTAAGTCAAAAGGAAAAAAAATAATGATAATAATGAAAACTGAATTCTACATACTGTGTCCAGCTAGGCCTGGATATCCTCCAGTTCTACCAAAAGTGATTCTGTCAATGCGAGAGGAATAAATCAAGGAAGGTGTATTTCACCTTTAGTGGAGCCAAGTGATTGCAACAATCAACTCATTCATCATCTTTCATCAGTGAGAAATTTAGTGAATAGCAATCGAATAGGCGTCAATAAATGTGTTTAAATAATACCTTGACTTTTACTCACTGTGCTTTTAATTTCGTAAATAAATGCCTTCCACTGGGCGCGCACCCTAGAGTCCAGGCAATCACGTGGATTAAGTACTCTGTTAGCTCTGGAAAGCTGAATGCATCTCAGAGGTCTATCTAACTATAATGGTCCAGGAACACTCAGCCTAAATCTCCCTGCTGTTTAATTTCAAACATTAGAAAGGGGCATGTGGGGGCAACAAAACTCTGAAGTTAAAAATATAACCTTGCAATAAGTTTAAGTTGGCTAACTATACAAACAAGAGACACATGCCTCCAAGTTAAGAAATACAAGCGTAAGGATGCCTCCATGAGACAACTGCAAGATAGCTTACTAATTTTACTAAGCTAACCTCAAAATAACTTCCCTAATGTAGTACTGGAGCCCTTGGTGGTAAGGTGGTTAAGAGCTCAGCTGCTAACCAAAAGGTCGGCAGTTCGAATCCACCAGCGGCAACTTGGACACCTTAAGAGGCAGTTCTGCTCTGTCTTACAGGGTCACTGTGAGTAGGAATTGACTCTACAGAAACTTTTTTTTTTTTTAATGCAGTATTGGAAAGGCATATTTGGCAAGGGACAGATAGCCACATTCTGTCTGGTCCCACATAAGTAATGCAGAAGGTGGATGGTGTGATTATTTTTTAAATCACAAACACTGTGATTATTTTATTTATTTACACCTTTCTTTTTCTAACTTTTCCTCCCATCTCTCATAACCTCTGAAGTTCACTCAGAAGAAAGTAAGGAAACTTAGAGCCCTATTCAATGAGGGACATTTGAAAGAACTCAGAATTACTTGGTCTAAAGAGGAAAAGCCACATGGAATCTATTGATGGAGGTAGGAGGAGTCATACCTAAGATCCTTGTTTTCAAATACTTGAACAGTTGTCATGTTTAGATGTCCTAGATGGCTCCAAAGGGTAGACATTAAAGGAAGAAAGACTTCAGTTAGATTAGAGGAGAAAAGAATTCCTTCTGGTAGGAGAAAAGAAAACAAACAGACAAAAACAGTTGTCCTCTAGTAGAACCCAACACGTGGCGATTTCACGTACGTCAAAACAGAATTGTGCTTTGTAGGGTTTTCAGTGGCTGATTTTTTGGAAGTAGACTACCCGATCTTTCTCCTCAGGAGCATCTAGGTAGACTTAAACTGCCAACCTTTTGGTTAGCAGCTGAGTGCGTTAATATTTGCACCACCCACAAACTCACAGTGCTACACTGACAGACGTGGGATCACCATGAGTCAGAATTGACTGGATGGCAACTGGGTGATTCGTTTTGTTCTGTTGTTTGTTTGGCTTTCTGGTCGGTAGCACTGTTTAAACATAAAATGTACTGCCTTAAGAGGTAGTGAAATTCCTGCAGCTGGTGGCATTAGAAAATAAACTGAAGATTAAATACGAGGAGAGTAGAAAGGCAATTCAAAAATCGTACTAGGGGTTAGACTAGATGGTTTTTAGGTTTCCTTTGACCCTTAGAGGGCTAGAAAAGAGGTCATTGCCATTTAACTAGAAAGCAAAGCTTCCCAAATTCAGTCTGCCAGTATAGTCTCTGTCCAGGGCAGAGCAGGGGCAGGGCTGGCATCAAAGAAAGCAGAGGACCTAAGAACAGGAAATGGGAGAAAGTCAATTGGTTCTGAGGAAGGAGAATCAGAGCCCTTGAGAAATGCATTGTCCTTTAGCAAGTCAATTTGACCTTCCAAAGAACAGCTTTGTTCAAATTTCTATAAACATGTAGTTAACTTACAGCCATGCTGTGGGGCTTAGCGTAACCCTAAAGTGACACGGTACACTGAGCACAGCAGTGTTTTAACCTGGAGGTCTCAGAGGGTGTATACATCAGCATTTACCACATTTTGTGGCTGGATAAACAGAAGCTCCAAGAAGCAAGATGGATAGCTAAGAGGATAATGCATTTAACCAAGGGCTGAAACAGAACCATCCCAGATTTCTGCCTGTTTGCTGTTTCCACACAGGACGTGAACTGGCAACAAGCACGTGAGTGAGGCAAACGGCAAAAACTGAGGCCAGCTCCTGCTCTTAACAACTCCCCTAGCACTCACCTTCTCTAGAAGGGGGACAATTTCAGCTCTGTACATAACCACCCACACTGTAACAAATATCCCCACCACTACCCCGCAACCACAGGTAAACAAGTGAACGAATGAGCAGCCCTACAGAATTTACTGTGGAAGTTTCCAACTCTGATGTGCCAGTCCCTTACCAATATGAAAACATGTGTCATATGTTGAGTTATCTCCTGAAAAACACATCAGTTATGAATCGGGGAAGCTGAAAGTTAGAGAGGGCTTCCACATTTCCTGTTGCTTTGTTGCTTTCAGAGATGTGAGGCCTCAGCCCACCCCTAGAGAGACTAGCGCTGAGGAGTTGAACCTCAGGGTCATTTTGGAATCACCTAGAAAGCTTTGAAAACACAGCTGCGAGGCCTCGCCCTAGATTTATTAAATCAAAACCTCCACTTACGGAGTCTACAGATAAGTCTACGGCTCATACAAGATTCAAAGGATTTATAACTCATTCCTAGACAGCAACCCTGGATCTTCCTTGTCCAGTATGGTAGCCAACAGTTACACGTGGCTACTGGGCACTTGAAATTTGGCAAGTCCAAATTGAGATGCGTAATAGGTATAAAACACACACTGGATTTCTAAGACATTACTAAAAAAAGAGAATCCAAAGTACTGATTATATATTGAAATGATAATATTTGGATAGACTGTGTTAAATCGAATATATTAAAATTAATTTCATTTGGTCCTTTTTGTTTTTTTAAGGTAGAAACTAAAAAAAAAATTGAAATTACATACATGGCTTAGAATATGTATCTATTGGACAGTGCTGCCTTAGATGTATAATCTATTGCTTGGGTAATAACCATGCTACTATTATATCAATTACCTCTTCCATTTCTATAGACTGTCATATCTCCAAAGTATAAGCTTCTCCATACATTGTCTCATTTATCTTATTATCTGTACAAAACCTTAATACAAGGAAATTACTCAAGCTTCTTCAGAACTAAGTACTCCTCATTAACTTTTTAGCTTTTATAAAACCCTTACTGTTATCTTATGTCTCAAGCCACTTACTCCAGTTTCATTTTAAACTCTCTGGCTTCAATTTAAACAATAGAATTCACCCTTCGTACTTCTGTAGAAATGATGTTACCTTTACTTTTTAGTCTTCAGGAATATTTTCCAAAGACATTATCATCACAACATGGAGCCTATTAAAAATATAGTCATAATAACACATTTGACAATCAAGTACTACTTGTCTAAAGTGGTATCAGCTCAAGTATTTTTCACTTTACTCTGCGTATTGTGCCAAATCATTGGAAATTTCTATGCCCAGGTGTCTATTAATCAACTGAGAGAAAGAGATAAAATAAATTATATGGTTTCTAATCTGAAGAAAGTTCGGTTCCTTAAGGAAAAAGATTACTGCCCATGTGTGTAAGAGACAATCTACCATAATCTGGAGTAGTAGCATCTGACTGGCAGGGAGAGTCCTTTTCAGAGAGGAGAAATGTCATGTGTGGGTCACGAGGCTGCAGCAATCATGGCATCTGTAGGGCACACCCTGGCCATCCCGGCTTCTTGGTGAAGGTGCTCAAGGACACATGTGCGGTGGTAGGGGCCTAAGTATGAGGAAAGGAATTATAAGCCCCAAGAAGGTGCCCTGCTTGATAAAATCATTTTATATGCATTTGCATAAACACATGACTTATAAGCACTGTTCTCATTCAGATGGAATTACCTCATGCCATATAATTAATCAGTTGTATTGCAGCTGTTTCTCCAAAGCAAAAGGGACAGTTCCATCTGGTGGAGGGTCAGTCCTGGGGTAGAAGTGACAACATATGGATTCCAGCAAACAGCTCTTTAAAGAGAAACTATAACCTGGGGCAACAGATGCAAACACGCCACAATCATGAAGACGATGCAGGACTGGGCAACATTTGTATATGTAAAGTCACCATGATCGGGAGCAAACGCAACAGAAACTAACAATAACAACCTGGGCAAGTCACTAAAATATGTGAAGGCTTTATTTTCTCATCTATGGGATACTTATTTGAGAGCAGCCTCAAATATAACATTTGCAAAAATACTCTGTCAATGTAATTTACTACGGCCACAATATCATACTCATAGCCACTTTATGGGACAGAGTAGAACTGCCCCATATGGTTTCCAAGGAGCCACTGTTGGGTTTGAACTGCCAGTTTTTTGGTTAGCAGCCATAGCTCTTAACCACTACACCATCAGGGTTCCTATGAGTCGGAATCGGCTCAACAGCAAAAGGTTTGGTCTTTTGGTTTATGGCCACAATACGGAAAACCAGAAGGAAAATGCACTTGGGAGATAAAATACTAAATTAACGTTTCTTAATTCCAGTTTCCAAATTTATAAAAGGTATAAAGCACCATATACCTTATAAGGCGGTTATGAAAATTAAGTAGAATGATTTACATAAATCACCTGGCAAATAGTAGGTACTTAATAAATAATAGGGTTTTCTCCCATGTTGCTATAAAAAAAATAATAATAATAGCATAAAAACATAGCATGCTTAAAATACCTCTGGGGGGAGGGCATAGTTGGCAAAAGTAGCAGAAGAGTGTTATTTGCTGAGGTATTATTATTCAAATGATGTCAAAGCACATTTAAGTTTTCATGCACACAAGATCAGGATTACTTTTGGCCATATATGAAAAAAATATAATTCTCTATGTGTATAAATATTGAAATTCATGTGGGAAAAAGAACTTCAGCATTCATGGGAAGACGTGCCATCTTATATCATTTTATAGTGTGAGACCTCATTAGTGCTTGAATCTAATGAGTGGTCTTCTACTAGGCTCAGCGACTAAGCTTCTAGACCTTCACTGACAATAGAAGAATATTCTTTCTTTAGAGGACCATCACATCCTCTCTCACGCCAGGACTGATTCAAACACATTCTCCTCAACAAAACAGAAAGTAACTGAGAGAGAATGGTCTTCCAAATGAACCCCGGTCCTCTCCAACTTCTTTCTGAGAATCACATATTTTTATAAGCAAGTTCTTCGGTTTTGCTGTTTCCACAGAGTCCCACTAACAGAAGTCCAACTGTTGCTACCACTGTGTGTCATCAGCTCACAGAAAAAGGGCCACGTTGTGATCTTCCATAACTGTGCAATCTAGAGAACGTAAGGTGTGGGTCTCTCTATACTAAAAGAGCTACAAAGACCCCAGCACTTAGCTACTCGGTTTATAAATAAAAAATCATTTTAGAGTTTAAACAGCCAAAAAGTAATTATTAAAAAACATTCTCTTAATGGACATGAAAAAAACAGAAGGTAGAATATGCTGTGCCAAGATGTAATTTTCTTTTGTGTCTTCAAGGACATCAGTGAAAACGTATTTATTCAGAAATCGTCACTGCAAAATATGATTGGCTACGTTTGCTAAGTTTTGCTTTTTGTTCTTTTCCCCCTCACTATTTTTTAAAAATAAATGATGGTATAGAGAAAAGTTTAGACTACTCCAGAGCAATCTAGCTACTTGGTTTTACTATTTTCTTTCAAAAATTATATACTTATTTTTTTTATATATACAATATGATCCCTGCATATTTTATTTTAAGGCTATAAAAATATGCACATAAGAAAAAAATAACACAAACTATATTGAAGTGTAGAAACTACAAAACCAGTTCATACACAACACTGTTGCCAAATAATGAATGGGTGAATTACAAACAATTCCCATTTTTTAAATGTAATTTGAGTCTCTGAAATTAGAATGGCCCTTACTCTCTTAGTATCTTCAGTACCTTTCTGGTATATCTTTGTCAATAACGTAAGTGCCTTCCCTCCAAAATAGTGTAAATTCCCAAACATATTAATTCAGACCAATAGCTGTTTTGTCCTCTTCCTGATATAGTCCATTAGGTGAGTTGTTGAGGCAAATGCCACAGCTGACTCTCCAGGCGGCGCTGGCAGAGCTGGAGCCAGGCTCAGCTCTCCATGTAAAGAGTGTTCAGAGCCTCAGAGCATACTGCCCCTCATCCAGTCCACTTCAGACATCCCGAGAAGCCATGCTTGCTCCCAAAATGCCACAGTTCCCTCATCCACTGAGACTGCTTCTGAGAGAAGAAAAGCACTGAAGCACATACACGCTAAGAGTAAGTCATGTTCCTTCCTTACAGCAAATGTTGATGGGTGGTGGAAGAGTCAGGGCTTTGGAACAAATAGTTCCTAAATGGAGGGTGAAGGGAAAGGGATACGATCAAACCAAAAAAAGCCAAACCCACTGCCATCCAGTCGATTCCGACTCAAGGGACCCTATAGGAAAGAGAAGAACTGCCCTATAGAGTTTCCAAGGAGCACCTGGTGGATTTGAATGGCCAATCTTTTGGTTAGCAGCCATAGAACTTAACCACAACGCCACCACGGTGTCCAGGGATATAACAGATGAGTATAAAAAGGGGACTTTTTGAAACTTCACAATTCAGCCTAGAGCCAGCCTTGCAAAGAAAGATAGCATCAACCAACCTACAACTTCGGTCGAAATCTCTGGTAATGCCTGAATAAAGCAGTCACGCATCATTTCTGACCTGCATCCTGCTTGACCTGTCTAACACTTTCACTAATTAAAGGTGATTTTTATTCATCTCCCAGGTCTACTCTTTTATATACTAAAAGGCATGACAGAAATATACATACTCCCTTCCGATGTACTGAAATAGCAATCTCTCCAGAAAACCTATGCTATTAATGCCATTTAATTAATATGGCATCACTATGATTTTTCCACTCCCTTAACATCTTAAACTGTAGGCAATTAAGGGAGGAACAGAAAGACAGAAGGGGCATCTGACTCCCTAGGTGGAGCCAGTGTCTTCACAAATGCATCTGCTGGTCTGCTCCTGAGTTGTGGCTTCCACAGACTCCAGACTAACTGTGTTCAAATTAATGGAGACAGCAGGCACTTCACCTTGAGTCCCATTTTCGTATCCTTCTTCAAGATGCATCATAAGGCAGCTTACATAGTCCCTCACTGACAACATCTATGAATAGCCAGACAGGCATCATGGAGGGGAAATAAGGGAAAGAAAACGTAGTGTTAGTTAATTCTAATGAGAAGTTTCCTAGGATGGTAGAGCTATTTTCCAGGTTGTGGATGATATTAAATCAATCAATCTATCAATCTATCAATCTATCAATCTATCAATCTATCTATCTACCTACCTACCTATCCTTCCATCCATCCATCTATATGTGTGTGTGTGTGTGTGTGTATACAGACAAAAACCCAAAACCAGACCCATTGCCATCGAGTAGATTCCAACTTACAGCAACCATATAGGACAGAGTAGAACTGCCCTATAGAGTTTCCAAGGAGCACCTCGTGGATTTGAACTGCCGACCTTTTGGTTAACAGCTGTAGCTCTTAACCACTATGCCACCAGCGTTTCCATATATACAGACACACATGCATATATATGTTAATACAAATTTTACAGCTTTTATGGGGTACGGTGGTTAGGTACATGTTCTATTCTTATTAAAAAAAGAAAAGGAAAGGAAAGGAAAAAATAGTTGCTCAAATGATTCTTCATTAGCTGGCCAGAAAGATGCAAAAGATTTCTCCCTGTGGGAGTCCAGTCAGCTGTTTAATTGGCATGACTTGTGATACTGGAGCCTTCTTGAGATTTGTATCATACTTCCTGTAAGACAGTGATGTCACTTAAGAAGTGCAGTGGTTTAAGAGCAGGTGCTAATGAGCCAGTTTGTTGTGATATCCGCGGCTGTATTTTGGGAACCATGTAGAGCTGTGAATTCTTGAAGTGATTCTCGAAGGCTTCTGGCTGCTTCTGTTACTGTACTCTAACAGTTCAGATCTTAAAAATACCAATGCCTAGTGCAAGTCACTGGCCATCCCATGACAGTCAGGCTGTTTCCACCCCTAATCAAACATCCTTCCAACCCACAACACACGCCGCACCCTCAACAATGCAAGTTCCAAGACTTTGTGCTGAACAGTTTTTGACACCCCATGTAAGACATTGCAGAGTCAGAGGAAGAGTTGGATTTTCCTGAATCTGCAGGATAAGCCCATTCTTATCACGTTAGTTTTGTGTGTAACGTAATAGTGTTTGTTGATGAGATGTTGAGTAGCAAGGGGAGGGGGGAGGGGGAGGGGCAAGGCTTTCCTTGATATGCTCCTTGTAATTAAATTCCACCTTTTCCTGGTTTCTGCATCACAAACAGGAATCCTTGGATGGCATTCTGATATATAACTTGAAGACAGGAAAGCAAAAAGCTAAAGCTCAATTCAACAGAGATACTTCATTGTTCAACCAGCCTATAAAGAGGGGTCTATTTTATATCATACCGAAGAGGGGCCGCAACATGGGCTTTCAAATCATCGTTAATGTACATTTGGATTAACAACAATATGCCCAAAATGCCTTTATATGTCAAGTGTGAAGTAAGCTTCTGGATCCCACAGATGGAACTAAAATGAAATGAAATGCTGGCAGTGACTCTATAGACTTGCAAGGGAACAGGTTGAGTCTCTGGTAACAACCGCTCCCTGGAGGCTGTGAGATTGCTGTCAGCAAACCAAGGGAGGCAGGGGTTACCATAATACCAGCAGAGATTATTTCTGAACACCATTGACGTGAGCCCTAGGTAGTAAGAAGCAAAAAAGGACAGGACAAAAAATAAAATAAATAAAAACAATATTTAAAACCAATTAGCTTCAGGGTAGTTCTACACGCCACCCCCACTTTCAAACCTTGGCACCCGTGCTGTAGCAAGCTCAGGGTCTGGAAGGAGGATAGCTCATGACATTCGCAGTGAAATGAATGCACTCAACTGATTCAAAGTAGCTCACCTAAGCACTGCTCATTGGAGTTGAAAATGAGCACAGTTAAAATCCGGAAACTAGAGTCAAAAGTCCCATTGTCTTCACTCCACTGATTTACAGTGTGACACACATCCTCTGCCTTGGATAATCGCACATCTGTGAACCTGGAGTGATGACTCTTCTGTTAGTTTGCTTAGAAATAGGGAAGCAGAAATCTAACTCGCTGAGAATGTCTCCTTGGTAATTATTTTTCAAGTGAAAAGAGAGATTTCATTTCAGTGGGGAAAGTTAGTCATAACACATAAGCAAATGAAAAGACATTAGGATTTTTAAAGAGAAAATATACTTGTATAACACAATAGACTCATGTCATCAAAAACGAAAAAAAAACTTACTTTGAGCAAAATAAGTATGTAGTGCTGTACTAGCTAGTTCACTTCATGTTATATTGCTTTTCAACACACTTATTTTTTGTTGTTGTTGTTCTCATACGGGTCTGTTGAACAAAATACATTATTTGTAGAATCCACTCTTTAGCCACATCAGTCCCACTTAAAATGTATAACCAAACCTAATGCAAGCACCCAGACTCACCTTGCCCCACTAGATCTGATGTGAAAATCGCTCCACACATCTTCCCTCAGCCATGACTTCTGGATATGAACTCCTAAGTGTAGACCCCACAACCAAACCGTCCATTTTAAAGAACACTCAAAGATCCAAGCACCATTTCAATGATAACACCTTGCTGTTGAATCACGCACCTTAAAAACTATACAATTATTAACACATATTTATTTCCTTCCTTTCAGATGGAAATGTGTCTGCCACGGAGGCCACACTGTATATAGCCTGTTACTGTTGATGAATCCACGCTGTGCATATTTCCTTCTCTTCCAGTTGGAAAAACTCGTGTTATTGTGAACACCATCCTTATGAGAGAAAAGAAATTACACAAACTCAAATGCTTGCTAAAACATAACAAAAGTAAGGTCATTGAGGTCACCTGTATTTTCTTCAGTTCCATCCAATTAGATATTTTTAGAGTCATCATCAGCTTTACCTCTTTTGGTTGACTAGCCATTGTTGCCCAGGCCTTTACAGATCAAGTTATTTATAAAATACTGACCAAAATAAATACCAGATTTAAGCATATTCTCAACTAATCATCTGGAAGTGTTAAAAAATAAAATCAGTGCAATACCATATGAACCTAACTTACTTTCTTTTGATGGGTTGTCTGCTTTTCTTTATTTTGTTTCCTATTATCTCCTTTCAGAGCCCTGGTAGAGCAGTGGTTAACTGCCTGGCTGCAAACCAAAATGTTGGTGGTTCAAACCCACCAACCACTCCATAGGAGAAAGATGTGGCAATCTACTTCTGTAAAGATTATATAGCCTTGGAAACCCTATGGAGAAGTTCTACTCTGTCCTATAAAAAAAATATATATATATAGGGTCACAATTAGTCCAATGGAGTGAATGGCAAAGGTTTTTATTTTTCTTAAGGTAGAAAATAGGTAAATATGGAGTACACTATTTATAGGGGGAGCTGTCATGACCTAATGTATAGTTTCCATAAATGTTGTTGTGTCTTTCAAAATACTTAATGTCAAAGATCAGGTAACTAAAATGGACACCAGAATCAGGAAAGTAGTGAGAAGAGCTGACCACTGAAAATTCACAATAGCTACCTGGATAATTCTCCATTAGCACAACAAGGGGCTCTCTGCATATGATTTTCCATGGTCAGTATGTAAGAGACGTATATAACTATCTAGTTAATGGCCTCAGATAGAGAATATTTAAGAAATTAAAGGGTTGTTGTTTTTTTGTTTGTTTGTTTCAGAAGGTCGGAGGAAACTAAGTGGCCAGGGTATAGGAGAGAAGGGATGACATTTTTCCCTGTCTCACCTTAAGTGGGAAACCCTGATGGTGTAGTGGTTAAGAGCTACAGCTGCTAACCAAAACGTTGGCAGTTCAAATCCACCAGGTGTTCCTTGGAAACTCTATGGGGCAATTCTACCTATAGGGTAGCTTTGAGTCGGAGTCCACTCCAAGGCACCAGGTTTTTGTTTCTTTTTTTTTTTTTTTAACTTGAGTAGGGTCCTGGTGGTGCAGTGATTAAGAGCTTGGCTGCTAACCAAAAGGTCAGCAATTCGAATCCACTAGACACTCTTAGAAACCCTTCAAGACAGTTCTACTCTGTCCTATAGTACAGGGTCTCTATGAACTTATTTAATACATAAATAAAACTAAAAGGGAAAAAAAAAGAAGCCAGATGGCTTGCATAGTCAGAGAGGCTCTAGAATATTAGTTTTCAACCCTGACTGCAACATCAGAGTCGTCTTTTCATATTGAACAATTAGGCTATCCATTTAGAAAAAAGTTAAGTTAGATACCTCAGTCACATCATATACATATACAAGTATGTTGAGATCAATTATAGATTTAGGAATAAAAACAAACTATAAAATTATTAGAAGAAAGTCTCTTTTTTTTTTGGTAATAATCTTGGGTGAGGCAAAATTTTCTAAACGAAATTTCCTAGATAGCTTCTTTTTTTTTTTTCTTTCTTAAGACTCCAGCCTTCCTCCCTCCCCAAACAAATTCTGATTTAGTGGGTCTGAGATGAGGTCTGGGCATATGTACCTTGAAGATCTTCCCCGGCTAATTTGGATTCACAGCCCTAGTTGAGTTCCATTAGGCACTGCGACAGTTACTGGAGAATATTTTCTATTAAATGACAAGAGATAGAGAAAAATAATAAGTCTTCCTGTTCGAGTTATATTTCCATGCTCGTAACTGTGATTGGAAAAGCGATCAAGATTATTAGAATTTGGAAAAACGGCCCTTAAAGTGTTGGAAAAAAAAAAACTGTAGGAACAAATGAGACAACCACTGTGATGGACAAGGGCGTCCCTTCAAATAAGTTCTCAAAGCTCAGCAGAGTTCAGGCTTTGCTGTGGTAAAATGTGAAAAATAAAGCAATGTATGATTTTTCTAAAAGCTCAACACCCACTGAAATTACAGGCTTTTTAAATATTTGAGTCCCTAAATACCGCTTTTTAAAAACGAAACTATCATAACAGCTCATAGTTTTGGGGTTTTTTTCTAGAACTTTAGATTGGTTAAAAAAAAAAAAAGGAGTTGGAAGACCTATATTAAACTAAAAACAGGGCTATATATATTTTTTCAATAAGCAAAACGAAATAAGGCTAGAAGAAGAGTATACCAAAGGCGGAAACAGAAAGTTGCAGTTTGGGATAGACGGAGACAAGATACCCCGTATTGTAACTGGGTGACAACAATGTAAATCACTACAGATTTTAAACCTTCAATAACAACTGTAGTCTTAGACTATGATGAGACAACCCATATATTCAAGGGGACAGAAAGAAGACACAAACATAGTTTCTGCCCTGGAGTGCCTTGGATCTTTTTTGGATTTTAATGTTATGCAATCTTAACTATAGACCTTCAGGAAAGATTAATAAAGTAGGGAAAATTGAACTAGTAGGATCAATTAATGCTGCCACAGCGGTTCTCAACTCCAGCTGCACTTTATAATGACCTGGGCAGATTTAAAAATCAACAATCCACTGATAGTTGGGTCCCATTCCAATCAAGAATTTTGAGGAGGGCTCTAGGAAACAGGTATTATCTTTAAAAGCTCCCGTGAGATGGCTCTAATGCCCAGCCATCATTCAGGCCCATTGATGCTGAATCTGTACTGTAGAAAATCCTATACTAAGGAAAATCTATAGGCTAATTTTACCAGGAAAAAAAAAAAAAAAAAAAAACCCTGTCTGCTACCAATTTAAAAGATGGATTAAAGTAGCTCCTTTTTCCTCCACTTTTTGTGATTTCTTCTTAGACCAGCCTCACTACTTTCACACAGTATTTGTCAAGATCATAGCCATTCTTTAACTTGAATGGAGGATTTGAGGAATTTGGAATAAGTATTTTTGGGTTTTCCACTCTATTACAAGTTTCCTAGACCAAGAGAAGCTTTCATCAAGATTGAATTATCTGCTTTTACATTTTGTCATGTGACTTAGACAGCAGCAGAAAGTCAAAGGGCAATCATCATTATCATCGATGTCCTCATCATCAGCCCATTTAATGAGTGCCTGTCAGAGGCACAGTGATAGCTGGTATTTTTACATTTTGAATGGTGCGGTAAAAGGCTCTTGGCTTCTGGCTATATTCTTAAGAGTTTAAGAGGGGAGAGAATAAACAGCTGAATGGATTTTTTTTTTTTTTTTTGGCAAAGTCTGTTAAAACCCTATCTCCAGATGTCCATCTTCAATTTGCCCAAGACAGTAAAGAAGGGCGGGGGGGGGGGGAACTCTACCTAACACCTATTTGGAAATGCTGGTGGCGTAGTGGTTAAGAGCTACAGCTGCTAACCAAAACGTCGGCAGTTCAGATCCACCAGGCACTCCTTGGAAACCCTGTGGGGCAGTTCTACTCTGTCCTATAGGGTCTCTATGAGTTGGAATTGAGTTTGGTTTTTTTGGTTTAACACCTAATTAGAAAACCTGAGAGTGAAATCTTCAGGAATCTAAGACGCAGGCATGGAACACAGCTAACATAGATTCTTTTAGCTTTGACCACACGGTGCAATTCATGGTTGCTCCTCCAAGTAAACAAACCAGCACTGGCAGGCTTTGTACGCAGCTCCCAGGATTAATCCACTACATGGTGTATTTGCAGCGGCCAATGTAAACAAGAAACTATCTTGACAGCGATATTCAATAGAACCAGGTCCTTTTATATGCTGAAAGGGAATCCAGTGAGACCCACATTTGCGTTATCAGTCTCACTGTAGACTGCGTGCCTGTCTTCCCGTCTAAAGAGTTTTTTGGAGCCCTCAATGGAATTATAGTTTGGTTCACTTTCCAGATTACTAGGCTTGGGAGTTGAAACAAGCATCTAACTAGCTGAACATGATAAACAGAAAGGAGCCAGAGCAGCCTCCCATACCTGATAACAAGCAGTCCACTCACTAGGGAAGGATCCTCGGAACAATGAGCAGAATGGCAAATCTACAAGGGCCTCATTTCATTGTGACAACTTCCTTTCTAAAAAAGCTCAAAGTGCTTTATTTACAGCTGTTGATTCCAATTTTAAGATTCTCATTCCTGAAAGACACACAGGATTTCTGCCATATTAACATATTAAAGATGATAAAACCAGGGCAGGAGAAAGTTAAGTATTCTGCCAGAGGTCATATGAAGCTGTAGCATTTGGGAATAGAAGTTAGGTCTTCCTGATTCTTACTTCAGTGTTTTTTAGTCATTGCATACAAAAAGCAAGGGGCCCAGGCAATGTAAACAGTGAGCATTCTTAGTGCAAGGGAACATTTCTGAAGTCTCTGTCAAATCATTTCTTTTTCCTCAGTGCAATCCTGCTTATATTTTTAGCATAAGATCAGATCAGAAAGGCCAACAGAACCAATCTAAGCAGAACTTTATCCCCATTAGTGTCAGTGTAGGCAACTTGAGCATATTTCTAATTGGTGCCCACTGGAGTGTTGTAAAAATAGGACAAGTGGTAGGAGCTCAGGGAACCCACCAGCCAACACTGTATTCAAGGTATACCTGAAGCATCTAAGTCGATGTCAACAAGAACATCAGGCATATATCAGAGGCAACTAAGCAACAATAAAGTAACGAGTGATAAAAACCACCAGGAAAAACAAGAAAGTAAACAACAGCAGACAGAATGTTTTTTCTTCAATAAAAGGTTTTCTGTTCATTGTGAAAGGCCATTCTCCAGCCTTCTCTTCAATGCTTTCCTTGTGTCGCAGGGATACGTGGAGACAAAAGGTGATCTACTTTCTAATTTTGAGTAGAATCAGTCCAAGAAGATGAGGATCATGTTATTCATTTAGCCAAGGAACACCTATTGAACACTTTTTAGTGCAAAACACCAAGGACAATTGTTAGGTGCTGGGAATACATACTGAGAAAGGAAACAAGCACAGTCTTTGTCCACCTGAAGATTGCATTCGAGAGCGCAGAGAGAAAATACACAAGTATATATGTAATACAGGAAACCCTGGTGGCATATTCGTTAAGAGCTATGGCTGCTAACTAAAAGGTTGGCAGTTCAAATCCACCAGGTGCTCCTTGGAAACTCTATGGGGCAGTTCCACTTTGTCCTATAGGGTTGCTATGAGTTGGAATCAACTCGATGGCAACAGGTATGTGTAATACAAGGCCAATGCTATTTATAATGAGATGTGAAGAAAATTAAGTTTTGGCTAAAGGAATTAAGAGTGACAGGAGCTGTGTTTACACGCAAGAGTCACCAGGGTTGTCTTCTCTAAAGAGGTAGCATTCAAGCTGAAATCTAAACGACGCCTAAATATTTCATTCACTAATTTACTTAACTCACTGTTCTAGGAACCCAGTATGCAATAATAAATGACATTCACAAAGCACTTGCTCTACAAAAAATATTTAGGGAGAGAAATAAGCAATGATATTTGTCATCTTTTACAGGACTCATTTTATGCTTTTAGTTGTCCTGTTTGTTCACAAAATATCAAGAATATTCAAATTCACACAGTTCAGGAATTACACATGCAACAGGTTTAAACAGCTTGATCTGCAAATTTCAGGATGGCCTTTCATCCATTCTGAGCTGTCAGGAGACATTTTAGTCCAAGGTAAAAACAAACAGCAAATACACCTTTGAAGGCTGGAATCACCTCCATCGGAGTCCAGGGTGCCATGGGTCAAAGCATTGTTCCTACCAGTAGCCCTCCTGAACTAACCTGACACCTAGTCTCCAGTGGTCTCTCTCAAGTCTGTCAGTACTTTCTACATGGATTACAGCAATCATACAACATAACAAAATAATGATTGTGGAGACTGAGCTATTGATGAGGATTTTTCATTATGGGGAAGGGGCTTCAAGATACTTTCCACTCAAATCAAACACTGAAGCTGAGGTAAAGTCCCCAGTCATATTTCTTACTATAGTGTACAAAGGAACAAAAACACGGTTCCCATAGAAACCTGTAATCCAGTTTGAGGCAAATCTGGAAAGGGAGCCATTTGGAGCTTTGTCCTAAGAATCAGATGATGGAGACTCTATTTTCGCTTCTGCACCAATTTTTTGAGCAACCTTTGCTGAGTTACATAATCCCTTTGAGGCTCAATTTTCTCATCATTGCAATAATGACATGAGGCTTCATATATCTATGCAGAGTCCAATTCAACCCGAGCAGCTCTGCTTTGATCTGTGTTGACTCTTTCTGAACAAGATTTCATTTGAAAAACGTGTATGCCCTAATGAAACAGCAGTTTGATAATCACTGAGATAAAATTTCTGAAGCTTCTTTCTACTCCACAATACCAATATTCCCATTAAGAACTGTAAACTACTTCTCAGACTTGGGGAGGCAGGAGGGGAGGAACTTTAAAAACAAACTCTGCCTTGCCTTCCAAAGTCACTTGCTACTTTCTTCTTTTCAAAGGACAAAGAGACTCTTCCACGGTTATTGCCAGAACTTCACTGTGGCAATTTTGTTAAGTAATCACTAAAGTGGGTCCCCACAGGCATCCTTGTATTTTTTTTTTTTTAATGTATAACTTCCTTCACACCTGACAGTTTCCCTTGTTAAAGCGTGTGAGGAAAAATGGCAAAATCAATAATATATTTGCTAAGCTACTAATTTATCCAATAAATATTTATTGAGTGCTTATTACATGGCAGGTGCTAGTTGCTGTTGGAAGTTAGTAGATTGCCTCAAGTTAGAGAACCATCTCCAAATAAATATAAATCCAACACCAGAGAAATGGAGAGTTACCACACTCTCAGAGTGGAAGACGCAATACTGTTAAGATGGCGATTTTTCCCGATTTTATCTGCAGGTTCAAAATAATCCCAATCAAAATCCCAGCAAGTTTTTTCTTTTTTTTGTGGGGGGGTCAATATTGACAAGCTGATTCTAAAATTTATATGGAAAGGCAAAGGGCCTAAATAGTCAATAAGTCTGAATGAGAAGAACGAAATTGCACACTGCAATTTTAAGATTTACTATAAAACAACAGCAATCAAAAGAGTGTAGTATTGGTGAAAAGACAGACACATAGATCAATGGAACATAAAAGAGAGCCAAGAAATAGATTTACACAATCAGAGCAAACTGATATTTGACAAAATGTGCAAAGGCAATTCAATGGAGAAAAGATTTTTTTTTTCCCTTTTTCCCCCTAACAAATTGGATATATCATATGCTTAAAAAAAAAAAAAAAAAAACTAAACCCTTACCTTATACTTTATATAACAATTAACTAACAATGGATTACAGAACTAAATGCAGAACACAAACTCTAACATATCTAGAAGAAAACAGGAGAAAATCTCTGTGGTGTTGGGTATGAGGACATTAGGCTTAGACATGACACCAAAAGTATGATCGAAAAAGAAAAAATTGATAAATTGGACTTAATCAAAACGAAGAACGTCTGCTCTGCAAAAGTCACTGCAAAGAAAAAGACAAGCCATAAACAGGAAGAAATTGTTTTCAAATCATATATTCAATAAAAGACTTATATTCAGAATGTGTAAATAGCTCTCATAACTAAACAATCAAAAAAAATCCAGTTTTAAAATGGGAAAGATATTTGAATAGATACATCACCAAACAAGATATAAAGATTTCAATATGCATCTAAAAAGATGTTCAACATCATGAGTGATTAGGAAAATGCAAATTAAGACCATATGAGATATCAGTATGGCTAAATGGCTAACATTAAAAACAAACAAGCAAAACTAAAAAAGAACTGACAATACCAAAGACGTGGAGGAACTGG
The DNA here is from genome assembly GCF_030014295.1 of Loxodonta africana. NCBI lineage: Eukaryota > Metazoa > Chordata > Mammalia > Proboscidea > Elephantidae > Loxodonta > Loxodonta africana. The sequence goes on from NC_087360.1 coordinate 65,359,128, forward strand.
AACTTTCATACATTGCTGGTGAGAATGCAAAATACAAAATGGCATAGCCACATTGAAAAACAATTTGGAAGTTTCTTGTAAAGTTAAATAAACATGCATTTATCATTTTTTTTTTATCATATGGCCCAGCATTCTAGTCCTAAATATTTACCCAAAAGAAATTAAAACATGCACCCATACAAAAATCAGTGCATAAATTTTTAAAGTAACTTTATTCACAATTGCCTCAAACTGAAAACAACTCAAGGGTCCTTCAACTAGCTACCGAATAAATACACTGTGGTACATCCATATGATGGAGTACTATTTAGCAATAAAAAGAGTCAACTATTGATACCGGCAACAACATGAATGAAACTTGTCTTAGTCATCTAGTGCAGCCTATACCAGTAATACCACAAGTGGCTGGCTTTAACAAAGAGAAATTTATTTTCTCAGTCTTGTAGGTTACAAGTCCAAATTCAGGATGTTGGCTCCAGGGGAAGGCTTTCTCTCTCTGTCAGATCTGGGGGAAGGTTCTTGTTTTCAATCTTCCCCTGGTCAAGGAGCTTCTCAGAAGCAGGGACCCCATGTCCCAAGGATACATTCTGCTCCTTATCTGCGTTCTTGGTGGTATGATGTCTCTAACTCTCTGCTTGCTTCCCTTTCCTTTTATCTCTTAAGAGGTGGTGCACTCCACACACCAGGGAAAATCCCTTTACACTGGATCAGGGATGTGACCTGAGCAAGGGTGTTACATCCCACTCTAATCCTCTTTAACCACAGCCAGAGATTATGATTTATAACACATAGGAAAATCACAAAATGGAGGACAACCACACATGGCCTAACCAAGCAGACACATATTTTGGGGGAACACAACTCAATCCATTACAAAACTCAAAGGCATTATGCTAAATGAAAGAATTTAAAATTAAAAGGCTATATACTGTATGATTCTGTTTATGTAATGTTCTGGAAAATGCAAAACTATATGAATGGAGAACAGCAATTAACCAAACCCACTGCCATCGAGTCGATTCCAACTCATGGCGACCCTATAGAACATAGTAGAACTGCCCCATAGAGTTTCCAAGGAGCGCCTGGTGGATTTGAACTGCCAACCTCTTGGTTAGCAGCCATAGCACTTAACCACTATGCCACCAGGGTTTCCCACCTGTAGAGAGAATTATGATATATACATACAATGAAATATTTCTTAGCTGTTACAGCAGAATAAAGTCCTGATGCACGCCACAACATGGATGAACTCAGAGGACATTATGCAGAGCCAAATAAGTCAGGCACAAAAGGACAAATATTGTATATCACTTCTATGAAATAAACAATTCTAGAGAAACCATCAGTAATTAGTGATTAACAGGGTTAGGAGGGAGGGGGAAAGTGTGGGGGGGTCGCTGAGAATGCTTTGAATATATGTTCATGGTGGCGGGATAATTTGTGAAAAGACGGCAAGGATGGTTGAAAAGCTTGAAGAATGTAATCAATGTCACTGAATTGTGGGAGTAAAAACTGATGAAATATTGTATGTTCTGTTGTATGTATATCATTATAAAAAGAAGAAGAGAGAGAGCATTCCACTACAAAGTGGTACCGTGAGGTAGATTTTTTGAGGATGACAGAACTACTCTCTAATTACATGGCACTACACATTTTTCAAAATCCATAACTATACGCTTTGCTGTTTGTAAATTCAAAACATTTTTTAAAAACTTGAGTTCATGGGCTTATGTCATAGATATCATAGATACCTCTATATGTAGAGGTATCTAGATATCCAGAAAAACTTATCTCTTTCTCCACCTAAGAGGACATTGGTGGTTCAGTGGTAGAATTCTGGCCTTCCATTAGGCAGACCCGGTTCGGTTCCCAGCCAATGCCACCATTCATCTGTCAGTGGAGGCTTGTGTGTTGATACAAGGCTGAAGAGACTTCACCAGAGCTTCCAGGCTAAGTTGGACTAGGAAGAAAGGCTTGGTGATCTACTTTCAAAGGCCAGCCAAGGATAAGCCTATTGATCCCAGTGTTTCAATCAGCACCTGATCCTGGGGATGGTACAGGACTGGGCAGCATTTTATTCCATTGTTACATGGGGTCGTCATGAGTTGGAGGCAACTTGAGGGTAGCTAACAACAACAACAACAATTTCAATCTTCCTAACTACCAACCTAAATGTTGATTACATTGTGGGATTTTTTTAAGAAGTCCCATGGGTGTATTTGAGTTTTAAATTGTGGTGGTATTGTAATGTTCAATAGTTATCCATACACTTCAATTTAATGCAGGAAACATGAGTTATGGTTTTCTATTTTCTCCACTAAATAACACATTCTAGAAACACTCTGACTGTGTAATCAGAGTGTAAATCAGTAGCTGTGTAAATCAGTAGCTAAATATGAACAGAAAGCATTATCACTGGGGCTAACTGTCCAGAGTTCACTTCCCGAGTAATGGTAGTTTAACACAGTGTGACAAAGTCACTCACACGAAGGTGGTGTCTCTAATGCACGTTTTCCTTCCTAAAGCATGTTCTGACCTTTTTATTTCCCTTCTACGTGAGTTCAGACCCTATCATTCTTAAAATAAAGATGTTTATCCCTGGCTGGTCACTTCTACACCATAGTTTTAAGGGAAAAAAAAAAAAAAATGATGAAGAAGACGGGAGGAGGAAGAGGAGGATACGGAGAGAAAGAATTTCAGAACACAAGTAATTACAAAGAAGGAAGGTGTACGAAATATTCTTTAATGTTTTAACTGCTGAGAGACCTCAAAAACACTGACATTAAATCAATATATCTGAATACGTTTAAAATAGGTTCTGTTGCCTTCTTCAGAAATATTAATATTTTTTTATATTTCCTTAAAAAGTACCTATCTGAAAATGATGTAAATGGTCCCAAACTTTGCTAGGGAGAGAGCTTATTCAAACTGACCTTAAACTGAAGGGATAATCACAGTTTAGTCTTCCATTCTAAGCTATTATGTTTCTATAATGTGGTCTTTTGGGTCTTTCGGAGAATGTGACCAAATCCAGTGCAATAATGTATGTGTGTGAATATGTGTATCTGTTTGAAGATACATAACTGGACAATCAAAAATAGTTTATACTAAAAAATACTGAAGTGGTTTTATTTATATATATATGTGTATATATATATATATATATATATATATATACACACACACAAGGATAAATATTCCAGAGAACTATAATCCTACCTCAGTCACTAACTAGCTGCGAGGACTTGGACAAGAATTTATATTCTATAGCCTTCAATTTCCTAAATGTAGCAGGTCTTTTCAAGCTCTACAATGTTATGAACTTGTGGTAGCTCTTAAAGGAATATGACCACTTCCTGTTTATTCTTCCACCTGGCCACTCTCATGCCTCACTCAGCTCCAGATCCTCTCTAGGAAATACAATCTCTGGAACTGAGGTTGGTGGTGTCTTTACTCTGGGAACTTTTTTAAGCCAAATGACACCACATCTATCTTTCATGATCAGCCCCACATACTGGGATAAGGTATGTTGTTGTTGTTGTTGTTGTGTGCCATTGAGTAGATTTCAACTCACACTGACCCTATGAATAGGGATAAAATATAGCCGTGGAAAATTAAGACAGCTAAATTGTATCCTGATCTGAAAAAGTGGCAGTATTTGCTATTGCTACCCAAGAAGCAAGTGATGGAAAAATTCATTTTCATCAAAAATAACCTGCAAGATCCCACTTTGGAGAATGGTGTCTGTGATCTTATACGCTAGCTAGTGGCCATCTAAGATCCATCAACTGGTCTCAACTCACCTGGAGCAAAGGAGGATGAAGAACACCAAAGACACAAGGTAAATATGAGGCCAAGAGACAGAAAGGGCCACATAAGCCAGAGACCAGAAGAAGTAGATGGTGCCCAGCTACAACCGATGACTGCCCTGACAGGGAGCACAACAGAGAATCCTTGATGGATCAGGAGAGCGGTGGGATGCAGACCCCAAATTCTTATAAAAAGACCAGACTTAACGGTCTGACTGAGACTAGAAGGATTCCCGTGGTCATGGTCCCCAGACCTTCTGTTAGCCCAAGACAGCAACCATTCCTAAAAGCCAACTCTTCAGACAGGGATTGGACTGGACTATGGGATAGAAAATGATACCGGTGAAGAGTGAGCTTCTTGGATCAAGTAGACACATGAGACCATGTGGGCAGCTCCTGTCTGGAGAAGAGATGAGAGGGCAGAGGGGGTCAGATGGACATGAAAATAGAGAGTGGAGGGAAGGAGTGTGCTGTCTCATTAGAGGGACAGCAACTAAGAGTATACAGCAAAGTGTAAGGCTGACTTGGTTTGTAAACTCTCACTTAAAGCACAATAATAACTAAAAAAATAAAATAACCTGCAAGAAGATGTCTCCTTGAAGGGCAATATTACTCATAATTCCTAAAAACATGTGTAACTTCTTATTACCTCAGTATGCAATAGTAAAAAATAGTTAAGGTTTACCAGTTATTATCATCTTTTGATTCAGCATTCAACATATATCAGTGGAGGGGTTTCAGTTCTTTATTTCTTAAAAAGTAAAGGGGTTGCTATGAGTTGGGGTCGACTTGGTGGTCAATGGTTTGGTTTTTGTATCACCACAGTTTGGAAGATCAAAATTTGTAATCTCTAGTCTATCTTCTTTGAGGTACAATTTCAACATCAAGTCTGAAATATGATAAAATGGAAGAAGGTGTGAAAGTAATCTCATTAAATAAAATGAATTATTTGTACCCCTTAATTAATCGAAATTATTTAAGTAAAGTTAGAATGCTCAGAAAACTTTAAATATTGTATTTCTCCTCCTTGTAGTCCATTTAAATCTGCACATCTATAATAAAGCAAAGATGTCACCTTGAGACTAAGGTGCCCCTGCCTCAAGCCATGGTGTTTTCAATCACCTCATATGCATGTGAAAGCTGAACAATTAATAAGGAAGACTGAAGAGAAGTGACGCCTTTAAATGATAGTTGTTGGCAAAGAATACTGAATATACCATGGACTGCCAAAAGAACAAACAAATCTGTCTTGGAAGAAGTAGAGCCGGGACACTCCTTAGAAGCAAGGATGGCGAGACTTTGTCTCACATACTTTGGACTTGTTATTTAGAAGGGATCAGTCCCTGAAAAAGGACATTTTGCTTGGTAACGTAGAAAGTCAGCAAAAAAGAGGAAGACTCTCCATGAAATGGATTGACACAATGGCTGCAACAATGGGCTCAAGCATAACAACAATCATGAGGACGGTGCAGAACCAGGCAGCGTCTCGTTCTGTTGTATGTAGGGTCGCTGTGAACTGACTCAACAGCACCCAACAACAACATAATAATAAAGCTAAATCTTTGAGTTACATATGTCAAAACTCTAAACTCGGCAAATTATATTCACGCAGATATTATTTTTACACACTCCAGCTCAGCATATCAAGAAGAAATACATAGTGACATGTAATAATATTTTTCTGCAGAGAAGAAAGAAGTGCTAAAAGCTGGTCAGAGTTATAACTAGAAAAGAAGATAAAAATTAGAAAATGAATCAACTGTGATAATGTGATTTCTGAACCTGTAAAAAAAAGTTGTGAATAAAAAATATCAAATCCTGGAAACAGTTTAACATTTGAGCAAATTTCATTACCACATGAACACCCATCTTTATGGAAATAAAAAATATAGGTTTAATTATTTGACACCTCTTCCTTCACCTATTGGGGGATATTGGTTAAATATTTCTAATTATCAAATACATATTATCATTGGCAGGTCAACGTCCTATGCTCTTTAATGCTAGTTGGCCAAATCTGTCCCAAGTCAATGTATGAACCATAATTCAAGCTCAGCTTGAATCCACGAGTATCTCTGAGGGTTTATTTTGTTTTTTTGCTTGCCTACACGATCCATAGAACTTCAGACTATTGTAACATACTAACTAGGGTATAGAGTTAATTTTCTATGGGAGCCAATATTCTTTTATCTTATACCACCTGCTTTCTATTATACAAACCACCACTCTCCCCCAATTCACTCCCAACCTTGGACTTCTTTTTGCTCCTCCTTTCCCCATCATGGCGAAAGCATCTACCATCACTTGGCCTGACATTGCTGCTGCTGCTGCTATTGCTGCTGCTGCAAATGACGTTCTTTGTAGGAAGTCTGAATTCTTGGCTGTTCCTCTGTTCATGTATTGTTTTTAAAACTGCTTTATATTTTCATAAGTGCTGTCAAATATATATATATATACACACACACACGCACACACATATATATATAAAATATATACATATATGCACACACATATATATTTGCAATAATACTGAGATAGCTAATAAAATTCTCATTTTGTAGATAAGGATATTGAGACTCCAAGAGCCTGAATTATAAAGTCACTTCAGCCTCTATTAGTACCGAAAACAAACCCCTTTGCCATGGAGTCCATTCCAACTCAAAGCCACCCGATATAGGTAAGTCGTATCAATCTTGAACGTGCATAAGAATCACCTGGAAATCTTGTTAAAATGCAGATTCTGATTCAGTAAAGTTCTGGGGTTGGTGTAAAGAATCTACATCCCTAACAATCTTGCAGCTGATGTTAAGTCTGCTAGGCTCAAGTCTTATTTTGAGTAGAGAAAGTGTGGACATCACTTGAAACCAAGTCTTCTTCTTCCAAGTCCAATAACTAGTATCTATGCCTTCTCTTCCTTTTCAGACTTGCTGCTGGGGGTCAGGATGGTAGTGGATAACTCACATATGTAACTTAATCTTGCACGGCTTTCATGGCCTCATCCCAAATTATTGAGAGACCTATTCCTCCAGAAGTCTGTAACCATGCTAGGCAAGCCCTCTTCTGCACCCCAGATCCACATACACTTGTCTCTTCCAAGACTCTTTCTAAGAAGTCACTATTTATTACAATGACTGTCATGTGTTTTAATACAAGAGAAGATATAGGGACTGTATGTCCTGTAACAGTCTGTGTCAGGTCCTTGGGGAGTCACGACTGCAAAAGGGAACACCATCTGTGGGACCTTGGGCTAGCGGAACAAGTGGAAGCAGTACATGTCAACACCCAGATGATATTCTCAGCACAAGCAAGCCAGAGGGCTGGCATGAGATAATATTCAGTGGGAGGAATGGAGAGAATGCCAGATGAGGGAATGGAGGAGATGACGGTCAGGGGGAGCACTGTCCAGGTGAAAGAGGACTCTGCCCCACGAGGAGGGACCATCTGGATTGAGCTTGGTCTAATTAGTCAGCGGTGGCTAAAGAGGATGGTGATGATTATTCTTTCTGAGGTTAATAAAATCCTCCACATCCGCAGCAGAATTTCTTATTGTAGGTGAACTCAAGGCAATGAGATATTAACACTTTCTCCTACTTCAGGTACCTTTTAAGACGCTACGTCCCTAGTGCCTAGAAAAGTGTCTTACTCAAAGTAGAGACAACATGATGGATCTTGGAATGATGAGGAAGACTGCAGCCTTGAGGAGCAGGCTTTGGGCTGCATACAGAAGCACCCTCATTTCTCTGTTCTTGACTGCTCAGAGTAGGCAGCAACACAAAGTGTTAACACACAGCAACTTTGCTGAGGAGGTGCTCTAAACGCAGCTTTTGTAAATGAACTAAGAACAGGATGGGATGATTTGAGGGGCACCATACTGTCTCCCAGAAACCCTGGTTGCACAGTGATTGTGTTACTGCTACTAACCAAAAGGTTGGCAGTTCGAATTCACCAGGCGCTCCTTGGAAACTCTATAGGGCAGTTCTACCCTGTCCTATAGAGTTGCTATGAGTTGGAATCGACTCGAAGGCAATGGGTTTGTTTTTTTTTGTTTTTGTATACTGTCTTCAATGTCTTCAAGATCAGAGTTTCCAACTCCTCACTATTCTTTTGGAGTGAAAAAGGAAGAAGAGATAGGCTAGTAAGAATGCTCAGAGAGTAAGGAATAATGAGGACACAAGGAAATCAGGACATTAATGGAGGATTCTAATGCCTCCTGCATTTGAAGAGCCAAGATGAGATGCCACCATCAGACAGCTGAATAGTCATCAAGTTAGTGGATGGCCCAAAGAAACCCAACTCCTAGTGTGTCGTAAGAATGTAGATTCTGTATAAATTTCAAAATCTAACTTTGGTCTATATGGGATAATGACAGGCAAATCAGATGAAGATCTAGTTTTCAGTAAGCCACTCAACATAGCAGAAATAGAACAAACTCCCTTGAACATTAGGCTTTAACATTTGGAAGTGCAGGGTCTTTCAAGACACACCTGGAAGAAGAGTAATGGAGCAGAAAGCAATCATACAAAGGCTGATCAGTGCGTGCCTGGGTGTACACGTGAGCAAAAGCTTTCCAGCTCAAATCCATTATTTACAAGGCAAAATTAAGATCAATATTTCTCGCATTTCACTAAGAGTCCAGTCCAGAAGTTGCAAGCAGGCATAAAGAATGGCCGTATTTGCACAGGATAATGCAGACTCCCCGGCTTCCTTTCTGGACTCCTGAAACGGTCTTCATCGTGTATCTTTGTGCAAGGTCGCATTCAAGAAGTTCCGTAAACATTAGACACGTTTTCTCTTTAATTTGTTTCTGGAATAGGAACCCAGGTGATCTTAGCCTGCACAGGGATTCTGTAAGAGACCTCTTCATTCTAGTCCAGTATCTGCTGAACCACTTCCAGTTTTGGTGAAGACAGGAACGATGTTGGACCAAGTACTGTCAATTCCCCCTCTGTAAAATGTTTATTTTGAAAGCATTTTAAGTTAATGAGGTGAAAATGGAGCCCTGGTCACGCAGTGGTTAAGAGCTCAGGCTGCTAACCACCAGCCACTCCTTGAAGACCCTGTGGGGCAGTTCTACTCTGTCCTATAGGGTTGCTATAGTCAGAATTGACTTCACAGCAATGATTTTTTTGTTTTAAGGCATAAATAGGAGACATGCAAACATCTCATTTCTGAAAACAGTTCTCTCCCAGTTTCCTTCTTTCATTATCTTTTTTTAGCAGCATCTTTGTCATGATTAAATGGACTCTGTTCCCTTTTAATTTATGAGTATTTTATTTATTATTTTTTTTTAAATAAAAGGTCTTGGCTTTTTTATAGCAGCAGGTCTTGCCTGACATTCTTAAGATTACATAATCCTGGTACTTATTTCTGGTGATTTAAGGGAATATTGTAAGTTGTATTACTGATGCCAAGATATCAGTAAGGCTGGCTGTCTCCTGGGGACACTTCCAGTGCTAATAAATAGATGTGCTATGTATCAGAAGACATTAGTACCTCCTCCGTTGCGCATGCACACGCACACACATGCACACACAAGATAAGATGCAAAGACAAATAACTCTGAAGCCAAGGTCAGTGGCAATTACAGGTCCTCTAATTCTACTTTTCCTATCTACCATCCCCAATAGAGACACTTAACTGGGAGGGTTTGTAAGTCATCATAATTATAGTCAATTGTAGATGGGGATGGTGGTAGAATACCTACAAAACTGTCAAAATGTTATTTCTTTCCATGAGCTTGGTCTAGAAACTCTGCATCAACTACTCAGATGATGCCTATAGGCCAGCTTGATAAAAACCAACCTTCATACTAGCATCTTTTTCACTTGAATGACTCAAAGGAAAACATAGGGTCGCTGTGAGTCAATCAATTCGACGGCAATGGGTTTTGGTTTAGACATGAGTGTATGGCTTTGTTTTATTAACCATTAGCAAACATGATATTGGTATCTGTAGTTAAGCCTATAAAAGAAGGAAGTGAAAAGCAAATGAAGGAGGAAGTGTGCTTGACTAACAAAATTTCCCATTAGTTGTTGTTAGTGTGACCTAGGAAAACAAATACCTTGATTGTTAACCACAGCGGTAAAAATATTTTCCTATCTTCAGATACTGGCTAAGTAATATATCAGGAGAATATACACATAAACATATACACACAATTAGTGTCTTACAGATAAATTTATTTAAAATGCTTTTTAATTCTTTATATTTTTTTCCCAACTTATCAGCATTTTTTTTGACTGCTTATATTTTATTTTTGCTGTTGTTGGTGTTGTAAGAAACAAATTCTCAAATAAAAGTGGCTTAAACTATAAGGATATGCATTAGTTCACATGGTTGGTGCAACCACTGGATGGTGTCATTAAATACCCAGCTCTTTCCATCTTTCTAGTTGGCAGTCATCAGGTTTAGCTACTCATGGTTGTAAGAGGGCTGACACCACCCCAGCCATCCCATTTGTATTAACCCTATCCTAAGGAAAAGAGAAAAAAAAGGCAGTTTCTCCTCACACAGTTTTTATCATGAGGGAGACATTTCTGCAAATCCCCAAGCTGACTACACTCAGACACAATTATTCAACTTCCCCTAGGGTCACAGGTCTAAGACGATCTGGCTAGTGAAGCTTCAGAAAAAGTTAGCTTCTCATCTCTCAGACCCTATACTAGAGGATCATTCTGCTGGCAAAGAGGAACCCTACTGGGTAAGAGTAACCCTACTGGGTAAGCACTCAACCCAGCTTTCAGAATTTCAAATTTAAATTGCTGTATTGAATTAGGATCAATGAAAAGCCTTTATTCTGCAGTTAAAAGTCTCAATTCCAAGTTTCTTTTTTTCTATCCCTTAAAAAGACAAAGATTGTCTTTTTACTAACTTTTGACATATGTATGCACGTGAATATGTGTTGCCCAGATGTAGAGACTGACTTTATAGTAGAAAATATGGGGCTTGAAAATGGATATGCAAACTCTTTGGGCTGAACCTAGTGAAAAATCAAAGCTCTCAGTCTCTAGACAATAGGGTAGAATAAGAGGAAGGTCGGATGATAGCAGCGGAGGCAAGTTTTCATTCTGTACACAACTTGTAGACCTATTTGTCTTGTTCAGGCCTTTGAAGAAGGTGGCAGTGTGTGTGCACCACCTCTCAGAGGGCTGGCAAGTGGCTGAGATTCTCCCTCACATCTGGAGTATACTGCTTTGCTTCTAGAAATCTGTTTTGTGTTTGACCACTTATAAGAGGTCCAGCAAATTCATACCTGCAAGGATGAAATGAATTAATTGATAACTGTTTTTCTTTTTTAAATTACTAGTATTCCTGCTTTAAAAAAATGAAATAAAACAAAAAGAATAAAATGATATTTGGGGAGTGTCCATTTTATTTATAATGCAATTGCTATCAAAACAATGGGCTGGAGCTTTTTTTGCAGAGGAGAAGCATTCCACTACCAAATTGATTCCTTATATATTCAGTAGGATCATAACGGAAAGATAAGCTCAGGGATTTATTGAGAGCGTCCGAAATACAACTTCAGTGGGAAATCAAAAAGCAAATGGAATGAAGAAGAGACAGATTAAAAAAAAAAAAAAAAACGCCGTTTGGAAGCACTGCTCTTACATAACTATAAATTTAGGGGCTATTTATAGAGTGTCCACTGGCACTGCTGGGTGCTGGCTCTACAGTCCTTGAACTTGTAAGATTTAACAGCATGGCGGGGAAAAAGATATTAGACAAATAATCACATAAATTAGTATATAATTAATGATTGCTGGATGAGTTGTATGAAAGAAAATAATAGGTTGTTATAGAGACTGATCCAATTTAGAAGAAAGGGGTCAAGACAATTTCTTCCAAGAAAGAGACCAATTAGCATGATGACTGTATTTTCCAGGATACCTACTGACCTAATAAAATTATAAATAACATCTTATTTTACTCTAATTGGTGTCCTGTTTTAGAGAATAAACTATACGATCATCCTATCTGTAAAGTAAGACCTGAAGAATTAACAGGAGTTTGCATAACAATGAGAAAAGCACATCAGTATTCCCAGTGTATGGAGTAGCTTTTCAAAGACCTGTGGATGGAACAAGCTTGGTGAATTTGAAGAAACGAGAGGTCAGTGTAGCTGCAAAGTAACAGTGAGAAGTTCCAGACAGGGCTGGAGAGGTAGCCAGGGGCTACCTAATGCCATATTACAGACTTTGTAGTTTACAGCAACGTGAAGTCATGCAAGAATTTTAAGTAAAGGAGTAATGTTATCCTGTTTTAAGTAAAATTCTCAGGCTGCTTTGTACAGTATGGGTTCTCGTTGTTAGGTGCCCTAGAGTTCATTAAGACTCATAGTGATTCCATGTGACAGAGCAGGATTGTCCCACAGGGGTTTCTACACTGTAATCTTTATGGGAGCAGATCTCCAGGTCTCTCTCCTGCAGAGCGCCTGGGTGGGATCAAACTGCCAATCTTTGAGTTAGTAGCCAATCACTTAATCGTTGTGCCACCAGGGCTCTTTGAGTATGGATTAGAGGAAGGCGAAATGTTGAACAGAGAAACCAGCTTGGAGGATACTGCAGCAATCCAGGCTAAAGATGAAAGTGGGCCGGAGAGAAAGAAACTGAAGGGACTGAGGATATATTTTAGATGTAGACTAAACAGAACTTGGCAGGGGATTACACGTTGGGGTAAGGGGTCAGGGAGGAAAAACAATTGAAAGGTACACTAAGTTCTCAGCATTATGTTAAGTATTATCAAAGTTTTCAGGAATGTCTGTCTTATATGAAGCAACAATGCTTACAGTAAGTGAGTTGAGACAGTTGTAATTTAGAATGTGCTTATGCAGAAAAGAGTTGCCCTGTATCCTTCACTGTAATAAATCATAGCTATGAGTACAACAATATGCTGAGTCTTGCAAGTCCTACTGAGTCATCAAACCTGGGTGTGGTCTTGGGAACCCTCCAGTACAATGATCAAATGCCAAAATGCAGATTTCAGGAGTAAAGTATAACCAATAACAGAAATGAGGGTAGACAAAACAGGCTAAATACCCTCAGGACTACGCTTTCTTGAGGGTCTACTCAGTCTAATACATACTAAATGAGAATTGCTCTCCAAATTAGTGTTTACATGGCTCGTGCACTGGGCCTTTTCCTATCAGTCCCCAAGGAGATAAAGCCACCCTACCAAGAAAAGAAAAAAAAAAACCTGATAAAAATATTTTTTGACATCAAGCTTAAATTTCTCAATGTTCCAATGCCCTGTCTCTACACTGTGCTGAAGAATTCAGTCTGAATTCCACAGCTGTGGGTCACACAGAGAAACGCCTGAAGATTGCAACCAAAGGGGAAGAGTGAGACTGGCTGATGTCTTGTCTGAGGGGAAAAGGAAAAAAAAAAACTATCAGAGGCTGAAGAAGCGCTTACAAATTTTTGCTGAATAGAAAGTGCTTCTGTATCTTTACTCCTGCAAAATACAGCGTTAGCCATCGCCTACTTCTTCTGGGTAGAAAGGAGCTGGCGCTAAAAGAGATGTAAATTTTGAGCAGAATTGGGTGATGATGTGCTGATTATTCATGACCTCTCTCCTTTACTACAGTCCAGCACTGGAAATAATTTACTTTCTATTACCCAATTAAAAAATAGGTTCTTTAGGGAAAACCTTCTTCAAATAGAAAATAACAACTCTAGCAATACAGGCAAAAGGAATCCAGACAAACTGTAGGATAATTATTTTATAGCATTGCCCCCACACCACAATCTCCTGAATAGCCTGTTTTTATCTGTTGAAAAGGCTGCCCAAATGGATGCTTTCTTTTGTCTATCGGATTAGTAAATGCCTTATTTGATTAAGTGCTCTATTTACGATAGCTGCCTCTTTTGGGAAAAACAATTATTTACTGCTTCTTCATTTTTATGATTAAACAGCAGTCTTAACTGTCCACATGTCCAAGTTATAGTGCTGGATCTTAAAAGAAAGCAATGACAATAGGAACAGTCTTTATTCTCTAAGATGTTACATTGGAACGAAAGGTCTCCCTCCTGACTAGAGGTCCACCAAAGCCCTTAACACACATTACCCATGTAGTGTTTCCTAGTTTCTATGAGGAAAGGGGAAGAGCCCTATCATTTTTTTACAAACATAAATATCTAAGCACTTTAAAGGGAAAGCAAAAATATTTGCCAAGGAAAGCTGAGGGAGGCTGAGATATTCCCACTGCTCCATCTATCTATTCATCCAACAAATGTATTTAAAAAGAGAACGAAAAACCAAACCTATTGCCATCAAGTTGATTCCAACTCATAGCAACCCTACAGGAGAGAGAACTGCCCCCCATAAGGTTTGCAAGGAGCAGCTAGTGGGTTCAAACTGGAGATCTTTTGGTTAGCTGAGCTCTTAACCACTGCGCCACCAGGGCTCCAACAAATGTAACAGGCGACAATTAAGTGCCAGGCATTCTGCTAGGTTCTGGGGATGCAAAGAGTAGGAAACCCAACTTACATACATTACCCTTGATCTAAAGATTGTCCCTCACTTCTTTCTGACTACTAATGCGACCTGACAATCACAATGGCAAGATTTCTGTGCAATAAGAGAAATAACATCTTTCCATATTTACAAGAGAAATTCTCCTATTTCCTTAATGTTTCTGCTATATGGATGAAAGAGAGGCTGGCATTACTGTGCTCCATTTTAATTTTATTTTTGTAGTGGCATCTCATTGTGGTTTTTGTTTTAAACAGATTTATTGAAGACCTGTCTCCCTAATTTTTATTTCCCTTTTTTTTCAGACAGTAAAAATACATGCTGCTCATAAAAATGTCAAAGTATCCAGATGTGTATAAAGTAGGAAAAAAAGCCCTTCCACTAGTCCCATCCTATTATTAGTAAGTCTTATATAGCCTTTCACATTCTTCTCAGCAAAACATATCATTTTTTGAATATTACTTGAAATAAAATGTACATACAGAAAACTGCCTATGTCATTAGTGAAAGGCTCTTTGTATTCTCTTTCCTCGGTATTTTCATATCTACTGTGAACTAAGTAAAACCAGTTCCCGGATCAAGAAATGTTATAAATACACCACAAAGGGACTGCATGAGTCTGCAACAAAACATTCCAGGTCAAGCATATACACACATGGCATTGTTTCCATAAAGCCTTTAACTCGTCTCTATTGGATGGGCATTTAGGTAATTTCCAATTTTTCACCATGGAGAGAATCATATGGCCCACATTCTGGTCCATGTCATTTTCCTGTTTTGGAAGAACTGCTCTATCACACAAATGTTGTTGGCCCCATGACACAGCGATCAAGTGGTTTTCTTAAAATATCTGTCATTTAAACTCCTGGGGCTGAGAAGAGAAAGACAGGGAAAAAGAAAAACCGAAATACAGGAAGATGAGAAATAGGGAAGGAAAGTAGAGAGGGAGGAAGAAAGAGGGAAAGAAAATAAATTCCTAGGCCAAGTACATATATATTGTTTTTTTTTTTTTTTTTCCCCCAGATACACAAAAGTTTAAAACGGAGTTCATCTTCGTTTTAAGTTCAACAGTGGGTTATTCTCATCTTATCCAAACTACCATAGAAAAATGCTTCTTCTGGCAATCAGAAACAAAGCAGATGCTTTCACCTTCCCTTACCAGTACCTTCCATAAGAGCCACAAAAGAGTAATGAGGTGGTGTGTGGCTTAATGAGATTATTTTTCATGGCTCAAGACATTATGGTAATGAAAGGGGGAGAAGAAGAAGTGTCACCCCTGAATCGCAGGTGCTTTTCATTTTCAATGACTAAGGTGGTGCACTGAGATCTATCATGTCTTTGGTGCTTCTCAAAGTATGCAAAGACGCTGCTGTTGATGTCTTTAATTTGGTGAGTACTATTTTCAGTGTGCCTGAAAGATGGGAGGATTCCTAATTTATGTAAAGCATTACTGAGAATGATCTATATGACAGGGTGACATAAAAAGCTAAATGCAAGCCATTTCTCACTGAAGATAATTTGAAATAGCATTCTGTCAAGGGAGACATTAGATTACAGAGGATAAAAAGTAGGAAGAGGTGCTCATATATTTAGTTATATTTGCATAATCATCTAAAGTAGGTTTCCCATGTCCTCTTGGGGCTACCTAGCATACAATGAGTAGAAGAATAGTTCCCTAAAGTATCACTAGAGAAAAGACTTTTTAAAAAGAACAAAGTATATTAACATTGTCAAACAGACCTCACTGAGATTTGTCCTTATTCCTAGAAGGAGAAAAAAAAAAAGCTCTAAAATTCTCACTTGTTTTGTGAATGTAATTGCTGACTACTTACTAAATATCAGAAGATTATCTGCGTCATGAGGATGTTCTGGAAGTCAAAGACTGCAAGAGGGAAAGGTTTCTGCAATCTCTGTGGGATCCATTTCCCACGTGGGAAGCAACACAATGCCAAAGACGTCCTTGTCCTAATCCCTGGAACCTGTGAATATGTTACCTTTCATGGCAAAAGGGACTTTGCATATGTAATTAAGTTAAAGACCTTGAGATGGGAAGGTTATCCTGGATTTTCCAGGTGGACACAATGTCATCACCAAAACTAAATCCAAATCATTGCCATGAAGTTGACTGCAACCCTAAAGGACAGAGAACTGCCCCAGAGAGTTTCCATGGATCGGCTGGTGGATTCAAACTGCTGAACTTTAGGTTAGCGGCTGAGCTCTTAACCACTGCACCAACAGGGCTCCAATGTAATCACAGGGGTCCTTAAAAGTGGAAAACGGAAATGTAATTAGAGAAGAATGGTCAGAGAGACACAACTTTGCCGACTTTGAAGATAGAGGAAGGAGGCCATTTGTCAGGGAACGTGGGCAACCTATAGAAAATGGAAAGGACAAGGACATGGATTCTCCCCTAGAGCCTTCAGAAAAGAATGTAGTCCTGCTGGCACCTTAATTTTAGCCCAGTAAGACCCATGTTGGACTTCTAACCTATGTAACTATAAAATGGTAAATGTGTGTTTTAAGTCACTAAGATTACAGTAATTTTTTATGTCAGTAATAGGAAACTAATACATCCCATTTCTCCATCATTAAGTTTGAGAAATGTAACCATCACACGCTCCGTCTCTGTGCTAAAGAATTCTTGGACCAGGCAAAATAAAATATTTACCTTTTGTCTCTGGAAGATAAGACTGAGAATCAAGTAAAAACGCTTACTTACCAGCAAGACTAACGGCTCACCAATACTTGCAGGCAGGCCCTCAATTTGACAGTGTCTGCCAGACCAAAATTTTTATTCCAATAATTTCCCAGTCCTAATCAGTTCCTCGCCTTCCACTCAGGCTTTTTAATTTATAAATATTCTTCCCTGTCTTCCTCTTGAGTGGCTACTAAGACTCCTCAAGTTGACATCACCCCTTCCTGTAGTAAGTCTAATAAACTTAGCTGTGCTTAACCAATGGCTTTTCCTATTTTGGAGGAGGTCACTCGCAACATGATGTGCTTCTTCATCGGCATAATTGAAAAATTTCATATACAGCTGCGACGGCCAAGGACGGTGAACTGAGATGATACCTCAGACTCCTGCTAAGCGGAGAGGGGAAACGTGAGAAGGAAATACCAGAAATGAAAATGCACGTTGATTAAACACCACTTCTTTTTCATTTTTTCAAATTCTACAATCAATTTTAGGTGGATTTGCTTGCGATGTTGGTATAATTCCATCTTCAATAAGTAATTTGCTTGGTTTATGATATGTAGAAAATGCCCTGGTGGCGCAACAGTTTAAGCACTCGGCTGCTAACCGAAAGGCGGGAGATCCGAATCCACCAGCCACTCCGTGGGAGAAAGATGCGGTAGACAGCAACTGGTTTGGGCGTTTTTGGTTTTGTTTTGATGATACACAGAACTGACAAATACAATCTGAAGCTGAGCAGTGATGATGAAGAAGAAGAATTCTGGGAACCTAACTAGGAAAAGTATACGGGATGACTTTTCTTCCCCACTCCATAACCTTGTGTTTTTCACAACATTAAGGCTGAACAAACGTCAAACCTCAATAGAATCAGATCCATCTTTCTCTGAAATGTCTTTATCAAAACTGTGCTATACCTATGCTTAAAGCATATCGCACTCATTATGCCTCTTTCCCAAACGTCATTTCCCCTAGTATGTGCCTGGTTACTAGTCACAGACAGACAGGAAGTTAAGCTCATCCAAGCTGCAAGTTCACACAAAACATTTGGCATTGCCTCTGAAAGCCAATTCTTTTCTGCGTGTGGGATTTGTTTTTGTTCTTTTTTTTTTTATTATTTTAACTCTCTCAGAACAATAGAGAGAGTAGATGGCACATTAGTTTAACCAGTTCAGATGACAATAAAGAAGAGTTATAATCCATTACGTCTGTCAGTTGGAACTGGGTTTTCACTAGTGAACACGAGCAGTTAATCCATAAAGAGGACCTAATGAGATGTTTGAAAATGGAATACATGCATCAGTAAATTTAAAGAGACTTTGCTAGGATTAATGAAATGCTAGAGTATTATCAATGAATAGGAAAAAGTATTTCTTTGGATATGTTTACTTAAAACAAAGAGAATTTTTGCTTAAAAAAAAGTCTTAATGAGATTTCATTTCTGTTCTATCCCTTAAAAGATTTTGCTTCTCTCTTGGAATTTCCCTTTTCAGAATTATCTTTTCCTTGTTGTTGGGAAACCCGGGTGGCGTAGTGGTTAAGTGCTATGGCTGCTAACTAAAGGGTCAGCAGTTTGAATCCACCAGGCGCTCCTTGGAAACTCAATGGGGCAGTTCTACTTTGTCCTATAGGGTTGCTATGAGTCGGAATCGACTCGACAGCACTGGGTTTGGTTTTGGTTTGGTGGTGTTGTTAGGTGCCATCAAGTTGGTTCTGACTCAGCAAGATCCTATGTACAACAAAACAAAACACTGCCTGGTTCTGCACCATCCCCACAATAGTTGTTATGCTTGTGCCCATCGTTGCAGCCGCTGTGTCAACCCATCTTGTTGAGGGTCTTCCTCCTTTTTGCTGATCTTCCCCTTTACCAAGCATGACGGCCTTCTCCAGGGACTGGTCCCTCCTAATAACATATCCAAAATATTAAGAAGTCTTATCACCCTCCCTTCTAAGGGGCATTCTGGCTGAACTTCTTCTGAGACAGATTTGTTTGTTCTTTTGGCAGTCCATGGTATATATTGTATATTTTGTATGTATTTTCCCTAAATGTTATAATATTGCATATATATAATATTGTTTATTCCTTAAATATTGTAACCATTACTGAGAGAGTTGCCTTAAAAAGATCTTAGAAGAAAGAAGCATTGAAATAATTGACAGTAATAATAATAACAGTGATAATAACTCTAATAACTACTATTTATAAAGGACCCCTATGGGGCAATTCTACTCTGTCCTATAGGGTCACTATGAGGCGGAATCACCTGGAAGGCAACAGGTTTTTTGTTTTGTTTTGTTTTGTTTTAATATACGCAGGGCTTTGCAAACATATTTTAAGTTAATACTGTTAACAATTAGGTATAGCAGGTAGATATCTTCTGTTAATAGTCAATGATGATTATGACTATGTAGCTGTAACTGTATCTAGATATTCACACATATATTCTTTCTCATTTCCTCTAACTTCTAATTGTTCTATATGTTGCCCCACAAGACTGACTTTTTTATCAGTCAGAACATTAACTTCTAGAATTCCATTAAGGAGGTGAACCGTGGATGCAAAGTCATTTCTATACTGCAAAGTAGTTCTCAGCCTTTGTAATACATAGTTAATCATATAAGGAACGAAAGGGTAAGTTATTTAGCAAGTTGTAATATTCTTTTCTGTTTGTTACAAAATAAGAAGAAAAGAAACATGGGTTTTTTTTTTCCTGCAGGCTAAGCTGCATGAGGATTCTGGGCATTAGGATTTTCATAATGACAGTCACAGTATAATACTGTCTTCCAAAGTGCCACCATGATCTCCTTCTTTGCTATGCAATGTGTGTTCCAAGAATCTGCAGCAACAACATCCCCTGAACTTCCTAGAAATGAAGGACGCCACATCCATTCCATTTTACCACGATGCCCTGGTGATTTTCATGCACATTAATATTGGAGAGCACTGATCTAGTTTTACAGCTTGAAAAGGCCGTTAAGTAACAGGAATCGAGAATATAACAGGGCTTCTAAATTCTACCTGTTTATTACACACTGGGGCAAGACACAGCCTACAAAGTTACAATCTCCAGAGACCCTGAGCTCCTGTATTTTTTCTTAAGTCCAAAGGTGGTTCCAGTGTGTAGTCAGTGTTGAAACCACAGATAAAATTGAAAGGAATTTTGTTCCCACACATTTAAGGAACAGCTTTACTCATGCACACCTGAAACATTTCTCAGTCCACTTGTCGACTGTGAAATTCACGAAAGAAACATAAAAAGCAGCCATGATGAACTCTGAATGGATTCAGTAAGAGGAACCACTCCATTCACTCCAAGAGACTCTAAAGTCTCTTTAAAAGATGTCTTACTCATGTTTACTTAGCTGGGAAATCTTAGGCTTTCAACAAAGGAGCTGCATTTTTTCATCTCTAAATGCTGACTCCCTTTACCAATGCCACATTTTACCTCAAGAGATAGTTAATTCATCCTGGAACACATCGGCCTCCTCTCAATTCAATAATCAGACAAACTACTAAAAGATAACAGCTACTTAGGAAAATAACATGTTAGAATCTTGGTATCACCGACTATTTTCTATACATTTGTATAGAAACACTGCCCAACAGGATGACTACACATAGAAAAGATGTTTGAATTTAATTGAATGGTTGAAAATAATGCCTAGGGAAGGCCATTTCAACCCGCTCATATGCATGAGGAAAGCTGGACAATGAAAAAGGAAGAGAGAAGAAGAATTGATGCGTTCCAACTGGGATGTTGGCAAAGAATATTGAATATGCCGCAGACTGCCAGATAATGAACAAATCAGTCATAGAAGAAATACAACCAGAATTACTCCTTAAAAGTGATGAAAGTGAGACTTCAGCTGACTTACTTTGGACAGGTCATCAGAAAAGACCAATTCCTAGAAAAGGACATCCCGTTTGGTAAAGAAGAGGGTCATCGAAAACACAGGGAACTCTCATAGAGATGCACTGACACAACAACCTCAACAATGGGCTAAACATATCAACAATCGTGAAGATGGCACTGAACGGGGAACGTTTCGCTCTGTTACACCTAAGTTCGCCATGATTTGTAGTCATCCCAATGGCAACTAACAACATCAAAGTATTAAACTCATCAAAAACCTATAAAGTGATTCCATGCAACTGTGTGAGATCTACTTAACCTTACAGCTTTTTTGTTCAGGCTAACACTGCAAAATGGTAGACTATTCTGATCTTAACTCACAAATGGGTGACAACAAGGAAACTCACTGTCTTTATAACTACATGTTGAACATGCTCAAAACACTGGCAGTGCTGGGCAACCTAGGAAGCAGAGTTAGTTTTAAGAGATCTGGATTAGCTTCTAGTTTTCATATCTTCATTCTTAATAAAAGGCTTAGCCCTGGACAAGACTTAAGGAAATTCCTCTTTGTATTATTCCTTACCCATTTACGGTTCTTAGCTCACATTTTAACGTCCTGCTCTTTCGGAAAACTGACATCATTTCTCTTCTTTCAGCCCATCAAAACCTGCTTTCAGAAAACAGCCAGATGGCATTTACTTACATGCTTTCATAAAACTAAATAGGTCCCTGAGTGGCACACAAGCTTGGTGCTTGACTACTAACCTAAGGGTTGGCTGTTCAAACCTACCCAGCAGCACTATAGAAGAAAGGCCTGATGATCTGCTTCTGTAAAGATTACAGTCAAGAAAAACCCACAGAGCAGTTCTGCTCTATAACACACAGGGTAGGTAGCCATGAGCTGGAGTCAACTCAAGGCAACGGGGTTTTGTAACACTAAATACACAGATCGACCCTTCCAAAAGTATTTTTATTATTAATCAGAATGAAAATAATAAGTAATTCTTTTTGAAATCTTACTATGTCCCAGGCAATGCCTAAAGAAGGATATCATGCTTGGTAAAGTAGAGGGTCAGCGAAAGAGAGGAAGACCCTCAATGAGATGGACTGACACAGTGGTTGCAACAATGGGCTCAAGCATGGCAACAACTGTGAGGATGGTGCAAGACGGGGCAGTGTTTCATTCTGTTGTGCATAGGGTCGCTGTGAGCTGGAACCAACTCGGCAGCACCTAACAACACCACCACCGTCATCCCTGTCCTACAGATGAAGAACCCAAAGATGAAAAACATTAAGAAACGTGCCCAAGGTTACACAGATACCAGGTGGCCTAGCTAGAATCCAAACACAAGTAGTTGGCTCCAGGATCTTCACTCTGAATCTCAACCTTGTATGTGCCTCTACCACCGTTTATTTACTGCAAGTATTTATTCCATGTTGAAGAAATTTCAAGCACCAGCAAACAGAAAAGCATTTCTGAGCAGGTGAAGAAAGTACTACGGATTCTATGGGAAGAAGGACCCATCTAAGTATATTGCTTAGGCCAGTGGTTCCCATACTTAAGTATGCATCCGATTGACCTGCAGGGGCCAAGATTTTGCATTTCTAACAAGTGTCCAGGTGATACTGATGCTACTGGTCCCAGGAGCAAATTTTGAAAACCACTATGTCCAGAGATGGGGGAGAGGGAGATTCTTTCTCACCATCCAGCATTTGCAAATTGCAATAATCACATTTCATTACCGTATGGACATAAATCACTTCTCATTTTCAATCTTTAATCACTTCTCATTTTCAATCTTTAACGCTCCTCTCATTGCCATCAGAAAATTGCCTGAGTTTAAAAAAAAATTAATAAAGCCTTGTCTCTATCAATTTCTAACAGAGCTTTCAAAGGAAAGGTAAAACTCAAATTGTCCCCTCCCTACACTCACAGATTTAGCCATTTCTTATGTTTAAATTTAATGTGGAAAACCTCCAGTATGCCACTTTTGATAACAAATAACCCTGGATACTCTTCAATGCCATTTCTTCAATTATATTTTCTTTACTGCTCAAACAAGATAAATGGGGGGAATCCAAACAATTTTTCATAGGTCAGAGATTCCATGCACCTGGTGCAGCTGGAGTTTGCTTAACAGCACAGCGATAGCTCTCCTAAAATTACAACCTAGACATTTTTCCCCTCCTCCGGCTTTTAGTCAATTTACCTTTCAGAGCACTGAACCAGCTTTTACAAAAAAATAATTAACAGAAGAAATCACTCAATCTTCCCACTAAAAGACAATAAGGCACTGTTGTTAGAAAGGGAAGCCATTGATTTACAGGCTTTTAGGGCTGAAGGATTTCCCTATTTAAATAATGGTGTGTGCGTGCGTGCATGCATGAGCGTGTGTGTGTGTGTGCGTGTGTACGAGGTTGGGGGGATCCCTCTGTAATAAGATATACAGTATTTCTGCTTTTAGCTAACAATTTTAATAATCTCTTATTGGAAAGTTCATCTTTAACTTTGAGCACAAAATGCTGTGGCTGAGCTTGGGTTAAGTGGTTCAGAAATCACTGAGAGCTGACTTTATTATACTACTTCCACTTGGAAATGTATATTGAAAAGAGAGAAACTGGGGAGAAAGAGGCAGGAGAAAATAATGATGAAATTATGCACGCGTATTGATATCTCAGAGAATATTCTCCTTTACAATTTTGAGAACATCCAGCAATTGTTCACTGCTATGGGTCGTGCCTGAGAACTGAATAAATAAAGTAAACAAACCAACAATAGCCAGCACTGGATCTTATTTAAAAGTGAATCTGAGGTAGCACACATCAACCAGATATAAGATTGTTGGCAAGATATGGCCGGAGGTGTCAGATACTATTTTGAAACATGAGAAAAATTTTGTGCTCAAAAGAAGACAATCCCCTTCTTTGTATTACACAAATGTCCACATAAATCTGAAGAGGGTATCCAGTGTAGTCTTCGTTGAGAAGAGCTGGGCAGAGGGATGTGAACACAGAGCGACTGGTGTGACCCTGTCTAATGGAGTAACCATCTCCATTGAAAGATGGGTGGCATGTAAGTTTCAGGTGGTGCAAGAATGTTAACAAGGAGCTACAAGAGTTTGTGTGCAGAATGACAGCTTGAACAAATCAAAAGAAATTCAGCGCTGGGGAAGATCAATATCTTATCACTTGCACCACTCAAAAGTGGACTGGACAAAGAACTAGAGAATCAGAGGTAAGGAACAATTCCCATGCTGGCAGAGAGGGAAGGGATGGGCAAGATAGAACAGACCTTTCCCATTCTAATTTCTATGATTTCACAGCACTGGAAAAGCCAAAAAAAATTCCACTAAAGAAGCAATGGTTGCTAGCAATTGGCTTCTTTCCAAGGTATCTTTGGTTTTACACTGGCATTCTCAGAATACCATTTCCCATACATTTCAAAACATGGCATCGACGATCTGGACTTTGTTTACAACTGCAACTTGAGCGTCTCTTCCAAAGAGCTTCCATGTAATTTACTGCCCCTTATGCAGATTCCAAAGCTAAGATCCATGGTTTCCAGGGTGCTTAGATACTCCCACACTCTGCCAGACTGCTGTCAACTCACAGAGCAAAGAATGCAAACCTTTAGTCATACCAAAGTCCAGGGCTACTTCATGCTAGGTAGATAAATTCCTTTGGGGGGTCAAATATCTTGATTCTACCCACCACTTTAAACAAATAAGAAAGAAAGAAACTTGATAATTAACACAACCTATAAATTTTTTTTTTTATAGGTTGTGTAATTTATAAATGTGGGTCAATTGCTTACCTCTTTCTTCTCTTTGTCCCAGTTTGGGTTTCTGCAACTGCCACCATCTATAACTTTGATTAAGGGTTCTGCATTTCATTAGGCCGCCAAAAGTGCTTAAGGGAAGAAGCAACTATTTCCAAAGAAAAATTCTACCAAATAAATGGGGGTTAACAACAGAAAGCTCTTTTAGAGGGTGGGCTCTGTCCACACGGACTTGAAAGATACAAACTACCTCCAAGTTAAATGGAGAAGAGCGAGAGAGAACCTGGGAAGTAGGACAGGCATGTTTGGGTGTCCACATATGGATGCACCCCCATAGAGAGTGCATATTACGTATCAAAACAAGTATTTACCAAGCCCCTATGCTATGTGCACAACTGTTCTAAACACTGTGGGAAAACGGAGTTAAATACACCCGTAATTTTCTAAGACTACATTATTTTAAATGTTTTTTACTGTATTCATGCACCTATGTGTGCAATGGACTTAGCTTTACTAAATAATTAGGGGCATTTCAACTACAAATCCAGGTCGTCAACTGGAAGCAAAGCCTGAGTCCACAATTTACTTTAACACCACCTGTTCAGCTTCATTTTCCATCATTTCTTCCTATGCTCGATCACAGACCACACTCATTCCTGGCCACCATGCTTTTAACCACGCTATTCCCTCCACCTGAGATGGGCTTTACCTGTTCATTTATCCTTCAACACACTGTTGAAAGGTCTTGTCTCCTGGAACCTCTCCAGTCACTTCCATGCATTTTTTCCACTATGAACTCAAAGAAATGGGTGTATAATATCTAATTCTAATAACACATCACAACTTGCCTTGTCATTTTCATTCCCTCCATGTGACTGTGAGCTCCTCGAGGGCAAAATCTAATTACCATTCTAGGTGTACAGATGACTTATCTGTAATGGAGTATTGCAAGAAATGGCACAGATTAGTCAGAGAAACACTGGCCTTGAAATAAGAAGGCATAGGATCTAGACTGGACTCTAGTTTTACTAATGGTTAGTGGATAGGCTGTATATTGTCCTTGGGACGAAGTTTCTTTGTCTATAAAATCAGGATGAAAATAAATTATCCTGTTATTGAATTGCTTAAATGTAGTCTCTGTATAATTTAAAACATAAAGGGCTGTCAAATTATAACTAAATGTATGTTCTTCTCATACACATCCCATTACGAATTATTTTATGCAAGGTTTCATCTAACACCTGGGGTTTATTGAGTCTTGAGGAGCCCTGGTGGCACAGTGGTTATGTCAACCATTTGGCTGCTAATCAAAATGATAGCACTTTGAATCCACCAGCTGCTCCTTGGAAACCCTATGGGGCAGTTCTACTCTGTCCTGTAGGTTGCTATGAGTTGGAATTGACTCCATGGCAATAGGTTTCTTTTTTTTTTTTTTTTGGATGTAGTGTTGTAGCATAGAATTCCTGAAACTTTCAATCAGAAGTATATGATGGCAGTATTAACAAAATACCTGTAATATCCATGAACCAGACAGGTAAGTATGATCAAGGATATACAAGAGAGACACGAACACCCACAGAAACATCAAAGCCACAGTCATATAGCCGGGGCACACTCACCTTCACCGGCGTACTAGCCACCTTCAACAAGCAGTGTTTAAGCTGCTAGGCGCTTGTGCCCTTCCTGAGGTATAAAGGTAGAAGCCAAATTCAGACACAGTCAGTACAAGTCTACAAAGCAAAAATCACCTTTGCGATTCTTATTCATCTTTGACAATTTATTACTGATGAAATATTAAAGCCCAGTCCCAAGACAATACATGAGATAAAGTACCTTAGCCAATAAACTTTCAGGTGAAAGAAAAACTGTATTTTTAAAATAAATAATACAGCCTTGAAATCTCATGTCAACCAAAGAAAGCGTTACACTTGTTGAAGACCATGAACGAGTTCAGTTTTCTCTTAGAAAAAGTGACTTGAGGCAATTCTCAAAGTCTCTCCAACATTCTTTTCTTTTCTGTGTAAGGACATCACAAACTCGTAAAGGATGAGAAATACAGTTGTCTGACCTTAGTTACATATCAAACAATGTCATCAACCGCTACAGGGAAAGCACAGAACCTCCAACTCCAGGCTTCCGGATGCCTTTCAATTCACCTTGACAGATCTTACCTTAGTCTGTGCAGAACGGTGAAGAATTCCTCAAGGTTATTTGAGATTGCTTTGTGTTAGGTCTATTGCATCTGGCTTTTCAGGCACTTGTTACTTAAACAAGTATTTGCTCTCAAATAATCTATAATTACAACGTTATTTTACAATTCCAAAAGGCAAAAGAATTCTTTCAAAATGCTGCCACGTTCGCTTTTGATATTACACCCAACCTTCAAAGAGGTTATCCTGCCAGGGTTCCGACACTCCGTCCACTCACCTTTGAAGCTAATGAAGATTTAATATGAAATGAAAACCCTGGCACAATGCAAAAGCAACAGAAATCAGCGACAAGAAAGCCTGAAGAGGAAAGGAAGTACTGGCTCTGTTAAATCTCGCCGAGGCCAATGTGCAAAGCACAGGCCAGATAAATGCTGTGCGATGAAGGCCTTCTGCTAGAATCAAAGGCGCAAGACTTCAGTATTTCATGTGACTGCAGTGGCTTGGCAAGGCTAAAATTTTAATAAGTGCTAGCACTCGGCTACTAACCAAAAGATCGGTGGTTCAAACCCACTAGCCATTCAGGGGGAGAAAGATGTGGCAGTCTGCTTCCATAAAGATTTACAGTTTGGGAAACCCTATAGGGCAGTTCGACTCTGTCTAACAGGGTTGCTATGAGTCGGAATCAGCTCAACAGCAGTGGGTATCTAAACTAACGGGAGCCATGGTGACACAGTGGTTAAAGCACTTGGCTGCCAACTGAAATGTCATTGGTTCAAATCCATCAGCCGCTCCATGGGAAAAAGATGTGGCAGTCTGCTTCTGTAAAGATCTGCAGCCGTGGAACCCCACAGGGGAGTTCTACTCTGTCCTTTAAAGTCACTATGAGTCGAAATCAACTTAAGGGCAATGAGTTTTGGGTTTATCTAAATGAATGGTGGAGCCCTGGTGACATAGTGGTTAAGAGCTACGGCTTCTAACCCAAAGGCTGGCAGTTCAAATTCACCAGCTGCTCCTTGAAAACCCTATGGGGCAGTTCTACTCTGTCCTATGGGGTTGCTATGAATCAGAAATGACTCGAAGGCACCTAACACAACAACAAACTAATGGCAGTGCTCCAGACTGGTGGGCGGGGAGGGGCATGGAGATGCATGAAATAAAGTATTCTAATGACTACTTATAGAGTTACTATGAGTTGAACTCAACTCGACAGAAATAGGTGGTGAGGTGAATGACTACTTAGATTGATGCTTAGATTAGATGGATTGACACACTGGGTGCAACAATGGTCTCAAGCACAGCAACAATTGTAAGGATGGCGCAGGACCTGGCAGTGTTTTGTTCTGTTGTGCTATGAGTTGGAAGTGACTCGAAAGCACCTGACAATAACGACTACTTAATGTAACTCTGTAGAAAATAGATCATCTTCTCTTGAATTAAATTACTCATTCTAAATAATAATAGTTTAAAACATAATAAAGGCCCATGGCTGCATCCTGTGGAAGACTTGGTAGCAAGGCTGGTGATTATGTTAGTATCTCCCTAAAGCTGAATCACCGAGAAGGCAACTCCTGTGATGCAATAGCTGGAAGGGATCTGTTAACACAGCCAGCAAGACCTGCCGGCTCCTCTCCAACGCTAAAGTCTGCGGTTATAAATCATCCAGGCTTCAGGACCCTGGAATAGGTAGAGGTAAACTAGAACAAGATAAAGTATTTGGACTCTAAAGGCAAAATTTAAGTGTCACTTGCTCCATAAAATCTTTCACGATCACCCCAGCAAACCCACGTAGATCTCATTCAAATTCCTAGGAGTTTTCTCTTCCACTCACCTGGAATGCTTAAGAAGCTGATTTTTAATGTTGGTTATCGTACAAATTTGACTACCTTATATATTTGACTAGACGAATAATTCTTCCTGGCAGGATTTTCTCACACACCCAAGCATTTGTGTGCACACACATGCCCAAGCATATACACACATACACACATCTTTGTATCCATTCACGGAATTGAACACAATACTTCCCTTCTACTCCTTATCTTGGAATATTATTTGTTGGTTACTTAGAAGGTAACAACTAGAGCCTAGAATAGAAGAAAGAGAAGTAAGACCTGGGAAATATGAGGTTAGAGAGATCACTTTATCTGTAGGGCTTTCTTATTTCTCTTTTAAGTGGACATAATATTTGCCACATGTTTAAGGTAAGAACTATGACCACAATACATATACGGTATTGGCTTGAACACAGTTCACACCTGTTATTGTTATTGTTAGGTGCCATCAAGTTGGTTCAGATTCGTAGCAACCCTACGCACAAAGAACAAAACACTGCCCGATCCCACACTGTCCTCACAATTGTTATGCTTGAGCCCATTGCTGCAGCCACTGTGTCAATCCACCTCACTGAGGGTTTTCCTCTTTTTCACTGTCCCTGTTCACACCTAGTAACTGGCATATCACTCTAATCGTCAGTACACTTCCATCCTAATTGTATGGGCCACGATCTACCTTCTCCATTTAATTTGTAATTTTACACTGAACTTTCTACTTCCTGTGCTTTAAAATATCAGCTTCCAATAAGCCTCAATTTCAACTTTCTAGGAGCCCTGGTGTCACAGCGGTTAAGAGCTATGGTGAGCTATGACTGCTAACCAAAGGGCTGGCAGCTGGAATCCACCAGCAGCTACTTGGAAACCCTATGGGGCAGTCCTACTCTGTCCTATAGAGTCGGGATGAGTAGGAATCGACTCGACGGCAATGGGTTTGGTTTATTTTGGTTCAATTTTCTAATTTGAAAGCCAGAATGTTAAGAACCTGAAATTATAATAAAAATGATCAATATTAGTAAAAATCACACTGAAGTAACCCCTAAATGGTGTTCCTCATGAAAAGCTTTCAACAAGCCCCTAAATAAAATTTATGCCTTAGAAAGCAGTATCAGTCTTGTAAACATAATGCAGAGTTCATGTACCCGTATTATCATATATTCAGATGTATAAATATATATTTATGTACATGTTTTTGTGCATATATAAAATTATATTTATGTACATATGTTTTTGTGCATATATAAAATGTATGTGTAGATCAATGTATATGAAAATGACACCTTTACATGCCAAAATTGTACACTGTTTAGGCTCTGAGGCAAGGGGAAGGTAAACCTCATGATGCCTCAACACTCCCTTTATCTCTCCTCATGCGAGTCTTTGCATAAATGTGAGCTGTAGTTTTTGGTTTCTTCTCACTAAGTCTCCTCATTGGGGTCCCAGGTAGAGACTTCAAAGCCATGGAGAGGCACAGGAGACTTACCAGACAGGAGGCATGTGAATGCAACCATGCATTTGGTAGGCCGATCTGGCTGTGGTCGTTTTGGTGCAGGATACCCCAGAAGAGTCAGGAAAACCAGTGAGGAATGCTATCTTGCTTGTTCTTTGGAAGGGCCAGGCACACGTAAGTGCCAAGTACAATGAACACATAAAGAATGAAGGGGAGAGAGTAGATTTCAGTAGACCTAGAGATAGCAGAACTGACCAGGCTTAGTGATGAATGAAATGGAAAGAGAAAAGATAGACATGATGCTAAGATCTACAACTCAGAGGACTGAGGTGCAGTTGGTATGGTGTCATTCACATGAAGAGAGAACAAGGAAAACAGGGTGTTGCGTGGGTTGATGGGAGATGAGGTGAAACATAACTATTTGGGCATCATCATAGCAAAAGGGAAGAACAATGGAGAAGAATTTCAGAGCCTTCACTGACCGGTGGTGTGACCTTGGCAAGACAAATAAATCTCTCTAGGTAACAGTTATCTCCTGTCAAAGGAGGTTGAATTAGATGACTTTGATTCTTTTCTCAGCACAAGAGACCATGATTCTAACATTATCACTCCTATTTCCCTAATCAGCCATATAGGAAATCAAGAGACATATCTATTCTGCTTGGCATAGGAGTTAACTCTGAAAAGAAGACTAGAGAATTATCTTCTCGCCTCCTTTCTAGGCATCTCTCAGTAATGAAGGACACCTGCTGAAACCACGCCACACTTACAACCTGACACAACAGGGGCTCTGCCTTTCTCTTTTTCATGGTGCAAACTGAGCACTCTGAGAAGGCAACGTGATTAACGCCATTGGGTGAACTCCCCAGCCCGCCATTACAATTCCAGACTATACCTGTTCCGTGCCTCATCCTTCCTTCCACAGCACCCCGTCACCCCCATAACACCTGCATAATCCAGGTGTATAAACCTCAGGTGTTTTCAGCTCTCTCTATAGCTTCCACTAGCCAATGTGGTAGAATGAGTTCAAAAACTACGGGGCAGGTGCATGTCTAGGTGGACACACGGATTTCCAGGAGCAGTGAGTATCAGAAACCAGGCCAGGAGCAGACAGGTGCAATGCAAAAGCATGGAAGCTGTGCACTATAGTTGAGTGGGGAATAGCTCACACTTTTAGCAGGAGACATTTGACTGTGGCAAAGGCACAGTGCCAGGGAGGTCTTAGACAAAGGACAAACATGGGCAGCACCAAGCCAGGTTTGTAGGTTGAGTACACATGCAGAAGTCAGTCTCAGGCAGGAAGACCCTGGGGCACAGGGATTGGCAGGCAAGAGAATCTGAAGCAAACATCACACCTGGTTATTGATTTCAGAGGACAGGGGCCTCTGCTCCAAAAAGGCACTAAGCATCCTTTCTGGTCTGAGAGATGAAAAGGAGGGTTTGCCTTACTCTTCAGAACTGTGTCAATTTCCTCAAGTCCTTTTGCTGTGCCTGGAGCACACACAGGAGGCTAGACACTCCAAGAGAACTGGAGGGTTGACACCAAGTAAAAAGTGCATTGCAAGGTAGAATTTCGTGTTTTGGCAGAAAACCCTACTTATGGGCTTTTGTATCTGAAAGCAGATGCATTTAAGGGCCACAAGTACATATAACAATGGGAAGGATTGCCACAAGGCATCTTAGCCAAGGAGCTAGAGAAGTTAGCAAGCCAGCATACTTATCCTCACAGTATAGTTTGTTTGTTTTTTAAAGTAGTAACATTTTGGGGGTGGAAGGACAGAGCGGAAGTGATGAGCCACGTGGTTCAATGGGAGAATTGTAGCCTTCCATGATGCAGACCTGGGTTCAGGTCCCTCATGCTCAGCCAAAACTCAGCTGTCACTGGAGACTTGTGTGTTGCTGTGATGGATTGAATTGCGTCCCCCAAAACTATGTATCAATTTGTTTAGGCCATGATTCTCAGTATTGTGTGACTGTCATCCTTTTTGTTGTAAATCCTACCTCTATGATGCTAATGAGGCAGGATTAGAGGCAGGACTCTATCTACAAATTAGGTTGTGTCTTAATCAATCTCTTTTGACATACAAAAGAGAGAAGCAAGCAGAGAGGCAGGGGGACCTCACACCACCAAAAAAGTAGTACCAGGAGCAAAGCATGTCCTTTGAACCTGGGGTCCCTGCACTAAGAAGCTCCTAGACCAGGGAAAGATTGATGACAAGGACCTCCTTCTGGAGCCAACAGAGAGAGAAAGCCTTCCCCTGGAGCTAGCATCCTGAATTTGGACTTCTAGCCTAGGCTGTGAGAGAATAAACTTCTGTTTGTTGAAGCCATCCACTTGTGGTATTTCTGTTATAGCAGCACTAGGTAACTAAGACAGATGCTGAACAGTTTGCAGCAGAACTTCCAGGTTAAATGAGGTTAGGAAGAAAGGTCTGGCAATCTATTTCTGAAAAAAATCAGCCAATGAAAACCTATGGATCACAATGGCCAGGTTCTGTACTGCATGGACACCAAATAGTATAAAAGAAATCATGGGAGAGGATAGCACAAAGGCAGCAAAAGCCCTGGATGATTCCGGAATGCTTGCAGTGTGGTGAGAGAATAACAAATGAACCTCATAAAAAGGGAAGCAAAAACAAAGTATATATAATGAAAACAGGCAATTCTCAGGGGGAAAACTAACCGTAAGCTCAATGGAAATGCTCCAGCTCAGAAGGAGACCACATAAGAAAGCACCCAAATATGACCCTTTTGCTAAATGCCTCAGAAATGTGAGCCATGAGATCACAGGGATCCAGCGAATCCACAAACACAAATGTCTTCTCCTTGCCTCACCTCCAGGCTCCTCTAATACATATGACACCTTTCTATCTACACACAGGTAAACTAGAGTAACACGGGCAAAGGAATCAGAGAAACTCATGCTGTTTCTGAAGCTCTGTTGCAGTTTGCTAATATGTCCCCAAGCTGCTCAGCACGAGGTTGGGCTCAGCAGACTGGGAAGGTGATGTACGGAGCTTTCCCGCTGTGCTGCAATTACAGACACTCTGCTTTAATAATCCCAAACCCAGGACCTGCAGAGACACACTACTCGTTGCTCTTGTGTGTTGCTTGCTGTGCTCTGCAGGGGGCTGTGCTCAGTGGAAGCTGGGTTCAGAGGCCCCCTCAGAATTTAAAATGCAGATAGGACACCTGTACTGCATAGCTCCTGACCCAAGCCAGGGTATTTTCAATCGTCTCATATGCATGTGAAAGCTGGACAATGAATAACGAAGACTGAAGAAGAATTGATGCCTTTGAACTACGGTTTTGGCAAAGAATACTGAATATACCATGGACTGCCAGAAGAACGAACAAATCTGTCTTGGAATAAGTATAGCCCAGATTGCTTCTAAGAAGCAAGGATGGTGAGACTTCATCTCACATACTTTGGACATGTTATCAGATGGACCAGTCCCTGGAGAAGGATATCATGCTCAGTAAAATGGAAAACCAAAAAAAAAAAAAAACCAAACTTGTTCCCATCGAGTCGATTACCACTCACAGCGACCCCATAGGACAAAGTAGAACTAACTGCCCCATAGAGTTTCCCAGGAGTGCCTGGTGGATTCAAACTGCTGAACTTTTGGTTAGCAGCCATAGCTCTTAGCCACTACGCCACCAGGGTTTCCAGGTAAGATAGAGGGTCATCAAAAAAGAGGAAGACCCTCAATTAGATGGATTGACATAGTGGCTGCAACCATGGGCTCAAACACAGCAACGATTGTGAGGATGGCACAGAACTAGGAAGTGTTTCATTCTGTTGTACATAGGGTATGAGTCAGAACTGGCTGGACAGCACCTAACAACAACGACAACTGCATAGCACAGGACAAGAGTCACTCCAAACCTAAGCCAGGAGAAGGTCCTAACAGAAGGGCTCCCTTCATTACAAAGGTGACAGACTATACTACTATACTCTATATTAGGTTGGATGGATGTTCAAAAATGGTTTTGTGAGGAAAGTCTGCAATGATCCACATACCTAAACAAAAAGTTTTGCTCTCCAGAATTTGCTGGACGACAAGGCACTATGCAAAGTAAGATCTTTGACGGAGGAAAAAAAGTCAGTATACCACTTGGTGCTTTTGCAGAAAAGCTTTATATGGAACTGAGATGACGCTTAGATACCTAAAATACATATATAAGAAGAGGTTAAGCACAAAACGGATGACAAGTCAACTTTCCCAAAGGCAAATGGAAAAGAGGATGAGCCTTAGGAGATGAGGTGTTCAAGAAAATTCTCATGAGAAAGTTATGACTTTTGCAGGCACTTAGAGGATGGTAAGTTTATGGCCTGATTGGGTGAGGAGGGCTTAGGAGAGATTGCTCCTGACTGGTGGAATATGAACAGAAGTGAAGAGGAAGTGAGTGTCCGGCTATAGCAAATACATCATTCTGGAAAGCAACTGAATGTTGTAGAGGTAGCTTAGGGCCAAGGAGTAGACGGCTTTGCATGGACTCCATTCTCTACTGCAAGTTCTTGAGCTGAGGGAATAGCAAGGGAGTCGTAAGTTTGTAGCATATGTCCTCCCTCATATTTTCATTAACTTTCTCTTCTGATGAATGGCATAAACTTGCAAAGTGGCATTTGTTCCTCCTTGCCTCCAAATTACCATGCTGACTCACATACCTGTATCTGAGCATTTTAGCCCAGAGCTTTTCCCAACCAAGCTAACCAGCCACCTTCCCCTGGGTTTTTCTCACTCACTACTGCACCATACATTC
The DNA here is from genome assembly GCF_030014295.1 of Loxodonta africana. NCBI lineage: Eukaryota > Metazoa > Chordata > Mammalia > Proboscidea > Elephantidae > Loxodonta > Loxodonta africana. The sequence continues at coordinate 65,393,930 of NC_087360.1, forward strand.
TGTGCAGTTTGTTTTGTCCTGCACAGAACATCCCATAAGCCAACATCAGATCATTCAACAAATGCTTCATGCTAGAGGAATTCTCTATGGCCTACTGACGGAAGTTATGATAAGCCCTTCTTTCAGGCAAAGGTCTTTCTGCAGAGGCTTACAATATGCGCCCCCTCTTTGCTCCTATCACTGGTGCTGATGTGCTCACTAATGCAAAGAGAAGGTGCCTGGGCCATTCGATTGTACCAAATCAAAGAAAAAGGTAAAACTTAAGGGGCATAGTTTCTACTTTAAAATTGCTCCACTAAAGTATAGCATAATTCACTTTTATAACCTTCATTTCACATGAAATATGAAGTGGTAAATTTTGGGGGGATAAAAAAATATATACAATCTAAGCATTTCTTCAGCACAGTGAGGTATAGGCTTTGTTGGTACAAACCAACTTTTGGGAACTTCTCGGACTTCTTTTGAGATGCAGGAGGTGGGAGAGTACAAAGAGGTGGTTTCACCTGGAATTTTCATATGGCAAGAGAATTTAAAAATGATCAGTGTTCAGGATTTCACTAATGCTCTTGGCTCCTTCTCTAAAAGGATTAAAAACATAATTTCTCTTTTCAAAAATGCCGTTGAACTAATGGGACAGATTCAATTGCCGAGCATTTTCCCTATAGCTTTAGGAACTGCAAACTCCAGGAAATTCAGCTGACTCAGTAGTTTGGATTGGGGAAGAAAATTCTCCACGACCTTTATTTATTCTATTGTTTTCTCTAAAATGTTGGTGATTTCTAACAAATGGAATTCCCACTGTTAAAATTAAATATGGATTGTAAAGCCAACAACCATTAATCTTATTTGGTACCACTGTTACTGTATGAGAATTGGTTTGTCATCACTGAGCACAGTCTGAACTGCAACTCGTGTTTATTTGTGTGTGTGTGCGTGTACACTGTCTTCTCTACTAGATAAAAGCTCATTTGTAGAAGTGGGGTTTCTTAACCACCTCTGATGTCTATATGTGGAAGTGATCGTGCGTATTTTCTTTTTTTCCTTTCTCCTTTCCTAGCACCACGCCAGTGTGGCAATTACCAAGCTGTGGAACATTAGAGAAGCATGCTTCAGTAATCCATACTAATTATCTTGGCCCTTTTAGCAAAGCATTATCAGTAGACACTTTTCATTTCAAATACCATGTGGTCCCTCTGTGGACAGTTGACGTGGAAAATGAATTCATAGAGCTTTTACCCACTCACTTCTTCATATGAGGGAGATGGCATCAACCCAATATGTAAATAATTTTTTTTTGCCATTCTGGATTGTGATTTCCCTATTTTACCCTCGAGGATCAACTCATTAATTTCAATTGTTCATCACAATCCCTAATAACTTGGATACAAGCCTTAACTAAAGTCTACCTAAGTATTATACATGATTTTAAAAAAAAAATCAACTAAAAAAATTTATATATATAATACAGAAAAGGTTGTAAAAAGAACATTTAGCTCCTTATAATAAACCAATTTTCTCATTCTTCTTAGAAAGTTCATTTAGAGAGGAAAATTTGATCTGCTAATTAAAACGAGTGTTACCTCCTCATTAAAGCAGAGCCTCAAAGAATCGCTGGCAAAACTGTGAGCGTTTAATTCTCAGTGTATTACAAGGCAATAAAATGTGTTTCATTTTTAAAATTCTGTAATCCAACACTGTCACCAGTTCTGCTTCCTTCACGAAGGGTCTGAATCGATGAAGATTTGGGCTGCACGTTTGGGATCTCAGTAAGGATGTAGAGGGAGCTTAAGTATAAATGAAATGGGAATTTAGTGTGTCCTTCTGAGACCGTCATAAACAAGCATCTGGGAGTTCCCTGGTGCTGGACATGGGTGTGAATGAGGGTGGGCGGAGATGCAGAGGGAGGAGGGTGCTAAGTTGGGTCTCTTTAGGGGCCTGAACCAGCTCTACCATATTTAGTTCATTCTTTGTAAACAAAAGCTTTGCGCATTCTCTAAGCAGAACGCTGTTCTCAGAGTAACTTTTCATTCTCATCAGAAATGGATGAATACCCTTTAAAAAGTCTTTGTCACTAATATTTCTTCCCTTCGACTTCTCTTGACACCAGTATAACTTTAAATCCTTCACACTAAATCATCATCTTTGGACACCTGGCTAGGAACACCAGGCAAACTCTATTTAAAACACACACTTTCTATCATCATCTAAGTGAATTATTCCTTGCACTAAAAGGCCAAGGAACAGTTGATGGTAAACGCGAAGGAAAGCCGCAGTGGTAATTTCTCCAATCGAAATGCCACCTCATTAGCACGTATCTAGGATGCCCATGAAACTGCAAGTCTGTCACCACAAACCGCATGATTTCTCTGCAAAGTTCATAATCTTCTCTGAGGCAATTCAGTCATGTAAAAAAATAGCCTTTTAAATCCACATCATTCACCCACTTATCCCTTCCCTGAAGACAAAATAAATCCCAAACTACTTTGGAAAAGAAAGCACATCAAAGAAAGAAAGATCATTTTGATCTTCAGAACCCTGGTTCGAATGAGATAAGGAAATGTCTGTACTGATGTATTCTTCAACTTTTTTTTTTGTCCGTAATGACAGCAAAAAAGTAAAGATGAGTTTAGACTCCTAAATCTCAAGTGAACTCTGGGGTTTAGACTTTCAAATAGCGCTCAACTGGGGATGGTCCACTCTGATTTCTTCTCTCAGATCTCTATCTCCTTTCCAAGGTCAGCAATTCTAAATGCCTGGCTGATATGGTCTCAAGATGGGGTAAATTCAAAATAACACATTCTCTGGCTCGTCAAGGAGCCTCTCAGCTGCAGGAATTGTTGGCTTTCTTGCAAAAGAGACAGCAATTAAACCTTCGCCAGCTCATGCCTATGTCCCGGTGCGAGCAGAACAAGCATACGGCCTCATAGTAGGTGCTGCTTATTAACTAGAAAATAAAAGCTGAGTTGAAAGAATACACCAGACAGGAGAAGAGAAGGCTAAGAGCCCATGCTTCACTGCTACATGTCTTTTTTAAGGAACCGCCTATTGTACTGCGGGCTAGGTAACATTTCTCAGTAGGTTTGAAATCATTCAGTGTAGCGCCATATGGTGCAATAATGTCACTGAACAGTGGGGCACAGATAACTCACAATTCATTTCACTTTGTATTCTCATTTGTTTAAAAAGCAAAACTATTCCGAGATGTAACGTTGCCATTTGATATCCTTTGAAATCAGGATAGGCTGAGCAAGAGCGCAGTTATTCTTTTTTACACATGAGGCCACTAACGGATGGAGAAGGTACCTTCAGGAAAGGCTATCTAAGTTGGCCGATGTGTTGGAATGGAAGTGGACCCAGGCAGTGGGAATGGAGATTCTGCTTATCTGCCACACAAGAGAAAGCAAACCTTTGACTCTGGGAGTAAATTGTCCTTTCGCACTCACTGGAGTGGGCAAAGAGACCATATTCAGTCAAAGGAGATTTGAGTGGATTGGGTCAACTAAAATATTCAGACTTACCCATCATGAAACTCAGTATTATTCCTTCCACTTAATTCTGAACCTTTGGCTTCAAATATCAAATAATGGGTGTGGAAGATAAGCCCATCTGCTTCTCAGTAAAACTATACCAGAGAAAAAACAATTGCCACCGAGTCAATTCCTACTCATGGCAACTCCATGTGTCGCTGGATAGAACTGTGCTCCATAGAGTTTTCAAGACTATGGCTTTTCAGGAGCAAATAAATCTCAGTGCCTTTCTTCCGAGGTGCCCCTGGGTCGTTATGAACCACCAATCTTTCAGTTAGTAGTCAGTGCTTAACTGTTTTCATCACCCAGTAATCCTTAAAAATGAACAAGAGTTATTCAATATCAAGGAGCCAGAAAATATTGATGAGTCAAATCAAATAATGGATTTTCACACAAATAACACATTACTTCTTTATTTGTTCACTGGCCATGCCTTCCCCCGGTGAGGTACCCTCACAAGCATGGCCATGCCAATTCTCTTCCACATGTTGCTGTAAAAAATTAGCATAGAAAAAAAAATTTTTTTTTTTCCCATAGAGTGCTATGAAAATACCTTGTGGGGGAGGGGAGGGTGCAGCCAGGAAACAAATGCAGAAGGCAAGTGTTATTTGCATAAAAATATGGTAATCTCTTTTACCATGTCACTACTGAATGGTCAGTGTGGGGGAAAAAAGTGAAAGAAAGAGCTAGACTCAGATCATAGATTAAGATCGAAAATGCAAACAGAAGATGATATCTTGTCACCATGACTCCTCCATATTCCACTCAATTAGATAACTGTTCACCCTTGTTTGGTTCTGTTGCAAAGGGTCCAACACCCACAAGGTAAGCTCGGTGCTTTCCTTGCTTACCACATCATGTGTATTGAACACTTTCACATGTGAAATTGTTCACTACAAATTAGTAAGTAAGAAAAAGTAAGATGAAGGGTTATAGAACTGTCTTTAACTTTAAACATCTACTATCTAATGGAGAACTATGCAGAAATTCTGACCATGATACACAAGTGAGACAATAAATCTAAAAACAAACCAACAAATAAAAACCCAGAATTAGAAAAGGATGTACAAGAAAGGGGCAGGGATAAAGTCTGAAAGAATTACGACCTGGATCAACCTTTTTTCTTAATATGAGTCTTTTGAAGTGATGACAGCTATGAATGCATAATAAATAGGGGGGGATTATCCAATAAAAAAAAACAACTCTTTGTCGTCGAGTCAATTCCGACTCATAGCGACCCTACAGGACAGGGGAGAACTCCCCCACATGGTTTCCAAGGAGCGCCTGGTAGATTCGAACTGCCAACCTCTTGACTGGTAGCCGTAGCTCTTCAAGGTAAGCTAGGTGCTTACCTTGCTTACCAGATCATCTGTATTGAACTACAAATTAGTAAGTAAGCACAAGTAAGCCCATGCTTACCATGCTTACTGGGTCATCAGCCCCTGTTAGGGATTGTAAATTTGAGAAGAGGCTTTGATTCTGTTGGCAGGTGCTGTAGGGTTGGGAGAGAGACAGATGCCAGCCAAACCTAGAAGCAGAATCTTTGATGTGGTGAAAAATGTGGCGCTGTTCACTACAGATGATCTGGTAAGCAAGGTAAGTACTGTGCTTACCTTGCCTATTGGCTTTAACTTGGTTCAAGCTCCTCGTACAAAACCAGGAAAAACAGACCTTCAATCAATGTCATTCCTTCCCACCCCAGGTGTTTACTAGACAAAGGCTTACGTTTCAATCATAATCCTCAGAAAGCTTTGCATGTCTTTAACACCCTCTGTGTTTTTTTTAAATGATAATGTCAGCACAACATATGCCAAAATATAGCACATCATGAAATGCCTGGGAAGGAACTGTTTAATAAGCATTGGCTTGGAAGAAGCAACAGTGCTTTACATTTCTCTCTTCTACATTGATGGGACCCAGGAGTTACAATCATGATTCAGATGTAACAATCTAATGGCAAAGCAGCTTGAGGTATAAATCGGAATTTCAATTGTCTCCATCTTTACTGTCTAATACACTTTCAAAAAAAAATAAATAAATTTTGTATGAAATGTTTTAACAAGTACATTGTAAATAATTCTATAAAAATTATGGATGGGCTTCTTCAACTACGATTGACTAGACCGCTTTATCACTTACTCAGTGACTTCACTATTCAGCCTATCTCCGTGAGAGATAGCAACCCTGATTTTGCTACGACTGTAATTTCTTATATTGTTAGAAAACTATTGTTGCACTTGGCTCCATACCAACAAACAGAATGAGTTCAATACCTCAGCACGACTTTCCTGGTTGCTTCATTTCCGCGGCTAAAACTTACTTTCATTCCTTGGTTCTTTTATTTTTTCTGGCTTACAAGAAATAAAGAAGTTGACAGCCTGTTAAAAATATATACACAGCATTCTAAATGGCACACATACAAGCACACCATAAAAATCTCAGGGAAATTAGTGTTTTTTTTTTTTTTCTTCATTGATGGTTTTAATTTTAAACACTCAATATTCATATGAAATCTTCCAGACACAACTGCATTGAAAAGGCTTCATACGTTTAAAAAGAATATGACAGAATACATAGTTAAATGTTATACTAAAGATTCATTGTAAATTAAATATTAAAAGGTATTCAGCAGGTCCAAGTGTGGTTCAAATCCATCTGTTATCACAAACTATATTTTTTTCTTTACTTTAGCATTGCCATATGCCCTGGCACAGCACCCAAGTTTTTTTTTTTTTTTAATTTTTCATTTGAAAACTCTCCTTAGAAATGAAAAATCAAGGCTAATAACATGGTATTTATTCTGCACTACAGATTATCGAGGACTCATATTTCACTAGGTTCGAATTAGGGAGCCTAGAGACACAATTTAATTAGAGGAAGCCTCCCCTCCAACATGTGTATGCCCGTTTTAGAAATTCTGAGTAAAAAGTTCATCACCAAATTGGCTTCCAAATTATGAAGAAATAAACACAAAATGAAAAAGAAACGCACCGTAGTAATCCCAAGAGTGGGAAACAAAAAATGTAGGAAGGAGAGAAACTCCCGAGGCAAAGTAAGAAGACAGAAAATTGCAACTCAGAAAATAAGTGGGTGGGTTTAATTCTTCAGTCCTTATAACAGGGGTGGATTATCCAGTAAACTAGGTAAACACGGGCTTACTTGTGCTTACTTATTAATTTGTAGTGCACAATTGCTCATGGATTTCCCCATACCTGTGAAATTGTTCAGTGCAGGTTACAACTAAGCATAAGTAAACTCGTGTTTGCCTGTTTACTGGGTCCTCCACCTTTGTCAGGGATTGTGAATTTGAAAAGAGCCTTTGAATCAGAAGAAAGGTATTGTGGGACTGGAAAAGAGACAGATGCCAGCCATACCGAGAAGGAGAAGCTTTGATGTGGTGAAAAAAAAATGTGAAACTGTTCACTACAGATGGTCTGGTAAGCAAGGTAAGCAACATGCTTACCTTGCTTATTCAATAATCCTCCTCTGCCTTACAATATTAACTATGTGGTTATTGAATATACTGGGGGAAAGTAGGGCAGAGAAAGTTCTAATGAAATCGTTACTAAACAAAAGCTCAGAGGCGGTAGGTTTGCTCAGTAGAGACTTCTGAAAGAAAACAAGGAAGACAAAAATACAGAGCAAAACTAGAATTGTCTATATACCAGCCCGCAGCAACCATCACGCCTGTCCCGAGGGAAGCTGTACGCAGAATAGAAAGCAAACTCAGAGAAAAGCTCCACAGGACACATCTTTGGATGGACATACAACTAGACAACTCCCAGTACTACTAGACGAAGCCAACGAGGTAGGAACTATTGAGACTTTGGATTTAAAAGCCTCACAGGGATTAAAGCCCCTCCCTGACAAAGGCAAGAACCATCCCAGGGAACAAGAGCCCCTGCCCATTTCCTGTCCATAAAGACTCCCTATTAGTGTTTTCCTCTTGACTGTGAAAGTACTATCCCTGAAGTGTGTATATACTCAGATTCTATTTTAAAGACACTACAGTCTGACTTTTAAAGGAACATCATTTAAAGGACTATTCATTCATTTAAAGAAATACCTGCTATTTTTAAGAGAATTAATTCAAGATGTAGCTCAAGTTAGCATTTTTTTTTTCTGAACCTCACCCAGCATTATCTAGATGCTGTGAAAATAAAAAATAAATAGCCTACGAAACCAGAATTACACAGGACCTTCAGACACCTCTCCACTAGAGAGTGGGACAATGTGAGAGGCAGGTCACTTCCTTATAATCTGCTAACCACCAGTATCGTTTTACTGTATTTTCAATCCATATATTCTTATATGTGGGTGGTGGTGAGAGTTAACCATTGAGTTGGCACCGACTCATGACAACCTTATGGAGAACAGAACAAAACATTGCCAGGTCCTACACCGTCTTCATGATCATTGGTATATTTAAGTACCTTCCAATGTCAGGGCCTCATCTCTCAGCACTATAACGGATAATAATCTGTGGTGATCCATACGATTATCACTGGCTAATTTTCAGAAGTAGACTGTCAGGCTTTTCTTCCTAATCCATCTTAGCCTGGAAGCTTTGATGAAACCCATTCACCATGGTTGGCCCTGTTGGTATTTGAAATACTGATGGCATAGCTTCCAGCATCATAAGAACATGCAAGCCACCACGGTAAAACAAACTGACAGATGGGCGGTAGACATTCGTATATAAATGTTGTTGAAAGTGAGAAGAAGATAATATTGTATTGATACCAAATTTTTGAGTGTGATAATGATACGGTAGCTATGTAATAAAATGCCTGTGTTTTTAGGAGGGGATACAAACTGAAGTATTCAGGATGAAGCGTAATGGTATCTGCAGCTCCCTTTAAAATAGTTTAGTTAAAAATAATCAGCATGTGTATGAGTGCGTGTGTATATGTGTATGTGAGATGGAGAGTGCACAAGTGTGGTAAAATATTAGTAACTGGTGAATCCGGGTGAAGAGCTGTAATATAAGTAATCATTTTTCCATGCTTTCAACTTATTTGTAGGTGGGAAAAAATTTAAAATAAGAACTGTGGGAAAACACCCGATTAATTAAAATGGTGGTTTTATTCTCAATAACACTATTATATACAGTTGTACCGGTTGCGAAGCCTGTTTATTTCTCTGGCTAGGTATGTGGAAATATATCATTTAATGGGTACAACTTGTCATGTTTTATTCCATCATAAGCTCTATCACATTATTAAATGACTCCAAAGACACGAAACACATTCCCACTGGGTCAATTTTGACTCATAGGGACCCTACAGGACAGAGTAGAACTGCCCCATTGGGTATCCAAGGCTGTAATCTTTACGGAAGCAGACTGCCACATCTTTCTCCCAATTAAACCACCACTTCCAATGAAAAACAAAAGTAGTAGTACTGCTGCACGTGTGGGCACAGACACACTTTACAGGAAATCTGCTTGTTAATAAATTACAAACAGAGGACAGTATAGAGAAGTAGAGAGACAGGAAGGAAACAAACAAGGTGGAGAGAAAGGAAGGAGCAAAGAGCAGTGTAAAGGATGCAGGTATTGGCAACCTTTTGTCTTGTCCCATACCATGTAACAGAATGATGAACTAGTTTGGTTCACTTGGTAGAACTAACTAAGGCGATGAAAATCAACCTACAGAAGCCATCTTCAAGGCTAATGCAGCCTTGAAGTTCTGCAGTAAAGAAATGACTGGTACCATTTGAAGTCAAGAGATTTGCAGCCTGTTGTTGCTTCCACTAACTAAATTATAACCACTACAGGCATGCCAAACAGCTACACATTGCAAATTATTTTATTAATCTTATTCCACTTGGACTTGTACAAAGGGAGATTGCACAAGGCTGATGATCTCTATTATGACATGAGCTAGGAAAATAATTTCCATTAATCTCAGTTGATTAGGCTTTTTATCAAGCTGTCTACCACGCAACAAAGTAGAATATGTAATATATCTCAAATGATAGTAATCATGCTTTAATAACCTTGTTTTCTTTTATTGACTGCTTTTCAATACATACCCAGTTGTACACATAGCCTCTCAATTACTCAGAGGAAGGAGAACCTAGGTCACGCGTTGTCTAGCATCTGAGAGCAGCACCTCAGATTCTACCGATTGCTGGACCGTTGGTGAATTCATCCACTTAACAAGTATGCTGCAAGTGGTGAACACTGTTGTAGGTGAATATAATGAGGGATATAACAGACATAGTCTTTGCACTCTAATAGCTCGGAGGAGGGTAAACAATTATACAAGCAAGTAAAGTACAGTTTGCTAGATGCCTTGAGAAAAACAGTACAAAACAGGAAAATGCCATCCTTTCTAGACAGCCAGGGAAAAATCACCTGAGAAATGATGTCTAAGCTGAGATCTGAAGACTGAATAAGAACTAGCCAAAATAAGGGAGAGTGTGTGGTGTATGTGTGGGTGGTAGGGGTGGGGGAGGAAGGGCGTCTAGGGAAAGAGATACTGGGGAAAATGAAAGTTGATCAGCATCTCTACTGGAAGAAGGGCAAGGACAAAGGAAAAGCAGAATGAGCAAAGAATACAAATCCATGCGCCCTCAGATACACCAAGATGTCTGATTAAAAAAAAAAAAAAAGTGCGACTGAATAATAAAAACCGGGATTGAATCCCAGCTGCAGCTGCCTTTTGGCCAAGCATTGAGGTAGTTCATATGGAACCACCCATTCTCCCCTCTTTCTCCTTACACTTGACACAAATTCAAGACATTTTGGGGGTAGTGAGTAGAGAGGAAAACGACTCTTAAAAGCTTTTGCTTCAAGCGCTTATTGTGGCTAAAGATTTCATTCTTAATTGTTACATTTATGTCTGACTTTTTCTTCTCTTTCCTTCCCCCAAAATACTAAGGGCAGCTTCTTGTATTGCCTATTTAATATAAACTGTAGCTGAACCCTTTCCTTGTAAGTCAGGGCCTCTGCATTGTTACTTGTTCATTAAACTCTCTTTCTTCTCAGCAGGGGTGTGCCCTCAGCGTTGCCTAGACCTAAAGCTAGCTGGCGTCTAAAAAGAAAAACTGTAAATTATACTAAGTACTGGTCCTCTTCCCTTCTAGTGATATCCTTCTGAGTTTCTCCAAGTGCCTAGTACCTGCAGAAATTACTCCTGCCGTCTTTGACCGAGGAAGTTCTCAGACTTAATTCTGTCTACCCTGACTGTAAATGATTGGTAACCATATTTATTACTCACATCTACATATTTTGGGCAAAGCTGCAAGCAAAAAAGATAAACCTCCAATCAGAATCTTGGACAATAAGGGAACAGTTCATAGAAACCTTCTTCATTCTCTGGTACAGCTGCCTAGCACTTCATTGTGTGGATGTATATTGTTTCCAGTGTTTTGTGTTTACAACAATGCGGCAATGAAAAACACTATGCATATGCATTTCCTATTGATGGAGATATAAGAAGGAAGAGTACGTAAAAAACACTCATGTGTCTGCTCCCTTGTGCAAAATGAAACACGGGAAGGATACACCAGGCACTGATGAGATTAAGGAAACCCTGGTGGCATAGTGGTTAAGCGCTACAGCTGCTAAACAAGAGGCCAGCAGTTCAAATCCACCAGGCGTTCCTTGGAAACTATGGGGCTGTTCTACAGACATAGGGTTGCTATGAGTCAGAATCAACTCGATGGCAAAGGGTTTGGTTTTTTGGTTTGGAATGAGATTAAATCCAAGAAATAAGCAACCAAATTGGGGTAAAAGGAATCAGGGGAATGACATTTCTCTGAGTAATAACTATTCCTGTACACCTATTTTTTACCTTAGAACTACGTTAATGCTTCGCATACTATATGATAAATCAATGATTAAAATGAATAAGGGTGAGGGGATTGGCATGCAAATACTAAAAATCAACCTATCTTTATTACAAATGAACAACATAACCACACTGGAGGGAGTCTAACCTTGGAAAATAGTGTATTAATAGTATATAAACAATATATATATGTTGTGGTGGTGGTGGTGTTCTGTCGAGTTGATTCCGACTCATAGCAACCCTATCCACACATGTGTGTTTGTGTTAAACATAATGTTCAACACACTGTTAAAAGGCAAAGATGTCACTTTGTGGACTAAGGTGCACCTGATCCAAGCCATGGTGTTTTCAGTCGCCTCATACGCATGCAAAAGCTGGACAATGAATATGGAAGACTGAAGAAGAACTGACGACTTTCAGTTGCGATGTGAAAATTGAATATACCATGGACTGCCAGAAGAACGAACAAATCTGTCTTGGAGGAAGTACAGCCAGAATGCTCCTTAGAAGCAAGGACGGCAAAACTTCATCTCACATCCTTTGGACATGTTATCAGGGGAGGCCAGTCCCAGGAGAAGGGCACCATAGTGGTGATAATGTAGACGGTCAGCAAAGAAGAGGAAGACCCTCGACGAGATGGATTGACACAGTGGCTGCAACAATGGGCTCAAACATAACAGCGACTGTGAGGACGGTGCAGGACCGGGCAGTGTTTCATTCTGTTCTATACAGAGTCACTATGAGCTCAAATTGACTGGATGGCACCTAACAACAACATATATAATCTAAGGATAAAGATGAAAAGAATTGTACACAAACAGTAGTAAGTTCTCTCCTCCACCAGGGGTATGGGTTAATAATTTCAAAACTACCTTTCCTGTATTCTAGGATTAAACAAATAAATTAACATACCACAGAAGATAGGAGCTAGGTTTCTCACTGGCAAATAAGAGAGTTAGAAATAAGGAACAAAGACTAGAATGAACCTTGTCTAGTAAGATTAAAATTAGTGGTATTGGTGTAAACGCATGGATTTTAACATATATACTGACAGATACAGAAACAAACAAAAAGACGTGTCTGCGTGTACGGAAAATAATATTTACATAGTTTCAAAGTATGTCACCACAAGATCATAACAAAAGGAAAAATGGTAACTTGCAACTTACAAATGGAAAAAGACTAACTTTATACAGTAAAACCTAGAAGATAACATCTTAGCCAGATGACCAACGCTAGTCAGCATCACCAGTAATGGGATAAACTGGCATGAAGTGTCTCCTGACATGATGCAACGAGAAGGACACAGCATCACCTCTGTGTTATTCTTACCCAAATGTATAATTGAAACACGACCATGAAGATATACCAGAAAAACCTACATTGAAAGACAAACTACAAAATAACTGGCCAATAAGCTTCAAAAGTTTTAAAAGTCATTAAAAATAATAATAATAAACAGACTGAGGAATTTTTCCAAATTAAAGGAGACTAAAGAGATATGACACTGTATGCAGCCTGTGATCTGGGAATGAACTCTGGACTAGAGAAAAGACATTAGTGGAAGAATTATCAAAATTGGAATAAAGTCTATAGATTTCATGGGTTGGCAAATTAAGGCCAATGACCATCTGTTTTGTAAATAAAGTTTTTTGAAACACAGTCACGTCCATTTGTTTAAGTATTGTCTATGGCTGTTTTTGCACTACACACGCAAAGTTGAGTGTTTGTTATAGAAGTAATGTAGCCAACAACAACAACAAAAAAATTTACTCTTTGGTCTTTTACAGAAAAAGATTACTGACCTCTATATTAGTAAATTGTACTGTCAAAAAAACCAAATCCACTGCCATCGAGTGGATTTTGACTCACAGGGACCCTATAGGACAGAGCAGAACCGCCCCACGGGCTTTCCAAGGCTGTAATCTTTATGGAAGCAGACTGCTACATCTATCCCCTGTGGAGTATCTGGGAGGTTTGAACTGCCCACCTTCTGGTTAGCAGCCGAGTGCTTTAACCACTCTGCCATCAGGTACTGCACCAATGTTAATTTTATTGTTCTGAAAACTGCACTCTGGTCATTTAAAACGTTAGCATTTGGGTAACGTGAGGAAAGGTTTACATGAATTTTGCTTTGGCAAATGTTTTTTAAGTTTAAAAATACTTCGAAATGAAAGCTTAGAAAAAAAAATCCAAACCTAAGGGCCTAGTTACCTCCACTGTCAAAGTGGTCCAATAATTTGCAAAATGAATCCTTCCTTGGCTTAATACACTGAAGTCTGCAACTTGCTCACCGCTGGTGAGAGATGGCTACCTTTACAGAGGGCTATATACGGAAATGCAAAATCCATGAGGTTAGCCAGAAAGTCCTCGTACCAGAAGGTATTCTGTGTCAGGTCCCAGGCTAAGTACTTTATACATATATCCTTGTAAGGAAGTCCATTTGCAAAAGAGAAAATCCATTTCCTTAAAGATTTCTAATTCCATAAGAACACTTTTGACTACACAGTAAAGTAACCAAGAAAAGTCTACAGAGAAGTAGATCAGACGGTTGATTCAACTGGGAATTGCAATTTAAAAAACTTATTTTTTTAATTTAATTTAATTATGTTTTAGGTGAAAGTGTGCAGCACAAATTAGCTTCTCATTCAAAACCGTATACACAAATTATTTTGTGACATTGGTTGCAATCTCTGCATTGTGTCTGCACTCTCCCCCTTTCCCTTTCCAGCCCAGGTTCTCTGTGTCCTTTCCTCCACCTTTCTTGTCCCTTCCTGCCTTCTCATCTTTGCTTTTGGGTAGGTGTTGCCCACTGGGTCTCACAGAACTAAGAAGCACTTTTCTCACCTGTATTGTCTTTTGTTTTACAGGTCTGTCTAATTTTCCGCTAAAAGGTGAACTTTGGGAGTGGCTAACGGTTCTGAGTTAGCAAGATGTCTGAGGGCCATAGTCTCAGGGGTTCCTCCACTCTATCTCAGACCAGTAAGTCTGAACCTTTTTTGTGAATCTGAATTTCATTCTACATTTTTCTCCTGCTCTGTCCAGAATTCTATATTGTGATCCCTGTCAGAGCAGTTAAAGGTGGTAGCCAGGCACTATCTAGTTCCCCTGGGCTCAGACTGGTGGAGGCTGTGGTTCATACGGTCCCTTAGCCGTTTGGACTAATATTTTCCTGTGTCTTTGGTTTTCTTCATTCTCCTTTGGTCTGAACTTGATGGGACCAATAGATGGCCACTCACATGCTTTTAAGACTCCAGACATTATTCGCCAAAGACGTAGAATATTTTCTTTATGAACTATGTTATGCCAATTGACCTAGATGTCCCTTGAAACCTACTACCCAGCTCTCAGCCCCAGTAACTTGGTCCCGCAAGGTGTTTGGATGTGCCCAGGAAACTTCAATGGCTTTGCCTTGGTCAAGTTGTGCTGACTTCCCCTATATTGTCTGTTGTCTTTCCCTTCACCAAGGTTTACACTTATCTACTATTTAGTTAATGATTTCCCCTCCCCATGTCTCCCCTCCTTAGTACCCATGAAGGATTGTTTTTTTCTGTATGTAAACCTTTTCTTGAGTTTTTATAATAGTTACCTCATACAACATTTGTCTTTTTGTGATTCACTTATTTCACTCAGCATAATGCCCTCCAGATTCATTCGTGTTGTGAGTTGTTTCACAGATTCATCACTGTTCTTTATAGTTGCGTAGTATCTCATGCATAGTAGTCCAAAATTTATTTATCCATTAATTTGCTGATGAATACTTATGTTGTTTCCATCTTTTTGCTATTGTGAATAATGCTGCAATGAACATGGGTGTGCATATGTCTATTCATGTGACAGCTCTTATTTCTCTAGGATATATTCCTAGGAGTAAAACTGCTGGATCTTATGGTATTTCTGGAAACCCTGGTGCCATAGTGGTTAAGTGCTACGGTTGCTAACCAGAAGGTTAGCAGTTCAAATCTGCCAGGCGCTCCTTAGAAACTCTTGGGGCAGTTCTACTCTGTCCTCTAGGGTCGCTATGATTCGGCATCAACTCGATGGCACTGGGTTTGGGCTTTGGTTTATGCTATTTCTATTTCTAGCTTTTTTAAGGAGGTGCATATCAGTTTCCATAGTAGTTGTACCATTTTACATTCCTACCAGCAGTACATAAGAGTTCCGATCCCCCTGCAACCTCTTCAACATTTATTATTTTCTGCCTTTTTTTTTTTAATTAGTGCCAGTAATGTTGGGGTGAGATAGTATCTCGTTGTAGTTTTGTTTTGCATTTTCTAATGGCTAATAATGGCTAGCATTTTCTCATGTGTCTGCTAGCTGTGTGAATGTCTTCTTTGGTGAAGTGTCTGATCATATCCTTTGCCCATTTTTTAATCAGATTTTTTTGTTGTTGTTACTGAGAATGTTTAAGCATCCTATAAATTTTAGAGATTAGACAATTGTTAGATACGTTGTAGGCAAACTTTTTTTTCGAAGTACGTAGGTTCTCTTTTTACTCTCCTGATGGAGTCCTTTGATAAGCATAATACGTGATTCATTTTTAGGAGCTCCCAGTTACCTAGTTTATCTTCTGGTGTTCGGCACTGTTAGTTATGGTTTGTATTGTATTTATGCCATGAATTAGGGCCCCTAGAAACCCTGGTGTCATAGTGGTTAAGTGCTACAGCTGCTAACCTTAAGGTCAGCAATTCAAATCCACCAGGTGCTCCTTGGAAACTCTATGGGGCAGTTCTGCTCTGTCTTATAGGGTTGCTGTGAGTCGGAATCAACTCAACAACAAAGGGTTTTTTTTGTTTGTTTATTAGGGCCCCTAGTGTTACCCCTATTTTTCCTTCCATGATCTTTGTTATTTTAGGTTTTATAATTAGGTCTTTGATCCATTTTGAGTTAGTTTTTGTGTATGGTGCAAGGTATGGCTCCTGATTCATTTTTTTACAGATGGACATCCAGTTTTGCCAGCACCATTTGTTAGACTGTCTTTTTCCCAATTATTGGACTTTGATCCTTTTTTAAAGACCAGCTGACCATAGGTGGATAGGTGGATGGATTTACGTCTGGGTTCCTGATTCTGTTCCATTGGACTATGTGCCTATCTACCATCGTATCAATAAACAGTAGGTTGTTTTAACTACCGTTGCTGTACAGTAGGTTCTGAAATCAGACAGTGTGAGTCTTCCTTCTTTCTTCTTTTTCTGCAATAATGCTTTGCTTATCTGGTGCTTCTTTCCTTTCCATATATAAAGGTAATTATTAGTTTTTCCATCTCATTAAAGAATGCTGCTGTTATATGAGTCAGGATTGCACTGTATCTGTAGACTGCTTTGGGTAGAATTGACGTTTTTACAATGTTGTGTCTACCTATCCATGTGCATGGTATGTTTTTCCATTTATGTAGATCTCTTCTGGTTTCTTGTAATAGAGTTCTGTAGTTTTCTTTGCATAGGCCTTTTATGTCCCTGGTTAGATTTATTCCTAAGTATATTATCTTTTTTTTTAAAAAAAAATATATATATATATATATAAATGGTATTGTTTCTCAGATTTCCTTTTTGAATCTCCCTTTGTTGGCATATAGGAATCCAACTGATTTTTGTATGCTTATCTTGTATCCTGCTCTCTGCTTATCTTTCTATTAGTTCCAGTAGTTTTCCTGTGGAATCTTAGGGGTTCTCTACGTATAGAATCATATCATCTATGAATAAGGATAGTTTTACTTCTTCCTTTCAAATTTGGGAGACCTTTGTTTCCTCTTCTTGCCTTATTGCTCTAGCTAGACTTATAGCACATTGTTAAAAAGGAGTGGTGATAAAGGGCATCCTTGTTCCTATTCTCAGGGGGAATGCTTTCAGCTTCTCTCCATTGAGAATGATTTTAGCTGTTGGTGACAGGCCTATTATTACCAAAATATCTCCACACTCAACATCCCAAGTATATTAATGGATGTTTTCTGTCTCTATTTTATTATAAACACTGGCAGAATAAAAAGAACATATCATGCCTGGTGATAAAGGTTAATACCATAATCCATCAGATCTAAGATACTGTTGGTTGTAGGATGCACCCTCATTTTATGTACCACTAAAAGAAAAGGCTTTGCCAATTTTAATCATAAGACATTATCAATTATAAATACACTCAAATTCAGAAATGTTACAATCCAAAAATGTGTACCTATGGAGCCCTGGTGAAGCAGTGGTTAAAAGTTCAGGCTGCTAACCAAAAGGATGGCAGTTCAAATCCACCCGCCATTCCTTGGAAACCCTATGGGGTAGTTCTACTCTGTCCTATAGGGTCGCTATGAGTCAAAATTGACTCAACAGCAACAGGTTTGTTTTCTTTCTTTTATTTTTAAATGAATGAAATACAATATATAATATACTGCAACTGATCAACATACATTTTCGGAAGTATCTTTTATCTATTTAAGTTGTTCTACATAGAATGCTATTTCAGGGCTGACTTAACAAAAAAAAAAAGTAAACTCAAGTAGATAGTCAGTTAAAGCTCTTGCCATAACTCACACTATTGGGAATGCTGGTCAAGACTGGAGTATTTCAGCTCTGGTGAATGAAAGAGAAGTCATCCAAGTAATTCTGAGAATGCAGATTGCCTCCTCCACAGACTCTGTTGGCTTCAAGCTAATCACCTCCTCACAGGTGTCTATATTTCTATTAGTGCTCTGCTCATAGTGTCAAAAGGAGCCCTGGTGGTGCAGAGGTTAAGCACTGCTCTGCTAAACTAAAGGCTGGCAGTTGGAACCCACCGGCTGCTCCATGGAAGAAAGATGTGGCAGTCTGTTTCCATAAAGATTACAGCCTTGGAAACCCTATGGGGCAGTTCTACTCTGTGTTATAGGGTAGCTATGAATTGGAATTGACTCAACCGCAATGGGTTTGGTTTAGAGTGGTGTCAAGGACAGTGAATACACCACCTAAAAGAAATCACTCCAATAGCTAGGGGTTTCTAAGAGGTCAAAATGGGCATCTTGAATATGTTAGACTAAATAGCTAATTGTTTGTGACTTTTGTCTTAAATGTGTATCGTTCTGTGGAGATTGCACAGTCTAATAATTTAAGGTCAAGCTGCTGCTTATGTACATATTTGTTCACTGTCAATGTGAAAATCATGGGCAGCCATGAGATTTCATAGTTAGGTCTTAGCAATCATCCAGTCCAGCTCCTCCACTGTACGGATGAGGAAACAGAGCAGAGAGAGGTGAGAATATTTGCGTAAGCCAAGGCAGACTGATGTAGAGCCAGGACCAGAACCCAGGTGTCCTAAATTCTGGTCTAGTACTCTTTCCATTCCACACTGAAGAGGTTTGAACTTTATTTAATACATACAACTACCCTGAAGCTCCCCACCATCACCCACACTTCATTATCATAATTCTGGCAAACGTGCTGATTTTCAGATATTTTGGCATCTTTAAATTTATTTTCCTTTTTTAAAAAAGAGCCCAAATGTGCTTTTGATGTTTGAGGGTACACGTTTTTAAGGAAAAAAATTTTAAATGGCTTGTAGAAAAATAAACCTCTCTAAAGCAACGGCAATTTTGCAATCATATTCCAAACACAGTTCTCCCATCAGGAGAGGCCAAGCAAAAAGCACAGTAGGATTTTAACTATACATTATCAGGAGCTGTAATTTTGAGTTTAAAAAAATATATACTGCCAACTTCATATAAGTTCTAGGAACAAATATATATATTCATCTGAATATAGCCACCATTTGTACCTACCACCATGCCTATAAAGTTTCCTGTTCTCCTGAAATATGTCTCACAGGCAGAAATTAATAGATGCTATCCAGAGATACACATACTTGGCTTATCACACAGCTGCAGTTAAACTTCAGACACATGGAAGAGACAAGACAATTCTCTTTCCTAGTAATGACTGGTAACCTATAGATAGTGCATTAAATAAGATAGATTATACAATCCTGGAACACACTCAGCATTCCAGAGAATATGCTGAGCAGAGCATCAAGCCGCCAATCAGCGGCTCAGCAAAGCCCAACATCAGAGACCACATCATCATCTGATTTAATGAGGTTCACAAAAGCTACTTTAAAGGAAGGAAGCATTTGTTAAAATTCAGGATACACAGGGATTCTCCAATTGAAGTACTCTCCTTACAGAACTGAAAGCTTCTGGTGTAAAAAAAAAAACAACGGTGTAGATTACAGAAATTCAACATGTTATAACCGTCTGGAAGGCTTGTTCCCATTTGCACGAGACAAACAGGAGACAACACCGATGTCGGGGCCTGGTGAGATACCACAGCATCTGACCCGAGCTTGATAAGTGTGCTACAGACAGGGCCTTGAAGGGCAGGGAGGGAAACTGTTAACAGCATTGTGAATGAAAAAGACCCTCTACACTCAAACAGCGTTCGACTGCATTATTATTTGAGCTGGCACATTAAGTAGAATAATTTCGCCTAAATCAGAAACAAATGAAAACTGATCATAGAGAGTCAGCTGATCGATGTACAGGAACTCTCCATTAACCCTCACTTCCAAGCTTTTACAGTATAATGATAATTGAAATTCATAATTTTTGATCCACTTTCTGAATTATCATGTAAGGATGGAATTTAGAAATATATCCATTAAATGAATATGATTTAGACCATACTTTGAATAAATTACTGTACTATATGCTGAGGGGCTAGAAAATACAAGGGGTATAATTAAAAAACTCATCACCATCAAGCCAATTTTGACTCATAGTGACCCTATAGGACAGAGTAGAACTGCCCCATAGGGTTTCCAAGGAGCAGCTGGTAGATTTGAACTGCTGATCTTTCAGTTAGCAGCTGATCTCTTAACCACTGTGCCACCAGGTCTCCAAGGGGTGTACTATAGGTATTAAAAGAAAGGAGAGACCTAATGATATTGTCTGTATTCTCTGAAACTAGGTGTTCTGGATTGAATTCTGGCCCCCTGTCTTAGTCATCTAGTGCTGCTATAACAAAAATACCACATGTGGATGGCTTTAACAAGGAGAACTTTATTTTCTCACAGTTTTCTGGTTAGCAGGCTAGACAGCATGAGCACCGACCCCCCCCCCCATTCCCTTTCCTTTTCTCTCTTGTAAAATAAAAGGTGGTGCAGGCCATTCCCCAGGGAAACTCCCTTTACATTGGATCAGGGATATGACTTTAGTGAGGGTGTTACAAACCCACCCTAATCCTCTTTAACATAAAATTACAATCACAAAATGGAGGACAACCACACCATACTGGGAATCATGGCTTAAAGAAGTTGACACATATTTTGGGGGGACACAATTCAATCCATGACACTCCCCCCCTCCCAGTAAGAAACACTTATGTATGGTGAGGTCCTGATCCCTGTAC
Organism: Loxodonta africana; assembly: GCF_030014295.1. Classification (NCBI taxonomy): domain Eukaryota; kingdom Metazoa; phylum Chordata; class Mammalia; order Proboscidea; family Elephantidae; genus Loxodonta; species Loxodonta africana. Next base: position 65,414,621 of record NC_087360.1, read on the forward strand.
CTGTGAATGTGATCCTGTTTGGAAATAGGGTTTTTCTTTTGGCATGTTAATAAGGTTACACAGGAGTAGGATGAGTCCTAAACCTGATCCCTTCTGAACAGTGAATAATAAAGGGGAGCCTGGGTGCCCAAAGGTTATGTGCTCGACTATTAACAGAATGGAGCTCTGGTGGTGCTGTGGTTAAGAGCTCAGCTAACCAAAAGGTCGGCAGTTCGAATCCACCAGCTGCCCCTTGGAAACCCCATGGGGCAGGTTTACTCTGTCCTATAGGGCCGCTATGAATCGGAATCTATTCAGTGGCAATGGGCTTGGTTTGTTTTTTGGTTTACTAACCGAATGAAAGGTTGGCGGTTCAAACTCACCCAAAGGTACCTCAGAAAACAGGCATCAGAAGATCTACTTCTGAAAAGTCACAACCTTGAAAACTCTACAGTGCACAGTTCTACTCTGACACACATTCGGTTACCATGAGTCAGAATCAACTGGACAGCAACTAACAACAACAGACAGAGAGCGAGAGATACCCAGGAGGAGACACCATGTGACGATGGAGGCAGCTGCACCTCTAAGCAGCAATGGAGCCCAAGGAATTGACATGGTCAAGACACTGATTTGGACTCTTAGCCTCCCAGACTATGAGAAAATAAACTTCTGTTCTTTAAAGCCACCCACTCTGTTATATTTTGTTATGGCTGCCGCAGGAAACTAAGATACGAGGTAATCCTTGTCTGGTATAAATGGTAGCTCCATTAATCAGGATATTCAATTGACCAGAATACTCCCTGTTGAAGAATATATTGTTCATGTATGCGACTGTCCTACAACTCACAATCCCCTCACATCCAGAAGGCTCTGATACTGTTGTGAATATTCACAAGCTAAGACACACACAAGGGAATTTGTATTTTAAAGGGGTAATTAGGTTTTCTCATCCCATGGGCATAATCACATGGAAGTCAGTAGCTGGGTAAAGGCTATGTTTTGAGAGAGTTGATCGTCTATGTGCAAGGAAGGAAAAGAAACCGCAGGGTCACAGAAATGTTCACGCTTTTGCTAAACGTTAAAGCAAGAATGTAAAACAAAACAAAAATACGTATGTACAAAAACAAATATTCCTGCTTGAAGAGACTATTCTTCTATGTCCACTTTCTGCCTGTATCTTGTCTATTCATAAGCAATCATAATTTTAAATAGTTTAATTCTTAACCCATCCATATAAAAATCCATATTTCCACCCAATAAAGGCATAGAGTTACATCAGCTCCCCAGGAATATCCGAAGACAGATGTTATCCCGGTTCCTAAAATTTTACAAATAGAAAGGCATGAATGGCCGACAAAGGACATAATTATATATATGACAAATCTAAGAACATTTTATGAAAAAAAGAGAAAGTTGAGTAAAATAGTTCAAGAATTAGAAGACTTCTTGAAGGAAGGATGTTGGACTTTGATCCAAATGCATGATATAGCAGATAGGAATAGGAGACTCATTCTAAAAATATGGACAGTAAGCAAGATCTAGAGGAAGCAGAAAAAGTCCCAGTGCTCCATATTTAACATAAATGAGAAAATACTGCTATGTATTACAGTAACTTCCCATTGATCTGGGAGTCACTTACATGGAAGCCTCAATTGCCCATTATGAAGAAGATAATAAGCTAAAAATGAATAAATAAATAAAGTTACTGTTGAACAAAACCCATGGCGTTATTGAAAATGGGCTGAACTGCTTCACTCAGAAAGTCATTAGCCAAAGCATATTTCCTATCAGCCTAATTTATCCATACAGCTCATTCTTAGGTGATGTACCAGGCTCTGTGCCCTGGTGGCATAGTGCTTAAGAGCTACGGTTGCTAACCAAAAGGTCGGCAGTTCAAATCTACCAGGTGCTTCTTGGAAACCTATGGGGCAGTTCTACTGTGTCCTATAGGGTCGCTATGAGTTGGAATCAACTCGATACAACAGGTTTGGTTTTTGATTTGGTGCTAGGCACTGGCAAGGCCGCATTCAAAAAAACCCAGTCTCTCTTCCCCCAAGTTTCCAGTCTAATAGAAGATAAAGGACGGCAAAAAAGAAATGTCAACAAAGTAATGTATAATAAAAACTATCATGACGGGAAAAAAGAGTGAAACAGGGGTGCATAAGAGAGAAACTTAGCCTGGCCTTGGTGGGTCAGGGAAAGCCTGCTGAAGGACCTGTTCTCCACTCTCAGACCTATGAAGTGGGAGGGGTTAGTGAGATGAAAAGAAAACAGATGAGTGATCCAGGAAGAGGAATCATCAAGAGAAAGACCTGAAGTTAAGGATAAGAAAAGTATATTCAGAAAACAAAAGTATTTTGTACAGTTGGAACATCAAGTGGGAAGTAAAAATAGGTCAGATATGAGACCAGAGGAAGTCAAGGGCAAACTATTCAGAAGTTTATAAGGACTTTGACTTTATTCTCGGGCAACAGAGCCATTAAAGAAATTACATGAAAAAAATCATACCATTGAATTTTCAATTTAGGATGATCATTTTAGCTGCAATGTGGAGAAAAGAATAGAAGAGGACAAGACTGGTGTCAGGGAAACCAATTAGAAGACATAAGGGGAACCAGATAAGAGATAGTAGTAGCCAAAATGGAGATAATGATTTTTAAAAAGTGGATATGTTCTAAAGAGTTTAGAGAGGTACAAAAGCTCTTTTATCATCACAAATTTACATAAATAATATATTGGGCATTGACCGCTTTCCTGGATGCTGGGAAAACAGGGGCAAACAACATGCAAAGCCTGTTTTAGAGACTGGTTGAACAATGAGTGGGGAAATTGAAGGTATCTTCCAGTGTGTACCTTGTATTTGATGGTACTGCATAACAGTACTCTCAAAGGCAACTTCAATCTGCTCTGATATACCAAGATGATGACCAAAAAAACTATTTTCAAAATGTTTTATGAAAGAAAGAGTAAGTAGAGCTTTGGTACCAAGGGTCAGGTTACATGATGCTAGGATTAAGAAAGAGGATAAAGGCTGAATCCAATATTCAGGTAGTTCTCTCCTGGGCAGGTATTTTCTACCAAGGCAAAGGAGATTAATTTGCTTGGGTATGGCCAGAAGCACAGGTTAACTGATAATCAGATGGGAAGGAACACTTTGGAGTTCGAGCCAAATGACAGTGTTCAAATCTTCCCAGTACAGTCCTCAGGATCTTGTCCAACTTCTTCAAAAGAAACTAGTTGTGGTGTACTAAAAATGACCACAAATTCCCTGGCAATCCTCCCATGGAGGTTAAGCCTATGCCCCTCCCCTTGAATGTGAGCAGACTGTCACTATATTGACCAATGGAATATGACAGAAGCGACAGTGGGCCAGTTAACAGGTCGGTCCTAAAGAGACTGGCAGCTCTCACGCACCTCTTGGAACACTCTCTCTTGGAAACATGCTGCCATGGAAGAAGTGTGGCTACCATGATACCACTATGCTGTGAGATGCCGAAGCCACATGGAAAGGCCCTGAAGGATAACATGCCACCCAGAGAGAGCTAAAGGCCAAAGAGAACTGAGGCACCACATGTGTGAGTAAAGAAGCCATCTTGGAAGTGGATCCTCCAGACCCAGCTGCCCCACCCTGGATCAGAAACAATCCACTCAGCCAGGCCTTCCTAACATCCTAACCCACAAAATAGTGAGCTACATAAAATGGTTGTTTTAACTCATTAAGTTTTGAAGTAGTTTGTTATGCAACAAAGGATAACTGGAAAAGAATTACACATAAACTGAGAAAACAAGGTCACCTTTTAGAGTTCTAAGTAAAAATTTGCCTCTCTGGTCTCAAACACATTAGTAGCAAAATAGGAGACCAGGTCAATGATGGTAGTTACCATGTAGACTTAACCAAACCAAACCACCAAACCAAACCCATTGCCATAGTGGTGATTTGACTCATAGCAACCCTATAGACTAAAAACCCTGTAGACTAGGCAAGATAAGATAAGGTATGCATAATGAAAATAATAAAGCTCAGTCACCTTGAAAATACACCCAGATGAATCAACTCAAGTTGTACTGGAGTTCACTACCTCTCTGTTAACATGATGCTGACTTTAAGTCCTTATTAACAAAGATGTCATAAACTCATAAAAATTCGCCCAATGAACTCTTCCAATGACGAGCTGTCACTCATGAATTTGAGTGTTGTCCCTGCTTTGCCTAATATATGAGAAGAAAGAAGAAAGCAAGGAGAGGCAAAAGAAAAAGGAATAAGCATATAGGCAGAACTGGCCAACTTACTTCATCGTATTTGCAGCACTGATAACAAGGGTAGCACCAGATTTAGACTTTAAGAAAAAAAAAATAGTAGTACTCAGTGATTCCAATAAATTTTCCTTCTGCTCAAGACGATTTTGCAAATAATACTGAATACACCCCAAACAAGCTACTTTTGGGGGGGTCATCATAATATTTTATTCACATGATATCTTAAATATGTATTTCATTTGTTTTTAGGCTAAGTAATATATTTACATTATCCAAAACCCAAACTTTGTAAACAGTACACAGTAAGAAGTAACCCTCTCATCCCTGCTTCCAATCACTCAGTACCATATCGTGAGGCAACAAATACTATCAGTGTCCTGTATATAGCTCTAGATTTTTTTCAGTGAAAGCACACTTGCTTTTTTTTTGGTATTATATATATATTTATATAAGCACATGTTATATATAAACCACACGTGTACATGTATGGATGTCTGTAATTGCCTCCCTTTACTACATAATCAATACACACAGTCCTGAACCTTACTTCTCACAATATAGTTTGGAGCTTATTCAATATTAATAGATGTAGAGGTATCTTCCTTTACAGAGTAATAATACATAGCATACCGCTCTATATTTAAGCAGACTCTACTGATGAACACGAGGATGCCTGCCATCTTTTGCTTCTTACTAACAATGCTGTGATAAACTGCCTCTTATACACAGCCTTTGCTGGCTTGCAATATATCAATCATATCCAAGATGTGAATATTCTTGGTCACAGGGTATATGTATTTATAATTCAGATAATTAGTATCAGCTGTGCCTACATAAACCCATTGTCATCAAGTCGATTCTGACTCATAGCAACTCTGTAGGACAGGGTAGAACTTCCCCCTAGTTTCCAAGGAATGCCTGGTGGATTGGAACTGCCAACCTCTTGGTTAGCAGCCATAGCACGTAACCACTTCACCACCAGGGTTTCCTGTGCCTACATAGAGACTGTATAAAGTTACATTCTCAAAGACAATAGTTGAGTTTATCCATAAACATAACAACAGTATTATTAAACATCTGGATTTTCACCAATACATAGGTGAAGTACAGTCATGCCCCGCAGAACATCCACTTGGGCAATGTCCTACCACGTACATGCCCATGGTCCCATAAGGTTATAACAGAGTTCAGAAAAAGACACTTCCAGATACACTAATACAGTAATAATAATGATGATAATGTTCTGATGCATGTCACAAAGTAGCATTCATTTGTTATCACTAGCCATTGTCATGTACCTTGAATTCCTAATATAATAGCCTTTACAGGGGTTGGTGCATAACTATGGGTTGTACATAACTCAGACCTTTGTAACCCAGGGACTGCCTGTAATATGGTGTTCGCACAACGTCCAAATGACATAAAGTCCTATTTCACATTACGCAACACAGGACTGTGTTGGTATTTCAGCGTGCTTTTTATTTTGTATTTTTTTCATATATTACTTAAGTTTAAGAGTCATTTGTACTTCCTGTTCTGTGAACTCTTAGTACATTTTTCTACTGACTTATTAGTCTTTTTCATATTGATTTCTAGGAACTCTTTATTTTAAAGAATTTAGCCTTTTGGCCGTAGGAGGGGTTCCAATAAACCTTTTCTCAAATTGCTTTGGTCTTTTGAATGTACTTAGAGTGGTTTTTCCCATGACAATTTTCTTTGATGTAGTTTAATTTATCAAGTTTGTCTTTAATGGCTTCTTCATTTAGGGTGATAGTTGTGCGGGCTGTTTTTGTTGACTTATTTTCTTTTAATATGTCCACTATCTTGCTCCACAAAAAGCAAAAAGATACTATTCAAGCGTCATTATTAAGAAATACCAACATCGACAAAATCTTTATAGAACAAAAAATGTCTTCCAAATCCCTTATTAAAGAATCATTTATTTCCAGCAATATTTGAATCAATGCAATTATAGTGCAACGTAAAAATAAAAAGAAACCAATGGAGAAAATCTCTTGGTTTTCACTAGACAACAGAATTTCATGTACAATTTTTATGTTAATAGTTTTTTATTTACTTTTAAAATTATATATGTAAAAAACAATTGTTGTGAAAAGAGAGGTAAAGACCAGTAAAATCAAGTCAAAACATCTGAAACAACTTCACCCAGAATCACAACTACTACTTATGATTGTATCTTCCTTGTTTTGTTTCAATGCACATGCATATGTAATTTTTAATCAAACCTTGAAACTGATTTTTTCATTTAACAATATAGGAGCATCCTTTCATGTCAGTAACTAAAGTACTACACTCTTTTTTATATAATACCCTCTGTATCACCATTCACCTGTCAGTTTGTGGTGCTGTGATGGTTTGCCATTGCTGAGATGCTGGAAGCTATACCACCAGTACAGTCCTCCCTAGGTACCAGCAGGGGTTAGCTCCAGGAGCCATCCGTCATTCCTCCACCCCCCATCCCCCAACAGATACCAAAATCTGCAGATGCTCACGTCCCTTATATAAAATGGGGTAGCATTTGCATAAGGCATTCAACTGTGTGGACAGTAACAAATTATGGATAACATTACAAAGAACAGGAATTCTAGAACACTTAACTGTGCTCATGAGGAACCTGTACATAGATCAAGAGGCAGCTGTTTGAACAGAGCAAAGGGATACTGCGTGGTTTAAAGCCAGGAAAGGTGTGCCTCAGGGTTTTATCCTTTCACCATGCTTATTCAATCTGTATGCTGAGCAAATAACCTGAGAAGCTAGACTATACGAAGAAGAATGGGGCATCAGGATTGGTGGAGGACTCATTAACAACCTGCGTTATGCAGATGACACAACCTTGCTTGATGCAAATGAAGAAGACTTGAAATACTTATTGATGAAGATCAAAGACCACAGTCTGCAGTACGGATTATACCTCAACATAGAGACGACAAAAATCCTCACAACTGGACCAATAAGCAACAGCATCCTGATAAACAGAGAAAAGACCGAAGTTTTCAAGGATTTCACTTTACTTGGATCCACAATCTACAACGATGGAATGCAGCAGTCAAGAAATCACAGACGCATTGCATTGGGCAAATCTGCTGCAGAAGACCTCCTTAACGTATTGAAAAGCAAAGATGTCACCTTGAAGGCTAAGTTGCGCCTGACCCAAGGCTTGGTGTTTTCAGTTGCCTTACGGCATGTGAAAGCTGGACAGTGAACAAGGAAGACGGAGAAAGAACTGACTCCTTTGAATTACGATGCTGGCGAAGATTACTGAATATACCATGGACTGCCAAAAGAACAAATAAATCTGTCACGGAAGAAGTACAGCCAGAATGCTCCTTACAAGCAAGGATGGCGAGACTTCATCTCATGTACTTCGGACACATTATCTTGCGGTACCAGTCCTGGAGAAGGACATCATCCTTGGTAGAGTAGAGGGTCAGCGAAAAAGAGGAATATCCTTGATTAGATGGACTGACAGTGACTGCAACAATGGGCTCAAGCATAACAATGATTGAGAGGATGGAGCAGGACCAGGCAGTGTTTCATTTTGTTGTAGACAGGATGGTTACGAGTTGGAATCGACTCTGTGGCACCTAACAACAACAACACAACAGTATTTGCAATATAACCTACACACATCCTCCTGTACACTTTAAATCAACTCTAAACTACTTGTAATACCTAATTCAACGCACAAGCTATGCAAATAGTTATTAGACTGTATCGTTTATGAAATAATGATGAGAAAAAATGTTTGTTTTTTTAAACAATATTTTTGATTTGCAGTTGGTTGAATCCTTGGATGCAGAACCAGTGGATACTGAGGGTTGACTGAATTTCAAATACCAGTAGGGTCACTTTTATACTGTACAGGTTTCACTGGAGCTTCCAGAAGAAGACAAACTAGGGAGAAAGACTTTGTGATCTTCTACAGATTGCCCAATGAAAGCCTTACAGACCACAACAAAACATTGTTCAACTTGCTTGCGTTGGAGTACGTCATCAGGAGGGATCAATTGCTGGATGGTGACATCATCTTTGGGAGAGAGACCCTCAGGGAGATAGACTGGCACAATAGTTGCAATAATGGTCACAATGATGTTGGCAAATGTGAGGATGACACAGGACTAGACGAGGTTTCATTCTCTTATACTTAAGGCCACCATGATTAAACAACCACTACCTATCTAAATATCTATATTTATATATTTTTTCAACCCTTTGATATTGGATATTCAGGTTGTTATTTCTAGTATTTGCAAATACAGTGAAAACCTGTGAGAGCCAGAACTTGATTGGACTGCCTTGTATTTCTGGGTCTCCCAAGCTTTCTGCCTTTCATAGGGTACAGTCTTAATCATTTTTCTACCCTTCGTTTCAGCAGAAAATATTTGAGTTTTCCTTCTCCAACAGGTTCTGCCTTACACAGGTTCCAGCTTTCACAGGTTTTACTGTACAAAAAATGTGCTGGTGTGTCCTTATGCAAATGTACCTTTGTGTATGTGCACATGATTATTTTTCTTTCTTAGAATAAATTTCGCAATTTGGAATATATAAGTCATGCTGAGATTTTGACCTTAATGCAAATTACCCTCCAAGTTAATTCATCTAATACTAGTTTACCAGTGTATACATGTTCCCATTTCTCATATCCACACCAATACCAGCACTGGTTATTATCATACTTTAATGCTTTGTTAATCTAAACAGGAAAAAAATGGTATTTCCATATTTTAGCTTGCATTTTATTATCAATAATTTAAAAAATAAAAAGTTAAAATTTAATAATCCACTAATGTAAAACATTTCCCACACTAGGCAATGTCCTAATGGCTGTCTTCAAATCTTTTAAAAATTAGTAAATTTCACTTTTTTATTTGTTATTTCATGCTATGAACTTTTTTTTCTTTCTAGAGGATAACAATTACTAGTCTTTATGTGCAGACGTACTGTTGTTTGGTTCTGTAATCTTTGAGAACAATAGAGGGGAATGGTACTAACTATAATTTAGAGGCAAGGAAGATTCTACACTGATTGGGTCACTTACCATGATATTTGAGACTTAAAAATATTTACACTGGCATTTTTCAACCTGCTGGCCTTTATAAAATGCAATAAAAATGCACAGATATATTTCATATTCTGAGTTCAGATGCTTTAACTACCGTTGTCAGGAATATTATAGAAATCCTTGTATAAGGTCATCTCTGTCTTTAAAAAGCTATAACTGTTTAAAAGGTTCAGGAGACTTGGTCGGAGACAGGATGAGATCTAAACTGAGTCTCAAGGTTTTGGAAATAAGGCCTCTGCTCAAAGCACTCACACATATATGAATTCTTTCAGCTAATTTGCAGCTCTCAAGGGCGTATGTACATTTATGCTAGTTTTTTCAACCTGGTTGCTTATAAGTTTAATCAAACACACACACACGATCATGCACATACTCGGGTGCACACATGCATACAAACACAATGCAGTTTCAAAACTAGCAGAAAGAAATACTATCATTAGAATAACATGGGGTCTCAACACATAAGTTTCTATTTAAAACAAATCTTTATACTAATTTTCAGAATTTGTCCTTTCCCATTAAATGAAACATGAGTGTTGGCCTCTTAATAGAACAGATGATGTGTAAAACATCTACAACAAATGCAACAATCTGCAAGCACCTTGATTGTCATGAAAACGAATTCAAAATGGATTCAAGACCTAAACATAAGAAATAAAACCATAATATTCTTAGAAGAAAATATAGGGGTAATGCTTGATGATCTACTGTTAAAGCTTTTGTATATGGTGTGAGGTAGGGATCCACCTTCATTCTTTTGCATGTGGAAATTCAATTGTCCTAGTACCATTTATTGAACAGGCTATTCTTGCCCCATTGGAAGGACTTAACACCCTTGACAAAAATAAATTGCCCACAGTTGTACAGGTTTATTACTGGACTCCCAATTCTATTCTATTGGTCAATATGTCTCCAGTATGAGATTGTTTTCTTTACTATAGCTGTACACTATCTTTTGCGATCAGGAAGTGTGAGTTCTCCTACTTTGTTGTTCTTCTTCAAAACTGTGTTGGCTCTTCAGGGCCCCTTGCACTTGTAAATAAATTTGAGGGTTGGCTTTTCTAATTCTGGAAATGTGGCTGGTAGAATTTTGATGAGGATTGTGCTGAATTTACAAACTGCTTTGGGTAATATTGACATCTTAACTATATTAAGCCTTCCATTCCATTAACACAGAATGTCCTTCCATTTACTTAAACAAAAACCTGTTGCCTTCAAGTCAACAGGGGCAGATCACCCAGTAAGCAAGGTAAGTACAGGCTTACTTGTGCTTAGTTACTAACCTGTGTGAACAATTTCATATGGGTGTCACCACATCTTTGATTACTTTGCTTACTGGGTGTCATGGATTGAATTGTGTCCCCCCAAAATATGTGTCAACTTAGCTAAAACACTATTTCCAATATTGTGCAGTTGTCCACCATTTTGTCACCTGAGGTGATTTTTCTATGTGTTGTAAATCCTACCTCTATGCTGTTAATGAGGCAATAGTAGAGGCAGTTATGTTAATAAGGCAGGATTCAGTCTAGAAGATTAAGTTGTATCTTGACTCAACCTCTTTTGAAATATAAAAAAGAAGCGAGTAGAGAGACATGGGAATTCACACCACCAAGAAAGCAGCACCAGGTGCAGAAGACGTCCTTTAGACCCAGGATTCCTGCACTGAGAAGCTCCTAGACCAGGGGAAGATTGATGACTAGGTCCCTTCCCCAGAACCAACAGAGAGCAAAAGTCTTCCCCTGGAGCTGGTACCCTGAATTCAGACTTCTAGCCTCCTAGACTCTGAGAGAATAAATTTATCTTTGTTAAAGCCATCCACTTGTGGTATTTCTGTTATAGCAGCACTAGATAAGACACTTGGCAATCCACCCCATCAGAGATTGTAAATTTGAAAAGAGGCTTTGATTCTGTAGGAAACTGCTATGTGTTTGGAAGAGAGACAGATACCAGCCATACCTAGAAGCAGAATCTTTGATGTGGTGGAAAAAAGTGTGAAACTATACACTACAGATTAATAAATAAGCACAAATAAGCCCGTGCTTATTGGGTAATCCCACACTGCAAGTCAATTCCGACTCACGTGACCCTAAAGGACAAAGTAGAACTGTCCCATTGGGTTTCCAAGGCAGTAATCTTTACATAAGCTGACTGCCACATCATTTCCCACAGAGCAGCTGGCGCTCCTTAGAAGCGAGGGCGGTGAGACTTCATATCATATAAAAAAAAAATTTTTTTTTTTTTTTATACTTTGGGCAAATTCTCAGGAGGGACCAGTCCCCGGAGAAAGACATCACACTTAGTAAAGTAGGGAGTAAGCAAAAAAGAGGAAGACCCTCAACAAGATGCAATGACACAGTTGCTGCAGCAATGGGCTCAAACATAGCAATGACAGTGAAGGTGGTGCAGGATGGGGCAATATTTCGTTCTGCTGTACACAGGGTCTCTATGAGTCAGAACCAACCCAACAGCATCTAGCAACAACAGGGTGGTTAAGCACTCGGCTGCTAACCGAAAAGTTGGTAGTTTGAACCCACCAGCTCCACAGAAGAAAGATGTCCCAGTCTGCCTTCGTAAGGATTTCCAGCCTTAGATACCCTACAGGAGCAGTTCTACTCTGTCCTATAGGGGCTCTATGAGTCAGAATTGATTTGACGGTAAAGGGTTTTTACTTCCTTTCAGTAATACTTCATATTTTTAAGCATAGATACCTTTCATTTCCTTGGTTAAGCTTATTGCTAGGGTTTTTTGTTTCGTTTTCTTTTTGCTTTTTTATTTTTTTAGATGCTATTAGAAATGGAATGGTTTCCTATTCTTTTTTTTTTTTTTTCATAATGTTCATTGCTGATATATAGAAGCCTGGCTTATTTCTGGACGTTGAACTTATACCTGGCCACTTTGCTAAATTTAGCTTTCTTATGGATTTTGGGGTTTCTGTATGAAAGAGCCCTGGTGGCACAATGGTTAAATACTCACCTGCTAAATGAAACGTTGGCAGTTCAAACCCACCAGCCAGTCTGCAGGAGAAAGACGTAGCAGTCTGCTTCAGTAAAGATTACAGCCTTGGAAACCCTATGGGGCAACTCTAGTGGTAACATTAATATGATTTTTTAATATTACGATATGTGTCAGCATCTGGAAGATCTACACTAATTCAATGACCCAATATTTCTCAGCTGACCACTGCATGATGTTACAAAGTTAGACATGGAAAAAGATACATTCCAAGCAAGATAAGAGGGTAGAAACAGAGTTGAAAAGTTCTTTAACATAGCTTGCAGTTTCACATAGTAACGTAACTTTAAGAAAATGTCACTTCTCAGATTTTGATGTACTATCAAAATGAATGCCCATAAATATCCTAAAAGGCTATTAAAATACTCCTTCCTTTGTCATATCTACCGGAATATGAAGCTATATTTTCTTCCTGTACTTCCAAAATAACGTATCCCAAAAGCAACTGAACACAGGAGCAGATATGAGAATCCAGCTTTCTTCTATTAAGTCAGACATTTAAAAAGGTTTGTAAAAATGTAAAATAATGCCATGCTTTTCAGTAATTTTTTGTTTTGGAAAACAATCACTGTTCATAAAAAGATGTTTATATTAACATCCAATGGATGTATGCTGTTATTTCTAAAGGTAAAAACAAATACTCTCTATGTAAGTGTCTATAATTTGATTTCTAACACAGGCAAATTTCTACAGATATAAGCTACACAGGCAAAAGCTCTTTTGGGTCCTCAACAATTCTGAGGACTCCAAAAGAGTCCGGAGACGGAACTCTCTGAGAACCTCTGTTCTAAGGCATGTTCCCAGTACGAACGTTCTGGGCTTAGGCTATCCACGTCTTCAACTTTATTAACATGCAGATTCTCCCCAAAACTCTGCATCTCTATTCTAAACAGGACTGTCAAAGAAAATGTTCATCAGCTGCAAAATATTTGCCAATTTTTACTGCTAGCAATAGGGTATAAGCATTCCTCTCCACATCTTCACCCATTTTTGGAATTATCACAACTTTTAATGCCTGTCGTTGCAATTTCAGAGAAATTGTATTTAATTGTAGCTTTAAAGTCATTTTTCTCATTAGATGATAGTTGCTCAGTGTCATAACCCTGATTTTCAAAAGGTGATATAAAGCTCTGAATAGCACTTCTACAGGCTTTTGTTGTTGTCGTTGTTAGGTGCCATGTAGTCGGCTCCGACTCACAGCAACCCTACGCACAACTGAACGAAACACTGGCCGGTCCTGCGCCATCCTTACAACTCCTGTTAACAGGCTTTGATTACTACAAATAAAGAGGCAAATTTTCACTTAATAAATAATGTTTGGTATCTCCATCTTATGCTGTACTGCCCAATAGGCTTTCTAAATGTTGAACTTGCTTCTTCCCTACAGTGCCAGACAATATTTCAGACACCCTCTCACCTTTCCTACTTTGCCTCCCATTTCTTGTGCTCACAATTTCATTCCATGATATATTTTTAAGTGAAAAAAGCAAATTACTAATATATACAGGCCAATTTTATTTTCGTAAAATGACAAAAATGACATGCAAACTTAAATATATGTTCCTATAGCTGTATTTTTTATAGCTGTATAGGAGCCCTGGTGGTGCAGTAGTTAAAGCTTAGCTGCTAACCAAAAAAGGTAGGCAGTCCAAATCCACAGCTGCTCCTTAGAAACCCCATGGGGCAGCTCTACTCTCTCCTATAGGGTTGCTATGAGTCAGAATCAACTCAATGGCAACTGGTTTGGTTTTTTTTTTTTTTTTTGGTTATAGTTCTATAAGCAGAAAGACATACGTAATAGAAGACAAAAAGCTGTCAATATTGGTTACCTCAGATAGGGAGACTGGGCTAAAGTCAGAACGGAAGAGAGATATCTCTGTATTTTCTTGTTTTACTTGGTAAAACAAAGAGGTATTACTTCTGAAATCCGAAGAATTCCAAATAAAGAAAGATAAAATAGAACCAAATATGTCTCCTTTGACATTAGTTCTTAATCTCAGGTCATTCATATCAGCTCTGCTTCTGCTAGACCTTCATTCAACCCACCAAAACCCACTGCCGTCGAGTCGATTCTGACTCATAGCGACCCTATAAGGCTGTAATAAAATTCCGTAGCATTCCAGGTGACCTCTCTGGCCATGTAGCATTAATTTCAGTTGCATTCTAGAGAGTACAAAAGTTAAAAATCATCAAACAAAAAGCCCCACAGATTATGATGATCACCATAAACGGCAGGGAACACTGAATTGAAGTGATGCTACTTTCTCTACTTGCTACCTGTGACTACATCAAGGCTCACAGGAGTAGACTTAGCAAGGAGTGATATATTGAGGTTTGAGCAATTCTTGATGGCACTCAAATATCTTTCAGTCAAATCCTAAAGACAATGACACAAGTTGTTCAAAAGAATGCATTCTTAGTAGAGGAAAAAACAGTCCGAGTATGAAGACTCTAGCAAAACTTTCTTTATTCTAAATAGGACACTCAAAAAAAAAAAGGTTATCAGCTGCAATAGACGTGATCACATAAGTGATTTTTGCAATAAATCAGAGTCCATACAAAAGAAGACTGGTGAGTCCCATGTTTATATCACACATGTGCTTACCAACCTTCTTAAAAAAAAAAAAAAAAAGGAAGTTTGGGTTACAAAGCCTCTAGAAGAGAATGGCAAAAAATAACCCTACAAACCCCACTGCATGGGTAGAATATTGTCCCATGAGCTGCCACAGCTGCTGCTCGTAAGACCAGCTACTGTTTTGGCTCTTTGCCACAAGGACTCTAATTCTGCTCCAAATGAATTCATTATTTTAACTTGTCAGTTGATGCGATCTGTTGACCATACTCACATTACAAGATTCAAAGGCCATTTTCCAAAACATTAAGTTGTTCTTCACCATTCTTTTAATGGTGGGGAGCACTCTCTCTTATATTTATTTAATTTTTTTTTCAACTTCTGCCAAGCTTCAATTAACCTAAACTAAAGAATAATGGCTATTGTGCTCTAATGTAGAAATTGTCCTGTCCATATTGATATATTGTGTTACTCTGAAGGAGTCCAATGTGGTTTTATAGAAGAAAACATAAACAAAAAGAGAAAATCATTGCTGTGAATGCCAATATCTAACACACAACATCATTGCAAGAGAAAAAAAAATGTGTATGTTAAGGAATAATATATGCTGTCCTATCATAATGGTCATATTAATTAAATTCTAATAAGGAGATTCACATTTGGAATAATGGCACCTCATCACCTAGTCAAAATGAGCAACTGATTCCATTGTACGTCCACGACAACGTTTCAAATTTTTCTCTCTAGGTTTTGGTTTTATCAAATACTGCACATTTTCAGCTTAAAAATTCTTAGTTATGTGGAAATAAATTAGCACACACACATCACACACATATGCATTTGTGGGGTGGCGTGTGTGTTTATGTACGTGAACATTAGTAGAATAATTTTTATTTCAGGGTTTTATGTGTTTTCTGCAGTTCAGATATTCATTGAAAATTTTTCTCTTCTACATTATCCCTCCATTTTCTGCTCCAACTATAATCCATATGTTGACTTTGTAGCCATTTGTCGGAAAGAGTATAACAACAGCACATATTTTGAAAGAGAAAAATATCCTTGGAATTCCATTCATCAATGTTTTATACTGACTCATCAAACATATTCATGGAAAAACTTTATGGTCTTAATCACTTCTCATTACTTTCTCCATAAATATAAATTTCATTAGTCATTATCATTTAAATAGTCTCTAATCTGATTTGCAATTCCAGACCAAAAAATTGACTGTTTCTACAGAATTCCTCTGTCGATTCCTACTAGTTTAAATAATTAGCATCCACTGACAGTTTTTGTCTATCTAGCCACAAACTAGAATTTATTTCCTTTTTTTTTCCCCCAGGAGGATTTTTACTTTGTATGTTCCTGTATATTCTGCATATTCAGAGTATTAGGTAAAGCAAAAGGTTTTTGAACTCATTTTTCTTCCTTCTAACAATTTCAACATGATAAGATATGACTTGGGTTTCCTCCAGAGAAAGCATGCACCATGACCTTAGATGTCAAGATATACTATAAACAGACATTAAATGTTGACCATTTGGTATCATATATAGATGATTTTTTAAAGAAGCACAGTACTTATGTGTGATAGTGATTATTTTATGACCCAATCTGTTATTTACCTGAAGGATGACCTCCTGAAGTGGTTTCAGACAAAGTTTAAAGAGTATCTCAGGGTGATAGTCTCAGGGGTTCCTCTAGACTCTCCTGGTCCAGTAAGTCTGGCCTTTTTTAAGAATCTGAGTTTTGTTCTATATTTTTCTCCCAATCTATCTGGAACCATGTATTGTGTCTCTGGTCAGAAGAGCCAGCAGTGTAGCATGACAACATCTAGTTTTTCTTACCTCAAGATAGACGAGGCCATGGCTCGTGTAGGCTATTAGTCCCGTAGACTCATTTCTTCTTTGAGTTATTTGGTTTCTTTCTTTCTCTTTTGTCCCGGACAATTACAGACCAGTAGTTATATAAAGTTTTTTTTTTTTTTTTAGTTATATAACGTAAGCTTTATGTAAGCCTTTAAATCCAGTAAACCAGTCCTACAATGTGTTTGGCTATGTCTAGGAAGTTATCTATAACTCTGCCCCCATGTGCTTTATTATATATGTGAATATTTATGCAGCACACACATATATGTATATGCATTTGCCAACAGATACACCTATACATCACACACATACACACATATACCTTCCTATACACGTATCTGCATACATATTTACCTGTGTAACCACACACGTTTTTTGGTTGTTATTTCTGTTGTTGCAAAAAATGCATGTTAAAGCATTTACCAAAAACGTCCCTCATTCTTGCGTATTTCTTAGTGTCATCATTTACCTTGGTCAAGCTGTGCACACTCCACCCACATGCAGTACTGCCTTTCCTATCACCAAAAATAAGTGACTATCTAGAGAGTAATTCCTCCTTCTATGGCTCTGTTTTTCAAACTTTTTTTTTTTTTCCTGTCAGGTCTATATTAGAATCATAAAATCCCCATTCCTACCAGTGGATATGATCCATTTTATTAGGCACTTTCATGCATGAGTTTTTATTCAGTGTTTAAGTAAAAAAAAAAAAAATCTAATGTGTGTTTCATATTCTCTAAATTTTTGTGAACACACAGAAGAACATTCGAAATAAAAGTTCAGAGCAAAGTCTCAGAGATACAAAGTTAGCGTATTGTGTTTCTGAGCACACAGCTGCATTTACTCTTCTTCCCGTGCTTTTCACTGCCAAAGACGACAAAAACTACTTTCCTGAATAAAAGAAATATATATCTTTACATTAAAATGAAGGTGGAATCATCCAGAACTTACAACACGGAGATGTAGTAGTAAATGTACTCAAAGCAGAGTACAGCAGGGTTTTTATTTCTGGAAATCCTCCGTACGACAAGAAAAACCACACAGTAGGCAATTTTTCTTTATAGGTTTCCTCAGCCAGGTTTGAGTATCTTCTAGTAGGTATTTTGCTCTCATAATCTGCCTGTTTTATGTTAGCTTATTTTCTCTTCTGATGCATGCAAAGGAGTCACAGAAAATTCTCGATGAAACTCATTAAGTGAAGATACGGCAGGTCAAGGATAAATGTAGACATTATGAAATGTAAGCAGCACTAGCTACAATCAAATATAATTAGATTTCATGCATTCTTTTTAGTTCACACATGGAAGAAAATGTGTATTTTAAGGTAAATGTCTATGATTTAGCAAATACAAAAGTTAAAATACAGATTAAACTTTGCCATATTTGAAACATTAAATGTAATAAGAGTTGCATTGTATAATCCCTTTGACACTACTGCAAAAACCATTATCCGACAGGCTAGAAAACGTGGAGATTATCATTATATTATATTTACATACAAGCACACAGCCCGCTTATACAAGCCTCAATATCTATGGTATCAAACATTAAAGCAGGAAGAAAATCATTGCACATTTTTGTTTTAAACTTACGCTTCTTAAGTAAATTTTATATCTGTTAAGGACACCACGTTTCAAAGAAAATAACATAACGCCTTCCCCCAGTTCTACCACCTAATATTTCCATGCTTTTGAAAGACAAAAACGATACGGTTTGAAGCATCAGGGTACCAGATAACCACTCAGAGAAGCAAAAGATTCAGTGTAGTAAACATCTTTATGAGACCGTACTGGTGGGAGATGAAATTGTAAATGGGGAAGTGTAGATTGCTTTCATTTAGAAAATTGTTGCCATTAAACAGTTTACAAAGAGCCTACTGTTTCTGCGTCATTATCCCCAAGGTTTCAAAGTCAGCATTTCCACAATATTTAAAGCACTCCCAACTTCCTCATAAATATCATTTATATTCCTGCACAGCTATTCAGCATATCAAGAAATATCATTTAGTCTTCTAGAGTTACACAGTAAGATTACCTGAGCCAATGTATGTGAACCTGAAATAAAGACATAGGAGAGGGCAAGATTCTCTCTGAGCCCAATGGAGGAGATCATGTTATTTCACAGCCAAGTTCTACCCAAGACTCAAGGCCATTGTGTTGTTCCACGTGTGAAGATTAGCCCACAAATTCAGCTGGGCCTGTGTCTGCAGTAGCATCTTGCACACTGGGTAACTCCATTGGGGCTGAGCAGCTGGCCCATGTACTGGCATTGCCATTTATATTTTTATTTGCTTTGTCTTGGAAATGGCCTTTCTTGCATATGAGAAAACAGAACCTGACCTAGAATTCTCTTTTCCTATCTCTCCACTTACCCAAATCGCAAAAGAGCCATTTTAAGTCACTGCCTCATTCACGAAGCAACTGCCACAGCTGACATTGGTCACTGCCTTCTCTGAAATTCTGTACCATTTGTCGTTAACACCAATTTTGATAGGTAATCTTATATAACCTTCAGGTGCGCCTTCATGAAGTTCTTGAGTAGCTTAAATATATAACTTTAAGCCATGAGAATGATAAAAGCAGTCCTTAGGTGGAATTTGAAAACAAATTCATTTATGTTCAAAACGGCCAAGCTACAGAATTGTTTAAAGTGCCTTTTTATTTCCGAAGCTCTGAAAAACAATTGATGGCAAGCCACAGCCACAGACGAGATGGTACCACATGTGCTATGACAAGGACTCACCTCTGTGTCAGGAAGAAGGTGAAAGGGAATCAGTTAGCAAAACATTTTTAATTTGCTCATCAAAACTGTAACTCTCACTTAATAGACAATAAAAAAACAAAAAACCCAATGCCGTCAAGTCGATTCCAACTCATAGCGACCCTATAGGACAGAGTAGAACTGCCCCATAGAGTTTCCAAAGAGCACCTAGCGGATTAGAACTGCTCACCCCTTGGTTAGCAGCCGAGAACTTAACCACGACACCACCAGGGTTTCCTAATAGACAATAGATAAGTGGAAACCTTGGTGAAGGGTAATACAGTACACAGTACTGGGGAAGCCAGCACAACCTGTACAAGGCAAGGTCATGGAAGTTCCATAGATACATCCAAACTCGCTGAGAGACTGAATTGCTGGGCTGAGGGCTATGGGGACTGTGATCTCAGGGAACATCTAGCTCAATTGACATAACATAGTTTATAAAGAAAATGTTCTACATTTTACTTTGGTGAGCAGCGTCTGGGGTCTTGAAAGCCTGTGAGCAGCCATCTAGGATACTCCACTGGTCTCACCTCTTTGGGAGTAAGGAAGAATGAAGAAAACTAAAGATACAAGAGAAAGATTAGTCCAAAGAAGTAATGGACCACATCTACCATAGCCTCCACCAGACTGAGTCCAGTATAACTAGATGGTGCCCAGCTACCACCTCTGACTGCTCAAACAGGGATCACAATAGGGGGTCCCCGATAGACCTGGAGAAAAATGTAGAACAAAATTCTAACACAAAAAGAAAGGCCAGACTTGCTGGCCTGGCAGACACTGGAGAAACCCCAGGAGTACGGCCCCCAGACACCCTTTCAGCTCAGTAATGAGGTCACTCCTGAGGTTCACCCTTCAGCCAAAGATTGAACAGGCCCATGGAACAAAACAAGACTAAAAGGGCCCACCAGCCCTCGGGCAGCGACTTGAAGGCAGCAGGGAACAGGAAAGCTGGTAATAGGGAACACAGGGTTGAGAAGGGTGAGTGTTGACATGTTCTGGGTTGTTAACCAGTGTCATAAAACAATGGGTGTACTGTTTGATGAGAAACTAGTTTGTTCTGTAAACCTTCACCTAAAGTACAACAAAAAAAAAAGTCGTTAAAAAAACTGTAATTCTTGAACACCAAGGTCATACGATAACTAAGAGCCCAAGAGACAGAAAGGGCCACATGAACCAGAGACCTACATCATCCTAAGACCAGAAGAACTAGTTGGTGCCCGGCCACAACTGACGACTGCCCTGACAGGGTGCACAACAGAGAACCCCTGAGGGATCAGGAGATCAGTGGGATGCAGACCCCAAATTCTCATAAAAAGACCAGACTTAATGGTCTGACTGAGACTAGAGGAATCCCAGCGGTCATGGTCCCCAAACCTTCTGTTGGCACAGGACAGGAACCATTCCCGAAGACAACTCAGCAGACATGAAAGGGACTGGACAGTGGGTAGGAGAGAGATGCTGATGAAGAGTGAGCTAATTATATCAGGTGGACACTTGAGACTGTGTTGGCATCTCCTGTCTGGAGGGGGGATGGGACGATAGAGAGAGTTGGAAGCTGGCAAAATTGTCACGAAAGGAGAGACTGGAAGGGCTGACTCATTAGGAGGAGAGCAAGTGGGAGTACGGAGTAAGGTGTATATAAACTTATATGTGACAGTCTGACTTGATTTGTAAACGTTCACTTGAAGCTCAATAAAAGTTAACAAAAAAAAAACTGTAATTCTTTAAGTAGTAAATATAAAAACTTTATGTGTTCAAAAGCAAATCCCAAACTGGGAAGTAAACAAACAAACAAAAAAGAAAAACCCACCACCCTCGAGTCAATACCAATATCTTTTATCTATTAAGCACTCTTAGAAGACATCAAGAAAAAAACTCAAAATATAAGCTAGAACAATTTGCCAAATTAAAAAAGAAGTAGGTAACACACAAAGAAAAGGCTCAACATCAGTAAAGATCAAAGAAATGAGATATTTTAAAATAAGATAGTATTTATTTATTATTTGCCTATCAGATTAACAAAGATTAAAATAAAATTATGATTTTGGTATTTCTGAGGTTCTGGGGAAATTACTGCTCTCATTTATTGCTGGAAGATAATTTGGCAACATACAGCAAAAGTTTTAAAAATTGTAATCATTGATCTAGTAATCCCAATTCTAAGAGTCACCCTAAGAACTGATGAAGTTAATGCATAAATATGTATGCCATGCACCTTACGATAGGAGAAAAGCAGAAATACCACACATATTCAGTAATAGGAGATTGCTGTTTCTGTTGTTAGGTGCTGTCAAGTTGATTTTGACTAAGATCGACCTCATGTGTTACAGAGTAGAGCTACCCCATAGGGTGTTCTTGGCTGTAATCTTTACGAAGCAGGTCGCTGGGTCTTTCTCCCCTAGAGCTGCTGGGTGGGTTTTAACTACCAACTTTTCAGTTATCAGCTGAGCACTTAACTGTTTGTGCCACCAGTACTCCTTAATAGAAGATTAGGTAAATAAATTATAGTCTTCAACTCAATCTACACATCCAATAGCAATGATGACTGTAGATACATAATTGTTCAAGATAAAGTATATGATGCATTGCTCAGTGAGAACAAAAGTCAGAAAAATTAGTCAATATAAATGTGTGACAGAACAAATATGATTAATTAATTAATGCCTTCATATCTTCCCTTCCCCCACCTGATGAAAGCGACTCAGGATAAACCTTTGAGGACGCTTTCCCTCCCATGTCTTTTAAGGAGCGACTGAGCCTTCCAGGCATTTTCTTTCAGATTTCTAATATAATGGAAATCCAGGAAGAAAAAGGAAGGCAGCAGAGGATTCGAGATACCAATCTGGTACCAGGTGGACTTTTCTGGTACTTTTTTAGTGAGACTTTTATTTGGGGAGGAATTCTGTGACAAAGCCACAAGAAGCCCCTTGTGTAAAATCAATCCTGGCTCACAGCCACCCTATAGGACAGAGTAGAACTCTCCCACGTGGTTTCCAAGGCTGTAATCGTTATGGAAGCCGAATGCCACATCTTTCTGCAGCAGAGCAGCTGGTGGGTTCCAACCGCCGACCTCTCAGCAGCTGAGCGCTTTAGCCATTGTGCCACCAAGGTTCCTAGAGCTATAGGAGTCACTCCAAAATATAAATAGGTGTGGGCAGGAAGAAAAAAGAGTATATTTGAGGTGCATCGCCATGTTCTGCATACTTAGTAAATGTTTCCAGATATAAAATTAAGAATTGGTGCTACCCTGAGTTTCCTTTTAGTTGGCCAAAACAAAACCAAACCCACTGCCACCGAGTCGATTCCAACTCATAGCGCTGTGTTCAAAACATCCATCTGTTTTAGTTGGCAGATGGGTTTTTTGAACACAGCACTACTCTGTGTCCAGACTCTGTAGGTTATGGCCAAGGTTCGTGCATGGCTTTACTCTCCGTTTCCTCTGGGTGCTAGATGGCTTAAACATTTAGTTTATGGTTACCTGAATTTACTAATTTTTCTGTAATGAAACTTCATGGCTTACAAAAGAAGAAATATACTTCGCAAACAGTTATTAAAGCCTGCATTGCTACATAAATGCCTCATTTTATTGTCCCAGTGCTGCTTAAGTGTCAGCAGGTGGGTTGCCTTGGTTTCCTGCTCCCTTCCTCCCTGCCTCCCCGCCACCTGAGAAGCAACCCGGAGAAGGATTTAAGTGAAAGTTATTTATTTAGGAGGAGCTGCCAGAAAATGCTGAGAAGTAAGTGGATAATAACTATGACTGTTGGTACAGAGTTATGAAAGGGAAGCAGAGAAAGGCAGGAAGCTGACACAGGGTATAGGCTTGAGTAGGTTACCTATCTGGACTACTGGGCCCAATCCTGCAGAGGACCTCTGGGAGATATTCTCAACTGCTACTAGAAGTGTCTCTCTTTTGGGATGCTTACCCACCAATTCTCTTTCATTAACTTCTTTGGCAATTCCACCCTACCCTGCACTCTGGCCCACCACAGTCAGCCAGGAGAGGCCCACATGGGCAATTCACCATGGAGTAGTCTTACTTATTTCTTTGTAGATAATGAAAAGCCTGCTCCACCATGATAATGACATACACATTATTCTAGAAGGCCCTTCCTTCCCTACCCTATACCACAGAGTACGTTGCTTTGGTAAAATGTTGTTATTTATATTTTTACAACAATAAAACAAACAAAAAGACTGCTCTAGGTGTCTTGGTATTAGTCAATTATCATGTGGTAGAGTCCACACCTAGCCCAAAAGATGTCAGCGACAACCATCCTGCGGGTAGTTGCCCAGGGTATCTCCCTTGCCTACATTACTATTATCTGCAGTTAGTGTGTTCCCCAAAACTTACCTGACTGTTCTTGTTTTCCTGCAGATACCACAGAGGATTATATCCAACACCTTTGAAATCAAAAGGAGACGTGGGAAGCAACTTTATAAACCCATTACGTGATCACTCAATAGAGAGGCATGGCCCACATACTGAATAAAAACGAGCACAAGAGCATTCTTCCATCTTCTCTCTGTTTGTCCACAAGCCATGGTCTGATCTACTGATCTACGGGGATTCTGAGGTCACAGGGAAAGGTCCTAACTCACAACCTGACTCGTTGAATTTTCTATTACTTACAAGATTCCTATCTGTGAGCTCCACTGGGCCCTAAAAATCCCATGAAGGGCTTTATTCAGACAGCAAATAACCTGGAGGAGAAATCCTTCTTCAAGGCATCAACGGTAAGTTTTTTTCAGACTGTTACAAGATTGATAGCAAAAAGCCTTGAAGAAAGGAGAAAAAAATAAAATCTATATTCTACAGTCTTGATATCGTGAAGTATGTCATTTAGGCTACGGTAAAACTGTAGTATTTGATATTTTGCCCAATTTTCCCCAAATAAAAAAAAAAAAATTGTAAACCATCTATATGACAGCTTTTTTTAAAATACTGTTTCTAGTCTCATAAAGCTGAGTTCAGGAAAAATTTCTCTTTCTGTCTCTCTTTGTTAAAAAAAAAAACAAAACACTAACGGGCTGTAGCTAAATTGTATGTATATTTTACTATTAATTTCATTTACACAAAATATTTGCCATTTTTCTGGTCACTTGCCAATAAAATAATTTATTATTAATAATCTTTCCTTCCAAAAATGTCTGTTCTACCAAATTTACATAATTATTAAGTATCTCAACTTTCTTCTGTCAAAATGACAGACCAAAAAAGGTTTTGCAATGGAGAATGAGAAGAGGAAGAAGTAGATTCAATGGCTGCTAGCATACCCAATGATCAGTTCAATCAACTTTAAATTTCCCCTCTTCAAAAACAAAAGTTCCTCCTTTTCCTTTAATTCTGATTTAGGCTTTTCTGCTTACCTCCTCACTATCTGGAAGGGTACTTGAGTGATGGTCACGTAAAAATTAAAATTCATGTAACATGCAACTCTATACTCAAAAAGAATTGTTGTTTTAAATAAACTCTGCCTGTTTTTTTTAAAATACATATTGAAAATGGGTGATAAATGTCTTAAATTAGGCATAACTAGTTTTAAGGGTATTTATTAAAATCATTTATATATTAAAAATTAAGTGGGAAATTTTCAAACTTTTCCATACGATCTATATGGCAGAAAGTTCAGAAATTTTGCTCTGAATGGTACAGGCTCTGAAAATTGAATGATTTCTTTGTGATTTAGTTGTGTTAACACAGAATACAGCAGTTGAATATCACAGATAACTGGTATCACAACAGTCACAAGCAAGGGTATGTTCCTAAGTTCTGAAATCAAACATTGTTAGGTCACAGAAGATTAGAAAACTATTCTGTTCTCCTGGGAGTCTTTCACTATCAGGTAGACCGAAGTCGGAATAGATTTTTGACCAAAAAACTTTTTACTTACTTAACATTAGAATTTTTGGCCCCTGAGCTTCAAGACTGGTAATAAACCAACAGGTCTTTTTGCCTTCTTCTATGGCCACTATGTAAATTCCACCACTGAGGTCACCAAATCAGAGCCTTATTTGTTCTCCATGTTTTGCACGTGGATAAATACATATTCAGGGTTTCTCATCTGTTTGTTTTTCCCAAATGTATATCCCAAATAACTAAACACATTGCAAAAAGAGGAGCAATGAATTCTGGACCTTGGTACCCACTGCCATTGCTGTTAAGTCGATTCCAACTCATAGCAACCCTATAGGACAGAGGAGAACTGCCCCATAGGGTTTCCAAGGAGTGGCTGGTGGATTTGAACTGCTGACTTTCTGGTTAGCAGCCAAGCGCTTAACCACTGCGCCGCCATTGTTCCTGGATCACGGTACTAGAGACAAATTCTCCACAAGTCCCAAACCATTTCATAGGTGCTGAATACAGATACTCACTTTCTCTAATCCCATCTGCTGCCTTACTGTTTTCACCCACACTTTCTTATGAGCCCTCAACTCACACCAAACTAGTGATCATATGGCGAATAAAGGAACTGTTTGCTAAACAAAAACCCATAGAGTAAGAACAACTTAAGGTTTTTTTTGTTCAGTTGTTCGATTACCCAGCTACACAAAATGACCCCTAATCCCTATACAACCACTTGCTATGTTGTTAACCTCTCTATGTGTTTTCAGGGATCTACGTCTCTGCACCTGCTGCTGCTTCTTCCTGGAAATGCCTTTCACCTTTTGATGCCCTGGAGAGCTCTTAGTCATCCTTCAATCCCAATTCAAACATCATGTTTTCTGTGAAGGCCTCACTGTAAACACGGTTAATAAACCAAACAGGAACAGAGAGTCCCTCCATATTCTATTACTAGAAAAAGCACGGCGTGCCCAGTCTCACAATAATATAACTGGTCACATTATTTATTTATCTTTCTTCTCCATTATTTTATTAACTCCTGGCTTGATCTAGCATGTTATTCAGCACACAGTTGGCTTTCAGTGAGTATTTAAAAAGGAACGGAGGGATGGAGAGATGAAAGGAGAGAGGGAGGGAGGACGGAAGAAAGGGAGAGGGGAAAAAAGAGACCTTTTATGTATCTGCATAGACCTTTGTAGTTCATAGGTGAGTTAGGGCCTAATGGCAACATGTTTCACTATACAAACTCTTAGATGGATATCCTGTCTCTTTCCTAAGTTCTCTTTCTCATATCTTCTGAGTTATCAGAAGGTCATTTTAAGCATGAAAGCATGGTACTGAAATAACTATCCCTTACACAATGATATTCAGTAAAATGTCCTAAAAGATTAAAAGAAGCTGCCCCAATGTACCTAAGATTTATATCAAGGGAACCTGGGGTGGGATTACTGTCTGGTGGCTTCCAAGGGCCTGATCCAGTTAAGTTGGAGAATGTGATTCGGGATAGAAGTAGGCAGAGTGTATGTAACAAGGCAGGGCAGGGCTGGTGCATGAAGAAAGTGGACTGGGCAAACTGAGGCAGTAGCTAGACGGTTAACCAGCAGGAATGAAAGGTATAAAGGAACTGGATTCTCTCTAAAAAGTGAATAAGAAGGAAAAGTAGCATTGAAGCCAGGGATGGGAACAGAAGCTCTTCCCTGCCCCACCAGCACAATGCCAAACCTGCAAGGGGTAGTTAGAACCCTAGCCTCAAACAGGAAATCTCCATGGTCATTGGAGCATCTGAATAGGTGTTACACACCCACTGCTCTTGGTTCCGATGATCTAGTTCTAGAATTGATCCTAGGGAGTTAAACACTGTTTTCATCTCACTGGCATTTCAAGTCTTATATATATACACACACACACACACACAGATAAATTAAAATCAGTTAAAATAAACATTGTTTAAAGGTATTGCTGAATTTTAACCTGTCATACCTATCAATTGCTATCAGCATTTAAAAACAAAAAAAGACAAAAAAAATCTAAAGAATGCCAAATTTCACAATTTGGACAAATTTCCCTTTGGGAAGGCTACTCCTTGGTATCCTCGCCTGTGAGAATTATTTTTTAGTAAGTTTCCAAATCCTAAATAAGAATTTATTACCTTTGTGTTAAATGATCATTTAACTCACAAGAAATTAGGTGGCGGGGGGTGGGGGGGAAACGCATTCAAGAAGACCAAGGGAACCAAGTTGGCAGGTTTCATCTTGAGATTCCTTTTAAAACTACTTAGTGGCACTCTGATCAGGAATACTGTACAATGACTTTAATATAATCATTTGCATTCTGCAATCATTTTAAAGCAATGAGAAAGCAAAAGGCAAATTAAATTTTCACTGCATGCCAATCAATTTGGAGAATACAGAAGTGAAGTAATATCCTAAACACAAAGCTTTAATAATTTATAACTTTGACAGTAATGACCAAAAATCCGATTACTACTTTGGGAATGTTTAAATTCAACCAACAATTGACTTTCTTGGCTATCTGATTTGTTTTTTTTTTTTAAAAAAGGGAAAAATAATACATTTGCCTACAATGGGGTTTTTAGAGTGTTTCCAACAAAAGTCATCAGAACTTGGGTTTGTTTGCGAGAAAACAGTCTAGTGACATACTGACCTCCCCCTCGCCCCCCAAAAAACCTCACTGCCATAGAGTTAATTCCAACTTATAGCGACCCTACAGGACAGAGTAGAACTGCCCCATAGAGCTTTCAAGGAAAGCCTGGTGGATTTGAACTGCCAACCTTTTGGTTAGCAGCCATAGCTCTAGCCTTTTGGTTAGCAGCCATACCTCTTAACCACCATGCCACCAGGGTTTATGACATACTGAAGGGAACAAAATTCAATGTAGGCCGTGTACCGCACTTGAAGGATAAGAAGAATTATTCACAAATCGGAGCACAGTTTTTAACTCAGTAGGAAAAGCTGACTGCTTTCGTGATGATTGGCAGCAGAAGTCAATATATGTGCCCCAGCTGGCAGACCCACCGAAGAGGTGAAGTGCATAAATAAAATGTCAGTAGTGACCCAAAACATGACTGCCTTGTGTCAGAATGGAAAGAAAGCATTCTGTTTAAAAGCAAGATCTAAATAAGGCACTGCCGGTTAAGTTTCCCCTGTCTCTGCAAAACCCTCAAAGAAAACAACCAGTTTTTAATTGAAGAAATATTAGCAATAACCATGGAAACTCTTACGCAAAATAATCCCTGCACGCTACCAGGTGGTGATGCAGGGATTGAGGGGGCGGGGGAGGGTGGCGGGTCATTAAAAATTGATTAAAGACATTGATGTCTCCCCAAGTGCTTATCTGAAAAAGACAAAATTAAGATCACTCAGCAGTTGAAGTCTGTGATGTATTGTGTCAGAATTTACAACCACTGCAGTATTTCTAAATCATTACTCTCCTATGATGGGGTCAGCATTTTGAATATTACACAGGGAAAAGGAGCTACACATATAAGTAAATAAATACGGAAAATGCAAATGACGGTCCTGACAAAGTAGTTTGGGGGGTGGGGTGGGTATTGGAGCGCTATGGCTCATGGTATCTGTGCGTCCAGCTGTTAGCTGAAAAGACAGAAGGCAGGTGTCAATTAAAATGCAGCACCTAGTTAACTTCATATAGGGCAGTGCTGAGAGAAGAAATGGAAAACTAAAAATAAAATGGAAAATATCTCCATTTACAGAACCCCATGTCTATCTGGACTTTGAAAGTTCCCATCCTCAGAAGAGATTCCTCTCTTCAAGTGCCATTCTACAGTTGGAAGGGGGAAAAAAATGTTTTTTTCTTTCGCCTGTGAAGGCTACCTCCCTTCAGTCATGGAGGGAGGGTGGATGCTCAGCTCTACCTCTCCGTCAGTGGTGCCAGCCGGTGAGCGCAGCTACCTCTCCTGTGATATCTGTCTGGTTTTCAGCATTCAGACCAAAAACATAGCAGCATTGCATCAGGCCGGCCACTGGAGGCTCATACATAAATGCATTCAAACACCACACCTTTCCTTAAACCATCATAAAACTCCCCATGGGTGTAATTAACAGTGATTTCAACTCAATGTTTAGATTTTAGGGAGTGTCAGGATAGTTCAGGAAGTGCTTTATCACATAAGGTGTCCCTAAGTCACAGAATTTTTGAGCTGGAGGCCAATTCTTCTACATTGCAGGGGTTAAATGATATCCCCAAAGTGGTTTTAGCCCTCAATCTAGAGATCATTCCTCAATTACTATGCACCAACTAAAGAAGGGGCTTCAGAATTACATTTTCTTTATCTTACCTCTTCTGTCCTTGACTCTCCATAAATAAATGGATCTTTATCACTAACTGGTAACTAAATTGATCACACATTCCATGCATTTTAGTAGAGGAAGAGAAGTCTCTTAGAAAGTGAAGTATCTCACATCAATCTACCACTTCCAAGGTTGACTGTCACTCTGTTTCGTTTTGCTAATAACCACGCCCATACTTCATGTAACTAGTAAATATATCCTTTAAATACATAGTATTTATTAGACTAACTACTGTACAGCATGTTGGGGTAATCATTTTTCACATAAGTGGATTCTGCTGATAAATAACACTTTTTTTCTAAAGTTTTAAAAGCGTTAAGCAAACATACAAAAAAAGCTTCCGGTTAAGATTTTGCATGCTTACTATGGTCTAGGCACAGAGCTAAGTGCTTTACTTGAATTATTTCATGAGTCTTCCTAGCAAACTTACAGTTTAGGTTTCATCTAACAAGTTCAAGTGACTAACCCAATGTTATAAGCCAGTAGATGGTACAGCAAGGATTCAAATCCAGGAAAAAAAAAAATAATAATTTTTTTTTTTTTTTTTCATTCAACCCAGCCATTCCACTTGCAGGTGTTTAACAAAAGAAATGAAAGCATGTCCACACAAAGACTTGCACAGGGGATGTTCACTGAGGTTTTGTTTGTAATAGCTAAAAAATGGAAACATCCAAATTTCCATCAATAGGTAAATGGGTAAATACCGTCCCATATACACACAAGGGAATACGACTCGGTGATAAAAACGAACAAACTCTTGATGCACACAGAGTATCTGGTTGGTGCAAACGGTTAACGTGCTTGCTGCTAATCAAAAGGACGGAGGTTAGAGTCCACCCAGGGGCACCTGGGAAGAAAGGCATAGTAATCTACTTCCAAAAAGTCAGCCATTGAAAACTCTATGGAGTATAGTTATACTCTGACACATATGGGGCAACCATGAGTTGGTGTCAATTCAGCAACTGGGTATTGATGCAGACAACAACATGAAGGAATCTCAAGATAATTAGGCTGAATGAAATAACATAGATCCAAAAAGAATATATATGCTATCAATACATAAATTTCTAGAAAATGCAAACTAATGTATAGTGATACAAAGCAGATGAATGGTTGCCAGGAAGGGGAGTACAGGGTAGGGAGGGATGGATTCAAAAGAAACAAGAGAAAACTTTTGTGAGTGATGGGTCATTATTGTGATGGTGGTGAAAAAGCAACACCCATGCTGAGGGGTCTATCAACTGCTAGAGAAAGCAGCCACCATAGTCTTTAACGTTGGCTTTTTTCTTTTTTCACTGAGTCACTGGGCTTCAAACAAGCCTCCTGGCCTTCCCAATATAACCAGCCTGTCCTTTAAACTGTTTCAAATATCTTCACAGGCTGATGAACTAATTTTAGTATCTCCCCTTCCCCTTATTTTCTCCTTGTATCCTCTTTTCTCTGTCTCTGCATTCTCAATCTCTCTGCCTTTACATCTGCCCCTCAAAAAATTCCTCTTTGAATAACAATTCCTCAAAAAAAACAGAACAAAAAAAAAAAATCAGGACTAAGATTATCTTAATCTAGCAAACAACAAACAAACAATCCCATCAAAAGCAACCTCAAGCAACCCTAGAAAGCACTCAAAAGAAAGGAAATGAAGCTGCATAACATTTTGGGTTTCCCCGGGGGTAAAATGCTTTACTGTGCGACGGCACACTTCACTTATACAATCATCTTTAAACTCACTTATCACTTTATCCACATTTTGTATAATACAGTGAAAAAAATACATTTGAAAGCCAAAGCATCCACGCATTAAGGAGGCCTGTCATGGTTCATATCGAGTTCAATTTTATAGGTTTTTTTATTGCCACCCCCAGCTACGCCACTATATGGTAATCAAAGTCAGCCTGGTTCATATCATCTTATGTATATTTTAGATTTTCAAACTCAGAGTTAGCAGCCTAACTGTACTTTGTTTTTCAAACATTCTGAAAAATGATAGAGGCCCTGCAAAAACGCATCTAGATTGGATCTAAATGGAATTATACCACTACAGCTGAACTGAAGAGCCAACGGAATAATGCAACGGCTATTGGCCCAATAACTGTGCTCAATCAGCTAGCAGTTTTGAATTATTTTTCCAGTCACCACTTCTGGTTTTTATCTCCCGGAGTTCAGAAGAGATCTTAGAGTTCATTTAAACCTGCCCCCTACTCCATTTTATAAAGAAAATGGCACCCAAAGAAGTGCTGTGAATTTCTGAGATGGCAAAGCTACAAGAGGCATTGATGTCATTCAAATCTCTATCTTCTAAGTCCAGCGTTTGGTTTCCACAAAATACAGCCTAACTTTGTTACTATGTGTATTCACTTATTTTAATTCAGAAGCATCCACTGAGCAATGAATATGTAACAAATATGGCACGCAATCATGAAAACATAGTATGAACTAGGGTTAAGGACCTGGGCTCTGGACGCTGAGAAATTACCAGTTAGAAACCCAGCTTCATTATGTACTATCTCCGTGACTTTGGACAAATCACCGAGTGACTGTAAAACTTCAAAGAAGTCATTTAATGCCCATGTGTTATTTAGTGCTCTCATTTGCAAATGTGTACAATCAGGGTCTTTGTGAGGATCAAGTGAGATAATGTAACCGAAGCCTCAGCACAGGCCTGGAATTACCAAGTATTCATTATATGTTAGCTATTATTATTATTATAATTTGAATAAAACATGGTCCATACCTGCTCAAGTGCTAGCAAATGTTGAGTCTAGAGTCAAGGACAGAAGCAATTCATGATAACAGAGTTAGCTCACTACAATAAAGAGGCATGTGCAACGGCAAACCAAACCAAACCAAACCCACTGCCACTGAGTCAATCCAGACTCACAGTGACCCTGTAGGACAGAGCAGAGCTGCCCCATAGGGTTTCCAAGGCCATAAATCTTTACGGAGACAGACTGCCACATCTTTTGTCCTGCAGAGCGGCTGGTGGTTTCCAACCTTGAACCTTTGAGTTAGCAGCAGAGCACTTAACCTCTGCACAACCAGGGCTCCTTCCAAAGGGGACAGAAGAGAGTAAAATCATTTATTCTGTTTAGGAGGAGGCATCCCTGTGCCAAACTGGGTGAACCTCAATTATAAGATTATGTATATATGTATGAATTTTAACTCTGTTTCAGCTTATCACAAACATGGTGTTGCCCAAATATATGGAAATAAGTCAGAGAAAAGGAAATATATAAGCACAACTGAAATAACGAGGAAGATTTTAGCCAGGCACAGGAGGTAATAACTGTATTCAGTATTTTCCTGATAGCTGTCTAGTCTCTGGTCTCATTAGAACTCCAGTCTAATTTATTGCTTGCAGAACTGAGGTCTAATTCTCTCTCTTTTTTTTTTTTTTTCCAGATATATGGCAGGTCAATAAAAACCAGGAAATTTGGAATATTCTCTACCTACACTATATTTATATGCTGAAGGATGCCTCTTTTTTAAATCAGAAACATAGAATCTTCTTCTATGACAGAAAATGGCAGAAGTGCTGAAGAGTACAGAACGGTAGGGAAAAA
The DNA here is from genome assembly GCF_030014295.1 of Loxodonta africana. Taxonomy (NCBI): domain Eukaryota; kingdom Metazoa; phylum Chordata; class Mammalia; order Proboscidea; family Elephantidae; genus Loxodonta; species Loxodonta africana. The sequence continues at coordinate 65,447,888 of NC_087360.1, forward strand.
AAACTAGGACTTGGTAAGTGTACAATTCCAAAATCAAATTCTGGCTCAACACTGAGCAAGTTATTTGACCTCTTTGAGTACACTTTCCTGTATAAGACAGAATTAATAGTATTATTTTACCAGTGACTGTGATGATTAGAGAATATACTAATACATGTAAGAGATTAAGCAGAGTACTAACTCTTATTGGATAATAAACAATATCCCCTTGGTATATTATTTTGGAAGAATGCAACAATTAAACTCTGACATTCTGTCTACTAGTAAGGCAATTACTTAACGCTCAACCAATATGGTACCATTAAGACCACCAATCTAGAGCTGAAGTATTGAGGGAAGAAAAGATTGTAATGGAAATCACTCCATCTCCAATGAAAGTAATGGAAAAAACTCAAATAAAAAAACATGGGAGGCATTTCACATATTAATGAATAATATAAAGAAGTTTGCTTTAGCTGAGTGGGAAAACTCAGGTTAGCTTTGGAATTTTCTTCACTCTAGTCTAATAAAGAGCCCTGGTAGTATAGCAGTTAAGCCCTTGGCTGCTAACCAAAAGGTCGGCAGTTAGAACCCACCAGCCACTCCATGGGAGAAAGATGTGGCTGGCAGTCTGCTCCTAACAATTACAGCCTTGGAAACCCTATGGAACAGTTCTACTCTGTCCTATAGGGTCACTAGGAGTCGGAATTTGACTCGACGGCAATGGGTTTTGGGCTTTGGTCTAATATTAAGAGTTACAAAGGGGAACTCAACTGTATTTTCTCTGATAATAACGATCAATATAAATTAGACACATTGACTACCAGATACCTACTTATAGTCTATGTACATAACAAGTCATCAATAAGGAGGAATTTTAAGATGTAATCTTTACATAGATCAAGCCTGTCATAATTTCTATTTACAGCAATGCATCGCTATGAGTCAGAATCGGCTCAATGGCAATGGGTTTGTTTTGGGTATGGGTTTAGCAAAATATGCCTTACTTTTTTGAATTACCATAAAAACCACAATATGAACAATATCAAGTAGCTTGCAGAAGTTTACATTCCTCCTAATTCTTTTGCAAACTCAAGGAAGAGAGATAAATGAATCTCCCTGCCCGACCCCTTATAAACATCCAACTCTCCGAATACATCTACAGACCCACTGAGTCATGTCCACCAGCTGAGTCATCCACTACACACATTTTTTACTGTCTCCAAAGTCCCGCTTAGATCATACGCTTATTCAGCAATGACCTCCTTCCTGTGGATTCTTTATGCCAGTTCAAATCTGTGCAGCTTTCTCTAGAAGCCATAAGTTGAGTATTTTAGGTGTTTGCAGCATAGGTAACATAGTCGCACACCGGCATTTCAATTGGGGGAAACTGGCAATTGGGGCAGGCAGTGCGGTTTAGTGGGAAATGCTTTGCATTCATATTGGTTTGAATTTTGGCTATCCAATCTTGGGCAAAACATTCCTTCTCTCAGGCTACCACCCTAATAGTTATTACACTTCATGGTGGTTTGGAGACTTAAAGAACGTTATCTGAAATCTCAAAGAGTAAGGTCTAGCATATAGTAGGTGTCAGTCAGGGTTACTGAATGTAACTCTGAGTTTTAACAAATTAGCATTCCCTTGAAGTCCTTCATCTCTTAACTCTGATGAAAGTATTTATAAAATGACATTCACCTATTCAATATACATGTGTTGAGAACGTGTTGCATTTCAGGCACTGTCTAGATGGGGAGCTAGAGCAGTAAGCATACAGAAAAAATCCCTGGTCTCTTGGAGTTTATATTCTAGTGGAGGGAGGCAGACAATAAATAATATGAAAAAGGATAATAATAAAAAAATAAAATATGTTGTAAATTGGTTGGTGTTATATGTCACAGAGGAACACATCCGGAAAAGGGTAGAAGTACTGGGGATTTATGAACTTTTAAATCGAGCAGCCTCACCAAGCAGGTGACATTGAGCAAAGACTTGAAGGAGGTGAGGAAGTGAGTTATGTGGATATCTGAAGGAAGCAGAAGCATAACTAAGGTATGGCAGGTAGGGCCGGTGCCCTGGCCACCACTTGAGGAGCAATGCTAATGAGCAGTTTCTATTGGCCATCGCAGCTTCCATTACCAGCTGTGACAGAACATTCAGCAATGTAAAATTAATTGTCAGAGACACTATTTTCCATAGATAGGCCACTGGGAGGAAGAATGTTCCAGATAGAGGGAACAGGAAGTGCAAAGGTCCAGAGGAGAAAGTGTCTGGTCTTTTCGAGGAACAACCAAAAACCAAACCCACTGCCGTCCAGTCGATTCCAACTCATAGGGACCCTACAGGACAGAGTAGAACCTCCCCATAGAGTTTCCAAGGAGCGCCTGGCAGATTCGAACTGCCGACCTCTTGGTTAGCAGCTGTAGCACTTAACCACTACACCACCAGGGTTTCCTGAAGAAAAACAAGGAATGTAAAATTGCTGGAGCAGAATAAGTAAGGGTAGAGAAGAAGGAGAAGATGGTCCCAACCATGCTTGGAATTTGCTTTTACTCTGACTGAGATGGGAAGACTGAAACTTTGAGCATAGAGCTAACATGGTCTGGCCCTGACTGCTGTGTTGAGAAGATGATGAAGGGGATCAAGAGCAAAAACAAGGAGACTGGTCAAGAGGCTTTTATAACCATCTTGGTGAGCGGTGGTAGAGGCTCGGAGTACAAAGGCAGCAGAATAGGGTATGAGGTGGACTGGATGGAACTGAAGGTGCTCTAGTCTAAAGGTAACAAATTTTGTAACAGGTCAGATTTGAAGTATAATGAAAGAAAGGGTTATGATAACAAGCAGAGAATCTGCCGTGATGGATTTAGTATTAACTAATTTGGAGCCCTGGTGGCACAGTGGTTAAGAGCTCAGGCTGCTAACCAAAAGGCTGGCAGTTTGAATCCACCAGCTGCTCTTCAGAAACCCTATGGGGCAGTTCTACTCTGTCCTATAGGGTCGCCATGAGTCAGAATAGACTCGAGGGCAACGGGGTTTAGTATGGGGAAGATGCAGATGGGGGAAAATAGGTTTTGGGAGGGATACTCTGTTTTGAACATATTCACATACAGACAAAAAAATAAAAAAGCTACACTCCACAAAATAAAAACATGGAGAACAAGATGATTTTGTAAGTAAAGGGACTCTGCAAACTCACTTATCGCGATCAGAAAATACAACAGTTGACAAAAGAGCGGCTAATGCAAGAGCAGTGCAAGCAAGGACTTGAGACGAGGAGACTCAAGAGGGACACAGAGAGAAAGGCACATAAAGAGTAACGAGAATATGTGTGTGATTGGGGAAGAAACAAAAACAGAATACTTCCACATGTGTTATGAAAGAAGCAGTTCACCTCGACGGTAATATGGCGAACGATACTCCTGTGGCCTAAAAGAGTAAATGCAGCTCCTGATACGGATTGGCTGCCTTGAAAAGAAGGTTACGCACTGGGCAAATCTAACTTTATTAAGTTTATGTGTGATGTCTGAGCTGGTATACTAACATTTTCTCTCAAATTTAAGCCTTATCTGCCTTGGGGACCGCTATTGTACCAGGAGACTCAACTCCAACTTCTGTAGTTTACAAGAAGGAAGACTCATAGACACATTTCTGAAATGTAATTTGGATAATAATTAGAGTGAGAAGAAAAATGAGTTTGAGCCTATGCCGTGACTGGAGCTATTCGTTCACAGAGCATAAACTGAGCCAGGGTCTCCGCCAGGAAATGAATGTCAAAAGTCTTGCTCAAAGCCAATGTTTAGACTTGACAATACAAACACAAATAGAACTGCAAATGATGATTTAATTTTACTTCCTGTGGAGGACAGAAGTGTTCGTTGTCTAAACTTAGAGTTTGTGATTAAAAGGATTTAACCCAGTACTATCTGTGACTTTTCAAAGGGATTATCTACACGCCACTAACACAGTGTTAAGCTAAACAAATTTTTTAAGTCAACACTTGCTAAAAGATAATTTCTAGGGTATCTGTCTTTCCTCCAGGAATTTTAAATGCCTTTACAAATGCATACATACACAATAAATGATGGGTGTATCCCTGAATTTTTTGGAGGTCACCCAAATCTTTGCTGGCTTTCATCTAGTCAAATGAAAGAGAACACCCTTGCATTTAAATGGTAGAAATGCCCACTGACACCTTTCTTTACCTCAATTTCCCAACCACACAGACTAAAAATAAATAAATGAACCCACTGACTGTCATCTATCAAAGATCTTCTTACCCTAATCTTCTGTGGATGATTTCTCTAAGTACTGTGTCTAACCGCTGTCACTGCAAACACCCAAATCTCTGGGTTCACACTTCTGATAAATGACTCTTGCAACATTGTACTTGTGAAATCAACTGACCAGCAGGGAGCTCAGAACTCTAACTCAGACTGTCACCTTCAATCCATCATCGTGGACCGGGAGAGAGTCGTAGTTCTACCGTAGCAGACTGTGCCAGGCTTGGAATGAGCAGTTGCAGCCAATTAAGCAGTACAGGGATCAACTTTCCAGGACTCAGCTACAACAGAACATGGATAAGCATCCTGTTTGAAGGGGATATTTGCGTAGTCAATGAAGAGCAAGTTCAAACTCTGGCAGAGTAGCCTTGCCAAGCTCCCATGTGGTCACAAAGCCTGGCCTAAAGGAAGTGTTCTCCCTGACAAATACAGACTTTGTGATACTTTCTCCATAATTTGTAAATTCTCTCTTGGATGTTGGGATGCTGGGGTGAAACTGACTGGCGATAGGTTAGCAAACACTCAGCGTGGGAGGAACACAGCAGAGAAAGCATTCCAGAGCAAAGAGAATCGCTGTCATCATTTGCAAAGGCCATTTAGTCCACGTAAAAATTAACCAATACAATTTACATAGTTTCAAGTGAGTGAGCTGTATGCTCATCACTAAAATACCCTTTGGGAAGCATGGTTTAGAAAACATCATTACGACTATATATTGCAGAACTCAGTGGGCATCTAATTTTAATAGGAGATTTCTCCTGTTCATCTTTCTGCCCAGGTGCTTGGGTAACATGCTCTCGGTGCTTTGCTGTTCTTGGAAATACATATCTGACCATTTCCACGAATTCAGGCAAATCCCCGCCCCACCCCCCGCAACAGGTCAGCCCAGTAGGGACCAGTGTTCACCACGACTCCACTAAAGCTGAACCTTAAAAAAAAAAGTAAAGATGATGCTACTTCTGGGATTTTTTGAGCCAAACACATCAGCGTATCTGCCATTGTCAGCGCCTCTTTGTTGCCCACTTCTAGCTTACTGGGGAATCCTGACTTTGCAGAACTTTACTTCAGAATCAGTGTTATCCCAGTGCTGATGCCTTTTTTATTTCTTTTCCACTGGAAATCCTGGTCTTTGGGTTTCTGTGGTTCTTCTGCTTAACTGCCAGGTGGACCTTGGCCTTCACTTTGCCATTTAAAAAGCTCTCTTCTGGTTTCTGACCATCTACCTTGACCTGTACTTCCTCTGTCTGCCTTCAATTTCCCTGTCTAGTTCCAGTGTGCTCCTACAGTCAGATGTTCAAACTCGTTTCTTCAGTCTCAGGAAATGCACACTTTCAGGGTTAACAGGGACACTGTAGGACACCCAGTTCAAACCTACCCAATACACAGCTGCCCCTACAACATTCCAGTCAAAGGGACATTCTGCTCAGGCCTGAGTATCTCCATCATGAGTTGTCACCTTCCTCAAACAAAAACCCAGTCTGTAATAAGAAATCTGGTAGAAAAGCATAGGTTCTATTGAATTTAAATCATCTTTGAAGTTTTTACCCACTGATCCTATTTCTAAACCTTCAGGATAAAACAAAACGGAGAAGAAGGAATATAGACTTTCAAGGCTAAAAGATCCAAGTTAGGATCCTGGTAGCATCACAGTAACTGGCTCTATGGCCTTGCATATAATATGCAACTTTTTTGAGCCTCATTTTCTTCAACTACATACTGAGGAACCATGATATGATTTTTTTTAGTGAAGATTGTGTTCTTTTAGTGCCTAGTACAGGGCCTGAAACACAGGGGACATTCAGTAAACATTCCTTACTTTTCTATTTCCCCTTCTTTCCACATGAGCACCAGCCTCTCAGATGTGTGAAGGGCTATCACACCTTTCTCAAGCACTGTCTTCCCCATTTACTTCAACCATTTCCAAGGCAACTTTATTTCATATTCCCTAACGCTCCTGGTCACTCTCCTTTGAACATGAATGAATATTTAAACATGGTACCCAGGACTGAATGCAACGCCTCCTGTGTGTTCTGGCCAGGACATATTACAACTATCACTTCCCTTGATACTGATATTACATTTCTAATAATACATACTCCAAGTTCCGAGTGCTGACTAACATGGCTGGCACCTGATCACTCAACACAGGCTCCTGCCCAGTCCTCACTTGACCTTATTCTTAGGTTTCTCAATCTTAACTTTTCTGCCTGTTCCTTGTCCTGGCACTTGTTCCTCTTGACCTTTACTACAATGCCACTTACCATCCTCTTACATTTTCACTGGTGTTCTGAGGATTCTCAACCAAGAAGCCATTCCAAGGAGTATGATTCAAGTTAAGCCCCTTTTACAATAATCACCAGAAAACTATAGTTTTTCCGTCCTCAGACCCCAGCTTTTTTGTCTATGTGCTTTAAAAATCGGTTTTAAAAATTAGCTGGTGAACCATGAACTCCAAAGCCCCAAATGCCTTGTTCGTTAATCTCTTATCTTCCTGACCAAAAGAGACTGCTTTGTCATTCCCTCGCTGGACTTAACTGTTTAGCCCTGATTCCCAGGGTCTCCCATCTCCTAGGTCATTATGAATTTCAGTATTTTATTGGCTGAGAACAACCTACTTCATTTGGAACCTTTAATCTTTCCAAGGCTTATTTCTACTTTGAGAAACATGACTATCCCAGATTTAGTCAAGCCAATAAAGGAGGTGGTGAATGCCTGGCACACACCAACAGTGCTGATTTCCTGCACCTATCTCCCTTCTTTTTTTCATGCCAGTGCCAGGGAAAAAGGGGCACGAATACTCCTTAGAGAAATAAGCCTGTTTTACAAAAACTATCCTGGGACAGGTGTGGACTGTCTTCTGCAGCACAGAGAACTAATGAGCATTCATTTCCTGTAACAAGCAAGTTGCTAATTTGATAGAAAAATCCAACTAAATCTGCTGCTTCCCTCACCATATAACATTCACTTTGATTTAGCAACACAGCTATGTCATACTGAATATTAGTTTTGAAATTTTAATTGACTATGTGTCTTTTACTCACTCACCACAAACACCAAGTTTAATCGTTAAGATAGGCTATAAATGAAGTTAACAAACAGCTGAAGTTACCTAGGAGAAGTTTACATAAAAAGCTGCTCAATAAAACAAGCAATAATAATAAAAGGTAATATCTGCACAGCACTTTAGAATTTACCAAAAGATTTTTAATGCCTACATTATCTATCTTCAAGTCTTTAAAACAGCTGGAAAACAAAATTTGACACTAAGGATAAGCAATTTGATCTGAACAACTTAAATTGTATATAAAATTGGGAAAGGGAATTCTATTTTTTATATACTTCTTTTTTTTAAAAAAAAATCTCCAAGTGTCTTGCATGGTACTTAGCATACAGTAAGTAGTCCATAAATATCCATTTAATGAATAGATAATTAAATGACTCATTGGTATTCTTACATCTATCTAGATTATGGCATGCTCTCAAGACCTATGAACAGGGGTTTTCTCCTACAGAAATGGACAACTTTGTGAGCCCGAGAGGCCCATGAAGGCAACAACTTTGCTATCTATCATCTCTGTTTAAGTGGTTAAAAGTATGTAGCACTTAATAGGATAGATTCTAGAGACATACTACTTGGGTACAGATTCAGCTCTGACAACATGACTGACAACCTTTCTGTGCTTCAATTTATTCATCAGTAAAATGGAGACAGTAAGGGTACACGTCTCGTTTGGCTTTCCAAGGACAAATTGATTCATACGCACAAAAGTGCTTAGAACAGCGTGGAGTTAGTAGTAACATGTTCGGTGCCTGACATGATGCTTGGCACAAATAGCTGCTAAAGTGATATTTGTTGAAAAAATGAATGAACCATCAGACTTGCTTCTACTGGGCAAAATTTATTTTTCAAATTTTATATTCTATATGGTTACTCAAAAATGAGAAAGAGTAGACTGGAAGGTGAAAGGTGGTATCAAGTCGACTCAACAGAAACATGAAGATACAAAATAGACAACATATATTGGCCTGTTCGGGCAAAGCCTAATGCCCCGTTGCTACTGAGTCGATTCCGACTCACAGTAACCCTATAGGACAGAATAGAACTGCCCCACAGGGTTTCCAAGGCTGTAAATCTTTATGGAAACAGGCAGCCACATTTTTCTCCCGCACAGCTGTTGGTGGGTTCAAACCACTGAAGCTTAGGTTAGCAGCTAAGTGTTTAACCATGACAGCACCACCAGAGCTCGAAGTCCACGGCAACAGGTTTGGTTTCTTGAGGCAAAGCCTACTCCTGATTATTACCTCAAAACGGTCCCAGGTATCTTGCAGCACTGTTTACAAGAGTAAAAAGATGGAAGCGACCAAGGTCCCCAACAACTGAGGAATGGATAAATAAATTGTGGTATACTCACAGAATGGAATACTACGCATCGATAAAGAACAGTGAGGAATCTGTGAAACATTTCATAACATGGCGAAAACCGGAAGGAATTATGCTGAATGAAATTGTTCTTGTTGTTCTTAGGTGCCATTGAGTTGATTCAAACTCATAGCGACCCTACGCACAACAGAACGAAACACTGCCCGGTCCTGCACCATCCTTACAATCATTGTTATCCTTGAGCTCATTGTTGCATCCACTGCGTCAACCCACCTCGTTGAGGGTCTTCCTCTTTTCCGCTGACCCTGTACTCTGGCAAGCATGATGTCCTTCTCTAGGGACTCATACCATCTGACAACCTGTCCAAAGTATGTAAGACGCAGTCTCGCCATCCTTGCTTCTAAGGAGTATTCTGGTCGTACTTCTTCTAAGACAGATTTGTTCATTCTTTTGGCAGTCCATGGTATATTCAATATCCTTCGGCAACACAATTCAAAGGCGTCAACTCTTCTTCCCTCTTCCTTATTCACTGTCCAGTTTTCACATGCGTAGGATGTGATTGAAAATACCATGGCTTGGGTCAGGTGCACCTTAGTCTTCAGGGTGACATCTTTGCTCTTCAACACTTTGAAGAGGTCCTTTGCAGTAGATATGCCCAATGCAATGTGTCTTTTGATTTCTTGACTGCTGCTTCCATGGCTGTTGATTGTGGATCCAAGTAAAATGAAATCCTTGACAACTTCAATCTTTTCTCCGTTTATTATGATGTTGCTCATTGGTCCAGTTCTGAGGATTTATGTTTTCTTTATGTTGAGCTGTAATCCATACTGAAGGCTGTGGTCTTTGATCTTCATTAGTAAGTGCTTCAAGTCCTCTTCCCTTTCAGCAAGAAAGGTTGTGTCATCTGCATAATGCAGGTTGTTAGTGAGTCTTCCTCCAATCTTGATGCCCCGTTCTTCTTCACATAGTCTAGCTTCTCGTATTATTTACTTCTTCAGCATACAGATTAAATAGGTATGGTGAAAGAATACAACCCTGACACACACCTTTCCTGACTTTAAACCAATCACTATCCCCTTGTTCTATCCGAACAACTGCCTCTTTAACTATGTAAAGGTTCCTCATGAGCACAATTAAGTGTCCTGGAATTCCCATTCTTTGCAGTGTTATCCATAGTTTGTTATGATCCACACAGTCGAATGCCTTTGCATAGTCAATAAAAAAAAGGTAAACATCCTTCTGGTATTCTCCGCTTTCAGCCAGGACCCATCTGACATCAGCAATGATATTCCTGGTTCCAAGTCCTCTTCTGAAACTGGCCTGAATTTCTGGCAGTTCCTGGTCGATATACTGCTGCAGCCGTTTTTGAATGATCTTCAGCAAATTTTGCTTGCATGTGATATTAATGATTTTGTTCTATAATTTCCACATTCAGTCGGATCACCTTTCTTGGGAATAGGCACAAATATGGATCTCTTCCAATCAGTTGGCCAGGAAGCTATCTTACATATTTCTTGGTATAGATGAGTGAGCACCTCCAGCGCTGCATCTGTTTGTTGAAACATCTCAATTGATATCCCATCAATTCCTGGAGACTTGTTTTTCGCCAATGCCTTCAGAGCAGCTTGGACTTCTTCCTTCAGTACCATCGGTTCCTGATCACATGCCACCTCTTGAAATGGTTGAATATTGACTAATTCTTTTTGGTATAATGACTCTGTGTATTCCTTCCATCCTCTTTTGAGGCTTCCTGCATCATTTAGTAATTTCCCCATGGAATCCTTCACTATTCCAACTCAAGGGTTGAATTTTTTCTTCAGTTCTTTCAGCTTGACAAACGTCGAGCCTGTTCTTCCCTTTTGGTTTCCATCTCCAGCTCTTTGCACATGTCATTACAATACTTTACTTTGTCTCCTCCAGAGGCCCTTTGAAATCTTCTGTTCAGTTCTTTCACTTCATCAATTCTTCCTTTTGCTTTAGCTGCTCGATGCTCAAGAGCAAGTTTCAGAGTCTCCTGTGACATCCACCTTGGTCTTTTCTTTCTTTCTTGTCTTTTCAGTGACCTCTTGCTTTCTTCGTGTATGCTGTCCTTGATGTCATTACACAACTCGTCTGGTCTTCGGTCACTAGTGTTCAATGTGTCAAATCTATTCTTCAGTTGGTCTCTAAATTCAGCTGGGATATACTCAAGGTCATATTTTGGCTCTCGTGGACTTGCTCTGATTTTCTTCAATTTCAGCTTGAACTAGCATACGCGCAATTGATGGTCTGTTCCACAGTTGGCCCCTGGCCTTGTTCTGACTGATGATATTGAGCTTTTCCATCATCTCCTTCCACAGATGTAGCCAATTTGATTTCTGTGTGTTCCATCTGGCAAGGTCCATGTGTATAGTCGCTGTTTATGTTGGTGAAAGAAGGTATTTGCAATGAAGAAGTTGTCGGTCTTGCAAAATTCTATCATTCGATCTCTAGCATTGCTTCTATCACCAAGGCCACATTTTCCAACTACTGATCCTTCTTCTTGGTTTCCAACTTTCGCATTCCAATCGCCAGTAATTATCAATGCATCTTGATTGCATGTTCGATCAATTTCAGACTGCAGCAGCTGATAAAAAACCTCTATTTCTTCATCTTTGGCCCTAGTGGTTGGTGCGTAAATTTGAATAATAGACGTATTAACTGGTCTCTCTTGTAGGCATATGGATATTATCCTATCACTGACAGCATTGTACTTCAGGATAGATCTTGAAACGCTCTTTTTGACGATGAATGCAACACCATTCCTCTTCGAGTTGTCATTCCCAGCATAGTAGACTATATGATTGTCTGATTCAAAATGGCCAATACCAGTCCATTTCAGCTCACTAATGCCTAGGATATCAATGTTTATGCATTCCATTTCATTTTTGACGATTTCCAATTTTCCTAGATTAATACTTCGTACCCATTCCAGGTTCCGATTATTAATGGATGTTTGCAGTTCTTGTCATTTTGAATCATGCCACATCAGCAAATGAAGGTCCCGAAAGCTTTACTCCATCCACGTCATTAAGGTCGACTCTCCTTTGAGGAGGCAGCTCTTCCCCAGTCATCTTTTGAGTGCCTTCCAACCTGGGGGGCTCATCTTCCAGCACTATATCAGACAAAGTTCCGCTGCTATTCCTAAGGTTTTCACTGATTAATGCTTTTCAGAAGTAGACTGCCGGGTCCTTCTTCCTAGTCTGTCTTAGTCTGGAAGCTCAGCTGAAATCTGTCCACCATGGGTGAACCTGCTGGTACCTGAATACCGGTGGCATAGCTTCCAGCATCACAGCAACACTCAAGCCCCCACAGTACGAAAAACTGACAGACACGTGGGGAAGTGAAATTATTCAGTTGCAAAAGGACAAATATTGCATAAGACCACTATTATAAGAACTTAAGAAATAGTTTAAACTAAGAAGAAAACATTCTTTTGTGGCTACGAGAGGAGAGAGGTTGGGAGGGTGGGAGAGGGGTATTCACTAATTAGATAGTGGATAAGAACTACTTTAGGTGAAGGGAAAGACAACACACAATACAGGGGAGGTCAGCACAACTGGACTAAACCAAAAGCAAAGAAGTTTCCTGAATAAACTGAATGCTTGGAAGCCCAGTGTAGCAGGGGCAGGGGTTTGAGGACCATGATTTCACGGGATGTCTAAGTCAATTGGCATAATAAAATCTATTAAGAAAACATTCTGCATTCCACTTTGAAGAGTGGTGTCTGGGGTCTTAAACACTAGCAAACAGCTATCTAAGATGCATCAATTGGTCTCAATCCACTTGGATCAAAAGAGAATGAAGAACACCAAGGACACAAGGTAGTTACGACCTCAAGAGACAGAAAGTGCCACCTGAACCAGAAACTACATCATCCTGAGACCAGAAGAACTGGATCATGCCCGGCTACAACCCCGATGACTGCCCTGACAGGAAACACAATAGAGAACCCCTGAGGGAGCAGGAGAGCACTGGGATAAAAAAAAAAAAAAATTTTTTTTTTTTTTTTTTTGCAGACCCCAAATTCTTATAAAAAGACCAGACTTAATGGTCTGACTGCGACTGGAAGGACCCAGGTGGTTACGGCCCCCAGATCTTCTGTTGGCCCAGCACAGGAACCATTCCGGAAGCCAACTCTTCAGACAGGGATTGGACTGGACAATGGGTTGGAGAGGGATGCTGGTGAGGAGTGAGCTTCCTGGATCAGGCGGACACTTGAGACTGTGTTGGCATATCCTGCCTGGAGGGGAGAGGAGAGGGTAGAAGGGGTTAGAAGCTGGAGAAATGGACACAAAAAGAGAGAGTGAAGGGAGAGAGCGGGCTGTCTCATTAGGGGGAGAGTAATTGGCAGTATATAGCAAGGTGTATATAAGTTTTTATGTGAGAGACTGACTTGATTCATATTCTTTCACTTAAAGCACAATAAAAATTAAAAAAAAAAAAAACTGGTCCCAGGTTTCATAATGGCTGAAGAAGGCTTTTCTAATGAAGTTTAATTCATGTAGAAAAGAAAAATAGGGAGAGAAAACAGTAACATGCCAAATATTTTCTTAATACTTTGCAAATGGAAATGATGTAATGAATCCATCTCTACTTCCTTTGATGGGTGGTTGTACTTTGCCTTTTAGATTAAATAGTGTCTGATTCTATTCTGATATATGCGAAGGTCACATTAGCGCACTGTTAAAACTTGATTGCCTAAGCCGAAATGCCTGAGCTAAAATAAAAAAGACTAAAGATGATATATCTATCGTCAAGAAATACAGCTTGCTTAATGGAAGGACTTGCTGCTATAACTAGATATTATGTGGCAGAAAAAAAAAGTGTCCTATGATTTGTCTGTTTAAACCTGTCAATCCGCCCCCTTTGGAGAGTAGTAAACTCATCAAATCATTACAACGATTTAGAAAGATCATTTAAGAAATCGTAGGTACTGAGGCAAAACCTCGTGCCATGATTAGGAAAAATGAGAAGCATTAAGATACCTATAAATAGGAAATCAACATATTAACCTTTACTTTATTTAAAGAGGCAGACATAACGTGCATTTCAAATGAAGGACGCTGGCATGCGCATTACCTACTCACTTCATTATTAAGTCCTCCGGAGGAGACGGCGGGGGTCGGAGAAGGGATTAAAGCGCGGTTTCATTTAGTCTCCTGGGGGAATCCAAAATTGTATGATATAAAGGCAGGCAGTGTGAGACCACAGGTGAGAGGGGAGTACCCAAAGTAGATGCTCATCCCAAGAAGATAAAAAGGTGAGGATGGAAAATAAAACCCTACACATGTTTTGTCTTAGCTTATGAGGTGCTCCGTTAGAAAAGATTCTCTAATTTAACCCCAAAAAACTCCTTGCCACTGAGTCAATTCTGACTCATTGCAATCCTACAGTACAGAGTAGAACTGCCCCATAGAGTTTCCAGGGAGCGCCTGGTGGATTCGAATTGCGGACCTTTTTGGTTAGCAGCCCTAGCACTTAACCAAGACGCCACCAGGGTTTCCTTTCTAATTTAAAGGAGCCCCCTCAAAAAAAAGAAAAAGAGGAAATTCCCTTATTTGCTTTCAAGTCTATATATAAGAAACAAGAACTGTTAAAAATTTAGAATTTGCCTGAGAAGTAGGTACTATATGCCAGTGTAGTGGTTGAGCAGTGGTTGAGCGTTTGGCTGCTAATCAAGAGGTCAGCAGTTTGAATCCACCAGCCACTCCTTGGAAACCCTACAGGGCAGTTCTACTCTGTCCTACAGGGTTACTATGAGTCGAAGTCAACTTGATAGCAATGCGTTTGTTTTGTTTTGTTTTTTTAAAGAAAAGAAGAAATCCTTGATCAAGTAAATAAATAATCCCTTCAAAAACAGCTAACTGCAAACATCAGAATCTGGTTATACGGTATTATGCATTTCTCTCATAGTGCTGATTAAAAAAAATATTTTTTTCCTACAAACAAGTCTTGATTATGTAAATAATAATACAAGCTAACACCCAGTATGTTCAAGCCACTGAGCTGATCATTTCATGTGTACGTTCATCACTCCTCACGACAAACATGTGGAATAGATACTGTGGGTTTTTGGATTCCTGCCTGCAAAATGGGGATAAAAATGCTCATTAAGCAGTTCAAAAGTCTTAATTCACGGTAGTATTGTAAGAGTTGCAACACAGGGTTTGTTAATTAGCACAAAAACAAACAAACAAACAAAAACCCAGTTGCTGTCAAGTAGATTCCAACTCATGGAGAACCCATGTGTTTCAGAGAACTATGCTCCAAAGGGTTTCAAGGTTATGACCTTTCAGAAACAGATTGCCAGGCACCTCTGAGTGGGTTCGAACTGCCAACCTTTCGGTTAGTAGTTTAGCACATAACCATCTGCGTCACCCAGGGACTCCTAATTAGCATAAGGGATGGTGACATGAGTGGCGATCGAGATCTACAAAGCCAGGAGCCTACTGCTTTTCAGACAGCAGGTACAATACAGAGCCCTGATGACCCAGAGGCCCTCAACTTCAAAAGAGATGCTGGCCCCTGATCTGCCTAAATAGATGGCTGGTCCACTTTATCACTGAATCTGCTACACAGTTTACCTCCATGCCCAAAGCTTGCTTGCAATGCCTGAGGACAGAATCAGACTTCTGTGAGTTCACGAAAGCAGGTTGTGCGATAGTTTTTACCTTGCTTACGAACCAATGTTGTCAGGTTTGACTGAATTTATGTCTAAGACCTGCTATCGTTACAGCCCACTACCCAAAAGCAAGTAGTGCGGCAGGGGATACGTAGTCCTTACCACCCTTTAGTCCCCAGAGACTACTGATATTAAAAAAAAAAAAAAGAAAGAAAAAACTTGACAAATGTGAAAGGCCATCTTGTCTTTGGTCACTTTACAGAGTTTCAATTACATCTGAAGCTAATGACCAAAATATAGCCCGTTCCTTTCTGCCTTCCTCAGGATGTAAATGGCAATCAATTTACCTTATTGAAGTCTAGTGAAGCTCCCAGTGAACCCCCATTTTTAAAAGGGGGAAAAGCAGAAGCTGATGGAAAGCTAGTGATAGTGAAATGGTCTTCACTGAAATACACATTTCAGGGAGACACGAACCTATGACATCAGGGAAATCAATACACCTATTAAGGAATACAGATTAATCTGACCTTTATCTAAGCGCACATCATAGCAAGCTTCAGACAGCCTCACATGCAGCCATTAAAGTTTCACGTAACAATAAAAGCAAAACGTGGTCTACTGTTGACAAGCAAATTAAAAATACACTCTGAAAACTGTAGCAAGTCAACAGTGTCAAGGTCGGTGAGGGAGCAGAGGGAAACAAGCTCAGGTTTCCATAAATGAGATGTTAAGTTGGCCTTCAGGGTATATTTTAATGGGCAGTTATACTGTGGTCCCACACCTCATACGGGGCGGCACGGTGGGGGAATCCAGACATTATCACCATACCTGTGCCACTGCGCTCAAAGATGCCTCGTCAGCTTGAAGTTATTCACACAGACAGCATACGGTCGTGATATGCTACTGTTGGGATCATAGAATCCTTAATTTTTCTAAAGACAACTCTGAAACTCCTAAGTGAGTATTAACTTTTGTCTATTATGGGGCTACACACTCAGACACAATCTGAGTGGATATGGCACAGCTTATTTCAGAAAACTAAGTATTTGTAAGCTTCAGTGTCCAAAGGTCTCTAGTCAAAATCTGTATTCTTACTGAGAATGTGCACACTTTAGCTTAGAACAGTAAAAAAAAATTCTACTCAATGGAAAGGTACTTTCCTGCATCTTTAAATGTCATCAAACTACAGTTCTCAGGTGGAAGAGAAAATAAACTCATAACTACCAAACACCTACCTACCAACATCAGTGGTAGTTACGCTGGTAAGCACTCAATGTATACAACAGGTCTTTATCCTAAAACAACCCTAAAAGGCACGTATCATTAAAATGTTATGGATGATAAAACAGAATCAGATGCTAAGGCACCTGCCCCAGGTCACACTGTTTTTAAGCAGTGAGGCCTGCTTCAAACCCAGCGGTGTCTGACATCCAAGTTTCTCCCTATTGTATCTATCTTAGGAGTTCATGTATTTATCATGTGCTTACTTTTTACACTGCTTGTAAAAAACATTATCTATCAGTTTGTTTGTTTGTTTACCAGTTTCAAAACTCTTAAGCATAAGTGAATGAGAACTAGTACTACCAGGCTTTACTGAGCACCAGAAGATAACTGCTCTTTACATATCAGCACTGGGTTTGTTTTTTGGTTTTTAATCCCCCTAAACATACTTTGGACATGTTGTCAGGAGGGATCAGTCCTTGGAGAAGGACATCATGCTTGGCAGAGCACAGGGTCAACGGAAAAGAGGAAGACCCTCAACAAGGTAAACTGACACAGTGGCTGCAACAATGAGCTCAAGCATAGCAGCGATTTTGAGGATGGCTCAGGATTGGGCAGTGTTTTGTTCTGTTGTGCACAGGGTCGCTATGAGTTAGAACTGACTCGACGGCACCTAACAACAACAATCCCCTGTCAAGGTATTTTGACATTTATGTTGAATTTGGGCTCCAATCTAAGCAGGCCTAGGGGAAGAACACGGAAATGACAATAAAGTGATAGTGTATCTCCCAAGAACTTGTACGTAAACGAAGTTAGACTGCTTTCTGACAGTTAAATAGTAAAATAAAAGCAGAGACATGTCTAGTCCCCTTTCAGAGACAGACCATCTCCTATACCCAACAAGACTTGAAAATGTATTAATACGTAAGAGGAAAAAAGAGGTCAACTAGAAGGGAGGATAGTTAGAACTAGAGTAAAAAAGAAGACAGTCACTAAAAGAAGCATTGACAGAGCCTGTCCTCACGCTGGGCAGAGGGTATGTTAGGCACTCCCGAGAACAAAGCTGTCTTGCAGGCAGAGCCCTCGAGTGAAAACAGACATAAAAGGCAGCTTTGCCCTGGTGCCGTGACATATCTGACAATTATCAAGAACTGCTCTCAATCTGACTTGGAGCTCACCAAGTAATCAGGCTTCCCAAGTCAGTGGAGGCAGGAATGAGTGCACACACTAGGTTGATGGGAATGTCTCCTTTGCCTGGCGGTTGCATTTCTCCTTGTGAATTGATGGGCTGGCTGTTTTCCATCCTTTGGTGTCTTTCGAGTTGAGTTAATGTGATTCAGCTTTCTCAGTCAAGCATATCCTGATATAATTTTTGGACTGGTAAGCAAAGGATTATACTTTTAACCATTAGAAATTTACCAAGATATTGTAATGGCCTTTGTGGCCAGTCAGCTGCTGGTTATCTGCTTACCAGAACTGCCTCAACTTCCTTCTTTGAAACATTTACATACAGCTAATCAGGAAGAGGTGTTATCTATCAGCAGATAGAGGTTTTTTTAGTTTGTTTGTTTTTGATGTAACAGGTATACCAATTCTCTAATGATACATAATAAAGGGGGAATAAATTAATTTAAACTGTTATGGGCCACTGACACAGCAAATGTTGATGGAAGATGCACTGGGCAAGAACTAGAAAGTTGGGTTGTTTCCTAACCCTGCTAACCAGTCCCAAAACGTTAGAAAAGTCATTTAACTGTTCTGAGCTTCAATTTCTTTATCCATAAAATGGAGAAATCAAAAAATATGCTGTCTAAGGCCCTTTCATCTCTAACATTCTCTCCCTTTAAGCTGAGATGTTAGCTTCTCCTCTGAAAGTCAGAACATTTATTTTATGCTAAGATGACTTCATTTTCTTTCAAACATTGGCTCTCTGGCTGTCATGTTGCTCTCAGAGATTAAATGAATGTCCTCTGGTGGCTCCTAATCCTGCCAACCCATCTGACAGAATACTTCCTGAAAATCCAAAGTAATATCAGCAATGAAGAAAACTCATCTCCACAGTCCCTGCATTATCTTGACCTAACTCACTCATCATATCGAAATGCAGGCTCAATAAATATGCAACCTAAACAATTACAGTCTCGATTAAATCTGTAATCATTTTCATACAGGCTCACGTGAACCATCCCAGAAATCAAGAGGCCAAGAATCACTAAATCAAATAAAATACCAAATCCTCTCATTCTTAAGTAGTTAGGGCAATATATCTGATTTTTCTAAGATGCTAAGTCAGGATTCTGTAAAAACACATTTTCACACCTTGTGAGTTAGTCTGGCAGATGGATGATCACAAAGAAGTTTTGCATGCATTGAATAAGCACCCTGTTGGCACAGTGGTTAAGAATTTGGCTGCTAACCAAAATGTCACCAGTTAGAATCCAGAAGGCACTCACTGGAAAACCCTATGGGGCAGTTCTACTCTGACCTATAGGGTCACCGTGAGTCTGAATCGACTCAACAGCAACAGGTTTGGGTTTTTTTTTTCTTTTTTTGGTTTTATACATTTACCTTATAGAGACAGAATGTGGACTGGCACCCTTAGAAATCCAACTAACAAATATATTCCTCAAACTCCCTTTCACCCTTCCATTGTCAACTTCACTCATTTATTTATATCAACTAAAATCTTCTGTCTTCTTTATGCGAGGCCATCTAAGATGCATCGGTTGATCCCAACCCACTCAGGGCAAAGCAGAATGAAGAACACTAAAGATACAAGGAAAGTATTAGCCCAAGAGACAAAAGGGACACATAAACCAGAGACTCCATCAGCCTGAGACCGGAAGAACTAGATGGTGCCTGGCTACCACCAATGCCGTCCTGACAGGGAAAACAACAGACAGTCCGTGACGGATAAAAGCATGGTGCAGAACTCAAATTCACGTAAAAAGACCAAACTTAATGGTCTGACTGAGAATGGAGGAACCCCGGGCCCCAGAAGCTCTGTTAATTCAGAACTAAAACCATTCCCAAAGCCCCACTCTTCAGACAAAGATTAGACTGGACTATAAAACATAAATCAATACTCATGAAGTATGTGCTTCTTAGTTCAATCAAATACATGAGACCAAATGGGCAGCTCTTGTCCAGAGGCAGGATGAGAAGGCAGAAAGGGATAGGAGCTGGTTGGATGGACCCAGGAAACCCAGGGTAGAAAGGGGGAGTGTCGTCACATTACAGGGATTGCAGTTAGGGTCACATAAAAATATGTGTATAGATTTTTGTATGAGAAATAAACTTGAGCTATAAACTTTCACCTAAAGCACAATAAAAACATGCATAAAAATAAAATCTTCTGCCTTCATTTGTCACTGTGTAACAAATAAGGCAACTGTAGCTCCCAAAATGTGTTACAAACTCACAATTCTTGCTTCTTCCGAGCAGCTACTAACATTTAGTCAATAGTGTCATATTTGTATTGAAGTTCTTAAATGATGCTTCCTTAATTTAAATAAAACTATATAGCTATTCAACTACCACTACCTCAGATCAAGTTTCTGTCAGCATCCTATTAATGTACCAACTAGCTGGTTGCTTAGCCTCTTTCCAATCTTGTCCTCCTATAGCTCATTCTCCATCGTGCAACTTGACTGATCTTTCTAAATACATAGCTGATCATGTACACCTTCTGATCCTCCT
This sequence comes from Loxodonta africana, assembly GCF_030014295.1. NCBI lineage: Eukaryota > Metazoa > Chordata > Mammalia > Proboscidea > Elephantidae > Loxodonta > Loxodonta africana. Next base: position 65,468,088 of record NC_087360.1, read on the forward strand.
TCTTCAGTGGTGTCCAATGTCCCCAGAATAAAGTCTCAGTTTCTTACGATAGCATACAATGTTCTTCATGATTTGCACCGATCTTCTCTCTCCCCTATGGAGCCAGCAGAGCACAGTGGGTAAGAATCAGGCACCAGAGTCTCATTACTGGTTGCAAAATTCCAAACCTGCCACTTACTAGTATGTGGCCTTGAACAAATTAACAAACCGCTCTGTTACCTCAGAGGTGACCAGGGTTGCCAAAAACAGCATCCTCTTCGCTGGAATTATGTAAGTATTAAAAAAAAAAAAAAAAAAATTTTTTTTTTTTTTTAAGTATTAGTAGATAATAAAATTGGCCACACGTTCTTTTCCTCCCCTCAAGAGGTGAGGTCATGTCTCCAACCCTTTAGTCTGGGTTAGCCATGTGACATGCTTTGGTTAATAAGGTATTGGCAAATGTGCCATAAGCAAAGGCTTGGGAAGTGCTTGAGCACTGGGATATACCCTGTGGCTGATCTTGGAATCTTTTGAATGTCATTTGGGCATGAGTGTCAAGCTTGGGCTTACCAACCGAATGTGCAGGCACACATGTCCCAGTCATCTCCATTGCCCTAGTCAAATGTAAAACAATTCCCAGACATGTTGAGTGAGGTCAGTTTAGATTACCCAGTCTAAATGAAGAGCCAGCTGGGCACAAGTGAGCAAATCACCTGAAATCATCGAAGCTTGGCCCAATAGGCTCATCATGATTGTTGCTTTAAGTCACTAAGTCAAGGGTTGTTTGTTATGCAGGAAAAGCTAACTGATATAACACTACTAAATGAATTAATATATACAAAACATTTAAGCACCAGATACATATGAATATAAGCTACTATAATCATTATAACTCAGTGGTCTCTACCTCACATTCTATTTCTACACGGGCCACTTGCATTTGCAATTCTAGAATATATCACGTACTCATATCTCTGGACCTTTCAATGGTTTATCTACTAGAATTTCAGTGTCCTTTTCCTCATCTTGGCAACCTCTTATTTCTCTTAGGTTAACTATATCCTCTTTTAAGGAGTATTTCCTGGCACCACTGTGTGGTGTTACGAGGACCTTCTTTGAATCTCAAGAATTCTATGTTTACTCCACTGTAGCATTTCCATACTGAACAGTTATTACCTATTGATTTGTCTCCCACACTCTTTTACAAGCTCAAAAAGGATAAGAGTTCTACCACTACCGGGTATTGACCCCAGTTTAACTTTAGACTCTTCTTTACCATGGTCAACTTTATCTAACGAACCAGAGTTGATCCTCTAAACAAAATTTATTTGTGTTTTAAGTATCACAATGTTTTCAAATAAACTTCTGTTGAGCCTAGACTACCTTACTATTGTGACACAATTAAAAATAAATAATTATGACTTTACATGTATTCCTATTAAATGTTACCTCATTTGCTCAGAACCTTGTTCCTACTGTTTTTTTTCCCCTGTTTGATGGGAAAGAGGGGCCTTAAGCTTATCATCAACATTAGTTCTCCTTTTAAAATGTGTGTCATGAACACGATGTGCGTATTTCCAGGTCCTCGTGGATACCCCTGATCCAAATGTTGGATAGAACTGGACAAAAATTACCTGACTTTTTAGGGCTATTATAAATCTCTCTCAAGAAAAACATTACTCATGTGAGACTCTAACTGTGAAACTAGTTAGAGTTGATCAAGCCTATGTTTCTTCACTTTGGTCAGAATATGTAATGAAATAATTCATATAATTTGCAGAAATTTAGATGAGGCATCTCTTAGTCTAACAATCCAATACCTCTTTCCAAAAATGAGATTAAGCAAGTTTGAAATGACGTGCTTTCAATTAACACATTATGATGGTTAGTGACCTCCGCATTTTTTTTGTGAGCGCTCCAAAGCCATCTGTTTAGTAATTTTGACTAGAATATTTCAAAGGGGAAACTGTAATAATCTATTCTTTTCAGAATCCAAATGTTCCATCAATTTAGAAAACTAGAACAACATTTTCAGTCTCTCGACACCTTTCACGTGCTCAATGAAGTGTAAAAAAATTTAACAGTACGTAACTTCAACACATCAATTCATATTAACAGAGGTTATAGGAATAATAATGTTCGTGAAATTTACTGACATCTTACTATGCGTTAGGCTCTGCTCAAAGTTTTTTAGGTATATAAACTCATTTGATCTTAAAAACAATCTTATCAGGGTCATAATATTATTAACCCCATGAGAAAGATGTGGCAGTCTGCTTCTGTAAAGATTTACAGCCTTGGAAATCCTATGGAAGTTTTACTCTGTCCTATCAGGTCACTATGAGTCAGGATAGACTCAACCGGCAGTGTGTCTGGTTTTTTGTTGCTGTTATTGTTTAGTTTAACAGATGAAGAGACTAAGGTATAACATGCTTGAGACTTGCCACTCACAAAGCTCCTAAAGGGGCAGAAGTAGGCCTTGAACACGGGCAGTCCTATCCCCAAATCCAGCCTCTTAACGACTATGAGGACAACAAAAACAGAAACTCAAATTTAAGTTTCATCTCTGATATCCGGAGTAACCAATCAAGCCTCTGGCCTGCACGTTCCCATTCAGAAGACATATCAGTGAAAGACCATCAAAAGAGTCTGACCATCTGTGGCAGGAAAGATTTTTGGTTTTTTTTTCCTTTAAGTAATTACAAAACTTCCATGTGGAATGGGATAATTATAGTGATTTTCGATCACTTGGGACACAGTTCTATTTCATTTCATGGAAAAGAAAATTTGATGAGCAGTCCACAATATGCTCAAATGTTTTCTGTACTGCAGCTCAGCACAGTCAAATGCAGGATCACAGGCACAAAGCACCATGACATTAAAGAGCATTATTTTGCTCAGTGACAAAGAAAAGATTTCCATGAACTATATCGGAATCAACTCGATGGCACTGGGGTTTTTGTTTGTTTGTTTGTTTGTTTTTTAATCCCTCTAGATAAATATTTGCATCAAATTTGCAATTTTCACAACCACACCCTCCTTATATTTTCAGAAAATCACAGTCCATACTAATGACATAATATAAGTGTACTACAATAAGTATTTACTAATACCTAATTCATTATTCTTGTCAACCTGTTGAATTAATTTGGTTACCTAGCTGTTTGACAGAACCATCTTGCCATCTGATTAAAAAAACTGTCAAATAAATATGTATTGATACATTAGGTACTCTACTGGTGGAGGAGGGAGAGGATAAGGGGGACTAATTTGACAACTTAGGTACAAAGTGAAAGAGTGAATAAATGTTAAGACCCATTACCCACTACATGCTAGTCAATTCTGGCTCATGGTGGCCCTATGTGTTACAAAGTCAAACTCCTCCACAGGGTTTGCTTGGCTGTGCTCTTTTCATAGAAGCAGATCGCCAGCCTTTCTTCTGACACTGGGTGTGTTTGAACTACCAACTTTTAGGTTAGCAGTCAACGTCAAAATGTTTGTACCACCCAGAGACTTTAAATGTCAGCCAACAGTACCAATTTTGTGAGGGTTTATATCTGTGGAATACTGTCATATGCTAAAACACTAAGTGCTCAAAAAGAGAGAAAAATCAAGACAAAGTCAACACTTCCTTTGATTTCAGTGACTCTGTGCTGATCTGATGTCCCTTAGAAGAAAGCTGGTGTCACTGGCGTTCATAAGTATTCTGAGATGCTAATCAGTTGTTAGGAATCTTATTGCCTATGTCAAAATTCATTTAAAAATATTACCCAGGGTGACAAACTCATCCTGATTCCCTTCAAAAGATCCCTGTATTCAATTTCCACACCTAATAATTCTTAGTCAGGGAGACAAGGTTGGGCTTCCTTGCATTCTTCCAAGCTTGAAATGTAACGTGAGCAGAGAGGAAGACATTAACTGATACACAGGACATTAAACTTTAAAGCTACTGAGGAAAAGTTATATGTATATATATTTTTAAATCTTGGCAGAGAATGTATTCTGGACATATCTTTAAATGTCTGACTTGCCTACCATAGTAATTTCCAGCATTTTCAAACGGTAGTGAATGCTACAGGCAGTAAAAGCCCAATTACATATTTGACAATGATGTCATCCTGGTTAAACATTTTGGATATTTCTAGAAGCTATGTCGGATCTTGCCACAAGAGGTGTTTTCTGAAGCTGGGTGATGACAGCAAAGCATCACAATGATTTATGGGGCCTGTGACAGCATTCAATTAAATTGTTCTTCACTGATTCTAATTAATTGAAAAACAATGTTAGTTTGGGAAACATGACTTTACCTCCAAGGATGGAATACCGATCGAATGGAATACAGCACCAGCATAAAAGCCCAGAATTAAAAGGAATGAGGGAATTAAAAAAAAAAAAGTGGAGTCTTTTTTCTATTGCTGTAGGAAACAGAAGGAAGTGCTTCAATGTGTAGACTAAGGGTCTTGATAGACGAGTTACTGATAGGACAGATTAAAAACACTCCGCTAATTTCATTGAGGACTTAATCTAAGGTTCTCTTCCTTGCACTTTTAAAATAGCTTTGGTCTATTCTCCTTGTCTCTAGGGTCCTCCTCCTCTACCCTTCCTTTACCCATCTTCTCAAATCACTTGCTTTACAGGCTAGTGCTGCAGATGAGATATAAAGTATTTTAAATTCTATACAATTTCAAGCACTTTAATATTGTTATGAAACCATAGCTCAAGAGTGATGCCTAGGATACATACTTGCTGAATGAAACAAAGGCTCTCCACCCTAACCTGTACTGAGTTTGCTCTCTGGCAGGCGGTGCTCTAAGAGACTTAAACACGTTTATTGCATTTAGTCCTCACAACAGCCCTATGAAGAAGGGATTGTCACATACCTATTCTGTTGTTTTCACTGGGTGACTTTGAGTTGATTTGCAACTCATGGCTACCCCATGTGTTACAGAGTAGAACTGCTCCACAGGGTTTCCTTGGGTGTAATCTTTATAAGAGCAGATTCGCAGGTCTTTCTCCTATGGAGTCACTGGGTGTTTTGAACCTCTAACCTTCAGGTTGGCAGCTGAGACCTTAACCATTGTGCCTATCCCTATTTTAGAGGTGACGAAACAAAGGTTTTCTGAGGTTAAGTAATTCGCCCAGCACAGATCACAGAAAACTCAGGCATGTCTACCAACTGAGTCTGACCTTTTGACAATTAGTACATTATGCAATTTAGAAAATCAAAAAAGAAGAACGTGCTTGGCATTCCTCAAGCTGAAAGAAGCAAAGAAAAAATTCAAACCCCAAGTTACAACACTGAAGGAGTCTACTGGCAAAATATTGAACGACACAGGAAGCATCAAAAGACGGTAGAAGGAATACAGAGTTACTGTACCAAAAAGAACCGGTCTACGTTCAGTCATTTCAGGTGATCAAGAACCGACAGTATTGAAGGAAGACATCCAAGCTGCACTGAAAACTCTGGTGAAAAACAAGGCTCTAGGAAGTGACAGTATACCAATTTAGATGTTCCAACAAACGATGCACTGCTGGAAGTGCTTAATCCTCTATGCCAAGAAATTTGAAAGACAGCTACCTGGCCAACCGACTAGAAGAGAACAATACTTGTGCCCATTACAAAGAAAGGTGATCCAACAGAATGAGAAATTATCGAACAGTATCATTAATATCACACGCAAGTAAAACTTTGCTGAAGATCATCCAAAATCAGTTGTAGCAGTACATCAACAGGGAATTGCCAGAAATTCAAACCAGATTCAGAAGAGGGCGTGTAAGGAGGCATATCATTGCTGATGTCAGATGGATCTCGGCTGAAAGCAGATACTGTCAGAAGGATGTATACCTGTGTTTTATTGACTATGCAAAGGCATTCAATTGTGTAGATCATAAGAAATTATGGATAACATTGTGAAGAATGGGGATTCCAAAACACTTTCATGTGTTATGGGCCTAGACATAAGCCAAGAGGCAGCCGTTCAAACAGAACAAGGGGATACCGTGTGGTTTAAAATCAGGAAAGTTGTGTGTCAGGGCTGTATCCTTTCTCCATGCTTATTCAATCTGTATGCTGAGCAAATAATCCGAGAGGCTAGACTATCCGAAGAAGAGCACAGCATTAGGACTGGCGGAAGACTCATTAACAACCTGAGACATATAGATGACAACCTTGCTTGCTGAAAGCGAAAAAGCCTTCAAGCACTTATTGATGAAGATCAAAGACTACAGCCTTCAGTACGGATTACAGCTCAACATAAAGAAAACAAAAGCCCATCTCAGGAAACCTCTAGCTTAACTGGCATAAAATAGTTTATAAAGAAATCGTTCTACATTCTACTTTGGTAAGTAGCATCTGGGGCCTTAAAAGTCTGTGAGCAGCCATCTAAGATACTCCACTGGTCCCACTTTGGGAGCAAGGGAGAATGAAGAAAACTAAAAATACAAGGGAAAGATTAGTCTAAAGGACTAATGGACCACAACTACCATGGCCTCCACCAGACTGAGTCCAGTACAACTAGATGGTGCCTGGCTACCACCACTGTCTGCTCTGACAGGGATCACAATAGAGGGTCCTAGACAGAGCTGGAGAAAAATGTAGAACAAAATTTTAACTCACAAAAAAAGACCAGACATACTGGCCTGACAGAGACTAGAGAAATCCCGAGAGTATGGCCCCCAGAAACCCTTTTAGCTCAGTAATGAAGTCACTCCTGAGGTTCACCCTTCATCCAAAGATCAGAGAGGCCATAAAACAAAACGAGACTAAAGGGGCACTCCAGCCCAGAGGCAAGGACTAGAAGGCAGAAGCAGACAGGAAAGCTGGTAATAGGGAACTCAAAGTCAAGAAGGGAGAGTGTTGATATGTCGTGAGGTTCTTAACCAATGTCATAAAACAATATGTGTACTAACTGTTTAATGAGAAGCTAGTTTGTTCTGTAAACCTTCATCTAAAGTACAATTAAAAAAAAAAAATCCCCACAACTGGACAAATAAGAAATATCATGATAAACAGAGAAGATGTTGAAGTTGTCAAGGATTTCATTTTACTTGGATCCACAATCAACAGCCATGGAAGCAGCGGTCAAGAAATCAAATGACACGTTGATTGCATTGGGCAAATCTGCTGCAAAAGACCTCTTCAAAGTGTTCAAAAGCAAGGATGTCACTTTGAAGATTAAGGTGCACCTGATCCAAGCCATGGCATTTTCAATCGTCTCATATGCATTTGAAAGTTGGACAATGAATAAGGAAGACCAAAGAAGAATGTATGCATCTGAGTTATGATGCTGGCAAAGAATACTGAATATTTTTTTATGAACTTCTAGAAGAATGAACAAATCTGTCTTGGAAGAAGTACAGCCAGAATGTTCTTTAGTAGCAAGGATGGTGGGACAGAGTCTCATGTATTTTGGACATGTAATCAGAAGGAACCAGACCCTGAAGAAGGCCACTATGCATTATAAAGTAGAAGGTCAGCAAAAAAGAGGAAGTTCCTCAAAAAAAATGGACTGACACGGTGGCTGCAAAATGGGCTCAAACATAACAACGAATTGTGGGGATGGCATGGGACCGGGAAGTGTTTTATTCTGTTGTACACAGGGTCACTATGAGTTGGAACCGACTTGATGGCACCTAACAACGATAACATTATGTACAGGCCACTGCTCACGTCACTCCTCTGTACAAAATGGCTACCCATCATCCTGGTCCAAACTCATTGGCACAGTGTCCAAGACCTTTTAGAATATTCTCTGAAATAATTTTTTTCATGACCCTGTATTTCCCTATACACATTTCCACATTTACCCTTCTGGCTATTTGTAGATATCTAAACCTGCTACACCATTCACCCAGCCTCAAATTTGCCCCTCTCTCCATCCTTTTACAAAATCATATTCAACTATATAGACCTGTTACAAATATGTAGCTTTTCATAGACTCTGTTCATATTTACCAAATATCACTTGCCACATTAGAAACTGTCTTTAGTCCCAATAGCTCAGTTTCTCAAGAGGTGTAACTCTACTGTCACCCACATTTTCATCCACAGTACTTTTTCTAGTATGGTAGACACTAGAAAATATTTGTTGGATTAAATTAGAAAAGAATGTATGATTCACTTGGTATATACAAAAACCAAGTGTCTATGCAACTATATTAAACGAACAAAAAACAAGCCCATTGCCCTGGAGTCGATTCCGACTCATAGCGACCCTATAGGACAGGGTAGAACTGCCCCATAGGGTTTCCAAGGTTGTAAATCTTTATGGACACTAACTGCCACATCTTTCTCCCATGGAGTAGCTGGTGGGTTTGAACCTCAGACCTTTTGGTTAGCAGCCAAGTGCTTTAACCACTTCACCCCCAGGGCTACAATACATAATTGCTCAATAACATTTTTTTTTTTACCTCCTTTCTTCCTTTGCCCTTTATGTCTAAACCCAAAAAAACCACCCAGTGCCGTCGAGTCAATTCCGACTCATAGCGACCCTAAAGGACAGAGTAGAGCTGCCCCATAGAGTTTCCAAGGGGCTCTTAACCACTGTGCCTACTTTATGTCTACTGTTTCTAAACTATTATTTAACAATATTAAGAATGCTATTGTATGAGATATATATATAGTGCTTTTTGCCATTTACTGCTTTGTAAATTAGTTATAAATTCTTAAAGCATTAATAATTTTAGGTAATTTCTGCATACTTCCTCCTCCAACTGTTGTCTTTCATTGATTGATTGGGAGAATAAACAGAAATTTAGTTTCTCTTTTGATTATATACTAAAACATAATCAAATAAAGGAAGTTAAGTATTGATTGCTATGGCATTTTGGTCCTTCTAAAGGTGGCACTCTTAACATTCAAGAAATATTTGAATAAATTGTTATAAAAATCAAGTTCCCAAATAGCTGCCAAGACATGAAGAACTAGAACAGCATCAACACTGTAGAAATGCTTTGTGTATTTAATTTAAAGTTAATACTGCATATTTCAGGATTTCTCAGTGAAAACAATGATAAAAATCAAAAGTAGTCAAAATTCAAAACAGTACACTAGGCTGATAATTGTCAAAATGTCTTCGATTATCAGCAATAGAACTACCTAGAATGCTTGTCTAACATGTAATTTCTTGAGCTTCAGCTCTGAACTACTGAATAGCAATCTCTGGCAGATTGGACCTTGGAATTTGCATCTTAAGTAAGTGCCCTAAACCAAAAAAACCAAACACATTGCCTTTGAGTCCATTTGGACTCATAGTGACTCTACAGAATAGAGTGGAACTGCCCCATAGGGTTACCAAACTGTAAATCTTTACAGAAGCAGACTGCCACATCTTTCTCCTGCGGAGTGGCTGGTGGGTTTGAACTTCAGACCTTTTGGTCAGCAGATCAAAATAAGCTCCCTAGGAGATGCTCATGTCTTTTAAAGTTTAAGAACATTCTAAGTTACTAGGTAAAAATAAGCTTTTGTATCTGACAAAAACATGAGAGAAACAGGAATGCTCATATTTTAGACCAGAGTAAAAAATATTTGAAAGTCAATAATAATAACCATTCACAATTTATTTTTTGGACTAATATTTCTTTTTAGTGTCCCTGGTTTTTTTTCAAAGGGTGCTCGCACTTAACCAGTAATCACACTGGGCAAGCAAATTTGTTTTTTCCGGACACATATTTCCCAGGTAGCATAGGCAAAGATCCACAAAAGCTAATGTTCTAAAAAGATTTCCTGGGAGCTGTAAGAAAAAGACTGGATGCACAGTGATTGTGGGGTTGCCCCTGAGCCAACCAATGATGCGTTGACCAAATCATCTAATACTGGCCTACCTCCTCTGCACTGCTGTGTGGCAGCTGTCACAGGAGTGTGCAAGGCCAGGAATCAAAGTGGTTCCTTCTACTCTGCAGATATGGACTTTTGATCGCAAAGTCACTAATTTGACTCATGATCCAGTTTCTAAATCTATAGGGTGAAAGGGAGATGCTCAGTTCACTAGTAGCATTACTGTCTGTCAGTAAAAAATGTGGGGGATATCACAAGGATGTGGTGAAGAGCTCAGTATTGTTCACTATTGAGGAGTGAGAGCCAAATGACCATGGATCAGCTCTCAGCTAATATTTGTGTATGCGTGCGTGTGGTAAATATATATATGTATATATATACACATACACATATATATATATCATGGTAAACTCATGTGTGTCAGAGTAGACTGTCTCCACGATATTCAATAACTGATTTTTAGGAAGTACATCACCAAGTCTTTCTTCCAAAACACCTCTGGGTAGACTTCAACCTCAAATTTTTTGGTTAGCAGCCAAGAAGAGCATTACCTTTTGCACCACCTAGGAAATCCACCCAGAGGCACCTTAGAAAAAAGGCCTGGCACACTACTTCCAAAAATCTTCCATTGCAAACCCTATGAAGCACAGTTCTACTCTGACCTAAATGAGTCACCACGAGTCAGAGTTAACTAAACGGCCACTGTTTTTACTGATTAAACTGTATGTGTGTGTATGTGTCTGCGTGTGTGTGTGTCTACATGTTCTTGTTGTGTGTTGAGTTGAATTCCAACATATATACATATATATTTGTGTATATATATGTATACATTCATATAGAATAAAATATTTGCCATTTCAACATTTTTCACGTGCACAATTCAGTGACATTAATTACAGTTATCACGTTGCCCAACCATCACCACTATCTGTTTTATTTTTGTGGAAAGCTGTTCTTCTGCAAGGCACCAGGTGCAAGGTAAGTAGTCAGCAGAGACTACTGCCTTACTGTCACTATGCCCCTCCTATGGCCTGTGGCCACCATCTATCCAACTTGGCTCTCTCCTCCTTTTCCTGCTTCTTCAACTAGTCCAGGCTCAGGTTTCATGTCGAGTAAGTGTTACAGCAGAATGACTCTTTTCTATTAAAGACTGAAACATACAGAGCATAGGACAATCATTATTGATTCACAAGTCGTGGTCATGTTTGCAGTTCTGGTATCAACATTACCCACGCGTTCACTTAAGTCAAAACCATCTCTTCTCAGTAATTGCCATTTTGTATGTATAAATATTGATTGAGCTTCGGTTCCTACTACCAGATGGCCGACCTGCAAAATTCTAATATAGTTGAGGAGATTCAAATAGATTATTGTTCACTGACAGGCACTGGAGACCACAAGGGAAGCCAAAGTTTTATTTCAAAAACAAGTAATGAGAGTAAATAAGGCCCAAATGAATATATTTGTTAATTGGCCCTCCCTGTGGTAGTTGTTAGCTCAAGAATGTTCGGTCATAAAAACATGCTCGCGTGTCTATAGTTTCACTATAGGAGCATCCTTGGCCTCATGTCACAAAATGATGTCTCACGTGAGAATAATGCATGGGATAAGCCAATGAGAATTTCATTGTGTCTGCTAGATGTAAAGCTTTGCTAATTACTTGCTGACAGAAGCCCCTCTTGATAGTGACCCATCATACAGAAAGATCATATGCTATGAGATAAAAACTGCCCCCTTGACCACTGACAACAGCAACTTGAAAGATTAGAAAGAAAACTCAGGCAGCAGTGAGTTTATGTTAAGAGGAAAGGAATAACTCAGAAAAGGAGGGTGAGAATGGCTGCACAACTCAAAGAAAGTGATCGATGTCACTAAATGGTGCACGTAGAAACTGTTGAACTGGCACATGTTTTGCTGTATATTCTCAACAAGAGCAACAACAAAACAAATAAAATTTTAGAAATAAATAAAAACTGCCCTTTTTTAAGCTTATATTAATAGACACATATACATATATGCTTATATTGATAGATGTATATACATATAGAATAGGGGCATTAGTGGTTCTGTGGTAGAATTCTCACCTTCCATGTGGGAGACCTGGGTTCGGTTCCCAGCCAGTGTACCTCATACACAGCCACCACTCGTTTGTCAGTGGAGGCCTACACGTTGCTATGATACTATACAGGTTTCAGTGTAGCTTCTAGACTAAAACAAACTAGTAAGAAAAGCCAGGCAATGTGCTTCTGAAAATCAGTCAAGGAAAACCCTCTGGATCACAGTAACTTAATCTGCAACTGATCACTGGAATGACACAGAACTGGCAGTGTTTTGTTCCATGGGGCACGAAGTCACCATACATGGGGGGCTGACTCAATAACAGCTAACAACAACCACAATAACATATATATATATATATATAACCCACTGCCATTGAGTCAATTCCGACTCATAGCAACCCTACATATATATATATATATATATATATATATATATATATGTAATTACCACCATTCGTCTGTGGCTTTGTCATACTGTGAAAGTGAAGAGGACTTGAAGCACTGACTGATGAAGATCAAAGACTACAACCTTCAGTATAGCTTACACCTCAACATAAAGAAAACAAAAATCCTCACAACTGGACCAATAGGCAACATCATGATAAACGGAGAAATGATTAAAGTTGTCAAGGATTTCATTTTACTTGGATCTACAATTAGTGCCCATGGAAGCAGCAGTCAAGAAATCAATCAACGTATTGCACTGGATAAATCTGCTGCAAAAGATCCCTTTCAAGTGTTAAAAAGCAAAGATGTCACCTTGGGGACTAAGGCATGCCTGACCTAGGCCATGGTATCTTCAGTCATCTCATATGCATGCAAAAGGTGGACAATGAATAAGGGAGATCAAAGAAGAATTGATGCCTTTGAATTATGGTGTTGGCAAAGAATATTTACTATATCACATACTACCAGAAGAATGAACAAATCTGCCTTGGAAGAAGTACAGCCAGAATGTTCCTCGGAAGCAAGGATGGAGAGAGTTCATCTCATGTACATTAGGCATGTTATCAGGAGGGATCATTCCCTGGAGAAGGACATCATGCTTGGTAAAGTAGAGGGTCAGCGAAAAAGAGGAAGACCCTCAGCAAGATGGACTGACACAGTGGCTGCAACAATGGGTTCAAACACAGCAACGGTTGTGAGTATGGCAGGGGACCGAGCAGTGTTTTGTTCTGTTGTACATAGGGTCGCTATGAGTTGGAACCAACTCGACAGCACCTGACAACAACAAAAGTATATAGCTATATGGAAAAGCCTTAAAGTAGTTAACTTTATTGCTTACATTGCAAACATTTCTTTCTCTTTAATAAGAAATATATAAGGCATAATCAAAGTGGTATGAAAAAGCTGCCTCTATGGCAAATGATCAGCAGATTATCATAAACCTCAGCACATACCCTCAATATCTCTAAATAAGTCAATAATTAGGACTTGCACTTTCATATATTCCAAATGAAAACTTCAGGAGGTCTCCCCCACAGACTTTTCCTCTGCAATCAATGTTGCACTTTTGACAACGAATCAATATTAATTGTAAAGTCGCTGCATGGTATTTCCATATGCATGTGTAGGGAGACAAGGGCAATTTTATCCCAGAGTGTTCATTCCTCACCTACCCAAAAGACTACAAAAGGGGAAATGCAAGGTTAATTGAACCAGGTATACTGCGAATGATGATAAGTTGCCTTTTCTTTCTATTTCAAACTCTATCACCATCTAAATCTAAGGCAATTTAAATGTGTTTACACAAGCGGGAACTTTTCTTTCTCTTCTCCATCCTTCCTTCTTACCCCCTCTTTTATCTTTCCCCACTTAACCAAATACTAACTTTTAAGTCAAGTTGATTTTCGACTCCTGGTGATCCCATGTGACAGAGTATAACTGCCCCCATAGGGTTTTCTAAGCTATAATCTTTATGGAAGCAGATTGCCAGGTCTTTCTCCCAAGGAGGCACTGGTGGGTTCAAACCACCAACGCTTCAGTTAGCATCCCAGTGCTTAATACTTTTACCATCAGGGTCCACCAGTAACTACTACCAGTCAAATGGCAGGGTTTCACCGATCTCACGAAATCCTGAAGAATACCTGCTGCTTCCATTAACGATTCCTCTTCAACTGAGTCCTTTGGGAAACAGTAAAATTAAGATAAGAGAACATGACGCTGATAAAAAAATCTTGCCCAGAGGACTTAAAACTGGTTCAGTTGTAATGAGTCATCTTACTTTACAAAGGACTTATTTACCTCAGAATAACTCCTGTGCCTGAATTCTGAGATCTCATATGTGATACACACATTTTTTATTTGCCAAATGTGAATATATTTCTACTAATGAAATTTTAGATCTGCCAAATTGCCTTTCAACTGCAAATCTCAAATGATGAATTAAAAACAAAGAAACAGAATGATTTTTTTTTCCTATCCATGATATTTCAATATCCTGGTTAAACAATTTTGAACTATTTCAAACATAAATGACAATTTAGACTTTTAAAAATGTCTATCAATCCCAGAAGTATATTCTGACTCAAAGCAGATATACTGTGTGAAAACCTTCACTGTCAAATTTCTGAGATAACTCATTACAGTGATGACTTTACTTCAGAAGGCCTCTGTCACAAATTTTCCTATAAACATCTAAAATGGTGGCTCCAGCCACTCCACCAAGCCACCTGTGACAGGTGGTGACTCTAAGTTCTTATAGCCAACAGCATTTGGTGCCCATAGTCTGGCTGCAAAACCCACCTACCTACATGCTGTATGGAACAGGGACATGCCTTCCAAGCAGACACGCAGGGGCAGCAGCCAGTCCCCTGCCTTGATCAGCACATGACCCCCTACCGCAGCCAGATACCTGTGCCTACTCCAATCACCCCTGCCCGTCTAGGACTGTAGGTGAGAGCCTACATGACACACTCAGTGACCGGCTACCTGGACACTTGAACTGAATCCACACAAGAAAAGTAAATGGACTCCTGGGCTCACATACCTAGTAACAGCTCTAGCCACCTGGAGACAGGATGTGAGAGCTTCAAAGATGCCAATAATGAAACTAGCTTACAAGCCCAGTCTACTTGGCCATATCAAAACAAGAAGCTAGCACACAGTAAACTAACATAAAATAAATATGATAACTTATTGATGGCTCAGAGGCAACAATCAATATCGAATCACATAAAGAGGCAGACCATGATGACTTCAGCAAGCCACCAAAACAAAAGCCTGAAGAAACTTTCCATAGGAAGAGAACTTCTGGGAATTACTGGAGGTAGAATTCAGAAGGTTAATATGCAGAACCCTTCAAGAGAACAGGATGGAGATCAGGCAAAATGCGGAACAAGCCAAGGAACACACAGACAAAGCAATAGTTGAACTTCAGAAGATTATACAAGAGCATAATGACGAATCTAAAAGGCTGCCAGAGTCCATTGAGAAACAGCAAACAGAAGTCAAAAAGATTAACAATAAAATTTCAGAATTAGACAACTCAATTGTAAGTCACAGGAGCAGGATTGAGGCAATGCAAGTCGGAATTTGTGAGACTGAAGATAAAGCACTTGACACCAACTTACCTGAGGAAAAAAATCAGATAAAAGAATTTAAAAAAATGAAGAAATGCTAAGAATTATGTGAGTCTCTATTAAGAGGAATAACCTGCAAGTGATGGGAGTACCAGAACAGGGGGGATGGGATAACAGAAAATACAGAGATAATTGTTGAATATTTGTTAGCAGAAAACTTCCCTGATATCATGAAAGATGAGAAGATGTCTATCCAAGAAGCTCATCAAAGCCCACACAAGTTAGATCCCATAAGAAAGTCACCATGACATATTATAATCAAACTTGCCAAAACCAAAGACGAAGAGAGAATTTTAAGAGTGGCTTTTAGGGATAGATGAAAAGTCATCTACAAAGGAGAGTCAATAAGACTAAGCTCTGACTACTCAGCAGAAGCTATACAGGCAAGAAGGCAATGGGATGACATGCATAAAGCCTTGAATATAAAAAAAAAAAAAAATGCCAACTAAGAATTATATATCCAGCAAAACTGTCTCTCAAATATGATGGCGAAATCAGGGCATTTCCAGATAAACAGGAGTTTAGGTAAGTTGTAAAAACCAAACCAAAATTACAAGAAATACTAAAAGAAGTCCTCTAGTTAGAAAATCAATAACATTAGATAACAACCCAAGACTAGAACTCTGGACAGAGCAACCAGATATCAAGCCAGATATGGAAGTCACAAAAATAAATCAAAGCTAAAATATTGAAAATAGGGAAAGAGACATTAATACATAAAAGATGACAACATTAAAACAAAAAAAAAGGGACTAAATAACGCAGTCATAGATCTTTCATATGGAGAGGAAGTCAAGTGATATAAAGAAATATAAGACTGGTTTAAACTTACAAAAATAAGGGTAAATACTAAGGTAACCACAATGGAAACTAACAATCCTACACATCAAAATAAAAAATAAGAAAAACATAAAGACTCAGCAAATACAAAATCAACAACAATGAAAGAGATGAAAACAAAACAAAGAAAAATGACTCAGCACAGAAAATTAAGTGGAACAAAGAAACTGTCAACAACACACACAGAAAAAATACATCAAGATGACAGCACTAAATTCATACCTAAAATAGTCTTCTCTCAGGGACAGCTCGTAAGAGTTACTAAGCAAAGGTTAAATACCCCTTGTGGTGCAACTGTGAAGTGCTCAGCTGCTAACCAAAAGCTTGGCGGTTAGAACCCACCCAGCAATCCCATGGAAGAAAAACCTGGCAATCTGTTTCCATATAGATTACAGCCAAGAAAACCCTATGGGGCAGTTCTACTCTATCACGTGGCATCACTATGAGTAGGAATTCACTGGGTCACACTCAACAACCAAAGGTTACAAATTACTAATATTTCCCTAAGGATTTAAAAACCTAAATATTTAAGAGCCCTCACTCAAAATAATCCCTTTTGGAAGGCAGTACTATCAATAATTTGTAAACAAATAAATACATATTTTCATGGTATTTAGATGAAACCACAGCAAAATTTAGATGTTAGGTCTCACAGAAAATATGACTTCAAATATTACTAATTAAGTAATAATTTAAAGTATGACTAAATTATGATTGTGAAATTATATTTTAAACCTAAAAACAGAATTGGCAACCTAGAGAAACTGAGAAAGAAATTGATGGGTATTAAAGAAAAAAAAAAAAATTTTTTTTTTTCTTTTAAGGAAGTGAATCATACAGTGACCATTAGATAAGAACACACTGACGCCATCTCATCAAGGAGATTCTACTCTATGGTTGGGGGGAAAAAAAAAACTCATTCCAAAGTTCATAATTTTACATTTCTATCATCTAACTTGCATAATTTGCAACCCTGGTGGTGCAGTGGTTAGGAGCTCAGCTGCTAATCAAAAGGCTGTCAGTTCGAATCCACCAGCCGAGTCTTGGAAACCATATGGGGCAGCTCTATTCTGTCCTATAGGGTTGCTATGAGTCGGAAACAACTTGACAGCTATGGATTAACAGTAACGAACAGAAATTTACTTTCCCACAGTTCTGGAGGATAAACATCCAACCAGATTCTTGTCTGTGTCAGTTCTTTGTGTCTCTCTCCTAGTTTCTGGTCTGCTGGTGATCTTTGGCATTCTTTGGTGTTCCTTGGTGTCTGTCTTCCCTGTACACATTTCTGTATCTTTTCTTTTTATAACTCAGAAGTCATTAGTCCGAATACCTACTCTACATTGGTAAGACCTAATTAACCTAACCAAAAAAAAAAAAAACAACTCCTATTTCCAAGCAGGGTCATATTTACAGGTACAGGAGTTAGAATTTCAACACATTTGAACACGGGGGACATGATTCAATCCATAACAGTAGCACAAAGTATCTTCCTGCTATTCTTTTCTCACTTCAGATAAAGAACAAAATGCTTAGCTATTTTTATATTGAAGAATTGCTTACTTATGTAAAGCTTGGCAAGGGGATCAATATACCTCACACTAAGCCGGACTGTATCTAATCGTATTCCTGCATATTAAGTGGGAAAAAAAGCTTCATTACCCTCTTTTGTAAAAAGTATAAATTGGGAAACATCAGCAAAGGGAATTTTCCCAAAGTCATAATATCCAAGTAGCACACTCACAATTCTGTTTTGCTTGTTAAAAAAAAAAAAAGGAAGCTGAAGCCTAGATTGACAGATTCCTCTGAGTGCACAGAAAAATTCACAGAGGTCACTGACTGTTGTGGAATGTACTCCAATAACAAATAAAATGAAATAATGTGGAGACAGTGGCCATGAAGTCCCCCAAAGTCCCCTTTGTGGCAAAGACATCTGCGAGTCATAACCTAACTCAGGGTTTATCTTATGCAAAGAATTTAACTTTAGGTAATTTCCTTTGCTTCCTGAGACAGAATTCTAAAACTTTAGAACTTCTTGAGTAGTTGAGGTCCCTTGATTATTTTAAACCCTCTGGGCTAACACTTGAGGATATGTGGAAATGAATGGAAGGCTGACCAGCTGATCTCAGGAAGCCAGGGCATAAATCAATCATGTTAAGATTAGTCGATGGTTAATTTTCTACTCTATGTCCTCCTTTCCTCCTAATAACCTCATTGTAACTGGCCTAAAATGGCCTCTCCTATTTTTTTTCTAAATAGAGAGGTCTCCCTGTATGCATAGAGTAACTGCTAGAATCAACTCTGCATCCTTTAATTTCTTTGTGCTTCAGTTTTTAACATGCTACACCCAGGCTCCCTCCAAATGGTTGATTTCATGGCTCTCAAAGTTGGAAGAGAAAGGATTTTTTTTGTTTTTTTAACGCCCCTATCTAATTTCATGTGAAGCAGTGGTTAAGTGCTCCAGCTAACCAAAAGGTCTGGACTTCCAATCCATCAGCCACTCCTTGGAAACCCTATGGGGCAGTGCAATTCTGTCTATAGGATGGCTATGAGTCAGAATAGACTCTACGACAATGGGTTTTCTTGTTGCTTGTTTGTTTTGGTATCTAATTTCATAGAATCGCTAGGCTTAAAGGTACAAGTAGAATATCAGTCACTGGGAATTCACCAGCTCTCAAGGAACCCCATGCTATCTTTAGATAGTTTTGACAATAAGCATTCCTTATGTTCAATTAAAATCTGTCCTGTCACTTCCAGGAAACCCTGGTGGCATAGTGGGTAAGAGCTGCAGCTGCTATCCAAAAGGCTGGCAGTTCGAATCCACCAGGCACTACCTGGAAACCGTATGGGGCAGTTCTACAGGTCACTGTGAGTCAGAATCGCCTCGTCGGCAGTAGGGTTTTTTGTTTTTTTTTTTTGTCATTTCCATCCATTGATTCTACTTCTCTCCACTTGGAGTCATGCAAAACAAATCTAGCCCCTCTTCCGTATCTCTTCAAAGATTTGATGACAGCTGTCATGGTTTGCTTATATCTTAAGTAAAACAAAAGACTGAAATTATTTCCATCCCACGAAGATGACCCTCAGGTTAAAGCCAGATGATCATGGAAAATCTCATGAAAGGCCCTGCTTCAATTCTTCAGCCTAAAATAACATCATACATTTCTGTGGCTTTCAAACTAATATAAATGAATATAATAACTTTCTTTTGTTCATGCCCGATTACATTATATTACAACAGCACGACTTCCAGGCCTGGCATGCAAAAGTAATTTATTTTTCTCCCACATCTGTAACTATTTGGGAGCAAAGCTAAGTCTTCATAATTATCCTGCAGACACAGTAAATAGAGCAAACCCAATAGGTCACACTGTGACTGTAGTTCAGGTTGAGAACAATTATTTTATTCCATATAATTTGCATCCAACATTTCATATAGAAAATGAAAGAGAAAAACATAACGCTGGCTAAGAAATTACTGTAGCCTTTAATATTCATTATTTTTTTCCCCTGTTTAATAGCTTTTCTATCTGCAACAGGCGCACACACACACACACGGTGTAAATGACATGCCTGAATAATTTTCATTAAAAAGTCATTTCCTTTTAGGCTGTGATTCATTTTACTTTGTCTGACATAGATTAAGTTATTATGAAATTAACTAAAATTGCTGGCATATCATTCGATTTGTCTTCTTTTCCTCTTTTTCTTCCCTCTGTACGAAAACAATTGTCCACCATGTGAGCAATGGTCAAAGGCAAGGAACTGGGTTTTCTGCTTGTATCAACAAATACTACCCAATACATATCTTGTTGTTGTTGTTGTTTTTTTTTTTTTCTTTAGTAGAGGAAAATCTGCTGTCAAAATGAAAACCACTAACAAGCAAGTGTCTTATCTGGGAGCCATGTCTGTAACAGGCCACTATTAAGAAATAAAACCAGTGCATTTGTGAGGGTTTTTTTTTTTTTTTAAGTATTATTATTAGTGAAAAATATGAAACATCAAAATTATTCTCTCGTGAAGCTGAAGGATAAAAACTCAAATCCATGGCAATTTTCCCTGCCAATCAAAGGATTTTGCCTAGATTTCCCTTATTTTAGAAGCCAGATCTCCTCTTGGGGAGATCACTGTGAGTCCCTTGAGAAGGACAGTCTAATAGCCTTTGTTTTCTTAACATGAAAGAGCCCCAAAATGTACAAAACAAAATTAAAAGCGCAATGACAAGGACAAACAACTCAGACTTAATGAAGTACAACTAGGAAAGCTTGGTAAAATAGACCAAGCCTCCAGAGTAAAACGGTTTTAGCTGACCATTTGCATTTTTGTTCCCAATTCATTGCTGTAATGACTAAGATTAACTAAGAAATGCATTAGCATTTTTATTTTTGCCTGTAAAGTGTCCTTGCTTGCTGTTCTCTGAAGGCCGGCCTCATTTCTGCTCACAATCGGCCTCACAGAGGACAATTGATTTTAGACATTCAGGCCTATCAGCATAAGTACAGTTATCAAAAATCAAGAAGGAGAATGTATTCAACTAGGTAAGCTCTCACCACCCAAAACTTCTGCTAAGCAAAAGAATTTTCAGGCTGGAAGTGAAAGTTAAGTGTATGAAATTCTGAGTCCTGTTAGCTCAGATTTAAATGCAAACTCCAGTACTGATGAGCTCTGAGACTTGAGGGGATTAATTTTAATTCTCTAAACTTGTATTGTCCAATACAGCAGCCATTAGCCGTGTACAGTCAGCACAGCTGAGAACTGAATTTTTTGTTTTCTTTCATTTTAATTACTTAAAAGTTAAATTTAAAACCACACTCCATTCAGATACTGGAAAACTTTTAAGCATGTGTGGAACAACTTGGGTATTTAAATCTACCATTTCAACTGTAAATTTTATGAAATTTAAACACAGATCATATATTTCCAATGAAAATGCAGCATGTCCTATACGGTCTCTATGAGTCAGAATCGACTCAATGGCAATGGGTTTTCTACATGTAAATAGGTACCAATTTCAAAGATGTAGTATAAAAAAGAATGTAAAATATCTCGGTAATAATTTTTATGTTGATGGCATGTTAAAATAATATTTTAGAAAAACTGGGTTAAATAATATGTATTATTAAAATTAATTGCTTCTTTTTACCTTTTTTAATGTGACTACTAGAAAATTTTGGATTACATATGTGATTTGCGGTATATTTCTATTGGACAATGTAGCTCAAACCTCAGACCTCTTATCTGTAAAATGGGAGCAATAATAACTGCAATGTAGGGTTTTGTAAAAATTAAAAAGCACATATATAAAGCATATTCCCCAGTATCTGGCATGCCACTCAAAGAATGGTAATTTTTATTACTATCATCACCCAGTGCAGAGGATTTTTTCACTTGAATTTAACATTTAATGCCTTAGAATCCTCTCCTAAAGACTCATCTGAACTTCCTAGACCTATGAACTTCTTTTTTCCTTAATACCTTGAAATACAATGAAATATTTATTTTTACTTTCTCAGATTCTCACCAGTGCTTAATATAAGTGATCTACGAAGAAGTAAAGAAATTACACACATATATAATATATATATAAGCAAACCAAACTCACTCCCATAGAATGGATTCCACCTCATAGAACAGAGTAGAACTGCCCCAGAGGGTTACATACAGACGTATGTTACTACACATATCAACATCCATCCTACCTTCAGACAGCGTCCCTTCAAAATCCCTACTGTGTCTATGCTCTTCCATGTGTACTTCTGTGCATGCTCACACCACACACATACACACACACAGCTACCACTATTATATCTGGTCATGGAAGGTTAAGTCAGCTTTTGAAAATCCTCTAAAAGCCCTGATGCCGCACAGCACCTGAAGAAAGGGAAATAGGTAGGGAGAGAGCCCTGCAGCTCTTTCCTTTGGTAATAACATCATTTTGTTGCTTCCCATTTCAGTTGCACTTGGGTTAACTTTCCTCTTTTACAAAGCAGGAAACATCCAGAGTCCTAAGAAAAGGAAAGAGTGGAGAGACCGAAATTTCTCCCTGAAAGGATTTTCCAGATTTGGCTCTGGGCCTTCTTTCATTTGGTGATTGAGAGCTTCTCTCATTTCTTGAAACACACTAGCCCCACTGAGCAGCTCAATGCTAAATAAATATTTCAAATAAAAGGTTCAGCTGTTGACTTCATCCAAACTGGATTCACGGGAGTCAAATTCTACTCTTTCTCCCTCTCTCTGCTCCCACGTTCTCTCACCCCAATTAATCAAGCACAAAATTCTGTTTCTCAAACTCATGGTTTTCTCGTTATTGCTGAATTCCGCAATTCATCCCTTAGTTCCATGGTTTCTTCTTCAACTTTTGACTTTTGAAATAATTTTAGACTTATACTGAGAGTCCCTGTACATCCTTCACCCATATTTCCTATTGTTAATATTTTACATAACCAATGTATAATTATGAAAACCAGAAAATTAACATGGTGCAATATTATTTACTAAATCATAGCCCTTATTAGAATTTAGGCAGTTTCCCCAACAGTGTCCCCTTTCTGGTCCAATATCCAATCCAAGGTTCCACATTTCATTGAATTGTCACGTCTCCTAATTCTTCTCCAATCTATGTCAGTTCCTCAGTCTCTTTTTTTTTTAACTCCATGACCTTATAGCTGTAAAAAAAAAAAAGAATAATTGGCCAGTCATTTTGCAGAATGTCCCTCACTTTGACTTTATCTGATGTTTTCTCAAAATTAGATTTGAGGTTATGCATTTCTGGCACAAGTACCACAAAAGTGATTGATGCTGGGCCCTTCTCAGTGCATCATGTTGTTTTTGGTAGGTGCTGTGGAGTAGGTTCCCACTCATAGCGACCCTATGTACTAGAGAACGAAACATTGCCCAGTCCTGCTCCATCCTCACAATCATTGTTATGCTTGAGCCCATCGCTACAGCCACTATGTCAATCGATCTGGTTGAAGGTCTTTCTCTTCTTTGCGGACCCTGTACTTTACCAAGCATGATATCCTTCTCCAGGGACTGATCCCTCCTGATAACATGTCCAAAGTATGTAAGAAGTAGTCTTGCCATCCTTGCTTCTAAGGAGCATTCTGGCTATACTTCTTCTAAGACAGGTTTGTTCATTCTTTTGGCAGTCCATAGCATATTCAATATTCTTCGCCAATACCGTAATTCAAAGGTGTCAATTCTTCTTCAGTCTTCCTTAGTCATTCTCCAGATTTCGTATGCGTATGACGTGACTGAAAATACCATCACTTGGGTCAGGTGCACCTTAGGCTTCAAAGTGATATCTTTGCTTTTCAACACTTTAAAGAGGTCTTTCTCAGCAGATTTGCCCAACACAATGCATCTTTTGATATCTTGACTGCTGCTTCCATGGGTGTTGATTGTGGATTCAAGTAAAATGAAATCCTTGACAACTTCAATCTTTTCTCCATTTACCATTATGTGGCTTATTGGTCCACTTGTGGGGATTTTTGTTTTCTTTATGTTGGGGTGCAATCCATACTGAAGGCTGTGGTCTTTGATCTTTATCAATAAGTGCTTCAAGTCCTCTTCACTTTCAGCAAGCAAGGTTGTGTTGTCTGCATAATGCAGTTTGTTAATAAGTCTTCCTCCAATCCTGATGCCCCATTCTGCTTCATACAGTCCAGCTTCTTGGATTATTTGCTCAGCATACAGACTGAATAGATATGGTGATAGGATACAACCCTGAGGCACACTTTTTCTGACTTTAAACCACACAGTATCCTTTTATTTATTTATTCTATAATACTCTTTCTTAATTCATTTCTTCCTTTTTTCATTCTTCCCTCTCTCCCTCCCTCCCTCCCTCTCTCCCTCTTTCCTTTCTTCATTCCTTTACATTGTTACAGCTTTGGCCATAAGGAGTTATTTCAGGTTTAATCCTGTTTCCTCTCAACATGCCCCCATCCTTTTTTCTTCCTTATTTTCTGGCACTGCAATATCATATTTTCCTTGCTCCAATTCTAGAATTAGTCATTTGTCCAAGGAGATATGGCTTCAGTTATTGTAAGAACAGTATTTAGAAACCAGCAGCTGGGTAGTAGGTGAGCTAATTCCTTCTGTGGTGTCATTGCTTCTAGTCCCCTTCAATGGACAGAACTAGGAAATACAGGCGGTCCCCAACTTGTGATGGGGCTCCGTTCTGCTGGCTCAGTTGTAGGTCAAGTACTTCCTTTTGCTTTTTAGTTTTCATAGCCTGCTATATAGCAGTGTTTTGAACAGTAAATCATAGCACTGAACATTTGCAAGTAAACATCTGAGAATAATAACATCAGCAAATTACACACTGCAACACTGTAGGTAGTACATATTACTAAAGTTAAGATGCGCAAAAAAACAAAAACAGATGATCATCAGCACAGTTCATCGCAACTATAGTATGTCATGAGTCGGGGGTTACATGCACATGTATGTAGAAACATACACACACACAGACACATCAACATTTATTTTCATTTCTGTATGTTATATATTAAAAACCATGAGATCATATTAATACCTCCAATTCCATCCAAAACCACAGGGTTTATCCCAGAATTAGCCCTTTCTTTATTTGTAACTTCTGCCTCCACTAGTTAGACATTCAGCTCTCCTTCCTTATCTACAAAATATTTACTTATTTGTTCAATCCTAGAAGAGTAAAACTAGGTTCCAAATTACTGATCCACTTCTCTGAGAGAAACACATTTACTAACTATAGTATTTGTGTAATCTTTTTTGTCTTTACAGTAGCCAGTCAAAATAGTGTTTTCCAAAATTATTTAGGTTAGTTCTTTTCTTGATTCAGGTGGTGATTTAAGTCTTTTATTATTGTTATTATAAACAAGTACTGCAGTATTCTCTGTACTTTCCTTTCCTTTATTACTGTTTCTTTTATTACTCTTTTCTTTATTACTTTATTTATAAAGTTTCCTTTATTACCGTTTGTATTCCCTTTGGGTTTCTCCCACATCCTGGTAAACTCCTGGTAAATTTTAATTATTGTTTTTTGGGGGGTATACGAAACATTACTCTGGTTCTAAGAGACAGAGCTACCTAAAGGTATGAGAGAAGTGTTGCTCCCTCCTCCTCATCTCTACTACCCCATTCCCTCCTCTTGGCCCTCTTTCATCACCCACCTTCTGTAGATAACTAATTTCATTAGTTTTGGATCTATCCTTCCATATTTCTTTTGCACAAATGAGCAGATACAACCATGTTTTTGTGTATCTTTTTTTTTTTTTTTTCTTAAATGAAGGGTAGCATTGAGATAGCATTTTGCCTTTCCATTTAACAGTGTATTCTGGAAATTACTCACTGACAATTGGTTCACAAAAATCTTCCCCAATCTTTGTTTTGCAGCTGCATAGTAATTCACTGTGTGCATGCACATTCTAGCTTATATATCACTGTCCTAAGTGTGGACATTTTGGTGGTTTCCAGTATTTGGAAACTACAAACAGTATTGCAATAAATTATCTTCTGCACATGCATTTTCATATTCTTGGAGGTGTATCTTTTATGTAGGTTCCTAGAAGTGAAATTGCTGGGACATGTGGAGTTTTGTTATGTATTTCCAATTTTTCCTCCAGAATAGTCGTGAAGAACCTGCTTTCCCAACCACAATGTGTGAGAATGCCAGGCTCTATAAATTATTGTTCTAACATATCTGCCACAAAGTACAGAAATCATCTAAATTAAAACAAAAGGAAGGAAGGCAGGGAAGGAGGGAAGGAGAGAGGGAGGACGACCCAATGGTCTGAACACATCACTCTCTAGATTAAAAAAATACTTGTTAACTCCAAACTTTCTGTAGAATGAAACTCTTTCATGCCTTTGAAAGTTCCAGCAAGGCTCTTCCAGGTGGACCTGGACTAGGTTCCAGACCAGCCTCATCTTCAGCAACTTTTTTCTGACATTCATTCACCAGGGTTCTTGCCATTTCTCAAACATTTATTCCATGAATGGCTCACAACTTAATAACTTTGCTCACACTCTTCCCTTTACTTGCGATTCCAAATGCTCACCCTTCACTATTTACTTGATATAACTGACTGCCATTTCCCCTTCAAACTCAAATGTCAACCCTGCTTCCTCAGAACAGATTTAGATTTTACATACTCTTTCGTGCTGTGCAAGTTCTTCATTCACACCTTCTTATCAACATGAACCCACTGTGTTATTGTTGGCTCTAAGCACATCTGGCTCCTTTGCACAAGCGTTAAGTCTTTGACAGTGGGGCCATTATCTGACTCAACTTTAAAATGCAAGTACTGCAGGTGCACAAGTTTTCAAATGGATAAAAATAAATAAACAAGACATGAAAATAACATCATCCTTTATTCAAAAGCAAACTTCCCTGTTTCATATTTCTTCTAGCTAATGGTTTTATTAATGTTCAAGTACCATTTCCCTTAAACACTTTGAAAGAGCAGACACTGATATTTACATCCAGTACTGCCAAGTATATATCCTTCCAACACTTTTCCTCCTGATACTACTTGGAAGTGTGCTCTATATTCTTTGCTTTATTTTCTTAGGATATTCCACACCCCTTGCTGCTACTGAACCTCATAGGTGTGAGCCCAACTTTACAGTTTTGTTTTTTTTTTCCTCATTGACTTTAAGTCAGTTCCGACTCATGGCAACCCTATGTTTTACGGAGTAGAACTGTTCCCCCATAGGGTTTTCTTAGCTGCAGTCTTTACAAAAGCAGATCACAAGTCCTTTATTCTTGCTGCACCACTAGGGAGATGTGAATCTCCAACCTTTAGGGTAGCGCTTCCACCACTCAATAACCTCCTACTCTACGTACACGGAAACCTTGCTGGCATAGTAGTTAAGAGCTATGGCTGCTAACCAAAAGGTTGGCAGTTCAAATCCACCAGGCACTCCTTAGAAACTCTATGGGGCAGTTCTACTCCGTCCCACAGGATCTCTGTGAGTCAGAATCGACTTGACGGCAATGGGTTTGGTTTTGGATTTTTGGTTCTACATACACATTCTTCATCAGTGCTCTGTCTCTGCTCCTCTCAATATCTAAACAAACTGAAGCAGTAAACATTCTACAAGTTTAAGTAATCAGTCTTCATACTGACACAGAGTTATGGGACAGTAAAATCTACTGAAATATTAATTTGTGTTTTATTCTAGAACCATAGGCGCCATCTCCACCTCTCCCCTCAACATACATTCAAGAGAGCAAGTAAACCTTTAAATCTAAGATAAATGGATGTTCTTCTTTCCCAGGTGAAACTAACAGAGAGCCGTTTTTTAAAGTATACATTGTTAGAAGCCATGGGGCCAAGCTTTGGGGGTGAGGTGGCTGGGAATCCCCAAGAGTGGGAGAAGTCCGGATTGGCTCAAATAAGGGAGAAAAGGCTGACTTTCTTGAGATTAGAAAGAACCACAGGATGTGGATGTGTTTCTGTGAGTGACTGGATCCTGGCTCCTGCTTGCATGCAGACACCAGGTCACTGAGGGGAGGAGGGGAAGGGCTCTAGACCATCAGAGAAGGCTGCCTCCCATGAGCTGCTCTGTCCAGAGCAGCAGAGATGCTGCTGGCTAAGGCCATGGTCTGTGGAGGGGACTCCTATGAGAGGCAGCCCTGAAAGCAGCAGCTCTGAGACTGAGAGGAAAGAGCACCAGCACTGACTGTGAAGTTAACGCACAGTACTCAAAGACTAAAGACCGGGACCCTATACTCTGTTCCAGATGCCAAGAAGCTCCGTAATTTTTGACCCCACTCAATAAGATGGAATGCAAAAGTTGGCAACAAAGAAGTATGATTGGCAGTTGGAAAACATGGCCTTGGTGACAGAAACAATGCCAGAGATCGAATGATAGAATTTTGCAAGACCAACGACTTCTTCATTGCAAATACCTTCTTTCACCAACATAAACAGCGGCTGTACACGTGGACCTCACCGGATGGAACACACAGAAATCAAATTGACTACATCTGTGGAAAGAGATGATGGAAAAGCTCAATATCATCAGTCAGAACAAGGCCAGGGGCCAACTGTGGAACAGACCATCCACTGCTCATATGCAAGTTCAAGCTGCAACAAAAGAAAATCAGAGCAAGTCCATGAGAACCAAAATATGACCTTGAGTATATCCCACCTGAATTTAGAGACCATCTCAAGGATAGATTTGACACGTTGAACACTAGTGGCCAAAGACCAGACGAGCTGTGGAATGACATCAAGGACTTCATACATGAAGAAAGCAAGAGGTCACTGAAAAGACAGGAAAGAAAGAAAAGACCAAGATGGATGTCAGAGGAGAATCTGAAACTTGCTCTTGAGCATCGAGCAGCTAAAGCAAAAGGAAGAATTGATGAAGTGAAAGAACTGAACGGAAGATTTCAAAGGGCGGCTCGAGAAGACAAAGTAAAGTATTATAATGACACGTGCAAAGAGCTGGAGATGGAAAACCAAAAGGGAAGAACACGCTCAGCATTTCTCAAGCTGAAAGAACTGAAGAAAAAATTCAACCCTCGAGTTGCAATAGTGAAGGATTCCATGGGGAAAATATTGAATGACGCAGGAAACATCAAAAGAAGATGGAAGGAATACACAGAGTCATTATACCAAAAAGAATTAGTCTATGTTCAACCATTTCAAGAGGTGGCACATGATCAGGAACCGATGGTACTAAAGGAAGAAGTCCAAGCTGCTCTGAAGGTACTGGCGAAAAAACAAGGCTCCAGGAATTGATGGAGTATCAATTGAGATGTTTCAACAAACAGACGCAGCACTGGAGGTGCTCACTCGTCTATGCCAAGAAATATGGAAGATAGCTTCCAGGCCAATGGACTGGAAGAGATCCATATTTATGCCTATTCCCAAGAAAGGTGATCCAACCGAATGTGGAAATTATAGAAGAATATCATTAATATCACACACAAGCAAAATTTTGAGGAAGATCACTCAAAAACGGCTGCAGCAGTATATCAACAGAGAACTGCCAGAAGTTCAGGCCAGTTTCAGAAGAGGAGGTGGAAACCAGGGATATCATTGCTGATGTCAGATGGATCCTGGCTGAAAGCTGAGAATACCAGAAGGATGTTTACCTTTTTTTATTGACTATGCAAAGGCATTCGACTGTGTGGATCATAACAAACTATGGATAACATTGCAAAGAATGGGAATTCCAGGACACTTAATTGTGCTCATGAGGAACCTTTACATAGATCAAGAGGCAGTGGTTCAGACAGAACAAGGGGATACTGATTGGTTTAAAGTCAGGAAAGCTGTGCGTCAGGGCTGTATTCTTTCACCATACCTATTTAATCTGTATGCTGAGCAAATAATAGGAGAGACTGGACTATATAAAGAAGAACAGGGCATCAGGATTGGAGGAAGACTCATTAACAACCTGCGTTATGCAGATGACACAACCTTGCTTGCTGGAACTGAAGAGGACTTGAAGCACTTGCTAATGAAGATCAGAGACCACAGCCTTCAGTATGGATTACAGCTCAACATTAAAAAAAAAAAAACAAAAATCCTCACAACTGGACCAATTAGCAACATCATGATAAACGCAGAAAAGATTGAAGTTGTCAAGGATTTCATTTTGCTTGGACCCACAATCAACAGCCATGGAAACAGCAGTTAAGAAATCAAAAGACACACTGTATTGGGTAAATCTGCAGCAAAGGACCTCTTCAAAGGTGCGCCTGACCCAAGCCATGGTATTTTCAATCGCATCATATGCATGTGAAAGCTGGACGATGAATAAGGAAGACCGAAAAAGAACTGACGCCTTTGAATTGTGGTGTTGGTGAAGAATATTGAATATACCACGGACTGCCAAAATAACGAACAAATCTGTCTTGGAAGAAGCACAAGCAGAACGCTCCTTAGAAGCAAGGATGGCGAGACTGCGTCTTACATACTTTGGACGTGTTGTCAGGAGGGATCAGTCCCTGGAGAAGAGTATCATGCTTGGCAGAGTACAAGGTCAGCGAAGAGAGGAAGACCCTCTACGAGGTGGATTGACACAGTGGCTGCACCAATGAGCTCAAGCATAACAACGACTGTAAGGATGGCTCAGGACAGGGCAGTGTTTCGTTCTGTTGTGCATAGGGTCGCTATGAGTCGGAACCGACTGGACGGCAGCTAACAACATCAACAACAACTCAATGAGAGGCATGGGGGTCTGCCAGCCTTGATCAAGTCTGGGATCTGGATTCTTAGCATCCTGCTGATTGTAGGTACATACTTGCTAAAACTAACAAACAAAAAAAATGACATCCTACAGCTGAGTACTGGGTGACAAAATTCATGCCCATCCCAGTTATAACCTATTAAACCCCAAAACAACAAGGATGAGAACTTTATGCACCCTCACAGGTAAGTCCTCTAAGACAGTTAAGTAAGGGTTCAGATCAAGGGCAGTGAGAGACAGGCTGGGCCCATATTCTAGTGGGAAGAGAAGGATCCTACTGGAATGAATTCTCAGTCCCTCTGGCTCTTTGGATGCCCTTTGTGGCCTTGGGCTACAGATTCATGGGGACAATCTCCTAAAGGGGTATGATTGTTGTTCTTTGATAACATAACTTGATATGATTACATAACTTAAATCCATCTATACTCTGACTCAAATCATCGGAAATGAAACTCCAGGAAATTGGACACAACATCATTTCAGAAGCACCCACACCCTCCTACTCACATATTTTCTGATTTCTAGATGTCTATAATTTACCTGAAAAATGGAGAAGCTGGCTGGGACTACAATCCAGAACAACCAGTTTTCTTTCAAATTTAATCCAACTGCCAAAATGTATTTGGGTGACTAGTTATGAGCATTTTTTCTGACTAGATAGAAAAGGAAAACTAGCTATATAAAACACTTTACTGTGGGGGTGTAATGAGAAAAAGTGGTCAAATAGAGTTCGTTAGGGACACACTTCACTAATTTGCCTGGAGTCAACCCCATTACATTCAACTGGACAGAGACAAATAAGCTGCCCATGATGTCCAGTGTCTGATACCCATTGCTGTTGAGCCAATTCCGATTCTTAGCGACCCTATAGGACAGAGTAGAACTGCCCTATACAGTTTCTAAGGAGCATCTGATGGATTCGAACTGTCATCCTTATGGTTAGCAGACATAACCAACCCTTAACCACTGTATCACCAGGGTTCCCAATATCTAAATAGTAGAAACCTATCTCTCCTATTGGAGCCCTAGCAGTGCAGTGGTTAAGTGTTCGGCCGCTAACCAAAAGGTCGGCAGTTCGAATCCACCAGCTGCTCCTTGGAAACCCTGTGGGGCAGTTCTACTCTGTCCTATAGGGTCGCTATGAGTCAGAAGAGACTCTACGTCAATGGGTTTGGTTTTCTTGGTTATCTCTCAAGAAATTGTTTTTGTATAAGTTTTTAACTGAAGCAATTTCATATATAAAACTGCCGAACTTTTGGTTAGCAGCTGAGCTCTTAACCACTATGCCACCACGGCTCCATTTCATATACAGGAACTTCAATTCTAAGGGATCCAATAATTCAGTATTACTCTGTGGTTGACTCTGAATACCACAAACTGGCATGGCAGTGCTGAATGCCCTCAGAATACATGATACAAATATGTTTGGGCATTATAGTACGTGGTGTGGTGTGTAAAGGAGCTGGGAGGTATATTTACTTTGGGCACTAGAATGCTGTCAGCTGTTTTATTTTACAATAAATTCAAGTTGCTTTATAACCATCTCTGAAAGTTTTGACCAATGTCCAAGATTGCAATGCTACAATAATCAGAACAAAATTTTTCCACTAGAAATGAATTAGTAACTGAAGTTCTGAATACGCAGCATGCACTAATCCTGCTTTTTAAAATCCCTAATGGGCTTTACAGCAACGCAATTTGGCAAAGTGAGTAAAATCCTAACATAAAAGATAAAAGTAATTAGAGACGTGGAACAATTTCTTTTTAAATGCCCTGCATGCAATTGGGACACTTTAGTTCCTTCCTGGGAAACGGGAAACCAGTGAAGGAAGAAAATGTAACAAATCAGGAAAAGAATGAGAGAAAATCCAACTGCATCAATCACAAAGGGATTTGGGGTTTGAGAGTTGTTAAAATTCCTGCTAGCTACTCTGACTTTCCAAAATCTTCCATTAAACGGTCTAACTTACAATTAATGAATTTCTCCGTTTAGAAATAGCCTCACTTTACTCAGATGCCAAAATGAGGGAAGACAAAGGATAGTCGGGAACTGAAAGGAAACCAGTGGAACGTTTTAGGGAAAATGTATCTTTTTCTTTTTTTTTTTAATTCT
Organism: Loxodonta africana; assembly: GCF_030014295.1. NCBI lineage: Eukaryota > Metazoa > Chordata > Mammalia > Proboscidea > Elephantidae > Loxodonta > Loxodonta africana. Next base: position 65,500,629 of record NC_087360.1, read on the forward strand.
TATTGTGCTTTAAGTGAAAGTTTACAAATCAAGTCAGTTGCTCATACAAAAACTTATATACGCCTTGCTATATGCTCCTAGTTGCTCTCCCCCTAATGAGACAGCACACTCCTCTCTACCCTGTATTTCCGTGTCCATTCAGCCAGCTTCTGTCCCCCTCGGCCTTCACATCTCCCCTCCAGACAGGAGCTGCCCACATAGTCTCATGTGTCTATTTGATCCAAGAGGTCACTCCTCACCAGTATCATTTTCTATCTTATAGTCCAGTCCAATCCCTGTCTGAAGAGTTGGCTTTGGGGATGGTTCCTGTCTTGGGCTAACAAGGTCTGCAGACCATGACCTCCAGGGTCCTTCTAGTCTCAGTCAGACCATTAAGTCTGGTCTTTTTACAAGAATTTGAGGTCTGCATCCCACTGTTTTCCTGCTCCTTCAGGGATTCTCTGTTGTATTCCCTGTAATGGCAGTCATCGCCTGTAGCCAGGCACCATCTAGTTCTTCTGGTCTCATCCTCATGTAGTGTCTGATTTATGTAGCCTTTTCTGTTTCTTGGGCTCATAATTACCTTGTGTCTTTGGTGTTCTTCATTCTCCTTTGCTCCATGTGGGTTGAGACCAACTGATGCATCTTAGATGGCTGCTTGCTTGCATTTAAGACCCCAGACGCCACTCTCCAAAATGGAATGCAGAACGTGGGAAAATGTATCCTTTTGACAAGGCTGCACAGATCTCTTTTCGAAACTAATTGCAATCATTTCAAGGAAGTACATATTTTTCCTTGGTTCATGAAGAAAACATTTGGTTTACCCAAAAATAAGTACCTCATCATACATCAAATTGAACCTCATCTTTAGAGCAAATGTGTCCCTCGGAGCTATATCTATATCTGGTTAGCTGACGTCCAATAATGCAACAGGAAGAATGGTTGAGAAGAAATGAAAACTGGAATCAAGACATGTCAGAAGTGGAAATGCTTTAAAAGTTGCACAATCTGTAAAGACACAACCCTAGAAGTAACCCAAGTGTCTAAGATCCAACCACTGTGCACAAATAAAGTCGGGTTCAGAACAAAGTCTTCAGTTTCTCAGCTCAATTTCTTTTTTACTGCACTGTCAGGGCTGTCCTCCCACAAGCAGCTCCAGAGGCCCCTGGACATGCTAGATTACCACTGCAAATGATCCTCAGGCTACCAAGAACGTAGCAGAAACTTGGTGGAGATGCTTCTTTCATTGTATGCACTGTTAGAATAGTTCCTTGGTTGACTTACACGATGGTAAGGAAGGGATTTCAATGACCTTCACTCTATCTGTTCTTAGCTAATGAGTGGTAATTCTGAGCGCCTCAGTTTTTACTTGGGGGCATTGGTTTTGGGAATTCATTCTATAGTCCTCTCTCCAAGGGTGGCCAGAAGTAGCCAGTCTTTGGCTATGTCTTCCCATTGCTCTGACACACATTCTAGTCACACTTTCTTCAAGTCATATATGTCGGCTATATTTGCCAGATTGAAATGTGGCCTCATTTTTAATGACAATGCCTTTAACAGTTGTCGAGACAGATTTTACAGAAGACTACAGAAATTCATAATTCAAAAACAGCCTTTTCATCTTTATATAGAACTTTGGGGCTCCATGAATAGTTACTTTCATTTGTTGCTTCAAAATGGTACACTCACTAAATTGTGCCACTTGTGTTTCAAATGTTACTTGTTACCATGTAAATATTACTAACATTGTATAAACACAAGTCTTTCACCTCTGTGGCTCTGTGGCTGACAAGCCCCATACTGTACCTGGGCAGACGTGAAACGGTTTGACAATGCTGATACCCTCATTGTCACAGTGATGGATGAGGAAAAAGGCCAGTGGATTCCCCCTGCCCAGTCTCTGTCAGAGTAAGGCCAGCTTTTCTCCAAGCAAAGCATCTTTCCCCAGGTCACCCCCAGGGAATATGTCCTCAGTAAGAAGCTTAACTTGATAAAGAGCAGAGATTTGCCTCCTATTCAGTGCTCTGGAACAAAGGAACAAACTGGTTATTCTAGAAGCATGAATAAGTAGAATAGATCAATTAATTTGATCTCCCCTCCCCACCCATGGCAATGAGTTTTTTGTTTGTTTTTAGTCTCATATAATAGCAAGGTGAATGCTATCTAGAAAGCTCACTCAGATTTATCTATCATCACCTATGGTCAAAATTTCATTTTATTTACAGATTCATAAAACTCTAAGGAGCCCTGGCAGCACGGTGGTTAAGCACTTGGCTGCTAACCAGAAGGTCCACAGTTCAAACCCATCAGCTGCTCTGCAGAAGAAAGATGTGGCAGTCTGCTTTTGTATGGATTACAGCCTTGGAAACTATGGAGCAGTTCTACTCTGTCTTACAGGATCGCTAGAAACTGAACTTGTCCAAAGCTGCATCTGAAACCAAAAAAGATGTGGCAGTCTGTTTTTGTACGGATTACAGCCTTGGAAACTATGGAGCAGTTCTACTCTGTCTTATAGGATCGCTAGAAACTGAACTCATCCAAAGCTGCATTTGAAACCAGTTGCTACTTCTAAGCAAAACTACAGCCAAACATTTGAGATAAAGGTTATCTTCCCTGTGCTATAGGATGGCCTAGCATGAATGGCACAATCCTGAAGATGACTCAGGGAAGGGCACTTCCCCTGAAGAAAAGCTGGCCTTGCCCTGCGTTGACTGGGCTCGGGGAATCCACAGGCCTCTTTCCTCCTTCAGGAACCTTAGGATGAGGTTATCAGCATTACGCGTCAATCTACATCAGTCAAGCTACAATCTGGGGATTGTAAGCAAGACAAGTGAAGACTTTTGATAACACAGTAAATATTTTATAACAGTACAAACTAATGAACTAACAAAATAAGTAAAGCCAGAAACATATGCATCACCATTTAGTGACTGAACCATTCAGGGGTTAATATCTATCTCAAAGTCAACTAGGATGAGTCTATTTAAAAATCACTGTCAGGAAGGGATCAAATAGAAAAAAAAAAATGCACTTTAGGTCAAAGGAGGCAAACCGAGTAAAATAACTTTACTACATAATATATCACTCAGGGCAAGAAATGTTTTACATACAGAAGATAAACATTCTATTTTTTAAATGATTTTTTTTTTTTGTATTCTTCCTACAGCGACATCAGAAAATAGGTTCATTTTATTTACCAGTGATAACTGAGAGCAGTAACTGAGAAACTGTCATGTCATCTCCAACTCATTACATTAAACCTGGGATTTAGATGGATGGTGCCACTGACAGTGAGGAAAGATGTTTTTGCCACATTTTGGTGCCAATCCACCTCTGTCATCAAAAGCGGTAATTTTTTTATTTAGTTAAAAAATAGTTATGTAAAGTGTGTATTTTAAACAAACATTTCTATTAGCTTAATAAAAGCCAATTATACCCTCTATGAGGGTGTAATTGTTTTCTATGCATAGTTTCTAAACTATAAGATTGTTTCTGCTCAAAGAACATTAAAAAAAAAAGTCATCGAGTCGATTTTAACTATAGTGGCCCTATGGGACAGAGTAGAACTGCCCCATAGGGCTCCCAAGGCTGTAATTCTTTAAGAAAGCCAACAGCCACACCTTCTTCCCATGGAGCGGCTGGTGAGTTTGAACTACACACCTTAAGGTCGAGCACAGAGTGCTTTAACCATTGCACCACCAGGGCTCCAAACTTAAATATCACACGATACAGTTTGAGGCAGTCTTCATCATTTTCTATTTATTCACAAAAGAAGATCAAGATTTTCTCTCGCTACCTAGTGATGCAGTGGTTAAGAGCTTGGCTGCTAACCAAAAGGTCAGAGTTCAAATCCACCAGCAACTCCTTGGAAACCCTATGGAGAAGGGGTTCTATGCTGTCCTACAGAGTCACTGTGTGTCAGAATTGACTCAACAGTGATTTTTTTTTTAAGGTTGTGTGTCAACTCGGTGGGCCATGATGCTCAGTGGTTTGGCAGTAATGTAATTATGTAGTCATCCTCCACAGTATGACCTGATGTGAGTAGCCAATCTGTTGTAAGGAGAGTTTCCTTGGGGGTTTGGGCTGCATCCAATACATATATGGAGTTTCCAACAAGGCTCATTTGCTTGCTCTGTATCTTGCATCAGGCTCATCATCTGACCTTCGGTTCCTGGAACTTGAGCCAGGAGCCTGCCATATTGCCTGCTGATCTTGGGGTTCATGAGCCTCTGCAGCCTGTGAGCCAGCAGCCTGCAGCCTTACCTGTCAATCTTGGAATTGTCAGCCTCCACAGCTCCTGAGCCTGCAGCCTGACCACTGACCTGCCCTGCTAATCTTCGAATTGGTTGGCCCCTCCAGCTACGTGAGTCAGGAGAAGCTTCCAGATTGAAGTCTGACCCACAGACTTGAGACTTGCTAGCCTCTATAACTATGTGAGACATTTCCTTGAGATAAATCTCTCTCTTTCTCTCTCTGGTTTTGCTTCTCTAGAGAACCCAGCCTAAGATAGTATTCTCCCTGATTTTTTTCTTAATTTAAAATGAATTCATTCCAAAAAATACTTCCTCCCTCCACCTATATAAATTATTCCTGTTAAAAGCTTTCAAGAGTTACTGAAAGGTCTAGGTACTTGAATGATTCCTGATAGAAGCAATTCTCTACCTGGGAACTCTTAGAAATACTGGTGTCTCTAGTACAACTAAATTAGCATCTCTCAAGTTGGGCCTGGGCACCAGTGTTTTTAAAAGCTCCCAGGTGATCTTAACACACATCTGAGAGCCACTGCTGCAGGCTAATTTGTGCCTTGTCATGGAACATCTCATTGAGTTCTTCAATGCTTTAGTGACAGATGTCATTACAGCGAATGCTGACTCTATTCTGAATACTGAGAAATCAACCACGGTTTTTCTATATCGGGTAAAAATTAGCCAGAGAGGCCCCAACAGACAATGTTTTATGAAAAAAAATAAATAACATGGACAAATTTTGTCAAATTGAAAATTACTCTTCTTTGTACCTAATGATGTAGTTTTGCTTTAATGTGTTAAATTAAAACTACCTTTAAAAATAGTTTTTAATAAAATATTTTGCATTTATATGTAGAAATTCTATTTTGTTTACAAATCTATTTTTTATTAAAAAAACTTCACAAGTTGGTATCATCCACCATAGGTCTCACTCAATCTTTTCTTAATGACAGTCCATTCCATTTTCTTGTAAAAACACTTCGTTATTCTACACCACTGCCAACCTCAAGAGTGAAAACTTCCCCAGATAACCTCCTGAGAATATTAAATCATCCAATGAATAATGCTATTGTAGACCATTTATGTTGTTGTTAGTTCCTGTCGAATCGGCTCAGAACCACTGCAATCTTACATAGACCAGTGAAACATTGCCTGGTCTTGTGTCATCCTCACAATTGTTGGTATGTTTGAGCCCATTGTTGCAGCTGCCATGTCAATCCATCTCGTGAAGGATTTTCCTTGTTTTTGCTGATTCTCCACTTTAACAACCATGATATTGTTCTCTAGTGAAGACCATTTATGAGCTGGTATTTTTAGTTTTAGCCAATAGGAGTGTTCATACATCACTAAAAATGTTAGTAAAGGTGGAAAGTCTATCAAAATAAACACACTGATGTTCCCACATCAGTAACAGATTTACCAAAAGCAAAAAGGGGAACCTTGAAAAGTGCCTCACTCTAAATTTTTAAAACATCCATGATAGTATATTTTAAAAGTTCCATTAAAACACAACAGAGAACTCCTGAGGGAGCAGGAGAGCAGTGGGATGCAGACTCCAAATTCTCATAAAAAGACCAGACTTAATGGTCAGACTGGGGCTAGAAGGACCCCAGAAGCCATGGTCCCCAGACCTTCTGTTAGCCCAAGACAGGAACCATTCCCAAAGCCAACTCTTCAGACAGGGATTGGACTGGAATATGGGGATGGAAAATGATAACGGTGAAGAGCGAGCTTCTTCGATCAAGTAGACACGTGAGACTATGTTGATATCTCCTGTCTGGAGGGCAGATTAGAGGGCAGAGGGGGCCAGAAGCTGACCAAATGGACATGACAAGAGAGTAGAGGGAAAGACTGTGCTGTCTCACTAAGGGGAGACAAATTAGGAGTGTACAGCAAAAAAAAAAAAAAATGGAGTGTATAGCAAGGTGTATGTAAATCTTTGTATGAGAGACTCACCTGATTTGTAAACTTCCACTTAAAGCACAATAAAAATTCATTTAAAAAATTAAAAAGTTCCGTTAATATTATCTGAAGTAGTTGAGTTTGTCAGTCGGTGAATATTAATTCCCCAGGACAGGAAAACAAGAAGGAAACATATTCATTCTTCTCATCTATTAGAGAGGTAAATAAAGTTCAACATAGAAGTAACATATTTTAAAGAATGCAGGCAGCATTTTCACCCCAGAAAGTATGGTGCTTAGTCAAGTTTCATAAGCTCTTTTCTACATCAGCCTTAGTAACATAGAGGCATTTCTGCAAATATCACATAAACCAAACAACCAAACCCACTGCCATCCAGTCAATTCCAACTCATACCAGTGTCAAAATGACAGGAATCCTGCCCTTCTCCCTACAGAAGAGACCTCACATGTGACAAAAATCTCTGATAAACCATGTATGAAAGCATCAAAAAGTGGTATTAAAGAGGGCCATGAGATCATTTACTGTAAATTTTATTGTTACATATAAGAGACGTCCCTGGGTGGTACAGTTGCATAAGGCGCTCAGCTGTTAACCTGAAGGTTAGCGGTTTGAGTCTGCCCAGAAGTGCCTTAGAAGAAAGGCCTGGTGACCAATTTCCAAAAAATCAGCCATTGAAATCCTCTGGATCCCAGTTCCACTCTGATACACGTGGGGTCACAACGAGTCAGGGCCAATTCCAAGGCAACTGGTTTACAGAACAAGAGAGGAGGCTACCATTTTACATTTGCATACTTTGCAACTGCATATTATCAATAAACAGGTACAAGAAAGGAAAACTATGCAATGAAGTTGTTCAAAGGGCTGGCAGCAAGAGAGCCCAGAGCACGTTATCCTGTGGTCTTAGATGCTGTGGTAACACCCACAGCAGTATTCAGAGAACAGCCAGTGATTCGTGAGAAATTTTAAAAAGAGATGCACTATGGGTAGTTTTTTTCTACTTACTTTAAGCAAACTTTATTTGTTTTTTTTAAAGCCAAATTCCTGCCTCTGCAAATTGCTCTGAGCCTTTGGAGGTTTAGAATTGCTCTTCACAACTGAATCCTGCTTAGGTGGATATTAAATGATGGAAAAATACAATATTTTAGTACCTAAAAAATCACCAAGTACCTATGAAGGAACAGATCGTTAAATGTGGAGATTCAAGAGGTGAGAGAAAGATACTTCATAAAGCAAAGAATGTAAAAGTGAGAAGGGTATCTAGATTTAAGACCATATCATAACACCATTCATCAAACTAAGTGGAAAAAGTAGGCTAGGAATGGAGAGAATAATATCTACTCAAAAGGGTCAAAGACACGGCAAGATTTATTTCCTATGAGAATGAAGATGTAAGCATCAGGGGACAGTGGGATGAGAGGGGTCCTAGACCTCAGCTATAACACATGCTCACAGGAGAACCTCCTACAAAAATCCTCTACATAGTTCATAAGGGCGTCTTCAGGGAAGGGATAAAGCAATGTTAGAGTTTCAGAACGAAGAGGAGTTGGACAAAAAGAATTAAAAGGAAAGTATTATAACTATTCTTTAGTGTAAAAAACTTTCCCACCCGGAAGCATAAGGGGAGACTATTGATAAATGGTGTCCCTCTTATATCCCATATGAAGTCACCGGGTGGTGCAAATGGAACTGAAAAACTGGCAGTTTGAACCCACCCAGAGGATCGTCAAAAGAAAGTCCTAATGGTATATTTCCAAAAAATCACCACTGACAACTACATCATTACATAACTGCCAAACCACTGAGAATCATGGCCCACCAATGTGACACACAACCGTAACCATAACAAATACCAAAAACTTCTTCCTTCTTTCTATGAATAAATAGAAAATCATGAAGGCCACATGGGTCTCCATGAGTAGGAACTGACTCCATGACATCTGCTTGTCCAGTACCCCACAAAGATAAGGAGATGGTCATGGAAATATCTCCCTTTCACTGAACCAGGGCAGTGCACTCAAAGAGAAAATGGAGAAATGAAGCGTTGTCAGGAAAGAGATGAATTTCTATCAGGGGAAAGAGTTAAAAGGAACATTTGAAAACAGGGCTTCAGTAGAAAGAGGAGTTTGCCCATAGGGAGTAGAATACACAGAAATGTGATCACAGAACAGACATCTGAAGCACAGGGAAGGCCTGGTGAGGCAAAGCAGAGCTCTGTCAGTCCTTGCTAGGGAAGCAGAAAGAGAAGGTTTTGTGCCCAGAGGGATGGGTAAAAAGAATCAAGCTGAGAGACATAATGAGTCGGGAGAAAGGCACACACACATATGCTTTAAATAAAAAGCCATTTTGAAATTTTGTTAGGCAATGGGGAAACACAGACAGAATTCATTAGGGCTGGGAATTAGCGAGATTAATCTGGCAGCCATGTGCACAAAGAATCAGTAGGACAAGGCACTCATGATGGAAGTCCACTTAGAAGCACTCTTTCAGGCAAGAGAAAACTAGGACTAAACTGGTGGTAATGAGAATAAAAAGAAGGGACAGTACACAATTAGAATTTGTCAGCTTCTAAAGCAGTCCTGGTGGCGCCGTGGTTGAAGCACTCTGCTGCTTTCCAAAAGGTCGGCGTTTCGAACCCACCAACTGCTCCAAGGTAGAAAGATGTAGCAGTCTGCTTCAGTAAAGATTCACAGCCTTGGAAACTCTACAGGTAGTTCTACTCTGTCCTATAGGGTCACTATGAGTCAGAATAGACTTGATGGTAGGGGGTTTGAGGACATAATTTGTTACAAGTGGTATCAAGGAAAATTGCAAGTATTGCCAAGCCTAAATGAATTCCGTTTGGCTGACAGAGGGTAAAGACAGTCATCAAAAGGAGGGTGTGTTTCCCGTTACTCTACCCAGCATCCTCATGCTAACAACGCCCCCCCAAAACACATACACACACACACACTTGCATGTTTCACAGACGCAATAAAAAATATGAGGAAGCTCAAGCCTGAATCTAGTACATAAAATGAGACACAAGGAACTCTCACTAAACATTACATGATTGAGTACCGGGATTTCATTACAGACATTTCAAAAATATCCTCTAATGCAGGTTTCTTGAAGAGCGGAGACATTATACACCGACTTATATAAAGCAAAGGTTGCTTTACTGTACACACATTAGTGTATTTGGATCTTTAATGGCATGATCATGTTCGATTTCTACCATCATCATATACAGAATTCCGAATTTTTCTTAATCACACAAGGCTATAGATTTCTTCCTCTGTGTCTGTTTGGCTAGAACTGGCTCTAGCTAATTGGAAGCTGGGGATTCTTTACCTTCGGGAGAGCCAGGAGTAACTCAGACGGTAGCCCTATGAGTTGAGACAGAGTCTCTCTCTGTCCCAAAACCTTTCTGAAGCAAATCAAGGTCATTTTAGATTTGTTCATCATCACAGCACTTGTATATGTGCATGAAGGAAGGTGGGAAGGAAGAGCCCATCCTTTGAGGTTTGCTGTGGTAAGAGTTTCCATTATTAACTGGCCAAAGAAAAAGGATTCCTCCACAGTTTGGCATCTGTTCATTAATCACTTGTGTGAATGTGACCTACAACAAACATACAAAGCACAAAAGTTTCCTCTGCACGGTCAGCTTGGGAGCAATTTGCCACCCATATAAAATTTATATTATTTCTATGCTCTTGGAATACTTTATAGTTTATAACAACAATAGCTCAGAAACAGTGGGTTCTTAATGCCCAACCTCATCTCTCTCAACTGTAAATGTAAACACACCATTACAGGTGGACAACTGAGTGACGTTCCAAACATTCCCTGTAAATTTGTTTTATTTACCTTCCTCTTTTGGAATCACTGAGAGCCCTGGTGGTGCAGTGGTTAAGAGCTTGGCTGTTAACCAAAAAGTCAGCGGTTTGAATCCACCAGCCAGTGCTTGCCTAAGGGGCATTTCTACTCTGCCTTATAGGGTTGCTATCAGCGGGAATCAACTAGATGGCAACAGATTTAAATCACCTGGAGAGTGATGCCTTACATCAATTCTGTAAGCATCAGACACTTACAAAATGACTAAGGACACAGGCATCAAGTCCACCCAGCATCATTAGAATTCAGGATACACTCACTGTCTTCCTCAGTGCATCTCAGCAGCGTGAGAGAGCCTGCAACAGCTCTAGCGAGTTTCCTGGGCTGGTGCTCATAGCAGGGAGCCTGAGACAGGGCAGAAATTGGATTTCTTCAAAGCTGTAAATCCTGGATCTTCCTTAGGGCTGGATAATCACTCACTGCTGGTAATAATAGCTATGTAAGGCACTGCAGAAGTCTTAACACTCAATAGATAGTTTTTTAAAGAAAATTTGGTTCTACAGGTAATATGCAGCCTTGAACACATGCACCCCGTCCCCTAATTCAGATGCCCACTAAAATGATCAACAACCAGGTCTGGGTTTTGTTTTGTTGTTGTTGTTTTTCCCTAATAAGGAAAAATCTGCTCATATTTTCTGCACCAGAAACTCTCAAAAATATTTTGCTAGGTATAATGCAGATGAGATCAGCTTGAGGAAAACACAACTGGATGAAGACATCTTAAATGTGACGGAAGTGTGTCCCCAGAAAGGTTGTGTAAGTAATCCCGGGAAATTAATTCTGGTGTCCTTTAAGTAACAGTGGCAAGGGCTGATGATGAGCGTGGGCTGGGTGCAGCCTGAGGCAGATGTAACTTCCCCAGCACATCTGGAGGCCCAGGAGCTGGAGGGCACTGAGCAGGGACCTACTTAATCCTTACCGGATTAAACCTGGCTTTCCCTAAACCAAAAAAACCAAACCCACTGCCGTCGAGTCGATTCCTGCTCATAGCGACTCTATAGGACAGAGCAGAACTGCCCGGTAGAGTTTCCAAGGCACACCTGGGGGATTCAAACTACCGACTTCTTGGTTAACAGCAGTAGCACTTAACTACTACGCCACCAGGGTTTCCTGGCCCTGAAAAATGGAGCAGTCCTGTCTGGCTGCTAATGAGAAGGCCCAAAAAACCAAACCAGGTGCCACAGAGTCTATTTCAACTCATGGTTACCCCACGTGTGTCAGAGTAGAACTGCACTCCAAATGGTTTTCAATGGCTGTGATCTTTTGGAAGCAAATTGCTAGGTCTTTCTCTCTAGGCACACCTGGGTGGATCTGAATTGCCACCCTTGCAGTTAGTAGCCGAGCTCTTTACCGTTTGTGCTGCCCAGACCAGGCAGAGAACAAGACCATATTGGAAGAACCAGACCAGGCAGAGAAAGGAGGTACTAGTCGTGCTAACTCCTGGATGTTGTTGTTGTTGTGTAATGCTGAGTCAATTCCGACTCACAGCAATCCTATATGACATATCAGAACTGCCCCACAGGGTTTCCAAGGCTGCACACTTTAAGGAAGCAGACTGCCACATCTTTCTCTCAACTCCTGGATACTACAGTAAACACAGAAATAAACTGGCAAATAGATCAAGCTGCCTGGGATACCTTCTTTGATTCTGGCCACCCCTGCCTAAGCTGCTGAATCTCTGACCTTTTCCCTCTTCTTTCACTAAAGATGGAAACATTTGAAGAGCATTCAATAACATCTCTGAGAAAGAACATATTGTAATTATCAGTCGTTGAAAAGCATAGACCTTTCTCCCACAACAAATGTGGAAGAAGTAGGTGATTGTCTACCCAAGAAAAATTTACAACAATAAATAGGAGAACTCATTTTAAATGTATTCTCTTACTAGTACTCAAAAGGACATTGCATTTATGAAATGAGGCCAGAGGCTCATGAAAGGAAGCGGTCCAAGAGCAGGGGAAAGAGAGAAAGTACAGCCTACCAAATTAAAGACCACAATTAAGGCAGCTGGGATTTTGGAAAAAGTTGTATCAGTAAAGTACTAAAAAATAGCTCGAGAAAATTCTCCCAAAGCTCAGGGTGAAGGCAAGGATAAGATGAAGATTAAAAGAAAGAAAAGCTAAAAGACAAAGAAGACAGGAACTGGACAGCTTATATGCATTATACCGGCACCAGAGAGAGAATACATCAGACACAGAAAAAGAGTAATCCCACAAAAGTAGCTGAAATGTTCCTGAACTGAGCAAAATCTCTGAAGATATACAATCCATTTCCCATTCTTTAAAAAACTGTCCAAAAGATATATTCCTGCCAAATGACAAACCAAATGTTTCAATGCTAATTTATTCATTTACAGTGAGAGAGAACTGTCCCAAGGGCTTTATCAGGCAAAACTTACCTGGCTTTTCCCTATATACAAACAGATGTGGGAAACTGAATCATAACTCAGAAGACAGCTTCTTAAGTATGGAATCAAGTGGAGGTGGAGAAATTAAAAGTTTAATGGTATTGGCTATTTCCAAATATCTATAGCCATATCAAAAAAAAAAAAAAAAAACCCCAAACCCATTGCCATCGAGTCAATTCTGACTCATAGCAACCCTACAGGACAGAGTAGAACTACCCCATAGAGTTTGCAAGGAGTGCCTGGTGGATCTGAACTGCCGACATTTGGTTAGCAGCCATAGCGCTTAACCACTACACTACCAGGGTGCATGAGGTCCCCTAGCAAGAGCTCCCCGTAATCTGTGCTTGCACTGGCTACGTGAGGCTCTTTGCCATAGGTGTCTGAACACTCTGATGCAGTATTTATTAGCTATATTAATTCAACCAGTCAGTTTCCAGTCAACTCCCACATATCTGAGCTTTGATCTATTATATGTCCATACTCAATTTAACACATTTTTGATGTTATGACCACATTATTCTGGGGCAAATCAGTATAACCCCCTGGGCTGACACCTTATCCTGGGAATGGGAAAAAATTTATTCCAAGGGGTAATTACCAAAATCTTCCTAATCGGTGAATAAAAATTACACCTCTTATTTTCAATTTACATGGATCATTAACAAAAATTTTGATTATATGTTAAACTACCAAGAGAATATTATATCTTCACCCATTCCCACCCAACATAAACACATCCTTCTGCTCTGCCCATGACAATCTAATTACCTTAGAAATTTTAAAACACTCTGTTTCTGAAAAAGGTCTGGTGCTGGGACAAAAAACACTCAAAAACAAGTGTGTGTGTGTGTGTGTGTGTGTCTGCATAAGCACAGACACACATCTGTGTTAAGGAATACAAACAAAATTGTAGTTAGAGGCAAACCAATAGCCATTACATAAAATGGCTACTTAATCCTTAGCTTTAGGAGACTGATGTAATCTCACCCACTTTACAGATAAGGAAACCAGGGCACAGTGATTTCCTCAAGATCACACAGTGCAAATAATGAAGCTGAGATTAGGTTCCACACATACCAGACCCAAAAGCCAACACTTCTTGCTACAATACACCTGGCCTCCACAGATAATGAAATCAGAGTAAATAAGCATAAATTCAGGAAGCTAAAAGTTGAGCAAAGAAGAAACATGTCTAAGAAAACAAATTCAAATCATCAGTTGTATTATCCCAAGGATGGGAGAGAGGGCCAGGGTCACGTTCCTGTGTATGAAAGACATGTTTTGCTGCATCAATTTGCCATAATGATATTGATTTCTATTTATGAAACCGCTTTTGTCAACACACTTTACCTGAAGTTAGAACACACTAATCCTCAGAGATAGCGACATCTGTTAAAAACCTTTGATTCAAAATACAGATTCCTTCTACTCTAAGTCTTTGGGAGGAGAGGTGGTTGGAAAGACAGGAATAGAGGATAGGGATGATGAGAAATCTGGTTATTGGGGAGAAGCATGGATTTCTTTCCCTGTGTCATTTTAATTGGAAACCCTGGTGGCATAGTGGTTAAGAGCTTCATCAGCTCGAATCCACCAGGCAGCCCCTGGAAACCCTACGGGGCAGGTATACTCTGTCCTATAGGGTCACTATGAGTCCGAATCAACTCGATGACAACAGGCTTATTTTTTTTTGTTTTTGGTCATTTTAATTAAAAATATTTTATAGATTTTTAGAATTGAACAAAATGTCTGCATTTTTAACAGGAGATTAAGTCACTTTGCCTCCTAAAATTTCCTCTGGCAGTGGTTTCCTATAATTAAAATACACTTCAAATGTTTCTGATACAAACAGACACACTTTTAAGTGGTAAAGGGGCTGGTCAGCCCACCTGTGTTAGGGGCCAAATAAAGTAATGAAGTATTGTTGTTAATCTAACTCCATTACCAAAGGACACTACGTGCTGTTTGGTGCAGCAGTGAGATTTGGAAGTCCTCTTCCAGGTTGATAAAATCCCTTGTTATGAATCCCTATATGCCATCATCTTCCTAGCTGGACCCATGCATGCGCATGCGTACACACACGCACAAACACACCCACTGAAACCCAGGGGTGCTGAACCTCATCCAATATTTACTTGGTAAACAGGTTACAAATTCAATCCGGCTAGAGAATCATTTTCTCTCCCTTTTGAGACAGTTTAGTCTGTTAGGAAGGGATTGCTGTGTGCAGGACTTCAGGCAATATGTTCTTAAGACAAATCCTTCCCTGGAGATTTGCTAAATCATCAGAGGAAACCATTTTACTCTTGGCTTTTCACCTTGGCTCTTCTTTTTGCGTTGTGGTGTTTATAAGAACTCACAGTCACACAGTTATGGGATGAAACCTATACATTATGATAATCAGAACAAAGTTTACTCTTGAACTGCCAGTTAGTAATCAGTAGCTAAACAGCACAGTCACTTTGGGATTCTCAAAAGTTAAAATGAGCTTCATTCAGCCCATAATTATGCTCGGTCAGTTGAAGTGAACAAATGAGCCTGCCTTCCTGATAAAGCCCCAAAAAAACAAACAAAAAAAAAAAAAAACACTGCTTCAAGGAATTGATCTCAATACAAAAATTCCATAAAAGACATAATAATGGCCCTAGGAAGCCTATGAAAAAAAGAAGTGCTTTGAATTCCTGTCTTCCCCCCAGTGTCGTGAAATTTATGGGCCAGGATGTGTAACTTATACTTAAGAAACCTGTCCAGGTTCAATGGACACAATAAGAGTTTCCCGACCCAAGCCAATGAAAACCCATCAGTTGTAAGGCAAGGGTTTTCAAGTATTACCAACCTGCAGTGGTGATGGTATAAAAGCAAAACAAATCCTTCACTGAAATTATATTGAGTACATTTTTGTTGGGTTTCAGCTATTAGTTGTCTTTGACTTTCCTGGGTAAAGTATCTCTGAAATAAATCTTTTGGGGAGCTTTCCAAATAGGAAATTCTTTAACATTGTGTTTCTCAGTAGAATTCAAGAAGACCAAGACATTCAGGGAAGTCTGGTTACTTAAATGCAAAAAAAAAAGCCTCGTAAGCTTTTTCTTCTTGACAAGATTTGATGCAAAAAACCAAAGTGCAAAGTTGAGGCAAGGAACTTCAACAGTTAAATCACCCTAAATCAGTCTTGAAACACCTACATGTTATCACACAGCTCTCTCTCTCTCTCTCTGTGTGTGTGTGTGTGTGTGTGTACAGCATGATAGAGAACAACAGAATGATCATAGACTACACATTCCCACACTCTAAGAACTGTATTAATTGGCTTTAGTGAGTTAATTCAGGAAGTGATGTTTTGTTTTGTGCCCCAGACTTTTAAAACCATGTCTGAAAGGAAGGCTACTGGCATACTCAATACGCAGTTGCTGTCACGAATTCTGTGGGTTGCAATCCAGGTGCCCCCCTTCAGGACTGAAGTGCTTGTTCCCCAGAGCCTGGGAGTGCTGGGAACTGACAGTAGTCAGCTGAGACCCATTCCCCCGACAACTGCGCTAGCCCAGAGGTCCTCAAACTTTCTTGGTTCTGGTAGACTTCCCTGGAATCCCTTAAGTCAAGGGACATCTAAAACCCATTGCCGCAGAGTCGATTCCAACTCATCACGACCCTACAGGATGGAGTAGAACTGCCCCATAGGGTTTCCAAGGAGTAGCACAGCTCCATTTAATAAGTAGGTCAAAACAATTTAGTAGGTATTCATGTCCTAACCACACAGTGCCCACAGACAGTACACGATTTCTCAAGCTTTGGAAGACTGGACGCTGCACCCCTATTTCCACTTTCACACTGATTTTCACAAGGTACTTGCTTTCTATCACAGCGACCAGCTTTGCTGTTGTTGATAGTTGCTGATGAGTCAACTCCAACTCATGGAGACCCCATGTGTGTACAGGAGAACTATACTCCAGGGTGTTAAAGGCTGTGACCTTTCAGAAACAGATCACCAGGCCTGTCTTCTGAGGCATTTCAGGGTGGGTTTGAAACACCAAACTTTCAACTAGTAGTCAAGCACTTAACCATCTGTGCCACCCAGGGACGCCACAGTGACCCGCTTTGAAAAGAAAATAGCCATCTAATGTTGAAACTCTGCACTACCTTGAGCTCACAGTCTGCAATGGAGTCCTGATGTGTCCCAGTGAAATCCACCATGGAGCAGTTTGAAAACCAATTCTGGGCTGAAGAGGATGGTCACCCTCAAAGTCACACCCCCTCCCTGCGGGCAGGACAAGTCCAGTGACTGCTGAAGGGGGGAGTGGGGCAATGGGTGTGCTTAAAGGCCCAGCCACTTGCCTTCATTTGGGACAACTCTGAAGGGTCAGTCTAGTTTTACAACCAGCTGTTGCAACTGCACTGCCATCCAAGCTCTCCCACTGCCCGGTCCTTCCTCCATCACTCCCCAAAGTGCTGAGTCCAGGGGCACTGTCCAATGAACTTCCTGCATGCTCGTCTCTGGAAGTCTCAGAATTTGCAACCCAGCAAATTCAACCTGTGACAGTTACTTAAAATAAAAACTAACAAAAAGAGAGGAAAACATTACATTTCTCCAGCTGGTCAGCTGAAAATACATTTTAAGTAAAATTGTATTTTTTAAACATCATTTGGCAGTTTTGTTTGGGGCCGCAAAAACACTGCAATTCAACCTCACTTTTTTTCACGAAAATCCAACAATTTCAGAAACAGCCTAACATTGATGCCATTCAACAGCTGCTGTGTTCTCCCAGAGTTTCATTTCAGTGGTGAGGAGACTGACCATATGTTTCACCTAACCAAGGCTCCACTGCACAAGCAGCTAAAAGAAGCTTCAATCCTTATTGTGCTTCCACGATATTTTTATCTACAGCAAAGACATAAAGGCTTCCAAATGTTATCCTTATAGTCACAATTTATTCTAAGCATACGCATCCAAATGGAAGCCCCACAAGAGGAGGAACCCTGCTCATCTTATCCAAGAAGACAGAAGAAGAATTGATGCATTTGAACTGTGGCACTGGCAACGAATACTGAATATACCGTGGACCACCAGAAGAATGAACAAATCAGTCTTAGAAGAAATAAAACCAGAATGCTACTTAGAAGAGGGGGATAGCGAAACTTTGTCTTGCTTACTTTGATACATCTCCAGGAAAGGCTAATCCCTAGAAAAAAAAAAAATCACGTTTAGTAAAGTGGAGGGTCAGCAAAAAGGACATAAACCCTCAATGAGATGGATTGGCAGAGTAGCCACAACAATGGGCCCAAACATATCGAAGATCAAGAAGACGCTGCAGGACTGGGCAACATTCCATTCTGGTATACATAAGGTCCTCATGGTTGTGGGCCAACTCAATGGCAACTCACAACAACAACACAGCATTTCCTAGCAAATCACAGGCACTAGATACACATACTCGTTGAATAAAAGAATATTTGAAATCCAGTTTTCTTGTTCTTTTTAAGGGTGGTTCTTTTCCTGCAATGTAAATTCAGAACAGAATTCTTTAATCTCTCTTAAAATAGCAGCTGCGAGGGCTGTGGCACGTGTATATTTCAAAAACATGGCTCACCCAAACAGATGTGTTCTGCTGCTGACAAATGGCAGGAGGCCATCCCCAGTAATACGGTAATATATCCACAATGCACATTTCAATGTTAAAAGTGAAAGAAATACATTGTGTGTGTGTGTGTGTGTTTGTTTTTATTGCAGCCACAAGTACAGTGCCATAAGTTGGCAACTCAAAGAAATGACTGCCTATAAACTTACTGTATGTTATGGAGCTACTGGAAACCCTGGTGGCGTAGTGGTTAAGTGCTACGGCTGCTAACCAAAGGGCTGGCAGTTCGAATTCGCCAGGCGCTCCTTGAAAACTCTATGGGGCAATTCTACTCTGTCCTATAGGGTCGCCGCTATGAGTCGGAATCGACTCGACGGCACTGGGTTTGGTTTTGGTTTGGTATGGAACTACTGTTTCAGATGACCATGAAGCAGGAGTCTGCTACAGACTTTTAGAAAGCTAAGAGGTTCATAAAAATATAAATGAACAGTGAAGCTCTGTCTTAGATCTTATAATTTAATATCTGACAGGACACAACGTTTTACTTTTAATTTGAAGAATATGCTAAACCACACCAACCACTACTATAAAGATAATTGCACATAGTCTATCAATTTGTCATAATGACTAATTAAGTAAGGCGGGCCGTTGTAGTATTATTGTTGTTGTTAGGCTATTAGCAAGCAAAAGAGACAAGCGCGTAGATAAGACTTACAATTAACTCAATACAGTAAAACCTGTCAAAGCTGGAACTCCTGTAAGGCAGGAACCTGTCAGAGAAGAAAAACTCAAATATTTTCCACTAGTAGTGGTAGAAAAGTAGTAAGACTGCACCCTGTCAAAGGTGGAAACCTTATGAGACCCATAAAAAACAAGACAGTCCTGCCAAGTTCTGGCTCTCAAAGGTTTCATTGTATAACCAAAACCAGAATCAGAAGACAGTCTCTTATAAAGCTACTTCCCCAAGAAGGCGAGTACAGAATGATTCCATTTAAAGGTGGATGGCCATTTGTTGAGGACCCCTGGTGGTGCAGTGGTTAAGTGCTCGACTGCTAGCCGAAAGTTCAGAAATTCAAATCCATCAGCTGTTCCGCAGGAGAAAGATGTGGCAGTCTGCTTCGGCAAAGATTACAGCTTTAGAAACCCTATGGGGCAGTTCTACTCTGTCCCATAGGGTCGCTAAGAGCCAGAATCAAATCGTGGGCAATGGGTTTTTGGCCATTTGTTGTATTAAATCAGTAATTACAGTATAGCAGGTGCAGTGGTATCTAGCACCGAATTCTACAAAGGACAGTTACAACCACATGCAATCTTATATGTGACGTTCTAGCAATGGGCTACTTACCACACAATAGTTCACCTGGTCATACTTAACTGCCCAGTGGGCAATGCTTACATTAAATGAGAAAAGTAAGAAGGAAAATAAGAGACTTTCTTTTAGAGGGATACTGAGTTAAATTCCAGTACTATTGGGAAGAATAATATAAGCCTCAATTTTATTTATTGCACTCCATTCAATTTTCTTTTTTTTCAGAAAATAAAACATTCAAAGCGAAATGGTAAAACAGATAGCTCTTCCCATATTCAATCCTTAAAATCCTACTCTGTCCTGCTACGTACTTCTTAAACTTCGGTTGGTGAGAAGTACCATCAAAGCTACACTGAGCGCAGGGTTGTATATAAAAGAGGGTACAGATCTACTCTTCAGAGTTACTGACCCGAGTTTGAATCGCCTCACCTACCTGGGTGATCTCAGACACCTTACTTAATCCCCAAAACTTCAGTCTCCTACAGGACCCGCCTCGCTGGGTTATTGTGCCGATTAAATAACATAATCTACTAAAGTGCGGAACAGTGCCTAACACGTAAACTGGTGCTGGAGCCCCTGAGTGGCGCAAAGCGTTAAGGTAATCAACTACTAACAGAAAAGTTGGAGCTCCAGTCCACCGAGAGGCACCTCGGAAGAAAGGCCTGGTGATTTACTTCAGAAAAATCAGCCACTGAAAACCCTATGGAGCACATTTCTACCTTGATACACATAGGGTCACCATAAGTTGGAACTGACTCAATGGTAACTGGAGCTAGAATAGTATCAGTAGCACAGCAGTAGTAGAAATAGTAGTGGTAGGTGTCTGCATTGTGCTAAGCATTAGGGATTAAATGATGAAACGGGCACGGTTCTTGTCCATCACAAGTTTATACTCTACTGGGAAAGTTAAAGGAGAAAAATAAATAGTACTGTCAAAAATGCACTGACAGTACTACAAAAGAATTGGAAACGAGTAACGGTGACAAGCGTTTTTTTTTTTTTCTTTTTTTAATTTTTATTGTGTTTAAGTGAAAGTTTACAAATCAAGTCAGTCTCTCATACAGAAATTTATATACACGTTGCTATATACTCCTAGTTGCTCGCCCCTTAATGAGACAGCACACTCCTTCTCTCCACCCTCTATTTCCGTGTCCCTTCAGCCAGCTTCTGTCCCCCTCTGTCTTTTCATCTCCCCTCCAGACAAGAGATGCCCACATAGTCTCATGTGTCTACTTGAGCCAAGAAGCTCACTCCTCACCAGTATCATTTTCTAACCCACAGTCCAGTCCAATCTCTGTCTGAAGAGTTGGCTTTGGGAATGGTTCCTGTCTTGGGCTAACAGAAGGTCTGGGGACCAAGACCTCCAGGGTCCTTCTAGTCTCAGACAACAACAAGCATTAATTATGCAGAGGTGAGTCAAAGAGGGCAACATGGAGAAGGGGGCATTTGAGTTGGATCTCAAAGAATGAGTGAGCAAATTTAAGGCCAATGAGACTGGAAGAGCCATTCTTGGAAAAGAAGAAAGCACTCCCTAGATAGGTGGACAAGAAAGAAGACAAGTGTTCAAGGCCACTTAGGGTATGATTAGAGCTCATATGAACAGCAAACAGGGAGGTGGGAAATGAGCCCACTCTGCACTGGTGCCAGGCTGGGAAGAGCCCCAGATGTTGTTTTATGAGTGTGTGCTTCATTCTCTAGGTCAGATGTCACTCAACTTTTGTTGCTGCAATCTTCTCTCCACCATCATTTTTTTTTAATGCACCCCCAACAGATGTATATTCATTTATATGTAAAATATACACAGTGATATTTTACTAATACAGTGTCTACACAGATTAGCTGTGGGACCTTGCATATGATATCCTCTATGTCTCATTTTCCTCATCCACAAATAAGAATACCAATAGTATCTTTTTCATAGGGATAATGTAAATATTAAATGTTAACATGCACATGAATTACAGAGCAGTGCCCAAAATCTAGTAGGTTCTAAATAAAAGTTTATTATTAATATTATATTGTAAAACATACTGTTAAGCAGAATTTTTAGAGTATTTTAAATAATAAGAGAATATGATAAAAAATATTTTAAAACAACATAGGAAGGACAAGCAGTGTTTGGCAACAGAATCATAAACTAATTCAGACATTTCCAAACTCTCATTTTTAAATGCTCTCTATATTACAGAAGTTTATTTCAAACATTTTACACTTTCACTCATTTTTTATAATGATAAAACAAAACAAAAATCCCACTGCCATCAAGTCGATTCCAACTCACGGCGACCCTATAGAATAGAGTACAACTGCCCCATAGGGTTTCCAAGGAGCAGCTGGTAGATTGAAACCGACCACCTTTTGGGTAGTAGCCGAGCTCTTAACCCACTGTGCCAAAGGGCTCCTTTATAATGGTAAGATACATCAAATGCTATTTTACAGAACTGTTGCTCATTAGGCATCTACTGATACTCACTTGTCATCACAGGGAAGGTCAGCCAATATGGAAGAACTTTCTTTTCAGGAAAGAACATAGGCTTCTCATCTTTAAGTCTGACAACTCTTTAGGTTACTTTGCCTCAAGATAACCAGAGAACCTCAGTTGGTTTAAGAACATTCCTGGTCATTTCCCAACTCGAGACAAAATATGCACAAGGTTTTTTTGATAAACAACAACCATATTGGTGTAACATGCTAGCATTTGTACCTGTCTGGTGTAAGGTTAACTTTTAAAGTAATTACCTGGGGTGATTTTTCATTAACCTACCTTGGAAAT
The DNA here is from genome assembly GCF_030014295.1 of Loxodonta africana. Lineage (NCBI taxonomy): Eukaryota > Metazoa > Chordata > Mammalia > Proboscidea > Elephantidae > Loxodonta > Loxodonta africana. The sequence continues at coordinate 65,522,707 of NC_087360.1, forward strand.
CTTTCCAACCCCATGAAAATGGCTGCTCCATTAGTGATAATACTTACAAGGTTTAATTATTGTTTACAGTTGAGAGTTTATCTTCTCTAGTATATGTTTCCCTTAATGGCTCACCAAAACATAATGATAATAATTTAGTCCTTGTAGCAGCTTTATACACAGCCCTGGATTCTTTGACACTCTTCCCATCTACAGGTGTGGATTCCCTTCCATTCCCTTCAATCCAGGTGAGCATGTGAGGTCTTCAATCTACATAGTACGGCGGAAGTGATTTCTAGGGCAAGGTCCTAAAGTACAGCTTCTCTCTGGTTCTCCTGGAACAGAAATTCCATTTTTGGGACACTTCCTCTCAGAACCCAGTTGCCAAGCTGTGAGAAACCTAAACTATGCAAAGATGCCATGTGTAGATGCTCGGCTGACAGTATCAGCCTCGTCTAGGCTTCAAGTCATCTCAGCCCAGACCCCAGACACAGGAGTAAAGAAGATTCCACATGATTATAGCCTCAGCCATTCTAGTCACTTCCAGGCAGTCAAGTTTTCCCTGCTGAGGCCCCACGTGTCATGGAGCAGAAACAAGTCATCTGCACTGCACCCCACCAAATTCCTGACCCACAGAATCTAAGAGCATAATAAAATGGTTGTTGTTTTATGCCATTAGGTTTGGGATGGTTTACTAGGCAAAATGGTAACTGGAATAGTCCTTTATTTATCTCACTATTGTAAAATAATTCAGCAAACAACATAAGCTCTGAGCTATTGAAATTTCTGTATTTTTTGTATCTATCCATTTGGCAAACTCCCCATGCTATATAATTTATTCTGATACTTATTTCTTCAAATCTTCACCAGTATTTACTGTGTTTTCCAACAGTATTTGCCAACAAAAGAATACATTTTAATTGGATACCATAATTTTTGCTCTGCATTAGTTCAGCCATTTTCACCAACAAACTTTTCTTCCAGTGGTATGTGGCTAGTTATCCTTTGGTAAAGAAACCTCAAAGAGAGGTCTAAATATTTATCATCAAAGTTAGTGAAAATTTGTAAAATATTGGACTGAATGCTGTTTTTAAACAGAAAGAAAAAAAAATTAGTGATCTCTTTTAATGTTCTGGAGGCCTTTTTTTTACTGTGGAAAATTTCAAACACACGCAGACAGAAATATATAATCAACTTCCATGTACCCATCACCCAGCGTCAACAACTATCAATTCCTGGCTAATCTTACTTCATCTATACCTCTACCCATTTTCCCCACACTCTCAGGCTATTTTGATGTTAATCCCAGACATCCTATAATCCTTAAGCATTTCTGTATGTATATCTAACATACCCGAACCCGCTGCCGTCGAGTCGATTCCGACTCATAGTGACAACCAGCAAACCACAGGCACAGACCAAACCTAGGCTTCACCTTTTATGAATAAGGTTTTATTAGAACAAGTGCCACGTTCATTCATTAATGGACTGTCTATAGCTGTTTACCCCAGCAGAGTTGAATAGTTAAGACAAAGACTATGATCTGCAAAGCCTAAAATATTTACTATCTCCATTTTATGCAAATTGGTTAAAACTAAGAACATCGCTTAGCAGCCCACTGCAACCTCTCCAGGTTGTGTCAATCTCACTGTCTTGTCAGAATAGCTCATGCACTCCCATGATGGTCCCACCTATGGCTGAGTGGGCATGTGGGTGAATTTGCATTTTATATTTTAGAAAAGCTTAATACCTTTTTTTTCTTTTTTAGATTAAAAGTTAGATAATCAATGAAGCTTGGTGTGGGCATATGAATAATCATTACATAGTAAAATCTGCCTTTTTACATACTGAAATATTTCATTAAAAAAAGACATTTTGCTCCCGCACCCCAAGAGATCACTTTGCTCACCCCACTTTGAAGGCATTGTGGAGGAATTGTCACTCTATTATTTTGCACTCACAACACCTGCAGTGTCTAAGCACACAGATCAATGAATTGATAAGCTACAGCTGTGAATTTGGTCTTTCTATTCCACCGCTAGACATAAATGAGCCCATGTTTTCATTCTCCAAAATGTCATCACATCTTATAACATGACCTTTTTTTTTTTATGTTTTTGCCATATAATGGGTGACCCACATAAGCTTAGTCTCACAAAATAAAAAGTAGCTTTTTCTGGAAATTTTGTTATAATGAATGTAAGAACTACAGCCAAAAGATATGTAAACATTATTTTCTGATAAAGTCATGGCAATTTTATACCACTGAACTTTGAATCCAGTACAATAGGAGTTGCAAATATTTCTGACTCTCATTTGTCAAATGAGAAAGTTACTGTCCACAGGCAAGGAAATTCACCTACAGCCACATTGCAAGTCAGTGGCCAAACCTCGATCAGCCTTGAGGATCTGAAGAACTGAACAACCACCTAATTCTAAATCCAAATGTGAGGTCACTTTGTTCAGTTTGTATTCTTGTATCTACTCTACGATAACCAAGGATTACAATTCAAATGCTCTTTTAAAGCCAAAAGTCTTAATGTTTAGAAGTAAAATCTAGACATGTGGAGCATTCTTACTATCGTGATGGAAAACGTACAATATTAAAAACAAAAAATAATATAAACTAAATATCTATGATATGTCACACACAGATGAAGAAGACATGATCCTTCAAGTTCAATACAAACTGATAGAAACAGGCAATCTATTAATTACAATTTAATACAATAAATGTCACATTTAAGTACAGAATGTCAGAGTGGAGTGATTCATTCTGCCTAATGGAATTATCAGAGGAATTTACAGTGGTGTTCACCTTTGAGATGAGCTTAGGCTAAGTAAGAGTTCATCAACCTGACAGAGAAGTCAAGCAAATTTACGTCTTAAAGGAAAACATGCAAAGGTGCAGAGCTGTGAAGAGTCAACAATATGTTTACATAGTTGGATATGTCCAACTGTATGTTTTGTAGTTGAATATGGATACAATATGTCATGAAGTTTTGTAAAGTACATGGTGGAGAGTGGTGAGGGATGAACTTGGAATAGCAGATTGAGGTCAAATTACACTTCCAAGGAGTCTGTGCTTTATCTTGAAGGCAACAGGCAACTGTTGCACAATTTAGGAGAATAATAAAACAAGAGCTTTAAAAATAGATCTCTGGAATTAAAGATGAATTATAACATGGAGTATGGGAAAACAGCCAAATCCTGCTCTAGTACCCAGCAGGTCAGGATTCCATCTTGAATTTATGACGTGATTTGTTTGTCTATAAATCACTTTGGCAAACAACACAATTCATTTTTAAGAATGCTGCTGGGAAATGAAGTTTCCAGGTGAAGAAACCTCTGGGAGGGGGAACACTGGATTCTGTAATGGAGCTGGGATTCAAGCAACTCAGATCCCCAATCCCAGAGACTACCTCATCTGGCCTTCCAATGAAATCCTTCTCAACTCTTTCAATACAATCTTAGGCACCTGTGGTTTGGGTGAAATTGTTTCCTACTGAATATAATGCTTTAAATTTAACTGTGCTTGGACAGACCTTTGTTTTATTTTTCCATGCTGATAGATCAATTGATGGTTCATTGGTAAGCAGGCTTACCAAATGCTGATGGTTCAACTGGTAAGTGAGCTTTTAAATCATTTCAAATTGAGCCTAACATAAAAGACAAAATAATAGAAGCCAGAGCTGTCTACTGGGCAAATATTTACACAATCTTTAAAACATTCAATATTTATTCAGTAGACCATAATTGCAGTTTCCAAGACATTAGTCAATGTAAATACATGCTAACTGGAAAGAGGGGGGAGAAGTGGTGCCGAAAGAGAAAAAGCTGAGTGTGGTGTTTCGTTTTTAATTCCCTCAAGTTTAATATCCTAAAACTGAACACTTTACAGTTTTGTTTTTTTTTTTAACAGTTTCATAGTATCCTATTAGTTGCACCAAAACCAAGGAACTCTACCGTGCCTTTTAAAATTTAGTGTGCAGGCACACAAGTTTAACGTTGCCCCATTGCCTAGAACCATCCCGTACATCGTGAAGGAAACCTGTTTTAAATGCTGTACCTTGGAGGTGTTATTTGTGCAAGTCAATAAAATGAGATCAAGAAAGCCAGACAACCACAATAACCCATTTTTTTTTTCCCCCAAACACTGGCTTTATTTCGTGGCCTCAGACTTATTCTTATGAGAGTTGTATTTGGCTTCAAAGAATGAAAAAAGCAGCTGAAGAGCTTAATTAAAATAACCTCCTTCCGAAACTTACCAGCACAATGAAACTTATAAATGCCCCCTATTATAATTCTCTAGAAAACAATCACATAAATCACTTTAAGACTGTCCTCATCAGAGTTAAGAAAACATGTCTCAAAACCGTCTTCCCGTCTGTAATAATAGCAATTCATATTCTGAACCAATAATACCAAACCCATAAGCCTCCAGTAAACACACACACACACACACACACACACACACCACTAATGAGTTATTTTAAGCCAGACTGTATTTCCCTTAAAAGAGCAACAAAGAAGTCACACACTGAAGTCCTTCCATTGAGGAATAGGTCTGGCTGACTCCAGCATAATAAACTGCTGTTTACCTTTTGGATTCTATTTATGCCACATGCACATTGTTCATCATTATTAAATGATCCTTTTTTTATCTGTCTATGACAGTTACATATTTTAACAGGTGACAGTTTGCCTTTATAAGCAGCAAAACACTAGTTTATTAGTATGCCTGTGTGGCATAAAATAGAGTCCATTTTTTTACTGAAATAACTGGAGGAAAGCAACATCAATTGTGCTAGGTTCTGACTAGCTCAATGGGTATAGAAGGTAGTGGAAATAAATTAAGATAGGTTTGCCTTATTTATGAGTCTTAGGTATTCCTTCACCGTTGCTACTGTGCCTGAATTTTAAGTGGCCCTTTGATGGGCAAGTCCACCTGAAGCAGCATCATAAACGCTTGCACAGTTTCACAATCAATCGCTTCTCTACAGTAAACTCAAGGAAGAGTGTAACTCTACTCTTTAGAACATTCTCTTCATTTCCAGACCACAGGAGTGCAGAAACCTTAAAAAGACTCACTATGATACCATGGAGTCCCGGAAATGGCAAAGTATGTTCTTTACTGGCTTTAGACTCCATCAAACCCTACCCCAACTCATTCTGGACACAGCCAGCAGTGTCCTGGGTGACTTACTGGATTGGAACAAGGCCTCAGGTCGATTCTTCAGCCTTCTGATTAATGCTGTAGCCACTGGGTTACCACAAAGAAGACACCGTTTCAGAAGGGCAATGGCATTTAAGAATTACAGCTGCCACAAACCCCATTACCATTGCTAGAATTGATATTTAATAATAAACATAAATAAATAAAACCTCTCCTGCAGATAATACTTTGTTGTATGTGCTTTGGGGAGAAAGCAGACAGCCCAGGGAGCACAGAATGTCTTTACCTAGTATTGCCAATGAAGCCCAAGTTAGCAGATCATTTCTATAGTTGCTCGTAGTAAGCACCTCATTGGGTAAAACATGGCCCTTTCAAATGATGGAGTGCTCCAGGGGTGTCTGCTGTGGGGCCAGTGTGGTACGGAGCAAAGATAATGGGCCTGGCTGTTGGCTGGGTTATTTGTTTCTCACCTGACAGGTGAACCATTCCTTCTACATTTTCGAGGAGACGTAGGTAGCTATACCTGTCACTCCGAAGGCAAAATTCACTCAGGAATAACGCTGCCAAGTTCCTGATTTCATTCTCAGGGGTCAGAGGTGTGGCAAATTGGTGCCAGAGGAGGAAGAAGCCGTTTGTTTTCTCAATTAAAATCTTGAGGGGCATGTCTTATTTGTAGCCTTGCATGTTGGGGAAAAATGATAAGGATTGTTTCTTTCCCAGGAAGTTAAAAAGGAAAAATTTAAAAATCTTGGCAACAGAGGAACTATTTTATTTTGCAAATATGCACCCCTCTTGGCCGTCACACCCCCACTGCCTTCTCCAGCTTTTTACCAGCGTCCACACACAAGGGCCCAGAGGATATGTCTTATACATGTTTTCATTATAGCACTTTAAAAAAAAAGATCAGTCAGCCTTTTGCACTCTTCTCTCTCGCTAAAGTTGCTTCTGCCCTTTGAAAATATGAAAGCCCTTGAGTGATTTTATATTTTCAAAGGGTAAAAGTGCTAAAGAGCACGCCTTTATCTCAGAGAGAAGGGAAAAAAGTAAATCAGTCTGCCTATAGTGTTCACCCGGAAAAGGTAAAAATGAACTACTAATGTGATGGGGAGAAGCTACAGCAGCAAGAGTGATTCAGAGAGCACGCTGGAGTCCATGGCTGGAAAACAAAGCGGGAGGCATCAGCCTAAGCTCAGAGCTGTGTGGTGTCGATTTTTAATAGAACCAACTCTTCTCCAAACTGCTACCATGATGGTGAAGGTCCAGTTGGCATTAACTCCCACCTCAGACAATATCGCAGTGTGGGCAAAATTTGTGTCCTGTTCCTATACCCTCCCCATCCTTACTGTCAGCCAGCCACGGTCAACAACAGCTCCCCCTTCCTGAGGTCCTTTCCTTGGTGTGTGGATTCTCTTTCCTTTCAGAGGTCCACAGTCTTTTCTTGAATGCACTGCCTTTTCTTCTTTCCCCAACACCTCATTCCACCATTAGGAGTTACTTTATGGAAAGGTTTGATTTCAGGACTTAACACCTCAGAAGAGTTACCTCACGCAAGGTTATTTGTACTTTCCCTTTTTCCACGGAACATAAGGTTCTGTCTTCCATGAAATGTGCATCTCAGGCCTAGTCAGCCACGGAGGAAAAGGCTTTTCTTACAGCAAGGAGCCTTGCTTTCTTGAGCTGGCTTGAATGCCCTCTCTCTCCCAAAGCTTCTTCTGCATAACTCCTACTCAAAATTCATCACGCAGCTCAGTTACCACTTTCTCTGTATAAATTTTCATTCCAAGATTTGGGGGGCTGTTGGTTGTGCTGCCACAGCATACTGTGATTCCTCACCCAACCTACTGCTATGGAGTTGATTCCTACCTCATAGCAACCCTAGGGACAGAGCACAACTGCCCCATAGGGTTTCCAAGGAGAATTCAAACTGCCGACATTTTGTTTAGCAGCCATAGCTCTTAACCACTGCACAACCAGACAATGCACTATAAATTTTGTTCTTTCAGTTCCTTCAGTAGACTGTAAGGTCTTCACTGGCAGTTACAACAGCTTTCATTTCTAGATCCTAGTTTCTAACACAATGATTCAAATATAGTAATAGTAGCAGGAGTAGCTATAAACACAGACAAAATATTATATATTAAAACTGTTTTAGATACTTTGCATATATTTACTCAATCTTCGTAACACCTCTATGTGGTAGGTACTATTATGTGCCTCCATTTTTGAGATAAGGAGACAGAAGCACAGAAAGTTTAGGTAATTTTCCTATAGCCACATAGCTAATAAGTGATAAAAACTGAATTCTAACTCAAGAAGCCTGATTTCAGGGGCTGTGTACTTTACCACTACTCCTTGCTGCCTTTTTCAAAAAATAATATATGTATACAAACGTACTCAGTAAATAGTTGTTGGATGAATTTTTTTTTTAAATCTCAGATCCCTTACTTACAATCTGTATGACCCAGGAAATATTAGTTAATGTCTCCCAACGTTATTTTCCTTTCCAATCAGAACTGCCTTCTCTTGAGGACTAAATAAATAAGGTCTGCAACCTGGCTAACACAAAGCATGGGTGTGTGAAATGCATGTTAATTTCCCTATCCTAACACCCACCAATGGGGTCAATACTCTTAGTGAGTCGCAGGCAATAAAAGCCCAGTTAGAAATGTAGGTTACTAATTTTACCTCAGGTAATCATTTGGCCTATAATTCATACTGCCAACTATTATTAGTTCGTAAATCAACACATGTACAATCTTTGCCCAAAGCAAGGTCACGTCATACATAACACTCCATGGAAGAGGGCTTTCCTATTGCAATTTTAAACTTAGTTCTCTGGACGTACAGGAAGTACCAGTTTGGCCCTGACAAAGCAAGAGCCGCGATGGGTGGTGTCCAGTCACCAGCAAGCTTCAGACCAGCATGGTTGGCTTGCCAGCACACCCTCCCCCAGAGAGCCAGGCCAGGCACATCCATGCTCACTGTTTGGACTACCAAAGGGAAAAACAAGACCTGTATTCAAGGGCATTTACACAGTAGGAAAAGCTTTAACCTATAAATGGCTTATACCAGAGAAAACCATCAAAGACAGAGAACCAACCCCCCACCCCCCTAAAAAAACAGTTTCAATACACATATGCTTAGGGACCTCTTTATTATACCTGGTAACTAATAAGTGTCTGGAAAAAGCTACTTTGGAAACTAACCACTAAAAAACCAAAAGGAAACCCATTGCTGTTGGGTCCTTTCCGACTCATAGCGACCCTACAGGACAGGGTAGAACTGTCCCATGGGGTTTCCAAGGAGCGCCTGGCGGATTCAAACTGCCGACCTTTCAGATGGCAGCCAAGCTCCTAACCAGGGTCTAAATGGAGTACTGTATCCAAAAAATCCCAGACATTCATGTTCATCCTCTTCATTATAAAGTTAGAAGACACACTGATATAATAACAGGAAGGACTACGTGTTAGAGCTAGACTAACCTGTGTTTAAATCCCTACTCTTCCAATTGTTGAAAGCATAGACTTAAGAAAATATGTTTGAGTTTTAATTTTCTTATTTGTGAAACAGATAATAATGCCGACCTTACAGAGATTTTGTAGGGATTAAAGCATATATATGTAAAGCATCTAGCATCATGCATGGCCCAGAGCAGAAATTCCTTTATCATTTGTAATCATCAGGCCAGATCTCTGTCAATACACAAATAGTCACTGTCCCTGGTCACTCTGCATCCATTCATATATTCCTTTATTCCTTGAATAAAGGAAAAATTGGCCAATCAACAAATATATAGATTCAGAACACAAGCCCCTGTCATAAACACACATTCAACCCACTATGTAGAAGGTTACTAGACACAGAATTCTACTGCCATTGCATATACAGTTGATTCTCCTCGTTTGCAGTAGTCAACAGTCTACAAAGTTGCCGTGAACACTGAGTTAGCAAAAACTAAACTACTGCTCTAGGGTATGTACAGGGTTAAGTTCCTGAGAGGCTCTGGCCCAACATTTTCCTGAACCGATCAATACATAACCTTTTTTTAAATGTGTGTTTCTGTTTAAAAACACTTCACTTAATATATATTGTTGATTCATTAACATCGAACTCACAGCCAACAGTGGTATAACTCATGTCTGAACCAAGCTTACCTAATACACATATTTTCTCCATAAGGCACAGCACAGGCTTTGGGTGCTCAGGAACACCAGACAGCACTTCAGCAGTATACCTGGCTTCCATTTTAAATGGCAAAGTCATTGATAAAATTCACCAAAAAATGTGGAAAACATGGCACTGAACAGACCTGAAATAAGAAGGGAGAGCGTAGCCTTCTTTGACCTCAGCTGGGAACGTGTGTCAAATGTTACTTAAATTTTTCATCACTCTGCGAATGACTGCTGAAGTACTACAAGATATGGTTTTGGAGTTACAAATAAATTTTAGCAAGTAGGCAAATTTATCAATATGGAATCTGCAAATAATGAAAATCAACTGTATATGCACACATAGATGGAAAGAATTTTTGTAGATTAGGAATCAAAGAGCCCTTCAATCTGAAGGTGAGCAGTTTGGCTAGGAGGGATGGTAGCTGTGGAGGGAGGGATGGATGAGTTGAGACCCTGCAGTTAAATTACAGGCTTGCCAAAAGCACGGCCAGTAGATTTTTGTTTTCTCCACTTTAATTACCTCAGATGCATTTTATTAATAAATCATTATGAGACAAAGGCAGGAAGGGGAATTGGCAAGGACTCTCTGCTCTAATCTTAACTAACTTTGCCTATGAAAATCCCACTTGTTTGTTTCTATGCAACACCAAGTAAAGAAAAAAAATCAGAATATAATTTGAGTATATCCAGTGATGAAGATCAAAGACTATAGTCCTCAATATGGATTACACCTCATATTAAGAAAAGAAAAGTCCTCACAACTGTACCGATAAGCAACACCATGATAAATGGAGAAAAGACTGAAGCTGTCAAGGATTTCATTTTACTTGGATCCATAATCAATACCCATGGAAACAGCAAAAAATCCATCAGCATATTGCATCGGGCAAATCTGCTGCAAAAGGCCTCTTTAAAGTGTTCAAAAGCAAAGATGTCACTTTAAGGACTAAGGTGTGCCTGACTCAAGCCATGGTATTTTCAATTGCCTGGTATGCATGTGAAAGCTGGACAATGAATAAGGAAGACAAAATTGATGCCTTTGAATTATGGTGTTGAACTTCCAGAAGAACAAACAAATTTGTCTCGGAAGAAGTACAGCCAGAATGCTCCTCAGAAGGTAGGATGGTGAGACTTCAAGTACTTTGGACACGTTATAAGGAGGGATCAGTCCCTGGAGAAGGATATCATGCTAGGTAAAGTGAAAAAGAGGAAGATGCTCAATGAGATGGACTGACACAGTGGCTGCAACAATGGGTTCAAACACAGCAATGATTGTGAGGCAATGTTCAGGGTCGCTATGAGTTGGAAACAACCTGATGGTACCTAACAACAATGATGTCATTGTTCTTGACTACGTTGAGACCACGTTTTACCACAACTGAGACAGACTCCATACACATAAAGAATAATAATTATTGTAAATAAATGTATCCCAATTTATCTGAGTCTGCTATAGCCAGAAAAACTTTCTTATTATTAGCCAAGGTCTGATTCATTTTGATGCTGAGACAAAATCCCATATATATGGTTACCAGGAATAGGAAAACCACCTCACAAAGTAGTCTTTGGGGAGTAAAAATAAAACAAAAACTTGCTCTGGATATCAGAGTAGTAATCCAATCTCATTACCAGGATTTTTTTTTTTTTTAATAGTATTCGTTTGTGTCTTTTGATTTGGTAACTCATTTAAAACAAAGCACTACTATAGCTTTCCTGAAGAGCTTGCTCCAGGGGTTTTGGGCATTAGATCAGGACACAGCAGAACTGCCCCACAGGGTTTCCAACAAGCAGCTGGTGGATTCAAACTGCCAATCTTTTGGTTAGCAGCCAAGCTCTTAACCACTGTGCTACCAAGGCTCCAAACAGAACATACAAGATACTTAATACCCGCTAGAACTGCGTGAACGTTCTGAAAAGGATATCAAGGCCAAAGTGTTTGGTTTAGTACTTATCTAATGGGTTGTTTCTCTTTCCAAAAGGTAGAGAATACAGGGGGATTGGTAGAGAACTGCAGAGGTGGTTATTTTTAGGGTATTATCTACTGGAGTTTTCTGTTCTCTTTAACACCTTCCTATATTTTCAAACTCTTTACATGGAGCACTAGCATTTCTATAATTCCAGAAAAAATACTTACATCTAAAAAAGCTACCTGGAGTAGATATGAATAAAGCTCCCCCGGACTCCTCAGTTGTTTTAAGCTAATCATTTAAGTTACTCTTTATAGGGTAAGGTCCCCGGGTGGCAAAATGATTTGCACTTGACTATGGACCTAAAGGTTGGTAGCCTGTACTCATCAGTGGCGCCATAGAAGAAAGGCTTTTATGATCTGCTTCAATAGAGATTAAAGCCAAGGAAACCCTTATGGAGTAACCGACTTGAGAGCAATGGGTTTGGTTTTCTTTTTTTATTTATAAGGTAGAGTCCCTGAGTGGTATAAACAGTTAATGCACTTGGCTGCTAACCAAATAATTGGCAGTCTGAGTCCACCTAAGGGTATCATGGAAGAAAGGCCTGGTAACCTGCTTCTGAAAGGTCACAGCCATTGACAACCCTATCAAGTACAGTTCTACTCTGAAACACGTGGGGTTGCTGTGATTCGAAACTGGTTTGTTTTGCTTCTTTGTTGTTTTATTTTGGTTTTGGTTTAGAGAAGTGTCCCAAATCCTAAACACTCTGCTCACTGACTCAGCTTCCCAACACCCTCCTATCAGGAAGTTCACAGCAGTAATCCAGTCAGGTGAAGCGGACATTGAGAGACACATTACTCACAACCATCTGCCCTCACATGACTCTTCACTCCAATACTTTGATCACCTCAGGATGTTTTTTTTCAGCCCCAACCCTGGGGCCCATGGGTTATTTGTGGCTGGTGTCCTCTTACCTCTTGCCTCCATTCCTTTTGTATAATTTCTTCTTTTTAAATCCCTCTAAATCCTCAACCCAAATACTCAGGGCCATTAAGTGTTCTTCTTATTTCACAAATGTCCAGCTATAGAGGCTCCTTCCATCAGAATCCCATGGTGCTCTTTTCCTAGCAAAATTTCCCTGACTTGGGACCTTTGAATACTTTCACCAAGTTCTTTAGCTAATTTAGACTACTCTGATAACAGCTAATATGTGGAAGTGTGCTATTTTCCCCACCAGTTTTGTGCTTTACTAGGTAGAAGCAGCACCATGACCTCACTCAAAGAAATGTACGCCTAAATAGTGGAATGTAAAAATATATGTATTAGCTCACTTGACAGGTTTTGGTTTTTTGCTTCTTTGGTTTTTGCGTTTAGAACCACTTGGAAACCTCACTTATACCAAATGTTGCCCTGTGCTATGTGTTAAGACAGCAATGATTAGAAAATTGCCTCTGTCCGCAGAGAGTGACCGACAATCAAGAGTGAGACAAACCTATACTAAAAAAAAAAAACACAAAATATGGTCTCATCAGTATAGTAACCTAAGTAATGTCATAATAGAGAAATACTAACATTCAACAAGAAGAAATTAATCTGTAAGGGTGGGGATGATTCATCAAAGTGGTACATGAAAATGGTTCTGTTGAACAAGAGGCATGAACAAGGACAAAAAGATGTGAGTCAGCATCATGTGCTTGGGAAATGTCAAGTGTTTGAATATTAAGTGAACATCATTGTTGGTAATGGACTCAGCTGGTCTAAAGATCTTAGACCTGCCACATCTGTGTCTCTTCACTTCTTTCCCAGCATCTTCATATTGGCTCACACCCCTATACAGTGGCTAGAATTGGCAAGTCCAGTCATTTGCCCATGGCATGATAACAAAGTAGTATTCTGGAAAGAACCTAAGAAAAAAAGATTCAGGGACTCGCCAAGCTGTGCGACCCTGGGCATTGCATTTAAACTCTACAAAATTCAGGGTTCTGATGTGTAATATGATCATGGGTATGCAAATATCATGAGACTAGTTGGATAATTTCTGAATTACTTTTAATTCCAAAAACCAATTCAGCTTAACAATGATTTATTAAATACATGTTAAGTAAAAGGCAATATATTCTATTCAAGCGTATCAAAGATGAACCAGATGCCTTCCGTCCTCTCAAAAGTTTACAATATAATGGGCAGCAAAAGAGAAATAAGTATACCTAAAACAATATCACAGGACAGAATATGAGAAGTATTAAAAAAATGTACAAAATGAGTAAAAAATCATGGAGCTCTATCTGAGGCACCACAATAAGGCCAGCTGAGTAGAGGGTACATGAAGGGGACAGTGGGAAATAAGATCATAAAGGTTGGCTGAAGCTATGCCTTGATGAGCCTTTAATGCCAGATTAAAAAACCCCAGGCACTTATGAAACCTTCAAAAACCACACAGGTGACATTGTACTTTGCTGGAAAGGGGAAGGGGTTCCTCCATAAATGGTTTAGAGACAATTGATTATTCACAATATACAATGGAATTGAATCCCTAACTCAAACTCTACGCAGAAAAAAAAAAATCTATTCCAGATGGATTAAAGGAATAAATATGAAAGACCAATATGTAAGATTTTAGGAGAAAATATAAGAGAATGTCTTTAATGAGATTTAGGAAGGATTTCCTAAGCATGATACAAAAGGGCTAAACATAATTGATAAAATTGATCACGTTAAAATTAAACATTTTAGTTCATAATACCATAAATAACTCCAGGTCGCCAGAGGATATTAAAAAGTAAGTATTACAAAAAAACAAAAGTAAGCCTCAAACTAGAAGAAATTCAAATCACGCATAACGCATTAATAAAAGGAAAAGGTATTTTTTAAACTCCTATAATTCAATGGAGATGAATAATAGTAAAAATGAGCAAAAGACTTGAGTAGATGTTTCATAGGAGAAATATAAATGGCAAAGAAATATATGAAAGATGTAAGCCTCGTTTAGTATTCAGGGATATAAAAATTAAGTCCATACAGTCATCATCATATTATACTCATTAAATCAGCAGAAATTTCTAAGCCTGGAAACATCAAGTGGTGGCCTGATTGATATAAAGCGGTGGGGGTTTGTATACTGCTGAAAAACAATTTGGCATTATCTTGGAAATGTTAACCTACTGGCGCTCTAGGCCCCAGTAATCTACTCCTACATGTGAGAAACATTTGAAAATGTGCATCATTTGACATGAACATGAAGGTTCACAGCAGCACTTTTCATCATAGAAAAAAATCTGAAAACAACTCAAATTTCACTGACAGCAAAACGCAGAATTAGGGCATAGTCATGCGATAGAATATTATATTTCAGAGAAGTAAATCAACTATACAAAACAAACAAAAATAAACGCATTGCCACCCAGTTGAATTCGACTCATACCGACCCTACAGGACAGAGCAGAACTGTCCCGCAAGATTGTCAAGGCTGTAAATCTTTATGGGAGCAGAATGCCACATCCTTCTCCTGCTGAATAGCCAGCGGGTTAGCAACCAAGCGCTTACCCGCTGCACCACCAGGGCTCCTAAAAATCAACTATAAAACCTAAAAAGCCCATTGCCATGGAGTCGATTCTGACTCATAGTGACCATATAGGATAGAGTAGAACTGCCCCATAGGGTTTCCAAGGCTATGATCTTTTCAGAAGCAGACTGCTACATCTTTCTCCCAAGAAGCAGGTGGTAGCTTTGAACTGCTGACCTTCCGGTCAGCAGCTTACTGTTTAACCACTGTACCACCAGAGCTCCTTAAAACAGTACATGCAAAAATACAGATGAATCAGAAACATAATACGGAATTTTAACAATTGCTGAAAAATGTATAGAATATAATTTAAATATATCTCAAAAAGAAGCAAAAGTAAACTATGTTGAGCAGTACATGCATATTATTTGCTAGAATTATTTTTAAAAACAAGGGAATGATTAGCATAAATTTCAAGAGTGATACGTTCTAAAGGAGAGGGGTGTACATAAAAGAGAATCATGAGTCAAAGATGTCGATAATCTACTTAAGTTTGGTGGTAAACTCACAGGTAATCATTTTATTTTTATTTTAAATAGCTGTATTTTTCACACACATTAATAAACCATAAAATGTTTCAGAGAGTTTATATTTGATTTAACAATCACTAGAAACACTGGGAAACCCTGGCGATGTAGTGATTAAGACTACAGCTGCTAACCAAAAGGTTGGCTGTCTGAATCCACCAGGCGCTCCTTGGGTAACTCTATGGGGCAGTTCTACTCTGTCGCTATGAGTCAGAATTGACTTGATGGCAACGGGTTTGGTTGGTTTTTAAGGAACTGCTTATGGCGCAAAAGGTTAAGCACTCTGCTACTAACTGCAAGGTAAGTCTGAACCCACCCAGAGGCTCCCTGGCAGAAAGACCTAGTGACCTGCTTCCATAAAGATTAGAGCCTGGAAAACCCTATGGGGGCCCGATATGGGTCTGAATCAACTTGAGTGGCACTTAACAAGACGGAACCACCGAGGAGCTGAAAGGCTGGAAGTTAGAACCCACCCAGCAGCTCAGTGGGAGAAAGGCATGGCTACCTGCTCACGTGATTACAGCAGAGAAAACACTACAGGGCAGCTCTAGTCTGTTACATAGGGTCGCTATGAGTTGGAATCGACTTGACGGCACCCAACAATAAGAGCAAGGAACCACTGCCAGTTTTGAACAGGGTAGTAATAGTAGAAAAGCTTGTTTTTGGAAGGATGCCTAGGCTAGGTGCCTAAGATGACAAGAGTGTCAGCTACCAAAATCTTTTAGTCAGTAACAGTGGGACCTTACCTTACAAAGGAAGAGGGACTACCTTGCCTGCATCATTTGGACACTAAGGCCACCACAAAGATATTCCAAAAAAACAAACCAAATCCACTGCTGTTGGACTGATTCTGACTCATAGTGATCCTATAGGACAGAGGAGAACTGCCCCATAGGGTTTCCAAGGCTGTAAATCTTTACAGAAGCAGACTGCTACGTTTTTTTCTCACAGAGTGGCTGGTTCTGTTGGCAGCCAAATGCTTAACCACTGTGCTACCAGGGCTCCTTACAAAGACATTAACCCACTCATAAATATGATCACTTATCATTTATGCCCTGGGCCTAAATGAGTTAAAGGAAAATAAGAAATCTCTGTTTGTGGGCCTTGTGCTCTTCTCCAGAAGGAAGAGATGTGGTACAATCTCTAATCCTGATTGTGAAAGTCTCTCATATAATTTCCTCCCTTTTATTCATACCTCAGTTCCTCCATCCGAGCAAGGTATGTCCACCTCCCAAAGGCTGAAGTGTTTCATGGCACCATTCAATTTTACTCCCATAAGTCCACAAGTCATATGAGGCCCAACGTGCAAAGACAAGACTTGGCAGGGAAGGGGAAGAAAATCTTGAGCAGTTATCTTCATCCCTTATACTTAAGCTATGATAGGGATTTCCAAATAATCTTGTATAAATCTCAAAAAAGATCAGTTTCTACGTGTATACATAATCAATGTACTCATTAAATCAGCTGCCCTCAATTTTGGGTTTTCAAACTGAGAATCAGCTAAAAACTTAAAAGAGAAAAAAAGGAGAATTGAAACAAACAAAAATTCCCCAGAGAATCTGATTTGATTACTTTGGAATGGGAGATCCTGGACTTATTAACAACAGAATCATACCATTTCTCTTCAGAAGTTAAATTACACACATATGTATTTTTATAAACACCACCACATACCCCATGGCCGCTGAGTCGATTCTGGCTCATAGGGACCATGTAGGACACAGCAGAACTACCCCATAGGGTTTCCAAGGCTGCAAATCTTTAAGGAAGCAGATTGCCACATCTTCCCGTGGAGCAGCTGGTGGGTTCTAACTCCTGACCTTTCAGTTCGTAACTGAGAGGGTTTAACCACTGTGTCACCTGGGCTTCTTTTATGAACAAGGGTTACATTAAACATCTGGGGCTCATCTTTCAATCTAACACTTTTCAGTAAGACTAAATACACTTTGAACTATTAAATATCAGTTTTATGTTTTAAAGGAAAAAAAAAAAAAGCAATGCCCACACACATTCAAACCACCTGTCTATGATTTTCTCCTAACCCTGGGTGACAATATGTACATGCTTGCCTTTCTGTGAGTCTGACGAACTGGCTACGGGTTATGACCAGGGTTTTGTAGATTTAAAGCCTCACCGCCATTTCCAGCAGCAAGATCCTTCACTGATAATTGCTTAAAACCACCAACCCTGCATATTTTGACACCTTGTTGTCGTTAGATGCGGTAGAGTCAGCTCCACTCATGGCTGATCCTATGTACAACAGAACGAAACAGTTTTCAACACCCCATGTGTCTCACACTTTCCCAGCAAGGTGGCTTCAACATGAATAATAAACATTATAGAGGCACCAGAGTTCATTAGTTCCAGCTCAACTACAGGGGTTGTTTTTTTGCAAGTTATCCTGGTGTTAGAGATTCAGACCCAGAGATTCTTTAAAATAAAGAGCAATTGGGCACACACGAGAAGAAGTGGCTGAAGCTTTTAAAATTATATATCCAGCCACTCTCTCTGGATGCAGATTTATGGCCTTTTGAGGGTATACTTTAGTAAGCTGCTAATTTCTAAAGCTTTCTTCTTCAAAGAAGCCCAAGTCACAAGTTGCGCAATGAAAGTCTGCTCCACCTATCGTCTTCTGGGTGATCACTGCCTCCATTTGAGTGACATGACTTCAAAGCACAGGCCTGGCTGGCCATTCAGATTGAAAAGTGCTGCCTTCTCACCAGGTGCCTGGGTGGCACGGTCAGTTCGTACTCGGCTGGCAAATCAAAAGGTTGTTGGTTCGAACCAAGCCAGAGGCACTGTGGGATAAAAAGCCTGGTCATCTGCATCCCTAAGGACTGCAGCCAAGAAGAGCCTATGGAGCAGTTCTACTGACACATGAGGGGTCACCACGAGCTGGAATCAACTCAAGGGCACAAAACACCACCACCACCACCTTCTGACCATGCACGAAAACCCAGATTTAAACTCGGAAAAATGGAAATCAGAGGCATTTCGCTTATCCTGTTATGAGTTAGTGGCTATGTAGCAAATTAAAACAAAAACAAGGACTGTGCTCCAAAGGGTTTTTATTGGCTGATTTTTTGAGGCAGATTGCCAGGCCTTTCTTCTAAGGCAGCTCTGGGTGAATCTGAAACCACCAACCTTTCAGTTAGTTGCTAAAAAAAAAACTTAACCTTTTGCGCCACCCAGGGACTCCTTGTAGCAAACATCATTATAAACTTATTTACTTTAAGGCAGGTATACCCATTGCCATCGAACCTATTCTGACTCATAGCGACCCTGTAAGACAGAGTAGAACTGCCCCCTAGGGTTTCCAAGGCTGCTGACCTTTTCGTTCGCAGCTGAATACCTAACCACTGCACACCAGGGCTGGAGTCAAGTATGAAGTTCCACATTCTGCCTCACGACACCAACACCACACAGTATCAGTGGAAATGAAGTGAATATATTATTTCCCAAGCTATTTAAGTTCTACTACTGGACTCACCAGGGGAAAGATGTGGCAGTCTGCTCCTGTAAAGGTTGTTGTTGTTGTTGTTAGGTGCCATCATGAGTCAGTTCCAAATCATAGCGACCCTATGCACAACAGAACGAAACATTGCCTGGTCCTGAGCCATCCTCAATGTTTATGCGTTCCATTTCATTTTTGATGATTTCCAATTTTCCTAGATTCATACTTCGTACATTCCAGGTTCTGGTTATTAATGGATGTTTGCAGCTCTTTCTTCTCATTTTGAGTCATGCCACATCAGCAAATGAAGGTCCGGAAAGCTTTACTCCATCCACGTCATCAAGGTCATCTCTACTTTGAGGAGGCAGCTCTTCCCCAGTCATCTTTTGAGGGCCTTCCAACCTGGGGGGCTCATCTTCTAGCACTATATCAGACAATGCTCCGCTGCTATTCATAAGGTTTTCCCTGGGTAATGCCTTTCAGAAGTAGACTGCCAGGTCCTTCTTCCTAGTCTTCGTCTGGAAGCTCAGCTGAAACCTGTCCTCCATGGGTCACCCTGTTGGTATCTGAATACTGGCGGCATAGCTTCCAGCATCACAGCAACACGCAATCCCCCACAGTACAACAAACTGACAGACACGTAGGGGCCTGTAAAGATTACAGCCTTGGAAACCCTATGGGGCAGTTCTATTCTGTCGTATAGAAGAGTCACTAGGAGCTGGAATCAACTTGACAGCAATGGATTTGGTTTGGGGGCTTACTGGACTCATACCGGAGCTTCGGTGGCACACTGGTGCAGAGCTCAGGCTGCTAACCAAAAGGCTGGCAATTTGAATCCACCAGCTGCAACTTGGAAGCCCTATGGGGCAGTTCTACTCTCTCCCATAGGGTCACTATGAGTTGGAATCAACTTGATGACAATGAGTTTTTGGACTCATGCTGAGCAAATGTATTACCGAGGATGCAGAATTTAAGTAACTGGCACAAAAGCTTAAGACTCACCCTAAACTTCATCCAAACGTAAAACAAATCTAAAATGCAAACCTATTCTGCAATATTAATTAGTTCTACTATAATGAACTAACTGGAGCCCCTCAAATCATGGCCCCAGCATTCTGCGATTATGAACAGAGTCAAAGGAGAAAAATCTATCCTATTTCAAAGATATTTTAGAAAAACATAAACATTTTAAATAAAAGGAAAGCATCCTTTAACAGAAGGGTAAAATGATCAATAGTCTTCAGACTTCTGGTATCATTCTTTTGAATTCCTTTGTACCTGTATTGATTACTTTTTTGTTATCATAAACCTGCAAAGAAACAGAGGTAAGAACACTGGGAAGCTGAAAAGGTGGATTCACGGGCAAGTCCTGACATAAATGACCTCTAAAAGCCACGCAAGCTACTAAACTTCTCTATACCTTGGTTGCTCATATGTGGAATTGGGGCTTTGGCTTAGAAATTTTAGGATTCTTTTCAGTGATCTAATGTCCTGTTTTTTCTTTACAAATACGAAACAGAGGTACAAAGAAATTAAGTGATCAAATCAATGTTTTATGAATTTTAAATCAAAGGCCACTTGGATGCTTTAAACATATTGATGTTAGGCAACTTTAATCTACAAGTCCAGAAAAAGCTTCCTATGCTCATGATTCAAAGACAAATTATTAAAAACAAGGACCAACTGGCACCCTGATCCTTTAAATCTCTTCACAAAATAGGAGAAAGTCATTGCTTTGAGACAAACTGGAAGGCTGAGTGCTGCATCTCATGAATTTTGTCGGAGTGTTTTATTAAAACAATGAGAGGAAGTAAAATCTGAAAATTTAACATAATATTTCAAATATGACTTCTATTAAAAAAGAAAAAGTCTATCTAGCAACCCAGGGCCCACACACTCAACTGAGCAACAATGAGCTGAAGCTGAGGGTTTCCTAATCCCTTCAGCTGCTTTCCACTCAACTCCCTTTTATCGCTAGAGCTGTACAAATACGCCCAAGTTTACAATCGCTGACTTAAGAACAATGAAAATATAAAATTAAATTTCCTTATTGTTGACGTATTCTTGGAAATGCTTAAGCCATGGCTTACCAGCATCCTTCTTCAAGCCCCAGTAATTTGTCCTGCAAATTCCACTCCCTTCATTTAAGGTTTCGATATGTATTTAAAATGCCAGGAAACGCTTCTTGAAATAACAAAAATATTGTGAATAAACGCTCCTGACAACAAAAGGTAGAGCACCACAGAATGGCAAAGCAGGAAGGGGCTTTAAAAACAATATAGTCATTTCTTCTCCTTATAAAACGAAATAAAAAGAATCAGCGAAAAAAGGGATATGGGGAAGGACTCGTAGCCTTGAACTTCCCAGCCCGCCACACTGCTTAATACACTGGAAGCCAGTTTTGACTTGAGGAGAAAAGAGAGCAAGAGAAGGCTGAGTGTTGGGGATTAGGTAGGAGATACCACGAAGGAAAAAATGGAAGTGCCGGAATTAAGGACTGAGAGGCTGACTTTGCAATGAAAATTGTGTCTACATCTCAAGTTTAAGTGTTATTAACGTCACTTAAATTAATGGCACAGAATTTTAATGATGTACGTTGGATATAATGATGATGTATGACATTCTACTAATATGTAATACATACACACAGATAGCCACACACTGCAGCGCTTATCACCTTGACAATTATTAATAATTGCCTGCACAAGCGCCTGTCTTTTCTGCTGGAGGATGTGGTACGGTAGAGTTGTCTTTTTCACAGTGGTATCCCAGAACTGGATGTGCATCTCGAGCTATCTGC
Source organism: Loxodonta africana (assembly GCF_030014295.1). NCBI lineage: Eukaryota > Metazoa > Chordata > Mammalia > Proboscidea > Elephantidae > Loxodonta > Loxodonta africana. The sequence goes on from NC_087360.1 coordinate 65,544,284, forward strand.
TAAAGTTCAAAAAACATCAGATGGACTTTTTTGTTTGTTTCAAGGAGAAAAAAAATTAATGACAATCGTGTTCATTAATTTGACTTTATTTCTTTAGAGCAAAGCCCCCAAATACTTACGTCTCACCCACACACCTCACACTGACAAAACCTGTGAATATCCTGATTGCTTTTTTAAGGTAGACAACTTTGGAAATTTCCTGATGCAAGCGTCTGGCAATCACCGCAGCTGCTTTCTGGTTCTAAGACTGAGGTAGGTGCGGGATTTTGTATTCAGATGAAAGGTGGATTCTCTTTCCCTATCTCCCTTCAAAAGGCTTAAAATACACTTACATTTCTCTGGAAAAGAATTTTCTATTGTGGTCTTTTTTTTTTTTCTCTACCCTTTAAAAATATAGATTAGATAATTCTCAAGGACACATTGATGAAAACTGTTATTGGAAGTCCAATTGCATTGTGCTGCTAAACTACTTTCAAATCCAAATCAAAAGACTTTCATCTTGTATTACAAATGTACGCAAAAAGAAAAAAATAAAGCACATACGCTCAAAATGAATAACCAAGACAAGGCATTTAGAAAGCCATACAGTTTGAGGAGCCAGTATTACATTTCCAAAAAAGGTTTTGGTGTCTGTAATGATATCTTTAATAAAACCTCAGAATAAATGATTTGTGAGTTTGCTATTTTAACTGCTTTAATTTTTTTTTTGGTAGTATTACTGCTTATTTAGTTCCTCAGAATATTTTGTTGTCACTGTTATTTGTCCTCAAGTTGGCTCCCACTCATGGCAATCTTAGGCACAACAGAATGAAACGTTGTCCAGTCCACACTATCCTGGACAATGTTCTGTTGCGATCGATATATTTTCACTGGCTACTTTTCTGACGTAGATCCTCAGGCCTTTCTTCCTAGCCTATGTTAGCTTGGAAGCTCCACTGAAACCTGTCTACCATGGGTGACCCTGCTAGTATCTGAAATATCGGTGGCATGGCTTCCAGCATCACAGCAACAAGCCAGCCACCAGAGTATGACAGACTGCCAGACAGGAGGTGGTCAGGATATTTTACATATCACTTGTTTTTTTTTTTATTCCATATAGGGTCGCTATGAGTCGGAACTGACTCGACGGCACTGGCTTTGGTGTTTTGTTTTTTATTCCACATTAAAAAAACTCATTGCCATAGAGTCAATTCTGGCTCATAGGGCCCCTATAGGACAGAGGAGAACTGCCCCATAGAGTTTCTAAGGAGCACCTGGTAGATTCCAATTACCAACCTTTTGGTTAGCAGCCGTAGCCCTTAGCCACTACGCCACCAGGGTTTCCTATTCCATACTAAAAAAAAAAAACTACAGCTCGCTGTTTTAAGTATATTTCCAATTTTGCTTTCCTCCAATCAATCCAGACATATTTTCTGTCGCCTTTTCCGAGATGTGGCTATCTCTGTTTATGACCACAATAAACATCACAATGCGGACCAGGGAGGCAGCACAGGTATTATTCAGAATTTTTATTCATTGATTTCCCCTTCTCTGTGACACATTCTCACATATCCACACCCCTTTGGCAAATGTAATAAGAGCAGAAATGTTGTTTAGCTAAACTTAAATGTAATTAATCTATTTAGTGATAAAACAGAATTACATGGTAATGTCTAAAAGGCCCCGAAACCTTTTAAGACTAGGCTCCTAGTCCTAGTATTATCTACTGCTACCTATGTCCTAGTATTATCTATTGCTACCTATCTGACTTTGACTTAACAATCTCCAAAACTTAATGTCATCATCCATTCAATGTCAACATGGATGTGAAGATACAGAGGGATCAAGGTTGTGAAGCCACCATAAAAATGTCAAGTTCCATGCAAATGAATTTTATTCAAAATAGTGTTGCATCTTAATCAATCTTCCTAGAATAGTCTATGTAGAAATGTAAGCTTTTATACTCCATTAAGTGACAAAACAACAACGAAGTAAAACCTCCTTATGGTTATTTAATTCTTGCTCTGGCAACTAAATTTTCCCGAGAGCTTTATCACAATATTAAGTAAATTTTAGAAAACTTAACCAAAGTATTACTTATACCTTACTATAATCAGACTGCAGTAACAAGTATTATTCAGCAGGTGCTCCCTGAGGGACACTGCCAGGTGCTGGGGAAGTAACAGGAAACAAGATGGATCCCACCAAGCAGAGATCACCGTCTTGCAGCAAACACAGGCTCCCACACCATGTTGTAACAGCACCAATCCCACGGCTTCGAGAGTATCAGTATTCCGTACAGACACTGCTCTGTTTTATTTACTTATTTATTAATAATTTATTGCATTTTGCTGTTGCTTCCGTTATTGATAATATACACAACGAAACATACACCAACTCTACAGTTTCTCTAGTGACACGGATTACGCCCTTAGGGTGGTGCAACCATTCGCACCCGCTTTTCTGAGTCGTTCCTCCCCGGTTAACAGAAACTCACTGCCCCTGAGCTTCCTATCTAATCTTTCGAGTTGCTGTTGTCACTATGATCCCCTATAGATAGATCTCAAAAAAGTGTCATGTTCAAGGTAGACACTCTTTACTATCCACCCAACTAAGCTAAATCATTGCTTGGTTTTAAGAAGACTTCAGGGGGTATTTTTGGTTGAAGGTTTGAAGGTTATCTCAAGGCAATAGTTTTGAGGGTTCATCCAGCTTGTTGTTTGATTTTGACTATTTTGTTCCACCTCTTTCGTAACTGCAGCCTCTTTCTCTCATTATCTTGAACTCAGGATCATTTTTAAGCATAACTCCAGTCAAGAGAATACAAAAATGTGACTGTGGGCAAACTGTTCAGCTTCTGGAGAACTCAGGTTCCTTTTTATTACCATAAAGAAATTAATTAGATGCAGACATAAAGCCCCAATTACTTCAAAGGCATTCCAACCTTCTGAAGTATTGTTAATCCAGAGAAGATATTCCATCTGTCTTTATAAACGCAAGCCATGACATGTTACATCAGAATGGTACCACTGAATATCTATTAGTTTTATAGGTGGCTGCATGTTTGTCTGAGTTAAAACTGACATTTGTGCTTGCCTATTTTTTTTTTTTATTCTATTAGGAGCCCTGGTGGTACAGTGGTTAAAGCACTAGGCTGCTAACCAAAAGGTCGGCAGTTCGAATCCATCAGCCCTCCGCAGAAGAAAGATATGGCAGTCTGCTTCTGTAAAGATTGGCAACCTTGGAAACCCCTGTGGGGCAGCTGTACTCTGTCCTATAGGGTCACTATGAATCAGAATCGATTCAGCAGCAGTGGGTTTGGTTTGGGTATTCTTCTATTGGCATTTCTGAAACAGTCTTTTATTGAACTCTACTTCATGCTAGCCTGCCGGTGAAGAACAATGGCGAAAATCAAAAACTTGAATTTCTATCATCTACAGAGTCCCTGAGTGGCGCAAACAGTTAAGCGCTTGACAGCTAGCCAAAAGGCTGGCGGTTCAAACAAACCCACAGGTACCTTGAAGGCAGGCCTGGTGATTTGCTTTCGAAAGGTCACAGCCTTGAAAATCCTATGGAGCACAGTTCTACTCTGCACGCACAGGGACACTATGAGTCGGAAACGACTTGACAACAAATATGGTATTTGGTTTTGGTATAGCCTTGCCCTGGTGGTGCAGGGGTTAAGAGTTCTGCTGATAACCAAAAGGTCATGAGTACGAACCAGCCGCTCCTTGCAAACCCTATGGGGCAGTTTTACTCTGTCCCATAGGGTCGCTCTGAGTCAGAATCAACTTGAAGGCAACGGGTTTGGTCTTTTGGTTTTGGCATTGCCTTGTGACTCAAAGAATGGACAACAGACTGGCAGTATAAGCATCACCTGAGAGCTTGTCAGAAATGCAGACTCTCAGGCCCCTCTCTGAGATTCGAAGAATCAGAATCTGCATTTTGACAAGACCTGCAGTAATTCAAACACATATTAATGTTTGAAAAACATTGATTCGTGAGTTTCAAATACCACCGGCTCCATCAGGTATTATCATTTGGTTTCCTCTCTTCCCCCAGTATGTTTTATCAAATTAAATTAAAAATAAATATGATAACCACTATATAAGTGCTGCTGCTGGCAGAAGCTACCAATGACATTCAAACAACATGACAAAATCTTATTTAGATGGAAATCTTCTCAACGGATATTTAGTAAATTTGCTTTTATAGCAAGTTATTAAAATCTGTCAATGATATTACACAAAACATAGTTATCCCAGTGTTGGCTGGGCTCTTGAAGTGGTCAGGACAATTTCTCCACTTTGACAGCTTAGATATCCAGCTTCCCCTACCTGCCTGCCAATCACCTGTCTTCTAGAATGTCTGCAATGTCATTTTCCTTCAGACTTACCGGATCGAGAAATTACAGTATTCAATTAGGTAATAACAAAGTTTATGTGAAGTCCACCCTTAATCGATCTCCTCATTGTTGCAGTAATATTTTTCCACAAGATCCCTCCTCTCTTTACAGTTGAGGGTTCGAGTGGTGGAATACCCATGTCAAGGTCACTCTTCATCTCTATTTCTCTGGGAACAAAGGCTCTTTTGCCTTCATGAACCAGAGACTGGAGGGCAGAAAGTAAAAACGTGCATGAAGCAAAGCTCTCATCGGCCTCATTTGGAAGTTAGCTTTTAGTTTTCCAGCTTGCCTCATTTATGAAAACAAAGATCGGAAGTGATTGGCCATAGAGAAAGAATATAGGTCTCCCTTTGCTCTTGTCCTATTGGGGCAATATTAGGAAATACTTCAGGTTTGCCAATCTGAAACACGTACTATATGTCTATGGCTTCTTCTTTAGCCTCATAAACACAGCCCTAACATTTCTGCTGCTAAGCTGGAGTTGACTGGGTTAAGAAGGAAGGAGTACAAAGTACTTGGTACACACGGTATTGCACCCATACTCACTTTCAAAAGAAACATCCTAAAAACATAACGGAGTTTGCAGTGGATTTCTAATGCAGTCCAAACTGAATATGTTAACATCCGCCTAATTCTGAAAATTATCTACGCACAGCATGCGTACGCACACAATAAGGCCGTACGATGCAATGTGGCACAAACAATTAAAAGTTCTTTCCAAAGTGGAAATGCAAAATAGAATGAATATCTCTTTTCTATAAATGAATCTAGCCATCTGCCTCACAAAAGCAGCAGCAGGAGAACCCAAAACAGCAGAAACAGCAGCCTCTGCTGTTAGCAATCTATTCTCAAATCTCATGGCCCACACTTCCCCGGCAAACAAGGCTAAAAATACAAGACGTGCAACAAATAGTCCCTTGGGATCTGCCATTCCATGGATGCTGTATGCAATCAGAGTAATATTTTCTGTTGAAATTCAAAATTGGAGGGGAAAAAAAAAGCAAGCTATCATATTAGACACTTGCGTTCAGAATTGTAAGTGTGAATCCAATCCCAAAGTATATTAGGCTGAATGGTGAGAGGGTGCTTGTTTTCATACAACAGAAATCTCTTAGCTTTATCTGAATATATTTATAGATCTATTTAAGCGACTGTAAATTCCTCTATGACTCTGATAGCTAAATAGATACCATTTTAGCACTTTTGTCACCAAAATATAAAACCAAAACCAAACCCAGCGCCGTCGAGTCGATTCCGACTCATAGCGACCCTATAGGACAGAGTAGAACTACCCCATAGAGTTTCCAAGGAGCGTCTGGCAGATTCGAAGTGCCAACTCTTTGGTTAGCAGCTGTAGCACTTAACCACTATGCCACCAGGGTTTCCCACCAAAATAGAAGGATCATTTAATTTTCAGAAAAGACTAGAAAACTGTTTTTGCTCTGGCCTCTAGAGTCAGATTGCGTGGATTCAAATCCAGGCTCCACCATATACTAACTCCTTGGCCTTGAGCAAGTTATGTTTAACCTCTCTGTGTGCCCCTTTTTCTATTTTAAAGATAGAGATGATAACAGTACTTACCTTATACAGCTACTTTAAGGGCTACATGAGTTAATATGTGTAAAGCTTTTAGAATAATGAATGCCACACACCAAATATAATAATTACTGACATTATATTCAAACAAGGCTTCAAAAAATCCTTTCTCTTCACAAACAGACATAATACAAAAAAAGTGGTAGTAACATGATGGTAGTTCTCATGCCAACAGTGGCCACTTAGAAAATGAGGAGTGAGCAGGTAAGTGTCTTTAGGTATAGCGTGTGCCTGAGAATGACAAGGTAATGTTCACATTGGTTATTCTGCCACGCTGTTAGTTCATGAAGGCGTTAGAACAAGGACGAAGGCAAGACAATGACATAGCTGGCCAACTGGTACTGCCAAAAGTAAAGAACAGTCAACATTAATAGCTAAGGTGTGATCAAGGAGGACGAAACACCTGGGCTGTCCATGAACTCCAGCAATGTCCATTAAGAAAACACCCCTTACCCACCTTACTTAAGGGGATGTTATGGAATAAATCTTTCCTTATACACCTGCCTTAGGATTAGCCTTCAATACACGTGCAGTAGGTTTTTTTTGTTTTTTACACGTGGCCTGGGTCTCCAGTCTAGATATTTAAAAAACAAAAAGGCATACAAGAAGAATATCAAATCATCACTCGCTCCTGAACAACCAATCCCTTGATAAGCCATTAAGCTAGCAATGTTTTAAGTTGGGTACTATATTGGGAAGGAAGAAAACAATAAAATACAAGCTTACAAGTGTGAAGTGATAAGGATGATAGTAGAAAATAAACAGATAAGCGCTCCCCTAACTAATAAGACAGTAAAGTCTGGACTATCTGACAGGTTCAGTGAGAATGCCCTGAGACAGGAGAGCTCACCTGGAGGACCCATGGGCTCCATAGGGTACCATATGGAAACCACATACCCAAAGATGGCGCATTCAAAGAGAGATGAAGTATGTAATGGGTCATTTTCTATGACATGATAAAAAAGGGTACCAAGTGTTGTCATTATAAGGCAACGTCAGAACAATTCATCTCTATCCTTAAAAAGATCTACGCTAAAGAGATCTCTCGACCGGACCACTTTGCTGGGTAGGAAAATGAGGTGCCACCGGGATGCTCGAACTAGGAGCAAGTCGAAGAATCAGAAAAGGGTAAGATAAGTAGGAAATTGAGGGAAAGGGCTCTTTTCTCATAGACCTACAAAATTTTTGAGGAAAAGGAACAGGATAAGGAAGGGGGGAGGCCTAAAATACCATTCACTAAGGTGCAAACGACTACAGAATTTAAAACTATACGAACTAGACAGATAAACGGATTTAAGTACGTATAAACCATATGACCCTCATGGGTATTTCTCTTGCCATGAATGCATTACTGAAGTTATTGTAGGGAAGGTTTAATTGTCCAGGATTTTTTTTTTTTTAAGTCAAGGAATTGTGTGAAAGCTAAGCCTAGTTAACATTATCTTCCTTTCTGCCTTTAATGACTATGGTATCTTACGTACAGTATCTAATACACGAGCCACAATGAGATCAACAGTAGTACTCCTATTTTTCAAAGAACAACCACAGATCAATATGACAGTATGATATGGATTCAATTAGCACTTGGCAGGTCATGAATAACTTTTAAACAATGTTCTTTTAAGTTGGAAAGTGTTAAAATATACCGTAATCATGGACCAATGTGTTTTCCTTACGGTATGCCAGCAGGCAACAATATAAACCTGAAGAAGTAAATCTTACTTCCAAAGGAAGGAAAAGAAACATTGGTCCTTGGGCTACTCCTAGTTTCTGCAGGCAGTCCCTCGCCCCCGAAGTGTCTTCCTCTCTGACTATATTCAAAGCCAATCATCTGAAATGTTCCTCTGACTTTCTGAGGTTTTTATCTTAACCATAGAGGGAAAGAAGAGAAAAAAGTTGGGAGGGGGGATTGGGGTAATCATCTTGGAAACGGATAAATGATAAACATTGTAAAACAAAACAATGTTCCTGAATTGTTAAAAATTCTCCTACCATCAAATCAAACGGCATAATTCTAAATAACCAATTGGTAAGCAAAGGTAGACTTTCTTGGTTCAGATCAACGTGAAAAGGCTGGTAGAACAAAGACCATTTACTTGGATAAATAAGAACCACCTACAGCCAACCCCATAGAGCATGGTGAGAGTACTGAGCAAGTATGTCCTGCGAGCGTACCTCTTCTTGGTTATAACTGAACGGGGCACCTTCTTGGGATGGGAGACCTCAGGTAACATTGAAACACACCCTCTGTTCTGAAAACCCCAATTTTGCCCATTTCCTGTCCTGTCCAAAGTCAGGTGTATGTGGCTTCACAGGTTTCAGAGCCTGCTTAACACTCATTTCTGGAGGCATCTCTGACAGACGCTAAGAGTAATGGGCTTCGTACCCCAGAAGGTAAAATATTGCAAGGGAAATAGCAGTCAGATCTACTGCTCCGCTCCATGTGTCTTAAACATTACTATGACCTGTGCGAGCCACTTGCTGTAACGAAGCCTGCAGAGTGTACAGTGTGTTTTCCAGGAGACCTTTAAAGAACAGCTTGCAGACAAGAGGTGCTAGCCTTAGTTTCACAGTCGGTGAAACTCCACTCCAAGAAGCTTTTGGCACGTCCCCACCTCTTGTTTACAGCTGGCTTCAAGACAATTTCAAGAACCAAATTCCAAGGAGTCAGTACATAGTCACTGGTAGGTATTCGGCACCGAAGAGTAAATGAAAACTCAGATTCAGATCAACATTTAGAAAAGAAAAGGCCCGCTCTTCCCGGTAACAGTGTATAGAAACAACTCAGAGTTGACTTTGCAATGAGGCATTCTCCACAGTAAATTAAATGGCAGGAGCTTGCTCTTCTTCCAACAAGGGAGAAAGAATTACGCTTCACCATAACCCAGGGTGTGCAATCAGTGAGACTCAGGTTTAAGCCTTTCCTGCTTTTTAAAAGCTTACTCCATTAAAAAAAAAAAAAAAAACTTTTGAGGAAATCAAATGCAGTCACTGAACAGATTCATAAAACGGAAAGCCTCTATCCACCTCTCTCTTTAATTCTTCACTCCAGGCAGCACGATTGCTTTTAACACACCGTTAGCTTTTATAAAAATGAGATTATATGGGTGCTTTTGTGATCATCCTCTACCCTTCCTACCCGTCCCTTCTCCCGGCTACTCAGAATACGTGTAGGAGGGCAAGCAGAGCAGAAGGTGAGGCGGCCAGCTCAGTTCCACCTCTGGCCAGGCAAGCATTAGGTAGATCATTTAATGCAATTACATATCCTAAGCCTAAAGGACGGCACACAGGGAAGAAGGGTAAAGGAGAGCGGAAAAGAGAAGCTTCCGGAATATTTCAAAGGTAAAGCCATAGTACTCGAGCTGTCTGAAATTGCCTCTAAGCGTCTTCAAAATAACTCCCTGGGATTTATTTTTAAGTTGATGCTCCCTGTCCTCGCTCAAGGTGGAGCTGAAACCAGTTGCAGAATTTCACTCCGCGGGAGTCCTGAAGAAACAGGAAATGGGGTCTACGCTTCGAGTCGGAATGAAGAGAGATTTCTCCGCTGCTCGCGGGGGCCGTGCGCTCGCTAGCTGGAGGCGCTGGGTGAGCAGCCTCGGGCCAACCGCTTATCCCGGCTCGGCACTGCAGGCGCAGTTAAACCGGGAGGTGCACACAGCTCTCCGGGGCTCCGGCACACACGCGGCCTCCGCGCAGGAAAACCCAGTACTAGCTAGGACCCGGGACTAGGGTCGCCCAAGGGATGGAAACCACACTTGGCGCAAGCCAGAGGACCCCGGCAAGGGTGTTGCTCCCTGAAGGGAAAAAGGCGCCCTCTCGATTCAAACCCCCTAACCCTACAGAGACTCCTCATCATTCAACCATTCTCCCCAGAAACTCTCGGACATCACCATGGGTACCCACCCATGAACGATCTCGCCTTGGAAAGAAGTAGAGGGAACAGGGGAGAGCGATATGGGAGTGAAGGGGGGACTCTTCAGTCTGCAGCAATTGGGGAGGGCTTGGAAAATGGAGCAGGCGAGCAGTGTAAAGGACAAGGGCCGGGTCACAGCAACCTGTAGGACTGCAGCAGGTCGCAAACTTCGGGTGGGAGGCAGTGGTCCTCTCGGAGGTCCTCGCTCGACTCCCACCCCGTTCGGCTCGGGGCGCGGGGAGGTGCAAGGCGCAACTTGGGAAGCCAACGCCACAGTGCGGGTCCCACTCCGTGTGGCCGGCGCTCCCTCGCCCTCGCTCCCAGGCCAGCCGCCCACCCTGCCCAGCGCTTGCTTACCTCGGGCAGCCGCGGCCCCCGCCGCCCAGAAGCAGAGTCCCAGCCATGGGAGCCACCGGCGCGCCCCTCCGCCGCCTCCTCCTGCGGCGGCCGCTGTCCCCATGCTCCTCGCCCCACTCCGGAGCCCGGCTTCTCTTCCGCGCCCCGGGAGTCCGCGAGAGGCACGACGAGGCAGGGGCCGAGACGCGGGGGTCCCGGGGGGCTTTAGCGAGCGACTGTTCCACGGCCGCTCCCTAAGGCCCCGGGGCAGGGAGCTCCGAGTCGCCGCCGGACTGGCACCCAGAGAAAGCGCGCGCCTCCATAGCCCCCTACAGAGGGGCGACCGCTGCCGCCACGGCCGCTACCCGAGTCTCCCGCCGGCTCGCCCACAGCCCTCACGCCGCTGCCCGGCGCCGGACTACCGAGCGGAGCCGCGAGTCCACGGCGCTGAGCAGACCCCGCGACCGCCCGCTCTCCGCCCCTCGGCGCGGCAGCCAATGAGCCGGGCCGGGGCGGGGCGCGCGGGGTGGGCGGGCGCGCGGGGTGGGCAGGGGGAGGTGCAGGTGAGTCGGGCGGCGCCTCCACGTGCCCCCAGGTCTCCCCATGCTCTGCAAGTAGCCCCCTCTCCCGGAGAAAGGAACGGAGGCCGGGACCGGGCTGGGGAAGGGAGGACATGCCTGGGGATGTGTGCGCGCAAAGCCCGCAGCCCCCCTGGAGGCGAAAGCAGCGCAGAAAGACGGGGCCATCTCGGCAGCCCCGATGCTGCCAGGAAATCCGCTCAGTTTTCTTCAACTTTGGGTCCTCTCAAAGTCCTGACTCTCCTTCTTCCTTTTTTCCACATCAGCTCAGAAATCCCTCCGGAATAAGTGACAAAAGAAAAAAAAAAGTCAAGTAGGAAAAAAATGACACTGGAACAAATTCAATATTGCGCCTATGCTAAATATATATGTTGTTGTTGTTAGGTGCCGTCGAGTCGGTTCCGACTCATAGCGACCCCGATGCACAACAGAACGGACCCCTGCCGGATCCTGGGCCATCCGTACAATCTATGTTGTTATGCTTGAGCTCATTGTTGCAGCCACTGTGTCAATCCACCTCCTTGAGGGTCTTCCTCTTTTCCGCTGACCCTGTACTCTGCCAAGCATAATGTCCTTCTCCAGGGACCGATCCCTCCTGACAACAATCCAAAGTATGTAAGACGCAGTCTCGCCATCCTTGCTTCTAAGGAGCATTCTGGCCGTACTTCCAATACAGATTGTTCGTTCTTTTGGCAGTCCATGGTATATTCAATATTCTTTGCCAACACCACGTTTCAAAGGAGTCAGTTCTTCTTCTGTCTTCCTTATGTGTGCATATAAATTAAAATTTTTAAAAAATTAAGAGGTGGTAAAATGACAATATTGGGTGCAGCAAGGGCTATATGATCGATTTTTGTTTGAATTATTTTATTTTCCAATTCCTCTTCTGTTGTCCTCATCACTCCGGAATCCTCAGACTTTTGAGAAAGGCCCCACGTTTCTGATACCCATTGCTCATAGTGACCTTATAGGACAGAACAGGACTGCTCCACTGGGCTTCTAAGGCTAAAATCTTTACTTAAGCACACTGCCACATCTTTCTTCTGAAGAGAGGCTGGTGGGCTCCAACCATCAACCTTTCCGTTAGCAGGCCAGCCCTTAACCAAGGAGCCACCAGAGCTCCTTTGTTTCTGATAGCTTCTGTTTTTGTGTTTTAATTTGGGCCCTGAGAATTGCCGTTCCTATAAATATTAGGGAGTCCTGGTGATCGAGTGGTTAAGAGCTACGGTGAGCTAAGCCTGTTACAAAAAGGTTGGCAGTTCAAATCCACCAGCTGCTACCTGGAAGCCCTACGGGGCAGTTCTACTCTGTCCTACAGGGTCACTATGAGTCAGAATCCACTCATCTGCAATGGGTTTGGATTTTGTTGTTGTTCTTATTTTTGTTATAAGTATCAGAGAGAGATGTGCTGGGCATTTGTGCCTTTATAGCAAGAACAAAGAAGACTTTTTAAAACTATGGTTTGGTTTTACCAGACTGTAAAATCTTTATTCGAGTGCTTTTGAAAGTACCTTACAGTTGCCTCTTATTCTCCCCTTTGCAGAAGGAGGGATTTAAGAGATTGTCCAAGGCCCGACAGTTTCAGAGCCAAGAATACACCCTGATTTTTACTTTGAGTCCCATGTTCTGTAGTCAGGCCATCTCCCCCAGGATTGGGTCCCCAAAATAGTGCCAGAACTTAGCCGGCCCGAATATATGTCCTCTCTTGCCTGGCTGATCCCAATAGAAAATGATGTCTTAGTTTGAAAGAAAGACAACCTTCCCAATAGTTTCTCACTGCCCACGCTCAATATTGATACAAGTACTTTTAAAAAATCCATCTCTCTTGCCAAAGCACTACCTGCTCCCAAACACCTTTCTCTGGAGAATAAACAGTTTAACGTGAGGTAATTGTTCTGGATGAGGTAATTGCACTAACTCGCTTTCTCCTGAAGAAAAAGAGGGTGATGGGCAGAAAGATTGATTCCCTGATAAGCACATATGCCATCCCTCCCCTGAGCGCCATGGAGACACGTGAATGTCAGCTGAAGGAGACAATGGTTTCCAGAGTCTTCTTGTGGCTCAAAAAAACTTTCTGGACCTGGTCAAGGAAGTCAAGTACTGGGGAATGGATGCTTCAAAGCAAAGACTGTTGAGGGGCTGGGTAGGGACTTGCCTGAAAAATCTTTGTAGAATCTTAGTAAATGAGGGTTTTGTCCTTTTCCTCTGAGAAGGTGAATTGAGAATTAATCTACCAAATATGCTTTACCCGTGTTCTAGAAAACAGTCATTCATCGTCAGACTTTCCTTATTCTTCAATAGGATGTGGCAGTTCTATCACAAATGAGTATTGTCTTAAAAAGAAAAGAGAAGAGTTACTATGTTTCCAACATGTATTTAAATATTACTACTGTCCCTAGAGGGAAGCAAAAGTGAAAAGAGATTTATTTTGAAAAGGGATCTAGGAAATAGATGAGCTAATTTTTGGTTAATAATTCAAGTAAAATTGAAATGACAAATGAGAAAGGAGAAAAACTATTAACTTTTGGGTGCTCCAGGAATGGGTCTTTCATATATATATTTTTTTCATTTTTTAGCAGAACCAAACTCTGCAAAGTAAGTACTACTATCCCTGTTTGACAGATGAGGAAACTCAGGCTGAGTAGTAGAAGTGATTTGCCCAAAGTCACATAAGTAAGTGACTAAACATCTAGAACGACTCCCCAATGTGTACCATCCTAAAACTGAGATGAAGTTTGAGAAATTGTCTCTTCAACTGGGTTTTTCAAAGATAAACGTTTTTTCTCATCATTCTCAGTAATGTTTAGCTATTGGGCAAAGTTAGACCTTCAATATTAACCCATGTATTATACGCTGCATATTTATTAATGTACCACAGACTAATACATACAAAAAATCCCTGGTGGCGCGGTGGTTAAGGGCTCAGCTGCTAACGAAAAGATTGGCAGTTCTAACCCACCAGCTGCCTCACGGGAGAAAGATGTGGCAATTGGCTTCCTTAAAGATTACAGCCTTAGAAACCCTATGGACAGTTCTACCCTGTCCTACAGGGTTGCTGTAAGTCAAAATTGACTCCACAGCAATGAGTTTGGTTTTTCGGTAGTATACACAACCGGAACACTTCTTAGAAGAGAGGATGGTGAAGCTTTGGCTTGCTTACTTTTAGACATGTCATCAGGAAAGACCAATTGCTAGAAAAGGACATCATGCTTGGTATAGTAGAAGATCAGCAAAAAAGAAGGAAACCCTTAATAAGATGGATTGACACAATTGCCCCAGTGATTGGCCCAAATATAGCAAAGATTGTGGAGATGGCACAAGACTAGGCAACATTTCATTCTGTTATACACAAGGTCGTCGTAAGTTGGAGCAGAATAGATGGCAACAAACAACAACAGATTAATAAACCCTACATTAATCTAATCCTGATTGTTTTAAAACATGTATGAATTGTACTCATTCAAACAAGTCTCATTTAATATAAAATATCCATTTGGAGGGAAAAAGTTAAGGATAGTAGCTACACAAGGTTATTGTCTGAGGCCAAGGAGCAGCAGCATAAAATAATATAAGAATGGGTCTGAGAATCACCATAACGGGGGTAGGCCTTGACACTACCAGGGAATGTCTGTATGGCCTTGTAGCAAATCATGTAACATCCTCCAGTCTCAATTTCCTCACCTGCAAAACTGTAGATGACTTCTAAGATCAATCTTATTCAAGATCCACCATTTTCAATTTATCATTTTATGATTTTGAATACCCAATACAACCAAACTGGAAAGTAATCCACCTCTTCTGGGATTTAAAATAATTATGTAAAAAAAAAAAAGCATTGTGTTCTTGAAAGAGTATTTTAAATTATAACCAAGTTATAAATTTAGCTGTAACCAAGTAATATTAATACAATGAATAGACTTGGTAAAGTGTTTTTTTTTTCAACCCTTCGTTGTTTAAATTGCCTATGTCTTATTTTCTTACACTTCATCCAAAAAAGGTTAAGAGAGAGAAAGTTTCTATTTCCATTGCCTTTTGATCATCTCTAGTCCAGCTTATCTCAAAACATAGAAAATATTAGAGTTGAACCAAATTTGAAGGCGATAAAGATTGGGCACCAAGAGACATGCCCTTCCAAATACAATTTTTTTAGCAGTCTACTCTAATTCCTTAAGAAGAATTCTGTGTTTGGAAAGTATTATTTAACCATCCTTTTGATATAAGTGGTGAAACTCCAAGTAAAGTTAAGGAAAGCAGAATTATTCTACAGGAATAGAATTTGTTGTCCCAGGAGTTGGGGAACTAAGGGAGGAGCCAAGGAGTTGGTAGAAAGCCATGCCTTGGTTGGTAGAAAGGTGTGACCTTTCCCCTGGGAGCTCCAAATCATCATTAAGGTTATACAGATGATTGAATACTTTATAAAAAATGATGACGTGATTGAATTTTGAACCTAGATTACCGCATACAACATACTCAGAAGAGAGAGAAAGGAAGACATGAAAGCTCTCAGAAAATATGGAGAGTAGAACTACCATGTTCTTGTTCTTGTTAGGTGCTGTTGAGTCAGTTCCAATACACAGCGACCCTATGTATAGCAGAACGAAACACTGCTGGGTCCTGCGCCATGTCCACAATCGTCGTTATGCTTGAGCCCATTGTTGCAGCCACAGTGTCAATCCATCTCTTTGAGGGTCTTCCACTTTTTTGTTGACCCTGTACTTTATGAAGCATGATGTTCTTCTCCAGGGACTGATCTCTCCTGATAACATTTCCAAAGTATGTAAGATGTAGTCTTGCCATCTTTGCCTCCAAGGAGCGTTCTGGTGTACTTCTTCCAAGACAGATTTGTTTGTTCTTTTGGCGGTAGGTAGTATATTCAATATTCTTCACCAAAACTGCAATTCAAAGGCATCAATTCTTCTTCAGTCTTCCTTATTCATTGTCCAGCTTGTGAAGCGATTGAAAGTGTCATGTCTTGGATCAGGCACATCTTAGTCCTCAAAGTGATACCTTGGCTTTTCTTCACTTTAAAAAGGTTTTTTGCAGCAGATTTGTCCAATGCATTGCATCTTTTGATTTCTTGACTGTTACTTCCAAGGGGGTGGATTGTGGATCCAAGCAAAATGAAATTCTTAACGACTTCAATATTTGCTCCATTTATCATGATGTTGCTTATTAGTCCAGCTCTGAGGATTTTTGTTTTCTTAATGTTGAGGTGTAACCCATACTAAAGGCTATAGTCTTTGATCTTCATCAGTAAGCGCTTGAAGTTCTCTTCGCTTTCAGCAAGCAAGGTTGTGTCATCTGCATATTGCTAGTTGTTAATGAGTCTTCCTCCAATCCTGATGCTGCCTTCTTCTTCATATAGTCTACCTTCTCAGATTATTTGCTCAGCATACAGACTGAATATGTATGGTGAAAGGATACACCCCTGATGCACACCTTCCTGGTTTTAAACCCCACAGTACCCCCCAGTTCTTTTCCAAAAACTGCCTTATTGTCTATGTATAGGCTCCTCATAGCACAAATGAGTGTTCTGGAGTTCCCATTCTTCACAATATTATCCATAAGTTGTTATGATCCACACAGTTGAATGCCTTTGCATAGTCAGTAAAACATAGGTAAACATCTTTCTGGTGTTCTCTGCTTTCAGCCAAGATCCATCTAACATAACAATTATATCCCACATTCAATGTCCTCTTCTGAATCTGGCTTAAATTTCCGGCAGTACCCTGTCAGTGTATAGCTGTAACAGTGTTTAATTACCTTCAGCAAAATTTTGCTTGAGTGTGACATTAATGATATTGTTCAATAATTTCTTCATTCTGTTAGATCACCTTTCTTTGAAATGAGCACGAATATGGATCTCTTCCAGTCAGTTGGCCAGATAGCTGTCTTCTAAATTTCTTGGCATAGATGAATGAGCACCTCCAGTTGGTTAAAACATCTCGACTGGTATTGCATCAATTCCTGTAGACTTATTTTTCACCAATGCCTTCAGTGCAACTTGGGACTTCTTCCTTCAATGCCAGCAGTACTTGATCATATGCTACCTCTCGAAATGGTTGCTTGTTAACCAACTCTTTCTGGTGCAGTGACTCTGTATTTCTCCCAACTTCTTTTTATGCTTTCTGCATCTTTCAATATTTTTTCCAAAGACTCCTTCAATATTATAACTCGAGACATGAATTTTTTCTTCAGTTCTTTCAGCTTGAGAAATGCTGAGCGTGTTCTTCCTTTTTGGTTTTCTACTTCCAGGTCTCTGCACATGTCATTATAAAACTTTGCTTGGTCTTCTTGAGCTGCCCTTTAAAATCTTCTGTTCAGCGCTTTTACTTCATCATCTCTTCGATTCTCTTTAGCTACTCGATGTTCAACAGCAAGTTTCAGAGTCTCTTCTGACATCCATTTTGGTCTTTTATTCCTTTCCCGTCTTTTTAATGACTTTTTGCTTTCTTTATGTATGATATCTGCGATGTCATCCCACAAGCCATCTGGTATTGAGTGATTAGTGTTCAATGTGTCAAATGCATTCTCGAGATGGTCTCTAAATTCAAGTGGGCTATACATAAGTTTCTGCTTTGGTCTCATGGACTTGTTCTTATTTTCTTCAGCTTCAACTTGAATGTGCGTATGAGCAATTGATGGTCTGTTCCACGGTCTGCCCCTGGCCTTGTTCTGACTGATGATATTGAGATTTTCCATCATTTTTTTCTACTGATATAGTTGATTTGATTCCTGTGTTTTGCATCCAGTGAGGTCCACGTTTATAGTGGCCTTTTATGTTGTTGAGAAAAGATATTAGCAATGAAGAAGTTGCTGGTGTTGCAAAATTCTGTCACATGTTCTCTGATGTTAGTTCTCTCACCAAGGTTCTATTTTCTAGCTACCTATCCTTCTTCTTTGTTTCCAACTTTTTCTTTCCAATCACCAGTAATTTCAGACTGTGGAAGTTAGTAAAAATCTTCAATTTCCTCATCTTTAGCATTAGTGATTGTTGCATAAATTTGAATAATAATCCTATTAATTGGTCTTTCTTGTAGGTGTATGGGTATTATCCTATCACTGACAGTATTGTGCTTAAGGAGAGATCTTGAAAAGTTCTTTTTGATTATGAATGTGACTCCATTCCTCTTCAATATTCATTCCCCAAATAGTAGACCATATGATTGTCCAATTCAAGATGGCCATTACTGCTAATGCCTAGGATATTGATCTTTATGTGGTCCATTTCATTTTTAATGACTGCCGATTTTCCTAGATTCATATTTTGTACATTCCATGTTCCAATTATTAATGGATGTTTGCAGCTGTTTCTTCTCAGTTTGACTCATGCCACATCAGCAAATGAAGGTCCTGGAAGCTTTACTCCATCCATGCCATTGAGGCCAACTCTACTTTCAGGAGGCAGCTCTTCCCCAGTGGCATTTTGAGTACCTTCCCACCTGAGAAGCTCATCTTCCTGCAGTATACCAGATGATGTTCTGCTGCTATTCATAAGGTTTTCACTGGCCAGTTTTTTCAGAAATAGACCTCCAAGTCCTTCTTCCTAGCCTGTCTTAGTTTGGAAGTTCCCATGAAACCTGTCCAACATGGATGACAGTGCTGGTATTTTAAATACCTGTGGCATAGCTTCTAGCATTACAGCAACACGTGAGCCAGCAAAGTACAACAAACTGACAGACCTGATTGGAAGTTTAAGGTCATGGTTTCATGTGACATCCCAGTTAATTGACCTACTAACATGTTTAGTGTTTCTGTCCTACCTTCTAGTTTCTTGAGTAGTGCCTGGGATCTTAAAAGCTTGAAAGCAGCCATTCAATGCACTACAACTGATCTCCATTTGCCTGGAGCAACAGAGAAAGGAGAAGCATCAGGGATAGGAGGAGGAGGAAATGGAATGTGTGGCCAACAGCCTCCATGAACAACTGCCTCCTTTGCCATGAAACCAGAAGAACTGGATGATGGCTGGCTACCATTACTGAACATTTTGATCAAAGATTCCAAGAGAGAGTCCTGATCAAAAGAAGAAAAATGATGAACAAAATTTCAAATTCTCATGTACTCCAGACTTTATGGAGCCACGTAGGCTGGATGAATCCCTGAAGCTATCACCCTGAGATAATCTTTAAAACATAAACCACAATATCCCCTGAAGTCTTCTTAAAACCAAACAATAGTTTAGCTTAACTACTAAAAAATGTCTGCCTTGAGCATTATGTTCTTTTAAGAACTACTCTATGGGATCAAAGTAACAACAGCAACTCCAAAGATAAGATAGAAACCTTAGAGGGCAGCAAGTTTATGTTAACAAAGGAGGAACAGCTAAGAAAAAGAGGATGAGAATGGTTGTACAACTCAAAAAATGTAGTCAGTATCACTGAAGTGTACATGTAGAAATGGTTGAATTGGTGTATGTTTTGCTGTGTATATCCTCAACAACAAAATAAATTTAAAAAAATAAAAAAGGTATGGAGAAATCTTTTGCCTTCCTTAAATGATAGAACTGGGTCCTTTAGGAGCAGGAAGTGCCTCAATAAAAATCTGAACAAAAGCAAGGTGTCAGAAGGGAGACCCTTGGGGATAGAACATAGCAGTAGGTGAAAGGGAGTGAAGATGTGCACAGGAACATTAAAAGAAGAGTAGGGAAGAAAGAAGAACTTAAAATACCTTGACAATTCATTTCTGCATCGTAATTTTAGCTAACTTTCTGTTCTGACTAGCAGTTTCAGCTTAAGGGCTACAACAATCTTTTTCCCTTAATGTTTCTAGAGGCCTTTTAAGTTGCACCTGATTTATTCCATGGACATGGGTCATGGAAAGGCAATCTTCCCACAGCTGGGATGCTAACATTGTAGGCTTCCTCGTCCCTGAACCTGACTACTAAAGCTGAAGGCCCAACTAACAATCTATTTCTAGCTCTGCCACTGCCAGGTGTTTCTGATATAAGCCACCGTCACTATTAATTATACAATTATGATAATAAATACAGGAAGACCAAAAATCAAGTGGATGAAAGGGCAACAGGTGGTAACTTCAACTGGTGAACTTGGCAATACAAGTAAATGAGATAGCCTACAAGCGATATTTCCATTGGGAATACTCTGTGCCCTTCATTTCCCCAGGAAGGTCTTGTTCAATCAGAGGCACATTTCCGAAATGCATGCGACTTACGGAGAGCATGCTGAATTTTATTGGCTACTGTGTGTTCATTGTCCAGCTCATGATTCATGAAGCTGCTGGAAGCAGGGGAAAGAAAACAATGTCAATAGCTGGGGAGCTGCAGGTGCTTCACGTGTGTTGTTCTAGGTGTACAATAATCCAGTTTAACAACCTCCCCTGTGAAAGGCAATATGGGATCGTTTGTTAAACTCTCACACATGCAAAATTAGAGAAGTCTATTTTAGATGGTGGTCTAAGAGGCAGCAATAAAGTGCAAAAATTCAATACATTTGTTTAAAAAGGGCAACAGGGCACCAAGATAAGACTCTAACTAAGCAGGTTTTTCCTGACACCGCAAGTGTGCCTTTCCCATTTTCTGCTCTGGGATTTCTTCCTGCAATCAGTCGTGTTGGAGTACCAAGTGCAGCTGCTGACACAGACGAATGAAAGAACTTAAAAATAATAACAAGAAACACAATTCTTTGGCAGTAGAATTAATGTGTTAGAGCTTTCAAAATAATAAACTGTGAGGAGAAAAGATGAGATGTGTTAACTCATAAAAGATGTAGCTTCTGATGACAGAATAACACGTGACCTCTGAGTTACCTGACCTTGGCATTTAGCACCAGAAATGTGACAATTCGCACATCCCAGCATTTGCTATTTTTGTGGTAGCCCAGGCAGAGTCTGTTATCTTTCAATAGTGAAAGGAAATTCTACTATTCTTAGTATGGAATGGAAGATCCTTCTAGGTTTTTGTGGGGTGTATATTGGTGACAAGGACTGCTGGTGGTGCAAAGGTTAAGTACTCGACTGCTAATCAAAAGGATGGTGGTTCGAAGCCACGAGAGACTCTGTGGGGGAAAAGACCTGGTAATCTCCTCCCATAAAGATTACAGCTTAGGAAAACCATGGGGCAGTTCTGCTTTGTCACAATGGGTCACTATGTGTCAGAATCAACTTGGCACCTGACAACAGCATATTGGTGTTGAATTTTTACTGCCCAGTTTTGATTCATTCTTACTCCACCTTTAAACTTCATTCATTCATTTCTTTCTCTTTATCTATGCTAGCAGGTATTGTGGCTGCTGGTGGATAGAGAGGACAAGAGAAGAATCCTCGAAAAATAATTAAAGTGGATTTATAGTCCTTGAAGTGTTCAAAGTCTTATGACTGCCTTGTAGCCTCCACTAGACCCAAAATAGAAGATGGCTGAATATCTGAGGAGAAAATTGTTCTATAGATTCTTGATGGAAATAAAATCAAGAATCCAAAATGTAACAAGTAGAGCAAACTCATATCCCAACTTCCCCATGCCTTCACTTACATTGTGAGATCCTGGATTATTTGATTTCCCTGGAAGTCGCACGTCTACCTGGAGCAAATTGTTGGAGTAAGTGGGGTTAAGTACAGAGGAAATGTTTCCAGTTTGCAGACATGAATAGTGTCTTTTGATGCTAAAGCTTCTCTTCTCACTTCTGAACAAAGAAAGGCTAAACAATGGGTGGTGCAAACAGGACAGAATTTGCATGGCAAAGTTGGAGGCTAGAATATGTTTGCTGTTTGGTGTACCAGAGCTAGAAGAAACCTGAGGTACCTGGCCTCTGGAACAAAATGCTACTAATAGAGTGGTAGTAGTCATATTTAGAAAAGAGCCAATAGCCTTTAAACATAACAAGCCACTTTAAAAAAAAAAAATGGCATTTAAAAATCACAAAGCAAACAACAGCTCTCTGAAAGGCAAAAAAGATAAGCAATTTATACTTCTTTCTTTTTCTCCTTTTTTGAAATTAATTTTCCTTTTTTCCTTCTCTTCATCTTACTTCCCTTCTGTAATAAGACACTATAAGCAAATCCTGTGGCTAAAAGAAGGATAAAAACTCTGGTAGATCCTTGAAAACAGGGCTTACGTAACTTCTACATGACTCCAATCGGAGATACACAAAGAGAAGATGTTGGCTTAACCGCCAGAGTCTTCTCTAGTTTTCAAGTAAAGTTTTGACTTCCCTGGCCCAGATGCAATACCTGCCTCCTTTTTCCATCTTTATAGTTAAAAAGAAGCTATGAATTTATAATTTGTTATATCTTAAGGCTCAGGGAATAGATTTAAAAGCATTCATTAATGCTTTTAATGGCCGTCATGCATTTTGAAGGAGAAAAGATTTGCTCTACATGTTAAGTGGTATTTAACTGAAAATAAAATTTAAGGGAATACCATTTGCAATTTAATTCAACCACATGTTTCAGGGCTCTTATCAGGTATAAGGATGACTTCCTCTCAATTCAAGTACCAGCCTCCCTAGAGGGAAAGAATCTAGTTCTAGAGTAGATGGCAGGCATCATTAGAAGGCCGTGAACATTATCAGTGCTTTGGTAAGGAAAGAATCCAAATAATAAATAAAGGTAGAACTCCTTTTTATTTCCAAATGATTGACAACATACTTACTTCTCTGCTGAGAAGAAGATGCATGCTGCCATATCTTTCTAGAGTGTGTATGTGTGTCTGTATGTTTGTTTCAAGCAATAGAACTGACATACCTGAGATATTCCTTAAGACTCTAGGAAGATGATTTCTTACCAAAGCAACCTAGTCATTTTGCATTTTAGCTAACCCTTTTCTGCTCTAGAGACATAGGAATAAGAAGTAACATATAAATGAGAAAACTAAACTCATGTAACAGTAAAAATTACCACTGGGTTGATTCTGACTCATGATGATCACAAGTGTGTTAGAGTAGAACTGTGATCCGTAGGGTTTTCAATGGTTAATTTTTTGAAATAGATTGCTAGACTTTTCTTCTGAGGCACCTCTACCTTACCGTATCATACCCGTTGCCGTCAAGTCGATTCCGACTCATAATGACCCTATAGGACAGAGTAGAACTGCTCCATAGAGTTTCCAAGGAGCACCTGGTGGATTTGAACCGCCGACCTTTTGGTTAGCAGCCGTAGCACTTAACCACTACGCCACCAGGGTTTCCGAGGCACCTCTGGATGGACTCAGACCACCAATCTTTCGGTTAGCAGTTGATCATGCTAACCATTTGCACCATCCAAGAACTCTTACCAAAACCCATTGCCTGGCTCAAAACCAAAATAAATATCTACATGAATCCTCAACAGAACAGAAATGCTAAATGTTAAAAACAAAACAAAACAAAAACCCGTTGCCATTGAGTCGATTCTGATTCATAGCAACCCTATAGGACAGAGTAGAAATGCCCATACAATTTCCAAGGAGTACTTGGTGGATTTAACCTGCCAAACTTTTGGTTAGCAGCTGTAGCACTTACCCACTACACTACCAGGTTTTCCATGCTAAGTGTTGAGTGGGTCTAAACCCGTGAAACTTCTAGGTTCTGGCTATTGAAGCAGGCAGTGTTATAAGTGAGTCTGCATAATACAATGCAATAGGGAATAAATTGCTTCATTGCAAATGGGATACCAAGCAAGTCGCACAGCTTGAAGTAGAGCTTGGGGTGTGATTCTTCAACATAAGAAGAGCCTGAAAGAACTTCAACCAATCGCTGACTGCTTCTAGAAAGGGAGGAACCAAAAAGACACAGCTTCCTTACTGCGAAATGAACCAAACCATACACTGGTTCAAGGACCGACTGTAATATCCCCTGATAATACCACAACTCAAGGCCTGAACAATTTTTATATACCTAGTTTTAAACTAAGGGTCTTGCGTCTAGACTGAAATAATTACAAATCTGAAACCCAAAGAGTGGTAATCACAGATGCAGAAAAACAGCTGGGGGCAGGGATAGAGTGTTTTAACTTGATATAATAGAATGTTTGAGGTATGGTAAGGTCAAACAAAAATCAAGAGAGGAAGGCCATAAACACTTAAATGTTTATTATATTCACAGTTTCTGGTATTCACAGCATGCCCAGGAGGACCAAATGGGGAAAAACAAATCAGAGATGGGATGTGACAGTGTGCAAGCAGCTGTATTGTGCTTTTTGCAGGACATGTGACAAGGAGAAGTCAGAGAAAGTGGGGATTTTATTGGTCAGCTATATCTGAAATTCAAGCCTTGGGGCTCTCGTTTCTCCCAAAGGGGAAATTGAGAGAGCTTCTTATCTAGGTATAGCAGACCAGGGTTGAGAAAGGTTACTTGATGTGCATGTTAAAGCATTATATTAAAAAAATTAGAATATAGTTAATACAAGCAGAAAGGCAATTCTCTCCCTTAAAATAACCATTCAACCCCATATCCTAAAACTTAAAGATAAACCCACTGCCATTGAATCCATTCCGACTCATAGCCACCCTACAAGACAGAGTAGAACTGCCCCATAGGGTTTCCAAGGAGTGCCTGGTAGATTTGAACTGCCAACCTTTTGGTTAGAAGCCGTAGCTCTTAAGCACTACACCACCAGGGTTTCCCAAAAACTTAAAAATAATATAATGTGAAAAAAATGAAATCAACATTTGGAACATTAATTCACTCCACGTGGAGAAATGATATTATAGAACTATAAAATATGTTTATTTGAAATGTTCAAAGGGAGAAGTGGAAGAACGGAATTTATGACAAAAGTATAAAAGTACATTTAAAAAACAGAAGCAAAATAAACTCAAATGAAATAAGCACAGGTGGATAAGAGAAAAAATAAAAACCTTGGAAGTCGATGATATGATCATTGAGAAAGTAATTCACAATTATTGTATAATTTCAAGGCTCAAAACTGGCAAAGTTGAAGAGAAAATTAGTCAATTTGAAAATACTATTGAGAAAGATATCGAGGTATAGGAAAATGCAAGTTTGATTTTAAAATATGTAATAGAGATTAAAAGATTTAGAGGCTAGATTGAAATAGTTTGGCAAACATCAATTAAGTACTGAAGACTAAGCTCAGATAGGGCGTGGTGAGAAGTAACATTATAAAGGATATGAGATGAAAGATCTCCAGAACTAAAAGAAATAATTATTCAGCTGAAAAATACACTCAAATTTCTAACTAGAATATATTTTAAAAGAACTGAATTGGTCGTTTTCCTCAGGGGAGTTTCAGGGTCTTCTGCCACAAGGAGTATATCATATTCTTCTCCATGTGTCCAGAACCAAGAATGAAGAGAGTTGTTCAGTGACTGTGGTTGGTGTAGCTATCCAACAAGTAGTTTGAAAAAGAAGCTTGCAGTGCACAATTCCTGAAAATAGAATTCAGAAACAAAACAGAATAGAAAAGACCTATAGATATATTGCGTTATCTTACTTACTTTGGTGGGCTGCATAATCCAACAACTATTTTAGAGTATTCCATAGTTGATGTAGAATACAAACTTAAGGCTATGGTGGCATTGGAGGTCAGTAAATCATATATACCAAAAAAAAGTTTCAAACTGGAAACAAGCAAAAAAAATATTGAAATCAGCCATTTCAGAGCTGTGAACATTGGGGAAAAGTAAGCAAAAAATAAGTATTTATTCAAAGAAATTGAGAAGAGGTTGGAGTAAGAACCGCGGGAGTGTGTGGTCTTCTTGTGTGGGGATGCTTCTGTCCTTTCTCCTTAACTTGACAGAAGAGAATGATAGCTTTACCAGCACAGGACTGGCCAAAACCCCAGCAGCTTTGCTGCTGGAGGGGTTGACTCAACCTTTACAGGAATAAATCTTGAAGTTTTGTCAGCTATCAGTGAAAAAGTCACTAAGTAGGCAGTTAAAGAGAAACACTTGCAACTGAGCTATCCCAAGATTAAGGTCCCAATTGTGGCAAGAAAAGGAGCATCCAAGATCTTGGAAATGAGAGAGCCATCGAAGGGTTGGGACAAGTTCTTTACAAATACCTGGCTAAATGAGAAAATACATATAGGAGCAAAGGAGACCTAAAAGAGATCAGCAAAATGTAAAAGCCAAGGAAGACTTGGGAACTGGATGCAAATTTCAATGATTCCCAACTCGCAAACAGATATAACTTCAGAGAATGGAGGCTTTACATTACAACTTCAGGTGTTTGAGCATAACCTCTTCCCAAATCATTGGCTAACCACTAAGCTATGCAAACTCAAGGGCATACTTGAGGAAGTTGTACTAAAAAATAAAATGTAATCACAAAACCAAAACAAAAGAGCAGAAACATCAGAGATTGTACACTGAAGGGGAGCCAGATTTCACCCATAAGTATAGGCAAGGTATAAAACAAAAACAAAATTCAGGGCTATTGCTACAATATACTATTTATTTAAAATGTCTGGCTTTCAGCCAAAAAATCATGACACTTGCAAGGAAACAGGCAAGTGTGAGTTGTACCAAGGAAAAAAAAAACAACCAATACAAACTGACTCTGAGTGGGCCCAGAGGCTGGACTCAGCAGGTAAAGATTTCAAATCAGGTATTACAAATTTATCCAAAGAAGTGAACAAAACTGTGGTCAACGAATTAAAGGAAATATCTCAAGCCAATTCAGTAATGAGGGACTTGAATCCCAAAGGAGAAATAGAATCTATAAAAAAAGAAGTAAGTAGAAATTCTAGAGTTCAAAAGTACAATAACTGTCTTAGTTATCTAGTGCTGCTACAACAGAAGCACCGCAAGTGGGTGGCTTTAACAAACAGAATTTCATTCTCTTACAGTTTAGGAGGCTAAAAATCTAAATTTGGGGAGATGACTGTAAGGAACACTTTTATCTCTCTGTCAGCTCTGTGGGAAGGTCCCTGTTCATTGGTTTCATGGTGATCTTCATGTAATGTGGCATCCATCTTCCCCCATCTCTGCGTGCTTGCTTACTTGTTTAAATCTTTTTAACTCTTTTATAGCTCAAAAGACATTTACTTAAGACACACCCTACACAATACTATCTCATTAACATAACAAAGAAAGCTATTCTCAAATGGGTTTTTAACCACAGATGTAAGGATTAGGATTTACAACATACATTTTTGGGGGGACAGAATACAAGCCATAACAATAACCAAGAGAAAATTTCACTAGACTGGCTAAATACATTTGAGATAAAAGAAGATAAAAGGAAGGTAAACAAACAAACAAACAAAACAGTTTGTTACCATTAAGTCAATCCCCACTCATAAGGACCCTATAGGACAGAGTAGAACTGTCCCATAGGGTTTCCAAGGAGCAGCCGGTGGATTTGATCTGCCAACCTTTTTGTTAGAAGCCAAGCCAATCTGTTGAGTTAAAAAAACAACAGGGGATGAAAATGGTACACTAAAAAAAAAATTGCTTATCGCAAAAGGAGGTCAAAAGAGGAACAATAAGGATATGAGTCAAATATAAATCAAATAGTATCAAGCATTAATCAATAATTACATTGAGTATGACTGGATTAAGCACTCCAATCAAAGGCAAATATCTGTAGATTCAATAACATAGAAAAATTCAACTATATGTATTCTACAAGAAACACATTTTAGATTCAAATAAACAAGTAGGATAAAATAAAAGAATAAAAAAAAAAAGATATAACATGCAAAAAATAACCGTGAGAGAGAAGGAGTGGCTATGTTAATATTAGAAAATAAACTGCAGACAAGGGATATTACAAGGGACAAAAAGAAGCATCTGATTTTGATAAATAGGTCAATACAGCAGGAAGATATGCCAATTATAAATGTAAGAATCTGTCTAAAAACCCCCAGAACATATGAACAAAAACGGACAGAACTGAAAGGAAAAGTAAAGGGCTCTTGATAGAACATTTAACAACCGCCACCACCCCCACAAAAATCAGCAAGGTTATAGAAGACTGACCAACACCATGAACCAACTAGATCTAACTGACGTATTTAGAACACCCCACCCAACAACAACTGAATCCAATTTCTTTTCAAGCACGCATGGAATATTCTCCATTGTTCACCATATGCTAGTCCATAAAATAAGTCTTATACTTAAACCAGTTGCCGTCGAGTCATTTCCAACACATGGTGTTACCATCTACTTCAGAGTAAACTGCGCTCCATAGGATTTCCAGTGACTGATTTTCCAGAAGTAGATCACCAGGCTTTTCTTACGAGGCTCCTCTGGGTGGACTTGAAACACCAGCCTTTCAATTAGTAGCTGGGTGCTTAGCCATTTGTGCCACCCAGGGGCTCCTTAATATACTTAAGACGATTGAAATCATATAAAATATATTCACCAGCCAGTATACAATTAAATTAAAAATCAACAATAGAATGACATTTTGAAAACCCCAAATACTTGAAATAGAAAATCTGAAAAGGCCTATATCAGGTAAAGAAAATAAACTAGTAATTAAAAAGCTTTCTCCAAAGATAATCTCAAGCCCAGATGGTTTTGCTGATGAAATCTGTTAAACATTTAAGGAAGAATAATAATCCTATATAAACTCCTCCAGCAAATAGAGGAAGACAATATTTCCAAGTCATTTTATGAGGGCAGTAGAATAAAATAAAATTGAAAGAAAATATTTTTTCGTGAACATAGATGTAAACATACTTGACAAAATATGAGCAAACCCAAGGCTGCAACATATAAAAAAGACTATGCACTATGATCAAAATGGTATATTAACTGATTTCCAGTTATTAAATCAACTTTAAATTCCTGAGATAAATTCACCATAATAATAAAATGAAGGACAAAACCCACATGATCTTATCAATAGATACGCAAACAGCATCTTACAAAGTCCAACGCTGATTCTAAGGAAGCATTTCAAACCACGACGAGTGAAACTGAACTTCCCTAACTTGATAAAGAATAGCTAGGAAAACCTATAGCTATAATCATATTTAAAGGTGAGGTGAAATCTATTCAACATTGTAATTAAGGTTCTAGTTAGTAAAATTAAGCAAGAAAAAAATAAATTAAATGAATACTGATTGGAAAGAAAGGGTCATCCAGATGGCAAGATGTTGTATGCATAAATTCTCAGGATTCTACAAAAAATTTACTAGAACTAGTAAACAAGTAAAAGGGAAGCAAGATAAAAGCCTGATATGCAAAAAAAGCAATATTATTTTTATGTACTATCAACGAACAACCTAAAAATAAAATTAAAAAAAAAGTTTTTCCTTTAATTGGTTTACAGTTTTAATACAATCCTCATGAAAATTCTGGCAGACTTATTTTTAGAAAATGACAAACTGATCCTAAAATGCATATGGAAAAGTAAATGACCTATAAAAATAAACAATTTTGAAAAAGAAGGACAAATTTGGGAGTCTTACAGTACCAGATTTCAAAACTGTAAAATTACTGTAAAATTACAATAATCAATTCAGTATGGTATTGGAAAACAGAATTGAGACGTAGACCAATGAAACAAAATAGAAAGTCCGGAAATGCACTCATACATTATGGTCAATTTATTTTTGACAAATGTGTTATGGAGATTCAAAGGGACAAAGATAGTAATTTCAACCAACGGTGTTGGAATAATTAGATATTCATATGTAAAAAAGGAACTTAGTCCCTTAATTCCCATCATACATAAAAACGAACTCAAAATGTTTTATATAAATACATGTAAGAGCTAAAACTTTAAACGTTCAAAAAGAAAATGGAGAGATTATTTGTGACCTTAGGTTAGGCAAAGATTTCTAAGCTATGACAACGAAAGGATGATGCATAAATGGAAAAAAAAAAAAAGTAAATTGGATTTCATCAAAACTTTTGTTTTTCAAAGGCACCCTTAGAAAATGGAATTAGTTATAGGCTAGAATAAAATATTAGCAAATTGTATATTGATTACAGACATATCCAGAATATATAGAAAAAATACTTATAACTCTACAATAACAGGAAAAAAAAAAAAAAAACCCCGTCAAAAAATGCCCCCAAATTAGAGGAGTTACTTTACCAGTGTGAAAATGAACAGAGACAACCCAAAAGAGAACAAAGAGAGGCCATTCATTCAGACATGGCTATAGCAAGGGAGTCAGCCACTTGCATTTGGCAGACTCAAAGCCAGGCTAAACCAAAAGCCAAACCTATTGCCATCGAGTCGATTCTGACTCACAGTGATCCTACAGGACAAAGTATAACTGCCCTATAGAGTTTACGAGGAGTGCCTGATGGATTCGAACTCCAGATCTTTTGGTTAGCAGCCACACCACCAGGGTTTCCATAAAGGCAGATTAGACAGTGGTAAAGCTTTATGATGAAAAAAGGAGAAGATTTTAGGTAGGGTCTGATGGGAGATTTGGGGCATGGGGAAGGTGGAGGTTGGCTGACTAGAAGCAGGGTATTAAATGTGATTGGTCTGGTAGCATTTTGGATTTCTCTGGTTGGTTCTGAGTTGAAAGCAAAAGCAAAAATGAGGAGAACTGGCAGGTAATGAACAAGCCCAGAATATTCTTGTCCAATTGCAGCAGAAGTTGTGTTTTGGTTTCCTAGACATGTTTTACAGAGGTTGTAGGTTAGAATTCTATTGTCATATATAGTCAGGCCATTCACCATTTGTCTATACAGTCTCTCGTCAGAGAAAACACACACATGACCAATAAGCACACGAAAATCCATTCAACGTTAACTGTCATTAGAGAAATATAAGTTAACATTGCAGCAGTCAGGAAATCAAACAATACATTGTGTTGGGCAGATCTGCTGCAAAAGACCTCTTTAAAGTGTTCAAAATCAAAGATGTCCTTTTGTGGACTAAGGTGCGCCTGACCCAAACCAGGATGTTTTCAACTGCCTCATATGCATGCAAAAGCTGAACAATGAATAAGGAAGACTGAAGAAAAATTATGAATTATGGTTTTGGCATAAGAATATTGAATATGCCCTGGACTGCCAGAAGAACAAACAATCTGTCTTAGAGGAAGTAGAAGGGAGGATACCCAGACTTTGCCTTACGTACATTGGACATGTTATCAGGAGGGACTAGTCCCTAGAGACGGACATCATGCTTGGTAAAGTAGATGGTTAACAAAAAAAGAGGAAAACAGTCAATGGGATGGATTGACACAGTGGTTGCAACAAAGGACTCAAACATGGAACAGTTGTGAGGCTGGTGCATCTGGGAAGTGCTTTGTTGTACATAGGGTTGTTATGAGTAGGAACCAACTCAGTGGCACCTAACAACAACGACAACAACAAATTTTTTTTTTTTAAATTAGGAAGGACTAAATTTTAAATAGACTATCTAGAAATCTAAATTATGAAACTTAAAAACTCAATATACAATTAACATAGTTGTTGGTAATTTCTTTGACTTCAGAGACCATATTCTTAACCATTATTCTACATCTGTTTCAATTGTAAGCATTTCTAAGTTTTCCATGTTTTATTTTTTGAATAAAATATCCTTTTTAATCTCAGATAAAAGATGCACAAATGATTACAAGGGTATTCTTTATTCCTGTTTTCACAGACAACTGAGCTAATTTGAACTCTCATGACTTTCATTCCCAGAGTGCAGCAGGACTTTGCTCCATCTCTCCCTGATCTCTAGTGTCTGACAAAATACCTGCCAGTAAATCTTCATATATCTCAGTTACAAACTTACTTTCTGAATCTCAGAATTTACAATGGCTTCTTCTTATTCAGTGAAAATAACTTTATATTGGGATTTTACCCACATCAGCAATCCTCCAGGTTCTCAAAGATTAATGATAGGATATTATATCAAATAATATAAAATATTTTTAATAAATTTCAGCTCCCAAATCTTACAAACGCACAAACTCAAATAATAAACACATTTTCCCTCTTCTTTTAAATGGTAACCTTCTCCAAGTTTCTTTCCCATAGGTTAATAACACTGAGGTAAAACCATTTTATTTACGTATTTATTTCCCTTTATTACAAGGAGCCCTGGTGGTACACTGGTTAAGCTCTTGATTGCTAATGACAAAGTTGGGGACCCAATCCCACCAGCTGCTCCGTGGGAACAAGGTGTGGCAGTCTGCCCCCGTAAAGGTTACAGCCTTCGGAACCTTATGGGCCAATTCTACTCTGTCCTATGGGTTACTGAGTTGGAATCAGTGGCAAAGGTTTTTTTTTTTAAGCTTTACTACAATTAAAACCCATTCCAGTGCCCTTGAGTCGATTCCTACTCATAGTGACCCTATAGGACGGAGTAGAACTACCCCATATAAAAAAAAAATAGAGTTAGTGTATTGCTTATAAGCCCTAAAAGGAGTTACATCGTTCTTGGACAGGCCAGAGTATCTCAAGCTTTGTTATAGCCAATTATCTAGGTATTTAAAAAGCACGAAAATTCACTAGACACATCACATGGCAAAAATTCACTAGTACATTCCAATCTGCAAGAATTCTA
This sequence comes from Loxodonta africana, assembly GCF_030014295.1. Lineage (NCBI taxonomy): Eukaryota > Metazoa > Chordata > Mammalia > Proboscidea > Elephantidae > Loxodonta > Loxodonta africana. The sequence goes on from NC_087360.1 coordinate 65,576,465, forward strand.
AAATGTGGAGGGTACCCCCCAATATGCAAAATGATGAAGAATATGCCTGGTATATAATTTATACTTTGACTAAAACTCATTGGCAAATGCTGTTTTGTTTCTTTTTATATCAATAAGCCTATTGCAACAAAAGAAAAAAAAAGTTTGAGACTATACCATCCAGTAAATTTTCTTAGCCATTGGATTTAATGGTATTTTACCAGAGACTCCGTCCTATAGGGTCGCTATGAGTCAGAATCGACTCAAGGGCACTGGGTTTTGGGTTACCAGAGACAAAACGATGCCCTGATTCCATTCCTATAAAAGGAGTTACTTTTCCAGAGTACGAGATGGCAATACAAACATGATAATGAAGATTTTCATAAAGATTATAGTCATTCAGAAATACATAGTATTAAGGAAAATTTCTGAGCATTGGTGTTTAGTTGTAGAATAAATTAAGGATACAAAAACGAAAACCTTACTTGGCTTTGTAAAAACCATGTTATTTATAAGCATTTCCATTAGCTATTTAGTAACTAGCATGTGAGAAAAAAATAATTTTGCTAAGTTGGACAGAAAAAGTTAATATCCAACTTTCAGCATTGGTATAAGAATCATCTCCATTTTTTTTTTTTTTTTTTTTTTGCCACTTTAATTCTCTCACTGCTAATCGAGTCGTGTCTCACCTTGGTGGGTTCAAGAATTTCTTCTCAGTGGTTCATCCTGTATTGATTTGGCTGCTTCATAATAGGAAGCCCACATGAAACTGACAAAAAGAATGTCCAACTGTTTACAGTGAAATAGTAGGAATAGCTAAATAAATAACCCTATGTGTTACTTACAAGATGTGTGTGTGTGTGTGTGTGTGTTGGAGAGTTCTGATTAATCCATCTATTTTGTGGGCAGCGGCGGCATTGAAGGCATGGAAGATGAGGAAGGACCTTGAATGATACATACCAGTCTCTGTTATAACATAATATGTAGCCATTCTTCATTGTAGGGTGTTTTCTAGGTATCATCAGGCTGGTAAAAATAGAATTATCCTCTACACTTAATATATGAACGCATGCATACACATTGGTCAATCTTTTATCCTATGTATTTTTCTTTCTTTGCTGTTGCTTGAGTCATCAAAAATTTCTGGTGCTATGACAACACCAAATAATGTCTATATGAAATGATTTTGAAGATATCCCAAATCTTGTCAACCACAGTTAAACTATTTTCATTTTAGAGACCGATATATAATATATCAACTCTTTTGTAATACAACATTAAGAAAAAAATGAACTCATTCCCATCGAGTTGATTTTGACTCATTGCAAGCCTACAGGACAGAGTAAAACTGCCCCACAGGCTTTCCAAGACGTGGCTGATGGGTTTGAACTGCCAACCTTTTGCTTAGCAGTTGAGCTCTTAACCGCTGTGCTACCAGGGCTCTGATAATTTCCCACCTAGACCTAAATTCCCAAGTGAGAATAGGTATTCCTTTTCTACAATCTCAGAGCACTTAGCAGTTTCATAAAAGTAAATTTTCATCACTTATCTCCATTAAAGTAAAACACAATTTAGTTCACACCAAAGTAACTATATAATACATTGGTATTATGTTTAAGTTTATTTAAAAGATGAAGTACATGTGTTCTTATTATTTATGTTAGGTTAATGTCATTATCAACTCATAACTTAAAGCAATTTTGCAGTACATTGCAAAAATAGTTTGTTAAAGAATGAGTAAAATTATGCATCACGGCATTTAACTTGACCATAGCTTTTCCTACACACCAACACTGCTATTGCTACATTATGGAAAAACACTTTTGAAAATCTAATCAATTTTTTATTTGACACAATGGCAGGCAGCATCCCTCATCTAGGGATCCTAATGATAACCGTGACACAAATAAGATGTACTCACAAAAAATAAACATAAGCGAGGGAGAATTTCAAACACTAAGGAACAAGTCAGAGCAAAGCCACCCAGTAAAAAGAAATGAATTGTATTATCTCTGTGTGTGTGTGTTAGAGGATTCTGTTTCTTCATGAGTGTGAACTGCAAATCACAAAACGAGAGGGGGAAGAGAAGAGGTTGGGTGGTGCTTGGGAAACTGACCTGCTCACTTCAGATCTTTGGGTACCGTGCTGTGAATGAGAAAGAACAGGCAATTGTCTATGGACGAATTGGAAAAGGCGTTTAGGATTGTATTAGCAAAACACTTCTGGCACAGGGTATGTACAGTTTGAAGAAAAGTGCAAACATAACATGGGAAAGATTGTGCTAAACATATATCTTCCTCTTTAATACAATTGTTTTTATCTGTAGAGCAAATATGACATTACTTGAGTATACGACATCTGTTTGGTGGTGTTTTTTCTCCCCGAATGTAGTTATTTAATTACCAGCATGTAATTAAATGATGCAAAGCTTTCCAAGTGACTCAGTTACAGAATTAAACAAGCCGATAAAAAGGCAAATACATTGATTGGCTATCTGAAAATCATGAATATATGGTTATTTATTATATACATACTTGTACGTAAATGTGGAAACCTTGGTGGTGTAGTGCTTAAAAGCTATGGCTGCTAATCAAAAGGTATGTACATGTATATGTGCATGCAAATATATGATATGTATTATATTATATATAAAAGGAAATGGAGATAGAAAGACAAGAGACAGACAGAAGCACACACACACACACACACAGAGAAGAAAATTGTATCTTGATTCTTCTCCCCTCGCCTTTAGACACAGAGGAAGAGATCAGCTTTGCATTATTTGATGACACCCTCAAAGTTACAAGGTCTATAAATATGTGCGCACTGAACCAAACCATTGTTTCACATTGTCTTTCTGCACTGGCATCAACTGATTTGAGTATATTTCCATTCATAATCCGATGATCAAGTTCTTCAGAATTAGTGAGCACGTTTAACCTGCAGAAGTTCTCTTCATTCTTCATTTTGTGTCTATTTTCCATTAATATTTCATGCCAATCAGGTTTTTTTTTTTTTTTTTTTTTTAATCATTGGATGTAGAGGTTAAATGACAGCTCCAAAACCAAGAAACCAAACCTGTTGCTGTCGAATTGATTATGACTCATAGCGACCCTATAGGACAGGGTAGAATTGTCCCATAGGGTTTCCAAGGAGCAGCTGGTGGTTTTGAACTCCTGACCTTTTGCTTAGCAGCTGAGATCTTAACCACTGTGCCTACGTGTACAAAATTTGAAGCACATTATAAACATTTTTTTAAATAATTTTTATTGAGCTTTAAGTGAACGTTTACAAATCAAGTCAGTCTGTCACATATAAGCTTATATACACCTTACTCCATACTCCCACTTACTCTCCCCCTAATGAGTCAGCCCTTCCAGTCTCTCCTTTCGTGACAATTTTGCCAGTTTCTAACCCTCTCTACCTTACCATCTTCCCTCCAGACAGGAGATGCCAACACAGTCTCAAGTGTCCACCTGATACAAGTAGCTCACTCTTCATCAGCATCTCTCTCCTACCCATTGTCCAGCATCTCTCTCCTACCCATCAGTCCCTTCCGTGTCTGATGAGTTGTCTTCGGGAATGGTTCCTGTCCTGGGCCAACAGAAGGTTTGGGCATTATAAACATTCTGAAACAAGAAATAACACACGACAGCAAAACTCTGACAGGAGTGACTTCAACTATAAGAACACCTTGAGTGTGCATGGCTTTCTGGCAAACAGTCACAACTGGCAGTGCGCAACGTGTCAAAATGATAAGTGATTCATGTGCCATGGGGAGTTGAACGAAGTTGAAGGGTAGTATGACTACTAGTAAGTTCTGTCTTTTGGCTATTATGGGGATTTTCCCCACACCTATTTGTGGTGTGATGTGAGTGTGACCTTTTTTAGAATTCAGTTAACAGTTGCCTGTTGACACTTGGGTTACAGATTACTTACATAGGAAACCTCTACCACATATCTGGGTGGTGACATGTTGAAGAACCCCAAATATAATGACAGCTATGCTCATTCCTTTATAAGAAGGAGATTCACTGAATTCAATGAAATAGACGCTGTACAACTTTTAATTTTCAAACACCAATCTCACAGTATTCATGCTTCCTAAACAATTGAATCAAAGCCAAGGAGCTAAACCAGACATAATCTGACACCCTAAAACCCAAGAAGGCCTGGTTTAACCGTAACAGAACCTTGAGGAACTGAGGATATGGTCACTTGAGGCTTTTGTTTCAAGTCTAAGATCAAGATTCTTATTCGAGTAAATAAGTAAAAGTAGATGACTACAAGAACTGAAACGTTAGCAAAATCATAAAAACAGAGCATGGGGTTAGGTAACCCACAGTAACATGACAAGATGGACGAAAAAAAATTGCAGCAATTATAAATTATCTCTTAAAAAGTATGGTTCAGTTTGATGAATTAACTGACTTTGGTAGCTGAGTCAGGCATCGCATTTAGAGACATAGGAAAGGAGAAAGAGTGGTTCTGTGAATCATTGCTACCAGCTAAGAGAGGAATCAACATATTCAATTGCATCAGAAAGGATTTTTTTTTTTAATTAACTTAAAGTACAGCTTTGTGTGTGAGGGTCAATTTGTGCCTACTTTGCTCATTAAAAAAAAAAAAAAATCAGATTAAATGCCCATGAAAAGAAAATAGCTTTCACGAGCATATATTGTGTATTGTACCCTCAAGTACTTTCCGGAAAGGCTTTCCCCGGAAAGAAAGACTCTCCCCACATCCCACCTAGCAATATTGGACAGTGTAGAGAGCATCAGAGAAAATGCTCAAGATATTCATGCTTCTTCTTTGATTTTTGTGACAATTTTGCTTTTGTAAAGGATGAAGTGTTTTTCTGAAACTCCCATACGACCAAGGTTTTCGCAAAAATTCATTTTGCAATTCCAGTAGGACAAAGAGTGGCAAGCCCTAGTCCAAAGCACCCATTTACCTTGCTGACTTTGGTGTAATGAATTACTTAATATGACCCTCTAGCCATGGTCTTTGTGACTCACATACAAGGAGTGGGACTGTGTAAATAAGGTACATGGAACCTGTGATGACTGGGGTTATGTGTCAACTTGACTAGGCCATGATTCCCAATATTTTGTAGTTGTCCTCCATTTTATGTGTTGTGGGCCCTGATCCCTACATATGGATAAGGCAGGATTGGTGTAGGGTGTGTCTTGGGTCACAACCTCGCAGGATGGCATGACTCAAATCCCGCTCTTACCCAGTTGTGCCTTCCCTGGTGTATGACCTGCATCTAAGGGATATGTGTGGATGACCTAGCATGGCTCCCTCTCTGCATGTGGATCCCACATCTGGTTTGTGATCAGTTGACCTCTGGTTCTTGGGACTTGAGCCAGAGGCCTGCTGTTTGACCTGCCGATTCTAGGATTCGCCAGCTTCCACAGCCCCCGGGGACCATTGGCTTATTTTCTGACCTGATTCACCAGCTTCCACAGCCTTGTAAGCCAGCAACCTGTGGTCTGAACTGCTGGTTTGGTTTTGTCAGCCCCTGCAGTCACGTGAGTCGGGAGAAGCCTATACCTGATCCACAAATTTGGGACTTGCCAGCCTCCACAACCTTGTGAGCCATTTCCTTCATAAGGTTCATGAGTTCTGTGAGATGTTGAAGCAAATTATAGAACCCAATGATGAGAGGAGAGTGCTGAGGGGAGAGGGAGTAGTTGATGTCAGAGATAGTGGAGTGTGGTACAGCAGCTTGGAAAAGTTGAACATGTGGGACATCTTTAACTTCTGCCTCAAAGGAACCAGCTTTGGGCTGATTCTTATAAATGAAATAATTTGTTTACTGACTCTAAACTCCAAGTCTTTACATCATCGACTTCTAATTGGCAAGGAAACATTTGCCTTGTTCAGCACATCTTCTGCTTTTCCCCCATTCCGTGTTTTACTTGTAACGTATGAAACTTCTGCTAGCTATCAGAAGGTAAGACAGCCTCTATTTCAGACTGACCCTCCTACCAGCAGTAAATGGAGTTTTCTCTTCCTTGCTTCCCTATGGTGGTCTGTATTTCAAGATCTTTCTTCAGTTTTCAGCATACAGCTCCTGCTTTCTTTATAGAAATGAGAGAGGTATTTCATGGCCAGATTAGCAGACGTATTTTTCACCTGAGGAAAGATGGCACTGGGTTGTACAAGCATGAGAAGAACCAAAGAATTTCCTTTATTCTCTTTAACCAAATCCACAGATACGGGAAGCCTTGGAAGAGTCTGGTTATATCTACTTTTCAGTCCATTTGTATTTTTCGGTTGATGGGTAGTAGAGGCAGGCCTACTTCCAGTTTTGCCTATTTTAATGTCTCTGCTAACTGAGAGTGAATTTGGGCAGGTGTTAATGTTTTTTCGTGTGATGCAAGAAGCAGAGCTATTTACAAAGGACTCTGGGGGCTTCTTCCAGATGATCTGGACAAGGAGCTCTTTGGGAGCAAGTTGGGGTGGTGAGTGTTTCTTCCAGCTAGAGAGGCTACATTCAAGGCCAGCTTCCTATAGGGCTCACGGCTTCTTTCCTTCAGCAGATTGGCTCTACAACGTCCTAATGGTCCCAGGGTCGGGGCCGGGGGCATTTCCAGGCAATTGCTTTAAGGATTTGCTCCTGATTCTATATTGCCCAGAGTCCAAGCAGTTTGTGTTTCCCTTCACTAGTAATGTTGGGAGGCAATAGAGGGGTGAAGTCAGATGCCGTGTGTGTGTGTGTGTGTGTGTGTGTGTGTGCATGCTTACAAAAAATACACGATTGAAGCCTATAGGTACCTATAGTTATTTATTCTAAAACTACCTCCTTCCAGGTATAAGAAATGCCTGCCCTTGTAGTTGTATAGATTCTGTCTTAAAGCTGGAATAGTGTAAATAAGCTCTAGAGATGGTCCAATTTCTTGACAATATGAAATGTTATTGAATGGATACAGAATAAATACACGACAAACATGAAGCAGGAGAGTGGTTCAACGAGGACCTCACCTTCAGTTCAGAGAAGGCTACATTTCTAGTGGGTGGAATGATTGTGAAGGGATCGGATTTAATAAGCTGGAAGAACTTAGTTGTTTACTGAGGTCCACTGAAAAACCACAGGCAACACAGCTTCCTCCTCTCCTCCATAGATAGCATTTTTCTTCTTGCCTCAAATTTTCCTGCCCAAGAATGGCTTTCATGTTTAACTTTAATCTGAAATACATTATAGGGTAACTTTGATTTTAAAACCCTTCGTAATTCACAAAGCATGTTGAGAGACATTATTACTTATTTACATCCATAGTAATACTGCATGCAGTTTTAACATTCCCCTGTTTTAATGAAAGAGCTAGAGTTTCCTCTGTAGCGTCTACTATACTGAAGTGCTAAAATGGAGGGTGAGTGATTTTTACTAAGATCCATAGTGGGAAGAGGGAGGTGGCCTCCACTAAGATGTATCAGCTTCAGTTTAAGCTTTTCCCTTTCTCTTTTTCTTTAGTGTACGGCCAAGGCTTTCAGTTGGTTCTAATTCACTGAAATACAAGAATTTAAAAGATATTTGCTCATGGACACATCCATTTATTTACTTCACTCATTCATTCATTCATCCTTCTCTATATAATAAATATTGAGCAAGTGCCAACCATGTGTTTGGGTTTCCAAAACGAGCATGATAGACAGAGTAGCTATTCTTAATACGGTTGTTCCAACAGAGGGAATAAGAGACATTAAACGAAGAATTTTTTTTTTCTTTTAAGGTATGTGTATTACAGAGCTTGGTTTGTGGAATAAAATCATAACTGCTATACACATTATTGGAAACCTTGGTGGCGTGGTGGTTAAGTGCTAAGGCTGGTAACCAAAAGGTTGGCAGTTAGAATCTACCAGGTGCTCCTTGGACACCCTACGGGACAGTCCTACTCTGTTCATTGGGGTCCCTGTAAATCAAAATGGACTTGATGGCAAAGGGTTTGGTTTTTTTTAATACACGTTATTATATAAAAATAATTAACACAATTGTGATAAGGAATGATATAGGATACTGTGAGAGTGAATAAAATGAGGACTTTGTTGGGATCATACAATGCTTCCCTAAGGAAGAGGAAATTGTGAAAAAGGCTTTGAAAAGAGAAAGAGGTTGACCAGAAGGAAACAAATTGTTTGTGTAACGAGGCAAGTTGGAAAGGGCTGAAGCTTCAGAAGTTGGTATGCCCCAGACACTATAGGAACTTTTAGGAGGTGTTAAAGGTGTTGGTGTTTCTCCTTAGACCAATGGGCTACACTGGTCTTTAAGCATGGGCTTTAAGCAGAGAGATGATTAATTACACCACTCTTTACTTACTCTTCTGAACTGCATATTATTATTATATAATTTATATAATTTTCCTTTTCTTTGAAAAGATGCTTTCTCTTAGTCAAATTTCAAAAGCTTAAAAAAATTATACAGTGAGAAATTTCCCTTCCACCATATCTTTCCACCACCCAGTGCCCCTTCCTGGAGGCAACCAATGTTACTACTTTCTTTTCATCCTTCCAGAAAGGACTTTAGTGTAGACTTAGTTTTATAAAAAAATTAATATGAAAAATATTAGACATCCGTCAAAGTAGAGATAATGATATAATGAACCTCCATGTACCCATATAACTTCATACAATTATCAAATCAGGGCCAATCTTGTACATCTATAACTCCATTACTTTCTCAGAAATCCCTTCACAAACTATTTTGAAACAAATCCTAACCCATTGCTGTTGAGCCGATTCTGAATCATAGTGACCCTACAGGACAGAGTACAACTGCCTCATAGGGTTTCCAAGGAGTGGTTGGTGGATTTGAACTGCCCCCCTTTTGGTTAGCATCTGAGTTCTTAACCACTGCACTATCAGGGCTTCAAAACAAATCCTAGACATCATATAATTTTATATATAAATATTTAAAAATGAATCTCTAAGACAAAAAAAAAAAACACAAAGTCCCTTTCAAATAGCAAAAAAAAAAAACACAAAGTCCCTTTCAAATAGCAAAAAAAAAAAACAAGCGATTTGCCAGTATCATAATCATATCCCAGAAAAATTATTATAATAAAATTCTTAGTGTCTTAATTTGGGTTTCCCCTAAAAGCAGATCCTAATACAAGGTTTTGGTGCCAGCATAAACTACCTTGGGTTGTGATTCCAGGAAGCTTTTAAGAGTGGAAGGAAGTAAGCAAGGGAAGATAACTAAGTTCGGAGAAGAGTGCGCTAACGGAGAGGCACTGTTGTGTATAGATAGGACTCAATCCCACCGGGAACCCTTGGAGACACTGTGTGGGGCACCAGTCAGAATTGTCCCACTTAGGGTTAAGAAAACTGAACACTTATCCTCTGATAAGTGTCCCTCATGGATTGAGAGCATACTCCCTGGCACTTCTATTCCCAGGGCCAGAGAATTCCCTCAGATGAAAGACTTGAGAAGATTCTGACAGGTCCAAGAATTTTTTGCCTCTGACCTCCGGGGTGGGCTGAGGGAATGTGCAAGGAACATGTAGTCAGTATCTGCTATAAAACTCAGTTTTCACATTGTTTATATAATTTTCACTGTTAGATGAATCGGGATACAAACAAGGTGGATGAATTGTGATTAGTTAATATGTCTTTTAAGCGTCTTCTAACGTATAGGTTCATCCTCCATTCCTCTTTTTTTCTTGCATTTTTTGTTATTGTTATAGAAGCGAGTTCTTTTTCCCACAGAGCTTCTTACAGACTGTATTGTGCAGAGTTTATCTGCATAATGTTGTTTAAATGTTCTGTTGTCTTCTGTAATTCATGGACACTGGTAATTATTATATTCAAGCTTTGCTTTTTTGCCAGAATACTTCATAGTGGTAGTACGTTCTTCCAGTAGAAGGCATGTAATTTCCAGTAGTCTCTCTCTGTTGTCATAGCAGTACCTATTGAAAATCACCAATTAGATTCATTAACTCATTAGAGATAGCAAAAAGGGTAATATTCTAATTCTATCATTCCTTTGTCAATTACTAGTGTGAATACTTTTCTAAAGAGAAGCCTGTCTTCATTAACTATCTGGTTGTCCTGTGGTACAGTTACTAAAGTTTAAATCCTTGGTTATTTTCTTTTATCTACGAGTTTTCAAAATAGTGAGTTGGTCTTAGTATTTTTCAAAGGTAATCACTCACTTTCTCGGTATCATTAGGAACCCACAGAGTTAAATAGATTTAACATGTTCTCAATCCACAACAGTTATTTTTGTTGATGTTCAAATTGTCTCATCTTCAACCAATGAACACCTATTCCAATTGGCTCCTAAGTACTTTTGACACAGTCTTAGTCATTTCAGACAGCTTCCTTGTTTTTTTTTGGCATAGAAACACTCATCTTGTTTCATTTATACCCCCAATGACTTTCCCAGACAACTTCTCTCTGACTATTTTGAAAATCGTCTGCTACACAATTTATAGCCTTTTGTTGTTGTTCTTAGGTACCATTGAGTCAATCCTGACTCATAGTGACTCTATATGATAGAGTAGAACTGCCTCATCAGGTTTCTAGGCTATAATCTCTACAGGTGCAGATCACTAGGTCTTTCCTCCCACAGAACCACTGGTGGGTTCCAACCGCCGACCTTTTGTTTAGCAGCCAAGTGCTTAACTATTATGTCACCAGGGATCCTTAATTTATAACCCTATAACAGCTATTTCTTCAAAGAGCCATGGTTCTTTTCAATGGGAGATAGCATGTCAAAACCACAGTTGGGTGCTAGGGGAATTATCTGTTACTTAGTTGTTAAAGATTTTTAGGCCGGAGTTAGAAATAAATTTTTTAAAGAAAAAATACACTAGATGCTTCCAGTTAGAAATAAGGCCCAGGGAGATTTTACTTAACATCATTGATCTCACACCAGTATTTCCTTTCCCTTATGCAAAAATCTTAGTTTTCAGAGACACCAATGTAATTACTGATTTGCTTTATCCCACATTGTACGTACACCAGCTTCATAATCATAGTACAACATTATCACCAATGATAATATGACTTAAAAAGCTATTTTAATTTATGATTTGCTTTCTTTAGGATCTATCCCACTGTGGATGTGCAGCAAAATGACCGTGTTTTAAAATTTGTTGAAATATTTCCTCTCTGAAAGGCCATGCCAACATTTGAATTACATAGCTGTGATTATGTATTTCATTTTATTTTGATTTTTAGTGATCATTTTTTAATTTTAATTTTGCTTTATAATTAGCTATATTATTTCAAAGTCTAATTTATAAAACCAGGTATATTCAAAGAAGTTTAGCTTGAATCTTTGTTCTCTCTACCTTACTCCCACCTATCCCCTAGAGAGGGACACCATGATGGGCAAAGTACAGGGTCAGTGGAAAAGAGGAAAACCCTCAACAAGGTGGATTGACAAGGTGGCTGCAACAATGAGCTCAGGCGTAACGACTGTAAGGATGGTGCAGGACCGGGCAGTGTTTCATTCTGTTGTGCATAGGGTCACTGTGAGTGGGAACCAACTCGACAGCACTTACAACAACAACAACAACCCCCTATAGGCAACTTTAACAATATAAGCAAAGATGCTCTGATATGTGTCTTAGTTATCTAGTGCTGCTATAATAGAAGTACTTCAAATGGGTGGTTTTAACAAAGAGAAAGTTATTCTCTCACAGTCTAGGAGGCTAGAAGTACAAAATTCAGAGTGGTAGCTCCAGGGGAAGACTTTCCTTCTCTGTTAGCTCTGGCGAAAAGTCCTTGTCATCAATCTTTCCAGTCAAGGAACTTCTCAGCTCAGGGACTCCAGGTCCAAAGGGCACACTATTATCCTGACTCTTGTTTCTTGGTGGTATGAGATCCCCAAGTCTCTCTGCTGGCTTCTCTCTTTTATGTCTCAAAAGAGATTGATTTAAGATACCACCTAATCTTGCAGATTGAGTCCTGCCTCATTAACATAACTGCTGCCTATCCCACCTCATTAACATAACTGCTGCCTATCCCACCTCATTAACATCTTAGAGGTAGAATTTACAACACATAGGAAAATCACTTCCGATGACAAAATGGTGGACAGTCACATAATACTTGGAAATCATGGACTAGCCAAGTTGACACACATTTTGGGGGGACACAATTCAATCCACAACAATGTTATATGTGGTTATATACATGTTGTTTTTGTTGTGTGCTATTGGGTTGATTCCGACTTATAGTGACCCTATATGACAGAGTAGATAGACCCCATAGGATTTCCTACACTGTGATCTTTACTGGAGCAGATAGCCAGATCTTTTCTCCTGCAGAGGAGCTGGTGGGTTTGAACCACCAACCTCTTGGTTAGCAGCCAAGAGCTTAACCGTTATGATATGCCAGTATATATGTATCTCTCTCTTTCTCTCTCTCGATATATATTGCTTGCATCCATATGTATTTATATGTGCGTGTGTGTGTATATTCAAAAACCAAAACCTACTGCTGTTGAGTTGACTGTGACTCATAGCGACCCTATAGGACAGAGTAGAACTGCCTCATAGGGTTTCCAATGCTGTCAATCTTTATGGAAGCAGACTGCCATGTTTTTCTCCTGAGGAGCGGCCGGTGGGTTTGAACTGCTGACCTTTTGGTTATCAGTCGAACACTTTAACCACCGTGCTACCAGCTCTGGAGAGTATACATACACAAGCACAAATATATATGCACACACACACAAATATTTGTGTATATATGTAGGGGTACATTCACACTTGTGTATGTATTTGTACTCCCCGTTCTTTTAGATAGATAATAACAAACTACACATATCTTTCTGCACCTTTGAGAATTCTTCAAAGTTGGCATTGGGACAATAACTAAGGACAATCTGTCATGCCAGAAGCCGCTGTTGGGTGAGAGAAAGCAAGGCATATACAGATGTGAGACCATGGGTAAACACAAAGCTGAAGCTCATGGCATAGCGTAGTGAATATTTGTGTTGTTTTTGTGGCTTTTCCTAATGAAATTCTTAATTGTTATTTACTTGCTCTTCTTTGTTTGAGGCTGGATTTGCCAGATACAAATGGTTCTTTGATTTGCCTGGGCGAAAGAGTACTCTTGAATTCTAATACAGTTTCACACAGGTTCTAGAAAAACAGGCTGCAAAATTTCCATTGGCACACGCTTCCTTTGTTTTAAGTGTACATCTCATGCAAGAAGGCCTTGGCTTTCCAATATATTAGCAATTTAGAAACACAGTTTGCTTTTTTGTCACTTTCAATTTAATGTACCACTTTTTGCATTTAACAGAGTCCGTAATAAGTGAAACTGGATTAGTCGATTTTACCATGGATTACTGTTCAATTTTAGTCAGTTTTCTTTTGCTAGCCCTCTGGAATTAACATAATGAAGTAATATCTGGCACTGGAAGGAAAGCAAAGGCCATTTTCTAGGTTATATGTGGTTTTTATTTTTAAAACACATTATCTTTCAATTCTGTCATGAGAGTTTGTGCTCCCTTATCACCTCAGATACAAAAGCAATGTCAGGTTCTTTCTGTTCACACTAAATCAGGAAAATGAAGTTGGCATTCACCAAAGAAAGCAAGTACATAGCAATGAACTTTACTTACCGACTTGACAAGGTCCATTTTCAAAACTGGTGGGTGCGAGGATGACTAGGGTATAAGAAAGAGAGGATGGGATGGAGGAGTGAGGAGCTTCATGAATGGACGCCATGTGGTGTGAATTGGGTTGGCTGTACTGCAACGTGTGAATTGAAGCACCGAATTGTAACAAGGACACTTTATGAAGCCTTGTGTAACTACATATCTAAATATGTACATACATCTTTTTTCAGTAATGAAATCAACAGATAATTTTGTTGCTAACTGCCATCAAGTGGACTCCAACTCAAGGTAGCTTTATGTACAGAGCAAAACATTGCCCAATCCTGCATCATCCTCACAATCGTTAGCATGTTTGACTCCATCTTTGAGCAACTATGCCAGTCCATCCTACCCAGGGTCTCCTGCTCCCTCGGCGGCCCTCTACTTCACCAAACATGATGTCCTTCTCTAGCTATCGATCCCTCTTGGATGACCTGTCCAAAGCAAGTAATGTTCTACCAAGACCCAAAAAAATTTCATTGGCTAACTTTTGGAAGTAGAGTGTTGGGCCTTTCTTCCTTGTCTGAATTATTCTAAAAGTTCTCCTGAAACTTGTCCACCATGAGTGAACATGTTGATATTTGAAATAGTGATGGTATAATTTCCAGCATCATAGCAACACTCAAGCCACCACAATTCTACAAACCAACAGATTGGTAGCAAAGGGCAATAATCCTAGTAAAATCTCATTTCAAAAATCAAAATAAATTCACTTAACATTATTTCAAGAAAATTTAATACACCCAAAATTGAAACACAAGAAACGAGTAAATTAGAAGATAATTGAAACATAAGAAACAAATAAATTAGTAGGTAAATATCACTTACTAAAAAGAGACTCATTTCTGGTTTCCTTTAAATATCTGCTTCCCTAAAACTCTCAAATATTAGGGCAATTCACTAACATTTGATTTAACTACACATTATATACAGCTGTTAAGCAAAAGAAGGTACATTAATGATGTTCACTTTTATAGCTTTGTCCACATGAGATCATTGGTGACCTTGAGAAATCAATTGCAAATAATTATGTAGTAAGAAGAAGATGGCAAAGAAGTGGGAAAAGCTGATGTAATTTGCTCATGCTTTTATTAAAATAATATTTTTTATTCTTTTCACAAGTCAGGGTGTCTGAAAAAGAAGTAGAGTGGCCATGTAAAGATGGAACAGACTCAAGGGAGGGTTTTCTGGTGAATTTTTTTGTAATTGGAATGCAATTTATTTTTAAATATTTAGTTTTTGTTATTTTCAATTTAAATAATACACGTACATCTTTACTGGTCTAAGAATGGTTAAAAAAAAACCAGTACAAAAGCCCAAAATCTTCCTCTCAGCCAATCCCCTATTTACCTGGGTCCTTCCCTGTTGGTTTCTTGTATGAGTTTCTTATATACCTTTCCTGAGTTTCTTTGCTCAAGTAAAAGCAAGTATGGATATGTCACTCGTTATGTTTATGCCTTTTTTAAATAAATTGCATATCTCCTGGTAATTAAAATGATTTACATTTTCAGGTGATCATCATTGTTGTCGTTAGGAGCCATCTGACTCTCAGTGACTCTGTACAACAGAAGGAAAAACTGCCCAGTCCTGTGTCACAATTGTTGCTATGTTTGAGTCCATTGTTGCAGCCACTGTGTCAATCCACCTTGTTGAGGGCCTTCCTCTTTTTAGCTGATGCCTACTTTACCAAGCATGATGTCCTTCTCCAGGGAGTGGTTCAATGTGATAATATGTCCAAAGTACTTAAAACGAAATCTCGCCATCCTCCTTCTAAGGGACATTCTGGCTGTACTTCTAAGACAGATCTGTTTGTTCTTCTGGAACTCTGTATATAGTCAATACCCTTCGTCAACACCATAATTCAAAGGCATCAATTCTTCTTTGGTCTTCTTTATTTATTGAACAGTTTTTGCATGCATATGAGGCAATTGAAAACACCATGGCTTGGGTCAGGCGCACCTTAATCTTCAAGGTGACATCTTTACTTTCTAAAACTTTAAAAAGGTCTTTTGCAGCAGATTTGCCCAATGCAATGTGTGGTTTGATTTCTTGACTGCTGTTTCCGTGGGCTTTGATTGTGGATCTAAGTAAAATGAAATTCTTGACAACTTCAGTATTTTCTCCATTTATCATGATGTTTCTTATTGGTCTACGTGTGGGGATTCACATTGTCGTTTTGTTGAGGCTGTAGTCTTTGATCTTCATCAGTAAGTGCTTCAAGCCCTCTTCACTTTCAGCAAGCAAGGTTGTGTTATCTGCATATTGCAGGTTGTTAATGAATCTCCTCCATTCCTGATGCCCCAGTCTTCTTCATACAGTCCAGCTTCTTGGATTATTATTTTCATTATAATACTTTGCCTTCTAGAGCTGCCCTTTGAAATCTTCAGCTCAGCTCTTTTATATGATCATTTCTTGCATTTGCTTTAGCTGCTTGATGTTCAAGAGCAAGTTTCAGAGTCTTCTGACATCCATTTTGGTCTTTTCTTTCTTTCTTGTCTTTTTAATGACCTCTTGCTTTCTTTCTTCATGTATGATGTCCTCAATGTCATCCCATAACTCGTCGGGTCTTCAATCACTAGGGTTCAATGCATTAAATCTGTGCTTGAGATGGCCTCTAAATTCAGGTAAGATATACTCAAGGTCATATTTTGCCTCTTGTGGACTTGTTCTAATTTTCTTCAGTTTCAGCTTTAACTGACTTGTGAGCAATTGATGGTCTGTTCCACAGTCGGCCCCTGGACTTGTTCTGACTGATGATATTGAACTTATCCATAGTCTCTTTCCACAGATATAGTGAATTTGACTCCTGTGTATTCCATCTGCCGATGTCCATGAGTACAGTTTCCATTCATGTTGTTGAAAAAATATTTGCAATGAAGAAGTCATTGGTCTTGCAAAATTCTGTCATGCCAAATGCTTAACCACTGTATATACATATGTAAATATATATGTATATATACCCATTGCATTAAGTCAGTTTCAACTCATAGTGACCACACACATGCATATATATAATATTTTATTTGCATATTTTTTTCCTTAGAAATGACTATATTTTTGTCATATATCTGGTGGATTCTTTTATATCCAAAAAAATTTACTAATATATATCACATAGTAAACTGGTCAGTTTTTTTCTTGGAGAAAACAAAGGTTTTAAAGCTTCTTTATTTTCAGAAAAGTTTCTGAAATTACATTTTAGAATATTTGTTGCATTTACCTTTTTGTTGTTTTTAAAAAATATGAATATGTTGCTTGCTCTTTGCCTGTTTCCTGTATACCACTTCTCTTATTTTCATTTTAGTTCTTTTTTTTTTTTCTCACTTCTATATACTTTCTCCTTCACTTGGCTCCTGATCACCTTAGTAACTATTCTCTCTGTATCCTTTCTGATAATCATCATTTCTGTAATCCTTTTGTCTTTCTTGTAGAGTTCCGTCCATTCTTCCCACTTCTTTCTTTTGGGTGACCGTTTTTTCCTTTAGCTCTTTTTTTTGTCCTCTGTGGTCTTTCTTCTTGTAGTGATTACTCAATAATTCATTTCACTGTTGAGATGTTAGCTAAATCTTTAGGTACAACTTGGTGATATTTTTTCTAATGACTGTTCTGTTGGAAAATTTCACTGCTTTTTTTTTTAAAAAAAAACATTTTTAAAGGATTCTGTGCCACTATTCAGTGATTTAAAGAAATGGCATAAATCCTTATAATACATCACTTGTTCCGTAACTTAGAGAAATTATCCCGACTTGATATTCTCTTGACTTAACTGAGTCATGATCCAAGTTCAGGGAAGGAACTCTAGTCATTACCTTATACGTTCCCTTCTAATTTTAAAATTACCCTGACTTATCGGAAGCAAGAGTTCAAATCCGTAATTGCCCAAATAATGTCACTGCTATGACAAATTTCACAACACGAAGGTCTGTGTCTTTTATATTGGCTTATTAGCACATAGGAAAGTTTTCAAAAAAGCATCAGACCTTTGAGGCAGTCTTATGATAGCTGCTTGACAGCCGATAGACAATTAGCACAGGAAGAAGACAATGATGAAGACTGTTGGCTGTAGTGATTGCTTATTTGTCGCTGATCTTTTTTTAAACTCTGGCTAGAAATATCTTAAATAAGGCTAAGGATATGGATTATAAATACTGGAGCACTTAATGTTTCCCATTCATTAAAAGTTAATATTTCTGCAAATACTTGTTTTTGAAAATTGTCTAGAGTTTTATAAATGATGAGAGAGATCTGGCAATAGTGTCAGGATTAAAAAGAAATCAGTAATATCTTATACTTGCTTAAGAAAACAAAGGAAATCAAATCAACAGAGTAATTTTTTGCCTCTCAGAGAGGCAATTTAGCAGCTTGACTATATGGAAAATTGCGGGTTTAGGGGAAAATATTTCAGATTCAAACGTTACAGGAAAGTTACCCAAGGTGGTCTTTAAAACATCTTATACACTGTTTTTCACAGCAATGCCTAGTTTAAAAAAAAAAAAATAGTTTAAAATAGGGGTTGTTAAATAGGAAAAGCTACAGAGCCTTTATAGGAGAAAGCAGGAAAGAGAGATTGTATTTAACACACAAGACATGAAGAAAGAAGCAATCAGGGGGAATTTAAAAAATTATTCTTCAGGTATGAACTTTCTCTCCTTTCTACAGCTGAACTTGCTTTTACACACTCATGGCCCTTAATAGATATTTCTTCAATAAGTCATTGTGTTAGTGTCACTATTAATTATAACCACCAGCACTACTACAATGTAAGGAGGGGAAATGAAGAAAGTAAATGGAAAAAGAAAGCTGTTACAAGGAAGATGCTAGATCAATGTATCATTTGAACATAAAAAAACCCAAACCTGTTGCCATCAAGTGGATTCCAACTCACAGCAACCCTAAAGAACAGAGTAGAACTGCCCCAAAGTGTTCCCAAGGAGCACCTGGTGGACCTGAACTGCCGACCTTTTGGTTAGCAGCCATAGCACTTAACCACTCCGCCACCAGGGTTTCCACATTTGCACATAGTGGTTACAAACAAAGGCTTTGGAGTTTGAGCACACTTAGGTTTTAGCCGTGATTCTACCACCTCTTGTTGTCTGTCACTGGGAAGGTCATTATCAGTCTCTTGAACTCAATTTCCTCAGCTACATAATGGCGATAACAATAGTATGCACCTCACAGAGCTGATATTAGTATTAAATGTCGTAAACCGTGTTAAACACTTGGCATAATATTGACATATTGTAAGGGACAAAAGAAATATTAGCTGCCATCATTATTATGTTATAAATAAAATGTTACGGTAGCATAAGCTGTCTTGCACAAAGCAAATCACCACAAACATCATTGTTTCAAAATAACTTAAAGCCTGGGATATCTATCAACTTGTGACTCAGCCAGGGAATGTAAACTTAGCAAAATAAAAAAATAAAAAAAAGTTACTAAGTAAATCTATACGCTCTATGGCAAGAAAACAGCTTGTGGTAGCAGAGATGATTTGGGGGCCCTCCTGCCCAGTTACGGTAAAACAACTCTGAGGAGGGGATTTGGGCTGAGGACCATATCTGGGTATGCATGAAATGAGGCTCAATGGTTTTTATGACATTGGCTCATTGAACTTGGAATCTGATTGAATTTATGAAAAGAATCTCTTAAAGTGTTAGTGATCGCTGACAGCGTGTGTCAGGAGACATTAAACGAAAAGAGAGAAAGAGAAATGCCTTATTTTCCTCAGTCAACTGAAGTCTCATTGGGTGGATGGAGGTGGAAGGGTGGATATGCATGGCAAGATTTGAGTACAGCTGGTTCCGTCTACTGTTTCTGATTCAGCTTGTCCTTATTACAATCAAAAGTTAACATTAGGGTCCCATGGGCATAGACTCTCAATCATCAGCCTGTGAAAACTAGTGAATACAGTGGAGATAGCAACGCAAAACTTCACATACCTCAACCATCCTAGATGTTGAAGCTCTTATGGTCTACCGATGTTGACATAAGATTAGTGGTTTGTGAGGAGCCCCATCCTGTGAAAACCACACTCTGTCTGGTTGCATGGAAACCACTCTTGCAGTTGTAGAACATGCCACTAACCTAGCATGGGGTTTCTTTTAACGGGTAATCAACCATTTAGGCAAAATACTGCTCAGTAGTTGAGCAACATAAAAAATGCAGTTTTTGGTCTGTTCATGTAACAATGAACCCAAATGTTTCACTCTCCCTACACCGCTCTAGATGCAGAATGGCAAAGGGGTAAGCACACAGACTTTAAGCCACAAAAAGACCCGAGTTCCAACTCTGAGTTTGTAATTTATAAGCTCTGTACTTTTGGAAAGGTGCACAATCCTCTATATTTGTTTCTTTATCATGATCTCTCCATTAATGGATGCTGTGAAGATTAACTGAAATAATGTTTGTAAAACACTTGACCTACTGTAGACATTACTTAATTTATTTTTTTATTTTTCCATTGAAAAACATCGCTTATATATTTCCCATCAAAAGAAACTCTGGCAGTGGGGATAGAGAGATGATGAGGGAAGCCAAGATCCATAGGCTCAAGGAGCTCACTCTGTTGAAGGGAGGAACGTGAATTATTCTTAATAGCATTTTATGACTAGGCATCAGGTGATGGGTGGACTCCTAGATATTGCACCAACATTTTCTATGTATGAGAATTTTTCTAAGGAAGGGGCCAGAGCTTTCATGAGAATCCCAAGTGATAGTGATACTGAAATGAACTAAACACTACCTTACCTACTAAATGTGGTTAATAATGCTATCTACCTTAGGGTGATGATGGCAATCAGTTGAGACAGTGTATCTGTTCCTACTTTTGTGCCCTCATACCTGGTAAGTATTCATATTGTTCCATTACCCAAGAATCTGTTCTTACTGGAAGTCAATTAGGAAAAGATTCTTTGCAATGGCAATGTCAATGGTAACGGTAAATATCATCTTTATCATTCCCTCCACGCGCCATTTAGGCGGTGACAAGCTTACCTCCCATGGGGTTCCAGAAGGGCAGCTTCCTCCTCCAGTTCAGGCCCCTCCCGCCCAATACTTTGCTGCTCCTTTTTGCAAAATCCTCACTTCATTTCTATTTTTATCTGTTCTGGGAAATCATATCTTTAGCCCTTGATACCTCCTCTAGAGTGGAGTACCTATGAGTCAATGAAACCTCATTCTTGCTGATATTGACCACCCTTCAAGTACTACATTCCTTTTAGGGATGAAGAGGAACAAGGGGAATAAAATGGGAAAGAAAATCCCATATGCTCAGATATATGGAAATGTTTGGTAAAATTCAAAGTGAAATGTGAATCAGCATCATGGGTAATTCTCACTAAGGGTGTATTTTGTTGAGGCAGTGGGCTAATTGTCATTTCTGGATTGCTCACTTAATCGTTATTATAGTCCTATGAGATATAGGAATATTATTATTCTCTTTTTAGAGAAAAGAAATGAGGGTTTAGAGAGGATATGTAATTTGAGGGGTGGGTGGAGGCTGCGAACACAGGCAGACAGCAAATAAGAGTGTGGTGTTAAAACTTTTGCTAAACCCAAACCACTGCCGTCCAGTCGATTACTACCTACTCTAAGTATTTTCAGGTCTATGGAACGCTTGTCTTAGACTCTGGAATCTCCTTTACAACACATATAATATAATGTTTATATCTATACCTCAGGCAGTTTTTTAACAGGAATGGAATCATACATGCTAAGACTTTTAAGCATGACAATCAGAAAGATCTAATTTGAAAATTTTCTAGCTGGTTTCTTGATTTAGAACTGCATGCAGATATTTTGCCACTGGCCCAATCTTTTTTTTTTTTTTTTTGCAGAGTAATGAGAATATGCAGAAAAGCCAGTGAGTGTTGATCTAGTGACAGCAGTCAAGTACTACCAAAAGACATAAACGCCAAAGCCACCAGAAGTAGGGTGTTGGCAATTATTTACATTGCGTATTGTGTTTGCTTTGGTTGTCGACATTTCACTGGACTTTAACTTGCTCATTGCTTTGAAGTAATCAGGCATGGAGATTTTATTTCCTCCTAGGTAACCAGAATACTGAGACCTGCTAAGAAATCCTGTAGGAAAAAATCCTCAGTTTTTGCCTGATCTTTGTCAAATTCTGAAGGATTTGGAAACCTGCCTCCTTCAGTTATTAATCTGCTTCCTTCTTCCCAGAAACTTCCCTCAACGTTGTAGGGCTTTAAATCTATGAGAAAACTGAAAGCAAATTTGTATTTCTCATAACCCCTTGCCCCAGGAACACTGTATACACCCGGTCACTAAGAAGCTGAATTATTCAAGACCCCAGTGACATATATAAGAAGAGTGGCTTGACGAATACAGAGAATAAGGACAGGCCAGTCACTGTCATCCTAGTTGGAAGTTCCCTTCAGAGGTTACAGAGTCCTTTTTGGTGGGAGGAGACACATTAATTACCCATCCAAAGGGAAAAACACGGGTGTCACTGAATCTGTATTATACTTAGGTACAAGGAAGACCCTGGCTAATGATGTGGCATTAAGCACAAGAAAAATAACTTAAAGTGGACGTCTCAGTTCTTTCACAGTGCTCACAACACACCCACAGAGAACAGGAGCAGAGGTGCTTGTTAATACTGGAGGCCTTCCTTAGTATTCAGAGCTTATGCAAGATACCCTCCTTATTAGCTACAAAATGAAGAGGTTCATCAGATTTTCAGCAGCACAAAGTAGTACCAGAATGTGTCTCAGTGGTGATAATGGTGACAGATGTCCCTAACTGGGTACTCTTTGTGGGTGAACAGGGGTTATTACTGTCATTATTGCTTTCTCATCAAGTGCTTACTACAAACTAGGTGCCATATGGGATGGTAAGTTAGCCCCTGTCTTGCCAGGGCCAAGCAGGATTCTACACTAACTTCTCTGAATGGGAATTCTCTCCGGGGTGGCTCAAGCCAGCAAATAGCTTTGATGCTTTTCAGGCTGACAATGTGATTTTCAGCTGTTCTCCATGATACCTCAGAGCCACTTCAGATCTTTGTCACATGCCAACCCAGTGGGGACAAGTTGACTTTGGTCTCCTTATTTCTTCCTTTGGAAAGCTCAAAATTCAATCCCCCTGGAATGTTTTCTGAGAATTCAAATCTATGCTGGCATGAAGGGACGAGTAAGAGATAAGGAGCAGGCATTCTCCAGGGTCCCCTGAATTAGCTGGAGCGTCTGGCCCTACAATGTCAGCAACTTAAAACATTGGGCATAAGATAATAATAAATAACATTTACCAGATACTTGTGCTATAGGCAGTGATGCAAGCATTTCACAGATGTTATCTCATTTAACCCACAATCCTGTATAGAAGGTACTATTTATATTTCATAACACATATGAGGTATAGGAAGGCTAAGTGACCTATCCATGGTCACACCGATAGTAAGTGATAGGGACAGGCATTGAATCTAGGCATTGTTGCTGACTCCAGAGTCCACTTTCTTCAGACTTGGGATATTTCAGAGGCTATATTTCTGTTGCCAAAATAATAGGACCCCAATTTCTTAAATAGCATTCAATTAAACAAATGAATTCTCATCATGCCCTTTGCAATGTATTTCTTGACATGATGCAAGAAAATCCTGTGACCTTCTGTTGAAACACTGGATTTGGCCTTACTATGGAGCTATTGCTCATATTCTTTTTAAAAGCAATTCTATTTCTCCACAGACATCACTATCTGGATTTGAGAGGCTGTCTGAAAGAGCCTTATTACTGCAGCATGTTGCTGACAAGTAATGCACTATTGCCACCTATTGTAATGGAGAGTAAGTTGATTTACTGCAAAGGATAGTGGGGCTAATAGGAAACATTCAGTATGCAGTTGGGAACCACAATTCATTGTTCTCTGTTCAGAAGCATCTCTTAGTAGCTCAGGGCAACCCACATGCCTGGCTCTCATGGACACCATCTGACCTGAAGAAACCAAAGTCTCACCTCCTCCAGGGTCATGAATTCTATTCACTGATGATGAGTCTAAGGAAGATGATGCAGTCCTTTGACTCCTTCTCTTTAAACTCAGAGTTATCACCATCTTTTGCAGTAGCAGCATTTTGCAGGAAGTCTAATTCTAATAGCATTGGAGCGGCAAGGCTGGGACTAAGCTCCTGGCTGCGTCACAGTGTGACAGTGAAAGACATGCCCTCCTGGCCTTTCATGATGGCAGCATTTCCTCTTCCCCCACGGAGATGCAAATAGCAGGTCTCTGGGTTTGGAGGACCATCTACTCCCTCCCATTGCTTCTCGCATTCCAAACTGATCAGGAATTCTCAGGGGGACCCTGCTAGCCACTTTGGTTCCTGACAGCTTAAATAAATCTGTGATCTGATGATCAGTGCTGGGAACATTCACAGAACCAGCCAACATCCTGCGTTTCCTCATTTCTGATTTGCCATGGAACAGGCAAGGGGATGCTGCCAACTCTGGGATATAAATGCTGTGAGGTGGCCATCATCACCCTTCTTTCAGCCTGTGGCTGTTTAAATGCTACCTGGCAAATTCACACATGTATTAAATAGGGTCAGCTCTTCAAGGACATTAACTTGGATTTCTCTGCATTTATGCTTAACCTTTCTGGCTTACTCTATTTTCTCCTGTGCCAGGATGATACACCCTTTGAGTTTGGCATCACTTCATCTGTCTGTTCTCCTGGGTTAGGGCTTTTCTGGTGATAAACAAGAAACTCCTACACCAGTCCTGAGAAACCCCTCTGTTGTACCAGCTTCTATTTCTTTCCTCCTGGCTCTTCCCATAATTCCTACCCGCTGCCAAGGAAAAGAGGCAGATTATACAATTTATTAAGACCTCCCAATTGTGCTTTGAATAGCAGTTTTGAACTTTACAAAGTTAAATTAAATGTGGTTATTTTTCTGTGTGGCAATGTGGACGTAATTTGAACAAAATTTCAGTATAGGTAACTTATCCTAAGGGATGCAGAAGACACTGCTCGCTCCAGGGACATCCAGCTGCCTTGCTTGCCTCATGGAGGCTCCTGTCTCCATCCCCACACTTCAGTTCAGATCAACAAATGTTACCGAGTTCAAACTATAAGTCCAACCCTGACGTTCAAAGGTTGAAGCTAAGTAAGGGTAAGGCAAACGAAGAAAGAGCAAAGAACATAGGGAAGGTCAAGGCATAGGTTGGGTGTGAAGTGAGAAGGTTTGCTATTACTAGTATGAAGTATGCATTGGGGGTATCAGAAGACATTTATTTATGAATAAATACAAAGTAGTTAACAGTAACTTAGAAATGGAGAAGGATCGGGTAGTCTTGTCTACATCCTTACTTCCAGGAGCTTAGAATATAGGTGCCTGATACCCAAAACACCAAATCCGTTGCCGTAGAGTTGATTCCGACTCATAGCAACCCTACAGGACAGAGTAGAGCTGTCCCCATAGGGTTTCCAAGGAGTGGCTTGGTGGACTCAAGCTGCTGACTTTTTAGTCAGCAGCCAAGCTCTTAACCACTACGCCACCAGGGTTCCCTAATAGTGTCATTAAATTACTGTCTTTACTAAGCCAAAGGACTCGGAGCCACAGAACTCTTAGGAAAATTTTCAGGCCTAAGGATGGAAGGCATCGTGAGAAAACAAGTCATCTGGACAACACTTGTATGTAGGCTTTACCCAGGGAAACTTTATTCCCCTCATCTCTAGCAGATGATGTCAGCTTTAGCTTTGGAAAAAATCTGGAGTTCTATGAAACCCCAGTTTGCAACTGATCACATGGCTTTGCTGCCTAATTTGTCATGGGCCCACTTTGCTTGATTTGGGCAATTTAACCAGCATGAAGATGAATCTGCTGCATGTCCCATAAAAACATGCATCATTTCTCTCCCTCTCCATGGAGTCTGTACTTGCTGGAACAGTCTCTCACTGGAACTTGTCACCAGGGATAGGCGTGCAATAGGAAAAAAGCGTCAACAGAAACCCAAGGCTCTAACCTTGGTAGTAACAGGTCGAGCACACGTAGGGCATAGTTGGATGTACATTTCAGGGTTGCACAGGGCCCTTCTCTCTTGGCAACCAACAGTGAAAATTGCCCATTTAGCATTGTGATCACCATTCTCTCCAGAAGGAAAAGTACAGCTGCCTCTTTTAATGAAATGGCTCTTTCTTCCTGCTTTAATCAACTGATTGGACCCTCTTTTAGGCTTAAATAATATTAGTCATAAAATCCAATACAGTAAAAAGGATATCAGCAAAAATAGCTAGCTGACCAAGAGGTTATTATCCAAGCCACTTTAAGAAAAGTGTACCCAACTTGTCTTTTAGAGATCTGGGATTTTAACACATATGTAAGGGTGAAAAAACTCAACAGAATTTTGGAGTGAATGAACATTGCTGATTAAATAATAACAAAAAGGGTATACCTTGTTGAATTGTCTCTAGTTTCTGAACAAAACTTTGCAGCACTTAGACCACTTATTCTCTTCTCAGAAATGCTAGTTCCCAGGATGTTATTCCTCTGCTCTACTCAAACAGTGCTTGTTGGCGGTACTTAAATGTGGCTATTAATTAGACTGGATTCATGACATCCCTGGCATTGTGTACTGCACTTTTATTTATCTCTCATATTGCCATTTTTTTTTTTTTTTTTGGAAACCCTGGTGGCTTAGTGGTTACGTGCTAAGAGGTCGGCAGTTTGAATCTGCCAGGCGCTGCTTGGAAACTCTATGGGGCAGTTCTACTCTGTCCTGTAGTGTCGCTATGAGTGGGAATCCACTCAACGGCAGTGGGTTTTGGTTTTTATTGCCATTTTACTTTTCATAGTTTTGGGGGTGGCGGCTCAGTGTTGAAGAAAGGATGTGGGTTTTGGTGAAGGAACAACCTGGATTTGAATTTGAATTGTCCACTTTACAGGTAGGTGGTTTGCTGCAAATAGGTAACAATTCTGAGCCTCTGTTTGTCTTTAAAATAAGAATAATAATACCTATTTTTCAGGGTTATGATGAGAATGAAATAAAATGTATTCATACTATCTGCCATGGAGTTGGTGCTCATTAAACTATTACTATTATGTTTTATCTCTTAAAATGGAAACCCTGACGGTGTAGAGGTTAACAGCCATGGTTGCTAAACAAAAAAGTTGGTGGTTGGAATCCACTAGGCACTCTTTGGAAATCCTATAGGGCAGTTCTACTCTGTCCTATAGCGTCGCTATAAGTCAGAATCCACTCGACGGCAACGGGTTTGTTTGTTTGTTTTGGATTTATCTCTTAAAAAGGATTTTAAAGTCTTGGTAAACTTGCTCTGGGGGAAGCCATCTACTATGTGAGAAGCTCAGCTACCCTGAGAAAGCCACGTTGAAAGGAAGCCATGTGGCAAGGCCACTTGGAGAGGAATAAGAAGGGGAAGGCGGCTCAGGAATGAAACCCCAGCCTCCAGACACTACTCCAAAACCCACTGCCTTCGAGTAGATTCCAACTCATAGCGACCCTGTAGGACAGAGTAGAGCTGCCCCATAGAGTTTCCAAGCAGCGCCTGGCGGATCTGAACTGCCGACCTCTTAGCACGTAACCACTACGCCACCAGGGTTTCCCCGACACCATTTACCCCCAATTTGTAAATAGAGTAGAATGAGTCACCTCCCCTCCTAACTGGTTTCTCCAGATTTTTTTTTAGGCAATCAGCCAACTTCCTGCCCAAGAAAAGAAAAACAAGAGGCTGGGGTCTGCACACCACAGAACCAGCGAAGACCACATTCTGCTTGCCTGACATGCGCAGAACCATCCACCCCCAGCCTCTGGGTGACCCGGGAACTTTTCTCCCGCTGGGCGGAACTAAAGTTAGCGGCCGAAGATTAGGGGAAGAATTTCATGAGCCAGGGGTCCAAGCCTAAGATCCGGTTTGAGAGACACCCCATTTCCTTTTTGGACTGAGCTGGCGTAGATGGAACCGCCCCTGAACGTCTTTTCTGAGCCAGACCAATCAGTGACCTTGCTCCTTCTTGCCAGGACCCTTCCCTAATAAATAATGTCTACGCCCTTGCTCAGGGAGCCATCTTGGCGATGCAAGTCCCCAACCAGATAAAGCTGCAGCTTTTGCTTTCACCCGTTTCGCGTCTCTACGGCCACCGCCAAGCAGACCTGGAACAGTCTAGTTACGGGAGGGCACAAGCCAGAGAGACGCTCAACCAGCTCCCAGCTGCTCCGACCATCCCAGCCCACCACTACACAGGTAAGTGGAAAAGCGGCCAAATGACTCCACCCCTAGCCACCTGACTGCAACTACACGAGGGACCCTGCCCAAAAGGGCCCATCCATAAGGCAGAATAATGAATTGTCATTTTAAGCCAGATTGTGATTTAACAGGTATTATTTATTACATTGTTTTGTGTTTCCCAAAATCTTGCCCCTACCTTAAACAATCAATCAGTCTTTGCAGGTGGAGTATTATTTCTCCATTATGTGTTTATTAAACTAAAACACCAACATGCCACATCAATGAGTCTATAGCAATATGTTGATTTCAAAGCTCTTAATTTTCTCTCCATAAATAGTCCCAAAGGGGTTCTCTTTTTGCTGACATGTATATATGTGTATTCACAAACATACAAAAATATTTATTATTCATTGAGAGTTTAGGTATGTCAAAACTATGTTTAATTCATCAGTAAATCACAAAAACAATATCAGGAAACTCACAATGAGAAATATTAAAAAAAAATTTTTTTTGGTTTTGATTATTTTAGTATTTTTCATTGGTCTCCAAGAGAGATTTGTGAATTCTTAGAAAAGGGGAGTGAACATTGTCAAAGGAACTTGAGCCAGGCAGTAATAGCACTCAAATGTTATATTTAGTTTTTGAACTTCCAGGTACTGAAGCAGGAAAAAATAAATAAGTAGGAAAGATTATATTGTGTTTATAGCCTGAAAACAAAACAAAACATGCATATCAATTATTTAAAAGACAGTTTCTGGCACTAAATTATATGCAAAACAACCTAACACAGCTCCCCTTATTAGAGTTCCTGAGTGAAAATGGACAGTATCTTCAAAAACAATTTTACTAAAAAATGCAAACACTTAGATCATGAGGACATTTTTTACAGTGACTGACCCTAAATAAAAAATAAAGATTTAACACTAAATTTTAATTCCTCAAAAGTATTTTACTATATCTGGTGTGATAGTGGCAAAAGGATGAAGATTGGTGGGGCTAGTGGGTGGGCTGAATTTCTGGAGAAGTGAAGAGAATTAATGCTACTCAGTCCATGTGGAGAGGTCAAAAAAGTGTTGAACGCGGAGATGATGAACTATATAGAAGATGACAAAAACTGAATAAGAAAGAAACCAGAGCTACACCCTAGAAATTACCATCAGTGATCAGTAACTAGAAACCTAGATTGAGTTGATGCGAGAAAGAGGTTCAAAAAACAGACACTGGGTGCACAAAATCCTCAAACTAAAGAGACTTTCTGTAGGGCTGGGCTAGTATTGGTGGTGCCCTAAAGGTGTTCCCTGGCACCTGTTTAATTTCTAGGAGAGGTAATATATCCTAGATTCTCTATTCTCTTTACCAGCAAACTTGATGCAAAGTATATCCAAGAAAGCCTGTAAGATGGTTGTTTAGCTTGTGCCTTATACTACTCTTGGCAGATTCCAGTCCTTCACAGTTTTGTTTTGACACGAGTTGAATGAGAAATAATCTAGATTAATCCCGGAAACGGATTTGGAGTTCAGATTTTCTGTTGATAAGGCAGCATATGGATTAAATTGTGTTCCCCCAAAATATGTGATCAGTTTGGCTATGCCATGGTTCCCACTATTGTGTGATTGTCCACTGTTTTGTCATCTGATGTGATTTTCCTGTGTTGTAAATCTTATCACTATGATTTTAATGAGATGGATTAGTGGCAGTTATGTTGATGAGATATACGAGATTAGACAGTGTCTTAAGCCAATCTTTTTGAGATATAAGGGAGAGAAGAGAGCAGAGAGATAGGGGGACCTCATACCAGCAAGAAAGCAGCACTGGGAGCAGAGTATGTCATTTGGACCTGGGATCCCTATACCTGAGAAGCTTTTAGTCCAAGGGAAGATTGATGACAAGGACCTTCCTCCAGAGCCGACAGAGAGAGAAAGCCTCCCCTGGAGCTGGCACCCTGAATTTGGACTTCTAGCCTACTGGACTTTGAGAGAATACATTTCTCTTTGATAAAGCCATCCACTCGTGGTGTTGCTATCATAGCAGCTCTAGGTGACTAAGACCTAGCAACATCACTTGCTTTGTATACTGGTTGTCTAGATGGAGAGCTAACATTCTGATGATGTTTTGAAGTCTTCTCTGTGTGGGAAAGGATTCTCAACAAAAGCAACAACAATAATGTAATATTATTGTATTATATTAAATCTGTTGCCATCAACTCATAGCGACCCTATAAGACAGGGTAGAACTGCCCTAGAGAGTTTCCAAGGAGTACCTGGTAGATTTGAACTTTTGGTTAGCAGCTGTAGCTCCTAAGCACCATGCAAAATATATACAGACTATATAAACTGTATGTAATATAGTATGAATATAAAAAAATATTAGTAACTGACATTTTTTACTCTGTGCTGTAATCTGAGCTAAGCACTCATCTCATTTGATCTTATGCAGCAATATTACGCTCTGTAGACTATTATCGTCACCATTTTACCAGTGAGAAAATGGAAACTTAGAAAGATCAAAGTTTCACAGCTTGTAAGGAGCAGTTTTAATCTTCCTGGAGGATTAATATGAACATTTGGCTGTATTCAAGTAGATGGACATTTACCTGTTTATCAATTTACAGAATGAAATTGAGGATTTGTTGCTGCAGCAGATTTAGGAAAGTACCTTAATGAAACTCAATCCCACAAAAACTGATTTGTAATTATGTGTCTTACATAGAGCAGGGATCGGCAAGCTTTTTCTGTAAAGGGCCAGATAGTAAATATTTTAGGCTTTGAGGGTACAAATACTGAACTCTGCCAATGTGCACGAAAATAGCTATGGACAACATGTAAACAAATGAACGTGGCTGTGTTTCAATAAAACTTTATTTTTAAAATCAGTAGGAGGGGCAGGCTTTAGCTCTTGGGTGTAGCTTGCTAACCTCTGATGTTGATGGAGTATACATATTTACATGATACCTTAAAACCGGTTATACTATATGTAACTATTTCCTAGTTTGATATAATTTATTTGTAATACTAGTGTGATATATAGCTGGTATTTTGTAATAGTACTGTGATATGTAATATATATGAAAAATACAATTAAAAAATGAGAATTCAGTTAAATGTTATAGATTGATTTGTGTATAGATTTTACTGTTTAGGATTCCTAAGTTTTCTCCTCTATATACAAAATTTTGTTTCATGCTGATAAAATTTTAATTCCGCAATGCATTCTCTTCCTATTAAGAGGTAAGGTCTTACTGATTCAGGAAATCACTTTCTGTGTTAAGACAGTTCTTTAAAAACAAGCGTGCTAACGAAGAGAAAGCTGCTGAAGTGAAGGAAGAAAAGTGGACAAAGATGAAACAGTGCCCACTGAAATAAACCCGTAAGAACAAATTGCCTCCTGGAGATCAAGAACTTCCATTCCTCTGGCTTTTGTAAATCCTTTAGCGATAGCCCAAGATAGAACTACAGGTTAAAAGAGGGTTGTTTCTTGTTGTTAGGTGCTGGCGAGTCCCTCTGACTCATAGTAACCCTGTGTAAAACAGAACAAAATGCTGTCCAGTCCTGCCCCAATCCTCACAATCATTGTTATGTTTGAACCCATTATTGCAGCCACTGTGTTAGCCCATCTCCTTGAGGGTCTTCCTCTTTTTCACTGACCGTCTCCCAAGCATGATGTCCATCTCCAAGGACTGATCCCTCCTGACAACATGTCTACAGTAAGTGAGATGAAATCTTGCCCTTCTTGCTTCTGTGGAGCATTCTGCCTTTACTTCTTCCAAGACATATTTGCTTGTTCTTCTGCCAGTCCATGGTATATTCAATATTCTTCACCAACACCATAGTTCAAAGGCGTCAGTTCTTCTTCGGTCTTCCTTATTCATTGTCCAGCTTTTGCATACATGTGAGGTGATTGAAAACACCATGGCTTGGGTCAGGTGCACCTTAGTCGTCAAGGTGACATTTTTGCTTCTGAACACTTTAAAGAGGTCTTTTGCAGCAGATTGGCTCAATGCGAAGAGGGTAATTACTGATAATGTGAAGGGTAATTGTAATGAGCTGAGATAACAGCATTATCACATTTCAAAGCTTGTTACTCCTTTTTTTTGAAGCAAAGAAAAAGATTTCATTAAGGAGTATTTGAAATTGCTCAGCTTAGACGTAATGTAGACATAATATCTAGAGACAGCTAGATGACAGTCTGCTTGAACACAGAGCCCTGCTTGTATTTGCTGAAGCATCAAGGAGAAGAAAGTGGCAGGGGCATGCCGAACAAAAGGAAAGATTGTTTTATCCAAAAGATTTGGATATCATATGTCCTCACCTTAACAGAGGGAGCTATGGAGACCAAGGGCGGAGTTGCTACTTCCGGTGACAGCGGAAATTGCAGACAAAGAAAGGAGGTTGCCGTCTGCAGAGTACTTCATTCACAAGAAAACCAAGACTGTCTTTGTGAATTGATTTTTGAGCTTTTCATCTGAGGTGTGAAAGGAACCACGGTATTTGCCTCTTAAACAAGTGTGTTTGACTATTAGTTATTTTCCTTCGGAGGAAATGAAATCCTTATCAGAGTTTAGCTATGAGAATTTCTGATGCCAGAGAGCGATTTCTTAGAAAAGGAGGTTGGGGGATATAGAAATGTCAGCCTACCCCTGTCTGCTGGGTGCAGCTATTTTCCTCAGTGATTTCTCGTCCGATGTGTCTGTTTATCTCATGTCAAGCTATCACGTCAGGACACCCTGTAACAAGTTTAGCTGATGAAGTGTGGATACCGACTCACACCGGCCAGTGCTCACTCACTGTCTCCCTTGGTGATGAAAATCAGGCTTTATGCTCATCATCCTTGGTGCTTCTTCCTGGAAAAGTTTGGCTAGAGTTCTCATTGTCTGCTAGAAGCAGGAGGCCCACTCTACAGCTTTCCTACGGAGCGAATCCTCCTACTGATCATGAGCTGAAAGTAAGAAAATTCAGCATGTGGATGTGTCTGAGTGTGCGTACGAGAGAGAGAGACAGACACAGCGCAGACTTTCTTGTTGAAATGAAAGAGAATTTATGAGTAGGAGCAGACAGTGTTTGCTCCTACTTGGCACCATGCATGAGAAAGAGGCCTGTGTCTTCGTTTTCTTAGGGACTCAGTTCCAGTGAGCTTCAGGGTTGTGTGTGCCAGGGAGAAAGGATTTGGTCGCATGGGGAGAACTAAGAGAACTCATGCAGGCAAGTTCATCTGCAGAGCAAAGCGAGGAAGGATGGAAAAATCCAGGCTGAGGCACAGTGTGTTTCCCTCCAGAATATGAGGCGTCCTCAGAATGAAAACAGCTTTGTAAACAAGCCTTTATTTGAATCTTCACAGCAGTGTCGAGCTCTGAGTGGGCCTTCATGCTACTCTGTAAGCAGCATGCAGCCCCTTGGGGGCAGGGCTGTGGGACCAGGCAGGAGCTGAGAGGATAGGTGCAAAAGCTCTTGGTTACAATTACTTGGACTTTCCCTTGGCCCCTGGGACTCTCTGGCTGGCATGTCTTATTGGCATAAAGTCCCATTCTTAATTATTTTCTGCATGGATTCAAAGGCTTTTTTTCCTCCTGGATCAGATCACACTTCGAGTCTAGGGTTTTCACTTTAGCATTACGTATTTTCAGTTTAATTAAATCCATATCCTAGGAAATGGTGTGTCCTGCCCTTGCCATCCTTCCCAGTAGGATGCTCTTGTAGGCATGAGCTCATCTTCAGTGCTCTCTGGACTAGCCCATAATTAATTATAAAAACAAAAGTAAAATTATTAAAAGTTATCTGTATTTGATCACTTTAAGGATACAAAATAAACACCCCATTTCCAGGCCTACTTTGTCACCTACTATCCAGATTTTGGAGCTCTGGTGGTGCAGTGGTTAAGAGCTTGGCTCCTAACTGAAAGATCGGCAGTTTGAATCCACCAGTCACTCCTTGGAAACCCTATGGGGCAGTTCTACTTTGTCATATAGGGTTGCTATGAGTCAGATTGGGTTATTTTAATGGCTTCTCATTAGATGGAAGTTACGGCTTTGGGGGAAGATTACAGAGGGATGAATTGCTCTTATCACATCATATCAGAAGGTACAGCATATCAACATGGCTTTTACTGGTGATGTGAACCTCAAACACTTTATTAAAGTAGTATCTACTGGTCTCTGTATTCTTAAGTTATTGTTTTTTCCTGTTCATATTCTTTATTTCCGTTGCCGTCGAGTTGATTCTGACCATAACCTTATAAGAAAGAGTAGAGCTTCCCCAAGGGGTCTCCAAGGAGCGCCTAGTGGATTGGAACTACTGCCGTTTTGGTTAGCAGCCAAGCTCTTAACCACTGCACCACCAGGGCTCCATTCTCTTCATTAGAAGCCAGCTACTAGATAAATACCTGGTAGTGGGATTTCTGGGTCGTGCTATAATTGTCTGTTTAACATGATAAGAAACTGGCAAACGGTTTTAAAAGTGGCTGTACCATTTTGCATTCCTATCAACAATTAATGAAGGTGGATTAGCTTTTTACATGATTTCCACCTCTAGGAACCTAAGTGTGCAGAATATTGTTTGTTTATTCATTGCAAGTACTTACTGTGTTCCTACCGTGTATCATGCATGATTTTAGTACTTTTGATAAAGATTACATCAGCTGGGGAGAGAGACAGTAAATGCACGTATAAATAAATAAGATAATTTTAGGGAGTGATGAGTAGTGTTAAGAACATTGTCCTGTGATTGAGATGAAGCGCTTCGAAGAATTATAGCTTTGATAACCAGTACCTAAATTTTCATTTGCTCCACTGACTAAAACTTAATAAAAATTCATGAGACCAATGAATGTGTCATGGATACTCTGAAATGATGGTTTGCAAATGTGTTTTTCAAAGAAAATTCAATAAACTATCATCTTCTATTGGATCTCTGGTTCTAAAATCTCCTTCTTGCAAATCAAGTGAACAGCGATCTCTGGGAATGGGGCTCAAGCATCTGGTTATTTATTTATTTATTGCTGTTCTTGTTGTTTGTTTTGTTTTCTTTTAAATTGAATTTGAAGAGTCAAGGAGCAGAGGAAAAGACAAAAAAGAGAGACCAGAAATAAAGGGAGTTCTGGTTGGCCATCTAAGGTAAACCTTGCATGGACTAAAAGATGACTTAAATGTTTGTACCATCAAAAAAAAATAATTCATTTGGGTTGCAGGTATTCTTATCTTTAGAAATGGAAGATAAAAAAAAAATTACTTTAGAAGATACCATTTAAAGAAATATATAGTATGGAAACAGGACTGAGCTCAGTGCTTGGCTGTAGGTGGTTTAGGAATTGATTTTCAAAATACCGGATTTGTGGTTGAATAATTTTCCGTTGGGATGGACATCGTGGGATCAGAGCGTTTTCCTTGATTCTATCAGATTTCTCTTATGTAGAAATTCAGTAGTTTCCTAACATAAGAAGAGATAGACTTGTTGAAACTGTGGTTTTTGTTAGGCGCCAGTACTTGTCTGTCAGTTTGTTGTTGTGTGGTGGGCCTGAGTGCTGCAGTGATGCTGGAAGCGATGCCACCGGTATTTCAGATGCCAGCAGGATCACCCATGGTGAACAGGTTTCAGTGGAGCTTCCAGACTGAGACACACTTAGGAGGAAGGACCTGGTGATCTAGTCATAATTTTTTTTTTTTTTTTGGTCACTGAAAACTTGATGGATAGCAGTGGAACATTGTCTGATATAGTATTGCAAATAGACATTTTTAAATTAATCGATTAATTAATCACGGAACATTGGCCAACAGAATACCTTAAGAATCTAGAAACCTGTGATGATACCCAGTTTCTGATGTGCTGAAAACTGAGTTGAATATGTTGAAGCTGTTTGTGAGGAAATGGTCCTCTGTAGGAAGGCTGAGCCTGGCAAGAAAATATGGGCTCTATTGGTGATTCTGATATGCAACTAAACCCGATATGCAACTAGAGTTGAGAAAATAGAGTTCCAAGAATTTTAATGGAGATGAATGATAATGATATCTGCTCTGCATCCTAATGGCAATTGTCTTCCAAGCTATGAAACCAACATTTGCCTGTTCTCACAATCATGTAAGGAGCGTATGGATGGCTTCTGGAGATAGTTCAGTCTAGTAGCTTCTTGGGAAAAGTTTTGCTGGTGATACTGGGGTGTCACTGGAAATTGATGTCTTGCCATATATATTCAGGGTCTTTTGGGGAAGGTTTAGAGCCATTTTTCTACGAATTGAAAAGTTAAGAAATGTCTTATGAGTTAGGAGTAGTTTGGATAGGTCCATATCACTTTGCCTGTGGGATATTATACCAGGAAGCTGAGCTCCAGTATCACTTACTGGCTAATGATTCACACAAATGGGGCAGAAAGATGGACAAGCATAGAGAGTGTAGGACTGTTGGCCTCATTTTAGCATTCACTTCCTCACAACTTCTCTTTAGTTGATCAACAAAATGTTTTAGATAGGTAGAGGCAACTTTCAACTTATTGCTTTTGGTTTCACCTCACTTTTCGCACATAATTTCAGTGAATGACATTTCCCCTGTCAAGATGTGGAAAGACATATAATGAATAAAATGTAGATGAACAGCTGCAGACACACACACACACACACACACACACACACACACAAAATTTGATCCAGTTTTGATTTTTTTTTTCTTTCTGGTGGACAGATTACTGAACTCAGACCTTTTGCTTGTGTCCATGGTATCATTAGATAGTACTGCATCAAAGGCAAAAAAGACAGTGCCAGGTAAGGAGAGGAAGATAGAATATAAGGAAACCTTTTTTTCCTCATATATTAAAGTAGATAACAATGCTCCAACAATAGGACTTCCTGATGGAATTTTAATTTAATCAGTATTTTAAAAATTAGTGAAGTCAACTGAAGTTAAGCTATTGAAGAATCCTAAAATGGCTAAGGATAAGCCTAGCTTTGTTTACAAATAGGTCAGAGTTTGAGTCGTATGCAACTACCTGTTTTTAATGTGTGGATGAATCAATTGCTTAGTGAATAAATATGGCTTTTTTGTAGTAGAATTAAGGCTGGTCCTGCTGGTGTTTGTCAGGTGGATGCGGGTGTGTTAGAGCGCGTATGTTTTGCAGCAGCTGTCTTCAGGGTCCTGTAGACACTACACATTGATCTGCTTTGCAGCAGCTCCACCTATCGGTAACAAAGAGCAGGGGACAATGAATGCAGGTTGTTTGGCTTCAAGGCAGTTTGCCTGTATTGTACCTCGCTCCTAGCAAACACAAGGCTTCAGCATATGGGATGGACACTTTGAACCGGACGCAGCAGCCAAGCTCTTAACCACTGCACCACCAGGGCTCCATTCTCTTATGAGAAAAATAACTTTGTTAACACACAGAAACACAGTGAGAGGATTTGCAGATGAAATGAAGAAAAATGCTGTCTAAGGCTATCAGGCTTCACATCAGTAACAAGGAGTTTCGTCCCTTGGAAACCCTGTCAGTAGCTGTCTTCTTTTTCCATCTGTGGGTCGGGGAGGAAGTGTGGATCTCCTTAAAGGTAATGAGCTTTGAACATTCCATGATGGAATTCCATTCTGCAGGCCGGCTTCCTGGTTTAGGAATTTCAGAGACCTAGGGAAGTGGGACGGGGGAGGGGGAAGCCCTGGTGGTGCAGTGGTTAAAGCGCTTGGCTGCTAACTGAAAGGTTGGCGGTTTGAATCCACCAGCCTCGCCAAGGGAGAAAGATGTGGCAGTCTGCTTGCGTAAAGGTTTGCAGCCTCTTTACCGTAAAGGTTTCTAGCCGTTTTGCTCTGTCCTACAGCGTCGCCATGAGTTGGAATCCACTTGAAAGCAGTAAGTTTGTTTTTTGGATTAGCTGAATGGGTTGCATATTGACATTTCAAAATATAAAACTCTACTCATCATGTCCTAGGTGGGGTGGTGCCTGTTGGATGGGTGGTTTCTTCAGTGGACCCTTCTTGTTATTTTTGTTAGCTTCTGTGGTTTTGGCCCCTGACTCATGGTGACCCTGCGCTCAATGGAATTAAACGCTGCTAGGTCCTGTGCCATCCACATGATCGTTGTGGCTCGGTCTGTTGTGGTCCATAAGGGTTTCATCGGCTGATTTGCGGAAGTAGATCACCAGGCCTTTCTTCCTCTTCTGTCTTAGTCTGGGAACTGCACCGAAACCACGGGAGTCATAGCAACGTGCAAGCCTCCATTGACAGAAGGATGGTAGTTGTGCATGAGGGGCATTAGTCAGGAATTGAACCTGGGCCTACAGGGTCGCCATGAGTAGGAATCAACTTGGTGGCAACAGGGTTTTTGGTTGTCCATCAGGGAAGGTGAAAATTGCCCCACTGAACCATCGGTACCTCCGTGAATGCTCAGGAAGGCATCCTGGCAGTGTTTGTGTCGGAATGGAACTCTTCTGTGGAAGATTCAAAAAGGCATTGGGAATCAGTTTCCCTTAATTTGCATTCCAAGTGTGATTGGAGTCACTTGCAATTTTTTTTTTTCTGTGGTGGGGAGAAAAGAAAGGGATACTGAACAACACTGGGACTCTGATTTCCTTATGGGCAGCTTTAATATTGTTCTTTGCTTCTGATGACCTACTTCCTTCCTTTTTTCCAAAAATTCAAAATGAGAGGTGAAGGAAGACAGCCAAGTGATTTTTGTGTTCCAAGTATGATCTAAGTCAGTGTTGATGGTGAGGGGCCAAGAGACTATGTTTTTTTTTTTTTTTCACTTGCTTTCACACCTCAAGCTGTGGACAGGCTTATTGCCAGCAGATAGCCATGACTCTCATGATCATTTATTTTAACTGAATAGCCTCTAGGATCCAGCCCCTCAATTTCTTTCAGTTCTTCTTTATTGAAATCGTATATGAATATAAGAATCTCAGGCAGGTAGGTAGCCATGAAGTAAACAAACCCCTTCCTTATAGTATATATGATACAATATACTTAGTAAACTCAAATAGATTGGGGTAAAATAATAGCTAACTATTACACTGAGGGACAGAGTAGTAAAAATTGTGATTTGAACTTGGACTTGGCATTTTAAACTTCGTTATTATTAACACAAGGTCCCTGGATGGTGCAAATGGTTTGTGCTTGGCTACTAAGTAAAAGGTTGATGGTTCAAACCCACTCAGTCACGCTGAAGAAGAAAGGCCTGGTGGTCTGTTTTCATAAAGATTACAGCAAAAAAGAAAAAAAAAAGCATCGATTAAGGGTAGGTATCACAGTCAATTGATGTCATTTCTGTCAGTAAGTTGTACACCTCTAAAAAGTTGAATTGGCAAAAGCTATGTGGTTGCTATAAGTCAGAATCGACTTGACGGCACTGGGTTTGGTTGTTTTTGGTTTATGTGATAGATACATTTACAACAACGACAAAAAAGAAAACTACTGAGGCTGCTTATGTATAACCAAACAGCTCAAGGAATTTGGTTCCTTGGCTTGGAGGTTTAGGGTCATGGTTTCATGGGACATCCAGTTAAATGGCCTAATAACATGCTTAGTGCTTCTGTTCTACCCTTTAGTTCATTGTGTAGTGCCTGGGGCCTTCAAAGCTTGCAAGTGGCCGGCCAAGGCACAACAATTGGTCTCTATTTGCCTGGAGCACAGAGGAAGAAGGAGAGTCAGCAATAGGAGGAGGAAATGGAATGTGTGACTAATTGCCTCCATGAACAACTGTCTCTTTTGCCACGAGATCGAAAGAACTGGATGGTGCCTGGCCACCATTACTGAACATTTTCATCAAAGATTCTATAGAAGAATTCTGATCAAAAGGGGCAAACTGTAGAACAGAATTTCAGATTCTCATAGTATCTTAGTCATCTAGTGCTGCTGTAACAGAAAGACCACAAATGGACAGCTTTAACAAAGAGAAATTTATTTCTTTGCAGTAAAGTAGACTAAAAGTCCAAATTCAAGACATCTGCCCCGGGAGAAGGCTTTCTCTTTCTGGCAGCCTTCTCGTCAGTGTTCCCCCAGAGGTAGGAGCTTCTTGCAGGGACCCTGGATCCAGAGGACACACTCTGCTCCTGGCACTGCATTCCTGGCAGTATGAGGTCCCCCCTCTGTGTTCGTTTCCCTTTCCTTTTTATCACTTGAGAGAGAAAAGGTGGTGCAGGCCATACCCCAGGGAAATTCCGCTTACATTAGATCAGGGATGTGACTTGGGTGTGTTACAGTCCCACCTTAACCCTCTTTAACATAAAATTACAATCACAAAATGGGGGACAACCACACAATACTGGGAACCATGGCCCAGCCAAATTGATACACACATTTTTTGGAGGACATAATTCAATCCATGACTCATGGAATACAGATTTTCTGGAGCCATGGGGGCTGGATGAACCCCCAAAACTATTGCCCTGAGATAAACTTTAAGCCTTAAACCAAAAGTATTCCCTGAACTCTTCTTAAAACCAAACAGTAGTTTAGTTTAACGAGTAAAGAATGTCTGCCTTGAACATTGTGCTCTTTTAAGATCTATCTATGTGAGATCAAACTGACAACAGCAACTGTGAAGATTAGGTAGGAAACTTAAGGGTCAGTGAGTTTATGTTAATGGGGGAGGAACAACTCAGAAAAGAAGTGACAGAATGGTTGCACAACTCTAAGAATGTAATCAGTGTCACTGAATCGTACATGCAGAAACTGTTGAATTGGTGTATGTTTTGCTGTGCATACCCTCAACAACAACAACAAAATGAATTATTAAAAAAGAGGAAAAAAAAAAGATGGCAGCCAAGAAAACCCCGTAGAGCTCAGTTCTACTGTGTGACACATGGGGTTGCCATGAGTTAGAACAGACTTCTTTTTTTCATTTTTACTGTTAACACAAATAATAATAATAATAATTGTTATTTCCTCTCCTTGTCATTTCTTAGAACCAGTTCTAGAGCCATGTATACTCAGTCATTCAAGTCCTGAATGACAAGATGAGTCCCTTTAAGATAGTTCTACCAAACACTTCCATTCAAACAAAATACACTCAGTCAGGCTTACTGGAATTAAGCACCTAGATTATCATCACAAAGGTAAGGGACAGCGTATAATATAGAGATCATTTAACCAAAGTAAGCAAAGGAAGTGCTCCCCCCACCATACACAAAAAACAAACACAAAGCAACAACAACAACAAAAAACACAACAAGCATGAATATCTCACTGCATAGTCTAAAGATTAAAACAAAGCAAAACAAAATTTGAGTTATTATTTAAATGGTATATAAAACAGACTGTTAATTTCTGAGAGATATTTTATGATTAAAAAATTTAAAATGTAATGAGGTTAGATGTATGCGTATTAAAGTAAAATACTGCAAGAATAACTAATAGTTGTAGGTGACACTATAGAACATCACATAAGGCAGTGTGTGATTAATTAGCAAATGAATCGTACAGCAGTGTGTTCTATGAGCTCATCAGAAGGAGAGGACAGTGGAGGTCTAGAAGGCAAAGGACTCTTGGCTCTGAAAAGGGCTCTGAAAGATAAATACAATTGAGATGATTATATGGCAACATTACTCTTTTCTCGTTCTTAAATCTACTCTGCAGAGGTATCCTACTTTCACCTCTTACGCATTTTCTAGGGTGAGTAGTTTTATGCATCTTAATTCAAGAAAAGCCTAAATACATCATCAAATATGAAAAAAGGTAAAATTTCAGCCTCTTCAAAGAGTCGAGATAAATGAGCAACTACAAAAATAAACAACAATAAATCTTTGATGAGTTGGAAAATATACATAGAGAAATCATTAGACTTTAAGGATTTTTAAAGCAGAGACTATAATAAGTGCTGTTTTTTTTAATAAACTCCAGTGCGTAGCCAAGTGTTTCACACATGATGTTTGACACTTCATTTATACATTCATTAATGTTTTCAGTCATTGGCCAAGTGTTTATAGGGTGCTTCTTTTAAGTACAAGACATGGTTTAAAGACCTAGGAAATAAACATTGGTAAAAGACATTGATACTTGACCTCAGGGATCTCTCAAAATAATGGGGAGACAAGCATGTTTAGAGCTAAGGGCAACACAACTTGATAAAATAGTTATGTACACGAAGGGTATAGAAATAAATTCTGATCTTAGAAATAAAGAAATTACCATAGTTTTTTTATAAGCCTTTGGGCCTTGAAGAATAAGAATTTTGACAGCAGTTAATAATGTGAAAATAATTATAATTATAAACATATAATTATAAATAGAATAACAAAGTAGTAAAAGAAGAAAATTAAACAGCTTGAGTGAAATGCTAAACATTTTGGAATAGCAAAACTATAGAGGAGAGAATTGTCAAAGACCCTTGAATGCCCTACTAGGGAATGGGGAATTGGACCTGTCTTTACATCAATGATCTAAGGACCCCACAGAGTTTCCGAGGAGTGCCTGGTGGATTCGAACAGCCGACCTTTGGTTAGCAGCCATAGCTGATAGAGCTGGTGTTTGAAGCTAGGCTTTTTTATCTTTAGCTGACATGTTTCATTTTTTTCCCCATAAAAAAGGCACTCTTGTTTATTTGAGTAGCAGTACTGTTTTCTCTCTTAACTCAAGGAGAAAAATACTGTTGAAAAAAATATATGCACCAGAATCAAGATAAATCAACGTCCTAGCTCTAGTAGAATTAGTTGGCTGCAGACAGTGTTTTATGGGCTGTTTCACTACCACGTTAATTAATTTCAAACAAGGAATACATGCTAGCTTTGTTCTGTTTTTCAAGTCTGTGAGTCTGTGTTCCGTCTGTGTGATGATTGCAATGTAGAATTCTACCCTCTGGGAAATCAACCTGACACTGCTCTGAATTGCTCATTGAATATACAAGAATTTGAGTTCTTTAAATTATAAGGGCAGTGTGAAGAGAGTATTTGCTTTCCATGTCCTGATTGGCTGTTTCTTTGTTCCTTCAAGCCAATAACATTAGAGAGTTCAGTTGGAAGAGAGAACTTCAGAATAGCAGATGGGGCTGTGCAGATTGAAAAAAATACATAAGAAGGACCAGGAATATAGTAGTATAGCTGTAGTCAGTATTTCTGAATTTATTATGCTTCTTTGGAAGGACTTTTCAAAAAGGATTAGTTCAGTGGTGACATTTCTTTTTTTTCCCCCATTTTAGTTTACTTTTTTTGAGTATATGAGGTTTATCTGTTAATTTTCTTAAGGCATAACTAAATTCTTATGATAGCCATTTATTTATTAAACAGTTGCTGTGTGCCAAGCAATATGTCAATATGTATTAAGTTATTAAGATATATATATATATATGTATATATACACACATGCGTAATAGATTGAATTGTATCTCTCCAAAAATGTGTGTATCAATTTGGCTGGGCCACAATTCCCAGTATTGTGTGGTCGTCCTCCATTTTATGATTGTAGTTTTATGCTAAAGAGGATTAGGGTGGGATTGTAACACCCTTTCTAAGGTCACATTCCTGATCCAACGTAAAGGTAGTTTCCTTGCAGTGTGGCCTGGACCACCTTTTACCTTACAAGAGATGAAAGCGAGAAGAGAGGGGGTATACCTCATACTACCAAGAAAGCAGTGCCAGGAGCAGAGCACGTCTTTTGGTCCTGGGGTCCCTGTGCGAAGAAGCTCCTAGTCTGGGGGAAAATTGATGAGAAGCTGACAGAGAAAACTCCTCCCTGGAGCTTTGAAAAGTCCCTGAATTTGGACTTTTAGCCTACCTTACTGTGAAGAAATAAATTTCTCTTTGTTAAAGCTGCCCGCTTGTGGTATTTCTGTTGTAGCAGCACTAGATGACTAAGACGACATATATGTATGTATATATATAACTTTAAGATGTTAGGAAAGATATATTTTTATATACACACACACAAACTTTTGTAATCCTCACAATCACCTTAAAAAGTAGATGCCATTGTCCTCACTAAACAGATGAAGGAAGTGATGGAGCTGGTGTTTGAAGCCAGGCTCTTATATCTTTAGCCGATATGTTTCATGTATTTCACAATCATGACAAGGCTACATAGCCTACCAGGGACCACATGTTAGGACATTAAAAGAAAAGGTCAAAAAAAAAAAAGGGATTAATATTTCAGGGAACTGAGACTAAGTGTGAGTTGAATCTTGTATCAACATTCAGTGAAGCTTGTTTTGGGGAATTTCCATAGGATCAACCCAGAATTATTCCTAGTAAAGTTTTAAGGCAACTAGGAAAATGATCATTTCAGGTAGCAACTTGGTTGAAGAATTCTTCTCTGTGATGGGTAGAAGGTAGGAAGATGATAAGGGACAAATTTTGAAGAAGCAGCAGTTCTTTTTACTTCTTAGTTATGGGATGTCCAAGATAATCTCATGGGGTCCCTTTCTCCATTATTATCTGAATCTATGGTCAGCTTGTGAAAAGGAGGAAGGGAGAAACACCTGGTTGTTTTTGGCTGCAGTTGAAAACGTAGCTGGGAAAGGCATGAATTTCCCTCTGTGTACTTCCCCTGAAACACCTGCTTTGCCCAACCCTGGAACATTATGTCACTAACACAGTGCAGGGGAACCAGGAGAAGCTCAGAAATGCTAAGGGGCTGCCAACTCCCTGCTGCAAAATCAAAGTCCCTCCACCTCTCCTGCAGTCAAGAAAGTTGTTATTAATTCTCATTGTGATTTTCTCAGGTGAAACACAAATGTGTATAGCTCAACACTCTGTGTGGCTTCAGAAAAGGTCAGTAATTTATCCGCCTGGCCAGAATCACTCAGCAGTATGAACTCTTTTGGCTCTTTGTTTTTTCAGTGGTTATTTGTGAGCATAAATTCATCACTCTTTCTTCATTCTCCATGGAAACAAGGGACAGTTTATCAAATGATCAGACAAATATACAGCTTTTCTCAGCTACTGCCTCTGGAGATACCACCCCCCCCATTACCCGTTTAGGGATCCAGCATCTTGGATCTGTAAGTGTGTGTGTGTCTGTCTGATTGTCTCTCTGTGTATGTTATTTTGAGGGAATGTGTGGTACAGAGGAGTGAGAAATGCCAGTCTGTTCAGCTCTGATCCACTTGGACCTTTTCCTGTCATTTCATTGAGCCACCTCCCTTTCTCTGGAGAACAGGGCAAGAACGCCTCTAACTTGAGGCGTGGAGACCTGACTTAGACTTCAGGCTTCTCCACTAAATGCGTATTCCCTGGGTGGTCACTTGGCTGTTCTTAGCTGTA
This sequence comes from Loxodonta africana, assembly GCF_030014295.1. Lineage (NCBI taxonomy): Eukaryota > Metazoa > Chordata > Mammalia > Proboscidea > Elephantidae > Loxodonta > Loxodonta africana. The sequence continues at coordinate 65,621,413 of NC_087360.1, forward strand.
GTTCCCTTGACTATAAAATCATTATTATAGTGCTTACCTTATGGGTTTATCATGAGGATGAAAATGAGATGATGTAAGAAAAAGAAGGTTGTGATATGAAGGGTGTCTCATACCTCTAGTGTGGTATTAGCAAGGGTGTCTCAGTAGATGTGATCAGTTCTGCTTTTCTCTTGCCTTGGCCAGCTTACCTGGACAGAAGTTCAGACATAGGTAGTGGCAAGGAAAGGGTCGCAGAGGAGTGAGTCAAGGCTGGTCTGCTAATTGCTGCCAAAACAAGCCAGTGCTCAAAGATGTGCAGATATTCTCTCACTTTTCCAATAACCTAAAGGCCAACCTTTGATATGCTCTTTACCCTCTTCTCTTATATCACTAAGACTAAATGTTTTTCAGCTTTCTATAACTTCTAATACTCCTTGGAGTTTATTGCAAGCAGAACTTACATAAAATATTAGGAATGGAAGGAGGTGTAAGGGAAGGCTGCAAAAATTACAATTTACTTATAACCTCATACACCCTAGGGGTACATTTGGGACCTGTATTAAATGGAGACATCCTTAGAAATAAGGATAAACCAAACATTGTGGTCTTGTTCCTTTCTTTCTGTTCTTTTTAAGCAAAGAGAATGAAGCTAAGTTCTTTTCATTGGAGCAATTTTTCTTTTAGAATTCTGCGACAGTGTAGCTGATGAGTTTCTGGTTGTCGCCCACTCACTGAGGGTTTGACATTACTGCTAGTGAGTCCGTTTACATGTTGACATTTCACTTGGACAAGCCAAGGGTTAGTAAGAGATTGAGTTATAAAATAGGTATAGAACACTGGTTTACAAGTTGTTTGTTTATTTTTGTGGATTGCAGATGTGTCCCTGAAAAGGAGTCCAAATATGCTACCTTAAAATAAGACTGGGATTGATGTCAAAAAGTGAGTCATACTCATTAACCCGAAGAACACAGAATGTGTGTGTTCAACTCCAGTGTACCAGAGTACAAAAATAAGGAGATTCAGCATACGCTTTTGCTGTTTTAGAATGTATGTTGTTCATCCTTCAATACTAAGAAAAGCCCCTTGCAAAAAAAAAGCACACTTCTCCATTGGTTCATAATCATTAGGGAAAGAGTATTCTTCAGTCAGTGATACCATAGAGAACATCTGGTTGAATAAGAGATGTTAATGGCAGAATAGCTTTGGTTTGATCAACGATGTAATCAATCATGAAAGTTGTAATTTTAGCAAGGTTTGGATGATTCCTTTAAATAAAGATGGAATAAGTCTGATGTTCCAGATTTTTGGAAATAAAAAATATTTCTCTAAGACTAGTGTTGACCGAACATCTGCATCCATATAGATGTGATTTCTATCATGTCCATATGGCAACTACTTTATGTAAAAACGATACAGTATGGGAGAAAAGGTGACCATTTACGTTTCCCTTTTAGTTGGGGGAGGACATGAGTGTAGTTTTATGCATTAAAAAGAACATAAAGAAAATATGGGCTACAAAAACTGACCCAGGTTCAATTAATTTATTTAGGAGGTACTTGTTCTGTTTAATGGATGTTTTATGTTTTAGACACTCAGATATAGTGTATGTGAAAGTGGTGTTTAGTTTTACCTTCTCTCTTTAGACAAAAGGGGGAACAACAAAATAAAACAAAATGAAAGAAAATAAAAATAAAGAGAAACAAAAGTAAAATGAGAGTAAAGCGTTCAACGCTCATTCTTCTACCAGTAGGACACTATGAAGTTGAGGCATAAAGAAGAGAAAGGATATAATCTAAAAGTAAAGAAAGAATGCAGCCCATCAGGAACTTGACAGGGGAGAGGAAAAGGAGGTGGAAGAATGAAGAAAAAACATCCAGGTGTTCTAGGGAAGATGGTTACAGAATGAATTCGGGGAAGAGATGAACTACTTGTCTACCATTTGTTGCTAAAGTGGCAGGAAAGAAGACTAAATCCCAAGGGCATAGTTCCCAGAGAATTTCTCAGAAGGGCTGTGTAGAAGAGCTGATTATTTGCCATCACCGTCAGAAGTGAGAGGCCTCCCAGCGTAGGGCTGCATCCACCCGTTAGTCAGTAACATTGCTGTCTTCACCGCATGAATGCATAGAGATCATATTTCAGTTAAGCAAAATGCCCAAACGTATGTAGCTAGCAAAATTTTTCAAAAGAAGACTAATCCCTATTCATTATACTGAACTCATACATGTCTCTTAGTTCGAACTAGTTTTATGTATAAACACAATGAGAAATATAAGTAGAACCTCTCCGGTGATACTTGTAGTCCAAATGGACTGAGTTTTTCTTACATTCTAAGGGTTTTACATGCACTAAACTCACTTGAGCAGCGCAATAACATGAGGAAAAGTGCAATTATTTTGCCTCTTTATGGATAAAAAACCAAGGCCCAAAGACATTAAAACTGGCCCAAGTTTTCATGGTCATTAAGTGATAGAATTTGAATTTGAACTCAGACACACTTGTAACTGCCGTGCTATAGTGAATACTTAGAATTTTTTTTGTTAAACTATGATGCAAAAGGAAATTTTGTGCATTATGTTAGTATTTTTTTTTTTTTCTTACGCCTTTGCTGAGAGCAAAGGAAGGGATGAGCTAATTAGATCCTGTGATGGTAAACCCCATACTTCACCCAAATGAGCAATTCAATTCTCCTGTACTTCCAACCACATGAAACATACTCTGGTATAAGACTACCAAGCACATGAAACATACATATGCTGGCATAAGAGTGTCTTTTTTTCCTACATCTGTTATGCTGGAAAAAAAAAAAAAATCTTCGAAGGATAAATCTTAAAGCTCAACTTTTCACACATTTTGATGACGACAGTAATTTTCCAAGTGGTAACCAAGAGGCATGTTCTCTATAACAATTTTGAAAAGGATACTTAATCTATATTTGCAAGGAGGATCTTCTTTTTTTTTTTTAGAATCTATGAACTGTGACAACATTGAAAGTGCCATAGACTGTTCTTTTTTGTAGGTTCAAAATTAGGAAGTGTTTTCCTTCCTAGAAGCACCAATTTTAAAATAACCCTGTAAATAAGCTTCAGTTCATCAAAGAATGAGAGAAATGGAAAACAATAGCAAAATTTAACTTTTCTTTGTATCAACCTGGAACTTTTTTTTTTTTTTCCCTCCGAGGAGACACTGGCCTCTTGTACCTAAATCCAGGAGCCATAAAATGAAAAGTTAAGGCACACTATCTCAATTCTGGATTCATTTCTGCTAAACCTAGAAAAGTACATCTGTCAATTACATGTATTTCTTTTCCGGCAGCTAGAGAATGCCTGGTGGCACAGTGGTTAAGTGCTACAGTGAGCCACGGCTGCTAATCAAAAGATTGGCAATTCAAAACCACCAGCCGCTCCTTAGACACGTTATGGAGCAGTTCTGCTCTATCCTATAGGTAGCTATTAGTCAAAATTGACTTCCTGGCAGTGGTTTTTTAAGAGAGAATGCAACATTGTGATAAATGGAGACAGTATTGAAGTTTTCAAGGATTTCGTTTTACTTGGATCCACAATCAACACCCATGGAAGCAGCAGTCAGAAAATCAAATGACACATTGCATTGGGCGAATCTGCTGCAAAAGACCTCTTTAAAAAAGTTAAAAAGCAAAGATGTCAGTTTGAGGACTAAGGTGCGCCTGACCCAAGCCGTGCTATTTTCAGTCATTTCGTATGCATACAAAAGCCAGACAATGAATAAGGAAGACCAGAGAAGAATTGATGCCTTTGAATTATGGTGTTGGCAAAGAATATGGAATATACCATGGGCTGCCAGAACAAACAAATCTGTCTTGGAAGAAGTACAGGCATGATGCTCTTTAGAAGTGAGCACAGCGAGACATCCTATCACGTACTTTGGACATGTTGTCAGGAGGGACCAGTCCTTGGGGAAGGACATCATGCTTGGTAAACTAGAGGATCAGCAGAAAGGAGGAAGACCTTCAACAAGATGGACTGACACAGTGGCTGCAACAGTGAGCTCAAACACGGCTATAATTGTGAGGATAGCGCAGGACCGGAGAGTGTTTCATTATATTGTTCATAATGTCTCTGTGAGTCGGAACTGACTTGACGGCACCTAAAACAAGAAGAGAGAATGCTGTTGCTCAAAGTACAAGAGGATAGAAGTTTCTTACTCTAATCTAATGCTATATTCATGCCAGCTTTGAGGTCTGTATGTGGGACAGCAGACTGTATGAGATCACTTTATAATAAAGTTTTTTGGTTACTGTAAGAACTGAACCTAGCAGAGGCCCAGGATGGATAAGTCATATTCTGAATATCATTCAAGAGTGATGTGTGTTGTTTTGAGGGTGTGTGTGAGCACCTCATGTTGAGGAGTTCCTTTTACTGCATGTGTGTTTTAGAAAGTTAACATGCATCTGGCATTGTTTTATTATTTTTATGTGGCTTTAAAAAGCTGCAGTTCTGTGGAGCTGCAGGGCTTTTGAAAATGAATTCAGCTGACACGTTGAATTGGGATGTATCAAGATGGATGGCAGATTCATATTCCAGGGAATCACATGACCTGCATCAATTTAGTGTGTCCGCTGAAATGTCTAAGGAAAGGGGAAAAATCACATACAGAGATTTCATTTCTGGTAAAACTGGGTTTAGGGAACCTGTGGTTATTAAAGAAACTTTATATTGTGAATTGTCATCTGTGGCTTAAAAGGCTGTAAATATGGTGATATTTCAGTTCAGATTTGGATATCAACAGAATTAATGACTTAGATTTTAGGCAGCCATCTTGGAATCCAAATTAAAAAACTGGGAAGCATGAATGGAGGCTACGGATGTAAGGGGAAAAGTGAGGAGGGCAAATAGTTTAAGATAACAGTATAACAATATACTGGCTTTTATTAAGTGAGTAAACAAAACTATAACAATTTTGCATGGCTCAAGCAACATCGAAAAATGGTTTAGGGATTTTACTAATATCTAGGCAAGACTAGGAAACCCTGGTGGAGTAGTGGTTAAGTGCTACAGCTGTTAACCAAAAGGTCAACAGTTGAAATCCGCCAGGTGCTCCTTGGAAACTCTAAGGGGCAGTTCTACTCTGCCCTATAGTGTCGCTGTGAGTCGGAATCGACTCGACAGCAGCGGGTTTGGTTTTGGTTTTGGTTTTTTGGTTTAGGCAAGATTATTTTTAATGAAAGAATAAATACATTTAATTTTTAACCAAATTTTTTAAATTTACCTACTACATACCAGGTAGGATTTTAGGAAATTGTCATACTGTCAGTCTACCACCTATCTGTCACTTTGTCCTACTGTGGTGCCTTTGGTGTTGCTATGATGCTGGAAGCTACGCCACCAGTATTTCAAACACCAACAGGGCCACTCCTGGTGGACAGGTTTCAGAAGAGCTTCCAGTCTAAGAGAGGCTGGGAAGAAAGGCCTGGAGATCTCCTTTAGAAAATTACCCAGTGAAAACCCTATGGATCACAATTAGATGGTACAGGACAAGGAATCATTTTGTTTTCTTTTACATGGGGTCAGCATGAGTCTGAGCCGACTGCATGGAAACCAAGAACAACACAATGCAACCAATAAACAAACTAGATGCCCTTGAAGCTTGTATTTTTGTAGGGATAGATTAAAAAATAAATCATAAATATAAAAAGCAAATTGTGCAGCATGCTAGAAATTGATTAGTGCTATAGAATAATGAAAAATAAAACCAGCAGGATTGCAGAGATTAGGAGCGCATGAGAGGAGCTGGTGGAGGGCTGGTGGCTCAGGTTGACCTCAATGGGAAGGTGACATTTGAGAAAAGATTTGAAATAGGTCAGGGAGTTGACCACATGGCTGACAGGGAGAAGCACATTCCAGGCAGAAGAAACATTAAGAAGCCCAGTGACAGAGGGGAAATAGTGTGGGGAGATGTAGTCAGAGGAAGCCAGATTATGTAGTGCCCTGAAGGTCATTGCAATGAATTTGGCTTTTACTCTGAGTGTTTTGGGAAGCCATTAGGGATTTTGAGAGGGGAAGTGAAATAACTTATATCCTAAAAGAATGACTCTGGCTGCTATGTTGAGAATAGACTGTAGCGATTGAGGATAGGGAGACTTGGTGGTAGCTGCAGTAACTCAGATGAGAAAAGATAGAGAGCAGGTGGGGAGATGTGGTGGTTAACATTATGTGTCAACTTGGCTGGACTGCGATTCTCAGAGGTGAGAAATTGGTTGGATTCTGGATATATTTTGAAGGTAGACGAGTAGAGTTTTTTGACAGCTGGAATACGGGATGTAAGAGAAAGAGAGGAGTCAAGAGGAACTCAAAGATTTTTGACTTGGAAAACTGAAAGGATGGAATTGCCATCAATCGACATGAGAAAAACTGAAGAAGATGTGGTTTTTTTGGAAAAGAGCAGAAGTTCAATTATGGACTGTTTGAGGTTGAGTTCTCTCTTACCTATCCAAGGGAGATGCCGAGTAGGCTTTTGTCTATATGGGCTGGGGTTTAGAAGAGACATCTGTGCCGGAAGTTGGAATATAGGTTAAATCATATGAAGGTGACAATATGTGGCCATTTTTTAACCTAAAAGAACAGAAATTTCATTTTTAAACTTAATAAAAGGAGCCTTGTTGGTGCAGTTGTAAAGTGCTCAGCTGCTAACCAAAATGTCAGCAGTTTGCAGCTACCAGTCACTGGAGAAAGATGTGGCTTCTGTAAGGATTACAGCTTTGGAAACCTCATTTAGGAAGTTCTGCCCTGTGCTGTAGGGTTGCTATGAGTCAGAATCAACTTGATGGGATGGGGCTTAAACTTAATAAAAAGCTTTGTACCTGGAAGAGATTACCACAGTTGAAAGTACAGTTCCCAAGGATGGGAACTTGAGAGAGTCTTACATTAAGAGTTTTAAGGAAAGATAAGAGGAACTAGCAAAGAAGTCTAAAATGGAGCAGTCTGTGCAAAAGGGAGAAATTATGTTGTAATGGAAACCAAGTTAAAGAAAAAAATGTGTGAATCCAAGGATGTGATCAGTGAGTCAGATGCTGATGGTAGGTTGTGGTAAGATACAGATAAACCAAATCCATTGCCGTCAAGTAGATTCTGGGTCATAGCCACCCAATAGGACAGAGTAGAACTGCCTCATAGGGTTTCCAAGGCTTTAAGTCTTTACAGAAGCAGACTGCCACAAGTTTCTCCTGCAGAGCAGCTGCTGGATTCAAACCACCGACCTTTTGGTTAGCAGCCGATCACTTTAGCTATTGCACTGCCAGGGCCCCTTAAGATAAGGATAAAAATAGATCATTAAATTTAATAATATGGAGGTCATTGATGACCCTGATAAACTCTTTTCTTGATGTAATGGTAAGAGTTAAAGAATAATTGAAGTAGTTCAAAACAAAGGAGAATTGGAGTTCACTCTTACAATTATTTTCAGAAATTTTGTCATTAAAAAGGAGCAGATAAATGAGGTGTTTGGTGAAAGACTTGGGGTCAGCATAATTATTATTTTTTTAATGTGGGAGAACTGTTAGTATACTTTTTGAAATCAGCCAACAAAGAAGGGAAATTTTGTGATGCAGGAGAGAGAAAGAAATCTTAGTTTCCTAGTGCTGCTACAACAGAAACACCACAAGTGGAGAGTTTTAAGAACAGAAATTTATTTTCTCTTGGTCTAGAAGGCTAGAAAACTGAATTCAGGGCACCAGCTGTAGGGGAAGGTTTCTCTGCCTGTAGACTCTGAGGGAAGGTCCTTATCTCTTTCAGTTTCTGTAGCCCCAACATTCCTCCACTCCTTGGTGGTTTTCTAATGGCATCTATCTTCTCCCAGTTTGTGCTTGCTCCTGTGTCTAATCTGTTTTTACAGCTCAGAAGTGATTAGATTTAGAACACATCCATCATCGATGTGGCCTCACTAGCATAACAAAGAAAACCCTATTCCCAAACAGGATTACATTCACAGGCATAGAAGTTAGGATTCCAACACGTATTTTTGGGGAACACAATTCAATCCATAACAGAGGACAGTTGTTGGAGCAACATACTTGTGTAGACAAGGAGGAATGGAATTTAGTTTACAGTTAGAAGAGCTGGTCTTAGAAAGCAGCATGTACAGTTTAACTATAGAAACAAAATGGAAGGTAGACTATTTGGAGACAAATACCTGTAGGTTGGAAGTTGTACTGATGGAAGTGTGTGGATGTCCTCTTGTAATTGTTTCTATTTCCTTATTGGAAAAAAATTTCAGTTAAATATGAGGAGGAAGGGGAGGATGTGTTGAAGATGGTAAAGAATGTATGAAATCATGTAAGTGATTTGGAGATTGAATAGACTGGGGAAATATAGTGGGATTGTCAGGTGGCACTTTGAAGATGGTGGTCATGAGTTTAAAGTGAGGACAATCAGTATAGTGTATGCCTTTCTCCAGATACTTCCTGCTGCGTAAGTGTGGGTGTGAGTAGGAAGAGAATTGGATTTAATTAGGTTAAGTTTCCCCAGATGAATAGGATGAGTGGCAAGAAAAGCAGCTGAGTTGAGTGTATCTATACAAGAGAATGATTAATGGAAATAAAGTATTAGGAACATAGTACCTAAGCTGTGTAAGGAAACCAGTGCGATATATATAAAAAGGTTGAGGGGAAAGAGAAAAGATGTTAGGATCAATGTATCCAAAGACCTTTGGAGTTGAGGTACTAAAGGCAATGAGTTGGTAAGATAGGGGGTGGCAGTTAGAGACAGGGATGTTTGAAATTAAGACTATGGAAGAGATGAAATTATTGGTAATATGAGGTCTGGCAAGTAAGCCCATGCTTACCTTGCTTACTGGGTAATCCGTTCCTGGTAGGGACTGTAAATTTGAAAAGAGGCTTTGATTCTGTAGGAAGGTGCTGTGGGGTTGGGAGAGAGACACATGCCAGCCATACCTAGAAGCAAAGTCTTTGATGTGTTGAAAAATGTTAAGTTGTTCACTACAGATGATCTGGTAAGCAAGGTAAACACTGTGTGGACAATCCACCCCTGCATCTAGAATATGATGATGAGGGTGCATGGCTGAGGTAGGAAGGGAGAACAAGTCATTGGAAGAAAAAAGGTCAAGTGAGAGGCCACTGTATTGGAAGTACCATTGGTGCAGTTATTGGCATAGATATTGAAATGATCAAGAGTTAGTTCAGGAGTCGGCTCATTTCATTCTTTGACAATATGATTGAACGTTTTAAGGATATCAACTTACTCTATAGGTTTAAATGCAAATGCATTGAAAGTCACAGAAGGTCCTTTATGGAACTTGAAAACTTCAATAAAAATTCTTCTATGAAAATAAAATGGCTGAGAATCACATAAAACTTTTGAAAATTAAAAATGATAAGGGAGAATTTATACTTTCAGTTATTGAACTATAAATTACAATAAAAACAAAAACAAAACCTGAAAGAAAATAATGTGGTAATTGCCCATGATTAACACAGAGATCAATTTAATAAATACCGCCGAAATATATAATGGTATATTGGATTTATTGTAGAATAAAACTGGCATCACAAATAAATATGTTGAAAACGGGTATTTAACAACTGAATCTAGGATAAATGATTAACTGTTTGGAAGAAAAATAGACTCCATTACTTAAAATAAACCCTGGTGGTGTAGTGGTTAGGTGCTGTGGCTGCTAACCAAAAGGTTGGCAGTTTGAATCCACCAGGTGCTCCTTGGAAACTATGGGGTAGTCCTACTCTGTGGAATCGACTCAACGGCAACAGGTTTGGTTTTGGGTTGTATTTAAAATAAAATGAAATAAAAAAAAAGAGGCACATGAAAAAAATAAACCATAAAGACATGGAAGATAACTCAAGAGAATTAATTTTTGTATCTTAATACAGGAAAGGAACTTTTCAGCAACCTGATAGGACTGACATTTTAAAAAGGTTACTCTGGCTATTGTGTGAAGAATGACTTGGAAGCACAAGATAGATTCAGAGAGATGAGAGGAAGCCGATTGCAGTGTGCAGGTGAAAAATGAAGGTGCTATGCATGAAGAGAGCAGCTTCCGCTGTAGAGAAAACACACAGCTTTGGGAGGTGAATCAGGAATTATACCCCCAGCTCCAATTACCGGTCTCATCCAAAGTTAATCCCCTGAGGTTGAAAAAACCACTCTTAGAATTTGAGTTTTTCCTGAATCTGTGTTTGGGTATTCCGCTACACAATTTCTCTTCCTTCCTGCCTTCTTTTGTCCTTCCTTCCTTTCGTATTTCCTTCCTTCCTTCTGTCTTTTTCTTTCTTGATGCCGTAACATTTTTTTCTCCTGGAAAATAATTATAGATCGGCAGGTAGCTGCAAAAATAGTTCAGTTCCATGTATTCTTTGACTAGTTTCCCCCAATGAAAATAATTTTTATATTGTAGTAAATAGGAAACAGATATTGGTGTAATACTGTTAACTAGACTTGAAACTTTATTCAGATTTCACCAATTTTACAGGCACTTGTGTGTTTGTGGAAACCCTGGTGGCGTAGTGGTTAAGAACTACGGCTGCTAATCAAAAGGTTGGCACTTCGAATCCACCAGGCGCTCCCTGAAAACTCTGTGACGCAGTTCTACTCTGTCCTATAGGGTTGCTATGAGTCAGAATTGACTCACTCAATGGCACTGGGTTTGGTTTGGTTTTGTGTGTTTGTGTGTGTGCAGTTTTATGGTTTTATTCCCTGCAGAGATTTGGATAACCACTACCACAATCAAGATACAAAACTGTGTTAGTACCACATAGGGATTCTCTTGTGCTATTCCTTTTAGAGTCACCTCACTTTCCCATCCCTACCACTCATTTGTTCTCCTCTCTATAGCATTGTCATTTTGAGAATGGTGTGTAAATGAAGTCTCTGGGTGGTGCAAATGATTACCATATTAGCTGCTAACTGACAGACTGGAGGTTCAGATTCACCCAGAGGAGCCTTGGAAGAAAGGCTGGGCAATCTACTTCTGAAAAATCAGCAGTTGAAAACTCCATGGAGCGTAGTTTTACTCAGAAATACATGAGGTCACCTTGAGACAGAATCAACTCGATGGCAACAGGTTTGATTTATATAAATGGAGTCATACAGTAGCTTTTTATATACAGGGTAATGTCCTTGAAATTGTATTATCTATTCCTCACATCCCCAAGAATCAGTTCCTGGATTGATTTATTAATTCTGCTGATTTCTTCCTGCCCAGTTTTAACAATTAGCCTTTTTATTTTAATTTTTGAGACCATGTTTTTTCCTCTAAGCACTGTTGCAGTCTTATCCTATATGATCTGATGTATAATATATCATTATTTCTTGATGTTCTGCAAATTCCGTTTTAATTTTCCTCTTTAACACAAGAATGCTTTAAAGGGAGAAGTGAGAATTTTCTGTCCTGGCCCTCTTATAAATAGCTAATTTTATTGCAGCCTGCTCCAGCACTGTACTTGGTACTTCTTCAATGTTGGATCTTATATGAAAGTTTTCTTTATGATTATTTGGTCAGCGTTTGTGAAGGTTTCATGAAGACTCAAAAGGAAAGTATATTCTCTGCTTTCATGATGTAGTTCAATTTGTACCCACTGTTATCTTACTCGTTAATTGTTATTTTTGAAATTTATCGGTTTTTCATTTTATCTTTTCCTCAATTGATCTGCCATTGATGGAGACAGTGAAATAAGCCTTACTTCTACCAGTGTGTCTGTCTATTATGCCTTGTTTTCTGTCTTCTAACTTTGAATGTTTCTATGGAGAAGTCTCAGGCCAGGTGCCATTTCCCTCCCCCCCCCCCAAGTGATTGGATCTTTGACCAGCTATCCAAAAGATATTTGCTTTACTTTTTAATTCTAGTAACTTATTGTGATGGGTTAAAGTGTTAACAATTTTGTGACAGCTTTTTTGGAACACAGTTTGCCTGTTATTCTGAATATTCAGATCTTTTCTTTATTTATAGAAATATTAAATTATAGTTTTTAAACATTTTTAAGTTTCAGTAATTGTCAGTCTTCTTGGGAGACCCAGTTTTAGCTTCTGTTGGAAGCCATGATGCACAGTTCTACCCTGACACACGTGGAGATACTATGAGTCAGAATCGACTTGACAACAACTGGTTTTATTTTTGTTTTTTTGATTTATTAAAAAATCCTGTTGGGATTGTATTGAAACAATAGATACATCTGGGGATACTATCTATCTTGAGTCTCCCAACCGAGAAAATTGGGATGCCTGTAAAATTGGTGAAATCTGAATAATGTCCCAAGTCTAGTTAAAAGTATTTTATCAATATCTGTTTTCTATTTATATAGGCCTACTATGATTTCACTCATTGATGTTTTCTAACTTTCAATATACAAATCTTGAACGTATTTTATTAAATTTCACCACTCCCACTGCTGTCGAGTCAATTCTGACTCATAGTGACCCTATAGGACAGGGTAGAACTGTTCCACAGTGTTTCCAAGGAGTGCCTGGTGGCTTTGAACTGACAACCTTTTGGTTAGCAGTCGTAGCTCTTAACCACTACTCCACCAGGATTTCCTTATTAGATTCAGCCTTAAGTATTTATTTTCTTTCTTTCTTTTTTTTTGGTGCTAATGTGGATAGTACTGTTTTTGTAAGTTTTGATTTACAGTTGTTTATTATTGTTGTTAGGTGCCATCAAGTGGGTTCCGACTCATAGTGACCCTGTGTACCACAGAATGAAACACTACCCTGTCCTGTGCCATCCTCACAATTGTTGTTATGCTTGAGCTTATTCTTGCAGCCACTGTGTGAATCCATCTCATTGAGGATCCTCCTCTTTTTAACTGTCTGTCTACTTTAGCAAGCATGATATCCTTCTCTAGGAACTTGTCTCTCCCGATAACACGTCCAAAGTGTGTGAGACAAAGCCTCACCATCCTTGCTTCTAATGGACACTCTGTCTGTACTTCTTCCAAGACAGATTTGTTTGTTCTTCTGGAAGTCCATGGTATATCCCATATTCTTCACCAACACCGTAATTCAAAGTCATCAGTTGTTCTTTGGCCTCCTTTATTCGTTGTCCGGCTGTCACATGTATATGAGACGATTGAAAATACCATGGCTTGGGTCAGGTGCACCTTAGTCCTTAAAGTGACATCTTTGCTTTTTAACACTTTAAATAGTTCTTTTGCAGATTTGCCCAATGCAATAGGTCATTTGATTTCTTGACTGCTGCTTCCGAGGGGGTTGATTGTGGATTCAAGTGAAGCAAAATCCTTTACCACTTCAATCTTTTCTCCATCCATCATGATGCTGCTTATTGGTCTGGTTGTGAGGATTTTTGTTTTCTTTAGGTTGAGGTGTAATCCATGCTAAAGGCTGTAGCCTTTGATCTTCATCAGTAAGTGCTTCCAGTCCTCTTCACTTCCCACAAGGAAGGTTGTGCCATCTGCATATCACAGGTTGTTAAAGAATCTTCCTCCGATCCTGATGCCCCATTCTTCATCTTATAGTCCAGTTTCTCGGATGATTTGCTCAGCGTATAGATTGAATAAGTATGGTGAAATGATACAACGCTGACACACACCTTTCTTTACTTTAAACCACACAGTATCCCCTTGTTCTGTTCGAACAACTGCCTCTTGGTTTATGTACAGGCTCCTCACAAGCACAATTAAGTGTTCTGAAATTCCCATTCTTCACAATGTTATTCATAATTTGTCATGATCCACATAGTCAAATGCTTTTACGTAGTCAATAAAACACAGGTAAAAATCTTTCTGGTATTTTCTGCTTTTAACCATGTTCCATCTGACCTCAGCAATGATATCCGTTGTTCCATGCCCTCTTCTGAATCCAGCTTGAATTTCTGGTAGATCCCTGTTGATGTACTGCTGCAACCACTTTTGAATGATCTTCAGCAGAATTTTACTTATGTATGATATTAATGATATCGTTTGATAATTTTTGCATTCTGTTGGAAAATTTTTGTTTGGAATGGGTACAAATATAGATCTCTTCCAGTTGGTTGGCCACGTAGCTGTCTTCCAAATTTCTTGGCGTAGAAGAGTGAGAACTTTCAGCACTGCCTCTATTTGTTGAAACATCTCAATAAGTAGTCTGTCAATTCTGTAGCCTTGTTATTATTAATATATAAAAATGAAATTGGTTTTTGTGTATTGACCTAATATCCAGCACCCTTGCCAAACTCCCTTGTTGTTAGTTGCCGTCAAGTCACTTCTGACTCATGATGACCCCATGTGCACAGAGCAGAACTGCTCCATATAGGGTTTTTAAGGCTGTAACCTTCCAGATGCAAGTGGCCAAGCCTGTCTTCTGATGTGTCTCTGGTTGGGTTTGAACTACCAACCATTCAGCTAGTAGTCAGGCGCTTTGCTGTTTACTGAATTTGTCCTAGTAAATTTTTAAAAAGTTCCCTTGTTTTTTTTCTAAATAGAAATGTATACCTCTGTGAATAGAAGCAGCTTTATTTTTCTCTTTTCAAGGTGAATGTCTTTTATTTCTTTTCCTTTTCTCCTTACCCTAGCTAGAATATCCAGTGTCATCTTGAATAGGAGTAGTGAGAGCAGATATCTTTGTTTGTTTTTCTTTTTTCCTAAACACAGAGAGAAATTATTCAGTCTTTCGCCATTAATTGTGACACACAGATTAATGTTCAACTTATACTTAAGAATAATGTGGATTCTATTATTTTTTCATGGGGTTTTTAAATCATGTTCAAAAGGTCAAGTTGGCTGGTGGTGTTCACGTTTTCTACATACTAACTTTCTGTTTATTCCGTTGGTTACAGGGAGAGGAATGTCGAAGTTTTCATCTGTAATCGCGGATTTGTCTATTTCGCCTTTTAGGTCTGTCAGTTTTTGCTTCGTGTATTTTAATGTGCTGTATGTTTGTGAATACACATTTAGGATTATTAAGTATTCTTGGTGAATTGACTACATTTATCAGTTGCTCCTTAGAAGCAAGGATGGGAAGACTTTGTCTCACATACTTTGGGCATATTATCACAAAGTTCCTGGAGAAGGACATCATGCTTGGTAAGGTAGAAGGCCAGCAAAAGAGAGGAAGACTCTCAAAAAGACAGATTGATACAGTAACAGCAACAGTGGGCTCGGGCATAGCAACGGTTGTGAGGATGGTGTTTCGTTCTGTTGTACGTAGCGTCACCATGAGTTGGAACCGACTCAACGGCACCTAACGACAACATCAGTTGTCCACTTTGGCAACTAACAACAACATCAGTTGTCCTCTTCATCACTATAATATCAAGAATATTAGTTTGTGTTCTTGCTTATCTGGTCCATTTATCCCTGCTAGTATGACTTGTTCTGGAGTCTACTTTGTGGGAAACTCATATAAACTCTCCATCTTTATTTCGATTAGTGTTTGTGTGACATATGTATTTGCTATCATTTTACTTTTAAACTATCAGTTTAATAGTAAAGTAGTCTTCATATTTAAAGTGGTTTCTTGTATGCAGCATATGTTAGGTATCTCTTTTTAATCAATATGATAATCTGCTTTTAATTGGATATTTAAATTTAATGTAATGATTGATATGATTGAATTTACATCTACCATCTTGCTAGTTGGTCTCTATTTGTTCCATGTACTCTTTCTTCCATTTTAATTACTTTTTGTGTGATATTGAATTGCATAGCATTTTATGATTCCATTTTATCTTCACTGTTATGGGTTATACTTTTAAAAAATGTCTTTGGTTGTTACTCTAGGATTTATAGTATACTTCTTCAATTTATCATGATCTACCTTCAGATAAATTTCATATGGAGATAAAGATCCTTATGGTAGTATAATTCCAGTTTTTCCTTCCATCCTTTGTCATATATTTTGCTTTCACATAGTCCAGAAACCACAAAATGCATTATTATTTTGTTTTAGACAGTTAATTATCTTTTGCAGCAATTGAAAATAAGAAAAAAATCCAAACCTTTTATATTTACCTCTATTATTGTCATTTTTGAACTTCTTCTCTTTGGGTAGAACCACATTTCTTTCCAGTATCATATTCTTATAGCTGAAGTACTTGGTTATCATTTTTTATAACATATATCCACTGGTCATGGGCTTTCTCAGCTTTTGTTTATGAAGAGCCGTTATTTTTGGAAAAATATTTTTCAGGGTATAGAATTCCATATTTTAACATTTTTTTCTTCAATTCAGCACATTAAAGATGTCAATCTACTTTTCCCTGGCTCCATAGTTTTTGTTAAGAATATATTCCATGTTTATGGATTGGGAGACAGTATCCTTAAGGTGGCAATACTCTAATCTACAGAGACAAAGAAATCCCTATGAAAAACGTAGCTGGCTTCTTTGTAGAATTGGAAGACTGACCATATGATGTATTATGTATTAGTACTTCATTACTTTTTATGCCTGAGTAATATAGCACATTTTGTAGATATTTGGGTTTCCGGCTTTTTATTATTATAAGCAATGCTGCTATTAATATTCTCGTGCAAGTCTTTGTGTGGACATATGTTTCCACTTCAGAATACACCTTGGAATGGAATTCCTGGGTCAAATGGTAATGTCACATTTATTTTCTTTCGAGGAACTACAGGTCTGTTTTCCAAAGTGGCTGCACCATTTCACATTCCCACCAGCAATGTGTGAAGATACTGATTTTTCTGGAATCTTGACAACACTTGTACTAATACATAATACAATATAGATGTATCTTCAAAACCTTATGTTTAATGAAACAAGCCAGTTACAGAACACCACATACTATATAATAACTTTTATATGAAATACAAAGCAGATCATTTGTTGCCTTGGGTTTGGGAGTATGGGGGAATTAAGAATGACATGGTTTTTGGTATCTAAAGGGTATGGGGTTTCTTTGGGGTTGATGAAATGTTCTAAAATTGAGTTCGGTTATAGTTGCACAAACTCTGTGAATATACTAAAAACCACTGAGTTGTACAGTTTAAATGGGTGAATTGTATGGTATGTAAATTATATCTCAGATACAGCTTTGACAAAACTGTTGCCTCCCCCAAAATTCCCCTGGTAGTAATCTGCTGTTCTATTGCATTCAGGAAGGGTTCAGGAAGGGTGCTGAGCTGTCATGGAGCTTTTCTTAGTATGTATGTTCCACTCTTACGTTTTAGGCTTTCCTGCATGTCTGCATAGAAACCCTGGTGGTGTAGTGGTTAAAAGCTACGGCTTTTAACCAGAAGGTTGGCAGTTCGAATCCACCAGGTGCTCCTTGGAAACTATGGGGCAGTTCTACTCTGCCCTGTAGGATTGCTGTGAGTCAGAATCGACTTGACGGCAGTGGGTTTGGGTTTTTGGTTTTGGCATGTCCACACATGCACAGAGGGAGGCCTGTCTCCATTTTGCTTATTACTTGGTGCTTTGACAAGCTGGTGGTAGTTTTCGTTGTGCAACCCCAGTCTGAGGCAGGACCTGTGTGTCTGTGCCTCAAGGGTGGGAATTTTTCAACCTTCTGTCTCTCCTGTCCATCAAAGCCATAGTCTTCCTTTTATCTGTGACAAGTCTTGTGTGGAAGAGGTACCCCACTGTAGGTATCCACCAGTGCTATTGATACAGTCTAGGTTTTGGTAATGTTTTCTGCTATTCTATCAGTAATAGATTTTTTTTCCTTTCTATCTTTCCCACAGATTTTTTTTTTTTTTGATCTTTCCACCAGCCACCATAAAGTTTATACAGACCCTGCTTGAAACAGCATTTGTTACCCCTCCTGAGCACTTGAGGCTTTTGTCTCAAATTAGAAGAATGTCTGATAAGGGGATGTGGGAGGGAATGGGGTAGGGAGTGGGGAAGTGGAAGAGGATGATGAGGCTTTGTGCCTTTTGCCGGTGGCAGCTGACGCCCTCCTGCACATTTGCACTTAAAAGGTGGCTCAAGGTGATCTCTATGCTCCCCAGCCATGTTCCCAATATTTCTTGTAGTCACCCTATGACATTCCATGGAAAAGAGCCTACAAATGAATACAGTTGCCTCTTGTGTGTATGGCTTTTATACATTCTGTAACGTTATGCTGTATACACTCAGGCTTCAGCAATATATTAAAATTTTAGTTGATTTCTTACCTGCTTGTATGGTGACCAGATCCTCTTCCTCCTGTATTTGTAAGCCAGTTCGCAAATATTGTTTCTCCTTGGAGGGATCTATCCATCTTTGGTTATTCAGGCTACTCTGATGGGTTCAAGAGAAGTTATGATATTTTAGGTTGTGTAGGTTTTTTCATTGTTAGCATGGGAGCGACGCTATTTCCTGCTTTCTACTTCCTAGTGGAAGAGAAACTCCTATTTCCATTACTTTGCCACTACAGATAATTCTGGAGGAAGCATCTAGGTGCATGCATCGTATGCCCTGAGATTTCATTCAGTAAGAGTGGGAATTCCGTGTGATATGGTATGAATGTTTTTAGTTTTGACGGCTCTTTCCAGACTTCTTTCTACAAAGACAACAATTTTTATTTTCTTCTCATATCCCTGTCACCAATAAATGTTATTTTTCTTTTTGATAATTGTTAATCTTAGTGGCATAAAGTTATATTTTATGGTTAATTTTATGGTTAATTTAAGGTAAAATTCCCTAATTACTACTAATTTTGGCATTACAATTTTATGTCTATGAATTTTCTTATTCCTACTTTTGCAAATTTTCCTAGGTATTGTTGGTATTTTTCTTGTGATTTTTTTTTTTGGACCTCTGTATTTTTTTTTTTTTTTGTATGTTACAAATATAAGAACTTAGTTTGTCATCTGCATTATAATCTTTTTCAAAACCTATCATTTGTCTCTTGATTTTTTAAAAAATTTTGCATGCAAGGTTTTCCATTTTTATGTATTCAAATATTTGGTTCTTATTAGGTTTTGGGTTTCTTGTGGTTAAAACTGTCTCCCATTCTTAGATTTTAAGCCTGTAATCTCCTAAATTTTCTGCTAAGAGTTTGTTTCAATATAAAAAATAAGTGTGTAATCCATTTGGAATTTATATTTGTATGTCATGTAAAAAAAAGGAATGCAGTATTACTTTTTCCTTAGTTCACAGATTTTTTTCACAGACCCTTTATTTAAAAAAAAAATCCTTTCCCACTGAATTAAAATTTGAATTATTTGATTTCTAGGTTCTTTTTTGTGGATTTTCCATTTGGTTCCAATAATCCATGTTTATTCCTATGCAATATCACATCGGCTGTATGATAGTAGATAGTACTGTAGATTGCTACACCACCGCTGGAACTGTTCTCCTCTTTCATGCTTTTTTGTACATTCTCAGAAATTTATTACTTTATTTAAACTAAGAGAATTTTATACAGTAGCAAATTGGGCAATTTTAATTTTCTTTTTGTACATTGGTGTATTTTCAATAATAAGCATATTATTTAACTTATAACTAAACATATATATATGTATGAAGAAACACACAGGAAGAATATTAGGATGAGGTCCCTAGCATTTACTCTGGGCTAGGCAGAAGCTCTATAGATAATCGTATTGTAGGATGCCAGCTTTGAAGCCGATGAGGAGAAAGAATAGGCAGTCCCTGCTTCTAAAGCTTGTAAGAGCCCAAAGCTGTGCCCCCAAAGTGGCAGAAGACGGCAGAGAGTCACATTCCATTGAGTACGTTTGTGACATGAAAGGAGAAATGAAATTAGTAGTTTTTTTTTTTTTTTGTTTCTATCAAGGCATCTATGAACTGTGGTTTGATATTGCAGCTTGAATAGAGCATCTAGAGGCTTGGTTCACAAATTCTGTTTCAAGGAACATCGGTATCCCTCCTGATGGATACCTAAAGGTGTTCTTTGGTCAAATAAGTGTGGGGAATGCAGCAAATTTTGTCAAAATGTTTGAAAAGTAATCCTGGAGAAAGATGTGCATATAGTTTTATTTAATTCAGCATTTCTCGAATTTAACTTAACAAAGTTTTTTTTTTTTTTTTCCTGAGGCATATTTTTAACTTTAAATGGAACTCTCAGAACATACTTTGGAAGATGTTGGTCTGTAGCTGATAGAGAGATTGATCAAATGAGCTTACTAAGCAACTAATAATAGAGGTGGCATTACTGGAGACAAAGAACAAAGTATGCTTACTTAAAATTTTTCTAGAATTAGTTCTGGCTGAAGTAGAAAAACATTATATTTTTTTTAAATCTTGCAAACATAAACCCGTGGAACAAAACAAGACTAAAGGGGTGCACCAGCCCTGGGGCAGGGACTGGAAGGCAGGAGGGAACAGAAAAGCTGGTAATAGGGAACCCAGGGTGGAGAAGGGAGAGTGTTGAAATGTTGCGGAGTTGTTAACCAATGTCGTAGAACAATGTGTACACTAACTGTTTGATGAGAAGCTAGTTTGTTCTGTAAACCTTCATCTAAAGTACAGCAATAATAATAAAAAAAACCTTACAAACATGAAATCTATCTGAATTCTTGCTAGATTTATATGCTTGGCCATGGATGAAGTCTTGCTTCTGCAAAGGAGGAGAGAAATTTATAACTGTTATAGTTAAAATTCTCATTGCCCTTTCCAATAATGAGCTGATTAAGTCATCATTCATTTTTATTTCTGTGTTGTATATTATTTTCCTTTGAGGCTGACAGTTGGTGTTTAGACTACTTAAGAACAAATCTTTCTCAAGCTTTTCCCTCTTGTCTTCTTCTCTGAAAAGATGCTCAACATTATCTGGAAAAAAAAATGCTCTTTGTGTCTCCTTTTCCCGTCGCAGTTACTAGTTAACTATCTCTGCCTTTAGCAGAGGTGGAAAGACACATCAGGGTAGAAGCACTGTGGTGAAGTGGTTAAGAGCTCAGCCTGCTAAGAGCAGCTCAAGTCGACCAGCCGCTTCTTGGAAACCCTGTGGGCAGTTCTGCTCTGTCCTGAAGGGTCACTGTGATTCGGAATCGACTTGAAGCAATGTTTTTGTTTGTTTGTTTGTTTTTAGATATACATAGCTGTTCTGAGGAAATTAGAGCACTTCTGCGTCTATTTTATGCTTGTGTTTCTTAGAAAATGTGTATAGATTATGTTTATAAATACTATATACATATACATATGTAAAAAAAATACGTAGATTGATTAAAAAAAAAAAGACTGATTATGTAGCATTTGTTCTTGTTTAAGTTCCTGGGAGCTAAGACAAGGCAGACATTACATGAAACAGCTATGAGGTATAATAGTGGATCACTGGATGTGGACTGATTTATATCTGACTGTGCTACCTAGGGAACAGTACTGACAAACCTCTGAGGTCTTTTCCAGCTCTAAGATTTTGATCCTTCCCGGAAGAAAACAGTGGTTTCTCAAGAAAAGGCAAAAGTCCCTACATGCCAAAAAATGAAGGAGGCAGTGGCAGAATAGGACTGGGACTCTGGCATTCTATTACCAGCCTGTGATTGTTCTGTCAAAACACTTCTTGTCATTTGGTTTCTTTCCTTGCACGGTGCTTTAGAGACCGGTTGGACTAGAAAATGATGTGTTTGGATTTTTGAATTCAGATGGAATGAGTGAAGTCAGCTAGTGACCAGAGGCTTCTGCAGCGTCAGGGAAACAGGCACTGCCAAAGTCCCTGAGGCCTGACCACCTCCTGTCTGAGCAGATGGTTGATGGAAGAGACACCTTGAAAAGCTGAAGAAAGCCAAACTGAAAATGGTCCCTGGGAAGGAGTTTCGGAATGTGGTTGGGCTGTTCCCGACACCTTTTATGTTAGTTTGCTTGTCCTACCTGTTCTTTTGCCCCTTGCAGCCTAGAACAGCCTTTAACTCACTCTTTGTAAGACTGACTCATTTTTGTTCTTGAAGATTTAGCCTCTAGAGAGCAGCCTTTTTTGATGACCCTCCTGGGCTGGTTTACCTTGTTATTCTCCATTACCTTATGTTTTAAATCATTTATAGCACTCACCACAATATGCAGTTGCTGTGTATTTTTATTTGTTTGCTTGTTTAATACCTCTCTCTCCTGCTGTACTGCAAAAATCTGTGAAGGCCAAGACCATCCCTGTTTTTTGTTTTTTTTTTTCTGTAAGGAAGATAGAAGATGAATTTGATGCATTTGAGTTGTGGTGCTGATGAAGAATATTGACTATACCATGGACTTCTAGAAGCATGAACAAATCTGTCTTAGAAGATATACAACCAGAATGCTCTGTAGAAGCGAGCATGAGGAGGCTTTGGCTCGCTTACTTTGGATAAGTCCTTAGGAAAGACCAGTTGCTAGAGTCGGACATTATGTTTGCTAAGAGAGGGTCAGTGAAAATGGTGGAAATACTCAGTGAGATGGATTGACACAGTAGTCACAGCAATGGACTCAAACATACGATCACAAAGATGGTGCAGGACTAGGCAACATTCGTTCTGTTGTACATAAAGGGGCAATGAGTTGGCTCCAATTCTGCAGCTAGTAACAGCAATATCACAGTCAGTATATTTTATGAATAAATATGCTTTATAGATAAATAATTCTGAAACCCATCTTCACATTATTTTTACATTACTAATAACAGAATGACCTGGTAAAACACACATCACATAATGAACACTAAATGAAAGGTAGTGTAAATGATTATTTAAAAAATTAAGAATAAAATTTGGTTAAAAAAAATTGCCCTTGAGTCAATTCTGACTCACAGCAATCCTGTGTTTTACAGAGTAGAACTGTGCTACATAGGGTTTTCTTAGCTTAATTTTTATGGAAGCAAATCTCCAGGCCTTTCTCCTTCAGCATTGCTGGGTGGTTCAGTCAACCTTCAGTTTAGTAGTCAAGCACACACTAATACACAGAGCTTTAAAAACACTAAGAAAATACACACGTGTATTTAACATCATACTTAAAATCAGAAGACCTAAAAAAAAAGAAAAAAAAGTATAAGCCTGCTACTTTGGGGGCAGAGAGGGTGGTCAATGATATGATATTGACACATGATAAAGAAAGTATAACTTTAACTTCATTTTATTCTGCTTTCTTTATTTTGGATCTTGCTCTCTGCATTAAGAATGTATAATAGCAATAGAGGAACAAAAATCTTTAATTTTGTAAATACGCTATGAAAGAATATCAGGCTTCTGTGCAAGTATTAAGTTCTCTTGGCTATAATACGTTTCACGGAATGAGAAGACTTGAAAACCAGAGAAACTCTACTGTCAGGAAGTATGAGTAGGCATCATTTTCTCTGTTGCTCCCACTTAGTACAACTAAAAACGTTGAACATTATACATAAAACAAACCTAAGAAGACACTGATAGGTGGAGAGGAAAAGGCACATGGGTTAGAAACCTAGACTCCCAAAATGAGACAGTGATGAGTTCTCTGGGTTTTCTTTTTGTTTCATGTGTCCCATACTTAAAGCCAAACAAGCTGGTAACCCAAAACACCAACGGACACCAAAAAAGAAAAGAAAAGAAAAAAAAACCACAAGAAAAGCCTGCTCTCTCTACCTAAAGCAGTCAGAAAGGGGCAGCCTAGCAAGGTAGAAAACTTAGACATTAACCATTCTACTCCAGCCAGGCTTCACAGAGAAATAAACTGTGGTCTCATCCTTACCCAGGCAATCAATGGCTGAGTGGGTGATCTGGACTTCTATCATTGCCAGGCAGGTGGGAGGTGCCCCGGCCCTTCACCAGGGTATTGAGAACGAGGTCAAGTAGGAATTCAGGTCTCTCATCCCTGCCAGGAGTTAATGCTATCCTTTCTCTTGCCCATGATGTCATTGGCATCCACGTGAGGTGCCTGGCCATTTTCCCCCACCCTGCAATAATGAGGTAACCCACTCTTTTCCTAATAGGGTGATATTAGAGGAGGACTAGTGTAGGTCAGGACTTTCACCACGACCCAACAGTAACAAGGCTTCCCCCTTGTGATGTCAGTGGAGGCTACAGGGGAGCCATAACAAAGTACTTCTCCCCAGCCCAGCTAAGGCAGTGTCAGTAGAGGTCTAATGGGGAACTGGAACGCTCACCTACACTCAGCAGTAATGAGGAGCCTCTTCATCTCAGATGTCGATGGAAACGAAGAGTAGATGTATCTCTACCCTCATCTAGCAGCAACAGTACGGCACCTCCCTTCCCTTGCCTGAGTGCTGTCATAAAAAGCCAGCTAAAATAGAAGTTTCAAGTAAGGTATAGAGTTTCACAACATAATATATGAAAATGTTGAGTTTTCAATCAATAATCACTTGTCATGCCAAGAATCA
Source organism: Loxodonta africana (assembly GCF_030014295.1). Classification (NCBI taxonomy): domain Eukaryota; kingdom Metazoa; phylum Chordata; class Mammalia; order Proboscidea; family Elephantidae; genus Loxodonta; species Loxodonta africana. The sequence continues at coordinate 65,645,560 of NC_087360.1, forward strand.
GGAAAATGTCAACTTGAATGAGAAACACAATCAATAGTTACCAACATTGAGATGACAGCTAGAATTATTTGACAAAGATAAAGCAGCCATTACAATAATGCTTCAACGAGCAATTACAAAAGACTCAAAACATGAAAATAATGGAAAGCTTCAGCAAAATACAGAATAGAAAGTCTCAGCAAAGAAATAGAAGATACAAAAAGAACCTAATGGAAATGTTAGAACTGAAAAAGACAATAAAATAAAAATACCAGCGGATGAGCTTGTAATGAGTTTGAAGAAGTTCAGGGCTGATAAAGGAAAAAGGTATATCCCTGAGATAGCATCATTGCACAACAAGGCATTTCTTGGAGCTGATGAGCTGACAGCCATGTGCAGGGGGTGGTCCCTCTCAGCAGGAGGTCTTCCGGAGGCAATCAGAGCAAGGTGCCACCAGAAGGGGAACCGTGCATGGAAACACTGGGGAAGAGAAGAAGGAGGGGATTGAGTAAAGTATGCCCAGGCTATGTCCTTCTGCAGCAGAGTGTTGACTCTCTGGATCAGGCAGCTCTGAAGAAGAGCAGTAATTTGGGTCACAATAACTACAGAGTTTTATTTTATCTATGGCTAGCAGATGTTGGCTGCCTTTTGCATGGTATGTAAAGCAGGTATGCTCGGAGTGGCTAAAAATCTGCTTGTTTGGGCCATTTTTAAAATGGGATGTGTACAAATTTAAGTTTGGCATTGGTGGGCTCATATGGGTTAATGGGCCTCAGCTTGCTGTGAAGAAATAAACAAGCTGGGGCCATCCACAGAGTTCATTTTTCTCTCTTTGATATAATAGAACTCAACAGCAGAATGGGGAAATGGATAGAGGGAAGATGGATAGTAAACTTGAAAATAGAACGATAGAAATAACCTAATCTGGCTCTGGAGACCATGGTCTCAGGAAACATCCAGTTCAATTGGCATAACTTAATTTATAAAGAAAATGTTCTACATTCGGCTTTGGTGAGTAGCGTCTGGGGTCTTAAAAGCCTGTGAGCGGCCATCTAAGATACTCCACTGGTCTCACCTCTTCAGGAGCAAGGGAGAATGAAAACTAAAGATACAAGGGAAAGATTATTCCAAAGGACTTATAGACCACAACTACCACTGCCTCTGCCAGACTGAGTCCAGTACAACTAAATGGTGCCCGACTGCCACCACTGACTGCTCTGACAGGAATTACAATAGAGGGTCCCAGACAGAGCTGGGGAAAAATGTAGAACAAAATTCTAACTCACAAAAAGACCAGACTTACTGGCCTGACAGAGACTGGAGAAACCCTGAGAGTATGGCCCCTAGACACCCTTTTAGCTCAGTAATAAAGTCACTCCTAAAGTTCACCCTTTAGCCAAAGATTAGACAGGCCCATAAAACGAAACGAGACTAAAGGGGCACACCAGTCCAGGGGCAAGGACTAGAAGGCAGGAAGGGACAGGAAAGCTGGCAATAGGGAACCCAAGTTCGAGAAGGGAGAGTATTGACATGTCCTGGGAGTTGTTAACCAAGGCCATAAAACAATATGTGTACTAACTGTTTAATGAGAAATTAGTTCTGTAAACCTTCATCTAAAGTACAAGAAAAAAAATTTTTTTAAAGAAAAAAAAAAACCAAAAACCCACAAACTCCAAAAAAGAAATTAACTAACCTGGAAAACAGAGAGAAATAGACTGGGAAAAAGAGAGCTTCAGAGACCTTTGGAACTATAACAAAAGATCTAATATTTGTGTCTTTTGAGTTCAGAAAGGAGAGGCGAGAGAAGGTGAAACTGAAAAGTATCTGAAGAAATAATGGCTGAAAACTACCCCATTAAAAAAGAACATAATCCTACAGATTGAAGAAGTTGGGAGTATCCCAAACATGATGAACTCAAATCCATACCAAGACACATTATAGTCAAAATTCTAAAAACCAAAGGCAGAAAATTTCTTGAAAGCAGCAAGAGAGGAATGATAATTTCCCTTCCTAAAGAGAAAAGCAGCAATTCAGCAGATTTTTAAAATCAGAAACCATAGAGAACAGCAAGAAGTAGTCGGAATTGACTCAGTGGCCATGGGTGCGGGTAAAAGAAAAGAAATTTCAACCCCAAATCCAGGAAGAAGGAAGGAATAATGGGAAGAGTAAAATTATGTAATAAAAAAGGTTTTCCTTCACCTCTTGAGTATTCTAAATTATGTTTAATGGTTCAAGCAAAAATTACAACACTGAAGTGATTCTAAATTGACATAGAGGAAATAGTTAAGGCAATTGTATTATTGAAGGGGAAAGATAAAGTGAGATAAATCTTTTAAAAAATTTTATTGTGGTGAAATAAAGCATTTGCCAGTTCACCCATTTTTACGTATCCAATTCAGTGATATTAACAGTTTTTGCCATGTTGTAAACTAATCACCACTATCCATTTCTAAATCTTTTCATCACCCTTAAGAGAAACTCAGTACTCCTGAAGTAATACCTTCCCATTTCACCCTCACACGTGCCCCTGTTGTTGTTAGGCGCGTTGGAATCAGTTCGAACTCATAGCGACCCTATAGGACAGAGTAGAACTGCCCCATAGGGTTTCCAAGGAGGGCCTCAAACTGTGGACTTTTTGTTAGCAGCCAAGCTGTTAACCACTGCGCCACCAGGGCCACTTTGGTCTCTATGCATTTCACTGTCTTAGATATTTCATATAAATAGGATCACACACTGTTTGTCCTTTTGTGACTGACTTATTTCACTAAGCAAAATGTTTTCAGGATTCCTCTGTGTTGTAACATGTATCAGAACTCCATTTCTCTTTATGGTTGACTAATATTCTACTGTACATATATACCACATTTTAGGATGAACACTGGAGTTGCTTCTACCTTTTGGCTATAGTGAATAATGCTGCAGTGAACACAGGTGCACAAATATCTGAGGCTCTGCTTTCAGTTATTTTGTTTTTATAACCAAGAGTTGAGTTGTTGGATCATATGATAATTCCATGTTTAACTTTTTGAGTAACTGTCAAACTGTTTTCTACCACGGCTGCTCCATATTGCAATCTCACCAGTAATACACAAGGATTACAGTTTCTCCACATCTAGTGGGATGTTTTTTATACATTACTCAAGCAGGTAAAATGTCAACATTAGTAGACTGTCACTATACATAAACACATACAAGTCAAGTGTAGCAAACACACCTCCCTTAAAAAAAACAAAACAAAAACAAATCCATTGCCATTGAGGTCATTCCAACTCAGAGAGACAGCATAGGACAGAGTAAAACTGCCCCATAGGCTTTCCAAGGAGCAGCTGGTGGATTCAAACTGCTGACCTTTTGGTTAGCAACTGTGGCACTTAACCACTGCACTGCCAGGGCCCCTACCTCCCTTTACATCCCCAGTTTTTTCTTCTTTTATAATGGTCTTAAATATTTTCTCAATGTTTATTTATGGAGCTCTGGTGGTATAGTGGTTTTTAAAAGCTTGGCCACTAACCAAAAGTTCGGCAGTTCGAATCCACCAGCTGCTCCTTGGAAACCCTATGGGGCATAAGGTCGCTATGAGTTGGAATTGACTCGAAGACAGCAGGGCTTAATGTTTATTTAGATCCGCATTAACTCATTGCCGTCAAGTTAATTTCGACTCATAGCAACCCTATAGGACAGGGTAGAACTGCCCCATAAGGTTTCTGAGGCTGTCATGTTTATGGAGGCCAACTGCCACATCTTTCTCCTGCAGAGCGGCTGATGAGTTTGAGCTGCTGATCTTTGTTAGCAGCCATGCACTTAACCACTGCGCCAGTAGATCTCCTTAGATCCACATTAGACAGTGTCTTAGTTACCTAGTGTTGCCGTAACATAACCACCACAAGTGTGCGAAGCTTTAAAGAACAGATATTTATTTTCTCACAGTCTGGAGGCTCAAATTCCAAATCAGGGTCTTGGCCAGGTCGATTGCTTCTGTGAACCTCTTTCCTAGTTTCTGGTGACTGCCAGTGATCCTCGCCATTCCTTGGCATCTGTCTTCCTTCCCCCTGTGTGTCTCTGTGTCTGTGTTGCCCTTTTCATAACTCAGAAGTGATTAGATTTATGATCCATCCTACTCTGGCATAACATAACAACAGTAACAACAACAAAAAACCCAATTTCTAAACAGGGTCATATTTATAGATACAGGGATTTGGGTTTCAACACACATTTGGGGGGAAACAATTAAATCCATAACAGACAGTGTTACATTTTTGCTTCAGCCTGGATTGTATTTCCACTCTTTTTGTTTACTGTTTATTCTTCCTTCCTGATGTTCCAAGGTGCCTTCTTATATCATTTTATTTTTGTTTAAAGAACTTTCTTTAGCCATTCTTTCAGTGTAGGCTTTTGTGACAAATTCTGTGTTTTTCTTCATCTGAGAATGGCTTAATTTTCCTTTCATTTCTGAAGGATTTTTTTCCCCCTAGGTATAAGATTCTGGATTGGCATTTCTTTTCACTTAGGACCTGAAAAATATTGTGCCATTTCTTTCTGGCTTCCAGGTGTTTGATGACGTATCCACTACCATTCTAGTTGTTTTCTCTTATAAATAGCATTTATCTTTTGCCGCTTTCAATACTTTTCTTTTCCTTTAGTTTTCGGAGGTTTAACTGTGATACGCTTTTGCGTGAATTTCTTAGGTTTGCTGTGTTTAGGATTCACCCACAGTATTTAACCTATAGGTTTCTGTCTCCTGCCAAATTTGCGTAGTTTTCGGTCAATTTTTCTTCGAGTTCTTTTTTAGCCCTGCACTTCTCATTTCCTTCTGGGACTCCAATGACATGCATGTTGAGCCTTTTGTTGCTGTCCCATGGATTCCCCATGCTCTGTTCATTTACTGATTTTTCAGTCCATATTGAGCAATTTCTTTTGTTCCATCTTCCAGTTCATTGATTCTTTCCTTTGTCCCCTACATCATTCTGTGCTTCAGCCCATTCGTTTTCATTTTGCTTACTGTATTTTTCAATTCTGTACTTTTCTTTAGTTCTTCTTTATGTCTTGTATTTCTTTGTTGAGGCTTCCTATTTTTTGTTTCCAGTATTTTTTGTACTTCCTCACTGAAGCATTTTTATGATTGCTGTTTTAGTTTTTTTCCAGCTAATTCTAAAATCTCTGTGATATTGATGTTGAATCTCTTGATTGCCTTTTCCATTCTGCTTGAATTCCTTCTGGTTTTTGGTATGACAAGTTATTTTTTCCACTTGAACCTGAACATTTTCTTATTATGTTATGGGACGCTGGGTCTTATTTAAACATCATAGCTAGTTTTGTTTGACACTGTTCCATCAAGGAATGGTGGGGTGGGAGGGTGAGGGAGGGGACACTGCCTCATTACTGCCAGGTGGAGGTAGAAGTCCATGGGTCCCATTCAACCTCCATTGACATCTGTGGCTGGAGGGACCTCCTTGTGGGCACTGATAAAGTCTTGACTCTACTAGGCCTCCTCTGACACCATCCCCAGTGGAAAGGTATAGGGGCACTTTGTTACAGCTTGGTGGGGATTGAAACCCAAACTCATCACATGGTTTCCTCTGTTAATGTGTGTTGCTGGGGGTGTCTTGTTACTGGTCAATAAAAATGAAAGTCCCAGCTCCCACTCGACAGTCTCTGACACCACTTTGGTGGGGTCCTTGGGTGCCTCCTTAAAGTGTCATGAGAGTAGAAGTGTAGGCTCGCCTTGCAGGCTTTGCCAACTTGGGTGGGAGCTTGGTCATAGTTTAATTTTTTTTTCCCTGTGGTGTTTGACTAAAGTAGAATAGCTGTTGTTTTAAAGTTTTATGTCTTGCTAGACTGCCCTTTTCTTGGTCCTTTGACTGGAGAGAGAGGCTTTTTTTAATCTGCATTTATTGGTGTTTCTGAGTCGGTAGCTATTTCAGCTCTAAGTCTGGAATATATGAAGCAAAAAGAAAACAGAGTACTCACTACCGTGTCATTCCTTATTTTCTGAGGTTCCTAGCCAGTCTGCCTTCTTCCTTCCGTTTTTCAGTCTTCTGTGTTTGTTTTATATATAATGTCCAGGGCTTTCAGTTACACTTAGTAGGAAAAATTGAGAAAAAGAGTATCTTCCCAGAAGTGGGAATTTTTATACCGATTTTTAATACATGTGGGTTTATTGCTCCCATTTATTTTGTACTTTCTAAGTTACCTGCATTTCGATGCTTCTTATTTCTCTTTTTTCTCACTTCTAGAACTTATTTCTGTTTCTCATTCATCACCACAAATTTGGTATTATATATTCTCTTCCAGTTGTTTTAGTAAATGCCCTTACATTTTTAATACACATATTTGACTTACCAGACTCAACAAAATACAAAGATCTTATAGTCCTTAATTTCCAATGGCTCCTTCTATCACCTATAACAAATTATTAACTGTATATTTTGTAATTTTGGTCCATGAAGTGATTTATCATTGGGACTTTCAAGGGAATTTCTAGGTGGCTTCTTTTGAGGTATTTCACTCTAGAGGATTTTTGTATTTTATGCTATGCTCCTTAGAGTTGCCACGGGCCAAGAACTATTTTTTGATCATCTCAAGAGTGAGTATTCTTAAAGGATTAATGTATAATAAACTTAAATCCCAAATACACATGTTATAAATTCTTGGTAGCAGACTTACCCTGAGCACAGAAACCAAGATAAAATAAACAAATACAAAATAGAAGACCCAATCCAAGAAAGAAGCTTCTGTGACTCTTCCTATCTTGCGTCTAAATTTTTTTCTAGTCTACCCATTCACTTGCCATATAAAATCAGATGTGCTGCTTTTATATGGCAAGCTCGGTTTCACCTCTCTGCCTTGAATGGGCTAAGCCTTCCCTTGTGCCTTCTGTGCTTGTTAAGGTCCTAGCCCTGAAAGAACTTCAGAAACTGTCCTCTCAAGTTGCTTATGGTACTGAGTTACCTGTTGCTAGATACACTCAAGCATTTATAAAAGAGGTATGTAGTTAGAATATGTGATTACTCAAAACTCCTTTAAGGAGCACTGGTAATGCAGTGGCTAAGAGCGAGGCTGCTAATGGAAAGGCTGGTGGTTTAAACTCACCCAGTGACTCCGCAGGAGAAAAGATTTGGTGATCTGCTCTTGTAAACATTACAGCCTAGAAAACCCTGTGTGACAGTTCTGCTCTGTCACACTGGGTCACTGTGAGTTGAAAATTGACTCCATGGTGTCCAACAACAAGGCCCCACTAATGCTAAGATGATCTGATCATGCATAAATATCTCACGACATTTCATTTCATTGTGTCTTTTATGCAAGATCATTATTTCATGATCGTTGAATGTAAAACGTTCAGAGACCATACCATGTTATAGATCATATATCATATAACATGATATGAGTACACAGCAAACATGAAAGGCATAGTGAGAAAGCACTGCATGCCAAAGAGGTGGAATATGGGAAAAAATCACATCTCTTCCTTGGAGATTATAATAAACAAAGACATTTGATTCCTGGCCCAAATGGTGGAACCTTTTCTTTTAAAGATGATGATAAATATAGATGTTCTGTTGCTATCATTGATGACTCAATAAATAAAATCCCAAGACACCTTTCCAAAGTACAGTGTGATATCCGGGATGTTATGAGCAGCTCTGCCTCCTAGTGATGTGTGGAAAATTTGATAAAATGCATCAAATGTTCTGAAGATAAAAGTGCTATGTACCATAAATGATGAGTGATGATCATAATGCTGCAGAATGGCCACAGGAACAAAGACAGTATTGGTACTTGGAACAAAGTGCTTTCTCCTTCCAAACACATTAGCCTTGCTGCTTCTTTATGGCTTGAGTTGTCTCATACATATCCAGCTTAGAAATTCTCTAGACTCATTTGTTCTACCTCCTGGCTTCTCCTAAATAAATGGAAGGATACCTTCTTGGTCATACCATGTCAGGAAAATATCCCATATCCTCACATGTATATCATTTTAGGCAACTTAACTTAGTCATTTGTTCATCTTCAGAGTCACAAACCAAATCCATTGCCATTGAGTCAATTCCAACTGCAGTGGTTAATTGCTTTCACTGAAGAACAACATAAACACAAAATAAGAGGTAGATTAGAACAACCAACGTTTTTATTTTATGTTTGCCAGCACATTCTATCAGTGAAAAGGCTATTTACCTTCTCCATGTGAAGTCTGAGGGTATTTGGTTGATCCAGCGCTGGATTATGTCAATGTATGTAAATGATTTTTCTATTCTGCTTAATAATGTAAGCAGTTGGCCACACTGGGTGACTCATCAGGCTTTTTTTTTAATTCAGGATGGAAAGCATTAGTAAAATTACTGTGAACAATGAATCAGCTTGTACAGCTGGATCACCTTCAAAAATGCTGTTTTTGGCCACAGGTGTTTAGTAGGAGGCTATTCTGAACTGTTGGCTAGTCCACCTCTCTCCTTGGGTTTGGAGACACACAATAACCTTTATTTCCCTTACAAAAACCCCCGTGTTCTGCTGGGTGAAGGGTGGATCAGATAAGGTGCAGCAAGTGTTCACAACTAAGTGTATCAATGCTTGATTGTCTTTGAAAATCCAAAACGGAGGAAGAATCCCATTAAAAATAAACTTCACATAATAAAGTGTGATTCACAAACTTAGCAAACCTGCAATGAGTATAAAATATTTTTTATATTCCTGCCACTTTGAACACAGATCCTCAGCACACAGGAGCAGATGTCATATAAACGTATCAGTTGTCTTTTCATTTAAATGACTTTCCCTGTCTCGGTGCTCACAGACTCACTTAGGTTTACTGCTCCAGTTGGTGATATACCAAGAAGACAGCAAACGTCCACTTTTTTAAAGCTTAAACTTTTGGCTCTAAATGCATCATCAAGCAGGTAGTATCGTTAGGCTCAAAAGGCAGACTTTTAAGCTCTATTCATAGTGCCTAATAGGCAAAAGATTAAGTATTTTGGAGGTCCATATTGGGGACTGTGTGATTTTTTCTGCTGCCTCATCTCAAAATAGTTTCATGGTTTGTCAGGTCTGGAGCCGAGAAGCTCACGTTCGTTCAGTTAAACCTCATCACCAGAAAATACTGAATCAAATTTGCAGATTTTAGGTTTCTATTTTGTAAGAAACTTACACAGAAAAACATTTTTCTGTTACGTTTGGTCACAGCCAAATAGCAAAAAGGCATTTAATGTTTGTTCAAAAAAAAAACAATCGTTACTATATGTTTGGATCATATAAATCACTCAAATTCTTCACCCAAATTTTAAGCATAAATTCTTAACCCTTAAAAAGTTAAGGATACTTTTTCTTGTCCTTAAGACAAGAGCGATTCAGAGCTTGATGTGAGTGAACAATATCAGTTTCCTTTCACATTAAACCATGGCCACATTTCATATTCCCTTTTCTTAAACTATTTTGGGCTCTGAGACAAGATAAAGAAAGGATAAGAAACAGATTTGAAGAAGAGGAGATGAAAAGTTGGAGAAGAGAAATAAAGAAAAAGAAGTAGGAGGAGAAAGAGAGAAGGAAGGATCAGAAAAAGGAAAAGAAGAAATTTCAAAAACCTCAACATCAAAAAAGGAAGACATTATGTCATCCCTATAACCCTCATACCTGTTCACCTCTCAGAAAGGAGATAGTGGAAATAAAGTTACCAAGTTCAGTTATTTTTTGCCATATCCTCTACCTAAAAAACAAAAACAAAAAACTAAACCTGTTGCTCTTGGGTTGATTCCAACTCATAGTGACTCTTAGGTAGGACAGAGTAGAACTGCCCTATAAGGTGTCCAAGGAACAGCTGGTGGATTCAAACTCCTGACTTTTGATTGTGGGCCGAGCTCTTAACCACTGTGCAACCAGGGCTCCATTTGTCTTCTAGTGGATACAAAAACATTTCTTAGAATGTAGGAGTTGTTATATGCAGTCCAGTCAGCACGTTGCCCAATCCTACATCATCCTCAGAACTGTCGATATGGATATGTTTGGCTATGTTAATAGATACAAATTATATTTGAATAAAAAAAAAGAAGAACAAACCTGCTGCCATCAAGTCAATTCCCACTCATAGCAACCCTATAGGACAGAGTAGAACTGCCCCGTAGAGTTTCCAGGGAGCACCTGGTAAATTAGAACTGCCGACCTTTTGGCTAGCAGCTGTAGCACTTAACCCACTGTGCCACCAGGGTTTCCTGTAAATGTATATATATGTGTATAAAAGTGTCTGTATATACATACATACATATATATACACACACACGCCCCTTCCCCCAGTGAAGAAGAGATCGTTTTCAAATGGAGACAATAAATGGGGAAAAAAAGCCTGTGTAGTAGCCAAATGCTCATTTTAAAATGTTTTTTTTAATTCATCCATTTGATATCAGAACACACAGTAAATCAATGACTTTATGAGAAGAAGAAACTTTTTCAGTTTCGTTATTTATAATCCTAGCATGTCCTGTGATCTTCACAAGAAGTAGTTACAGCACAGAGGATTGGATAGAGGTGAATATGGACTGTTTGCACTAATACTACTTCAGTTTCTGGAATAAACACATCCAAGAAAGCTAAAACCTGATAATAAACTCAAGGTTAACCAATCAATTTGTTTCATTTTAGAGATGAAGAAAATGAGAACCAGAAAGAAGAGAAGGGGAAAGTGTTCAAGGTCACAAAATCAGGTCGTGTTAGAGCTGGGACCTCGATCTCCTGGGTTTGCCCCACAGATCTATGTAGAGGAGGTGGCTGCAGTGGGCGTGGCAGACGTGGAAAAGAAGGTACCAAAAAGTGGATGCAGTTCCAGGATAGGGCAGACCCATTAGGCTGCTTCGGCTGCAAGAGGTTGAAGGAAGCCTGCCAGGTGGAACATAGTAATCAGAGGTGATAGGCAGATAGAGCCTTGGACTGAGATCCAAAACTGGGGCCCAGAAATTGTGGACCAGTCAATATACATGGATAGGCACTGTCTGGAAACCCTAGTGGCATAGTGGTTAAGTGCTACAGCTGCTAACCAAGAGGTCGGCAGTTCAAATCCACCAGGCACTCCTTGGAAACCATCGGGCAGTTTTACTCTTGTCCTATAGTGTCGCTATGAGTCGGAATTGACTCGACGGCAGTGGGTTTCGGGTTAGGGGCTGTCTGATAGATGACTGATCACTATTAAGGAGGTGTGAAAAGCAGGCCTCAGACTTAGGTCTCCTTTTCAAGGATGATATTTCAGTTCTAGGGGTTGACAGAAATGCAGCAGTCCTGGTCCTAAAGTAAGTCTGCTGATGAGTTAGGAGATAGTAAAACAGGGGCCCTGTATCCAGAAGCAGAGAACAAGATTTGATTTTGGCTTATTATTATTAAAGTGAGACCTCAAGGTTAGATCTAGTAGTCAAGTTGAAGAGTGGCTTAACTGATTCATCTGACTCCTGACTCCTAAATCCTCTTCATTAAAGACCACATTGGTCTTAACCACAGCCTCAGGTGAGATTAAATGGCTGTAACTACTGTGATATGAGAGCCCGATGAAACTGGGATCCAGGAGCAGGCACAGTATCCCTTTTCTAGGCCAATTTGCTTAACAATTCTGTGTTGCATCCCCAATGCTTCGTTAATGAATGAAAGTCATTTGGTATCGGTGTTGGTGGTTTCATTGTTAAGAACCTTATGCATTAGAAGTGAGATTCCAGGAAATAATAACAAACCTATATACATCTGTTCATTTGTTCTTTAGGCAAACGTTTATTCACTGTTTGCTTGCTAGGTTCTAGGAGCTGGGGCCAGGAAGGTACAGAGTCTGCCCTCAAGAGGCTTAGATTCCAATGGAGAGAGAGATTTCAATCAACATCTACTTCATGTTAGTTCAGGGTGCTCTGGTAGTGGAGGCAGGGCAGACCGCACCTTGCTTGCTGCTTCCACACTTTGACTTCTGGAGTCCAGAAAAGTTTTCATGATACAAGTGGAGTCTGGTCTTTGGTGGGCACAAGCAGTCACTAGGCAGTTGGCAGTTGCTACAGAGCCTGACAGATGTATACTGCTTCAAAGTCTCCACTTGTTCTTCAGACTTCCCACCCTACCTCATTACCCATTTTAAATATCACCCATGCACTTTTACTCCCAGTAGTCTACTCCCCACTTTCAATTTCAATTTCATGTTTCTAATAACCTTATGACATAAAACTTTTTCAGAAGATTCTTAGTAAGATGCACATTACAAGGTTATTAATTTGTAGATCTGGGATTCCAACTTCAAATTGCCTGTCTCTATGTTGCTTATGCGAAGGTTGTTTGTGTGCTTCCCTGCCCTCCCACAAATACTAAATTTCTTGAAGACAATATCAGTACTTCATTCAACTTTTTACTTTTGCTGTCCAAGCATATTTTTTATACATAGTAGGTATTCAATAAATATTTATAAAGAAGGCTTTATTTTAAAATGATATGAGGAATGGCCAAAGGTCGAACAATTTGAGCAAAAAAATTAATAAGGTAGTACTGCTATAAAAAAAAAAACATATAAATAAAACAAGTAGATAAATACACAAATGGGGCAGAACAATTCCATGCAGAATAATTCCAAATAATTTATGTACACATTCTGCTGTCATAGAAGTGGAGTGTAATTCCCTGCCCCTTAGTCTGGGCTGCACGTGTTGACTTCCTGCTAAAGAGTGTGGGAAGAAGGAAAGAGAGTAACTTTATGGTGGAGGAACATGACAAACACTACCTTAACAGATAATCAAGGTTAACATCAGTAGCAATAAGTCATACTGATAGTATGTATCCTTGATAAGGTGTGATATAAATAGCAACATACCTATATGGTCTTGCTCCCCTAAACCCAAAACCCCTTGAGAAAATCATCAGACAAATCCCAGTTGTGGGATATTATACGAAATACTGGACCACTACTGAAAACTGTCGAAGTCATCCAAAGCAAGGAAAATCTGAGAAAATGCCCCAGCCCAAAGGAGCCTTGGGAAACATGACAACTAAATGTATTGTAGTATCTTGGATGGGATCCTGGAACAGAAAAAAAGCCTTTAGGGAAAAACTGAAGAAATCTGAATGAAGTATGAACTTTAATTAATGATAACGTATCAATATTAGGTCATTAATTATGACAAGTGCACCGTATTAATATAAGATGTTAATTACAGGGGAAACTGGATTTGGAGTATGCAGAATGTCTCTGTATTATCTCTATATAATTTTTCTGTAAGTTTGAAAGAATTTAAAAACTGATATGGAAAAGCCATGCCTCTACATTGATTTCTTTTCATGATCAGATTCTAAATATTAGCTGTCTTGCTTCCTCAAAACAGAAGCTCCTGGTAGGCCATTCCTGTCGTTCCCACCCTTTCTTCCTCACTTCAGATGTCCAAAATTGTCTCGGTGCAGGAGACAAGTGAGGGGAGTGGCAACAAAAGAAGAGTTGTAATGAGTTGGCTCCTATGAAACTTAGCCCATTGAGAAGATTTTAGGGTTCCTCATGGGGTCACCATGAGTCAGAACTGACTTGAGGGCAATGATTTTGTTTGTTTTTGGTTAGGATACTTTTAAATGTTATCACATCTTTCCAATTCTAAGTTGAAGTATATTCTCTGATGTTATTTGCATTCATTTGCAGGGCTGGGAAAGGAGAACTGTAGGATTCTCTAAAGAAAGGTGGCGTTAAAGGGGAGAGAGAAACCAGAGATTAAGAGAAACGCTAATGTTATGCCTTAAAAGAACAGAGATTCTTTCAGGCCACTTTTCCTATTGGTAGTTCCCAGGAAAATCAAAGATTCCAGACACATCGAAAGAAGGAATGAGGATTCAGAGACATCACGTACTACTCTGTTTGACGGAGATATTACCACCATGATGAGTCAACTCTAAGATCACCTTCATGGGTATAGTGACTGTATCTGAATGAGATAAAGAATGCCTGGAAACTAGAGATGAGCTGTACACAAGCGAGGGCTTGGACAGAGGGGCGCACCCAGGTGCACCCAGTGGGAGCCTGCCCTCTTCTGTGTGAGTGTAAAGGCACAGCAACTGACTTGTGGAACTGCTGTCACTGTCCTGTCTCTGCCTTAGTCAAGCACTTTTTTAATTTACATCCACTTTTTCATGACAGTCTGTGGTCACTCACTAGCTGTATGTCTTACCTAAATGAGAGTGTAAATTCTCTTCCTCACCAGCCCTGCTTAAAGGAACCATAGTGGTTAAAAGCTATGGCAAGCTACGGCTGCTAACCAAAAGGTTGACAGTTTGAATCTACCAGCCAGTCACTGGAAACCCTATGGGGCAGTTCTGTTCTGTCCTGCAGGATTGCTGTGAGTCGGAAGAAGTATATCTGGCGATCCCATTCCACCAAGAAAGAGGAGGGAGTCTGAAATTTGTCTTCCTGCATTGAACTTGTTTAGTAGCCATAGCACTTAACCACTATGCCACCAGGGTTTCTGGCAGTTAGAAAACACCACACAATCCTTGGAAATTCTTTAGGGCAGTTCTGCTCTGTCCTATAGGGTTGCTATGAGTTGGAATCGACTAGAAGGCAGTGTTTTTTTTCGGGGACAGCATTATACCTCAGCAGTCAGACTTCCATCTTCTCTATTATATGAGGGATGACTAGATCTTCGTGGGTGCATCAGCTATCTAAATACTTTTGGGACGATCAGTAAGATTGAGGATCTAATAGATAGATTGAACCACTCGGAGAAAATATTGACCATCAGTGACCTGAGGTGTCTCAGTGGTATATAGATAGATCTGCTTACATAGTGAATTTATAAATTAATGATATGCACCACCCTGCTTGATTTATGTTAATAAACTGCGTTCTTTTATAATGCTGTCACATTGATAATACACCTTACTAAAACGTCAAACTTGATGGTGGTTATCTCTGAGACCCAACCACGGTTCACTTTAGATTTCCCTGAAACTTGCTAGGGAAAGTTAGGCATCCACGGAAGGGAGAGCTTGTGATGATCTTATACTCCAGCACATGGAAAGATCTAGTTTTGATTTTTGGCACTGGATGGATACTATGATGATTAAAAAAAAAAAAAAAATGCCGGCATGTAAATTCTGACTCATAGCGACCTTTATGGAAAGAATGGAACTGCCCCATAGGGTTTCCAAGGATGTAAATCTTTCCAGAAGTAGACTGCCACACCTTTATTCCACAGATTGGCTGGTGAGTTGGAATCGCTGACCTTGTAGGAAGCAGTGGAATGCTTAACCACTGTGCCACCAGGGTTCCTACTATAATGACAGGTGCACAAAAAGTCTCTCCTTTTTTTATTTTCCTAGAAATATATCTCAAGCTTCTCATTTTCTTTGTCTCTAATTAGCAGATAATATCTGTTTGGCCCATCTCAACTGAGCTGTAATAAGACTCAAATGTATGTTAAAAAACTGGCAATTATAAAGGGTCGAATTACATGACCAATGGGATAGACGTAACCTCTACAAATGCCTGCTGCTTGCCTGTGTTTTACAAACACAACCTCAATTAATTTTTACAATAACCTATTGAGGGAGGGGGAGGAAACCCTGGTGGCGTAGTGGTTAAGTGCTACGGCTGCTAACCAAAGGGTCGGCAGTTCAACTCTGCCAGGTGCTCCTTGGAAACTCTATGGGGCAGTTCTACTCTGTCCTATAGAGTCGCTATGAGTCGGAATCGACTCGACGGCACTGGGTTTGGTTTTAGTTTTGGTATTGAGGAAGGGAGATTCAGATGAGTGAAATCTTCTCACAAGTAGACAGGGGCAGAACCAGGCTTTGAAGCCTATGCTGTTCAACTCCCAAGACAGTTATTTTCATTTATCTTTTACGTACAAATGATATCCAGTGTCATTAAAAAAAAAAAAAGTATATGCCTTTCTGTGTCTGTTCAACACTTTACACATTTTCCGGATGTATCTGGACACAAAAAGAAATGGAACTAACACACAAAATCAATCCTTTTACAATTTCTCGATCAGCATAATGAAGTGAAATTAGTACTAGCTAAAGAAAGTTAAAAACTGAAACAAAACAATCAGCGGATCTTCTCGTGGCTCCTTGCTTAAGCAACTCACTTAAATTAATATTATCGAGTAACTTCTCTTTGCAGTGCATTGCATTTGGAACTGGGAATATAAAGATAACTAAGGCACTATCCTTGCCTCAGAGATGAACATGCAACCAATTACATAGTAAAATATTGTAGTTCTAAAACAGATTTATCATCAGAATGAAGTGCTATGAACTTGCAACATTAAGAGTTCAGAGAATGTAGAAACTGACAAGGGAGGAAAAAGAGCTGGAAGTCCCAGGTAAAAGTAGGGCAGACAGTCACTAGAAAACGTGATATGTTTGGAGGGCAGTGATTCTCCTCCCCAAAAGTCATTTCCTTCATCTGTGAAATAAGGAGAATATGGTCTTCAAGTTCTTATTAAGCTTTACTTTCCCAAAATGATGTTTTTGCCTTTTTTTTTTTTTTTTTTGGCTTCTGTTTCTCACATTCTCATATACAGTGTAAGAGAAAATCAGTTGCATGAAGTTGCCCACTATTCTGCAGAAATAACACAAACTTTAATACGGGCTTTTTATTAACAGGCTTATCCACTTGAGCTATAAGCCTTTGAAAAACTTAAAAAATAGGGCTACTTGAAGGCTAAGACTTCCCTTAACAAAAAGCGATTTCATCACTGAGCACACTTTGTAGTTTCATAGGCATTAAAACAACAAGGGCCTGTATTTACTGAGTTGTAAAAGGGTTAAGCATCAGACATGATGTATTACTAGGGAATGTCATCTGAAATGGATGAGGCTATTGCCCTTCGAGCCAGGCGTGTTGTCGGCCATCAGAGAAATAGCACTGACATTCAGTTACCTCACTATACTTTAAGGTGAAGGATCACTTTGGGCAAGTGGAAGGAAACTTGGAAGTACTTATTTTAAGAAATTGCTCCCAGAGGTTCTAACGAATACCTTTTGTAAATGTTGGCCAAACAGTTCATCACTTCAAGAGACAAAAATATTTCCCCATTTGATTTATTTTAGATTCCAAAGAAACAGAGCTGGTGGTTAATGAGGAGAGAAAAATCTCTGTTAATTCAGAGGCTGTCAGGGGTTGAAAACTTAACTAAATACAAAGTCTACTCATTGTCGTCGAGTTGATTCTGACTCACAGCAACCCTATAGGACAGAGTAGAACTGCCCCATAGAGTTTCCAAGGAGAGCCTGGTGGATTCGAACTGCCAACCTTTTGGTAAAAAGACACAGCTCTTAACCACTACGCCACCAGGGTTTCCTAAATACAAAGTCTAACTTAAGTAAATACGAAAGAGACCTTCCTCACTTCACTGGGATGGTTTTGAGTTTCACACATTATTGAGTTTCCTTAAATATAAGTATTAGGACTTTATTTAGTGGAATGAGTAAAAGGGTCTTATTAAATTGGCAAAATAGAGTTTTTTGTTTTTTTAATGAAACCCTGTGCGTAATATAATAGTTTCCTTCGTCCACTTTACCACAAAATATTTATAAAACACCAATTTTGCATTTGATTTTCTTCCAATATCTATTTTTTCGTATACACTGAGCTTCACGTTCTGGCCTTAGACAAGGCATGGTAGATGGGAGAGTAAATACAGCCACAAGTATGTAATTGTTTGGAAATTGACTGTCACAGGTTACCTCTTGGGGCTTACACCATGTGCTTCTCAAAAGTGGATCTTTTAGGAAACTTGACTGCAGTAAACAACAACAAAAATCTATTAAAATCTGTTGGCATGCCTTTCAACCTTGAGTGTAGATCAGCAGAAATAGAGAAAATTTTCTCTGGAATTTCCAGGCCATTAACAGAAAGAGAGGAACAGAAATGTTATTTTGGGACTACAGACCCCAATCAGGATACTGATGACCTTATCTCCCTGAATAATATTGGATAACTGATTGGATTCAAATGAACTCTTGACTAATAGAATAGATATATCTAAGATGTTGAGAACCTTCATTTTCCCTAGGAACTCGTTCTTAGGTTCCTCTCTACTCACTAAAATAAGGTTTCCCATTACAGGGACAGCCTATGCCTGGAATGGAATGCTTCACGGGCCTGCAGGAGACACTCCTGTTGCTCCAACCTCTGGCTCTCCAGCTGTTCTCTGAGACTAAGGCCAAATGATAGTAAGTAGAGACCAGACCAGGGTTGTTTCGAAGTAACAGACCAGGCAAATATGGGGACTCTAGGGAAATGAGTCTCAAAGTGTCCTTTGAGGACCTGCGTAGGAAACAGGTGAGAGGTTGTTAAAAAAATAAGATTCCTTGACCTCACCCAGAGCTACTGGCAGCAACCTAAGAATCTGAATCAACAATTTTATCTCTCTGAGTGATTTTTACGCTCCCTAATGTTTGGGAATCACTAAACTAGATTACTACCACTTGTTTGTCAGTTTGTTGTACTGTGGTGGCTTGTGTGTTACTGTGATAATGAAAGCTATGCCACCAGGATTTTGAATACCAGCAGGGTCACCCATGATGGGTAGGTTTAATGGAGCTTCCACGTGAAGACAGATTAGGAAGAGCCGCCTCTTCAAAGTAGGGTCGGCCTTAATGTCATCGATGGAGAAAAGCTTTGGGGGCTTTTATTTGCTTATGTGGCACCACTCAAAATGAGAAGAAACAGCTGCAAAGATTTATTACTAATTGGAATGTAGAACGTAAAAACTATGGATCAAGGAAAATTGAAAGTTTTCAAGAATGAAATGGAACATTTGAAGATCAACATTCCAGAAATTAGTGAACTGAAATGAAGTGATATTGGTCATTTTGAATTGGACAGTCATCTGGTCTACTATACTGTGACTGACAAATAGAAGACAAATGCTGTCACATTTATCATCAAAAAGAACATTTCAAGACCTATCCTGAAGTACAACACTGCCAGTGGTAAGACAATATCCATATGCCTACAAGGAAGGCCAGTTAATATGATTACTATTCAGATTTATGTACCAACTACTAATGCCAAAGATGAAGAAATGGAAGATTTTTACCTACTTTGGAAGTCTGAAATTGATCAAACATGCAATCAAGATGCATTGATAATTACTGGTGATTGGATTGTGGAAGTTGGAAACAAAGAAGAAGGATCAGTAGTTGGAAAATACGGCATTAGTGATAAACTGACACTGGAGATTGCATGACGGAATTTTGCGAGACCAATAATTTATTCATTGGAAATACCTTTTCTCAACAACATAAGTGATGTCTATCCACATGGACCTAGCCAGATATAATACACAGGAATCAAATGGATTATATCTATGGAAAGTGAAGATGGAGAAGTACAATATCATCAGTCATCTGGACTCCCCTACAACTAAAAGATGTAACAATTTATCCTTCACTTTATAGGGTCGCTATGAGTAGGAATTGATTCGATGGCAGCAGGTTTGGCTTTTTTGGTTTTTAGAAGGAATACTTCAACATGCCTCACACCACAGGACTCCTAGAAATTTCACTGAGGTTTAAGGCACTTGAATTTTTGTCATATTAATTTGTCACTCTGTCTTGCCAATAAGTCCAGAGTCATTGATACTTCTTCCTTACTGAATCCAATCAACATAATGTCATCAATGAAATGGACCAGTAAGAGTATGTTTGGAATATAAGAGATCCCTTATGGTGTCTCTTAGTACTACCATGCTCTGTGATTAAAGTCAGCGGAAAAGTACAGTAACCCAATTCCAACATGACTACTAATGGCCCACACCCTTCAGGAATACAGGTTTGGGTCACCCCACCAGGTAAAGAATCACAACCAGCTGAGGTGCTTACTGAGGGTAAAGGAAATATGGAATGGATGGTGGAACAAGGTAGTTCTAAATACCAGTTGTGACTACATGACCAGTTGCAGAAATGAGAACTGTAATTGTTATGAGTATTCTTCATTTTTTTAATTTTATGTATATCCATATATATATATGGCAAATATTTTTGCTTTCTTCCCTCCCTTATATGAAATATAAAATGTAAATGGGCTAGTGCATTCTCAGTTGTGTGCATGTTAGTTGTATTACACTAAGTTAAGTATGACTTTGTAATTGTCTTTATTTAGAGATTGCATATGGTTTAAGGAGATGTGTACAAGTGACAGGTTGACAAGGGGTGAACTGTGATAGTTAAGGTTGTGGGACAACTTGGCTGGCTCATGATTCTCAGTGGTTTGGCAATTATGTAATGAGGTAGTTTGGCAGTTATGTAATGATGTAAACTGGCAGTTATGTAATGATGTAGTCATCCTTCATTTTGTGATTTGATGTGAGCAGCCAATCAGTTGAAGAGGGAGTTTTCTTGGGGGCATGGGCTATATCCAATAAATATGGACATTCTGGCAAAGTTTGCACATTAGCTGTGGATCTTGCATTTGTGGCTTGTTGCCATTTGACCTCTGCTTCTCAAGACTTGAACCAACAGCCTGCCATATTGCCTGGTGATTTTGGGATTCATCAGCCTCCGCAGCCTGTGAGCCTGTGGTCTGCTGTCTTACCCACCAATTTTGTGATTCATCAACCTTGTAGTCCGGAACCAAAGATGGGTCCTCTCTCTGCTGATCTTGGGTTCATCACCCCTAGCAACTACATGAATCAAGAGAAGCCTCCAGGCTGATGCCCGACCCACAGACATGGGACTTGGCCAGGCTCTACAATCAGATGAATCATATCCTTGAGATAAATCTCTTTGAATATATATTTATATATATGCTTTCACTGGTTCTTTAGAGAATCCAGCCTAAAACACCAGCCAGTCGACTGGAAGAGATTCACGTATGTGCCCATTTCAAAGAAAGGTGATCCTGTGGATGGCAGAAATTATCAAATGATATCATTAGTATCACATGCAAGTAAATTTTTCCTGGAGAAAATTAAAAAAATGGTTGTAGCAGTACATCGGCAGAGAACTGCCAGAAATTCAAGCCAGATTCAGAAGAGGACATGGAACAAGGGACATCATTGCTGATGTCGAATGGATTTTAGCTGAAAGTAAAGAGTATCGGAAAGACCTGCAGTTATGTTTTCTTGACTATGGAAAGGCCTTGGACTGGGTGAATCATAAAAAATTATGGATAACATTTCAAAGAATGAGAATTCCAGAACACTTAACTGTGCTCATTAAGACAATGATAAACAGAGTAAATATTGAAGTCATCAATGATTTCATTTTACTTGGATCTACAATCAGTGTCCATGGAAGCATCAGTCAAGAAATCAAAAGCAAAGATGTCACTTGGAGGACTAAGGTGCACCTGACCCAAACCATGGTATTTTCAGGTGCCTCAAATGCATGCAAAAGCTGGATAATAAATAAGGAAGACTGAAGAAGAATTGATGCCTTTGAATTATGGTGTTGGTGAAGAACATTGACTATACCATGGAATGCCAGAAAAATGAACAAATCCGTCATGGAAGAAGGATAGCCAGAATACTCCTTAGAAGTAAGAATGATGAGACTTTGTCTTGTTTACTTTGGACATGTTATCAGGTGGAACCAGTCCATCGAGAAGAACATCACGCTTGATAAAGTAGAGGGTCCCAAAAAAGAATAAGACCTTCAATGAGATGAGTTGACAAAGCGGCTGCAGGTGTGGGCTGAAACATAACAATGACTGTGATGATGGCTCAGGACCAGGCAGTGTTTCATTTTGTTGCACATAGGGTCACTGTGAGTCAGAAGCAACTTGATGGCACCTGTCTTAGTTTTCTAGTGCTGCTGTAACAGAAATACTAACAAGTGGATGGTTTTAACAAAGAGAAATTAATTTTCTCACAGTAAAATAGGCTAAAAGTCCAAATTCAAGGTGTCAGCTCCAGGGGAAGGCTTTCTGTCTGTGTCGGCTCTGGAGGAAAGTCTTTCTCGTCAATCTTCCCCTGGTCGAGTAGCTTTTCAAGAGCAGGAATGCCAGGTCCAAAGCACACACACTGCTCCTGGTGCTGCTTTCTTAGTGGTATGAGGTCCTCCTGTCTCTCTGCTTGCTTCTGTCATTTATATTTCAAGAGATTGCCTCAAGACACAATCCAGTCCTGTAGGTTGGGTCTTGTCCCACTAACACAACTGCCACCCATTCTCCCTCATTAATATCATAGAGGCAGGATTTACAACATACAGGAAAATCACACAATACCAGGAATCATGGCCCAGCCCAACTGATACACATATATTTTGGGGGACATAATTCAGTCCATGACATTTCACCCTTTGGCCCCCTAAAAATCACATCTTTGCAACATGCAAAACATATTCATCCCGTCATATCATAGCAAAAGTCTTAACTTCAAGTCCAAAATCCAAAAATTCCTCTTCATCTGTGAAATCTAGAATACAAGTTATTCTGTTCTAGATTTCAAGGGTACAATGGCAAAACAGGCACAAGCTAGATATTTCCATTATAGATGGGTGAAACTGTAGGAAAAGAAGGGGTAACAGGTACCAAACAGGTCAGCAGAACACATTACATTAGCCCTCAAAGCTTTGAAAATAATCCTCTGTTCTGTGAGACAGTTTACACAATGGCCCTGCCCTCCAGCTTCTAGGTATTGGCCACACTCTCTGGATTCTGAGCGGAGGCCCCTTGGCCCTTCCAGGCCCACTGGGACAGCAACCCTGCTCCCTCAGCTTTAGAATCACCATTCTCCTAGTCTATCTGAGTGGCAACTCCACCCGTAGAAACACCGGAGGCCATGGCTCCACCCTTTGAAACTCCTGAGGTCATGGCCATACCTTTTTAGATGGAGGCAGCTGTGCTTCTCGTGTTACCTCTTCAGGTTCTGCTTCCTTGTTTCTTGGCCTCTCGGCTCCTTGAGCCTCACACCTGCATCTGGGCCAAGTGTTCCAAAGCTCAGTAGCCCCTCCAGTAAGTGCCTGAAGGCACCCCACTCCGCCAGGAAGCCTCCTGCACACAGGCACTGAGCTCTCTCCCTCCGCGGATTGGCTCCAGTGCCGTCTCACCCTGGTCTCCTGGCTCTGCTGCTGTTGGTTTTCTGCTGTTGCCACTTCTGTGCCGCTGCAGGTTCTCTGCTGCACTGGTCCTCTGCCTCTGTTGCAACTCTATCCATTCTCAGTTTCAAAAGCTCTTGCACATTTTAGGTATCTGTTAGAGCAGCACCCGACCCTCTCGGTACCAAATTCTCTTAGTTATCTAGTGCTGCTGTAACAGAAATACCACAAGTGAACGGTTTTAACAAAGAGAATTTTATTTTCTCACAGTAAAGTAGGCTAAAAGTCCAAATTGAGGGCGTCAGCTCCAGGGGAAGGCTTTCTCTCTCTTTCAGTTCTGGAGGTAGGCCTTTTTCATCTTCCCCTCGTCAAGGAGCTTCTCAGGCACAGGAACCCCGGATCCAAAGGATGTACTCTGTTCCCGCTGCTGCTTTCTTGGTGGTATGAGGTCCCCCGTCTCTCTGCTTGCTTCTATCATTTGTATCTCAAGAGATTTCCTGAAGACACAGTCAAATCCTGTAGGTTGAGTCCTGCCCCATTAGCACAACTGCTGCCCATCTTCACTCATTAACACCATAGAGGCAGGATTTACGATATATAGGAAAATTATATAATACCAGGAATCATGTCCCAGCCCGATTGATACACACATTTTTGGGGGGACATAATTCAGTCCATGACAGCACCTACAACAACAACAACAACTACCACCACTACCTAGATCAATAACTGAAAAACCTAATTGATCAGGAGAGTACAGATTATGAAACTGCCTGATATTATGCACCTGGTTCACACTTCATGAAATTGACAGAGTCCTCTAAAATTGCCAAAAAAACAAAAAACAAAAACCAAGCCTGATGAACGGGAGCTATCACTGACTAAAAGGCTCACAACAGAGGCCATTGCATTCAGGAAATTCCCAAATTAGAGTACACAGTGTAAGGATTCCAGAAGCAGAACCTTTAAGATATAAAAAGTGTTGGCACATTGTTGCACAAGTAGCTTGTTCATAACTCTAGTCTTTAAATTTTTAAAAAGCACCTAGACTGCATTGGTAAAAGGAAAAGTGAATGCAACTTCTCAGCCCCCTCCTTCAGTGAACATTTAGGCCTATGTATTAACATTATCTTCTTATCCCAACCTGCATAGCCAATTTTATGTTCAACTGTTACTAGAAGGGTAAGGGAGAGGGGGAGAGCTTGCACTCGGGAAGAGGAAGAGGCAGGGGTTGGCCACATTCCTCAGTAAGACAATCCCTACAAAGGAAGAGGCAGGGGGTGGTGACATTCCTCAATAAGATGATCCCTGCATCCAAAAAAACCAAACCCATTGCCGTCGAGTGGATTCCTACTCATAGTAGTTAAACTTTAAGCCAAGGAAATGATCTTACAGGGGCCTTTGATTTGATAAAATCCTTAACTTGATAAAGTCCCTAACTTGATAAGATCTCTAACTTGGTAATTAAACCTTAAGCCAAGGAAATAGTCTTCATGGGGTCTTGTCCTGGCTTTTAAATGTTAATAGAGACAGATCAAGAGACAAAAGGAATATAAAACCCTAAGAAAATGACTGTGGGGCACTCAGATTCTTTCTCTACCTGAGTAGCCCACTTGACAGTTCCTAGTCAAGTGTGCTTTTACTGCTCACCCTCTGCTTGCTAATAAACCTCTGCTCCCTTGGCACTATTTGTTTCAGTGTTTGAATTCTTTCCTACACTGAAGACAAGAACCGAGGCCATTCTCCGGTAACAGAAGGGCATTCCCAATAAGCTGCAGTGATTTTGACTTAACCTACTTGTTACTTCAAGATGTAGGTATCAGAGCAATCACAATCATCTCTCCTTGCAAAGTCCCTGAATCATTTCCTACCGCTCCACAAACTAGTTGCTGGCCAGTCAGTTGTGACTCATAGCGACCCCATGTGTGTCAGAGTAGAACCAAGAACCATAGAGTTTTCAGTGGATGACTTTTTGCAAGTAGATCACCCAGGCCTTTCTTCTAAGGCACCTCTAGGTGGACTCGAACTGCCACCCTTTCAGTTAGCAGTCAAGTACTTAACTATTTGCACCACACAAGGACGTCTTCCTACTGCCTAGAACGTAGGGAATTTTGCCTTGCTTTTATGAGTAGGCCCTGGGTTTGGTTTTTTGGTTTTTTTTATGAGTAGGGACCTGGAAACACAGCCAAGGTTCAACACTTAATTATTAATCATTCACCATGTCCTCATATAACCATTGGTCATGGATTGAATTGTGTCCTCTCAAAATATGTGTCAACTTGGTTAGGCCATGATTCTCAGTATTGTGTGGTTGTCCCCCATTTTGCGATTGTAATTTTATGTTAGAGGGGATTAGGGTGGGATTGTAACACCTTTACTAAGATCACATCCCTGATCCAATGTAAAGGAAGTTGCCCTGGAATGTAGCCCGCACCACCCTTTATCTTGCAAGAGATAAAGGGAAACAAGCAGAGAGGGGGAACTTCATACCACCAAGAAAGCAGTACTGAGAGCAGAGCGTGTCCTTTGGGCCCGGGGTTCCTGGGCAGAGAAGCTCCTAGTCCAGGGGAAGACTGATGACAGGGGATCTTCCTCTGGGGCCGGTGGAGAGAGAGAGCCTTCCCTGGGAGCTGACGCCCTGAATTTGTTCTTGTAGCCTCCTAGACTGTGAGAGAATGGATTTCTCTTTGTTGAAGCCATTCGCTTGTGGGTATTTCTGTTGTAGCAGCACTAGATGCCTAAGACACCATTTATTCCAGAAGGTTTTCTTTCCATATCCTTATTACTTCTGGCCCTTTAAACCTGATCATTTTATTCTACCTCTTACACAGCCCAAGGTAATAAGCACCAGCAGGTACCATGAGTCATGCTAACTGTTTCCCATGGAAGAACAGAGTATGATTGAGGTAACAAAAGATTCTTTGTTTAACGCAGTGGATAAAAATCAGCCATACTTCACAACATATCCAGTGTCTCTTGTCTTGGGGAGGAAATTGGAAGCATGACTTGTGGCAGTATCTTTGCAGAAATCTGTTCAGGTAGCAGAACACTTAGTCTGTGCCACTTCTGGTAATGAAGTGTTAGAGACGTTGAAGTCAGGTTATTACAAAATTATAATAACCCATGCTTTATTTACTTATGTAATCTTTGCCAATCACTGTGGCACTCAGAGTTCATTACCAATGGAGAGGATATAGTTTAAAACATTTAAATCTGTTATCTTTCAGGGAAAGTTAAAAACTTGCTGAACCTAGTCACTCAGGAAATGATTCATGTGTATAATAAACTGATGACTTAATTTATAAATTATCACTTAAAAGGCAAAAGCAGTTCTCTCATATTCACCATGCATACCTTCCATACTCCACACTATTGTTTCAAGCAAGGATTTTGGCACACTTCTCAGGCAATAACTGGAGAATCTGAGCTCTGGACAGTGGCCTCTGGCATCTCCAAACTTGACACTCCCTCATATTCCCAATCCTTTCCCAGATTTCTTATTCTAGGTGTCTCTACACTTCGGAACTCTCAGTCCTACTACTTTTGGCCTTCATCATTAGTACATATAGAACCAATAAAGAGATACCACGCACTATTGCCTGCCTGGGCGTTATATCACAGTGGCTAAAACACAGGCTCTAGGGCCAGATTTTGGAGGTTTGAATCCTGGCTCAGCCACTTATGATCTGTGTGCTCTTGGCAGGGTGTTGAGGTTTTCTGATCCTTGGTTTTCTTCTTTGTAAATTGGGAATAATATTAGCGTCTATTTTAGGCAGTTGTGAAGACTGAAAGAAATAATATACCTAAAAAAACAAAAAACAAACTTACTGCCATCTAGTTAATTCCAACTCACAGCGACCCTATAGGACAGAGTAAAACTGCCCATAGGGTTTCCAAGGAGCTCCTGGTGGATTTGAACTGCCATCCTTTTGGTTAGCAGCTATAGCTCTTAACCACTGTGCCACCAGGGTTTCCAGTATATCTAAAGCACTTAGAACAGTGTCTGAAACATAGTAAGTCATTATTGTGGAAACGTACTCTATGAAAAAGGGCCTAAAGAGGACATAAATTAATCATTGAGTCTACTACCAGTAGCATGAAGAATGTTGGAAAACTTTCCCTTTTGCCTTGGCATGCCAATGGTGTATTTATCCATCTATCTACAAATAAAGCACAAAAAAAGCAAATGAAGAAGCAAGTGGTCAGATGCACCTTCAGGTATATCTTCGAACAGATTCAAACTTCCTATCTCAGCCTGTCTAATTTTGGGTAAATTTTGGATTTTTTTACATAGACGGTGAGAAATTCAGACTGCTATACATGTGACTTTTATTCTTTAGGTCCTGTCCTTCTTTCCCTTTTTGAAATAGCACTGCTAGGAGCATTGTCTTTGATACTGCATCAGAGCAACAGGTTGGGTAAAACTTACATGCTTATATTATTATAATAGAAAGGACACAAGGAGGATACAATGTTGATGAACACCGATCCTGACTTTAAACTGTGCGGTATCCCGTTGTTCTGTTTAAGCTTTTGATCTATGTACAGCTTCCTCATGAGCACTTAATGTGTTCTGGAATTCCCATTCTTCACCTGTTATCCCTAGTTTGTTACTGTCCTCACAGTCAAATGCCTTTGCATAGTCAGTAAAACACAGGTGGACATCTTTCTGGTATTCTCTGCTTTCGGCCAGTATCCATCTGACATCACCAATGATATTCTACATTCTATGTCCCCTTCTGAATCTGGCTTGAATTTCTGGCAGTTCCCTGTTGATGTACCGTTGCAGCTGTTTTTGAATGATCTTTGCAAAATTTTACTTGTATGTAATATTAATTATATTGTTTGATAATTTCCATATTCAGTGGGACCATCTTTATTCAATCTATATGCTGAGTAAATAATCCTAGAAGCTGAAGTATATGAAGAAGAATGAGGCATCAGGATTGGAGGAAGACTCATTAACAAACTCTGTTATGCAGATGGTACAACCATGCTTGTTGAAAGTGAAGAGGACTTGAAGCACTTACTGATGAAGATCAAAGACCACAGCCTTTAGTATGGATTACACCTCAGCATAAAGAAAACAAAAAGCCTCACAGCTGGACCAGTAAGCAACATCATGATAAATGGAGAAAAGATAGAAATTGTTAAGGATTTCATTTTGCTTGAATCCACAATCAATGCCCATGGAAACAGCAGTCAAGAAATGAAACAACACATTGCATTGGGCAAATCTGCTGCAAAAGACCTCTTTAAAGTGTTAAAAAGCAAAGATGTCCCTTTGAAGAGTAAGATGTGCTTGACCCAAGCCATGTTGTTTTCAGTTGCTTCATATGCATGTGATAGGTGGACGCTGAAGACTGGAGAAGAACTGATGCCCTTGAATTGTGGTATTGGCAAAGAATGTTGAATATACCACGGACTGCCAAAAGAATGAACAAATCTGTCTTGGAAGAAGTACAACCAGAATGCTCCTTAGAAGCAGGGATGGCAAGACTAAGTCTCACATACTTTGGATATGTTATCAGGAGGGACTAGTCCCAGGAGAAGGACATCATGCTTGGCAAAGTAGAGGGCCAGCAAAAGAAAGTCCTTCAACAAAATGGACTGACACAGTGGCAGCTACAATGAGCTCAAACATAACAACGATTGTGAGAATGGCACAGGACCGGGCAGTGTTTCCTTCTGTTATACATAGGGTCGCTATGAGTCAGAACTGACTTGACAGCACCTAACAACAACAATTATTGTAATACATTAATTAAATGCACTAGATTTCCCTGTTGGATAATCAATTTTAAATTCTACATGTGTTTGCATCCTGAAATAAAAGAGAAATGAAAACAAACAAAACCATAACAGTAAAAGAAAACCAACCCCACAAACAACAAAAACCCCAGAATTTGGAAATATTGTACAGAGAATTAAATACATGGACCCCTGTGATTTAGAGTTCATATATCTTAAATAGTCTCTTTTTATAAACATTTAAAAAGCAACTAATTTCCCTTCACTAACAGACTTTTTAACAGACTAAGAGCACCTGTCGTTATTGTAAACATTTTAACTGCATGCTAATAAAAGTGTGCCTAGATGATTGAATTATTACTGGCTATTTTTTTTTTTATTATTATAAGAACTTAAAATGGGGAAAAATGGAACGTAAATGCTACATTTCCATCCTGTACAGGTCATTTCAGCTGTCCCCCATCATCCAGTTTTTCTCTCATCAGGAGACGCACGAGAGTTGCACTTTGTCACCTCTTAAAAGCCAACAGGGACTTAGGATCTCTTTGGCTTATAAAATGGAAGCAGAAGTACTGCGTGGAGCGTTCATGTAAAGCACTTTATTTTTAACGTTTGGTTCTCTCGTCCACCCAGAGATCATCAGAGCATATGCTGATACGGGAGAGCTGTGAGATGTGAGAAGTCTGGAATGCTGACTTTCACTTGGAAGACAGCTTCCATGAGGTCCACGCAGACTCCCAGTGGACTTCGTGTGAGTGAATAACTTACATTGGATGTAAATTGCAACTTTGGGTCTATCTGTCACAGCTGCATGACTTTGGGCTGATGTGCTACAGCTGCTAACCAAAAAGTCGGCAGCTCAAATCCACTAGGCACTCCTTGGAAACTCTATGAGGCAGCTCTACGTTGTCCTGTAGGGCTGCTATGAGTTGGAATTGACTCGACGGCAACAGGTTTGGTTTCTTTGGATTGTACATTTCAAAACTAAACAGACTTCTGAACCCACAGAGCTTGGGGAACCTTCTGACACTTTGACATTTTGTGGTGAAAGTGGAGAAAGAACAGGAAAGATGAAGCATTTAATAGCAAATTCTTACATCTTATTTCGTGAGTTGAGGAGCAGTGTAGTACAACATCCTCATTTCTCACAGAAATGACTTATAGGAAAGAAAGAGGAAATTTACGTAACCAAGTTCAAACATTTGTCTT
This sequence comes from Loxodonta africana, assembly GCF_030014295.1. Classification (NCBI taxonomy): domain Eukaryota; kingdom Metazoa; phylum Chordata; class Mammalia; order Proboscidea; family Elephantidae; genus Loxodonta; species Loxodonta africana. The sequence goes on from NC_087360.1 coordinate 65,675,467, forward strand.
TGGCAACCTGTTACTGTTTTTGTGTACTATTCCACGGGGAAAGGGTATGAGAAATAAAAGGTGCGGGCTAGAATGAAAACTCTACTTTGAGAAGGCAGCTCTTCCCCAGTTGTATTTTGAGTGCCTTCCCACCTCATCTTCTGGCACTGTATCAGACAGTGTTCCACTGCTATTTATAAAGTTTTGACTGGCCAATTTTTTGTTAAGAAGTAGATTGTTAGGTTATTCTTCCTAGTCTGTCTTAGTCTGGAAGCTCCACTGAAACCTGTCCATCATGAGTGATTCTGCTGGTATTTGAAATACTGGTGGCACAGCTTCCAGCTTCACAGCAACACACAAGCCACCACAGTATGAAGAACCGACAGAGTGGTGAGCAGCTGCAGAAGACAAAGTATTATAATGAAATGTGCACAGCCAGAGAGTTACAGAACCAAAAAGTAAGAATACGCTTGCCCTGCTCAAGCTGAAAGAACTGAAGAAACAATCCAGGACTTCATTGCAATATGGGAAGATTCTATGAGCAAAATGTCCAAATTTCTTGGCACAGATAAGTAAGCTCTTCCAGCATTGCATTCATTTGTTGAAACATCTCAGTTGGTAGTCTGTCCATCCCTAGAGGCTTGTTTTTTGCCAATGACTTCAGTACAGCTTGGATCCCCCCCCTTCGGTACCCTTGGTTCTTGATCATATGCTACCTTCTGAAATGGTTAAAGGTCGATCAATTTTTTTGCTACAGTGAGTTTGTGTATTTCTGTGTATTCAGTAGAGGACATGAAGTGAGAATTACCATTGCTGATGTCAGGTGGATTGTGGTTGAAAGCAGAGAACACCAGAAAGATATTTTCCTGTATTTTATTGACTATGCAGAGGCATTTGACTGTGTGCATCATAACAAATTATGGATAACATTAGGAAAAATCAGAATTCCAGGATACTTAATTGTGCTCATGTGGAACCTGTACATAGACCAAGAGGCAGTCATTTGAACAGAACAAGGTATACTATGTGGTTTAAAGTCAGGAAAGGTGTGCATCAGGGTTGTATCCTCTCATCATACTTGTTCATTCTGTATGCTGAGCAAATAATCCGAGAAGCTGGACTATATGAAGAAGAATGGGGCATTAAGATTGGAGGAAGACTCATTAACAACCTGAGAAGTGCAGATGATACAATCTTGCTTGCTGAAAGTGAAGAGGACTTGAAGCACTTACTGATGAAGATCAAAGACCACAGCCTTCAGTATGGATTTTACCTCAACATAAAGAAAACAAAAATCCTCACAACTGGACCTATCAACAGCACCCATGGAAGCAGCAGTCAAGAAATCAAATGATGGATTGCATGGGGCAAATCTGCTGCAAAAGACCACCTCTTTAAAGTGTTAAAAAGCAAAGATGTCACTTGGAGGACTAAGGAGTGCCTGACCCAAGCCATGGTATTTTCAAACACCTTATATTTATAAGAAAGCTGAACAACGAATAAAGAAAATTGAAGAATAATTGATGCCTTTGAATTATGGTTTGGGCGAAGAATATTGGAAATACCATGGACTGCCAGAAGAATGAACGTATCTATTTTGGAAGAAGTACAGTCAGAAAGCGCCTTAGAAGTGAGGGTGGCGAGACTTAGCCTTGTTTACTTTGGACATGTTATGAGGAGACAGCAGCCCCTGGAGAAGGACATCATGCTTGGTAAAGTGCAGAGTCAGTGAAAAAGAAGAAACAAGAAAGGTGCTCAACGAAATGGATTGGCGCATGGCTGCAACAGTGGACACAAACACAGGAACAACTGTGAGGTTGGCACAGGACTGGGCAGTTTTTTGTTCTGTTGTACATAAGTTCACTATGAGTTGGAACCGACTTGTTGGCACCTAGCAACAACAACAAGAAAGAAAACCCTATAGATATTTGCAGTTTTTTAAAGATTTTGACCAGAATTGCTAGTGGAAATGTGAGAATCCTAAATTCAAAATCAAAGATTCATCCTTTCATTCTACTTGAAAAAAGAAATGATGCCTCATGCAATGTTGTAGCACCATGTCCCGGATCGAATTCACACTACCACCAAGAGGCACATGGAGAATCAGCTTGCTGCCTCTTTGTGTGACTTATATAAAATATAACAAAAGAAGTAAATAGTGATTGAAAATAAAAAAAGAAAGCTAGCTAATAGCAGAGATGGGTTTAAAATTTGAGTCTTTTGATTGACAGTTCATTGGGGCAGTGTTGTTAAAAGACATTAATTCTATTCCCAAGCTGTGGAACCTTGGACAACTTATTTAACTTCACTAGATTTGGTTTCCTTACTGTAAGAATTGATTGAGTTCTAAATTTCTCCCTCACTTTACTTTTTTACCTTTCGCTTTTCCACTAAGCCATGATTTCTTTGATTTTTCCGTATTAAAGCCTTATCTGTTAGTAGTCATGTGTGAAAGTGCAATGAATTTAGCAAAGAAGAGTTTCGCACGTATCCTCCAGTATACTTTCTGCCTCTACCTTCTTGCCAATTATCAGCATTTACTGGTTGAGGAGCAAATCTTTTTCCTCCTGTCTTCTGCCCTCCCACTGGTTTTTCAGCAAGACTTGTCTGCCTTAGGAGTGCCCCACATTTCCATCTTTTCTACTAGCTCCTTTTAATTGTGCTCTATGGAAACTTTATGGTACTTTAAGCAAGGGAAGTTCTATGATTTGAAACTTTTCCAGTAGAGTCTTTTCCATCTCTTAGCTTTAATTGAAAATTGGCTTTGCCCAATAGCATCATCTTCCTGGATTCCTCACTTCTGTATTTCCCCCTCCTTGACAACATTTGAAGCAAGTTGGTGGAGTTAAACTTTTTTGTTAACCTTCCTCATGCTGTGGCCACTCCCAGACTATGATTTTACTCAATAGCTTGTTTACCTTTGAGGTCTACACCATTGCCTTTTAGCATCCTTAGCAGACCAACTATGTTCATTACGCTCATCAGTCTACATCTAGGGCATTTCTTCATCTTCTTGAACAAGTATATTGTTGTTTGTTAAGTATCGTCAAGTTGATAAGTTGATTTTGACTCATAGTGACCCCATGTGACAGAGTAGAACTGCTCCGTAGGGTTTTCTAGACTGTCATCTTTATCGGAGCAGACTGCCTGCTCTTTCTCCTGGGGAGCCACTGGACGTGCTTAAACAAACAACCTTTCTGTTAGAAGCCTAGCCCTTAAGTGTTGGACCACTAGGGCTCCTTCAATGAGCATAGTACCTGGCTTGTCATTTTCCCCTTAGCTCTGTTTTCTGCCACTATCTTGGCCTTTATAGTCTGTCCATTTCAGCCATATAATAGGAAGGATGCTCAGTAGACCTTATTGTCAGTCAGTTTTGGGTGCTTTTACTACTCTATCACCTTTTAATCAAACCCTTATCCTAATTCCTTTTTCTGGCTCACAGGCTTTTTACTCCCTTTATAATCTCTAATTCCTGAAACTCTCCTAGTTCTTGTATTCTACCAATTGTTTCTGAATCTCCTTGCCTTCCTACAAAGCCTGGAACCCATAGTCAAACAATTTAGGGGCACTCTCATTAGCATCTTAGATTCCTCCACCACCCCTCTCAACTTTCTGCTACATCTGCTTTATAGGTCCCTAACCCTAGATAACCCCAGCAGACACTCTACTCCTCCTGCTGGGCTGTCAGCAGTAGCCAAAGAAAGTTACAAAACGAAGATAATTGGGGCAACTGCAATTTCATGCTAAGTAAACACAGATAGGACTGCCCTGCTGCTCAGCAACCTTCGATTTATCTGTTTATCTGTGGGGGAAGCAAGAATGCATCCCCCACAGTAACAGTTCCACATTATTAATTTCCTTAGGTCCCCACCCCTACACATGTCATCTGAAGGTCCTAACTGTACCTATTGTATGACAGAATTGAAAACTCTGACTTTTGAGATTCTATACTTTAACATCACAGAGTATATTAGTGTTCTTCCTGTCCTTCTCTCTGCCTATTCTAGCATCGCATAAAATTGTATTTGTTTTTGTCAGTGTTTTGTCCTGTGCACCTGATCCACCTTTAGATCCACCTCCCATAGATTAACTCTCTCCTTTAACATTTTCAAAACCTCCTTAACTACAATTTCTTTCCTTTCCCTGGGTAAATGAGCAAGTCCAGATTCTCTTACTGTAGAAAAACTTTTTTTTTTTCCCTTGATCATCCTTTCTCTAGAATGACCAAATTATCTCTTTATATTTGAGTAAAATTATAGTCTCTCTTTGCCTCTGCCTGGCATTCAAGCTCTCACTCCTTGATATTTACACTTACCTTGGGTGCTCTCCCTGAACTTCTGCTCAGTCAATGGCAATATTTGATTACGAAAGTTAGTCATAATGATCTTTGGAGCTCACATTGACTAGAGTTTTCATGGCCTTACTAGAATTGGATGAAGAGACTAATAGAATATTTATGGCAGATTTGTAGAGTAGATGAAATAGGGAGGAAGAGGCAGTGCTAAGGATTAATTGAAGGGATAACCACAAGATGGGTCTCCAGTCATTCCAACCACAGTGTCTAAGCTTTTGGAAGATACAAATGTGGTAGCAAGAAGGAAGTAACCAAAATTGGCTTCAAGAGGAGATGCCTGCAAACAAAAAATAACTAGACACATGCCCAGGATTAGTAAGAAGTTTGGTGTTCAGTCTCTCCTTTTACATAAAGAGTTCACCGAGGTCTTCAAGATCCGTATGTTTCCTGGGTTTCTGTTTTCATGAACTTTTTTTTTGTGTGGGTTTGGTGACATTTCTATCAATACTTATCTTTGTAATCCCTTGATTTAATAGAGTTCAAGTCAAAGAGTAGGTGTTTAGTGAATGCTCACTGAAGTAAATTGAAATGTAGTCAAGTGAAAAAATCAAACCTTAGGACTAGATGAGGTGATTGCAGGTGGGTGGTTGGAAGCTACCACTCAGTGACTACACAAGTGCTCAAAGATGATACCAAGTTTAATAAAGCAAAGAAGCAAACAAACAAACAAAAAACACAAAAACGAACCCATAGCCCTCAAGTCAGTTCCGACTCACAGCGACCCTATAGGACAGAGTAGAACTGCGCCATAGAGTTTCCAAGGAGCACCTACTGGATGAACTGCTGGAAACCTTAGTGGTGCTGACCAAGTTTAATGCGGGAAGATAACAATCAGACTCCCTGCTGTTTGCTGGTGGGATGGAATCTCCAGATACATTTCTGTTCTTGGTCAGGATTGGCTTGCAGCTGGGTGGGCAAATGATACTCTCAGTGCGTGAGACTGAGGAGGCCTGGTGAAGGGCGGCAGTCAGTACTCACTCCCGTTTGGCAAAATGCTTTTTCCTCCAAAGAAGATTGAGCACCTTCATTCTTGCAGAGATGGCACATTCCATTTTCAGCTGAATTGAACTCAGATATTTTTTACGATAGGTCTTTGTAATTCAGTGCTGTAACTTTTATTGGGGTCTATATGATATGTTTCTACTATCAGTGCACCTGGAAACACATGTATTTCAGAAAATGAACTCCTAGATGGCAGGAAAATGTTCAGGATTCACTTTGTAGAGGGGCTGGTACAAGTGTCTCATAGAGGTCCTATTTTGATGAGTGACTTCTAATATATAGCAGTACAAATCTGGTCCCAAATAAAACCAGTTTGTAAGTAAAATTACATGGTCAGTGCTGGTAGAAATGCTTCTAGGTCTATCAATATGGCAAAATTTTTGGATTCTCACTCAAACGCAATACTGTACTGGACCCTGGTGAGCAGTGAGTGAAGTTTGGAAGACAGAGCCGTGCCCTGCCTGGTCTCTAGATGAATTATTGCCTTTCCTCCTTTACTGTCCTAACACAACATGAAATGTGACAATGGGACTTCTGGGAAATTCGAGGTAAAGTGGAGGGTTTGATAAACACAGCAGATGTGCTGCTGGTGATTTATGTTTTCTCAAGAATGCATACAAATTGAAAATAATTTTTTGTTTGTTTGCTTGAAGTGGACATTTGGCCTATAATTTTAATAGTTTTACTGAGGTATAATTAACATTTGATAAACTGCCTGTATTTATAGTGTACAATTTAATGAGTTTTGACATATCACATTTTAATTGTATACACATTGCTATCAAGATAATGAACATATCCATTATCCCCAAAACTTTCTTATGCCTCTTTATCACTCCTCTCTCCTCTCACTCTCTCCCTAGTCTCTGACCTGAGACAACAATTGATCTGCTTTCCGTCACTATAGATTAATTGGCTTTTCATAGACTTTTATATAAATGGAAACCTATGGAATGAGCACTTTGATATCTGATTTCTTTCACTCAGCATAATTATTTTGAGAAAAATTCATGTTGCTGTGTGTATCAATAGCTTGTTCCTTTTAACTGGAATAATTTTATTGTTGGATAATATTGCAGATTGTTTATCTGTTCACATATTGATAAGGATTTTGATTGTCTCCAGTTTTCTTCTATTACAAATAAAACTACTGTGTACATTTGTGTACAGGTCTTTGGGCATATATTTTCATTTCTCTTGGGCAAATATCTAGGAATGAATGTCTGGGTTGTATAGTATGTATGCTTAATTTTAAAGAAACCGTTAAACCTTTTCCCAGAATGGTTGTACCCTTGTCCATTCCCACCAGCAGTAGATGAGGGTTCCAGTTCCTCCACATCCCCACCAACAATTCATAAGGTCACTCTCTTTAATTTTGACCATTCTCATTTTTGTAGCAGTGTCTTTTGAAGAGTAAAAGTTTTTAATACTGATGAAGTCCAAATTATTTATTTTTCCATTTATTATTGTTCGTGATTCTGTGGCCTATTTAAAAAATTGTCGCCAAACCCAGTGTCACTAAGGTTTTCTTCCATGTTGTCTCTTAGAAATTTTAGAGTTTTAAAGTTTAAAGAGATTAAAATGAACACTTGCCGTTTTGACCTCACACTTAATCTAAATATCAGTTCTTACCCAACTCTTCTATAGCTGCAACACTTATGAGCTATTTTTGCACCATTTATCTAATCATTCACACTGATTTTTTTTCAGCCTGCTAAGAGCCTGAACAGAGCAAAGAGTGGCTGAAAGTCTGAACGCTGGCATTCTTATTAGGAAGACAAACCAGGACAGCAAATTTAAGCACCTCATTGCCCAGTAATAATTACATTCTTTTTGAAGGCTAACTTGTGGTTCAGTAGTAAGAAACTATTTGGAAAAACATATTGAACGCCTTACTTATGCAAAAAAGAAAGGTGATGGTAGAGATAAACAACATAGTAAACTGCTTGAGGAACTCTATTAGTATATTTTGGGGAAAAAGTAATTGACCATTGGCAGAACTAATAATTTAATCACATTTTCTCTTCCATTCACTTAAATTCTTTAAATCCAGCCTGCTGCTCATTGAATTGAAGCGCACTGTACTGCCTAATCTGGCTACTTTACTGAAGTTCACCTGGTGGGTAAACATTTTCAGTGCCTTTAATATTCTTTAAAAAGTGTAAGTAAATGACTCTTAGGCTTTGACACAATTAACATTTTTTCCATTTTTAAGAATGGATAGAGTCCAAGGTACTATAAATAGTTGCAGTCATAGCACAGAGTAACAAAAGAGGGAAAAGCTCAAAAGAGATGGTATTAGTGGCAGGGGGAAGGAAGTACAAAGTCAAATTCTTATGCCAACTGCCTTTTTTTTGGTCTAAACTCGAAGTATTCATAGAGTTGGCATTTTCCACCAAAAAACAACATAAAAAGGTCTCCAGAGTTTTGTGGGGCAAAAGAAAGTCAACGTAAAGGACGATGAAACATCACCAGTAGCACTTGATAAAGGCTGATGGGAAATAGATATGTCAATAAGTAAACAACAGGAAAGCCATGATTAGCACTAGAGGGGTATTGGAAACTCCAGCTGTGACAGAGAACTTTCTTCATTCCTGGGTTCACTGTTCGCTATCAAATGTGTTTCCACAACTAACCACTCCATCAATCATAAATCTACTCACTGTGCTGGGTATTATGGAGAACTATACATCAAGCATAAGGTAGTACCTACCTACCTAGAGCTTATGATTTTTCTAGGAAGGCAAGCCACATTGGCATTTGCCCCAAAGGGGATGTAAAGATACTGAGCTGCTGCTTGCTGTCCGTGAAGCATACTGGGAAAAAAGTAGGGTGAGAGAGTTAATAGGAAGTTGATGGGAACAAGTATTCAGAGGCTAGGCTGGAACAAGTTAAGCAAGTTGGACCTAGTTGACTACCTGAGATAAAAGAGCTTAAGAAGAAAATTTGCCACAGAAGAGAATCAGACAAGAGGGGAACAGTGGTCCAAACTGTTTGCCCTCCTAATTCATCTGTGAAGTTGTCACCTCATAATAATTATCAGACTATTAGTAATGATAATGAAATTGGTATAACCTGATTTACTAGCTAATATCAAATGTTTACATCTTTTTTTTTTTTTAACTTTCAAATTAAAACTGACTTGAGTCTCCATTTATCATTTTGGCAGAATTGTCTGTGAAACCAAAGAGGTTTATTTTGTCCAAGTGCATTATGGCAAGAGAACAGAGAATATAAAGAGTCCAGTAGAGGGCTTCTTCGACTGCTGTGTCTTCTACTCTTGCCAGTCAGTAAAGGACTGGTCCAACAGTCTAAAACTACGTGGTTCAATGATATGATAATGTTCTTTCTGACCCAAATACCTGTAGATGCCTCAGGGGTTATTCAGTGGTAAAGATCCATTCCCTCATTGGCATGTTTTTGTTTGCCTCTTTCCAAAGCTCAACTATTGAATTTGATTAGCTACATAAAATATTTTGACTATAATCATTTCTGCTAGGTCATTGGGTGACTATGATCCTTAAATTTGTATAGTGATGGAGGTCCACTCAAGTGATTCTTTGTCAAAAATAATACAGTCCAAGGTGACTTGTGGTTCCCAGTCAGACAATTTTAAATGACAACTTGTCATAAAAATAGGAACAGAGTGTCTAAGCACTGGGTCATTTAGTTACAATGAATTAAATACATACTGTGTACTAACCTGGATCTGGACCATATTATCTCATTTAACATGTAAACCCATTTTATAAACACTGGCCATGAGAGTGCTGAAATAACTTTCCAGAAAGGACTGTAATTGGCAGTTACTCCACACAATACGCTTTTTCTTCTGTGTCAGAATTGTGCATGCTGACAGTGCACTGGAAACAGTTGATAGCTCTGTCCAGGAGTATAGACCAGAGAAAGACTGTTTCCCAGTCTAAATACCTACAGGGTGTGCACTATGAAAATATTCCATAAAATACTGTACTTTTTTATTTGTAGGAGAAAGACAACATACTTTGGATATAGCTGGGTAACTAGCGCTTGGAGAAGCTCAGGGACTAACAAGACACACACACATACGTTAGAAAAAAAAATATACAGATCATAAAGGTCCTAAAATATTTATCCATTTAATAACCACTGATTAAGTAAGTGTTCACTATGTTCTAGGCACTAAGACAGGTGCTTGAGACACAAAGTCATGAGCTTTGTTCTTGACAAGTAGTTAAGTGTCAAAACCCAGTCTCTGAACTATCTCAGCAATGGGAAATTGTCAGTTTGAAGAAACCGATAACCACCTTGCTTGGAAGATAGTCCTTATATACTAGACAACTCATTGTAATTACAAAGAGGCCAGGAAAAATAACGTCCTTTTAGAACATATTCCGTGAGTCCTCTAAAACACTCTCAGATTAGAATTTATTTCCTAATTCTCTGAGAAAATAGAAATAATCAAAATAAAACTTCCACAAGAGATTGTCACTGCCTCTACTGTCTTAGGTACTCCTAGCAGTGGAATTCACCCTATCTGCATAAGGATGTCCCTACAGTAATATATCCCTACCCCACATCATTAATGATTTTCTTTCTAATGCATCATTCCTACTCACGTACCTGCATGTCCTCATTCTCCTAACTCCTCATCACTTCCAGCTATCATTTCTCTGCACTCCTTTGCAGGAAAACTTGTTACAAGAGGCTTCTATTCATTATCTCCAATTTGGCTCCTCCCATTTTCCCCCGTAGGGTTTTTGCCTGTAATACTGCACTGAAGTTGCTCTTACCAAGTTCATGCAAGTGCTTCAAGTTGCTAGATCTAATGAACAATTCTCAGTTATCATACTTGATGCATCGGTAATCCTTCTTTTGGGAATATTTCTCTTACTTGACTTCCAGGGTATCACACTCTCTTCTTTCTTCTCCTTCACAGGCTTTTCCTTCTCAGTCTCCTCATTTGTTTCCTCCTCATCTCTGCCTTCTAGGTGATGTTGGATTAAATTTTTGGACTTCACCTTTTTTGCATCTACTCTTATCTTTTAGTGATCTTTTCTAGTAACCTGGCTTTAAATAGTATCTGTAAGCTGCTGTCTCCCAAATTTGTATGTCAAGATTAGTCTTCTCCTAGGAATTACAGATTTGTATAGTCAACTCCCCAACTCTGTTACCCCTTTTGTGACTTGTGGAATATATGGTATCCCACCCACTTTATATACCTCTGGAGTTCTTTGGGAGTATAGTTTTCTTGCTGCAAGTATTTGCTTCCTCCAGTGGGGACTTGTGTTAACAGGAAAAGGTGAAAGAAACAAAATACTAACAGACACACATTCTAGTGAGGGGAGGCTGAAAATACATACCTATCTAGTTATATTCATAGAAGTATACATATGTAGCATGGTTAAAGGTAAGAAGTTCTAAAAAAAAAAAAAAAAGAAGTGAAGAGAGTTAGAGAGTTTGGAATGTTGCAATTGTAAATAAAATGATAATGGGAGACCTCACTGATGAGACATCTAAGCAAAGACATGAGGGAAGAAAGACAGCAGGTCATACAACTATCTAGGGAAGACATTCCGGGAAATGGGAGCAGCACCTCCAAAGGCCTGAACTATGTCTAAAAGCATAGTTGAAGCAAAATAGCTGGGGTATTAGGCAAAATCAGGGGTGGCCTATGTACCCCAATGGAAGATTCCCCACGATAAAGCCTGCTGCCCAAGACCAGTGGGTAGATGGGCTCCCATGAATCATGCGTTTTTATGTATTTTAACTTAATCTTTCTCAAAATCTGTATTCAAAAACATGTTGCCATCAAGTCCATTCCAACTCGTAGAGACCCTGTAGCACAGAGGAGAACTGCCCCGTAGGGTTTCCAAAGAGTGGCTGGTGGATTCAAACTGTAGACTTTTTGGTTAGCAGCCGAGCTCTTAACCACTGTACCACCAGGGCTCCAAATCTATATTACCACCCAAAAATTTGAACACAGTGACTCAGCATGCATTCCACTACTGAAAACACATGATATTAGCAAGGAATTCAAAGCAGAAAATAGTTGGGTCTAAAATTATACTCATCATTCACATTTAGAGATAGGCATTTCAAACTTATTCTGTCCAAAATTGAACCTGTCTTCTCCTCTAACATGCTCCACCTATAGAGTTTCCTGTCTCAGTTAATGGCATATGCTTACATCCAGTTGCTTAGAAAACTCTTCCAGAAAATATATAATGAAAGACTATAGGCTCTATTATAAAATATATTCAGAACCCCCGCTTATAATGACCTCTACTGTAGACACCCTGACCGAGTAGCCGTTTTCTCTTCCCTGGGTTATTGCAATATTCTCATAACTTGTTTCCCTTTTCTGCCATTGCCAAAGAGAAACCTATTCTCAATATGCAATCAGAATGGTCTCCTTAAATGTAAATCAGATCATGTCACTCCTCTGCTCCAAACCCTCTAATGGTTTCCCATCCAACTCAAGAAAAATGAAAGAAATTTCAGTAGCGTAGAAGGTCCAACAAAATCTTTACTTCCATTACTTCTAAAATCTCAAAGCTTCTGATATTTCTTTCACTTATTCTGCTCTAGCCACACTGGCCTTTTTGCTGTTCCCCCCCCCCCAACATTTTAGACATAGTTCAGGCCTTTGGAGGTGCTGTTCCCATTTCCCGGAATGTCTTCCCTAGATAGTTGTATGACCTGCTGTCTTTCTTCCCTCATGTCTTTGCTTAGATGTCTCATCAGTGAGGTCTCCCATTATCATTTTATTTACAATTGCAACATTCCAAACTCTCTAACTCTCTTCACTTCTTTTTTTTTTTTTTTTAGAACTTCTTACCTTTAACCATGCTACATATGTATACTTCTATGAATATAACTAGATAGGTATGTATTTTCAGCCTCCCCTCACTAGAATGTGTGTCTGTTAGTATTTTGTTCTATTTTGTTGTTCAGTTCACACATTTAGAATGAATATATGTTATGGCACTGGTACTGGTATTAATTTGTCCGAACAATGGAGGGTGGATCTGGAGTGTGAATAATGAGATAATTTTGGGTGTTTAATAAGTAAAATTGCCATTATTTATTAAGGATTCAGAATATGCCACATCCTACCAAAACAACCCGTGGCCATCGATTTGGTTTTGATTCATAGCGACACTATAGAACAGAGGATTGCCCTGTATGGCTTCCAAGGAGCACCTGGTGGATTCAAACTGCTGACCTTCTGGTTAGCAGCTATAGCTCTTAACGACTACACCACCAGGGTTTCCTTGCCATATCCTAGATTAAGAGTTTTACATTACAGTTTATCTCAATTAACCCTGGCAACATCCATTAAGGTAATACTGTTCTTGCCCACCTTTACAGGTGAAAAAACTAAAGCAAGAGAGGTTAAATAACTTGTCCAAAGCCAAACAACTTTGGAATTAATATTTGAATCCAGACCTTCTGACCCTAGAGCTTATTCTCTTAATCAGCAAGGTAACAATTGAGATGAGTCTGCCTTTCTTCTAGGCTCTCCTCCTGAGTTTTGCCTTTTTCATGTGCCACATTCAATTCCGTGTCATATTACAGACATTTTTTTTTGAAGTTATTTTTCATGAAGATGACAAACTCTGTGGAAGAGAGGCCCTACCTTAGTCACCTTTGTGTATATACCTTACTGTCCAGAGCAGGATATTGCACACAGAAGGAGCTCAGTTCAGTGTTGTATTAAGACATATAAAGGATAATTTCATCACAGTTTGATAACTGATTAAAGTTAAAACAGTAATTTTGCCTTATGGAAGTTTGATTCTAGAGAATCAGGGAAGTTGTCCAATTTCCTTCCTGTTCCTTTCAATTCGTCCTTAGAACCCATTGCATGCCAGGAGTTAGAAACAATACTTTCCCAGATGATGCCAAGTTTATCTTCTGCCAAATGTTGTTTAGTATGTGGTTTTCTGCATCATTCTCAAAAATAGAAGAGATTGATGTCAACAAAACTATAATTATGTAGATTAAGTACCTCATAATTAATTAATTTATGGCAAAGCACTCTTCTAGGTTTGTGAGATATTAAAAGATGATATAAATAAACTTGTCTTCCAATTAGCTTGCAGAGAAAACCCAATTGTCAATAATAAGATGGCTGTCTATTTCTAAACGCAGCTTTCTTTAAATACTATTAATCAGGAAAACAAAAGTTTCTAAAATCTCTTTGAACTAAAAATAAAGAGCCATATAGTACCAGCACTTTTCTTTGGTAGGTTTTCCCATCACAAGTTACGTAATAAAGTTACACTTTTTTCAGTCTTGGACAGCTTTGGATTTATAGCTCTTAAAAACTCTTAAAAGGACACGGCTAAAAATTTAATGGGCATTTCAGCTAAGTCTTTTTAAATTTGTATTAGATTTCCCTTTAGCCTTGGGTAAAGCTGTAAAAAAAAAAAATTGCCTGCTTAAAAATGTAATCATCACACAGGAACCTTCCTAAAATCAGCATCAAATAGAATAAAATATATTTTATTAATGATACAATTCACAGAATTACCAGCCCTGCCACTCTCTGCCCTCCGGGGACACTTCTTCCTACTATTACCTGTACACCAGTCACTGGTGTTTGTTCTGTGTAATTTAACCTTCTGATTGCCTTGAATGCTTACTTAATGAAGTAGATTAAGTGAAGTGGTGATTAGGGAGTGTTGACTTCTCTTGGGAAAGTGGACCAGTGAAATCCCTGTGTTGAGATAGAGTACAGGAAGATCCAAACATGACTGAGGAACTGTAATCAAGAGAAGACGTGGACCCTGAGCAGGAACACAACAGAGAACCCCTGAAAGAGCAGGAACACAACAGAGAACCCCTGAAAGAGCAGGAGAGCAGTGGGATTAAAAAAAAAAAAAAAAGACCTCAAATTCTCTTAACAAGACCAGACTTAATGGTCTGAATGAGACTGGAAAGACCCCAGAGGTCATGATCCCCAGACCTTCTGTTAGCCCAAGACAGGAACCATTCCCAAAGCCAGCTCTTCAGACAGGGATTGGACTGGGCTATAAGATAGAAAATGATACTGGTGAGAGTAAGCTTCTTGGATCAAGTAGACACATGAGACTATGTGGGCAGCTCCTGTTTGGAGGGGAGATGAAAAGGAACAGGGGGGCAGAAGCTGGCTGAAGGGACACGGAAATAGAGGGTGGAGAGAAGGGAGTATGCCGTCTCATTAGGGGGAGAGCAACTAGGAGTATATAGCAAGGTGTATATAAATTTTTGTATGAAAAGACATGGAAGCTTTGTTTGTTTTCAATTCTAAAGTGAAGCTTAGTAAATAAATGGAGTGTATTTTCAAAGGTACAGTCAACCGTGGGAGTCCACTGAACCTTTTCGAGGTGCAGCTATATTTGTGTTTAAATGCCTTAAATTCTTCTTCAGTAGGTGGCCTTCTTCCATTTTCATCCCAGTAGAGTTTTAAGTACTCAGAATAAAAATCAGTCCTTTCTGTCTTGCCTCACTTTGGTTGGTTTATCCTTTTTTCAAAACCAGTAAGATTTTCCTCAAATTTGTCCCTGGTCAGCTGGTCCCCAAGTTTAAGATTTGCTTCACTGTGAACTTCATACCCGCTTTTATAGACTCCCAGCAAGGTGCTGTGGCCTTTGACAAAGAGAGGGGAAAATGCTATTGGTGAATGTTTAATATTTTGCAAATAACAAAATTTTATTATTTTAACTTGTGATTCAGTAAACAATGGATACTTAGTGATCATTTATTAGATGTTAGAAATTTGATTAGGCTTTGTGGGTGAACCCCCCAAAAAACCCAAGTTAATTTTTTTTTAAAGTAATTCATAGTCTCTTTAAGATTCAGTAAAGAATGTTGTCATTATTGGTTGCCATGAATTTGATTCCGACAATGGGTTAGGAACCCTATGTGACAGAGTAGAACTGCCCTGTAGGGTTTCCTAGGTTGTAATCCGGGGCAGATCACAAAGCCTTTTCTCCCATGGAACTGCTGGGTGGGTTCCGACTGCCTAGCTTTTGGTCAGCAGCCAAGCGCTTAACCATTGCACCACGAGGGCTTCCATAAGAATGATCTAATAACTAAGAAATTACATGTAAAGTTTTAAAGTAATATTTGATTATTTGACCTTGAGGTTGGGGATTCAAAAGATATAGGAGGTACAGTTTATCTGTAGTATTTTCCCAATACCTAACATGGATTTTTCCCACTGGAGTAGAAACAAAGTCAAACGTGTCATGCTGATTGTTCTGCGAGTAAATTTCGACTGGCTAATTGGACTTATCCAGAAAAAAAAATTTTGCTTTATTAAACTGGGAAATTAGGTTCCATTTTAGGGGACAAAAGGCAGTGAGAAGATAAGCTCTTGTTTCTGAGATGTCTTAGGAGGATAAGTTGGCCCAGTTTTAATAGACAGGATGAGGGGGACGTGGCAGCTGCTAAGGGGCATATGAAGCAGCTAAGCCATAGTTAGAAACGGGAGGATCTGTGATTACCATTAATTCCATTTGCTCAGAAGCTGCCCTGAAGACCAATCTCTGCACATAGGCAAACCATGTGTAATTCAGAAGTATTACATCTGCTATAGGATATGTACTGTCCAAGAGCAGAATGTCCAGACTGTGAAAGAATTATGTCCTTGATGCAGAGTTGGGAACACAGAGGAATGATTACTGCCGCTTCCGACTCTTCCTTTATTCTGTTGTTGCAGTTGTTATGTGCCTTGGAGTTGGTTCCAACTCATAGTGACCCTATAGACAGAGTAGAACTGCTGCATAGGGTTTCCAAGGAGTGGCTGGTGGATTCCAACTGCAGACCTTTTTGTTAGCAGCCCAGCTCTTAATCATTATGCCACCGGGACTCCTCCTTTATTCTAGTGCCCCAAATAAAGTGAGTTTTTTTTCCTCTTTTTTTTTTTAAGTGTCTGGTGTTAAGAGTACTTAGTTGGGCTGGTTCATGTACTTGTTGTCTTAGGCTGGGTTCTCTAGAGAAGCAAAACCAGTAAATCATATAAAAACATATATAGAGAGAGATTTATATCAAGGAAACAGCTCAGGCTATTGTAGAGGTTAGTATGTTCCAAGCCCTTGGATCAGGATAGAGTCCTTTCCCAATTCACGGAGCCGCAGAAGCTGGTGAACCCAAGAGGAGCAGGTCAGACAGCAGGGCTCGTGCTCACAGACTGTGAAGGTCGAGGAATCCCCAAGGTTGGCAGGAAGGACCGCAAGATTTCTCCTGATTGATGTAGCTGCAGGGGCTGGTAAGCCCAAGATAGCATATCAGGGAGCAGGACTCTTGATGGCAGGCTGTGAAGATCGTTGAATCTCAAGATGGACGTATAAGCTGCTAGCTTAAGTCCCAAGTATCAGAGGTCAGACAAGAGCAGCTGCTGGGTCCAGAACAAGCCAACAAGTTTTGCAAGCGGAGCGGAAAGGAAGTAGGCAGTGGAAGGTGGAGAGATGAAGGCTGAGGGGGCGGTGAGCAGTCACAGGCCCCACCCCCAGCAGTACCACTCAGCAGATTCCATCATGGGGGTGATCACATATCAGATTTTATCAGGGGAGTGATCAAAACTTTATACGACTGCCAAAACACTGAGTTGACACACGATCTTAACCATCATACTTGTGCTCTAAAAGAATTAAATAAGTTGTTTATAAATTACTCCTGCTAGCCAAAAAAAAACATGCTGCAACACAGCATTAGACAAAGCAATAATTACGTAGATGTCATGAGGCAAAATACAGATTGAAAGAGTGATCTTCTGACCTGCTCCATTATGAGGCTCAAAAGATTTTTAAAAAATGTTTAATCTCCAGTACCTGAACACATGTGCTCAATAAATCTTTGTTTACTAAATTAATTCACAGAAGAAGGATAATACGACAATCTGCACAGGAAAAAGGAGACTCTCCCCTGTGTTTTAATTTCTGAATAAATAAAAAGTATGTTTTAAGGAGCCTTGGTGGAGTAGTGGTTAAGAGCTCAGTTGCTAACCAAAAGATTCGCAGTTCAAATCCACCAGCCACTCCTTGGAAATCCCATGGGGCAGTTCTACTCTGACCTATAGGGTCGCTATGAGTTGGAATTGACTGGAAGGCAACGAGTTTGGTTTTTTGTTTTTTAATTTCCTGATAGTATATGACACGTAGATGCAAAATACCCAAAACCAAAACCAGTGCCATCGAGTCATTTCTGACTTATGGCGACCCTATAGGACAGAGTAGAACTGTCCCATAGAGTTTCCAAGGAGCACTGGCAGATTCGAACTGCCATCCCCCTTTGGTTAGCACTTAACCACTGCGGCACCAGGGTTTCCAGATGCAAAATAATCCCCACATATTCATAAAAATGAGAGGGTACAGAAACCTGTACGTTATTAACCCAGACCCACTGTAGTTTATTAGCATGTCTGTCTTGTTATGCTCAGCCACAGTTCTTTAAGAACAATGAAGTAGGAAGTGGTATTCAATTACATTTATTTGCTTAATTTATCATCCTAATCAATTCCTCTTCATTTTTACTGTGCAGAGAAAGATCCAACCTCAAAGGTGGGTGGCGGGTGGGGAGGGGGACAGCTGCAGGTAATCAGTTATAATGACAAGAATGCAGTGTTTTCTCTGAGATAAAGGAATCTTGATGATAGAATGTCTAATGTAGACAGAGGTAAACTTTTAGAAAGATCTTCATCTAGTTCCAGCTTTAGAAATGATGGGAGATTGTAACTATTCTGGACTGTGTATAACTAAATACATCTATATGACTATACACTCACACACACACACACACGCGTGCATGTGCACATTATTGGTGGCCATGAGAGGTGACCAAAAGTAAGCAGAATTGGAGAACGTTCAATTCTAAAAGAAGGGACCCACAGTGGGTGAGATCTACTACATTTATATGATTTCTATTCTGAGGGCACTGCTCGTTCTGTATGCCATAGGACAATTAGAATTAAAGCTGAAAACGTCAGTAGTATTGACTTGACATACAATGGCCTGAGTTCAGAGTTACCAGAGCAACTGGAGTTTAGGGAGGGAGGTTCTGGAAAAGAGGGAACTACAGAGGAATGAGTCCAAAAATTTGTGTCTAAACTCTCCTCAAATACTTGCCTGAATATTTAACCGCATGTGTGTGTGACTTCAAAGTGCCCAGCAAAGTTCAACTGCTGGAAGGTTGAGAAGAGATTTCAGTTTCTGCTTTCTGCACGAGAGACAGAGTTTGGAGCTCAAATCCCACCATGCGAGAGGGGCTTGGTGAAAACCACGTAGTTTCCATTGAAGCCCAATAGGGTCATGCCTTAAGATCAAACAACAAGTCCCGTGGCTAAGGATATACCTAGGATTAAAGATAAAACAAAAACAAAAAATAAAACCTCTCCCATTTGAAGTATAAACCAAGCTTCCAGAAGTAGGTGAGCAATCAATAATTTTACTTCCTGCTAGAATGAAAATCCCTACTCTTTGGAGGAAGATAACTGAATTCTGACTCTCTAGTGTAACATCCACAAGGTAAAGTATGCAATAAAAAATATTAGACATATTAAGAAACCAAAGCATTTAATCATAGTCAGAAGAAAAGCAGTCAATAGAAAGTGATTCTGAGGTGACTTAGAAATTGAAATTAGCATACAATTATATTTTAAAGCACCTGTTATAATTGTACTAAAAGATTAAAGAAACATATGCCTTTAATAAATGCATAGATAGGGAAATATCTGCAGAGAAAAAAATATTATAAACAAAAACCAAATGAATACTCTAAAAATGAAAAGTACAATGCCTGAAATTAAAAAAAAAAAAAAAATCCATTGGCTGGGCTTAACAACAGGCTAGAGATGACAAAAGAAAGAGTCAGAGAACTTCAAAACTGATTAATATAAGTTATCCAATATGAAAAATATTAAGAAAAAAATGGAAAAACAGTGAAGAGACTCAGAAGTGTGTGAGAGAATACCAAGTGACTTACAAAGATTTGTTCGTAATTCTGGAAGGAGAGGAAAAAGAAATGAGGAATAGAAAATATTTGAAGAAAATAAGACTGAAAAATCTGCAAATAGATAAAAGACAATTTTAGAGATTTAGGAAGCACACTAAAATCTAAGTAGAATAAATATAAAGAAAATCACAACTAGGTACACCATAGTAAAACAGCTGAGGATCAAAGTCTTGAAAGTAGCCAGAGAAAAATGTCATTGCATGAAGGGCATCAATGTCTTGAATGATAGTTGACTTTTTAGCAAAAAATTATGGATTCCAGAAGATAGTAAAACTTCTTTGAAGTGCTAAAAGTACAGCACAACCACCCTGTAAACTCAGAATTCTGTATCTAGGAATATATCAGTCAAGAATTGAAGCAAAACAAAAAAGACATTAAAAAAAACAAACAACTAAGACATGTCTCAGCTCACCTGCACTAAAAAAAAAAGAGTAAAGGTAGGAGTGAATAGTATGGGTGAGAATAGTGTGTGTGTAAATATCAGCAATTCTTTTCTCTCTCAGTTGCTTTAGAGTTTGTTTGGCTATTAAAACAAAATGCATAAATGTTCATGTTGTGGTTTATAGTATATGCAGATGGAATGCATATGAAAATTACGTAATAAAGAACGAAATACAATTGCAAGCTTCTTCCATTTTATGTGAAGTTGCACAATGGTAACTCTAAGTAAAAACAAAACAAAAAACTCTAAGTAGACTGTAAAAATGTATGATTTGAATTGTAATCCAGAAAACAATTGCTAAAAAATAATGTAAATAACTATAGGTTAAAAGTCTGTATATATATATATACTATAAAATCTGTTAAAGCTGGAAGCCCTGTAAGGCAAACCTGCCAGAGAAGGAAATTTCAAATATTTTCCCCTAGTAGAAAGCAATAGGAAAGTGATAAGTTGCACTCTGTCAAAGGTGGAAAACTTGGAGATTCGGAAAAATAAAGCAGTCCCACTGAGTTCCAGCTCTCACAGGTTTCACATTAAGTCAAAATAGAGTTCTAAAATATATTGAATTAACTCTGGAGAGGCAGGATATAGGGACAGAGAAAGGAAAAACAAATGGAAAAACAAACAAACAAAAAAAAGAAATTGTGTGGAAATGGATTGAAATATTTTAAACTAAGGAGGATATTGTCAGAGTTGGAAAAAAAATCATGACAACTCTAGTTTATGAGGCATACTTTAAATATAAAGAAAAGAAGAGGTTGGAAAAAGTGAAAAAGTACTATGCTAGCTTATTTTTTTTTAGCAATAAGCATAAGAAAGCTGGAATAGTTATAGTAATATCAGATAGAAGAGGTTGAAACAGAAGAGAAAAAATTACCATGCTACCATTGAGTATAAGACCATTGGAGTGGCTATATTAATATTAGATAAGGTAGACTTCAAGACAAGTATTAAGAGAGATAAAAAGGGACATTTCATAATGATAAATATGTCAATTCTTCAGGAAGATACAACAATCATAAATATGTAGGTGCCGAATCACAGAGCTTCAAAATACATACTGTAAATATTGACTGAACTAAAAGGAGAAATGGAAAAATCCATACATTTAGTAGGAAATTTCAACATCCCAGTGTCAGTAATCGACAGAACAAGTAGGCAAAGAGTTAGAAGTCATTAATGCTCAGAACGGCAATATCCATCACCTTGAACTAATTACAGCTTACATGACACTGTACCTAATTACAGAGGCTGTATGTTCTATTCAGGCTACTATGTATGTTCATCAAGATCAACCATCTACTGGGTCATAAAGCGCATTTCATTCAGCAAGAAAAAAAAAATTGAATGTTTCAATATGGTAAAAAGATTGAAATTTTATACACTATGCCATCTGATCAAAATGTAATTATATTATAAATTAATACCAAAAAAAATTTATAAAAAAACCAAAATAACCCGTAGGTCAAAGAATAGATTACAAGTGATATTAGAAATTATTTTTACTAAAGAATAAAGAAAAGATAAATGATCAAAATGAATAGAATGAAGCTTCATGAATCTTTAAGAAAACTTGATAGAATTATTGCTTTTTTTTTTTTTTTAAAACAAAGCACAGTGGTTAAGAGCTTGGCTGCTAAACAAAAGGTTGGCAGTTCGAATCCACCAGTTGCTCCTTGGAAACCTTACAGGGAGTTCTACTATGTCCTGTAGGGTCGCCATGAGTTGGAATTGACGACGGTCTTATCAGTGGTTTACAGTTCTACCTTGAGAAGGTAGAAGGAGAGCAAAGTAAATAACAAAAACACAAATAAGGTAAATAATAAAGACTATTTTTTTTATAGGGTCTTTTTTATAGGGTCGCTATGAGTGGGAATTGACTCAAAGGCAGTGGGTTTGGTTTGGTTTAGAGAAGAAATCACAAATTTCTAGTCTTGTATCAGCAATGAAATACTGTGTATTGGAATAGATTTACAGTAGAAGGGGACTAGTATGAAAAATTTTATGCCACTAAATTTGATAACTCAGATGAAATAGATTCCTTGAAATAAAAACTTACCAAAACTGACACAAGATAAAACAGGAAACCCCAAAACTTTCATCTATTAATATAATTCATTTATTTATATATATATATTTTTAAATCCCACAAAGAAAATTTCAGGTCCAGATTAAGTGATAAATTTCATCAAACTTTCAAAAAAAAAAAAAAAACTATCAATCTTACACAAAATATTTTGAGAAAATAGAGGAGGAACACTGTATTATCTACTTAAGGATAAAACGCTGAGCACGTTATCTCTGTTATGTCCACACCCACCAACTTATTTCCACATTTTACAGACAAGCTGAGCCAATGCAATGGGGCAAGATGGAAATAAAAGGCATATTGATTGGAAAGGAAGAAATAAATGTTGTTTGTTCTCAAATGACATTATGATGTGGCTAGAAAAGCCTGAAATCTGTAAAATCTACTAGAAATAAGTGAACTATTCAAAGTCAGAAGATGAAATATTAATATTGTATAGTAATATGAAATATTAATATACAAAATAAACCCAACCCACTGTTAGTGAGAAACTGGAAATCCTCATGGCGTAGTGGTTAAGAGCTAAGGCTGCTAACCAAAAGGTCAACAGTTTAAATCCACCAGGCGCTCCTTGGAAACTCTATGGGGCAGTTCTACTCTGTCCTGTAGGGTTGCTATGAGTCCGAATTGGCTCGATGGCAGTGGGTTTTTTTAGTGAGAAGCTGGATCCCCGGTGGCACAGTAGTTAAGAGCTGCAGCTACTATCCAAAAGGCTGGCAGATCGAATCCACTAGCCACTCCCTGGAAACCTTGGGGCAGTCCTACTCAGCCCTATTGGGTTGCTATGGTTCGGAATAGGTTGGACAGCAATGAGTAAAATAGGTAGTGAGTTTTAAAAGATTTTAAATAGCATCAAATCATAAAGGACTTGTGAATTACTAGCAAGTAGGATGATAGGATGCAAGGTCCCTATACTAAAAACTGCAGAACAGCCCTGCTGAATGAAATTGAACAGAATTACATAAATGGAGAGATACACATATTCATGGGTGGAAAAATATTCTAAGAGGTCAAGTCTTGCTAAATTCATCTATAGATTCAGTGCCATCCTGTTTCACATTATTTAACCCAGCATTTTCCAGACTTCTTAAACATCAAAGTCCACTTCGCTTGAAACATATTGACACCTCCAAGTGTACTAGTTTGAAAAATGCATCAATTGTATCAACATTACTAATACAAGATCTTTTTCTAAGAAAAGTTTGAAAATAGAGGAAAAACAGAATTGTCCAGCAGGAACAATCTGAAAGATACGGGCAGAGCAGAAGCGGTTCAATAAGGAAGAAAAGTAGAGCATAAGCAGAAAAGCTGATCCTGAGGATGGACTTCAAAAATTCACCGAATTTTAGACTTAATTCTGTTCTGTCTTTTTTTTCTTTCTTCCCGCCGTCTCTGACTTGAGGGGAAGCTCAGCATCTTTGCTGTAAGCATTGCGTAGTTTCTATGAGACGTTAAAGCCCCAGAATGCACAGGTCATGCCTGTTTTATTTACCTTTATATTGGTCAATATCAGGCCGAGGAACTGGATGGTAGATGCCTAACTCATTTTTTCATTCCTTCATTCATTTATTCCTCAGGTATTTAATAAGTCAGGCACTGTTATAGGTACTGGTAAAATCAAAACAAACCGACAAACAAAAGACAAAACCAAACCCATTCATTGCCTTTGAGTTGATTCCGATGAGCGGAACCCCGTGTGTTACAGAGTAAAACCGTGCTGCATTGCGTTTGCTTGGCTGTAGTCTTTACGAAAACGAATCACCAGGTCTTTCTTCCATGATTTCTCTGGGTGGGTTCAAATAGACAATCAAAACAAAGACCCAGCACCATACAGCTGAAAATAAACATCTGTCAAACAAAAGAATGAGTGAAGGAGAAAATAATGGCAATATGGAGGATAACATTTTTTCATACACATTTTTTCATCAGGGTCTGGTAACAACATTGCAGTGTACGCAAAATTAAGCAGTATCATCTCTATTTTATAGTTACGGAACCTGAAGATGAAAGAGATGGTGGGTTGCTAAAAGCCCCACATGATGAAGCAAGGTCATGTATCTAAGTCTCCAGAGAGGAAATCTCACTTCTGTTCTTCCTTTAAAATAGGTCCAAGAAAGGATGAAAATAGACAAGCCCCACAACTTAGGATTTATTAAGCCTGCCACCTTCTTTGCCCAAGCGTAGGAAAAATGGGTGCTTCAAGTCTTTGCTCGTTGTTCTGCAGCCCAGCTGTGGCTGCCACAGTGACCATGCCTTATTAAAAGGAGAAAGAAGCATGGCTGCTTTGACAGAAGTTTTCTCTTGCGGCCCATAGAGGATCAGACATTCATCATGCGCTGTTATTTATTTATCATATCTTAGACATCGCTCTCAATAGCACACATGTGAAAAAACAGGTTTCTTTTCCCCTGGGAAGGCCAAGGCTGATGAGTGAATAATTAAAAACCGCCTCAACACCTGACACTTGTGTCTCTCTGAAAAGCTGCGAAAGGGCACAGGAACCAAAGAAAGGTTCTCCTTAGGAAGTCAGATCAAACTTTGTCAATACAGGGAGAGTGATGGGAGAATGAGAGGGCGAAGGACTTTGGGGTCATGATGAACCATTAGCTTCAGGTGAGCCGAATGCAGAGGTTCAGTTGAAGAGTAAGTCTGTCATGAGGATGTATAACCACAGTGGTGTTGGGAGATGAGCCCACTGGAGTATTTGGCACTAACCAACTAACTAACCAGTTGCTACCCAGTCGGCCCTGACTCATAGCTACCCAGTGTGTGTTGTAGTAGGCCTGTCCCCTGCAAGGTTTTCAATGGTTGGTTTTTCAGAAGTAGGCCTTTCTGGGTAGACCCAAACCGTCAACCTTTATGCTAACAGCTGAGCATTTTAACCATTTGTACCACTACCGTTGACATTAGAAGAGGACTTACAGTTTTAGACTAGACTCCACAGCTTGAGTTAGAGGTGGTTCTTAGTAAAGTTTCTGAAAACCACCTAAAAAATACCACAAAGAAGGTAAAAGAAATGGGAAAATACATGAGTTAACTTGTACAACAACAATAAATATTGAAACCCAGGAAAGGACAACAAACGTTCATTTCCACAGGACACAGAAGAGGAAGAATGGAGCCCATGTCGAAGCAAAGGAATGAAATAATAGACTGACAATAACTAAAGATCTAATTATCATTTAAATTTTCATCAGCAGCAGATTATTACGGGTTAGGGTACTGTTTTTTCCTTGAAGGATTACTTGATTACCACCCATGTGAGTTTGCACAGATATAGCCTTAGTTTAGAGTGGGGAGCAAGGGATGGTAGGACCTTGGAGGGCCTTGGAGGAACTTTTCCAAAGCCTTAAAGTCTTTCATTCTTTCAGCAACCAAGAAGGCAAAGCTAGCGTTTTTGCTAATGTTCACTGTGAGGTGTCATCCGACGTTGACTGAATTCCCACAGACCTCCAGATACTGGTAAGTGATCCTGAGTTACTTTAAAAACATCTTTATATAGCTTTTTAGTCCTCTCTCCTCTAGTTACTGAGAAATGTTCCCAGGAGAATGCAGATAATCTTCTAAGGAAGCATGTTCGTGTTTTCTTAAGCTGTATTTTTCTTCCTAAGGCTTTAGAAGTGTCTGAAATTTTAAGTGTTTTTAGCACTCTGTTAGACGAGAAGGCAATTGCCAAAGTTAATAAAGGGTTTCAATAAAGTAACATAAATGAAAAAGGAACTGTTTGAATTTATTCCTTTCCTCATAGCACTGGCCTTAGACATCTTCCATCTATAATTTGCAGGGGAGAAGGCCAGGAGAGAGAGGATAAAACCAAAGTAAATATAAAGATGTCATTTAACTATCCAGGTTAGACAAGAGGTATTTTTTGGAGAAATACCAGCCTTAGTGGCCCTAAGAACTATGATGCAGAAGGTAGACACACATGCCAGGGCCACTCACGAACCAGCCTGATTAATGTAACTGATGTCACTAAGTTGTACACATGAAAAACATGACGTTGGCAAAAAAAAAAAAAAAAGGCATGGCAGGTAGTCACATATGTGTCTTGATTTCAGTATACCTCAGAATCCCAAATGCACCCCCAGTCTCTTCTGTTGCCTTAAATTTCATCATTGGAACTTTTTGCTCTTTGACTTAAGAGTTTTGACCATTGTGATGAAGCTTCTGTGGAATATGATGGGGTCAACTGAGAGCCTTTGTACAAGAGCATGAGTTGGTTGGTGAGATCCGTACCTACTAGTTTATTTGGCTAAGAGGTGAAAACGTGATGAGGGCAGAACAGCAGGCATCAGGGATGCAGACAAAAGCAAAGCGGTACTCAGAATAAACTTTGGAAATGATTTAAAAATCTACATTATTATGTTAGCTAGGTCAGATTAAAATGCTTATTGTTGCTGTCATTTTTATCTAGTGCATACTTCGCGTTTGAAACCATGGTGAAGAGGAGCATTGCTAAAACCAGGGTTTCCTTGCCAAAACCTAGAGATGGGCAAATAATGTCTCTGGCTTTAGGAAAAGAAGATGAGATATATTTCAGCAAATACTAAACTATTGGCTGGTGAAAATAATAATAGTTTGATTCTTTTTTAAAAAATGGTTTTATTGAGATATAATTCCCAAACCACACAATTCACGTACTTAAAGTGTACAATTTGGTGGCTTTAGTATATTCACAGAGATGTGCATCCATAACTAGAATGCATTTTATAACATTTTCATTATCTGAAAAAGAAACCCTGTACTTCACCCTTTAACCAGCATCCCCCGTATTGCTAGCCCAGCAGCCCCAGGTAACCACCAGCCTACCCTCTATTTCTATAGACTTGAATATTCTGGATATTTCATATAAATGGAATTTCAGCTGATTCTTGATTATTATCATATCATTTTTCAGTATCTAATCTTGCCAAGCAGAGCCCTGGTGGCACAGTGGTTAAGAGCCCAGCTGCTGACCAAAAAGTTGGCAGTTCAAATCCCCGAGCCGCTCCTTGGAAACCCCCTGGGGCAGTACTCCTCTGTCCTGGAGGGTCGCTATGAGCTGAAATCGGCTCGATAGCAATGGGTTTTTTTTGGATTAATCTTGCCAAAACATCCTGGTTTTCTTTGTTGCTTAAATTACTGTAATCTCCCTTTAAAATGTCATGTACAAGTTATATGTAAATGTCAGCAAGGATATCACCTTTAAAAAAAAAAAATGAAGCACTCCAGAAAACCAAAAAATAAATCTACATAGAACACTAAAAAACGGGGAACTTGTGGTATAAAATAACTGAAGTAACTGACAAAACAAGTTACTCATAGAGTTAATGGTTATGAAAATATTTATAAAATGTAGGAAATGTCTGAAACAATTTGTTAAACAAGATACATGATAAAATAGATGACTGTTCTGTGATGATGGAGGAGCAACAGAAGAAAGAGAAAAGTACGATAATTTCTCAGTTTAACAGAAGAGTTAATAGACACCATTAACATCCTTCCATTGATAATTAGAGAAAAAAAAATAGGTTCGATATGCTTTATAAAAACAAGGATTTATAGAATTAAAAAGTGAGTATATAGTCCAATTTAGAGAGGAAAAAAAAAAGTCGAAGAAAAATGGTACCTTTAGAACTGAGTAGTCCCCATTTCTGCCTCTGGCGTCCACTTCACATTGGTCATGCCTCCTTTGAAACTGTACTTTGTTCCACAAAACCAGATCTGGTGCCTTTGTGAGCAGATGAACTGCCCACCTTTTGGGTAGCAGCCCCAGCTCTTAACCAGGGCTCCAAAACTCATTGTCCAGTCAGTTCTGACTCACAGAACTGCCCCATAGGGTTTCCAAGGAGAAGCTGGTGGAGGCAAACTGCCAGCCTTTTGAGGTTAACTGCTGAGCTCTTAACCACTGCACCGCCAGGGCTCTTTGTTCCATAGGGACACCTAAACTAGGTTAGAGTTCATCTCCAAATTGAAACAAATCCCCTTAAACTTTGCTCCCACATCAGTCTCAAACTCTCACATTATTAAGTTCAGTCACACACATAATAATTTGCTTAACTGCCCCCCAAGAGGAAAAGAGAACACTTCCGTCCTGTTCATAGATCTGTACTATATGCGGTAGACATTATAGTAATATTTGCTAAATGAGTGAATAAATGGATGAATGCTTGATCATAAAAGCAGAAGGAGCCAGCAAGATTTTAAAAGACAAACTATATCAAGTCATCCGTTACATGGAATACCTCCGAATGTGTTAAGGGCCGTCCTTTAGTGAACATTAGGAGGATGGACGATGCTCATGATACAACCTTAAATGAAAATATAATCCAGTAATTGACATTTTTACTAATAATACACGTGGAGAAAGAGGGACAGAGACAGAGAAAAGAATTCTAGTTAAAGCACTGATTATTTTCTGAGAGGTGAAAATATAACATTAGTTTCTCTCTTCTTTTTAAAAATCTTCGAAGATTGGAAGGGTTTTATTTTATTTTGCTTATTCTAGAAGTTCCCTTTATATTTTTACCTTTTGTAAAAAATGTCTTACTTTCCCTTTTTCCTACTTTTTTGTGGTTTGATTTGGCAGTTTTAAATGTTATCTTTGACTCCCACTCTAACAACCAATGAATTTACTACTTTTCCCATTTTCATTCCCTCTTCCCATTTTTAAAGTTGAATTCTTTATACTTTGTGAGGTCATATTTATATATATTACTTTTTTACCCTTTCCTTCATCCTTGTTTTAGTCTTACATATATAAATAATTAAATATAACAAATGCTGACCATCAGTCCTTTTGCCAAATATATCACATTGTCTTTGGTTGGATGAAGGTCAACCCCCTGGTAGTTTTCTCTGGAAAGACTCATGAGAGCAGCCTGAGTTCTTTGAGGTGTGAACTCATTACCCGTGGCCTTGATAATGGAATGGAAGCTTAGTAGGGTACAACATCCTGGGATTACGCTTTCTTTCTCTGCGTTTCTTTAAAATGCTGCCCCACTGTTGCCTTGCTTTATGTGTTGATTTTCAGAAGTCTAAACTCAACCTTATTTTCTTATTTTTCATTTAGTGTGTAGAGTTCTGAGAATTTTTTCTTTATCTTTGAATTCTAACAGCTTTACTAGGGTATGTTAAGGAGCTCAGCATTCGAGATAATTATTCTAGGAGGCAAACTTTATGTTCCGGACTCAACTTTACTGAGATGCAATGGTTAAAGCGCTTAGCTGCTAATGGAAAGATCGGCAGTTTTGAACCCACCAGTGGCTCTGTGGGAGAAAAGACATGGTCGTCAACGCTCGTAAAAGATTACAGCCCAGGAAACCCTATGGGACAGTTCTGTTCTGTCATATAGGGTTGCTGTGAGTTGGCATCGACTCAACAAATGGCACACAACAGCAACAACAACAACAGTTTATATGCATGAGGTCACCATGAGTTGGGAGCCAACTAGAAAGCAGCTAACAAAACAACAATTTATATATGGAATCCTTGGGTGGCACAACAGGTCACATGCTCAGCCACTAACACAAAGATTGGAGGTTCCATTCTACTCAGAAGCACCTTGGAAAAAAGTTTTGGCAATCTACTTAAAAAAAAATTCACCAGATTGGTTTCTGTTTATGGTGATGGAAAATTAAGCAACAGATATTGGTGATGATTATAGAACATGATTAATGTAATCGATATCACCAAATTATACACATGAAAAACATTAAGTTGGCAAAAAAGGAAAAAACAATAGCAACAACAAAAACCATCACTGCAGTCAAAATACAAGATTACTCATAATCCCAGGAAATTCTCTTATATCCCCTTTGAATCAATAACCTCTCCCACACACATACACACACTTGCACCACGCTGCCACCCCAGCCCCTGGCCCCGGGCAACTGCTGACTTGATTTCTATCATGATACTTTAGATTCGACTCTTCTAGAATTTTATGTAAATGCAGTTACATAGTATGTTCTGCATTGTGTCTGGCTTCTGTTTTGTCTGTCTTCCCTGACTGTCCACAATTTGCTGTGATCTGATTCCCATACAGATTTTAGATTGCTGCAGTTAGCTGATGTCTAGTTGACCCCAACTCATGGTGACCCCATGCACAATGGATCAAAACACTGCCTGGTCCTGTGCCATCCCCATAATTGGTAGCAGATCAGACCATTGTGATTCACAGGGTTTTCACTGGCTGACTTTTGGAATTAGATTGCTGGGCCTTTGCTCCTAGTCCATCTTAGTCTAGGAGCCGAACTGAAAACTGTTCAGCATCATAGCAATACACAAGCTTCCACTGACAGAGTGCTGGTGACGGCACATGAGAAACACTGGCCAGGAATCAAACCCAGGTCTCCCACATGGAAGGCAAGAATACTATCACTGAACCACAGATTTTAGATATAGAGAGTATGTTGGGATCTCTTTTTCCACGGTCCTATATAGGGTCGCTATGAGTTGGAATCGACTTGATGGCAACGGATATTACTGCCTAAACCTCCAATCTCTAGGAGGAGGTTTTAAGCTGAGGGATCTCATATGAGGGTACCTCAGCCTTAAAAAGGCTGAAGCTTTCAGTTAGTTGGTGACATTTTGTGACCGATTCAACAGTAGAATAACAGAGGAGGAGGTGAGTGCTGAGCTGGGAGAGTAGATACTTGGGCAGCCATTTAAAATACCTCCTCATCCTGGGCACAGCTGGGACCTTCGCCTATTAGCTGTATGACCTTGACCAAATTAAATAATCTTACTATGGCTCAATTTACTCGTCTATAAAATGGGGATAATTAATAATAACCACCTCATAGAGTTCTCGTGAGGAGTAAATATGTGAATAGTTTAGAATGGTGCTGGAACAAGAAAGTGCTCAGTAAGGTGGAGCAATGATTAACAGCTACAGCTGCTAACTAAAAGGTCAGCGGTTCGAAACCACCAGCCGCTCTTTGGAAACCCTGTGGGGCAGTTCTACTTTGTCCTATAGGGTCTCTATGAGTCGGAATCGACTTGACCATGAGTTTTTTTTTTTTTTTTTATATTGATGATTTTCCCTTTTGGGTGTTCTGCAAGCTCATCTTAGCCAAATTTCCTTCTGACAGGCTTAAACCAGTGAGATGCTCTCTCTTTTTTTTAATCCAATTTTTCATTGTCAGTACCAGGTATATCGATACGATGTGTCTTCATCGATAACGTCTGTCCGAGACTACCGCCAAATCATCTATATATTTTCAAGTCCTTTACCTATGGCTACTACTTTGAACTATTAGTTTTCAACCTCTGTTTGATGTTGGACTTTTTTTTTTTCTGTGATTTTGTATTTGCTTTGTCTGTGACCTTTTTTCTCACTTCCCCTTTTTCATGCGGTCTCTTCAGTCTTTTCCCTGTTCTCAACATGCGATGGCTTAAGGTGGCAGTGAAAAGGCCTAATAGCTCCGCTGGCATTTTATATCCATTTCTCTGTGTACACGTGATAACAGGTTTGCAGTGTTCTCTGTCTTCTAACGATGATGGTGTGTCTGTGTGTGTCCGTGGATGTTTTATCTATACTTCTTTGTGTATCTGTATGTTATTTCGCAAGATGGGTGGAACGGTTCCAATTTAGATGGGCATCTCTATCCAAGGGCCAAGAGGCACTCTCTCTTTTGTTTTGAAATTCAGTAAAAGTTTTTTTTTTTTTTTAAATTTCAGTAGGACACATATCAAGTTATTTTAACTTTGTGAATAAAATAAAAAAAAATAGACCCTAGCTCTCAGGACTATAATGTATGTTTGAAATCTTTTAAATAACCACACATAAAAGATATAGATGTTTAGAACCATGTCAGCTCTAAGTCTCAAGTTGAAGACCAAAGGGTTCTGTGACTCAGTCTATTGTATCTGATGTTTTAATCAATAACTTGGGTAAAGGTTTAAAAGGCATTTGTTTCAGATTTTTAGGTGATAAAACTTGGAAAAGGTACCAATAATTTTGATTAGAGCAGTAAGATTAAAAAAGAATCAGGAAGGATGAAAAACTGGATTAAAACCTATCAAATTAATTTAGCACAATGCATGTAGATTCCTTTAGATAAAATTTTTAAAAAATCAATTGCATGGTTATAAACCATGATGAACCTGGGTGTCAGGAATTCTTTTAAAAAAGACCTGATGGTTCTCTGGGGTGTTAAAAGCTTGCTAGTGGCCATCTAGATACAATTGTTGGTCTCTTCTCATCGGGAGCAAAGAAGAGTGAAGAAAACCAAAGACTCAAGGGAGCAATTAGTCCCAATGACTAATAGACCTCATGAACCACAGCCTACACAGCCTGAGACCAGCTACCACTACTGACGGCTCTGACTGGGATCACAACGGAGGGTCCTGGACAGAGTGGGAGAAAAATAGTAGGAAAAAAATCAAATTCACAAAAAAGACCAGGCTTACTGGTCAGACAGAGACTGGAGGAACCCCCGAGCCTATGGCCCTAAGACACCCTTCTGACCTGGAACTGAAGCCCTTCTCAGAGACCAGCTTTCAGCAAAACCATAGACAGGCCCATAAAATAAGCAATAACACCCAAGAGGAATGTGCGTTTTAGAACAATCAATTATATGAGATCAAACGGGAAACGTTTGCCCAAAAGCAAAGATGAGAAGGCAGGCAGGGGTAGAAAATCAGGACGAAAGAAAACGGGAATCTAGGATAGAAATGAGAGTGCTGACACATTGCGGGGAAGGAAATCTATGTCATGAAACACTGTATGTACAAACATTTGAATGGGAAACTAATTTGCTCTGTAATCTTTCACCTAATGCACAATAAAAATTTAAAAAAGGCCTGACACTTCTAGTTAACTGCAAACAATATAAATCAAACAATATAAATATAGTACATTTGCACAAAAAAGTCTATCAATAGTAGGTTTTGCAACTATAGGCTGTATTGAGCTAAGCACACCTGAAATGCTTTTCAATATGGATTTTGCCAGAACATTTGAAGATTTTGAAACCATTCCATTTTAAAATAATTGGTGTGATTTGCTAAATTTAGTTTGAGGAAGAGATTACTTATGGTATCTGGAAGGGGATAGATTAATTCAGTGATGGCTCCAGGAGATGGTCCCAGGGCTAATGGCAGAAGATGATCAGTGCAGCTGATTTCTGCTCAGTATAAACAGGCATTTCTAAATATTAATTGAGAAATTCACTGTAAGTATCATAAGCTCCCATTACAGTAGGTTATTAAGCAATGGTTGCTTATAATTTGTGTAGCACATATATGTGCCTTGTGTGGGAGATTATACATAGATGACTTCTAAGATCTTCAACTTTAAAATTATTTAAGTCTGTGATCTTATATTTACACAAAACGGGGACTAAAATGAAAAATAGGACCATAGAGATGAAATGGGTAAGGAGGCCTTCCTTACCTTTATCCTTCCTCCCCATTTTTATAGACAGTTTGGCCAGGTTTATAAGAGACATTATTTATCAGTCATAAACTCAATGAGAGAGCACTTTATGTTCAGATGCAGCCTGGAAGTTGCTGTGTATACAGAGGCCATATGGGATAAAATGCCAGCCTTACCCTGCAGAAGAACACACATCATAACTCTCAGGAGAGACAAAGTGTGACAGTGTAGGATTAGTGGAAAGAGTGACACCATCTGGGTATTAAATATCACTTGTGGAAGGTGTTTTCAGGGTGTTTTTTGAAGCTACAGGACTCCCCCCCGCCGAAATTCTGTGAATGAACAGAGACAACTAGAATTATAGAAATAAATTTGTTGAGGGGTTGTTACTTAGTCTGAACGATTAGTAAATAGGGAGAAATGAAAAGTGTTACGCAATTGGCTGTCAAAAACTATGAAGCTTCTGAGATTTTGCGCTACTTTACTCTGCCCCAGTCACATGGATGCTGCCAGAAGATTCACAGTGCCTGGGTCAGAGACAAAGAGCGTGGAATTACTCACAGTACTAGCAGTGGCCAGAGGATCAGCCTTTTCCTGTACTGGATCCTCAAGCTCAGTTTCCACAGGTGATGTGAAGAGGACCAGGTAACACCTGCACATGCAATGAGATGTATTACAGGAGAGAAACTCTGAGCTTAGAGAATCTGAATCTTTTATATTGGGCAGTAAGGGAACTGTCCATCGTTCCTGAGAGACACTATCTCTATCTTCCAAGGCTAGTCAAACGTTTTTGAAAAGGTTGCTCAGGAAAAAAAGCAGTCAGTGCCTGTTCGCAAGACATGTAGAAACATTATCGCCAACATTGTAACTTCACAGCTGATGAGAAAAAAACTCTCCACCAAGAAAGACATATCCTTAGCTTCACTTGGTTAGCACTGTAATTAATTTCTAAGAAGAAGGATTAGACACAGTAACCAGGATCATGTTATATATTACTCTTTTTCCTATCTGTACGTCTGTCTTCCTCGCTCTTTCTCATTTCCATATACAGGTACTCTAACAAATTCATCTCATAGTGGACATAAAGGCATTTTTGATTAACTTTTGTCTTCTTTTGACCCCAATGTTCAAAAGTTTCCTACATATTGTTATGGCTCTCTATCTCAATTAGTTGGATTCCACTTGACAACTTCAGTTCTTACGTCTAGAATGGGCAGAATTGGTAAGAACACCGTGATTCTTAAACTCCATTAAGCAAAAGGATCATTTAAAAAGTACATTAAAAAACAAACAAAAAAATAATAACAATATTCTGGACATCAGCTCATAGAATTCTGTTTGAGTAGTTCTAAGGTAGATCCCATAAACCTACTTTTAAATAAGCGAACTAGGTGATTCTCCCACACTGTATCTGAACAACAGTTTGAGAACTAATGTTATAGAGAGCGTCACTATCAAGTCCTAATGGGCTGCATATTCAAAAGCACAATAAAATGGTAAGAAACTATGTGAATGAAAGTGCATTAATGTACTCTTATTAGAAAATACTTTTTCAATATTACCAGGCTACGTGTGTGGGCTGACAACACTGTGGAAAGTGGGATCCCAGAGAGAAGTAGAAGTGGGAAGGAGATCTGGAAGGCTTCAAATTTAGAAGAAATAATTGAGTTCTTGTTTGATGATGATGGGTGGTGTCTACAGACGAGTTCATAACTAGACGCAGACTTATTGCCATAATATAAGTTAATCTGATCTGATATAGGTAATGCTTTATTTTCATACCTGAAATTGCCTTTGGTAAGATAGAAGAAGAAATTTTACTATTTGTTTTTTCCAAGGCTTACTTTCGCAAAATCACTGACTGGGTTGCACAAAATGTAATCAAACACAAGGTAGATGTCAGCCCTTCATTTTGCAGTCAGTGGTCACACTCATGTGTTGATATGTATCATTCCTCCTCTACCCCAAGAACTCGGAGCCCTTCAGCTGGACAATTTCAGTGATGCACATGATGCTTTGCTGTCAACACTTCAGCGCATGGTGCCATCGCTCATAGGCCTAAGGTTCTAATAGTCAGCAGTGTCAACAACAATAATATATTTGAGACAGGAGGGGAAGAGCCTCAAAAACCTTTCTTTAAGTTTTTTCTTTTCATGCCCAGTTGAAGGAAATAATCATGTG
Source organism: Loxodonta africana (assembly GCF_030014295.1). NCBI lineage: Eukaryota > Metazoa > Chordata > Mammalia > Proboscidea > Elephantidae > Loxodonta > Loxodonta africana. The sequence continues at coordinate 65,710,856 of NC_087360.1, forward strand.
AATTTCTCAAAAAGCAGTGCTTTAGTCTTTACTACAATTAGTTTCTACTATACAGGAAGAAATGGAATGGGAAGAGGTACTTGAAAAAATTATTGCAGTTTTTCCTTGTAGGTATATTCTATTTGAATGCAAAATAATTAGGAAAATGGGTTTCCAATTTTAACAAAAGGTGGCCAATTATGCTAATTTTATAGGAAGATATTTTTAAAAATAATAGTTTTATTTACATTTTCCCCAACATTTTATTGTAAGTTTTAAGCTTAGAGGAACGTAGAAGTGTACCATGAATGCCTGTATTCTACAGCTAATTTTTACTGTATTTCATTATCATATAACTACCTATCTATCCACTGTTTATATACAAACTCATCTTATTTTTTGATTCATTTTAAAGTAGGTTGTAAAGTAGTAGACTGTAAACAAATATTAGACTATTTAATGATATACATGCTTAAGTGTTTAAAAAAAAAAATTAGGTACCTCTAAATACTTGAGCCTGAATATTATTAACTAGTATTTCATGTGTGTTTATAGTTTTTAAGGTAAATATTTCACATCACAAAATGCGCAAATCTTTAGTGTGTTATTTATTGGGCTTGGCAACTGCATACATCTCTGAAACCGAAATCCGTTTAAAGATTGAGAGCATTCTTGGTACCCTGGAACCTTTTTGCTTCACGCCCCTTTCTTGCCAGTATGTATTCCCACGCTCTGAGACGCAACCACTATTCTAATTTTTGCCATTATAGATTAGTTTTGCCTTTTCAAGAACTTTATATAAGTAGAATCATCTTACGTGATCTTTTATGTAAGACTTCTTTTATTCAGCTCAGTGTTTCGCAATTGTTTATATTGGCATTTGTCTTCTTGCTGTTAAATTGTAGGAATTCTTTATATATTCTGAATATTAAGCCCTTATCAAATATATAGTTGCCAAAATTTGTCTCCCAGTATGTAGGTTATCTCTTCACTTTGTAAATAAAGTCCTTTGATGAACACTTCTAGGTCTGTGTCCATAGTAATTTGGAGGCACAAATACAAACAGACGGTTGTACACCAACGTCCACTGCAGCGCTATTCACAATAGCCAAAAGATGGAAACGACCTAAATGTCTATCAGCAGATGAATGGGTAGACAAAATAGGGCATATACATACAGTGTAATATTACTCAGCCCTAAAAAGAAATAAATCTTGATGCACGCTACAATATGGATAAACCTTGAAAACATTATGCTGATTGAAATAAGTCATTCACAACAGGTGAATATTGTATAATCCCACGTATATGAAATTTCTAGAACAGGCACATGTATAGAGACCGAAGTTTATTAGTGGTTACTAGCACTAGAGGGCAACCCCCTTGCTACAGAGCAGAATTGTTCTTGGCTCTAATCTTTATGGAAGCAGTTCGCTAGGCCTTTTTCCAAAGAGCTACTGGTTGGGTTCAAACTGCCAATCTTTACATTAGAGGCCAACTACAAACTGCTTGTGCTGAGTTGAGGGCTGACTAGGTGGCTGCTAACAATAACAATAACAACAGGAATAAGAGGAAGGGAAAACTGAGGAGTCGTGGCATAGGGAGCACTGAGTTTCTGTTAAAGGTGATGGAAAAGTTTGAAGATGGTTAGTGGTAATGGTTGCATAATATGATGAACATAATGTCTCTGAATTGTACATATAAAAATGTTGAAATAAAAAATGTTTTGTTATATATATGCATATGTATGTATATATATGCATATATGCGTGTGTGTATATATATACACATAGCACAATACAAGGGAGAAAGTATAAGGTAAAAAAATTAAAATATATTGTTGAGTGTATCAGTAGTTTGTTCCTTTTTATGGATGAGTATTATTCTAAGTGAAAGAATCAAAAGGTTAGATGCTGTATGATTCCAGTTATATGTTATTCTGTAAAAGGGAAAATAAAAGGACAGAAAAAAGATGAGTGGTTTTCTGGGACTAGTAGTAGTTGGAGGGATTAATTACAAATGGGCAGGGGGATCCTTTTTGGGATAATGTACACCACATTACTCAACTATGCATTCGTCCAAATTCATACAACTGTATGCCTAAAAGGGGCACATTTTTATGTGAATTAATTATACCTCAATAAACCTGACTTTTAAACAAGAAGAGAGACTAGAAGAAAAATTGAAAAACAGAAGCAAATATGGACAACTTTTTAAACAAATCTTCCTATAACAAAGAGCAGAAAAAGGGTCGAAATGGGATAAAGAGAATTCTTTCTTTAACATGGGAGAAATTATAGCATGTTTGAATGCTGGCTGGAATGATGGAGTAGAGAGGATGATGCAGGACCAAAAGGGAGGAATTCCTGGAGTGAACTCCTGAGTAGGCAAAAGAGGTAAGACTGACTGAAGAGTGGAAAGATTGGTCTTCGGTATTATTCTTGGTCTTACATAGCAGTAAGACCTTAGAAGGTCTTACTAGATTCTAGTAAAGTCTAAAAATGCTAGTATCACCTATAGCAGTATCCATCACCTGTCTGTCAGTTTATTGTACTGTGATGGCTTGCTTGTTGCTATAACGCTGGAAGCTATGCCACTGTTATTTCAAATATTAGCAGGGTCACGCATGGTCGACAGGCTTCAGCAGAGCTGCCCAACTAAGAGACTAGGAAGAAAGTCTGGTGATCTGCTTAAAAAAACTAGCCAATGAAAACCTTACGGTTTGCAGCAGAACATTGTCCAATAAAGTGCTGGAAGATAATCCCCCTAGGTTGGAAGGTACTACACGATGGCCCCAACAATGGATTCAAATAGAACAACAATCATGAAGATGGCACAGGACCGGGCAAACGTATTGTTTCATTATTTGTATGGTAGACATGGGTGGGTAACTAACAATAACAACAGCAATATAGCAAGATAATAATGATAATAGTGCTCATTGTGTGCTAGGTGTTCTTCAGAATTCTTCATGTATATTGATTCTTTCTACCCTTCCACAATCCTAGGAGGTATTGCAATCCCTAGACCCTTTATAAGACAACAAAACTGAGACACAGAGAGGCTGAGTACCTTGCTCAAAGTCATGTAGTCAGTCAGTCTGGCTTCAGAGTATGTACTTATAAGATAGATGTTTTTGTTTTCAATTTATATTGGAAAACTGAAGCTCAGATAGGTTCTTGAACTTGCCAAAAGTCACAGTGCTATTAAGTGTAGAGCTGGGCACACTGAATTCCAAAGGCAAGGCTCTTTCTGAGACTTCCTGTTGTCTTACCTCTGAGAACAGCCCTCCCACAGGTCAGACCAGAGCTCACTACACCTCTCTGGACTGTATTTTTGTTGGTGTAATAGTGAAACCAGAAAGTGTGAATACGCTACTTTTGCCCCTAATCCGTTGTATGAGCTTGGATGGGTTACTTGATCTCTACACACTTCCAGTGTCTGATCTGAAACATGAAAATGATAATAACCAAAGAAAGTCCTGTTCCTGTTGAGTCAGTTCTGACTCGTGGCAACCTCATGTGTTACAAAGTACAAGTGAGATGCATGGGATTTTCTTGGTTGTAATCTTTACGGAAGCAGATTGTCAGGCCTTTCTTTGGTGGCACCACAGGGTGAGTTCGAATCACCAACCTTTTCGTTAGTAGGCAAGTGCAAACTATTTGTACCACCCAGGGACCCCTATAATAATAATTATTATCATAATATTATCTACCTCCTATATGTGAGCATCAAATGAATTGTAATAGTATTCTTCACACAGTAAGCAATCTATGTGGTAGTTACCATTTTAAGTTCTTACACCATGTAATTCCAATGATCGTAACATATTAGCTTATGAGGGTAATGTATTTTCAGCAACCATTATTGAATCCTAAATGGTTACATTGCGTTGTGCTAATATTCATCTATTTTTATATATATTCACATATGCACGTATATATATGTATATATATATATAAACTTGGAAACCCTGGTAGCATAGTGGTTAAGAGCTATGGCTGCTAACCAAAAGGTCAGTGGTTCAAATCCACCAGGTGCTCCTTGGAAACCGTATGGGGCAGTTCTACTCTGTCCTATAGGGTCACTATGAGTCGGAATCGACTCGACGGCAACAGGTTTTTTGGTTTTATATATAAACGTACTTAAGCAGAGTCATTTACTTTTCAATTCGGAAAGGACATTTTGCTTCACCAACTTCAACCTCGCCCCTTCCCATAACCTTAATGAACTCTTAATGCCCGACTAGACAATTGGGTCAAAAGTGACTAGGTCATATTCAGGGTTGTACCTCCTGCATTGCTCAGTATAGCTCTCAGCTCAGCTCCTGGCAGGCGTTTAATTAATGTTTGTTAAATGAGGACGTTTGACAAGAACAGACGTAATAGCTGTGAACAGCAGAAGGGCCTGTGTGCCACGGGAAGCGTTGCCTGTGATCTGCCTCACGTCCCAGCGGAGCATCAGAAGATGACTGTTCCTAGATCACTGCCAAGGACTAGGCCTGGCTGGACATTAGGGATGTGGATGCCAATAAGGAAATGTCAGCAAGGAGGGAGCCACTCATTATTTACAGAAAACTGCAGGGATGCAGGATGGGAATGACGCATCAGGAACCGCTAAAGAGCCTTTTGTTATTGACTGTTCAAAGGCAACTGCTTGTCATCCAGCTTCTGACAAGGGAATAGAGTTTTCCAAAGTGAAATCATTTTCCTAGGTAAATGTATCTTGTGCCCTATGCCATTGCAATGGAACTGACACACTTGGTGTTGGATGCCTTCCATGTGAAGATTTATCATTTAATTATCAGTAAGAACACTGACTAAACCCCAGCTGCTCGGGGAAATTACTTACCCGAAATGCAGGCTTCTCCATAAAAGACCAGGAACTTATTTCTAATCCACAGACTCAAGATTTCAGTTCTCTGAAAGTGTCAAACATTTCAGGCTCCAAGAAAGAGACAAGGAGCCCTAATTATGAGTGATGTAATACATTCCAAATTAGCGAAGCACAAACATGAACTGCTCTGAGAGGCATTTTAGTGGCCTGAAAAGAGATCTGATGAGCTAATTCCTCCCTCCACGCACCTAGCTATGCCACCCGTCTACCCCTATGAGCTGAAACTTGCAACGTTCTGGAAAATGTCTCTCTCACAGCCGGGAGGGTCACCACACCACTGTTTACAGTGAAAGGAAACATAAAGAATGCTGCTTCTGGGCTTTTCTTCTTTTGCTCTCAGAACCTCAAATCACCATTAAGGGTATAGAGCCTTCAGGCAGCCTGTTTCATTAAGGAAATTTAATCGATGATACTTACAGGTTTGGGGCCTTCACCGATTGTGGCTCTTATGGATACCTCAGGTCTGAATTCAAGTACTGGAGGCAGCGTTCAAAGCGTTCTGCTGTCTTACGGAGTAAACTTTTGAGCACTGGTTCTCAACCAGCTATATATTAGAATCATTTGGGAAGCTGTATAGAACATACTAAAACCTAGCTCCCTCCTTTAGAGATTTTTATTAAAGAGTTCTGGGGTACAGTCCAGGTGTTAGTATTTTTGAAAGGCTCCCCTCAATGATCCATGTATAAATTGCTGGGACTCATTGTCCATTGTACGAAGGCTCAACTAGTAAATGTTAGATCATCAGGAAGAAGAGCCTGGAATGTCGGAAGATCCCCGGTAGAAGCTGAGTCTTCTCCTTGGCTCCAGATCGAACTGCAGATGACTGTTGCTGTTCCAGCTTCTGCAGGTGACCCTGAGTTTGGGGCTCTAGTAGCATCTTTCTATCTGTTTTTCCTTGAGCCGGAAGGAAGTAGTAGCCTGTGACCATTAATTTCTGGGCTCCATTTTCCCTAGTTGGCGACGCAGTTCTTCTGGCACCTGGTTAAATCACCTCTGCTTTAAAGGCTTGAGAAGATTTTGCTTACCTGGTTGGACTCTGACTGATACATGTCCTGTGTTTAGAAAAATCCGTCCTCAGATGCTACATTTCTCTCAAGCTACTTTCATATTTCTGTGTTCCTCTTAAAATTTATCAGTATTTATTTCTGCGCTTCTCATATTTTACCTTAATCTTTCCTGATCGTGCTATCATCTTTACCAGTCCAATCAGACTGTTTTTTTTTTCATAACAACCAATTGTGAAATACAATAGATAATTCTCAGTCATTATTTTACTCAATCTCTTAGCAGCATTCCACACAGTTGATTATTCTCTCTCTCTTGAGAGGCATTTATCACTTGGCTTATGGGACAACATACTCTCCTAGAGTTCCTTCTTTCCCATTGGTCACTCCCCATTAGTCCCTTTTTCTAGACCCTCTTGCACTCCTGCATTCTAAATGTCAGTGCTAAGGCGCTCTGTCCCTAATTCGACTGGAGATGTCACTTGAGGCGGGGGTGAGGGGGTCTGGGGAGAAACATCCTGGCTTCTCATCCCTCTTGTCTTCTAGACTCCCTCTAGTGTCAGTCATTCACCAAAGCCAGCAGAAGCCAGGTAATCTCGGAGCCTGGGAAATTTAGCCAGCAGGGGCTTGACCCTGCAGAGGCAGGGAACGTCAAGTAGATATGATAGCAGAGAATGTAAGAGATGTTACTGTACATGTTTATTTATGATCAGTAGAAAGAGACAAACGGATGATGCAGAAGATAGAAAATCAGGGAGGAAGGTGTTTGGTAGACAACTAAAGGGACCTGCCTCACTCCCAAACCTGCTTTTCTCCGTCTCAGTAAGAGGCACCACCGTACATCTCATTTCTTAGGCCCCGTATATAGGAATCTCCTTCATACCTGACATGTATCTGATCCACCAAGAATACAGGAGCATCCTTATTATCTCCTGGTTAAGGTTAGCCACCTCATCCCTTGCTAGGTTATTCCAAGGGCTTCTTAAATGATCTCTCAGCTTTCACTGAATTTCCCTGCAATCCCTCGCTCACACAGAAGACAGAGCCTTTTTAGTAAAATGTAAACAGATCTTTTTACTCCTTTGCTCAAAACCCTTAGCCTCCGTCCAGCCCATAGCCAACGACTGTGCCGATTACACACTGCCCGACTGTATAGACTAGCAAATGGATGGAGCCCCTGTCGTTACGCAGTGTAAGAAAACTCTGCGCAGAAAACCAACAAACAAGCAAACAGACTCGTTGTTGTGGCCTTACGTGATTTTCCTTTTCTTGAACTTTCCAACCTTATTTAAATCTCAGGGAGTTTGTATTTGCTCTTCCTTTTACCCGAATGTTTTTCACTGACGCCTATGCATGACTTGCCCCCGCGTTACATTCAGGCTTTTAGAAGTTATTACTTCACTGAGGACTTCCACGTGTAAAAGACCCTGGTCGTTCTGAAGTTATTCTCTTTTTTCCTTGGTTTGCTTTCCTTTTAATAGCATTTATCTACCTGATATGTATTTTTGTTTTTTTTTCCCCCTTTAAAACATGAATAATTTTTTTTCCCTATCTTGATTTCTGCTATGACTTCAGTTACTGACGCACAGTAGGGGCTTCATACATGTTTGAATAAATGAAGAAAAGTAAGAATGAGTGAACAAATGGTGGAAATATGCTTTTGACAAAGGTGACAGTGCCTTTTGTGTAAATGCCTAAGACTTTGCCAAGAAGCTCATTTCCTGTTGTTGTTGCTGTGGTGGTGTGCCATCGAGTTGATTCCAATTCATAGTGACCATATAGGACAGAGTAGAACCATCCCATAGGGTTTCCAAAGCTCTAATCTTGGTGTTGGTGAAGAATATTGAAATTACCGTTGACTGCCAAAAGAAAGAAAAAATCTGTCTTGGAAAAAGTACAACCAGAATGCTCCTTAGGAGCAGGGGTGGTGAGGCTGTGACTTACATACTTTGGACATGTTGTCAGGAGGGGTCAGTCCCTGGAGAAGGACATCATGCTTGGCAAAGTATAGGGTCAGTGGAAAAGAGGAAGACCCTCAACGAGATGGATTGACACGGTGGCTGCAACAGTAGGGTCAAGCATAACAACGATTGTAAGGATGGCGCAGGATCGGGCAGTGTTTGTTCTGTTGTACATAGGATTGCCATGAGTTGGAGCTGACTCGACAGCACCTAACAACGACAACAACTATCTTAACAGAAACAGATTGCCAGGTCTTTTCGCTTGTACAGCCATTGGCAGGTTTGAAGTGCCAACCTTTGGGTTAGCAATATAAGTATCAGAATGTCAGATAATTGCTGCATTTCATGCAGAAATCAGAAAAATGACTTTCTGTCAAGCCCCATGTCATATGGGCCCTGACGCACTATTTCTTCTGATCAGTGTTTTCCATGTTCCCCGAAACATTTCCTCCAGACGTCAGCCCTGACTTTTTAAGCAGGCCCCTACAGTCTCGCATGAAAATTGTTCCATCTACTTTTCACCCTCACTGTAAACATAGAGATTTGAATTCAGCCCAAGAGAACAGGTAGAAAAGAGCACCAGGACATCACCTGGTGTCTGCTAACTGTACCTCCTCAGTTTCTAAATGAGAAGTTCTTAGATAAGTCTCTGCCAGTGGGGGAAATCATTCCTGGCATAGAGAAGAGGGTGTGCTGTCTAGGAATGCAACATCTGACCCCCGACAGCGCCAGCCAGCTTATCCCTGTAATACTTGAATACATGTTCACAAAAAGATTATACAAAGACAGGCTGGGTTGAAGTATTTATGGCAAAATGGTATATCTGAGGTTCGCTTTAAAATAACATGGTGGAGGTAGGGAGTGAAACCCCACTGGCAAATAATTGCTAATTTTGAATTTTGGTGATGGGTACATGAAAATTCATTTTACTCTTCCCTTTGCTTTTTTTTTTTTACATTTGAATTGTTCTATAATTAAAAGTAAAAAGAAACAGAATTAAAAATAGTGTGTAAGTATAGCAACAGTAGAATATCACTCACAGTAGTATTGTAGTACTGTTTGCAATTCAGAGTTCTCTCATGGTCTATCTCTAACGAAAACTTCAAGCAAATACATGGGCTTCAACTCAAAGAGGAAACTTTCTCTTCTTTGACAAGTGAGTCTCCTCTGGGAGACAAATTCTTATTTCTAAATCAAATGACACCAAAGGGTATCCAATCCATCTTTCTTGTTATCCCGGTAAAGACTGAGCTTCTAAATGTATCCTGACTCTTTCTGAGGAGAAAGTCGTTACAGTGCCGAAACAACGTCTCCAAGTGAGAGCAGCAGAGCAGACCCACACAGGATTCATCCGTCAGAGTCTTCTCATGGAGGGCACCTTTTCTGCCATCACGTTCTGAAGCCAGATGCTTCAAGCAGAGGGCTGTTGGCAGCAACTGCCACACACCGCGATGCTCATGGCTCCTCCCCCAGAGAGCGAACAAGGTGCGTTCTCATCATTCGTGGTCCTAGATTTTAGTGGCTGGTGCTTAAATGAGACTGGGGGCAAAAGACTCCTTTCTAAGGTGTCATGTATCAACATTTCTGTTCCTTTCTCTTCAGTATTCTTTTCTGAGTAATATATGCTCACCCATCTGGCTACCTGCCCAAGCTCTGCCCTATTAAGCTTGACCTTTGGGTCGACCAGAATAGTTCTTTTCTACATTCACCCAGGGCCTACCTAGCGTTTCTAATCAGTTTATGAGTAAAAAGATTCAGGCAGCTAGGCTCTGTCATTTCTCGGCTGCCTCTTATCGGAAAGCTGGTGCTTTCACTAGAATTTCTTCTGGCACAGACACTTTTGAAAGACTTCGGTCTTACATCCTGCTGGTGTTTCTGACCAAAAGCAAGGGTGAGTGTTGCAGTCAGCACTTGAGATGCTTTGTTCTTTGGACTCCTAGGTGGGCACTCCTGAAGTAGCCCTGCTAATCAGCAGCAAACTTTGTGTCATAGGTTATTTTTCACCAAGTCTACCTGCTCATAGGCAGAAGGACGAAGTTTGTAAACTACGGAGAAACTGTCTAACAGAGAAACGAAGAGCTCAGACTTCAGCAAGCTAATTACTCCATACCGAAACAGGCCAGGTTGGCCTGAGGCAAAGTTGTGAAGTAGGTGGCATCTGTCTTGCCTTGGTGCCTCCTGGAGGTTTTCTTTTTTTCCTGCTCCCTCTTCTGACTTTCCATTATCTATTTCCCTCCCATGTGCTTAGTATGTCTGTGCTGCTCTGATTTCTCCACACTGAAGAATTAATTTCTTTTAAGATAGTGCAGATTTTAAGTTTAGTTTCAGACTTCTCACAGGAGAATTTGAGGGACAAGGAGTGCTTGCCTGAAGGGAATGAATAGAGGAATTTGGATACTCAAGGTACTCCGGAGGAGGGTAGATTTTCCCTTTTGGAGAACTTTTCCAGACTGTTCATGTCTACAAAGTGGAATAAAGGGGGAGTCTTGGACACCTGGCTTCCATTTCTCACTTTGTCAGTAATCACCCAGATGACTGGGAAGAATTGGCTTGCCCATGCTGGACTCCTGTCTTTACTTACGCAAAAGGAGTGAGGTAGGCTGAGGATGTCTCAGTGTCTAACACCGTGCCTACACACAGTTTGTGTGCCCTCCAGATACAGGCTAAATGAAAGAGGGAAAACTACTTCCAACTTTACCACTCTGCAAAATAAGTTACATCAAGTAAGCAATAATCTGCTTACATGTCTGTCTAGGCCTGGAATCAGCCTTTCCACCAGTGCGCTTGCAATTTCCATTTACTTGGTTGGAAGTTCACAGAGGATGGGGACACTTCCTCAGGTGGTTCAAATTGTTGACAAAATATTGAGAAATTTCAAAGGGACCTCGCAACTCTAAGAGGTATGTTATACTTTAGATTGATATTTGTTCAAGAATGTGTAGAGGGCAGGCCAGGCCAGTGATAACCAATGTAGGTGAATTATAGAATATAAAGTGCCCAGGTCACAGTCATCAAGGAGGCTATAGCATCCATGGAATATTTAAAGCTTCAGGCCCTTTACTGAGAAGGTTAACCAGAAAAACCAAACCCATTGCCATTGAGTCGATGTCGACTCATAGAGACCCTCTAGGACACAGTAGAATGGCCCCATAGGGTTTCCACGGAGCAGCTGGTGGAGTCTAACCGCCGACCTTCTGGTAAACAGGTGAGCTCTGTTAGAGGGTGTTTTTATGAGGCATTTCTTAGGAGAGTTTACGTTTTCTAGAATATTATAGAGAATATATGGATGATGCCAACTTTTATGGATTTTAGACCATTTAGAATCATGCCTACAAACTGTATTTTTTCCATACACATGACATTCATATTCATTCATTGATTGATTCATTCAAACAGTAAGCTCTTATTTGAAGACGAAGTATTAAATGCCAAATACTGTGTAAGTTTCAGGGGCTATAAAGATGAATAAATGTAGTTTTTGTTACTGTATTTGTTACTGAGGGTCATACAGTCATACAGTAGAGTTAGAAATATGGACAGGTAAACATAATTACATTAATGTAATAAGTATGATAACAGTCACTTTAAAATAAAGTGACTATAGAAAGATTGGAGGAAAGTAAGTCTTTACTAGCTCTGACAGAGGTAAGTGTCAGGAGTGGCTTTATTGAGGAGGATTTGAGCAGAGTGAAGGTTACTTCTAAATACACAGAGGTAGGAGAGGCCATGACACTACCCCCCAATAAATTGTTTTCTCTTTAGTTTGGGGGAAAATATAAATAGAGGGAAATATTAGAGGATAAGCCTGAAGATGTTGACAGGATTCACTTTATTAAGGGACCGAAGAGTTGAAGTTTTATGCTTAGGCGTTAGGGATTCATGGAGCCCTCTGACAGACAAAGTCAGTTAATGATTGCCAGTCCTGCAAATCTCAAAACCAGTATAGGTCAAACAAACGGGAAAGAGATGCAGAGTGATAGACATACTCTTGGGTTAGAAATCACTTGTGGTGTGCGTGTGTGTGTGTGTGTGTGAATTAACAAATTTTAATTATTGCATACATTGAGCCTAGAATTATACTCAAGGAACTAACATTTAAAGGAAGTTTACAAACATCGTCATTTTTCTTCAGATCATTTCAAGGAGTCAAGATATAGATGCAAAGAGAAGGGAGAGGAAACTTACAACATAGATATAGGGGCTAAGTGATGTGACCCTACTCTTATGCAAGTAAGTCCTTAGCTGTGAGAGATCACTTGTTTTAGTGTAGTTGGGCCAGCATTGGTGAAGAAGGTAGGTCTCCAGCTTAACTTTTTGAACAATGAATGGATATTAAATTACTAAGGAGGAGGGTGGCTGCAACAATGGGCTCAAGCGTAACAACGATTGTGAGGATGGTGCAGGACTGGGCAGTGTTTTATTTTGTTGTACTTGGGGTCGTTATGGGTTGGAACCGACTTGACGCACCTAACAACAACAACAACAAGGTGGGTATAGCATTTCCTCTTAGAAAATTACTGGGAATAAAGACTTGAAAGTGGAATTTACTATTTTGTGATAAAATGAATTGTTTCCTTTTTTTTAAAATTAACCAAATCCCCTACTTTATCCAGATTTTTTCAGTTTTTATCCTATACCCTTTTCTGTTTCAGGATCTATCCAGGATGTGTGTGGAAATTTACTTACCATGTCTCCTTAGATGACTTTTGTTTGTGACAGTTTCTCTGACTTGCCTTGCTTTTGACAGCCGTGACAGTTTTGAGCAGTATTGTAGGTAGATACATTGGTAGAATGTCCCACAGTTGGGATTTACTTGATGCTCTTTCTATGATTAGACTGGAGTGTGGGTTATTCAGAGGAAGAAGGCAAATACGAAGTTCGATTTTTGCCACATACTATCAAGGGTATATACCAGCAACATGACTTATCACTGTTTATGTTGACCTTGAGTGTCTGTGCAGGTACTGTTTGTCAGGTTCCTCCACTGCAAAGTTACTCCCTACTCCTTTCCATACTGTACTCTTTGGAAGGGAGTCATTACGTGCAATTCAAACTTACAGGGTAGGGGGTTATACTCCATGTCTTTGAGGGCAGAATACATAGATTATCTAGAATTCTTCTGCCCTATTTACTTACTTAATCATTTATTTATATTAGTATATACTCATGAGTATTTAATTTATACTTTGGTTTATAATTCAATACTATTTTATTTACTTTGTTGCTCAAAGTGTCTGAGCTTTGGCCATTGGGAACTATTTCAGTTGACTCTTGTGTCACTTTGACATATCCCCATCAATATGTTTTTGTTTGTTAGTTTATTTTTAGCAATTCCTTGCTTTCTGGAGCTTCAGGGTGCTCCAGGCTCATCTTGGATTTTTCTCTGCCCCAGTTCTAAAATACAGCCACTTCTCCAAGGACACCTGGTTTCTTTTATTGGAGAATGGTTTCAGAGACCAAGGTGTGGGTGCTAGTTGTGAACGTTGCTATTGGTATATGTTGCCTCTAGGCCCTCTCAGCTGACAGAGCAAGGAAATACAGGTTTGTATGCTAGCCCAGGAAACCCTGGTGGCGTAGTGGTTAAGTGCTACGGCTGCTAACCGAAAGGGTAGCAGCTCAAATCCGCCAGGCACTCCTTGGAAACGATATGGGGCAGTTCTGCTCTGTCCTGTAGGGTCGCTATGAGTTGGAATCGACTCGTCGGCGGTGGGGTGGGTGGGGTGTGCTAGCCCATGTATATTTACACATATCTGTAATTATTTCCGTATGCAACCCTCTGTATCTATATTAAGCTAATGATGAGTTTATACTGATGTCTACAACTCTAATCCATCTCCACATGGATAATTCTTGTCTCCCCCCGCCCCCTTTTTTGGTAAATTCCCAATTAAACCATGAAAATTCTGGATTTCATAACTCATCTTTTTATGTAATCGTTTAATTCCAATGTATATGTATGGAAATATCAGATGTATTGACTCATTCCCCTTTGGAATGCAGTTTTATCAACTGGAATACTGTTTTTATGTACAGTTACTTTTAACTTTAGTCTTACAGATGCCACTTATTTCCAGAGTTCCTTAGGTCAGGAATGTTTCTTCCCACTCCCTTCAGTGAAGTTGTTTTGTACAATGTGCAAGTTATATTCTTTTGCCACATTCTGCATTCTATCCTGGAATTCCCCTGACAATAATGTCTTACGCATTTGCATACACTATGGTTTACTCTCTGTGCTGTCAAGTTTTACACATTTTGACAAATGCATAGTGTCATGTATTCACCATTACACTATCATGCAGAATGGTTTCAACACCCCCCAGAATATTCTGTGCTTCACTTATTCAACACCTTCTTTCTTCTAGCCTTTCCCCTGGAACCATTGATCTTTTTATTGTCTTGCCTGTCTTATTGTTTGCCCTTTTCCAGAATGTGATATAATTGAAATCATACAATATGTAACCTTTCAGAATAGTTCCTTTCATTGAAGATTCATCCATTTCTTTTTATGGGTTGAAAGATCATTTCTATTTATTGCAGAAAAATATTTCATCGTATATATGTACGGAGCCCTAGTGGCGCAGTGGTTAAGAGCTCAGCTGCTAACCAAAAGATCAGCAGTTGGAATCCACCAGCTGCTTCTTGGAAACCCTATGAGGTAGTTCTACTCTGTCCTGTAGGGTCGCTATGGGTCCAAAATGACTTGATGGCAGTGAGTTTGTATATGTACTACAAATTTTGTTTATCATATCATGTTCAGAAAGGCTGGTTCAGATTTAGAAAAGGTGAGTGGCCAGATTTTATCCTTTCACCTTACATTTTTAACTAATTTAAGTCCGTTATCAATTAATACTCTATTGTTTCATGTGCCCTGAGGGAACCTCATGACAGAGTATACCTACTTTCTCCTTCCATTCTTTATGACATTGACATTGACTTCAAGTCCTCTAGGGTCTTTGATTTTGTCTCCTCTCTTGACTTACAGAGTCAATATTTTGAAGCTCTTTTATCTTAAACCCACTGCCGTTATACCAGACCATTGGTGTGGTGGTATGGTGTGGAGGAGGGAAAGCATTCTATAATCATATGATTAAGTCTCAGTCTTTCGTAGGCTTTTGGTTCTGAGATGTGACCCGCATCTGTTGGTATAGGCTTTGTTCTCCCCTCAAGTGAGACAGAAAGGCTAAAGGGAATTGTAATGGCAAAAATTTCCATTTCCCTATTGGGTTGCTGTGAGTTGGAATCGACTCAATGGCAAAGGGTTAGGTTTAGGTTACGTAGGATGTGGCTTTGGTAATGCCTCTTCTCTTGAAAGGTAGGCGATTATTATGTTGAATATTCTAGGTAGATTTCACAATAACTACTCTTTCCTTCCCCTTGCCAGAGGCTCTTTCTTGGACCTACACCCTGAGAAACAGGTGTGGTTCTTGGAGGTAGAATCCACGAAAGTGTGGCAGTCCTCCTAAGATTGCAGTTTAGTCTGCATTAAGCCTCCAGAAATTAATCAAAATTGCCTTTTAAGTGTTCACACTAGCTTATGGCTCCAGTGATCTCTGCTCCAGGTAAGCAGATCTCAACTGTAACTTTGTATAAGCCTGTCCTCCAAGATTTCAGCCTTGCAGTTTGTCCTGCAACCTCAGTTCTCTGATGGGTCCAAGTAAATTTGTTGATTTTTAGTTTGTTTAGCTTTTTCTTGTTGGAACAATGGGAGTGATGACTTGCGGGGTCTTTACATGTTAGAATTGGAAACAGAAGTCAGCCATTTCCTGATTGTCTCTCATTTGGGATCCTAGAACCTTTAGATCCTTGTCTGTTTGCCATGTGGCATGTATTCCTTGTGTCTTGTCAGTTTCAGTTGATCACAGATGATGGGAAGCATTTACCTCTGGAGCAAAAAAGGTAAAATTCAGTTGAATTGAGAACTCTGCTCAACAAAAGCAGGATAGATTCTTAAATGCATTATCAACACTTCTCCTATGCAAGAACCTTTTATAAAAAAAAAGTTCTGAGTTAACATTTTCAGAATGCAACAGTTGGGAACATGGTATCATTCACTCCAAATATTGATGAAGTATCTGTTATATGCCAGACTCTGTGGAGGGTGCTGGGGATATAACGGTTGGTAAGATGGATGTACTTACTACACACATTGATCTTAAACTTTAGGAATGAATACACAATTGCAGTCTATTTAATAGCATGACTTGGAGGAGAATCATTCAGGCATGGAGAAAAAGTGTAACTAAATGCTGGAGCTAGCGATCACAGGAATTGAAAGAAAAAAAGAATTCAGGATAGATGGAGGGTGGAATAAGTTTGAATTCAAAAGGTATAATTGAAGATGATTTAAGGAAGGAACTGCTTTCATAGATGCTGCCAAGGTTAATGGATAACATCAGGAGTTGATACAGTACTTACCACCTGAAGGGACATGGGGAGAGAATGGTTACCAAAATCAAAGGAGAGTTATAATTGTAGGAGTGGGTGACCAGAGAGGAGATGTGATCCTCAATTGGACAGTGTAGCCTCTACCAGTCACCGAACTGACAAAAAAACATCCAAGGGCATAAAACTTCCCCTGCAGTATGGTGTCATGTACTTGCCTATCATTGGCTGAACATAAACAGAGACAGCAGGTTTCAGGCAGTCCACAGAATGTGACCT
The DNA here is from genome assembly GCF_030014295.1 of Loxodonta africana. Lineage (NCBI taxonomy): Eukaryota > Metazoa > Chordata > Mammalia > Proboscidea > Elephantidae > Loxodonta > Loxodonta africana. The sequence goes on from NC_087360.1 coordinate 65,727,357, forward strand.
TGAACACAAAACAAGGTAGAGCAGGATGGAGAGTGAAACTGGTGGGTTGTAGGGTAGGGTAGCAAATTTGATATTATGGAGCATAGTCCACTCAGTTATCCCTTCAGCTTTCCTTCTTGTTTCTTTACCTAGGTAAAAATTTGTGTTCCTCACAGAGGGAACAAACAAAAACTCATCGGCTAACATATCAAAAAACAAAAACCAAACCTGTTGCTATTGAGTTGATTCCGATTCATAGCGATGCTATAAGACAGAATAGAACTGCCCCATAGGGTTTCCGAGGAGCAGGCGGTGGGTTCAAACTGCTAACCTTTTGGTTAGCAGCCTGAGCTCTTAACTACTGAGCCACCAGGGCTCCAACATATCATCAAAGTGGTGTAAATTAAGTCATATTTCCACACGAAGCCCAAAATATTTGCCTCACTAGTGTTATCCATATTATGTTAAAAGAGGAAGGGAGAGGCATTGAAAGAGCAATTAACAAAATTTATGGATGCAGAGTCCCCACTTCTGTAGCTACCTGTAAAGCCTAAACTGAAAATCAAATGCCTTGTGTCTTTTGGATGGAGTTCAAACCATTATTTCACAGCAACTGGGTGGTCTTACTTGTATTGGATTGCCTCAGTTTTCTATTGTCTAGTACTCTTAACCAATCATAAAAAATAAAAAAAAATAATAACTTTTTTTATGATTGGTTAAGAGACATCCCAGTGAATCTTTTGAATTTCAGTGGATTCCCTGGTTTCCCTAATTTTCATTGAGTTTTAATCTGGGTGAGGAAACCCTGGTGGCGTAGTGGTTAAGTGCTACAGCACTTAACCAAGAGGTCGCCTACTCGAATCCGCCAGGTGCTCCTTGGAGACTCTGCTGGGCAGTTCTCTTCCTCATAGGGTTGCTATGAGTTGGAATCGACTCGACGGCAGTGGGTTTGGGTTTTTTGGTTTAATCTGGGTGAATCATCCTCGTCAGTAGGTGTGGAGTCCAAATGGCCAGAGGAAGACTCAGCTTACAATTTAACAGAAACATGACTGTGTTTGCAGTAGAAGCATTTCTTTCTTGAGCACTAGAACTTCCAAACGCACTGCACCCAAGATAATGGGGAAGGGAAGCAGAAATTCCTTAAGTGGTATGTGTAATAGTAAAGGATCCTTTGCATTTGCATTCCTTGATTTCAGAACTTATTCATTCCGACGATGGGTAGAGCTTCGCCTGCTCTGTCATGCCCTAGAGCTTATCACTGGCTAAAGAGAAACAGAGGCAAGAGGGTTCAGGTGATATATTGTCCACAAATTTAAGGCATATGCTGCATCTTGTAGAACAAGACTCTAACCCTGGGTTCTACCAGGAATAAATTGCTGTCTAGTCCATGATGAAAATAGATTCAATATAGTCAGCCTGCCACCAGGGAGATGGTGGCTTTATCTAAGTAATTATGCTCTATTTGGGCTTAGTGTTGGCTTCTACTATCGGCAGTTTGGACACTAAGCCCTTGCTATAGTGTGATCATCCTTAGTGAAGGAAAGTCCATGTTGTTGGGTCCAAGACTGGCCTCCATAGCTGTCATCATGGCTGCTTTTAAGATGTACACATTGAGGAAAAACCAGAATTGATAGAAAAAGAGGCTGACTGACATTTGGCAAATAGGTCATCTTGTCCACCTCCTTTTTAATTAGATGCCTGTTGGTAGACATTTACATGAAATTCTCAAATATCTTCACGTTTTCTGCAAATTCTAAGAAACCCGTCTACGTACCTCTCCCCAAGTCTTCTGCATCATCAGTCTTTTAGACTTCCTCCAAGTCGCTGACCAGAAGTTACTGCCCATAAATCAATGTATATCTATATCTCAGATCATATCTTCATCAATGAAAATGAACAATCAGATTGTCCTGCCCGAATTTCTCCATATAGGGAGGATTGCTTTTCACTGTTGTTTTTCAGAGTCAACCCTGAGTGGGGGGCTGTAGGGTAGCAACTGTCCTCTTACAGCTGATGCCAGCATAGTATGCATATTTGTCCATAAACCAGGGTCACGAGTTTCCATCCTTTGCTAACTAGTCATACATGTAGGATGAAGGAGAGATAGCAATAGAGTAGAAATAGGTACTAAGGGAACTGGGATAGCCTACCCATGCAGTCTATTTGTAACTTTTGTACCTTCTTAGATTTGGTCTTATGTATATTATTTATATTTAACAATTGAAAACTGCTGCACCATCTGATTTTATGATTCAGCAATCAATCAGATAACATCCAACTCTTGAAGAGCAGTTTGAATTGCACAGTCATGCACTAGGTGTCTAAGGATCAGGTGTTCAGTCTACTAGGGCCCAGTTATAAGACAAAAAAAATCAAAAGAGATATATCTGTGCTTGCTTTGGCAGCATATGTGCTGAAATTGGAATGATTTTGGACTTCTAATCTCTTAAGCTGTAAGAGAATAAAGTTCGGTGTTTTAAAGCCATCTACTTGTGTTTCTGTTATAGCAGCACTGTTAGACAGCTGAGTAGTACAAGATGCAGACACTTGTTTCCTTCCCACTTTAGAATGGGGGGTTTTGACATGCCTCATACCAGTGGACCACTAGAAATGTCAACAATACGGCAGGCCCTGCATTTACTGGGTTTATCTCTCATTTTCTGGCTTACATGTGTCTTATTTAGGCACACAGAGTACTGGCAAGAAATATCCAGGTCCAGTTAGGAAAATTGTCCTCAATGTAATGAACCAGTTTGGTCTCCTAGAGGATATCAAGACCCCCCAGATAGCAAACTGGAGAGTTTATACAGCCCTGCACTTGGTGAGGGTGAATTGCTATCTCTGATTCTTGAAGGCAAACAGCTTTTGATTATCTTCATTGATATGGACCGAAAAGAAAATTTGTTTGGTCAATGTCTATGTATCAAGTAGCAGAGACTGTGTTGATTTGTGCTAGTACATCTCACATTTGGAACTACAGCCACAATAATTAACACCACATGACTAAATTTATAACAATGTATACCATATTTTTACTCAAATGACCCATGCCTTCTACTTTCGTTTGCCAGTCATGCCCTCCCCACCTCTCCTGAGGTATTTTCATAAGCGATGCTATATCCATTTTTTTATATGTTGCTAAAAAAAAAATCAGCATAATGTACTTACGAAAATACTTCACGAGGGGTGGGGATGGCGCCATTGACAAACAAACATAAATGCCATGCATTATCTGCCTGAAAATATGGTAGTCACTCTCGTAAGACTCTTCTGGGTGTTGTATCATACACACAGGCAAGCTAAATGAGGCAAAAAATCACCCACCCCTACATCTTTTGAAACTTTGAATGGTAGAACTAATCTCTGAAATACCTCAAAGAAAGGGATATTGTTTTTCAGTTACTATCCTGGAGGGTGGGCGTAAGAAAGTTCCAGGAGATCCATTGACTTTCCTACCAGAATAAACTCTACTTGGAGGGTGAGATCCAATGTAGGCATTCTGCCAATTATTGAGTATTGATGTTTCCTCCCATACATCTATCTAATCTTTGTTCCATATACAGAGTAGAAAAAAAGACAGGGTAGCTATTTGTCCTTAGGCTTCTAGGTCTAGCTTTATTCATCCATAATTAGTAGATACCCAGGACTGCGAACCAGTTAGATAAGTTTTAATCTTGAACTACTTTTCCTGGTAATATTAGCTTACTTTGAAGTAAAAAAAAAAGATTTTTCAGCGGTCAAGAGCCAAAAGAATGATATACAACCATTGGGATCATGTTAGAAAAATTAGGCAGATTAGAGAAATTTCTAAATGTTTCAGTTGAGAGGAAAAAAAAAAAATGAAGCAAGAAGCATAAATACAATCCATTTACCAGCAATGAAGGTTTCTGAGGGTGACTTCTTGCTGGTTTGGATTTTCAGTATAGCCAGATATCTTGCCTCAGATACTGCCTTTTTACAAAATTAGCAGTGGAATAGCTATTATATTTTTCTTTGGTATGGAATAAAATGGCTCATCTCAGAGTCCGTAGGAAGGGCGAGAGTACTTGTCTTACAGCGTGGACATCCACACTTATTTTATAAAACATTATAAAGAGTCAGGTTTTCCCCTGGAGGATAATTCAGAAGTGGATGTATTTTCTCATCTTCTGTTTGTACGCTGCTGCCCCAAGACAAATCTGGGCAATGCTTCCTGTGTTATTTCATCAGCGCTTGCCTGCATGTGGTGTTCTCTGAAAGTCGATAATAAATTCCATCCAGACTACAAATTTTATCCCTTAATTTTTAAACTTTATTTGCTTGCATAGACATGAAGATGTTCTTCCCAATAACATAGTTTTAAGTTCCCTAGGATATGAACATGTTTTGTTTTTCTTAATTTTTTCCACTCTATTTTGTATAATCTGGGCTCCTTATAAATTATTGTGTTTCGTAGAAAAACAAAGATGGTATAAATATTCTGTAGACAGTGGCTCCATGTCTAATATTGTATCTTCAGATGATGTGTTATTAGCTCACTCATTGACTCCTAATACAGAAAACATCCACGCTGGCAAAAGAAAGATTATGAATGTTGCCTCTTGGTATGAAGAATAATTATTCATTCAGAAACCTTTATTAAATGCCTAATACACGTGACTGTGATGACAAACATAAGAGTGTTGATCTTTTTCCAACATAAAGTTTTAAATAGAAAAATGGGACAGAGATAAAATAAATTATTACCAAAAAATTGTGGTAACTGCTTCATAGCAGAAGCCCTTATGAGAGCTTTTGAAACAGGAACTTGATGTAGTTGAGGGTGTCAGGGAGAGGCTTTCCTGATGGAGAGAGTTTCAAATTGAAACCTAATCACAAGTAAGATTGGGTAGATGACATATGTGAGTGTTACACACACACACGCACATGAGTGTATTTAGGAAAGAAGACATGTCAGGGAGAGGGAGATTATGTGAAAATAATGAGAAATAAAATATAACAGCATATGTAATAGAGGAAACCAAACAAAACCAAAAGGCTGAGGTAGTGGAAGCATAGAGAATAAGGGGGAAATTGTTAGAATTGAGAAGAGAAGTATTGTACAAGGCCAGCTTAAGGAATTTGGGTTGGATTGGGTTCTAAAAGCAGTGGGAAGACATTTAAGCATGCTAAGTATGGGATTGGACATGATTAAATTTGTGGTTTGGAAAAAATCATGGTGTGTGAGATTGCATTGTATTTTCCATGGAAATAGCAGATCATTAATAGGTAAGGAGCCCTGGTGGTACAATGGTTAAGTGCTTAGCTGGTAACTAAAAGTTTAGTGGTTCAACTCACCCACTGGGTCTGTGCGTGAAAAACCTGGCAATCTGCTCCAGTAAATATTTGGGGCAGTTTTACTCTGTCACATGGGATCACCAGCAGTCAAAATCCACTCAGCAGCGTATAACACCAACAACAGAGAAGCTAAAGTGAGCCAACAGTAGGTAACTAGTGTTCTAGTCCAGAATGGAAAGGTTTCCGGTGAATGCCTGGGATTCCAGTATGAGTGAAGGGTGAGAGAAGTGGTCAGATTAAAATCTAGATGGGATAGGGTTGGGCGGGGGGGAAGAGGTAGATATACAAATGTTACTGTTTATAGATATGGGGAACAGGGCAAGATGAACCAAAAATGCCAAGTATTAGGCATTTTAACTAGTCTTAGAAATTTATAGTTATGTCATTTCAAATGCACCACTGTGTTCATTATTTCACTTAATAGTCGTTGAGCACGGTCTGTGTATACTATGTGGGGCTAAGCCCTGAAGACACTTGTATACCCTAAACATCATATATATCATATATATATGTGTGTATGTGTGTGTATTTATATATATATATGCGCCTGAATTCCTTCCTCAGTTTGGATCTGGTCAGGAAAATGGAGCCATTCTAAATATTCCTGGAATAAAAGGCTTCATTATAGGAGTCTGGGTTTAAGAATCTTGAGCAGTAAAGTTCAGGTTGCAGTTGGAAGGTTGAGGAAAAAGTCACTGAAAACTTTAGCCTGAAGCATCAAAGTGGGTGGTTCTTCAAAGTGTTCCGGTAGATGACTGCAAACCTTAATTCTTTGGGAAAAATCCCAACACTTCCCCAGACTGTAGCAATAAGGCGGTAGTTTGCAGAGAAGTCTGAGAAGCCTTCTTTGAGCACTGAATTTGCTCACAATGACTTTCAAAGAAAAATGGCCTCTCTTCCATTCAGCCTTCCAAGTGTTATGCAAATTGCTTTTATAGACAGACTCTACCCAGAACCAGACAGGGAAGGAGAATCTTGAAATTACATTCTGGGCTTCACTCTGCAGAAACAGAAGAGCTCTCACAATGGAAGTGTGTTATTCTAGGTCCTCCAGGAAGTAGACTCCAAAATGGAGCTAAACATGCAAAGGTTTTATTAAAGAAATGCCTGTAAGAGAAAATGAAGAGGGATCTAGGGAATACTGGGAAAGTCATTAGACAGGGATATTATTCTGATCAGTAATGAAGAGTGAGGGAAGGTTGGGTTGAAGTGACTTAGACAAATATGCAGTTTAATGAAGGTTCACCAAGGTATCAGGATGTCTTCAAGCTGGAATTGACCATCAGAGGAATCCCAGGTCTTCCAGAAGCAGGCCTGCCTTATATTCCTGCTACACTGTCATTAGAAGGAGCCCATCCATGGGAAATGTGGTCTCATTCAGATGTGCCAATGGATTTCAGGATTCACAGCGAAGGTTTTTACTCAAGTAACCTCTGCAGTTGGATGTCTGTGAGACTCATATTCATGACCACCGTATGGAGATCTAGTGAAAAGCTGGCATCTAACAACCTAGCACAAATCCTGTTGCCTTTGAGTCAACCTAGCATAGTCTACCCTTTTGTCAATTTAGTGTCCATAACACCTCTTTAGCCCATATTTAACTTCTGAATAGCATGATGCAGCTATCCTGACGATAACCAAACACATCCTCACTTTCTCAAAAAAGTGGTGACATCAAGTTGCATATGTCACTTTTCCCATCCTTGGCGATGTTTATCACTCCTCTATTGCAGTTGCGATCCTTTTTGTGTCTTTAAGAAAACCAAAAACTGAGTTACAAGGTTAACATCTATTAATATATCATATATGAGATAGAAGGTGCATTGGAGAAGGGAAAAAAATAGTATTCCATGGGAATACTAAGAGGTCATAGAAGTCCTTGGGTTCTAGGTATGCTCATTTATACCCTCATCATGTAATGGTAAATCCATTTTCCTTTCACAATCAGGATTAGTTACTGAGCCAATACATAAACTCTTTTGCTTCTTTAGCTGTTAGGTCAGTACATGAGGAACAAAAAGTGGCCAAGTGTCAGTCTCAACCCTTGTAATGTCACATGTAAGTTTTCCTCTTGGAAACTAAGACCTCTAAGCAAATAAAGCCCAAGGTTTTGACTATGAGAAGCAACAACTTAGGTGAGAGGAGACATTCCCATTCCCACCCTTTGGTTCCCACACTTGTGTATGTGCTGATTCAAAGCATATATCATACCTGAAGGACATTCCCTAGCCATGCAAGGGAAGTATTGTAACCCAGGTGGTGCCATAACTTAGCAATTATTCCAAAGAGTGTTTCACTGTTCGACCAGACCACCTCTGCAAATGATCCCCTGTGCACAGTCTCCTAGTTAATAGTGATTGAGTATGCCCTATGGTCAAGACCATCTGTTAGGGGCTGTAGAAACTATATAGCTCAACCCTTATAGAGATGTACAAGACTCAGTTCCTGCCACTCAAAAAGTTTTCAGGCACAAAATAGTCACATCAATTGTTTTTTTGTAATTAAGAAGTTGAAACTTTGTTTAAAGAGGTGTAGAGAACATACCATAAGGATTACCGGGAAGGAAAACCACTTCCCATTTGGGGGATAGAAAAGGCAGAATGGAAGAGAAATGAGGAGATGCAGGATTTACTCTAGGTAACGAGAACAAGAGCCAAGTAGTCAAAACATGCAGCAATTTCAGGGACTCAGATAGTAGTCTGAATTGGCAGAAGATAAAACAAACATGAGAGGCGGGAGAGGAAGCTTGAAAGGTGGAGGGATATGAGATCTTTGCAGGAAGTGAAATGTTGCACTAAGGATTTCTTACTGCTGGGGGAAGCAGTAGGAGGTTTTTCTTATGTGTTTGTTTTCTCCCTAAAAATAGTTGCCAAACACAGCAGAAGAGAGGTCAGAGGTTGGATGGGTTTCTGCTGCTTAGCTGTGTGATCTTGGGTGGTAGATAAGTCTCTGAGCTTCAGTTTTATTTTTGGTAAATGGGGGTAATAATACATCCTCCACAAGATTAAGAGGGTGAAATACTTACTGTAGTATCTAGACTTCTATTAAGTAAATATGCCCTGAGACCTTCAGCATGTGCCATGTACTGAATAGTTACTGGGTCGTGATGAAGCTGAAGACAACGCTGAGGTCAGCAGCCATGAGTCAGTAATACGACAGGAACTCTTCTTCAAACCACATTTCACTGAAACTTGACTTACTCCTTTTACTTGTCTTTCATTTCCTTATTTTTTGGGTGAAAAATCGGGTGTAGTAATCACACAGACACACACAAAAGAACTATATATGTATATGAGAGTGTGTGTATAATCTGATTAAACATCAGGTAATAATGTTCATTATTTTAAATCATTTTAGAATTTTAACAGGGTATTATACAGATGTCCCCTTGTTCTCCCCCCACCTTGGCATCATCTGTCTTATAGAAACACATTTTAATTCTTGTAAGCAAAGTCATAATCATTGTGAGTCATAATCATTCTAATAATAGTTTGCCCTTATGATATACAGAAACTGTTCAAAGCACTGAACATGTGTTACATTATTTAGTGCTCAAAACAACCCTATGAGGTATGCTTATTTTTATCCCCATCTTACAGATGAAAATACTGATATTGAAGAGGGTCAGGTAATTCAACAAAACTTTTTAATTGCTGAGCAGCAGAACTGAGATTAAGAGCTTGATGTTCTATCACACACTCCCTTCAGCCAAAATTAAAATAACCATCATTGTGATGGTTAAGGTTGTGTGTCAGTTTGGCTGGGCCGTGATCCTCGTGGTCCGGGAGTGGTATGATGTTGTGATCACCTCCATGATGGGATCTGCTGTGAGTAGCCAATCAGTTGAAAGGGAGTTTCCTTGGGCATGTGGCATAGAATATAAGTGGACATTCTGGCAAGGCTCATGGGTTTTTGCTTGCTCCGGATCCTGCAGCTGGCTCCTGTTCACCTGACCACTGGTTCTTGGGACTTGAGCTAGCAGCTTACCTAGTACTGTCTTGCCTGCCGATCTTGGAGTTCATTGATTTTCACAGCCTGTAAACAAGAGCCCTGCTGTCTGACCTGTGGATCTTGAGCTCGCCAGCCCCTGCAGCAACATGAATCAGGAGAAGCCTCCACGCTGATCCACGGACTTGAATGTTCCAGTCTCTACAACTGCATGAGCCTTTTCCTTCATATAAATCTGTGTATATGTTTATACACTTCACCGGTTTTGCCTCTTTAGGGAACTCACCCTAAGACATGCATGATAGTTCAGGCGCCTATGTTCCCCCAGTGGTCCTCCCAGTATCTCCATTATGTTTCTTCATTCTAGGCCTTAAATTTCCACCAAAAGGCAGTAATTTGACTGGTACTCTCTTTAGTTCAAGCGTGTTGCAGTTGACTTGCCTTTGATAAATTCTAATAGCCTTTCTCTATCTGGTCTACATCCTGTACTCTGCCTCAAATTATATTTCTGTGTTTTCCAGTTTGAAATTTTAAAAATATGGAGGAAAATATAGGCTTTCTTCCAGCAAAATTCCTCCTCTTCCTCAGATTTCTGCTCTTTCCCTCTTTCTGCACCAAGCATAAGACAGGTCTGTTTTGTTTGTGTATGGTTACATGAATGGGGCCCTTGGGGTAGAGCATGAGTTTGCCTAGCTGCATTATTTTTTTTTTCCCTTAAGAAGAATGCAAATTTGGAATCAGTTTGAATTGCTGGAGCCATTAGAAGGGTCTTTAAAGACTGCAAGGGGAAAAGGAAGAAACTCACAACACTAGAGGAATTTGAGGAAAGATCAGAGATGTCTAGTAAGGATTTTAAATTTTGTTTGTTGGTACATATGTAAACCTTTTTGTTTGCCTTCCCATGAAAGCTAAATAAAGTGTGTATGCGTGTGAATAACTTGCTAATATATTATGGAATTGGAAATTCTGGGGAAATACTGTGGTGGGGGACCCAGTATGATCTACGATTAGGTGGAGTCAAAAGCCAAGGCAACACATAGGCAGCCAGCCACATCTGGGTTGTTTTTCAGCATCTTTATGTTATCAAACATTGATCTAGCATTTACTGTGAGCCAGACACTATCTATATACTTTAAATATATTAGCGTATTTAATTCTCAGTACAACTCTCTAATAAGTTAGATACCATTATTGGCTTCCTGTTATATACGGAGAAACTGAGGCAGAGGCCACTTTCTCCATGCCTCCATATTGGCAAGTGCCCAAGGTCACACGATTAGTATGACACCGAGCTAGAATTTGATGCCAGGTAAACTTGTTTCAAAGATCAACTCTTCACCATTATGTTGCACAGTCATGGCTTCTAAAATCCTGTGTTTCACCATGCTATATTTATATTTTCCTCTCTCTCTCCAAACCATGTACCAGAGATACCTAGTGGGGTGTCTACTCACACTTTATTCACTGAGAACTGCCCTCACTCCCAGACAGATAGGAGTCCCATCTTTTTACGATAGGATTCTGACCTCTTGAACCCAGTTGATTTCACCAGGGATTGAAACCTCACCTAGGTAGGGCCAAAAATGTTCTCAGAGCTGGGGATTGAGGATCAAACCACGGTAAAGGTAAGACTCTAAAGAAGGGGTGTGGAGTCCTGCTGTCAAGATCCCTTGGATGCTGTGGCTCCCATCTTCCATTGATAATGTCCTTAGATTTTCTGTGTAACACCTGAGAATCTTTCTAATAAATTTCCTTTATGGTTAACCTAGATTGAGATAGCCCCTATTGTTTGCAACCAAGAGTCTTATCCAAGCCATGGTGCCTCCCATTAGCACTTTTTGCATACAGGCTGCCTGTCAAACAGTTCTCAAATAATAACTCTTCGTCTGTAACCACACATGCTATTATTCCTCCCTCAGCAAAGGGAAGGCATCCTCAAACACACATACACAAAAGGAACTTTAGTTATATTTCACTTTTTTTTCTACCGCTGTTTTTTCTTGTTATAGCTAGAATTTCCTTTAGGTATTTCAAAGAATATTTATTTTCATGAAATATAAATATTCTATTGAATCTAAATCTTACAACCAATACTAAATGCGGAAGCCACCATTCCTCAATCAAACTGAAATAACACTTATTACCTTGAGATATTACTGAGCCAAGCCATTCCAAAACATGGTGCGCTCACTCTGTAGCGAAGGTCACGGTACAATTACAGTTCTCAGTAGAGGCACTTAGCGAGAGTAGCGATAATACTGAAGAAAAAAAAGCTAGGCAGGAAAGATCATGATATTATTCTTGTGCTATTTTGTTTTTGAGTGTTTTAGTATCAGAAAAACATGTTTATCCCACAAAGTGAAATGAAACAAAAATGCGGTTTAATTCTATTTAAAAATCCAAGTAACTAGTTTTTCAATTAATACATGTATTTTAAAGACCCATTAGGTGCTTGGTGCACCTGGTCTATTTTAGCATTTCTCACTTCTTTGTTCAGTTAACATTTCGATTGGTCTTTGCTTATGCCTCATGTTAAAATCAACCAAGACCAGTATTTTGTGAGTGCCTTTGCTTTAAATCACGTTCCAGTTGCTCAAGAAGGGGAAATTCCTGATGAGAATGGATTGACAGTACTGCTGTCCATACATCATTCTCTCTCTGGAGGTTCATTCTTTGCCTTTCTGCCCCATTTGCGGGCTGTGCCTAAATTATTAAGTTCAGAATGTTGAAGCCACATTCCCCTTTGACCTTCTGTGTCTTCTAACTAGCTTGGCCAAGAAGGGACAGGGAAGTCCTTGTTTCTCCTTAATGTTGTAGTTCTCAACCCAGGGCACTTTGATTCCTCCAAGGGATATTTGGCAATGCCTGCAGACATTTTTATTGTCGCAATAGGAGAGAGGGTGCTACTGGCATCTAGCAATAGGGGCCACAGATGCTGCTGAACATTCTACAATGCACAAGTCAGCTTCTCTTGTCCAGCCCAAATTCTCAACAATGCTGGAATTGCAAACCTTGTTTCAGTGTTACAGCGAAATGCAGCGAGATGGTTAAGAGCACGGGTTTTAGAGCCAGAGAGACCTGGTCTTAATTAAATCCTGACTGCCATTTACTAGCTGTGATGCTTTGGGCTAGTAATTTTTTCTGTCTGTGCCTCAATGTCCCTATCTATTAACTAAGATAATAATAAGTATTATTGTTGTGTGAGTTTGTTGGGAAGATTAAATGAGTTAATCCGTGGAAAGCATTAGTGTAGCTCCGAAGCGTTTAGCCTAAGTGCTTAGTAATAAACTGTAAACTTTAGACTCTTTAACTGAGCTGTAAAGTTCTTTCCATAGAAACTTTTCCAGAAAACTAAGGAAAAAATTGAATAAACAAGAGAGTGCAAAAGTACAAAAATAGACCTTTACAGAGCCAAGATTCCTTATCCTAAAGCCACTGAAGCCCAGTCACCAAGAGGCCTCCTAGACCCAGTTTACCATTTGCCCTGCTCTTGCTCAGTTTGTGTGCAGCACATGTAGAAAACTCAAATGATTATAGGGCATGACAGGTAATATATACGGCACGAGCAGCCCAATGTTGGCATTTTAAACATACAGGAATGTCTTCCACAGAGAAATACGCTCTCTCCCAGTTTTCTTGAATCATGTGGCTCTCTCAGTCTTTTGTGTTCCTGCTGTTGACAGTGACATGGGTACAGAGAACTATTTTTCTACTTTAATCTCTAGAATAGTGTAGTAACAACAATTAACGGCAGCAAACACTTGGCCCTGATCTTGTGGAGATAGTTGTATGTTTGCAAACTGGAGAATGCAAGACTGGCCTTGAAAAGGGTAGTTGCTACTCAACTTCAGATGATGCTTGCTACATGGGAATAGAAGCCCTAAAAAAAAAAAATAAAGACCAAACCCATTGCTGTCAATTTGATTCCAACCCACAGCAACCCTATAGGACAGAGTAGAACTGTTCCATACGGTTTCCAAGAAGTGGCTGATGGATTGGAACTGCCAGCTTTTTGATTAGCAGCTGTATCACTTACCAGTACCTCACCACCAAATCTTTTCATTTTTTGATTTTTATGTGAAACCTCTTGATATTTAAATATTATTTTGTGTTGTTCAAAAACTGCTATTCAGATATAATAAAACATGGCTGAGGACTAAATTTAGCCTAAGGGAAGTCAGTCTACTGCCTCAAGAGTGAAAAAATAAAATATATACGTAGAAATTCTTTATCTTTCAATTCCATCACCTGTTACTCAAAGGAAACCCTGGTGGCGTAGTAGTTAAGCGCTACGGCTGTTAACCAAAAGGTCAGCAGTTCAAATCTCCCAGGTGCTCCTTGGAAACCCTATGGGGCAGTTCTACTCTGTCAAATACTGTCTCTGTGAGTCGGAATCGACTTGATGGCAATGGGTTTGGTTTTGGTTTTATTATTCAAAACTCTCAGTAGGGCCTAATGCATCTCATTCAACAATTATTATTGAATATCCACTGTATGTCTGGAGCTCTGGTGGCACAGTAGTTAAAAACTTGGCTGCTAATCAAAAGGTCAGCAGTTCGACTCCACCAGCTGCTCCTTGGTAAGCTTTATGGGGCAGTTCTATTCTACTCTGTCCTGTAGGGTCGCTATGAGTCAGAATCGACTTGATGGCAACAGGTTTTTCTGTGTGTCTAGTGATGTTCTAAGTACTGAGGATATAGCAGTGAAGAGCTCAAAGTGCGTTGCATTATGAAGCTTGTCTGCTGGTGGGAAGAGACAATGAAAATAAATAAACATACAATATACAGAAGTGACGATATGGGCTATAAAGGAAATACGGAAATATGACAGGCCAAGGAGATAGAGACTGTCTTACGAGGGAACCTCCCCCCGCCCCAAAAGGGGACATTTGAGCAGAGACCTGAAAGAAGTGAGGAAGTGAGCCTTGCTGTTGTTTCTGGGAATAGAATTCTAGGCAGTTGGGACAGAAAGTATAAAGGCCCTAAGGCAGACGTTCACTTAGCAGATTTGAAGAACAGCACGAAGATCAACGTGACTCAAGCACAGCCATGAGAACCAGAGTGGGAAGGCTTGTAGGGCGTGGGAAGGGCTTGGATATTGTTCCCAGTGGATAAGAAACCATAGGTCCTTGGGTGGTGCAAGTGGTTAAGTGCTTGACTACTAGTTGAAAGGCTATTGATTGGAACCCACCTAGAGGTACCTCAGAAGACAGGCCTGGGAATCTACTTTGGAAAGGTCATAGCCTTGAAAACCCTATGGGGTAGTTCTACTCTGCATACGTGAGGTTGCCGTGAGTTGGAATCAAGTCAACAATAACTAACAACAACAGATGGGAAAGCCACTGGAGGAGTCTGAGCACAGAAGTCACCTAGTCTGACTTACATTTGAATAGGATTATTCTGGCTTCTATTTCGTATGGAGAGTAGGGGGACAATTTCAGTTTGAAGTGCTCTGGGAAGAGTTGAGGAGCGCCTGGGTGTTGCAAATTGTTAAGTGCTTGGCTGCTAACCAAATGGTTGATGGTTCGAGTGAATCCAGAATTGCTTGGAAAAAAGGCCTGGCGATCTACTTCCAAAAGATCACAGCCATTGAGACCCTGTGGAGCACAGTTGTACTCTGAAACTCATGGGGTCACCATGAGTCAGTGTCAACTTGACTGCAACTAGTTTGGTCTTTTTTTTTGGTGGTGGGGAGGATAGTTGAAGCTGACTGTTGGTTGTGCTCAATTGTAGACCCAGCTGAAACTGGCTGTGCAATTTAACACGACGTTTCCCCAACCCCTCCAGTGAAGATGCAGGTTCTCCATGGAGAGTCCCTATCTCTCACTTATCAGCACATTGTGAATGTCCCTGGGCATGATACTCGTTTTATTCTCTAGAGTCTTCTAGGTCACATAGCTTTGGATATGATCTACCGTTTTGCTTTGCCATCTGTGGGTTTGACTCTTAGCTTGTATGGAATCTTCCTAAGCTCGTGTTTACCAAGGGAAGCTGTCTTTGCTTTAAGCCACTCTTCAATCCTTTTCTTATCCCTGGATTCTGGAATCTCCATCCTAACACCAGCATGCTGTGCTCTTCCACTTGGTCTGGAAGACATCTGAGGGGGATACCTGTGCCCTGGGTTACATTTATCTCTTGCCATCTCTTAGCTAGTAATCAGAAGGCAGCCAACTGTGCATCTCCTGTTCTTTCAACTACTGCACCACCTGCTGGCTTACTTGCCTGTCTTCTTGCTGAACGATGTTTTCATTTTCATCATTTCATTAAGGGCACAGGCTCTGGAGACAGTTAACCTAGGTTGAAATGCTGGTGTTGCCACTTCCAGTTCACATATGCCTTAGGTAAGTAACTCAACCTCTCTCAATTCCCTCCTGTGCCAAATGGGGATGAAAGGACTGATATTCTAGGCTTGGAGCCCTGGTGGTACAGTGGTTAAGAGCTCGGCTGCTCACCAAAGGTTTGGCAGTTCGAATCCACCAGCCGCAACTTGGAAACTCTATGGGACAGTTCTACTCTGTCCTATAGGGTCACTGTGAGTGAGAATCGGCTCAAAGGCTACTTTTTTTTTTTAAATCACAGGCTTTTTGTGCTTATTAAATGAATTAACACATGTAGAGTACTTAGAACAGTGCCTGCCACATAGTAATCTTTTAATAAAGGCCAGTCATTGGTATGATTATTACCACTGCTCTCCCTTTACATAATTTAGATGCTTCAAAAAGCATTCAGCATTCCAATATATATAAAATGTGTGTACTTGCTACTCAATAAACCAGTGTTTAAAACAACAAGAATAGTGTCAGTGGCTTACAGAGGTTTGCTGAAAAACATGATCACTATTAGCAAACTGTCACTTGTTTTTTAAATGGGAGAGGAAGAGAAAGATCCTAATTTAAATGAATGGAAGTTGTTTCTATTTCATCAGACTCTGCTAGAATAGATGCTGAGCTGAGGCATTTTAAGTGGAAAAAGGCAACTTCACTTAAATCTTCCTATGGTGTATTCGTTTCTGATCCACTTGGACAGTTAGGTCCCCCATGGGGTGCGGAACAAAGGAAATGGGGGACAGGGTGGGGCAGAGGTTGTATGCTGCTGTCTTTTTCTTTTGTCTTCAGGAAAAATAAATGATCCCAAGAGATCATATTTAGTCTCCTTTTATGGAGAAAGCTCTGGAGAGAGGGAGCAGAGGGATGAGAGAAATACAGCTAAAAAGAAAACAAAAATAGCTTGGGTAATTAAAAAACCTCATAGTGGGGCTTTTAATTGGTATTTATGCTTTCCTTGCTTTAGGAAATTCAGTGGGTGACAATCTAACATAGAGACAGTCTGAGGCCATCTTTGCTTCTTGAAGGACTCAAGACCAAAACCTAAACCCAGTTGCCTTCGAGGAGATTCTAACTCATGGGGACCCCACAAGTTATAGAGTAGAACTGTGCTCCACAGGGTTTTCTTGGCTCTAATTTTTTTCTTTTTCGGTGGTCTTTTTTATAACTTATTTTGGTTGTCGAGAATGTATACAGCAGAACATACACCAATTCAGCAATTTCTACTATGATTTTAATGGAAGCAGATGGCCAGGCCTTTATTCCACAGTGCTTCTGGGTGGATTTGAACCACCAACCTTTAGGTTAACAGTTGAATGCAAACCATTTGCCCCATCTTTTAATGCATTTCAAAGATTCAGATAGCAGGAAAATCAGTTTTCAAGCAGCTTTTCAAGGACCCTCCTTTAATTGTTTCTTCATTCACTTACCAGCTTGTCTTTTTATGAATGATAACTGGAGCCTTGGGACACCCTGTTAAATCCTGACCTTATCTTGTACTTTCTGAATGTGAAATGACGAAGGGGTTGAGGGAAACCGATGATACCAGAGTCTGGAAAGATTTTGAAAAGGAGGACTCACCAAGGGCAGGTTAGTCTCAGAGGGAGGCTTCATCTCATCTGATTTACAGTGTAAAGCCGACTAGACAATTATGTCAAGCTTTCTCCTTATGGAAGGAGCATTACAGCCACAGCTCTTGTTCTAAAAATTGCCTTCCTCTGACCCACAGTATCTCAGCTTATAAATTTCCCCCTTTAACTGCAGCCAAAGTTATACATGTTTAAGTGAACATAATTTAAACGTGCGGATGGATTAACATCTTCCAATCTCAATGCTCTTTAGGAGGTGGTTCATTTTTTCTGTTAGTTCTTTTATAAATCTGCTGCCTCCAATTGCAAAAACTAGTAATTTGGCTTAACCATTGGCCTGGTGTGCTACATCTTCCTTTGAGTTGAATATCTTCCATCTCTGCGTGGCTTCCTGTTAAATATTTATTATTCAACAATGTTGGAAATCAGGTGAGATTTTTGCATCCCAGTAGGACAGAAATATCCCATGCTGAGCCCCTCTCTTAATTAAACCTTCAGATCCTGTCCTTGTAACGCTTGAGTAAAGAACATGAAAGAACAACAGAAGTCTTCAGATTAGGCCAGGCTGTGTTTCCAATGCCATTACATATGTAGTCTTTAAATAGGTAAGAAACAAACAGTATTATGAGACTTCCTTACCTTTACTATAAAACAAGATGAAAAGAAGAAATTTAAGTAATTTAATACACTCAAAACTAATTTATTTAATTGATTACTTCTTTTATTTTAGGTTTGCTGAAATTGGTGGTGGTGTTAGGTGCCATCAAGCTGATTTTTGACTCTTAGTGATCTCACGTAACAAAGTAGAATTGCCCCACCTGGTTTTCTAGGCTGCAGCGTTTATGGGAGCAGATAGCCAGGTCTTTTCCCCTGTAGAGTGACTGGGTGAGTGTGAACTGCCAACCTTTTAGTTAGCAGTTGAGCGCTTAACTGTCATGCCACCAGGGCACCTTGCTGAAATTCGTAGTAGATGACAAAGGTATATTTGAGGTATGGAAGTGTTTGATCAAATTGCCTTTTATCTCAGTTTTACTGGGGGAAAAGAAAAACTTATGCCCTCTAACATTGGCCTCTGCAGGAGTTCACCACTGTGAGCTCAGTTTCTTACCAAGAAGATGGGTTAGAACACCTTTTGAAGGCTGAGATTAGGTTCATTCTGAAGGTGACTTTACTCATTGGTCTGTCTTCTGCTCTGAAATGTTGTTAACAGATCAACAGGCACCAAGGCGACATTTGTGTTAGTCCTTCCTAAACAGAGTTACAGCCAGGGAGAGCGACGCATGCAAAGCAAAGTCATTTGTCACACAATGACTGTTAAGTCCAAAACAATTTGCTCAACTTGTTCTTGAGGAAAATAGTTATCTTGTCAAATAATAAGATCCTGGTGGTGCAGTGGTTAAAAGCTTGGCTGCTAACCAAAAGGTCGGCTGTTCAAATCCACTAGCCACTCCTTGGAAACCCTGTGGGGCAGTTCTACTCTGTCTTATAGGGTTGCTGTGAGTCAGAATCAACTTGACGGCAACGGGTGTTAAATAATAGTAACTTGGGCTCTTTATCGGCAATTCAGAATTCAAATTTCCTGTCAGGGTTGTTTCCCCCCACATTCCTTCCCATGATGGGAAGCGAATGCAGGGGGAGCTGTAGGGAGAATGGCCTGTGATCTTCTCTCCCCTGCGTGGTCCTCTCTGACATTTCTGAATGTGTCTTTCATCCTGCTGGGTCTCTGCTGGGGGTTCTTTGCTGATGTTTCTGTGATGTGGGAGGCCTCACTTGTTTCCTTTGGGTCCCTTGGTAGCACCTGCTGCTTAGTCCAGAATGAAAGGTCAATGACACAGTCTCTGATGTCAAAGTCTCATAATTAGATGCCTCTTCAAATCTTAATCCCAAACCTCTATAATAGGGCCAATACCAAGATGAGGTTAATTACAGAGAATAAACAAGACTTTTTTTCATTATTACTTTTTTACCTAGTTTAGTGGTGTGTAAATTCTGATCTATTTCACAGGGAAACCACTTCTATGTCTTATCTTCCTTAAATGTAGGGATCATTCATATTTTGACATTGGATACAGGGAGGAGGCCAGGTATCACTTTTCTGGCAACAGAGCAAATGCTTAGATGAGTAAAAAATTGACAAAAAGTGATAAACAAGAGTTATTCAGCCGCTTTCTCCTCCTGTAAATGAAAACACATATCAAGGGAAGGAGGATGGTATCTGAATGGCTTTGCAGCCAACTGATCCATGCAGAATTTAACTGCTTAATAAAGCAAGAAAAACTAGACCAGAATTTCTCTCTGCAGCCTCTAGCCTGCTCGCTCTATAATATTTTAGATTATTGCATATAGCAGACTTTCAATATAAACATTATTGTACTTAGCACTCTCAGTGCCTCGTACAGTGCAAAGCACATGACAGGCTCTCAATAATATTTGTTAAATGAAGGACGAATGAATAGAATGTTGTATCATGCTGCCACCCATATGGAGAAGCAGATGCTAGAAGAAAGTTATGAGTTTAGTTTTTAAAAAGACAGGAAAATAAAAAAGAGAACAAAGGAGAGGGAAAGTCAGAAGAGAGAAGAAACATGAATCCACGATACTAAAACTAGATTTTCCTATGACATTCATGGTTTATTGTTGTCATTGTTAGGTGCTGTCAAGTCGGTTCTGACTCTTAGTGACCCCACATACAGAATGAAACAGTGCTCAGTCCTGCACCATCATCAGGATCGTTGCTATGTTGGAGCCCATTGTTGCAGCCACTGTGTCAGCCCGTCTCCTTAAGGGTCTTCCTTTTTTTGCTGACCCTCTACTTTACCTCCTGGTAACATGCCCAAAGTATGTGAGGCAACATCTCACCATCCTCACTTCTAAGGAGCATTCTGGCTTTACTTCTTCCAAGACAGATTTGTTCGTTCTTCTATCAGTCCCTGGTATACTAAATATTCTGTACCAATACTATAATTCAAAGGCATCAATTATTCTTTGATCTTCCTTATTCATTGTCCAGTCTTTGCATGCATGTGAGTCAATTGAAAATAACACAGCTTAGGTCAGGCACACCTTAGTCCTCAAAGTGATGTCTTTGCTTTTTAATGCTTTAAAGAGGTCTTTTGCAGTAGATTTGCCCGATGCAATAAGTCATTTGATTTCTTGACTGCTACTTCCATGGGTGTTGATTGTGGATTCAAGTAAAATGAAACCTTGACAACTTCAATCTCTTCTCTCTTTATCATGATGTTGCTTATTGGTCCAGTTATGAGGATTTATGTTTTCTTAATGTTGAGGTATAATCCATACTGAAAGACTGTAGTTTTTGATCTTCATAAGTAAGTGCTTCAAGTCCTCTTCACTTTCAGCAAGCCAGGTTGTGTTATTTGCATAAGGCAGGTTGTTAATGAGTCTTTCCCCAATCCTGATACTGCGTTCTTCCGCACATAGTCTACCTTCTCGGACTGTTGCTCAGCATACAGATTGAATATGTGTTGTAAAAAGATATAGCCCTGACACACACACTTCCTGATTTTCAACCACGCAGCATCTACTTGTTCTGTTTCAATGACTGCCTCTTTTCTTTGTACGGGTTCCTAATGAGCATAGTTAAGTGTTCTGGAATTCCCATTCTTTGCAATGCTATCCATAATGTGTTAATGATCCACACAGTTGAATGCCGTTGCATAGTCAATGAAACACAGGCAAACATCTTTCTGGTAGCCAAGATCCATCTGACATCAGCAATGATATCCCTTGTTCCATATCTTCTTCTAAACCTGGCTTGAATTTCTGGCAGTTCCCTGTTGTTGTCTTGCTGCAACCGTTTTTGAATTATCTTCAGCAAAGTTTTGCTTGGGTGTGATATTAATGATGTTGTTTGATAATTTCTGCATTCTATTGGATCACTTTTCTTTGGAATGAGTACAAATATGGATGTCTTCCAGTTGGTTGGCCAGGTAGCTGTCTTCCAAATTTCTTGCCATACACGAATGAGCTCTTCCAGCTTTGCATCCATTTTTGAAACGTCTCAAGTGGTATTCTGTCAATTCCTGGAGCCTTGAAGATGGAAGGAATACAGAGAGTCATTGTACCAAGAAGAATTGGTCAATATTCAACCATTTCGGGAGGTAGCATCAAGAACTGATGGTACTGAAGAAAGAAGTCCAAGCCGCACTGAAGGCACTGGTGAAAAATGAGGCTCCTGGAATTTATGGTTTACTACTTGTTAGTCTTCGAAAGCTTTGAGTGTATATAAAAATATCTTACAAGTTTTTCTCTATTAAACATAATGTCTTTCAATCTTTATTTTGTTGCTCTTCTTAACTTTTCCTTTTTATGCCTAGTTGCTTTTGTCTTTCAGCAGCTAAAGAACAAGGTAATTCAAATCAGCATATTAAGGAAGTGCAGAATTTCAGGAAGCAGACACTGGAGAATAAATGACTGACCTCATGCACTTCTTCTGGCCCCTCACCAGCATCCAACATTTTCATTTCTCAACAAGTGATGATGCTTCTTTCAAATTAAAAAAACAAAGCCCAAACCAGTTGGCATCAAGTTGAATCTGACTCATGGCAACCCCGTGTTTGCAGAGTAGAACTGTGCTCTGTAGCGTTTTCAAGGCTGTGACCTGTCAGAATCAGATCACTAGGCCATTCTTCTGAGTCCAACAGCCAGCCTTTTGGTTAATAATAGAGCGCTTAACTGTTTGCCCTGCCCAGGGACTCCCTTAAACCCAAAGAGACTTCCAAATCTATGTTAATCCTTATTTGTAACATACACTTTTTCGAAGGTCTGCAGAAAGCCAAAGAAACTTTCTCTGATTTTTTTGATTGTCAGGTCTGGAAAAGCCCAGAAGAAGGGGGACATAGTCTAATGATGGGACAGGAAGCAATAATTCTTCCTTGCTGGCTTTGGTATTTACAGACTGCTGTGGACTCTGAGGCTGGGGCAGCCCCTTGCAGGCAGAGAGGTGATTTCGTGGCTCACAGCACTCTGCAGCCCATCCTTGCCGGTTCATTGCTCAGAAAGCACCTGCACTACATATTTTTATGCCAAGGCCATGAAAATTCAGACAGTGCAGCTGCCCTCAAAATTTCTCATTTCTTACCTGCGGTGGCAAGGTCACTAGGTGGCTGCACAAATAGGCTGTGGGATAGATTGCATATGGCAGGGCAAGCAGATAACAGCAAAGGGATTATATTGAAATGGCACTGAGGCCCTTATGGAGACTTGCTCTTTGCCAGGACAGTTCCACAGCGGTCCTCCAGCTCAGGTCAAACAAATGGGCTTCACTGGAAAAAATTCTGAAAGGCTTCCGCTTATGCACCGTGAGTCTTACCTACTGTCTTATGAGTGTTAACAGTGATTTTTCTCTCTCAGCTTCAGAAGAACCAGGCACATAATATGATGTCACCTGACTCCACACTTTCCAGATTGGTAAACCTCCAATGCCTCCAAGCCCTCGGAGATGCATATAGTCTGTGCCTGCTTCACAAAATTGTTATAAAGGTCAGAAAGAAAGAATGAGACTGGAAGTGCCTTCTAAACTAGCACAATAGACAAATTTATGGCATAAGTATTAATTTTATGTATCATGTATTTTTTTTCTTCTAGAATTTTCCAGAAGCCAAACTGGCTTCTCCTGGTGTCAGCTTGGAGGTCACTTCCACTATTAGTGTATATAAATGAGACCCAGGCCCTACCCTCAAAGATTCTTTATTGGAAGACTTTCTACATGTATGACTCATGAAGGAGGCAGTTACTTAAAAGGGCAAATTCCAAGAGGAACGCCATAGTGCCCCTAAGAAATATGTTACGGCAAATTCTTGCTCCTAGTCTGACAGTGGGTTTGGTTTTGGTTGGTTAGTCAAATCTAGAGAATTTTTCATCTTTTCAAGATTGTCTTTTTTATCCAATATTCAAGCTTACTACTGTCATTTTTATTCAAAAACATTTTTCTCCTAATGCCCTTTACTTTTCCAGTTTAATGTTTTTAAACTTTCTGTCCTAACTTCCTCATTCAATTCTTAATCCTTATTCCATTTTTCATATACATATTTAACTTTTTGCCTCATGGGATTTAGCCTTTTATCTTAATTTTTTTTCTCTTCTTTTATGTGCTTAACCTTTTATCTCATTGGCTTCTTGCTCTTTATCTTTTATTTTAAATCTCATCTGCTTTAACTTATTGTTTTTAACTTTTAACCTTTTGATTTTATTGTAGCTTTAATTTTTTTATTTTTAACTTTTACTTGATCTTTCCTTTTTATTTTCTCTCATACTTTACTCTCAATATTTTAGTTTTAATTTACATATAACTGTCATTTATTATTTTGAAAAGTAAAAAAAAGTCTTTATCCTCTAATTTTTAAATCAATTTTTTGCTTTTTTTTAATGACTGGCAAGGAAGATGGCTGTAGGTGAGGTGGGATGGGTGAGAATCTGAACCTTAAAACTCAGCGGCCATTTCCTCTGAGTTGTTCCTCACAGGACACTTAGAGGTGTTTCAGTCATTAGGCTAGGTTGCTCAAAAATCTCACTCCAGAAAATCAGGGGGTCTGGGGGGTAAGACTTCTCTTTACGCATTGGTATGTTTGATTTACTGAAGTGGTATCATTTCCTACCGTTGTATCTAACCAGTGCTTATGCAACCTTTTATGTGGTTATAATCCTTGTGAATAAAACTTTATTTGGTTAAGTTACCACCAAGAACCAAACTCAACCAGAACTCCACAGCACTCCCATTTCCAGTAACAAACTCCACTTTGGGTCAGATGCCAAGAGATAGTCAAATATGAAACAGTGTACTATGTTGGAAATACCTGGTTTATTAGAGGGGAGGAGTCATAGCAAGTCAAATAGTTTTATTTCTTTAAACCCAAGAACTCCCTGGAATGTGAATCTCACTGATTGTAGTTCGTTTCCAAGATCAAGACTGGTTGAGATTTGAAAGGTAAAGATCTATATGTGTTGTCTTCTCTAATGAATCTAACATTATTTGTGCCTAAGAGACTAGACTTTAGAATAGTTATCATTCTGATTTCCTAGTTTTAGAACTTACTATTCATTTTGGCAAGCAAGGCCAAAAAATGACATCTCTGTGAACCTTAAGAATGCTAACATTGACTTTGCTATGTCATATAACCTAAAACTATCATCCTTTTCTCGTTTTCTACAAATGGGGTAGGGGTAGAGGTGACTTTATAGCACTTATATTCTTCTTTTAAGGATCTTAATACTTGTTAAACATGATTTTTGATAACCATTTACTTTATCAACATACTCCACGAAAATCATCTCTGCCTTGGAAGCCATTGGGTAATGGTAGAGAGAACTGGTAAACTTACTGAAAGCCATTATTTGAGAGTTACGCATGTACTTTAAATATAAAATTCCTCATCAAAATCAATGATGAAGTTCAGCATCATTAGCCATCGGGGAAATGCAGATTAAAATCACAATGAGATATCACTACACACCTATCGGAATGGCTAAAATAAAGTTTACTGATGCTGCATGCTGGCGAGGACATGGAGAAACTGAATCACTCATGCATTGCTGGTGGGAATGTAAAATGATACAGCAACTAGGGAAAACAGTTCAGAAATTTCTAAAAACACTAAACGTGCAACTACCATATTACTCAGCAATTGTATTTCTGGACATTTTTTCTCAGAGAAATTAAAATTTATGTCCAAAATAAAACTTGTACATGAATGTTTATATTATCTTCATTCACAATAGTCTCAAACCGGAAACAACCCAGATTTCCTTCAATGAGTGAATGGTTAAAAAAAACTATGGTACATACATATCATGGAAGACTACTCAGTAACAAAGAAGAAAAAAAAAAAACCTACTGATAGACACAACCACCTGGTTGAATCTCCAGAGAATTGTGCTGTGTAAAAAAGCCAATCCAAAAAGGTTAAATACTAGCCAGCCAGCCAGCCAGTGCTAGAGGACTCCAATTATATAACACTTTTTCAATGGCAAAATAATAGAAATGTTTGACATTATAATGGTTACCAGGGCTTAAGGAGGTGGGTAGGGCAGGAGGGAAGTGGATGTGGCTATAAAAGGGCAACTTGATGGATCTTTGAAGTGATGGAATGTTTTGAATCTTGACTGTATCAGTGTCAGTATCCTGGTTGCAATATTGTGTTTTACTTTTCCACTGGGGGAAACTAGGTAAAGGATACATGAGATCTCTCTGAATAATTTCTTACAGCTGCATGTGAATATACAATTATCTCAAAATGAAACAGTTTAATTAAAAATCAGTGATGAACTCAGCCATTAAGAAAAATGAAGTCCTGATCCATGCTACAACATGGATGAACTTGAAAGACCTTATGCTTAGTGAAATAAGGGAATCACGAAAGGACAAATATTGTATGAGCTCACTTACATAAAAAACAAGAATAGAAAATATGTAGAAACCAAAGTTTATTAGTAATTATCAGGGGCAAGATAGAGGAGAAAGGGAGAGCCCTGGCTTAGGAAGCAGTGAGTGTTTGTAATGGGAAATTTGGCAACAATCATGGGTGATGGTTGCACAACACAATTAATGTAACTGATATCACTAAATTGTATACCTGAAAAATGCTGAATTGGCAAATGTGTTCTATATTTTTTTAAAACAATAAAAAAATCAGTGGTGAATAAAATTTAGTGATACTGGATACACACAAGTTAAATATGGGAAGAAGTTTTAGTTATATGTCAATTCTGGAGCTGGGTGTCATAAGTTGTATCACTGTCATTCATTAATTTATTCATTGTTACTTGTGTCCTATGTACTAGACACTGCTTTAGGGATGCCTCAAGATGAAGAAACAGCAGCAAAATAAATAAATGTGTTTCTGCCCACCAGAGCTTACATTCTAATGGAGGAAGACAACCAGTAAACAACAAAGAAGGATATACAGAGAATATGAGAAAATGACAAGTGCCTTGAAGGAAAACACACATGCACGTACACACACACTCCAGGATTAGTAGGATAGATAGTATTAGCCAATTGGTTAAGGGTGGGGAACTGTAGCTATTTTATATGAGGTGGTCAGGGAAGGCCTTATTAATAAGTTGATATTTGAGGAGTGACTTAAAGAAAATGAGGAAGCCAGCCACAGGATTATCTGGAGGAAGAGCCTTCCAGGCAGAAGGAATAGCAAGTAAGGTAGGAGTATGTCTCAAATGCTTGAGGAAAAACAAAGAAGGATAGTGTGAATGTCCTGGTAGCCAAGGAGAGAAATGATTTAAGGAAGCAAAGAATATCCAAAATACATAAAACAAACTCTAACAGCATTGAAAAGAGAAATGGACAGCTCCACAATAGTAGTAGGAGACTTCAACACACCACTTTCAGTGAAGGAAAGAACATCTAGAAAGAAGCTCATTAAAGACATGAAAGAACTAAATGCCACAACCAACAAACTTGACCCCATAGACATATACAGAACACTCCACCCAACAGCAGCCAAGTATGCTTTCTTTTCCAGTGCACATGGAATGTTCTCCAGAATAGAACAAGTATTAAGTTGCAAAGCAAGCCTTAAAAGAATCCCAAAACATTGAAATATTTCAAAGCATCTTTTCTGACCATAAAGCCATAAAAATGAAAACAATAACAGAAAAAGCAAGGGAAAAAATTAAATATATGGAAACCGAACAACACCTTGCTCAAAAACTACTGGATTATAGAAGAAGTGAAGAACAGAATAAAGACATTCATAGACTCAAATGAGGATGAAAACACATCTTACCAGAACCTTTGGGACAGAGCAAAAGCAGTGCTCAGAGGTCAACTTACAGCAATAAATGCGCACGTCCAAAAAGAAGGGCCAAAATCAAAACATTAACCCTACAACTCTAACAAATAGAAATAGAGCAGCAAAAATAGGCCTTGGGCACCAGAAGAAAGGAAATAATGAAGATGAGAGCAGGAATAAATGAAATAGAGAATAGAAAAAGAATGGAAAGATCAACCAAATGGATAAACTATTGGTTAAACTGACAAAAACAAGAGAGGAAGCAAATAACCCAAATAAGAAATGATATGGGCAATATCACAACAGACTTAACTGAAATTAAAAGGATCATAACAGAATATTGTGAACAATTGTACTCCAACAAATTTGAAAACCTAGAGGAAATGGACAAATTTCTAGAAACACACTACCTACCTAAACTAACACAAACTGAGGTAGAAAAGCTAAATAAACCTATGACAAAAGAAGAGATAGAAGAGGTAATTAAAAAAAAAAAAAAAAAACTCCTAACAACAACAAAAGTTCTGGTCCTGATGGCTTCACTATAGAATTCTACCAAATTTTCAGAGAAGAGTTAACTCCGGTACTAGTGATAGTATTTCAGAGCATAGAAAAAGGAAGAATACTTCCGAACTCATTCTAGGAAGCCAGCATAACCCTGGTAACAAAGCCAGGTAAAGACACCACCAAAAAAAAAAAAAAAACTACAGACCAGTATCCCTCATGAACATAGACACAAAAATCCTCAACAAAACTCTAGCCAATAGAATTCAACAACATATCAAAAAAATAATTCAATATGACAAGTGGGATTCATACCAGGTATGCATGGAATTTTCAACACTAAAAAACAAATGTAATTCATCACATAAATAAAACAAAAGATATGAACCACAAGGTCTCATCAATCCATGCAGAAAAGTCAAATTGGCAAGAAAGGAGTAAAAGTGTCCCTATTTGCAGATGATATCATCTTCTACACAGAAAACTCCCCAAGGAATCTACAAGAAAACTACTGGAACTAATAAAAGATTTCAGCAAAGTATCAGTTACAAGATAAACGTACAAAAATCAGTTGCATTCCTCTACACGGAAAAAGAGAACTTCAAAAAGGAAGTCACCAAATCAATACCGTTTATAGTAGCCCCCAAGAAGATAAGATACTTAGAATAAACCTAACCAGAGATGTTAAAGACCTATACAAAGAAAACTATAAGAACGATCTACAGATAAAATGCAATCCTTATTCAACTTCCAAGGACATCTTTTAGTGGGATGGAAAAACAAATCATCAACTTCATACGGAAAGGGAAGAGGCCCTGGATAGAAAGCATTACTGAAGAAGAAGAGGCCTCACACTACCTGATTTTAGAACCTATTATATTGCCACAGTAGTCAAAACAGCCTGGTACTGGTACAACAACAGATACATAGGACAATGGGACAGAATTGAGAATCCAGGCATAAATTCACCCACCTATGAGCAGGTGATATTTGACAAAGGCCCAAAGTCCATTCAATGGGGAAGAGACAGTCTCTTTAGCAAATGGTGCTGGCAAAACTGGATGTCCATCTGCAACAAAATGAAACAAGACCCACACCTCACACCATGTTCAAAAAGAGACTCAAAGTGGATCAAACACCTAAATATAAAATCTAAAGTGATAAAGATCATTAAAGAAAAAATGTAGACACTAGGAGCCTTAATGCATAAACAGAATACAAACCACAACTAACTAATGCACAACCACCAGAAGAGACACAAGATAACTAGGAGCTCCTAAAAATCAAACACTTATGATCATCAGAAGACTTCACCAAAAGAGTACAAAGAGAACTTACAGACTAGGAAAAAATTTTGGCTACGACAAACCCGGTAAGGGTCTAATCTCTAAAATCTACAAGATACTGCAAAACTTCAACAACAAAAAGACAAATAACCCAGTTAAAAAACAGGCAAAGGATATGAACAGACACTTCACTAAAGAAGACATTCAGGTGGCAAACACATACATGAGGAAATGGTCACGATCGTTAGCCAATAGAGAAATGCAAATCCAAACTACAATGAGATACTGTCTCACCCCCAACAAGCTAGCATTAATCCAAAAAAATACAAAATAATAAATGTTGGCGAGGCTGTGGAGAGACTGGAACACTTACGCACTGCTGGTGGGAATGTAAAATGGTACATTTTACACTTCAGAAATTGATTTGACACTTCCTTAAAAAGCTAGAAATAGAAGTGCCATATGATCCAGCAGTCCCACTCCTTGGAATATATCCTAGAGAAATAAGAGCCGTCACACAAATGGATATATGCACATGCATGTTTACTTCAGTACTGTTCAAAATAGCAAAAAAGATGGAAACAACCTAGATGCCCATCAACAGATAAATGGATAAACAAATTACGGTACATACGGTGGAATACTGTGCAACAATAAAGAACAATGATGAATCCATGAAACATCTCACAACATGGATGAACGTGGAGGGTATTATGCTGAGTGAAATTAGTCACAAAAAGGACAAATATTTTTGAGACCACTATTATAAGAACCCAAGAAAAGGTTTAAACACAGAAGAAAATACTCTTTGGTGGTTATGAGGGTAATGAGGGAGTTAGAGAGGAATTCAGTAACTAGATAGTAGAAAAGAATAATCTTAGGTGAAGGGAAGGACAACACACAATGCAGGGAAAGTCAGCACAACTCAACTAAACCAAAAGCTAAGAAGTTGCCTGAACACAACAAAACACTTTGAGGGACAGAGTAGCTGGGGCTGGGGTCTGGGGACCATGGTTTTGGGGGACATCTAGGTTAATTGGCATAAAAAATTTTACTAAGAAAATGTTCTGCATCCCACTTTGATGAGTGGTGTATGGGGTCTTAGAAGCTTGGGAGCAGCCATCTAAGATGCATCAATTGGCCCCAACCCACTTGGAGCAAAGAAGAATGAAGACCATCAAAAACACAGGAAAATACGAGCCCAAGAGACAAAGGGCCACGTAAACCAGAGACTCCAGCAGCCTGAGATCAGAAGAAATAGATGGTGCCCAGCTACCACCAATGACTGCCCTGACAGGGAACACAATGGAGAGTTCTTGATGGAGTGGGAGAAAAGTGGGGAGCAGAGCTCAAATTCACATAAAAAGACCAGACCTAAAGGTCTGACTGAAACTGGAGGGACCCCAGACACATGGCTCCCAGACACTAAACCCAGAACTAAAACCATCTGGAAGTCCACTCTTCTGACAGAGATTGGACTGGACTATAAAACATAAAATAATATTGGTGAAGAGGGTGCTTCTTAGTTGAAGCAGACAGAGGAGATCAAATGGTTGGCTCCTGTCTGGAGGCAGGATGAGAAGGCAGAAACCAACAGGAACTGGTTGAATGGATACAAGAAACCCAGGGTGGGAAGGGAAAGGGTGCTGTCGCCTTATAGGGATTGCAGCTAAAGTCACATAACAATATGTGCATAAATTTGCATGAGAAATTAAATTAAGCCGTAAACTTCCACCTAAAGCACACACACAAAAAAAAAAAAGGTCGAGGCAAAAAATAAATAAATAAATAAACAGCTTTGTCAAAAGCTGCTAATAATTCCAATAATCTGGTTATTGAAAATTAACCCTTTATATTTTGTATTATGAAGGATATTGTTGACCTTGACAAAGCTGCTTTGATGGAACAGTGGAGATAAAAGAATTATTAAAGCTGAATTAAGAGAAAGCTGGAGAAAAAGTGAAAATTTGCTAAAAGAGAAATTGATTGGTGACTTGAGGAAACCATAGGGTCAGGAAGAAATTTGTAAAAATGAAAGGTATTTCGTTATGTTTTTATCATAATGAAAGTGATTCTGAAGAGAAGGTAGACTTGATAATGCACGAAGCCAAGGCAACAGTTGTTGGGAAGATGTCCTTAAGTTGTCGTGAGGTGTCTTAGGGTGGGTTCTCTAGATAAGCACAGCCAGTTAAATGTATAAATATATAAAATGATATCTATCAAGGAAATGGCTCATGCGGTTGTAGAGACTAGAACCTCCCAAGTCTGTGGGTCAGGCTGGAGGCTTCTTCTGATTGATGTAGCCACAGGGGCTGACAAACCCAGGATTGGCAGGTCAGAGAACAAGGCACTTCCTCACAGGCCGAGAAGATCAATGAATCCCAAGATCGGCAGGCAAGACTGCAGGTAAGCTGCAAGCTCAAGTCCCAAGAATGAGAAGTCAGACAATAGGAGCCAGCTGCAGGATTTAGAGCCAGCAAAAAAGCCTGCAAGCCTTGCCAGAGAGTCCACCTGTATTTGATGCCGGCCACATCCCTAAGGAAACTACCCTTCAACTGACTGGCTGCTCACAGCAGATCCTATCATGGAGGTGATCACATTATATCCAGTCTTATCTTGGAAATGATCACATCATCACGTGACTGCAATACTACATCTTAACTGCCAAACCACTGCCAAATCATGGCCCAGCCAAGTTGACAAATGACCTTAATGATGGAATCTAATGTATAGAGTAGAAGGGTTGAACACAGACTGTTTATTCATAGGGTGTCAAGAAACGATGGCCGCAATACTGCTGCATAACAAACAGCAGTGTGTTACAGGGACCTATGTTACTGAGCACTACGAAGCTCTGCAGGTGTGTTGGGGACACAGCCCTAAGCTGGGCTGAATAGGCTGGGAGACTTCGCTCCAAGTGGCAGCAGCCGGGTTAGTTCATTTCCATGGCTTGAGCTCTGGTCTAAATCACACATCACCATGAGCCCAGGCTCATGGTGACAGCTGGAAGGAAGGCCAGCAGTGGAAATGTTTCAGGCCACTTGAGACATGAGCTTAGATCTGGCACAGTCACTTTTGTTTGGACAAAACAAATCAGTGTCAAACCCAAAGTTGAAAACTGAGGAAATACACTCCACTTCTTGGTGAGGAGAACTGCCAGAGAAGGTGGCGAAGGATGTGTCTACAGGGAAGGGTGAAGAGTCCATTAATAGAGTCTCTCACATGAAGTAATAGGAGTAAAGGCAGCGATATAGGCATGGACTGAGTAAATGGATGGAGGTTGAGGCTATTTTCTTATTGCTCCTATTTCCTTAGAGAAATAAGAATCAAAGTCATGGGCGAGGGTTGAGGATGTTTTAAATGCTTGAGGAAGGCAGGGAAGGTATACGCTTCTAGGAAATCGGAAAATTCATGGACTGGAAATATAGCAGAACTGCAAGGCAGTACCCTGTGTCTGTGAATTTAAGGAGAGACTAGTTGGCATGATGTGCGCGTCCTTCTAGGCTCATTAAGATGCATGGGTGCTGGCACTGATTAAGTAGATAGTAGCATTTAACCAAGTTTGCGACTTTGCCGAGGAGTGAGTAGAACTCAGAGAGAGGGCTGTGGACGGAGCACTCATCTCCCCTGAACCAGAAGGAGCTAAATGAAAGCAACCGTTCAGAGAAGAGACTGAAAAGTAAAGATTTGGATTAGTGGATGTCCAGTGAATGGTTGTAAGACGAGAGATAGCTGAGAACCTTGAGCTTCTTGTGAGTGAAGTGGACAGAGTTAAGGGGTGGGAAGGGATTCAATCTGATGTTGTTGTTGTTAGCTGCTGTCGAGTCGGTTCTGATTGATAGCAACTCTGTGTACCACAGAACAAAACACTGCACTGCCCTGTGCTATCCTTACAATTGTTGTTGTACTTGAGCCCATTGTTGCAGCCAGTGTGTCAATACATCTCGTTAAGGGTCTTCCTCTTTTCTGCTGACCCTATACTTTACCAAGCGTGATGTCCTCCTCCAAGGACTGATCCCCCGACAACATGTCCAAAATATGTAAGATGCAGGCTAGCCATCCTTGCTTCTAAGAAGCATTCTGGTTGTGCTTCTTCCAAGACAGATTTGTTTGTTCCTTTGGCAGTCCATGGTATATTCAATATTCTTCTCCAGCACGACAATTCAAAGGTGTCAGTTCTTCTTCGGTCTTCTTTATTCATTCTCCAGCTTTCACATGCATATAATGTGACTGAAAATACCATGGCTTGGGTCAGGTGCACCTTAGTCATCAAGGTGATATCTTTGCTTTTCAACACTTTAAAGAGGTCTTTTGCAGCAGATTTGTGCAATGCAACACGTCTTTTGATTTCTTGACTGCTGCTTCCATGGGTGTTGATTGTGGATCCAAGTAAAATGAAATCCTTGACAACCTGATGGTCTGTCTTTTGGAAGCTGCCAGTGTTCCAGGGCAGAGGGTGAGGCTTAACCAGGAACGTGCACAGCTTTGGGGCCCTGACTTCTCCGCTGCTTATGACAGTGTGAGGCCAAGGAAAGGACAAGGACAGTGGGAGCTGATTCCTTTTTGTAGTTTTTCACCCTGAGCAAGAATAACCTGGACTGGAGAACACCCCCCTCAGTTGTGACCTTGATGTACTGCATGGGAGCCCATTTGCACTCATGAGTTAGACTTGAGAGATTAGAAGAAGGAGAAGAGTTGATTGCCAAGGAGGGTTTAAAAAATTTGTGGGTGATCTGTGGTTATCTGAGGACCTTTAACTCTACCTTGGGAAAGATATGAACAGACAGTTCACTAAAGAAAGAATACAAAGAGCCAATAAACAGAAAAAAAAGTTTAACCTCTCTGTGCCCAAGTACATGCAAATTAAGAATACAAGGAGATAACAGATTTCAGGTGTCAAGTTAGCAATGGTAAAAATAATTATACAATTTAAAATTGGTAGAGTAGGGTCAGAGAAGCAATTTTATAACTGCTGGAATAAACTAGTACAAATTTGGTGAAAAATAATTTAGCAACATGTGTAGAGCCTTAAAGAACTCGTTTATTATGATTGTAGGAGTCTACTGAAAAAAATTATTAGAGTGTAGGAAAAGATTTATATATAGGAATGTTTACTGCTTCATAATTTATATGGTGTAGTTAGAATAAACATATATTAAAGATAGGGATGTATTTTAAACTTGGTGATCCATTCATATGATGGAAAACTACGAGGCCATTAAAAAACATGCTTTCAAAGAGATTTTAATGCAATATTATACTCATAAAAAAATTTTTTTAAATATAGGATATGCAAGTATATATGTGTGTGTTATGTGTATATGAAATAATATATGTATATGAGTAATATATATACACATATGTATTATTATATGTATATGAATGTGTACATATATATGTATATGTATGTATGTATTATGTATATATATCACACCCGCTCCTCACTTATCGTCATGGTTCAGTTCCAAAGACCAGTCCGTTACGCGTAAATCGGTGTTATGTGAAAATGGTTGGCCATGCTGGGAGTGGCATGATGTGAAGGCACACATGCTGATGGACTCAGAGGAGTTGGTTTCCCCAGCCTTCACGAAGCCAGATGGACCGCCCTGAAACTCATAAAGCCAAAGCCACTTTTTGACTAGGTGCTGGCAATACTTGTTTATTTACATAATTGCAAGAGAACTCAACAACTTTTAAAAAATTTGAGTTGATTTCTTGCCCTTAAACCTGTGTAAATGCTACACTGCTTACGGTTGTTGGGGACACAGCCTCTACAATTTATTTACCTTTATCACCTCCCTGAACATGGTATGATTTGCTAGAATCTACTGTAGAATCTATAATTTCTTTTTTTAACAGAGCAAACCTTACTCCTCTTAATTAGCTGCTATTAGCTCATTAAACATTCCACATAAAACATTTGCCAATTCTCTTATTGATCAGTATGTTGTTTATCGGCAGGCCAATATCCTACACAAGGAAAAAAGAAGCATGGTATTTATCTATATAGTTGTTGGGACCCATAGTTGATATATTTATCACCTTAGATGGAAAAGATAGAAGGATATGGCTGACTTTCTGCAATCTTTGACTCTGGACATGAATCGGTTAAAGCTTCTGGAGCTCAGTATGACATCTGGTTACTGAGCTATTATTGTTTCTATAAAACCTTCCCCATAATACTGTTGTTGTTGTTAGGTGCTGTTGAGTGGACTCCTATTCCTCACAACACTGGTTTGTTGTTGTTGTTAGGCGCCGTCCAGTCAGTTCCAACTCATAGTGACCCCATGCACAACAGAATGAAACACTGCCTGGTACTGCAGCATCCTTACAATCGTTGTTATGCTTGAGCCCATTGTTGCAACCACTGTGTCAGTCCACCTTGTTAAGGGTCTTCCTCTTTTCCTCTGACCCTGTACTTTGCCAAACATGCTGTCCTTCTCCAGGGACTGATCCCTCCTGACAACATGTCCAAAGTAAGTAAGACGCAGTCTTCCCGTCCTTGCCTCTAAGGAGCATTCTGACTGTATTTCTTCCAAGACAGATTTGTTCGTTCTTCTGGCAGTCCATGGTATGTTCAATATTCTTCTCCAGCATCACAAATCAAAGGCATCAGCTCTTCTTCGGTCTTCCTTATTCATTGTCCAGCTTTCACATGCATATGATGCAATTGAAAATACCAGGCCCTGGGTCAGGCGCACCTTAGTCTTCAAGGTGACATCCTTGCTCTTCAGCACTTTAAAGAGGTTTTTTTTTTTTTTTTTGCAGCAGATTTACCTGATGCAGTGCGTCTTTTGATTTCTTGACTGCTGTTTCCATGGGTGTTGATTGTGGATCCAAGTAAAATGAAATCCTTGACACCTTACATCTTTTCTCCGTTTATCATGATGTTGCTCATTGGTCCAGTTGTGAGGATTTTTGCTTTCTTTATGTTGAGGTGCAATCCATACTGAAGGCTGTGGTCTTTAATCTTCATTAGTAAGTGCTTCAAGCCCTCTTCACTTTCAGGAAGCAAGGTTGTGTCATCTGCATAACACAGGTTGTTAACAAGTCTTCCTCCAGTCCTGATGCCCTATTCTTCTTCATATAGTCCAGCTTCTTACATTATTTGCTCAGCATACAGATTGAATAGGTATGGTGAAAGAATACAACCCTGACGCACACATTTCCTGACTTTAAACCAATCAGTATCTCCTTGTTCTGTCCAAACAACTGCATCTTGATCTATATAAAGGTTCCTCATGTGCACAATTAAGTGCTCTGGAATTCCCATTCTTTGCAATGTTATCCATAATCTGTTACGATCCACACAGTCGAATGCCTTTGCATAGTCAATAAAAAAAGGTAAGCATCCTTCTGGTATTCTCTGCTTTCAGCCAGGATCCATCTGACATCAGCGGTGATATCTCTGGTTCCACGTCCTCTTCTGAAACTGGCCGGAATTTCTGGCAGTTCCCTGTTGATACACTGCTGCAGCCGTTTTTGAATGATCTTCAGGAAAATTTTGCTTGTGTGTGGTATTAATGATATTGTTCTATAATTTCCACATTCCGTTGGATCACCTTTCTTGGGAATAGGCATAAATATGGATCTCTTTCAGTCAGTTGTCCAGGAAGCTGTCTTCCATATTTCTTGGCATAGAGAAGTGAGCACCTCCAGCTCTGCATCTGTTTGTTGAGACATCTCAATTGATATTCCATCAATTCCTGGAGTCTTGTTTTTTGCCAGTGTCTTCAGAGCAGCTTGAACTTCTTCCTTCAGTGCCATCGGTTCCTGATCATATGCCACCTCTTGAAATGGTTGAACATGGACTAATTCTTTTTGGTATAATGACTCTGTATATTCCTTCCATCTTCTTTTGATGCTTCCCTGCGTCATTTAATATTCTCCCCATGAAATCCTTCACTATTGCAACTCGAGGCTTGTATTTTTTCTTCAGTTGTGTACAACGGAAAAAAATTTTGCCCGGTCCTGGGCCATCCTCACAGTCCTTGCTATATTTGAGCCTATTGTTGCAGCCACTGTGTCAGTTCATCTCTTTGAGGGTCTTTCTCTTTTTTACTGACCCCCTGCTTTACAAAGCACGATGTCCTTCTCCAGGGACTCTTCCCTCCTGATAACATGTCCAAAGTATGTGAGAATTCTCGCCATCCCTGCTTCTAAGGAGCATTCTGATTGTATTTCTTCCAAGACAGGTTTGTTTGTTCTTCTGGCAGTCCATGGTATATTAAATATTCTTCCCCAACACCATAATTCAAAGTCATAAATTCTTCTTGGTTCTTCTCATTCATTTTCCAGCTTTCACATGCATATGAGAGATGATTGAGGAAATTTTTGTTTTATGTTGAGGTATGATCTATATTGATGGCTGTAGTCTTTGATCTTCATCAGTAAGTGCTTTAAGTCCTCTTCATTTTCAGCAAGGAAGGTGTGTTATCTGTGTATTTCAGGTTGTTAATGAGTCTTATTTTCTCAGCATATAAATTGAATAAATATTGTAAAGTGATACAATCCTAACACACAACTTTTCTGATTTTAAACCACCCTGTATCCCCTTGTTCTATTGGAGCGGCTGCCTCTTGGTCTGTGTACACATTTCACATGAGCACAATTAAGCGTTTTTCAGATTGTTCTGGAATTCCTATTTTTGGCAACGTTATCCATAATTTGTTATGATTCACACAGTCAAATGCCTTTGCGTAGTCGGTAAAACACAGGTGAACATCTTTCTGGTATTCTCTGCTTTCAGTGAAGATCCATCTGACATCAGCAATGATGTCCCTCGTTCTCTTCTGAATCTGACTTGAATTTCTGGCACTCCGGTAGATGCTGCAACCATTTTTGAATCATCGTCAGCAAAATTTTACTTGCGTGTGATATTAATGATATTGTTCGATAATTTCTACGTTCAGTTGGATCACCTCTCCTTGGAATGAGCACAAATACGGATCTCTTTCAGTCACTTGGCCAGTTTCTTGGCATAGATGAGCGAATGCTTCCAGCTTTGCATTCTTTTTTTGAAATATCTGAACTGGTATTCCATCAATTCTTGGAGCCTTGTCTTTTGCCAGTGCCTTTAGTGCAGCTTGAATTTCTTTCAACACCATAGGCTTTTGATCCTATGTTACCTCCTGAAATGGTTGAATGTAGACCAATTCTTTTTGGTACATTGACTCTGTACATGTTTCCTATATTGTTCTGGTGTTTCTTTTGCCCATATAATAAAATAAAATAACCAAATCCATTACCGTCAATTCGATTCCAACTCATAGAGACCCTATAGGACACAGTAAATTTCTAAGACTGTAAATCTTTACAGAAGCAGACTGCGGAGCAGGTGGTTTATCCAAATTGTTGATCTTTCAGTTAGCAGCAAGCACTTTAACTACTGCGCCACCAGGGCTCCGTATTTTGCCCCTAGAATCCTTCAGAATTCCAACTTGAGGCTTGAATTTCGGTTGCCAAAATGAATGGTTGCCAAACAATGATTCTCAAACCAATTTAGTGATTGGAATATAACCCCCAATATTTAAGTGACTTGAAATCAATAACTGTATTTAGTGAGTTAATTTAGTTAGGCATATACATATTTTAAACAATTTAATCTTGTAGAGTTTATCAGGAAGTTATACCATCCCAGCTCAAGAAATCACGCAGGGACAGTTTATACAATTTGGAGACGCTGCTATAAAAAAGGAATCCCTGGGTGATGCAGACAGTGAATGTGCCTGGCTGCTAACCAGAAGGTTAGCAGTTTGAGTCCACTGAGAGGCACCTTGAAAGAAAGACCTGGTGATCTGCTCCTGAAAAATCAGCCACTGAACACCTTATGGAGCACAATTCCACTCTGACGACATGGGGTCACCATGAGTTGGCATCAGCTTGACAGCAGCTGGTACTGGTCTTCATAAAAAAATAATATAAAATCAAGTATAAGTATGTTCATCTAGACAAGAAAAATTCACAACAAACTTCCACCTTAAAACAAAAAGCCAACAACTACTATAGCTTCACTTGTTTGTAGAGCCTCTTTCAGAATCTCAGAAGAACCCTTGCAAGTCAGGGACCCTGACACTTAAACTTCCTTAGCTCCATGGTAACTGCGCTTTCGGGTCCTTGGGAGCGTAATTGAAAACAACAACAACATGATGATGGTGTGTATGGTTTGGGTTTATTTGCCTTAGATCTTTTTCAGACCATTTTTCAGATTGTAGCCATACGATCTGGAGGCGAGGGTATAGTTCATTTGGTGCTTTTGATTGTGACAGCTGAAAGCTACTTCTTAAGAAGAATTTTGGCCTTTTTGCCAGGTACTTTTAAGCTGCCCCTGTGCAGAGAGACAGTGGACTTAAGTACATGGACGCGTCTTTTCCAGATTCTGAACTTGTATAAGAGGATGTCAGGCCGGAGCTTACCTTAGCTTGCAGTTAAGAGAGAAGATTGCAGACTTAAGTGCTCTCCAGACACTTGTCAGAAAGTGCACGGCCTTAAACTCACTGCCCTTAGTGCTTATCCAAAGCTTGGTGGATGGAAACTGTTTATTGCTCACACCCTGCAGGAGATGCATTCA
Source organism: Loxodonta africana (assembly GCF_030014295.1). NCBI lineage: Eukaryota > Metazoa > Chordata > Mammalia > Proboscidea > Elephantidae > Loxodonta > Loxodonta africana. Next base: position 65,766,638 of record NC_087360.1, read on the forward strand.
ATACATTCTTCTAGAAATGAGTGTCATCTTTTTAGAGCAGGGAATGAGTTCCTAGCCAAGGGGACACTGACTGGATTGGTGCTATCCTGGGTCATTATCTAATAGTACTGTGGTGAGGACTTCCCTACATCTACACATTGGCAACTCAGCCACCTTTTCCAAATCTCCTAAAGTCATGAAATACTTTCAGTTCAGAGATTTATTTTCAGAAATTTTAATTATTATTTCTATCAGACTCTCTTTCATAGCTTAAAGACTTCTTAATTCTACCTTCTGCATACTGGGGAGATAAATTTTCACAATTCATAAAGCAGGCACAGCTCTTTCATCTTTAAAAATCTGAAACCAAACCTGTTGCCGTCAAGTCGATTCCAACTCTAGCGACCCTATAGGACAGAGCAGAGCTGCCCCCTAGAGTTTCCAAGGAGTGCCTGGTGGATTCAAGCTGCCACCCTTTTGGTTAGCAGCCGTAGCTCTTAACCATTACACCACTAGGGTCTTTGGAAATCCTCAAATATCCCCTTTGTATGCAGAATAAAATCTAAATTTCCTGATTTGGGTTTTGAAGTCGACTTTAACACTTACGTACTTTTTTTTTTTTTTTTAATATTTACCTTTGTATGTGTGAGTGTGTGTAATGAATATATATGTAACAAACTTTGAGCTTTCAACAGTTTTCACATGCCCAGCTCAGCAGCATTAATTATGCCCATCGTGGTTTTCAACCATGTTGCTCAACCATCACTTGTGTCCTTTTCCAAATCTTGCAGTGACTTTTAACAAAAGCCGAATGTCCTCCAGGCATTGGGTTTCCTCCTTCCCTTCCCTTCTGTCTTGGTTATCTAGTGCTGCTAGAACAGAAATACCACAAGTGGATGGCTTCAACAAATTTTTTTCTCTCGCAGTCCAGTAGGCAGACTAGAAGTCCAAATTCAGGGTGTGAGCTCCAGGGGAAGGCTTTCTGTCTCTGTCGGCTCTGAAAGAAGATCCTTGTCATCCATCTTCGCCTCATCTAGGAGCTTCTCAGCACAGGGACCCCAAGTTCAAAGGATATGCTCTGTGCCTGGTGCTGCTTTCTTGGTGGTATGTGGTCTCTCTGCTTGCGTCTCTTTTTTATATCTAAAAAGAGATCAGCTCAAGACACAATCGAATCTTGTAGCTTGAGTCCTGCCTCGTTAACATAACTGCCACTAATCCCATCTCATCAATATCGTAGAGGCAGAATTTATAACACATAGGAAAATCACATCAGATGACAAAATGGTGGACAATCACACAGTGCTGGGAACCATGGCCAGCCAAGTTGACAGATATTTTGAGGGGACACAATTCAATCCATGATATCTCCTACCTGCCCCAGGGAACGACTAACAAAATTTGGTCTCTATACACGTGGCTATTCTAGATATTTCAAGTAAGTGAAATCATACAATATTTGTCAGTTGTGACTGGCTTGTTTTACTTGGCATAATGTTTTCAAGGTTCATTCATGTTGTAGTGTGTTTTAGGACCTATTCCAACTAAACGATGAACTTCCCAGACTTTGCCCAAAAATTTTTTACTTTGGTTGTAATGTTTTCATTACTCATGTCTGCATAGTTATCCCTCAAGGCACAGTTAAATTTGTACCCTTCTCATGAGCCTGTTCTTAATCATTCAAGGCAGAAATGATCTTTTTTTCTTTCCTGATGCTCCTTGGACTTTTTGTGGGCGTATCTACTATATGCTCATTACAGCTTCTTGTACTAGTGTCTAAGGATCCCTGGTGGTGCAACAGTTCAGCACTTGGATGACAACCAAAAGATTGGCAGTTTGAACCCACCCAGAGGCTCCACTGCAGAAAGACCTAGTGATCTGCTCCCATGAAGATTACAACCTAGGAAACCCTATGTATGGGGCAGCTCTCGTCTGTCACAAGGGGTCGCTGTGAGTTGAAATGGACTGGACGGCACCTAACAACAAAAACAGCAACGTACTTTTGTCTGTTTCTTTCTCCTCCATGACACTGTGTGTCCGTGGGTGACTTTGCATACCCTTGTAAAGACAGAGTTCCTTACACTGAGTCAGCACCCATGCAATAAGATAAAAGCATTCAGTCGCACAGCTTCCAGGCTGGCAATAACAAATTCATTATTAGGAGGCAGTTTGTGATATAACAACAAGACTTTAGAATGAATTAGACCATGTATCAAATCCCGATTCTACCATTATCCATGAGCTGGTGACCCTGAGAAAATCAGTTAACCTCTGGAAGCTTCAGTCTGATTGTTTGTAAAATGGGTAGAGTGATACTTACCTGCAGAGACCATTACATGGATTATTGATAATGCAGCTGCCTGGGTGGCACAGTGAAGCGCTCAACTACTCATTGAAAGGCTGCCGGTTCAGACCCACCCAGAGGCACCTCAAAGAAAGGCCTGTTGGTCTGCATCTGAAAGGTCACACTCGGAAACACATGCGCTCACCGTGAGTTGGAGTCCACTCAAGAACCACTGATTAAACAATGTAAGTAAAATGAGCAGTGTGTGTTTGATTAATGGGGTGGTTTATTACTGTTTAACTCCCTAATTTCTTGTCTTTGTCTTGAGACTTCTGTGATTCTCCATAGCTGACAGGATCATATCTGTACCTACTTTAGTTCTGGCCCGTGGGAAAAGGAGGGGACTTACTTGCCTTCATTCTCCACGTCTGAGCCAAGACTTTCTCCTTTAATACTGATCCACTCAAAGGAGCTTACACATTTCTCAAGATAACTGAAAGACAATGTTATGCTGTCAGGTTATGAATTCCATCCTAGCAGGCAAAAAATTGAAGGAAATTTAGCAAAGACAAGGCTCTGAAGCATTTCATTCCACAGCCATCAGGGGCCATGTGTAAAATTCCTTAGCTTTGCCTACGGGGGCCAGATATCTTTAGCTACTGTCATTCCCTTCCTTGACTTTTTAAAATTTTATTTCCTTACGGCCTGCATTTTACCAGTGCCTTGTGGGCTGAGGACTAGCTGAGGAGCGAGTGATTAGGCAGTAAGATTCACAGTGCTGTTACCTCGTATCTTATAAAGGTCAGTGACTATATTCTCTTATACACAGATAAATTTCATTCATGTGCACATAAATAAATAAGTGATAAATAAGTGAGCCAGCCCTTTTGGGGATGATTTCATTGCTGAAAAGAAGAAATACAAAAAAGTGCGTGTATGTGTATATATATATATATATATATATATATAAATCAAACACAGTGCCGTCGAGTATATTCCGACTCGTAGCAACCCTGTAGGACAGAGTGGAACTGCCCCATAGAGTTTCCAAGAAGCACCTGGCAGATTCAAACTGCCAACCTTTTGGTTAACAGCTGTAGCACTTAACCACTACACCACCAGGGTTTCCATATGTATATAACCCAGTGCCATCGAGTCGATTTATATATATATGCATATATATACAGACACATATGTATGTATATTCAGGGTATCTCAAAGTGCCTCATAATCATGAATTCGTTATTGCCAGCTCAGGAACTGTACATGTGAATGAGGCAAGCAGCTTGGCCCTGTATCTTCCTAAGTGAGAGAGATGAAGGATTTATTTATTTATTTATTGTTATGAGGCTGAGAGTAGCTATGAGTTGGAATTGACTTGACAGCAGTAGGTTTAATGCGGAGTCTATATAAAACCTTAAACTCTGTTATCTGATTTTTTCCTGGTTGTTGTTCTTCTTAGTTTTTAATCCTAGTAAATTACGCTTACTAGCCCACCTAGGGATTAAGTTCCTGTGAGATGATTTGTCTGGAAATGGTATGCTCCTGGTACGTATATCAACCAATGTCATTCCCATGGATCAGCCATGATTGTCAGAGAAGCACTTCTCATCCAACTCTAGACACCCTGTGGTCTAGTAACCTGGCCATTCATACCCTTAATATACATCCATATCATTACTCATTCTCTCTCAATCTCTCTCTCTCTCTCTCTCTCTCTCTCTCTCTCTCTCTCACACACACACACACACACACACACACTGACACAAGCATAGTCATTCTTCCTTCTCTTCACGCTATGGTCCTTACCAGTTCTATCTTTACATCTAATAAAGAAAAATGAGAAAAAGTTCAATATGTCATGACATACCAAGGCACTTACCCAAATCCAAGGAGCTGGCTTATGTTTAGGAAATAACCTGTGTGATGTGGATTTGGCCCAGAGTGTTATATTTATTTGCAGTAAGAAACTAGATTCTTAAAAGTTCTGTTTACTTGAGCAGGAGTGGGTCCTTCAAATACAGCCTTTCATTATCTTGATGCTTCAATATGGCCATCACAAAAGACAGTGTGGTAATAAATGCATCTAAGATGTCCCTATAAAAATGTTTAAAACTTAATCTAATAAATAATTAATAGTCATGAAGCCTACATAGAAATTCTTCAGATACCATTCTCCTGTCCCTTCATGCCTCCCTTTCTTCACGAACCTAAATGCCAAGGATCAACACCTTTCCATATCTAAATAGAGTGTCCTTTCCCCTCAGAGTGCTGATCTGTGTCCGTAGGGGATAGACTCACACACTCACATCAGGTTTAGGTGAACCCTAAAAAGGGAGAAAGATTTTCCTTTATTTCCAATCAGCTTTATGTAGTTTAGCTAATCCCAACACTGTCTCAACAAAAAGATACGTTCTTGTCACTTTCACACACAGATAAGACTTCTATCAGGGTAGTGGGGGGAAGGCACTGCAATTTTTCAATTTAAACAGCTGCTTGTATTAGTGAAGTCTTGGTTAAACAAATTCCCAGTGAAACACAAGATAAAGGCAAATCTATTAGTATATTAATTGGAAAATTTGTTGCTACATTATGTGTACCAGTGGCAGAAAAAGGAAGGAGAGAGCATCTTGGTGTGATCTGATAATTGCCCATTAACCAATGCAATTAATAAATTCTCCAGACAATTACCTTGACACAAATATTTGCTCAGGCCCACAATGATTATGTTGATAGTGATGACAGAGAGATCTCACACATAGCATTTCACACCTCTACCTCGTCTGCCTGAGCAACCAGATTATCTTACTCACACCCAGGGTGCCCTACTTGCTTGTGTTTGGTTGTGCGATTGCATTCAGGGAATAGGTAGAGACACAGAAGTGAAAAGAATCTATGGAGGGTCAAGTGTTGTATTTCCCCTCCTCAGCTACAGATTTAATGGAAATGGTATTCTTCTTAAATAGTTCTTGGACCACATTTGTGGTATCAGGCATAATGATATCATTAAAAAAATTCCTAAAAAACTGGCTGAAAATTCAGTGAAATTGAATTTGAGTCTTCACATTGACCAGACTTATTCTATTTTCTTGATCAAGTCTTAACAAATGAAAGAGTTAGGTTGGGTGAGTATTGCATGATATCTAAAGTTGCTTATGGCTTAGGAATTGCATGTCTAAAGAATGGATCTCTCTTAGCCTTCATCTCAAGGTAGCTAATCAGTACCAGTATGGCAACCCCGTGTATGCCAGAATGGAACTGTGCTCCACAGTGTTTTCAGTAAATGATTTTTTGGAAATAGATAACCAGGCCTTTCTTCTAAAGTGCCTCATTATCTTGGTGGACTCAAACCACCAACCCTTCTGTTAACAGCTGAGTTTTTTAACCATTTGCACCACCTACGGACTCCCAAAGTAGTTAAAGGTACGTAATTAATAAAGTAAAAAATCAACCTCCATGAGAAGAAACTTCACTCATAACACTACCCTAACCTGCCCAGCACCGCTATCATAACACTACCCTAACCTGCCCAGCACCGCTATCATAACACTACCCTAACCTGCCCAGCACCGCTATGCCAAGAAGCAATGTCCTGGACCTCAGCCGCAGCACTGTGACTTCACAGTGGAAGGGCATAGAGGTATCCATGCTGCTTAGATCCCAAAATAAAGAAAACTCATTGATTTCCAAACAAACCCTTTGATACCAGTCTAAAAAAAATGAATTCAAATAAAAAGAATCCCAGACTCACTGCTGGATTCGGAGGTAAAGCAAGGGGATTATGTCAGGGGGCAGATGCTATTAAGACTGAAGTCCTTTACGGGAAAACTCTGTCTTCATATTTGCCAGTTGTCCTGTGTTTAAGGTGAATTCAACCTGGCTGCTCGTCTTTCCTGGAACCTTTGCAATTTCATTATTTCTTTCTTGAAGTAATTTGACTAGATGTAGTCAAATGTGACCTAACCAGTGCTTTGTATAAACATTTTTTTCCTTTTTCATATCCAGTACTCCCAACTGGTCTAAAAATAGTCTTGGTCTTTTGACTGCAGAAGTATATTCAACCAGAGTCATCAGGGGATAGTGCACCGTGATGACTGGGTTCATTTTCTTTTTGAAAAGATCAGATTCGATTATGAGATGGATTTTCATATCCAGGAATAATATTTGCCAACGTGGCATAAGGCAGTGTTTCTCCGACTAAGAATTGGGACACATTAGTTGGTCAGGCCACAATAAAAAAAGAAAGGAAAGAAAGAATGTCACACGAATTGAGAAAATATAAAGTATCTCCTCATATGGTTAAGTAATATTTTGTGAAACATTCGTTTCAATTATATATGAGTAAATGCGCCAAGTGTAGTCTGCATATTTATAGGATCACAGTGAAAATGCAATTCCTAACCTGGATTATGTTCAAGAAGTTTTAATGTCACTGTAAAAAGATAAGAAATAATTCTAAAGGAAAGGACGAGAAGATGTTAACCTTAGAAGAGAGGGTCAGCCCAGAGCTGTTATCTACCATGGGAATAACAGTTAAATGTTTCCACTGGGTGTTTCCCTCCCTTCATACCCCACTCCCACTTTTTTTTTCATTTTTAAAGAAATAATTGAGTAAGAAAAAATTAACTAACAAACATAAAAATCCCTGAAACAATAGCGATACCTTAAATAAGGCATGTATATGAATTCTGGGAATGGGCTGGCTGTACGGGAGTGTAAGTTCACTGAACATTTCCTATGGAACAGTCAGCAACAGCAGAGAGTGAGGGCTGGTCCTTCAAGCATAGCTTTCTCTGGCTTTTTGTCAGCGGTGCTTGACAAGTAGCTTCAGCTACAAGGATGAGAACATCTTCTAAGTCTTTTCAGCCATTCACACCTTTTAAATTACTTATCATGAGGGGATTTTAATTTTGCTGGTGATGGAAGTTGGGAGGCACATTCTGGAAGAATAATCCCTGAGAGAACGAAGTTCTACCATTAACCTGCACTGAGCTAACAGACAGATCCTGTCTGAACCTTGGAAGGAGAGAATTCCAGGGGTAAAATTCAAGAATATTGCTGTTTTGCCATGTGACTTTACGCAAATAATCTAATCCCAATTAAGTTTTCCTGAAATATCTGGTAGAACAGGGTTTTTTCCTAAAATAATTTTGATTCAATAAACATTTACAGTTACCTGCATGAAAGGCACTGAGGAAAGTGCTAAGGCTATAAGGAAGAACAGGACTCATAAACTTGTGAACTCAACATGAAAACAACTAATATTAATATCAGGCATTATAGAGTATGTTGCATGCCTCATAGAGAATGGGAGAACTAAGACATGTTGAACTAGGCTTTGTGGATCAATAAAAATCCAGGGGTCATTCTCGAACCCTCCTTCTTACCCATGACTTGCTAACAATGCCCAAATCTCATTGTTGTTTCTACAGGTGAGTTTTTTATTGCCACTGCCACTAACTCCACCCAGGCCAACATGACCTCTCACTTCTGTAATTTCTCACATGGATTCCAACCACAGCCTCTAGTTGTCTTTCCTTTTAATTTTTCAACAGGCCAAATAACTTTAGCTTCAGGGCTTCCACACAAGTTTTTCTTTTTTTCTGAACCCTATTTATTGACTAGCGTCTGTTGATGTTTTAAGTCTCAGCTTAAATAATATTCCTACAGGAGAAAATATTAATATCACACACAAGTAAAATTTTGCTAAAGATCGTTCAAAAGCAGTAGCAGCAGTACATCGACAGAGAACTGCCAGAATTTCAAGCTGGATTCAGAAGAGGATGTGGAACAAGGGATATTATTGCTGATGCCAGATGGATTGTGGCTAAAAGCAAAGAATTCTGAAAAAGTGTTTATCTTTGTTTATTGACTATGCAAAGGCATTTGGCTTTGTGGATCATAACAATTTATGGATAACATTGTGAACAATATGAATTCTAGAATACTTAATTGTGATCATGAGGAACTTCGGTACATAGACCAAGAGGCAGTCGTTCGAACAGAACAAGGGAATACTTAAAGTCAGGAAAGGTGTGTGTCAAGGTTGTATCCTTTTACCATGCTTATTCAATCGGTATGCTGAACAAATAATCTGGAAAGCTGGACTATAAGAGAAAGAACGCATCATCAGAATTGGAGGAAGACTTTTTTAACAGTCTGTGATACGCAGATGATACAACTTTGCTTGCTGAAAGTGAAGAGGATGAAGCACTTACTGATGAAGACCAAAGATCAGTATGGATTGCCCCTCAACATAAAGAAAACAAAAATCTGTACAACTGGACCAATAGGCAACATCATGATAAACAGAGAAGAGATTGATGTTGTCAAGGATTTCATTTTACTTGGATCCACAATCAACACCCATGGAAGCAGCAGTCAAGAAATCAAATGATGCATTGCACTGGGCAGATCTGCTGCAAAATATCTCTTGACAATATTTAAAAGCAAAGGTGTCATTTTGAAGACTAAAGCGCACCTGACCCAAGCCATGGTATTTTCAGTCGCTTCATATCCATGTGAAAACTGGGCAGTGAATAAGGAAGATCAAAGAAGAATCGATGCCTTTGAATTATTGTATTGGTGAAGAATATTGATTATACCATGGGCTGCCAGAAATACGAACAAATCTTTCTTGGAAGAAGTACAGTCAGAATGCTTATTAGAAGTGAGGATGGCAAGACTTCATCTCATCTACTTTGGACTTGTTATCAGGAGGGACAAGTCCCTGGAGAAGGACATCATTTTTGTAGGAGCTGAGGATTGGTGCAAAAGAGGACGACTCTCAATGAAATGGACTGACACAGTGGTTGCAACAATGAGCTCAAGCATAGAAATGATTGTGAGCATGGTGCAGGACCGGGCTATGTTTTGTTCTGTTGTACATAGGGTTGCTATGAGTCAGAACCCATTTGACAGCATCTAACAACAACCCTGGTGGCATAATGGTTAAGTGCTACGGCTGCTAACCAAAAGGTTGGCAGTTGAAATCCACCAGGTGCTCCTTGGAAACTCTATGAGGCAGTTCTACTCTGTCCTTTAGGGTCGCTATGAGTCAGAATTGACTCGACGGCAATGGGTATGGTACGGTAACAACAACAACAGGATATGTTACTTGGCCCGTAGGCTGATTAGATTATACTTCTCACAGCACTTCCCCCTCCCCCCCCCAGCCTCATCACAACACTCTTATAATTGAACTATAACTTCTGGTTTAATGTTCCTCTCCCCTGCCACGTTACAAATCATACTCACCACCGTATCTACCTAAATTAACAAAGCGATTGGCACGTATTAAGTGTGATAGCTCTGCCTCTACTTCTACATTTAGGTATGTATGTATGTATGTATGTATGTATATACCTATCTATCTGCCTATCTATAACTGTTTTTGAAGCAGTTTCAGCAAGTAGGGTAGATGGATAAAGAAGAGTTGATTAGGGTATTTTGGAAAGAGGGGAGAACATGGTAAAAGTATGGCTCAGGAATGGGATATTATACAGGTGTGGAGAAGGCACTGAGGCTGTAATGCCTGAGTTTTGTCTCAGACCCACAACTTATCAACTGTTCACCACTGGCCAAGTAAATTTTGGAATGGAATAAAAACAGTCCTGCCCATGCCTCTGTGTACCAATTATTGTTCCTAATACCATCTCTCCTTCCTTATATGCTGCATAAGGAGGATGAATATGAAGAAGAAAACCAATAAGAAAAAGACTTATCACCCGTAATTCTCCGTTACCTCTTTTTAAGTTGGTGAAGCAATACTAAATGACTTTCTATAATTTCATTCTGAGAAATTTTTCTCTGGTTTTCTTTTTTATGTTTTGCAGTTTCCCTTCAAGAGAAGGTTTTGGTCTGTTAGAGACCTGGTTCACACAGGAAACGCTGGAAGATATCTTCTATTTTTTCAGCCTGAATTTCCTCACTATGTGCTTGTTAAATACTAAGGAGCCAGCTGTCTTTGCGGAGCCCAGCCCTGGAATCCCGGAGCACAGCCTTGGTACTCACATCCTGGCCGATATTAGGTTCAAAAAAGGATGTTTTCTGTGTCGACAGTGAGAAGAGGGATTTTTCATTTTTCAGCGATGTGCAGTTCAGAGCAAGGGATCCCTGAGACACTTCCTCTCTCCTGTCTTGGTAACAATGAAAGTTCCTTGAGAAGTATGTTTTCACAGAGGGCGCTATCATGCCAGGAATCCTCAAAGCATAATCTGGTATCTGCATTATTGGGGTTAGTTCAGATATGTTTAAAATAGAACATCACCTTCATAAAATCACTTGATTTGAAACATTCTTGGTATAACCTTTTTTTTTTAGAAAGTGGGTTGAGATTACGTGGCACAGTATTGTGGAATGTGATTGGATTTGCTCCCCAGGAGCTCTGAGCAGGGACATATCAATGGGAACTGAGGAGATCTTGGGAGGAGAAGTTTACCTCTTTGGGAGAAGTAGTTCGTCATTGGAATTGCGGGCACATCGGGGGCAGACTGACTTTCAAGTGGTTTAGTGATTTTGCTTAATTTCTCTCTAAATAAAATATCTTCCCTCTCCTTATTGCCTGAAGCTGGGGCAAGGGCAAGACCACTCCCATTGCCCCATCCTGCTTACATCAGTGGCTTGGGTTTTAGATTTTTGCCATACCATAGCTAGTTAGGTAATCTTCAGCAAGCCAGTGCTTGCCTATCTGAGTCTGTTTCCTCACTTAAAAATTTTGGAAGCTTGTAGTTTTAGTGTTCTTTGTTTTATAAAGCAAGGAATCCCTACATGGTGCAGATGATTAGTGTGCTTGGCTGCCAACCAGAAGGTTGGACATTCGAGTCCACCTAGAGGCACATGAGAAAAAAATCCTGGTAATCTACTTCCAAATAACCAGTTGTTGAAAACCCTATGGAGCACAGCTCTACTCTGATATACATGGCATCACCGTGAGTCAGATTCAACTTGAGAGCAGCTAGTTCATTAAACTGAAAATTTAACATCATCCTGATTCCTTCAGAAGGGTAGCTATGTTCTTTAAGCCCCATTGTTATTCCCTTTCATTGTGCACATACTCTTCCCTTATCAACATGGTTAGGTTCCAAAGTGCAGGTCATTAAGTGAAAATTGGCATTATGGAAAAGTGGAGAATGACCACATCAGATCACATAATGGATGCTAACTACATCATTACATAACTGCCAAATTATGTAACTGCCAAATTACATCATTACATAACTGTCAAACTACTGAGAATCATGGCGCAGCCAAGTTGACACATAGCCTTAACCACCATGCCAGCGTTACTCTTGCCTTATACCTCAGTGTTCCTTACTACCAGATGGACGTAGTTAATGTGCAAAATAGTTGGATAGAGGATTTTTTGCTGTTGTCATAAATGCAAAATTTGGATAATGAGATATTCTATAAGTGAGGAGTGGGTGTATACATTATAACATTTCAATATTAAATGTTTACTGAAAACATTAGAGAGGAAGAAACACATGCTGTTATCCTTCTAACTATCTACCAGTTCTTCAAATGTTCAGCCTTTTGAAATAGGGTTACCAGGGAACTATTTTCAAATTAGATAATTCTGCTAACTAAGAGAATTCTTTCTTGGCTCTCAGTAAACTGTGAACTCCTGAAGCTTCCAAGAGTCATTCCATGCTTAAGAGGTGAAAAATATCTTCCCTAAATTAGATCAAATAAAGTAATGTGTGGATAAATGTGTATATAATATTTTAATAAGGGGAGTAGCTTCTGTTTTCTTTGATTATTTCTTCCATTCACGTTGCCCTGAATGGAGAGTGCAGGGGAAGTTGTTAAATTACATTTAATAATAGAGCAGGGCATTTAATGTATATTAATTAAATTCCAGCAGATGGTAAAGGGAGTCCTTGCTGAGTATGAATAAGGGGAGAGAGTTTTAACTGCCATGTAATTAAGCTGAACCTGCAGAAACAATGGAGGTGCGATTACTTTTTTATTAACACATTATACTTACATGTGATGTGGAAGAATTTAATTGCTCTGTAACTCCTATTATGTTAATCCAAGTTGCTCTCACGTCGGGCTCATCTCTGCTCCCAATAAACATGATGGTGCTGCATGAGTCATATTATTCCCAACATGTGTGCAATCATGTTGTGCAAGTTGAGAAATGGTCCCAATGTGCCTGGAAGTTCCTCAGTGCCACAAGGTGGCTGGCAGGGCATGTCTGTTTCCTGCTGAACATTAGTGGATAACTCCAAAACTTTAGGAGAGTAGAAAGAGAGAAGTGAGATTATTATTATTTCTTGCTGTCGTGTGTCTTAAACATACCGTATTTGATAATCAGGTCTTACCCAAGTTAGAGAAAATATTAATAACAGAGAAAACGTATCAAGTTCTACCTTGAGGTTCGTAAGCAAGGGTATATTCTGTCTTATGAGGTCACATATTTGTTTGCAATCAGATCTGTTCATTAGATTTATTTATTACAATGAAGGAATTGTAGTCTTTTTTTTTTTTTTTTTTCTGAGGCTGGCCTAGTTTCCAACAATATTTACATGGAATTCTCAGTTAGTTGAAGATCATCTTTGAACTAAAAGAAAAAAAAAATGTAAATCTTATGCTATTAAGATGAGAAGGACCCTTGATTAATGCAGTACTCTGTGGCCCCAGACCTTCTTTAATCTGATTACAGGCATATGAAAACTCATCCCCTATATGCAAAGGTTTCAGTAGCCAACTGTTTGGTAGTTCTTAGCATGATGAATACTCAGGAGAAAAAAATGTATGAGACAGTGCTATCTTTAGTGAATATTTGCTTCCAGAGATAGGTAGTTCTTTATCTGTCCACATTTTCTATCTAGGGAGGTAGATCTTCTTTTACTCTTAAGGACAAATAAACCATAAAAAGAAGCATTACCGATTACCACATCTTCCCTTCTGGAATGATAACCAAAAATCTCGTTGCCGTCAAGTTGATTCTGACTCATGGTGACCCTATAGGATAGAGTAGAACTACCCCATAGAGTTTCCAAGGAGCTCCTGGTGGATTCAAACTGCTGACATTTTCATTAGCAGACATAGCTCTTAACCACTATGCTGGCATGGTTTCCTTTGGAATGATAGCAGTTGGTAATCTATTTCTGTCTTCACGCTCTCTTCTCAAAGGTGGAGTCATTGATGCTTATGCCAGGTGTCTTAGGCTGGGTTTTCTAGAGAAGCAAAACAAGTAAAGTGGGTAAATATATATAGAGAGAGATTTATATCAAGGAAATGGCTCACACAATTGTAGAGGCTGGAACGTCTGAAGTTCGTGGATCAGGATAGAGGCTTTTCCTGATTCATGTAGCCACAGGGGCTGGCAAACCCAAGATCAGCAGGTTGGAGAGCAGGGCTCTTGCTCACATGCTGTGAAATTTGATGAAACCCAAATCGGCAGATAAGCTGATAGCTCAGGTCCCAAGAAATGGAGGTCAGATGAACAGGAAACAGCCACAGGATCCAGAATGACCAAAAAAGCCTGAACATCTGCTTATATTTGGATGCAGGCCACACCCCCAAGGAAAATCCCTTTCAACTGATTGGCTACTCACAGCAGATTCGATCATGGGAGTGATCCCATATAAACACTGAGAGTCATGGCCCAGCCAAGTTGACACACAGCCTTAACCGTCACACCAGCCTTCATTCATCCACTGCAAGCTCTGGATGCTAGTGCGCCCATAGTTGGGGACGACTTGAAGAGCCCTAGTTAAAACCTAGGTGACTGAGTTCAGTGTCAAGCAAAATTTAGTTTTAACCTCATCTTTTTTTTTTTTTTACTTTTGTTTAAGTACCGGGTCTGTTAATGCCGATCTAAGAACATATCCTGATTTTCAACTCTGATTCCTGTAACTAGATCTCCATTTTCTGACGCCCAGTGTTGTTGTCTTGCCCAGCACTGAAGCATCTGTAGAATTTAGATGGCGTAAGTAACTCATTCAAGTTTCTGTACTCAGACTGGGTTCATATTTAAATCAATTTGACTTCTAGATTTGAACTCTTACTCACAAAGCTCTGATAACCTTGAGATTGTGCTGTTATTAACCATGTCTCTTACGTTCAGAGATTCATGGCTTTTGTTTATCCTACTACTTGGAATTCTGCTTAGAAGCACATATTCTGAAATCATAGCCATTAAATTTCAGGGATTTAAAAAAAAAACCTAAACACACGTCGTCTTCTTTTTTTTTTGAATGCAGTAATGAGAAAAAAAAAACGCACACTCTAGAACTGGCTGAGCCACTGACACTCTGGGTAGCCTTGTTCCAGTCATTTACACTCTCTGTTCCTCTGTTTCTTCATATTAAAAGTAGAATGACAATCCCTGCCAATGTAGAATGCCATAAGGGTCAAGGAAAGGAATGCATGTACTGTCTGTACAGTATGGGTCAGAGACTATAGTGCTAGGCTGCTGGCTTTAACACGTAGCTCAACTGCCAATTAGTTTTGTGATCTTGGGAAAGTTATTTTGTGCCTCAGTCTTCTCATCTGTTAATGGTGATAATAACAGTATCTTCCATACAGGGTTGTTCTGAGAAGTAAGTAAATTATTATATGCAAAATATTTAGTGCACTGGCACGTAGTAGGTGTGACATGTATTTGTTGTTATTATTACACTTCTGACACATTTAGTGGGCACTCAGGAATAATAATATAGAAGAACTGGAACAATGCTTGCTGTGGAGTTAGGTGTCAATAACAAGTAGTTAATGATCCCTGTACTTTTCTTGGAGACCTGGTGGCTCGATGGTTAAGAACTTGGCTGCTAACCAAAAGGTTGGTAATTCAAATCCACCAACAGCTTCTTGGAAACCCTGTGGGGCAGTTCTACTCAGTCCTATATGGTTGCTATGAGTTCGTATCGACCCAGTGGAAATGGGTTTGGGTACTTTCCTGAATAGAAGAATTGTAATGATAATTAGGGTTTTGGGGGTTCCAAGTGATTATAAGATTCTTGCAAACTTCTCAAAGTCTCAGAGATTAAATTGCAAAAGAAATCTTCTAGGATCAGAAAGTTTCCCATATCTGGGATTTGTATTCCTAAATGATTTGAAGTAAGTTTGTTTTCATTCTTTTCCTCTTCTAGAAAGAGAGTCACAGAAATATTCTAATTGCCTGTGTTTGTGCTAGCCCGTGGAATTTTGGGTTCAAGCATTTTTCAAGTTATTAGGGCCTAGACTTAAACGAAATTTGCTGCCAGGTTAGGAAAAAAAAAGAGATCCAAGCGATGCATCCTGTTGATATAAGTGCAGGGGAACCAGATCCCTGGGAGCCTCCAGTTGTCTCCCAGGTCAGATGTGCCCGAGAGGTAGGAAACTGATGCTGTGCAGAACACATCATATTACCTCCCCCACTTGAACTTTGAAGGAAGAAGGTAGTTACAGATGTGTGTGTATTATCTTTGGTCTAGGAATACCTGCTTTTTTTTTTTTTTTTGTCCAAAAGGTCATTTAAAATGTTGGGCTCCCAAAGAATATACTTTTTCTAAAAATTTGTATTTCAAAATTAGAAGCTATTTTAAAACTCACCTGGTTCGGCCACTTATTTTTATCAGATAAAGAACCTGAGCCTTAGAAGCAGAAGAGCCCTGGCACTTGTCACACCGTTTAATTTATATTCCCTCATTCTGACTCCGGTTCTCTTTCTGATGCTGTCATGGAAAACATCGTCAGAGTCACCTGCTGTGTCTAATTAGCCTGGGAGCAGAGGAGTGAACATGATCCCCAGTGAACCCAGTCCCAAATCTTGTGGGAGCATTGCTTGCCTGGAGCTTTTAATAAAACAGATAGAGCCCATGTGTAAATAAGCATCTCCATGTCTGTATGACCCTGACAAGCTTATTGGGTTTACATCAGCATTCCTTATTGCCAGAACCCCTAGAGATCAAACTTGCTGTTGCTCTCTGCTTCTGGTTCCGTAGCCCAGTGTCTCATTGGAATCATGGCTCCCTCCTTCTTGGAATCTGTTCCTTCCTCCTTTGTCTCTGCAACAAGATTTGCAGGTGGAGTTGCCCTCTCCCAAAGTAAGATTTGAAACAGAGACTAGTATATCTGAACATGCCCACTATAGTCCTAAATGGAACCTCTTTCTAAAAATAAGCCTAAAAAATCAGCCTTCAACTATTAAATTATAAGACAAAATTAATAATTCATTTTTATTAATATGGGTAATTCCTCTGGGTTATTTAAAATGCATGTGGTAGTGCAGTAGGGGCCAAGCTACTATAAATTCATTTCCTCAAGTCAGTCTTAGAATTTTTCTAAGAAACTGGATAAGAAAAAAACCAAACCAAACCCAATGCCATTGAACAGATGTCGATAATCTGACACACTGTGGAGGAAAAACAAATCACAATGTATTCAGATTAAAAAAAAAAAAAAAGACAAATTTCAACAATAAATAAATCCACATTGGCCTTTAAAAATGGAAAGAATATAGAAAATTTTCACTCTTAGAAATAAGACGGAACATTCCAAGCCTGCTAGTTTTCCATGGTTGGGGTAGAAACACGTAATTTTTCTAACCCAGGAGAAGACAGTGAAATGTTCCTCAGGGTAGCAAAATCTCCTGTCTTACTCTGTAATTAAGAAAAATGTGCTAACTTTATGGACATTGGGACCCAAGTTCTTGTTTAGGTGAGTGGAGACTGCTATGCGGGTATCTTGTGAGAGAGTGCGCCTGGCAGCAGATCCAGGAGCCCTGGTGGCACAGTGGTTAAAAGCTTGGCTGCTCAGCTAAAGGTTGGGAGTTCAACTCCACCAACAGCTCCTTGGAAACCTTATGGGGCAGTTCTGTCCTGTCCTATAAGGTCACTATGAGTCAGAACCTGGGGGTTGGCAGCAAATTCAGCCATCCGGAATTTGAGGTGTGCTTGACCAATTTTGGCTTGGCAATTTCAAGCATGATGCTTCCTTAGGCTGCAAATAAATCCCAAGACATACAGTCAAATAAAGTAAAACTTCTAAGGCGATGTAGGGTAAAACCTATTTCTGACCCTGAGGAAGATGCAATAAGTGGGTCAGTTCACTGTATTTGGGTTTGAACCACACCGATTTAGGCTTGAACTGGATTTTATAGGACTGGGTTTTTCCTCCATTCCTGATGATCCGAAAACATCTCTGTACATTTGCTTGCCTCTGTTCTGTGCAGGTGGCGAGACCACAACATTTTCACTTGTCTCCAGACGAGGTTATGCCTAAATAGGGGGCCTTCATCCGCTTGAAGCACTGCACATTTCTCTACGTTTTAATCGAAGCTCATTTCTTTTCTTTCAGAAATTGGAGCTCGGGTTTCCCACAAGGAATGAGAGCCTGCCCTCCACATCAGGACGCTTAATAAATAATAACTGACTCAGACTTAATTTTTATGGTAGTTCAGCTCCAACCTTGACTCATCATTAACCCCTATCTTTCTTGCACACCCTACACAACATTCTCTGTGGGTTCTACATTCAAAACACTTTAAGGAAATGAAACATCTCAACCCACACACCGCTGCTTCCACTCTCTCTAAGACAATGTCATTTGTTCCTTGATTTCGGTTTCCTTAATTTCTGCCCTAACTGGTTTTCCTGCTTTCACCCAAATGCCCTGACAGCCTATTCTCAACACATAGACCAAAAGGGTTCCTTTACACTGGAAGCCAGACCATGTCATTCATCTTCTCACAATCGTCCAGTAGCTTCACAGATAGGAAACTGGCTTTCACTACCTGGCTGTCCTGAATTCTTTGTACTCTGCCAAGGCTTTCTCTCTCCCAACCGTACTGATTTCATTGCTCATTCTTAAATATTTCAAGCATACCTTCAACTCTCCCAACTTTGGTCCTCTGAATTTGTTGCCTGGAACTCTCCCCCAAAGCCCACATGTTCCTCTCCCTAAATTTCTTCTGTTACTAGAAGGAACTTTTTAAACCAATTTTAACAAAATAGCAAACGCTTCCATCCCTCACATACTTCTTCAGTTTCGCCCATAGCATTTATCAGCAGAGATTTTGATTGATTGATTGATCGATTGACTGATCTTCTGTACTATAACCTCCCTGAGATCAAGGGCTTTACTGTGCTCACAGCTGTATTCTGGTATCTAGAACAATGCCGTCAACTGAATATTTGTAGAATGAAAGATTGAAAGGATTATTCTAATTGATTATAACTAATTAAATTAATCTTCAATGGAGCCAACTAGTTTTGAATGGTTCAGACAGATTTTGGCCAAGCCAGAGAAAACCCAAGCCAGTTTTCACACAGGTTTCCTATAACTCAAATAAGTTCTTGACTAGACTGTGAGTTCCTAAAGGAAGGAATATCTTTTATTTTTTGTATATCCCCAAAAGCAGCCATATTCCTGACCCATAGCATGCCCACAATAAATGTTAATGACTTGAACTTTTGCAAAGATAGCGTTTATAAAACATTATTTTCATTTGCATCAGATCCACTTACTTTAAATCAGAACTTACTAAAATGATTCCAGATGTGTCCTTGCAGCTTTTGTAGGAAAAACAAAACACCACAAATTTTAGTAAAACAAAAAGAAAGTTTTATTTGGCATATATTCAAAAAAGCCAAAAGTGGGAAGTGGACAAGCATGCTGCTAGAGCCATGTGTGCGCGAACCCAAGGAAGTATTACAGAATAAGCAAGAATGGGAAAACGGACAAGCATGCTGCCACAGCCATGTCTGCCCGAGTCCAAGGAATGCTACAGAATAAGCAAGAATGGGAAAACGGACAAGCATGCTGCCACAGCCATGTCTGCCCGAGTCCAAGGAATGCTACAGAATAAGCAAGAATGGGAAAACGGACAAGCATGCTGCCACAGCCATGTCTGCCCGAGTCCAAGGAATGCTACAGAATAAGCAAGAATGGGAAAACGGACAAGCCTGCTGCCACAGTCAGGTCTGCCCGAGTCCAAGGAATGCTACAGAGTCATCAATATATATTAACGTTACAAATTGGGCAAAACAATTGAAAGCTTCACCTTTTCACAGATTGGCTAGAAACTGTGATCCTACATTTTGAATCATCTTTTTTAACAATCGTAGGTACAGGTTTCCGTAATGACAGTCAGGAGGGTCTTCATTGGTCCAACAAATTTCTATTCACTGTATGTTAATAGAAAAAGACAAGAGTGGAAAGTGTTTTGTGTTCTGGCTTAAGTGAAGGGTTCCTTAAATGATATTTTCCAAGATTATTTTAGCTATTGTCTTTATACCTCAGGGCCCAGTTGATGTGTCCTGTGAGTCCTTGAGGGCCTAGCTCCAGCTGGGTCACATTCTCTGTGCTCAAGAACAGGAAATAATGATTTTAATATTTCCTAAATCACAACCAATTGTGAACTACCTTTGCCATTGTTTTTTCTGGTTTAAAAAAATGCATATATATATATATATATATATATATACACACACGTACATATACACATATATATGTATTTGCCACAATGATCTTGTATTTTACAAAATCGGTTATCAAAAATAGCTTATGCAGTTGGTGTACAGGGTGACTTTATGATTCTCACAAACCAAAAACCAAACCATTGCTCGCAGGATTTCCAAAGCTGTAATCTTTACGACAGCAGACTGCTGCGTCTTTGGAAGAGTGGCTGGTGAGTTTGTTGACTTTTTGATTAGCAGCCAAGCACTTAGCCACTGTGCCATGAGGGCTCCTCATGACTCTAGTAATATGAAGTAAAATAGATTAACATTAATACAAATAGAATGTTTGAACTCTTTAAAAATTTAAAACTAATTGCAATTATAGTATGGCAGAGTAGAAGACTTTCTTCCAAATTAATAAGAAGACCAGTTTTGGCTCTTATATAATTCTCTTGGGGAAAAATTATTGGAGTGCATCCAAAATTACCGAGTGGTCTTCATGGTTTTAAGAAAGAAATTAGAGAAGGAAAAAAATTGCTGGCCTTAGGAAATTAGTGAATTACAAAGTCATAGTTATTATACTAATACGCTTAATATTACTAACACTGCTAACATTTCTAGAGCAGTTAACCAAATGTTAAGTACTATATTAAGAGCTTTACGTATAATGATCATTTAATCCTTAAGCAACCCATGGACAGAACCTAATGTTATCTTCACTTTATAAAGGAACTAAGATTAATAGTGTTAAGTAGTTTTCTCAAGGTCACACATTGAGTCGTTGATTGAACTTGGGCTGAAACGCAGGTCTTTCTCTCCCAAAAGCCTAGCTTATTAGCTTCCAGCCTAATAAGCTTGGGTCGTCAGTTATATGGCAAAAGGAGGTGCCCTACTTTCTCATCAGAATAGTTGCAGAAGTATCATCTAGAGTATACTGGACTTCATATAAGAAAGAGATTTAAAAAAAAAGTATCTGCTCACTTATACAAAAGAAATACAAGGAAGGATAAATCGGGAAACAAATGAGGTTGTTTACCTAAAAGAAGTGGGTGGGAAAGAACGTGAGAATGGTGGCAGGGTCGTATAGATAAGGAGGAGTGACACTCTTTAAATAATACCTTTTTTGTTTAGTTCTAAAAGTTTTATTTAAAAAAAAAAAAACCGATTGCTCTCCAGTTGATTCCAACTCATAGTGACCCCATAGGACAGAGTAGAGCTGCCCCATACAGTTTCCAAGGAGCACCTGCTGGATTGGAACTGCTGACTTTTTGGTTAGCAGCTGTAGCTCTTAACCACTATGCCACCAGGGTGTCCAAAACTCTTATATAGACCCCCCAAATAAAGAATTAAAAACAACCAGGATATTGGGGGAAACCCAGTGGAATTCATACAGTGACAAGTGACCCCATCTGCATGAGTCTCCAATAAAATAACCACCCTTGAAAGGGTTTGGGGATGAAAAGAACTGACCTGAACAACCTTGGAAACAAGACTGATTTTATGCTGTGTTTATGTTTTGTATTGTGAGGATAACAACAAGAACTGTATAGTAATATGGCCCTGTAGTTAGTAAGTTTGTTTTTCACAGGGTATGGCTAATAATTTCAAAACTAATATGTGTGTATATTAGGGTTATAAAAATAAGCAAATATAGGTAGTCCCCGACTTACGACTTATTCGAGCTACGACAAACTGCACTTAGAACCATCTGTTTTTTGTTTTTTTGTACATCGTCCTGGGGAGAAATGCATACAGGGAATATGGGAAAAATTGCTGGTACGTGAACACAATCCAAGCATTTAATCAGAAGAATATAGTGGAAGAGATCGGTGGGAAAATCATGCGTATGGCAAGAACACCTTATTTAGAATTTGATATCGACGATGTGAAACAGCTCACAGATCACAGAGAGGAGGCATTCACAGATCGAGACTTAATGGATTTTGAAGAGGCCAGAAGTGGTGAAGAAGAAAGAAAGAATGAGGAAGAGGAAGGAGAGAAGTTGTCAAAATTCTTTGCAGTGAAAGAATTAACTGGAATTTTTTCTAAAGTAAATCAGGGGCTTCAGTTGCTTGAAAACATGGACCCAACTACTGATCGACTTGCTAAAGTCGATATGCAGATTCAGGAAGCAGTGAGATATTATCTCGAAATATAAGAAGAAAAAAATAAAAAGACCATACAGACAACTCTCACTGATTTTCTGACTGGAAACACAACCCTCATTGCTAGAGATAATTCAGATGATCGAGAACCTTCCACAAGTGGAGTTGTTACCACAGTTGACAAAATGCAATGTCATCCAACTCTTCCTTGTCGTCAGAGTAAATTTTCATGATTTGTGTATTTTTATATATATGTTTGCATGTATTAAAATGTATCTGTAAGTTTATATGTAATGTTTCCAACCCCCAAAGACAAATAAAGATCAGATTTACAAAGACATTCATAATGAAAGGCAACAATACTGAAAGCTAAAAAAAGAAAAAAAAAGTAGTTCCTTGACTTATGCCAGAACCTACTTAAGACAGAGTCTTCAGAAGTGAACCCTGCACAATAAAACCTGCAAAAGCCAGAACGTGTGTAAGGCAGAAACCTGTCAGAGAAGGAAAACTCAAATATTTTCCACTAATATGAGCAACAGAAAAGTGTTAAGACTGCGCCATGTCAAAGGCATGTCCCATCAAGTTCCAGCTCTCACAGGTTTCATTGTATGCTGTAGATATTGAGAGCCAGGTTGTTCATTGCCTGAGAAAGATGCTCCAGATAAAAAATGGGAGTTGTGAATTAGGATCAGAAGTGTCGCAGTGCTGGGGAAGCTGACACAACTTGTCCAAGGCAAGGTCATGGAAGCTCCATAGACACATCCAAACTCCCTGAGGGATCGAACTACTGGGCTGAGGGCTGTGGGGACCATGGTTTCTGGAAACATCTAGCTCAACTGGCGTAACAGTCTATAAAGAAAATGTTCTACATTCTACTTTGGTGAGTAGCGCCTGGGGTCTTAAAAGCTTGTGAGCGGCCATCTAAAATACTCCACTGGTTTTACCCCATCTGGAACAAGGGAGATGAAGAAAACAAAAGACACAAGGGAAAGATTAATCCAAATGACTGATGGACCACAACTACCACTGTCTCCACCAGACTGAGTCCAGCACAACTAGATGATGCCCAGCTACCACTACTGACTGCTCTGACAGGAATCACGACAGAGGGTCCTGGACATAGCTGGAGAAAAATGTAGAAAAAATTCTAACTAAAAAAAAGATCAGACTTGCTGGCCTGACAGAGACAGGAGAAATCCTGAGAGTATGGCCCCTGGACCCCCTTTTAGCTCAGTAATGAAATCACTCCTGAGGTTCACCCTTCAGCCAAAGATTAGACAGGCCCATAAAACAAAACGAGACTAAAGGAGCACACCTGCCCTGGGGCAAGAACTAGAAGGCAGGAGGAGACAGGAAGGCTGGTAATAGGGAAGCCAAGAAGGGGAGAGTGTGGACATGTTGTCAGTGTTACAAAACAATATGTGTACTAATTGTTTAATGAGAAGCTACTTTGTTCTCTAAACATTTATATAAAGTACAATTAAAAAAAGTGTTGGTTTGGACTTTTTTTTTAAACATGCATAGAGATGGATAGATAAAATGTTTTTTTGTGATTACATATATATATATTCATTAGCTCTGTCTAAAGTGAGGGCACAGAAGCAAGGACACGTCAGTAGGAATGAACACATCTAGTGCCCAGATACGGGTTTCTAAATACTGTTCTCCAATAAAAGAAACTAGGATTCCCTGGAGAAAAAGTTGATTCCAGGGCTGGGGAAGAGAAAATACAAGATGAGCCTGGAACATCCTGTGGTGCCAAGAAATAAGGAGATGCTTAAAACATGATGGAGACATGTTGAAAGGACACGGGTGCCAACTGAAGAAAGGTTAAATCTGGGACAACTTGACCAAGAAAATAAATAATGATTCTAGTGGGTTATAACCCATAGAATAAATACCCCTGAGTCCATACTGATATAAATAATTGAATGAATGAATGAATGAATCAGGGAAGGGGGAGCTCCTTTTTACAGGAGAATTTCAATTTGTCAACATAGAAGGAATGATGGAAATGAAAAATCACCATGCAATCATTAATCAATCATTAGGGAAACACCACAGCTTTAATTTTTGTAGAAAAGATTCATTGATAGATGTCGGAAATGGTGAGTAAAAGCATAATGCAAAAAAAGATATTTGCATAATCTCAAACTATTGCCCCATAAGATACTTATTAGTTACAAAGGGAAAACAGTAACCATCAAATGATGCTACCTGGCAGACACCACCTTAACCAAGATCAAAATTAACATCACCAATAATAAGCCATATCACACTATGTGCACCGAGAAGGGTCCAGCATCACTTCAGTGGTATAGTATTCTTGTCTACAATGCAGAACCTCAATCTAATCCTGAGAAAATATACGACAACCCAAAAGTGAGGTACATTGTATTAGATACCTGATCAGTATTCTTCAAATGTGTCAAGTTCATGAAAAATAAAGATGGAGGAATGGTCACAAATTGGAGAATGAAGCTACATGACAAATATAATATGGGATGCTGGATTGGAACAAGATGGTAAAATGGACATTAGTTGGAAAAATGGTGAAATTAGAATGAAGCCTGTAGATAAGCTAATAGTATCATACCAACGTTAATTCTCTGGTTCTGATAATGAATGAATAGACCATTCATTCACTGATATATTTAATTATGTTTATGTACAATGTTAGCATTAGGGGAAGCTGAAGATGAAGGGCACACAGAAACTCGGTGTTTTATATTTGCATTTTTTCTGTAAATTTAAAGATGTTTTGAAAATAAGGTTTAAAACATAAAAACCCTTGGAAATAATACTAAGAGGGCAAGATGAGGGAGTGCAGGCAATTTAAGGGAAATATATTCATCCCCAGGAAGAGAGAAAACAACTTAGGTCGTAAATTCTACTGAGCACCAACGAGACTCATTGTCTTCACATGCAAAAAAGACAGTGCATATATTGTTGCAGATTTCCTGTTGAGGAAGGCAGAGAGCAAGGAGGAAGAGGAAAAGAAAAGGCAGAGACTCATTCAGCATAAAGTGATGCGGTGGAAGAATGCATGTCTTCTGAATACGGAGTAGGCTTGCTCGAGCAATGCATACACGTTTATCTCCACATCAATTGCATAGTTAGCGATAAAAAGGACTACCTGGTATGTGTGTATTTCTAAGGCATGTAAACACTTTGAGTTCTCTTCAGAATGTCCAGGTTTTCACATTATCTCTGGAAAGAAGAAGAAGAAGAGAAAAAGGTATTTAGCAGCAGAAGTAACTCCATTAACTTATACCATCTGAATCTCAGTTATATCCAACCTGGCATAAAATTCCATGAGACAGACAAGAATGACATTTAAATGCATGGAGTTGACATACCTACCCCCCCCCCCAGCAAATAACAATGTACAGCCACATTTCTGTAGCCAATTTCACTTCCTAAGTACAATATTTGACGTTTTATTGCAGTGAACGGAATCCCTACCAGCATAGTTGTATTTGTAGGGTTTTCTCCTGGGAATGGGTAAAGCAGCTGCCAATTTTAACTAGCCAGGATAAAGGGCTAGAATAAAGAACCAAAAGAGGGAGGTTAAAATAAATTCCTGTTGTAAATTTGAGAGGTGTTGTTAGCAAAAAGTAAAAAGTGAAATAAATATTACCGCTCCTGGACACATCAGTGAAAGTAAAGCAGACACTTGTGTATGTATGATTGCCATCCAAACCAACCAAATTAGGGCCCACAATGAATCAAAGGGAGAAAAAAAGATGAAAAATAGCATCAGCATCTGTATTTTTACTGTCTGATTCACCACACATAAAATATACATCCGGTTTTGCAGAGTTTTTATGTATGTTTGGCCAGCTTATACGTACTTGGGGAAGGTTTATTTGGCTGTAAATATCCAGGGATTTTGCTCATTAGGGTTGTTCCTGGAACTTCCTTTAGGCCCAGGTTTTGATTGCCCACATCTGCATCAAATCTTGAGCCACAGGCCGTCTCAAATGGATCTAATCTATAGCTCTGGGAAAGTTCTGGATGGGAGGAAATTGGGACTCCTGGTTAAGAAATAATTGTGGTATAACATAGGCATTTGATTTACCCATGCTGCCTTTGTCTCTGGAAACACTGGTAGCATAGTGATTAAGTGCTATGGCTGCTAACCAAAAGGTCGGCAGTTCAAATCCACCAGGTGCTCCTTGGACACTCTACGGGGCAGTTCTACCTTTTCCTACAGGGTTGCTATGAGTCGGTAGCGACTCCATGGCAAGAGGTTTGGTTTTTGGTTTGGGTCTCTGTGTCTGTAGCTTAGCAAAATCAATAGCTGCTTGTAATACTCTGTGCTGAGGCAGATATTTAAAGTCATTCATGATTAAGCTCATGGAGCACACAGGGCCTGTGCAAGTCCATTGTGCTTTCTCTGAATCATCAACAAGAGCCTCTGGTATTCCAGCTACCAGCACCACCCAAGTGGTAGTGCCGGGGGCCAGCCTCAGCAAAGAACAGGGTCACCAGAGGAGGGGTAGAGTTTGGCGAAAAAGAATGAGAGGTAGTGTGTCTTATATTTTCATTCTGCAGAAAAAGAAGCCTCTGCTCTTTATTTTTTACATGGTCTTTTATATCATAAGCTTACAAAAGCATAACATCGCATGATCAACAAAGGGGCAGTACAAGATATAATCATAAACATTATTTCCCAGAGACATAATTTTCCAAGTGACACATAGTACAGTTCTGCATACACACACAAATACAATGAGCTTTTGTTTAGTTGATTTAAAGTAACAATTGACTTCACACTGCTTTACACTTATGCTTAATCTTGCAATACCTTCCACAGTTTTTATAACAATTAATCTTTTTGCAAAACCATTGCCACATAGGCTTTGTCCATCTTGTCCAGGGTGGCCAAGTTCTTGAAGTCCAGCCACTTTGGGTTACATTATATTGTCCACGATTATGCCAAGGACAATTAGCCCAATCTCAATACCCAAAGACCAGTCAAGCGCAGCAGTGAGCGGGGTAGACGAGAAGGTTGACCTGTAATTGGCTGAGAAATTGGCTGAGAGAACTCACTGCCTTTTGTTTTTCCACTTTTATGGGATCATGTGTGGGTGGTGGTTTAATCACAAAAGGGCCTCGGTAAATACCAGGATTCCACCATCCTGTTTTTGTTTTCCATAGTTGAGCTATTCGTTCTCCCCCTAAGACAACTTCATGTTGATCCTCAGGTAATACACGGGCTGTCCCTACCCGGGATTTTACCAGGGGATTATGAGTAGGACGCCCCCCTCCAAAGGTCCCTAAATCTATAATGGAATTTTATGCTTATACATTCTGCTATACACAGGCTGAAAATGAAACAGAAACATAACACAGATGACAGAGATATTCCTGACTTTTCAGGAATTCTTCGATGTTTATGCTAGGGGCAGTGGGTGCAGAGGGGCCGCCCTTGCAGCCTGGCTCCTCCTGACTTTTCAGGAATTCTTCGATGTTTATGCTGGGGGCAGTGGGTGCAGAGGGACCGCCCTTGCAGTCTGGCTCCTCCTGACTTTTCAGGAATTCTTCGATGTTTATGCTGCGGGCAGTGGGTGCAGAGGGGCCGCCCTTGCAGCCTGGCTCTTCCTGACTTTTCAGGAATTCTTTGATGTTTATGCTGGGGGCAGTGGGTGCAGAGGGGCCGCCCTTGCAGCCTGGCTCCCAGCATGGTAGAAAAGCATTAGGCAAAAATAAGAAAATCATGTCACTTTATGAAATTATATTCCTATGAGTTAGAATGGCAAAGGCTTAGGAGATAAGTGGGTATAATAATACGAACAAAGTCATTAAGCTTCATGAGAGACCCTTCAGGTAGTTGGTAGATATAGATAATCCTAACGGGAGAAAAGGAAACGTAAAATGTAAAACTTTACCAGGTCATCTTTTGCCATGGATTAGGACTTGGTTTCAAAGAGTATCAAGTTGCACTCTGTCAGACAGTACTCTGCAAATGTAAAAAACCAAATCTGTTGCCTTTGAGTCAGTTCTGACTCATAGTGACCCAATTGGACAGGGTAGAACTGCCCCATAAAGTTTCTAAGCAGTGGCTGGTGGATTCAAACTGCCCACCTTTTGGTTAATGGTTGCGCTGTTAACCACTACATCAGCAGGGCTCCTGAAAATGTACACAGGACTCATAAATGATGCCTTAGGCTCAGAATTGTCATTGTCTTGCTTGTCAAGTTCTCATCAATCTTTAAGTGGCTGATTGTTAGTCTCCAGAAACCATTAAACACCAAAGAGGACAGAAGGAGATGAGACAGAGCACAGAAAGTATGAATGACGGAGTGAAATAGAAGAGGTGCTTCAAGCACAGACACAAAATGAAGGCAGAGAGGAGGGACACATCACCATGCTTTCCTCGCCTTGGATGGTCATCAGTCAAGAGATTGTACCAACAGTACACAGCAGTCACCCAGAATTTAAGACATTGGATACAACGATACCGCAATGGATATTTTCTGGATATTTGCAAATCAAATTTAAAACATATGAAAACATTTGCAAATAATTCTAAGAGGGCAAAGTGAGTATGCAAGCAATTTATATGTAATACATTCATCTTCAGAAAGGGAGAAGACAACTTAGGATAAATATTCTCTACTTCCACCAGTGTGTTATCTTTGGCTTTATCCTTCTAGTGCTGTTGTCTGGGTGATCTCTTCTATCTCCCTACTCTTTCCCTCTCTCCCTCCAGTCTTGCTTTCTGATCACCTCCATTCTGGAATGACATTTCTTTTTAGCAACAGACCCACTGGTTGAGCCCTGTTTCTGCCTTTTGCCTTCCTCTCCCCTGCCTAGATTAAAGAATCTGACAAATGGGCTCCGTTTTATCCCCAGCCCATCCTCCTAAAACCTGAGTCCAAAAGCTCGGAAAATGGAAATGTAAAGACGGGCTTCAAACAAGATGTTATGTCCCTATACTCTAAATATCTACCTGGCCTTAGGTAAGCCACTTAACCTTTCAGAATTTCAATTTTTTCCATCAATAAAATAGATTACTAACATTCTCCACATTGCAGGGCTATTTAAATGATGAACACTGGAGTCATGGTTAAATTCTTTAGGTCATTTCCTCCTCTTCTCCCATGAAATAACTTACTCTTAGGGTTTTGAAACTGGAGACCAAGCACCAATAATCATGGCATGACACCCACCTGAACTACAGATATCTGAGTGGTGCTCAGGATAGGGTGGTAGAATAGGGAGGGAGAAGAGCTGATCTTACAGGGTCACAGGCCTGATTGCCAGAGTTGGGGTGTGATTTCATGATTGCCAGGGTTGGGGTGTGATTTCTCCTCATGTGTTGGAATGCAGCAATATGGAACAAGCAATGAATGAGAGTATATACGAGTCAAAGTCCCTAAGAGGGAGTCAAAGTCCAGGTACTGGAGAAACCAACTCTATGCCAAATTTCCGACATAGAGAATGTAGAGAAAAGGGTTTCAGAGGTACAGAGCACCACTTTGGAGGGGAGTGGGGGGAAATCACTACAGTGGGCTGTTTACAGTCATTGATGTGAACCCTAGTAGATGTTTGCAATTTGCCTTTACGGGCTGTGGATCTGTGGTACGTACGTGGGTACGTGGTCAAGACTGGTATCTGGGCCATAGTCAGGACCCAGAGCAGGTAGAAAAAATCAAAACACATAGCTAAGGGAGGCCTGTCTTAGGAGGGGAAGAGAAAAAAGAACACTTGTCAAATAATGATGGAGAGTGTCACAGAACCTTTTATCACCACAAAGATGAGGCTTTGGCCAGCAATATCATAATTTTTTACACCTCCCCATAATGTATGCAACAATGTGAACATAGCAGCTGTTTGTGCAATGAAATCTTGTTAAATTGATACAGGTTTACTCAAAACAGCATGAATTTGAACTAGCTATTTCTCCCTAGTTGGCATAAATGTCTTATTGCTCTTAAATGAAATATTAGATAATATATACTTAAAGTCCTTTTTTTTTTTATAGCTCCTTTAATATAGAATTAACAAGGTTTTACTCGATTATTTAGTTTTCTGGTAAAGTGCTCAAGAAGCTTTTACAAAAATAATGGGAAATATGTCCATAATTCTAATCTGTGCCCTGGTGGCACAACAGTTAAGTGCTCAGTGGCTAACCAAAAGATTGGCTGCTCAAACCCACCCAGGGGCTCCTGGGAGAAAGATCTGGTGATCAGCTTCCATAAAGATTATAGCCAAGAAGACCTTTCGAGGAAGTTCCACTCTGTCATATATGGTCACTGTGAGTCATATGGACTTGATGGCACATCACCACCACCACAACAACACTCTCATTCTGGAAGTTTGAGAAATTTCTTTGGTTGGCAGGGTCAGTCTTCTGTAGGGTGGAAGAAACTATAGTGGACAGGGCTGAGACTTGGAGTTAGCTGAGCTGAATGGTTGCTCTGGGGTGCAGGTAACGGTGGAAGGATAACAAAGCTGCCTTTTACAGATTGAATTGTGTCCACAAAGTATGTGTTGAAATCCTAATGCCTGTACCTAATAAATACGATCCTATTTGAAAATAGGGATTTTCATCTGTCAGGGTAATGATGGTGTACCAGTGTAGTGATTAAACCTAATCACTTCTGAGTGATAAAAAGAACCAGATAAACACAGAGATACATACGGGGAAGACAGAGGCTGTTACTGGAAGCTGAAATAGACAAACAAGGACCTCCCTCTATAAAGCCATACCCTGGATTCCAACTTCCAGCCTCCTGAACTGTGAGAAAGTAAACATCTGTTTTTCAGTCACCCACTTGCAGAAGCATCAGGAGATGAAAATGCTGCGAGAATAGAATATTCCAGGGATGTGCTGTGAAGTAAAATAAGTCTGGACAAGCTCATTGCCTCTGAGAGGAATGGCTAGAGGTGCCCTGAGAGGGAGATGGGCATGCAGCCCTGAAGGAATCCAAGAACAGGCTGCAGATAGCACTGTGGGATGTTCCAATGGTGGTGTTGGCCTCAGACCGGCATTCGTTTTCGGGGTCTGCCACTTTCAAGCTGGAGAACTTTACGGAAGATGTTTCTGGCCCTGGATCTTTTGTTTGCAGAACAGAGTGCCAACCTAAAATCATGCCAGAGAGCTGAAGTGTAAGCACCAAAAAACCAAATATAAAGATACTGATAGTTTATCTCATAGAATGGTTGGAAGGAGTGAAACAGATAAACAAACACATTGCCATTGGGTCTATTCCGACTCATAGCAACCCTGCAGGAGGGAGTAGAACTGCCTCGTAGGGTTTCCAAGACGGCAAATCTTTACGGAAGGAGACTGCCACATTTTTCTCCTGGTGGATTCGAACTGCCAACCTTTCAGTTAGCAGCCAAGCACATAAGCACTGAACCACCAGGGCTCCTTTGGAGGGATTAGGTGAGTAAAATTATGTGAAAGTGCTCTGCACAATGCAATGCATTGTACAGCCTTACTCATTATTTTATGTATGTGAGGGTAGGGTATGGTTTCTTTTGAATTTTTTTGTCCAAAGATTCAACAGAAAGTTTTCTTATTTCAAATCCCGTAATTTTTCTATTACACAATCACAACATGAGAAGTACATGACTCAAATATTGTCTAAAGACCAAAAACCCATTGCCATCGAGTTGATTCCAATTCATAACAACCCTATAGGACAGAGTAAAACTGCCCCCATGGGGTTTCCAAGGAGCGGTTGGTGGATTCAAACTGGCGACCTTTTGGTTGACAGTTGAACTCAAAAACACAAATGCAACCCAAGTTATTAAAACTTTTTTTTTTTTAGTGTTATAGTTTTTTTTATTAATACTTTTCTTAAAAGGCTCTTATCCCTTGCATGATTTATCTAAAACAGTAACAACCCAATGCATCTGTAACAAAGCCTTGACAATAAATAGGGTTATATTTGAATATTCTGAGTTTCTATAAAGACAGTAGCGTAAGAGGCAGTGGAGTGTACTGAGTAAGGAGTAGGGTGTAGAGGGAAATCGCCTTTGATCGAATCCCAGTTATGCCACTTAGGAACCATGAAGTCTCCATTCCTTAGTTTCCTAATCAGTAAGTTGGGGATAATAATCGTATGTATTTCATAAAGTTCTTTTGAGTTTTAAAGCAGTTAAAACAAGCAAAGTGCTTAGAACAGTGCATAAAAAAAAAACCCACTGCCTTCAAGTCGATTCTGACTCATAGCGACCCTATAGGACAGAGTAGAACTGCCCCCATAGAATTTCCAAGGAGTGCCTGGTGCATTCGAACTGCTGACCATTTGGTTAACAGCCATATCTCTTAACCACTGTGTCACCAGGGTTTCCAGAGTAAACACTCACTAAGTATTAGCTACTGTTATTATTATGGAGAGTCCTGGCAGTGCAGTGGTTAAGCACTGAACTGTTCACCAAGAGGTTAATGGTTCAAATCCACCAGTGGCTCTGCAGGAGAAAAGACCTAGTGACCTGCTCCCTTAAAGATTTACAGTCCAGGAAACAGTATAGGGCAGTTCTGCTGTGTCATATAGGGTCACTGTGAGTTGAAATCTACAGCGTACAACATTATTATAGCATTAGTATTATTAGTATTCATATTGGGGTTGACTGTGATGAAAGAAGAAAATAATTTTTTGAAGGATGTTAAAGTCTTACCAGAAATGTGAAAAGTAAGTTTATATTAAAACAAAACCAGACCCGTTCCTGTTGAGTTAATTCGGACTCGTGACGACCCTGTGTGTGACAGAGTAGAACGGCCCTATTTGGCTTTCTTGGCTGTAATCCTTGTGGAAGCAGATTACCAGGACTTTCTTCCACTGCACTGCTAGGTGGGTTCCAACTGCCAACCTTTAGGTTAGAAGTCAAGCACAAACTGCACCGTCCGTACCTCACCTATAAATCAGAACATAATCACCTTGATATCAGCTACCTCATATACCATGGATCTCTGTATATTCTCAGTACTTAGCGTGCAGAATTAGGCATAGTAGTTAACTCATAGTGATCAATGATTTAAATGCATGCTCTATTTCTTCCACATCTCCTTCTCGATACTTGTAAACCACTCTGGGCACTTTTCTCTGTGCTCATTTAGGTTTCTTCTAGGTAAGACTCAATGGTTCTTTCCAAATCCAAAATACCTGGACTTCTGAAAAGATTTCATCATAATGAATGACACAGAATTTTAAACGGATGGCCATGGATATAAAACAGCCTGTCGTCTCTGCAGTGAATTATAAATAAAAACCCCATTGGAAGCAGGCTTCACACATGTCCTGTCTGCTGCGCCATGCCGTGTGGCCTTTCTTGCCATGATCTTTTAACTCTCACCCAAATGATCGGGCAGTACTGTGCAGATAGGATAACTGTAGCCCACCGAAGGGATTGGTCGGTTTTGTCATCCCTCTGGGCTTGAAATGATCCACTCCAGAGGTTGGAAAGAAGAGGCTCCCCCCATCACCAAGGAAGAACAGCCAGAGGAGAGACCGTGTCCTTTGGACGCTGGACCCCTGCGCTGAGAAGCTCCTAGAACTAGGAGACCAAGAGACAGAGCCAGCTGTAATCCTGAAGGCGGGGAGAAGTGGTGGCAGGAGAGATGGGCAGGAGAGTCTGTGCATGGGCTTCTCAGCCCACAGGGAGAGAAAGCTGAGTGCCTTTGGGCAGAGGCCGAGGGCCAGGGTGAGGCCTGCCTGTGACCACAGCGGGAAGAGGCTGTCCTGAGGAAAGAATTGTATCCTGAGTGTTCCTGATCCTGAACTGTAACCTGTTACTTCCCTAATAATCCCCATAATAGTATAATAGTGAGTATTGTCTGTGAGTTCTGTGTGCCTATTGCAATAAATTCTTGAACCCAGCAGAGTGTTGTGGGAGGGATTGTTGGTGTCAGAATTGGTAAAGATGGTGGAGAGAGACAGCATGTCTGACCTCCACCTCATAGGAATCAGTCTTGGGCTGTTGATCTTGTTTCTCCTTCCCCCTGTGAAGTCAGAGGTCAGACACCACCCCTGTCATGGACTGAATTACGTCCCCCCCGCCCCCAAATGTGTATATCAGTTTGGCTGGGCCATGATTCCTGGTATTGTGTGATTTTCCAATAGGTTGTAAATCCTGCCTCTATGATGTTAATGAGGGAGGATGGACGGCCAGGACTCAATCTACAAGATTGGATTGTGTCTTGAGGCAATCTCTTGAGATATAAAAGAAAGACGCAAGCAGAGAGACAAGGGGACCTCCTACCACCAAGAAAGCAGTGCCAGGAGCAGAGCCCGTCCTTTGGACCTGAGGTTCCTGGGCAGAGAAGCTCCTAATGTGGGGGAAGATTGACGAGAAGGCCGACAGAGAGAGAAAGGCTTCCCCTGGAGCTGACACCCTGAATTGGGACATTTAGCCTACTTTACTGTGAGAAAATAAACTTCTCTTTGTTAAAGCCATCTGCTTGTGGTGTGTCTGTTATAGCAGCGCTAGATGACTTAGACAGCCCCCAAGCCTTTTTTACACTGTCTTTATCTTAATTCTGTATCTCAATGTAGAGTGTTTTTTGTTTTTCTCATGTGAACAGTAAGTAAATTCAAGTAGGTTTGGGAATATTTGAGGCTGAAAGAGGATAAAAGCTAATTGTTCTACTCTCCACCTCCACAGTGCAAGCACATTCAGTCATTGTGGAGAATGACAACCGAGGCACCCAGCAATTCACTTATTGCCTGTATTCTTGGAGGCTGATTCCTAAACTGTTTACACACGCACACACACACAACACACGCACACGGAAATTTCAAACGGAAAAGGCAGATTTTATTTCTTGCATTAGAAAAATATTAATGTTCTTTTTTTAAAAATATGAAGGAAATTAAAAAAAATGATATCTTGAAAGAGAAAATTAAACATCAGAGTTAAACTTGCTAATCAAAATGTTTAAAAAAAAAATGACTTGGAATTTTTTTTTCCCTCCTCTGTGTGTATGTGTATGTGTGTCTGTATTTCAATTGTGATCTTATAGTTCCTACTGAAACTATATTTTCTTTTTTCATTTAACACCATTTTATCATATTCCTGAATCTCTGTTTTCTAAATAAGGTAAACAGATATATTATTGATTTAATTCCAACAAACTGAATCACAGACAACATTTTGAAGAAAATATTTTTAAAGTCATTTTTTGGCAAGCATTTACTCCCCGCTGCTGGGATTTTGTTACTTCAGCCAAGAATTGTGAACAAAATGTTGATAAAAAATATATTCAAAGCTGAAGCCAATGCAGTAATGAAAATAAAATGTGTAGGGAGAAAAAGAGAAAGCAAAATTTCTCTACTATGTAGTAAAGATTATAGAAAAGTACTCTATTAAGAATTTGGGATCCATTACCAGGAATTGATGTCTAAATTACATGTTTATTGCAAAAATGAAATTAAACATAAACACAATCTTATTAGTAAATGAAAAAGAGCAAATCTTAATGAGCAGGGGAAGACCAGCCTTACTGTGAGCCTCCTCTTTAGCCCCTGGTAGAATAACTACAGATTATCTCTTTAAATGTATGTATAGCATGAGGCTGGTGAAAACAATCTGAACTGCACGTGAAGCACTTGTTATTTTGGAGCAGCTACCAATAAAGAATTTCCTTATACCGTGAAACCTGTAACGGCCAGAACTTGATGGGATTGCCTTGTTTTTCCATGTCTCGCGTGTTTTCTGCCTTTGACGGGGTACAGTCTTATCACTTTTCTACTGCTAGTTTCAGTGGTGATGATATCGAGCTTTCCATTGTCTCTTTCCACAGATGTAGTCAATTTGATTTCTGCGTGTTCCATCTGGCGAGGTCCATGTGTGTAGTCGCCGTTTATGTTGGTGAAAGAAGGTATTTGCAATGAGGAAGTTGTTGGTCTTGCAAAATTCTATCATTCGATCTCCAGCATCGTTTCATTGTTTCTGTCACCAAGGCCGTAGTTTCCAACTACGAATCTTCCTTCTTTGTTTCCAACTTTCGCATTCCAATCGCCAGTAATTATTAATGCATCTTGATTGCATGTTTGATCAATTTCAGACTGCAACAGCTGATAAAAGTCTTCTATTCATCTTTGGCCCTAGAGGTTGATGCATAAATATGAATAATAGTCATATTAACTGGTCTTCCTTGTAGGTGTACGGATATTATCCTATCACCGACAGCCTTGTACTTCAGGATAGATCTTGAAACGTTCTTTTTGATGATGAATGCAACACCATTCCTCTTCGAGTTGTCATTCCCAGCATAGTAGACTATATGATAGTCCAATTCAAAATGGCCAATACCAGTCTGTTTCAGCTCACTAATGCCTAGGATATCGATGTTTATGCGTTCCATTTCATTTTTGACGATTTCCAATTTTCCTAGATTCATACTTCGTACATTCCAGGTTCCAATTATTAATGGATGTTTGCAGCTGTTTCTTTCTCATTTTGAGTCGTGCTACATCAGCAAATGAACTGCCAGAATATCAGGCTGGTTTCAGAAGAGGACATGGAACCAGGGATATCATTGCCAATGTCAGATGGATCCTGGCTGAAAGCAGAGAATACCAGAAAGATGTTTACCTGTGTTTTATTGACTGTGCAAAGGCGTTTGACTGTGTGGATCGTAACAAACCCTGGATAACACTGCGAAGAATGGGAATCCCAGAACACTTAATCGTGCTCATGAGGAACCTTTACATAGATCGAGAGGCAGTTGTTTGGACAGAGCACGGGGATACTGATTGGTTTAAAGTCAGGAAAAGTGTGCGCCAGGGTTGTATTCTTTCACCATACGTATTTAATCCGTATGCTGAACAAATAACCCGAGAAGCTGGACTATATGAAGAAGAACGGGGCATCAGGATTGGAGGAAGACTCATTAACAACCTGTGTTATGCAGATGACACAACCTTGCTTGCTGAAAGTGAAGAAGACTTGAAGGACTTACTAATGAAGATCAAAGACCACAGCCATCAGTATGGATTACATCTTAACATAAAGAAAACAAAAATCCTCACAACTGGACCAATGAGCAACATCATGATAAATGGAGAAAAGATGGAAGTTGTCAAGGATTTCATTTTACTTGGATCCACAATCAACACCCATGGAAGCAGCAGTCAAGAAATCAAAAGATGCATTGCATTGGGTAAATCTGCTGCAAGGGACCTCTTCAAAGTGTTGAAGAGCGAAGATGTCACCCTGAAGACTAAGGTGCGCCTGACCCAAGCCATGGTATTTTCAGTCACATCACATGCATGTAAAAGCTGGACAATGAATAAGGAAGACCGAAGAAGAGTTGACGCCTTTGAGTTGTGGTGTTGGAGAAGAATATTGAATATACCATGGACTGCCAAAAGAATGAACAAATCCGTTTTGGAAGAAGTGTGGCCAGAATGCTCCTTAGAGGCAAGGATGGTGAGTCTGCCTCTTACATATTTTGGACATGTTGTCAGGAGGGATCAGTCCTTGGAGAAGGATATCATGCTTGGCAGAGGACAGGGTCAGCGGAGAAAAGGAATACTGTCAACGTAGTGGATTGACACAGCGGCTGCAAGAATGAGCTCAAGCATAACAACGATTGTAAGGATGGCGCAGGACCGGGCAGTTTTTCGCTCTGTTGTGCATAGGGTCGCTATGAGTCAGAACCGACTCGATGGCACCTGACAACAACAACAGTTTTAGTGGAAAATACTTGAGTTTTCCTTTTCTGACAAGTTCTGCCTTATACAGGTTCCGGCTTCCACAGGTGTTACTATAAATGAGTATACTTGGTCTAAGCTGGAATGTCCCCTTCACGTTGATGTTTTAAAAATACCGTCCCTTCTCCTCTTCAGGTCATAGACACTAGAGTGCATTATATTCCCAGGTGTGCCCATGTCTCTTGTCCAAGGACGTTGTTAGCATACATAGTAATTCTGTCTTGGTTGTCCATTGCTGCATAACAAACCACCCCACAACTTAGTGATTTGAAAGAACAACAGGTGTTTCTTTTTCTTATGACTCTACATTTTGGGCAGGATGCATATTGCTGACTCATCTCTGCTTTATACTATCTGGGGCCTCAGGTAGGATGACTCAACTGCTAGGGGCTAGAAGTGATGAGGACAGGACAGGTATCTTACCTCCTCTCTCTCCTCATGTAGGTGCTGGCCTTTTCATGTGGTCTTTTCAGCATGGTGGTCTCAGGCTAGTCAGAGTTCTTACATAACAGCTCAGGGCTCCAACAGCAAATATCCCAAGAGACTTGGGCAGAAGCTGAAAGGCTGCTTGTGACCTAAGCTTGGAAGGCACAGGATGTCATTGCTGCTGTATTGTGTTGGTCAAGCAAGTCACTGGTGCCTACCCAGATTCAATGGAAGAGGAGTTAGACTCCACCCCTCAATGGATGGAACAGCCAAGTATGTGACTTTACATTTAAAAAAGCAAACCAAACCCATTGCCATCAAGTCAATTCTGACTCATAGCGACCCTATAGGACAGAGTAGAACTGCCCCCATAGGGTTTGTAAGGAGCACCTCGTGCATTCCAACTGCCAGCCTTTTGGCTAGCAGCCCATAGCAATTAACCACCACACCACCAGGGTTTCCACTCTACATTTAATCTACCACAAATTTAAACATAGAAATGCCTTTCTTTGGAAGGAACTATTTGGTGAAAGAATGATTGGTGAGAAGTATGAGACTGTATTTGAGGACTCATCATAATTCCTTGACTAAGTAAAATAAAAAAAGAGAAGAAAGTAAGATTTGCAGTAGCATTTTCTCCAGCTTGCCTTTTCGATGTTTTGACTCTAACATACCTTCCTTTCTCAATTCCTAAAAATACGATATCTGGGACCACCTGATCTATACATTCAAGAAATTTCGCTCCTATCGTATTGCATTTTTCTCTTACTTAAGTAAAATTAACAAGCTAACAGTATATATCAATATCCACATCTATATCTGTATATCAGAATCACAAGATGTTTTAGTTTTAGAGATGAAACTCTTCATTCTAATATTATCAGGTAAAATCCACACATGACAATTATTTGACATCTATTCAAATTGCCACTGACTATCAGTGATGTTGTGGCCGGTGGTGAGCAAGATAAATTGAATAAAAGGATGAGGGATTTAATGAAAGCCAGAAATTGAGTAGCGTTTTGCTCATAGGTTACAGAATAAGCAGAGGAAGAATGAAAAATTAGGGGAGTTTGAATTAGTCTCGGTAATATCTCTGTGGTTTGGAGAAGCAGTACTTGAACGGAGAACGGAGAGAAGAGCAGAAGTGAATTACTATTTTACATGATGGTAGTTTCACCACTCTGCGTCACAGATTCATTCACTCTACATTGCCAGTATAGATGTAATGCATGGATTTGTGAATTAAAAACTTCTTTAGTCTTAAAATCTCTAAATCCCCATGGTATCATCCAGCTTCCAGGTTATTAAACCCATAGAACCCCCCTGTTAAAGTGGCAGGAATCGAAAAGATACTTGTTTTATCAGAGTTGAGATAAGAACACTGTTGTTGTTGTTAGCTGCTGTCGAGTTACCCCAACTCATGGCCAACCCATGCGCGACAGAACAGAATGCTGCCCTGCCCTGTGCTGTTTTCATGATCTGTTGCTGATCTGATCATTGTGATCCGTAGGGTTTTCATCAGCCAGTTTTTAGAAGTAGATCGCCAGGTCTTTCTTCCTGGTCTTAGTCTGGAAGCTCCATGGGAACCTGTTCAGCATGATAGCAGCACACAGCCCTCTACTGACAGACAGGTAGTGAATGAGCACGGGGTGCTTTGGCTGGGCATTGTACAGGGTCTTCTGCATGGAAGGCAAGAATTCTATTGCTGAACCACCGGTGGGTGGTACAGACAGGTTAAATGTCCTGGGTTGCTAACAGAAAGGCTGAAGATTTGAATCCACCCAGAAGTGCCTCCAAAGAAAGACCTGACAATCTACTGCTGAAAAAGCAGCCATTGAAAATCCTCTCAGATAAGAACATAGAGCAGAAAAATCCCCTCATTTACTGTTTTTGACGGCCTTGATGGTTCATTTAATACTTTTCACCCTGGAGATTTGCCTACAACCCATGTTATGCAAAGAGTCCTAGCTCCTCCAAATACAGTGCTTTCCCATCTGGTCCTTTCTGGTACCTGATTTTATTCAGAGTTCTTTTATTCCTCAGTTCTCAGACAATCATTATTAAAGTTATGGAGTTGTTCTAAAAAGGAATAGCTGTATAATACTGCCTTTAGAAGAGCTACAATTTATTTGGTATCACCAATAAGTCATACATTGCTCTAAGCACTTTATGTATAATGGTACGTTTTATTCTTACAACAACCCTATGAAATTGTTACCATTAATTATGTCCACATTACAAATGGGAAAACTGAGACAGGAGGGTTAAATTAACTGCTGCGGAGCTTACTCAAATAGCAAGTGGCAGAGCTGTAATTTCAACCTAGGTAGTCTGGATCCAAAGTCAGAATTTCTATACTACCTTTTAAAGGGCTGGCGGAGCACATTGCTATCAAAAATGAGTAAATGCCCACAGAGAAGGAATGATGTTAAACACACATACACACATAATTTAATAATAAGAATTGTGGCCTTTCAGAGCTTTTTGAAATCTCAATACATGGCCACCCACTATCTAGTTGATGGAGCAGCCTGGGAAGGGATGAGGTCTATGGCCATGACTAACATTTGAAGTGGGAGATGTTGAGAGGTAGCCTCAGCTGACACATTCATTCCAGCAGGCAGTACATGGTTTCTAGATAGTATGTGTGTTGACTCTGAATAGGCGTAGGTGTGTAATGTGGCCAACATGATGGAGCTGTGTTAGTAAGGAATGGAGGGTCTTGGACATGACAATTCATAATCTGGTAAGATACAGAGGTCAAAGGGGACAAGCAGTTGGTTTTTTTTTTTTTTGAGAGTCAATTGTTGAGGATCCGAGGCTTAAACTCAGTTAATGGAAACTATGGAAGAGGAACAGAGCTGATCTAGAGGTAAGTGTGTCTTAGTTTTGTGTATTAGAGGGTTAGAACAGAACTTCTAAACATTTTCTTCTAAAGGACAAAAAAAAAGGACAAAGTAGAGCATAAATCAGTTCAGGAGCAGAGGGCATAATAAGAATAATATAAAAGAAAAAGCTATAAAGTCAATTTATTTGAGGACTGATATTTAAAAGAGGGAACAATATAGTACAGATGTTGTTAACTTTTCATATGTGCTCATTGTTGAAAATATGGAATACATAAACAATAAAGATCAAAATAGTAGCCAATTTAAATCGCCTTATTCAGAAATTTCTACTGTTTATCATTGTTTTATTTTCTCGTAATCTTTGAAGATACGTCTATTTCTTTATAGATATATGTTATAGAATTTGGATAATATTGTATACCCAAGATTATATATTGCTGAACATTATTCCATTAATCATTGTATTATGAAAATACCATTTAACAGCATGATTTTAATAGGTGCATAATAGTCCATCCTACGAGTGTATTTTAATTAATTTCATCACCCCTACATCTTTTTTTTTTACATCTTTCAACATTTAGCTAATCGTCTAATTTATTACTATTCTCAGTAATGCAGGAATGAATATCCTTGTACAAAAGTCTCTATGCACATCTTTGGTTATTTCTTAAACATTAGTTTCATGGACAAAGCAGTTTGCTGAATAATTAAACTTCTTCAAGGTTTTTATTACAATTTGCCAAATTGTTTTCCGTGAAGATTGTACCTATTTACTTTCCACCACAAACTTCCACCGAAACCTATTATAATCTACCAACCTTAGTCAGTTTTATGACTGACAATAAAATTGTGTCATCCATTCATTCCATAGAATGAATATTTAATCAACGGAATAGTTACTGTATAAACATGGTGCACCCCAGATCTGCTCTAGGCCCCAGAGAATGAGCCACGGTTTCATATTTGTTATATTTTACATTTCAGTAACAACTGGTGAGGCTGGCACATTTTATATGTGTACTGATTATTTGTATTTCTTCTTTTGTGAATTTTATGTCCTTTGATCATTTTGTTGGAAAGTTAATTTTTTTTTTGTAATTGATTTGTAAGGACACATGAAAGGCTGATTTGGTTCAGATTCTATTATAAGAATATTTAAGGGCTTTACAAAATTGTGTAGGCATCAATTTTGATTTGAACTGATTTACTAATTGTTTTTGTTAGTCCATCTATTTATCAAATGTGTGCTGAGATGCAAACTTTCTTTTAGGAACTGAGAGAT
This sequence comes from Loxodonta africana, assembly GCF_030014295.1. NCBI lineage: Eukaryota > Metazoa > Chordata > Mammalia > Proboscidea > Elephantidae > Loxodonta > Loxodonta africana. Next base: position 65,808,636 of record NC_087360.1, read on the forward strand.
GCAACAGTAAGATGCTGTCTACTGTCAAGATCACAGACTAGTAGTAGAGAAAAATAATGAGACAAACAATTCTGACAAGTATAACATTTTACTATTAAATATACTTTTTTTCCTATTCAGCATTCACTTATTTTTTTTCCCTTTGCTAGTTGGGAGTATTTTCTCATTTTGTGTCGCTTCGATGGTGGGAACTGCTTGCCTCCCAGCAAAAACACCTAAGGAGTGAGATATTCCCTTTCTCTTCACTCCAGCAGCCAAGACTTGGCCGAATGAATTGAGCGCAGACAATAAGATTCTCTCAACCAGAACTTTGCATCTTCAGCAAGTGATACAAACACTAATAGCTGTGTTACTGCCAGTGTGCGGTGGGTGATGATGCCTCTCATGGCATCAGTAGCCTTCAACTTTGTGACAGTGTACCATAGAGGTAGACTAATTGTATTGATCAGGTTGTACTTGCTGAAAGGCAATGGTGACATGTCCTATTTCTAAAACCTGGAAGCTTTCTTGACTAGAGTTAATTCTCCAGGGCAGTCCTTGGGCTTTGAAAACCCTCTCGGAACTCTTTACATTCTCCTAGAAAATTTCCTTTCTCTTAAAATAGAGTTGATTGCTCTTATTTGCAACCAAAAGCATGCTAACTGAATCCAGAAGTTAAGTGCAGGAACACAGGAAAAACACAACTCTGGCTCAGTTAAGCAATTAAGGGTTAAAGTTGGCTTTGTTTATAATTTTCGCGAAGCACAAATTTCTTTTTCTATTTTATTTTACTTTTGTATTGGAACATTATTTGGGTCTGGAATCTTATTTTAAAATAGGTCACTAGTCCCAGACGCAACCAAATCCATCTAATGATGGAAAATATCTTTACAGAATCCTGGAAAAGGCTTCTGATCATGAAAAAAAAAAATGGTTTTTTTGCCTTAGCAATGTTTTAGCTGCTGACGAGATCATCATCTTAGCATCATCAATTAGGTAAAACTGTTGGCCATTCTGTCTCTCTCTGTCTTTGGACCTTATGTGCGTGTGTGTTCTCCTATTAAGTCATTCATGCACTCTTTGTGAAAACTTTTTTTGATTTATATAAATGTTCATTTATCACCTATTTGTTTTCCTAACTCATGGTATCCTTGGATGAAATTATCATGTTCTGTACTTCTTTGTATTACCTCAGTGCTGAGAATAAAATAGGCATTCAAAAAACTGTTGAATGAGTTAATTAGTGGGAATCAGGAGTTAGAAAGATAGAGGCAAATATTATACCTTATAATATTGAGCAAAATAGGAGACTTTAGGCATCGTTTTGTTTTGTGGAATCAAAGTGTGCAAAGGTTACATGATATGCAGACTCCCTGAGGGGTGGAATTGCTGGGCCGAGGGCTGTGGGGACCACGGTCTTGGGAAACATCTAGCTCAATTGGCATAACATAGTTTATAAAGAAAATGTTTTACATCCTACTTTGGTGAGTAGCGTCTGGGGTCTTAAAAGCTTGTGAGCAGTCATCTAAGATTCTCCACTGGTCTCACCCTTCCGGGAGCAAGGAAGAATGAAGAAAACTAAAGATACAAGGGAAAGATTAGTCCAAAGGACTAATGGATCACATCTACCATGGCCTCCACTAGACAAGAGTCCAGTAGGACTAGATGGTGCCCGGCTACCACCACTGACTGCTGTGACAGGGATCACAACAGAAGGTCCTGGACAGAGCTGGAGAGAAATGTAGAACAAAATTCTCACTCAAAAAGAAAGACCAGACTTCCTGGCCTGACAGAGGCTGGAGAAGCCCCGAAAGTATGGCCCCCGGACACTCTTTCAACTCAGTAATGAAGTCACTCCTGACGTTCACCCTTCAGCCAAAGATTAGACAGGCCCATAAAACAAAACGAGCCCGGGGCAAGGATTAGAAGGCAGGAGGGAACAGGAAAGCTGGTAATAGGGAACCCAAGGTTGTGAATGGAGACTGTTGACATGTCGTAATATTGTCAACCAAAGTCATAAAACAAGATGTGTACTAACTGTTTAAGGAGAAACTAGTTTGTTCTGTAAACCCTCATCTAAAGTACAATAAAAAAAATAAAAGGTTATGTGATGTGTCTAAGTCTTAGGTCTTATGAATGATACAGTCAGGGTTGATGTATGATACAGATCTCTAATGAATGTTCAGGAAAATCTTTTGTTATCCATACATGATGACAATGATTGTGATTGTGATCATTTAAAGGTGCAGATAGTCTAGATCATAGCCAATTTCTATGTTTAAACAGTTCTTTTTTTAAACAAATTAATTGGCTTGAAATATTATTTAAATTATTTATTGACATGTATCTAAAAAGAGTACTGCTAACCAAAAGGTCAGCAGTTTAAATCCACCAACAGCTCCTTGGAAACCCTGTGGGGCAGTTTTGCTCTATCCTGTGGGGTCACTATGAGTCAGAATCAACTCAACAGCAATGGGTTTGGTTAACTCTACATTATGTCTTTTTCTTGATGTTGACTTTCCTTTTATATAGACACAAAAGTAAATTAGTCCACAGTAAAAAATTGTGGGACAGTGAATATGATAAAATAAGCATACTGTATTATTTAATCAGAGGCATCTGTGGTTCAGTTGTGAAATTCTTGCTGTCGCTATGGAGTCCTGGGTTCAATTACTGGGCAGTGCACCTCCTGTGTAGCCACCACCCATTTGTCATTGGAGGCTTACATGTTGCTCTGAGGTTAAACAGGTTTCAGTGGAGCTTCTAGACGAAGAGGAACTAGGAAGAAAATCAGCCAATGAGAGCCCTAGGGATCTTTCTAGAGCCATTGACCTGAGTGAATTCCCAAAACTGTTGCCCTGAGATAATCTTTAAACTTTAAATGTTAAACCAGAAATGTTCCCTGAAGTCTTCTTTAAACCAAACACTAGTTTAATTTAACTAGTAAAGAATGTCTGCCTTGAGCACTGTGCTCCTTTAAGATCTATACAAATTCAACTCAAAGGCAACAGGCTTGGTTTTTTTGTTTTAAATGGGATCAGATGGACAACTCAAGAGATTAGATAGGAAACTCAGGGCAGTGAGTTTATGTCAATAGGGGAGGAAAGACTCAGAAAAGGAGGATGAGAATGGTTGCATGACTTGAGGAATGGAATCAACGTCACTGCGTTGTACATGTAGAAACTGTTGAGTTTGTGTATGTTCTGCTGTGTATATTCTCAACAACAGTAACAACAAACCTATAGGTGGATCAATGGCCTAATCTGCAACCAATCTCAGGGGTGGCACAGGGCCGGGCAGTGATTCGTTCTGTTGTGCATGGGGTTGTCAGGAGTTCGGGCTGACTCCACGACAGCTAACAACCATGCCATTCATTAATCAGGTTATCCATTGAGACATGTTTAAGCAAGGATAAGAATTTCTCTATGTTGGTCCATATGCCTTACCAAGGATAAAATTATATCATCTTTGTTTTATTTATTGATCTAGTTTCTAGTTGCATGGGTATATTCACTTTGTAAAATAACTAACCTGTATATTTATGATTTGTTGACTTTTGTGTTTGCTATTATATATATATTTTTTATTATATTTAATAAAATATAGAAAACAAACCTGTATATCATTTGGTCTTTAACAAAACAATGAAAGTATAAAGCAAACTTATTTTTAGTGAAAAATGAAATGCAAAACAAGCTTGTTTTATTTCATTTTTGTAAAGTTTTACTGAAGGTAATATGAAACAGTAGAGTGTGCAAGTCCTAAGTACACAATTCAATGAATTTTTCCAAACTAAACACACCCATATAAGTTTGGATCAACAAATACAATATTCCTATTACCCCAGAAGGCATCCTTTTTCTTCTTCCAAGATTATTCACTACCCTGACTTCTAGCTCCAAAAATTGCCTGTTTTTGAATGATATATGTATAATTGGAGCCCTGGTGGTGCAGTGGTTAAGTGCTTCCTTGCTTACCAAAAGATCGGCAGTTTGAATCCACCAGCTGTTCCTTGGAAACCCTATGGGGCAGTTTGACTCTGTCCCGTAGGGTCACCGTGAGTCAGGATCGACTCAATGGCAAGGGTATATGTATAATTATAAAGCATGTTCAATTTTACACCTGGTTCTTATGGTACGTTACATTAAGTTATATTCCATTTAGGATATATTAGTGGTATTACTCCATCTTGTATGCTCCTTTTGATGGCTGCATAGTATTTCTTTATAGGAATAGGCCACAATTTATTTATTTACTCATTATTGACACTGTTGGTAAAATATGAGTTGCTTTGAATGATGCTTCTATGAACATTCTTATGCACATCTTCTGGTGAATACACACACACATTTCTGTTGAGCACCTACCTGGGAATGGAATTGCCCCATCATAAGATCCAAATTTTTTTAAGATCCAAAATCATACAAATTTAAAAATAACAAAACTGAGAGGATATTTACAAATGAAAAAGAATTACTAGTCATTGAAACATTCAAAAATGCTCTCCCCAGAAAGCAGGCATCCTGAAGTGCGTAGCTCATACCAGTTGGCAAACATCTACAGCAGCTTATTTTAGTTTCACCACTTAGCCTTGGAGGGATATTTACATTCCTACCTGTGCAAGATTTTCTCTATTTAAATAGGTTTTGAAGTGGCTCCAGTGCTCCCGAGGCAAATTAAAAAAGAAATCCAGGAAGAATTGACAGGCTGTTCCCTAGAACTCCGAACAACTCTAATTATGTTACAATACATTTAGATGGCTTAGCATGGAATAGTCTGCCTGCCTTTTGAGAACTGAAGCCCACGTAGAGTTTCCCCAAAGTGCTTCTCTTGATGTGCTCAGGGAAGCTTCAACATTACACATGATGCAAGAAACAATTGTAGGTTTTTGTACTACTTAATTCATCGCCGTGTTTGACTTCTGTTTCCCACGTTCAGTAATATGAATGGTTTTGCAATTCTGATTCTGAACCTGAATCTCTGTGCATATTACCATTTAAGTCTTTGGCACCACTAATGCCTTCATCTTGGCGATCACAAAGATGATCGCAGCATCACGTTCAGTGTAAGTTTCTGAGTCATCAGCCACAAGCTAGGCAAAACACCAGCCCTAGAGAGGCACAGAGTTGAGGGAAGGCAAACATCTAAGCAGGAGAATAATTTGCTCAGCTTTAACAATTCCCATTAACAGAAACTTCTCTGATTGGCACGGCAAACTTTTGCCTTAGCTGCCCCCAGCCCGCTTGCAGGAAGTCCACCAGAGCACCTGCTTTATGTTAGGGTGTTAACAGCAGGAGCTGCAAAGTTCTCTAAGCGGGCTTACCCTGTTTTTTTATACAGGCATCTTGTGTGACATATAAAAAAAAACCCAAAAAACAAATAAGGTGGTAATAAATGAGCAGAAATGTGTCAGACGGCAATGTGTTTCCAAAGGTATCTGCAGGAAGGCAGTGGGGATGTCATAGTTACTGCCTAATTTGCTTGGCTTTCTGTAATCATTTCCATTTATCTGCAATCTAGTTAAAAGCTGCTAGCTAGTTTATCCGTTTCTACGTGGGGATCCATTATAAGAAAGCACTTCTCCTTGCAAAGTAAGATCCATTATTCCCTGTTCCCCAGAGTGAATTATCAAAGGTTAAATTATTTTCTAGACAGGCGCTCCACACCAGTGAACAACTCAATCTATGCTCTTTCATCTTCACATCTTTCTTGCCCTGTGCAATTCTTGTGCTATCTAGCTCTGTCCAATTCCTGTGCTAGTTCATTAGCTATTTCAAATCAGGGCTCCCCCTTTCCTAACAGGCTGTGCAATCCCAGGATATTCTTGGTTTGGGCCCATTCTTTTCATGACTTCTTGCTTTTCTGTTCACATAGTCAACAACTGGGGGGGGGGGGAATAGAGGCCTCATTTTTATTTGCATACTAACCTGCCTTTTGAAAGTTTTATTATTATTTGTGGGTGGAGAATCAGCGATAGGTTTTAGGCAGCAATACACTAGATCTATTTAAATATAAATTTAAATGAGTTAAAATTAAATACTGTGAAAAAATCAGTTCCTCAGTCACGTTGACCACATGGCGATGCTCAGTGGCCACATGTAGCTAGTGACCACCTTACTGGACAGTGTAGGTTATAGAATATTTCCATCATTGCACTGCTGTACTTGAAAGTCAAATCCTTGTGACCAAGAACTTGACTTCCTAGCCATCCTCATTGCACAGGACATGGTAGGACAAATCTACTTTTCGCAGACAATCATCTGATGCATGTATGCACAGAGGAATCTAACTGATCTCCTGGCAATGCTGAATTGCAACTCACTGGATTTTCTAGTTGAGAAATATAAAAGTGGAAGACCTATAAAGGAAAATTACATAATTAGAAAAACACTTTAAGGAGGAAAATAAATAAATGTATGGCCTGTTACTGAGAAATGAGAGATTAAAACATTTATAGATGTGCATCAGTCACTAATTTAAATGATACTTCAAGCCAGTGAAATAGGAAATGCCATCAGGAAGCGCATAACTAATTGCAAGAAGTCCAAGGAGTGAGCGAGTGGGTGGGTGGTCAGTGGAAGGTTTTAAAGAGGGACAAAGCCCTGCAAATCTTTTTGGTGTCATCAACACCCTTGGGTTGTGGTGAGGACTATGAGGGTGATCTGGCTACAACAACATCAGTCATCCTTTTCATCACTGACCAGGATTTCAGAGATCTCTTGGCTAGACAGAAGCCCTTCCCTGTTTCTGCTGTAAGTCCCAGAATTTAATGCTCTTGTTTTACTCGATCATTTTACTTGGATCCTCAGATCAATACCAGTGGACACAGCAGTCAAGAAATCAAATGACCCATTGCATTGGGTGAATCTGCTGCAAAAGACCTCTTTAAAGTGTTAAAAAGCAAATATATCACTTCAGGGTTTAAGGTGTACCTGACCCAAGCCATGGTGTTTTCAATCACCTCATATGCATGTGAAAACTGGAAAATGAATAAGGAAGATTGAAGAAGAATTGACACCTTGGACTTAAGGTGTTAGCAAAGAATGTTGAATATACCATGGACTACCAAAAGAACGAACAAATCTGCCTTGGAAGAAATACAACCAGAATGCTCATTAGAAGCCAGGATGGAGAGACTTTGTCTCATATACTTTGGACATACTTTCAGGAGGGACCAGTCCCTTGAGAAGGGTGTCATGCTTGGTAAAGCAGAGGGTCAGTGAAAGAGAGCAAGTCCCTCAACAAGATGATTGACACAGTGGCTTCAACAATGGGCTCACGCATAACAATGATTATGAGGATGGCACAGGACCAGGCAGTGTTTTGTTCAGTTGTACATAGGGTTGTTATGAGTCAGAACTGACAAGTCGGCACCTAACAACAGATAACAATAATGCTCTGCTGAAAAGGACCCTCGTCTCTGATGGAGAAACTGCCTTCTTGAAATGACCACAGTAGCTCTGCACTCCTGTTGGAATCAATGAACTTGACCCCATCACTTTTCTCTGGACTCTCAGGTCATGTCCACCCTGAAGCCCAGCCTGCTTCCTAAAAGGTCCATCCTGAAGACATCAGGGGAGCTGGCCACTCCCAAGTATGATTTAATACCTTAGACAAAGGAAGGAGGGAGGGTTAGGAACTGATTAAAGAGCTTACAGAAAATAGATATGATTAGGAGAATAATGCTTTGGAAATCCAAGACTGCATGAGAGAAATCCCGCTGGGCAGATTACACTCTGGTGGTCATCAAACTCCTGTATAGTTTACAGCTTGAAGTCACACTGGGAGCTGGGTCCAGGGAGAGGGACTCCATGTGGGGGCCATACAACGGGTGGAGAGAAACACAAGGAATATTCGTTTCTCCAAAATGAAATAATAAGAGCAATTGCTCTCCGCCTTTAATGAAGAAGCAAAGTAGAAAGTGCTTATGGAACATGATTTATTCAATGCATACTACTTCTGGATAATACAACCCCATGCATAGCAGAACAAAATGCTGCCTGGTCCTACACCAGCACCATGATAGGCTGTAGATCAAACCCTTGTGATGCATAGGGTTTTCACTGGCCAATTTTTGGAAGTCTATTCCCAGGCCTTTCTTCCTAGTCTGTCTTAGCCTGGAAGCTTCACTGAAACCTATTCAGCATCATAGCAGCGTGAAAACCACTGCCCAAAAAGGTGCCTTGGCAGGGACAACACAGTAAGCAGCTACTAGGAAGGCATCTTACTCAAATTTTAATATTAGGATCTGAGGAAGCAGAATCTACACAGAAGGAATGGAGTGGTCTTGTCGCCAACTTAAACATATCTGTAAATATTTGAGATGGTTCCCAGGGGTAAGTGTGCACACTAATTCCTGGGAGGGAAAGAACTTGCCACTGAAGAAATGTCTTCCTTTTCCAGACTTGATCACAGCCCCAAACACATTAGCTGCCCAGGAATTTCCCCTGCAACTTTTAGTGGTCAAAAGGTAGGAGGAAGCAGACGGGGAAGGAGGGCAGGGTTCCAATCACTTTGCGAGATCCCTGGCAGCCAGGTTTCTGCTTCAAGATGCCACAGTTCAAACCCAATCAGACTTTATTACACAGGGCAGGATCTTGATGAGCTTGTAACCTTATTAACAGTTCTCTGGAGAGATCTGGTGAAGTTATTTGAATATAATTCATCCAGGCAAAAAATTGGCTCATCATTCAGCTCACAAATCTCTCTGTTGACGAGACTGCCAGAACAGAACCACTGTTCCATGTATGGAAACCTTCCTGTAAACCATGCTAAAAAAAAACATTGTATGGAAAATGCAAGGAATTTTGGGAGTTAAAATAATGACAAAAATAGTAAAAAAAAAAAATTATGATTTTCTAATTACCATGCATTCTCCATAGACCCTCTGTTTTCCAAAATTCTGCAAATTTGGAGGAGTTATTCTGGTTTTATATATACAGGAGATTGGCATTCTAAGAATTAGTACAATTTTTAAGTTACGCAACTGATAAGAAAGCCATCCTGAAATTTAGGTCTTTCTCATTTGAAATTAGAGGCACCCTCCATTAAACCACATGGTTCCCTGATCTGCTGCCTTGAAAGCAGACACATTTTGCAAACAGATGTGAAGTCTAAGAAGGAATCTTTTGGCTTTTATAATAAGGATTGCTAAATGGTTCACTTTTGCTTTTTTTGTGTTTTTTTTTTTTTTGAACATGTATTAACTGGACATCTGCTCCCTGCTATGGACCAAGTGCCTGACAGAGGAAGAGGGGTTCTTAATTTCATACCTCAAAGGAACAGTAGATTCCCCTCTGCTGCAAGTTTCAACCTGGGGTCCTTCAACTATTATGATAGTCTGAAACCCTGGTGTGGAGCAGAGGGCAAATAAAAGACAGTGTCTGGGGGCAAAACCAAAATCAAAAGCTGGGCAGGGAGTCCAGCTGTATCTTCCTGAAGAGCAAGGGAGAAAGAGCATTCAGTATTAGGTAACATCACAGAAAGGGCTTTCTCAATGAAAATCCTAGTGTTGTCTGCAATATATTTCTGGCCAGGTAGGATGCACTTAATTAGACTGGGCCCTGGAATGAGAAAACATTTGGAGAGGGCCTGAACCCAACCTATACCCTAAGGAAAAGTTCCACTGTCAATCTTCAGATCCGAGAGAAAGAAATCAGTGTTCACTGTTGCAAACCAATGAGATTTTGGGCATGTTTGTTATTGCAGCCAGAGCTGACTAACAAATACACTGGTCTTGTATCCCAAGGCCTAGACTTTGTAATGGATCCCACTAACTGAGGGCTCATTATAGGTTTATACCAGGAAGAGTCGCCTTATTTTTGAGAGTCTTCTGTTTTTATGCATATTTTTGTAAGTTTCTCTGTTCTGTTGGGTTTTAGTCAATAGAACATATTTATATCCTTCAGGAAGTCACTGTTTCAGTCTTTGGTAGGATCATTTTATTCTTCCATTGCCAGTGTGGACTCGTTCTTATATATATATATTTTTTATTCTATCTTTTCAATGGAATTTTTAGAGGGAGAAATAAGCTTGCAAATTTAGTTAGTCGTCTTAACCAGGCCTATGTGATTAGATTCCTGTTAATCTCATTGGTATTAGAAATGTGTACTAGGGCAGTTTTCTAAGTAAGGAAGACATCTCCTGTTTGTAGGAAAGTTTTGGAGGCCTAAGAAAATGGTATTTCCATTTGCAGAGAGGTCAAAGATACCTGAGAGAACGCACCTGTCTTTCAGGTGCTTCAATGACCCTTCTTCCTCTCTAATATTCCCATAGTAGGTCACTATGGCAGTATTCGTTCCTTGTGAACTGGTGAAACATTTTGTGATATAAATGAAGTATCATTAAATAATTGACTCTTAATAAAGTGGGGCAAAATATTATGCCAGGAGGCATCAGAGCCAGAGACAATTTCTCAAGGAAGCATAATTGCATGAAGGAACACAGCTGCCTTCTAGCTTAAAACTCCATGCCATTAAGAAGCACTGCTACATCCAGTAGCTATTGGTAATGGGATTTTTAACTCCAAGTTGTAGCTATTCAGATTATTTTCATAGTTTACTCTCAAATTAGCTATCCACCAGAAATTGTCTGTAGGTATTATATGGTTTGGAGCTAGTAAAATCAAAGGTTAGAAATGAACTTTGCCAAACTCATCCAGCAACCCCCAGGCCAACAATTCTGGTGTTGCCCCCTTTTGCCGGAGTTTAGCATGTTTGGAGAAGCCTTTTATGGTTTTCTCCCAAAGTGTATGTACATGGGCATCCACTTAGTTTGAATTATTATATCATACTTCCAGAAAACTCCTGGTGAAATGTTACCTAGTGTGTTGGTTAAGATTGTGTGTCAACTTGGCTGGGCCATGATTCTCAGTGGTTTGGCAGTTATATAATGATGTAGTTTGCCAGTTATGTAATGATATAGTTTGCAGTTATGTAATGGTATCATTTGGCAGCTATGTAATGATGTAGTTATCCTCCTTTTTGTGATATAATGTAATCACCTTCATGATGTGATCTGATGTGATCAGCCAATCAGTTGTAAAGGGAGCTTCCTTAGGGGCGTGGCCTGTATTCAATACACAGGGATGTTCTGGCAAAGCTTTCCAGCTTTTGTTCACTCTGGATTCTGCATCCAGCTCACCACCATCTGACCTCTGGTTCTCGGGACTTGAGCCAGTGGTCTGCCATATTGCCTGCTGATCTTGGGATTCATCAGCCTTTGCAGTCCATGAACCAGCAGCCTACCATCTGACCTGCCTATCTTGGGTTCATCAGTACCTGCAGGTAAGTGAGTCAGGAGAAGCTTCAGCCTGACACCTGACCCGCGGACTTCAGACTTGCCAACCTCTATAACCATGTGAGCGATTTCCGTAAGATAAATCTCTCTCTCTCTCTATGTATATAAAAAAATTTTTTTTTATGTATATATATATGTATATATGGGGGTCTGGTGCTGTAGTGGTTAAGCATTTGGCCGCTAACCGAAAGGTCGGCAGTTCAAATCCACCAGCTGCTCCTTGGAAGCCCTGTGGAGCAGTTCTACTCTGACCTATAGGGTTGCTATGAGTAGGAATTGACTCAACAGTGTGTTTTGTCTTATATATATATATATATATATATATATATATGTGTGTGTATATATATATATATATGTGTGTATATATATATACACATATGCTTCACTGGCTTTGCTTCTAGAAGCCTGCCTAAGATACCTAGTCATTAGAAACTCTCCTGTCGTTAAAACAAAAAGGATGCAAACCAGATGTTTCCAACATTTTAGTCTTCTGGGGTAACCCTTTTAAATAATCTGAATAAAATGGCTCAATACCATATTTAATGTAAGTTTCTGTGGTTGTAACAATGGAGCTAGCCATGAGGAACCTGCTTCACCTTTGTCATTTGACCTTAACCATGACTCTGGCTCTTATCTCCCCAGGACATGTTGGCTCTTGCTGTGCTCCACTTCATTTTCCTGAGTTCTCTAAGGTATATTAGCTTCACTGGCCTGAAATCTATTACTTGTCCCTCACTATGGGGAATATCTAACCATGTCATACTCTCACCTTGGATTCCAGTTTGCTACTATTCCTATCAGCTCTCTCTTCCTGGGAAATCTCTCTTTCACTCCATTTGCCACCTTTCATCCCCAGACTCTATGCAGAGCAACTTAGTCATGTCTTTCTTTTGACCATTTTTAGTAATCTGAAGAGTCTCCTTAAGTCTCACAAAACTGTCCAAATGGAAAAAGAGATATCAGAATCTGAAATGATTGTTATCTGTGAACCTAGAATGCAGAAGCAGAGACAAAACAGTCATTTTGTTTTCTAAATAGAGTTTCTAAAATTTTTTTCTTGTTGAATCTTAGAGTACCAAAAACCCATTGCTGTGGAGTCAATTCCGACTCATAGTGACCTTATAGGACAGAGTAGAACTGCCCCATCGAGTTTCCAAGGAATGCCTGGTGGATTTGAACTGCTAAACCTTTTGGTTAGCAGCCGTAGCACTTAACCATTACGCCACCAGGGTTTCCAATATGTAATAGTCATATTATACTAACTGTGGTATTCATCCTCCAAGGTGACCCAGATCATCCCCATTCCCTGGTATTCACATCCTTGCATAGTCCTCTCCCCTATTTTACCAGAAGTGGTCTGTGTCATCAGTAAAAAGCAATGCAGCTTCTATTTTGGTCTCTCTCTCTCTCTTTCTCTCTCTCATCACTTGCTCTGGGGGAAGCCATATTGTGAGAAATTCTGTGGAGAGACCCATAGGATAAGGAACTCAGGCTTTTTGCTAACAGCCATATGAGTGAGCTTGGAAGTAAATTATCCAGCCCCAGTCAAGTCTTCAGAGATAACAGCCCTGGTCAATAGCTTAGCTACAACTTTATGAAAGCTCCTGAGCCAGAATCACCTAACTAAGCCACTCCCAGATTCCTGACCCTCACAGAAGCTCTGTGAAATGATAAATATTTGTTGTTTTAAGCTGCTGTATTCAGGAGTGATTTGATATGCAGCAGTAGATAATTAATATATGGACAAAGCCATCAAACATCTTTGTGTCTACTTTCCTACCTGTAAAATAATATATGACATGTTCTTAGTATACAGTGAAGAATTAACCTTATCCCAAGAGAGATTTGGTCTTTGCCCTCAGCTTCTGGGAAGTGATTCAAGGGCCCTGGCATGTCCCACCTGATAGGAATGTTTTTGTTTGCTTTGGGGGTTTGGCCACCAGACACTCAAACAATGTGATTTATGATGGGGGCTTTGGGTCATGCTGTATTAGTTCCAATCTCTGGAGAGGTGATAGAGGCTAAATGTATGAGCCCAGCTGTAGGAGGGGCTGAAGACTATAGATCTGCTGTGTGTCAGCTATGTGATCGAGCCCAATAAAAAACTCCGGAAAGCTACATTCAAATGAGCTTCCAGGGTTGGCAGCCCTAGTGGCACGGTGGTTAAGCATTCCACTGCTAATGAAAGGTCGGTGATTCAAACCTACCAGCTGCTCCATGGGAGAAAGATGTGACAGTCCCCTTCTGTAGCAATTTACAGCTTCGGAAACTTTATAGGGCAGTTCTACTCTGTCCTATGGGGTCACCGTAAGTTGGAATCAATTCGATGGCAATGGGTTTTGGGTATTGTCATACATCATGGCTGGGAGAAATTGTTATCCTTGTCTCCATGGATAATGAGCAACAGAAGCTCCATGTTTGGACTTCTGGACTCTGCCCTGAGTGTTCCCAACCTTGGCTGATTTTAATCTGTATCCTTTCCCTGTAATAAACTGCAACTGTGAGTATAACAACTATAGTGAGTTCTGTGAATCCTCCTAGCAAATTACCAAATCCGACAGTAGTTTTGATAGTCCCCTGAACTTGAAATTGGTGTTAGAAGTGAGGAGTCTTGTGGGGAATGTTCTCTGTAACTTTTCAATTAGCTAAATTCTTCGTAATCATAGGGGTAGTCTGTCAATGAGACAATAATAATGCCCAGTGGGAATACTTGATCATTTAGAAAGAAAAATATTTAAATCTAAATTTTTATTATAAAAATATGTATTCTTTATAGAAATCCTTCATAAATGTTATTTTTTAATTTGGCAGTATCTTAACAACTTTTTGGGGACATAAAAGAAACATTGCTTTTTTTTTTTTTTTTAGTAAACCAACAAAAATAACATGCATTTATCAATGCGATTATGTTTTATTTTCTTCCACAGAGACATAACAAACTTCTTGGTCTAAGACGTCCTTAAGTTTAGAGATCAGTTTTTAATCATGTTTGGTCCTCTGGAATACAACAGTATCACAAGGGCATTTTATTATGTTTTTCATAGTCCTTGACCTCTAGAGAAACTTTTAGCCCTGACAGGATATTTCAAGAATTAGTGTCAAATTAGCTTTGTGTTGGCCTCGATTGAATTAAATATTTATAGAATTTAAGCAGATTGTCCTGAAAGTCAGTTGGAAAGCATTTGACAGGTAGCTGTTCAGCAGCTGAGTGATGACTTCTCCATGAGTCATGACTTGTTCATATAACCTCTCCTGACTTTGAAAATTATGTGATCTATTCCAGGATATTTGGCAATTTCTATTGCTTTCATTTCTTTGTCGGGCATGTGACCAGCAATCATTTTGTATGTGTCTGAATGACAAGTGACACACATAACTTATTGTGTGTGTCTTCCCTTATGTTCTGTCAAATACTTTTTTATATTATAACCATCAGTTTCCTTGTGCCTTTGCATGAACAATGACTTTTCCTTTTAATGCAGCATCATAGTGCGTTCTTTCTGAAGACATTTGAAGGTAAATTTTGAAATCCAAATGTGAAACTCAATAGCTTTGTTACTTTTAATATACATATTGTAATAAGGTGAATAGATACTTGCATCCCTTGTCTAAATTTACAAACAGCACCATTTCATAACAATGTCCTACCTTTTAATGGTGAGATTTGAAGTTTATTTTGACGCAGATTTTAAGATATCCTCATCTTAAGATTGTTAGAATTTGAATGAAATGTATCATAAATTGAAGGAGTGATACATTGGCTGCCTACTCTGTAGGGAGTAGTTTTCATATATTCCTTTAGTTAAGCCTAACAACATCTCTTTGGAGTTACGCACGAGAAGACTGGTGTTCATAAAGGTTCAGTAACTTGCTTAGGCACACAGTATGTATAAGAGATCAAGCCAGGATTTAATTTTAAGTTTTTTTCCTCCAAACATTGGGCTCATTTTATCATACACCGCTGCTTCTCAAATGTTATTATTGATTTTACTGTAGTCTTAATCTGTTCCTACTAAACCACCATCAGTTCTAGAAGCAATATTATTTGTTTTTATCCTGGAAACTAGAAAAGAATCTAGTACTCATGGTTGCTGTCTTGACGATCACTCTGTTACTGAGCTCACCAGTATGTGTGCAAGCCTCTTGTGCTACAATTTCCATCTTTTCATTACAAGTTGCTGTAGCTCTGGTTTCAGGAAGTAAAGCAGAAAAGAGTTAAGTCAAAGTGAGTCTCAGCAGAGGAATCTGGTATTTTTCTAGAAAATGATTTATTTTACCCAGATTGGCTCAAAAAAGCCAAGTGTCCAAAACATAGATTGTTGATGCCAAATATTTTTTTGAACATCCTTCAGATGAGCTGCTAGCATGCTTAAAGCAAAATAAAACAAACAAAAACTACATATGTCAATGAGGGAGTATTAGGTATACACATATTTACCCATAGAAACACATGTACAGTGAAAAGTTAATTTTATTGCCTCTCTTCCCAGGGTCTGCCTCTAGTCCCTTAAATAAAATAGTTTTTAATTAAGGGGACTCTACAGAAGACCGCATGATTCAAATAAGGATAAAATTCCACAGAGACACCTTAACAGTTCAGAATGGTGTGCTGGCTATGTTATAGAAACCATTTTTCTAACTAGCTAGCTGTTGCTTTATTCAACTTTCTGATCAGCCTACAACTATTTTAGAAGCTAATTATAGATCAAGTTTATAAATTTTAATGTGCCCCTCCATCGGGATTGAGATGGAATATTAGAGTGATTAAAGTCCTCAAATGCCTCCTAGACAGAATGATGGGTCTTTTATAATTTTGGTGTTTAATCTGAAATTTCATGGTGATCACTCCTTGTTTTAGATTAAAGCCTTAGTTTTGCTAGTACATCCAAAGTGCTTACTATTTTATAACTATCCCAAAATAAAATAATGCCATAGAAGCATTATATATATATATATACATAATAGATGCACGCACGCACGCACACACACGCACACACACACTCTTACCAGATTTTTACACAAATAGCACACATCTTATTTGCCAGCCATTCCCTCCCTCCAGGAGGTACTTTCCTAAGCACATTATGCTAATTTTTTACAGCAATATGTAAAAAACCTGGTAAAAAAAAAACCAGATAAACATCTTTCTGATATTCTCTGCTTTCAGCCAGAGTTCAATGACATCAACAGTCTCTCTCATTCTACCTTTTCTTCTGAATCTGGCTTGGATTTTTGGCAGTTCCCTACTGATGTACTGCTGCAATTGTTTTTGAATCATCTTTAGCATAATTTTACTTGCCTGTGATAGTAATGATATTATTTGATAATTTCCCCATTCCTTTGTGTACTAGACATCTCAAATTGATCATAGTCAGTATGGAAGCCCTGACCTTTCCACTAAAGCCTGCTCTTCTCTTTATCTTCCCAGTTTTAATAAATGGCAATTAATTGTCTAGCTCCTTGGGCCAAAAACCATAGAGTGATTCTTGATATCTCTTTCCTTTTGTCTCTCTCCCTTTTCTATCTGTATCTCTACTTCTACTTCTTTCCCTTTCACCCTGTCTCTCTTCCCCTCTCTGCCTCTCCACATCAAATACGTCAGCAAATCCTGTCAGCTCTACCTTCAGCCTCTTAATGTGTCTCCCTACTTCCATTTTTGTACTTCTAAAACCTATTTTCAATAAAGTAGCCTAAGTGATTGGGTTAAAACCTAACCCAGCTTATAGCACGCCCTTACCCAAAACCCTCCAAAGGCTTCTGTTTCCACCTAGAGCAAAAACCAGAGTCTTCCAAAAGCTATGGAATTTGTACGCATTCTTTCATAACCGTCATTCCCCATAACACTCTTGCCTAACCTCTTACAATGACTCCTATGATTTACACTTCACTCTCTCTGTTCTGGAAACCCTGGTGGTGTAGTGATTAAGAGGTATGGCTGCCAACCAAAAGGTTGGCAGTTTGAATCTACCAGGCGCTCTCTGGAAACTCTATGGGGCAGTTCTGCTCTGTCCTGTAGGGTTGCTATGAGTCGGAATCTGGTTTAATTTGGTTTTGTTTTCAGTTCTGGTCATTCTTGCGGTGAGTTCCTCTATTCTCCTAGCAGCTTCCCCTCTCACATGTATTTCCCTCATCCTGGAGAATTCCTCTTTCAAATATTCATGTGGTTAGTGATCTTACTGCCTTCAGCTCAATGTTTACATGCTACTTTCTCGCTGAGGACTTTTTTGACCACTTTCTTTAAAACGGCAATCCAGCTCCCATCATTCCCATCCCCTTTTCCTCCTTTAATTTCTCTTCAAATTGGGGTGCAAAGACAGTGTCTGTTTTGAACAATAATGTACTTGTAGTACATAAAACCCTGCATGGCAGATAGGCTCTGTTTAGTAAGGAATTTAATGAGCGAATGAGGGAATGAGTAAATGCTTTCAGTACTTTCTGGTCAATAATCACATAAAAGCCTTGGGGAACCGACCAAAGTGCCTGTACTTATCATATATGTCGGTAAAATCATAATCCAAAAGGGAATGTCCTCATCTGGACTTGAATGGTTGTTGGGTTATCAGTGACTATTTAGTTTCTTAATGATTTAAAGGGTACGTAAGTGGATTTTCCATTCAAGTGCCAAGGTCACTTCAGGAGCTACTGCCGCTCTGGACCATATAAATTTGTACTTTCCACCTTTGAAACAAGACTATAAGCAAGTGCCTTATTAAACGGTTATAGTTTAGTATGTTGCTATAGACAGTGGGGTGGACACGAGATATTTGGTTTTTGATTACCTAGTTAGTACTTTGGGAGTTGCTGGGTGGAACAAACAGTTTAGCTCTGAGCTGTGGCTGTTTTTGTTAGTTGCTGCAGGTTCGATTCCAACTGTGGCAACCCCCCTTGTGCAGAGTGTAACCTTTCCATAGGGTTTCCAAGGTTGTGACCTTTCAGAAAGCAGACATCCAGGCCTGTCTCCCAAGACTCCTCTGGGTTCGTTTGAACTGTCAAAACTTTCCACCAGTAGTCAAGTGCTTAAATGTTTGTACCACCAGGGACTCTAAGTGCTGGGCTACTAACTATAAAGGTTGATGTTTCGAACCTACCCAGAGGCACCTTGGAAGAAAGGCCTGGCAACCTGCTTCTGAAAGGTCACAGCCATGAAAATTCTATGGAGTGCAGTTCTTCTTTGAAACACATGGGGTCACCTTGACTCAGAATCCACTTGATGGAAACTTTTTTTAAGTTGGACACTTTCAGTTACAAGAACTATAATTTGTATTTTTTAATGATTTATTTAACTCTAATAAAAGACAGTTGCACTTCACTAAAGAAGATATTCAGGCAGCTAACAGATACATGAGAAAATGCTCTCGATCATTAGCCATTAGAGAAATGCAAATTAAAACTACGATGAGATTCCATCTCATTCTAACAAGGCTGGCATTAATCCAAAAAACACAAAATAATAAATGTTGGAGAGGCTGCGGAGAGATTGGAACTCTTATACACTGCTGGTGGGAATGTGAAATGGTACAACCACTTTGGAAATCTATCTGGCGTTTTCTTAAAAAGTTAGAAATAGAACTACCATACAACCTAGAAATCCCACTCCTCGGAATATACCCTAGAGAAATAAGAGCCTTCACACAAACAGATATATGCACACCCATGTTTATTGCAGCTGTGTTTACAATAGCAAAAAGTTGGAAGCAACCAAGGTGTCCATCAACGGATGAATGGTTAAATAAATTGTGGTATATTCACACAATGGAATACTATGCATCGATAAAAACAGTGACGAATCTGTGAAACATTTCATGACATGGACGAACCTGAAAGGCATTATGCTGAGTGAAATTAGTCAGAGGCAAAAGGACAAATATTGTATAAGACCACTATTATAAGATCTTGAGAAATAGTGTAAACTGAGAAGAACACATACTTTTGTGGTTACGAGGTGGGGAGGGAGGGAGGGTGGGAGAGGGTTATTTACTGATTAGTTAGTAGATAAGAACTACTTTAGGTGAAGGGAAGGACAATACTCAATACACGGAAGGTCAGCTCAACTGGACTGAACCAAAAGCAAAGAAGTTTCCGGGATAAACTGAATGCTTCAAAGGTCAGCGGAGCAAGGGCGGGGGTCTGGGGACTATGGCTTAAGGGGACTTCTAAGTCAATTGGCAAAATAATTGTATTATGAAAACATTCTGCATCCCACATTGAAATGTGGCGTCTGGGGTCTTAAATGCTAACAAGTGGCCATCTAAGATGCATCAGTTGGTCTCAAACCACCTGGATCAAAGAGAATGAAGAACACCAAGGTCACACGATAACTATGAGCCCAAGAGACAGAAAGGGCCACATGAACCAGAGACTTACATCATCCTGAGACCAGAAGAACCAGATGGTGCCCAGCCACAACCGATGACTGCCCTGACAGGGAGCACAACAGAGAACCCCTGAGGGAGCAGGAGATCAGTGGGATGCAGACCCCAAATTCTCATAAAAAGACCAGACTCAATGGTCTGACTAAAACTAGAGGAATCCCGGCAGTCATGGTCCCCAAACCTTCTGTTGGCCCAGGACAGGAACCATTCCCGAAGACAACTCATCAGACATGGAAGGGACTGGACAATGGCTTGGAGAGAGATGCTGATGAAGAGTGAGCTACTTGTATCAGGTGCACACTTGAGACTGTGTTGGCATCTCCTGTCTGGAGGGGAGATGGGAGGGTAGAGAGGGTTAGAAACTGGCAAAATTGTCACGAAAGGAGAGACTGGAAGGAGGGAGCGGGCTGACTCATTAGGGGGAGAGTAAGTGGTAGTATGGAGTAAGGTGTACATAAGCTTATATGTGACAGACTGACTTGATTTGTAAACGTTCACTTAAAGCTCAATAAAAATTATTTAAAAAAAAAAGACAGTTGCAGATATCTGCTCAATATTTGCCTGTTGAGACTAATCCAAACCTATTGTATTGTTATTAGCTGTAGTCCCGTTGGCCCCTGAATCACGGTGACCCCATGTACAACACAACGGAACACTGCCTGGTGCTATGTCATCCACATGATCTGTTGTAGATCAGACCCTTGTGATCCGTAGGGTTTTCATTGGCTAATTTTTGGAAGTAGGTAACTAGTCCTTCTTCCTAGTCTGTCTTAGTCTGGAAGCTCAGCGGAATCCTGCTCAGCATCATAGCATCACGTAAGCCTCTACTGACAGACAGGTGGTGGCTACCCATGAGGTGCATTGGCTAGGAATTGAACCCAGATCTCCCACATGGAAGGCAACCCTTACTGAAACCATTTATTCATGTGACTTTTAGTGCATGACAAACAGTATAGATGCAAGCAGTTAGCTTCATTTATAAAATAATGAGCGATCCCATTTATAAAATAATGAGCGATGGAAGTAACTATGAATACATGTGAGGCTGTTTATGTAAGAAGTATTGCCCTGCATTTCTCTGAATTGGTCTTAGGAGTGGAGACTCAGTCCCCAGTAAATTGCCAATTTTATGTTAAGCCAAGCAAATTAAAGAGTGAATATTTGCTTAAGAGCACTATGTAATTTCTTTATGTGTACGGACACAATGTAAAACGTTTTATTAATTTTTATTAGTTGAGTGCCACTCTGCATCAGCATTGTCCATTTCTTCAGCATACATTCCTAGGAGGCAAGACTTTGTTGAACTTTTTTCTAAATAGCAGTGCATGCTGGCGGGTGCTTTATAAATGCTGTTAGACAGTGACTGCCTGTGTTTAATATTTATTGAGCATCTATAGGGACCGCGAGACCTTGGTCCAGGATGAAAAGCTTTAAGAAAGTCTGTACCTAATTAAGAAAAACATGGTCCCTGCTCCCAAGGAGCTTATCTGCTCAGGCAGACAACACTGATGTGGGTGCACAGAGAAAATCAATTTTTTTAGCTAAGTGTACAAAACAACCACCACCGTTACGAAATTGCAGGGTTTATCTTCTTCTCTCGTATCCTTGTTTTCTTTGCAAAGGTTTTATGTTAAATGGCTGGCAAAAAATTGAGGTAGAGGAGCCCAGGAAAGGACAGGGAGATAAGGCAGTGAGAAGAAGGCGTGGTGGTAGGCTGTATGGCTTGAAGGAAGGAGCATTTGGGGGGGGGGGGGGAAATAGAATTTCTTTAAGTGGTTGCTATGCTTTTTTTATATTTTCCAATAATTATAATACACTATAGTCATGATGATTAATTAACGTATGAGTTCAGGTTGCAAAGAAGACCAAATAGAGCTGAATCATATGCTGATTTCCTTTCATTTGGGCATGCTAACAAATGGCCGTAAGAGACAGCAGGATTGGCATGTATTTAAAGCATATCAGAGTTTATTAGGAATAATTTTTAATGAATCCATATTTATACTATCAGAGATTAGAGAACTGGGAATGAAGTAGGAAATAAGTATGAACTTTGGTTCTGTTTATGCTTCTATTGCAAAAATTAATCTTTTTGTTTATTTAGATTCATATTTTGAAGATAACAGGGTTACATCTGGGAGCTACATTTACTAAACCCCCAAAACACCAAACTCGTTGTTGTTGAGTTGATTCCAACTCATAGCGACCCTACAGGACAGAGCAAAACTGCCCCATATGGTTTCCAAGGAGCGGCTCGTGGATTAGAACTTTCAAACATTTGGTTAGCAGCGGAGCTCTTAACCACTGCACCCCAGGGCTCCACTACACTTACTGGCACAATCAAAATGTTTGTTTCAGATACAAAAGTGTTTTTTTTGTTTAAATCAAGAGAAGACTTTAAGTCTCTAATTCACAAGTTTAAACTGTTGTCTTTTGCAGTATTAATTGGAATTGGATCTCTAACTGTGTAGTAATTTCGTTCCTGGTTTCCCAGATGAGGATGACAGTGGGTTAGGAGAAGAGACTAAGAGCCAGAATCCAAAGGCAAACCTGAACGTGAAGGTTGGAAGACGGCCAGATGGATGTTGATCCCAGAAGTCACGGTGAAACCAAAGGTAGAGGCAAAAACGATGTTCAGAGCAAAGAAATGTGAGAACCTGCCGATGAGGCAAAAACTCAAGGCAGATTTCTGTTCTCTTTTAACTGCATTGCAAGCCAAAACCTGGGGCTGGGTCTTAGAAGAAAGAAAATCATGAAAAGCATTACAGTGCAGCTAGTACACACACACACACACACACACACACACACACACTCACACACACACACACTCACACACACACACACACACACAGAGCTTCCCTTATAATGTGTTCATTAAAGACAAAAATAACCTGAATGAAGTTGGGGAAAGACTATAGATTCAAGTAAATTAAGCAAATACAACAAGATTTTTTCATCGTGAAAAATTCTTCAGGATGATGAGAATACTTTTGCTATGTCCTTACCTTCTTGGTTGCTCTTAACTGGCCCTTGCTTCTAGTCTCTCATCCTTGCCACCGAATATCCTGTTGTTCATTATTATTATTTTGGTATTTGTCTCATTCCTTTTCAGTAGAATAGGAACTCCTTCAGCACCGGGCATATTCATCATTGCATATCCTGAAGTGCCTGCATTAGTCATCAGTCAGTAAAATGTTGTTGTGACATTTTTAAGTATGCAGAAAAAGGCCTGGCTTTATATGATTCTGGGAATACCATTGTTATCTTCATCCTATGTTATTACTGTATCTTGCTTTATCCATTAAAAAACATTGTCTTTGGGTGTCCATTGAAGCTAAGACCCTCAGCTAATACCAATAATGTACAGAATAGGATGAAGAGGAGATTTCGGATGTGTTATGAACAGAGAGACAAAAATAAACAATTATCTGTATATTGGTTTAATTGTGGTAACTCTTTATGTAACAGAATATTTGACATGTCAAAAATTTTCCCATGTACGGTTCAGAGGCATTAATTATGTTCATCATGTTGTGAATATTTTATTGTAGAAATTCACAACTTTGCTACTTCAGAAAGAATGCATTCACATAATAAAACGTAGACTTATAATTCCATTCGACTTCCATGTGCATTCTAGAACTCTCTTTCATATTCACCTTTTTTCCCTAGATAAAACTACATTCTGGGTCTGATAATTTAGCCTCATTTCAGGCAATATTGCTGACTCGCACTTTAGTTATTTCAAAATATTTATTAAGCTTTCAATTTGTGCAAAGTGCTATGAGGGATACAGAAATGAACCAGATACAAATCTTATTTTCCAAAAGCTGCCTAATGCAGTAAGGGAGCTCAGGTCTCCTTAAGAAAAGAGACAAGTACCATGAAAATTGCTGGAGGGGGTGGGGGAAGAAGGTGGAGGAGGCATTTCCCTTGGGTCCTAATGAGTGGGTACAATTTTAATTAGAGAGTAGGGGAAAGAGCAGTCCATTGAGAATATTGCAATTTTCATAGGAAGTAGGCCATCACATTTTTCTCCAAGGCAGAAATACATCTATAAATATCCAGGAGGATGCTTGCTTTCCAGAAATGTGTCCGGTGCCTTTTCTCTATGAAATGTGGGTTATGTCTCATTTCTTTAGTTTTTTTTAATTCTCCTGCTGAGTGAGGACATTTTAAGTATTATTAAGCCCACGAAAAAAACTCAAAATCAAACCAGTTGCTGTCAAGTTGATTCTGACTCATGGTGTGTCTGAGTAGAACTGTGCGCCATAGAGTTTTGAAGGCTGTGAGCAAGGCGCCTCTGGGTGGATTTGAATTGCCAACTTCTCAGTTACTAGTTGAGTGCTCAACCATTTGCACCACTCAGGGTCTCCTACTACAGAGCAGTTGGAACTCTTAGAGAGAAAACGAAGTGCAAGCAAAATCCAATGAGGCAGGACGATCTTTCTGTCTCTAACCTTTCCAGCCTTTGAGAGCTAAAAGTGTAGAGATGGGTTGTTCTGTTTGTTTCTTAAGGAAAGGGAAGTTGTTTAAAGGAGAATGGAGTGAAAAACCAATCTGTGTTGCCCTGGGAGGTCCCTGTTCAGCAGTTAGCAGCACGTGGCTGGTACTTGAGATAGAGGGTTTGGGAAGTTAACCAGCATGCACTAAAGCTTGTAGGAAAAGTTCCCTTGAGGAATTAGACATTTTAGAGGAACAATGAAATTTCATTGACTGAGAAGGCCTAAACAAAAACTTTTACCAAAGGTCCTGGGAGACAGAAAGAGCACTGAGAAAACTGTGATGCGGGAGAAGTCAGTGCACTACTTGCCGTAGTTTGCTTGGGAGGCTTTCTCCCTCCTGCCTTGGCCTACTCAAACCCATACCAAGGTCCCTATTCAAGGTCCGGAGGGCCCATCTCTCCCTGCCTGGGATCTCTGAGCTGCTGGCATCTGAGGTCAGGTGCCTGAGCAAGAACCTTTGTCGTCGCAGCTACTCAGGGCTTCTAGCTGCCAGCACATCTGTCCTGGTGAAACAATGCCCATCTCTTAGAGACAGGCTCTCTCTGTGTTCCAAGCTGACAATTAGTTAATGTAGTAAACAATTCCAGGTCCATGGATAAGTTGAGGGAATTGAGAAGGTACTCAAAGGAGCTTACCTCTTTTCTCAGGAAACAAAGACTTTTGAAGAGAGTCTCAAATAGTGGACTGTTCATGACAGGTGATAATGATAACAGTAACACTAAAGATGTTGATAATGATATTGCTAGTAATAATAACAATAACAAAATAATAGAAAACTCTTATAGGAATTACTATGTGACAGGCATTGTTTTAAGGACTTTACATAAATTAGGTCAGATGATCTACCAAGAAGAAATGATGCATAAGATAAGGCCCTTCAATGCTACCAATATGCAGCTCCTTTGGCAAAGACTGGCTAGATGCTCAAAAGACTTTCTTTTTCTTGGAAACACAAGAAGATGATGTTACCTGGATGTCCTTAACAAATAGGCAGCAACTTTCTGACCAGTGAAAAGGGGGAGAAAGAATTTCGCATTACTCTCTGACCGGGCCGTAAAATGTCGCAGCAGTTCTGGACTCTCTTCCCTCTTGGATGGTCAGAGGCAGAGGATTCCAGAAGAACTCTGAGGAGACGCTAAGGCAGCCTTCCACAGCTGAGGCTCTGTGAGGGAATTAAGGCCCCCAGAAAATTATTTGTGTGACTGTTTCCTCAGCTCTCCTCAGGATGGCACATATTTAGTAGCATTATAAAGGAGTCAATTTATTACCTTCATGGATTCCTTCAGTCATTAGGTCTTGATTTTCCCCTGGAACTCTGAGAAGGTCTTCCCTGGGGGATAATGGTGTCACAAAATGAAAGGATCTTGAATCACTAGTTGGCAGAGAACTGTCATGGACTTCCACATTTGATTTTATACAAGGGGTATGTACTCACCAACGTTTGGAAGTTTATGTATTGCCACAGCATAGACTAGCCAACCCAACCAGCTCTTTCAGGAGGAAATTCGTTCCTATCCTCTTTAAACAGTGGCCACACTAAAATGTGTCTGTTGTGAGGTAAAACATTTATGTAAATGTCCTGCTCTGTTTCCTCTTGGCAGTACAATGTGCTTTCTTTGTTCTTCCTTTTTTTCAGGTTCATCGTATCAGGAACAGGAACAGCCTGGCTTGATGGGAAAGGTATCTGTACAGATGATAATAGGAATGTTTTTTGCAAGTGATGGAAGACATGCCGAAGGGACAAAACTAAATACTTAAAGAAAGGAAGACTAGAGAACAATATCTACCTTCCTTGAAGGGAGAGGATGGTTTAGAAATATGTGCATTTTCCAAGAGACCCATAGATTTTTTTTTCAATTGTTTTAATGGCTGTGAGGATTAGGATAAGATTGTTGTGAGTCTGATTCGTTGACTCAATTAAAAGCTAACTGTAATGGAAGATCAGTATTATGACTTGAATCCGATCATATGCGTGTTTGTGTGTTTGCGCGCTTGAGGGAATGCAATGTAGATTATAGTGTTTCTTAGGCCCAAAGATATCCTGAACCATGCAGGTCAACTTATGTTGTTAGGGAAGGCAACTCCTTGAAAGTCCTTTGTTCTCTAGTAGGGAAGTTAGGCTAAAGATCCTTAAAGTTTCTTATAAGCGTAAAACTCTGATAGGAAAGATATTGACAACAGTTATATAGCCTCTTACTTATGCTCTGATCCCCTTAGTTCTTATAGTGTGGGTTCGACCAGGTAACGTTTAATGAAAGCCTAGACATTCTTTCACCATCTGCTTTCACTTGCCTTACGGAGTTGGGGAGGGGTTGGAACAGAACCCTATTATTCCGAGGAAAGGTGCACTGTTGCCTCATTGTTTCATGCATTCTCAACTAAACTACGCTCTCCTTGAGCAGAACTCTATTTTATATGTATATTTTTTTAACCTCGTCCCTATCCGCACATAGTAGAACCTAGTAAAGTGCTCTGCATTTAATGGATGCTGAGACTGATTTATTGATCTCCATGTGTGACAAACAACATGCTGTCATTAAAGATGACTCATATTTATGAATTGTTTAGAGAAATAGTGGCTAATTGTATTTTTAAAGAATAACATAAAACTTGGTGCTTTTCATTTAAAGACATTTATACAAAATTTTGTTAGGAAGCAAGTCTTTATTGTGTGAGCAATCAGGCAATTCTTAAAGCCTCCAGGTTGTAATAAAAAGAACATTAAGTTTACAGAATGGATATTAAAATATTAGAATATTTTAAGGAAGCAAAATGGTAAACACTTTTGAATTTAACTCTTCTGACTCTTCTCTACATTATTTGGATAAGCCATCACTTAGGTTGTTTGTCCATCATATTCTTGCTTTACTACTAAACTTCCTGATAGGGATTGTATCATCATTCAGACTGCAGTAGTACTCATATGGTGATTTAATACGAAAAGCATGTATTGAAATAAATGTGAATTTTCAATCACAAACATGTATTGAACACCTATTGTCAGGGACTGAATTGTGTCTCTCAAAAATATGTGTCAGCTTGGCCATGATTCCCAATACTATGTGGTTGTCCTCTATTTTGTGATTGTAATTTTATGTTAAAGAGGATTAGGGTGGGATTGTAACACCCTTACTAGGTCACATCCCTAATCCAAGGTAAAAGCAGTGTCCCTGGGGTGTGGCCTGCACCACCTTCTATCTTACAAGAGATAAAAGGAAAGAGAAGTAAGCAGAGAGTTGGAGACCTCATATGACCAAAAACAAAGCACCAGGAGCAGAGTGTGTCCTTTGAACCCAGGGTTCCTGCACAGAGAAGCGCCTAGTCCAGGAGAAGATTGATAAGAAGGACCTTTCCCCAGAGCCAACAGAGAAAGACTTCCCTTGGAGCTGACACCCTGAATTTGGACTTCTAACCTACTACACTGTGAGAAAATAAATTTCTTCTTGTTAAAGCCATCCACTTGTGGTACTTCTGTTACAGCAGCACTAGATGACTAAGACGCCTACTATGGTTCAGACATTGCTGAGCACTTTTGGTCATGAGAGAAGCAGGAGGAAAAAGGAAACTCATTTTAAGGTAAAGAAGCAATTGGGGAAAGAAGATTCTCGCTTTAGAGAAATATTTAGCAAAATTTATTTTATAAGTTAATGCATGAGAACACTCGGCTCCTTTCACTATGGCACGAAATAAATTCTGTTAATGGCTCCTGAGGGCATCTCCATCTGTTAAACATCTAAACTAGAGGAGATAACTGGTTAAGTCAGCTGATCAGGCAACAGAAGTCTAAGGAGTCAGGGCATCAGAGTTGACCTCGTTGCAGAGCAGTTGGCTTCACTCTGTTCCGTTAACTCAGAATGTGCCAGACCCAGCTAGCCGCCTTGCCTAGAACAGTGCTACTCCAAGTGGGGTCGGGGGACATAGATGGATCATGGAAGAGTAAGTAAAAAAAGTCACAGTAAGCTTTTAGACCACATTTTGAAACTTTCATAGCAATTTGATGAAGTGATTTTATGCTTGCTGAATCTAGTGATAATTTAAAATTTGGAGCTTGTATTTTGAATGCTTTTTTTTTTAATTTCATTTTTCTACTAATTTTCATTGTACTTTACAAACATATTTGCACAACATAGTCCAAATTAAAACAAAACAACACAAATTTTTGATTACAGATATTTTGAAAAAAGTTGGCATGGGGTGTACTGTATTGTGTACAAGAATGAAATGAGCCCTGGAGCTGGATTGCATGAGTTTAAATGGCAATGCCTTTTTTTTTTTTTTTTTAAGCTGTGTGATGCTAGGTAAGTTGCATAACTTCTTTATTATTCATTTTTATCATTTCCATTATGGGGAAATTGGGGATTTTTGTGAAGATACAAAGCTCTTAGAACAGTGCCTGGCTTGTGGCAAGTGCTCTTGCTATGATTAGATACAGTGGGTATGGCTGCAACATGGCAGTATAGTCGTGGTAAGAATGCAGGAGGATAGAATCTAAGAAGTGGATTCTGTTAGCCCACTGGTGTCTGCAGTGATTCTCTCCAGAAATAGATACTTGATATGGTCAGAGTCTAACCTTTTAAAAAATTATATTTTAAAGTTTAATGCTTTTATTATGATCTGTTTTATATCAGTTTGCAAATGGCTGGTTGCAAGGCTCTGTACAAGCTATCTTGGTTTAAGTCACAGTTGCAAATAAATTTAGGTGTACTTTCTAGTTCAGCTCCTTCCTTCTGCTGGTTCAGGTAGATGAACCTCCAAACTAAACCAAACCCAGTGCTGTCAAGTCGATTCCGACTCATAGCGACCCTACAGGACAGAGTAGAACTGCCCCATAGAGTTTCCAAGGAGCGCCTGGCAGATTCGAACTGCTGACCTTTCGGTTCGCAGCCGTAGCACTTAACCACTATGCCACCAGGGTTTCCAGATGAACCTCAGATCATGCCAATTTTCTCCATCAGCAGATGTGTATGATTCTTCTTTATTCTTCTTTTTCCGTTTAGAAGATGTGATATGTCTGTTTCTATTTCTTGTATTGGTGCTCCATAATGTAATTTAGAGAATGTAGGATTTATTTGATTCCTTATGACCCTCTCATCACCTCCCAGATTTTCTTTCATTTGCTATTACTCGAGACCAATTACTTTTTTATTCTCTAAATAGTAAGCACATTCAATCAAGGACTAAAATATGATGTAATTCAGATTTTAAAAAGCCAGTGTGAGAAACTGGAGAGTCCTTTTAATTTTGGTTAGTGGCCAAGGTTCTGGGTTTCTAGAATGACAACTGTTTATATGTTGGAGTGATATGTTTGAGTCTTGGCTCTTCTGCTTTCAGCTTTGTGATCTTGGACAAGTTACTAAATTCTGTGCCTCAGTTTTCTCATTGCGGAAATGATGATGATCATTCTAAATCACATGACTGTTGTGATAAGTAATAATAGCCACCACTTCGTGAATGAGAGACATACTCTATTCTAAGGAGTGTGTGTACATGCCTGTGGATTATAGATAATATTTAAATTATATATAGATTTTGACCCAGATAATGACGTAGGAAAGTAAAAATGATGATCCCCAATTTACAGATAGAGAACTTGAGTTTAAAGAGCATTACTAACTTGTACTGGGTGACGCAACTAGTTAACAGCAAAGCTGGGAATTGAACCGAGCTCTCCAACTGAAAACCCATGTTTTCCCCCTTGACATCTTCAGAAGAGTTAACGGAAGTGAGAGTATTTTGTAAAACAAGTTTTAAATAAATATCAGGCATTTTTATTATCTGTTTCTACTTCCAGAAACTCCAATTCTATCAATATCAGGTCAGTATTGTTATCTCTATGGCCCACTAACAATCAGCCCTAATTACTTTACTCAACAAGAAGACACAATATTAAGCTGTCACATTTTGAGGCAGCCAATAAAGTCTACCATTTTTAGCCTCTGGCACCAATTGCTTTTCCTACAAGCATCATCATGGTGAATCTGTTGCCAAAGCAGATCTGTCATTTTGAGGCTTGTATTTGGTCAAACTCAATGGGCTCTTTTGAAAAAAAGGCTGACACCAACCCGTTGCCTTGGAGTTGTGCCTGATCTCTTCCTCCATGGGCTATGGTTGGAAGTTGCCTCACAAACTCACTGCCCCTCAATGGGAGGAGGGAAAGTGACAATAAAGGGAGAGTTATGGACTGTGAAACCTTGCCCAATAGGCTGTCTTTCCTGGAATTAGCTAGGAAGGCAAAAATGGATGTTATTAGACAGCAAGTGTCCAGCACTGCAGCTCTCATTGGGCTCTGTCCTTGGTAAGACTCCTTAATGGCTGAGCTTGGAAGGATTGCACAACAGCTGTGCCTGGAGATAGCACACATTGAGCACGATTACGGTAATGTTTTCTTCATTGCTTAAGCAATATAAAAGAAGAGCTGGACAAATACATCAGGCTTTCATCTACGGCACAGGGAGACAGGAGAATGCCAGACAGTTACAAAATGGCAGTTCCTCCTATCCAGACATAATTGAGTTGTTTAATCTATGGAAAGTAGGAAAGAGAAAAAAATACATAGATCAGCTCTGCTTCTAAAGCAATTTATCAAAGGCCTTTAGGTAATCTATACAGAAATCACGCAAAACCTACGGGAGGTATTTACAATATTTGTGATATAAAAAAAAGTCCTCTCCCAGTTCTGCCATTAATTTTTGTGCGACTTCAGGAGAGTCATTATCCTATGTCTCAGTTTTTCCATCTGCTAATTTGGGGATAAGGTATCTACTGTATCAACACCACCAAATATAATTTCTAAGAATCAAATAAGATAATGGATCTGAAAGTGTTTTGAAATGTAACTATATAGAATTATATTTATATTAGATATCTAACGTGGAGTATATTAAGCATCCAATGGTATAAAGTAGAAAATACTAAAGGAAAATATCATAAAATCCCTATGCATATTATGTCAGGATTTTAAAAATGAGCTCCTTAAATCACACTTAATTAACCATTTCTAAAGACTTCTTACATTTTTGTTTATTTTCATTTTTATCTGCTCAGCTTCTCTTAAAATTGCTAATAAAAGACAATATTTTTCACAAAATCAGACACACTTGCTATTTGCCTTTTAGAATTTGGTGCTTCTCCTGAGAGAATGGCAATTGACAATAATATTCTACACTGGGAGAAATCCTAGGTCCCATTTTCTATGTGCTTCATCTGCCAGTGGAGGAATAATCAAGAAAAAAATGCACGAGTAAATTTCAACACACACACATCTCTCTATGGCAATCAAAAAAAAACCTTCAGTATAAATGTCCTGAGCCTAAAGAGCCTGATGGGCTTACCCTGGTGTTTCTTCCACTCTCAGTTCAGGGCCACTAGATTACATACCCACTTGATTTTTCACGTAACCTAAATTTCCTTTTGAATTTATCTTCTTGGTTGCCCTTGTCCTTTTTGAAGACACCTGAAGAAAGAGCGTCATATAAATATTTTAACGACTTCATTGTAATAAAATCGAAACCAAATCCAGTGCCGTCGAGTCAATTCCGACTCATAGCGACCCTATAGGACAGATTAGAACTGCCCCATAGAGTTTCCAAGGAGCACCTGGCAGATTCGAAGTGCCAGCCCTTTGGTTAGCAGCCGTAGCACTTAACCACTATGCCACCCGGGTTTCTCATTATTGTAATAAGTAGGTTTATTTTCTTCTTTTCCTCAAAAGGAAATAACAACCAGAAGAGACCTGCATAAATGGAAAAGTATACTGTGCTCATGAATAGGAAGACTTAACATAGTGAAAATATCAATTCTACCTAAAGTGGTCTTCAGTTTTTCCATCTGTTAATTTGGGGATACGATACCTACTGCATCAACACCAAATATAATTTCTAAGAATCACATTATGGATCTGAAAGTGTTTTGAAATGTACCAAATACCAACAGCATGCTTTAACAAGGTGGAAAAACTAATCACCAACTTTATATGGAAAGAAAGGTGGCCCTGGATGTGCAAAGAATTATTGAAGGAAAAGAACAAAGTAGGAAGCCTCACACTACCTCATCTCAGAACCTAGCATTCAACCATGGTAGTCAATACAGCCTGGTACTGGTACAATGACAGACACAGACCAATGGAATAGAATCGAGAACCCAGATGTAAATCCATCCACCTGTGGTTAGCTAATATTTGGCAAAGGACCAAAGTCCATCAATTGGTTAAAGACAGTCTTTTTAACAAATGGTGCTGGCAAAACTGGATGTCCATCTGTAAAAAAAATTAAACAGGACCCACACCTCGCACCATACAAAAAACTAAGTCAAAATGGATCAAAGTCCTAAATACAAAACCTAAAACAATAAAGGTCATGGAAGAAAAAATAGGGACACGGCTAGGGGCCCTAATGCATGGCATAAATACAATACGAACCATAACTAACAATGTGCAAACACCAGAAGATAGCCCAGATAGCTGGGAGCTCCTAAAAATTTAACACTTAGGCTTATCAAAAACCTTACCATAAGAGTAAAAAGAGAACCTACAGACTGGGAAAAATTGTTTGGCCCTGACATATCTGACAAGGGTCTGATCTCTAAAATCTCTAGAATACTTGAACACCTGAACAACAACAAAGACAATCCAATTAAAAATTGTTCAAAGGATAGGAGTAGACGCTTCACCAAAGAAGACATTCAGGTGGTTAACAAACACATGAGGAAATACCTTCATTAGCCGTTAAAAAACCCATTAGCCGTTAGAGAAATGCAAATCAAAATTACAATGAGATATTTTCTCACCCCAACGTTACTGGCACGAATAATAATAATAAAAAAAAAAACAGAAAATAACTAATGTTGGAGAGGTTGCAGGAAGATTGGAACTCTTATGCACTGCTGGCGGGAATGTAAAAAGTTACAACTATTATGGAAAAAGCAGGAAATAAAAATACCGTAAGATCCATCAATCCCACTCCTAGGAATATATCCTAGAGAAATATGAGTCATCACATGAATAGACACATACACATTCATGTTCATTGCAGCGTTATTCATAATAGTAAAAAGATGGAAACAATCTAAGTGCTCATCAATGGATAAAGGTATAAACAAATTATGGTACATAAACACGATGAAATACAACTAAAGGATAAAGAACAATGATGAATCCGTGAAACATCTCACAACATGAATGAATCTGGAGGACATAATGCTGAGTGAAATAAGTCAATCACAAAAGGACAAATATTGTATGAGACCACTATTATAAAAACCCAAGAAAAGGCTTACAAACAGAAAAAATAATCTTTGATGGGAGGGGAGAGATGGGTAGGGGAAATCACTAAGTAGTTACTAGACAAGTGTTAACTTTGGTGAGGGGAAAGACAACACACATTATAGGGGAAATTAGCACAACTTGACCAAGACAAAGTCACAGAAGCTTCCTAGACACATCTAAACATCTTGAGGGACTGAGTACCTGGCATTGAGGGCTGGGAACTATGGTCTTGGGAGACATCTAGGTCAAAAAGAAAGTGTTCTACATCCTCCTTTGCTGAGTAAGGTCTGGGGTGTTAAAAGTTTGTGAGCGGCCATCTAAGATACATATATTGGTCCCATCCCATCCGGAGCAAAGCAGAATCAAGAAAACCAAAGATACAAGGAAAATATCAATCCAAAGGACTTATGGACCACATGAATTACCACCTCCATCAGCCTGAGCCTAAAAGAACTAGATGGTGCCTGGCTACTACCACCAACTGCTCTAACAGGGATCACAATAGAGGGTCCTGGACAGAGTGGGAGAAAAATGTAGAATAAAATCCAAATTCATACACACACACACACACACACACACACACATATGCACCCACAAACAAAACAGACTTACTTGACTGGCAGAGACTGGAGCAACCTCCAAGACTATGGGCCCAGACATCTTGCTAACTCAGAAATGAAGCCACTCCTGAAGTCCACTTTTCAGACAAAGATTAGGCAAGCTTATAACAAACAATAACATATGTGAGGAAGGTGCTCCCTAGTTCAATCAAGTATACAAGACCAAATGGGCACAAAAGCAAAGACAAGAAGGCAGCAAGGGACAGGAAAACTGGACAAATGGACATGGGGAACAAGGGGTGGAAAGGGAAAAGGGGGGGGAGTGCTGACACAATGTGGGGACTGCAACCAATGTCACAGAACAATTTGTAAATTTTTGAATGAGAAACTAATTTGCACTATAAACTTTCAGCTAAATCACAGTAAAATAAAAAAAAAATGAATGGCCACATTTACTTGGTTGTATAAATTCTCATGTCTTTGTTATAACATTGGCTAACCTCTACTTTTAAGCATATTTTGTGCTTTGAGGTTTGTTATGAGAGGAAGTTGTCTGTTCCTCAGTATTTCAGCCTTTTTCTTTAACTGGCTTTCTGTGTAAATTTAAGCACATCCTGGCTGGGGGAAAAAAATGTGTGTATGTGCGTGTTTGTGTTTATACATACATAAGCAAGTCATAGGGAGAATTTTTGTCAATATAAAGGATCTTTATTATACTTAAACTCATACCGCTTTTTTATAAGCATCTAAAATGTTCCAGTATATTGTTTGTTTTCCTTCATTTTTGGTCATTAATCCTTTCCTTGGCTAGTTCCTTCCTTCAGAGATATGCAACAAGATTGATGGCCTCAGACCTTCAACTTCAGTTTTCCTTCTTTTCTATGTTAGGATTAGATTGGGTCATCTCTGGGTTAGAATGATATTAGGTTAGTCTTTTCAGATTGTGTTTAGACCCATATATCAAGAACATACTAAAATTGAGATGGCTTCCCTTGACTGCCCTCTCAAACCAGTTGACCTTTCAAGATTGTTTTACCAGTTGTTTTCTCTTTGCACTCTGTCGATACAGTTTATGTTGAAAGTGTACAGGAAACCATTTCTTAAAACTTCAAAGCCCTACATATATTTCAACTTCCATTATTCCTCTTCTTGTCCAGATAACAAAGTGCATCAAAGAATTTTGGGGTAATTAGATATTTTTGTGTTAGAAAGAACACCATGCTGGGAGGCGGATTACTCTTCAGGTGCTGGGTTTCTAAGTTAGAGCTGTGTAACCAAACCAAAGCCAAAACCAGTGCCGTTGAGTCAATTCCGACTCATGGCGACCCTATAGGACAGAGTAGAACTGCCCCATAGAGTTTCCAAGGAGCGCCTGGTAGATTCGAACTGCCGACCCTTTGGTTAGCAGCCACAGTAGCACTTAGCCACTACACCACCAGGGTTTCCTAGAGCTGTGTAACTTGAGGTAAATCAGTGAACATGTCTGATGATGTTAAAACTGCATACTTCACAGAAGTTGAGGAACAAATGATACAGGATATGGAAACCTAATATGAAAGCTATAAATTAATACCAAGATGGATTACATTTTTCTTCATTTTCTTTGGGTTTTGGAGTACTTAATTTGTGATCCTACATTGTCTTAGTTATCTAGTGCTGCTGTAACAGAAATACCACAAGTGAATGTCTTTAACAAATGGGAATTTATCCTCTCACAGTCTCGGAGCGGGAATTTATTCTCTCACAGTCTCGGAGCCTAGAAGTCCAAATTCAGGGTGCTGGCTCCCGGGGACTGCTTTCTCTCTCTGTCGGTTCTGGGGGAGTGTCCTTATCACTACTCTTCCCCTGGTCTAGGAGCTTCTCAGTGCAGGGACATGCTCTGCTCCTGGCACTGCTTTCTAGGTGGTACGAGGTTCCCCTCCTCTCTGCTCTGTTCTCTCTTTTATATTTCAAAATAGATAGACTCAGTATAAAACCTAATCCTGTAGACTGAGTCCTGCCTCAATAACATAACTGCCTCTAACCCTGTCTCATTAACATCATAGAGGTAAGGGTTTATAACACGTAGGATAATGATACCAGATCACAAAATGGTGAACAACCACACAATGCTGGGAATCATGGCCTAGCCAAGTTGACACACGTTTTTGGTGGACACAATTCAATCCAAAGTACACATCTCCCACATCTCATTCTCATACTGAAAAAACAATTAGCACTGGAGCTCTGGTGGCAGAGGTTAAGAGCTGCAGCTGCTAACCAAAAGGTTGGCGGTTTGAATTCACCAGCTGCTCCTTGGAAACTCTATGGGGCAGTTCTACTCTGTCTTACAAGGTCGCCATAAGTAGGAGTCAAATCAATGACAATGAGTTTTTTTTTTTTTTTAATAGCCTTAGTATACTGAAACCACTAAGCATATTGGTTTTAGTTTTTCTTCAATGTCTTGTTATATGTGAAAATATATGATGTGAAAATATATGATGTAATTTCATTGGAATTTGTAGGCAGCCATCCTTCTGGTGGACTAGTTTGACCTTGTCATCTAAGGCCCTTTCATAGCAATGAACTGACCAGCTACCGAGTGGCTCTAAGTCTTCGTGGGACAGACGAGGTATGTAAAGTTTTGAAGGACTTAAAAAAAAAAACAAAACACTGTGCCACCAGGGAGGCATATAAAATAAAGCTGCATGAATGGAAACATTTTGACATAGAAATGCTAAGCCTAGGAAGTGATTTAATAGTAGACAAAAATTATAAAAAAGGGTAAGATGATTTAGTTAAAAGAAAGGTGGGGAAATCTTGGTTCTATCCCTGTCTCTATCATGAAACAGAAATGGGATTCTGGGCATATCTTTAGCTAAGAGTTTTCATCCCTAAAAGGAGGTGATTGGTAGAAGATCTTCTAGAAACTTTCTAGCCCTGATCTTTCTGATCCTGATCCTCTCCTCACTTCACTAGTTCCCAGCATAGCCACCATACTGCGTGTCTGTAGGAGTAATGGGCAGCAATAGTAGACATAAGTAAATAAATAACCATATTGTTTTCACCTCTCATATTCCAATGTCCAATTAAGGTTAGGTGGGATCTGAGAGAGGCTGGCCAATTGCTCCAATGCAGCAATTTATAATAAATACATTTCATCTTTCAAAACAAAAAATACAATGCCTACTTATCATAAAACTTATCCTATTGCCAACTTTTAAAGGTGTTGTAATGTTCTGCTTCAGAGCTACTCAGGTTCCTGTCTACTTGGACATAAAATAAATCCTGTCGATAACAGAAAAAAATATTAAGATCAATAGTAATAACTTAAAAACTTGTTAATTACTTATTATATAAGAACTTAAGTATTCATCTCACCAGAAATTACAATGATACTATAAAGTAGGTACTGGCCTCATGCGATAGATGAGGACTGTGAAGTTCAGTAACAGGTCAAATTATACAGGTGGTAAGCAGAAACACTAGGAGATAGGTACCAATTCTAGTTGTCTGTCTTGATGGATTTTCCTGTGATCTAATACTTACCTAGATACAACACTCACTTTCGCACAAAATGTATTAGTATTTTATTCTTGATCCATCATGCATCTTTAGGATCATCATTCAAATTTTCTTCTCTTTAATTTCTCTACCTGTGAAGTATAAACACTAAATTTCATGTGACCACACAGGCTCTGTGATGGTATTGAGATAATGTGTGGTAAAACAATCTGACTTTCATTATAGATATTACCAAATTTTCTTCATTGTACCATTTGTTGATCCTCAGTTTGATTCCAAACAGAATCTCAATCTTCTGTTACTAGTTATCTTAAAATAACAGAAAAGAGATGTTCAAAAATTTGCCTGTACTTAGAGTGACCCTGTGTGTGCAGAGGGGTATGAATACTTTTCCATTCCTGATAATGAGAAAATGAACTAATGTGAGCGAGAACACAAAATGTTACTTTGGTCCTATAGAGGGATCCCATAATATATTTGTCCGTAGTTTTAGTGTTTTTCACCATAGACTTAAGGTATCTCCTTAAGAGATAAATGGGTTATAAGTAAATAGTGAAAGTAACCACTCTGGAAAAGAGGTTATTTCCCAAAGAAGAAGAAATTAAAAAAAAAAAAAAAAACTAGTCAATATTCCCTTTAAACATTCAAATCCATATTGATGGATTTCTGTGTTCTGTGCCTGGGATGTTTTATCTCTCCCTACTCAAAGAGACCTCCACTTGCCTTTAAAAATTCTCTTGAAATACTCCTTGCCCACGAAAATATTTTAGCTGTACTAGAAAGAAATGGGTGATTTCTGGACCAATCTACTAAGAATGTATCAAGGTCATTTTCCTTTAAAAAAAGTTGTTGTTGGGTGCCCTCAAGTTAATTCTGAGTCATAGGGGCCCCATGTGACAGAGGAGAACTGCCCCATAGTATTTTCTTGGCTATAATCTTTATGGGAGCAGATCACCAGGTCTTTCTCTCGTGGAGCTGCTGGGTGGGTTGGAACTGCCAACTTTCCTGTTAGCAGCCAAGTGTTTAATCATTGTGCTACTGGGTCTCCTTTAAAAAAAAGGTAAATGCCCTAAAATTTGTTTTGGATTATAGGGCAAAGCATGATTTGATTTTAGACTATATATTAGCGGGAATCACATCATGTGTATGTGTTTGATATTTTATGTGTAAATTACTTTTCTTAAGCCACTACAATCTGAAGGACTGTGTGGGTGTGAGTCATCCCAGCCTTAGTCTTTAGCTCCAGTGACTACTGGCTTAATTGCTTGAAAAGCCTATCAAGCACTCTCTTTTCTTTATAGCAGTGGTTCTCAACCCTGGCTGAACGTCAGAATCCCTGAGGAGCTTTTAAAATCACTGACGTCAGGGTTTCATGCCAGACCAATTGAATTTGGATCCCTGATAGGGCTCAGGCATCAGTGTTTTTAAAAAGCTCCCTAGGTGATTATTATGTGCAGCCAGGGTCGAGAATCACGGCTTTATGGCAAGAGAATTGACACATGCTGTTGTTGTCAGTTATGATCTCTTCTAAAGCTTCCTCTGCCCAGTGCCTCCCATCCTTGTTAACTCTGTAATTCCACTCCTACTCCCTGCTGTAGGATCTATTACTGTTACCCCATCCTGAAGCTGACTTTGGGTTTTGTTGTTGCCATTCCACAGGTCATCTCCTGCACTGTTCTCGTTATTGATGTCTAGTCTCACTCCATGCTAGAATGGAGAAGGGATTACTTACACACCACTAACAGTGCACTTCCCTTTTTTTTTTCCTCTTTCTAAT
This sequence comes from Loxodonta africana, assembly GCF_030014295.1. Classification (NCBI taxonomy): domain Eukaryota; kingdom Metazoa; phylum Chordata; class Mammalia; order Proboscidea; family Elephantidae; genus Loxodonta; species Loxodonta africana. The sequence continues at coordinate 65,847,893 of NC_087360.1, forward strand.
CACTCATGGTGGTATAGCTCTGTTAGTTACTGCTGCTTATTCAGTTTGAAAACCCTGGTGGTGTAGTGATTAAGAGCTACAACTGTTAACCAAAAGGTTGGCAGTTGGAATCCACCAGGCGCTCCTAGGGAACCCTATGGGGCAGTTCTACTCTATCCTATAGGGTATCTATGAGTCAGAATTGACTCAGTGGCAATGGGTTTTGGGTTTCGGTTCAGTTTACTTAGTAGATATGTATGTCTCCTTCTAAGGTCTAGGTCACAAAATGTTTTAATTAATAACCACTTGACGTTCCTCTCAAACCATTCCCCATATTGATTTCAAGTAAGGTGTCTGTAGAAATATTCACCCCAATATTATTTTCCCTTTAAGTGAGTGATTTTTCTCAGTCAATATGCTGCCCAAGAGTTTAAAGGACTCTTACTGTATATACCACTACTTGTTCCAGGGTTCCAATTCTGACATTGGTCATTAACCAACATATACCTTAACACTATCTCTCACATTAGGTTTGTCTCATCCTCATGCAATGAGAATCTACAGCAGTTCACCCTGACGGTGCCCAATTCCAGCAATTCCAGCAGCAGAAACTGCTTTCCCCTTCCCACTGGGATCCTTGCTATATATATATATAAATGTATATGTATATATTTATATGGAAAACCTGGTGGTGGAATGGTTAAGAGCTACGGCTATTAACCAAAGAGTCAGCAGTTCGAATCCATCAGACTCTCTTTGGATACCCTATGTGGCAGTTCTACTCTGTCCTATAGGGTTGCTATGAGTTAGAATTGACTTGATGGGAATGGGTTTGGTTTTATATATATACATACACACACACAGTATTTTTATGATCCAGGGCCTCACAGAACACTTGCTAGAACTTTATAAACAGTCTTAATAAATGTTTGACAAATTAACGGAAAAATCAATGAATAGTGTCTAATACAAGGCAATTGGTAAGCAAAAGCCTTAGACATTACTTATGATGCTCATAGTGGTAGTGTTGGGATTTGTAAAGAATAGGAACACAGTTTCATATCCCCTTCTCTCTTTCCAAGTTCACCACACACTAATTCTTTACAGCATAGGTCAGGAAGATGCTTGCCCAGGCCTTTAGGGAGAAGCAGCCTCTGCTGGCCAAGCCAGGTAGGACAGGATCACACACCTGGCCTGAGACCTTGCCCTTGTGCAGACTGGTTGCAGTAATCAGTGTTCTCTTGTGCCATGTAAGCAACGAATTAGGCATCAATGCCAGGGCTTAGTGAACAGAAGCAGATATTCACCCTCGAATATGTAAATCCATTCAGTAGTAATATCTGGCTGCTTCAGCTAAAGTCCCTGACAAGTTAAAAGGAAGCCTAACAGGTATGCCTGTTCCACCTCAGGGAGATAAGATGGGGACAGGTGTGAGAGATGAGGAACTGGAGGAGGGGAAATGGAGTCCTTTGGGTTTCATTTACAAGCTGTTTACTGAAAAATTTAGCGTCTGAACATGCTCTACTGTGTGGTCTTAATCTTTGTTATGTGTTCAGCATCTGGCCATTTTCCCTCCCCTTTCCCTGCTAGCCCTCACCTTCATTGCTGTCTGTTTTAGATGGGAAATAACCATCTTCCTTCCCAAAGACCCGTTAAAAATCGGTAATACAAGGGAACAGTCAGGCTAGCCTGCCGGCCACTCATTCTTTATGAATCATCTGGCAATTTTTTAGTTTGACAATTGCACCTCATATATTTTAATATTGGTTTTGAAAGAAGAAAGCGGAGAACTTCCATTTCTTTACAGCTTCCAGTAATTTCAGCTTGCTCTTTACTTATGTATGAAGCCGACTTGGGTGGAAAGGTTAGAGGCAGATGAATTTCTAGTTGCAGAGCCTGGAAAAGGCCAATAAAATGTGCAATAATCTTAATGCTAAGGTTTCACAGAGCTGCAAGTGTGTTTTATATTCATGGATGACTCTCCTTGGAAATGGTGACAGGGACCTTGTATTTTTTTTTTTTTAAAGACTCTTTTTTCTTTGATTTCTCTTCTTAACCCTAGTTTAAAATTTCCCAGACACCTGCTAAACAATAAATAAATAACAAATAGCCCATAAAACCAAAAAAACAAAACCCACCTCTGTCGAGTGGACTCCGACTCATAACAACCCTATAGGACAGAATAGAACTACCCCATAGAGTTTCCAAGGAGCACCTGGCGGATTCAAACTGCCGACCCTTTGGTTAGCAGCTGTAGCACTTAACCACTATACCACCAGGGTTTCTAAATAGTCTGTGGGCTTTTAAAATAGCCCATAGTGATTGAAAAGTCTCCCTGTTGAGGGGGGTGGGGAGGAAGAGTTTTGCTTAGGGGGCATTGAGTTTATGTTGATGCTGATAAAGTGATTTGGGAAAAGAAAAGGAGAATGGTTGGTTGCACAGCTTGAATATAAGCCGTGTCACCGAATTGCGTATATAGAAATTGTTGAGTTGATACATGTTTTGTTGTGTCTAATTTCACCACAATAAAAAGAAAAGAGGGCCCCTGGTATTTTCAAGTTCAATGAGCAAAGAATATGAGTTTGTTTGATTTTAATCCTTTTAGGAAAAATCAGAAAAGAGTTGGCAGCTTCTCTAACCCTAAATATTTGCCAATCTCTCTACCTATGGACTCTGCTTTCCTTAATTTTTATTCATGAATCCATTGGCATTTGTTTGTTTTGTTTTGTTTTACTGTTACACAAAATTGAAGGCCATTAGAAACTCCACAAGACATGATCCAGGAGTAGATGTATCTGTTGTTACCAAAAAAAAAAAAAAAAAACAAACTTGTTGCCATCAAGTCGATTCTGACTCATAACAACTTCATAGTTGTAAACAAAACATCTTATGGCTATAGTTACTTATTTAAGTTTCTATATTTATGACAATGATGAAATGGAACTTGAATACCCCTGTTTTGTTCCTGTTGCCATAGGTTAAGAAAAGGAACCCATTGCCATTAAGTCGATTCCGACTTACAGGAGTGGTTAAGTGCTCTGTTGAGGTCAGCAATCTGAACCCATCAGCTGCTCCGAGGAAGAAAGATGTTGCAGTCTGTTTCGTAAAGATTACAGCCTTGGAATCCCTATGGGGCAGTTCTACTCTGTCCGGTACGGTCAATATGAGTCAGAATCCACTCGACAACAATGGGTTTGGTTTTGGTTTAATAAAACAAAGGAGTCAGGAAGGAAAAAAAAAATGCAGAGGAGATAGGATATCTTTTTAAACATGAGTTTTGGGATTTGAACCACTGTCAGGTTTATCATGTCTACTCTAAAACTTCTGTTCTGTCTTGTTCTAGAAGTTCACATTCTATTCAGTATCACAAACTGTACTTATCACTACACTACAAAGCATCAAAATAATAGCATATTTTTATGGAGATTTGTACTTTCCAAAGCACTCTCATTTTCATTATATCATTTTTATCTTAACAACAATCCTTGAATCATAAAATTATATTGTTAGAAGGGCCCTCCTATGCCATTATTTCTAAAATACTCCCCCAAAGTATGATTTAGTCTCTAATTTTAGAGAATTTACCGTATCATGAGACAAACAATTCCATGAAAAATCTTTTCTCTTTGTAAGTACCAATTATTCATTTTTGAAAGTTTAGAAATTACACAGTAAATAATAAAATTAAAATAACTGCTAGACTCACCAAGAATTAACTGCTATTAATATTTTGGTATATTCCCATGCTGTCTTTTATCTATGCAAATATATGTAAATAGGTGGAAATGAATTATTACTGTAACAGCCAACACATATACAACTGATTTTTTTTTTGAGGTAGAAGTTGAGTCCCAGGCAGGTCTTGTTATCGAATGGGACCAGTGCACCAAAGGAGAGGAGGTGAAGATTAGAGATGAGAGGAGGTGGACGGAGAGTGGAGCCAGGAGAAGTGGTAGAAGCTAAAATGCACTGCAGTGTAACTCCTCCCTGTAACTCCCTTAACTTCAGTACATTCAGTCAAAACTCAAATTGCTTATAGTGTGAGTGGATATTTTTATGTAAACTGACAAAAGGATAGGACCTTTTAACTTGGGTGATAAGGCATTAAAATGACATCACACATAGACTTAAGGCCTGGTCAAGAGGGCTTAAGTTGTTGGGAATGAGCAAAAATTTAAGAGATGGTTTTGTATTTCCACAAATCTTGACTTCAGGGTGGAAATCAAACTTAATTAGCTCTCCAAGAGGAAGGGTGCTCGCAGATGACTTACGAGTTCCATATACAAATATATGACTTTATAAAATAGTTTTCACATGATCTTAGACTTTGCTTTTTGTCTCTTAGTTTTGCGCAAAATGTTTCCCTTATAGTTACACCTTCTTTAAAAATATGATTTTTAAAATGTGCATTCTATTTGGCATATATAATTGATCTATCACTGATACCAACTCAACGGCAATGGACTTTTTGGGGGGGCGGGGTTTATCACTGATATGTGGTCAATTTTTAATATTATAAACAATGCAGTGAACACTTGTGTATAAAAATTAAGGAGTATAATTATTTATTCTTTCTGATTATTTTTTACAAAATACCTCCAGATGTGAAGTGTTTAGTTTAAAAATAATGCTTTTTTGGATACATATTGCCAAGTTTCCAAAGAGGCTGTACCAATCAATCACCAGTTCTGTCAGCAATTTACGAGTGTAGTGAAAGTTAAATTTTGTCCATCTATCCTGCCAGTTCAGACATTTTTGAATTTTGATTTTTTTATTAATTACATTAGCAGTCCTACTGGGTTTGGCTAATCAAAATAAGCATGTCATCTGTCACATTCAAGACATTGATTAAAAAGTTAATTCAGATAAAGCATGATCAGTGCCCTTGGGAAAACCATATGACAGTTCCATCCAGGTTGATACTTATTCATTTAACAACACTTCTCAAATATGCTCCATCAGTCACTACCCAACTATATCTGTACTGCTTTTTTGCAATCATCATAATCTACTACAATTATTTATTACCTTTTGTGTCTACCTTACCATACCATACTGTGCTGAATACCCTGGGGGAGCTGTGGTTAGGAGCTACGGCGGCTAATCAAGAGGTCGACAGTTCAAATCCACCACGCACTCCTCCGAAACTCTGTGGGGCAGTTCTACTCTGTCCTATAGGGGTGCTATGAGTTGGAATTGACTTGATGGCAATCAGTTTTTTAGTTTACTGTACTGCAATCTACTTACTGACTTTTATATCCCCCATCACCAAACAGTGCAATAATACCAATTCATACAACGTTCTGAGGGGAAATGATTTACAGTACCAATGGAAACAGGAACAGGTGTCATACGAAATGCTTCAGAGAGGAGGTGACCTCTAATATGGACTTTGACATTTATCAATAGAAGTTTCCTTTATAGGAACAGGGCTAAAGGACCTTCCAAAGCTAGAGAACAACATCTTTTAAAAGCACAGAGATGTGAAATACTATGGTATGAAGAGAACACGTAAGACGTGTTTGATCCCCCACTACAACATAGTGTCAGAGAAAAGAGAGGAGGAATCTAGAAAAGTAAAGCATACAATGTTTTGAAACAAAAGTAAAACCGCGTATCTGTCCTTGGCATCTGCAGGTCAGAGAATGAGTTAATGTTTGTTACAGTAAGTAATCTTCTCAGGTTGACCTTAATGGTTTTAGGCACTAAAACAAGAGGTTCAATCCTAACTCCCAATATTTAACTAAAGATTTGAGAACGAGGAGAGATGGAAAGAAAATTTAGCTCTCCATATTTAGTCTACTTTTTTAATCTAGGCTTGTAATTGTTCCGTTGGCTTATTGGTATATTCCTTCCTTCCTTCCTTCCTTCCTTCCTTCCTTCCTTCCTTCCTTCCTTCCTTCCTTCCTTCCTCCCTCCCTCCCTCCCTCCCTCCCTCCCTCCCTCCCTCCCTCCCTCTCTTTCTTCTTGCCTCCTACCTTCTTGCCTCCCTGCCATCCTCCCTCCCTTCTTTCCTTTTCCTCCTCTTTCTTTTTTTCTCTTTCACTTTTTTAAAACAGAGTAGTACAATTTAGGCCCTTTGAAAGGAAGAGATAAAATAAGCAGAATTATTTCCCCTTTTCCAGCTCCCCATTTGTTTTCTTTTCCCTTATACTGTGGTACCTATAGTCTCTTTTCCCTCTTGAATAATGAGTTCTTACCTTTCTTCTTCATTTGTTACCTGGGTTGCCAGACAGGATGTATTCCAGCAATGATATGGTAGTATATTGAGATTAAGGATATTAGGATGCTTCATAAGGAAAATCCAGTAATTCAAATCAGTAGTCCAAGGACACACAGATGAATAAGATCCTACCCTGCAGATGTTGTTAGCCAGATGTGAGGATGAGAGGTAGGGGGTGGAAATCAGAATTGTGTCAAAGAAGGATTTAGATGGCATCATGAGTATCTAGGTCATCTCAGGGATGGTCATCAGCATTTCAGGGAGATTTGGAGAAGTTCAGGCAGGGCCCCATTCAGCATCTGAGATGATGGGGCCCAGGTCCAGAAGGTGGGGCACTGGAAGCTAACAGGAATTAGGTGGAAAGGAATGAGTGGAAAGACATCCAGTTCCCCAGCCAGTTGACTTATAACTTATTGCGAGGTTCTATCTCAGTAGAAACCTAAGTGAGTGGCCACATTCAATGCATTGTTGGCATAGTGAAGGTCAGGAACGAAACAGCTGTTTAGTTTTCATGCGGGTGCCCTGAGTACTTGCTGATGAGAAAGACTCTCCAGATTTTTGTTGAGGCTTAGTCATCATTTACTTTGGGAACTTGCTAAAACTAAGCTAGCTGTGGGAACTTGCTAAAACCAAGTTAGCTGACAGGAAACCCTGGTGGCATAGTGGTTAAGAGCTATGGCTGCTAACCAAAAGGTCGGCAGTTCAAATCCACCAGGGGCTCCTTGAAAACCCAATGGGGCAGTTCTACTCTGTCATTTAGGGTCACTGAGTCAGAATCAACTCTACGGTTAGGGGGCTGACACCCATTAGAACTGGGGCAAGTGCAGGTTGTATTCCTCGATGAAACCCTACCCCATATTGTGAATTCTGTTGTGACAGCTTCTGAGATGAAAACTTGCCAAACATTGTGCCAAGAGGCCTTTCAGTGGATCATAAAAATGCTATAAAAACATGAAAATTGCTGCCATAAAAAGAAGAGTTATAACAAAACAGGGAACCTCCTAAATTCAGAAGCTAAGAAATACTGAGAATGAAACCGTTCCACATATTCTGAGGACTTTGTGGGTACAGCATCCCCACAGTCATTGGCACAGGCAAGCACTGTTTGCATTTGTAATATGCTTTAGAAAACTCTCAGCAATATGCCATTAAGCATATGGTCACCTGGCTTTCCGTGGAATTCATCCTTCAGTTGAGTCCCTGCCTAGCTTCGGTGGCTGCACTGAGCACGCTCATTTCATCTGCTCTGTCTCTACTTTGAAAGTACCTACAAAACCCCATATCATGGAAGCAGGTGTTTACATGACACCTGATGCCAGGGACAGAGGATGACATGTTAAATGCATGGTTCAGAATGAAGCCGTCAAACACAATTTATAAAAAGCTCATTTGGAATATTCCTTACTTACGAAGCTGAGGACCAGACACCTTTCTTCACAACTGCACCTTTGCTTTTATTTCTAGTGTTTTCTTTATTTCCAGTATTTGTTTTTTGAATAAAATTTCTGGATATCCATTAACCACTGGTAATTTGGAGTAAAGCATGCAGGGGTAATTCATTTTCCATATGCCTTTTTATGCAGATGTCGCTGTATTGAGATACAGTAAGTACTGTGCATATATCTGTTATAAAATTCTGAACATGCTTAAGCAATAGTCGTAAACGCATTAAATAACACCATCCCAAGCACTGAGAGCCTCTGTCTGCCAGCTGCGTAAGCCCCTTCTATATGTCACTTTGATGTAATGCACTCCCATTTCTGCTGTTATTAGATGCAAAGTATTTGAAAAGATGTTAGATTGAATTGAAATCTGATTACATCAGGATTTGGGTTTTTGAGATATTGCCTGTTTTTCTAACATACACTGTTCTGTTTTCTTTTTAATCTCACAAATATGTACACACATTCACACCCCTTCATTTGTATCTTCTCTTCTTGACATTCATGGGTCATATGGGATTCCTGAATCTTATTTTAAAATGTAATCAAGATATAAAAAACAAAGCAGTATATCATACATTCCAATAGAGAGAAAGCAAGAAATAAAGACAGGAAGACAGAGGAAGGAAAGGGAAGAGAAAAAAGGAAAAAAAGCAAAAGAAGAAATGTTTAGCCTTTGTTATGATTGTAGCTTACCGGTCTATTGCACATTGGATAAAAGCCTGTAGTTTGCCCATTTGAACTTCTTTAAATTCTAAATCTGTAGGAAATTTAAGAATGTTTCCATATTCATAGCTTCTTACAGTATTTCTTTTTTTCCTTATTCAAGCAGCTTTCATAGGGGAAACTTAAGTCAGTAGAAACACATTGATTAGTTCTCATTATTGCCTTATAGAACGTGTGGTGGTTCAATATAGGTCACACAAGAAAGTGTGAACTGAAGTCATGGGATGTTTTCCTGGTTATTTTATTGGACCTTCAATTTGAAAAGTCACATCTGTTTATGAATATTATATAATCAAAATGTGAGCATGTATCAGGATACTATTATCTATCATATTCTCCAAAGTGATCAAATCATACCTATTCACTTATTTGAAATCTCAATTTCCCCACTGAGGATTCAAGGAGGAAATAAAGAAGTTGTATCTTAGCCAGTGTAGAAAAGGACCCCTCTTTGTAGGGAATTGCAGTTTGAAGGGACAAAGTAATAGAAGTGTATCATACAAGTAGGCTGAATAGCTAGCGTAGAGAGCATCAAGCCAGAGCCTAACAAGAAGCATTGCCTAGGTTAACTGGGCACAGTGTGCATTGGGCCCCAGAATCTCTACCTCATCCAAGTCCAAGAGTTAATTGGACCCAGTGAGACACACATTCAATAAGTTACATTTACAGGGAATGTATGAGTAAACAAGAATGCCAAGGATTTATTTACGATAGTGATAGTACTATCTAGAGTCTCAGTATCCAAGATTTCCAGCCAGGACTTCCCTGATGTCATATGTATATGAAATCATATAAAAAATTAGAAATTTGATTAATGAGTTTGGATTCAGAGCAAAGGGAGGCGGATAATGTTTAGAGTTTGTTTAGATGTGGGAAGTCGGATACCCCACAAGAGATACATATCTGAAGAGGCTATGTTTGTAGCCACTAGAATCAACATCTCTGTCTGACTCACCTAGTGGAACTTGGTTTTCTTCCAGCTCCTAATTCTTTTGTTTTCCTTTTCTGTATTCCATGCTAATCATCCTCTTTCAGTTTGCAATAATTCTATAAAAAGCCTTCTGCTTACTATGCTATAATCACAGGCCCATGCCTCATGGTGGGATAAAAGTCAAATTCAACTTATGGACGATTGGAGTGTCCAAAAACCCAGAGGTCACACATTTACAGATAATCTCTTGGTTTACTTCACAGCTAATCAATGTCATCTATGAACTCTGAAATTCACAACATTAAGTCTCAGGAGGTGTTATGAATTGAATTCTGTTTCCCCAAAACTTAGGTTGACATCCTAACCCTGGTACCTGTTTGTGTGACCTTGTTTAGATATAGGGTCTTTGGGTATATTATCAGTTAATAGGAGATCAGAATACAGTAGAGTGGGTCTTAATATATTCTGACTGGTGTCCTATAAAAGAGGAAAAGAGCTGCAAAGAGATAGGCAGACAGGGATGATGCCAAGTGAAAATGCATCTGCAAGCCAAGGAACTCCTGGTGCTACCAGAAACTAAGAAAGGCTCTTTCTGTAGAGAATGTGGAGAAAATATGGCTCAGCCAATATTCTGACTTTAGACTAGCTAGCCTCCAGAACTGTGAGACAACAAATTTCTGTTGTTTAAAACTACTCCCTTTGTGGCACTTTGTTATAGCAGCCCTAGGAAACTAATACAGATTATAGTAGTGGGAAGTGGAATTCTGCTGTAACAAATACCTAAAAATGTGGAAGTGGCTTTAGAACTGGGTAACAGGTAGATGTTGGGAGAGTTTTGAGTTGCTAAAAGTAAAAACCTAGATTGCCTTGAAGATACTGTTGGTAGAATTATGAACATTGAAAGCAATTCTGTTGAAGACTCTGAAAGAATAGAGAACTCTAGAGAAAGCTTCTATCATAAATGGAATGTTGCTAGAAATGTGGACATGAACAATTCTTCTGGTGAGGCCTTAAAAAGAAATGATGTACATATAATTGGGCATTGGAGGAAAAACAATCCTTGTTTTAAACTGGTAAAGAACTTTCATGAATTACTTTTGAATATTTTGTGGAAGGCAGAACTTAAAGCTTTGGAAAATTTGCAGCCTATCTATTTTACAAAAACTGAGAAAGTGTACTCTAAAGAAGACACCAAGGGTGTGGCTGGACAATTGTTGCTAATTAGGTGTGAAACTTTTAGATTCAGTTAACATCTGAGCAGAAATGCTTCCAGGTTAAACTGAAAGGGACAAGGATAGAGCAAGAAGAAGTAAGGCTGTCAGACTACTGGGATTCTACAGTTAAGAAACAGGCCAATGAAGCTGCTCAGCTGCAAATATTTGTTGTCCTTCTAGAAAAGGAAAGGATGATAGAGTGATTCAGAGGCTGGCAGGGTTGCTAGCATGTGTCTGGAGGGTGGGGATACCGCCTTGGTTTCAAGGGAGGGGCCACTTCCTGAGTGGAGTGGGGGTGGGGGGCAGGGCCAGCACCCAGGGTCTGGAGGGTAGAATATCCAGCCAAAGAGTATTATTGTAAAGATGGAAATTCAATGGAGTTTGCTCAGATGAATTTGAGACTTGGCTTTGGATTTTGTGTTTTGTTCTTTCCCTCCAGTTTCTCCCTTTTAGAATGAGAATGCCTACGCTATGCCTGCACCACCGTTATACTTTGGAAGCAGATAACTTTAGGTCAGGGTTTCACAGATTGATAGATTGGGAGGAATTTTGCCCTAGGATGAATCCCAGAGTTTCACCCATACCTGATTCAGACGAATTAGAAGATGAGATTTTGGATTAAGCCTGGCATTGACATTGGAATGGGTTAAGACTTTTGGGGATGCTAGGATGGGGAGAATGTATTTTGCATGTGGGAAGGAAATGAGTTTTGGAGGGCCAGAGGACAGAATGTTACAGATTCAATTGTGTTCCTCAAAAATTTACATTGAAATCCTAACATCTGGTAACTGTGAACCTGTGGTACCTTGTTTGGAAATAGGTTCTTTGAAGATTTTACCAGTTAACGTGAAGTCATAGTAGATTAGGGTAGGTCCTAATCCAACATGCATCGTTTCCTATAAAAGAGAGAAGACAGACAGGGAGGGGCGATGCCATGTGAAGATGTATCTACAAGCCAAGGAATGTCTGGGGCTTCCAGAAACTAAGAAAGATGAGAAAGTTTCCTAGAGTTTTGGAAAAAATATGTCCTGCCAGCATCCTGGATTTTGGACCTCCAGAACTGTGAGACAATTGATTTCTGTTGTTTAAAGCCATTCACTTGGTGACACATTGTTATGATAGCTCTAGGAAACTAATAAGGAGATAACCTCCTTTTTTTTTTTGTAAGTATTTGGAGGAATCTTTCTGCCGCACCCATATCCTGTCTACACAGTGTCTACCTAATAAATGCTTTTAGTGTTGGTAGCACAATCCGCCCCCCCTTCACCCCCACTAGCCAGCTAGATTTCATAGTCATCAAGTCCTATTCATTCTTAATATATTATTTCTAGGTTTAACCTCTGTGGTCCCCATCTCACTTCTCCCTCTTATCATTTTCATGCTGGAAATTTTTAATAACAACCTCCCATTGCCATGGAGTCGATTCAGACTCACAGCGACCTTATAGGACAGAGTAGAACTGCCCCATAGGGTTTCCCATAGGTAAATCTTTATGGAAGCAGACTGACACATCTTTCTCCTGCAGAGCAGCTGGTAGATTTGAACAGCCGACCTTTCCATTAGCAGCTGAGCCTTTACCCACTGCGACATGAGGGCTCCTTAATTTAAAAAAACCAAACCTGTTGCCGTCGAGTCTATTTCGACTCACAGAGACCCCCTAGGACAGAGCAGAACTCCCCCATACGTTTCCAAGGGGCGCCTGATGGATTTGAACTGCCGACCTTTTGGTTAGCAGCCATAGCTCTAAACCATTACGCCACCAGTGTTTCTGGCTCCTTAATAGGAAATGCAATTTCTTGGCATTCACTCTCTTCTGGGCTCCTTGTATTTCCCAAACAACTCTGTGTATTGGTACTAAATCAGTCTTCCTAAAACAATAGACTTCCTACAGCTATTGATCTCTTCTAAACATTGATAAAACCCAGAAAACCAAACCCGTGGTGGTTGAGTCCATTTCAACTCATAAGCAACTTTACAGGACTGAGCAGAACTGCCCCATAAAGTTTTCAAGGAGAGGCTGGTGAATTTGAAGTGCTGACCTTTTGATTAGCAGCCATAGCTCTTAGCCACTGGGCTACCAGGGCTCCTGATCATTGATTATTGTTAGGTCTCCATTTTCTAAAGTCCAGACTCCTCAACCTGGCCTCTAATAATCTATACGCAACCTACCTATTGAATGTCACCTGCCATAGTTTTCAATAAAAATAAACCTCTTTTCTCTCAGTCCTCCGTGATCCCCTCCTGATTTCCACTCTACTCCCTTCTTGGTAATATGAGCATCGCTTTGTTGTTTTTACCACCACCTATTATTATCTCATCCTACCCAGTATTTGAAACCTGGATTACGTCTCACATTGAGTTACCCCCTTTTCTGACTTAAGTCATGTTCTGGGCACTTGAACCAGATTTGTATTTATGGTTTTTCTCTAAATAGAATACAGTTTCTAGGTGGTTACAAACTAGTTAATTAGTACCAAGTTTGTATGACCACAGCAATGAGTACACTTTACTGATTACACACAAGGAATATACTTTTAAAGTCGTTCTCCAGTCTGCCTTAACCAGTGTTGGCTGTCTCATGTGATGAAATCTTAGGGAACGAGAAGTGACTTTGTCATTTTATATAATGCCACATTCACTTAATAGTTTACTTGGGGATTTGTGATGACAAGAAAAAAGAGGCGCTCTCACTGAAAAAAAAAGAGAAAACAGAAAGCAGTTTATAAAATGAAAGTGGCAAGAATGTTTTTCTCATGATTTTCTGACAGAAAAAGTGTTGTTTCACATTTCTGAAATGATACCTGCATTAAGCTGTAACCGGTGTTCACTCCTTCCTCTTGACCTAGTACTTGTTTTCCTGTTACCTGTCTCCTGACAATCCTCCTCTAGCAGGTTTCGCAATTACCTCCTGTGACCAGGCCAAAAGCACTCCCCTATTGGGTACAGACCAAGTCCTTCAGGACTGTCTTCCCGCATCCGTCCCCCAACTGCTGTCAGAGGACTGAGTACCAGAAAAGCCAAGGGCTGACTATTTCTAAATTCCAGTAAACTGATCCACACCTACTTCTTGCGTTCCCAATATCTTCTGGGAAGCACACAACACAGTAAGTAGCCTTACCGACTGGCAGTTCGGTGAAGCAGGAAATGTGTGGATGGATTTGAAATCATTCAGAAGAGTTTTAGATCTCAACTCCAGCACAGACTATGAGACCTTGGACAAGTTATTAATTTAACTGAGCTTGCATGTCCTTGTAGGTAATACTGGAATGGAGAAGTGACTTACTATCGTTGCCATGAGGCAAACATACTCTAAGGCAGAAGGTTGTACCTCAGACCACATTTCAATTATGACTCTACTTCTAATGAGAATTCTGCCTAGCATCTTCATGAGCAGAATTGGGGATAATAGTACTTATCTCATAGGGTTGTTGGAGAATTGAATGAGTTAATGTATGTCAAATGCTTAGAATAGTACATGCCATGTGCAAAGTGGATACCTGCTAAATAAGGGTTGAGTATTGTTATTGAAAGGACTAAATGAATTAAAATACATGAAGTTTCTACCACAGCGTCTAGAAAGTTGCAGTGCTCTGTAAATATTGCCATCTCCTCATCTCACTTACACACACACACGTACACACACACGTACAAGTACACACTTTCTTCCCACTTATTGTCAGGGTATGAACATTTACAAAGTCAGGCTTCCATTTCCTGTACTGGACTGCCAGTCTCCCTGTTTCTCATCCTTGTATTCCTAAATTAAATTCCACTTAGATCAATCCACATAATGTGTATGGCCATTCTTAGGTCACCTAACACAGGGAGACGGAAGGTGCAATGGCAGTCAATCCGGAGTAGAAGTATACGGTGGTCTTTACAAATTGCTTGCAATGTGTCATTTTTGGAAAATTGACAAAAGCATATGATCATGTTGACACTTTGCTAGGTATACTCAGATGGCCTTGGAAGTGAGGGGCCATGAAGGTAAGCTTTATTAGCTGTGCATATTCCTCTTCTGTGTGATGCCAATCATTACTTAGTCAGGTACAATCTATGAAGCCCAAGTCCTGGTTCAACATTTTAGGTAACCAGAATCACTTATCTTCCTTTTGTGTAACTTAGATTTTCCCCATTTCTCTATCATTGTTCACACCCCTTCTCTGCTTTCTTGAGACTTTCCCTCTTTACTGGCTCCTTTCCTTTAAAGAATTTCCCATCACAAAACAGACTTAAAAGCCTACCTCCCCGTCAATTTCTTACCTCACAACCAAGATACAGTCTTATTTCTCTTCTTTCTTTCACCATTACAGTTTTCAGAAGAGAAGTCTACAACTATTGTTGATACTTTCTCACTTTCATTCTTATCTCAATCTACTGAAATCTGGTTTCTTCTACTGCAATCCACTGAAAATACCCATGTCATCCTCACCAATGATCTTCTTATTGTTAAATGCAAAAGACTTTTTGATTCCTCAATCTATTGACTTCAACCCACCATTTTGGTTGCTGTGACATTTTAGATTTTTGATATTTTAGTTACAATATACTTAACCAGTCTGGCCAGATAGTTGCATATTGCCTATTTCAGGGTTCATATCTGAGCACACGACTTGTTCAAATTGCACATATGAAGTTTCTGGACCCGGCTCATCCCATTCTGGTTTATTCTGCTGCCTGCTGAGCTCTAAGCTCTTGTTGTGACATTTCCCTCAACGAGAGGCTGTAAATAACATTTTCAGACCACATATGGGGCACTGTGAGAACTGATGCTCATTAAATGTGTTAAGTGAAAGTCATGAGCGGAGTACCAAACATTAGCTATAAATCAAAATTAACCAATGTGACTTGAGTTCTCAGGAGGCAAAATACTTCGAATCTTAAGTAATATGGCTGTCAGGAATCACATTGAAAGGCGCGTTTCTCTCCAAATATGTGCACAGATGAAATGCAAAGAAGTAAGCTGTCAAGATAAATGAGGAGCAGGAAACCTGTTGGTTGGTCCTTGGAATAAGTTAGTATTATAAGGCATTAGTGTTTCCTTCTCAAATGAACCCATGGGGAAAATCCAGATAGACAAACACCCAACTCATAAATGTGAAAACCAAAGAGGATGGCGCCAAGGCCTGACTGTAGTCAGAGCAGTTTACGTGCTTGTTGCTGAACATTTCCATCATTTATATTTACGAAAAAAAAAAAAATTAAATGTTTCCTTAAAAAATTACTAGGTTAATGCTGACTTTTTCAGTGGGAGTCAGATTGCAGGGTGGTTTGGGTAATGAGTAGAACTAGGGGTAGGTAATAGCTTAGAAGTAAATTTAAAAATTACCAACTGTCAACTATGTTGCAGATACTCCTGCTGAGTCCCAAGGCTAGAAAAACTTATTTATTTATTTATTTATTTATTTGATTTCTCTAATTCAGTGCATTGCTAAAGCCAGAGTGGTAGAAATCATCCTGGACTATTGCTTCTCCTTTGTCCTAAATAAGCAAATAGCATTTATTTTACATTTTGAAAATTTCTTCAACATGTGTCGTTACCCACATTGCTTCTGACTGCTTCAGGCTTTTATTAACTATAGCATTAGCCTCCTAGTCCCCATTCGTTTTTCTCACTACATTCAGGAAGCCTTTTCTCACTTGCAAAACAGTTCCGTTGGTCTCCTGCTTAAAATTTCTAAATGGCTATCTGTTGTCCCTGTGATAATGTTTAGATTTCTTTGTGCATTCTAAAGGCCCTTCCGAGGTCTGTCTCAGTTCTCACTATTATCTTTCACACTGCCTTAGTCGTCTAGTGCTGCTGTAACAGAAATACCACAAGTGGATGGCTTTAACAAACAGAAGTTTGTTCTCTCACAGTCCAGTAGGCTAGAAGTCCAAATTCAGGGCATCAGCTCCAGGGGAAGGGTTTCTCTGTTGACTCTGGAGAAAGGTCCTTGTCCTCAACCTTCCCTTGGGCTAGGAGCTTCTCTGAGCGGGAACGCTGGGTCCAAAGGACGCATCCTGCTCCAAGTGCTGCTTTCTTAGTGGTATGAGGTCCCCTTGTCTCTCTGCTTGCTTTTCTTATTTATGTCTCAAATAAGATCGGCTCAAGACACAATCCAATCTTGTAGATTGAGCCTTGCCTCATTAATGTAACTGCCGCCTATCCCACCTCATTAACATCATAGAGGTAGGATTTACAACACATAGGAAAATCACATCAGATGACAAAATGGTGGAAAATCACACAATACAGGAAATCGTGGCCTAGCCAAATTAATATATGTATTTTTTGGGGACACAATTCAATCCATGACACACACTGTTCAGTATTTCTGAATGACTGACTCTTTGCTTCAATATGCCGTGTTCTAGCGTGCTTTCATGCTTCTGTATGTTTACTATCTCTACCTGGAAGAACTTTATCTTCTTTGCTTGAAAACCTGATATTCATGCCAAATTTTACCTGAAGTTTCACTTTAAGTGTTCATTGACTGTCAAGCTGACTTGATATTTCTTATTTCATATTTCCCCTGTTCCTTGTACTTACTTCCATGTAGCATCTCCCAGCCATTCTTTTACCCCACAAAATTGTAGCTCCTTTAGGGCAAGGAGCATGTCTGTATGTCTTCATACTCTGTCGTTGTTGTTGTTTGGTGCCATATAGTCGGTTCTGACTCATAGTGACCCTATGTACAACCAAATAAAACATTTCCCAGTCCTGCACTACCCTCACAATTGTTGCTATGTTTGACCCCATTGTTGTAGCCACTGTGTCAATTCAACTAATTGAGGGTCTTCTTCTTTCTTGATGACCCTCTACCTTCATACTCTAAATACCCAAAATAGTAGTTGGCACCCAATAGGTATGTACTAAATGCATACTAAGGAGCCCTGGTGGCACGTGGTTAAGTGCTCAGCTGCTAACCTTAAGGTCAGTGGTTTGAATCCACCAGCTACTCCGCAGGAGAAAGATGTGGTAGTCTGCTTCCATAAAGATTACAGCCTTGGAAACCCTATGGGGCTGCCCTACAGGTTCCCTATGAGTCAGAATTAACTCAAAGGGAATGGGTAAATGCATGCTAAAGTACAAGAAAAGGCAAATAAGAACATTCTCAGCCTCTGAGGACTTTCTCAGCAAGCAGAACTTGATGCAAAAAACTCATGTGCCCATACTTTATCAGGGAGTACAAACACAGAGGAGCAAAAATGAAGGGTAAAGATTTTGAAATAAGGCAAGAGGGAGAGCAACTATGACAGATATATATCCCAGCTGGCCACCAGAACTGACTGCCCTTCTGTGTAAGATCGTCTTTTGAAATGCCAAATGAACTACTACATCTTAGCTCAGTCCATTCAAAGGGCAAAAGGGGAAAAGAATCTGTTTACTTCCTCCATCTCCCAGTGGGCAACTATCTTCCCAAAGGGACATTAATTGCTCTCCAGTTCCAAATTGCACAAAAATAGTTGTAGAGCCTGTTCTGTCACATTTAATGCCTCAAAACAAAAACAAAAAACCCTGGGGCAAGAGGTAAGAGGCATGTGACATAGACATGAAGCAAGAAGTTGTCAGATTGTGGCTGGAGCAGAACAAATGGCCAAGAGGACAGAAGAAAGTTGTAGCTGAGAGGATCTGAGGTAGTGAATAGAAGTTACCTGATACAGTCTACCCCTTGCACCACTCCAATCCACTTTGTGCTCTTATATATCTGGCTCGCATTCTACATACTGGCCTCCATTTTTATGAAAAAAAGGATACAGCTTATATTTTCCCCAGTAAGTGTAATACAAGTTTAAATGGTTGGCCAGCTACAGCCTCAGAAACCTCTTCATATAGAAGATATGTTTAGAAATAAGCTATAATCCCTGTTGTTTCATCTGGTGCCGAGGACGTAGCTGATTTTCATCATCTTTTTACACCAACCAAAGTAGGTTGACCTTGCCTTCTCCAGAAATTTGCGCTTTGATTGGTCTCGTAGCTTGCCTGGCAGGGTGACCAGGCCCACATTCCTGAGTAGCCTCACCCCTTCCTTGTTTTGTTTTCGTGGCCCATGGCTCCAGTAATTCTCCATTGATATCACTGGGCGTGGAAACACCATGACACACCTGAGTAAATCCCAAGATTCAGGTAAACTCCCCATTGCCTACAGTTATTAGCAGAAATTCTGTATCATTTTAGACATTCAGGGTTCATCACCCTATGTGCAAATTAACAACTTTCCGTGCCTATTGATCCACTATCATGAAGAGTCCAATGTGACTGTATGGTATTAGTAGTTCCTATTTCAATTAATGCTTACCCTACTTTAGTCAGAATTCTTCCTCTTTTTGAAATGATAAACTCTAGCCCAACAGAACATAAGTTTGTGAGAGGAGCAAGACAGATTCTGGAAATCCAGCCAAAAAAACCCATTGTCATTGAGTGGATTCCAACTCATAGCGACCCTGTGGGACAGATTAGCCTGCTAGGGGTTCCAAGGCTGTAGTCTTTGCGGAGGCAGATTGTCACATCTTTTTCCTGCAGAGCAGCTGGTAGGTTTAGATCACCGACCTTTCAGTTAGCAGCTGAGCACTTAACCACTGCACCATCAATCATTCTGTTCTGGAAATAGGTCACTAAAATGATGGAGAAAGAAGTCAATCCTATTTCCCGTGATTACCAGATACTTCTGTGTTAACCATTAAGAACTCAGCAACACATCTTGTGCTGGCCTTTGGTTCAGCAGAAAAGTTACCCTTGTCTTGCAGGACTGGCCTGTGATAGGCTGAGCAAACCACTGCATTTCAGAACAGCCTAGAATAAGAGAAAAAGGGAAAAAAGTTTACCAGTTGCTCCCATACTGAGTTGCACATGTGTGGCTATTGAGCTGGTCTTCTGGCATCTCAGACCTCAGTATAAACAGAAAGAATTGGGATGGCTGGTGAGAAATGCCTGGTTTATGTGCGAGGCATTGATATGAGTGTTGGTTTTGTCTGTTTGATGTGAATTCAGTCATAGAGCATCTGGGGCAAAACAAGTGGCAAAGAACATCAAAAGTGATGCGTAAGAGATGTCTGATGCACAGGGATCCACAGTTTAGGTGGGAAGACAGACTTGCAAATATATTATATCGCACACAGACACAGACACAGACACAGACACACACACACACGGTGGCAGTCGTAGCTTTGCATCATTTCAGTATGCATGAATTTTAGTTACTGTAACTCATGGTTTACTTAAATAACACCAGCCCCCCAAAGACATAGTTTAAATTTTAGTTGCCCTGGTATGCTAACTGTGAATGACTAAATAAAGTACACATTTTGCTGTGAGCTCTTCTGTTCACAACATTAACAGGTGCACATCCTGAACAGTGACCAATCATACCCCTTCTTCCAAAGTGTGTTGTTGGTTGGTCACTGTGCATGTTAGTCAGTTCAGGCACAGAAGCCAATGAGTGTAGTTGTGTTGCCTCCTTGTCTCTCAGTGATAAACATATGTGATATTTTATAAGCACGGATATTTAAAGAGAGGATCGGCCAAAAAGATGAAATCGTGGCAAAGAAACAAGTGATGACACTGGAAAAGAAACTGGAATCTAACATAAATGGAATTATAGAAAAAATAGCTGACTATGGAGTGTTGGCACTGCTGTCGTTTGAAATACTCTTAGATGTACAGCCAAATGGACTATATCCTTGGAAGGAGACAAAGGAGAAGTTTGATATCATCAGTCAAAACAAGAGGCGGGGCTGACTGCAGAACACACCATCAATTGCTAGTATGCAAGCTCAAGTTGAAGCTGAAGAAAATTAAAACAAGTCCATGAGAGCCAAAGTACGACCTTGAGTATATCCTACCTAAATTAAAGATGAAAGGAATGCAAAGATTCACTCTACCAAAAAGAATCGGTTGATGTTCAACCATTTCAGGAGGTAGGGTATGATCAACAACCAATGGTTTTGAAGGAAAAAGTCCAAGCTGCACTGAAGGCATTGAAGAAAGACAAGGACCCAGGAACTGATGGAATACCAATTGAGATACTTCAACAAATGGATGCAACAATGGAAGTGCTCACTTTCTGTGCCAAGAAATATGGAGGACAGCCACTTGCCCAACAGACTGGAAGAGATCCATATTTATGTCCTTTCCAAAGAAAGGTGATCCAAAAAAAAATGTGGAAATTATCAAAAAAATCATTAATATCACACACAAATAAAGTTTTGCTGAAGATCATTCAAAAATGGTTGCAGCAGTGCATTGACAGGGAACGGCCAGAAATTCAAGCTGGATTCAGAAGAGGATATGAAATGAAGGATATCATTGTTCATGTCAGATGCGTCTTGGCAGAAAGTAGAGAATACCAGAAAAATATTTACTTGTGTTTTATTGACAATGCAAAGACATTCGACTGTTTGGGTCATAGAAAATTATGAATAACATTTCTAAGAATGACAATGCCACGACACTTAATTGTGCTCATGAGGAACCTGTATGTAAAACAAAGAGGAAGTGATGCAAACAGAACAAGAGAGTACTGTGTGGTTTAAAGTCAGAAAAGGTGTGTGTCAGGGTTGTATCTTTTCACCATACTTATTCAGTCTCTATGCTGAGCAAATGATCTGAGAAACTGGAGTATATGAAGAAGAATGCGGCATCAGGATTACAGGAAGACTCATTAACAACCTGTGATATGCAGATGACGCAGCCTTGCTAGCAGAAAGCAGAGGAATTGAAGCACTTACTGATTAAGATCCAGACTACAACGTTCAGTATAGATTACACCTCAACGTAAGAAAATAAAAATCTTCACAACTGGACCAATAAGCAACATCATGATAAACGGAGAAAAGACTGAAGTTGTCAAGGATTTCGTTTTACTTGGATCCATGATCAATGCCCACGGACGCAACAGTCAAGAAATCAAAGGACATACTGCATTGGGCAAATCTGCTGCAAAAGACCTATTTCAAGCGTTAAAAAGCAAAGATATCACCTTGAGGACTAAGGTCACCTGCCCTAAGCCATTGTATTTTCAATTGCCTCATATGCATGCAAAAGCTATACAATGAATAAGGAAGACCAAAGAAGAATTGATGCATTTGAATTACCGTATTGGTGAAGAATATTGAATATACCATGGACTGCCAGAAGATCCAACAAACCTGTCTTGGAAGAAGTACAGCCAGAATGCTCCTTAGAAGCAAGAATGGTGAGACTTCATCTCAAATACTTTGGATATGCTATCAGGAGGGACCAGTCCCCTAAGGAAGGACATCATGGTAAACTAGAAAAAAAAAAAAAAAACTAGAGTGTCAGTGAAAAAGAGGAAGAGATCCTCAACAAGATGAACTGACACAGTGGCCGCAACAATGGGCTCAAGCATAGCAACAGTTGTGAGGATGGTGCAGAACTGGGCAGTGTTTCGTTCTGTTGCACAGTGTTGCTATAGGTTGGAACTGACACCTAACAACAACATAACTTAAAATTTAGAAACATTGAGAATGAAAGTGTTTTATTTCTTTGTAAAAGATGTACCAAGCAGCTTGAACAGTACTTGCCTTCTTTTCATCTATACGAGCAAGCATCTTTTCTATGCATTAGCTAATTGTCATACTCCAAGCATGATGTCCTTCTCCAGTGACTGATCCTTCCTGATAACATGTCCAAAGTATGTGAAAAGAAGTCTCACCATGCTTGCTTCTGAGGAGCAGTCTGGCTGTACTTTTTCCAAGGCAGATTTGTTCATTCTTTTGGCAGTCCATTTAAATTATAGTGCAGTAAATAAACATTTGTTCTATTATTTTCATTTTCCTATTCATTTATGTCACGCACGAGGACATCATGCTTGGCAGAGTACAGGGTCAGCAAAAAAGAGGAAGACCCTCAATGAAGTGGATTGACACAGTGGCTGCAGCAGTGAGCTCAAGCATAACAACGATTGTGAGGATGGCTCAGGACCGGGCAGTGTTTCGTTCTGTTGTGCATAGGGTCGCTATGAGTTGGAATGGACTTGACGGCACCTAACAACAACAACAACAATTCATTTATAGGGCATTGTTGGTTCAAGGGCATTGGTGGTGCATTTGTAGAATTCTTAACTTCCATGCAGGAGACCTGGGTTGTGCAGCCACCACCTAGCTGTTGGCAGACGCTTGCGTGTTGCTGTAATGCTTAACAGGTTTTAGTGGAGCTTCCAGACTACGATGGACTAGAAAGAAAGGCCTGGCAATCTACTTCCAAAACTCAGTCAATAAAAACCCTGTGGATAACAAAAGTACAGTCTGCAACCAGTCATGGAGATGATGCAGGACCTGGCACTATTTCCTTTAGTTGTGCATGGGGTCACCATGAGATGGCCCCGACTCAAAGGCACCTAATAGTAACAACAACATACGTTTATAACCGACAGAAGAGATTTAGTGCTTTGACAAAAAATTTTAAACGTCACAGAAAAATCATAATTATTCTCATTGTTGCTTAAGAATGTTTTGTACAGTTTTAGCACACCTGGTCATTGATATGATCCTGCACCATCCTGCAAAACGAGGACTGCTTCTGTGTGTGTATATATGTTATTCCCATCTTCTCTCTGCATGGGCACTTTGCTGAACATAGCTTTGTTTCAGCTTTGATAAGAGATAACATTGAGGCTGAGTCTTGAAGGAAGAATAGTTGTTGACCAGGCATAAAAAAGATGGGGAGGGCTGTAATGGTCATTACAGACAAATGAGACAGCTTGTGCAGTGGCCTGACACATGATGGAGTGTGATGAGTTAGGAGAACTGAAAGACAGACGTGTGGGACAGCTAATGCTCAAGTGTGCACATGGTAAAGAGCAGCAGGAGATAAAACTGAAAAGGTCACCTGGTGCCAAGTCTAATAGGGATTTCTCTGCTTGGCTAAGGATTTTCATCTTTATCCTTCAGGTCATGGGAGTCTTTGAAGGATTTTCAGCAGATGAGTGACATGATCAGACTTTTACTTTAGGAGAAGCAATCTGACGAGTTTGGAGGTTGGATGGCGTGGGAGCTTGCAGCTTGGAGACCAGAATTTCAGACCCTGATTAGATAGCAGGTGTAGTATTCTGGGTAAGAAATGAGGGTAGACTGAACTAAGATATATGTGAGTGTACAGTTCCTTCACTTTGCCCTTCATCGTCACTAAAACCTGTTGTTTTCTCAAAATTCAGTCCTTCTAATTTGTCTCAGTAATCCTCTGTTTAAAAAGATAACACATTCCGGTAGATTGAACTGTAGTCATACTAAAACCACCAAAAATCAAACCAGCTGCCGTCAGGTCAATCCGGATTCATAGCCACCCTATAGGATAGAGTAGGATTACCCTATAGGGTTTCCAAGGAGAGCCTGCTGGATTCGAACTGTTGACCTTTTGGTTGGCAGCCATAGCTCTTAACCACTATACCACCAGAGTTTCTGCATAGTCGTACTGCAGTCTCTCAAATATACCACCAACTCCTGCACCAAGGCAGCCACAGTGCCATCTCTGTTAGGTCTAGCATGAGTTATTTTCTCACTAAAATAATCAGTGGTTCCTTCTTCCCACCTGCATAGGCACTTTGCTGAACAAATCTTTTGTTTCCCCTAACCTGATTAGGGGAAGCTGTTCATGGAAGATGATTTATTAACAAATGGTGTTCTCTTGCTCCTTCCAAGCTGTCTCCTACATTTTAACTTACTGAGCAATGCTAATGAACTCAACATGGGAACTAACGGTTTTCCTTGGGGATGGAGAGAATTAGAAAATTCCCAAGTAAGCTTGAGTTGTAAAGAGAAAGCATTGCCAGATTCAAATTTTAATGATAATATGACGTGTTGCAGAGATAGTTAAGAGAGGGAAGGTCACCAAAGTTTGCTTTTTTCATGCACATTAATATTTTTATGTGCTAATAATGTTCCAGGAACAAGTATGCTATAACCTTTTACATATATTGTTGTTGTTAGCTGGCATTGAGTAGGCCGCTAACTCAAGGCAACCCCACATACAACAGGATTGGACCATTGTGCTCTTTAGGGTTTTCATTGGCTGATTTTAGGAAGTAGATCACCAGGCCTTTCTTCCTAGTCTATCTTAGTCTGAAAACTCCACTGAAACTTATTTAGCATCAGAGCAACACACAAGCCTCTACTGACTGATAAGTGGTGGCTTTGCTTGAGGTACATTGGCTGGTCTCTTGCATGAACCATTACGGTCCTCTTTATATGTGTAATGATTGAAAAAAAAAAAATGAATTTTTTTTTTTTTTACATTACAGATTCCAGCCTCCCAGCATCATTACATAATCTTTTTTTATCCTAATTTGCTTCTCAAATTCAGAAACCAATTATCTCTCACCAGTATAAAGCTTCTCTGAATTATATAGCCTTTGTGGATCTGAATTTTATTCCATAGGAAGGAAAAGAAACCTATGATAAGTGTACATTGCCCTTTATAATCCTAGGATACACCATTTTCTCTAAGAATATACACCAGCCTTTAACCAATGTTATGGTTCCTGAATATTGACTCCTTATTGTTAGTTCTGCCCTTGGTTGAGGTTCTGTCCTTTTCCAGAGAACAGGCCCTGATTTTTTTCTTTGTTAAGACATTATCTATTGTTGTAGATGGCAGTTTGTGATTTCATCACACTCTTGGCAGATATCCTTATTCCTCACAATGATCACGTCAACATCAGCGATGAATTTCAATGATAACAATGCCTCCCTTTGGCTTCTTCCAAGGCTGATGCATCTGGCCTCCCTGAATGGTATTCATTAGAGCTCTCTCACCAAGACAATACCATGCCAAAGCCAAGGATGCCAGCCTTTCACTCTTTGACCAATTATCTCCTGGACCTTGTTCAAACTGAAAACAAAAACACCCTGAATAAGTTTACTCATCTTTAGAAGTTAGGAGAATGTATGAAAAGCTAAAAATAAGACTTCAGAGCTCTTTGGATGATGGAAAGAAATAAGAAAGAAGTACTCTATCTTGTTAATATCAGCATTTTAAGTCAGGCACTGCAGAGAAAAGAATGACAGTTCTATATGAATATCCAAAGTGATAATGCAGACAATACTTGGAGTGCAGGGCACATACTTATATTCACAACTATAAGGTAATTCATGATCATTGTATTAAAGCCCTGCAATTTAGCTAAAATGGATTAAAAGAACTTTCTGAACTGCTGTGTCAATTGATGCTATTGTACTATTTTAATGGTTAATGACTACATTAATCAGGTACTTATCACAACACAATCAATGATATAAAAAATCAAGGATGGTAGGACAACGGTGACAGTCAAGTAGGCAAGGCGATTCCTGCTTCTGCAGTCTCAAGAAACACAGTACAATGTAGCAACTGGGAAACACCCACAGCAAAGGAGTAGAGTTACCAGAAAACACTCCAGTCCCAGATTGACCAAGAGGCAAAGTGTCACAGAGATTATAAATTTTGGTGGAAAGCAGCTATATTTTTCTAATCAAAGTATAGACTACACACTGTGAAAGACTGGTTTTCCTGTGTTGGCATGAATAGAAAACATATACTTGCCATTTTATATGAATATGTGCACATATGTTGGTACACATATATAGATATAAATACAAACATATATACAGGTAAACTCCAACATATAAGCTTTAGTAGAGCTTTATTTGAATTCAGGACAAACACCAACTTCTTTATTAAGTGATATTCTCTTAGTCATAACTCTCAGTTGGCATTTCAGCAGATCTCCAATACCATTATGTTTAATGATACTATAATATAGCTTAATGATTAAGAGGATGGATTCTGGAGTTATTGCTTGAAAACCATGCAAGATAATTTTTTGATAAAAACAATAGTTACGCCACAAGAATATCCCATTCTCAACAATACTAGATAAAAGAGAGTTAACATTTTTACGTTAATTATACATTTGCTTATGTTCACTGGCATACCTTTTCTTCTCAATTAATGCATTAGCTTCTCAAGGGCAGACAAGGTTTTCAAAACTTTATTTCTGTGTGTGGGTAATGGCTTTACTTATGGACTAAAGGCTTATTGCAAATGATAAATTTAACATGAGATCCCCTCACAGGTTGTGCTAATTTAGATATTATTCTCTGTTCATTATTACCACCACTCCTCTGTCAGTTTGTTGTACTGTGGTGGCTTGCATGTCGCTGTGATGCTGGAAGTTGTGCCACCAGTATTTCCAATACTAGCAGGGTCACCCATGCTCAAGTTATAATATTGAAGAATTTTATGGATAAAATATTGAACAATGCAAGAAGCATTAAAACAAGACAGAATACACAGATTCGCTGTACAAAAAAAGAACTGGTCAACATTCAGCCATTTCAGGAAGAAGCATACCATCAAGAAACGATGGCACTATAGGAAAAAGTCTAAGCAGCTCTGAAGACATTGGTGAAAAAGAAGTCTCCAGGAAATGGTGAAATCTCAACTGAGATGTTGCAACAAACTGATGCAGCCCTGGAGGTACTCACTAGTCTTTGCCAAGAAATTTGGGAGGCAGGTACCTGGCCAACCGACCGGAAGAGATACATATTTGTGCTTGTTCCAAAAGAATGTGGAAATTATGAAACAATATCTTTGATATCACACGCCAGCAAAAATTTTGCTGAAGATAATTCAAAAATGGTTCCAGCAATACATCGACAGGAAATTACCAGAAATTCAAGCCGGAGTTAGAAGAGAACATGGAACAAGGAATACCACTGTTGATGTCAGACAAATCTGGGCTGAAATCAGACGATACCAAAAAGATGTTTACCAGTATTTTATTGACTATGCCAAGGCATTCCACTCTGTGGATCATAACAAATTATGGATAACTTTGTGAAGAATGGGAATTCCAGAACACTTAATTGTGTTCATGTGGAACCGGTACATAGAACAAGAGGCGGTCGTTCAAACAGAGCAAGGGAATACTGTGTGGTTCAAAATCAGGAAATTTATGTGTCAGAGTTGTATCCTTTCACCATACTTATTCAATTTATGTGGTGAACAAATAATCCAAGAAGCTGGGATATATGAAGAAGAACGGGACATCAGGATTAGAGGAAGGCTCATTAACAACCTGTGATATGCAGATGACACAGTCTTCTTTGCTGAAACTGAAGAGGACTTGAAGCACTTACTGATGAAGATCAAAGACTACAGCCTTCAGTATGGATTACATCTCAACATAAAGGCAACAAAAATCCTCACAACTGGACCAATAAGCAACATCATGATAAATGGAGAAAATATTGAAGTTGTCAAAGATTTCATTGTACTTGGATCCACGATTAACCCTCGTGAAAACAGCAGTCCAGAAATCAAATGACACATTGCATTGGGCAAATCTGCTGTAAAAGACCTCTTTCAAGTGCTAAAAAGCAAAGATACCAGCTTGAGGACCAAGGTGCAGCTGACCCACCCCATGGTATTTTCAATCACCTCATATGTATGGGAAAGCTAGACAATGAATAAGGAAGACCAGAGAAAAATTGATGCCTTTGAATGATGGTGTTTGCGAAGAATATCCAGTATCCCACGGACAGCGAGATGTCAGATGTCAGATGAGCCCCTACAGTGCTGCATGAAAAATCCTGTTTTCTTTCCTTGGCTTCCTCCCCCACAGTGTTGCATTAAAAATCCTGTTTTCTTTGCTTGGCTTCCTCCCCCACAGTATTGCATGAAAAATCCTGTTTCCTTTGCTGGGTTTCCTCCCATCCAGCTTTGCATTTGAATTCTGCTTTTGCTTGGAGGTTATATGCAAACTCCCACTGTGCCTGTGTAGTATGATTAAGAATGTTGCTGACATAAACTTGTTGGAACTGCCTACTTGTAAACCCCTTAAAAGTAACTTTTCTCCTCGCCCTTGCAGAGCAGTCTTGGTGGCTGTAGCTCCAACTGACTTCTGTTCCTTGCACAATGAAATAAAGGTACATTTCCTGTTCTCCCACCTCAGTCTCTCATTTATTGGCCAATGGAGTCATACCAGGCAAGAACCAGGGGTTTTCACCAGATAACAGAAGAACAACAAATCTGTCTTGGAAAAAGTACAGCTAGATCGCACCTTAGAAGTGAGGGTGGCGAGACTTTGTCTCACATACTTTGGACATGTTATCAGGAGGGACCAGTCCCTGGAGAAGGACATCATGCTTGGTAAAGTAGAGGGTCAGCAAAGAGGAAAACCCTCAATGAGATGGACTGATGACAGTGGCTACAATGGCTCAAACATAGCAACAATTGTGAGGATGGCGCAGAACTGGGCAGTGTTTCATTCTGTTGTACATAGGGTCGCTATGAGTCAGAACTGACTCGATGGCACCTAACAACAAACAACATTATTTAACATTTAGATTGTCTTTTATTTTTTTACTTGTACACGTGACACTGTGGTAAATTTCCAAGAAGTTATAGTTTGCATACATCTTTAAAACTAGGAATATAGTTTTGTATGTGGAATCTCTGAATCAATGCTTAGTAATATTTTGAAGATTTTAATATCATATATCATATAGCCTCCGTTTCTGAAAATACAAATATAGTTTCTAGAGGTCCACTTGTAAGAAAAGGTCTTCTCAATGATCTCTCCCTGTGTCAATGCGCAGCCATTCCCTCAGTAACAGGAGAGCATGCTTACTCTTCCCTTCTGTCCCTGTGTCCTGCTGGCATTGTTTTTGTTTTTATCTTTTTTGTTGTAAAAAGCCCGGGGGTTGTTTATAGTGTAGAGAGATCAGGCAGGAGAGAGGAGAAAGGTAAGCAGAATAGAAGAGAGCCAATGACCAAGGAAACAAGTTTTCATTGGAGTATTTTTGGAATCAAAGTAACCCCAATGACTAAACTGAAAAGAAAAAGATGTGGTGAGACTTTGAATATTATAGGAAAGCCACCCAATCAGAGCAATTGCAGTGACACCTGCCATGAGGAGAAGAAGGGTACAGTTTTTACTCAGAAAAATGAGAAGAAGAGAGAGCTGTACCGATTGTTAGAGACTCCGCCACCAGCCTGTGTTGGTTTCTGCCCCTTCCTTTTGAGAAGGGTAAGCCTTCTTTTAAGCCCTACTAATCCACTGGCTCTAAGGTAACAGCTTATAGTGTGCCTTGAGTCACAAGCAATGGTGAATTTTTCATTTTTTAAGCTTTGCCGTTCTCAGAAAGTGTTTGCTTTTTTAATTGCTCAGCTAGGGTTCATTGGACGCAATCGAACAGCTACCTTTTTAGACGGCACAGGCTGAGAATGGCAGGAACGAGCTGTCAGGAGTCCTCTACCCTTTGAATGGGCTCCATCTGTCTGCTTTCCTCCTGCTGGGGTGAAGGGGAGCGAACCTTTCACCAAGGCTCCGCCGACCGGAGAGGAGGACCGGAAGTCCCTTTCAGACACTAGCCACCAGCAGCAGGAAATAGTCTGCCAAGAGTTTCTCTTTCACAACCAAATGTTAACTGAAAGCCTCAAATTTCAGGAATTTCATTAAACGTGAGAATCACACCTTCTTTTCTTTACCTGCAAAGAGATGCAGCCTCCCTGAGGGAGAAGGCAGTTCTGCTTACTGAGTGCCTCTTTCCTGACTCCCTGCTGACATCCTTGAATAGGGCTGATGCCATAAAAGGGATCCTGTTTCAACTTAGAAGAGGCCTCAGGACAGGACACATTCACCAGGGAGGAAAAGAGAACATTTTCTGTGAGTATTTGCCATTGCCGAGCTACACTTGTAGCAACTGAAGTTCATAAACTTCTGAAACACAATCACCTCGCAAGGAAAACAGCTGTTCCCGCTTGATTTTGCAGACGGTTTTCAAAATATTCTGGGCAGATACTTCATAGTCCGCCCAGAAATTTTCAGTTGTACCTCTCACATTTGCTAAAGTGAATCTTTCCTATTTATTGGCAATTTTTCTTACTCTTTTATATCATAAAATGATAGAATTTTAGAGTTGGTAAGAGTGAATTTTGGGAATAGCTTTGCTTTTATGGATTTTTTTTTATTTATGATAGGAATAATTCAGTAAACATATAAAGCTATTGTGGTTAGTTGTCATTGAGTCAGCTTCAACTCATGGTGACCCCATATACAACAGTACAAAATGTTGCCCAGTTCTGTGCCATCTTCACGTTCTTGGTATGCTCTAGTCCATTGTTACAGCCACTGTATATTTTGAGTGCCTTCCTACCTAGGTGGTTCATCTTGCAGCAGTACATGGAACAATATTCTGTCATGATCTGTGAAGTTTTCACTGACTAATTTTCTAAAGTAGATCACTAGGCCTTTCTTCCTAGTCTGTCTTAGTTCAGAAGCTCCTCTGAAACCTGTCCACCATAGGTGGCCCTACTAGTAAGTGAAATACTGGTGGCATAGCTTCCAGCTTCATAGCAACATCCAAGCCACCATAGTACAACTAACTGACAGGGTGGGGGGAGATATGTAAGTGTAGGTCTGCTGATATCCCATGATTGTATCTACATCCATTGCTACGACTAATAAAATCTCTTCTTTGTCATTCCTGAGACTCCACATGCCTTGGCCTCCATGTTCTCACTGTAAAATGGGTTGACAGAAATAGTTTGCCCTATATTAAGTGTGGAAACCCTGGGTTAAATGCTACAGCTGCAAACCAAAAGGTCAGCAGTTCAAATCCACCAGGCACTCCTTGGAAACTCTATGGGGCAGTTCTACTTTGTCCTATAGGGTCGCTATGAGTCAGAATTGGCAATGGGTTTGGTTTTTTGGTATATTAAGTATAGCAAAATATGAAGAATTAGCCCAATTAAGCATGTACTGTGTTTTAGTGGATGATACATTTTAATCTCTATCAGCAGCTCTTCATATCTATCATAAAGGTGATGAAAACTGTTGGCAAAAAGAACAATCTAGCTACTCTGTAAGACTCAAGTTGCTGACAGCACTGCTTTTCTACAAGTGGGATATGTGTTGTCACCTAAAGACACCATATCATCATGTTTCTGTAAATGTTCAGTGAAATACTGCCCTTGGAACACCTAAAGAGAAGACATTTGTCCACTGCTTCTTTTGGGCGTCTTTACTCTTCTAACATGTTGAGAAATTAAACTGAGTAAGGGGCATTTCTCCACCACAGACTAGACTTCTCTGTTCACTTGGGATCACCCTTATTTCATTACTATACTCAGGACCATCTACATAATTTGCAAGGTCTACTGTAAAATGATGGTCCTTGGGTGGTGCGAACGGTTGCAGTTGGCTACTAATGGAAAGGTTGGTGCTTTGACCCTACCCAGCAGAGCCACAGAAGAAAGGCCTAGTGATCTGCTTTGATTAAGATTAAAGCTAGGAACACCCTAGGGACTTCAGTTCTACTCTGTAACACATGGGTTTGCCATGAGTTGAAACTGACTCAAAGGTAACAATTTTTTTTGGCCGGGGGGGGGGGGCAGTCAGCAGTACAAATCCACCAGCAGCTCCTTGGAAACTCTATGGGGCAGTTCTACACTGTCCTGAAGGGTCTCTATGAGTTGGAATCGACTCGACAGCAATGGGTTTGGTTTTTGGTTTGGTTTGTTGTAAAACGAGAGTCCCTGAGTGGTACAAAGGGTTAATGCACTCACCTGCTAACTGAAAGGTTGGAGGTTTCAGTCCCCCCAGAGGCATCTCAGAAGAAAGGCCTGGCCATTTACTTTAGAAAAATCAGCCATTGAAAACTCTATGCAGTGCAGTTCTAATCTGACACACATGGGGTCGCCATGAGTTGGCTTCGACCTGAGCTCAACTGGTAACTGATAGTATAAAACAAGGCCGGTTGTTAAAAAATTATTGAGAATTTCAAGTAATCAACAGCAGACTATTAAACCACATTTGGGGTCCTTCTAAGTAAAGGGCCCTGTGCTAGTATACGGGCTCCACATTCATGTACCCGGCCCTGACTATACTAAACCATTTTCTGTCCGTTCCCCTAACGTTCAGTTTCCTTGCTTTTGTTAGGTGTTGTTGAGTCAGAGTGACAAAATGTACAACAGAACAAAATTTGCCCAGTCCTGCACCATCTTCAGTCCTTGCTAGGTTTGAGCCCGTTGTTGTAGCCACTGTGTCAATCCATCTTGTTGAGGGTCTTCCTCTTTTTCACTGACTCTCTACTACACCAGGAACTCTGGTGGTGCAGTGGTTAAGAGCTCGGCTGCAAACCAAAAGGTCAGCAGTTCTAATGCATCAGCTGCTCCTTGGAAACCCTGTGGAGCAGTTTACTCAGTTCTATAGGGTTGCTATGAGCCAGATTTAAGTCCATGGCAACAGGTTTGGTTTGGTTTTCTACTTTACGAAGCACAATGTCTTTCTCCAGGGACTGGTTCCTCCTGATAACGTGTCCAAAGTACATGAGAAGAATGTCATCCTTACTTCTAAGGAACATTCTGGCTGTACTTCTTCCAAGACAGATTTGTTCCTTCTTCTGGAGGTCCATGGTATATTCAATATTCTTTGCCAATACCATAATTAAAATATATCACTTCTTCTCTGGTCTTCCTTATTGTTCAGTTTTTGCATGCATATAAGGTGATTAAAAATATGACTTGGGTCAGGTGCTTATTAGTCTTCATACTGAAGGCTGAAGTCATTGATCTTTATCAGTAAGTGCTTCAATTCCTCTTCGCTTTCCACAAGCAAGGTTGTGTCTTCTGCATACCACAGGTTGTTAATGAGTCTTCCTCCAATCCCGATGCCACGTTCTTCTTCATATAGTCCACTTCTCACATTATTTGTTCAACATACAGACTGAATAAGTATTCTGGAAGAACACAACCCTGACACACACTTTTCCTGATTTCAAACCATACAGTGTTCCCTTGTTCACGTTCCACGTGAACACAATAAAGTGTTCTGGAATTCCCATTCTTCACAATGTTATCCGTGATTTGTTAAGACCCACACATTTGAATGCCTTTGTGTAATCTGTAAAACACAGGTAAGGCCCTTTCTGATGTTCTCTGCATTTAGCCAAGATCCATCTGACATCAGCAATGATATCCCTCGTTCTACATCCCCTTCTGAATTTGGCTTGAACCTTTGGCAGTTCCCTTTGGATGCTTTGCTGCAGGTATCTGACAGCTCATCCATCAGTTTGTCGTATCGTGGTGGCTTGTGTGCTACTGTGATGCTGGAAGTCATGCCACTGGTATTTCAAATACCATCAGAGTCACCTACGGTGTACAGGTTTCAGCTGAGCTTTCAGACTAAGACAGACTAGGAAGAAGGACTGGCGATCTACTTAAAAAAAACTGGCCAGTGAAAACCAGCTTCATTAGTCTTCCTTAAGCACACAACTTATTTTTACAAAAGTGGGAAGAGATTTTAGAGAACAGATTACACAGGATTAACGTAATTAAAAGTGCATTTTCATTTTACTCTGTTAACTCCCATAGATTTAATTCATTAAATGAACCCTCTTTGCTTTCAGTCCTTATTTGATTAGCAGATACAATCTCTAACCGTAAGTCTGGAGCCAGTGGTTTAATTTGCTAGTCTGCTTTCTTTATGTCCCTTAATTGGAAAATAAATTGTGTGTTTTCATTCCCTACAAAAAAATGTGTTTTTTTTTTGCCTTCACCAGAATCACCCCTCTTGAATTTACGTTGATAATCTTGATTTTAAACCCCCTTTTTCTTTTTCAGTTTTCTTTAACCTTCTAGCTAAAGCAGTGTTTCTCAATCTTTTTTTTTTCTTTATTTCTCCCCTAAAGAACATTTTTAGACAATTTTTCCTAATAGCCCCCTCTGTGAACTAAAAATTTAATGTTACAGATATAATTTTTTTTCATCTTACAAGAATCAGTATTTTTCCCTTTGGGGATGATTTGCTTAGATATGCATGATCTAAGCAAAAATGCCTCAGGATGTTTTTCAACTCTAGCTACGCATTGTTTCCCTCTCAAAAAATAACAAAAAATCCTGAAACACTAGCTTTTACATTCCCAAATCTCTCGACTAAGATTAGAGTTCTACATCCCCAATTGGGAAATTAGCCTGCAAACATCCGTGCCTTACCACAAGGATGTGCTAAAGAAATGTGCTTTGAACTTACCTGCATTTAATTGCAATTTTATTTCCTTGACTTCTGAGGTCAATTCTCTTCAAAGCTACCATTTGAGGGGGTTGTCTTTAGGGACAGATATTCTCAAAAAGAAAGCAAATTTGCTGTCCTGAAAGGGCAATGATATTATGCAAACTCTAGAAACGTGGGCTTCCTTCCAGCTTGTCAGCTCCAAGAGAGATAATTGATTGACATTCTCTGGACATATAGGGAGATGCCATAAAGCCAGGGTGTGTTTTCTTAATAAATATGACAAAGAGTTGGTGCTGGAATACCTCATCTCTGGATCACAGGACCGTCAACACTGTGCTGGGTGAAGAAGAGAGAGAGAAAAAGAAGCAGATAAAGGACTCCAACGCTTTTGGCCAAATTCTCAGTCCAGCAATGAATGGCCTAAAAGTAGTGGTGGAACACTAACAAAATGCTACCTTGCCTTTTCCTAAGGGCAAACTAAAACTCTCCCAGATCTTTTTCAGTGGTATTATTTCATTGGTTGGTAAATCCTAGGATTCCCTGATTAAAGGTTTTTCCTGATCATCGTAATTAAAGTAATCCTGGTAATCCAGAAGTTCAAGTTGGATTAAGAAGGGGATGTGAAACAGGAGGTACGTTGCAAATTTCGTATGGATTTTGGCTGAAAGCAGAGAATACCGGAAAGGTGTGTACCTGCGTTTTATTATATGAGAAGACATTCGACTGTGTGAATCATAACAAACTATGGAGAATCGTACCAATAATAGGGATATCAGAACACTTCATTATGCTCACGCAGAACGTACACATGGATCCAGAGGAAGGTTCTCAAACAGAACAAGGGGACCCTGTGTGGCTCAGAATTGAAAAAGACATGCAGTGGAATCGTATCCTTCCATCTTACTTGTTCAGTCCTAATGCTGAATAAATAATCTGAGAAGCTGGACTGCATGGAGAAGAACACAGTTTCAGGATGGGAGGAAGACTCGTTAAAAACCTGCGATATACAGATAACACGATTTTGCTTGCCAAAAATGAAGCACTTACTGTTTAAAGTCCAAGACCAGAGCCTTCAGTGTAAATTACACCTGAATGAAGAAAACAAAAATCCTCACAACTGGACCAATAAATAACATAATGATAAATGAATAGGAAATTAAGTTGTTAATGATTTCATTCTACTTGGACCCACAGTCAATGTCCATGGAAGCAGTAGCAAGAAATCAAATGATGTATTATTTCATTGGGTAAATCCACTACAAAAGACCTCTTTAAAGTTTCAAAAAGATGTCATTTTGATGATGTGGTAGATTAATTACTTTTGTGTGTGGCCTTTCTAGCTATGTTCTTGTAACTCCCCCCTAGGTGACTGGGTGGGACTGTGTGATAGGGTGATTGCAGCCTACCGAGGGGATTGGTCAGTTTTGCCTTAAAATAGAGCCAATTTCAGAGCAAAAAGGAGGATCCTACCACCCCCAAGGAAGAACAGGCGGGAGCAGAGAGTGCATCCACTGGATCCAGGATTCCTGCACTGAGAAGCTCCTGGAAGCAGGAGAACTAAGAGAGAGAGTGAGAAAAAGCTGTAACCCTGAAGCTGATGAGAAGCAGTGGCCGGAGACACCCAGCAGCAGAAACCGGCAGAAGGAGATTTCACAGTGGGTTTCCTGGCCCATGGAGAGAGATACCTGAGTGCCTTTGGGGAAAGGCCTAGGGCCGGGGAGAGGCGTGCCTGCAAGCACAGCTGGGAAGAGGCTGTCCTGATGGGAGAACTGTACCCTGAGTGTTCCTGAGCCTGAATTGTGACTGTTATTTTCCTAATAAATCCCATAACGTGAGTATGGTCTGTGAGTTCTGTGTGGCCGTTGTAACAAATTATCAAACCCAGCGGAGAAGTAGCCTTGTACTGTGTGAAGGATGGTTGGTGTCAGAATTAGTAAAGGTGGCAGAGAAAGGAGGCTTGTCTGGCCTCCACCTCATGGGATTCAGCCTTGCACTGTTGATTTCGGTTCTTTTTCCCCTTGTGGCGTTGGAGAAGGTTAGACACTGCCACCAAGTCAGAATCGACTTGATGGCAATATTTTTTTTTGTGTGTGTGGTATTTTAAAATATCATATTTCTTCATTTACTTGTTTATTTTATGCTTATGATGCTAGAAATTTAAGTTTCTTAAGGGCAGCGATAAGTCTCTTTTGTTTGCTGCTGTATCCCCAGTGCCTAGAGACATCATTATAAATAAAACCAGTAAACCAGTTGCCATCAAATCCATTCTGACTTATGGCTACTCCATGTGTGTCTGAGTAGAGCTGTGCTCCATGAGATTTTCAAAGGCTAATTTTTCAGAAATATATCCCTAGGCCTTTCTTCTGGGACAGCAGTGGGTGAATTTGAACAGCCAACCCGTTGTTTATCAGGAGAGTGTATTAATTGTTTGTACCACCTAGGAGATCCTACTACATGTTGTTGTTAGTTGCCACTGAGTCAATTCCAACTCATGGTGACCCCATATTAGACACTATCTTAGTTATCTAGTGCAGCTGCAACAGAAATACTACAGGTGAATGGCTTTAACAAAGAGAAATTTATTCTTTTACAGTCTGTTAGGCTAGAAGTCTGAATTCAGTGTGCCCACTCCAGGGGAAGGCTTTCCCCCTCTGTTGACTCTGGGGGAAGGTCCTTGTCATCAGTCTTCCCCAGTTGAGAAACTTCTCAGCCAAAGGACCCCAGGTCCAAAGGACGCACTATTCTCCTGGCTCTTGTTTCTTGGTGGTGTGAGGGCCCCACGTCTCTCTACTGGCTTCTCTCTTTTGTATCTCAAAAGAGATTGATTTAAGACACAACCTAATCTTGTAGGTTGAGTCTTGCCATATTAACATAACTGCTGCTAATTCTAATTCATTAATATCATAGAGGTAGGATTTACAACACATAAGAAAATCACAACAGATGAAAAAATGGTGGGCGAATCACACAATTCTGGAAATCATGGTCTAGCCAACTTGGCACACATTTTGGTTGGGAGGGGACCAAATTTAATCCATAACAGACGCTAAGTAAATATATTTTAAGTAAATGCTGAGTTGCTTTGGGAGGGCCTTTCATTTCACTAATGAAAATAAATCTCATTTCATTCTAAGCATCCTTGCTCACTGTGGCAATACCTTCCTTAGTCCAGATTCCTGTACAGTCTGCAGTGCTGCCTCACAATTGTTTCCTTAATAGCAACTATTTTTACTTCTTATTATCACATTCTTAGCTATTTGTTCCAAAGCAAAATTCTAATGTCAAGGTTGCTGAGTCCAGAGGATTTCCCAATATTAGCTAGATATGCAGATCAGAGCCAATCATCTTTTATTTTTTTTTATTGTGCTTTAAGTGAAAGATTACAGCTCAAGTTAATTTCTCATACAAAAATTTATACATGTATTCTTATGTGACCCTAGTTGCAATCCCTATAATGTGACAGCACACTCTTCCTTTTCACCCTGGGTTTCTTGTGCCCATTCCACCAGCTCCTATCCCTTTGTGCCTTCTCATCCTGCCTTCTGGACAGGAGCTGCCCGTTTAGTCTCGTGTATCTACTCAAACTAAGAAGCGCAGTCTTCACGAGTATTATTTTATGTTTTCTAGTCCAGTCTAATCTTTGTCTGAAGAGTTGGCTTTGGGAATTGTTTTAGTTCTGGGTTAATGGAGAGTCAGTGTTTTCTGGGGTTCCTATAGTCTCTGTCAGACCATTAAGTCTGACCTTTTTATGTGAATTTGAGTTCTGCACCACACTTTATTCCAGCTCCATTAGGGACTCTCTGTCAGGGTGGTCATTGGTGGTATCTAGGCACCATCTAGTTCTTCTGGTCTCAGGCTGATGGAGTCTTTGGTTTTTGTGGCCGTTTTGTCTCTTGGGCTAATATTTTCCTTGTGTCTTTGGTGTTCTTCATTCTCCTTTGCTCCAGATGGTTAGGGACCAATTGATGCATCTTAGATGGCTACTGGCAAGCTTTTAAGACCCTAGACACCACTCACCAAAGTGGGATGCAGAACATTTTCTTAATAAACTTTGTTGTGCCAGTTGACCTAGATGTCCCCTGAAACCATGGTCCCCAGAACCCAGCCCCTGCTACTCTACCCCTCGAAGTATTTGGTTGTATTCAGGAAACTTCTTAGCTTTTCGTTTAGTACAGTTGCGCTGACTTTTCCTGTATTGTGTGTTGTCCTTCCCTTCACCTAAGATTAATTCTTGTCTACTATCTAGTGAATTCCCCTCTCCCTCTCTCCTCACCCTCTTAACCATCAAAGAATGTTTTCTTCTGTGTTTAAACCTTTTCTTGAGTTCTTGTTATAGGGGTCTCATACAATAGTTGTCTTTTTGCGACTGACTAATTTCACTCAGCATAACGCCTTCCAGATTCATCCATAGAAACAACCATCTTACATAAAATCTTTGGACCCTCATGAAAACCCTGGGTCAACAGGCTAGTTTCCCATTCTAGGTAGTTTCTCCTTTGGCACTCTTGGTTCTTTCCTCCTAGC
The DNA here is from genome assembly GCF_030014295.1 of Loxodonta africana. Lineage (NCBI taxonomy): Eukaryota > Metazoa > Chordata > Mammalia > Proboscidea > Elephantidae > Loxodonta > Loxodonta africana. Next base: position 65,886,928 of record NC_087360.1, read on the forward strand.
AGACCTCAGGTGGGAACATCTCAGTAGACAGAGGAGGTCACTTGCAGAATTAAATCTTAAAGGGAAAAAAGTCAGTCTCTCCTTTTCCCTCCAAAGTGGTCTTGAATCTTTATACAAATTTATCTAGAAACCAGTTTTTCATATCAAGGTGTATTTGGAAAAGAGACCTTCCAGGTCATAAAAGATCCTTTTGCCCATCCTTCAGGGCAGTGGATGACTGCTATATTTACACTTGCAAAACTGACGGATTTACATTTGCATAACTCAAAGAATGCTATCCGAACAAAGATTAATTTTAAGGGTTTTTTTTTTCCTTTAAGCTAAAGTGGCAGAGCCTGTATTATATGGCCCATCTAGAGCCCTCTTCAGGAGTGAAGAACTTATTACCATAGCTGCTGCGACTGCTGCAGGCAGACAGCACACACTCCCCAAGGGTCAGCTCCCTTTGAGTGTTGCCTCTGCTAAAGAGAGCAAAGGTCATACCTTTTCATTGGAGACTGCCCACATTCATGACTGGTCTGTGTAGGAATGGAAAGGGCTGGCCCTCTCACACCAACTTGGAACACCTCTGAAGTTTTATGCCATCTTCAGAACTCTCTATAGGGTTCCCTGCAGCTTCCATTGAGACTACATCGCAGCTCAGCCTCTCCCTCTGCCAATTCTATCCCCTTCCATTTCCTCCATGGCTATTAATCCTAAAAGTACTCCCAAATAAACTTCCTGCATGTTAATTGCTGTCTCAGAGTTTACTTGCCAGGGAACTCAGCATAAGAGAGCAGAGGAATGGTGGCTATTTTTATTGCTGAGAAACCCATTCCTTTATACAGAAGAAGAAAAAACGAAACCAAAACAAAAAAACCTTGCTCTCAAGTCAACTCCGACTCATAGCAACCCTATGGGATAGAGTAGAACTGCCCTATAGAGTGTCCAAGGAGTGGCAGCTGCTGGATTCAAACTGCAGTCCTTTTGGTTAGGCACTGAGTTCTTCACCACCACACCACCAGGGCTCCATAAAGAAAATCTGTGAATATTTACTAGGCCTTCTTTAGAAAATAAAGGTACTAACCTATGGTTCCAGTAGGGGCTAATCATTGGCTAAGGTTCTGTTGCAATAGAATTAAAAAAAAAAAAAAGTTCAAAAAAGATGGAAATGAAAGATTAGTTCATTTTATTAGAGCAAAAAAAAAAAAAAAAATCCACTGCCGTCAAGTCGATACCTTTTATTAGAGAGCAGATAAAATTATGATTGGAATATATCAAGGGAAGAGACAGGTAGCCTACCCTAGATTTTGTGTATAGTACTGACTGGTGATTAAATATTAATTTATGTTTGCATTTTGTTTTATAATTTCTGAAGAATTTTTACATATATTTAACTTATTTTGATGTCTCAATCGATCCTGGAGGGAGGGGAGTAATAATAAAATACTAAATTTGTAGGAATCAGTTTAAATCCTGGAATACACCTTCTTTCCCCAATGTAGGAAGAAGCTTCAGATCCCTCATCTGTAAAAAGGGGAAAAATAATAACCTGTGCCATAGGGGTTTTGTGAAGAATAAATGAAATGCTATTTGTGAAATTCTGTAGTAGTGACTAAATGTAGTAAATCCCTGGTGGGCATTATTGATCATCATCACGACCAAACATTATCATCCGCCACCCGCCCCTAGCTCCTTTATACTTTTTCCTGAAGGTAAAGGATAGATCTTGTCATCCACTATTAGTTTTCATTTCTTACCAATATTGGAACTAAGATTCCAGGACAGTACACACTCTACCCAAGAGAAATGCAATGACAAGTACTAGAATCAAGACTAAAGTCCTGGTCTTCTGAATGACTGTCAGGAGTGCATCCCAGAACTTTCAAAATGTGTTGAAATTATGCCTCAGAAAATCTGTCTTCTTCCACTTGGTAAAAAAAAGTAGCTACTGAAAATGGAGAAACTGTGAGAAAGTGATGTAATTGCAGTTAAAGTGTAAGATAAAATCTCTAAGAACTGTTTGTTTTCTAGGTACTCTGTTTAACTTATGCCATAACAGGGTGAAAAGAAATTCCAAATACTACACATTTAACAGGGATGTGGTTGACTGTGGTGATTAAGCTGTGGGATCACTTGTGTCTTCTGTAGAAACATAACATTCCAAATGTAAATTGGTAAATATTACTGTCTCACTACCCAGCCTGTCCACAGCAATGTCTAAACTCCCCTCTCTTTCTCTCAGTGTCCTTATAAACCAAAACAGACCTGTTCAATGTGTTTCTACTGTTCTTAATGCCCTGAAGAGGCTGTTTAGTTGGGCGTTTTTATATACTTACCTGTTTGCTTTTTGGTTTTTAAACGGAGGTTAATTGAGATTTACTTAGGCTTCTGAGGAGTTTTGGGCATTGGCACATTATTATTTTCCAAGATCCTTTAGTCCTGGCACTGAGTCCGTGTGCTTTAACACCACAATGTCTGGAGTGAAATAAACTGCAAAGATTCTCTCTTATATTATTTAAAATACGTATCTCTCTCTTAACACTGTCTAAGCAAAGCTTATCATTGACCCTTACTTTTCCTAAATTTTTGTTTTGAACTTAGCACATGAACTTCCTAAGTAGAGACGGCTAAGGGCAAATTTGAAGAGCTACTCAGCTGCCTTCTAACTTTAAGAAACAAAGCAGCAAACACAACAGAAAGTCCCCGTTGTTGTTGTGTACCATGGAGTTGACTCTGACTCATAGCAACCCTATAAGAAAGAGTAAAACTGCCCGCTAGGGTTTCCCAGGTTGTACTCTTTAGGGGAGTAGATCACCAGGTCTTTTCTTCGTTGGCGCAGCTGGTGGGTTCTAACTGTCCCAATTCAGAAAAGTGGGTCCTTTGGGACTTTTTGGAACCCTGGTGGCACAGTGGTTAAGAGCTCGGCTGCTAACCAGAAGGTGGGCAGTTTGAATCCACCAGCCACTCCTTGGAAACCCCGTGGGGCTGTTCAAGCAAGCATTTAACCGTTGCACCACCAGGGCTTCTAAAAAGTCTCCCTCCCCACCTCACCCCCCCTCCAAAAAAGTTGCCATTGAGTTGACTGTGACTCATAGCAACCCTAGAGGATAGGGGAGAACTGCCCCATAGGGTTTCCAAGGAGTGGCTGGTGGATTGCAATGCCAACCCTTTGGTTAACAGCGGAGCTTTTAACCACTGTGCCACTAGGGCTCCAAAAAGTTCCAAGGGGCCCAATTTTCTGAATTCAGGCAGCGGTGAAGGCTGAGGTTTTGCAGGATTTTCAGCCGTGGCCCTTTGTAGAGGCTGCAAAGACCACCGGCCTCTGTAGAACCGTATACACACTTGCCTGTTAGGCTAGCACATTAGAAACCCACCCTTCTCGTATTGTGGAAACATGTCAAAATAGGATTGAAGAAAAAAATACCAAGAAAATTCTTACCAGGTACAGTACTAAGGAAGAATCATTGAATGGCTGAATCTGAAATATGGAAGTTCCTTGGAAATGGTTACATTCGTTGCCCTACTCATTTAGCATGCCTAGAAAATTAGAACCAGCCTAGAGGGGAGATTTACTTTTTCCTAGTCAAATGGTTTGCCCAAGGCCCCTCAGTGTTCATAGTGAAAATCAGGAATTGAAACCGCCAGGCACATCGTGAGGTGAATCTATTTGATGACCTTCAGCATCTGAATAATCTAGGGTTTCTTCATGACACCAATTTCTCTTTCATGTTAATTTCTCTCCCTGCCCCTTCACCCCCAGTCTTGAGATCCCGAGTGGCCTCTTGGTAATCCTCTCATGAGCGAGTCTTAAAATTGTTCACTTTCTGACAAAAACAGCATAATAACAACAAAGGTTAAATCGGTAGGTTTAAATTTTATAGAAAAATTAAATATTTATTCCCCGAAGCCAAAGAACTTTGTATAGTTTTTAGACCTGGAATCAATTTTGAAGACAAATTGTAGAACTTCTAAGGCAAGTTTCTGAAATGGAAATGTTGAAGAAGTCCCTGTAACAAAGTTACCACAGGAGAAGGAAGCTAAGCTGTGCAAGGATGATTTTTCTTTTTCTCACATCTTTGCTCAGTACAGGAATTGTTCCTTTGTCAACAATAAGAGGGGCAATTTTTGAAACTTCAGTTGAAAAGAGGGCCCATGTTTGACATAAACTAAGAATCTGTCAAAAGCAAGGGCAGACAAGTATAAGTGATTTTATTTTATTTATTTATTGTGTTTTTGTTTGCTATTTAAAAAAATATTTTTCCCAACATTTTATTATGAAAAGTTTTAAATATATAGAGAAGTCAATAAGATAATGAGATTAACAACCATGTAATCATTACCTGTTGTTATTAGGTGCTGTTGAGTCCAACTCATAGCGTCCCTATGTACAAAAGAATGAAACACTGCCTGGTCCTGTGCCATCTTCACAATCGTTATGTTTGAGCCCTTCGTTGCAGCCACTGTGTCAATCCATCTCATTGAGAGTATTCCTCTTTTTCAATGGCCCTCTACTTTACCAAGCATGATGTCCTTTTCCAAGGACTGGTCCCTCCTGATAACATGTCCAAAGTACACGTGATGAAGTCTCGCCATCCTCACTTCTAAGGAGCATTCTGGTTGTACTTCTTCAAAGACATATTTGCTGATTCTTTGGCAGTTCACCGTATATTCAATATTCTTCGCTAACACCATAATTCAAATGTGTCAATTTTTCTTCTGTCTTCCTTATTCATTGTCCAGCCTTTGTGTGCATATGAGGCAATAGAAAACACCATGGCTTAAGTGAGGAGCACCTTAGCCCTTAAAGTGACATCATTACCTAGATCTTAAAATTAACGTTTTACTCTGCTTGTTTTATCTAATACTATCCATCAACCCATCCAGCTAATCATCTGTCAATACATCTTTTCTTGATACATTTCTTAATAGGTTATAGAATCAGGTACTTTTCACCACTACACACATCAGAATGCATGTCATTGGTTTGCTTGTTTTTGTTTGTTTACATTTCTGGTTGCAAGAAAGTTTTGTAAAGAGCCTAGGAATTGTGGGGCTCAGTTCCTCAAGAGAGGCCTCCTTCCCTTCCTTTCACAATTATTCATTTATCATCCCTTGTTTATAATTATGGAGCCCTGGTGGCACAGTGGTTAGGGGCTTGGCTGCTAACCAAATGGCTGGCAGTTGGAATCCACCAGCTGCTCCTTGGAAACCCTATGGGGACAGTTCTACTCTGTCTTATAGGATCACTATGATTCGAAATCGATTCGGTGGCAACTTTGTTTTTAATAATTATAATTCAATATTTATATAATAATGGATAGTTGCAAATTACATTACATCACTGCATAAAGGACATCATTCATGCTATATTTGTTAGAAACCATGTAATTTTTTCTTTTTAATCAAACAGTTTAAAATGGAATTAAATTAACAACTAAAGTTACCTGCTTCATCCCTTATGTTTAGCCCCACTCTCAGGGAAACCTGTTTCGGCTCTTTCTGTTTTTAGTCTTCAGCTGATGATCACGGTAACTCTAGATACTATGTGAGAACTCCATTTCTGGATGCATCAACTTTAGACCACATGACTCCTCTGGAGAAAATGGGTATTTGTACCTTCCATTTTCCTTTCTCTGTCCTATTTTTGAGAACAAATTCATATAGCTATGTGTACAAATATAAATATTTCTGAACTCCCGTTTCTTTTTCTATCAACTGCAGAAAGTTTTCTTAGCACTCCACCATACATCGTATGAGAAAATTATTGCCCTTAAACCTATCCTGGACCTCTCTGCCATAGTAACACACAAAGTACAATTATACAGAGTTGGACAGTTGGCAGACATTTTCTCAAGAAGAAACAAGGTTAATTTGTCCTTTCAAGGAAAACACGTTGCTTTTAATGATAAAATTTTAGCTTCAAGCGGAAATTAGAATTTTGGAAAACTTATATCTAGCATTGCAGCTTGACAGCTTGCAGATATTAAGACTTTCCTGATCAGATTGGTGGTCGTATTAACAAATGTGATTTTTATTATATAATTACATTATATGTTACATAATTAATTATAATTATTTAAAATAAGTGTTAATTCATTAATCATGATTAATTGAATGTGTCAGCATCACTCTCTGAGCCAATATTTTGTGAATTTTCCATTTATATGTCTGAAAACCATAAAAAAAAAAACACGGGTAAAAAATCCATTCATACTGCAAGATAGACCAACAGATTTGAATCGGATGACGTATGAAAAGTTCATTGATATAGTTTTAGATTCCAGATTGCAACTAAACTCTAAGAAAGTTTTGGTCTAATATCAAAGAAGACTATCCACAGTAATCTAAAAAGGCTTCTAAATTATCTCTCTCTTTTCCAGTTACATGTCTATGCGAGGTCAGATTTTCTTTATATTCTTCAACCAAAACAATATCTTAAAACAGATTGTATACAGAAGCAAATATGAGAATGCAGTTGTCTTCTATTAAACCAGACATAAAGCCCAGCCGTAAAAGAGATTTGAAAAAAATGTAAAATAATGTCACTCTTTTCACTAACTTTTTTGGAAAGTATAATATTTTTCATAAAAAATGCTATTTGTGTTAATATCTAATTGATTTATTAGTGATATTTTTGAAAGAATTAATGATATTTTTAGAATTTCTCAATTTTGGTTTCCAGTATGATAAATATAGGTAAAGATAGTCTCTATAAACAAAAACTCGTTGGTGTCCTCAATAATTCTCTACCTTGATTTCATTGACTTTCCATCTTCCAGGAATTTCTTGCCCAACAATGATCCCTTTTCCTATTTTCAGTTTCCTTATGCTTTATTCTCTTGTACTTTTTAACTATAGGTTTTATTATTATTACTGCCGTTGTTATTATTATCATTACTACTTCAGTAGGGCCTAGGGTAAAAGGGAAGTTTAACCACATGGCCAATCTGCCATTCAGAATCAAGCCTAACCCAATTTTAAATAAAATACATTCTCTCTGTTTCTCTCTGTATTTCTATCTTTCCTGAGAAGGAGAGGAAGAGGAGAAGAATGGTGGGATGGAGTGAGTCTGGGGCTCATGTGGCATGTAAAGTGCCCCACAATGAGGTAAATGAAGGATATTTTAAGAATGAAGAGCCTGAATGTTCAATGTGAAGTTATAGGTAGGCTGCTTTGTAAGCCCCATGTGTCTCTCTCTCCCTTCTTGTCTCATTTTGCAGTTCCCAACTGCCATTCCCATGTGACTGCAGTAAAGGGGATATCTATAAACACAGTGTATGTGTATGTGTGTGCGTCTTGTTCAGTTTTGTCAAAAATGAACAAGTAGTCAGTGAGATGCCTCAATAGGTTAGGTAGATTGATCTCTAGTTAGCATTCTCTCCCATGCCTGGTAAACACAAAACAAAGTTCACTGTTGACTGAAATGAAATAAAAAGGGAAAGACAGAATCGATTGATGTGAAAACCTCAGCACAAGCTACTCTAACTAGCGTAAGTTAAGAGTTAACTGTAGCAGCGACCTGGGCCTCAATTCCCCCGTTCTAATTTCCGACATCTTTTCAGAACTGCCCCTCTGAGTGATGGAAGCACTCTGTGACACATGCGAATTGGCCCTTTAATGCAGCCCCGACCAAGCTGTTAAATATCACACTCTCTTGGCAGCAATTTGGTCCCCTTTATGGTTCTCAGACTCCTGTAACTCCACCTACTCCATGTTCTTTCGCTTGTCCAGAGAGCAAGAGATCAATTTCAGATTTACAGCAAAAGCTAACAATCGTTTTTTGTAAAAATAGAGAAGGGCTAGAAAGTTTGATTTAGTCTACCCTCAAATTCAGTTAGAACATTGGGAAAGGGAAAAAATAAGAAAAAAAAAAAATTACTGAGAAATTCAACTGGAGGACTTTTATCCACTGGGTCCTTTAAAACAGAGACTGTCTATTTTGATCTGACATAGATGACTGATTTCTTTTCATTGGGAAGGAGGAAAGCAGTGAGCCCTCTAAAATTCTGGAGTTGTAAAACTCTATTATTATTGTTTGATCTTTAAACTATGCACTTCTAAAAGTTGTGCTTTTTTCATTTGGTGAATTTAAACTCACTTTGAAGAACACTTTTTTGGAGGAGAAGATAGCAAAAGAGTTAAGAACACTAGCATCAAACCACATGGTTTTAAAACATGGCTTTACCCCCTTTCTAGCTGGATGATCTTGGATAAGTTAATTTATCCGTGCCTCAGTTTCCCTCATCAATGACATGGGGATAAAATCACGCCCAGCTCATAAGGTTTCTATCAGGTTAAAAGAGATGACCTATACAGAAAATTGGCCCCTGCGTGATTTGCGCTTGACTTTAACAAAAAGGCTGGCAGTTCAAGCGCACCCTGAGGTACCTCAGAAGAAAGGCCTGGCCATCTGCTCCTGAAACGTCACAGCTTTAAAAACCCGTTGCTATGGAATGTAATTCTGCTCTGCGACACATGGGTGGTCTTGAGTTGTGATCACCTCAATGGCAAATGTTTTGTTTTTGTTTTTTTTTTAATAGAACGTTCTTAGGCAATGCCTTTGTAAAACAGCGAAGTCTCAACGAATGTGAACTGAAATAAGGAAGGGGAAATACCTGTGTGAATGGGGAACCACTGCTTTAAGGAATCGGTGTTCACAAAGCAGATGTTAGGAGAGATGGAGGGCCATTCAGTAGATTGCATTTCTTTCACATTTTCTGACATTGATTTTTCAAACTGTTCATTCTTTTACTACCCTTCCCCAAATTTAATTTGCTTAACCATTCAAACAAATAAGCGATCAAAAGCTATGTTTCATGATGAAGGTATTGTGGATATTATTCTTATTTTATGTATTTTTTCCCTGAAGTTCTTTAAAATAGTATTAATTGTTAGGACTTAAAATTGAGGCTGTGGGTGAATGACACACATTGGATGTGTTCATTAGTTAAAGTCGTATTTATTTGTCTCTTGTCATCTACAACATTTGTCTATTTTGGTTGAGGACTCCCTACTTTATTAAAATCATTATTGTGAGTGTGGATTATCCTATCAAGAGGCCACTCTTGGTCAATATCATTCACTGAGTAAGTGTTTCCAAAGGCCCAGGAAACTCCAGCAACAAAGTAATTAAACTTTACAATGAAATGATTAGCATGACCCTGAATATAGCTGTTGTCACCTGTCTAGCAACTTTTCTGATAACAACTCCTTACCAACAGGGTAAGTGTTGATCCTGTTCATTTCTGTATTCTTACAGTCAAACACTGTGGACACACAGTAGGTGTACCATAATTACTTGTTGAATTGAATTAACATAAAGTATCTAAATTCCCCTTTTAAGAGCTTGGTCATTATTGAACATCAAGCATTTGATTAAAAGGAGACTATTCTCATCAGACTAAATAATAAGGTTTCTTTTCTGCTGTGGAATATTATGAATGAGTTTTAAATTGAAAAGGAGGTGGCTTGGAAGAGGGGAGGTTGTGCTAGAATTTTGGATTCGCACAAAAAACCCAAAGACTAAAGTTAAAAAAAATTAGAAAGATTCAATGCTCTCTTAATTAGAAAACTTTGAAGAGATCAAAGGATCAGTAGTAGATTTTGCTTGATTGGAACATAAGAAACATGAGAAATAAATAAAAATTTGGAAAGTTATTATCTCCTAGTTTTTTGTCCACATTTTTGAACATATTATTATGGTGCTCATCTGTCTTTCCATCTAGCCATACTCCTATTCACCTATCGCTTCAACCAAAAAAATCTATTGACCTATCACTATTGGAAAGGTTTTCTTACTCTTAGTGTAATATTACTAATAGTGGAAAAGAATCAGTAATATTAAAAGCACTCTTGTGTCATGCAGTGGTGATAGTATGTTGCTGAATTACAACAGAGCATTGTTAGATATGGTGCTGAAAGATGAGCCCCCTATGGTGAAAGCCGCTCCAAGTACACAGTGAACACAACAAAGGACTTGAGCGTACCTACAGTCGTAAAGATGGAGCAGGGCTGGGCAACACTTTATTCTGTTGAACATGGGGTCGCCATGAATCAGAGCCAACTGGACTATAACTAACAAGAACAAGGCCAACAAAATGGACTCTGCTTAAGGTCTCATGGAAAGGTCCCTAGGCAGCACAAATGGTTTGTGCTCAACTATGAACCTAAAGGTTGGTGGTTCAAATCCACCCAGTGGTGCTGCAAAAGAAAAGCCTGCTGACCTGCCTCCGTAAAAATGGCAGCCAAGAAAACCCTGTGGAGTTCAGTTCTGCTCTGTAGCACATGGGGTTGCTATAAGTCAGAATCAACTGGGCAACAAAAGGCTTGGTTTTGGTTTAAGGTCACATGAAGCTTCCTATGAGATGTGCGTGGCAGGGGAAATGAGATGAGAAAAGACACGAATGGATTAATGACATTGGGAATGTGTGAAGCTGAGGTAGGGACTTTGAAGGAAAGAAATTTCCTCCAAGGAGTGATGTCTCAGGAAGGCTAAGTAGAGGTCAGGGTGGTTGTGAGTTCATTCAGTAACACAGAGAATAAGGGTATGATGACAGCGGGAACCGCATATGTGAAGTTCCTGCTGCAGCAGAGCAGAGAACAGAGCACGTTTGAGGAACCGCAGGAGGACTAGTGTGGCAGGAGCCCATGGTTAGTGTTTGGATGAAAGGCGTAATGAAAGACAGCGGAGCACTGGGTGCTCCCAAACAGACCGTAGAACCTTGGCTTGATGATGGAGAAAGTGGAAGGTAGAGAGCTAGATGAGTTGGAAGGCTTCCAGCAGGAATGGAGGCAGGGAGGGTAAGTGGAAGGAGTGAAGGTTGTAGTTACAGGTTGATAGTTCTGGATCTGTAACTTTTGACAGGGAGTGGCTGCAGGTAGTGACCAGGTCCAGTTTCTCTCAGAGTGGGTGGCAAAAGCAAAGTAGAAGAAATAGTCTTTGAAAATGAGACAACAAAAGACTGGTAGGCCCAAACCAAAAACCAACCCCACTGCTGTTGTGTTGATTCCGACTCATAGTGACTCTACAGGACAGAATAGAACTGCCTCATATCATTTCCAAGGAGCGGCTGGTGGATTTGAGCTACCAGCTTTTTGGTTAGCAGCCATAGCTCTTTGAGCTACCAGCCTTTTGGTTAGCAGCCATAGCTCTTAACCACTACGCCACCAGGGTAGGCCAGGTTATGGAATAACATTGGATGATATTACAACTTGGGGTGGAGCCAAGTGATAAAAAACCTTTAATAAGTGGTATTGATAGGTTGTTGTACTTCGAGGAGGTGAGGGCAGCACCACCCAATATCACAGACTCTGAGCTACCAGAGCCCTCAAGGTGGTGAGACAGATATGCATAATAAGCCCGTATCTGCAAGTGCCCCATGATGGTTATCAACAGTGGTTATCATAATGGAAAAGAGAGAGTTTACTTGAGAGGTGGTTCCAAAGACGATCTCCAAAACGACATGATATTTTAGCAGTTACTACTAATGTAAGTCATTGCTATTAATACATTAGTTATGATTCAGATATAAATGTCCTCTCTCTCACTCTTGACCATGTCTTAAGTAAGCAATATATCTAATCAGATTGCACCCCTTCCAATAGCTTCAAAGCCTTTGGATTTCCATGACCAGTACATTGTTTCCAACATCATCAAGTAAGATGACAAATTCCCCAGGATATTCAAAGTCCATTAAGCTATTGCTTAGAGAACAGCTGGGGACATTGTCCTGGGCGTGCCTGTCAGCAGACAAACTCTGTCTTTATAATGACACAGCTCTCTCACAAAAGTTCTTTTCAATACCTTGTCTGCATTGGATGTGAATGGCTAACAAAGAAATGCCTGGTTTGCTGCATTCTTCCTACCGTAGTTATGGTTTCTGGCAAGTGATTTATTTACTCACTGTGTTACTTCTGAATATTATAGTTTTCTTTCCTCACCCGTATGTGTAAAGTGCCTTAAAAACCTTGGAACCATCAAAGCAAAGATGCAGCACAGTGCCGCACCACCCGGCATCGCCACGGGGCTCAATAATCTATAGATCATGTAATAATTTCATTTAGCAGCACAATAAAAGTCAAATTAGTTTCCCTGAGACAGTTTATGTATGATAATCTGGATTACCGTGGCCTCCTACTGGCTGTATTAGCATTGTAATGTTATTTCCGCTTCTGGGATTCTGGCGGAATTTTTTCTTTCGGTTTGTATTTATTGAATCATTATGAAAGCTGAGTTCTTAAAGTCGGGAAGAAATGAATTTATACCAAAAAATTAATGTGCAATGATAATGATCTTAACTTCCAACGTATCACTCTTCTCTCTTGTAGTTACTTTAACTGCTGGGGTTGCAAAGTAGCTGAAAATGGGCCCCAGTGAATATGCAGATGCAAACTAATAGCTGAAGTCTGGGTCTCCATGTGTTAAGGCCAGCATTTGCCAGAGGCTTTCACAGAAGTGTGTCAACTTTCATTGGAGTTCCTATAAAACTTAAATAGCGAGAAACTTGTTTACTTGTGGAGAGTTTATATGGCTGTTAAAAGACTAGAGCTTCTCAATGCAAACCCCAAACCAATCTCAGCAGGCTTTTCTAGAAAAATGGACAAACTTAGTATTTATAGGAAAATGTGAAAGACCTAGAATAACTAAAACATTTTTTAGAAAGAAGAATGAATTTCGGAGTCTTACTCTACCCAATTTCCAGATTTATCGTACCAAATCAAAAAAACCCATTGCAACTGAGCTGATTCCGATTCATAGCGACCCTATAGGACAGAGTAGAACTGCCCCATAGGATTTCCACGGAGTGGCCGGTGGATTCCAACTGCTGGCCTTTTGGCTTTCAGCAGTAGGTCACCTTAGCTCTTAATCACTGCGCCACCACGGCTTCCATATGATACATAATAGCACCTCTAATATGTTCTAGTTACAAATGTCTAATTTTAATCCATCAAGACTTTGGAGCTAATTTTCAATTTACAGAAAATATAGAGAATAGAGAAATAAGAAAAATGTCACTATGAGGAAATAAACAGACAAATTCAGAAAGCATGATTTTCTGAAGGGTAGAGGGCAGAGGGCAAGGTGTTCCTTTTCTTTCCCTTCCTTCCTTCCTCCCACCCTCTCTGTCTCTCTCCCTCCTTTCTTTCCTTCTTTCTTTCTCCACAAGTCAAAGCCACACACACACACACACAAACTTTTCTAGGCAGAGAGGAAATTGTTGGATGTAATAACCACATGCATTGCATGGGCCTGGACTGGATTCTGTCTTGGACAACCAGCTGAAAAGACATTTTTGAAACAAATGAAGGAATTTGAATATGGGCTCGGTAGATATGATATCAAGATATATTAAATTATGTTTGGTGTGATCATGTTATTGAGGCTACAAGAAAATATTCGTATTACTTAAAAGTGTGCATTGAAATAAAAAAAGAATTCTGTGTATCTATTTGAATATAGAGGTAAAATAGAACACTGGCTCTACTGAACTCTCCTGTGGAATCAACAATTTTGCTCACCCCTTCAGTGATGTTGTAAGGAACTTACTCTAAGTCCCTTAGATTTGTTTTAGGAAACAAGTCAGTATGCATCACACGCTCTCATGCGCCAAACTGTATCAGCATAGCACAAGTTCATTGGCCTCCCCTTAGTTCTGTTTTCTTTCTTATTCCCTACAAAGCTATCTTCCAAGCATATTACAATGGAAAGCCCATCATACTGCTTGCATTTTTAGAATACTTGGACATTATCCCAAGGCTCTATATATGATTTTCCCATAGAACACAGGGAATATAGCATAGTTTTACGCAAATAATGTCTGCCTTCTGCATTTGTTTGCTGGCCACACCCACCGCCTGCTAGGTATTATACTAAGCACCCTCTGTTAATAGCGTTGCTTGTGAAGGTGGCTTTGCCTGGGGAGGGCATGGCTGACAAACAAATGCAGAAGTCGCGTATTATTTGTGTAAAAGTACCGTATATACAATTTGAAGGTAAGGCTTAACTGTTTATTTATTTCTATGAAAAAAAAAGGTACCCTTTATAGGATCAATGAGCTGATTCTTAATGTTTCCAAAGCACTGTAGCTCATGCTATTTGTTAAGGTCTTTTGCCCGATAATATAGTCAGCTGTTTAGCTGTCTTACGAAGTGCCCTTCCTATTCAAGATTGATACTACTCATGGCGATGCCGTTATGGCTAAAGAGGCTGATCGCCAGCAAAGCTTGCCACCTTAAAGTAAATCAGCCCTATGGAATTTCAGTATCAGCTACTTAAAGACTTACAGTCAGCCACACTTTAGTTATTTCTCAATTTCTAAACACTAGGCCTTTCTCTCTGCTTTGGCTTTTTACCTAGAAGCTCCTGTGATGTCAGCCTGCTCATTGCCATGCTTTAGTACATCATTAAAGTGTTTTTTCAACCTACTTGCTTGCAGCTGCCTCACTTCTCCTCACCAGAGAGCATCGCCTCAGTATCCTGTTATTTTAGTGCTGCCATGTGTGTCCAGCTCAGCAAAGCATACAACATCATTTCAGAGTGTGAGACTGGACTTGGTAGCAGGAGCCCCCCTGAGAATGATGCCTTTTGGACATTTTTCAGTAGGCACAGACAGAAATAAAGAAAAGAAGTAAAATATGCACTGTGTTTGCTGCTCAAGATGTGTTTATGGTAGGAATGTAAGGATGTAGAAAGTGATAAAGGAATAAAGAGAAGAAAGGAAAGAAAGAAATTAAAGAAGAGGACAAGAAAGGAAGGGAGGGAAGGAGGCAGGGGAAGAGGAAAGGGAAAGGAGAGAAGAAGTAATCCGCCTGTACAAAGACACCTGACTTTATTTCTCATTTAAGACTCCACCTTCTTAGAAGATTTGCCCTTGCAGAAACAAAATAAAACATTGCTTAAGCATCATTCTGTAAATGCTGTAACTTACTATGTTCTGCCTATTGCTAACGGGGTTCATACAATCCAGTATATCTTAAGTGTTTCTTTTATTCAAAACGTGTATAGGGAAAAACAAAACTGAATAGAAAAAATGATTAAAATCATACTATGAAACTAATAGGTATCCCTAGGTGGTGCAAACAGCTACTAGCTGAAACAATGGCAGTTCAAATCCATCCAGAGGTACCTAGGAAGAAACGCCTGGCAATCTATTTCTTGAAAGCCCTACTCTGCATGCATGGGGTTGCCATGAGTTTGAATTGACTCGGCAGCAACTGGCGTTTTTTATTTATTATTTAAATGAAACTAATAATATGAAGTTTACTAAACAGTTAACACACACACATAAAGAGAAGGAAAATGCAGATTACAGTGTGCAGTGTCGATGTCAACCTTTACCTGGTGAGGTCTACGGTCGGGGCGTCTGCAGTGAATTCTTTTTGCTTTTAGTCCATTCCAGACCCTATTCTGACTCCATGTCATTTGTTAATCATCTTCTCTGTATTCGATCTTTGTCAAAATGGGCCATTTCCATGCTTATGGTTTTTAAAATAAATGAAGAGAATTCTCAGTTTCTGTGCCTGCAATTGCAAAAAAATTAGAATTTTAAGATAGATACTCTTTAATGATTATAAACTCGTAGCCCTATTTGCTGCTCCAATTTCCTACTTTATGTTGGAAGCTCTGTTTCTTTCAGAGCCTTCACTATGAAATGTCTGTTGCAGCTGTTGGCTATCCTCCGATGACAACCCTCTCTGCCCTGGTCTGTGAGGTAGTGGTTGAAGAAATTACATAGACCGCCTTGTCTTTCTGTAGGAAGAAATAATTTTCCACTTGAGTATTAAGTGAAAATATCTACCCCACTAAGCACCATCAACGAGGATGCAATTTCCCCTGATATGTTATAAATTAATTTTTTTCCTTCCCCTTGACTTCTCTCTCAACCTCCAGCAAACAGCTCAGTTGACACCAGTGATTTTACTCTTTTTAAATTTTATGCCTGAAACTGTGGGTTTTGATTGTCATAGGACAGATAATTTCATGTATAAGGCGTGATGCTGGGTACAGTCTTACTGGGCTTCTAGGCCAAAGCCAGTTACTCAGAAGTCATTTTCATAAAGTCTGCCATTAATTACCATTAATGACAATTGGCAATGGGTCCTGGGGATTTTGAGAAATCTGTGCAGCTATTACTACAAACAAAGAAAATACTACCTGTGGTTACTCTTCCAGGTAACTCAAACTTGTGTTTCTGCTTTAAAAAAATTACAGAAGAAGCCTAAGTCATGCTGCTTTCCTGAAACGTGCTAAAACAGGATTAAAAAAAACTATAGAGGTCTTAGGGAACATCTAGCTCAGTTGGCATAGCATAGTTTATAGAGAAAATGTGCTACATTCTACTTTGGTGCAAAGCTTCTGGGGTCTTAAAAGCCTGTGAGAAGCCATCTGAGATACTCCTCTGGTCTCACCCCATTGGGAGCAAGGGAGAATGAAGAACACTAAAGGTGCAAGGGTAAGATTAGGCCAAACAACTAACGGACCACAACTACCACAGCCTCCACCAGACTGAGTCCAGCACAACGAGATGGTGCCCAGATACCACCACTGACTGCCCTGACAGGAATCACAATAGAGGGTCCCAGACAGAGCCGAAGAAAAATATAGAACAATATTCTAACTCACAAAAAAGGACCAGACTTACTGGCCTGACAGAGACTGGAGAAACCCTGAGAGTATGGTCCCCAGACACCCTTTCAGCCAGTAATGAAGTCACTCCTGAGGTTCACCGTTCAGCCAAAGATTAGACAGGCCCATAAAACAAGACTAAAGGGGCTCATCAGCCCAGGGACAAGGACGAGAAGGCAGGAGGGGACAGGAAAGCTGGTAATAGGAACCCGAGAGTTTTGACATGTCATGGGGTTAGTAACCAATGTCACAAAACAATAAGTGTACTAATTGTTTAATGAGAAGCTTTTTTGTGCTGTAAACCTTCATATAAAGTACAATAGTAATAATAAAAAAAACACACACGAGGAAAGTTCTTCATAGTTAACTGTGTATAGGAGACTGAAGGCACATACCAGCCCCAAAGCAAAGATGAGAAGTCAGGAAAGGAAAGGAAAACCAGACAAATGGAAAGGGGGAACCTGGGTCAGGAAGAGGAGAGTGTTGACACATCACAGGGTTGGCAACCAATGTCACGAAACAATTTGTGTATTAATTGTTTAATGAGAAACTAATTTGCTCTGTAAACTTACACCTAAAGCACAATAAAAAAGAAAAAAAAAACTATATATACATTATAGAAAAAAGATCTGTTCTAGATAAATTTAACATCAAATTGTTATTATTTCTATCTCACTCTCCAGTATTCTTAAAAGATAAACATCTTTGGTAGGAAAACACTGTCTTCCCAGAAGGGACGTTTGAGATATCAAAACTGAGTTGCTTTTCCAATCCCAAAGTGTACATTAATATCATCTTGTACCTGAAAAATGCATATTCCTGAAAGCCCATCTGCAGCTGGGATAGATAGGTTGAGGACTGCACATAGAGCTCTTGGTTGATGCAAACATTTAACAAGCTTAGCTGCTAACTGAAAAGTTGGAGGTTCAAGTCTACCCACAGGTGCCTTGAAAGAAAGACCTGGCAATGTAGTTCCAAAAATCAGATACTGAAAACATTATGGAGCACAGTTCTGCTCTAACACATACAGGGTCACCGTGAGTCAGACTCAACTGGAGAGCCACTGGAAAATGGGTGAGGACAAAATATTGTACAGGTAGTTTTTTTTTTTTTTTTTCCGCCCTCAGAAACTGTTTTATTTCAAGTTATGCAGGCACAGGCGCTTGCTTTATGTGTGGCCTCACTGCTCCAGATTAACCACACGTGGATAGGGAAATGCATTTCTTCCTGTCAAACTCTTCATTGTAATTTTTTTTTAAATATTTTTTATTGTGCTTTAAGTGAAAGTTTACAAATCAAGTCAGTCTCTCACACAAAAACCCATATACACCTTGCTACACACTCCCAGTTGCTCTCCCCCTAATGAGACAGCCCGCTCTCTCCCTCCGCTCTCTCTTTTCATGTCCATTTCGCCAGCTTCTAACCCTTTCCGCCGTCTCATCTCCCCTCCAGGCAGGAGATGCCAACATAGTCTCAAGGGTCCACCTGATCCAAGAAGCTCACTCCTCACCAGCATCCCTCTCCAATGCATTGTCCAGTCCAATCCCTGTCTGAAGAGTTGGCTTCGGGAATGGTTCCTGTCCTGGGCCAACAGAAGGTCTGGGGGCCATGACCACCGGGGTCCTTCTAGTCTCAGTCAGACCATTAAGTCTGGTCTTTTTATGAGAATTTGGGGTCTGCATCCCACTGCTCTCCTGCTCCCTCAGGGGTTCTCGTACAGGTTGTTTTGATGTATATACTTAATTGATTGCCTAACGTAATACAGCACAATAAAAACAGAATCTAGACCAGAAACCAGGTACATTATTCAGTAAAATTTCTATTATACCATCTAAGGAAAGAATGAGAACAATGTTCAAAGCTCCTGTAGTTGTCATATTCTGGGGATGAGGCACTGAGTCAAGGGTAAAGGCTCATCACCGGGTCAGGCAACAAAATTCGGGCAGCTTTGGGGGTGAAAGATGCCATGGTGCAACCCATGGCCACTGGTAAATTGAGTTAGTCTGGGAAGGAATAGGTCTACAGGTAGAATAGAGTGCAAGGTAGCTCAAATTGTTCCAAAAGTCAGAGTAACAGAGAAAGACTTTGGAATAGTGTTGAAGAAACAAGCACGGGCACAGATCTACCAAGAACGATGATCAGATGGTGAACAGTAAGACAACATCCAGGGAGCGTAGGCACAGAAGTGAAAATCAAGGTAACCAAAAGATGCAAAATGCTGTAGGGAGCATCAAAGAGTATGTAAAAAATACGATGTTATGGCAAAATTCCATTGAATGGGCATTATGGCTGTACCTGGCCTTTGTATGTGCTATTTACCTGAGCAGGGTTCTTCCTTCCCCATATTCTCTGACAGGACTGTTTACAGCTTCTGAGATCTGTTTGAGAGACTCATGAAGGCAGTTAAGTTTTCACGTATCAAGCATCATCTTTGATCTCTCTTTACTTCTAAAAACAATAGAACTTAACAATTTTAAAAGGAAAAATTTGGAACACTTGAAGAAACTACTATGTTAACCCATCATACAAGAAAGCATAAAGAAAGATTTTATAGTTGATGATTCTAAAGTTAGTACCTTAATCCACACACATGGTACCTTCAAGGAGAGTTGACAAATTTTACTCATGGCCAAAAGTCATTTATAAAGGACCTGGAAATCGGCTATCAAAGGGAAAGGAAATGAGAGCTACAGTAATGCCAGATAGTTGCAAACTCAAGCCTAGATCTTGCTGTCTTCAGATATAATAGCCTGACACACGAAACAGCTACTTTTTTTTTTTTACTATTATGAAATGACTTTTTTTATTTTTTATTGTACTTTAGGTGAAGGTTTACAGAACAAACTAGTTTCTCATTAAACAGTACACATTTTGTTGTATGACATCGGTTAACAACCCCACAACCTGTCAACACTCTCCCTTCTCACCCTTGGGTTCCCAAATACCAGCTTTACTGTCCCCCACAGCCATCTAGTCCTTGCCCCTGGGCTCATGTACCCGTTTAGTTTCATTTTGTTTTATGGGCCTGTTCAATCTTTGGCTAAAGGGTGAACCTCAGGAGTGACTTCATTACTGAGCTGAAAGGGTGTCCAGGGGCCATTCTCTAGGGGCTTCTCCAGTCTCTGTCAGGTCAGTAAGTCTGGTCCTTCTTTTTGAATTAGAACTTTCTTCTACCTTTTTCTCCAGCTCTGTCTGAGACCCTCTATTGTGATCCCTGTCAGAGCAGTCAGTGGTGGTAGCCAGGCACCATCTAGTTGTACTGGACTCAGTCTGGTGGAGGCCTTGGTAGATGTGGTCCGTTAGTCCTTTGGACTAATCTTTCCCTTGTATGTTTAGTTTTCTTCATTTTCCCTTGCTCCTGAAGAGGTGAGACCAGTAGAGCATCCTAGATGGCCACTCACAGGCTTTTAAGACCCCAGACCCAAACAGCTACTTTTACGGAACTAAAATTCCCTCATAGAAACAAAAATCACGGAAAGAACCATTCTAAATCAGGACAAAATTTGCGAATTTATGTACTAGAATTTTCTAATTAAAGCTATACTAGGTTCAAGGCTTTCTGATTTTATTTTGTTGTAATATTTATTGGGTGCAGAATCAAAACAACAGCTGAAGTAGGTGTACCAAACTCAGTTCAGTCTATAATTCAATGCATATCTACTATATGCCAGTCACTTTGTCAGACATTAGAGAACACGGTTGAATAAAATCCCTGCTTCGAGGAGCTCATAAACTGGAAAAAGAGACAGAATGGTAAACAATTAACCATGACATAACGTGAAAACTGGCATAACAGAAGGCTGATCACAGTCCTGTGGAAACGATTAAATGTTGTCTTGGGAGGAGAGGTGGGCAGAGGAGTCCACAGGGAGAAAGTGACACTGAAGGCCTTGGAGGATGAAGTAGTTTCTCCCACTGAGTACAGTGGAGATGGAAGGAGAGGAAAATTCCAGGCAGAGGGACCAATACATATGGAAAGCAGGAGGGGGGTACATTCCTGGAAGAGTGGGCAGTCAGTGTATTTACAGTGTTGCATGCATGGAGTTGAAAGGGTCCCTTGGGCAGTTTTCAATGGTTCCCAATTTTAAGTGTGGCCCTGGGGACAGAGCATGGGGCAGACAGAGGATTCAGAATTGGAGAATGTGAATTTGCAACCTGTCTCTGCAGCTTAAGAACAGGGTGATCTTTAGCAGGTTACCTCATGTATGCCTCAGTTTCTACATTTGTGAAGTGAGAATGATTTAAAAAAAAATCCAACTTCATGGCATGGTTTTAACGATCAAATGAAGTGATGTCTATGAGATGCCTGTTACATAGAAGTATACTAAATCCTAAATGTTAACTACTGTCAATATTATGGTTTGGTAGTAAATAACTTGGAGGTAGGTGAAATGGTGGTTAATAGTCAATAGACAGACTGGGGCAAAATCTCCTACTTGCCAACCATAAAATCTGGAGGAAGTTACTTAACTTCTCTGTACCTACTAATGGAGGACAACAGTCTCTACATCATACCATTGTTTTGAGGATGAAACGGTGCAAACCACTCAGCAAGCATTCAGTGATGTTAGCTCTTAAAGCTCTTATTTTAGAGCCATCAAAGAAGAGTTGAGAGTTGTAAGAGTTTTAATGGGTGAAGGAGGAAATAAGATGTATTTAACTCCGGTAGAAAAACATTTCAGAAAAACAAAGGTGTGAATAAAACTTAAATAATTTTTGGCTTTGGGAAGAAAATGGCTAATGCTTTGGTGTTGTGTGTGTTTCCTCTTGAAAATACAGCCTAAAACTGTTTTCAAAAGGGCAGTCTTCCCACCCTTTTAAATCAGGCATTGGCATTTGCTGTGTGGATACATTGCTTCAAGTCCTTCCATTCTGCTTGTAATTGCTACGATCAAGCAGGGCCAAAAATCTCTCTAAATGCAGTCCCTAGCAAGACTCCTGACTCAGAGCATTAAAAATGCATTTAGTCTATGAGGCTGTTTGGCCTTGCAGATGATTACAAATGGCAGGCACCATGGTGTGCTAGGGCAGGAGAGGGAGCCAGCCCAGAAGGCTATCTAGAAAAAAACTAACTGGCATTATAAGCCATTTATTTATTTGTTGAAAAATACTTTACAAGTAGTACATTTTAATTCTCACAAAAACACTCTGAGTTATGATTATTCCCTGTTTTTTTTTTTAATACAGTTAAAAAATGGAAGTTTCAGATGGTTCACTGATTTGCTCAAAATCTTACGTTAGGAAAATGGTGAAACCTCTTTGGTTTCCATTTTCTTTTGTGCGTTTTCCAAAACATTTTACTGCATGTAAAATGTGTGCCTGGGCGGTTGTTGTTGGTATTTGTGGGCAGAGGCCTAACTGATCATGAGAAAGTTTTAGAAGTGTTTCCTCCAAACAGAAGTAAGTAAACTGAAATATATCACTCCACGTTGCTGGTCACAATATTCATTTAAATGGTTAACTCTGGTTTTGCTTTGGAGGTGTTCTTCTGGACTTTTATTTCAGTTAATGTGCACATTTCTTCTAAAAAAATGTGTTGGTAAATTGACGGCTTCTCAAATTTGAGAGCACAAAGGAAAGCCATGCTTTCAGATAAATGAAATTGAACGGTATCTCATGTTTCTTCTGTCTCATGATCATGCAGTGTCCTGGGGGGAGGGAAGACTCTATTTATGCTGTCAGACACTTAGCAGCTTCATGCCTTGCAGTTCTTAAATTGTTACTGTTCCTTCTCAGGGCATGGGTGCTTAAATTTTCTTCAACTTTCTCGATCCGATAGAGACTCTTTCAATGTCTGATACGTAAAGTTCTCTAATTAAAAAAAAAAAAAAAGTTAGACAACATAGATAATCTGGTGGATGTTTGAGGTATTTGTGTGCATAGGAGATGGTCTGGTGATGCAGGGAGTAAGTAAAAAAAAAAAAAAAAACAACGTGGAACTGCATACTTAATCCGCTTTACCAGCTGCCATTTTAGATCAAACCACTTCCCTTCATGTCTAATACCAAAAGCTCTGAAACATCAAAGTTGAGAAAGGCTCAAAACATGCTGGGGTGAGGGAAAGCAAGGAGCAGTAGGGAAAGAAAGAAGTCATTCGGCTTCTCTTTTATTTTCAATCTTACAATCCTGTCTCTGGTTTATTCTTATCCTTGTGCACTCATATTTTAGCCCATGTGTTCTTAGTACTTTATTTAGCTTTATACAGTCGTCCCTTTGATATTCAAATAAGCTGATTTAGATTCTCATCTTATCTGTTGCGGGAAAGCCTGGTGTCCTTTTACCCAGAAGAAAAACAAACCCGTTGCCGTCGAGTCGATTCCAACTCATAGCAACCCTATAGGACAGAGTAGAACTGCCCCATGGGGTTTCCAAAGAGCACCTGGTATATTCCAACTGCTGGTCTTTTGGTTAGCAGCTGAACTCTTAACCACTATGCCACCAGGGTTTCCCTTTTACCCAGAGTTTTCAGTTATTCTTTGGCGATTCATATCTCCTCTACTTTTGGCTTCCTCTCATCTCCTGTTTCTGATGAACTATTGTTCACTTTTGACCTGGAATTTACCCTTTAGCTCTTTCCCCAGCCACAAGTTGGGTACAGACGCTGTTTTCTTAATTTAAAAACTGCTTCTCATAGAAGGCAGTTATGTGTAGTAGACATTTTGATGAAGACCAAGAGTAATGAATGGGATTATACTGAATCATAGTAGAACCAACAACTTAAACCTGAACATTAGCCTTCTTCATCTCAGAAAATCTTCAGGCATCCTCATCACCATCTCATGGCTGCCTTATCCTTCGACAGGAGGGCACCTGGCCTTCTGTTGTGGAGACACCCCTGAGCTTCTGTCACTGACTTTCATGCCTTCTCTTCTTACCCATGTGTAAGTCCTCCCACCCTGTCCTTCTAGGCCACACCCAGTAACTCTGTTTCCTTTATTTTATTATGCATAGCAAGTTGTCTTCCTCCCTCTGTCCATTCCCTGAAATCCACAAATAAAATGGCTCATCAAAGCTTTTTGATAAACAAAAGACAGCTGTCTCCCCAAACTGAGTTCCCTACCTTAAAATAACAAAGTCCTTTGGTGAAATCATACTTCGGTTAAAGTTCAGCAAAGATCCATTCACAGTGTATTATTTTGGGTAACATGTTAGATTCAGATCAGTGTCCATTGGGCTAGCTTGAAGAAAGCATGAGAAGAAAATACTGCCTGCTTTTGTTTTTCTAAAACCATTGCCTTTGAGTCAATTTCGACTCATAGTGAGCCCATATGACAGAGTGGAATTGCCCCATAGGATTTCCAAGGAGTGGTTGGTGGATTCAAACTGCCAACCTTTTAGTTAGCAGCGGAGCTCTTAACCACTGTGTCACGAGGGCTCCTTTGTTTTTCTAGGATAATGTAAATCAGAAAGCACTACAATCTACTAGGGAAACCTACTTAAAAGTGTGGTAAGAAGGAAAGGTTCAAAGGAGATCCTGAAATTTATATGTCTTGAAAACTGTGTAAAATGCTTCCTTTTGTCCCAAGTAAATATTTTCTTAAGGGTTAGTTATGGGAAAGGGTTTAAAATATTTTTGTAACTTTATTTACTCTAAACACGTAAGAAATACAGGAATAAGAAGAAAAGCAAGGCCAAGTGAATAAGTAGCTCAGAGTGTATATTTAGTGAGAAGCAACCTTCTATAGAAATGTTCTGAGAACCCCTGTTCTGACCCAGAAAAAGAGGAGTCACAACAAGTTATGTGAAAAGGTTGAGTGTGTAGGGAACATTGATGCATCCAAGGTTGTCAGTTTTTACAGCCGGTAGACCAAGAAGAGGGGAAATAATGAAATTCATTGTCCTAAAAATATCTCAGAACTCCCCCTGCCCACCCACTCCTCCACACAAAATTGTAGTGGCTCAGGGAGTCCAGCCTCATGGCACATTTCATCCTGGGAGACTTTGGTTAGTCAGAAGAGCGATTTGTTTGACGAACACTCCAAAACCTCAAGGAATCTTGGTATTCTGAGCATGAATGCCCTGTAACCTAATATTTCTATTGAATTTATAGACCGATGTTATGAATATATGTTGGGAGGTCGGGCACGCTGCTGGGTTAAGGGTTCTTCCAACTGTTGATCTCAGCACAATAAAGAATAAGTGGTGCCACTGGAAATTTCATTTCTGTGCGATGGAAATGTGCTGAATCATCGATTATAGCTATACCCCTTGTGTTTCAGGCTCATTTGTAAAGCTGGGGCGGGGGGGGGGAGCTAAATAAAGTCAGACTTAGAGAATGTGGAAAAAAATATTTGTAGAAAGCATCAGGGGACCGTCAAAAATATGACTTGAGAGAACGATGTTTTAGAACCTTTCTGGAATAGCACTGTGCGGGCCACAAAGATGTTTAAAACCACTTTGAGTGTACTTGCATTAACTGAATTTCTAGATATTGAATGTAAAACAAATAGTTTTAGTAGTGCAGTCTATAACAAGAGCACTAAATAGTTTATGTGCTGCAATGCCTATAAATAGCTAAAAAAAAAAAAAAAAAAATCTAAAACACCAGGCAAATAGAATATGTTTTTTACACATATTTACTCATATTAAGGATGGAAGGGTGTAAGATAACTTGATGGTTTGGATTATAAAAGGCTCAGTATAGCCTTCTGTTATGCAAGAAAATGGCAGATAAATGCTGAGGTATGGAGTTCTATAAATGCATAAAATTCTTAAGTGATTGATGATAAACGTTTAGGTTTGGAGCTGTAGGTGTGGAAGCATTTACTCTTGGGATGCTGATATTGATGATGTGAACTTAATTGAGCTCTCAATTTTTAATTGGAAAACTCCTGTGAAGAAATCTAACTTTGTTGTCTGTTATTTACTGTTTCTGGTCCACTGAGGAAAACAAGACGGCAATAGCAGGCAAAGTAATTGAAGTTTTGTAAAGCACTTGTAAAGTCTAGCCACCCTGCATGGTTTGTAACTGCGTTGTCAGGTGGTATGTTTCTTTTGTGGTCCATCTCATCTGACCAAGTCATGTCAAAAATCCTTAGGGGCAGACCACTTACAAAGCGTAAGGGAAAGTGCCCTGGACATACAAGCAACAAATCCAGAGCTTAGACTTTGCTTTTCTGTAATGAGATATGTGACCTTGGGCGAGCCATTTAATTTCCCTGGGTGCTTATACTAAATAATATTAATAATTCCAGCTTATTATATGCCAATATTCTGCTAAATATACTTTCTTATCTCATTAATAACCCTTTGAAGTAAACATACTCCCCACTGAGTGGAGAATAAAACAGGTTTACAGATGCTAAGCAACTTGCCCAAGGTTACAGAGCTAATAAAGAGCAGAAATAAGATTTTAATTGAGGCATGTTCATGACAAAACCTATGTTCTTAATCATTATATTATACTGCCTTTGTAAAGAAGTATATCTCTTCCAAATTAGCTTGGTCATGTAGTGGCTAAGAGTATAGACTAGGGACCCAAACCGCTTGGGTTTTAATCCTAGCTTTGACACTTACTAGCTTTGTGAATTTCGGTAAGCTTTACCCTCTGTGTGGCCCAATGTTCTCATCTGTAAAATGGGGATGATAATCATAGTATTTACCCTTTAAGATTGTCGTGAAATATAAATAACACATTTAGAAAAGTGTCTGATGCACTGTAAATCTCGTATCAGTATTAACTATTATTTTCTTAAGCATAAAATTTACAGATATATGCTGAGAAATAGGGCTAGAAATACAATAAAATCATTGTAAAATATTCATTAATATCTGAATATATTTTATAACCCTGTGCCAGATGTTTTAGGGAAAATAAAATTAAAAAAAAAATCAACACAGCCTCTTTTCTCTCTTGCCTTGACAATCTTCTGGACATTGGAGATACATTGTTGCTGTTGTCGTTAGATGCCTTCCAGTCAGTTCCAATTCATAGCAACCCCAAGTACAACAGAATGAAACACTGCCCAGTCCTGTGCCATCCTCACAATTGTTATGTTTGAGCCCATTGTTGCAGCCACTGTGTCAATGCAGCTTGTTGAGGGTCTTCCTCTCTTTTGCTGCTCCTGTACTCTTTTTTTTTTTTGTAGTCTACCGACCATGATGTCCTTCTCCAAGGTACTGATCCCTCCTCATAACATGCCCAAAGTATGTGAGACCGAAGTCTCACCATCCTTGCTTATAATAAGCACTCTGGCTGTACTTCTTCCAAGACAGATTTTTTCCTTCTTCTGGCAGTCCCTGGTATTCAATATTCTTTGTCAACACCGTAATTCAAAGGCATCGATTCTTCTTTGGTCTTCCTTATTCATTTTCCAGCTTTCACACTCATACGAGGCGATTGAAAACATCACGGCTTGGAACAGGCACCCCTTAGTTCTTAAAGTGACATCTTTGCTTTTTAACACTTTAAGAGATCTTTTGCAGCACATTTGCCCAGTGCAATACATCTTTTGATTTCTTGACTGCTGCTTCCATGGGTGTTGATTGTGGCTCCAAGTAGAATGAAATCCTTGACAACTTCAATCTTCTTCATTTATCATGATGTTGCTTATTGGTCCAGGTGTGAGGATTTTTGTATTCTTTTATGTTGAGGTGTAATCCATACTGAAGGCTGTAGTCTTTGATCTTCATCAGTTAGTGCATCAAGTCCTCTTCACTTTCAGCAAGCAAAATTGTGTCATCTGCATTTCTCAGGTTGTTAATGAGTCTTCCTCCAATCCTGATGCTGCATTCTTCTTCATATAGTCAGTTTCTTGAATTATTTGCTCAACATACAGATTGAGTAAGTATGGTGAAAAGATATAACCTTGACGTACACTTTTCTGACTTTACACGGTGTAGTATCTATCCCCCTGTTCTGTTTGAAGGACTACCTCTTGATCTGTGTACATGTTCTTCATGAGCACAATGAAGTGTTCTGGAATTCCCGTTCTTAGTAGTGTTATCCATAATTCCTTAATGATCCACACAGTTGAATATCTTTGCATGATCAATAAAAGACAGGTAAACATCTTTCTAATATTCTCTGCTTTCAGCCAAGATCCATCTGCTATTAGCAATGATATCCTTGGTTCCATATCCTCTTCTATATTTGGTCTGAATTTCTGGCAGTTCCTTGTCGATGTGCTGTGGCAACCGGTTTTCAATGATCTTTACCAAAATTTCACTTGCATGTGATATTAATGATAATGATATTGTTCGATAATTCCACATTCTGTTGGATCACCTTTCTTTGGAATGGGTACAAATATGGATATATTGACTAAGCCAAAATTCCTGCTCTCCCTGAACTTCCTTTTTTAAAAAACGTTATTGTGGTAAAATACATATAACAAAAAATGTCCTATTTTAACAGTTTTTAAGTATACAATCCAATAACATTAATTACATTCAGGATGTTGTACTACCATCACCGTTGTCCATTTCCAAGTTTTTCATCACCCCAAACAGAAACTCGGTATCCCTTCAGCAACAACTCTCATTGCTTTCTCCCTCTAGTCCCTGTAACCACTAATAAACCTTTACCACTATGCATTTGCCCAATCTAGATATAAATAGGACCATGCAACATTTGTCCCTTGCATCTGACCTATTTCACTCAGCATAATGTTTTGAAGGTTCACCCATGCCATATCATGTCTCAGAACTTTATTTCTCTTTATGACTGAATAATATTGCACTGTATATATGTATCAAATTTTGCTTACTGAACTTCATTTAAAGTTTGATGATCATAAGGAATTTAAACTCCAAGGAAGAAAATAAAATCTCCTGGAAAGTACTTTTTCCTTAGAGAAACTGACCATTATCAGATTGCACTGTCTTGTGCCCATTATCATGTGTGAGTGTGATATTAGGTAAAGCATATATTTCTTCCATTTTTTTGAAAAATATTAAGTGACGTATCACTACTAACTTAATTTTCTTTTTGTTGTTGTGCTTTAGGTGAAAGTTACAGCTCAAGTTAATTTCTCATACAAAAATTAATTCACATATCGTTATGTGACCCTAGTTTCAATGCCTATTATGTGACAACACACTCTCCCTTTCCACCACCGGTTTCCCATGTCCATTCAACCAGCTCCTATCCCTATCTGCCTTCTCATCCCGCCTCCTGACAGGAACTGCCAGTTTAGTATTGTGTATCTCCTTGAACTAAGAAGCACACTCTTCACTCGTATTATTTTATGATTTATAGTCCCATCTAATCTTTGTCTGAAGAGTTGGCTTTGGGAATGGTTTTAGTTCTGGGTTAGTAGAGAGTCCGGGGGCTATGTCTTTTGGGGTTCTTCTAGTCTCAGTCAGACCATTAAGTCTGGTATTTTTACTTGAATTTGAGTTCTGCACCACATTTTTCTACTGCTCTTTCAGGGACTCTTTGTTGTGTTCCCTGTCAGGGAGGTCATTGGTGGTAGCCAGGCACCATCTAGTTCTTCTGGCCTCAGGCTGATGGAGTCTTTGGTTTATGTGGCCCTTTTGTCTTTTGGGCTAATGTTTTCCTCATGTCTTTGGTGTTCTTCATTCTTCTTTGCTCCAGGTGCGTTGGAACCAATTGATGCATCTTAGATGGCCGCTGGCAAGCTTTTAAGACCCCAGATGCCACTCACCAAAGTGGGATGCAGAACATTTTCTTAATAAACTTTGTTGTGCCAGTTGACCTAGATGTCCCCTGAAACCATGGTCTGCAGACCCCTACCCCTGCTACTGTGTCTCTCAAAGTGTTTGTTGTGTTCAGGAAACTTCTTAGCTTTTGGTTTAGTCCAGTTATGCTGACTCCCGGTGTATTGTGTGTTGTCCTTCCCTTCACCTAAGATAATTCTTGTCTACTGTCTAGTTAGAGGAAACCCTGGCGGCATAGTGGTTAAGTACTACGACTGCTAGCCAAGAGGTTGGCAGTTCAAATCTACCAGGTGTTCCTTGGAAACTCTACGGGGCAGTTCTACTCTGGTCTATAGGGTTGCTATGAGTTGGAATCGACTTGATGGCAGTGGGTTTGGTTGATTTTTTGGTATCTCTCCCTCCCTCCCCACCCTCGTAACCATTAAAGAATGTTTTTTTTCTGTGTTTAAACCTTTTCTTGAGTTCTTATAATAGTGATCTCATACAATATTTGTCCCTTTGCGACTGACTGCTTTCGCTCAGCGTGTAATGCTTAAAGTTTAGGTTTAGATTCGTCCATGTTGTGAGATGCTTTGTGGATTCATCATTGTTCTTTGTCTTTGCATGGTATTCCATTGTGTGAATGTAACGTAATTTGTTTATCCATTTGTCTGTTGATGGATCCCTGGGTTGTTTCCATCTTTTTTGCTATTGCGCACTGTGCTACAATAAACATGGGTATGCATATATCTCTCGTGTGACGGCTCTTACTTCTCTAGGATATATTCCAGTGAGTGGGATTGCTGGATCATATGGTACTTCTATTTCTAGCTTTTTAAAGAAGTGCCAAATCAATTTCCAAAGTGGTTGTATCTTTCTACATTTCCACCGCAGTGTATAAGTGTTCCAGTCTCTCCACAACTGCTTCAACATTTATTATTTTGTGTTTTTTGAATTAATTCCAGCCTTGTTGGGACGAAAAGGTATCTCATGGTAGTTTTGATTGGCATTTCTCTAATGCAACAATGAGCTCAAGCATGACAACGATTGTAAGGATGGTGCAGGACTGGGCAGTGTTTCGTTCTGTTGTGCATAGGGTCGCTATGAGTTGGAACCGAGTCGGCGGCACCTAACAACAACAACAACAATGGCTAATGATCATAAACATTTCCTCATGTATCTGTTAGCTGCCTGAATGTCTTCTTTGGTGAAGTGCCTGTTCATATCCTTTACCCATTTTTCAATTGGGTTATTTGTCTTTTTGTTGTTGAGGTTTTGGAGTATCTTGTAGATTTTAGAGATTAGACCCTGATTTGATATGTTATAGCCAAAAATTTTAACCCAGTCTGTAGGTCTTTTTACTCTTTTGGTAAAGTCTTTTGATGAGCATAAGTGTTTGATTTTTAGGAGCTTCCAGTTATCTAGTTTCTCTTCTGGTGTTTGTGCATTGCTAGTTATGTTTTGTATTCTGTTACGCCATGTATTAGGGCATTTAGTGTTGTCATTATTTTTTGTTCCATGATCTGTATCATTTTAGATTTTATATTTAGGTCTTTGATCCATTTTGAGTTAGTTTTTGTACATGGTGTGAGGTACCAGTCTTGTTTCATTTTTTTGCAGATGGATATCAAGTTATGCCAGCACCATTTGTTAAAGAGAATGTCTTTTCCCCATTTAATGGAATTTGGGCCTTTGTCAAATATCACCTTCTCACAGGTGGTTGAATTTATGCCTGAATTTTCAATTCTGTTCCTTTGGTCGATGTATCTGTTGTTGTATCAGTACCAGCCTGTTTTGACTACCATGGTGGTATAATAGGTTCTAAATTTGGTTAGTGTGAGACCTCCCACTTTGTTCTTCTTATTCAGTAATGCTTTACTTATCTGGGGCCTCTTCCCTTTCCATATGAAGTTGGTGATTTGTTTCTCCATCTCATTAAAAAATGCCATGGGAATTTGGATTGGGATTGCATTCTATCTGTAGATGGCTTTGGGTAGAATTGACATTTTCACAATATTGAGAGTTTCTATCCATGAACAAGGTATATTTTTCCACTTACGTAGGTCTTTTTTGGTTTCTTGCAGTAGTGTCTTGTAGTTTTCTTTGTATAGGTCTTTTACATCTCTGATTAGATTTATTCCTAAGTATTTTATCTTCTTGGGGGCTATTGTAAATGGTATTGATTTGGCGATTTCCTCTTCGAAGCTCTCTTTGTTGGTAGAAGAATCCAACTGAGTTTTGTATGTTTATCTTGTGTATCCTGATACTTTGCTGAAATCTATTAGTTCTAGTAGTTTTCTTCTGGATTTTTTTGGGTTTTCTGAGTATAAGATCATATCATCTGCAAACAGGAATGCTTTTACTTCTTCCTTACCAATTTGGATGCCCTTTATTTTATTTTATTGCCTTATTGCTCTGGCTAGGACTTCCAGCAAAATGCTGAATAAGAGTGGTGATAAAGAGCATCTTTGTATGGTTCCCATTCTCAAGGGGAATGCTTTCAGAGTCTCTCCTTTAGGATGATGTTGGATGTTGGCTTTGTATAAATGCCCTTTATTATGCTGAAGAATTTCCCTTCTAGTCCTATTTTGCTGAGAGTTTTTATCATGAAACGGTGTTGAACTTTGTCAAATGCCTTTTCTGTGTCAATTGATAAGATCATGTGGGTCTTATCTTTTGTGTTATTTATGTGATGAATTATATTGATTGCTTTTCTAATGTTGAGCCATTCCTGCATACCTGGTCCGAATCCCTTTTGATTATTTTTTTTTGACATGTTGTTGAGTTCTATTGGCTAGAATTTTTTTGAGGATTTTTGTGACTATGTTCATGAGGGATATTTGCCTGTAATATTCTTTTTTTGTGGTGTCTTTACCTAGTTTTGTTATCAGGATTATGCTGGCTTCGTACAGTGAGTTCCGGAGTATTCCGTCCTTTTCTATGGTCTGAAAAACCTTTAGTAGTGGTGGTGTTAACTCTTCTCTGAATGTTTTGTAGAATTTTCTAGCGAAGCCATCCGGGCCAGGGCTTTTTTTTGTTGGGAGTTTTTTAATTACCTCTTCGATCTTTTCGTTATAGGTTTATTTAGTTGTTCTACCTCTGTGTTAGTTTAGGTAGATAGTGTGTTTCTAAAAATGTGTCCATTTCCTTTAGGTTTTCAAATTTGTTGGAGTACAATTTTTCATAGTATTCTCTGATGATTCTTTTAATTTCAGTTAGGTCTGTTGTGATATCGCCCATCTCATTTCTTATTTGGGTTATTTGTTTCCTCTCCTGTTTTTCTTTTTTCAGTTTGGCCAATGGTTTATCGAGTTTGTTGATCTTTTCAAAGAACCAATTTTTGGTCTTGTTAACTCTTTCAATTGTTTTTCTATTCTCTATTTCATTTATTTCTGCTCTAATTTTTATTATTTCCTTTCTTCTGGTGCCCAAGGGCTTCTTTTGCTGCACTCTTTCTATTTGTTCAAGTTGTAAGGTTAATGTTTTTTTATTTTGGCCCTTTTTCTTTTTGGATGTGTGCAATTATTGCTGTAAATTGGCCTTTGAGCACTGCTTTTGCTGTGTGCCAAAGGTTCTGGTAGGATGTGTTTGGATTCTAATTTGATTATAAGAATTTCTTTATTCCATCCTTAATTTATTCTGTAACCCAGTAGTTTTTGGGCAAGGTGTTGTTCAGTTTCCATGCATTTGATTTTTTTTTTTTTTTCCTTGCTTTTTCTGTTATTGATTTCTACTTTTTTGGCTTTAAGGTCAGAAAAGGTGCTTTGTAATATTTCAATGTTTTGGATTCTGTTAAGGCTTCCTTTAAGGCCTAATATGTGGTCTATTCTGGAGAATGTCCCATGTGCATTGGAAAAGAAAGTATACTTGGCTGCTGTTGGGTGGAGTGTTCTGTATATGTCTATGAGATCAAGTTGGTTGATTGTGCCATTTAGATCTTCCATGTCTTTATTGAGCTTCTTTCTAGATGTTCTGTCCTTCACTGAAAGTGGTATGTTGAAATCTCCCGCTATTATTGTGGAGCTATCTATTTCTCTTTCCAATGCTGTTAAAGCTTGTTTTATGTATTTTGGAGCCCTATTGTTTTATTGTTGAGTGCATATATAATTATTATGGTTATGTACTCCCGGTGTATTGACCTTTAATTATTACATAGTGTCCTTCCTTACCCTTTGTGGTGGATTTTGCTTTAAAGTCTATTTGGTCTAAGATTAATATTGCCACTTCTGCTCTTTGTTGATTGTTGTTTGCTTGATATACTTTTTTTCCATGCTTTGAGTTTTAGTTTGTTTTTATCTTTGAATCTAAGATGTGTCTCTTGTAGGAGCATATAGATGGATTCTCTTTTTTTATCCATTCTGCCACTTTCTGTGTTTTTATTAATGGATTTAGTACATTTACATTCAGCAGTAATGATTGATAGGTATGAGTTTAGTGCTGTCCTTTTGATGTATTTCTTTGTGTGTTGTTGACAGTTTTTTTGTTTCGCTTAATTTTCTGTGCTGAGTTGTTTTTCTTTATTTATTTTCTTTTCCTCTTTTTCATTGTTGTTGATTTCGCATTTGCCAAGTCTTTGTTTTTTATTTTGATGTGTAGGATTGTTAGTTTCCTTTGTGGTTACCTTAATATTTACCTCTATTTTTCTAAGTTTAAGTCAATCTTTTATTTCTTGGTATCGCCTGGACTTCCTCTCCATATGAAAGCTCTATGACTACATTATTTAGTTCCTCTTTTTTTTTTAATGCTGTCATATTTTATATATCGATGTCTCTGTTTCCCTATTTTCAGTGTTTTATCTTTGATTTATCTTTGTGACTTCACTATCTGGGTTGATATCTGGGTGTTCTGTCCTGTGTGCTAGTCTCATGTTGTTATCTGGCATTATCGATTTTATAACTGGAGGACCCCCTTTAGTATTTCTTGTAATTTTGGTTTGGTTTTTACAAAGTACCTAATCTTCTGTTTATCTGGAAATGCTCTAATTTCACCATCATATTTCAGTGACAGTTTTGCTGGATATATAATTCTTGGCTGGCAATTTTTTTCCTTTAAGGCTTTATATATGTCATCCCATTGCCTTCTTGCCTGCATGGTTTCTGCTGAGTAGTCAGAGCTTAGTCTTATTGACTTCCCTTTGTAGATGACTTTTCAGTTATCGCTAGCCACTCTTAAAATTCTCTCTTTATCTTTGGCTTTGGCAAATATGGGATTATAATATGTCTTGGTAACTTTCGTTTTACTTTCTGTGGGGTTTGATGAGCTTCTTGGATAGATATCTTCTTGTCTTTCACAATATCAGGGAAGTTTTCTGCCAGCAAATCTTCAGCAATTCTGTCTGTATTTTCTGTTATAACCCCTGTTCTGGCACTACAATCACTCATAGGTTATTCCTCATGATAGAGTCACACATAATTCTTAGTGTTTCTTCATTTAAAAAAAATTCTTTCATCTGATTTTTCTGCAGATAAATTGGTGTGAAGTGCTTTATCTTCAGTCTCACTAATTCTGACTTCTGTTGCCTCAATTCTGCTCCTGTGACTTTCTCTTGAGTTGTCTAATTCTGTAACTTAGTTTTCAGGTCATTGCTTTTTAAATGTGTTCTTTTCTTATGCATTTAACAATATCGTGAATCTCTTTATTCTTTATTTATTATGACTGTCTTTTTTCATTGTGGCCTGGTGAGAGTTTATTAATACTTCATGAGAGCTTATTTATATTTATAAAGTTTCAAACAAAACGGAGCTTCAAAGCCAAAGATTTCGAGCTTGGGAAATCTTATGTGTTATAACCTTCGGTGCCTGAAAGGCAGAAAAGTTAATTACACTCTCCTAAGGGGAAAGTCTTTTTTACTTAAAACCAACAAATTAGTGATTTAATATTTAGGTGTCATTTTCCACACCGTTATTCCTGAGGTCTAATAGGAAGCTCAACTTTTAAATACTTGGAACAGCTTACATAATATATATCCTAGAATCACAAAATATTCTATGATAATAAAGTGTCTTAATTCTGTAACTTAACTGCAAGATAAAACGAAGAGAAGCATTTCTGAACTTGCCTAAGGTCACACAGTGAAACATAGAATCTGGAAGTCCTAGCTTGATCAAAGGTGAGTAAATCGTGAAAATCTACCTGGGTATCACATAGTGTATATATGCTGTAAGGATAGAAAAAGAAATTCAGTAGTTCAACAAATGTTTTCTGAATGCCAGTGTATACCAGACATTTTCTTTCCCACTTGTTGCTAAGAAACCCTGCAGTTTATCACTGCTTTTAATTTGAAGAAATTGAACCATACTGGGGTATAGACGATTGTCCGGCAAATGTCACTCCCCCCACTCTGATGAACTTCGTTGACTGTAGGCTTGGCCGGGAGCTTGGTTTGGCCTACAAGCATTGAAAGATATGATGTAAGCATAGGCTTGAAATATGCTTGTGCATTAGCGCTAGCTCTTATGCTTCTACATTGCTGTGAAAAGCATGTGACATGGGCATTCCACTCATGCAAGAAGAAATGAGAGACATGTAAAGCAGAAGTACCTTAGGTGACTGCCCTTGAAACCTGCATAACTGAGCTGAACTAGTGTGGTATAACAGATAATTTTTTGTGTGGTCTTTGTAGCCATGGCATTGTAACTTCCACCCAAGTGATTGGGCAGGACTGTGTGATAAGGTAATTATGGCCCACCAAGGGGATTGATCAGTTTTGCCATCCTGCTGTTCTTGAAATAAGCCACCCCAGAAGCATGAAAGAGAAGAGCCCACCACAACCAAGGAAGGAGAGACTTGCAGGAAAGACCAGCAGGAGAAACCTATAGGAGACAGCACAGTGGGCTTCCCGGCCTATGGAGCAAGAAAGCTGAGTGCCTTCGGGCAGAGACTGAGGGCCAGGGAGAAGCCTATGCCTGGCCCATGAATTTCGGCTTGCTGTTCTCCACAACTGCAAGAGCCATTTACTTTATATGGTTCATGAGTTCTTTGAGCCATTGCAGTGAATTAAGGAACACAAAGATTGGAGGGAGAGTGCTGAGGGGAGAGAGAGTAATTGATGTTAGGGATGATGGAGTGGTACAGCAGCTTGGAAGAGTTGGACATTTGGAACATCTTTAACTTCTGCCTCATAGGAACCAGCTTTGTGCCAAAACTTATAAAAGAAATTATTCATTTACCTGGGCACATGCAGACCTGCAGCTTGAACAGAGCCACCGCGCTTTAACCAAAGGCCTGTAAGTATGAGTATAAATGTTTATTGTTGTATGCCAATGAGTTTTGGGGTAGTTTGTTCTGCAGCAATAGCTGACTGATACAATAGTAATGGTATCAAAGTATTGGCCACAGTCACGTACCTAATTATCAGGGAATGTAGATTCCTGCCTTCATACTGCTTACAAAAATATAGCCAGGGAGAGAAGATAATTCCAGAACCCTAAACCAGTGATCTATAATCTATATTGCATAGATTAGACAATGTTATCTCTTAAAATTCCCATAGATGAAAGATTAGTGAGAGTTAGAATGTAGATGCAACATTTAAAATTAAAAAGTAACCTAATGTCTCTAACCTGAACAAAACCTGTTGCCATCGAGTTGATTCCGACTCACAGCAACCCTACAAGACAGATTCGAATTGCCCCATATGGTTTGCAAGGAGCACCTGGTAGATTCAAACTACTGACCTTTTGGTTAGCACTCAAACTGTTAACCACTGCACTACCAGGTTAAGGGCACTAAAATTGCTGCTTTAATGTATGCTGAGCTGTTCTACATTGTTGTTATTGTGTGCCTTCAAGTAGATTTTGACTCATAGCAACCCTGTGTGATAGAGTAGAACTGCCCCATAGTGTTTCCTAGTCTGTCATCTTTATGGGAAGAGATTGCCAGATCTTTTCTCCTGCAGAACATCTGATGGGTTCACATCTCAGACCTTTTGGTTAGCAGCCAAGGGCTTTAACCATTGCACCAGCCAGGCTGCATAAGTATGTGGGACAACTGCCATCACTTCCAAATACTGAACCTATGGCATGGATCCTAAATAAATTATATTATTTCCTGTGGTGCCTGGAAGAAGTCTGAAAATCCTACTTAGAGTAGTACTCTAGGGAATGACAACCAATTGATTAGAGTTGGCATATGAGCACAAATCTACGTGTCTCTCTTCATCTTGGCAGAAAATCTATCAAGGGATATTAATTTCTTCCCTTTAGAAGCTGATATTCTAAAGAAACTAGGTAGCAAAATATTTTGTATTTGCTGGACATATGGGCAATTATCAGTTTTGCCCAAAAGAGGGAAACTTCTTTTCTAACAGGACCCTTGCCTGAGAAGCTTCATTTCTTAATTAGATCATTTTTTATTCAATATATATTTATTGAAAACCTGTACTCACTAAACACTAAAGAGGCAAAGACAAATCATATACAGTCTCTCTCTGAGATACTTGAGATTTAAAAGCAGGAGAATAAGCAAAAGAAAACAAACAAACAAAAAACTAGTGATGTGATTATAAGACAAGAATGAAAAATCCAAGGAAGCACTTGGCAGAGAAGGCAAAGTGTGAATCTATGGGTAATGTCTGGGCTTCGTAGGATCCATGATACATATATTGGATGGTCTTGCCTGGCAGGAGACAGCCAACTATGCCATAAGTGGCATGTGGCAAGGGACAGGCTCAGTAGTCCAGTGTACCTGCATTGCAGAAGTAGGATTCAGGAAGTTGAGCTAAATAACCTAGCCCTGTATTAATTCCTCCAAGAAGTCCTCAGAAGTCATCTGTGATGAACTGGGAAATTTTGCGGGTATCTTCTACTAATTTTATCCACTCTCAAACATTTTTTTTATATACATTTTTTATTTATTGTGCTTTAGGTGAGTCTCTCATACAAAAACTTGCTATGGACTCCTAGTTGCTCTCCCCCTAATAAGACAGCACACTCCTTCTCTCCACCCTGTATTCCCTGTGTCCACTCAACCAGCTCCTGTCCCCCTCTGTCTTCTCATCTCTCCTCCAGACAGGAGCTGCCCACATAGTTTCATGTGTCTACTTGAGCCAAGAAGCGCAGTCCTCACCAGTATCATTTCCTGTCTTATAGTCCAGCCCAATCCCTGTTTGAAGAGTTGGCTTCTGGAATGGTTCCAGTCTTGGGCTAACAGAGCATTCGGGGACCATGACCTCTGCGATCCCTCTAGTCTCAGTCAGACTGTTAAGTATGGTCTTTTTGTGAGAATTTGAGGTCTGCATCCCACTGTTCTCCTTCTCCATCAGGGATTCTCTGTTGTATTCCCTGTCAAAGCAGTCGTTGGTGAGTAGCTGGGCACCATCTAGTTCTTCTGGTCTCAGGCGGAGGTAGTCTCTGGTTTATGTGGCTGTTTCTGTCTGTTGGGCTCATATTTACCTTGTGTCTTTGGTGTTGTTCATTCTCCTTTGCTCCAGGTGGGTTGAGACCAATTGATGCACCTTAGATGGTTGCTTGCTAGCGTTTAACACCCCAGACGCCACTCACCAAAGGCATCCCTAACATTTTTTTAAAATTTTTATTGTGCTTTACAAATCAAGTCAATTTCTCATACAAAAATTTATGTACATGTTGCTATATACTCCTACCCCCACGTGTCTGTCAGTTTGTCGTACTGTGGGGGCTTGTGTGTTGCTGTGATGCAGGAAGCTATGTCACTGGTATTCAGATACCAGCAGGGCCACCCATGGAGGACAGGTTTCAGCTGAGCTTCCAGGCTAAGACAGACTAGAAGGACCCGGCAGTCTACTTCTGAAAAGCATTAGCCAGTGAAAATCTTATGAATAGCAGTGGAACATTGCCTGATATAATGCTGGAAGATGAGCCCCCCCAGGTTGGAAGGCACTCAACAGATGACTGGGGAAGAGCTGCCTCCTCAAAGTAGAGTTGACCTTAATGACGTGTATGGAGTAAAGCTTTCGGGACCTTCATTTGCTGATGTGGCACAACTCAAAATGAGAAGAAACAGCTGCAAACATCCATTAATAATCAGAACGTGGAATGTACGAAGTATGAATCTAGGAAAATTGGAAATCATCAAAAATGAAATGGAACACATAAACATCGATATCCTAGGCATTAGTGAGCTGAAATGGACTGGTACTGGCCATTTTGAATCAGACAATCATATAGTCTACTATGCTGGGAATGACAACTCGAAGAGGAATGATGTTGCATTCATCGTCAATAAGAACGTTTCACGATCTATCCTGAAATACAAACCTGTCAGTGATAGGATAATATCCGTATGCCTACAAGGAAGACCAGTTAATATGACTATTATTCAAATTTATGCACCAACCACTAGGGCCAAAGATGAAGAAATAGAGGGTTTTTATCAGCTGCTACAGTCTGAAATTGATCGAACATGCAATCAAGATGCATTGATAATTACTGGCGATTGGAATACGAAAGTTGGAAAGAAAGAAGAAGGATCAGTAGTTGGAAAACATGGCCTTGGTGATAGAAACAATACCAGAGATCGAATGATAGAATTTTGCAAGACCAATGACTTTTTCATTGTAAATACCTTCTTTCACCAACATAAACGGTGACTATACGCATGGACCTTGCCAAATGGAATACACAGAAATCAAATTGACTACATCTGTGGAAAGAGACGATGGAAAAGCTCAAATCGTCAGTCAGAACAAGGCCAGGGGCTGACTGTGGAACAGACCATCAACTGCTCATATGCAAGTTCAGGCTGAAACTGAAGAAAATCAGAGCAAGTCCACGAGAGCCAAAATATGACCTTGAGTATATTCCACCTGAATTTAGAGAACATCTCAAGAACAGATTTGATGCATTGAACACTAGCGACCAAAGACCAGACAAGTTGTGGAATGACATCAAGGATATCATCCATGAAGAAAGCAAGAGGTCACTGAAAAGACAGGAAAGAAAGAAAAGACCAAGATGGATGTCAGAGGAGACTCGGAAAGTTGTTCTTGAGCATCGAGCAGGTAAAGCAAAAGGAAGAATTGATGAAGTGAGAGAACTGAACAGAAGATTTCAAAGGGGCTCTCGAGAAGACCAAAGTAAAGTATAATAATGACATGTGCAAAGAGCTGGAGATGGAAAACCAAAAGGGAAGAACACACTCAGAGTTTCTCAAGCTGAAAGAACTGAAGAAAAAATTCAAGACTCGAGTAGCAATAATGAAGAATTCCATGGGGAAAATATTGAACGACACAGGAAGCATCAAAAGAAGATAGAAGGAATACACAGAGTCATTATACCAAAAAGAATTAGTTGATATTCAACCATTTCAAGAGGTGGCATATGATCAGGAACCAACAGTACTGAAGGAAGAAGTCCAAGCTGCTCTGAAGGCATTGGCGAAAAACAAGGCTCCAGGAATTGATGGAATATCAATGCAGATGTTTCAACAAACAGATGCAGCGCTGGAGGTGCTCACTTGTCTATGCCAAGAAATATGGAAGACAGCTTCCTGGCCAACTGACTGAAAGAGATCCATATTTATGCCTATTCCCAAGAAAGATGATCCAACCAAATGTGGAAATTATAGAACAATATCATTAATATCACATGCAAGCAAAATTTTGCTGAAGATCATTCAAAAAAGGCTGCAGCAGTATATCAACAGAGAACTGCCAGAAATTCAGACCGGTTTCAGAAGAGGACATGGAACCAGGGATATCATTGCTGATGTCAGATGGATCCTGGCTGAAAGCAGAGAATACCAGAAGGATGTTTACCTGTGTTTTATTGACTGTGCAAAAGTATTCAACTGTATGGATCATAACAAACTATGGAGGACATTGAGAAGAATGGGAAATCCAGAACACTTAATTGTCCTCATGAGGAACCTTTACATAGATCAAGAGGCAGTTGTTCAGACAGAACAAGGGGATACTGATTGGTTTAAAGCCAGGAAACATGTGCGTCAGGGTTGTATTCTTTCACCATACCTATTTAATCTGTATGCTGAACAAATAATACAAGAAGCTGGACTATATGAAGAAGAACGGGGCATGAGGATAGGAGGAAGACTCATTAACAACCCGCGTTATGCAGATGACACAACCTTGCTTGCTGAAAGTGAAGAGGACTTGAAACACTTACTAATGAAGGTCAAAGACCACAGCCTTCAGTATGGATTACACCTCAACATAAAGAAAACAAAAGTCTTCACAACTGGACCAGTGAGCAACATCATGGTAAACGGAGAAAAGATTGAAGTTGTCAAGGATTTCATTTTACTTGGATCCACAATCAAGAGCCACGGAAGCAGCCATCAAGAAATCAAAAGATGCATTGCATTGGGCAAATCTGCTGCAAAGGACCTCTTCAAAGTGTTGAAGAGCAAAGATGTCACCCTGAAGACTATGGTGGGCCTGACCCAAGCCATGGTATTTTCAATCACATCATATGCATGTGAAAGCTGGGTAATGAATAAGGAAGACCAAAGAAGAGTTGATGCCTTTGAATTGTGGTGTTGGTGAAGAATATTGGATATACTATAGACTGCCAAAAGAACGAACAAATTTGTCTTGGAAGAAGTGCGGCCAGAATGCTCCTTAGAGTCAAGGATGGCGAGAGTGCATCTTACATACTTTGGATGTGTTGTCAGGAGGGATCAGTCCCTGGAGAAGTATATCATGCTTGGCCGAGTACAGGGTCAGCGGAAAGGAGGAAGACCCTCAACGAAGTGGGTTGACACAGTGGCTGCAAGAATGAGCTCAAGCATAACAACGATTGTAAGGATGGTGCAGGACGGGGCAGTGTTTCGTTCTGTTGTGTGTGCATAGGGTCACTATGAGTTGGAACCGACTCAATGGCACCTAACAACAACAACAATATACTCCTATTTGCTCTCCCCCTAATGAGACAGGCCACTCCTTCCCTCCACTCTCTCTTTTCCTGTCCATTCTGCCAGCTTCTAACCCCCTCTCCCCTTTCATCTCCCCTCCAGATAGGAGATGCCAACAGTCTCAAGTGTCTACTTGATCCAAGAAGCTCATTCTTCACTGGTATCTTTTTCTATCCCATTGTCCAGTCCAATCCCTGTTTGAAAAGTTGGCTTTGGGAATGGTTCCTGTCCTGGGCTAACAGAAGGTCTGGGGGCCTTGACTACCGGAGTCCTTCTAGTCTCAGTCAGACCATTAAGTCTGGTCTTTTTATGAGCATTTCTCCCAAACATTTTTAAGAACTTCTGGCATCAAATGGAACTTGGTCCTTCCTCGAGTTTAGGCAGCTTGAGCTAGTGGTGGGGAGGAGAAGATGGGGAAGTAGAGTCAACCTCCTTCCCCCAGGTCACGTGATCTTACTATTCTGTTGCCACTCCAATTCTAGTGGGCTAAAGCATCCATCTATAAGGCCCATTACCCACTAGCCTATCTAGCTTTCAAATCCATCCATTTTTCCTTACCAACTTGTTATTATCCTGTTCAAAGATACCTTTGGTTCTTGTCCGAGTGACTGCAAGAGCTAGTCATCCTGTACATTGCTTTCAGGGTGAACCTTGTAAGAACAAGAATCTGATGATTTTACCCATCCTGCTTAGAATCCTTCTAAGCTACACACTATCTTTAGGATGCAACTTAAACTCCTTGTTACTCTTCCATAATCTGTCTTCTGCCTATTTCTATAGATTCATATTCACTGAACTAGACTACTTTTAGGTATTCAAAGGTGTTACACTGTCTCATCTCAGGGCATTCGAACATGTGGTTTTCTCTGCCTGAAGTTCTAATGTTGTTAGTTGCCATCCAGTTGGCTCTGACTCATGGTGACCCCATATAAAATGGAATAAAATGGTGCCTGATTTTGCACCACCTTTTTTTTTCATGATCATTGGTATGTTTGGGTCCATTGCTTTAGTTATTATGTAGTTGCCTCCCAACCTAGGGTGTTCATTTTCCAGGACTATGTTAGACAATATTCTGTTGTGATCCAAAAGGTTTTCATTGGATAATTTTCAGAAGGAGATTACCAGGCCTTTCTTCCTAGTCTGTCTTAGCCTGGGAGCTCTGCTAAAGACTGTCAACCATGGGTAACCCGGCTGGTATTTGAAATACTGGTGGCATACCTCCAGCATCATAGCATCACACAAGACACGACAGTACAACAAACTGACACATGGGTGGTGGGTAGTTATAATACTCCTTTTTTTTCCTAATTCCTTGAGCCAGCTTCAACCTAAATATCCTGCTCACAGGATGCATTTACTAATCCACTATATAAAAGAGGTTACAGCTTTTATTTTTGTATGGATCCCTACATACTTCTTATATATTTATCATAATTAATTGCGTTTCAGTTCTACTGGACTGAAAATTCATGCAGGTAGTGACTGTAGACGTCTTATTCACCCTTGAATTTCCAGTGTTTAGGATAAATTATGGTGGAGCAAACAAATATTCATCAAATAAACAACTTCATTATTATAACCTTAGGTGACTACAATCGATGTAGAGGCTCAGTATATTCTGGAACAGGTTAGGCTTATTAGTTTGTATTACAGAGTCCACAGGGGATGTCGGGAGTAAGGAAGCTAGCAAGATAATCTGATGATAAGTGATTGAGGGCCTTGAGTTTTACAACGGTTGCTGTAGGCAATGGAGGTGATACCCTTCAGAGTATACCTTTTGAAGTACTTTCGCCTGAGTGCCCTCTTCTCAACTTACTGGCAACTTTCTAGCAAGTGAAGTAAAGATGGCTAGCAAATGCCTTGGCTGAATTCCTGTTGATTCTCTGCCATCCAGGCTCAGGGTATCTGCAATTACACTGGCAGCTAAATGGCAACAACTGAGGGAAGATTTGATGTAAATAGGACATAGAAACACTGTTCTTTACTGAGGACGCACATTCTATTGGACATATAAAGAAAGCATTCATTACTATCAAACTTAAAAGAGATGGCAGAAATTCATATTGAAAGTGGAAGGTTAGAATTTGAAGGGCCATTTTTGTCACCCTCAAGCGCCTTTGTGATAACAGACAACATGATTACTAAAGGGGTGTCAACATGTACATCTCCTTTCTTAAGGAAGAGCTAGAGAATAAAGAACTCCCCTTATTATTCAGGTTTCATTTAGGTGTGGTATTTTGACACCTAAACACAGAGAGAAATGCTAACAAAATATGATGCTTCTTCATTTTTTCTTTCTATTCAGCCCAGTAAAATAACTTTCAATCTTAATGGTTCAATTAAGTCTGTCTGTGGATAAATAGAAGTAAATGACCTTCAGGAGAGACTGCACTGATACACACATCAAAAGGCATGATTTAAACAGCTTTTATGGAAGGAATGTTAGGTTTCATATTGTTTAAACTAAAAAAAAAAAAAAAAAAACACTTTATATATCACAGTGAAATTTTTCCCATTGTTGCTTACTGGGACCCTAGTTACCAATAGCGCAGAGAAAGAACTGGCAAAATATAGAATTAAACAGACATCTCAGATGTTATCAAGATCCATTCTCCATGTGACATATTCATGATTCGTGTATTGGCTACTCCCACTAGGACTAAGGACCTACATGCCTGATTTAGCCTCCACAAAAGAACTAAGGCTCTTTTCAACTGCCTTTGGCATATCTAAAGATTTTTCTTTGGGTTCCATGATGATGCTACTCATGTAGTCCCCCCTGACCCACCCAGCCTCATAAATATGAGTAAAAAGACCAAGAAG
Source organism: Loxodonta africana (assembly GCF_030014295.1). Lineage (NCBI taxonomy): Eukaryota > Metazoa > Chordata > Mammalia > Proboscidea > Elephantidae > Loxodonta > Loxodonta africana. Next base: position 65,931,806 of record NC_087360.1, read on the forward strand.
TGGCCAAGAATTGTAAGACAGAGGGTGTGTTAAAATTTGTTCTGAAAAAGCTCTAAGTCTCTGGTGCTTGTGACTTTCCCCAATGGATTTCCCTGTTTCTTGGCCCCTCTTGAGCCCTGTTTTAATACATTTCTTTAAAGCTTCTCTTTAACAAATTTTCTCCCTTCGTGTTTGTTTTTCTTCAGTTCCAACCAGCAAAAAGTTTTTCTTCTCAAACCTAAAACTTTAGCCACCTCCAAGAAAGAAATAGATCTATCCCCTGCCAGCTTATCCCCAAAGGAGGTCCTGGAACTTCTTCATAAATATTTGAGTGTTCATTATAAACACAGATTCCTGGGATTTACCCCGGACTTATTCCAGAGATGAAGAAATCTCTGTGGGTGCAGCTCAGAAATTTGCATTTTAAACAATTCCCTCTTGTGATTCTGATGCACACTACAGTCTGAGAGCACTATCAAACCAAAAACCAAACCCATTGCTCTTGAGTTGATTCCGACTCATATAGTTGGATAATAAAAGAGTAGACATAGTTTGGACCTTAGCTAAGGCTGGGTTTGTCACCTGGGAAGAGCTAGATTAATTCATAAGTATGGGCTTTGATCTCATTGAGACAATCAGTTTATGTATTTATACACATATGCATATGTAGAAATCTACATACGTGTGTGTGTGTGTGTAAGAGCATCAGTAATGGTAGTGGAACAGGCTGCTCAGCCATACCTTGAACAGCACCTACGCCATTTTTTCCCACCTTCCCTAGCCTATCTCTGTCTCCAAGTATGATTTTGCTGTTAGCTCCTCTAAAAGTTAACCAGCGTTTCCCCTAGGACCTGGAAAAACAAGCGATATTGATCTAAGCCTATCAAAAAGGATGATGCTCACCAGGATGGCGTCATTCACCCCCTGGGCTGATGGGATAATGGCAGGAAAAGATCAACATGTTTGAGACGTGACTACCGAAATCACACAGAAAGAGAATGGATATTCCACAAGTTCCTATAACCCATGTCCCTTTTCCATATAAAACCCCAGGTGGCCTCAGTTTCTTGAGACAGACAGGTTTAGGAGGAGATCATTCCCCTCTGTCTCCTATATATCGATATATATAATAAAGCTCTTGCTACCCACCTCACCCCATCTCAAGAATTGGCTGTTTGCGGCAGGCAGCTCTAACTGGCGAAATTGCGCTAACAGTAGGAATGGCTAAGAACACAGGCTGTGGGACCTGCAGCCTGGGCTGGAATCCCAGTTACTAGTTCTACTATCTTGGTCAAATTACATAACCTGTTGGTCTGTAAGTTTCACCACCAATAACATCAAGATAATAATAGTCCCACCTCATAGGGTTGGTATGAGTTCTAAAGCTAGTATTTGTAGAGCATTTTGAACAGTATCTGAATTATCAAATGCTACACAAAAAAAACAAACCGATTGCTGTCCCGACAATGCCTACTCAGCAACCCTGTAGGACAGAGTACAACTGCCCCATAGAGTTTCCAAGGATCACCTGGAGGATTTGAACTAACGACCTCTCCGTTATCAGCTGTAGCCCTTAACTGCTAAACCGCCAGGGTTTCCAAATACTACATGAATATTTAAAATAAATATTATTTTTATATTATATTATGATATTATACTCTGTACCTCTCAAAAGTTTCTTGTTATAAAAATAATACGAATGGCTAAAAGTTAGTATTTATTTAGTACTTAACATGTGCCAGACACTGTGCTAAATATACCGAAATATTTATTATTTCATATTATCTCACTTATCCTTTACAACATGACTATAAAGCCGTGCTATTAATGACCCTATTTGATAAATGCGGTCACTTTCAGTGCCAAAGATGTTACATACCTTGGGTAAAGCCACACAATTACTGAAACCTAGCTCCCCAGAACATCTTATATAATCATTTTACTGTACTGTTTCCCAGAAGAAATAAGTAAAGATTTGGTATTAGATACGTATAGAGACTAACGAAATTACACAATCCTAACTCTTGTTGAGCTTCTAGTCATATGGAGAAAGCAAGTTTGCCATAATCTCTCAGAGGTAATTATAATTTAGTAAATTTTCTAGATTATCTCTTGGCTTTAGGCCTAATTCTCCTCATATGCTCTGAAGAAAACACCATTGATCAGAATTTCCTTCTTTAAACAATCTTCTTCTTTCTCTGTGACAATATACTTTCCTAAAATTTTTTCTCAATGATAATTTTTTTGGACAATTTATTTATAGAAAGAATATTTACTGAATATCCAGTACGTACTGGAAGCAATGGTAGGTACTAGGGATATAGTGGTGGCAAGACAGTTTTAGTCCATGTCCTCAAATAAATAAACAACTAGAAACATTTCAATATGATGCTAAGTATTATGAGAGAAACTGAAACTAAGGTAGAAAAACCCTGGAGGGACCAATTTTAATTAAGTTGATCAAAGAAGTCTTCGAGGAGGTGTCATTTATGTGCAGACTTATGGAAAAGAGAATGAAGGGCAACCACCCAATAGAGAAAGAACAGCAAATTCAATGGCTCTGAGATAATAAGGACCTTGCATGTCAGCAGAGCAGAGATAATGCCTGTGGGGCTGGCGTTCAGGGAGCAACAGGGATAGTGGTCCAGCTCTGAGGTAGTATCCTGTAGGGCTGGCTAAAGACATTGGATTTTCTTCGGAGTTGAAAGGGAAGCCACTGAGGAAGGCGTACATGAAAGTGAAATTATTTAATTTACCCTTAAGAGGATCCCTTTTGCTAATATATGGAGAAGAGATTGGAAGGGCGTGGGAATCTCTGAACCACCAGTCAGTAAGAGGTGATGGTGACCTAAGGTCGATTTTGGAAGCAGGAGTGGATGACTCTGAAACATAGTTTATACATGTAATTAACAGGATATAAAATGGTTTGAATAGAGGACTAAGGGAGAGGAAAGAATCAAGAATGACTCCTTAGTTCCTGAATTCAGCAGCCTTGAGAAGGCTGAGAAGGAAAAATTAGATATGAGGGACATTTCTTGGTGTAAGTAGGAGGAAAAATAGGGAAACAAGACTGATTAAAATAAAATTTAGTTAAAAAAAAAAAGTGCCTGTGAGAAAATCAAATGCAGGAGCCATTGGATATATAATCTTAAACCTCAAAAGAGAATTCTATACTAGAAATATAAGTTTGAGAATTTATATCAGCACAAATATTCTATTTAAGTACATGGAAGCGAATGAGCTCATCTCAACATAGAGAAAGTAAAAGCTCTGAACAGAAGGTTTCAAAGGGTGGCTGGAGAAGATAAAGTATTATAATGACATGTGCAAAGAACTGGAGTTAGAAACCAAAAGGGAAGAGCACTCTCAGCATTTCTCAAGCTGAAAAAACTGAAGAAAAAATTCAAGCCTTGAGTAGCAATATTGAAGGATTCTATGGGCAAAATATTGAATGACACAGGAAGTATCAAAAGAAGGTGAAAGGAAAACAGAATCACTGTATCAAAAAGAAGTGGTTGACATTCAACCATTTCAGGAGGTGTAGCATATTATCAAGAACCAACGGCATTGAAGGAAAATGTCCAAGTTGCACTGAAGGCATTGGCAAAACACAAGGCTCCAGGAATTGACAGAATACCAATTGAGATGTCTCAAAAAATGGATGCAGTGCTAAAGGTGCTCACTCATCTATATCAAGAAATTTGGAAGACAGTTACCTGGCCAACTGATAGGAACAGATTCATACTTGTGATCATTTCCAAGAAAGGTGATCCAGTAAAATGCAGGAATTATCAAACAATATCATTAATACTCATGCAAGTAAAATTTTGCTGAAGATAATTCAAAAACAATTGTAGCAGTACGTCAACAGGGAACTGCCAGAAATTCAAGCCAAATTCAGAAGAGAATGTGTGATGAGGGATATCCGCAGACAGTATCAGAAAGATGTTTACCTGTGTTTTATTGACTGTGCAAAGGCATTCAACTATGTGCATCATGACAAATTATGGGTAACATTTTGAAGAATGGGAATTCCAGAACACTTGATTGTGCTCATATAGAAACTGTACATAGATCAAGAGGCAGTCATTCAAACAGAACAGGAGGATACTGCATGGTTTAAAGTCAGGAAAGGTGTGTGTCAGCATTGTATTGTTTCACCATACATATTCAATCTGTATGCTGAGCAAATAATCCAAGAAGCTGGACTGTATGAAAAGGAACACAGCATCAGAATTGGAGGAAGACTCATTAACAACCTGTAAGATGCAGATGATACAATCTTATTTTGCTGAAAATGAAGACAACTTGAAGCACCTGCTGTTGAAGATCAAAGACTACAGGCTTCAATATGGATTACACCTCAACATAAAGAAAACAAGAATCATCACAACTGGACCAATAAGCAATATCCTGATTAACTGAGAAAAGACTGATGTTATCAAGGGTTTCATTTTAGTTGGATCCACAATCAACACCCACAGAAGTAGCAGTCAAATCAAATAATGCATTGCATTGGGCAAATCTGTTGTAAAAGACCTCTTTTGAGCATTGAAAAGCAAAGATGCCACTTTGAGGACTAAGGTACACCTTACCCAAGCCATGATATTTTCAATCGCCTCCCATGCATGCAAAAATGGGACAATGAATAAGGAAGACCAAAGGAGAATTAATGCCTTTGAATTATGTTTTTAGTGAAGAATATTGAATATACCATGGACTACCAGGAGAATGAGCAAGTTTGTCTTAGAAGAAGTTCAGCCAGACTACTCCTTGGAGATGAAGATGGACACTTCTTCTCATGTATTTTAGACATGTTATCAGCAGTGACCAGTCCCTGGAGAAGGACATCATGCTTGGTAAGATAGAGGGTCAATGAAAAAGAGGAAGACTCTCAGTGAGATGGATTGACACAGTGGCTGCAACAATGGGCTTAAGTGGGCTTAAACATATCAATGATTGCGATGATGGAACTGGGCAGTGTTTCATTCTGTTGTACATGGGGTCACTATGAGTTGGAACTGACTCAACAGCACCTAACAAAGACAAAAACAGACATAGAAGAAGGTTTAGGATGAAGCCCTAAGAAGCTCCAGCAGTCAGAGGTTAGATTGAAGCAGCTGAGCATCAAAGACATTTGAGAAAGAATGGCCCTAGATGTAAGAAAAACATAAAAGAATGCTGTCATAGAAGTCAAGTTAGGAGTGTATTAGAAAAAAGAGGAAGTGGTCAAGTATGATGAATGCAGGTCAAGTACAATAAAGACAAATAATTTGTACACTGGATTTAACATTATGGTTATCATTGGTGACCTTGGCAAAAGCAGATTCAGTCAAGTGGGAGAAGGTAAAACCAGATTACAGAGGGTCAAAGAGTAATGGAAACAGAACAGGGCATCAGAAAACTCTACTGTAATCCAGTGCACAGGGTCCAAAAATTTCAATTGTGTAAAACGTGGAGTCCCATTATTGCAAGGTTAATGAAAGGACCTGTGCAGCTATAATGCTGGTAGTTCTACGAGTCTGGCCATGTGATCCCCGCTATCCAAGTCCTGGCTGTAGTTAGCAAACATAGAGCAGTTACCCACTCCTGTTCAAATATAGACAAAAATGATTCTGGATGCTGTGGCTGTCTGAGATTTCCAGGGCATCTGCAGTGATTCTAATGACTCCTGACAGCAGAATGATTAAATTGGGCTGGGAGAATACTGGGAATTTTGGGGCTACTTCCTACCTTCTTAATTCAATACTACCATTTCCCAGCCTAGACAATTCTCCCATCCTCCATTTCCAAAGGAAAGAACTTTAAGTCACCCCTCTTGAGCCTGCAGGTTGGCCTGAGAACAGGTCTGAGCTGCCAATTGCTTTGTTTCAAAATTTGAATCATTTGAAGTTTTTATCGTTTATAATGACATCTGGCTCCAAAGGGAAGTGAACAGAGAGGATGGTAGCTAGAGCTCAATGCCGAGTTAAAGGAAGGTTTTGTGTTTGTTTGTTTTGATATTTAAGATGAAAACTGGCATAGCATGTGAGCTGCTGTTGGACATAATCCACTAGATGGCCCTTCCATAGGAACACAAAACTGCTAACAGTAAGGTAGGGAGCAAGGACTAGCAGCATATGTCAAGATGGCAGCCTACTTGTCTGGGTTTAGTGGAGGGTATCTGACTCTGAAAGGATAGAATGGGAAGGAGGTGAATCCCTGATTCAGGAAAACGTGGAGTCCTGGAAAAAAAAAAAAAATTTTTTTTTTTAAACATTGGAAAAATGCTTAAACTCAGGTAACAAGAACAGATCGCAGTTAGTGGAAGTGAGGTACAATACAGAGATTTGTTCTAAGGAACAAAGCAATGTACAGAGGCAGTGGATCAGAAAAAAATCAACAAAAGGCCCAGTTGGATGTTGATCATGACCCCTGGTTAGAGGCAATTTATAAGGCTGATACCCAAAGGTAAGTCTAACTCAGTAGGTGGTGAGTCAGATCATTATTAAAAGGTGGGCACTGGGGAGACATAGGGCAAGGACACAATGGATGTCATTAGATGTAACTTCTAATTTAACACCCCTACATCATTCTCTGTCTGAGGCACCAGCTGTGTATCTCCTACTTATGTAAGGAGATGTACCTCCATCACTTCTGCCCAGCATGTTTAAAATCCAGTTCACAATTTCCTAATTAAAAACAAAACATTTTCCTATTTCTCTGTCTCAGTCGTCAAGCTTTAAAATATCATTTAAAAATGTCTATCAACTGTACTTTCAGGTTAATTTTCAAGCAGTTAACAAATGTGATAATGTGATATTTCATTATATTATCTCCATCTCCTGTCTTTTCTTTTATATTGTGATTGCTAAAGATACGTTAAGCTATAGAAGAATACAGGCTTTGCAGCCCTACACAACCAAGTATAAATCTAGGGCCCAGTACTGATAATATTTTAGATTTTTTACAACTTAAATCTAAGTATCATTTTGGTTGTCATCTTAAAATAGTGATAATAATTTATAATTTGTTACATTGTTATAATTATTAAATGGCATATTGTATGTAAAATATCTAGTGTTATCTAAAACATAATAAACCCAAACCAAACCAAATTTGTTGTGATCAAGTCCATTCTGACTCACAGCAACCCTATAGGACAGAGTAGAACCGCTCCATAGGATTTCCAGAGAGCGGTTGGTGGATTCGAACTGCCAACCCTTTGGTTAGCAGCCAAGCTCTTAACCACTGTGCCATACATAATACGCTATTAATCTCAAATATTACTTTCTTCTTCCTCTCACAATTTATTCAGCATAGATTAGTGGAATAAATGGTGACATGCATTCTGTCTGCACTCTTTGTCTGCTTCATTCTTTCCTAAATGACCTTGAATAAGTTCCTGTTTGTAAAACACCCCATTCAAACATTTAACAGATTCTCCTTATTAACAAGACAATTCCTAATCTTAGATCTCCAATAATCTTTCATGTAAACTCTCAAATCCAGCCAGCTTTGACTACTCATTACTTCTTTGAAAATATGTTCAGATCTGTATTCCTCACTGCTTCTCCTGCTTAGAATATGCTTCTTAATTTTCTTAACCTACTGATCAATGCTCAACTCTAGTCTTTTTTTTTTTTTTTAACCACAAAACCTTCTAAAATCCCTCAGCCCTTAGTGAATGTTTTCTCTTCACCAAGATTAGCAATTATTACTTTTGCCCCTCATTTGGCAATTAATCATATATAGAAAATTACATTTGCAACGTTATTATTTCTTAGCTCATTCAGTACTAGATAACTAAGAATGATGCTCTCCTTTGCTAGAATTCACCCAGTACTATGTTTTCTAGGATGAGACCTGGCTAAGGCACTGGACATGGGCACCTGTTTATTTAAATACCTAAAGATGTTATCCATACAATCCCACAAATAGTGGCCATCTGTCCAGATACAGAGTCCTCATGGTCTGTCTTACACCCTTGCACTTCAATAGTCCCCTTGGAAATAATTTTCCATTTCAAGGCTGCTTTTGATATTGAGGAGAAAGAGGAAAGAAAAAGAACAAAGAAAAGGAAAGGCAACTTCTATTCTCCGTGCACACACAATTCAAGTATTTAATAAATTGTCAAATATATTCTCACTTCCGTGCCTTTAAAAAAAGAGTTTGATCCAACTTAAGTTCAGCTATAAAGTAAGAATGATTTTGAAAGCCTCAGCTTACTATAATAAATTTTATGAAGAAAAAGAAAAAAAAACAAGAAAAGAAAGGGAAGGTAGTTGAAATTTTACTAGATAGTCTTCTTAGGAGATAAGTTAATTCAGTCATTTATTCATTCATTCATCCATTGAACCCATAGTTAATTGAACACCAACTAGGTGTCAAAGAACTTTACTACAGCCTAGATACAGGGGTGTCTTCATGGATATCGGAAATGATAAGCATTAATCAAGTTACCACAAACAAATGTGAAACTGTAATAGTGACAAGTGCCATACAAGTGGGAACCCTAGTAGGGGGTTTTGTCCTAATAAAGGAGCATGTAGAAGGCTTCCTTAAGCTAAGTAGGAATAATCTAGGTCACGAAGTGAGACATCTTCTAGGCAGAGGGAATATCATGCAGAAAGGCCCATGACAGGATGGAACATTAAAACTATGAAGCAAAAAAAAAAAAAAAAAGGCAGTGGCACTGGATTGGAAATGATGGTGAGAATGAACAAAAGGAAAGAGGAATTTAGAGAAATCAGTGCCTATGAAGAGCCCTGCATGCCGCAAGGGGGTGTTTTGCCCTTCCTCTACTGTTTTAAAAGTGTGTGTACTATTGAGAAGAGTAACACAAATACATTTTTTATTTTCAAAAGATTGCTAAGGCTGCAAAATTAGCAAATAGAGGAAGAATGTCTAGGGTAAATGGTTAGAGAAGTATTGTGATCATTTAGGCAAGAGAAGACAGTGGCTTGTCTAGGGGCTGAAGATTGAGAGGGAGATCACTGGAAAGATGTACAATATTTTGTGTGGGTAAACCCATAAGCAAAATTACCAAAGATGACTGCCAGGTTTTTGACTCAGACAGATAGATGATAAGTGAGTCTCACTGAATAAGAAAACATTTCAAGAAGAACACATACAATGTCAAAGGAAGAACATGTGTTCTGTTTGAACACACCAAGTTTGAGGTGCCTCTGAAATATCCAAGAGATGTCAAATATGAAAGTGGACATACGATAAAATTATAGCTAGTAGTTTTATAGCATTTAAAATGTGTTATACTTTGTTCTAAGGGATTAAAATATATCAACTCAAATGGATTCTGGAGACGTAAGGAAATACATGATTTATGAACTACCTGAATAAAAAAAAAATAAGCGATAAATTAAGCTATGGTTTGGATGAAATTCCTTGGGGAGAGAAAATGGAATAACAGAATATAGACTAGGAATGAGACTTGAGGAACTCCAAAGTTTAACGTATAGTAGATAGATGCCTTAGCCTGGATTCTCTGGAGGAGAAAAACCAGTGAAGCGTATTTATAAACATACATACAGAGATTTATTTTAAGGAAACGGCTCATGCAATTGTGGAGGCAGGTAAGTTCCAAATCTGTGGGTCAGGCGGCAGACTGAACGCTTCTCCTGACTCATGGTTGCAGGGGTTGACGAACTCAAAATCTGCAGGTCATGTGGCAGGGTGCCAGCTCACAGGGTTGCTGGGGCTGGAGAATCCAAAATCTGCAGGTCCAGTGTCAGGTTGCTGGCTCTTGTCCCAAGAACTAGAGGCAATAGGATGACAAGGCAAACACAGGATTGAGAGTGAGGGAGAAAGTTTTTTTGGAACATCCATGTATATTAATTAGAGGATGGTCAGATGCTGGAGGAAACTCCCATCCCATCTGACTGGCTGCTCAGATCAGATCACAAAGTAGAGGATGATTACATCATGTCTGTCGAACCACTGAGACTGATGGCCTAGCCAAGTTGACACTAAACATTAACCGTCACAATGAATAAAAAAATAAGGAAATGGAAAAAAAGATGCCAAAAATCCTGAAGTCAAAGCTGGATAGCGTCAGTTTACAGAAACTAAGGGAAAATAGCATTTTAAGAAGGACAGAGTAGTCATAAACAGCAAATGCTACCAGGAGATCAAGTAAGATGAGAGCTGAAGAACATTTGTTGATCATAAGGACATGGAAACCAATGGTGGCATTAGCAAGAGCTCTTTTAGTGGCTTGATGATTTCCATTTATCCGTGTGTTCAGGTGTAAGAGAAAAGTGAGAAACCAGAGATTGTAAATACAGAAATATATATAGTAATACGCATAGAAATAAAATTTCTCCGTTGAGAAATTTGCCTCCAAACTGAAGGAAGTAGGTAGAAAAGAAGAGAGAAAAAGGATGTTAGCTAGAGGAGAGGAGAGTTTGAGTGGGCATGTGTTCTTTTTTTAAAAGAGGAAAGACTTGAATATTTAAAACAACAATAACAACAACAACAACAAAAATCGTTGGGAAGGTTTCATTAGGGACTGAGAGATTGAGGGTAAAAGGAGGGTAATCAACAATGCAAGTTTTCCTAAGAAACGAGGAGGAGATGGAATGCAAAGCACAAATGGAGGGATTAGTCTCATATCAAAGAGTGACAGATAAGGTAATTTGTTTTGTGTCTTGAAGATAAAGAGGTTCCAATCTAATGGTTTGAGGAGAGTAGAGAAGGTTTAAAATAATCTGGGAGGGTGGTAAAGTGAGCTTACCAGGGGAATGGGATAGGATTTTTGAGTAGTGTTGAAGAATCTATATTATAAATGTACAGTGGATGTCATTTGCTGTGTTGTTTGCCTTTTGCCGTATGAGTGAACAGTTGCTCAGAGAAAGACATGGAGAAAATGGATCATTGTTATGTTGATTAGGTTCAACAGTAAGTAACCAAAAAAAAAAAACCCACAAATCCACAATAAACGTTGAATAATAGAAATTTTCTCTTAGTATTCAATATGTTTGGCGGTACTCCATCGATAACTGTTATCACACGCCATGTTGTCCTTCTACGTTTCTTCATCTACTGCGAGGCTTCCTGTCTGAAGGTCACTGCATGAGAAGAAGGTTTCTGCATATCCAGCCATTCTGCCTACATTCTAACGAGCTGGAAAGAGGAAGGGACAAAGTAGAACTTGCACCCTTCCTTTAAAGACACTGCCCAAAATCACACACTAATCTCACACAGCCACCACTAGCTGAAGGAGAAGTTGGGAAATTTGGTATTTATTCCAGAAGACCATGTGCCAAGAAAACATTCAGGGTTTCTATTACTGAGGAGGAAGGGAAGCCTATATACTGGAGGAAAACTAGCAGTCTCTTCCAGAGTTAGGTTAATCCTGGAAAAGGAGTTTTCAAGGTGGCTAGTAGTGGTAGTTGAAAAACAAGCAAGCCAGATAAAGAAAATGGCCACAGTTGAGGTGAAATGTTTAAATTGGTGTTTTGGAGGTGGAGCAGTTATGAAAAATGAAATTATCAAGGTATGGGAGAGAATGTCCTTGGACATGAGGTGAGGAACAAAGAGGTATATTTGGTTGTGTTGGGGAAATGGATGTTAATGTTGTGCTAAATAAGAAGTGGGCTTGGAGCAGGGAGGAAGGGTGTCTGTCCCAGGTACAATTTTTGATGAATGAAAAGGAGTTCTTAGGGGTATGATAAATGATAACAGTAGAGAGCAGAGTGGATGATCTAACTGAATGCCACGAGCTTCAAAGTGATAGGTTTTAACATTGCATTGGTAGGACAATGCTCTGAAAACAGCAATGGAGAGCAAGGAAGATTCTAGATCCATCTCTAGTTGGAAGAAGAAAGCTTTGAGAAGATAAACTGCCACCACCAAAGTGTATAGAGGAAGTTGTTTTTATTGTTAGGTGCCCTTGAATTGGCTAAAACTCATGACTGTCTTGTATAACAGTAGGAAATGTTGCCCTGTCCTGCGCCATCTTCATGATTGTTAGTATGTTTGAGTCCATTGTTTTGGCTATTACATCAATCCATCTCATTGGGGGTTCCCCTCATTTTCTTTGACCCTCTACTTTACCAACTCTGATGTTCTTTTCTAGTGATAGGTCTCTCCTTATGAGTTGCTCTCTATAAGACCCTCACACCCTAATTTTCTGAAGTAGATTGCCAGGGCATTCTTCCTAGCCTGTCTTAGTTTGGAAGCTCTGATGAGTATATTGTTCTGAGACCTGTTCAGGAGCGAGGAAGCAGCAACCACCTGTATGGCTTCATGACATCTTTTTTGCTCCACTAAACAAACCCTGTGTATAAAGTTGTATAATGTATGAGCTATTTTAAATTCCATGGATGAACCTGCTGGCATTTAAAATACTGGTGATGTAGCTTCCAACTTATAGCTACATGCAAACCACCACAGTGTGATAAAACAGACAGGAAGGTGGTAGAAGTACTCATAGAGGAAGTAGTACTCTCAAAAGATGGCCAGATATCAGTTAAAGTAATGAGAAAATAAGTTAAAAATTGAAGAAAATTTGTCAGGCCAAAAAAAAAAAAACAAACCAAACCCACTGCTGTCGAGTCAATTCCGACTCATAGTGACTCTGTAGGACAGAGTAGAACTGCCCCCATAGAGTTTCCAAGGAGTGACTGGCAGATTAGAACTGTTGACCTTTTGGTTAGCAGCTGTAGCACTTAACCACTATGCCACCAGGGTTTCCATTTGTTCGGTAGGCAGCAACCTGCAATTTTATAGAGGGAGAGTTGGGGAGGTTGGGGAGGGGCAGGTGACAGGGCAGGGCGGGGTTCAGTGACATGTGGAGATGATTGTGGGGGGAGAAGCTAATGGTCATGGTCTTATAAAAACAGGGAAGTGAGGGAGGTGGATATTGTTTCCACTGCCACCTTGAGGGTAATGGGCACTGGGTCTAGTGGCCAATGAATTTCTTACACTGATGGAGTTATGACAGATCGAAAAACAGGGAGTCCTTGCTTCCATAACACTTTGCTCTGAGGCCTATTCAGGAAGTGAGGAGGCAGTATTAGAACTGCTTCTTGATGTCTCTTGTGCTCCACTTAACAATCCCTGTGCATAAAGTTGTCCCTCCTCCTTTACCTCATCTTCAGTGTGAGTTGCCTATGGGTAGAGACCTGATCTGGTTCGTCACTGTATTGCCACAGCCCTGAGCATATTGCTGTAGACAGGGGACTGTCAGTAAATGTTTACTAAATGAACATATGGCCAAATAAATCTGCTCATCTCCTCAGGTAAACCATTGCTGTCCAGTGGATTCTGACTCATAGCGACCCTATAGGACAGAGTAGAACTGCCTCCTAGGGTTTCCAAGGAGCTGCCTACCGTTTTTTTTGGTTAGCAATCAGGCTCTTAACCACTGTACCAGCAGGACTCCTGTCCTACATAGGGTGTGATAAAATCTTCAAAAACATGTGTAATATTTGGCTTGGCAGAGGGGTGAATAAAGAACATCTGAGTAGGGGGCAGTGCTGCTTAATCAAAGGCAAAGAAGGAGAGTACCATGTGGTGGGCCACCAAGGAAAGTAGGTTGTTAGAGTAGAGGAAGTGAACTGGGAAAAGACTGCCTGAGGAAGCTAAGGCTAGTTTAGGAAGACTCATCTTATTTATACAGAGATGGGGACACTCAGGCTAGTGTGACATATCTTCCAATGTTTCCATTATCTCTGTAAACTAACATTCTAAACTGTATAGAACCCAAAACTAGCCCCACTCTATGAATAATGAACTTAAATGAGGCTTATTGTGTTGATTATCTGATGATTCATTCTAATGGAGCAGTCACTTAGGGCTGAACTGAGAAAAAATACAGAATGTGCTCAGGTGGCATTTCTGATTCATGGTCTGTATTGTTTGAGTTATTATTCTGAGATATTCAATTTGAGAATCAAATAATTTGATACCAAATGATAGATTATTTTCTTCAGTGTGAAGAAAGCCTTGTTGACAAGTCATGCAAAGGAACTAACAGTGAGTGGGAGAGGTTTCTTTCCTTAAGATCCATCAGGAATAGAGGTTGACTTTAAACATGAGAGGCTCATTGGGTAATAGAACCACTATGGCAGCCTTTTATTCATTTAATAAATGATTTTCGGTGACAGCCTTACCAAATGTCAAGGCCTTTACTAGCCCAGTGGAGGGTAACAGTAGAATGTTGCCACAGGCTTATATGGCGAGACAGGCATTGTTGTGGGAAACTGTAGAACAAATGAGTAAGAACAAGCGAAAGGGCCTTATAACAAACACATGTTAAAGTCAAGCAACCATGTGTATGGAAGGGAAAAAGAACAAGAATGTGATCACAATGGGATAACATATATCAGAAAAGACTTCAGAGGACACCACAGGGGATACCAAATCAAATTCTAGATTTAGGCCTTTGCTGAAAACTGGACCGAGGGGGTCAGGGTGTAGATGAGGCTGGAGAAGCTCTGGCATCTGGACGTCACTTTTAGAATTATAAAAAGAAAACAGGATAAGAGAGAAGAGAGGAGGAGAGGAGAGGAATGGAGAGCAGAGAAGAAGACGGAAGGAGTGGAGGGGAGGGGAGAAGAGAAGAGGGGAGAGCAGAGGAGAAAATGGGAGGGGAGTAGAGGAGAGGAGACCGAGAAGGGGAGAGGAGAGGAGAGGAGACCAGAGGAGAAAATTAAATTGCAAAAGCATATTAAGAGATACTTTTAAAAAATCTAAACAAATGGAAATATATATTATGTTCATTGATAAGAATATTGAGATAATATAAATCCTACCCAAATTTATTTACATTCAGCCTAATTCCAAACAATTCCCAAAACTCATTTATGGACTTTATAATAAGATTGGCAAATTTATATGGAAGAGCAAAGGGGCAAGAATAGCCAAGAATTTCTGGAGATGAAGGAAAGGGGGAGGACTCTTGCCTTACCAGATACCGGGACTTGCAAAGCTGTAGGAATGAAGAAGGTTCATGAGACCAGGGATGAACCAATTAAACAGAATAGAATACAAAGCTGAGATCCAACCCCCCCCCCTTCAGTGCCAAAGTCAGAGATGGAAAATAAGGCTAATTTGGGACAAAACCCTGATTTCAAATAGCAATTAAAAATAGGTTGCAAGTACATTGCTAGCTAAAAGAAAAAAATCTGCTTTATACTGAGTTCTGTTCTCCAGTGAATGTCACAGGTGTGAATGTCATTCATGTAGTCAACATTATTTTTGAAATATATATTTTTAATTTGTAAAAGTTTCAGTTTAAGTTGTAATGAGTCCTTTATTCAATTTTAAAGATAGCATTTTAATTTAAAGACAGTTGTGGAATGGTCTTACTTGAACATCTTTGGAGGTCACCTCCCCGGTGGAGCCACTTCTGACTCCCTGAGGCAAGACAAGCTGCCAAGTCTTCTGAGTTTCCACAGCTATCTGCACAAATACTCACTGTAATGCATTTCATTTCTATTTCTTTATATCTGTCTTTCCTTCCAGAGAGTGTGGTAATCAAGGGGAGAGACACTGCCTTTTCATCTTTGTGTCACCTGGGCTGAACCAGGTATTTGGTCTACAATGAGCACTCAATAAATATTTATTGAATGAATGAAAGAATGAATGGATTTCTCTGAGACAGCTTAGACGAAGTGCTTTCTGAATGCAGGGACAGGGCCTAGAAGACTACTTAAGGAATCATTTCTGTTTGATAATTCAGTGATGAACTGGGAGTGGAGGCTATAAAGGGAAAGATCATACAAATAAAAATAAATAAAAATTCAATTTATCCAGGAAACATTTCCTTTTCAATGGCAGGCATTTTAAAGGTATGTCATTTATTCTGAGTACTAGGCTAGTAATTTCAAAACAAGAAAAAAAGTTACATATTTTATGTTTCTACTTTGCACAAAATATGCTCACAATATTTGTTTGCTGGAATAAAAGGTCTCTTGAAAATTCCAAAATCATTTCTCAGTAAGAGGTGAACCAATTAAAATCAGGTATTGGAAAGAAAAGTTTGATGAGTGTGTGGCGATAGACATTTGAGAGGGCTGCCGGGAAAATGATGCATGTACGTCATTTGTTTCCACCTAAATAAGAGAAGGAGAAAAAGAAACCTGACAAGAATATTGCATGAACTCTGTCATAAGCTGGCCCAATGTATTGGGTTGGGATACTTCATACATGTGAATTTCCAGAAGGAGTTCTTCCATGCCTCTTCGCATAGCCAATCACCAGTCTAGTCATTTGTCCACAGATATTCCTCTCCACCCCACTCCGTATATATATTAAGGGACTCATAAAAACATTCAGGAAGCGTTTTATTTTTATTTCAAGGCCCTACTTTTTCTGCCTGGAAACGTCTTCTAGCTGGGACTTCATATGTTGCGAAGTTGTTGCTATTGTTGTTAGGTGCTGTTGAGTCGCTTTCAACTTCTAACGACCCCATGTGCAGAGTGAAGTACTGTCCCGTAGGGTTTTCTAAGCTGTAATCTTTATGGGAGCAGATCATCAGGTCTTTCTCCCAAGGAGCCTCTCAGTGGGTTCGAACTGTTAAACTTCTGGTGAGTAGCCAAGTGCTTAACTGTTGTGCCACGATGGCTCCTTGTTGCCGAGATAGTAGCTGGCTTTTATAATTCAAAACGGTTATCTCTAGATATACCTTTTGAATCATTAATTTGGATATTTGGAATAGTTTGGGTGCTAATTCCATTAGAAAGTTATTTAAGAATGGTAACTCTCATAGGTCTACTTTCCATTAGCTGAAACATATCCATCATCAGAATATGCTATTTTATGACCATCCCGGATAGCACAGACTTCAAAAGTTAAAGTAGCAATGTGTAGGTGATACGAACGGGAAGATCGGAGCCAGCCTGCCTGGATTTGAATTCTAGTACTGTCTCTCACCAGTTTCTCAGATTTGGGCCCATTGTTTCACCCCTTGTGTCGGTTTTCTCACCTGTAAAAAGGTGCTGATGATAGCAAAAGTACATCTCTCATAAAGTTGTTTTAAGGTTTAAACAACTTACTTGGTATGAAAGCATTTAGAATAGAGACTAGCACATAGGAAAAATTGTGTGTTTATTTTTGTTATTATCTTTGTTATTATTACAGGCTCCTGGACACCATGGAAACCCTAGTGGCGTAGTGGTTAAGTGCTATGGCTGTTAACCAAAAGGTCGGCAGTTCGAGTCCACCAGGAGCTCCTTGGAAACTCTATGGGGTAGTTTTACTCTGTCCTGTAGGGTCAGTATGAGTCGGAATCGACTCGACTGCAGCGGGTTTGGCTTTTGGGTTTTATAGCACGCCCTGGAGCCCTGGTGGTGCAGTGGTCAAGAGCTACAGCTGCTAACCAAAAGATAGGCAGTACAAATCCACCACCTGCTCCTTGGAAACCCTATGGGGGCAGTTCTCCTTTCTTATAGTGTCGCTATGCGTGGAATCCACTCAACAGCAATGGGCTTGTTTTTTTTAATAGAATGCCATACGCTCTTACCATCACATGATCAATCTACTTACTACTTAGAAGATACCTAGCCAAGGAAAATGGGAAGTGTAGTCAAACATAGATCAACCTAGCATTGCCATATATTTGTTTAAAAATAAAGCAAATGTCTGTGAATCCCAGAAGCCAACATTAGAAAGGCATGTAGCAGAGAAGGAATAGGAAAGTCCCACTTTCTTCTTCATCACCATTACCCCTACACACAACAGGATACGTCACATGTTACACTTTTGTAGAACAATTTACAGTGGGTGTCAGCAAACTTTTCTGTAGAAGTCGAGAGATTAAATATTTTCAGCTTTGTTGGTCATATACTCTCTGCAAAGACTACTCAACCCTGCTGATGGTATGGTGAAAGCAGCCACAAACAATATTTAAACCAATAGGTATAGCTGTGTTACAGTAACACTTTATTTACATACGTAGGAAACCCTGGTGGCATAGTGGTTAAGTGCTATGGCTGCTAACCAAGAGTTCAGCAGTTCGAATCTACCAGACGCTCCTTGGAAACTCTATGGAGCGGTTCTACTCTGTCCTGTAGGGTCACTATGAGTTGGAATCGACTCGATGGCAGTGGAGTGGGTTTTACATAAGTAAGCACAGGCTTGACTTCCTCCATGGGCCATAATTTGCAGACTCCTGATTTACAGCACCACACACTAATTCTAGTTTTCAGCAATTCTGTCGACTGTGTTTGTTATGAGTTGGTGCAATGTAAAAAGTTGCTGATATTAACCTCTGCTTTTTCTTCCCTGTTTTTTTTTTTTTTTTTAATTTTTATTAAGCTTCAAGTGAACATTTACCATTCCAATCAGTCTGTCACATGTAGGTTTACATACATCTTACTCCCTTCTCCCACTTGCTCTCCCCCTATTGAGTCAGCCCTTACAGTCTCTCGTTTCGTGCCAACTTTACCATCTTCCCTCTCTCTCTATCTTCCCATCCCCGCTCCAGTCAAGAGTTGCCAGCACACTCTCCCGTGTCCACCTGATTTAATTAGCTGACTTTTCATCAGTATCTCTCTCCCCCCCACTGACCAGTCCTTTTCATGCCTGATGATTTGTCTTCGGGGATGGTTCCTGTCCTGTGCCATCAGAAGTTCTGGGGAGCGTTGTCTCTGGGATTCCTCTAGTCGCAATCATACCATTAGGTGTGGTCTTTTAATGAGAATTTGGGGTCTGCATCCCATTGGTCTCCTGCTCCCTCAGGAGTTGTCTGTTGTGTTCCCTGACAGGGCAGACATCGATTGTGGCCGGGCACCAACTAGTTCTTCTGGTCTCAGGATAATGTAGGTCTCTGGTTCAAGTGGCCCTTTCTGTCTCTTGGGTTCTTAGTTGTCGTGTGACCTTGGTGTTCTTCCTTTGCCTTTGCTCCCGGTGTTCTTCCCTGTTTTTACGTTTCCTGGCCCCTTATCCATGCTGGATAAATTGATGAGTCCCAATCATAGGTTTGGGCCTTTGTACATTCCCTTCTGTTTGCTACTCTAGATCCACTGTCCACACTTCTACACTCTTTTCTGCCCTTGTTGGGTTGGCAAGGTGACAGGTGAGAGATGGGTACTGCCCTTCGGAAACTACATGGATGATTTCTTATTTCCTCTGACTATCATGTGGGTTCAGCCAATGGAATCTTAGTAGTAAGAGATAAAAGGAAGGAGGAAGATGAGGTGTTTCTTCCCCTGACTCTCTTCTTGCAATCACCCTAGGACAGCTGTGTTCTTTCACAGAAGTACTATTTCTCTCAAGACAGGCGACAGTGCTATAGCACTCCTTCCTCTTTGGTTCTAGGAACTACTTCCTATTGTACTTGTCAGCTTAGAAAACTATTCCTTGTGATCGCCCTACGTCCACAACTTTGGAAGTAGTCCCTTTGAGAATAAATCCTCCTTGAATTCTCTTATTTAAATGTTCCATGTGTTTCCTGTTGTGGCCTTGGGGCTGGAGTTTACTCACCAAGAGTACTTAATATTTACTTTCCAGGTTTGTGAGTCACATGGCATGGTGGGAAAGAAGGTTTTCAAAGCTTAAAAAGGACAGATGGTTAACAGAAAGTGGCAGAGAAACGAAGAGTAGAGATGAAGTCTTTGGGGAATGCAAGTGGAAGTCCAAAACTCAGCCTAAAAAGATAAACTTCAGGCTCAGGTCAGGCATCCATTTGAAGAAGAACTTGATCTGGGGCATGGAGAGCAGAGCAAAACTTCCGTGACTGAGACGGGAGTGCAGAAATTTCAGGCCCAACATCTGCTGTGGTTGGGCCCATGAGGCACCCATTACAAAAAAAAAAAAAAAGTTTCCATCAAGTCTATTCTGTCTCCTAGTAACCCTGTAGGTGGAAGTAGAACTGCCCCACAGGGTTACAAAGGAGTGGCTGGTGAATATGAACTGCTGGTCTTTTGGTTTGCAGTCAAACTTTTAACCACTGTGCCAAGCATAGGACTGTGCTTTGTTCTTGCCTTGAGACTGGTACTGAAGTACCTGCATAAGGAACTAAGTCTTCTAGAGATTTCTTCTAGTCCATTTGAGAGAATTCCAGCTCAGTTCATAGCACCCATCAGATACTATGACAGCTCTTTTTAGTCCCCTATCCCGTAGCTTTGAATCTTCATTCTTGCTATCCTCAACCAATATCTCATAACTATGAGGCAATGACCCCTGTTCAGCATATGCTTGTCTTCTACTTGAGATCCGTTTCTCCTATGCCCTTTCCTCCAAATTGGACCTTGTGGAACAAACTCACTGCTTTGGATCTCATAGCTGTGTTTACCTAAAACAACCTCTATAGCCAGGTTAGTTGTCCCAAGGCTGAGGGGGACAGCCTCCCAGGCACCACTGCCAACCCCAAACTTGTAAGTAGAGTAGCATGATCCACCTCCCTGTCTATCTGGTTTCTCCAGATGTTTTTTAGGCAGTTGACCAACTTCCTGCACAAGATAAGAAAAAAGGAGGCTGGGGTCACAGACCACAGAACCAGTTAAGACCAAATCTGGCCCACCTGATATGTACAGAACCATAACGCCCGTGTCCTCTGGGTGACCCTGGAACTTTTTTTCCCTCTGGTCTGAACCAAACTTAAGTGACCCATGGTTGGGTGAAGCCTTTCAGAAGCGAAGTGTCCAATCCTAAGATCCGGTTTGAGAGACTCCCCCCCACTTTTGGACTGAGCAAGTGCGGCCATCAGAACCACCCCAGAATGTCTTTTTCTGGCCAGGATCAATCGACGACCTTGCTCCTTCCTGCCAGGACCCTACCCTTAATAAATACTGTTTTGACCATTGTTCAGAGAGCCATCTTGGTGACGTAAGTCCGGGTGTGCTTCTTTGCTCGGCCGACCAAATAAAGCTGCTTTCGCTTTCACCCGTTTCATGTCTCTATGGCCTCACTGAGTGAGAACTGAGACCCCTGGTAACAGGGCCACATCCCACAACTCAGGGAAAGGGGCTCTGACAAACAGGCTTCACTTTGATTCAATGTATGCTGTGCACCATAAATGCTTCCCTACTCTCCCTGCCTTCCATTTGGAAGTTGATCTATTTGAAAATGCACTGTGCTTCTTGACCTTGAAAAATCCATATGTTCACACATGCGCACACTCACACTCAAGGAATGCAAAATGCTTTTTGATTTCTAACCTCATTTGCTTAAAAGCAGCAAAACAAAGGTGTGGAGTGGTGAGAAATCAGAAAGAAAAAAAAACCTACCACTGAATAGTCACACGCAGAACTAGCCATGGTTTCAATCTCTGCAAGAAAAAAAGCCAGCCCAAAGTGATATATGAAGAGTGAGAAAAGCACAAACTAATGGGTGACTGGTTAAATTCATCTTCAATAATTCATTTAGAAATCAGGAGCAGCATAAAGCTGGAGAAATCTGAAAATGTCAAGAGAGAGACCTATTAAACTACTTTCCAACTTTCCAACCGTTACCCAAGGTCAGGGGAAACATTAGCCTGAAACCATGCAAGTCCTGGCTCCTCCTCTCCGATTTTAACAACAAGATGATATGCTTTGTTCTTCAAGGTCTAGCCCCCACCCTTAGAGGAATAAAAAGGAAACAAACCCCAGAGATAAATACACGTAATTCAGATTACTCTGGTCTTATCTGTTAAAAGGCATTAGTTTAGTAGAAGCAGCAGTGGGTGTGAATTATTCAATGCCCATATCCTTCCCAACTTTAAGGTTTTTTTTTTAAGTTTGGTGTCAAGACCATTAATAATTGATAAAGCATTTGTAAACCCTTAGCAAATGAAGAGTCGAGGGACACATTAATAAAACATCTTTAAAAATCTCAGTGTCTGGGCTGATTCTCAGCACTCTGTCCAAAGCCGAGTAAATGGGCTTGTTCATCCTGCAGCTGAAAACAGCACAGTCTAACAAGGTGAGACGGGGGCAGAGGGCAGAACCTTTCAGGAAACCAAGGCCATCTTTTACACGATTACTCTTACCCCTCCAGCTGATTCAAAGTTTAGCACTGGTCCCCAAATTAAATCCTTGGGCCAAGATTTTTCTGCTGGGTCGCTAAATAAAAAAAAAAAAATTTTTTTTTTTTTTACAAATGGACTTTTTGACATCTCTATTTGCGAAGCAAAACATCCAAGAGCCTGGGGGAATTGGAAGGTTAGGCATTTAGGAAGGGTCAGTGAAAATCTTCACCTTGAGGTCGCTGTTCAAATTCAACCCAGGCTAAAGGAGAGGTCAGGGCGGATGGACGCCACAGCTTTGGTGCAGTTAAGTGGCTTGGTTCATCTTATTTTCACTGGATAATGCAAAAGAAATCTCAATTTATTTTACTGACCTAGCATTAGGAATGAAAAATAGTGCATGTAGGCAAAGGAAGGAGCTATTAGCATATCAACCTGTCACAGCCCTTGGGCAGAACAGTGATTGTCAAGAAATCTCAGTGTAAATAAGATCAAGAGGCAAGGGTCAGGATTCCAGAGCAGACAGGCACTTACCACAATCCTATAGAGAGAACTACCCACTGGAGAGTGACCTGGTAGCAATTCCTTCTTTGGGTAATTTCCTTCAATGTCAAGATACAGAGTGGCCGTTTTAGGGGTGGTGGATGATTTGAGCCACACTTCCAGACATTTATTGAACACCAGCTATGTGCATAATCCTGAAGGCCCTGAGTACATAATGATAATATAGGACCTGGGCTGTACTTTCCTGGAGGTGTTACTTGATTCCTGGAGGTGAAATGCATAGGTAAATAGAGACATGTTTTCTCAAGGTGACATAAGATTTCAAGGTACCAGCTTAGAAAATAATTCTACTGAAGTCCTAAGGTGCGTATTACAAGGGTCTCCAACTGATACACTTAGGTGCATTATAGCGTAAAATATAAGGTCTCTCCATCCCTAAACATTTTGGTCTAATTTACTTAATACTGCTTCTACCTGGATTCCCATTCTGCAGGTTCAGTTCTGCTCAGGCCACAAGAAGGAGGTGAATGAGCCTTTTATCTGGAGGAGTTCTCACTGGGACATGCAGTATGTACTTTCTGCTCTGAATAAACTCTAGGGTAGCTGATCCATCTCTAAAAAACATAGAACTTTATCACATCTGTAGCAAAATGTCCAGAAGAGAATAAGGCCTTTCTCAGTATAATTTCCCCTGTTGGCTTCTTTGGTTTCTATTAGGGTTAGGGTTTGAGTTTGATTTAGTGTTTGGGTTAGGGTAAGAGTTAGAGTTAGTATTATCTCAGATTTTCCTAATTAGTAAAAGGAGGTCTCTAAAATGGACACACACCCTCATTCTAGAAAGTCTTCTTTTCCTTTTCACTTACTTCATCACTCACCAAATGCTGTAGTCTACCCTTGTACAAGTTGCCATCTACTGTCACCTGAACTATGTCTTATCCTCCTAAGGGATCTTCCTCCAGCCATTCTGGCTCTCTTAAAATCTTGGTCTTCATATCATCCGGAATGATCTTAAAAATGAAAACCATTCCGTGTCATCACTCTTAAGATCCTCCTTTTCAGAGCCCATGAAGGCTCACATGAACTATGCCCTCCCCAGCTTCTCCCCAATCCTCTAATGATGGCCTAGACACAGTCGTAACCTTTTATTCTTTGTGGTATATTCCAAGCTCATGCCTCTCTAATGGTTTTGCCTTCTCTGATTCTTTTCCAAAAAAATACTCTAATCCTGGATCTTCACATCTTTGGTCCATTCTTTTAATTCATCCCTCAGCTTGAACATCAGAGGGACCCTTCCTGACCCTTTAACCTAAGTCCTGTCTCCCTTTCCCTCCCATCCAACTCCCTACTCACTATCAAATCCCTGTTTTATTTTCTTCAGAAATCTTAACTATGTGGTTAATATATTTATTTGCTTTTTTGTCTTTCCTATCTGTCCCACTCCCACTTTCAATTAGTTCCATGAGAACAGGACCTACTGAATGAATGTTAAATGTTTATGACAGTGACTTAAGACTTTACTCTTCAGAAGTATATGTACTAATACAGAAAATTAGAAACATACCACATTAGCTATTAAAGGCAGTGTGTGGAAAGTATCATAAGTGAGTGTCCTGGATAGAATTGTGTTCCCCACAAAATACGTGTCAGCTTGGCCAGGCCCTGATTGCCAGTATTGTGTCATTGTCCTCCATTTTGTGATCTGATGTAATTTTCCTATGTTTTAAATCCTAATCTCCACCTGTGGTTAATGAGGCAAGATTAGGTTATATTAAAGAAGATTAGGGTGGGATGCAACACCCTTACTCAGGTCACAGCCTTGATCTGATGTAAGGGGAGTTTCCCTGGGGTGTGGTATGCATCATCTTTTATCTTACAAGAGATAAAAGGAGAGAGAAGGGAGCCGAGAGAGAGAGAGATCTAATACCACCAAGAAAGAAGCACTGGGAGCAGAGTGCGTCATTTGGACCCAGGGCCCTTGTGCTGAGAAGCTCCTAGACTAGGGGAAGATTGATGATAAGTACCTTCGCCCAGAACCAATAGAGAGAGAAAGCCTTCCCTGGGAGTTGGGGCCCTGAATTCAGACTTCCAACCTCCTAGACTGTGAGAGAATACATTTCTCTTTGGTAAAGCCACCCACTTATGGTATTTCTGTTATAGCAGCTCTGGGTGACTAAGACAGTGAGACTGAGGACAGATCACAAGAGTTCTAAGGAAAATTACTTTTGTCCAGAGTGAATGTGGAAGACTTTGTGAAGAAGGGAATCTTGTAGGTGATGGTTGAAGAGTCTAAAATCTGGGAATGGTTTTAGAGGAACATGGTGCTCAGTGTAAAGCATAGTCGAATATCTTTCAAGATGCGTGAATGAAAAATCCCAACCTATCATTGCATGAACGAGGGAAGGGAGACCAGTTGAGGCAGCCACCACCCCACAAAGAATTTCATTTCTTTCATGATGGCTCAAAATTTTACCTCATTATTCAGATGAAGAAATGTAAGGTACTTCCTGGAGATTTCAAAGTGGGAAATAAATGACTCATTTTAAGAAATTAAAACTTTGTGTAAAAGGAATAAATACACAGAGTTTATACATTCCTTGTGATCAAATACTTGACTACCTGTGACTGGTTATGATTTAGCTCCCTATGCACAAGAAGTTGTCACTTAAATAATATTAGGAATAATCTGAAAGAATCTTAAATGTGATGTTTCTTCCTTGTATCTGTCCTCTTCTCGACCCCAGCAAACACACTTTTTTTAAAAAAAATAAAATAAAAAAACAACAGATATGACTATAGATATTAAAAAACCCTGAATTTTTTTTTTATTTCACGTAAAGGAGACAAAAAAGGATAAGCCCTGCTAGTATCCCATTACTCACTGTGTCCCTCGCCCAGGTACTTGCTCTCGTAATAATCTTGTTCTACTTGCAGCAACACAATTCTCTCCAACAGCCTCCTATATCCTTGTAGGCAGTGGGCTGTGTCCATTCCTATCAGCACAAAAGATGCAACGAAAAAGGTCCCGAGGTAGAGCGTCAAGTGCAGAGCCAAGTAAAGAAGTGTTGGCGATGACACAACCCTAATTACTATGGGTGCTGTCAGATAAATCACCTAGTTAGACCCCTACTGTCACTTTACTTCTCTGCTGGTATCACCTGATGTTTTTCCAAAGCAAAGTCTACCCAGCCGTTAAAATAAATAAGGACGCCATTACTCCTTTCAGTCTCCTCACAGAAGAATAAATTAAGAACATAAACACATGCCCGTTTCACTGGCACTGAAGATTTCGTCTGCTATCTGACAAGAGGGTATTTAATTAACTCTCGTACCTGTCTCTCCCTGTACGAGGCAAACAAAGCAAAGAGCTTTAGAAGAATAATTAATTCAAGGTGTAAAAGCAGCATCAGATTTAAAAACAACAACAACAATAAAAAAAACCCTAGAGACGGAAGCCAGTAGGAGTCTGGAGTGTTTAATTATCATGGGTTGGGAACCTCCTGATCCTGGCTAAGAGGTTTCCCACCAAGGATTCTTCTGACATAAGGGCCCAGCTGGTCATGCTCCACCAAAGGGTATGTAATAAACCCTGGGGATTTAATATAGGGCCACCTCAGAAGGTTAAAAGTGTGTCTTTGAAAAATGGGTGCAGCCAGAGTATAAAAGCATCTCAAGTATCTCACCTTCAGAAGAGTGTACGTTAGAAGATATTTTCCCAGTGGTGAAGATGGGTTTGCCATATTAGAGCACAATTATTTTCCAGTGTCAGTTTCTGCCTGCAGAGGGACCCTAGTTTCTTGCCTATCGTATCTTATTTGATGGATGAATTTGGAAGGAGGGCCTAGTGTGCTGAGTTCACTCCTCCACATGCCACTTCTGCCTGAGCCTGTCAAACAGGCAGAATCAGTTCTCCACTCTTCCAAGCATAAGGCCGGAAACCTGGGGGCTTAGTGGTTAAGTGCTACGGCTGCTAATCAAAAGGTCAGCAGTTCGAATCTGCCAGGCGCTCCTTGGAAACTCTATGGGGCAGTTCTACTCTGTCTATAGGGTCGCCATGAGTCGAAATCGACTCAACAGCAGTGGGTTTAGTTTTGGGGTTTTATCCATTAGGCTTACAGGTTAGACAGCTCCCACAAGGGAAGCCTGGGCTTCTACCTTTTTGCCTGTAACTAGAACAAAACATTAAAAGCTCACTGTGCCACAAATCTTAAATCACATTCTGATTCATAGCAACCTTAAAGGACAGAGTAGAACTGCCCCATAGGGTTTCCAAGGAGCGTCCAGTGGATTTGAACTGCTGACCTTTTGCTTGGCAGCTGAGCTCTTAACCATTTCACCACCAAGGATGCTTCTGTAATCCAGGTTTGATTATTTTTATTGTTGTTCTGCTTGTTTGTTGTTAGTAGTAAAACTGCTATTTTGCTCTCTATCTAACTTTCATGTTTTTCTCTCAGTTTTTTTAGAGTTTGGACAAGGAGGAGGAAGTCGTTTATTGATACCTCAAATACCTCTTTCACTGAGTAGGAGGAAGGTTTGGATATCATAAGAAAATGTCAATAATTCAGTAGAATCTTGATATCTTACTATTTAAGGCAAACTAAAAAAAAAAAAGGATTCCACTTATTAAGGCCTTAGGCTTTCCTGACTCTGATTTTCCCCTCTTGACTCAAATGAGCTTGTGAAATTTTTTTTGTCAAGTCAAGGTTAGCCCTCTTCTTTCACCCCAGTAGATTTGGTGCTTTGGACTATCTCCTACTTCCAAGCCCTTTCACCTGAGATCCTTCTTTTTGTGCCTCTTTATACACCTGGCAGTCATAGTCAACTGGAATCTCCTCTTAGAATGTAGCTCTGGTGAGAACCTGGGTCCTCGACATGATGGGACGGGTTGGGTACTAACATTTACTATGTACCAGAAACTTTTAAAATGCTATTGTAACACCTCCAACAGGATAGAAATACATATACACAAGATTATTCATCATAGAATTGTTTGTAAATGCACAATACTGGAAACAGCCCCCCAAAACCAGCAAACAGTCCATACGTAGGAGACGGACTGAGTAAAACTGGGTGCGTCCACACAATATAGCACTGTGCAGTTATCAGGAAGAACGAGGAAGGTCTGTGTAAACTTCCATGAATTTCTTGAACATAATGTTAATTGTTACATTGTTGAATATATTGTTATATTATTAAAATGAACAACAAAAAAGAGTATCTATAGTATGCTACTTTTCAGGTAAGAAAGAAAGGATTATAAGAAAATATGTATTGCTAACATTTGTACAAAAATGAATAGGAAGGATTAACCAGAAAATAATGAGACTGATGAGACTGTTACCTACAGGGAAGAGTGGAAAGGGGGTGACAAGAATAGGGGAAGGTAAAGGGGATGAAGAATGAAGGAGGGGTCATAGTTTTCTGAATATATCTTTCAGTATAGTTCTTTCGTTTAGAACATGCCCCCAAATAAATGTTGTTGTTGTTAGGTGTGGTCGAGTCGGTTCCCACTCATAACGACCCTATGCACAACAGAACGAAACACTGCCCGGTCCTGCACCATCCTTACAATCGTTGTTATGCTTGAGCTCATTGTTGCAGCCACTGTGTCAATCCACCTTGTTGAGGGTCTTCCTCTTTTTCGCTGACCCTGTACTCTGCCAAGCATGATGTCCTTCTCCAGGAACTGATCCCTCCTGACAACATGTTCAAAGTATGTAAGACACAGTCTCGCCATCCTTGCTTCTAAGGAGCATTCTGGCTGTACTTCTTCCAAGACAGATTTGTTCATTCTTTTGGCAGTCTATGGTATATTCAATATTCTTCACCACCACCACAATTCAAAGGCATCAACTCTTCTTCGGTCTTCCTTATTCATTGTCCAGCTTTCACATGCATATGATGTGATTGAAAATACCATGGCTTGGGTCAGGCGCACCTTAGCCTTCAGGGTGACATCTTTGCTCTTCAACACTTTGAAGAGGTCCTTTGCAGCAGATTTGCCCAATGCAATGCATCTTTTGATTTCTTGATTGCTGCTTCCATGGCGGTTGATTGTGGATCCAAGTAAAATGAAATCCCTGACAACTTCAATCTTTTCCCCGTTTATCATGATGTTGTTCATTGGTCCAGTTGTGAGGATTTTTGTTTTCTTTATGTTGAGGTATAATCCGTACTGAATCCATTATTGAAATCAACCAAGTTGCTGGGGAACCCAAAATGACATATTCATGATCTATTCTGTAAAGCTGAAAACAAAAATTATTGTACACAAATATACTCAAGTTGGTAAATTTGGTTTTCACAGGTATACGGGTTAACAATTCTGAAGTAACTTTAACTGCATGCTAAGACTGAACAATTAAGTAAATATGTAATGGCTAATGAGAATACTTTCTCATTGTTGGAGAAAGAGCATGAATAAAGAAAGAAAGGTGAGAGTAAACTCTGATGTTGGGTGGAAATTCCTACTGTAGAGAACAACAGCAATGAATATGAACTAACTCATGGCTTTTTAAAAATAAATATACAGAAGGATAGATACAAAAATGTATACGTGTGTATGTGCACACGGGTACTTGTGCGTATTTTCCTAGGTTTTTTTTTATCTGCTAAGAGGACTTAAAAGCAATGACATCCTGGTAGCAGTTAGCACATGTTCAAATCTTGATTTCTAAATGTTATTTTCCTGTAAAAGGTACAGGACTCCTTGGAGAAAAGGTTGATACTATGGCTGGAGCAGGAAAAATACAAGATGAGGCTGGAATATCTTGTGATGCCAGAAAGTTAAGAACATACTCAAAAAATGATGAAGCCATGTTGAAATGACACAGGAATCAACTTGGTGAAACTCCCAAGAGCCAAAGCTAGGATAATTTGAGCAACCAAGTAAATAACCATAGTAATGAATTAAAACCCATCAAATATAATAAATATGTTTAAGTCCATGCCGATATAAGTACATAACTGAATAATAAAAAAAGTTGTTGTTAGGTGCTCTTGAGTCAGTTCCGACTCATAGCACTCTATGCACAACAGAACTAAACACTGCCCAGTCCTGTGCCACCCTCACAGTCGTTGCTATGTTTAAGTCGATTCTTTGAGCTCATTGTTGCAGCTACTGTGTCAATCCATTTTGTTGAGTGTCATCTTCTCTTTTGATGACCCTCTACTTCACCAAGCGTGATATCCTTCTCCAGGGACTGATCCTTCCTGATAACATATCCAAAGTACTTAAGTTGAAGGCTTACCATCCTCATTTCCAAAGAGCACTTTGACTGTACTTCTTCCAAGACAGACTTGTTTGTTCTTCTGGCAGTCCATGGTATATTCAATATTCTTTGCCAACACCGTAATTCAAAAGTATCAATTCTTCACCAGTCTTTCTTATTCATTGTCCAGCTTCCACATGAGTATGAGGACATTAAAAATCCCATGGCTTGTGTAAGGCACACCTTAGTTCTCAAAGTGACATCTTTGCTTTTCAACACTTGAAGGAAGTCTTTTGCACAGATTTGCACAATGAAATATGTCATTTGATTTTTTGACTGCAGCTTCCATTGACATTGATTGCGAATCCAAGTAAAACGAAATCCTTTAAAAACTTCAATATTTTTTCTGTTTATTGTAATTTTGCTTATTGATCCAGTTGTGCGAATTTTTATATTCTTTATGTTGAGGTGTAATCCATACTGAAGGCTGTGGTCTTTGATCTTCATCAGTAAGTGCTTCAAGTTCTCTTCACTTTCAGCAAGCAAGGTTGTATCATACTCATATCGAAGCTTGGTAATGAATTTCCACAAATCCTGATGCCCCATTCTTCTTCCTATAGTCCAGCTTCTCAGATTATTTGCTCAGCATACAGATTGAATAAGTATGATGTAAGGATAAGACACTGGAAAATAAACAAAGATTTTTCTTATAGTAGAATTCGAATTAATAAATATAGAAGAAAAAATTAGACACACAATAACAACTTTTTTTTTTTTAACGGAAAGTATGTGCTTTTTTTTGTTGTTAGTTGTTTGTTTTGTTTTTCCTTAATGTGATTTGTCAGTCAGGTGGAGTATTGAGTCTATTTGATTGCCACAAGCTATTCTCTTCAACACATATCTACCCTGTATGACGGAGTAGAACTGTTCCATTGGGTTTCTCAGGCTGTAATCTTTATAGGAGCAGATTGCCAGATCTGATGAATTCTAATTGGCAGTCTTTTGACTAGTAGCTGAGTATTTAACCATTGCTCCACCAGGGCTCCTTTTTACAATAATAATTTTTGAAGGTAAGAATTGTCAGTGGATATTAAAATTAGTGCACCAAAGTATCATGAGAAAGAGGACATTTGAAGAGTCACAAAGTATCTCCCCACAAGATACTTATTAATTACAAAACGAAAATGGTGAATTTAGAGTAGAGAAACCTGCCAGTCTCCATCTTAACCAGTCGATTGAAATTAACATCACCAATAGTAAGATGTATTAACACTACGTGGCCCCTGTTTCAATGCACTGAGACGGGCACAGCATCACTTCTGTGGCATTCTTACAACAGTGCATTCTTGACAAGCATAAGGAAACATTAGGCAAGTCCAACTGAGGGATAGTATACAAGATAACTGGCCAGTACTCTTTAAAAGTGTCAAGGCCTTAGAAGATAAAGACTGAACTGTCACAGATTGCAGGACATTAAGCTG
This sequence comes from Loxodonta africana, assembly GCF_030014295.1. NCBI lineage: Eukaryota > Metazoa > Chordata > Mammalia > Proboscidea > Elephantidae > Loxodonta > Loxodonta africana. Next base: position 65,962,870 of record NC_087360.1, read on the forward strand.
ACTTGGAAACTAAATACAATATGAAATCCTGAATTGGAGCCTGAACCGGAAAACAGATATTAGTGGGAAAATTAATGACATTTGATCAAGGTGTGTAGATTAGCTAAAAGTGTCTGAATTTGAGTTGCATCAGTGTTAATTTCCTGGTTTCAATAATTGCGCTATGGCTATAGAAGGTGTTAACATTGGGTGAAGTTGGGTGAAGGATATGCAGGAACTCTGTTTTTATAACTCTTTTATACATATCTAATATTTCAAAATACATTTTTAAAAATGTTATACTTAATCTTCTTATGAACCCTGTGAAAATCAAAACCAAACTTGTTGCCATCGAGTCAATTCTGACTCATAGCAACCATATAGGACAGAGTAGAACTGCTTCATAGGGTTTCCAAGGAGTGGATGGTAGATTCGAACCGCCAATCTTTTGGTTAACAGCCTAGCTCTTAACCACTCTGCTACCAGGGCTCCTTTAACCCTACGATGTAGATATAATTATCTCTACTTTATCAGTGAAGAAATTGAGACCTAATGAAGAAAGTACATACATTAAGATTACCAAACAAATGATAAGCTATACCCAAGTCTGCTTGACTACTATAAACAAGCTTTTGCAATATACTACATGGTAAATCTTTCCAAGAGGAGCCCTGGTGATGCAGTGGTTAAGTGCTTGGCTGCCAACCCAAAGATCTACAGTTAGAACCCACCTGCTGCTCCAGTAGAGAAAGTTGTGGGAGTCTGCTTTTGTAAAGATTATGGCCTTGGAAACTCTATGGGGCAGTTCTACTCTATCCTATAGGGTCCCTGTGAGCCGGAATCAACTCAATGGCAGTGAATTTAAATCTTCCCAAGGTTGATGATTTCTCTAAATGGATGGCATCCACATCATTGCTGTCTTTTACTCATGGTCCAATATGCGTCAGATAATAATGCATTCCTACTTTAAGTTTTTATTTTAAGAAACAACAAATGCCAGGAATAAAGGTATGATATTTTACACATTGAATAGTGGTCAAGGAAATAAACACTTCCAAATTTACCTACAATCACAATCAACTAACCAAATCACTCAAGGCAAACAGTGTTATCTTCTGGAATTTTTATATTCTACGTTGAGTGACCAATTCCTTTAATAATGGGGCAGTGACTTCTCTACATTACTTTGAACAGCTAACATATGTTAAGGATCTAGTATGTGCTGTAGGGTCACTATGAATTGGAATCCACTTGATGGCAACAGGTTTGGTTTGGTTTGAGTATATGCCAGACACTCTGCTAAGTTGTTAATTGTTGAGCACTGTTGAGTAAGCTCCAACTCATGGAGACCCTGTGTATAACAGAAAGAAATGCTGCTCAGTCCTGTGCCATCCTCACAATAGTAGGTATGTTTGAGCCCATTGTTGCAGCCACTGTTGAGTCTCTTCCATTTTTTCACTGACCCTCTACTTTACCAAGCATTATGTCCTTCACAGGGATTGGTCCCTCCTAATAACATGTCCAAAGTACGTGAGACAAAGTCTCACCATCCTTGCTTCTTCTAAAGAGCATTATGGCTATAATTCTTCCAAGACAGATTTGTTTGTTCTTCTGGCAGTCCACGGTATATTCAATATTCTTTGCCAACACTGCAATTCAAAGGCATCAATTCTTCTTCAGTCTTCCTTTTTCATTGCCCGGCTTTTGCATGTACGTGAGGTGATTGAAAACACCATGGCTTGGGTCAGCTGCACTTTAATCTTCAAGGTGACATCTTTGCTCTTTAGGATTTTTAAGAGGTCTTTTGCAGCAGATTTGCCAAACGCTAAGAGCTTTATATAAAGATTTGCATCCCATCTTCACAATTCACTGTGGGTGAGGTACAAGTACAAACTCCATTGTCAGAGCAGGACGTGTGAGGTAGCTTGAGGGGAGGTAACTTGCCCAATCAGAAATTTGAATCCAGGCTTTCCATCTGACTTCTGAGCTCATGCTCTTCCCCAGCTGCACAAAATGTTCAGGGCAAATGGAAGATAAGTGCATTTGATTGTAATAAGCCGTCCTCGTCTCCTCTTCCTGGTCTCTTTGACAACTCAGCGTGCCTCCAAGTACATAATTATGACTGTTGGTTTCTTGAAAAGGTCAGGCAGGGCCCCTCAAGGTGCATGCTTCCATCACACACCATGCAGGCATATCTCTCCTGGCTTTGTCATTTGTTGCCATAGATTTCCTATATTTTCAATTATGTTCTTTTTCAGAACTGGTTAAATCAGATTGGAGGGCAATAAAGGGTTAATGAAATTATCTTGGCATAATTATTCATTATGAAGCATCTCCTGTTTTAGTTGTGCCATTAGATGATTTTATTTGGAAAGGAAAAAAAAATCTTCTGGGGCATCAGCGACAGCACAAGCTGATAAAGGAAGAGAGAGCTGCCTATTCTTTAGAGATTTTGATCACAAGTGGAAAAGCATGTTACTTGTCAAAGGTGCTATTAGGAAACTCACTGTGAGATGAAAAGTAGAACTGAAAAAAAAAAACAAAAAAAAAACACAACCACCTGCTTTGCTTTTTCCATTGCTCAGGAATGTTTGTGTGTGTTTGTTGAAAAATGACAGTTTGAAATGTAAGACAGAAAAGGCTTAGGTGATGCTAGCCTTTGTTTTGTACTTTGTTCTTATTGTCTGTGGGGGTCCAGACACCCTGAAGTCTTGCCAGCCCTCCTTCTCCCTCCCTCAAAAGTGGCTTGATAATAACATGTTTAGAAATTCAGACAGAATTACATCTTAATTAATAGAAAGGAAAAAAAATGTAAAGCAGAAGGAGGATGGCAGTAATAAATACATGAGGCTGTCTTTTACCTAAAGCAAAATGGATTCGCTCTACCCTTAATCTTTATTATGCAGCCATTTTGTGGAAGGTGTTCTGGGTTGATGCTTTGCTTTTCTGAACCAAAAAGCATTTCTGTAACTCAAGCTGTTAAAATCATGGATAGGAACACCAAGTTGTTGTTTGTTTTGTTGTTTTTCTGCCCCCAGTGTGGAAACATGGAATGTTATCATCCTTGAGCCATAAGTCACACCACCCTCTTTTCTACCTATGAATTTGTGCTAAATAGAGCTGGGTAAATGCAAACTTCAAGGCAGATAATCTCAATAAATCTGTGTGCATGCTATTTGAGATAGCCTTCTGCATGAAACCATCTGAGTGAATGGTAGAAAAACACTGGGTTCTAATAGTACCCTTGACTCTAACTAGCTAGGACTTTTGAAGAACCTCTAGCTGATAAGCTGACCACTAGCTTCTTTGTGTTTTAGCCTTTTCTCCACACAGTTCCTATAGTTATCTTCCTAAACAGCAAAACTATTTATGGCACTCTCCCATGTAAAAACATCTTTTAACTATCTACAGTCCAAAAAATAAAATTAATATTATTTAGATAGGTAAGTAATGTTCTTTGCAATTGTATTACAGAGGTTTGGAATGCCTGTCACTTGAATAGCTTCTCCTAGGGATTGGCCCACCTATCATCTTTCTTCTGAGGGACAGCCTTTGAAAGATGGAGTAGGATGACCGGTAGCCTATGAAATGGGTCGGTAGAGAAATACCACCCAAGTGTAAATGAAGATTATTTGCTAAGCCAGTTTTATTCCTTCCCTAAAGTTTTGGCTAGAAAATATCGGGAAAAATCAGCTGATTGCTACTAAAAACAGTAAGTAGACAGATATGAACAGAAGCAGATCTGAATTAATGGTTGAGAGCTAGAGTGAAGAATCTGAACTCTTGTTGCCAAGATTCCCAGAGCTGCTTTGGATTCCAAATAACCTCCCTGGTCCCAGCTCTGGGCTATTAGTTTTGCTATGGTTTCTTCTCTTCCTCAGCCTAGATGTTTGGCTTTGCCTGGGTTCCTTTCAGTCCTGGCCATAAGGTTGAGATCTTTGTTTACTTACCCCCATGCATATCCTTAACCATAAAATGTCCATAATTTAAATTAATCCTTGGGTGGTACAAGTGGTTAACACAATTAACTACTAATGAAAACGTTGGCGATTTGAGTTTACCCAGAGGTGCCTCAAAAGAAACCTGGGGATCTACTTCTGAAAAATCAGCCACTGAAAACCCTAAGGAGCACAGTTGTGCTGTGAAACACACATGGGGTTTACATAAGTCAGAGTCCACTCGGTGGCAACTGGTGGTGGGCGTGGAGAGCGAGTTTATTGTGAACTGAACGTAACAACCACTACCACCGTCATCTCTAACAGGAATAAAACAGCAACCTGGCCCTAAACTAACTTCACCTTGCAGATGCTCATTCTTTCTTAATGTCTTAGCTCAAATGTCATGTCTTTGGAAAACCACACTGCCCTCAGACATACATTTTTCAACTTCATTTCCAAGATATTTTACTCATATTTCTGTTAGAGCAGTTACCACATTTTAATGTGGTTATTATTTTATCTTCTTCCTAGACTAGAGCCGCTTATAGGTAAGACCCATGCCTGATCATTTTATATCCTGGTATTTAGCAGTATCTGGCACAGAGCTAAAACTCGATAAGTGACATGTTGAATGAATACATGAGTGAGAAAAAAAAAATCTTCAACATCTCTCACTTATATTTCTAGGCTTTAATTTCCTAATCTTTAAAATGAAAGGCTTAGTTCAGTTGATTTCCTTGGTCCCTTTCAACATGTGATGAATAGATGAAATAGGCAGTGTACTAAAATCTGGGACTCTCATTCTCTCAGAAACACTTTCCAGAAAGATTGCCCCTTTGATGCTGTGATGATTTAAAATAAATAGTTTCTAAAAGGAAACTGGTCTTTTTCTTTTAAAATGTGTTCTCCAAAATGCTTCCTCTGAAGGCAAACCCACATACAGGTAGAGCATGATACACACAGATGTCATTGTACTGACATATATATTTTATTATAGTCAAAAGCTGGAACATATGTCCTGACAGGGAAGGCCATGTTCAGGGGGATAAAAGGATAGAATACTTTAAACCAGGTAGAGTGGGTGCTGTGGTATGTAACCTGGATTCCCCCTTCAGGACTGGGGCAAGTGTTCTCCTAACTGCTGGGAGTGTTGGCTGATGATGATGCTCAACTGGGTCACTTCCTGGGAAAGAGAACTTCCTGGCCCAAGTCCTGATCCTCACTGGGGGCAAACTTCAATCAACGGTAAGTCAGTATGGTGGGGAGGGGGTCACTGGGGAATAGAAAGGCCCAGCCCCCCTACCTCAATGCAGGGCCACTCTGAAGGGCCATCTCAACATCAGAACTCCTGGTGAAATCTACACTGTAGTTCAACCCATGACTGCCCAGTCATGCTTCTCTCGCTCCCCATCAGGGGTCGATCCTGAGGGCACTCTCCAATACATTCCTGCTGTGCAAACCTCTGACCCAGAGTCTGTTTCCCCTGGACCAGACCTAGAGATGAAACCAGACCTGCTCTAGAAAATCATTAAGTTCATCTCCTGTGTAACCTTACTCTTTGGAGGTGTACTGTCCAATGTGGTAACCACTAGCCACAGATGGCTACACGTATTTAAATCAATTACAATTAAATAAAGTTTAAAATTTGGTGCCCTACCACACTAGCCACATTTCAAGTGCTCAGTAGCCACATATGGTTAGTCACTGATATCGAACAGTGCAGATGAAGAATATTTTCATTATCACAGAAATCTCTGTTAAAGAGTGTTGCTTTAAGAGACAAAATACTTACAATTATTTGTCAACCTCTCCTCCACTCCTAATTTAACCTCAAAGCTATCTCTATAGACTTCGATTGCTTTTTCTCTATTTTTCCAGATATTTCCCATGATTCTGAATAAGTACCTCCAAGGTTGTATACCAATAGTCATTATTTTATTGCAGAGGGGTTGCATATGTCTATTGTATAACCAGATGGGTTTAACTTTTATTTCCCCCATAGCATCTCATAGCATAGCAGATAGAATCTCTTCTAAAGAGCCCAGGTGGCAAACTGGTTAAGAGCTCGGTTGTTATCTGAAAGGTCAGTGGTTCAAACTCATCTGCTGCTCCGCAGAAGAAAAGACCTGGTGATTTGCTCTCATAAAGTTACAGCTTAGGAAACGCTTTGGGGCAGTTCTACTTTGTCCTGTAGGGTCACTATGAGTCAGAATCAACTCAATGGCACACAACAACAGCACCTTTTCTGAGAAGGGGATGTGACAGAAGGGAGAAAGAGATGTAAGAACTGGGATATTCTTGGTCCCTTATGCAAACAGCCTTCTGTGAGTCCCCTAACTGCCTTTCAGAGAGCAATGCGGATGTCTATGGTCTGGCAGAGGTTGCATGACCTCAGCCTTCTATGCAGGCTTCTTTTTCAGGACCAGCTTCTACTGTGATGGACATCCTCCTCAATTCATCATGGCATGGCTTCTGAGAAGAACAACTGATAGATATTGGAGAAGGCAAAAAGAAAGGGAGCTCATTGGAAGGCCACCGACTGCACACAGAATGATGCATGCAGAAGATGAGATCGAGTTAAGATAGAAATAATGCACTGAGTTGTGGCTAAGGAAAATGTGTCTCATGTATTTTAGGGGACACTTGAAGAGAAGAGACATTTGAAACCTGGCTGTATCACTTACAATCTATATGACCTCAGGTGATTTTCTTAGTCTCATTGTGCCTCAGTGCTTCATTTATAAAATGAGGCTAAGATATATTTGAGAATTGAAAGAGAAAACAAATAAATTTAATTTAACATTGCACATAACACAGTGTAGCCTGGCACTGAATATTGGTTCCCTGTCTCCATGTCCTGAGGCCACACAGGACATGATTTTCTTACCCATTCTCCTTAGACATTTCCTTAATTTCTTTAAATGAACTAGAAAAGGATATTTTGTATGTCTTTTTCACTGTTACTTTTGTTTACCTTTATCCAAATGTTTGAACAGTGAATTGTATATTATTGGTGCTCTAAAATGGACTGGAATGATGGAATAAAAAAAAATGATGAATATGGACTCTGAAGTCATACAGATATAACTTTGAATCCTGGTTCCATGACCACCTTAGTTATCTAGTGCTGCTATAACAGAAATACTACAATGACTTTAACAAAGAGAAATTTATTCTCTCATAGTCTAGGAGGCTACAAGTCCGAATTCAGGGTGTCAGCTCCAGGGGGAGGCTTTCTTTCTGTGTCAGCTCTGTGGAACTGTCCTTGTCATCAATCTTCTCCGTTGAGGAACTTCTCCGCACAGGGACTCCAGTTCCAAAGGACATGCTATTCTCCTGGCTTTTGTTTCTTAGTAGTATGAGGTCCCCATATCTCTCTGCTAGCTTCTCTTTTATATCTCAAAAGAGATTAATTTAAGACACAATCTAACCTTGTAGACTGGGTCCTGACTCATTAACATAACTGCCTATAATCTTGCCTCATTAACATTATGGAGGTCGGATTTACAACACATAGGAAAATTACATCAGATGACAAAATGGTAGATAATCACACAATACTGGGAATCATGGCAAAGCCAAGTTGACAGTTATTTTGGGGGGACACAATTTAATCCATGACAATGGCTAACTTTTTTTGTCACCTTGGGCAGGTTAGTGAACCTAAGTTTTAGCTTCTTCATCTGTACGATGAAGAAGATAAAAACTATGTATCTTATTAGGGTGTTGTGAGAATGAAATCAAATAGTGTGTGTAGTGCTTCCTTCGGTGTCTGGTAATTCTGAAGCTCTCAATAAATGTTAGAAGGTGTGATGAGGAAGAGGGGGAGGAGAAAAGGGGGGACAAGAAGAGATGAGGATTTGAAATACTGAAAAAACTTTAGAGTAAAATTAGTTTCCATAGCTTCAAACTTTCTCTGGATCCAATTTCTGTTTCTTGTAAGATGAAGCAGTATGCCACAGTTAGAGACATACCAGTTGTGGGGATCAAATTCCTGGATACAAATTTTGGTCCCAATGACCTTAACCACTGTCTAGCTATGCGTATTTTGACAAGTGATTTTAACATCATCTCCCTCCCCTTTTCTTTAAATTGGGAGTGACAGTGCCCATTTAACTGAGATATTGTAAAAAAGTATAGGAGGTCTTTATTTGGAGATGACTGCACAAACTGTTATGCACTCAGCTGCTAACTGAAAGGTTCATGATTCAAATCCACCTAGAGGTGTCTTAGAAGAAAAGCCTGGCAATCTGTTTCTGAAAAGTCACAGCCTTGAGAACTCTATGGAGTGCAGTTCTACTCTGTAACACATGGGGTTGTCATGCATCTGAATCAGCTTGATGTCAACTAGTTTTGGCAATGTAGCAGGTAATCAAAAATTTTAATGAAGACAGAATTAGTATGAGCGAACTTTTTTTCCCCCCAACTCCTTTCTTAACCAGTATCCAAAAGGGGAAAAGAACTACACCCACTCCTCACTTATAGACATGGTTAGGTTCCAAAGACAAGGTTCCTATGCAAAAATTGGCATTATGCGAAAATGGAGGATGACCACAACAGACCACAAAGTGGAGGATGACTACATCATTGTATAACTGTGAAATTACATCATAACATAGCCACCAAACCACTGAGAATCGTGGTCCAGTTAAGTTGACACATAACGTTAACCATCACAGCCAGGGTTACTCTTGCCTGGCACCTTGGCATTCATTACTTCCAGACATGTGTCGTTAAGGTACAAAATAGCTGCATAGTAGATTTTTTACTATTGTTGGAAATGTGAAATGTTGGATAATGAGAGTAGATAAGTGAGGAGTAGGTGTAGTGTTATCAAGGGCCTACAATGTTCTAAATATGTTTAAAAAAATTACATATGTTACTAATTTATTCAAAATGAATAGCTAATATCCACGTGATTATGTACATACACACACATACCATCCACATACGGACACCAATATGTGCATGTTTAGCAATACATTCTGATTGCATTGTATATAATTGCAAGTGCTAGAAAAAAAAAAGTTATTCCAGTTTAGAGAATATTTTTATGTTCTAGTTTTGTTTTCAAGTTAATTGTTTTAGAAACTATATTCTGTTCTGTTCATCTTGTTTCACTAAGACATTAAAAACAAAGAAGCTAAAACTCCAAACTTTGATTTGGTTCATGGTTTAGTAGATGCACAAACCAAAACAAAGCAAAAAAAAAAAAATCTTAAGGGACCAGTTTTAGATTCAGAATATTAGGGCTGCTTGTTATGGTTCTTAGTTTGCAGTTCAGCCCCACTTAAATACCCAGTAATTATTATAGCCCTTTTGGTTGTGTAAGGATGGGTGATTTTCCTGTTGTAGAATGATTGTTTATTTGCTGTATTACTTAGGCAGACCTATGGATGGAACAGCAAATTGAAATTAGAATGATAATTTGAAGTGTCCTCTTTGTTGTTGATTCATCTTTGTCTTCCAGTGGACTGTGACAAGCGCTGCAAACCCATTTGTGCCACCTACACTTCTGTTTGTCCTCGCAAGAGATGAGCGCCTCTGCCTATCTAGATTGTTATAAATTGGATCTCTGGGTCACTGTTAAGCGAGAAGGTGGAGACACAATATAGCTTAAGATAAGAGCCGACTTGTACTGGATGCCTGAATGAAGCTAGAACAGTAACAGCCATGTCCTGTTTTCAGCAAGATGTGTGCATTGGACGTACAGCATATTATTATTTATTTATTTATTTTAACAAAAGATCATTGATGAAAGGCGCTGCCTTGAAGAAAGTAAATAGCACAACTGAAGAAAAACAAACCTGCCTCAAGCACTGATACCTATTTTGCCCTCCTGGGACACAAGAAGAATGTTAATACAGATTAGTTTTAGACCGATGAGAACTTGGCCTCTGTACTAATTATATAACCAGGAAAATTTTTAAGAATGATACTTTTCAAAGGTTAAAAAAACAAATGAGCTTTTTCCCCATTCTAACTTTATGTAAGTCAATTCAAAACATTATGAACAGCATATTTCTCACAGGGCTTTTCGCTCCTTCGTTTACATTTGTGGGCTCTCTGTGGCTATTTGTACCGTGTTCATCAATTTCTCTTTGACTTTCTCGGTCCACTGGCACTTTAATTTTGAATATTTTATATTCTGTACCTCCTCAAGTTTTTCTTGATGTAGACAGCAATCTGTTTCCTTACCCCTCTTCAGTTTATTAAAAAAATATTCCTACCTAAATCCCCCATCATCTGCATTTACTTCTGTACTTGTGGTAGTTGGTTTTCCAGCTGTCTTTCTTTCCTAAAACCCCCTCAGATGCTCTTCAGAGGGGTCACACTGTCAAGAATTAGAGCGGAATGCCAGTGGGAACCTCTTGGAATCTATTTGCATAAAATAACAAACAGTGGGAGATCATCATGGCTTCAGGCTAAGTCTGGCCCTCTCAGTGAAAAACACCTGTAACTCCTCTAGTATGAAAGATCTTGTCATAACCTCCCAGACACTAGGGACAGTTTTTAGTGTTAGGGAGAAGAGAGAGAGAGGACAAGAGGGAGAGATGGAGAGAGAGAGAAAGAGAGAGGTGAAATGCACAGATCGAGTTTAGGGAAAACCATTGGTGAGAGAACTGAGGAATGAACTGGATTTTTATATTATGTTGTCATAGTTTAAATTCCCTTAAAACAAAAATTTGGGTGCAGACAGATTTTTTTTTTTTTTGCACCCAGTGACCTCAGAATACTGGAATGAGGAAAAAAGAGAACAAGACAGGAAAAGAGGGAAGGCTAGTAGAGGATGAGTTATCAAGCTGGCTTCCCCTATGGGCTATTGAAGCTGAATCCTCTGGGAATCCCTTAGAGAAACTGGGCAGCAATCACCTCAGAATTATCCTTCTCAAATGTGGGAAAGCTGGGGGCATTTACCCATTGATCCCAGGTCCCCACTGGTTGAAAATTGCCTTCAGGGACATTAGTTTGCCTTCACTTCTGGGTTTCAGAGAATTCCTTGGGGCAGAAGACAGAGATGTTGCAGTCAGTTGAGGTGGGAATGCTGTCCACCACAGCTGTAGCTGAAGAGCCAGGTGAAGACGGAGTGAGGTGGGGCACGAACGGCAGATACCGTAACTGTAAACGACTTAAGTTTTCCTTTAGCAGAAGCTCATACTACAGTCCTGGAAATGGGGCTAGATCATTGTCGGGGTGTAGGATTGCAATTATCAAATGAATCAAATAAAAGAATTTTATCCCTATAGTCTTTCCTACTCACCTTCTCCACTCACCCCAATCCTCCCCGCAACACCCACTCACGCATGGTGGTAAAGGATGGTTGCTTTGTACCCAAGGAATAAAATGAAATGCAGAACTTTATAAATGATATATTTTTCCCCTTAACAAAACAGCATTTGTTCAGGTTGAACATTAGAACCAGTGGGGCACATCAGCACTGCAAACTGAGGGTTAAGGGCCTGACGGGAACCAGTGTGAGAAGAACTGCTGCTGCCAGCAAACGACTATGAATAGGAAACCGGCTGATCAGGTTAAAGCCACAGAGGAAGAAAAGTGGGTGCCACAGATTCATTTAGTCAACAAATGTGTGTTTAATTTGGACTAAATAAATATGGCTCTGACTTCATACAGGCCCGGCAAAGTTGAGAAATAGAAAGTGTGTGTATGTGTGTTTGTGTATGAAGAAGAGAGACAAACACACAGTGAAGTAAATACACAAGTAACCAAATATACAATAACATAAAGAAGCCTATTTCCGTAAAATCTCAATGAGTAAAGATCACGTTTCTCACAGGGCTGTGTAACAATCCCTAAGCAGAGAACAATGAAGGTATAAAAGACATGAATATTCTTGGTCCTTGAAGATACCAAGAGTAGCCCAGAGAGTCCTGTCGGTAGATGGAGAGGTCCAGTCAGCCACCCCTAGCAGAGACAGAGCACTCTGAACAGCTGGTAAGCGATGGAACCAGGAAAAGGAAAAGAGATGGGAGAAGTCTTCAGGAGCTGCCATAATTGTGGAATTTGAGGGAGAGCTTTTGATTAGAGTGAATTTCTGTGAGATATTTTCTGAAGTACGTGGTTAAACTCCTGATTCAGGCACTTAACACTCACAATAAAGATAGACATTTTAATAAATTCTAAAGTCATCTTTATGATTCCTTTAAAGGTAACTCCTTCTAAAGATTAGTCCATGCGGAACTTCCATTTATATTTGGGCTATTTTAAATTGCAAATTGTGAAAAGTGCCATAAAGTAAGAGATTATAGTACAATCAGAGAGAATAATGGTGGGGAGTATTGCTTTAGAGAGTATGGTCAGAAAAGTATTTTCTGAGAGGTGATAACTGAGAGTGAAGGATTAAAAGGTACCAGTCATTAACGAGTGCAGGAGGAAGCAGAGGGAATAATAGCAAATGCTAGTTCCTTAGGCGAAGAAGAGCTTTATGTACTGAGAACCCAAAACTGGAGAGAGTAGCATGAGGTCAGGCTAGAGAGCTAGGGAGGGATCAAACCTTACAGGTTCTTCCAGGCCAGTAGAAGTCTGAAATTTATTCAGAGCATAATACAAAGTTATTGAGGGGGTTTAAGTAGGAGAATTGATCAATATACATTTTCAAAAGATCTGGAGTGTTGTAAGGGGAGTGGATCCAGTGAAATGGCAAGGTTGTAAGCCAGAAGATAGATGGACATAGAAAGTTATTGGTTGCTTGAGCAAGGAGAAGGAAGATAGCATTCATGAGAATTTGTGAACATTTCTAACATAGCCCAGTGATCTCTTTAAATCAGAAAGCAAGATTTGAGATTGGTGTTTCCAGGCTTTGTTTGCTTGTGTTTCAGGGAGAAACTGCTATTTTTTTGGGGGGGGGCGGGGGTCGGGGAGGAGGAGAATCTCCAGAAAAATCAGGAAGTTATGCTGGTTATGGCACAAACATTCTTTGACCCTTTATATTCCCCAAGGTTTGGTGTCCTGCCTTGGATTACAAGGATTCTAAACCCAGGACTGCATCTAGATTCTTAGTTTCAGATACTTGATTAATGGCTGTGGTCTTAACCAAACAGTCTGATTCTCTCTCACATTTACTTTAATCAAATTTGGCTTCTCTTGTGTTAATGAGGGTTCTTTCCCAGCCCCCACCTCTCTTTACTGCAGTTCCACAGGCTCCATTGTTAGTGCTTCTCTGGCTTCCCTTCTGATCCCTCTCCCTTGTTTAACTTTTATGCATCCCATCTTGCTCTAACAACACTTAGAATAACACTCTGTGTTACTGCAATTTTGTCTTCCTGAAAATATCTGTTTAAACCATTAAATATAGGTTTTTAAAAAAGCAGCAAAGAAAAAAAAATCAGAGAACCAGTTGTGAAGTAGCAAATGTTTAAAAAAAAAAAATCAAACCCATCACCAACTAGTTGGTCCCAACTCATACTGACCCTATAGGACAGAGTAGAACTGCCCCATATGGTTTCCAAGGAGCGACTGGTGGATTCCAAACTTCCAGCCTTTTGATAAGCAGCCAAGCTGGCAATCACTGGGCCACCAGGGCTCCAGCAAATGTTCAGAGGTGCTTTATGCATGAGCCTAGTTGAGTTGCCATACACTCCTTGTCAGAAAGTGAATACCTTCCTGTGTTTATTCAAACATGACATTCAATTCTTTATCAGTGCTCACTCATTATTTTTCATCATATATGTTTAAATCATACTATGATTTGACTGTTCTCATAATTTTCTTCCCCACTAATCATAGTTCTTCTTTAAAACCAAAAACAACTATCTATGAAGGCTTTCTCCAGGGGAAATTATCCTATGTCTTTGAACCTTCCTATAAACTACCATTTTATATCTCATTTGGGTCCTTTGTAGTTCTCTGCTTCAGTGTTGGCGTGCTTCTTGGTTAACAAAAGAAGACATCAGAGATTTTCTGCCTCAGGTTCCTGACCAGTGATATTCCCGAATCTTTCCTGAGGCCCATTCTTGGCCTTCTCTGCAAGGTTGCAAATTTGATATAATGCAATTAGCTGTTGCCTAGCATGTATTTTTTTGAGAACAACAAAAGGTGTAAATAATGGGTTCCATGCCCATCAATGCTGCCATTTCTGTCCATCTGTCTAATTGCTATTGACCATGGCAAGTAGTTTTTGACTGAGGTGCAATGTAAAGTAATATTGATTACAGTCAATGAACTTTTCTGCAGTCACTGAGTCAATTAGGGAAAAAATATCTCGAGTTGCATCTCATGTAACAAAGTCCAATCCTCTTGTCACTGATTTGTAGCCCTGGTTTCTCAGCCTCGGCCTGAATATTGGAGGTAAATTCCCTCTTTTGTTTAATATCAAACTCCCATTGCCCTGAGCAGAAGGATAGTAAAAAATAAGTCTGTATGCCTGCTGTTCAAACAGAACAGAAGGAAATTAGAACAAAAACAGATTTTACTTTTAATCCTTCAAATAAGAAGCTTTTCCACATGCATTTTTTTTTTCTTATCAGCGGAATATATATTTTATTCTGGGTTAACACTCAAGGAATCCGTATCAAGAAGATATCAGCAGTTTGCAGCTGCTGTCACCCTGGAAAGAGGCTCAGTTCTGATTTCGCTGAGATGGCTGATAATGATAGCATTATGGATGGAGGGAGCACCTTTCACCCTGATATGCTTTACAGAAATCACTCCTGCCAGCTGTGACTGCTGATGCTTAGAACCTTGGGGACTTAGATGAAGCAACAGAAATGCCACATAGTGGGGAAATGGAGAGGAAAAAGCACAAGGCCACTGGACAGGTACAACCATATGGCGTAGAGACCCATTCAGGAGCAGGGAGGTCATTCAGTACTCCTGACACTTAAGCTTGGAGGTCTGAAGGTTTACAACCTTGATGGTTTACTGTGCTAACCTATCTGTGGAAATTCACACAGGCCTTTGATCCCAGGGCCTCGGTGGCCTGGGGTATAAAGGGAAAAAGTCACAAGTTTAAAACAGATGATTGACATAGCTCTTATTACACTTAATTTGTATGGGATTTTCAGGGAGATTTTTGCTATTAAAACAAAAAATAAGTGAGTTGGACTTTTACTATGCATTTGGGTATTCAAGGCCTAGTAAATATGTACATCATTGTCACCAAAAGTTCATAGCTCAGTTTTAAAAATGCATTAAAGCTTTGGTATTTATATATTTTTTTTGATGGAGATTTTTCATGGGAATCCCCAAACTGTCATATGTGACAGATAAGGTTGCTTACTGTTGTTATGGTTGCTCTATGTGGTTAAGTGCTACAGCTGCTAACCAAAGGGTCAGCAGTTCGAATCTGCCAGGCGCTCCTTGGAAGCTCTGTGGGGCAGTTCTACTCTGTTCTATAGAGTCGCTATGAGTTGGAATTGACTTGACGGCACTGGGCTTGGTTTTTCTTTTTTATGCTATAGAAGTAGAATTTCAGGCTTGAGGAATTTAGTTAACTTCTACCAAACTATGCCGGTAGCAATTGGTTGTCTAAAATGAGATCCAGAGATACCTTTCTCTAGGAAATGTTATTAAATAACCATGGAGGTTAGTTACATTTTTGCTGACAGTGTCTCTAATAAAACATTTCCTCAAGAAAACCTTCTGCTCCTAAACCTGTGAGTCTCAAAATTTTAATCTGCTAAATATCTTCTCTTTTCGAAGATGGGTTTTCTTGGTAATCAGTGTATCTATGACTACTGGAATTAGATTTGTTTTAGCATTAGAGTTCACATTGTATAATTTGAGTGTTTCATTCTAGTTTTAGTGACAATCTTATGCTAACCGTAGCCAGGTAAACTTTCAGAAAAAACACTCCTTAATGTATCTGTTTCATAGATTGCTCAATGTATTTCATCCCATTTGTTCCCAGAACAAAAATACTGAACGTTTTCATTACAGAATTTGGTTGCTGCTAATTTATTATAGGGCCATAATTAATGTAATTATATTATCCTACTGAATAAATCCACCACTTATTCCGCACCCCACCTCTCTGCAGATATAGTACTTGCCACAGTTCCAGTGTGAGAGTGATTAAAGCTTTTGCCAAGGTAATACATCATGCAATCTTGAGCATATAAGGTGAAATGATTTAAATAAAAAACTTCCCACTCATTCCCTATAGCTCTATAATTCCCTTATGAAGATTAAATCATGGTCAGAAGATAGAGCTGTTTGGTATACTTTCCTGGGGACAGCTGCCTCCTGTGGATGGTTGAGCAGGTTGTCCACTGCCCAGTCGTACTTAATAGCCTTTCCCACACAGTGATAGTAATAATTCCTTCACTCAAACACTGAGTGCCCATTATGGACCTTTTTCTAAAACTTAGGATATGTTTTCAGAATATTGTCTGGGTATCTGTTTTTCATAGAACCAGTATTTTAGTGGGGGGAGGTATAAATAAACGAGAAAATATGTAGTTATGTAGTGTGATTAAAGTAATATGAGGTGATGTGAAAATGATTTGAGGACTCTTTTAGACCAAGTGGCCAGGTTGGCCATACCTGAAGATGTGATGTTTTTGCCAAGACCAAGCAATGATCTGGGAAAGAGTATTTCAGGCACAAGGAACAGGAAATCACAGCTATTAAATGAGAAAAAGTGTGGCTGGAGCTTAGTGGGCAAGGGGAAAGTGATACCACATCAAGTCAGGGAAGTAAAGAGAGGAAGGGAAGATTTTGTAGGGATAAACCAAGAAGGGTCAAAGATCCAGCTTTCATTTTAAACAAAGTTTGAAGGCACTAGAGTGTTTAGAGCCGTGGAATGACATGACCTGACAGGTGTTTTTGAAAAGGTCTTTCTGGGTATATGGTGTCAATTAGAGAATAGGCAGCAGGGGGCCAGTTAGGAGCTGTGACTGTTGTCCAGGTGAGGAACAAAGCTGGTGTGGTTGAGGGTGGTAGCAACAGCAATGGTCACAATATGCTTTGACGGTAAAGTCAATGGCATATGGAAATATAATAGATACATGATGTGTAAGAAAGAGAGGCAGTAAAAATAATCCATGACTTTTAACTTGAACAACTAAGAGAACCCTATCGCCATTTATTGAGTTGGAAAATTCTGTTGGAGAAGCAGGTTTGTGGTGTTGAGTGGCTAGAATTAAGAGTTACTTTCTGGATATATTAAGCTTAAAGTTCTTTTTAAATATTCAAGAGAGATATTGAATAAGATATTTGATGTAAAGGATTGGGACCTGGAGGAGATTGGGGCTAGAATTGGAAATTCATTCAATTATTGATTAATATCCATTTAAACATTCAATGAACACTTATTGAACATCTTCTACTGAGGTCATACATGACACTAGTACTTCAGACACAAAGATAGAAATATCTGTTCTCAGTCTGATTGTAGGAATAGACAGTAAATAGAAAATGTCAACACAGCATTCTAGGTGTTATGATAAGAGGTATATAAAGGATGCTACGGGAGCCCAGCTGGAAAGCCTGGTGGTGTAGTGGTTAAGTGCTACAGCTGCTAACCAGAGGGTCGGCGGTTTGAATCCACCAGGTGCCCCTTGGAAACTCTATGGGACAGTTCTACTCTGTCCTATAGGGTTGCTATGAGTCGGAATCGACTCGACCGCGCTGGGTTTGGCTTTTTTTTTTTTATGGGAGCCCAGAGGAGAAGTTTCATGGAAGAATTCCTACGGGAGGTGATAAGTGAACCTAACCTTAGAGGAAAAGTTAGTTAGCTAGTTGCAACAAGAAGAATAAGGATATTCCATTTGCAATGACATGGAGGTAAAAAAGAATCTGGCTTATTAAAAGAGTAAAATTTTATCACTTCATTTTAGCATAGGCCATGTACTAGGGTAAAGCCTTGAATATCACACTGACTAAACGTTGTCCTTAAAATTATTGGGCTTGAGGAAGGATTATAATCAGATTTTCCTTTTAGAAAGAATTCTCTGGAAGTAGCTTAGAAGATGGATTCCTAGAGCCATTGAGTCGAGTCCAGCTCATGGTGACCCCATGTACTGTAGAGTAGAACTGCTCAATTGGGTTTTCTTAGTTGTAATTTTTTTTTTTAATCTTTATGAAAGCAGATCATCAGGCCTTTTTCCTGTGGTGCTGCTGGGTGTATTTGAGCCATCAACCTTTAGGTTAGTAGTTTAGAGCAAATTGTTTGTGCTCTAAACTACTAATAGATTAGAGAGGAACAATACCAGAGGCTGGTAACTCATTTTATTAGCTTTCTGTCGCTGCATACAAATTACCACAGACTTAATGAATTAAACAACACCCACTTATTACCTGACAGTTCTATAGGTCAGAAGTCTGGGTGGGCTTAGCTGGGTCTTTGCTTAGGGTTTTATAAGGCTGAGCGTAGTGTGTTGCCTGGGTGACTATTTTATCTGAAGTCTCTAGGGAAGAATCCACTTCCCAGTTCATTTAGGTTGTTGGTGGAATCCAGTTCCTTGTGTTTGTAAAACTGAGGTTATCAGCAGCTGCTCTCAGATTCTAGAGGCCACCCACTTTCCTCATCATGTGACCCTTCCATCTTCAAAGTCATCAATGCCATGTTGAATTTTTCTTGTGCTTTGAAGCTCTCTGAATATACCTTCTGTGACCAAAGATATTCTCTGCTTTTAAAGGGCTCGTGTGGTCAGATTAGGCCAACTCTGATTATCTCCTCTTAGATTAAATGAAAGCCACTAGATTGGAAACCTTAATTACAAAGGAAAATTCCTTTGACCATGTTACATAACATAATTAGTCCTGAAAATTAGGGCAGGAAATCTTGGATGGCTAATTTAGAATTCAGCTTACCGTGATCATTCCACCATTTAGAAAAAAAAAAAAAAAAACCCATTACTGTCGAGTCAATTCTGACTCACAGCAACCCTATAAGAGAGAGTAGAACTGCCCCATATGGTTTCCAAGGAGCACCCGGTGAATTCGAACTGCCAACCTTTTTGTTAGTAGCCGTAGCTCTTAACCATTTAGGAAGAGGTTATAATAATCTTGGAAGAGACCCTAAGGATCTTTATTGAGACAGAGGCAGTAAGAATGAGAAAGAAGGATGGGTTTAAAATATGTTTAAGTGGTAGAATAAAAATAGTTGATATTTGACTATCTGTGTTAGGTGGGTTAGGGAGTAGATCAAAATGATGATAGAGTTTCCTTTGTTTGGATTAGATGGACTATAGATAATTAAAAGGAGTAGCAGGCTTAGATGAGCATGGATGGAGAGGAATAGAAGTGGAAACAAGGAAATAATGAGTCGTAGCTTGAGACTATCAAGCAGAAGCATCAATGATACAGTGGGATACACTAGTGGGGGCACCAGTGGGCAGATGTATGAAAACATCTGTTACTCAGTGAAATGCTTTTGCTTCAAATTCAGATATTTGGGAATTTTCAGAGTATATATGATAATAAAAAACATCAGAGTAAATGAAATTCCATAGAAGAAAACATGCTTTCAAATGTATTTTGCTGTTTTGCCTCAAAAAGCATGTACCGCATGTCATATTTTGTTGTAGAAATACATAAACCCCAAGAATCTCAATCCTAGAAGGAAACCTACAGATGACATCATTCATTTATGTCCGTATGCGATGGTTGACTTCTGTTTAAAATGTGTCCATGATGGTTATTTAGTCTTTGCTTTAATATTACCTCTGAAAAAGAATTTATATCTTCTTTGAGAGCTGGGTCTGATAAAACTTGATTCTTAAAAGATAATGAACAGAATATATATTCTTCTCAAGTGTACATGCAATATTCTCCAAGATAGACCATATACTAAGCCATAAAAAAAGCCATAATAAAATAAAGGTTTGCAATCATGCAAGGTGAGTTCTCTAACCACAAGAGAATGAAGTTAGACTTCGTTAACATAAAGAAATTTGATAAATTCCAAATAGATGGAAATTAAACAACACGGTCTTAAAACACCAATGACTCAAAGAAGAAATTCCAAGGGAAATTAGAAAATACTTGGAAATGAATGAAAATAAAGACACAACATAACAAAACTCAGGGCATGTAGCTAAAGCTGTGTTTAAGGTAAATTTTATAGCTGTAAACACCTATATTAAAAGGAAAGAAAGATCTCAAGTCAGTAACTTAACATTCTTCTTTAAGGCATTGAAGAGAGAGAGCAATCGAAACCTGAAGCAAGCAGAATAAAGGAAATAATAAAGATTAGAACAGAAATAAATAAAACAAAAATAATAGAGAAAATCAAGAAAACCAAAAGTTAATTTATGAAAACATCAACAAAACTGACAAACCGTTAGCTAGACTGACTAAGGGAGGAAAAAAGAGAGAGGGAGAGAAAAGGCTCAAATTACTGAAATCAGGAATGAAAGAGGAGGCATCAATACCAACCTTACAGAAATAAAAGATTCATCACGGAGTACTTGATAACACAGCAAATATGGCCAAATGTTAATATTTGTCACATTCATTTGGCAGCCAATGTAACCATATCGATAATGATATTTATGTCTATATTCATATCTATCTATAAAATAAACATAATAAGGGACTAGTGAAATAAAATAATAGTAATTAAGAAAAACACCATGATAGATGTGAGGGAAAAAAATTGCGGAATGAAGGAAGAGAAAGAAGAATATAGAAAATGTGGTTATAAGAGCATTATGGTAAGAGAGATGAGAGATAAGGACAACAATGAAGAAGAAAAGAGAAAACAGGAAAAAAAAAGAATGGAGAAAGATTGGATGGATGGAGCTATAAGCAAGAGGAAGGAGTAAGAAACTGCAAAATTCCTAATGGGGAGACTAGAAATACATAGGTAAACAGGGAAGGTCAGATTGAGGGGGTAAGGGATGATTTCAATTTTATTTATTTTGTGTATGAGTTGTCAGATGGAGATGTCAAATATTCAGAGCTCAGGATACATGGGGCTAGAGGTGACAGTAGGCATTTGTCTCATTTAGAGTCAAAATTTTAGATAGTAGTTTGAATGTGGAAGTGGATGTTATGTCCAAGGAAGATGGTGTAGAAGTGGAAAATGAGCACAAAGTACCTCACTGTGGCAAATATAAACATCTAAGAGGTGAGGAAAGAAGCTATCTGCTCATCTTAGATTATTTGAAGAGAAGGTTATATAAACTTTTTTTTTTTTTTGTAGTGACTGTGTTGTTTGTCTAAAGTTGGTTTGCAGGTCTTATATCACAATCCTAAACCTTCTAGCTTCCTGGTGGTGAGCCAAAATCTGGTCTGTCATCTAAACCTGAGTTATATGCAGTTTACTTTTTGGCTTGTGTCTGAAAGTGGCGCTGAAGGAATTGATCGTCTGCTCACCATTACTCATCCTTTGAGATGGGATATTCCTCCTAAGTGTAGCTGGAATGACATCTGATTCCAGAATTTCTCTTTTATGCACTGTTCTCTCCTATTTGTTCATTTTCCATAGTTAAAAATCCTGCCCCCGTTTTAGCTATGCTAAACTCTGAATGTATTTTTAGTAGATTATTGTAGATGCTCTGTCCTATAGGAATCGACTCGATGGCAGTGGGTTTGGTTTTTTGGTTTATTGTGGACGTATCTATTTGATTCTTTTGTCCACAGTTAGAACCCCCTGATTATAATATGAGGATTGATATACAATGAGCAACTTGGGCTGTCCACAGCTTAACCATTAACTGCAACAATATTGAAACACAAATTAAAAACATAGGCTCTTAATCTTCATTTCGGTCTTTCCATTTATGTGAGATATAAATCAGGTAAGTGTACTGGGATGTCCTTGAGATTCTTCACTGGTGACCTTACTACTGAGCATAAAGCTTCCGGGATGACTGCAGCCACATTGATCTCTCTGTGGTCTAACTCACTCTGGATTTTTTGTTGGCACTGCACAGCAGCTAGGCCAAGTTATTACATATTGTTCCATTCTCTAACTTTTCTATAGTATTATCTTCTATTGCCTACTATAACAACTCATTAATTGTTTTATGTGTGTATATGTTGTTTCAATAGTTAGCATAAAATCTTTTCAGGAGGAAACATGTTTGTGTTTTGTACTCCTTTTGAATGCTACAGCTTGGCATAATGCTGGGTATAGAAAATCTTTTTGATTTATTGACTGATGCGTTGGTTCCTTACTACTATTATTATAAAACTACACTAGATAAAATAGAAATAGTAACGGTGCCTTTGCCTGTCACATACAGTCATTGTGAGGAGCAAATCAGATGTTAGGAGGGAAACTGCAGGAAGATACATTGCTGTTATGGACACGTATTAGAGCAATTCAGTTGGATTTTTTTTTTTTATATATATATAGGTATCTTTACTAGACTTCTTATATGGAATTCTAGTCTTGAAGAAGACCCTACTCACTAGTTAGGAAATCATTATTCAATTTCAGTAGACAGACAATAAAGGTTTTTTGCATAATGTAATATAGAAGGGAGCTAGTTTTGACTGTGTTTTGAGGGTTTAATCACCTTCCTCTTTGTCACCATTAATAAAGACAAATAATCCTCTGAAACAAAAGCAAGGGTTTTCAGCAGCCATTCCCAGGGGCACTATGGGATATTTAAAATTTTCAGTGTAAACACAATAATAGTTGACATCTGCTGGACACCATGCTTACTAGCTTGTGGTAGTTTACAATTTCAACAGCGGATCATGCTACGTTCCTTCCCCCTTATGAAGTTGAGGTTTTTGGTGGTTGCTAGTCAAAACCACCACGACTTGTCTGTCAGTTTGTTGAACTGTGTTGGTGTGTGTTGCTGTGATGCTGAAAGCTATGCCACCCTGCTGGTCAACCATGGTGGACAGGTTTTCAGCAGAACTTCCAGACTTAGAAGAATGACCTGGCAATCTACTTCCAAAAAAAATTGGGCAGTGAAAATCTTAGGGATAGCTGTGGAATGTTGCCTGGTATAGTGCTGGAAAATGAGCCCCTCAGGTTGGAAGGCACTCAAAATACAACTGGGGAAGACCTGCCTCCTCAAGGTAGAGTCAGCCTTAATGATAGATGGAGTAAAGCTTTCGGGACCTTCACTTGCTGATGTAGCATGATTCAAAATAAGAAGCAGCAGCCATAAACATCCATTAGTAATTGGAATAAGTAATGTAAGAAGTACAAATCAAGGAAAATTAGAAGTTGTCAAAAATAAAATGGAATGCATAAAGATCAATATCCTAGATATTAGTGAGCTGAAATGGACTGGTATTGGTTATTTTGAATCAGACAATCATGTAATCTACTATGCTGGGAACAACAAATTGAAAAGAAATTGAATGGCATTCATTGTCAAAAAGAACATTTCAAGATCTGTCCTGAAGTACAATCTGTCAGTGACAGCATAATATCCCTATGCCTACAAGGAAGACCAGTTAATAAGACTATTATTCAAATTTATGCACCAACCACTAATGCCCAAAATTAAGAAATTGAAGATTTTTGCCAACTTTTGCAGTCTGAAATTGATCAAATATGCAATTAAGATTCATCGATAATCGGAGATTGAAATATGAAAGCTGGAAACAAAGAAGAGGGATTGGTAGTTGGAAAATATGGCCTTATTGATAGAAACAATGCCAGAGATTGTATGATGGAATTTTGCAAGACTAAGGACTTCATTGCAAATATCTTTTTTTCAACAACATAAATGGCAACTGGACACATGACCTTGACCAGATGGAACACACAGGAATGAAATCCACTACATCCGTGAAAAGAGACAATGGAGAAGTTAAATATCATAGATCAGAACAAGGCCATGTACCAACTGTGGAAGAGACCATCAATTGCTCATATGCAAGTTCAAACTGAAGCAGAAGAAAATTAAAACAAGCCCATGAGCGCCAGAGTAAGACCTTGAGTACATCCCACCTGAACTTAGAGACCATCCCAAGAATAAGTTTGGTGCATTGAACACTAATGACTGAAGACCAGAAGAGTTGTGGGATGAAACCAAAGACATTATACATGAATAAAGAAAAAAGATTACTAAAAAGATAGGAAAGAAAGAAAAGACCAAAATGGATGTCACAGGAGACTCTGAAACATGCTCTTGAATGTAGAGTAGCTAAAGTGAATGGAAGAAATGATGAAGTAATAGCTGAACAGAAGATTTCAAAGGGGTGACTCTGAGAAGTCAAAGTAAAATTTTATAATGAAATATACAAAGCCCTGGAGATAGAAAACCAAGAGGGAAGAACGCGCTTGGCATTTCTCAAGCTGAAAGAGCTGGAGAATAAATTCAAGCCTTGAGTTGCAATACTGAAGGATTCCATGGGCAAAATATTGAATGACTCAGGAAGCATCAAAAGAAGGTAAAAGGAATGCACGGAGTCACTATACCAAAAAGAACTGGTCACCATTCCATCATTTCAGGAGGTAGCATATGATCAAGAACCAATGGTACTGAAGGAAGAAGTCCAAGCTGCACTGAAGGCATTGGTGAAAAACAAGGCTCCAGGAATTGACGGGCTACCAATTGAAATGTTTTAACAAACGGATGCAGTGCTGGAAGCGCTCACTCATCTATGCCAAGAAATTTGAAGGGCATCTACCTGGCCTACCAACTGGAAGAGGTCCATATATGTGTTCATTCCAAAGAAAGGTGATCCAACAGAATGAAGAAATGATAAAAGAAAAACAAACAAACAAAAAAACCATTGCCTTCAAGTGGATTCCGATTCATAGGAACCCTATAGGACAGAGTAGAACTGCTGCACAGGGTTTTCAAGAAGCAGCTGGTGAATTTGAACTGCTGACCTTTTGATTAGCAGCCGAGCTCTTAACCACAGTGCCACCATGGAGAAAATGATAGAACAATAAAACTTTGCTGAAGATAATTGAAAATGGTTACAGCAGTACATCAACAGAGAACTGCCAGAAATTCAAGCCTGATTCAGAAGAGGACATGGAATGTGGAATATCATTGCTGATGTCAGGTGAATCTTGGCTGAAAGCAGGCAATACCAGAAAGATGTTTACCTGTGTTTTATTGACTATGCAAAGGCATTCAATTGCATGGACCATAACAAATTATGGATAACATTTTGAAAAATGGGAAGCCCAGAACACTTAATCATGCTCATGAGGAGCCTGTACTTAGACCAAGAGGCAGTTGTTCTAAAAGAGTAAGGGGATAATGCATGATTTAAAGTCAAGAAAAGTATGCATCAAGATTATATCTTTTCACCATACTCCCTCTATCTGTATGTTGACCAAATAATCCGAGAAGCAGGGCTATACGAAGAACAGATTGAAGAATCAGGATTGGAGGAAGACTCATTAACAACCTGCGTTATGCAGATGATACAACCTTGCTTGCTGAAAGTGAAGAGGACTTGAAGCACTTACTAAAGAAGATCAAAGACTACAGCATTCAGTATGGATGGTACCTCAACATGAAGGAAACAAAAATCCTCACAACTGGACCAGTAAAAAAAATCCTGATAAATGGAGAAAATATTGAAGTTGTCAAAGATTTCATTGTACTTGAATCCATGCCCATGGAAGCAGCAGTCGAGAAATCAAACAACGTATTGCATTGGGCAAATCTGCTGCAAGAGACTTCTTTAAAGTGTTAAAAAGCAAAGATACCACTTTGATGACTAAGGTGCACCTGACCCAAGCCATGGTATTTTCAATAGCCTCATGTACAGGTGAAAGCTAGACAATGAATAAGGAAGACCGAAGAAGAATTGATGCCTTTGAATTATGCTGTTGGCAAAGAATATTGAATATACACGCCATGGACTGCCAGAAAAAGGAACAAATTTGTCTTGGAAAAGGTACAGCCAGAATGCTTCTTAGAAGTGAAGGTAGAGAAACTTCATCTCACTTAATTTGGACTTGTTATCAGGAGGGATCAGTCCCTGGAGACGGACATCATGCTTGGTAAAGTAGAGGGTCAGTGAAAAAGAGGAAGATCCTCAACAAGATGAATTGACACGTGGCTGCAATGATGGGCCCGAACATAGCAGTTATTGCGAGAATGGCACAGCGCCAGGTATCGTTTTATTCTTTTGTGCACAAAGACACTATGAGTCGAAACCAACCTGAAGGCACCTAAAAACATCAACAACAGTCAAACCGCAGTGATGTATTACTTCATCCCCACTAAGATGGCTATAATTAAAAAAAAAAAGAAAAGAAACAACAGGAGTTGACAAAGATGTGGAGAAATTGGAACCTTCATCTACTTCTGGTGAGATTGTAAAAACATACAGCTGCCAGGGGAAAGAAACTGTTTGGAGGTTCCTCAGAGAAATAAACATAGAATTTCCATATGACCCAGCAATTCCACTCCTAGATACATTCCCTAAAAAACTGAAAGTAGGAACACAAACAGATGGACCAATGTTCATTGCAACTCTATTCTCAATAGCCAAAAGGTACAAACAACTTAAATGTCCATCAACAGTGGAATGGAAAAACAAAGTGTGGTACATACATACAATGGAATATTACTCAGCCATTAATAAAAAGGAAGTAGTGGTACATGTTATGACCTGTATGAATCTTGAAAACTTTCTGCTGAATGTAATAAGTCATTCACAAAAAAGGAAAAATATTGTATGATCTCATTCTGGTGGCACAATTATAAATTAAGCACTGGGCTGCTAACTGAAAAGTCGGTAGTTAGAACCCATCAGTCGCTCCATGAGAGAAAAGACCCAGTGATCTGTTCCCATAAAGATTACAGCTAGGAAACCCCGTGAGGCAGTTCTACTCTGTCCTGTAGGGTCACTATGAGTCAAGTTGATTTGACAGCAGACAACAAGAATAAGCAAATGCATAGAGACCAGTGTTTATTAATGGTTACTTTAGGGTCTCTGTGAGTCAGAATCGACTCGATGGCAATGAGTTTTTTTTTTTCTTTAATATGAAAATTTTCTAAATATTACTAACAATAAAAGAAGCATGAATTAAAAAAAAAAAGAGTATGTTGTAAAAATCAATGTGGAATGAGAAATGAATGGCAATATCCAATCTGATCCCAAGGTTTGACAAGGCATGCGTTGATCCCATTAGTAGGTGCATAGATCCCATTTGTAAGTATTGGGGTTAAGAATGAAATAAGCATCATATCATTTAATCTTTCTTTGTATGTGTGTTCTTTTTGCAGACAGTTAAGACACAAATACTAAGTTGTTTGGATTAGATTTGTTAATAAACTGAAACGTTAAATGTTTCTTTTGGCACATGAGAGCTGTAAAAAATTAAGACATGAAGGGGCCTGAGAACCAAGATAGATTGGGAGCCTCAGGCCTAATGCAATAAAATATTTTGAGTTTTCCATGTAGCCAAGGTCTCCGCAGCAGCTTCATTTCTTATCTTCATTCCTTTATTTTCCTGTGACAGTTTAGAGAGATATATTTTGCACAATCTATGTAAATAAAAAAAAATTGTTGATTCTCATAGTCCTCCTATAGAAGTGACTCTGATATATTAGTGCCATTTTTGGATTAGGAAATTCGCTTTACTATTGTTGTCCTTGATCTACAGATCAGTGAAAGAAGAACATTGCTATGGATTGAATGGCGTCCCCCCAAAATATGTATCAAAATCCATACTCGTAAATAGAATCCTGTTTGGATACAAGATTTTCTTTGTTGTGTAAATGAGGCCATGCCTGAGAAAATACCTGTTGGCATTGTCGATTACGACTCATAGCCACGTAGGACAGAGTAGAACTGCCTGATAGACTTTCCACAGAGCACCTGGTGGATTTTTGAGCTGCCGATCTTTTGGTTAGCAGCCATAGCTCTTGACCACCACGCCACCAGGGTTTCCTACCTGAGTAGGGTGGGTCCTAAATCTTATTATTTCTGAGTTATAAAAAAGAGAAGAATAGATTGACATACTGAGACAGATGTGTCTACAGGGATTGTTGGTACCTCCTACAAGTTTAATTAATTAGACAAGAAAGCAACTCTCATTAGAACCACACCCTGAGTTGGGACTTCTAACCTCCTGAACTGTGTGAAAGTAAATTTCTGTTCTCTAAAGCTGCCCAATTATATTTGTGTTACAGCAGCACTAGGTAATCAAGGCAAGTGTGTGTGATATCGCTGGTCTCTTTCTAATGTAGTATTCTGTGATGCTATAAACCCGTAAGGTTCTTAAAATGTAAGGATAGGGTCATCCAGCCGGTAGCATGAGGAGAGCCCATGTTTCATGTGGCAGAGAATAAGTCTTCTAGAAGCAATGGCCTACAGTTTTGGTACGTGCGTAAGGGTTGCAATGATGTAGGTATTGTCCAGTGGGAGGCCCTGGGTAAATAGGTGCCTGCATCTAGTGTGGACTTTGTGGAGCAGACAATTCTTTTATCTATAATTTAGTTTGGATCTTGGAGTTGGAGGAGGCACAATGGAAACGAGTCACTACATTGTTGAGAGCAGTATATTTGGAACTCGGTGAAATTCCAGCCCGTTCTTGCAGATGCCCTGAAACTCATGTCATATGTATAAATAAAAAATTCAAAACCATTTCCTTTGATACTTAAGTACAAAATCCCGTGATATTTCCTTCATAGAGTTAGATAACACCTCCCCCCGAAAAAAACGTATTGTCAGCGAGTTGATTCACACTCATAGCAACCTATAGAACAGAGTAGAACTACCCCATAGGGTTTCCAAGGAGCAGCTCGTGGATTCGAACTGCTGACCTTTTGGCTGGCAGCTGAGCTCTTAACCAGTGATAATTTAGCCAAATTGTGCATGCAGACAGACAGACTCTGCTCTCTAGATATTTACGGTGATACTTTTCTAATATTGCAATAGCTGCCTTTATGCATGAATAAACTCTTAATTACACTTCGAAAAATACCTTTATCATCCTGTCAATGCTATTTAAAGACTTAGTGAATGCCTTTCTCAGTCGCTTCTTTTAAAAGCAGCTCTGGCTGTATGCATTTCCTTTTACGCCTGTCTCCTGCCTTCACTCTTTTATGCTTTGAATAGTTCTCTCCTGCCTTCTGTGTATTGTATTAATATCTGTCACTTATTCACCTCTTTTATCG